>NC_060122.1:627569498-630069498 GCF_021461395.2 Schistocerca americana
ATAAGGGAGAGGGGGGGGGGGGCATAGAATTTTCCCAATGGTCACAGGGTTCAGGAGGGCATTCAAAAGTATGCAGTGTTAACTGAAGGTATAAAACTAGACCTGTACATTTACCATTATTATATCGTTACTCTTCAAAATATTCATCAATTAATTCATTATTTACGAAATTAAAAAAGATTGACGGTTACATTCAAATGCATGGCAAATGGTTTGAATAAATTTGAAAATGGTAATCTAATGCCTTGGCTAACATGGCAAGGCATCTATAATATGATTCAAATGATCGTGTATCAAAATAAGACAAATATATTTACAGAATTCGTAACGTGATTATCGAAGGTTTATCGTTTGAAGCCAGAAAGCTCTGTAGATGGTACGCGTTTTTCTGTACAGTCGTAGTTCAAAGTTCATTGAACCTTTATCTAAGCTTTACATTAACGAATCTCGGTAAAAACGACTCTACTTTCCCTGCGGTTCGTCTCCCCGTTGCAGCTAGATCTTACTATGTTAATCTGCACGTGGAAACTGAAGTAGCTTAAGAATCTGTCATTCGTTTCGCGCCAACAGCTTGCGTCTGTGTCTATGTTCATCTGAGCCATAAAAGTGCTTAAGTAACTTGCTCATCAGGTCGGTTCGAAGAGGAGCCTGGCTGGGGGAGCGTTCGTCCGAAGACGTTGTCCCATGCAGGCCACTTGCTGCAGAGTAATTTTGTGCAATCTGGTTCCTACAAGGAATGCTTGGCTCTCTGTGTTTTTCTATCATCATAAAAATTTGATTGGCTGAACGATAAATATTCAAAGTACATGAAATGTATTCGTAATTGGGAATAACGATAACCATCAGCAGTAGAATGGAATGATGACAACGAAAATTTGTGCCGGACCGGGTCTCAAACGCGGATTTCCCGCATATCACGAGCGGCTGCCTTACCGTTTTAATATCCATACACAACTCCTGGTCAGACCTAAACTTCCTTAGGTAGTCAAAAACACATCTACAACCTGTACTCGCACATTCATTATTTACACTACTGGCCATTAAAATTGCTAGACCAGGAAGATGACGTGCTAGAGAAGCGAAATTTAACCAACGGGAAGAAATTGCAGTAATATGCAAATGATCAGCTTTTCAGAGCATTAACACAAGGTTGCCGCCGGTGGCGACACCTACAACGTGCTCACATCAGGAAGGATTCCAACCGATTTCTCATACACAAACAGTAGTTGACCGCCGTTGCCTGGTGAAACGTTGTTGTGATGCCTCGTGTAAGGAGCACAAAAGCGTACCATCACGTTTCCGACTTTGATATAGGTTGGATCGTAGCCTACCGCGATTGCGGCTTATCGTATCGCAACATCGGTGGTCGCGTTGGTTGAGATCCAATGATTGTTAGCAGAATATGGAATCGGTGGTTTCAGGAGGGTAATACGGAACGCCGTGCTGCATCCCAACGGCCTCGTATCACTAGCAGTCGAGATGACAGGAATCTTATCCGCATGGCTGTAACGGATCGTGCAGCCATGTCTCGATCCATGAGTCAACAGATGGGGACGTTTGCAAGACAACAATAGGCGCACGAATAGTTCAACAACGTTTGCAGCAGCATGGACTATCAGCTAGGAGACCATGGCTGCGGTTACCCTTAACGCTGCATCACAGACAGGAGCGCCTGCAATGGTGTACTCACCGACGAACCTGGGTGCACGAAAGGCAAAACTTCATTTTTCCGAATGAATCCAGATTTTGTTTATAGCATCATGATTGTCGCATCCGTGTTTGGCGACATCGCGGAGAACGCACATTGGAAGCCTGTATTCGACATCGCCATACTGTTGTATCACCCGGCGTGATGGTATGGGGTGCCATTGGTTACACGTCTCGGTCACCTCTTGTTCGCATTGACGGCGCTTTGAACAGTGGACGTTACATTTCAGATGTGTTACGACCCGTGGCCCTTCCCTTTATTCGATCCCTACGAAACCCTTCATTTCAGAAGGATAATGCACGACCACATGTTGCAGGTCCTGTACGGGCCTTTCTGGATACAGAAAATGGTCGACTGCTGCCCTGGCCAGCACGTTCTCCAGATCTCTCACCAATTGAAAACGTCTGGTCAATGGTGGGCGAGCAACTGGCTCGTCACAATATGCCAGTCATTAATCTTGATAAAATGTGGTATCGAGTTGAAACTGCATGGGCAGCTGTACCTGTACACGCCACCCAAGCTCTGTTTGACTCAATGCCCAGGCGTACCAAGGGCGTTATTACGGCCAGAGGTGGTTGTTCTGGGTACTGATTTCTCAGGACCTATGCACCCAAAGTGCGTGAAAATGTAATCACGTGTCTGTTCTAGTATAATATATTTATCTAATGAATACCCGTGTATCATCTGCATTTCTTCTTGTTGTAGAAATTTTAATGGCCAGTAGTGTATATTCCCGTACAAGTGAGACATTCTACTTGAAAGTCAGTGGCCCTGTGTCGGCGGACAAATACGAGTTTATAGTGCTCGTGTAATTCTCAATACGATGCCAGGTTGTCGAAAAGAACTTCGCATGGTATTCAGAATAATTCAGGTACTGCAAAATCGTAAATATTCCAATGGCCGACCATTAAGAAATTGTCTTAAAAGACGCTGGCCACCTTCTCTACTCTCATTTCAGGCAGTTAACCAGTAACAATCTTCGCAACACTTGGCGTTGCAAAAACTGCATCCATCTCTTTTTCTTCCTCCGTCTATAGGCAACGAAAGTCGTCCTCTGTAACCACAGCTGTCTCTCGCTCTCGCTCGCTCTCTCGCTCTCTCTCTCTCTCTCTCTCTCTCTCTCTCTCTCTCTCTCTCTCTCTCTCTCTCTCTCTCACGCACTCACAGCTAAATCACACTGCTGTTTCCCACTCGTTGTTATAACACTGTAGTAAATATTCTGTCTTGCAGGGCATGAGATCGGTGGCAGCGTTCCACCTTCTTCAAGCGCATCCTAAACTTTGCTGTCCCTCGTTATAGTTCGAGGTGTAAACGTCAGTGGTCTGACATACTGCTAATCTGTCCACAATAGCACTCTTCTGGGACACTGCTAAAAACACCCCATGCCCACAAACAGCCCATTAAAAACATGCTCCTTCATCCCAGGACAACTGGAAACGCAATGTGCATTGTGACTTTCAGTGTCTGAGGCAGAGGGCGGTTTGCCTCAAAGAACGGCCTGTCTGACCACCTGGGGAGGACCCTCGCCCGTGAGCTTGCGGGCTTTCTGCTTATTCGGTTGAGCGCTGTTTCTCTCGCCGGCTTTTGCGGCCTGCAGTATGCACTCGCCCACCTACAGCTCAGTGAGAGATGCTGACGTCGAGGCTAATTATTCAGGTGACACGCAATCCAGTATAAAAGTGTAATTCACGTTAGTCAAGTATTGGTAATCACTGGTACCAATACTTTTTTCACTTATTGGTGGGGATTAATTATTCCGATTTCATTTGTGTTTCTAATTCTGTTCCTGTTTTTTTAAAGAAATTTCTACCGTTTGACTGTTAGTAATTATTTTTCACAGTCATGATTTCGGATATATAGCCATTCTCAAGAGCATGTTGAAGTGTTAAAACATGTCTGACCTGTCTGTGACATGTCATCGTTGAAAAAAATGTTTTCTAGTCTCATAAACCCGTTCTCATACACAGGATATGAAGATACGTAATATGGCCGACACTGCGCGCAGTGAAAAACCACATCCATAATTTAAGCCATATTACGTATCTTCGATGTGTTCTCATATCCTGTGATTCGACAACTGGTCTGTAACACCAGAAATATATTTTTTCGACGACGACATGTCACAAACACGTCAGACTTATTTTGACACTTCAACATGCACTTGAGATGGCTGAGACACCACAGTGATGACTGCGTCAAATAAATGCGCTATTAACAGTCAAATGGCGGAATTTCATTTCGAAATATAGTACTTGACGTTGGTCCCCCACGAAGGATAGTTCATTCAGGTTTTACATCAGCTATGGGACAGTTTCGGAAAAACGGTCGCATAGAAAGTTCCTGGCTTTGCATTGCTGCTAACTGCCATTAAAAAGTCAATTGTGTGCTGCAGTTATTTAAAACAGTGTTGTGGGAAACCAAGTATTGTGCTGCGATGTGAGTCTTGTGTGTGTCAGGTAGTAACAAATCCAAGATGGATGACAGTAAAAAGATGGCTCATTTAGGAGACTTTGTATTAATGGACGCTGAGAACAACAAATGAAATGTCAGCTGTTTCGGATAGTGTTATACTAATCCAGAAATTAATTTCCACAAGAATAGTTCAGTCATAAGCAGATCTATGTGTATCCATACCGATGCAGATAATTAGATAACAAGAAGTGAGAGAAGACAAAGTGGTAGTAGGAGATCCCTCTAGCATGATTAATTGCTTTTGCAGAAGCTAAGCTATTTTTGGAGAGGAAGTCAAGAATATTGGTTTCTAACGAACTAAAGAAAGTCAAGAAGTGATTAACGACCAGTTTAAAGAAATTCAGTAAAGGAATGGAGAATTTCAGGAAGTTATTGCTTAGCCGTTCAAAAATGAAAGACAGGTTATGCTTCTGTATCAGGAAGAAGCAGGCAATTCATTAAGCTAAGTAACATTAAAATATTGTGTTATTAGAACAGAGCAAGATCTCGCAAATTTATAAGACAAACAGAACTCTAATCATAATGAGTTATCAGCTGAAACTGACAGTGCGAAAGGGGACATACAAAACATACTAGGGCAGTGGAAGCCACCAGCGCGAAGCGGGAAGTGACCTTGAAACAGGGCGAGCAAGCTGCATAAATTTCATAAACTAATGCGCTTGTTACAGAAGGCAGGAAGAGTGTGACCTTGAAGGAGCTTTGTATGTATGGCTGAGTGCTGCGCGGAGTGGTAGCGCCGTTTCACGCGCCACGTCACGGATTACATTGCCCCTCCCGCCGGAGGTTCGAGACCTCCATCGGGCATGCGTGTGTGTGTTGTTCGTAGCGTAAGTTAGTTTAAGGAGTGTGTAAGTCTTGGGATCGATGACCTCAGTAGTTTGGTCCCTTAGGATTCACACACATTTGAACATTCATGGCTGAGTCACGAACTTAAGTTTAAGTGGCGTAGAATTTACTGTAACCAAGGGACGACGTCACACAGTCGTAAGTGAGTAATCATGTCTTAAGCTACGATGAGATGAGGCAGACATGTTCCCTACAGATCATGCAGTTTGACAGACACTAGCGAAGAGCTTTGGCTCAAATGGTTCTGAGCACTATGGGACTTAACATCTGAGGTCTTCAGTCACTTAGAACTACTTAAACCTAACTAACCTAGAGGCGACACAGACATCTATGCCCGAGGCAAGATTTGAACCTGCGACAGGATCGGTCGCACAGTTCCAGATTGAAGCGCCTAGAACCGCTCGGCCACTCCGGCCGGCCGTAGAACATTAACTAAAAAATTTATAAATGTGTTGCTGCCAGAGTGTGCAAAGGAAGAGAAAATCGAAGATCAGCTGCTTTCGGGGACTAAAATAAATCCAATGGCCACAAGTGAGAATTTGTGCCGGACAGTGACTCAAACCCGGATTTCCCCCTCATTGCAAGTGGCCACCTTCACCGCTTCGGTTATCCGAGAACGCTTCCTGTCCAGCCCAAATTCCCACACGAGGCACACTACATACATACTATCCCCTGTCCATTACCTTCATGTACGAAAGAATAGACATCACACATATAAATAAATGGGCCTCGATGGCAAATAATGACCCATTCAGTACGGATACGCTCTTTGTTCCACCTCTTACGGGAGTCAGGCGAGGCTGCGAGCAATGAGGGTAATGGCTAGGGGAAACTACATCTGTTGTGTGCGACATACGGGAATTTGGGTTGGAACGGAAACGGGCTCCGACAGCAGAAGTCGTTAAGGCGACCGCTCGTGATAGAGGTGTTCGCGTCTTGTACCGACATAGATTTTCATTTGTAGGCGTTGGATTTATTTCAGTGCTCGATAGCAACTGATGGAATTTCTCTTTCGTCGTGTATATACGGCAGTAGAATACCGAATGGTGTCCGTTCCTTCACACATATCTTTGAACATATCGTTGTACATGGATTTTAGATCAGTATTCTTGACAAGATATCGGTGAAGACGTACGGAGCACAGAATCATTGCTTCGCTGTGTGATATATAAAAAATCACAAGAAGCTTAAAGATAATTCACAAATTTTTAGAGAAGCGGTTAGGTTAGAATTGATACATATATATGCCATTTGAAGAAGAAGATGTAAAATGGATTGTTAAGCGTCTAGCATTATATGGATGTGAAGCTATTACATTCAGGAAAAAAGATGAAGAAAAACTGTTGATATTTGAAAGAAAAATACTAAGAAAAATATTTGGACCAATCTTCGATGAAAATGTCATGGAGTGGAGGATAAGGAAAAATGAAGAACTACGGGAGCTGTACAAACATAGTACCATTGTGGAAACGTTAAAGAAGAGAAGACTGAACTGGGCTGGTCATGTAGCAAGGATGCCGGTGAACAGACTACCCAAAATAGCATCCACTAAGAAATTAGAAGGAAAGAGAAGAAGAGGAAGACCTCGAATTAGGTGGATGGAGAATATCCGGGAAGATGCAGCTAAGATGGGCATCAGCTCTGATTGGACAACAATTTCCCTGGATAGAAATAATTGGAAGAGGCTCGTAGAGCAGGTGTATGGTCGATAAGTCCTTAGCCACGTGTAAAGTAAAGTAAAGTAAAGTAAAGTAAGTAAAAGCGTCTACCTTCCGTGATACGATGACTGTGAGAATTATTATCAACGAAGTTGAGCAGGTAAGACAAATGTATGGACAAACATCTGGAGCGATGAAAAGCTGTCCGTTCGAGGGAAGTACAGTCCAGAATCAGTATGCCAATCACTAAAAAATGGAAGTAATCGTCCCAGTAAGCACAATGTGTAGGATACCCGTTTGGTTCAACATCGTGTCGTGCTGCGTGAAGAAGTCCGTAACTGCCTGCTATATGTCCTCGACCGACAGGAAGGCCTTTTTGAAGGGACTGAAGGCATGATAATCGCACAGGGAGAGATCAGCACCATAGGGCGGATAGTCCTGTGTCCCCCACTTGAGCTGGCGTAACTTCTGCGTTGTGACATTTGCGAAGTGGGGATGTGTGTTATCATGAAGCAGGAGCTAATCTTGTCGTGGTTTTGGACAGACATGCTGCCCCATACACATTCTTCATTCTCCGATGGATGTCCACTGATGTTTGTACTTCGACAAGGAAGAAAAGAATAAGAGCTCGTTGTCGATCCTCGGACCCATTTGCCGGCACGGTCGCTCAGCGTGTTAGGTCGAAGGGTTAGCAGACCTCCGTAATTAAAAAACTGAGTACATGGATCAACAACGAACTTCAGCGGGAGTCATGGGACGTCTGCCCAGAACAAAGGCAAATAACATTAACGAAAAAAATTATATAAAAAAAGTGGCAACGTGCTTGCCTCCCATGCAGCGGGCCCGTGTTCGGTTACCGGCCGGCTTGGAGATTTTTCTCAGCTCGTGGACTGGGTGCTGCGTTATTCTCATCATAATTTCGTCCTCATCACCGGCACACAAGATGCGGTAAAAATCTTATCGAGTTCTATATCGATGATGTTGGTGGAGCTTTTATATTTCGTAATTTTTCTATGTTGGATGGTGCAGAATAACGACTATAGCATGTTGGGCTGATAGATGTGAATGATACCTGAGGGACGTGGATGTAATTCGGACATTAGTGTCTGTATGTCCGAGAATGAGTCAAATGAATACCTTAAACGTTTTTTAAATATTGTTTATTGTGCAGAAGTGGTACAAAGCTGTATCACTTTTCAACATAATCTCCCCCACGCTCAATCCAAGTTCTCCAGCGCTTACAAAATGCATAAATTCCTATAAAAAAAAATTCTTTCGGTAGTCCGCGCTAAAACTCATGCACCGTGTGGTGCAGATCTTGGTCGGAACGGAGCTTCTTTCCTCCCATTACGTCTTTGAGTGGTCCAAATATATGGAAATCACTTCGGGCAAGGTCTGGTGAGTATGGTGGATGAGGAAGACACTCAAAATGCAGGTCTGTGATTATTGCAACTGTTGTACGGGCGGTGTGGGGCCTTGCATTGTCATGTTGCAAAAGGACACCTGCTGACAGCAATCCACGTCGCTTTGATTTGATTTCAGGCCGCAGATGATTTTTTAGGAGATCTGTGTATGATGCAATGGCAACTGTGGTGTCACTGCCAGACACCACACTTGCTAGGTGGTAGCCTTTAAATCGGCCGCGGTCTGGTAGTATACGTCGGACCCGCGTGCCGCCACTATCAGTGATTGCAGACCGAGCGCCGCCACACGGCAGGTCTAGAGAGACGTCCTAGCACTCGCCCCAGTTGTACAGCCGACTTTGCTAGCGAGGGTTCACTGACAAATTACGCTCTCATTTGCCGAGACTATAGTTAGCATAGCCTTCAGCTACGTCATTTGCTATGACCTAGCAAGGCGCCATATCAATTGCTATTTATCTTGTGATGCATGTACCGTCAGGCCGATGTTCACCAATTATGGATTAAAGTAAAGTATTCCAACAGCTACGTACTTTATTTCCTAGACTCAAATCCTTTAACTGTTCCAGACCTCACGCCAGCCTGCGTGAGCTTAAACGCGTGCTTTTCGGCTACCCGTCATTGTGGATTGGCTGTTTTGCCAGTCCACAAAAGTAACAGTGGTCCCTCTATGCATGTAATGCTACAAAATGACGCCTTTTTCGTCCCAAAAGAGCATCAGCATAACCTTCCCTGCTAATGGTTCTGTTCGAAACTTCTTTCGTTTTGGTGATAAGTAATGGCGCCATTTCTTGCTCGCTCTCTTCGTTTCCAGTTCGTGGAAGTGAACCCAGGTTTCGTCCCCAATAACGATTCTTGCAAGGAAGTGGCTGGTTCAAATGGCTCTGAGCACTATGCGACTTAACTTCAGAGGTCATCAGTCGCCTAGAACTTAGAACTAATTAAACCTAACTAACCGAAGGACAGCACACACATCCATGCCCGAGGCAGGATTCGAACCTGTGACCGTAGCAGTCCCGCGGTTCCAGACTGAGCGCCTAGAACCGCTATACCACCGCGGCCGGCTGCAAGGAAGTCATCACCTTCTCGTCCAAAGCGCCAACGAAGTTCTTCGCAAGCATCAACACGTCGTTCTCTCATTTCATGAGTCAGCTGCCGTGGCACCTATCTTGCAGACACTTTGTGAAACTGGTGCACATCATGCACAATGTGGTGTGCTGACCCACGACTAATCCGTAAAAAATGCTGCAATGTCATTCAGTGTCACTCGGCAGTTTTCCTTCACTATGGCTTCAACTGCTGCAATGTTCTGTGGATTCACAACTCGTTGTGCCTGACCTGGACGAGGAGCATCATCACTTAAGTCACACCATTTGCGAACTTTCTACTCCATTCGTAGACTTGCTGCTGTGACAAACACGCATCACCGTACTGAACCTTCATTCCTGGATGAATTTCAATAGGTTTCACAACTTCACTACGCTAAAACCGACTAACAGAACGCTGTTCTTCCCCGGTGCAAGTCGCAATTGGGGCGGCCATCTTCGACGGTATGTGTGCATCTGCACTATGCTGCCACCTACAGGCCATTTTGCACGCTGCGTGTAGCACGCCTACCAACTTACAGGATAATGGCGTGAAATTTCGATTTGGTATTACAAATTTAAGGTTTTCTTTTTTACTAAACCTTGTAGTTTTCGGACGCACCACAATGCGCCCATTTCCACCGAATGATCAGAAGACGGCCCTGTCGCACTAACTCAGGTTTCTCTGTTTCTACGCGGATTGCAGAAGGTAGTGGATATGGCTTTCTCCGACTTCTACCCAGTTCGAACTTAAATTGGAACGATTGCACGGGCAAAGCTGCGGAAATGGCAGCAGTCACAAGATGCGTTGGGACTGACTAAAACCACGTTGGAATTATTCTGTAGCAGAGAGGTGCGAGAAAGGTGACTTGTTTCGAGATACGAGAGTGCCAGAAATACGACTCACTTGTGGCTGTAAGGCAATTCGTTTCGAGATATGAGAGTGCCAGAAATATGATTCACTTGTGGCTGCAATCATCAGAGGACTCCTCCATAGGATCCAACGCAATGATGTGGTTGAATGGAAAGACCTGATCCCAAACCATAGACATCATTTCTAGCAGATAGCGTAACACTAGAGATCTGAAAAGCTAGTGTACATTTCTTACGACCTCAATCAGCACACCATCTACTAATGTTGCGATCCTTCTCAATCAGTCATCGCCTAAAACTTAGTTGATATATCGCAGAACCTCTGACATATCATCGAGACGGAAAACGTTACAAATACGAGAGAAATATCTAGTGGCAGTGGCGTGAGAGGGTTGCAAATAGCGATTTCATACCACATCCCTCAGCCGAATCACTTTCAAAATTCAGCTATTTTATAACGAGATTGCATTGAGGGCTACGTATAACCGGAGTGCTGGTCTGATAATATAGACACCTACGATCACTGTCTCGGTATTTGTCTGGAAAAACCACATGATACATGGGTAATGCCATACGTGGATTTATGAAGCTGATATAGCTTTTAACATGGATACTTGTGTGCACATGTAGGAACAAGACCGCTTGTGACAGTACCATACAGTAGCTGTTGGGATCGGGGTTTTAACATCTGTTTTTTTTAAGACGATGAAATCCCCCTTTCTAAGACATGGTGGTAGCATTCGCAAGGAAAACTTATGAGACACGTCCACCCATCGTTAATTTTCGGTCAGTATTATTTCGTGCGTGATAGTTTCGCCTTGACCATCAGGATTATAAAGTATGTGTTTGTGTTCCGACACGAGCAAAGGAAATTTCTATGTCCATTTGTTAGAAAGGTATGGATTTGACATCGAGTACTGTGCAAAGGGAAGAACATGTCAAGTCGTAAGAATAGTACTGATGTTTCGATTTCCTGAGCCACAGCCATCAACAGGGTTCCGATACTACACTCATTGTCGAATGTTGTTCAACTGAGACCACGATCCTAACATTTAGTTGTAGGTATAGGGATAAAATATATATTGAAACTGCTGCACCACGAAGATGACGTGCCACAGACGCGAAATTTAACCGACAGGAAGAAGATGCTGTGATATGCAAATGATTAGCTTTTCTGAGCATTCACACAAGATTGGCGCCGGTGCGACACCTACAACGTCCTGACACGAGGAAAGTTTCCAACCGATTTCTCATACACAAACAGCAGTTGACCGCCGTTGCCTGGTGAAACGTTGTTGGGATGTCTCGTGTAAGGAGGAGAAATACGTACCATCACGTTTCCGACATTGATAAAGGTCGGATTGTAGTCTATCGCGATTGCGGTTTATCGTATCGCGACATTGCTGCTCGCGTTGGTCGCGATCCAATGACTGTTAGCAGAATATGGAATCGGTGGGATCAGGAGGGTAATACGGAATGCCGTCCTGGATCCCAACGGCCTCATATTACTAGCACTCCAGATGACAGGCATCTTATACGCATGGCTGTAACGGATCGTGCAGCCATGTCTCGATCCCTGAGTCAACAGATGTGGACGTTTGCAAGACAACAACCATCAGCACGAATAGTTCGACGACGTTTGCAGCAGCATGGACTATCAGCTCGGAGACCATGGCTGCGGTTACCCTTGACGCTGCATCACAGACAAGAGCGCCTGCGATGGTGTACTCAAGGACGAACATGCCTGCACGGATGGCAAAACGTCATTTTTTCGGATGAATCCAGGTTCTATTTACAGCATGATGACGGTCGCATCTGTGTTTGGCGACATCGCGGTGAAGGCACATTGAAAGCGTGTATTCGTCATCGCCATACTGGCGTATTACCCGGCATAATGCTATGGGGTGCCATTGGTTACACGTCTCGGTCACCTCTTCTTCGTATTGACGGTACTTTGAACAGTGGATGTAATAACCACCACCAACAGCGGGAACGCCTTGGGCTGCGGATCGGAGCCGCCAGGCGGGGAAGCCGCCGGCGGTGGAGTACGCACCAGCGGGGAAACACAGGACGAGTCGGACGACAGACCAACGACCAACGACAACTGACAACAACCGACCACGACCGACTATGAGCGACACAACAAGGAAGAGATAAACAATGGAGGCTTGTGGAAACCACAACACCAAACTCCAAACTTAAATCCACTCGGAACCAGAGCCAGGCAAATGTCAACAACGAGCAACGACCAGAGGGAGCGGCTATTGGCCGCTGTCTGCACGTGGTTTAGCGATGGCGCCCTCGCTGCGCGAGAGCCGCTGCGTCGAATAGCTGCGGCGGAGGCGGAGCCCTCTATGGGCTGACCACGTCCATTTGTTCTGCCGCGTGTTCCACTTCCGCGGCGGAAGGTACTAGATCCTTCCCCCCCCGAAATTGGTGCATAGGGGCGGAAATGCCCCGGACCATGCCGAGGCGGGCGTAACGATGGCACGGGGTGTGAGACGTCCGGAGGGACCACTGGGGGAGGTGAGGGCAGAATGTCTGCGGCATCCATCAAGGTGTCACCAGAGGGCAGGGGGTCAGTGGGCGTCTCTATACCCCGGCGAGGCGGAAGGGGTGTCTGCAGAGCAGGCGAGGAGATGGAGGTTGAAGGGAAGGGCTGCACCTCTAAGGACGTGTCCGCACCAGGAAGCAGGGGAAAAAGTGGGGGAGGAATCAAGGCAGGGGCCCGAGGGCGGAGTTGGTTATGGTGGCGACGCTCGAGAACTCTGTATGTCTGTACGGTCGCGACTCGCCGCCCATGAGCCGGTGTCACCGTACCGGGCGTCCATGCAGGTGTGCTGCCATAGGGCCCGGGGCGTAGCGCCGGGAGGAGCGAGAGCGGGGCCCAGTAGGGGATGGTGTCAGATGGTGGAGGAGGGTCCGAGTGTGTCGCCCATGAAGGAGTTCGGCAGGACTGTGAGCGGCCACCGGTGTAATGCGGTAGGTAATTAGAAACAAGGTGAGGGCCGAGGTGGTGGCCGACAGCTCCACTTATTTCATCAGCTGCTGTTTGAAAGTGCGGACCAGGCGTTCCGCCGCGCCATTGGATGAAGGATGGAAGGGGGAGAGCGAAAGTGTTTGATACCGTTAGTGGAGCAGAAGGTCTGGAACGAGGACGCCGTGAATTAGAGCACGTTATCTGTGACCAACGTCTGAGGAAGGCCTTCAATGGCCAACACCTGGGCCAAGGTGGTGAGGGTGGCGTCAGTGGTGGTGGACGCCATGCGAACCACAAATGGGTATTTGGAATAGGCCTCAATGATGAGGAGCTACATGGAGCCTAAAAAGGGGCCTGCAAAATCGAGATGGATCCTGTCCCAGGGTTGGCTGGGTGTTGGCCAGGGCGCGATAGATTGTGGAGGACTAGCCTGATGACGCGCACACTGTGCAACTACGGACCAGGTGCTCAATGTCTCCATCGATCCCTGGCTAATAGACATGTCGTCGAGCCAACGCCTTCATGCGAGACATCCCCCAGTGTCTGCGGTGTAATAAGTGCAGGACACGGTGGCATAAGTCCGGAGGGATGATCACCCGATGGGCGTCCGTGGACAACAGGAGGACGTCCTCCATCACTGAAAGTCTGTATAAGACGTGACCCCACGGGCTGAAGTCAGTTTTCAAACGTCGGGTAAGGTAGGGAGGCCAACCATGAGTCACATAGCGGAGGACTTGCAGCAGAATCGGCGGAAGCGGTGATTTGCGTGGCTGTCAGAGGATATCCATCGAGAGTCTCCCGGCGGGCAGAGTCGATGTGGAAGCACAGGACTTCATGCTGGTCGAACGCCGGATCGGGTCCTGCTGGGAGACGTGACAAAGCATCTGCAATAGTGTGTTGACTGGTGGGCTTATAGCGGATGGTGTAAGTGTAATTACGCAAGAACAACGCCCAGCGCTGAAGACGCTGAGCCATTCGTTCTGAGAGGTGCGAATGGGGCCCGAAATGCGACACTAAGGACTTGTGATCCGTGAGGAGGGTGAACTGCGCCCCAAACAGGTAAATGTGAAATTTCTGAACTGCAAAAATTATGGCAAGAGCCTCCTATTCGAACAGAGAGTAATTGTTTTGCGCAGGGGTTAACGTCTTGGATGCATATGCCACAGGTTGTTCCGACTCATCCTCATTCCTGTGTGCCAGGACTGCCCCAATCCCGTACGCTGAGGCATCGGCCGCCACCACCAGGGGAAGATCCGGAGAGAAAGGCGTCAGGCAATGGGCAGATTTAAGCATCGTCTTCAGGCGGGTGAAAGCCTGATCTCAGGGAAAAGTCCACGTGTAAGGTACCCCTTTGCGACGCAGGTGATTTAGGGGATGCGTGACGTGGGCGGGTTGGGGTAAGAACTTTAAGTAATAATTGACTTTCCCCAAAAAATACCTGGATTTCGGATAAGTTTTGTGGACGGGGAAGGGCATCGATGGCTGCGGCATTGCTGTCCGAAGGGCAAATGCCATCTTTACTGATCCAATGTCCTAAGTACCCCACCTCTGGATGAAAGAAACTGCACATCTCCAGTCGACAACGTAAACCTGCAGCCTGCAGGGCGTGAAATAAGGTACTCAGGTTGCCCACATGTTTCTGGCGCGTGCGCCCCGTGATTAAGATATCATCGAGGTAATTGACACAAGCCAGTATTAGTTGCGTAAGTTGCTCGAAATACTGCTGGAAAATCGCAGGGGCAGAGGATATGCCAAACGGAAGACGCTTGTATTTATAGAGACCGAAAGGCGTGTTGATGACGACGATGGCCTGCGATTCCTCATCCAACGGCAATTGGTGATAGGGTTCTGCCAGATCAATCTTAGAAAAGTACTCGCCACCTGCCAGTTTAGCGAGAAGGTCTTCCTGGCGAGGAATGGGATAAGTTTCGACCAAAGACTAAGCGTTGACCGTAGACCCAAAATCCCCACAAAGACGAAGGGATCCATTGGGTTTCTTGATGACCACTAAAGGCGTTGCCCAGGCACACGATTGTACTGGATCGATAGCCTCCGCAGCCTGGAGCCGATCGAGTTCCTGCTTGACGGCCACACTCAAAGCGACCGGGATAGGCCGAGCCTGATAAAAGCGAGGCCGTGCGTTCGGCAGTAAAGTGATGTGTGCCTGGAAATCGGAAGCGCAGCCCAGCTCTGCCGAAAACAGGGAGGAAATGGACGCGCACAGATCGTCTAGGTCCTGAAATGGAACCGTAGTTGAAACGAACTGCACTTCATCTTGAATGGAAAAGCCAAACCGTGTAAACGCATCTAGCCCAAAAATGTCCGAAGCCGACGGGTGGTCCACCACAAATAGGATAAGGGGCCGGGGAACGTTTTTGCAGATGGCCATGACAGAAAACTGCTCACGGAGAGGGATGGAACCGTCGCCGTAGGCGACCAACCTCCGAGAGGGTGGGGACAATTCTGGAGACCCGAGACGTGCATACGTCGTCAGATTGACGAAAGAAACTGTGGTCCCCGTATCGACCTGGAAACGGACGTCCTCGTTAAAGATGCGTAGGGTGAGGAATAACTTTTGAACCAATGTGTAGGTCCGAGGGGCGACTGCGTGTAAAGCATGGACGGCCTCCTGTTGGCCCGCAGGGGCGGGACGGGGGCGGGTCGAGCGGCTACGACAGACAGATCGAATGTGGCCCTCTTTCTCACAGAGCGAACATGTCTTCCGGCGATGGGGACACTCAGCTCGAGTGTGGACCGAGAAGCACTGGGGTCACGACGGGAGGGGGCCACGCGGCCGACGTCCAGGGGCGACCGGCGGCTCGGACGCCATAGAGACGGCAGACAGCGAGGAAACTCGACAGCGGTGCCCTCTGGAGACTGCGCCCCGTCGACGGTGATAAGGAGTGGATCGGGAAGTGGACTCGTCCGCTGCCACCTGGGGCCGCGCCATGAGAAGTTCGTTCGCTGCTTGAGCAATTCCGAAGGAATGGGCAGTACGCAGAATGTCTTCCAACGAGGGGTTGTCCAACTTTAACGCCGCAGTGCGGACCTCTTGATCGGGCCCCAGTTGAACGACCACATCCCGAACTAACGAATCTGCATATAACGCCTTGCACTGCTGATTGGTGCACGTGAAGTTGCATTTGCGGCTGAGGCCTTGCAAATCCGTCACCCAGGAACGGTAGGACTGATCGGGCTGCTTGTGGTATTGATGGAATTCCAAGCGAGACGCAACCACGTGGTATCGCTGGGAATAATAGTTAGCAACACAAAGATCTCGTGAAAGGAAAGAGCCACGGGGCGGCCAACGGTGCTAATTTGCGGAGCAAGAAAAACGCGTCCGGTGAGGCCGAAGACAAGAACAACGACCGTTGCAGAGAGTCATCCGACACCTGAAAGGCCGTGAAATGTTGCTTCAGACGATGCAGGTACGTTTCCCAATCCTCTTTTGCGTCGTTGAACGGTGGGAACGACGGCTGACGTGGGAATGTGTCTGAAAGCGGGGAAGCTGGTGAAAGAGGTGGGAGGGAATCCCGCTTATTGACCCTGTCCGAGAGCAACTGCAGTGAGGTATGTAAGACCTCCAACTGCTGCTGCTGCTGCTGTTGCTCTAAGAGAGTGAGTAATTTCTCTTCCATAGTCCTATGTTCCGTTTACCTCGTCGCCAATTGTAGTAACCACAACCAACAGCGGGAAAGCCTTGGGCCTCGGATCGGAGCCGCGAGGCGGGGAAGCCGCCGGCGGTGGAGCAAGCACCACCGGGTAAACACAGGACGAGTCGGACGACAAACCAACAACTGGCAACAACCGACCACGACCGACTATGAGCGACACAACAAGGAAGAGACAAACAACGGGGGCTTGTGGAAACCACAACACCAAACGTAAATCCACTCGGAACCAGAGCCACATAAATGTCAACAACGAGCTACGACCAGAACGCAGTACCGCCGAGATAGAAACGAAATCCAGAGCGAGTACCAGACTGGCTGGACTAGGTTTTCTAGGTTTTTTTTTTTTTTTTTTTTCTTTATTGTATTTCAATTCCCCATCGGGGCGGGCTGGCAGCAGCATATGCGCTGCTCTTCAGCCGAAAGACGTAGAACAAAACAATAGAAGACATTTAAAAACAGCAAAGGAGAGAAGAAGGCGAACATAGATATACAAAAGGGAGAACATCATGGAAGGCAATATACAAAAAAACGGGGTGACTGTAAAATGGAGATAAAAAAAAACTGTTTAAAAGTAGCACACACAAAAAGCCACACTCTGCGACGATTAAAAGAACACAAGGCGCAGTATGACTGGAGCATAAAGGTGTTGACGGATGGCATAGCACACAACGTAACACTGACGGCGAACCTCAAGGCAGTACACAATTAAAATCACACCTCTGGACGCACACGAGAAATAGCACGAAACACAACACTGACGTGGCACACTGATGATGATCAATACAGAGGATCTGCCAGGTTCAAGGAGATGAGGGAGACCTGAAGAAGGGAGGGAGGGGAAGAGATGGGGGAGGGGAATGGGGGGCGCTCGGAAGAGGGCCAGGTAGGGAGGGATGTGGGAAGGAGAGAGGCAAGTATGGGGTGCAGGGACGCAGGGGAGGGGGGGATGGAGGAAAATCCGCTCTGGGAGAAGGAGGAAAGAGGAGAAGGGGGCCCTGGGGTGGGGGGGGGGAACAAGGCCGGGTTATAGTTGGAAGGAAGGGTATATGTCACGGCGAAGTTCGTCATCCGGGATGGGGAGGCGTTGGAAATTGCCCTGATGAAGGAGATGGAGGGTGTGGAGGTGGAGAGAGGGAGGGATACAGCGATAGAGGCGCGGCAACGGGCGAGGGGTGGAGAGGAAGGAGGAAACCAGAGGGTGGGGGGGGATCAATCCTGCGAACAATGTAAAGGATGCGGAGATGTTGGAGGAACAAGAGGAGGTGCGGGAAGGGGATCAGTTCATACAGGAGCCGTGTGGGGGAAGGAAGGCGGATACGGAAGGCAAGGCGGAGCGCATGGCGTTCAAGGATTTGGAGAGCCTTGTAAAAGCGGGTGGGGGCGGAGATCCAGGCGACGCTGGCATAACAGAGGATAGGACGGATGAGGGATTTGTAGGTGTGGAGGATGGTAGAAGGATGCAATCCCCATGTCCGGCCAGACAGGAGTTTCAGCAGGCGGAGGCGGGAATGGGCTTTCTGCTGGATGGTCAGGAGATGAGGGGTCCAGGTGAGGTGTCGGTCAAGGGTGAGGCCAAGGTATTTCAGGGTGGGGGTGAGTTGGATAGGACGACCATAAAGGGTGAGGTAGAAATCTTGGAGGCGAAAGGAGCGAGTGGTACGGCCTATGATGATTGCCTGGATTTTGGAGGGGTTCAGATGGAGGAGCCACTGGTTACACCAAGTGGTGAACTGGTTAAGGTGGGTTTGGAGGGTACGTTGAGACCGTTGAAGGGTAGGATAGAGAGCCAGGAAGGCGGTGTCATCAGCATATTGGAGAAGGTGAACTGGTGGGGGTGGCTTGGGCATATCAGCTGTATACAAGAGATAAAGGAGAGGGGAGAGGACAGAACCCTGGGGGACGCCAGCCGTGGGATAAAAGAGACAGGAGTTGGTGTTGTGGAGGGTGACATAGGAAGGACGGTGCGAGAGGAAGGAAGCGACCAGACGGACAAAATTGATAGGCAGGGCGTAGGTTTGGAGTTTAAAGAGGAGACCGGGATGCCATACACGGTCATAGGCATTTTGGAGGTCAAGGGAAACAAAAATGGCGGAGCGACGGGAGTTGAGCTGGAGGGACAGAAGATGAACAAGGTTGAGGAGTTGGTCGTCAGCAGAGAAGGGGGGTCGGAAGCCACACTGGGTAAGGGGGAGGAGGTGGTGTTGAGCAAGGTGCCGATGGATACGGTGGGAGAGGATGGATTCAAGGACCTTACTGAAGACGGAGGTGAGGCAGATGGGACGATAGGAAGAGGCGGCAGAAGGGGGTTTGAGGAAGAGGAGGACGCGGGAGGTCTTCCACAGGTCAGGGTAGAAGCCAGTAGAGAGGATGACATTATAGAGATGGGCGAGGACAGTTAGGAAGGAATAGGGGCTTTCTCGAAGGTGACGGTAGGTGACACAGTCGTGACCAGGGGCCGTGTTGTGTTTGGACTGGAGGAGAAGTTTAATGTCTTGTGCTGTGATGGGAGTGTTGACGTCGGAGGGGGGCAACTGCCCCAAGTACTGGAGACTAGGAGCAAGTGGAGCGACTGAGGTATCAGCACGTGCCATGACGGTGGGGAAAAGAGAATAATCAAAGTGGGGATCATCGGGGATGGAGAAGACCTCGGAAAGGTGGGAAGCGAAGTGGTTGGCCTTACTGAGGTTGTCTGGAAGGGGGCGATCGTTATGGAGAAGGGGGTAGTGGGGAGCGGAAAGGGAACCAGTAAGACGATGGAAGGCAGACCAGT
This sequence comes from Schistocerca americana, assembly GCF_021461395.2. Lineage (NCBI taxonomy): Eukaryota > Metazoa > Arthropoda > Insecta > Orthoptera > Acrididae > Schistocerca > Schistocerca americana. The sequence goes on from NC_060122.1 coordinate 627,588,986, forward strand.
ACTTGGAGGAGTTGATAGGGAGGGTGGCATTGAGTCGTGTGCAGGTCTGGCGCCAGTCCCGGCGTTTCGTTGCTGTAATAAGGTTCCGTACGTGTCGCTGTATTTGCCGGTGGCGTTGGAGTGTATCCCTGTCACGAGTGCGGAGGAAGGAGCGATAGAGGCGGCGGGATTCACGGAGGAGGAGGACAGCCCGCGGAGGGAGAGTGGGACGGTGTGGGTGGATGGTTTTAGTAGGAACATGGGCCTCCAAGGCGTCAGTAATTACCGTCTGAAGGAAGGACGAGGCGCGGATGATGTCGTCAGGATGGCGATAGGTAAGAGGGTGGCTTTCGACCTGGGTGGAGATGGAGTCCCGGTAGGCATCCCAGTTGGCACGGCGATAGTCATGGACGACCTTGGGAGGGGGTGCAGGTTGCGGAGCTGGAGGGGGGCGGTTTGCAGACGTTATGGTGAGAAGGACAGGGAGGTGATCGCTACCTGTGGGGTCAAGGACGGCGACAGTGATACGCCCAAGGAGGTTGGCGGAGGCAATGACAACATCGGGGGTGGTGTTACTTTCGGGTCGGGTGTGCTGGGGAATGGGAACAAGGTCACCCTGGATTGTGGAGAGGAACTGATGCCACCGCCGAAGGGCAGCAGGAGTGCGGCTATGGACGTTGAGGTCGGCGGCAATCACATAGGTGGAGAAGGTGTGGTCAATGTGTGAGATGAAGTCATAAGGAAGAGGAGCAGTGGAGCGGACATAGATGGTGGCACAGGTAATGGTGAGGGTGGGGAAGAAGACGCTAAGGATAAGGTGTTCAGTGGGGTCATTGAGGAGAGGTTGTGGCCGGACGGGGATATGCTTAAGGTGGCCAATCGCGACTCCACCCTGCGCACGAGGACCAGGAGCATCAGTGCGGTGGAGGATATAGGGGGAGGAGCGGATAGAATGGTGGGGCTGGAGAAAGGTTTCGTTCAAGAGGAAGGTGTCGACCTGGTGGTGGGAGAGGGTGTGCATGAGGAGGTATTTGTTGGAGCGGAAGGAGCGAATGTTCTGGAAGAGGATGCGAGACTCGTGCCGCGCCATGACGGGATGGAGGGGGGGAAGAGAGGGAAGGGAAGAGACTTAAACTAGGGTGTCGAGGCGGGTGAAGGTGAAGTGGGCTTGGTTGTGGGAGTAAGTGGCGAAGGTGTTCAGGTGGAAAACAGAGCGAGCAGCAAGGGATATTTGTTGGAAGGTGTGCGGGCGCTGAAAAGGGTGAATGTTTTGGAGTACAACGGTAATGAACCGGATGATGTCCTCGTCCGTGGGGGGTGGACGGAGGGAATTGTTAGGATGGACAGGAGGATCGACGGGACGAACTGGGACTGTAAGTTCAGGGGTGGCTGGAGGGGGTTTAGCTTTACACTTGTGGGAGTATGTGGGATGGGGGCCATTGCAGGTATTACAGGAAGGAGGAGCAGCGAGGTTGGGGCAGTTCTTGAGAAAGTGGGAGGCCTTGCAATGGGGACAGGTGGGGGGGGTTTTTGCAGTTGGGAGTCAGGTGGTCATTGTACATCAGGCACCGTTGGCAACGGTAGGATTGGGGAGGGGATTTGGAGGATTCAACAGGGTGGCGACGGTGGTATATCAGGGCACCCTGGGTGAGGAGATGGTCTATGGACGGGGCGGACTCTGAGAATATCCGCATGAGGTAGGTGGGACCAGAGGCATTGTGGATACGGCGAGCAGAGCGGATTTCCAAGTCCGGGTGGGAGTTCAGTTCTACCAACACTTCATCCTCTGTGATCACCGGGCTGAGCTTGGTGATCACAGCGGTGTAGGTGGGGGGGCGACGGGGAGGCTGGGGCTGACGAGGAGTGGAAGCGGAAAGGAAGGGTGTCAGAGATGCGTGGGGTCCAAACATAACTCGTGGGAGTTTTCGCAGGAGGTCTGTGTGAAAGGAGTGGAAGCGGAAAGGAAGGGTGTCAGAGATGCGTGGGGTCCAAACATAACTCGTGGGAGTTTTCGCAGGAGGTCTGTGTGAAATGATGGGGATGGGGACTTGATAAGGACTGAGTCCCTGCGGGGAATGAGTTGGGAGATGGGAGCACCAGGTAAGTACTTTCGTATTTCCTTGGTGACGGTACGAGCGTCGAGGAACTTAGGATCGGGAGTGGACAGGACAAAGGTGTGGAGGGTGGGGGCCAATGTAGGGGTGGCAGGAGGAGGGGTGGTGTCCATGGTGACGGCAGGGGGAGGGGGAGGTGGCGTTGATTTTTTGTGGGAAGTGGCGGGAGCAGAGTCGGTAAGGACGCACTTTTGGGGTTTTTTGGAGACTGGAGGCTGGGAGGAGGGGAGAGGGACGGGGAGGAGAGGGAGGTGGCGGGTGGCAGATCCCTGTGGCGTAGTGGAGGCACCGGGAGAAGCAGCTGGTTCAGTGGTGGCGACGGTGGCTCGGCGCAACGTGATGCGTGCGGGAGATGCAGAAGACGAAGCGACGGGGTCGGTGAGTGAGGGGAAGCCAACCACCTGAGGGGCGGCAGCAGAGGCGGCAACAGAGGCGTACGTGAGGGCGGGGGTAGTAGTGGGAGCTGTTGAGGGTGTGGAGGCTGGAGGAAGGGTGTAGAGGTGTGGGTATACAGCAGGGGAGGAGATAGGGGGGTGGGTAAGTGGAGGAAGGGAAGGGGAGGTGGAAGGAGGGAGGCCAGAGGCGGCACTCCAGGAAGTGACTGTGGGAGAGGGGGAGGGGGAGGTGTAGATGACGGTGGAGGTGGGAGTACTCATTGCAGACAAACGGCGACGGACAGACGGACGTGCAGCAGGCGGCGTCGGCGGCGGCGATGGGCAGCGGCGAACAGCAGGCGGCGTCGGCGTCGGCGTCGGCGTTGGCGTCGGCGGCGAACAGACGGACGAACAGCAGGCGGCGGCGGCGGCGGCGGTTGCGACGACGGCGATGGACAGCCAGCAGGCGGACGGACGGACGGACGGACGGACGGACGAACGAACGAACGAACGAACAGCGACAGCAGCGGGCAGACAGACAGACAGACAGACACACACACACAATCTTCGAAGACGGAGATTCCACCCTGAGAGTAGCCCAGGCTTTGCAATCTGACGCTTTCGAAGGAGGGGATCCAACCCTCTAGATGGCTGGACTAGGGCAGAGCAGGTCCCTATATACGAAACCGGGGGGAGTGGCTATTGGCCGCTGTCTGCACGTGGCTTAGCGGTGGCGCCCTCGCTGCGCGAGAGCCGCTGCGCGGAATAGCCGCCGCGGATGCGGAGCCCTCTATGGGCTGACCACGTCCATTTCTTCTGCTGCGTGTTCGACTTCCGCGGCGGAAGGTACTAGAGTGGACGTTACATTCCAGATGTGTTACGACCCGTGGCTCTACCCTTCATTCAGTCCTTGCGAAACCCTACATTTCAGCAGGGTAATGCACGACCACATGTTGCAGGTCCTGTATGGGTCTTTCTGGATACAGAAAATGTTCTACTACTGCCCTGGCCAGCACATTCTCCAGATCTCTCACCAATTGAAAACGTCTGGTTAATGGTGGCCGAGCAACTGGCTCGTCACACCAGTAACTACTCTTGATGAACTGTGGTATTGTGTTGAAGCTGCATGGGCAGCAGTACCTGTACACGCCATCCAAGCTCTGTTTGACTCAAGGCCCAGGCGTATCAAGGCCGTTATTACGGCCAGAGGTGGTTGTTCTGGGTACTGATTTCTCAGGATTTATACACCCAAATTTCGTGAAAATGTAATCACATGTCAGTTCTAGTATAATATATTTGTCCAATGAATGCCCGTTTATCATCTGCAAATCTTCTTGGTGTAGCGATTTTAATGGCCAGTAATGGACTTGAGCGTGCTTGGCGTGCAGTGCTGGTGACCTGTGTGGGGATGATTCACATTTCACATTAACGGTCGGAGCTATCCGAATGGAGGAGCCTGTTGCATCGTAGGAATGTAGATAACTGAACCGTGTTGTCCTCTAGAGGACCGAATAACGAACTAATACTTATTAGGTGTTGGATAGCTTTCGTGATAGCGTGGAAATGTGAGGAAATTGAATATCGAGGTGTGATGGCGCTGCAGCTTTATTCCCTCCCATGTATCTTGTTCAGCTGACAACTTCTGCAAATTTCGCGCCTTTATTTAGTTGAGAGAAGATCGACTGTTGTGTGTGCATCTTGCATGTGGAAGACACGTTTGCCGGTTTCCTATACATGAGAAACCCATTAGTAGACCTTGTAATTTATACGGATGATTTAGATATTAGCAGTTTATCTATGGACAGGGTTATATTTTACGAAAGTTTTGAGGTTCTAGCTAAGGTACTGTTTATTAACGTTCACTTGGGTGATAGAAGTATTATAAGTACGATGTATACTAATTTCTTTTTTTTTTTTTTTTAACGAACAACTGATACTGCGTAACTTCAAACTCGCGAAATTGAAGTAAATGATTGGAATCGTTGCTTTCGCACAGGCCAGCTGTAGCATCCAAACTGCTGTCTATATTTTACCACTGTAGAAACTGAAGATACAAGTAATTTGCCAGCTGAAGATGGGTGCAAACACGAAATACGTATTGGCATGAATGAAACTCAATAAAAAAAAAAAGTGGCTGGTCGCTGTATTTTTATAGTAAAATATCATTATCCACGGCGACGGAGCTCAACAGTCCAAACAAAATAGACAAATTGCTGTAAGTAAATAAATAAATGTCACTAAGAGGAGTGATAAGACAGGGGCAACGAACCAGGTCGCGGCATTGCGCAGGTAAGGGCTGCAGCGCAGGTACGCCGTGCCAATCCGGGTGGTGGGGGTACGAAGCAGGGTGACGTGTAGGGTAGGGCACGGGGGTGGAGGGGGAGGCAGTCGATAGCGACCGGTTAAAGCCCCGTGCAACTTTGATGCGGAGCGCCGCTTCGCTTCCGAGGGCGACGTCGCCGCCGGCATCGCGTCTCGTCCGCGTGGCGTCACCGTGGCGGCTGCCTCTTATTGACTGCTGCCGGCCGCCTGCCAGGTGAGGGGGTGGAGTGGGTGGCGGCGGCGGGAGGGCCACTGAACCGGCACTAATAAGCCTAGCGACCGGGGTCGGCACGGCAGTGGCGCAGTCAAAACTGGCGCCACCAAGAGCACGCACTGATACGGCGTTAAGGGCTGAACGCACAGCGACGCTGATGTCCTCAGACGGTAAATGTCGTTCTCACTCACGATTATTCGCTTCTTTGCCTTCTCCAGCCTGGAACCTCCTGTACCTCTTTCGCATCGGACCGTAGGCCTTACGTTCTACTGGAAGCATACATTTTAGCGGAAGATACGACAGTATACATTATCTACTGCTGGGTTTCCTGCTGTTGCCTGTTTACATATTTGAAACAATCACTTACTGTACCCGATTGGAAAAAGAAACGTACAAATTATAAAGTAAAATGATTTGCCCATTCATTGTAATACTAATTTCACACAGAACTTCATCGGGTGTAATATTTTCCGATTCCCCTGCAAGTGCTGAAACAACGACATTCTTGCAAGAAACAAACCTTACAACGGGTGATTTTCTGTTAGTACATTTGCCTTCAATTAACGTGTTTTTTGCTTATGTATTACTTTTTCACTTTATTGTATGGAGTATTTTCTCTGTCTATATAAAATCGGCAGTAAACTAGAAATTTATTCCTATATTTTCAGTATTCGTGTAAATTTGTGTTATGATTATACAATGAGGTGGCAAAAGTCATCGCATACTTTCTAATTTCGTGTAGGACCTCCTTTTTCCCCTCGCAGTGCAGCAACTAAGCGTGTCATGGACTCAGCAAGTCATTATAAGTCCCCTGCACAAATATTGAGCCATGCTGCCTGTAGAGCCGTCCATAACGGCGAAAGTGTTGCCGATGCAATATTTCCTGCACAAACTCACTTCTCGATTATGTCTCATGAATGTTCAACGGGATTCATGTTGAACGATATGCGTAACCATATCATTTGCTTACTTCATTATGCGATCCATAATGTCCTTCAAAACAATCGCGAACAACTGTGGCCCAGCGACGTGGCACATTGTCATCTACAAAAATTCCATTATTGTTGGGAACATAAAGTCCATGAAAGGCTGCAAATGGTCTGCAAGTAGTCGAACATAAACGTTTCCAGTTAATTATCCGTTTTGTTTAACCAGAGGACCCAGTACATTCCATGTAAACACGGCCCACATCACTATGGAGCCACCACCACCGTTCATAGTCACAACTTGGGACCATGGCTTCGTGAGGTCTGCGCCACACTCGAACCCTATCATCGGCTCTTACCAACTGATATCGGGACTCTTGTGAGCAGGCCACAGCTCCCAGTAGTATAGAGTCAAACCGTTATGCTCACCAGCCACTAACAGGTTCTCCAGTCGATGTTGTGCTGTTAGCAAAGGCAGTCGCGTCGTTCATCTACTGTCATAGCCCATTAACGCCAAATTTCGCAGCAGTGTCCTAATAGACACGTTCGTCGTTAAGTTCCACATTGATTTCTGCGTGTTTTTCACGCAGTGTTGCTTGTCTGTTAGCACTGACAACTCTACCCAAAGGCCGCAGCTCTCGGTCATTATGTGAAGACCGTCGGTCACTGCGTTGTCCGTAGTGAGAGGAGACGCCACAGATTTAGTACTCTCGGCATAGTTTTGACACTGTGAATCTCGAAATACTGAACTGCCTGACTATTTTCGTAATGGAATGTCCCATGCGTCTACCTCCCACTACTTTTCCGTGTTCTACGTCTCTTAATTCACGAAGTGCGGACAAAATCCCGTCGTAAACCCTTTCACATAAGTCAACTGCTCCGCCAACGCACTGATTGCCTTTTTATGCCTTGCGTACGAAATACTACCGCCATCTGTATATGTGCAGATCGCTACCCCATGACTTCGGTCACTTCATTGTATGTGATATACGAAACAAAACAGTTGACTCTTTATTTCATACAATTAAATAATACGCAATTGGTTGCTTATGTAAGTAAGCTGTTTAGGTTTTTATATTGGTAACGCCACGTAGCGCTCTGTATGAAAATCACTGGCTGTGCTGTGTGCAGTCTGTGGCTGGTTGGCATTGTTGTAATATTCGCTATTGTGGTGTTGGGCAGTTGGATGTGAACAGCGCGTAGCGTTGCGCAGTTGAAGGTGAGCCGCCAGCAGTGGTGGATGTGGAAAGTGAGATGGCGCAGTTTTGAGAGCGGATGATCTGGACGTGTGTCCGCCAGAAAGAGTAAATTTGTAATACTGGATATCATGACCTGATATATATGTATATATATATATATATATATATATATATATATATATATATATATAAATTTTTCTGAGGGTAGGTTTCACTTATTATTTCATTATATACGGCAACAGTCCCTCAAGATGGACAAAATAGTAATCTTTATTTCTTGTAATAAAATGGCCTAGTTAGATATATTAATATCCCTTACAATTTATATTAAAGTAGGACGCTTCACTTTGCAAGTCGGAGAACGCTACTGTGGTCGACCGACAACTTCTTCGGCCCAGCTGTGTACGCAGATATTTTGCAGCACCAACGTGTAGTCGTCCAGAACATCAGTTCTAAAAGTATGAATTACTTCGAGGATAACGATCTGTTGACACATAGCACAGATTCAGAAAGTATCGATCTTGTGAAACACACATTCCTCTTAACTAGCACTCATCGATTCGTGCTGTTGACAGGAAATCTCAAATTGAGTCCTTATTTCTAGATTCCCAGAAGGTTTTGACGCCGTTCCTCAAGAGAGACTTCTAATAAACTGTGTGCCTTTGAAGTATCGTTTCAGTTGCGAGAATGGATTTGTGATTTATGTCAGAGAGTCTAGAGTGAAACAGAAGTGATATCTGGCATTCCCCAGTAAAGTGTTACAGGTCTTCTGCCCTTCCTAATCTATGTACGCGATTTAGGAGACAATCTGAGCAACCCTCTTTGTTTGCAGAAGATCCTGGCATTTACACGTAGAAAATGCAGCAGATCTACTAAAGAGACTGCGTACACTACGGTAGCCCGTCCTCTGCTAGAGTATTGCTGTGCGAGATGTTATCCTTACCAGATAACACTGACGGAGGAAATCGAAAAAGTGTAAAGAAGGGCAGCTCGTGTACCATATTGCAAAATAGGAGAGGGACTGTCACGGATATGATAAGCGAGGTGGGGTGGCAATCATCAAAAAAATGGAGTTTTTCGAAGCGGCGAGATTTTTTCGCGAAATATCAGTCGCCATGCTTCTCCTCTAAAAGTCAAAGTGTTCATTGCTGCCAATAAAGGTAAAGAAAAATATTTATCGTAATAAAATAAGAGAACTCAGAGTGCGTACGAAAGTATGTAAGGTATAGATTTTTCCCACGTGCTGTTAGAGAGTGGAAGGTAAGAGAACTTGTCTGAAAGTGCTTCGCAGAACCGTTGTCTGCCATCTAAAATGACTTTCAGAGTAGTCATCTAGATATAGGCGCAACTTGATTGTCTTTGATATTTCGCTACAGCCGGCCAGAGTGGCCGTGCGGTTCTAGGCGCTACAGTCTGGAGGCGAGCGACCGCTACGGTAGCAGGTTCGAATCCTGCCTCGGGCAGGACTGATGATCTCAGAAGTTAAGTCGCATAGTACTCAGAGCCATTTGAACCATTTGATATTTCGCTACATCTATGGACAGCGGTGTCATGAAACAAATATCATCTTAGCACTATAGTGTTTTACAAGGTTTAATCATTTTGAAAACAGAGTTTTTGAAAGGTTGTCCAAGAATTAAATAAAATATTCTCATTCGGTTAAAAGACCGTCATTTCTTGTGCGTTGGTATTTATAGCCGAGGTCAGCTCCCGGAGCGAGCCACGTCCTTTGATGTTCGTCATTTTTCAAAGGGCGTACTGTTATCCTGTGAATCTCTCTGTGTTCTTACAGGTGGCCTACGGGATCTTAACAAACTAGTGCCGGATCTCAAGCCTTGCTAAAATCGAATCTTCCCTTACACTTTATTAGATTCTTCGATTTCTTTATTTGAGTTTCACGTTGTCGTTGGAGTAAGGACCGTGAGTATGATTAATAACACAGCTCCGAGCACCTGAAGAAGCCGACTGAGCCGGTCATCGAAGTATCAGGCAGAAAAATGGAATCAAGAACTCGGCTCAATACCAGAGACTACACTATCAGCCAGTCACGCCGAAGAAACCTTGGTGATATTAGTGTGTCATACGTTCACCAGATTTGACTGAACATGACCCAAGTGTTCTAGAGATATGATTACATGTCACGACCTACCCATCACCATCTCCGCAAGCAGGGGCTCTAATTCTGTCAGTGCAAACAGCCTCTACCTAGTACTACGTGATAGCATAGCATCGTAGAGAGGATATAAAATGTAGACTGGCGATGGCAAGGAAAGCGTTTCTGAAGAAGAGAAATTTGTTAGCATCGAGTATAGATTTAGGTGTCAGGAGGTCGTTTCTGAAAGTATTTGTATGGAGTGTAGCCATGTATGGAAGTGAAGCATGGACGATAACGCTATGAACTCAGTCTCCGACTCGCCTTGAAGATGGCTGGGAGGTTTCTAGCCGAAATATCGCAAGAAGAATTGTCGTTGTCCCGAGTGCACGTCCGAAAGATGATGGAACATTATGTCCGCCGGGAAAAACTTCAAGAATCATAAACTTTACAGTTAATCCTTTATCAGGGTGCTGTTGGGTACTACTGTTGATTACAGCTAACACATGATACACTTGTTTTCTGAAGTGCTACTCTTTGCTGCAGCACGTAACTGAAATGACTTGGAGCAATAATATGTTGAAAAATTGAGACCATGGTACAGCACCTAAGAAACAGTTTTATGTGTACAAATCAGACTAGTGTTATTCTCTTTTGTGTTACATTTTTACAAAACTCAGATTATTAGAAACTACTTAGTGTTGTTAGTGGCAAAATACAGAGTGGGCATTATTCTTGAATTGAGAATTGCATAGCTCATGCCAACAAGCAAGCTAAATGTATGATAAGTAGTCTGAACTAAACAAGAGTAATGATATTCAGTAATTTCAGTGCTGTTCTTTAAAAGACTCTTTCCTAGTTGCAGATCATTTATTGAATTTAACGCTACTGTAATTCGAGGTGACAACACTTTCCTTTAAGCTAAATCAAAAGTCTTGTCACACACTACCACACTTACACAACACTAATGTATTTTCCTGTCAAAGTATTTCATAAAAGTTGTTGCGAAATAACCAGTCTTCATACATCAACAGATAAGAATTTATATGTAAGATGCTGTTTTCATTCATGGAATGTCAATGTATTCATAGTCTAACTGGAATTTATTACCCCAGAGTGGGTCCTCGGCCACCAATACACAATTATCATGGCAATTATGACCAACAACATTTATGTATGTATAGAAGATCAGTTTCAAAGTGCCGCTGCAATATTTCACTAAGATGGCGCATAACATAAGACAATCACTTATCGATTCCGGTTGAGGCTGTGTTTTACTCCTAATAAATTATATATTGAAACTTTTTGAACTATAACTATATTAATTAACATTTGAAAATGTTTTCAATGTTAATGGCTTAATATTCATCATTTACTAATAAACTGCACTGTAGATCAATAGCGCTAATGGCTCCGCTCTTTTTTAGCCGAACAGAAAACTTAACATTTATGTAAGACGAGAATTACAATGAAATAAAAGCTCAAAGCCACAAAGATCATTTCAGTAACACATAAACTCGGTTTTTAAATATCGGTTAGCAATATAATACAGTTTTTTACTGACCTCTGTGTTACGAGAGATTAATCACATCCTATGATTACAACAGTTCAGACAAGAAGAAGGATTTTTGTACATAAATCATAGATAACAAAAGACTGAGATTTTCATTAGCTTTTTACTTGGGTATTGTATGAGATATAAATTTTTACAAAATATTAATTTCTGTAGTTGACAATAATTATTTATTATTTTATCAACGATGAAGTCCTTTTTTAGTATAACGAGGAAGGATCAAATTTTGTCACATTCCATATTCAGTGCTGTCGTGATTATTATTTTCAATAAAATATAAGCGCGTGTATTACATTTCCCCCTGGGCTGAGAAAAAAAAAAGTAGTTTATGTATTGCATAATTTTTTTGTGAAACCGGCATATCCACGTTGCTTATTGTTCATTTTCACTTCGTTAACACACTGTCCTCATTATGCAAATGTTCAGATATAACAGATTTAACATTGAGTAACATATGACTATTAGTGTATTATGTGATTGTGTAAATAATTTCCATAACTGTAAAATCTTGGAAAGTGTCCGGCTTGGCATGATTATAACATAAACACAAGAATTTATGTTTGTGTTTAGTTACATAAGAGGTCGAAAGGTTCTTTCACTGTGGTTTACTATGAAAATTGAGATTTCATGAGTTTCAAAATAACAAAAGTTCATATGACGAGTCCCCAGCGACGTCGTGTAGCCACCTCCGCGTCGAGCCGCTTGATCGATGGCAGGTGGAGACCGCTGCTGCAACACCGCTTGGATGGAGCGTCGGCTGCCGTAGGCCGCACCCTGGTCTGGATCTGTTGCTGTCTGGAAGTACTACTGCAGCAGGTCTTGCTTCACTCGTTCCACGTCCCTCTCCTACAAGGTGCGTACATGAAAAGCCTGAAAGGGTTCTCAGTAACAAGGTAATTATTAAATTCGTACTGTGGAAGAAGTGTTAGTTTCTATTTCACTTTCATTCACACGGATTCATTCAGTTTGTTTTCGGACCATGTTCTGCATCTTAACACCGTCCATTTGAATGTAGTGATTCATTGTCAACTTTAATTAGCTATACACATGTACGAGACTGCACCATTTTACAGTGTGGCGCCCATCGTGCGCTTTTTTATTTTCTGCAGTAAGCAAACATATCCTGGGGATACTAGAAGGTTTCAGATAGATTATATGATGGTAAGACAGAGATTTAGGAACCAGATTTTAAATTTTAAGACATTTCCAGGGGCAGATGTGGACTCTGACCACCATCTATTGGTTATAAACTGTAGATAAGAACTGAAGAAACTGCAGAAAGATGAGAATTTAAGGAGATGGGACCTGGATAAACTGAAAAAAACCAGAGGTTGTACACACTTTCAGCGAGAGCATAAGGGAACAACTGAGAGGAATGGGGGAAAGAAATACAGTAGAAGAAGAATGGGTAGATTTGAGTAATAAAATAGTGAAGACATCAGAGGATCAAGCAGGTAAAAAGACGAGGGCTAGTAGAAATCCTTGGGTAACAGAAGAGACACTGAATTTAATTGATGAAAGGAGAAAATACGAAAACGCAGTAAGTGAAGCAGGTAAAAAGGAATACAAACGTCTCAAAAATGAGATAGACAGTGCAAAATGGCTAAGCAGGGATTGCAGGAGGACAAATGTAAGAATGTAGAAGCTTGTCTCACAAGGAGTAAGACAGATACTAGCTACAGGAAAATTAAAGAGACCTTTGGCGAAAAGAGAACCACTTGTATGAATATCAAGAGCTCAGATGGAAACCCAGTTCTAAGCAAAGAAGGGAAAGCAGAAAGGTAGAAGGAGTATATACAGGGTCTATACAAGGACGATGTTCTTAAGGACAATATTATAGAAATGGAAGAGAATGTAGATGAAGATGAAATGGGAGATATGATACTGCGTGAAGAGTTTGACAGAGCACTAAAAGACCTAAATCGAAACAAGGCCCCGAGAGTAGACAACATTCTATCAGAACTACTGACAGCCTTGGGAGAGCCAGTCCTGACAAAACTCTGCCATCTAGTGAGCAAGATGTATGAGACAGGCGAAATTCCCTCAGACTTCAAGAAGAATATAATAATTCCAATCCCAAAGAAAGCAGGTGTTGACAGACGTGAAAATTATCGAACTATCAGTTTAGTAAGTCACAGCTGCAAAATATTACCGCGAATTCTTTACAGACGAATGGAAAAACTGGTAGAAGCCGACCTTATCTTAGAAGAAAGATTAAGGAAAGGCAAACCTATGTTTCTATCATTCGTAGACTAAGAGGAAGCTTTTGACAATGTTGACTGGAATACTCTCTTTCAAATTCTTAAGGTGGCAGGGCTAAAATACAGGGAGCGAAAGGCTATTTACAATTTGTACAGAAACCAGATGGCAGTTATAAAAGTCACGGGACATGAGAGGGAATCAGTGGTTGGGAAGGGAGTGAGACAGGGTTGTGGCCTCTCCCCGATGCTATTCAATCTGTATATTGAGCAAGCCGTAAAGGAAACAAAAGAAAAGTTCGGAGTAGGTATTAAAATCCATGGAGAAGAAAAAAAAACCTGGAGGTTCGTCGATGACATTGTAATTCTGTCAGAGACAGCAAAGGACTTGGAAGAGCAGTTGAACGGAATGGACATTGTCTTGAAAGGAGGGTACAAGATGAACATCAACAAAAGCAAAACAAGGATAATTGAATGTAGTCGAATTAAGTTGGGTGATGCTGAGGGAATTAGATCAGGAAATGAGACACTTAAAGTAGTAAAGGAGTTTTGCTATTTGGGAAGCAAAATAACTGATGATGGTCGAAGTAGAGAGGATATAAAATGTAGACTGGCAATGGCAAGGAAAGCGTTTCTGAAGAAGATAAATTTGTTAGTATCGAATATAGATTTAAGTGGCAGGAGGTCGTTTCTGAAAGTATTTGTATGGAGTGTAGCCATGTATGGATGTGAAACATGGACGATAAATAATTTAGACAAGAGGAGGGTAGAAGCTTTCGAAATGTGGTGCTACAGAAGATTGCTGACGATTGGATGGGTAGATCACATAACTAATGAGGAGGTATTGAATAGAATTGGGGAGAAGAGGAGTTTGTGGCATAACTTGACCAGAAGAAGAGATCGGTTGGTAGGACATGTTCTGAGGCATCAAGGGATCACCAATTTAGTACTGGAGGGCAGCGTGGAGGGTAAAAATCGTAGAGGGAGACCACGAGATGAATACACTAAGCAGATTCAGAAGAATGTAGGCTGCAGTACGTGCTGGGAGATGAAGAAACTTGCACAGGAAAGAGTAGAATGGAGAGCTGCATCAAACCAGTCTCAGGACTGAAGACCACAATAACAACAAGCAAACATTTGCGCGAAACGCTGTGTAGCCAGTGGTGGATACAGAAAAACCTCAAGGAGGGACGCTAAAGATATCTTGAGCTACCTTTCATTACTTTTACTGTAATATAAGATAATCAAGCCGCATGCAAAGTGTAAGAAAGTTTTATTTAAAGTGATTACTCACATATACAATACTATGCTATCTTATGATACAAAAAAAGTTACAATTGTGGTTTTCTTTCATAAATGATGAGTTCTCTGCGCCTATTCTTCCTGGAATATTGTTTAATTACATCGTCAATAGGACGATCAATGTCAGGATAAGTGCTCAACAGAGCTAAGCCATTAAGTCGATCCTTCTTCATTGTCGACCTCAGCCATGTTTTTGTACGCCGCAATGTTGAAAAACCTGTTTCTACTGTAGAAATAGGTGAAGGTAGACAAGCAAATATTTTGTGCAACGTGTGCAAAGTAGGATAGTCAGATCTAGGACAAACAGACAACGCTTGCATAACAGAATCACGATCATTAAGGGCCTTTATGCTCGCTTGCTTGTATTGAAGAATCTCTCTCATTCGGCTCTTTTTAATCACAAAGAGTGATTCTTCTTCAAAGAACAGTAGTTCAGTTACGCACTGATTCAATTTCTGTGTCAAATCATTACCGTCATGTTTCAGTAGTTGTGAGGGCAAAAGTATGTAGAATTTTATATGATAAATTTTTCTTCAGGAAAACGTTCTCCCATGTCAGTCGTAACATGGTCCAGTGTAGGAATAAAAACAGGCCTTTTCCAATATGTCATAGCATCATCATTATGATCGCAGTTTTCCCTCTGTCTTTGTCTCCCTGTAAGATGAGTAACACTCATCTCCACTTCTAACTCTTCGATATCGGCCTTCGCCTGTTCAACAATACGAGCAAAGTGGCTATCAGCATTAGCTCTCATACCGTCGCTCACCTTGAGCGCCGAATGATATTTGGCTTTTGCCATCGTGACGTCCAAGCTAGGGTCTTGTAAGATTTAAGCTTACTGGATATGTTACGCTCATAATATCACTCAGAGTAAACAGAGTTACAATCAACTCGCAATTACAGAGAGCTCGCCGGAGATTATTGGCTTTGGCAGCCGTTACTCTATCCCTCCAACACTGTACTTCTTTAAGAACTTTGCAAACTGTTCCGATATCAGCATCATGTCGCTCAGCCCCTCTGCAAGGCACTTAAATGGGATTTGCAGAGTATCCGTGTAGATGTAGAACCCATCTCGTTTGACAATGTGACTGTAGTGAGTGTTTTAGATGACTCTTCAATCTTGCGAACCGCTTGCTGGATACTATAAAGAACAATATTACTTCTTGAATAGCACCGAGTTTCTCACATTTGTAACTTCCCTGCAACTGCGAGAGACAGCGAGGTAGGGCCGATAACTTCAACATGGTGGTACCTGCACGTTGATACCTTTTCTCTTTATTGTAGCCACAGCTCCTTTCAGTTCTGACATATTGCCTGAGAAACTATCACAGCTTATACCCACACAGTTCTCCAGTGACAGAGAAAGGCATTCCACTCTCCTTAGAATCGGAGTAACTAATACTTCACCAGTAACCCTATGCTCTTCGTCTTGACTCTCTTGAGGTTCAACGTCAATGTTTCCCCCACAATCATTGTCCTTATGGATGTAAAAGAAAACCAAAAATCTTTCGTGTAATTTGCCGTCACTATCAACATACTTTGCAGGTAAACTCAGTTGGGCGATGTGTGCTATATCCGTAGTCTCATCGAAGATTATGCTGTAATAACGATAATCTTTGATTTCCTCCAGTATTCTCGATAACATCTCTGTTTCACAGCATGAAGTAAGTTCGGTAGACGTTGGTTTACTTGTTAAATGTGATTCGCTTTCGTGGTCTCAAGATGATGTTTTAGTTGCAAGTCTTCAGCGTCAATTCCAAATCTTAGAAGAGTTCTAAAGTTGGCTCATTTCTCACTGTACTTCACGATCATTTTTGTTTTCTAATAGACTCCCATCATCTCTATGCCCCCGTAGTAACCTCTGGCGTGCCACAGGGGAGTGTTATGGGACCATTGCTTTTCACAATATATATAAATGACCTAGTAGATAGTTTCGGAAGTTCCATTCTGCTTTTCGCGGATGATGCCGTAGTATACAGAGAAGTTGCAGGATTAGAAAATTGCAGCGAAATGCAGGAAGATCTGCAGCGGATAGGCACTTGGTGCAGGGAGTGGCAACTGAACCTTAACGTTGGTTGGTTTGTGGGATTAAAGGGATCAGACTGCTACGGTCATCGGTCCCTTTTTCAAAAAAAGAACACGAACTAAAACCACCAGAAGAGAATAAAAAACCAACAACAGGAAAGACGGCAGACCACACAGGACAATAAATGCTCCGGCAGAGATCAGACAAAACAAATTAAAACACACAGAGTGTGACGGTGGTTGGTCGACCATAGAGAAATAAAAAAGGAAAAGCCAACCACCGAGAACACATTAATTAAAATCGGAGGCTAAAAGCCAGAATCAACACTAAAAAAAATAAAAAAATAGACACTCACATTAAATGATGAAAAAACCTGCCCGAATAAAACGCAAAACTAAGTCCACCATGACAGAGTCATCTATTAAAAGGGCAGGGAGCGTGTCAGGCAGAGTAAACGTCTGCCTGAGCACAGCTAAAAGTGGACAGTCCAAGAAAATGTGGACCATTGTCAATACCGAGCCGCAGCGACAGAGACGGGGGGTCCTCACGGCGCAATAAGTGGCCGTGCGTCATCCGTGTGTGTCCAATGCGCAGTCGGCAGAGGACGACAGACTCCTTGCGAGAGACTCGCAAGGAGGAGTGCCACACAGTCGTCGTCTCCTTGACGGCACGGAGTTTGTTAGGGGTGGTCAGACCGCGCCATTCAGCGTCCCAAAGCGAGATAACTTTGCGGTGTAAGACTGCCCTCAAATCAGTCTCCGGGAGGCCAATTTCCAGAGATGGTGTACTGGTGGCCTCTTTCGCCAGGCGGTCAACACTTTCATTGCTGGGTATCCCAACATGGCCTGGGGTCCACACAAATACCACAGAGCGGCCGCAACGGGCAAGAGTACGCAGGGACTCCTGGATAGCCATCACCAGACGAGAACGAGGGAAACACTGGTCGAGAGCTCGTACACCGCTCAGGGAATCGCTACAGATCACGAAGGACTCACCTGAGCAGGAGCGGGTATACTCTAGGGTACGAAAGATGGCGACCAGCTCAGCAGTGTAAACGCTGCAGCCAGCCGGCAATGAACGTTGTTCAGAATGGTCCCCTAGAGTTAGCGCATAACCGACACGACCACTAACCATCGAGCCGTCATGTAAACAATGCCAGAGCCCTGATACGTTGCGAGGATGGAAAGAAAGCGGTGGCAGAAGGCCTCTGGAGGGACTGAGTCCTTCGGGCCCTGTGCCAATTCCAGCTGAAGGCGAGGGCAAGGCACACACCATGGGGGTGTACGCAGAGGTGCCCGGAGAGGAGGTGGTAGAGGTAAAGCCCCAAGCCCAGAGATAAGCTCTCGGACGCGGACCGCGATCGTACATCCAGCCCTGGGCCGACATTCTGAAGGTGGACGTGCGACTGTGGGAGTAGTAGACGATAGTTAGGATGCCCGGGCAAGCTGAAAACATGGGCAGCATAAGCGGCCAGCAAACGTTGGCGCCGTAACCGCAATGGAAGGACACCTGCCTCCACAAGTATGCTGTCCACTGGGCTGGTCCAGAAAGCACCAGTGGCAAGGCGTATCCCGCTGTGGAGGATTGGGTCCAGCACCCGAAACGCAGATGGGGATGCTGAGCCATAAGCCAGGCTCCCATAATCCAGACGGGACTGGATTAACGCCTGGTAGAGCTGTAACAGGGTAGATCGGTCGGCGCCCCAGCAGGTGTGGCCCAAGCATCGCAGAGCATTTAGATGCCGGCAACACATCTGTTTAAGCCGCCAAATATGAGGCAGCCAAGTCAACCGGGCATCAAAAACCACCCCCAAAAACCTATGTGACTCCACCACTGCAAGAAGTTCGCCATCAAGATAAAGCCGCGGCTCCGGATGAACAGTGCGTCGCCGGCAGAAATGCATAACGCTGGTCTTGGCTGCCGAATACTGGAACCCATAAGCTACAGCTCAAGACTGCGCCTTACGGATAGCGCCCTGTAGCTGACGTTCAGCAGCTGCAATGCCAATAGAGCTGTAGTAAAGGCAGAAGTCGTCAGCATACAAGGACGCTGAGACAGACGTTCCCACCACCGCAGCGAGCCCGTTAATAGCTATTAAAAACATGCAGAAGGTGCGATACGACAGAAAATTTCGGATAAAGTTCGGCAGAGGGCCCGGAAGACCCCACCCATGAAGCGTAGAAAGGATGTGATGACGCCATGTCGTATCGTACGCCTTCCACATGTCGAAAAAGACAGCGACCAAGTGCTGACGGCAAACAAAGGCAGTACAGATGGCCGACTCCGGGATCACCAGATTGTCGGCGGCGGAGCGGCCTTCACGGAACCCACCCTGAGACGGAGCCAGAAGGCCTCGAGACTCCAGTACCCAATTCAAGCGCCGGCTCACCATCCGCTCAAGCAACTTGCAAAGAACGTTGGTGAGGCTAATGAGATGGTAGCTGTCCACCTCCAAAGGGTTCTTTCCAGGTTTCAGAATGGGGATAACAATACTTTCCCGCCATTGCGACGGAAACTCACCCTCGACCCAGATACGGTTGTAAAGGTCGAGGAGCCGTCGCTGGCAGTCCACTGAAAGGCGTTTCAGCATCTGACAGTGGATGCGATCTGGCACAGGAGTGTTATCGGGGCAAGCGGCTAGGGCACTGCGAAATTCCCACTCACTGAATGGAACATTGTACGACTCTGGATGGTGGGTGCAAAACGAAAGGCTCCGACGTTCCATCCGCTCTTTAATGGAGTGGAAGGCCAGGGGGTAATTCACAGAAGCGGTACTCAGAGCAAAATGCTCTGTCAAGCGGTTTGCAATGACGTCGGAGTCAGTACAAATTGCTCCATTCAGTGAGAGCGCTGGGACGCTGACAGGGGTTCGATAGCCATAGAGGCCTTGAATCTTGGGCCAGACCTGCGATGGAGAGACATGGAGGCCAATGGTGGAAACATACCGCTCCCAGCACTCCTGCTTGCATTGGTGGATAAGGCGGTGGGCCCACGCATGCAGCCGTTTGAAGGCAATGAGGTGTTCTATGGAGGGATGTCGCTTGTGTCGCTGGAGCGCCCACTGGCGATCTTTAATCGCTTCAGCGATCTCAAGCGACCACCAAGGCACAGTCCTCCACCGAGGGGACCCAGAGGAACTGGGAATGGCAGATTCTGCGGCAGTAACGATGCTGGTGGTGATTGAGTGAACCACCGTATCAATGTCGTCATTAGAGAGAGGCTCAATAGCGACAATGGAGGAGAATAAGTCCCAGTCAGCCTTGTTCATGGCCCATTTGCTGGGATGCCCAGAAGAGTGATGCCATGGCAGTGACAGAAAGATCGGAAAGTGGTCACTACCACACAGGTCGTCATGCACACTCCATTGGACAGACGGCAAGAGGCTAGGGCTACAGATCGAAAGGTCAATGGCGGAGTATGTGCCATGCGCCACACTCAAGTGTGTGAAGGCACCATCATTTAAAATCGAAAGGTTGAGCTTAGCCAATAAATGCTCAATGGTGGCGCCTCGACCTGTTGCCACTGACCCACCCCACAGAGGGTTATGGGCATTGAAGTCGCCCAGTAACAAGAAAGGTGGTGGCAATTGGACTATCAGCGCAGCCAGGACATGCTGGGCGACATCACCATCCGGTGGAAGGTAAAGACTGCAGATAGTAACAGCCTGTGGGGTCCACACCTGAATGGCGACAGCCTCTAAAGCTGCCTGTAGAGGGACAGACTCGCTGTGAAGAGAGTTAAGGACATAGATGCAGACGCCACCAGACACCCTTTCATAAGCTACCCGGTTCTTATAATAACCCCGATAGCCACAGAGGGTGGGGGTTCGCATTGCGGGAAACCAAGTTTCTTGAAGAGCAATGCAGAAGTAAGGGTGAAGGCTGATAAGTTGTCGGAGCTCAGCTAGATAGTGGAAGAAACCGCTGCAGTTCCACTGGAGGATGATATTGTCCATGGCTGAGAAAGGCGTGAAGGGACTGGGAAGGCAATTAACGCCGCTTGTTCACTCCCTGCCACCGATTCAGTACCTGAACAGGTGACATCCATGGCGTCGTGGGATCAGCGAGATCCAGGTCTTCAGCAGACGCCAGAATCTCGACCTCATCCTCAGACGCTGAGCTTGTAGGAAGCGGTGGGATGGGTGCCCCCGCAATGTCGGGATTCTTGGGGACCTTTTTCTTTTTGAGCTTACCTCACTGTGCCTTTGGTGGTTCAGGCTGGGAGGGCTTCACGGGGTCAGTCTCAGGAACGGACGACGACCGTGAGGCCCTACGACCAGGGACCAGTGGTTGTTTGAGCCACTTGTGGGTGTCCGCTTTTGTACCGGTCGGAACTTGCGAAGGGAGATCCCCAAGGGACCCCTTCCTGGCGAGAGGAGCTGAAGAAATCTTACGCTGCTCCAGCTGGGAAGGGGGAACTGATGTCCCTGATGGTTGGGGGGGGGGGGGGAGGGAGTGTTGCTCCTGAAGTACATGGAGCAGGAGCAACAGAGAGTGAAGTGCCCCCCACCATTAAGGGGGCAGATGTGGTTCTCTGGCTCTGAGAGCTAATGGTGTGTAGTTCAGCTATGGGAACTGTAACAGGAGCGACAGTGGTGGCATAAGTGGACGTCATTCATACTGGATGCAGTCGTTCAAACTTACGCTTAGCCTCAGTGTAGGTCAGCCTATCCAGGGTCTTGTATTCAATTATTTTCCGCTCCTTCTGGAGAATCTTACAGTCCGGCGAGCAAGGGGGATGGTGCTCCCCGTAGTTGACATAGATGGGAGGCGGGGCACATGGAGTATCAGGATGGGATGGTCGACTACAATCGCGACATATGAGGCTGGAAGCACAGCGAGAAGACATATGGCCGAACTTCCAACACTTGAAGCACCAAATCTGGGGAGTGATATATAGCTTGACATCACAACGGTACACCATCACCTTGACCTTCTCAGGTAACGTGTCACCCTCAAAGGCCAAGATGACGGCACCAGTGGCAACTTGGTGATCCCTCGGACCCCGGTGGACGCGCCGGACGAAATAGACCCCTCGTCGCTCTAAGTTGGCGTGCAGCTCGTCATCGGACTGTAAAAGGAGATCTCTGTGAAAAATAATGCCCTGGACCATATTTAAGCTTTTATGCGGGGTGATAGTAACAGAAACATCCCCCAGCTTCGTACAAGCGAGCAAGGCTCGTGACTGGGCAGAGGATGCTGTTTTTATTAAGACTGACCCTGACCGCATTTTGGACAAGCCCTCCACCTCCCCGAACTTGTCCTCTAAATGTTCTACAAAGAACTGAGGTTTCACAGACACAAACGATTCCCCGTCAGCTCTGGTACAGACGAGATACCGAGGCGAATACCTTTCGCTGTCATTCATAGCCTTTCGTTCCTCTCATGGTGTGACCAGGGAGGGGAACGATTTGGGGTCATACAAATTAGCCTTAAAGTGAGCTTTGGAACGCTTAGAGACGGCTGACGGCTGGCCGCCAGCGAGAGATGATGTACCACGCTTCATTGCGGGTAATCCTCCCTGATGCCACCTACTCCGACCAAGGGCCCTCCCCACGGGCGCCACCCAGCCGCAGCAAGGACCACCTGGCAGGATGGCCATTGCCGGGAGTCCTGATGCCCCAGGGAGACGGGCATCTACTCCTTCGCATACGTGGGGAGTTAACGGGGCAGGCATCAGTAGAACGATCCCTGTGTTGTCAGGGGGCTACAACCAACAGGGTACATGGCAGCCCCACCACAACGGACTGGCTACCGTGCTGGATGTTAGGTGACATGTGGTCCATGGCCGTCGTCAGTGCAGAAAGTGGCACTGCACAGCGCAAGGTGGAAAGTGCACGCAGGAACGTATCCATGACCAAGAGATGGAGAGCGGGCAGGACTGCAATGCAACGACGAATAAGCTGGCGAATGTTCTCCACGCAAAATGGACACAACGCATCAAGTAAGGCGCCCTTCCCCAATTGGCTCGCTCTTCGGAAGAATTTAGAAAAATGGAGGTCAAACCCGAGAGGGGACCATCACATAAGGCCGAAACGTTAGAGACTCCTTTTAGTCGCCTTAACGTAGACAAATGTAATGTATTGCGAATACATAGAAAGAAGGACCCTTTATTGTATGATTATATGATAGCGGAACAAAGACTGGTTCCAGTTACTTCTGTAAAATATCTGGGACTAAGCGTACGGAACGATTTGAAGTGGAATGATCATATAAAATTAATTGTTGGTAAGGCGGGTGTCAGGTTGAGATTCATTGGGAGAGTCCTTAGAAAAATGTAGTCCATCAACGAAGGACGTGGCTTACAAAACACTCGTTCGACCTATACTTGAGTATTTCTCATCAATGTGGGATCCGTACCAGCTCGGGTTGACAGAGGAGATAGAGGAGACCCAAAGAAGTGCGTTTCGTCACAGGGTTATTTGGTAAGTGTGATAGCGTTACGGGGATGTTTAGCAAACTGAAATGGCAGACTCTGCAAGAGGGGCGCTCTGCATCGCGGTGTAGCTTGCTGTCCAGGTTTCGAGAGGGTGCGTTTCTGGATGACGTATCAAATATATTGCTTCCCCCTACTTATACCTCCCGAGGAGATCACGAATGTAAAATTAGAGAGATTCGAGCGCGTACGGAGGCTTACCGGCAGTCGTTCTTCCCGCGAACCATACGCGAATGGAACAGGAAAGGGAGGTAATGACAGTGGCACCTAAAGTGCCCTCTGCCACACACCGTTGGGTGGCTCGCTTAGTATAAATGTAGATGTCGATGTAGATTTTGCTTTCCATGAAATATGATTGTTTTTATTATTGTTATAAGACGGTCTCTGTTTTCCCTAATGTTTTCCATTCTCTGTCTTGACAGCTGATTTATGACATCAAGTTCGCGGTTGTCTCATATCGCCAAAAATAATTTGGCATATGTTGACGCTTCAACGTGCTACTTGAGCTAAGAGTGGGTCTGAAGGTCACCATCTTTACCAGTAAGTTTGGCAAACTTTGTTAATGGTTCAGTCGCAAGTTTATTGGCGATAGTGGATTTCTTTCCTCCATACATTTTATTATTTACCAAAACTGAACAGTGAATGCAAAGAACTTGTGAGAACACAAGCCATGGATACTGTTCAACTTCATTATCGTGGACTTATCTGCGTTGAACCCGTCCCCTCCTGTTGTCTTCGGAAGTAGGAAAGATATAAACTTTTTCTAGTTTCCTTGGAGCTGTGAGAAACCTGTGTTTTTATATCATCACTAATATTTCGTACCCGCCTGGAGAGCCGACAGCGCTAATGCGCTGCTTCCTGGAGTCTTGTATGCACGCCTGTCCCCGTTCGAATCCTCCCGGTGGATTAACGATGAGGGCCAGCCAGCCTAGATGTGGTGTCCCGGCGGTTTTCCACATCCCGCTAGGTGAATACTGGACTGGTCCCCACGTTTCGCCTCAGTGACACGACTCGCGAACATTTGAAAACGTTCACGCTCTTACATGGCTTACACTAGTCTAAGACAGCAGGGGTACACTAATTCCATCCCGGGTAATTCGGAGTGGCGTTAGGAATGGCATCTGGCCACCCTCTGCCACTAACACTGCCAAATTAATAGTAACATCCAAATCCGGCAGTAGCTGGAGAGGGATCTGCATAAAACAACTAATATTTCCTGATGCTAATATATCCCAATAATTGCCAATTTTCTTGGGCTTAAAGGAATCTGTCGATGAACTTTGTTGTGGAAGTTTGGACGAAGTGCTGTGTTCTACCTGTAGATCTGGTGGTGGTTTTGCAGCTGAACGGTGACTGTAATCTTCAGAAGTTCCTACTTTTCTTTTTCTTATTACGTAACGATGAATTTTAATTATATTCTTAGGATGTAGATGCCAAATATTTTCGAATAAACACTTTATTCCCACTGAAAAATGCAACACTATGACACTTAACACTAAAACACACACGGTCACACTCGGCGTATTTGTAATGTCACTAAGTACAACACTGACTGAAGTCCGTGGTAACAGCCAATACCCACCACTGTTCACTTTTTATCACTTCCAAGTTATCGCGCCGATTGTAGCTTTCAAACTGACTGCTTGGCAATGACTCTGCTTCCTTATATATGTGGCTAGTTTGTTTCGAGAGCATTCGCTGCCAGAATGTTTGCTTCCAGAGTTTTATGGAGTATGAACAAATACCTAATGTGAAAGCGACAAACCAATATGTACATAACGACGTATAATATAAGGGCGAGTTTTCAATAATGTCGTCATCGGGCAATTTATGTGTGTGGAATTTTATTGTCGATTCCGTTCCTTTATAGTGCATTCGATAGATGGTGTACGTAGTAACACTGCGTTTTGGGAATCTTCTCCTATGTCACTATTACCGGAGACAAACGCATCAATAGCTTTTGTTACGTTATTAGTAAAAATATTGCTACGAGTCTCGTAACAATATTTTTACTGAGAAATTACTATTATTTTCTATTATTAATCCTGCACAGTCAACTAATCACTCTCACTCTTGACTAATCTTCACACTTGCACTTGCTACCTCTAGGACCTTTTACTTTATTCATTCTTCAGTCTTAATATTTCTGCTTCTGAATGTAAACTAGCTTCCTCTTCGGTGAATAGACCGTATTCATAACGCTACGTATCGAACGTATTCTGTACAAGAAAACAGTAGAATATTCGCGACTTTTCTCGAAAAAATACCAGGCAGCATAACGTATCCAGATCACTAGAATGGCCGGGACTTATCTCCTAGGTCAGGGGCGGGCAGGAATCCTGCACGTGTGCGGTGCACTTGCACATGTGCAGTTAACAGGCGTTCTGCGTGCACACAGGGGCAAGCTGTCCACCCGCTTCTCTCCCCTCCCCACCATACCCTCTCACCACTCCTTCCTCTTTAATGCATTTTGTTTGATAGCTAGCTTTATTGAATGAAGGAATAAGGGCAGTAGGAGTGCTTGAAAGAAATCATGGTTTGAAATAGTACCAATTACCTACGATACGCTTTATTTAATTATCACAGGTGGAGTTTACAACACGTTTAATGTCTGGAACAAAATTTCTACATACAGAAAAACGCAAACAATTACGTAAATTTTCATCACTGATGTTTGCTCTTAACCGAGACTCATTAATTTTCATAAGAGAAAAAAATCTCCCACAATCGTATGTCGAGCCAACCACTGACATTATCTTCGCGGCTTCACGATGGAGACGAGGAAATTCTTGCTGTGGAAAGTCGTGATAAAAGTCTATTACACGTCTTGCCAAAAGGAACTTGTCTCTCATACGAGAATTACACTGTAGATCTATTAATTCCATTTGCAAATTGGGATAAATATCATCTACAGAAACAGCAAATGATCTTGAGAACCATTCAAAAGCTTGGGATAAATATGATATATCCCCAAATCGATTGAGAAATTCCATTTTTATCGCACTAAGTACGGAAACATATTCTTTGCAATTCTGTTCTCGCGCAGGAGACAGAGTAGGGAAATGCACTGCATTCCCTGGCGAGAGCTGTCGTTCCCACAGCTCAAGCTTACTGGTGAAAGCTTGCACCTTTTCAGCCATTTCACAAATTAGCTCATTTTCTCCTTGCAAACTTGTGTTCATTGCATTCATGTGTCCGGTAATGTCCGCTAAAAATGAAGGGTCGGCAACCCACTCTGGATCTTCTAACTTGGGGTCGTACCTTCCTTTGTTCTTTAAAATTTATTTATTGGTATTCTCAGCTTAAAAATTCTTTTGAATATATTACCGCGGCTAAGCCAGTGGACTTCACTGTGATGTGGTGTGTCACCGTACTCTTTCCCAATTTCAACTAAAAATGTGTGAAACTGTCTATGTGTAAGCCGGTCGGATCTCAACTAATTAACTGCACGAATAACCATTTGCATGACGTCCCCCAGTTTTGCTGCTTTTGCACAGAGTACTTCTTCGTGCAAAATGCAGTGGATGCTGTACAATCATTCTTCTGTACGCAGTAACTTTTTTTGTTAGTAATCCAAGAAATCCTATTTGTTCCCCTTTCATTACATGTGCTCCGTCTGTTGTCACTGACACCAAGCGTTCCCAGTTTAAGCCATATGAATCGACAGCTTCTTCAACGGCTTTCAGGATGTCCGCGCCGGTGGTCGTGCTTTTTAAAGATATCATACCTAAAAAATCCTCTGTTATGTGTAGCGCAGTGTCCACGCCGCAGACATAAATCACTAATTGCGCGGTGTCTGAAACATCTGTGGACTCATCAAGTGCTATGGAAAATGCAGTGAACTCCTGGACTGCACTCCTTAATTGACGGTAAAAGTCACTTGTCATGGCATTTATACGACGACTTACAGTCAGCCGAGAAAGAGTGATAGCTCGAAACTGATTTGCATTCAGTGGGCAAAGTAAATCAGCAGCGTCATTGATGCACTTCTTTATAAACTCACCTTCAGCAAATGGTTTTCCAGCTCTCGCTATATTAAGCGCAGTCTTATAACTTGCACGTACGCTGGGCTATCATTGTTCTCGTCCTCAAAAATTGAAAACAGTGCTCCATAAAATGTTAAATCAGTTAGATGAAAGATATGACGAAAGAAAGTCGCAGATCTCTCGTGACAGCAGCAACTTACGTCAGATTTATCTAGTATCGTCAGATCGCTCCTTTTAAGCTCAGTCAATTTCGCGATCCGCTCAGAATCCGACAATAAATTGTACTCGTCCTTGTGAAATTTATTATAACGGCGTTCAATTCTAAACTTCCGCTGACCAGCGAGAATACTGCCACATATTAAACATATCGAATTTTCACGTTTTTGCACGAAGACAAAATGATTCTCCCATTCCTTTTTAAAAGACAGCAAATCTCCACTTCTCCGTTTCCGTCATTCACTGTGCATTTTCCGCAGCTTAGCCTGGTACTGCACTGCCACAACCTGCCGACTGTTGCCACTGCCCCGGTCGACGATTGCACGCGAGCAGTACGCGTTCAGCGCTGTGCGCTCATGAGCCGCGTGTAAACGTTTGCCCGCCCCTGTCCTAGGTATATGTAAGCTATTTATGTGCCAGGCAGAAACATATAAAATACGATGACGCTGACGCACGTGCTACATAGGAAAGTACAAGGACTCAATAACTCGAGTCGACTGACGAAGGAAACGAACGAATAGCGTGCGTGCTGATTGGCGGGGGAGGCGCGGGTGGCAATGTGGGCGGCTCCGCCAGAGGGAGGGGAGCGTACCCCGTGCGCCCCCATATGGAGCAGCCACTTTGCGGAGCCCGAGTTGCATTATGTTGTTGCCGTGCGGCTGGCTGTACAGTCGGTCTCATAACATTTGACATGCGAAGATGCTCATAACAGCTTCATTTGAGGTCTGAAATTTTGTATAAATCATTATAGTGTTAGCAGTCTATCTACCACTGTTCATCTCCTTCCTTAAAAGAAATCACAGTTTTTCACTCGTCCACTAGACTTTCATAGTTCTTGTGAGACACACTTCATTGTTCCGATTACTGCCAGTGTTACATAGCCCACAAACCAGACAATCTTCTATGTAATTGACACTTTACAAGGTAATGATTTTTGTTCATTTTCACAATTGTTCCATATTGTAAGAGGTCCATGATTAAGGAATTTGTTGCTAGCACACTCGAGCAGATGTAACTGCTCACGCGCTGCCTGCGATATGTAGCCCGTAGCTCGAGGTCGTGCGGTAGCGTTCTCGCTTCCCACGCCCGGGTTCCTGGGTTCGATTCCCGGCGGGGTCAGGGATTTTCTCTGCCTCGTGATGGCTAGGTGTTGTGTGATGTCCTTAGGTTAGTTAGGTTTAAGTAGTTCTAAGTTCTAGGGGACTGATTGCCATAGATGTTAAGTCCCATAGTGATCAGAGCCATTTGAACCATTTTTTTGCGATATGTAAGCTATAAGAGAATCTGAGACCAAAGAGCAGTGTTGTATGCAGTAGGAACTGTGTAGCAGTAAGTTGTTGCTAGCGAGCAGTCTGGTGCATCGTGTTGGCTGGGCCGGTTGTGGTGAAGCGATGGCCTCCCCACAAAATTGAATAAATAATAATAATGAATATGATTATGATTCTAATTTTTGTGTAACCTCAGAACAAAATTGGTTCCCATTTATAACTTCCCTACAGAAATTCATTCACATTTAACCTCCACACAAAATTTGTTTCCCATTTAATGTACCCACAAAATTCTTTTCTCATTTAATGTAAGCTCGAAACAGAAAAATTCCTAAACCTCGTAATAAGAAAAATAAATTCAGTAATCTGGTAAATTTTGGACGACTGCAGTGCTGCGTCATGGCCCTGTAAGATCATTCTGAATAAAAAGCAAAAATTCTGACCTCGATAAAGCCGCCAACTATTTGCTCTTACAATAGCTTTTTACCGGCACAGCTCTGTGCAATGCTGGCCTATACATTTGTCATTTATGAAATGAAGCAACGGATATTTCTTTTGCAACAATCGGAATGATCATGGATTGGAGAAATTAGTAAATTCTTTAAATTGAAATAAATGCTGGTTAGAAATTACTTAATATGACAAAGATTATTATTAGGACATTTTTAAAGGATTTACATGGGAGTTCACATAACATTACTAGATATACGCGAGGCTGCTTTTACCTTATACTATAACGCTCAGGCTCCGCCATCGCTGCACCACGACCGGCTCAGCCAACACGATACACCAGACTGTTCGCTAGCAACAACCTACTAACACTGGACTCGCATTCGGGAGGACGACGGTTCAATCCCGCGTCCGGCCATCCTGATTTAGGTTTTCCGTGATTTCCCTAAATCACTCCAGGCAAATGCCGGGATGGTTCCTTTCAAAGGGCACGGCCGACTTCTTTCCCCGTCCTTCCCTAATCCGATGAGACCGATGACCTCGCTGTCTGGTCTCCTTCCTCAAAACAACCCCAACCCCCAACAACTTACTGCTACACAGTTCCTACTGCATACAACACCGCTCTTTGGTCTCAGATTCTCTTATAGCTTACATATCGCAGGCAGCGCGTGAGCAATTACATCTGCTCGAGTGCGCTAGCAACAAATTTCTTAATCATGGACCTCTTACAATATTGTAATAACATGATAATATACTGTCAAAAAAAATTAGAAGATGAGTGTTGGAATCCTCTACATCGTTCTGACCATAGGGTCATCTTTGTCCTGTGTAGATACCAGTACATTTCGATATTTGATGGTGTACATTTCATTTACGTTCATTTATACTCATTCATTCTTATTCTTGTTAGATTTAGCACCAAATTATGGGACAGATGCCCATGGTCAATTCACCTAACAAGAGGAAAACTCACGAGAGTAAACTGCAAAGACAACCGCGTAAGGAAAACGCACCCAAAACGGTACACAAAAAAGAAAATGTTCCATAAAGAGCGAACGCGGATACAGACAAACACGCGAACTAACACGCAACTAACATCCGTCACGTATCTGTGTTTACGTAAGTGAGGGTCATAGAAACATTCATGACTCATTCACCTTCGTACATGAATATTGGCAATTGTACAACCTTTATAGAAAAGATAAGAAAATTATGTTTACTGACTGTGAGATAGCGTTTACACTAACTTCTATCGAGTAAATGACTTTTTGTAAGTTTACAGACTAGTACAAATGAATTCATGAATTTACTTATGATAACATTTTCACTACAACTACTATTTACATATTTACATTTGTGCAACTCTGCATTTGCACTGGACGTATTATTCTCTTCAGAGACACAAAAGTGGTTTCCTACTGCCAATATTTCTTAATGTCTCTATGACAATAAAGTCGATTTAGGTTCCCTGTACTGACATCTTCAACTACATGACATCCGTCATGTGGGATTGAGATTGCTTTAAATAGTCCTTCGTACAATAATTGCCATTTTATTTGTCCAGGGGACCGAGAGTGAAGCTCTACAACAGGTGTTATGGGGATGGACATTCATATCATCAGCATAACCTTTTATAATACCTAGTCGATCTATAAATACTTCATGGTATCTTGATAGCAATTTTATTAATTGTCCAACCTGTGAAGCGTCATTGCAAGCTGCCTCTTTCAGATTCTGCTTTATCCTTGCGCCAATGTCACTCACGGTATTGGTTTTTTTTTAATTATTATTATTTCGTTTGGAATCAAGGATACATTACTTGAATTGAACAGCAATGATGTTACTGGTAACACAATATGCATATACTACAAATAAAATAGATTACATTCATTTATGGTAATAAAAGTCTTAAATTAGATCAATAAATCGATAATATACAAATGGATAAAATCACTAGGATGAGTTACATGTAAAAGAGAAAATGTGGTTTTCATAAACAGTAATATTGACAAACAGAGCTTCAAGTTGTAATAAAAACTATAGGTTAATATCTAAAGTACTCAGCCAGGAGATTGCTTCCTCAGAGACATCATGTATGCTGGTCAGAGTTCCAGCATATTTCCGTAGGGGACACTCTGTGACTATGAGGTTTATTGTTTGACGTTGGTGTCCGCAGTCACACTTGGCACTTTTAGCGATTCCCCACTTATGCTTCAAGTCCTGGCATCTTCCGTGCTTGGTGCGTATGCGATTTAGGGTGGTCCACGACCTCCTAGGTAAGTGGAATCCAGGAGGGACTCATGTAGGATCAGCAATGAGACCTGCAGAATCGGGATTAGCTGCAAACCATTCTTCCCGCCATTCTGTTTCTGGTTGGAATCCTTCAGAAGTAATCCTTTTTCCAAGTCTCCAGGAGGGTTTCCTGGACTTAAGACGTTGCCTTTGAGTGGCATCACAGTCCTTCTGTAGCGGTAACTCGGGATTCTTGGAGCATTTCTCCCATTCCCTTTTCAACTCTGCTTGACATCGTAACTTCGGTGGTGCAATATTAGACAGAACAGGTAGCCATTCTGTGGGTGTGGATTTTATTGTCCCGGATACGCTTCTCATGGCTACATTCAGCTGCGTGTGTACCATGGCTGCATGGGCGCTATTCAGCCATACTGGGCTACAATATTCCCCAACAGAGTATACAAGTGAGAGGGCAGTTGTTTTGAGTACTGATGCCTTAGCTCCCCAGCTTGTTCCGGAGAGTTTGTGTAATATATTGTTTCTGGTTCTCATTTTTAAAGCTGTTTCAGTTAGATGTTTTCTATATGTTAGCGAACGATCCAAGATCACGCCGAGATATTTTGGGAATGGGTTATATGACAGCAACTGATTTCTAAAGGAAATTTGCAGTTTATAGCGAGCATGCCTATTACTCAGATGGAAGGTGGAGGATTCAGTTTTATTTCTGTTTACTTTGAGTCGCCATAAGTAGGGGCGCCAATACTGATCCTTGTGGTAGTCCATCATTTAAATTGTATACCCTGCTTACTTGACCTTTTAGGTGAACTTGGAATTTCCTGTTGGACAACATGTTATTGAGTAGTTGTGCAATTCCTTTACATGGAATTATTCTTAAGAACTTAAGAAGCATGCCTTTCCGCCACACTGTATGATATGCTGATGTTAGGTCAATAAACACGGCCATTGTTTTCTTCAGGTATTCGAAGCCCTTCTCTATGTATGTTGCCAACGCTAGCACTTGATCGATACAACTGCGGTCTCATCTGAAGCCAGCCTGTTCTACAGGAATGTGTTTCAGGATAGTTGGTGCAATTCTATTATAGATTACTCTCTCCAGCAGTTTATTACAGACACTTAGAAGCGCAATGGGTCTATAGTCTTCAGGATTGTTACCAGATTTTGACGGTTTCAGGATGGCAATTATTTTAGTTGTCTTAAAATGATTTGGCAGTCTTCCTGTTGCGAGAATTTCATTAAACAGTGCAGTTAGCCACTGCTCTGCACCTTGGCCAGCATGTTTCAGGAACTCCGGGTATATACCATCACAACCAGCGGCTTTACCAGATTTCAGAGTATCTAGGGCTGAAACAACTTCGGCTGCAGAGATTTTCTGTGCAAATTCGGAAGGCTGTGCTTGAGACATTTTAGACTTTAGCTCATGTTTTATTTCTTTAGCTTTCTGTTTGTTGTTGTTGCTTGGTGTTCTTGTTATATTAACAATCCTGGCTGCTATTTTGTTAGGATTTATCTTGCCTTATAAGATATTAACTTTTGTGGCACTGCCAAGCTTTCTTAATAAATTCCAAGCTTTCTTACTCGAGTATTGGAAAGACATGTTTTCAGTTAGTTCCATCCATTTCTTTTGTCTAGCTGAATCTAGGGCTGAAATCAATTCATCTGCTACCTTGGTGTCTCGAGTCGTTTTAAATTCGTCATACAATTCTTGACATCTAGGGCTCCATCCAGGAATGTAGTTCTCTCTGTAGACTCTTGGAATATGTTTTCTGGCAATGGAATGAATTAGTCTAACAAAGCGGTCGTAGTGCCTAACTTTGGGTGGAATAAACTGAATAATATGATCAACCTCTTCAGAGAATTTTTCCCATTTGGCTTTTTGGAAGTTCCATCGTAGCTTTGGTATAGACTTCACAACTGGGATTTCGAGTCCAATTTTCACCAGTACAGGTCGGTGTTGGCTTGGAAATCACTGAGCACCTTCCTGCTGCTCTGCAAGGGTAATCCTTTGTTGTTAGTGGTAACGAAACAGAGATCGGGAGTGTAGTCCTGAGCCCATCTAGCTGAGCGGAATGTCCCTTTGTCCTTCCCGTCAAATAGTAAGAAAAGGCGTTCCATTTCAGCCCATTCTGATACTTTCTCACCATCTTCATTCGTAGTGCTGTAGCCCCATTGTGTGTTATGGCTGTTGAAGTCTCCAATTACTATTCCTGGATGGGGAATATTTTAAGCAGCTTCATTTACCCATGGTTGTGCTGGGGGCTTATAGATGTTCACAATTTCTGTGTTGGCGACTTTCAGCCTGATGATATGGATGTTATTCTCCGTTTTTGTTTGGACATCTGTTACCTCTTCTACATCATTCTTGATATATGTTGCAGATCCGTAACTTGCATGGTATGTCGCAGCAGCTAAAGTGTAGCCAGGGAGCTTACACCTGGAATGAAGTTGGGTTTCGTCTGAGCAGTGGGTTTCCTGTAGTAGAACAACGTCCACCTCGTTTTCAATCAATATTTGAGTGAGATACTCACTTTTTGCTCTGCTTGTTCCCTCTATGTTTAGCTGTAAGAGCCGGAGGGTATTCCCTAAGTCCTTTGTCAGGTAGTTCTTGGCAGAACTATTTTGCTTCATTGCTATGTATCCTCTAACAGCTGGGATATCCTAAGGTAATTTGTAACCACCAGTGGTCCAGCAGCCTATATCTGTAGACTATTTAGCCGTAACTTGGTTACGTTGCCCGGGGTACACCACTTGGAGGCTAGTCTACTTTGTATCCCACGGTATTGAGTGTATTATTGTTTCGGTTTGCATGACACTTTTGTGGGTGATCATACTCTTAACACCAGCTACTTTTGTCTGCCGGCAGATACGTCTAATCCTCTAGCCAGCGGAAGGCTCGCACTGAACTCCCGATTCAGCTTCAACGTTATTTGTCGCTGCCGGTACTTAAGTATACACGTTCCCCGGGTGAGATCTATTATAGCCTATCTATCCCATAAAGGCGCTGCATACATGGACTGTACGGCTGGTCCCGGCGGAGGTTCGAGTCCTCCCGCGGACATTGGTGTGTGTGTTTGTCCTTAGGATAATTTAGGTTAAGTAGTGTGTAAGCTTAGGGACTGATGACCTTAGCAGTTAAGTCCCATAAAATTTCACACACATTTGAATGTATCCTGTAAAAACTCAAGGCCCAGTAACACCGGTTTTTATAAGTTTTACATTAATAGGGACGTGCATATAACGCTATCATTTCCAGAGGAAACCTCAACCTGTGTCTGGTACTTTATAATTTGCGCCTTCTTTCCCAGCACTCCTATAACTTTGCAATTCGTAACAGGCAAAATCGGCAGTCTTTTTACTTGCGCTATCTTCTTGAAATACTGTGCATTCATTACCGATACACTCGCACCTGTGTCGTGGAGGATAATGGTTGCTACGCCGTTGATGGTTCCATTGACACGTGACTGGATATTTCCCTTTTCTTCCGTGTCAGCGACGGTGAACTCTTGATAGAGCTCATCTTCGATTTTCTTACCGTCTTGGTAGCGAATCGTATTGACGTTCCCTTGCATAGAACTATTGCTTCCATTTTTGGTCTCGGTCTCCTGGAGAAGGCCCGCAGGGACAGAGATAGGTTTGTTGACTTTGGTATATTCTGTTTCAGGCCCGAGAAGACCTCCACTATTTTCACATTTTGTGTTTCTACAATTGGAGGTGGTCTACTCGGGTCTCACCACCGTGAATTAAGATTATTCGGCATTGAAAAGGCCTGTACGTAATTTACTGGCTGACCCGGATTCACAAAATTTTGTTGCTGCTGCCAATGACTTGACCCTGGTTGTTGCCAATATTCGTTGTCACCACGCATGTTTTTTGTTTATGCTTGTACGGAGTGTTCGATTTATTTTCATTTCGTCTTTTACGATGAGAACTATTATTATTGTCGGCATTTTCATTACTATATTGCCTTTGATTACCATTCGAATGCTGGTAGTCATTCGTTCCCTGGTAGTTATTATTATTGCTGAGGTGATCCGATTTTTGGTTGTAATGAGTTGTACTTTTATTATACTTTCATTGCCATAGGTTTTGATTCTTTTTCTCGCTCTTTTTTCCATTGCTTCCGTTCCTGGAACCTTTTTTGTTAGAACAGTTGGCACTATTTATTGCGCCAGAATTTTCTCTGGCATCTTCTTGGACTAAGTCTAACTAATCTATTATAGATAAAAATTCCTTGAGATCAGTATCTGTGACGTTTAACCGCTTCTCTGTAATATTTATTGGCAATCTAGCCTTCAATACTCTCAACTGGTCTCGTGTGGTTAGTGATTCATCCCCATACGTTGTCATAGTAATATATTTTTCGATGTACTCTCTCAAAGAGCCTGTCTTCACGTTACATACTCTATCTCTGCATTATATACATTCCGTTTTAGTTGTTTGTGAGTCGACACTGACCAGAACTGGTGGAGAAACGGCTTCTCAAATTCGTTAAATGTTTTGCATGTTTCTGATGCGTTCAACGTCCGTAGCGATGCGTCGCCGGAAATATGTGAAACCAGGAACTGGATTTTCTGTTCCTCTTTCCAAGACTTTGGAAGAACACTTCTAAAGTTTATAATAAAAACTACGGGATGAATATTCTTTTTACTCTCCTCGATGAATACTTGGAATTGGCGGTGTTTAATCAAGCTCTCTTCATGCATTAATGTATTTAAGTGCTTGGAGTTTTTGTCATTAGCAGGCGGTGTACTGACTTTATTGCAAGTACACTCTGCTTCAAAATTTAGGTTTCTTGGTGAAATAAATTGCTGCGGTAAAACAGATAGGCTACCCAAACTTGCTCTATTATGCACTGCAGTAGAGGTTGTTGACAAATTTTCAATGTTCTTTTGCCTGTCAGTACCAGCGACCTCGTCGCTGTGTGCTAACATTGTTTCAAAATTGTGATTTCCAATGTTCAGTGCCTTCGCTGCTTCCGTTCGGTCTTATTTCTATACTTCTGGGTGGATATCATTCTGTATTGACTCCACAGCAGTAGTCAAAGATTTGTAATGCGTTTCTAACTTACCTTCTTCAGTTTGAAGATTATTCACTTGAGTTGGGTATGTTTGCGAACAGTTTAGTACTAGTCTTTATTGCATTGATTTCGTTGTTGAAACGAGTAGTAATTGCTGTATCGCGATCAACTAAAACCTGATTAATTCTCTGGACAATTTCCTTATATCGTTGGATAAAATATTGTTTATTTATTCCATAAATTTCCTATCATGCTCCTGTTCCCTGAGCTCGCATTGTTGTTCTTTTACAGCCTTTTCTTGCCTACGCTTTTCCTTTTCCTGTTCCATGATACTGAACTTTTCAAATTATAATGCTAGCAATTTACCATCCAGTAATAGCATAGCTTGAGAATTCCTAATTTCTGCCCCTTGCCGGGGCAGTGTCCGCATGTAGCGCTTGCTGCTATGGTTATTCTGCATTCATCTCCTGCATTTAACTGCAGGAATGTCCGTCTGTGTTGACAACTCCTCTGTTTCATTCTCGCTCCAAGTATCAGATAATCCCCCCCCCCCCCCCACCCCCCAATGAACCGTGGACCTTGCCGTTGGTGGGGAGGCTTGAGTGCCTCAATGATACAGATAGCGTACCGTAGGTGCAACCACAACGGAGGGGTATCTGTTGAGATGCTAGACAATCGTATGGTTCCTGAAGAGGGGCAGCAGCCTTTTCAGTAGTTGCAGGTGCAACAGTCTGTATGAATGATGGACTGACCTGGCCTTGTAACACCAACCAAAACGGCCTTGCTGTGCTGGTACTGCGAACGGCTGAAAGCAAGGGGAAACTACAGCCGTAATTTTTCCCGATGGCATGCAGCTTTACTGTATAATTAAATGATGATGGCGTCCTCTTGGGTAAAATATTCCGGAGGTAAAATAGTCCCCCATTCGGGTCTCCGGGCGGCGACTACTGAAGAGGACGTCGTTATCACGAGAAAGAAAACTGGCGTTCTACGGATCGGAGCGTGGAATGTCAGATCCCTTAATCGGGCAGGTAGGTTAGAAAATTTAAAAAGGGAAATGGATAGGTTGAAGTTAGATATAGTGGGAATTAGTGAAGTTAGGTGGCAGGAGGAACAAGACATTTGGTCAGGTGGATACAGGGTTATAAATACAAAATCAAATAGGGGTAATGCAGGAGTAGGTTTAATAATGATTAAAAAAATAGGAGTGCGGGTAAGCTACTACAAACAGCATAGTGAACGCATTACTGTGGCCAAGATAGACACGAAGTACATGCCTACGACGGTAGTACAAGTTTATACGCCAACTAGCTCTTCAGACGAAGAAATTGATGAAATGTATGTTGAGATAAAAGAAATTATTCAGATAGTGAAGGAAGACGAAAATTTAATAGTCATGGGTGGCTGGAATCCGACAGTAAGAAAAGGAAAGAAGGAAACGTAGTATGTTAATATGGATTGGGGTTAATAAATGCAAGAGGAAGCCGCCTGGTAGAATTTTGCACAGAGCATAACTTAATCATAGCTAACACCTGGATCAAGAATCATGAAAGAAGGTTGTATACATGGAAGAACCCTGGAGATACTAGAAGGGTTCAGATAGATTATATAATGGTAAGACAGAGATTTACGAAAAAAATTTTTAATTGTAAGACATTTCCAGGGGCAGATGTGGACTCTGACCACGATCTATTGGTTATGAACTGTAGATTAAAACTGAAGAAACTGCAAAAAGATGGGGATTTAAGGAGATGGGAACTGGATAAACTGAAAGAACCAGAGGTTGTACAGAGTGAGCATAAGGGAAAAATTGACAGAAATGGGGGAAAGAAATACAGTAGAAGAAGAATAGGTAACTCTGAGGGATGAAGTAAAGAAGGCACAGAGGATCAAGTAGATAAAAAGACGAGGGCTAGTAGAAATCCTTGGGTAACAGAAGAGATACTGAATTTAATTGATAAAAGGAGAAAGTACAACAATGCAGTAAGTGAGGCAGGCAAAAAGGAATACATACGTCCCAAAATTGAGATCGACAGGAAGTGCAAAATGGCTAAGCAGGGATGGCTAGAGGACAAATGTAAGGACGCAGAGGCTTATCTCACGAGGGGTAAGATAGATACTACCTACAGGAAAATTAAAGAGACCTTTGGAGAAAAGAGAACCACTTGCATGAATATCAAGAGCTCAGATGGAAACCCAGTTCTAAGCAAAGAAGGGAAAGCAGAAAGGTGGAAGGAGTATATAGAGGGTCTATACAGGGGCGATGTTCTTGAGGACAATATTATGGAAATGGAAGAGCAGGTAAATGAAGATGAAATGGGAAATACGATACTGCGTGAAGAGTTTGACAGAGCACTGAAAGACCTAAGTCGAAACAAGGCGTCGGGAGTAGACAACATTAAATTAGAACTACTGACAGCCTTTGGAGAGCCAGTCCTGACAAAACTCTACCATCTGGTGAGCAAGATGTATGAGACAGGCGAAATAGCCTCAGACTTCAAGAAGAATATAATAATTCCAATCCCAAAGAAAGCAGGTGTTGACAGATGTGAAAATGACCGAATTATCAGATTAATAAGTCACGGCTGCAAAATACTAACGCGAATTCTTTATAGACGAATGGAACAACTGGTAGAAGCCGACCTCGGGGAAGATCAGTTTGGATTCCGAAGTAATGATGGAACACGTGAGGCAATACTGACCCTACGAGTTTTCTTAGAAGAAAGATTAAGGAAAAGCAAACCTACGTTTCTAGCATTTGTAGACTTAGGGAAAGCTTTTGACAATGTTGACTGGAATACTCTCTTTAAAATTCTGAAGGTGGCAGGGCTAAAATACAGGGAGCGAAAGGCTATTTACAATTTGTACAGAAACCAGATGGCAGTTATGAGAGTCGAGGGACATGAAAGGGAAGCAGTGGTTGGGAAGGGAGTAAGACAGGGTTGTAGCCTCTCCCCGATGCTATTCAATCTGTATATTGAGCAGTCAGTAAAGGAAATAAAAGAAAAGTTCGGAGTAGGTATAAAAATCCATGGAGAAGAAATAAAAACTTTTAATTTCGCTGATTACATTGTAATTCTGTCACACACAGCAAAGAACTCGGAAGAGCAGTTGAACGGAATGGACAGTGTCTTGAAAGGAGGATATAAGATGAGAATCAACAAAAGCAAAACGAGGATAATTGAATATAGTCGAATTAAGTCGGGTGATGCTGAGGGAATTAGATTAGGAAATGAGACACTTGAATAGTAAAGAAGTTGTGCTATTTGGGGAGCAAAATAACTGACGATGGTCCAAGTAGAGAGGTTAGAAAATGTAGACTGGGAATGGTAAGGAAAGCGTTTCTGAAGAAGAGAAAAAGTGGTTCAAATGGCTCTGAGCACTATGCGATTTAACTTCTGAGGTCATCAGTCGCCTACAGCTTAGAACTAGTTAAACCTAACTAACCTAAGGACATCACACACATCCATGCCCGAGGCAGGATTCGAACCTGCGACCGTAGCGGTCGCTCGGCTCCAGACTGTAGCGCCTAGAACAGCACGGCCACTTTTAACATCGAGTATAGATTTAAGTGTCAGGAAGTCGTTTCTGAAAGTCTTTGTATGGAGTGTAGCCATCTATGGAAGTGAAACATGGACGATAAACAGTTTGGGATCACCAATTTAGTACTGGAGGGCAGCGTGGAGTGTAAAAATCGTAGATGGAGATCAAGAGATGAATACACTAAGCAGATTCAGAAGGATGTAGGCTGCAGTAGGTATTGGGAGATGAAGAATCTTGCACAGGATTGAGTAGCATGGAGAGCTGCATCAAACCAGTCTCAGTACTGAAGACCACAACAACAACAACATATCAGATAATAAACGGTTATCATCTGTGTTTACATAATCAAGGGCTCGCACTGACGTGTGCGAAGGTTGATCTATTTGAGGGCCTGAAGCATCTCTGCATCAGCATGCTCATTTGAATTTACTTCCTTCTTCGGTTTAACAATGTTTGACACAAATATTAAACTAAAATATACCATTGACAATATCAAATAATTCCACAAAATATCTTACAACTAACACATCTTAATATAAATATCTTACAACTAACACATATACAAATAACAGTGGCCAAATGGGTGTTTTATATATATACAGAAGGATGTATACAGCTCATATATATATATATATATATATATATATATCTTCGAATTATTGACATGCGACGTGTTGCAAGCAGTAGTCGGGAATGATTGAGCTGTACTGTCCACCAACAACCGGAACAATTGAGGTTTGCTGTCCTCTGACAACCGGAACAAAGATAGGAATAAATATTCATATTCCAGGCTCATACACAAACACACACACATGCAGTTAACGGGGCTACTGCTTGCAACACTTCAGATGCCAATAATATATTGGAATTATAGGCATCTGAAGTGTAGTAAACTGTCCGCCAACAACCGGAAGAAAGATAGGAATAGATACTTATATCCCAGGCTCACTCGCAGTTAGCACGTGTCAGATTCACACATGGAAAGAGAATAACATACGTATTAATATTTTATTACAGCACACTACACCTATAACAATTACAGTACTACAATAAAAGTTGTGTATTGTGGCCCCGGGGGCTTGGCACCAGTGTGGCGTGTGATGAGACTGTGTGTGTTGTGTAATAGAAGATCAACAGGATTACTATCAAACTAGTTACTTATTATTAACGTAACATGAGGTTTTATTTAATCACTGCTTTTCCAGGATAATGATCGTAATTTTTTTAAAAGGAATCTTAACCTTTTAACGTGTAGCACTGTTTTATATATATATATATATATATATATATATATATATATATATATATATATATATATATATATATAGAGTGAGTCACCTAACATTACCGCTGGATATATTTCGTAAACCACATCAAATATTGACCAATCGATTCCACAGACCGAAAGTGAGGAGAGGGGCTAGTGTAATTGGTTAATACAAACCATAAAAAAATGCACGGAAGTATGTTTTTGAACACAAACCTACGATTTTTTAAATGGAATCACGTTAGTTTTGTTAGCACATCTGAACATATAAACAAATACGTAATCAGTGCCATTTGTTGCGTTGTAAAATGTTAATTACATCCGGGGATATTGTAACCTAAAGTTGACGCTTGAAAACTCCGACGTTCAGTTGCGTGTTGTAACAAACACGGGCCACGGTCGGCGAGCAGCATCTGCAGGGACATGTTTACGATGACGGCCGTGTTTACGAGTGTGGCTGTAGTGCACTGTTGTGGTTTGGTCTAGCTGTCGCAGTGTCCGCATGTAGCGCTTGCTGCTATGGTTATTCTGCATTCATCTCCGCACGCAGACCAACTGTAGTACACCGTGTTACCAGACGTCCGTGATAGTGTAGTGTTGTAGGAACTGTGACCGTGGTGTATTCGAACTCTGAAAAGGCGGAGATGATGCAGTATGCGCATGACACTACTTTGACTCAGTCCACCGGCTCTCGCAATGTCCCGTGTACTCATGTGTGGGTTCATGGCAACAGCAGCTAACACACCTACTGCAACGCTTCTCCTGTGACGGGCCTGTTACGGACCCGTTTGCGTGCTACGACCATACCTGTTGCATACAGTTATCGGTAGATGTTTTGCAATGTGCGGCATGTTGGATGCCGTTCTGCATACTCCCTGCAGGCTTCAGCTGCATTTCGTCGACACTCGCCGTAGATGAGTATCGTCTCCGCCTTTTCAGAGTTCGAATACACCATGGTCACAGTTCCTACAACACTACACTCCTATGAGTACAACAGTTTGGACAAGAAGAAGGATTATTCTACAAAAATCGTAGCTAACAAAAGATTGATTTTTTTCATTATCATTTTACATGGGTATATTAAATTACGTCATTGACAACAATTATTTATTATTTTATTAATGACGATGTCTTTTTTATTAGTACTACGAGAATAGGATCAAATTTCAGTCACATTCTACATACAATGCGGTCGTGAATATCATTTTGAATAAAATATAGGTGTTGATAGTACAGTCCCAAAGTACAAAACTCTGACATACTTTCTTCTAACACCTCGAGTGTAGGTAGATTGTTTGCGTGAACCTTATCTTTCAACGTACTCAAAACATGATATTCACAAGTATTTACACATGAGGAACGAGGAAGCCAGTCAGCTACCCTATCATCAAAAAACATATAGTAATACTGACGTAGCTGGATGTCCAGTTTCTGAGTTTGCATTGTCCTGCATAAAATGACCTTGAGGAGTTATGATTTGATGAAAACATCGTTTCTGTAGTTCGTGATAAATTAATGGCATATCTCACTTCGATTTTCACATCATGCAGGGACTCGTCAGGTAACAGATGAGAATTTTCGAAACTCTAGCTCTGATTCGCCTATGAATAATACAACCCAATGCTCTGAGAACAGATGCTAGTGATTCACCTGCCTAAAGTTCTAAATGGCGCACCGGTTTTCTCGGACTTCTATCCAAATCCGCTCCTCACTCGTCTAATTCATTTTTGGCAAAGACACTTGGCTTTCCAGACCTTTGTTTGTTTGACATGGTTCCAGTCTGCTACAATTCCTTTGTTAATCTCTGTCGTCGAATAAAGAGGAATATGAAAACTGCGAAATTTTCGCATGAAGGCAGACCAGCATTACAATATCGAGACTTGCACAGAGACTGAAAAAAAATGGTTCAAATGGCTCTGAGCACTATGGGACTTAACATCTATGGTCATCAGTCCCCTAGAACTTAGAACTACTTAAACCTAACTAACCTAAGGACACCACACACATCCATGCCCGAGGCAGGATTCGAACCTGCGACCGTAGCAGTCGCGCGGTTCCGGACTGAGCGCCTAGAACCGCGAGACCACCGCGGCCGGACAGAGACTGAAAGAAGAAAACAGAAAACGTAGGGAGGTTCTAAGAAGTAAGGTTAAGATCTGAGGTTTCGATATGTAAGGACTCACTCAGAAGTAAAGTAATACTGTCTAAGCTTCCAACCTTACCGCAGTCCCGTATTTCAATCAAACATAAGGACGCGTTTAATTAAAGCACTTGGAATTAATTTAATTGGGTGTTAATGCACTGGGGAGGGGTGGGGGGATGGAGAGGGTAACCATACTAACAGTTACACACGGGAAGGTTAAGTACTGGGATTGTTTGGCTAATATCGATCCCATGTCGTTGTTAAGAGTTTAAACGCAACTTGTTTATTATTCATTTCTATTCAGATGGCTAATGGTATGTGCAGGGTTTATATTCAATAATTCAGAGCGGATAAACTATGGAAATATATTCACTGCATATTCGCCGAGCTTTCCTACCAAAATAAATCTCTTTCGCATTTTCAACAGTCATTGCTTTTATAATACTGTTTTCACTCTGGTTTCTGTCATTCTGAATGTTTTCCAAGGATACCACAACAAATGAGGTAAAACATGGTATATGGCATCTACTATTTTTTATCATTTACACATGGCTTTTAACTGTAACCAATCGAACCACTTTAAATCAGAATGCTATTTCTTTCAGAAGTCCTTCCTACAATTCTTTGCTCTGTATTACCTGTAGTTAATATTGTTCCTCTTACCGCGTTTTCGCTGTGTCACTTACTGTCTATGTTAATTTCCATTTTGAATTACTTAAAATTCCATAAAACGGCATTGCTCAAAATAATGACTGCCTGCTCTAGACGCCGAAGACTGCTTACTGCTTCATGAAAATATCGGCATGCTAGAAGCAGAAATCTCGCATTGTCAACGCAACAATGCCTAACGGATGTCCGTTCAGCTAGCAAACAACTTGGTCCCGCTAGATACTGCACTACTCGCGCACTCGAAGCTGACATTCGGCGCGGTGGCTGACGAGAGCGATCGTAAAGGAATAGGCTACTTTCAGTCACTCCAATCAGCCGCAGCGCCGAATGACAGCTTAGACAGTTCGAATATAAATATTTAATGGTTGCTACAGTAACTTTGGCGTAACGAAGATCCTTGTCAGTTGAAATGGTCTGGACATAAGTCTCCACGAGAACGCTTGAGTGTTGTCGCTTGAGTGTTGTCAATAAGCGGGATATCGCGGTTCGATTCCCTGTTCCACACAAATTTTCATACGTCTACCGTGAGCTTGACAGCTGATGTAATATTGTATTCGCAATCTGCGAATATAAACTAGCGTCCAGAATTAAAGCAACAAACCGCAATTTCTCCTCCCTACGTTTAGCTCGAGATTTAACCATACGGACTGTTAACAAACGTTCGTACGATCGTGTTCTCCATGGTAGACTGCATCCCGGTCAACGGACAACCACGCCAACGAAGACGTCAGGGCACCATAAAGCAAGGTAGTGTTTGTCGGGTAGCCCCGCACCCACAATCGCTGTGTACACAGTCGCAGACGATGCAGTATCAAATTACAATGAAATGAACACCCTTAGCTGCTTACAGGCGTTGACATACTTCAACGGGGTAGATGAAAATGTGTACCCCGACCGGGACTCGAACCTGGGATCTCCTGTTGACATGGCAGACGCTCTACTCATCTGAGCCACCCAGGACACAGAGGATAGCGCGACTACAGGGATTTATCTCTGGCACGCCTCCCGCGAAACCCACATTCTCAACGTATTGTCCCGCACTACATTCGTAGTGCCCCCGTCCAT
Source organism: Schistocerca americana (assembly GCF_021461395.2). Classification (NCBI taxonomy): domain Eukaryota; kingdom Metazoa; phylum Arthropoda; class Insecta; order Orthoptera; family Acrididae; genus Schistocerca; species Schistocerca americana. Next base: position 627,633,614 of record NC_060122.1, read on the forward strand.
TATACTCATTACTCGCGGCGCGTTGCCGATTCCCGTAAGAGTTCGGGCTCTGTTGTGCATTCGCAGTATGGCAGAGACAAGAGAACTACACTCTCTCTGGTGTGGAGCGCCATAAGAAGAATGGAAGCAGGACAGCCACAAACTGAAGGAGCCCTATGGCTTAATGTGAATCGTTCTGTTGTTTCTCGAACGTGGAGACAGTTTATAGAGACAGAAACCGTATCCCGAAGATCATGGCAGGGTCGACCGTGTGTGACAGCACAAACGGAGAATCGTTATTTGGCCCCAAGGGCACGACGACACCCCTTAGCAACGCTCGGAAATTGGCATCTGACCTCGCAGCAGCCACTGGACTTACTGTATCGAGGCGAACGGTGTACAGAAGGCTTCAGCGAAGTGGCCTCTAATGTAGGAGACCTGCTGTATGTGTACCTCTGACGCGTCTTCACAGAAGGAAACTTCTAGAATGGTGTCGTCAAAATGCCGCCTGAACGGTCGAGCAGTGTGCCAATTTTCCCTGTTTGGTCTGAAGAGTCATTCACGATGAATTAGCTTCAGGAAGAACACGATTTCGGGACCCAAAATTTGCGGAAATAGCCCCGTATCGAGCAGGATCACGGTGTAGGCAGGGATTATGTTGACCACTCGAACACGACATTATAAAATTGTACTGGTGAATCGACAAGGCTTAACTGCTATCAGGTATCGTGACGGCATGCTGAAACCCCATGTGCAGTTGTTGCCAGGAGCTGGGGGCCTAGACTTCGTGCTGATGGACGGTAATGCTCGACCTCTTAGATCACGGGTGGTTGATGTTTTCTTGGAAACGGAAGATACTGCACTCATGGCGTGGCCTGCTTGCTCTCCCCATTTGAATCCCATAGAGAGTGTGTGGGATGCACTAGGGAGACGGGTGCATCACGTCAGCATCTACCGACCACTCTCCAAGACTTGCAAGCAGCTCTGCGGACAGAATGGGTGTTATTGTCTCAACATGAGATTCATGACATCATTCATAGAAGAAAGTGTATGCAAATCCGTTAAGTTGGAGAAAACGATGAATGGTTGTGTCTACCGTTACGTATGTTGCAGTTGTCTACGTTTTGTATTCTTGACATCGTTCCTACTTTAATTTCACATTTTTATACTGTATTGTGGTAAAATAAACGCATCCCTGCAAAATTTCCATTTGATCCTTCAATTTTGGATACCAGTGTATTTCATAATGTAATACGGCTGTAGATCGCCAACAGTGTCTCTTCCCTCCGACATGCAAGTACATCTGAAGGACGTGTGCCTCGAATTATACAGACACTGTCAAATAAAGACATCGTACTAACTGCATTTCATGCCAAAGCAAGAAAAAGTAACGAAAAAAACATGGTCTCTCCCTATGCGGGAATCTGACGAACGCTCTGCGAACACTAGAGGACGTAGGCACTATGCCATACGGAAGTTTGGAAAGGTTCGGTGGGCGTGAGTGGATAGCAGGAGTGGCTAAGTCGACCGCCTACGATAAGCAGGATATCCGGGTTCAAATCCCGGTTTGGCACAAGTTCTCTTGTATCTATAGCAAAGGGGTCTATAACAGTATCGAGAGGATGGCGAGACCGATGTGGCATTGTGCAGGGCATGTGGCCACGAACAGATTCAAATGGACCACAACACTGAATATAGCGGAGCCAGAGGAAGTCAATCTTGGTGTTCTATCGTATTCGCAACTAACGACTACAAGTCACGTAATTATAAAACTATAGAGGACTCTCATGGGAAGCTCTATTGTCAGGCGAAAGCCTGATGCGCTATCAACGTTATTCTCACACATGCTGTCTTACTGAAAGTAGTGGATAGAAACTCATACATCATATGTCATGCCACGTTTACTATTAGAATTTACAGTACAAAACATAATGCCAATACAGTATATAGACATGGATATATGAAGCTACGCATGATATATACACAAGTACAATGTTACTGGTTCTAATACACCACATGGCATACGAAACTTCAATTTTGTTAATATCTGGCATAATTTGTTACTAAATCACAAATGTTTCAAGGACTTAGTTTCCGTGGGAATCCAAAGTCTCAGAGTGTTTGCTAAATGAACACATTCCCATTGTAGGCTCTATTGTCAGCCTACAATGTTCAAAGAATTCATTTATTAACTTGATGTTATATTTTATAGATTGACTGGCAAGCCTCATCACGAGGCCCGGCATAATCTTTAGTAGTTCGTAATTTGTTCTGTAAATTTTATTAGTACATGTGACGTGACATATGACGTATGAGTTACGATCCTTTTCTTTCAATAAGATAGCAAATGTGAGGATAACGAACGTAATATGCCAGTTAATATTGCATCAGCTATAGGATTCTAGACATTTTTGGCCATACCATAACCGCTGTGTTTGTACTGCGATATGGAAGCTTTTTCTGTGTCCTGATAATGAGCTGTCATGCACAATAATGTATTGTTTTTCTGCCAGACAACAATAGAAATAGGATGTACACCTGTCTACATATACCAGCGATGTAGTAAAATGTGAAATGAGGCGTGAAGCTTAAAGTATGAAGGCGCTTGGGTTATGAAGTATATGTATATGCGAGAGCATGTAAACAATTAACGTAGAAACAAGCGACGCTATTTTATAAATGTGTCAAAGATGCTTGAAAATGGCCCACAGTTGAAATTGGCTAATTGTATAGATAATAAACAGATTACAACCTACTTGGAGTATGTTTTCCTTCTCAAAAATAAGGGAGATGTGGTAGTACCTCAATTTTTTGCTGGTCTCAGATCTTCATAGAACTATTCTAATTCTTCATTAGTTGAGATGGAAGAAGATGCGTAGGCACAAATGATTTGAAAGCTATTCATAGCACTCAACTCGAGGATCAAGTAGATCACCCTTTCACGGACATGGTCCTGGTGATAAAAGTGTTCACATATGTACTTATATGGTATCTGTTCTTTCGGACATGTCCGGAAGAACAGATACCATCTTAGTATATATATATATAGTTCAGGCTCACCGGCCACTTGACCATCTTCTTCTTCTGTGCAGATGCACAAACAGTGCCCAAACTCTTACGGGGATCGGCAACGCGCCGCGAGTAATGAGTATAATGGGCGGGGGCACTACGAATGCAGTGCGGGACAATACGTTGAGAATGTGGGTTTCGCGGGATGCGTGCCAGAGATAAGTCCCTGCAGTCGCACTATCCTCTGTGTCCACGGTGGCTCAGATGGATAGAGCGTCTGCCATGTAAGCAGGAGATCCCGGGTTCGAGTCCCGGTCGGAGCACACCTTTTCATCTGTCCCCGTTGACGTATGTCAACGCCTGTAAGCAGCTAAGGGTTTTCATTTCATTGTAAAAGTATTCACTTGTGCTGCGAATTAGCAGAGGTATTCCACCAATATGCGAATTTCCATCCGAGGTATTCTGAAGTAGGAGGTGCCCAGACTAGAGGTCAGTAGTCGCTTCACATTTGAGCCTCGTCTCACTGATTCCGAGTATATCGCATTTCATGTTCTGCAATTCACGTTAAACAGCCATGATGTTCTTCAAACTTCGTGGACTGAATATTATTTGCCGTAGACCGAAGGTTTTCTTCAAGTTGTTCCTATTTGCGTTGTGTTTATTTCGTTGTTTAATGTAATCTCTCTGTTTCTTCCCATCCTAGACTCCTGTCCTCCCCAAGAATCCATGTAGAAGGCTGACATTTCAGTGCCAGATTCCGAGCCTCGAGCTCTACTTCCTACAATGTGATTGCTTTAAAGTCCGACATATTCGTCCAGGGAAGGGTTGGACCGAATCCTCCCATACTAGTCCAATGTGAGTTGAGAAGAGGTGGAGGATTGTGAAGAAATTAATCGAGATTTGGATGGGTAAGGGTTCTATAACATATTCCCCTCAGGATACGCAGGTGACGAAGAACAAGTGCTCGTACGGCGCAGTGTTGTTACTTTCCGACATCAGGCAAGAGTCAGAACCATCTGCTACCACTTCATTACACCTCGATATTTCTCATCTGAATATTGTGGTATCCAAGAGGCGTCATTCCTATCAAGCCATCAAGGACTAAATTAATAACACTCTGCACCATCAGTCAGTGCTGTATAGATAATTAACGCTCGCATGGTTCTCTCTAACCGTACTGCAAGTTGAAAAGGTCTTCAAAATAGGCGTTTTTATTGGCAAAGCATCAGAACTGATGATATTGTAAACATTACGAGTGACTTTTTTCATTCTTTTAGTATTTATGGGCTGAATGACCGTTTTGCATAAGGATGAGTTATTCTAGACATTACTGTGTGCATTCTGTGTTCCTTCTTCAGCGATCTGGTAACAACTGATTCTCTTTTCATGTTAGTAGATTAGATTTTTTTCCATTCGTTTCTCAGACCACTTTTTCGATCGTAGCGTATGGTTACCATGCACAGTAAACTCCCCTGATTTGGAATTTGATTTGATTGTTATTTTAACTTACAAAGTCTCTCTGTGGATATTCACGTTTTACAACCAATTCTGCGTTATTTTCTAGTCATTTCTTTCCTATGTTTTGGGGACGATGCCAAGACAGTGTTCTTAAGAAAAACGTTTTAGAAGTATATAATGAATAAAAAAGGTGTAGTCTACTCATCATTTTTACAGTATAACCACTGGAACGCTTCAAAACATGAGAACCCAGCTCATGAGTGAGCTTTTTAGTTTTCATTACACTTAAGATAACAAAACTAAAATAATTTTAACAGTTATTGTTTTAACGTTTATTTTGCCGTTAGTGTATCTGAGAATTATAAGTGACTATGCTTTAGTGCCTAACCTAGCTACAGAAATGAGAATGAAACTAACTGACATTTACTTCCGGTATTCTGAACCTTGGCAGCCAAGTCTTTGAGATGCAAGCCGCAGTTACTTCTGAGCCCGGTGGTCTTCTTCCTGGTGGTAGTATAACTGACTCTTCGCAACAATGGCACACAAGTCTGGCAACTCTGGACTGAAAATTTACTTCCTGGATATCATAGGATAATCCTACTACATTCACTTGCTTTTTTGCGCCATTTCTATGGAATAAGCTTTATAATTTTCATTCAAAACACGACATAAAGCTTACATTTTATGATTTTCGGACCAGGAAAAACATTCCACAACGAAGTTACTGCTAATTTCGTTTTTTACATTGCAATCTTGTGTCATAACGACCACTGGAGCAATAATGGAGAGAGAATACCACAGCTTTTCGCTGGATCTGTGGTAACGTGGTCGCCTGTGAAAAGAAAGCTGCTTTGGCTTCCAGTTCCAGTCTCTGTGAAGTCTATATTTTTAGTCTTTTTGGGACATACCTGGAAGCAGCAAGAACGAAAGTGAATAAGGATATCTTAAGAATACGTCTCCATTAAAAGCCGTCTTCCTAATTTCAATACCCCAGAGAGAAAAGGCGAAAAATTTACGATACTGCACAACTGCCTCTTTCAGCTTCTGCAGCCATAATGTCTGGCAACTGTGAATACACAATTCCAATGGCGAACAGCCACTTTTCCATACTAGTTGAGTATGACGCAAGAGAGCTAGTAAACATAGACAATTATTAAGTCCTAACTGAGTAATGTCTTTCCAATTCACGCCAATACAGTCATGCTCAGTTACAGATATTTTACGTGTTATTTAAACGGACTTCTGTCATAAGGTTAAAGTGGTCTGTTTTCTTTCGTTTGTGTTAGTACCAAACATATTTTAACAGCACTTCCCATTAGTTTATTGAACACAACAGTAAACATCAGAGAGAAATTATTCATCAGAAATCAAGGCCAGTTGTTCCAGATTTTATTAGTTGATCAATGTTGAAATGAAATTTTAGTTTTGCCATTCTCGTATTACTTTTCCTAAGATGCAGTTGAGAAGGATTGGAGAGCGTCCGTCATCAGGTCTCAATCTTGTTTTCATTTCCAAGTGTTCCAAAATTTCTCTCATAATATTTTGATTTTGCGTCATTTACAATGGTTCAATTTTTCCAGTGTTTTCGATGTTCAGATCGTGTTAAATAGAATTTGGAAGCGAGACATCCGTTCGACTATGTCGTAAGCTAGACCTATTTTAAAATATGTGAAGATAAAAATCACTATGTTACCTTAAGTATATGGATGTGGGAGAAGCAGTTCCAGAAGTTAATTTTCCTCTGGGAAAGATCTGTTTCATCTGAAACCTGCCAATTTTGCATTCAAACGGTTGTCAGTCCTGATGATGCTGAGATTATTGTAATTGTTATAATTACCATTTTTAATGTTAAATATCAAGAAACGAAAATACTTCCTAATTGTCTGCAAAATTATATTTATTCAGACTCGAACCGGCTTTTGGCTTCTAAAGCCATCTTCAGGTGACAGCTGAATGCCACAAAAATAGACAGACATGATGGATGGCTTACACAGGTATTACTTTATACAGAAGAAATAAAAATGTAGAGAGTGTTCACATATGAAAATATTATACTTGTTTGTCATATGAAAATAATGACATTAACTAAAGAAGGAGGTAAACAAAGTTTTTATGTGGGTATATGCTTAACAGCTGATGACAAATAAAATGAGTGTACGGTCTGGGTCTAGTATTTCTAATGAAAACAAAATTTAAGACAAGGGAAAATGGATATTGAGTCTGATCGTTTAATATTAAGCTAGCAGTCTGGGTTATGTGTTTATTGGTTTCTTGCATTTCTAGGAAGGTTATCTTTCTACTTTGCTGTCCGCCTGCTTAGCTGGGTAGCTTCCCATGCAAGCGTTCCCGGGTTCGATTCCCGGCCATTTTGGAGATTTTCTCCGGTCGGAGACTGGGTATTGTGTTGTCCTCATCATCATTTCATCCTTATCACCGGCGCACAAGTCGCCCCACGTGGTGTCGATTGAAATAAGTCTTGCACTTGGCAGCCGAACTTACCCGAATGGGGCCTCCCGGCCAACGATGCCATACACTCATTTCATTTCCATTTCTGATTTGCTTGACAGAATATAAAATTTCACATTCTACATAAATGAATAGGATTAAGGGCTGGATCTACAGCTAGGCTATGTTTTACACATATTTGAATAGCGTTGATTACGTCGTATAATTCTACAAGATTTCCTTTGGATTTGTGTAAAAGTTTTGTTACATGTTTAGATTCATCAGTAGGAGCATTTGTAAATAATCTAGGGACATCGAACGACACTAATTTAGAATGTGGATGGGATTTGCGTACCTTTAATTTCGTCAGCAAAAGCAACAGGTCTTTAGATTCCAAATTGAGGTTTATAACTGGTTCTCTGTTTGATGAAATAATCAAGCTCTTTCGCTAGCATTGTGCAGAAAAGTTGACACTGCTGGGCATACTGAAACACGATGTTTATATAATTTGGGTATGTAATACAATCGGGGAAACATGGGATTTGTATTGACTAGCTCACTGCTGTTGGTTTCAGACATAATACTTTAATATGTTCTCCTGATGGCTTCCATTTGTTCATTGAAAGTTGCAGTCGGATCTTTTTGTAGACGCTGGAAGACGGAACTATCAGGGAACTTGTTTACTATGCTAACGTAATCGCCTTTCTTCTAAAGAGCTAAACTGTTTCGTTTATCGGCTTTGGTAGCAGTGATTGGAGATTATTTTCTTCTTGAAATTTCTCAACTTATTGATTTCGTTGTGTGAGAGTTGAATAGCAGAAGCCATTTCTCAATCGTGGGCGACCGAATGTTTCGTAGAAACATCGTCATATAACGTGAATTCAAGATCTACTTGTAGCACATCTAGCTGTATTTCAGAGATTGTGCATGTGGAGCATATTTAATACTTTTATTTAACACTGTAAGCTCGTCCATAGTAACTATTATATTTGAAAATTTAGTTGTTCGCTCAGCAAACTGTTGATTGTGAACACCTGTTATCAGCAGTTCATATTTTTTTTTCTTTTTGCAGTAGATACATTTGTTGGACGATTGCATTTACGTTTTCGCACACATTGCGATCAGAACGATCGAACTCACACGAATGTGTGAGAGTCGTTTGACAATGTGTGGCGACGACATGTCACAAACTTTTAAGTGTGAACTTTATGACGCATTCTGTACGTTCGCATTTCCTCTGTTACCATCTTTCTCCTGCCAACTTCGAAATCTTTCACTGCTGCTGAGAAAGTGTTTTTTGACTTGCACTGTGGTGATAAAAGTCAAACGATACCTCCTAATATCGTGCCGGACCTTTTGCCCGGCATAGTGCAGCATCTAGACGTGGCATGGACTCAACAAGTCGTTGAGAATCCCTTGCACAAATATTGAGCCATGCCGCCTTTACAACCAATAATCCCGAAGGTGTTGCCGACACAGGATTTTGTGCACGAACTGATATTTCGACTATGTCCCATAAATATTCGGTGGCATTCATATTGAGTGATCTGTGTGGCCAAATTATTCGCTCAAATTGCCCAGTATGTTCTTCAGTCAAATCGCGAATAAATGTGGCACGATGACATGGTGAACTGTCATCCATAGAAATGTCATCGTTGTTTGGGAACAAGAAGTCCTTGAAAGGCAGAAAATGTACTCCAAGTAGCCTAACATAACCATTTCCAGTCACTGATTGGTTCATTTGGACCATTCCATGCAAGCACACCCCACACCATTATAGAGCCACCACCAGCTTGCACAGTGCCTTGATGTTAACTTGGTCCATGACTTCGTGGGGTCTACGCGACACTCGAACCCTATCATGAGCTCTTAACAACGGAAATCTGGACTCATCTAGCCACACCATGGGTTTCCAGTCTTGTAAAATCCATCTGATCAGATCACGAGCCCAGGAGAGGCGCTAAGCCGATGTCGTGCTTTTAGCAAACGCACTCACGTCGGTCGTCTTGATTGATACTTCCGTCGTACCTCCCACATTGGTTTCCGTTGTTATTTACCCATTGTTGCTTGTCTGTCAGCACTGACAAACTCTACACGAAAGCCTCTGCTCTCGGTTGTTAAGTGAATGCCGTCGACCACAGCATTGTCCTTGGTGAGAGGCAACGCCTGAAACATGGTATTCTCGGCGCACTCTTGACAACGTGGATGTCGGAATACTGAACTCCCTAACAGTTTTTGATGTGCTATGTCCCTTGCGTCTACCTCCAACTACTACCTCACGTTCAGAACCTGTTAATTCCCGTCCTGTGGCCACAGTTACGCCGAAAGCCTTATTACATGAATCATCCAAATACAAGGGACAGCTCCTTGTGTAATCGACACCACCGCCATCTGTATATTATGTGCATAACTCATGCCATCTGTATACTTTGTGCATATCTCCATTCCATGAGTTTTGTCACCTCTGTGTAATGTTGACGTATTTTGGAGTAACGTTCCGATGTAATTACACCGTGTTGAACCAAATATGTTTCGTAGCTGTTACCTTCTGTTGCAGTATTGTCATGTACATGATAGTTAACAGCACTATGCTAGCACACTTTGTAACACTAACAAAATCGTCGAGAGAACGAGAGTATGAGACGAAATGGGAAACTGGTACAGAATCCGTGATAGTGTAAGTTCACATAAAAAAGTCTGTCACATATTTGTTACGACTGTCATACCTTCGTGCCAGTCCAATAATTTTCATCACAATGCCCGTGAAGACATACTCGTTAATGCAGTTGTCCACCAAATGTATCTGTGCCGTAACGAAAAACGGTTGCACTTAACAAAATATAAACCGCTGACAACATCTATTCACAATCGACAGTTTGCTGATGGAATGACGAATTCTTCAAATGTGACGGTTACTGTTGATATGGTCACAGTGTTAGATAAAAGTATTAATCCCAGATTCTCATTCAAATGAGCAACAAACTAGGCTAAGTATGGAAATTTTTTTGAGACAATGAAAAGACATACAAAAGATCTATTTGGGGATTATGATTGATGATACTTTGGACTTTATTTTGGATTTTCAATGCAAAAAAAAAAAAATGAAATGATGCACGTAGTTACGGTTTCATCAAGGACCTGTGAGCCTTAACTACGCAGACTGAGTGCAATGTAGCCCCTCGGGAACTACCTGAAAGCAGAAATGGATAACTTCAGTCGATACTACATTAAATTTATGGCAGCTTATACCTAAGCACAATGAAATAACCTTAAATTTAACTATATGATGCTAACTCTAACTCTGAGTTCGACTTTTGTGTTTGTTTTCATTGTTTGCAAAAAGTTGTTAGTATTAATAAATTTCGTATATTATGGGTATAAGCTTCTATAAAAACATTTACTTTGCTGGGGCCAAAGGTAGTAAACACAGCTTGCAAGTCGAATTCAACCGGCATGGATTAACCTATCTTGTACTTTGTTTCTTTAAGTTCTTAAACCTACATACTTTCTATTTCCTTCTCATATCCAGCCGAAAAATGTGAACGCATTTCATATGTATCACACGTATCTTTTCGTGGACTTTGGAATTTCAGATTGATTTCTCCCGACAGAACCATAATTTCTCAGCTTCTTCGCATTTCACAGCAGCGTTCTGGATTTAACCCATATATTATCTCAACAACCATTCCATGTTACTTCACTTTGCATTAAAACACATGTTATTATTTATTTCTGACGTCACTGAACAAAAACCTTAAGTTAGATATTCGAGATTCAAAATGGCTAATCCAATACGGCGGACCAAAAATTAGGTTTGGATCAATATTGACCAAAATTTGACCTACAATGTGTTTTCGTTATTCAGGATTTAGCCTGCAGTTCCATGACAGTTCCTCTGACTCAGATTGTTGCTGCAGAGCAATTCCCTCGTTCTTCTTGACGAGAAAAGTCGATCTGTCTGAGCTGCATATGCCGCGTTCGGCAGATTGTAAAAGTTTTTGGTCGGCTTTTTCGACGAATATGTTTTCACGCATACTGCAATATACTGTAAATCATTTTTGGAACATGAGCCACGTCACGACATGTTTTCTGCCTGAGCCACGCGTCTCCAGCTGAGAGCATCCCACGGCGGCCGTGACACTGCTTCTAACAATGGTCTTTATAAACTTTTGCAACGAACGGATTAATAAACGTTTTCATCTCAACATTCTAGACACATATATATTTCAAAATATGCAATCAAAAAATCGAATTTTCGACCATTTTGAATGAGAATCTGCCGTTAAACATGCTACACCCTTCACAGTCTACGAAATATAGCTAGAGGTGCTAAAAGCAGGTCTTGAGCTCGCGCTAGGTGCCTATGTTTCTATTGTAACAGTTCTGTCACTGAATGTAACACTTCTGCTACTAAATGTAACTGAGTTTTCTCTTTTGATGCTAGTCAGTTGTCAGGATGAGCATTACTGCATTGGGCATTTAATTCTAAAGCATTATGTCAGGGTGAAAATCCTAAAATTACTTTTTCGCTCATAACAACATGTGGGCAGGGTGGGTTCTTCCTTGGCTCGGGTATGAGGTAGAATGAAAGAGCAATTTACATAAGATAACTTTTATTGCAAGTTTCGTATAACCGTTTCCCTACTCGATGTTTGGGCTCGGAGAGCGGCAGCTGTGTCGTTTGCGAAGCCTTCTGCTGCGGCAGTGGCGGCGTCTGATTACCCGTGGCAGTGTGTATCTCGTGTCGCCGTTTCGCCCAGCTGACTGGAGACGCGCAGCGTGAGGTGGCCCGTTTAATTATTGCGAGCGAAGTCGTGCATCAGATGGTGATACCTCGGATGTGGCGTCCCAGTGTTTCTCTTCTCTAAGCGGCCGCGTGTGTTGTGCGTCGGCCAGCGGAGCGGCGCGGCGGGGGAAGGCCAGTGTCCCGGACTCGAACAACGGACTCCCGCTTGCCAGTCTTCGGCTGTCAGATCTTCATACCAGCTCACAGGTGACTGCTGATGTGAGGCCGTCTCCTTCCCGTCCTCACGAGTCACCCGGGTATGTAAAAATCAGTCTTCAAATACCTTTTAACTTCTGTCTTCTGGCGCCGAGGCTGCTTCTTGCTATTCCATTACAGCGGCGGACTTGGTGCGTCTGTGTATGATGTAGTCTCTTCTTGCATGACGGTCTTCAGCACCGAAACTGACTGAAAACTACTGCTACTCTTCTCTTCTTCCTTCGTATGTCGGCTCACTGCGTCTCGCGTATTTATTCACTTCAGTTTACTGGAGGTGAACGACTTCACGGTCATTGCCTCTTCTGTCGCGTTGAAAAGCTTCTCGAAGAATCTTCTTAACGTCGGTCATTGGCTCTTGGAATGTAGGCGAGGGCCTTTGATCACATGTGACGACTGAGAAACACGTGAGCCGATCATTGCCTCTTCTGTCACGTTGAAAAGCTTCTCGAAGAATCTTCTTAACGACGGTCATTGGCTCTTGGAATACAGGCGAGGGCCTTTGCTCACATGTGACAACTGAGAAACATGTGAGCCGGTCGGGCGATGCCCTGACGGCTGAATCGACAGCGTCCGCTTATGTGGAACTTGATGACTTCATGGTCATTGTCTCTTCTGCTCTGTTGTTCTGCCCGCTGTTTGCCAGTGTGTAATTCTTCTAAACTAAACTAAGTTTTTCTTTATATTCTAATTTCTACTTCACTTTGATTTCACTAATTTATTTACTTAAGTACCATTCAACACTATGTAACATAAGCTGTTAGTAACGAACTCTCACGCATCAGTATGTTAAGCATGTTTAAGGAGGAATAATCTCCAACAATGTCTACATCTACATCTACAGCTACATTTATACTCAGCAAGCCACCGAACGGTGTGAGGCAGGGGGCAATTTACGCGTCACTGTCATAACCTCACTTTCCGGTTCCAGTCGCGTATGGTTCACGGGAGGAACGACTCCCGGAAAGCCTCCATGCGCGCTCGAATCTCTCTAATTTTACATTCGTGATCTCCTCGGGAGGTGTAAGTAGGGGAAAGCAATATATTCGATACCTTATCCAGAAACACACCCTCTCGAAACCTGGACAGCAAGCTACACCGTGATGCAGAGCGCCTCTCTTGCAGAGTCTGCCACTTGAGTTTGCTAAACATCTCCGTAACGCTATCACATTTACCAAATAACCCTGTGACGAAACGCGCCGTTCTTCTTTGGATCTTCTCTATCTCCTCTGTCAACCCGACCTGGTACGGATCCCCTACTGATGAGCAATACTCAAGTATAGGTCGAGTGAGTGTTTTGTAAGCCACCTCCTTTGCTGATGGACTACATTTTCTAAGGACTCTCCCAATGAATCTCAACCTGGCACCCGCCTTACCAACAATTAATTTTTTATGACCATTCCTGTTCGAATCGTTCCGTACGCATACTCCCAGATATTTTACGGAAATAACTGATACCAGTGTTTGTTCCGCTGCCATATAATCATACAATAAAGGATCCTTCTTTCTATGTATTCGCAATACATTACATTTGTCTATGTTAAGAGTCAGTTGCCACTTCCTGCACCAATTGCCTATCCGCTGCAGATCTTCCTGCATTTCACTGCAATTTTCTAATGCTGCAGCATCTCTGTATACTACAGTAACATCCGCGAAAAGCCGCATGGAACTTCCGACACTATCTACTAGGTCATTAATATATATTGTGAAAAGCCACTCCCCTGTGGCACGCCAGAGGTTACTTTAATGTCTGTAGACGTCTCTCCATTGAGAATAACATGCTTTGTTCTGTTTGCTAAAAACTCTCCAATCCAGCCACACAGCTAATCTGATATTCCGTAGGCTCTTACTTTGTTTATCAGGCGACAGTGCGGAACTGTATCGAACGCCTTCCGGAAGTTAAGGAAAATGGCATCTACCTGGGAGCCTGTATCTAATATTTTCTGGGTCTCATGAACAAATAAAGCGAGTTGGGTCTCACACGATCGCTGTTTCGGGAATCCATGTTGATTCGTACAGAGTAGATTCTGGGTTACCAGAAATGACATGATACGACAGTAAAACACATGTTCTACAATTCTACAACACATCGATGTTGGAGATATAGGCGTATAGTTTTGCACATCTGCTCGACGACGCTTTTTGAAAACTGTGCTCTTTTCCAACCATTTGGAACCGTCCGTTCCTTCAGAGCAGAGGTCTCCAAACTACGGCCCGCGGGCCGAAACCGGCCCGCGAGGGCTGGCAAACCGGCACGCGGTAGCTGGGCCGAACATCCCTGGTATCCGGCCCGCCAAATATTTGAGGTGGTACCTATACTGCCAACATTTACTTTCTTAAACAGCGACTGCTGGGTTTTTAGCTGGCGTTTCAGAGACTCATGCATTTCTAATCGTTGGCAACCTGTAAACTTGAAGTAATTCTGAGTTCTTAGTCTCATAGTGACGTTTTGTATTGTATATTGTGTATTGAAGACTGATACTGCTTCATTGCAAATAATTCACATTGGTTTGTTGCTTGACTCCATCACGAAATGTTGACATCCCCACTGCTCTTTAAAAATTCTACATTCACTGTCAACCTTTCGTTTCTTTTCCGTATTTGTACATAACTGCACAAAAGATTCTAACCTGAAAAGAAAATTGTGCTATTTAATACTAATATAACTAGGGATTAGTCTGCCTAAACAAACTGCAATGAATTTATTTTTAAGGTACTTTAATTACTAAATTAAATATTCACAATTACACTGCAGTTCCACTAAAAAATATAATGAAAAAATACTCAAGTCGTGGTATACGTATTACGATTTTCAGATTTTCCTTGTCTCTTCGAATCCAGACTTTGAATTGTCCCACACATCGCCGTCTCACCTACTAGTACAGTGCATAAAACACTAAAAAAATCGTGAGACACTCGCCACATAGACACAATCCCGCAACAGAACTATCAAATATATGCTCTGGCTCTGCTACTCGCTACAAGACTACATAACTAAAATTATTGTTGCGCCGCTTGAAATAACAATGCGTTGACATACTCTACCTCGGTTACGTCTTTCAGTAATAGTGCTGCTAACAATGATTTTGAGATTTCGTTAACTTTGCAGGCTGCTTTCGTGAAGAATGTGCAGTGACATACTTTTTCGTCGGTGAAATCCGCCAGAATAAAATACACCAGAATTTCGGTCAGGTACGTCCACCAATCAAAATTATGTAATTAAATAAAAATCCTAGTTCGTTTCGGTGCTAGCTATTCCCACAACCTTAGATTTTTGCGATTTCATCTTTCCTTTAGCCTTACATTACGGTGATCATGGAGTGCTAGGGTGCTTTAATCGCACTAGGTAGACCTTGGCCCTTATGACTTCGTGGAGGAGTCAATGTGGCCCGCGGACTAAAAAGTTTGGAGACCCCTGCTCTATAGACTTGCGGTAGACGGCTGTTAGTAGGGGGGCAAGTTCTTTCGCGTACTCTGTGTAGAATCGAATTGGTATTCCTTCAGGTACAGTGGACTTTCCTCTGTTGAGTGATTTCAGTTGCTTTTCCATTCCTTGGACACTTATTTCGATGTCAGCCATTCTTTCGTTCGTGCGAGGATTTAGAGAAGGAACTGCAGTGCGGTCTTCCTCTGTGAAGCAGCTTTGGAAAAAGGTGTTTAGTATTTCAGCTTTATGCGTGGCATCTTCTGTTTCAATGCCATTATCATCTCAGAGTGTCTGTATATGCTGTTTCGATCCACTTACTGATTTAGCATAATACCAGAACTTCCTATGATTTGCTGTCAAGTCGGTAAATAGAATTTTACTTTCGAATTCACTGATCGCTTCACGCATAGCCCTCCTTACGTTGCCTTTGACATCGTTCAGCTTCTGTTTTTCTGAGAGGTTTTGGCTGCTTTTAAATTTGCGGTGAAGCCCTCTTTGCTTTCACAGTAGTTTCCTAACTTTGTTGTTGAACCACGGTGGGTTTTTCCCGTCCCTCACAGTTTTACTCGGCACGTATCTGTCTAAAACGCATTTTACGATTGCCTTGAACTTTTTCCATAAACACTCAACATTGTCAGTGTCGGAACAGAAATTTTCGTTGTGATGTGTTACGTAGTCTGAAATCTGCCTCCTATTACTCTTGCTAAACAGATAACCCTTCCTCCCTTTTTTATATTCCTATTTACTTCCATATTCGGGGATGCTGCAACGGCCTTATGATCACTAATACCCTGTTCTGCGCTTACAGAGTCGGAAAGTTCGGGTCTGTTTGTTATCAGTAGGTCCAAGATGTTATCTCCACGAGTCGGTTCCCTGTTTAATTGCTCGAGGTAATTTTCGGATAGTGCACTCAGTATAAGGTCACTCGATGCTCTGTCCCTACCACCCGTCCTAAACATCTGAGCGTCCTAGTCTATATCATTGCTACCAAAGCCGATAAATCAAAGAGTTAAGTTCTTTTGAACAGAGGTGATTACTTTAGAAAAGCGAACTAGTTCCTTGACCGTTTCGACTTCCAACATGTATAAAAAGATCCAACTGCAACTTTCAATGAACAAATGGAAACCATTATTAAATCGTATTAAAACATTGTATATGAAACCAACAACAGTAAGCTAGTAAACACGAATCCCGTGGCTCCTAGATTATATGGCTTACCTTAATTACATAAATATGGTATTCCAGTTCTCAGTAGTGTCATCCTTTTCTATTCCATGTTTCTACAAGCAAAAGAGCTTGATTATGCCATTAAACAGAAAATAGTTTTAAGCGTAAGTTTTTATCGAAAACTCTGTTGCTCTTGCAGACAAAATTCCCCCAAATTGTAACTCACTGCCACCCAATGTCACTAGCTTATTTAGAAATGCTCGTAGTGATGAATCTACGTACATAATAACAGATCTTTTGCACAAATTCAAAGCAAATTGTGTAGACAAAATCGATGCTATTCAAATGTGTGTAAAATAGAATCATTTACAGTTTCAAAACAGGCATTTCAGTCAATCTGATGGTCTAGCTGTGGGTTGGTCTCTTAGTCCTGTCCTTCCGATATTGTCATGGACAATTTGGAACAAATGTTGTTACCGAAATAGCCACTGAATATTAAGTAGTGGTTCAGAGGTTCAAAAATGGTTCAAATGGCTCTGAGCACTATGGGACTCAACATCTTAGGTCATAAGTCCCCTAGAACTTAGAACTACTTAAACCTAACCAACCTAAGGACATCACACACACCCATGCCCGAGGCAGGATTCGAACCTGCGACCGTAGCAGTCCCGCGGTTCCGGGTTCAGAGGTGTCGATGTGCTGTTTGTGGACCGGTATCACTACAGAATTGGATATATTAGTAAAGCGCTAAAAGTCACTACATGAAAGAATCCAGTCTAAAATGAAGCTGACAGGTTCTTCCACAAGTTTCTAGGACCTTAATACTGTTATTACTAAAAGGAAACATGAATTTAGATTTTGCAGAAGAATTGTAGCTACTGACATGGTTATAGTACATCGCTATATAGATGTTCCATTATCTGAATCATTCTTACAAGCAGGAATACAAACAGTAAAACAAATCGCTTCCAGTAATGGGTACAGCTCTGCCCAGGTTGATAATATACTGCGGAAAAAGAAAATGTGTAACTTTACATTAGTACTGTACGCTGGCCAAGAGCAGTCACTATGTAGTATAGTGCAAAATTTCATATATTGGCAACATTGCAGACAACCGTGCCAAAAAGTTAAAGTCTCTCAACTACAGACCTGCGTTTTACAATACCAATAGTATACCAAAAATTTTATTCAATAGTAAACACAATTGCAGCCCTTGGCATAGAATGGTGTGTATTTAATCAGGCAGAGCTGTAGTTATTAAGCTACGTGAAAATGAGAGAAGCTGGAGATTAAGGAAGAAAGATTCGACTTTCGTTGGTCATCTTTTGGGAAAAACCATTCATATCATGTAGAATCTGAAGTTTTACGAGCTATGAAGAAAGGCAGAAAGGTTACCCAACAGGAAAAACTCCAATCAGTGCTCAGATAACACAGAACGCCAGTGTAGTATTAAATGATAACACTCAGTTTCCATTTTCCTCCTTGTTACATTAAGTCTTCGTTACAAATACTAGATTCCGACTGCAAAAATCTTATTTCTCATCAGTTGTTAAATGTATCTCCACATAAAATCTCTGTTTAACCCATTTTTAGTTAAAGCAATTATTTCTACGTCACGAAAATGTAACGTTTTCGTATGTAAACACTTTCTCGTTTTTCTGTCTTCTGTACAAATATCTGTGTAAGTCGCAGATTACGTTTATGTGTGTTTGCGACGTTCAGTTGTCACCTGAGGTGGCGTGACAAGCCGAAAGCCGGTTCGTGGCTGAGTAAACACGATTCTGCAGAATATTATTAACTGTTTTTTTCTTTTTAATTTTGTTATCGAGTTAGGCCAAGCAACGATGGAAAATTCGGTATTACCGTTTTTGATTATGACGACTCTATTTCAGCTTATAATGCTTGTCTACGATTTCTGGAAGGCCGCAGTAAAGGTTGAGCATTTACAGTATGTTTACTATCGCTTCCCCGTTGCACCTGTAATTGCGGGGTAGCGGGTTAATGTATCTGACCTTTAGGCAGCCACTAGGTCTGGAATTAATGCCGCTCCGCAAGCAAACGCAACTAGTAAATGCGCCTTCGCCATTCCAGAGATATTGAAGCTTCGGTTGTCAGTAGCTGATGATCTAAGCCACTAAGGTACACGATATCTGTAATCCGGGGGGGGGGGGGGGGGGGGGTTGCGTATCTTAAAATCAAAATCAGACTTTCTTCGGACTGATAACGGTTGCTTGCGACTTCACACTACACTTCACACTACTGCAGAAATACATATGGAGTGAAAGAGAAACTGTTATCAGTCACGGAAGACTTACGGTGTTTCAAGAACTGGTGTCTGCTCTTTCGGACATGTTCAAAAGAACAGACACCACGCGGAACCCACAGCTGTGATACATTATATGCAAATTGAAGGTGGATGAGGGAGCGCAGAAAAACGGAAAATGGAGGGATTGCTGATGCATCGGAACAATACGCGGGATCAGCTACGACGAGTGCAAATGCGTACCATGAAACGTCCCCTTTGAAAAATTATACATGACTGTCCTTAACCTGACACACAATATTTTTTAGCGCAACGCAATCTGACTTTCAAAAATCCCCACAAAAGAATGGCCCTGACTAACATTAAACTATACCTTTCAGAAATCACTTACCTCACAAAAATCTTCATTACTCGAACTACTGCAATACAGCGAGCGCCACTACTGCCAGCTAAATAAAAGATTCAAACTACGGAAGGCACTAACTACTGATAGGGATAGTTAGCAAATGAAAGATATTAATAGAGAACAAACAATGTATTTACCTTAATAGTCATAATATATGTAGCAGTTCATGACAAATTACAAAACTCCGCCATCTCTCTCCCCACATCCACCACTGCTGGCGGCTCACCTCCAACTGCGCAACGCTACGCGCTGTTCACAGCCAGCTGCCTAACACTACAATGGCGAGTATTACAACAATGCAAAGCCGTGTGGGGTTGTTAGTACCCCCATCGGGCGACTCTCCAGGTGGCGGATAGGGGAATGCCTCCTAGATATAGGTGGTACTGGGGAAATCAAATACCCAGGGCGGACCAAAAACTAACGAAATGTAGCGTCTGAACTCCTAGAGGAGCGGCTACAAACAGCGTCTGTTCTCCATGATAGGAGCGGCTGAACACACACTCTGGAACTTACAATCCCAGTTTTAACCTCGGAATGGCCCAAAAAGCCATCTCCCCCCAGAATTTCAAACAACTATGCATGATGTCAATTTCTCTAGATAGAACTACTCCAGGAGGTAACCAATCCTCCGCCGCTAACAGCAGCGCAATCAGGCCTAAGGATTCTGGAGAGCCTGAAGCACCATGTCGTTCAAGAAATTCAAAATCCTTTAAACTGAAGAAAAACAACGTACATTTCATTGGAACCCTAAATATTAACTCGCTCTTGAAGCCGGGAAAACTGAAGCAGCTCACCAAAGTCTTGAAGGTATATAAAATCCAAATATGTGCGCTGCAGGAAACCAGATTTACAGATGAAGATTTAATGGATTATGAAGGATACAGGATATTTAAAGGAAAGAAAGGCTGGAACCCATGTGGAAGAGGCCTTCCCCACCTTGGAACAGGCTTCATCGTGAAATCTAACTGGGTAAACTCAATAACCGACTTCCAGTCACCTAATGAACGCTTGTCTTTTCTCACATTCCGCGCCCTAAATAAAACCTATACACTTATTAATTGGCACGCACCCATCAACAATGACAATAAGAAAAACCCTCAGAAAGTAGATACATATTAGGAATCTCTAGACCACGAACTTTGTAAAATCCCAACATCAAATGTGAAAATACTGTTTGGGGACTTCAATGCACAAATAGGCCAAGAAAAAAATACAAAAATACAGTAGGAAACTACCCGGCTCACAAAAGGACAAACAGAAATGGAGAAAGATTAATAGAACTATGCAAGGGTCATAACTTAAAATTAATGTCTACAAATTTCAAAAAACCTCCTAAGAAACAGAAAACATAGAAATCACCAAACACAAGTATTGGAGAGTTCCAGATAGATCACATAGCCATCACACACTATAATCAAAAAGAAATAATGAATGTGAGAGTTCGGAAAGGGGCAAACATTGTAACTGACCACTACTTATCGACAATCAAATTAAATTTCATACCACAAAGAAAGAAACAAGTACAAAACAGGAAAACTCAAAAGATAGACGCAAACATCTTGAAAGAGAAAAGAGAAGAGTTCTGTCAGAACATAGTTATATGTTCGGATAAATGGGAAGATAAAAAAGAAGGAATGATAAGATCTGCTCAAGAAGTCGCAAAAATGAAAAAGAGAAGGAAACACAAATGGTGGGATGAGATATGTGAGGAAGCAATAGAACAAAGGATGAAGGCATGGAAGAAATGGCACTCAACCAAAAGTGATAAGGACTACCTGGAGTTCAAACAGCAAAGATCTTCTACAGCAAAACTCATTAGATCAGTAAAAAGACTATTTGAAAAGAACCAACTTATACAAATGGATAAAGATTTTAAGAGAAACAATAACAGATCCTTTTACAGCACATTCAGACAGAAACTACGAAAATATGTAGCACCAAATCTGTGTTTTAAAGATACCAGTGGAAAACTGGCAATGAATAATGAAGAAAATTGTGAAATATTAGCAAAATATTTTGAACAACTCCTCAACTGTCAGGAACCTATTGAAAAATTACCAGCCAACACCCCAAACACAGTAAACAATAATTCTGAACCCCCATGCCTCATAGAAATCAGAGAAATCACTAAAAACCTTAACAACAATAAAGCACCAGGGGAAGACATGATAATTGCAGAAATGTGGAAAAGTGTGGATAATACAACTCAAGAAAAACTACTGGGAATAATCAATGAGATTTGGAGAACGGAACGTATACCGGAAGAATGGAAAACTGCATTAATCCACCCTATCTTCAAGAAAGGGGATAAAACCGATGCAAATAACTACAGAGGGATATCTTTACTTCCGGTAACGTATAAAATTCTATCTAAGGCCCTACAAAACAGATTGGAGAAACAACTTGATCAAGAAATTGGTGAATACCAAGCAGGCTTTAGGAAGGGAAGATCTTGTGTGGAGCAAATTTTAAACTTGAAGTTAATTATTAAATATAGACGATTAAGAGGAAAAGACATCTTTATCACGTTTGTTGACTTCAAGAAGGCGTACGACTCCGTTGACGGAACAACCTTGGTTAACATCCTTAGGGAGTTTGGAGCAGACAAGAAAACAGTCGCAATCGTCAAAGAAACACTTACGGATACCTATGCAAAAGTAAAGTTCCGTGGTGAGGTATCCAGACCATTCAAAATCAGAACAGGATTAAGACAAGGAGATGGGTTGTCACCTACCCTATTCAACTGTGTGTTAGAAAAAGTTATTAGAGAGTGGAGGAAGAAAACGACTGAAGAAGGAATACAAAAAATCAGATTAGGAAGAATAAAGGATGGATTAGAAGTAGATTGCCTCGCTTTTGCGGATTACTTAGCGATTCTGGCAGGAAGTTTGGAAGAAGCAGTCAAACAGATCAATATTCTGAATGAAACAGCAGAAAAAGCAGGACTGAAAATCTCCTTTGAAAAGACAGAGTACCCAACCAATGTAAAAGAGGCACCGAACAATATGATTACAAAGTATGGCCAGATAAAGAAGGTTTCTAATTTCAAATATTTAGGGGAAATCATCCAGCCCAAGGCTTCAGATAAAGAAGGAAATAAGACAAGAACAAGAAAAATGTAAATGGCATTCCAGCTAACAAAGAATGTGTACAACAAGAAGTCAGTATCAATAAACGCAAAAATAAGACACTACAACACTGTGATTAAGCCAGAGTGTCTGTATGCATCTGAATGTTTAGCAATGAACACTAACAAGGAAATGGAAGCTATAGCAAAAAAGGAGCGAAAAATCATTAGAAGAGTACTTGGGCCGAGGTTTGAGAATGGGACTTGGAAGCTTAGAAGTAATAGAGAAGTGTGTGACAAAATTGAGAAAGTGGGAGATACTATGAGGAAGAGAAGAGTAAGCTTTTACGCCCATTTGAAAAGAATGAATGATGAAAGGCTGACAAAGAAAATATTCATGTTTTTTGACAAGAACCCCAGAACCCAAATTACCTGGTTCAAAGAAGTCAAAGCAGACTTAGAGGAGATGGGTATAGGAGAAGATGATATAACCAACAGAGACTTAATGAGAGACAAAATTCAACATTTTGAAGGATTTGAAGTGAAGAAGAGAAGAACTGGAGGAACAGTGTGGACAGAAGACCGAAGGGAGCAGCACAGAGAGAGGATGAAGACATATTGGCAGAAGAGAAAAGAGGAGGAGCGCAATAGGAGAAATGTACATTGAAAAATAGTTGTTTAACGCGGTCCCTAGACGGCCAAAATCGGAATAAAAAAATAAAAATGCAAAGCAGCCACAGACTGCACACAGCACAGCCAGTGATTTTCATTCAGAGATGGCGTTACCAATAAAAAAAACCTAAACAGCCTACATACAACCGGACCGTGATTCTATCACGGGATCTCCTGCTTACTTGGCAGGAGCACTAACCACTGCGCCATCCGGGACACAGTGTTACCGCAACTGCGGTGTCTGTTCTTTCGGGCATGTCTGACAGAACAGATACTACGCATTCATACAACTGATTCGCTAGATATGTAATGGAGCCACCATCTTGAGTGCGGATGCACAAGTGCATCCGATCTCCTGCGGGAATCTCAGAGTAGCAAGCATGAAGGAAAAG
Source organism: Schistocerca americana (assembly GCF_021461395.2). Classification (NCBI taxonomy): domain Eukaryota; kingdom Metazoa; phylum Arthropoda; class Insecta; order Orthoptera; family Acrididae; genus Schistocerca; species Schistocerca americana. The sequence continues at coordinate 627,656,898 of NC_060122.1, forward strand.
GACAGGGACTGCAGATCGGTGGCGCTCTGTGTGAATATCAGTTAGCCGTAAGGCCTGCTGAGATAGTCCGCACAGCTGCGAAAACACTCTGTGCCGGATAGCGCAGTGGTTAACACATCTGCCTAGTAAGCATGGGATCCTGGCTTCGAATACCGGTTGGGTTCATATTTTCACTTGTCGGCGCTGATCCCGCAAATGTCTTGATGCAGATGACATCACCTTGCCAGCTCCCCCCTCACCCCACCCCACCCACCCCCCACCACCTTCAGAAAGGGAAACCGGATGTGAAATGAAGCTTCACGGCATTATAGGGTATGTCATGTTATTGGAGTAATTACAAAATAAATAGAAATTTGTAAGGAATTTGTCGGTATGATACCACTTCCAGGATGAAGATGCACCAACTGTGTCCTAAGTGTATGCAGTGATTCCGTTGGGAAAAATAACACAAAGCTTTGTATCCCAAGCTGGTCCAGAACGAATGTCTCTCGTCGTTGACATCCTGGGCACTGCACTGGGACGCTACTGATGTCCAAACCCTGCCCCACACGTGTTCTGTCGGAGTACCTCTACATGACGGAGACAGTTCATAGCGACACATGCCGTGTGTGGACGAGCGCTACGATGCTGAAAACTGGCACCATGGAAGGTACCATCTGAAGAAGCAGGATGTCCGCGATGAACCGTTGTTAGGGATGGGAAGAACCGACGGTTAAAAACGATACCCACATTTTGGTTCTCAGCCGATATTTGCTTCGCGTCGGTTATAATAGGTGGTATTTAATTTTCACTAATAACCGAGTAAGAGAACCGAAATATCAATTAGCCTTACTTACAGCGCTAATATTTTTCGTTTCTAAATAAAACTTTTTTTTTTTTAAGAAAAGTAGTAATCTTTATACGTAAAATGTGTATTGGTATCAAATATTGCGTTATTATAGGAAATGGGGAAAAGCGATTAGCGCTATTTTAATAACAAGGCCGCCAAAAATGACAACAAACCCATGTCGTAAGAATAGGTACGGCATTGCTGAGACAAGAATGTCCATGTTGCCGTATGGCGTGGTTTCTGGTCTATGCAGGGGTTTCTCGTTGTCGTCGCCGGACATCCGTTGTGCTGCAGAATGGCACCAACTCTAGTCTAGAAATATTTTTCCGAATTGACGTAACAATGAAATATAACGCTTCTTTTGCTTTAAATGTTAAAGATGTCTCTGCCATTTCTACATCTATATCTACGTGATTACTCTGCTATTCAAAATAAAGTGCCTGGCGGAAGGTTCAGTAAACCACCTTCAATCAGTCTCTCAACCGTTCCACTCTGGAACGGTGCGCGGGAAAAAAGAGCACTTACATTTTTCTCTGCGAGCCCTGATTTATCTTATTATATCGTGACGATCATTTCTTCCTATGTAGGTGGGTGCCAACAGAATGTTTTCGCAATCGGAGGAGAAAACTGGTGATTGAAATTTCATGAGAACATACCGTCGCAACGATAAATGCCTTTGTTTCAATGATTTTCACTCCAATTCACGTATCATATCTGTGACACTATCTCCCTTATTTCTAAGAGATAATACTAGAGGAAGTAGAGGAGGTAAATTATGGTAACAGTAATAAATTAAAAACTTAACAGTTCATTCGTAGCATACAATAAAAATAAAAAGTAGCAGATCTGCCGCCTGTGACTGCATAATATGCCTTCATCTGCTTCTAGAACCTGCAAACTGACACGAAAAACAGGTTTTAGACTTAGTTTTCACCCTTCAACACTGACTACTCCTAATGCTCAAATAGTGTTACGATACCCAATTACGACAAGATTTTTGAACAGGGTTTCAAAAGTTAGAACGAATAGAAGAATACTGGCAATTTTTTGTAACATTCAGCCACTTACAATTTTAGAGAAAAGCACGATTACTGGACGGACTAAGCATTCTTTTACTTCCCTGTTTCATTCAATATTCAGGTTCTATGTGTAATTAAAGCGAGAGATTCAAAATTTTACAAGCTTTTTCGATTTCTACTTCTATTACAGGTAATAATAGAATTAAAAGAGGAGAAACGGTTACTTCCGAAATTGGTATTTTGAGCAGTGTTAACATTCAGGTTAAAATGGCTTGGCTATGACGGAAAATCGGCTGTTTCAGCAGTAGCCGCCATCCGTAACCCCTGTGCCGTCCGAGTTCTCGCAATCATTACCTTGTAGACACATTCAATGGCTCCCCACATCGTGACATCGGGATTAAAATCATTGTGTCTCTCCAAAACATTGGAAGAATGGGACTTTAACCATGCTGCAGCTGTACTCGCCGACAATGATCATCGGCTGTTGAGCAGAACTCTGATTCGTCGCTGGACACAATGTGACGCCACTAATCACTATTCCAAGCTTCCCCGTCATGGCACCATTCTAGTTCCAGTCATTTTGCTATGTTGTTAACAGCAGCCTACGCATGGAAAGTTATTCTCTAGTCCAGCTGCTTTAGTCTCCGAACAATGGTCAGGAATGACGCAGAATGTTGCTGGGAGTCCTTTTTTGTTCTCGGCCAGCAGGCGTAGATGGCGATGGTTTACAATCAGTTCCGTGCATGACACGATCCTCCATTGTGGTGGCCAGACGTGGTCCACCGAGACCTTGCTACGACTACGTCTGCCCTTATGTTCCCATACAGCCCGACATAAGGCCAATGCCAACAGTGAATGCCCAACAAATCTGAGCAATGCAGGACTCGCCTAGCTGGTCCACAATGAGGCACTCTTAAGCTCTGTCAATTGTCGATAACTCTGTCTCACATGTGTATGTAGCATTGCCGTGTATCCTTGAAAGTCATCACTCAACATCTGAGGCTGTTCACACCCCTTATGTATCCTACCAGGCCTGGTAACAACGCTAAACACGAGAAACACTAATGCACTCTGATGGACGTCCTAAGTGTGACAGAGAATTGCAACTACAAACATTTGCATACCTGTCGGTGGTGTCTCTGTGAACGATGCTACGTTGACATACGATCATGCCTTCTGGCTGCTTCACATTTTTTGTCAGGCAGAGTATTTCAAAAAAGATGTGCAATCGACTATCAAGTTTTAATACCATAGTACAAAGTCAATACACATTAACGCTACCAAATGTTGAAAGTCTGGATACCTACCTTTTGAATCGCGGACCTCTGCAAAACAAGAGCGTCAATGAGACTAAAAGATACCGACAGGGGTGTGGAGCCATGTCAACTCCAGCGCCATGGCCTGCTGCACTAGGATTCTCGGCTGAGAATGGATGGTGCGAACAGCCCGACTGAGGCGGTCCCACAGTTTGTCAACTGCTTTTAAGACCGGCAGTTTGGTGGCTAAGGGAGTACGGTAAATTTTTTTTATTTTATAGAGATGGGGCCCCTCCACGCCCGCACCAACGTGGTGACCAAACCAAAAGTTTTACTGTCACCTCCGTCAACATGTTTGTTGTCTAATTAGTGGATCACAGGATGCTGGGCTGTGATGTTATCCGTGCGTCTGGGTAAGATTACGCATTAACACGGTCCATCAGTTGATAGATTGAGAACGAAACGCGAATGAGAGTAGCGATTTGAAGAGCAGAGGGAAAAAGTGCCAAGGCTCGTGCCGAGGGAAAAAGAACCTCTGCGACAGTGGGATGGGTAGTAAGAGCAGTAGTGGCTTACTAGCTGCGATAGTTCATGCAAGGTTGGGTCTGTTAGTGTGGGTATCATGCATCATTACCGTGGCAGGCGATGGGAATGTATCCCGGTCTGCTGGAGCTGCTGCATTAATGGAACAAACAGGATCGTTATATATTAGTGAGATTAGTGAGAGATCGGCCATAGAACATCTCACTGTGTTTTTCTGTGTGTATGTGTGGGGAGGGGGGGGGGGGTATAGCTTGTCTGCATGTAGCGTACGGTAGGGCTTCCCTGCGTGGTTCCGGTTTTTCGGCAGGTGTATTCCAACTGAGTATCAAGTAATGGTGGCTGATAATCAGGGGCTCACCTGTACCGTTGTGTTTGCGTGTACTTGGCCATAGATGTTAGGTCCTTAGAAGTATGTTTTGTGGTCTATTGTGTTTCCATCTGTGGTTGTAATCGTTGTTCCCCAGCTTCATAAAATGGTTCAAATGGCTCTGAGCACTATGGGACTTAACTGCTGTGGTCATCAGTCCCCTATAACTTAGAACTACTTAAACCTAACTAACCTTAGGACATCACACCCATCCATTCCCAAGGCAGGATTCGAACCTGCGACCATAGCGGTCACGCGGCTCCAGACTGTAGCGTCTAGAACCGCACTGCCACTCCGGCCAGCCCCAGCTTCATAACGAAAGGATTCTGCGAATGTCTGGAGTTTCTGTATAGTCTTGTGGTGAGTTTGTGGACTAACTCCGTAAGAGTCTCAAGTCGGTATTCCCGGTGCAGATCCGCCATGAGTGTGTATTTTTGTGTTAGCAGAAGAGCCAACACCGTGTTACGAGTGGAGGCCGAAATGCACGCGTTTTAGCTCAAGCAGGCTAGCGTGAGGACGGAAGAACTATACTGACGTGAGGTCTGAAACATGACAAGGAAAGAGAATTCAGAAAGCGGACGTAGTTAGTTTGATACTTAACTTTAATCTATTAATGGCGAACGTCGCTCTTGACGGTACATGAGTCACAATATTATCTGTTCGGAATACATTCTTGAAGATAGAACTTATAGTAACTGAATAGGGCGCCTTGCTAGGTCGTAGCAAATGACGTAGCTCAAGGCTATGCTAAACTGTCGTCTCTGCAAATGAGAGCGTATGTAGACAGTGAACCATCGCTAGCAAGGTCGGCTGTATAACTGGGGCGAGTGCTAGGGAGTCTCTCTAGACTAGACCTGCCATGTAGCGGCGCTCGGTCTGCAATCACTGATAGTGGTGACACGTGGGTTCGACGTATACTAACGGACCGCGGCCGATTTAAAAGTTACCACCTAGCAAGTGTGGTGTCTGACGGTGACACCACATGTAGCTTGGAGCATTGTTTATGATTTTGAGTACTTTGTTTTGTATGATCTACAGACGGCGCGCCGGCCGGGGTGGCCGAGCGGTTCTAGGCGTTACAGTCTGGAACCGCGCGACCGCTACGGTCGCAGGTTCGAATCCTGCCTCGGGCATGGATGTATGTGATGTCCTTAGGTTAGTTAGGTTTACGTAGTTATAAAATCTAGGGGACTAATGACATCAGAAGTTAAGTCCCATAGTGCTCAGAGCCATTTGAACCAATTTTTTACAGACGTCGCAGGAATGTGGGAGCAGCGCATCCCCAGACAGGGGCTGCGTATGTCATCAGGGGTCGAATAAGTGTCTTGTACATGGACCTCGGCACCCGTCTGTTTAGTGTGCTATGCCTGTTGAGCATAGGGTAGAGCTGTTTGAACCTCGGGCTTGCTCTGTTGGTCATGGGTCGTATGTGTTCCCCCCAGAGTAATTTCCAGTCCAGCCAGACACCAAGGTATTTGACTTTCTCACTAAATCGTATTGGGCGTGCATGTAGTGTTATTGGTCTGCAGTCTCGATGTTTGTGCGCTTGCTTCAAGTGAACAGAACGGCTTCGCACTTGTTGACGTCGGTAAATTCATCATGGTGCTCTACCAGCGCGCACGCTCACTGCGAGCTGTATGACACTTTGCGTTGTCCTACTGATAGACGCCATCGTGCCGAGGCGAAACAAACTAAACGTGCATGTACATGTACATGCGCATCTACAGCTATATCTAAATTATCACCCTGTAATTCACATTTAAGTGCCTGACAGACTGTTAATCGATCCACGTCAAATCTTCTCTATCGTTCCCCATTCGAACGGCAGCCAGGAAAAACGAGAGCTTAACTTAAACCTTTTGGTGCGAGCTTTGATTTCTCTTATTTTATCATGATAATCATTACTTCCTATGTAGATGGGCGCCAACAGAATATTCGAGCAATCGGAGGACAAAGTTGCCTACTGAAATTTCATGAGAAAATGCTGGCGCAACGTAAAACTCATTTGATATAATGATTGCCACCTCAATTCACGTATTATGTCCGTGGTACTCCCTCCCCTCCTTCACGATACTACAAAACTAGCTGCTCTTCATTGAACTTTTTCGATGTTTTTCGTCAATCCTATTTGAAGCGGGTCCCACAACGAAGAACAATTATCCAGAAGAGGGCGGACAAGCGTAGTGGAGGCAGTCCCTTAAGTAGACCTATTGCATTTTCAGTGTTCTGCCAATAAATGGCAGTCTTTGCTTTGCTTCTCGCACAACAACATCTATGTGATCATTCCAGTCTAAGCTATTCGTAATTTTAATCTCAAAGAATTAGGTAAATTTAAAGTATTTAGATTTGTATCTCTCATCCTGTAACCGAAATTTAGCGGATATCTTTTAGTACATAGTGGATGATTTTACACTTTTCATTATTTTCAGTCAATTGTCACTTTTTACAGCATACAAGCATCTTATCTAAATCGTTTTGCCATTTGTTTCGATCATCTGATGACTTTATAAGACAGTAAATGACAGCATCACGTGCAAACAATCTAAGACGGCTGCTCAGATTGCTTCCTGAATCGTTTATGTAGTTCAGGAACAGCAGAGGCCTTATAACAGTTCCTTCGGGAACGCCGAATATCACTTTTGTTTTATTCGACGCATTTTCGTCAATTACTACGTACTGTGACTATATTGACAGGATATCACGAATACAGTGGCACAACTGAGACGATACTCCATAGGCATGAAATCTGATTATAAGTCGCTTGTGACGAACGGTGTCAAAAGCCTTCTGGAAATATAAAAATTTTGAATCAGTTTGACATCCCACGTCGATAGCCTTCGTTACTTCGCGAGAATAAAGAGCTAGTTATATTTCACAAGGACGATATTTTCTGTATTGGTGTTGCCTGTTAGTCAATAAAACGTTTTCGTCAAGGTAACCCATTATGTTACAACATAGTAAATCCTACAAAATTCTACTGCAAATCGACAATATCGATATGGGTCTGTATTTAAGCTGAAGGCTCCTATTTACTTTCTTGGGTATTGGTGTGACGTGCACAACTTTCCAGTCTTTAGGAACGGCTCTTTCGACGAGCCAGAGGTTATATACATCTGCTGAGTAGGCAGCTATTGTATCAGCACACTCTGAAAGGAATCTAACTGGTATACAATCTGGACCGGAAGCCTTGCCTCTATTAACTGATTTTAACTGCTTCGCTACACTGAGGAATCTACTTCTAGGTTATTAAAGTTGGCAGTTGTTCTTGATTCAAATTCTGGAATGTTTACTTATATGTAGAGATGGACATGGCCCCAAAAGGACAGGTGCATACTTGTGTTAATCCCTTGTGTTTTCCAGAATAACGAAATCACCAAAGGTATGCTACGAAAACATTCCCCGACAATAACATTCCCACCGCTGGCCTGTATCCTACCGGTGGTTGTTGCAAGATGTTTGCCGTCAGATGTTTCACTCCATAGACGCAAACACGCACTGTCTGATGGAGGACGAAATGTGAATCGTCTGAAAAGACAACCTGTCGCCACTCAGTGGACGTTCACTTGCGTTCATCGGCGATGAACAGCAGTCAGTAAGCGTGCATCAACCTGGAGCTTGTTGCAGAGGACCATCCGCCGCAATGTTCGCTGAACGGTCGTTGAGCACACACTGCTTCTAGCCCCTTGGTCTTTTTGGACAGCCAGTTGCTCAGTAGTGGCATATCTGTTGGCCCCTATATATATCCGCAGCTGTCATTCACGCGTGTCGTCTGTGGCCGGAGGTGTACCACAGCTGCTTCGCTGTCAGTTTTGGATTTTGTCATACACGGTACACTTTTCCCATGGCAGCAAGCGAACGGTTTACAAACTTAGTAATTTCGGGATTGCTTGCATCCTTGGTGCGAGAGCCAATAATTATCTTTTAGGCGTCAGATAAATCTCTCCGTTTTCGCATCGTGACAACGACTGAGGTTTTTTCATGGTTCCTGCCAACACGCTTTATATACCCTCCACTGTTATTGCTGTCACGTGCCGCCTGTGAGTGGTCATTGCACGTTGACAACGAACATAGGCAGCAGTAACGTTAATGTGACTGGGTCATGTACTACTGCTTGTATACTGAGATGACCTCATCATCAGAATGTCATGTACTATGATTATAATGCAGCATTTTCCACTGTACTTATAAATATGCATATCCTTCATCACTATCGAGAACCTAGCACACGCAAGAGTGAAACGTGCCTGTTGACATTTCAGCACAACCAAATTACGTTAAAAACTAAGGAAAGCATATAGTTTCAGTTTGCAATGACACACCACAGGAAGATATACATACGCATTAGAAACACATATATTATTAGTTAAACGAAACGTACACCATGTAGTCAAAAGTATCCGGACACCCTCAGAAACATACGTTTTTCGTATTAGCGGCATTGTGGTGCCACCTACTGCCAGGTACTCCATATCAGCGATCTCAGTAGTCATTCGACATCGTGAAAGAGCAGAATGAACATTTCGCGGAACTCACGGACTTCGAATGTGGTCAAGTGATAGGGTGTCACCTGTGTCATACGTCTGTACGCGAGATTTCCAGAATCCTAATCATCCCTAGGTCCACTGTTTCCGGTGTGATACAGAAGTCAAAACGTGAACGGACACTATGGCACAAAAGCGTACAGGCCGACCTCGTCTGTTGACTGGCAGAGACCGCCGACAGTTGAAGAGGGTCGTAACGAGTAATAGGGAGACCATCACACAGGAATTACAAACTGCATCATCATCCACTGCAAGTACTATGACAGTTAGGCGGGAGGTGAGAAAGCTTTCATGGTCAAGTGGCTGCACATAAGCCACATGTCACATCGGTAAATGCCAAACGACGACTCGCTTGGTGCAAGCAGCGTAAACATTGGTCGACTGAACAGTGGAAAAACGTTGTGTGGAGTGACGAGTCACGGTACACAATGTGCGAATCCGATGGAAGGGTGTGGGTAATGCGAATGCCCGGTGAACGTGATCTGTCAGCGTGTGTAGTGCCAACAGTAAAATTCGGAGGTGGTGGTGTGTTATGGTGTGGTCGTGTTTTTCATGCAGGGGGCTTGCACCCCTTGTCGCTTTGCGTGGAACTGTCACAGTAGAGGCCTACATTGATATTTTTATCACCTTCTTGTTTCCCACTGTTGAAGAGCAATTCGGGGATGGCGATTGCATCTCTCAACACGTTCTAACACCTGTTCATAACGCACGGCCTGTGGCGGAGTGATTACACGACAATAACATCCCTGTAATGGACTGGCGTGCACAGAGTCCTGACCTGAATCCTATAGAACACCTCCGTGCCAGTTCTCACCGACCGACATCGATACCTCTCCTCAGTGCAGAACTCCGTGAAAAATGGGCTGCCGGCACCTGATTGAACGTATGCCTGCGAGAGTGGAAGCTGTCATCAAGACTAAGGGTGGGCCAACACCATAGTAGATTCCAGCATTACCGGTGGAGGGCAGCACTAACTTGTAAGTCATTTTGAGCCAGGTGACCGGATACTTTTCATCACATAGTGTACGCAGCGGAAACCTCCTTCTAGAGAATCTGTCAAGACTGTCGTCGCTCTTGCGTCACAGTCTGTAGTCGTACACACATCATCTAATATCTGTACCATGGAGGACAATTTTGTTTAACCAAGTCGTTGCGTGGTATCGGCGGATAAATGCGATATTGCAGTGGCTGTGTTGTTAGGAAGAACAATGCAATGTAAAATTATTCTTCCTAACAACACAGCCACTGCAGTATGCCTTTTATTCGCTGACACCAGGCAGCGACTTTCAGCTAAAATGTTCTCCCCTGTACGGGAATTACGTAACGTGTGCACGAGAATAGGTTGCGACGCAGGAATAACGTCATATATAAATTTGGATCTGGCCGTTGTTTGTGCACGGGTAGTCTAAGTGGTTCAGGTGACCGCTCGCGTAAAGCGGGATATTTGGGTTCGAGTCCCAGTCCGGCACAAGTCATCGTTGTCGTCATTTCCTTATACAGCTAATGGTTGTCTACACTCGAAACTGCGAAAACATTTCATGTTACACAGTTACCACGTCTGTTGCTTTATCCCTAGATTCCCACGCAAACTACTGAGTGGCTACTGCAGTCATGGGGTCAGCTGATCTTTCACACAGCTGCACATGGCAGTGTACTTAGCAATGCGACTTTTGAAACGGGGGGCGGCCACTAGCACCCTGGCCGTCACGGATCGATCAGCGACGTCATCCGTGTGGGCGTAGCGGCTTAACGGGTCACACCGAACGCCCGCCGGCAGTGTTCGACGTGGAGGGTTTTCTTCCTTCTTGTTGCCAGCTCCACGTCTTCCCCGCACCATCGCCCTCCCTCAGCTTCGACCTTAGCGGCGCTGTCGATCACGACAGCGGCGTGTCGACTTGCAACACGCCTTCTGTTTCCCTGACAACTCGTACTTCGTAGCCACTATGACCGAAAACTCGTGAGAGCTGTATGTAGTGATCCGTATCTGAATCTGCGAATCATTTGTCACCTACCACCAGAAACACATTCAAGCGCAGGTTGTGTTGGTTGCAGATTGCGGGGGCCCGTCACACGGATTTAAAATAAACAACTCTTTGTTTTAATACTGTGATGCGGGTCATCTGTTAATCGCATCAGAATAGTACGCAGTAATTATCTGTGGGCTCACCCAGCTGAATTCTTGTGCGGAAAGCTAACATAAATTACCAGAGGACTTCAAAAAGTAGTAGAAGGGTGCCTAAATTTTATCACATTTGAGATTTTATTTTACACCCTAAATGGCGAGTTATAAAATCATTAAGCACTGCCATCCTCAACTACGCGATGTTGTTCTTGATATCTGATACATCAGATTGAAATTTTGAGTGAAACACATTGCACCAAATTTTCTGAACATTAGCAAGTGGTACAAATTATAAATCTATTTTCCTAATTTGTAAGAGTGAGTGCATAAATTGTACCACTGCTATAACCTATGTTCCTGAGCTTGAAGACATTTAGCGATCCAAGTTTAAGGAAACATTCTCATATTTCAGATCTTACAATATTATTGTTTTCAGGCATTACAATATAACGTTTTCACTCCTTTTCCCGCCTCTGTATATCGTCCACATTTTGCGTTTCATACATCTAATCATCTTATAAATTGGGTCTTCCTCGCATAACTCGCAACACCTCCGCCTCCCCGTAGAGTCTGCAAAGCACTTCCTTTACCCTGGTGAAGCTATAGTTGTAGACGTATTCTCCTTTGCTTCGATTAATGTTTTGTGGCACAGGCTACTCGTCAATTTACAGTCTTCGTCGCTAGACCTCAAAGTCTGCTTAGAGTTTTCATCATTTACAACAGATTCGGCGATCATGTGATATTTCTTGGGACACCTTTCGCCTAGCTTTTGCCTACCACGGCTTCTTCAGCGTTGAAATTATGGGGCTATCTGTTTCGTTCTGCATTGTCGAAAGCTATTTTTCTTACATCCGACTTTCATAAGCCGAACGACATCTGCTCAAATGGAAGAAAATGCTGTTCGAATTCGTTTCAACTTCGCTGGAAAACACGTTACTGCGGTCTAAAAAGTGCTCTATTCCCGTTTCCTTCTTTCATTTTTATGTTCAGCATGCCCCCTAATTTTTGGCTTAGGTACATTTTGTTTGCGTCCAAATTCATTTAATCCAGTGGCGTAGCGCGAGGGGAGACTTTGAGACTTAGTCCCCCTTTTTCGTGCTTAAAAAAGATACAATAGTAATTCATAAGAAAAATATAAATAACTTTCTGCTAATAGCTCTAAATGTGCGAAGACATCATTCTTGTAGCCCGCGCTACACCCTGAGTATTGGTGTAGTTGCCTGCTTGAGACTCGACTGCTCTCAGTCTGCCTCCCTTCCCTTACCTGGCTGTGTGGGCCTGCGCCCCCTCCACTTCCCCTCTACCGCGAAGACCGGTGCGCTGCACTTGCTAGCAGGTATCGAGACTAGTCTCTGCCGCTTCTGCGCTGGCTTTTAACACGGAAGTGAACAGTGGCGCGGTTTGTATTCATAGTCATTCTTGTGTGATTTTAGTGCATATTTTCGTTGTGTCGCCAACATGAGTGAGCGAGCAACCGAACACCTTATAGAATTTTTATTAAAAACGCCTTTTCCTACATTAACGTAACGTACGAAAACAAGTGCGAATTGAAGGACAAATGACCTACTCCTATACTCTGCGTAGTTTTAAGTGAAGCCAAACAAAACCTCACTTTTCAGACAGCTGGTACGAAAAGTATACTTGGCTGACTGCGAATGCTGTTAATAACAGATTATATTGTTATATATGTCTTCTGTTTGGTGGTGAAAAGGAATGGTACAATGAGGGCATTTGTACAATAAAGAACTTTGACCAGAAAGCACCAAAGCATCAGATATCAAAACGTCACCTGCAGAACAAAGAATCATTTCCGTTATTGGGCAAAAGTAGAATTGAGCACGCCCTTTCTGAAGCCGCTCGTCTGACAGCAATAAAATACAACGAACAAGTTGCATCCAATAGGAGAGTATTGGCCTGTATTATTCAGGCAATTGTATTTCTTTGTAAACAAGAACTAGCCTTTCGCGGCCATCGAGAAGATGAATCCTCCAGCTACAAAGGTAACTATCTGGAATTGTTAGATTTACAAGTAACTAGCTCAAGGAGAGCAGTTAATCCAAGACCATCTGTAATCATCTTCAACCTTTAATGGAACTTCTCCGGATATACAGATGATGTAATAGAAATGATAACTCTGGCAGTTAATGAGAAAATGAGATCTGAAATTCAGAACTGCAATTTCATTTCGATTCAAGTTGATGAAGTATTAGACGTGTCATGCAAGAGTCAAACGAGTATAATATTCAGATACTGTACTGCAGGCAAAATTGAGGAAAGCGTCGTTAGATTTTACGACGTTTCTGGAGATGGAACTGCTGACGGTTTGTCAAACATTATTCATGCAGTATTGTAAAAATGGAATGTGGAATGAAAAGTGGTTAGTGAAACATACGATGGCGCTTCAGTAATGGTGGGCAGAGAAAGAGGACTACAACAATTGGTGAAGCAGTTCTGTCCCTATGCGCTGTTTATTCATTGTTTCGCACACCAGCACACCAACTCAATTTGGTACTGTTAGGTGCCTCCAAAATCATACAACAAGTACGCATGTTTGTACGTGATTTTTCAGCAAATCATCAAAACGAACTATATTGCTAACTGAGAATGGATTTAAACTGCCACATGCAAGCAACACTCGCTGGAACTTTCATTCCAGGGCAGTTTCAACAATATCTAGTCATTTCTCATAGCTATATAGTGTTTTTAGTTATACAATTGATGATACAGACTCTCAGGCCGTGCGGTTCTAGGCGCTTCAGTCTGGAACCGCGTGACCGCTACGGTCGCAGGTTCGAATCCTGCCTCGGGCATGGGTGTGTGTGATGTCCTTAGGTTAGTTAGGTTTAAGTAGTTCTAAGTTATAGGGGACTGATGACCACAGATATAAAGTCCCATAGAGCTCAGAGCCATTTGAACCATTTTTAGACTCTCAGTGGGACCCAGAATCTTTGAGCTGTGCTGTGAGAATGAAACGACAGATCTGTGATCCTACGTTTGTCTACCTACTTTGTTTCTACCGAGAGTGCTTTGTTTATGTCATTCATTTCTTTAATGTTCTTCAGTCAAAATCAAATGGCTCTGAGCACTATGGGACTCAACTGCTGAGGTCATTAGTCCCCTAGAACTTAGAACTAGTTAAACCTAACTAACCTAAGGACATCACACACATCCATGCCCGAGGCAGGATTCGAACCTGCGACCGTAGCGGTCTCGCGGTTCCAGACTGCAGCGCCAGAACCGCGCGGCCACTTCGGCCGGCTCAGTCAAAATCTGTCAGTATAACTGCTTGCCACGACGAAATAAGAACTGTTTTGAGAAACTTACGACAGCTAAGAACGGAAACATTTGTTGATGAATGCATTAAATGCAGTTTCTGCGTAAATGGCAACTTATCATTCCGTGACAGTCAAAAGACATCTCTCAGGGCACTAACTTACGAGATACTGGATTTGCAAATTGTTCAGATGGAAAGAAGGTTTCAAGAGTTTCCTCAATTTCAGTTTGTGAACTTTTGTACGAAAAGTGTTTCCCGAACTATCAAAAAGAATTCCCAAAGTTGAAACTGCTTCAGTTATTAGAACAGTACCCTTTTTTCAAACAAGAACAACTTGAAAATGCACTGTGTAACATACACGCTGACGTGAAAAAACACTTATCTCCAAGAATCCTCTTAAAGTACATTGTCAACAATGATTTAGACAAGTTCCTGCGTTTGGTTTTGACCCTACCCGCAACTACAGCAAGCAGTGAACGAAGCATGAGTACTCTTAAAAGACTGAAGAATTATTTAAGGAATACAATGTGCCACACCCGGCTGTCGTGTTTGAGCACGTTAGCAATAGAAAAGACGATACTTGGAGAGCTATCCACTGATTAGATCTTTGTAGACCGAGTTATAGACTCATTCGTGGACTGAAAAGACAGGCGCATCGCACTTGTGTACAAGAAAATAATAAGTGCTTTGTCTCTTGCTGCTGGAGTTCTACAAATTTGTCATCGTTTCTTGAATAAGTTAGTTATTATTATTATTTCTAGTGGCGTCGGTAGTGGTGGTGGTAGTAGTAGTAGTAGTAGTAGTAGTTGTTGTTGTTGTTTTATTTGATGCATTTTGTTTCATTTCTTTAAATTATTGTTTGCTGTACTATTTTGTCTCCCTATAATACATGTAGAGTCTTCCCAACCTTTACAACCACGCTACGCCACTGATTTAATCAATGACACCGATTTAGGTATACTCTCACAGCCAAGAGCTATTCACCTGCGTTCCTCTTTCCATAACACCTGTCTGTGGTCATACTGCAATACAAAATAATTACTTGATTAATAACGTTCGACAATGAACGCGTCAGTAAACTCACCACGTAAATTCACCACATCCCTTATAAGCACTATGTTGCACGAATAATGCAAAATGCGTTTTTATAGTACCCTACACGAGCAAGTTTTTTTAAATTCTACTGGTACATTATCGCAAACTCACAGCGGTACAATACAGGCAACGTCGCCATTTTCTCTTTGTCAGTTTCCTAGGACTGAATCACAACGAATACTGATTCTTGAGTGTCTGTGAGTTTACTACATGCATGTATACCCACAAATAGAACTTTATGTAAGTACTTACCTTATAAAGATAGTTGTATTCAGCATCCATACAAAAAGTTACATGACAACTATAAAAGATTCCTGTCTTCAGACGATCTGTTCCTCAACACACAGAACTCATGGCTGACAGTATGACAATACACTTTGGAGGCGCGACGGAGGAACTTGGAGTCCCGTACCACTCTCCAACGGGGACAGTACGACAATAGTGAGGCAGAAAAACGTAGCCCGGCATGGGCAGGTAGAGTGGGAAAGCACTGGATGTAGAATGAGGCGCTAGTCCCGTGGAAGGATGCAGCAGCAGTGGGCGTGACGGGTCTGTCGTCAGCCAAGGTCGGTATCCGATTCCTCTAGGATGTTTAGAGGAACCGGATGTCGATGCCAGCGACGTGGAAGTGTAGTGCCAAGGTGGCGTAGCCCATGGAAAGTGCTCCGCAGGTCATCCACTTTCTCATAGAGCAGCCATGCGTTGTTGTGTATGGTCGTCTTGAAGGGGACAATATCCGCATCCTCTTGGAGAGTCACAATTCTCAAGAGTATATGAAGGTGACATCTGTTCTTTCGGACATGTCCGAAAGAACAGATACCATCTTCTTACAGTTAAGGCTAACCGGCCGTTGATCGTCTTCTTCTGTGCGGATGCACACGCATTAACCGAACTCTTACGGGATTCGGTAAGATTGTCTGCCGCGAGTAAAGAGTGTAATGGGCAGGAGCACTACGAATGTAGTGCGTAGACATTAAGTTGGGAATGTGGGTCTAACGGGGAGCGTGCAAGGGATAAATCCCTGCAGTCACTCTATCCTCTGTGCCCTCGGTGCCCGGGTTCGAATCCCGTCCGGAGCACAAATTTTCAACTGTCCCCGTTGATGCATATCAACGCCTGTCGACAGCTTAAGGTCTTGATTTAATTATCATTCCATTCTTATGAGTAGTGGGGCGTGCAGGCTCTACCTGAGAACCTTGTTCTGCGGGCGCTGCAACGTCCGCATCCTAGTGACACTAATCTTGGCCCATGGATCTGAGCCATACGTGAGGCCATCTGTCGTTCAGTTCCTTCACGACAGATATCCGCTCCTTGGTCACGGTGTCATTCGAGAACTGCTGTGTGAACGTCCTCATCGTTGAAAAATCTCTTTCCCTCAGGTGTTCTTTCAGCGTGAAAAATAGACGAAAATCGCGTGGTGTAAGATTTCAACCGTAACAGCATGACCCACGTATGTGTGACCTTCGTCAAATGGTTGGCACCATACCAATATGGCTCGATGCGACACTGCATTTCGTGCATACACCGCCAGAATTTCGCTGTGAACCTACGACCAGTTCGTTCACAACAGTCGTAATGCATCACATGCTTAGGCTTTGGAGTACTTTTCCAGTTGTCACGCCAATTTCACTCGCTGACTGTGATGCACCTGTTATGCGTACGGCAGAACAACTGATAACTATGTCTGCAGGGCACCCAGAACTATATACTCTCTTCTGACAATGCGCTACTCTTATTGCATATTGGTCGTACGGTAGGAGGAAGTGTGTACCTTAGTTTCTCAAGTCCCTGTACAAGTCAGCATTCGCCGCTGAAATCTTGAGCTTCTTCGTGTTCCAGTCAAATGGGTTGTACTTCACTTGGCCAAATCTGTATTACTTTTAAGGAAATGCATAGGGCAGTTTTGGCAATATGAAGAAAGTTTCTTACATATTTCATTTCAACCCAAACAGAGCTCATAAATGTCTTGGTTCTTGTAACCAGATCAGTATTCTTTACCTCTTGAGGGAGCCGGAATCATACCAATATATAATACACTGACGAGCCAAAACACTATGACATCTTGCGTAATAGCCCGTTTGTCCGTCTTTGGAACGAAGTGCATCACTGTCTCTGGGTATCAGGGATCCGACAGTTTGTTGGTATGCTATGTGATCAAAAATATCAGGACACCCCCAAAAACATAGTTCTTCATATTAGGTGCATTGTGCTGCCACCTACTGCCAGATGCCCCATATCAGTGACCTCGATATTCATTTGACATCTTGAGAGAGCAGAGTACGGTACTCAGCGAAACTCTCGAGCTTCGAACATTGTCAGGTGATTGGGTGTTACTTGTGTCATACGTCTGTACGTGAGATTTCCACACTCCTAAACTAGATCCACTGTTTCCGATGTGATAGTGAAGTGGAAACGTGAATGGACACGTACAGCACAAAAGCCTACAGGCCGACCTCGTCTGTTGACAGACAGAGATCGCTGACAGTTGAAGAAGGTCGTAATGTGTAATAGGCAGACATCTATCCAAACCAACACACAGGAATTCCAAACTGCATCAGGAGCCACTGCATGTACTATGACAGTCAGGCGGGAGGTGAGAAAACTTGGATTTCATGGTCGAGCGGCTGCTCATACGCCATACATCACGCCGATAAATACCAAACGACGCCTCGCTTGGTGTAAGGAACGTAAACATTGGACGATTGAACAGTGGAAATACGTTGTGTGGAGTGATGAGTCACGGTACACAGTGTGGCGATCCGATGGCAGGTTGTGGGTATGGCGAATGCCCGGTGAACGTCATCTGCCGACGTGTGTAGTGCCGACACTAAAATTCGGAGGAGGTGGTGTTATAGTATGGTCATGTTTTCCATGGAGGAGGTCTGGACTCCTTGTTGTTTTGCTTGGCACTATGACAGCAGAGACCTACATTGATGTTTTAAGCACCTTCTTGCTTCTCACTGTTGAAGAGCAATTTTGGGATGGCGATTGCATCTCTCAACACGATCGAGTACTGTTCGTAGTGCACAGCCTGTGGTGGAGTGGTTACACGACAGTAACATCACTGTAATGGACTGGCCTGCACAGAGTCCTGACCTGAATCCTATACAACACCTTTGGGATGTTTTGGAACGCCGACGTCGTGCCAGGCCTCAACGACTGACATCGATACCTCTCCTCAGTGCAGCACTCTGCTGGCCCGAATGGTCGAGCAGTTCTAGGCGCTACAGCCTGGAACCGCGCAACCGCTACGGTCGCAGGTTCGAATCCTGCCTCGGGCATGGATGTGTGTGATGTCCTTAGGTTAGTTATGTTTAAGTAGTTCTAAGTTCTAGGGGACTGATGACCTCAGAAGTTAAGTCCCATAGTGCTTAGAGCCATTTAAACCATTTGCAGCACTCCGTGAAGAATGGGTTGCCATTCCCCAAGAAACCTTCCAGCACTTGATTGAACGTATGCCTGCGAGAATGGAAGCTGTCATCAAGGCTAAGGGTGGGTGAACACCACACTGAATTCCAACATTACCGATGGAGGGCGCCAGGAACTTGTAAGTCATTTTCAGCCAGGTGTTCGTATACTTTTAATCACGAAGTGTAGGTTTGTCTAGGTATGTGGCATTGCATGTCTACGCAACAGGTCATGTAATTCGCGTAAATAGCGTGCCGCCGGTTTTCGTACGTTGTGATGACACCCGACAGTGACCTAGATGATTTCCATAGGTTTTACATCGGGCGAAGTTGGTCTCCGAGTCATCAATGTGAGTTCACTATAATGCCTCTCAAACCAGTGCAGCACGGTTCTGGCTCCAAGCCACCGATAATTATACTGCTAAGAGATGACATCGGTGTCGGGGAAGACATCATGTATGGGATGTAGGTGGTTGGCGGCTGTCAGCGTGTCATCGATTGCCCATGCATGCGCCGGAGAATGTCTCCCATAGCATAAGACTGCTCCCACCAGCCTGTGTCCATGGTGCGCTGCACGTTTAGAGACTACCTTCACCTCGATTACGGCGTTTGGGGAGACGACCAGCGACCTAATGTAGCAAAAATGTGATTCACCCGAGGAGCCGACACCTTTCCATTGATCGATGGACGAATACCGACAGTTCCGCTCGCACTGCAATCTTATTTGACGATGTTGTTGGTTCAATATGCGAACACGTAGGGGTGGCCCGCTGCGGAACTCTTGTGTTCAACAATGTACGATGAACGGTGTTCCCCGAAACACTTGTGCGTGCACCGATATTGTTCTGTTTCGGCAGAGATTCCACAGATCACCATCTATTCTACTTTACAGAGCAGAGAAGCCTCCTAACAGCACGTTCTGTGAAGGTTCGTGGACATTCAATCATTTAACGCGTATTGTTAGTTTTACTGTCCTATCTCTTTCCGTAGACGCTCACGACGGTAGCACGTGAACATTCGACCAGCTCTGTGGTTTCCTAGATACGCGTTCACAGGCTCTCTGAAGAAGTAATCTGCATTCTTTCGAAGTGGCTTATCTCAATGGATATCCCCATTTGCAACCTATATCTTCGCTAGAGTGATCCCATGTCCGTGTTGGCCCCGCTTACTTACTTCAGTTACCGCGTCACGTGCTCGCAACGCCAACAGGTGGCATCCAACGTTGTGGTGGGCAAAGGTCATAATGTTTTACCTTATCAGTGTAGCTTTATTCGCTAATATCATATATTGCATGAAAGTATTGTATTTGAAATAAATCTAGCTAATATCTGCTTTTCTCACATTCCTTTCGTTATTTGTTATTTGCCTAGCAAACATTATTGTTCATATTTAATATGTTATATTTAAAATTAAAACGCGGGGGCTATTCGAAAGTAAGGTCTGGTAGGTCGTGAAACGAAAACGACGGTGCAAATCCTATGAAGCTTTGCATAAATGTGTCAGGCAGCGTCTCTAATATGCTTGCCGATTGCGCCACGTTGTTCTTTTCAGTTCTGAACAAAGAGTGGGCACGTAAAGTGTCTCCCGCCAAGTGTGGGTGCCCTGATTTCGTGTCATCCCATATATAGCACCTGTGATGCATTTCCTCCTTCATGATAATTCTCCGCCGCAACGAAGACGCCTCTACAACATTTTCCATGGGAAGTATTTGACCATCCACCATACAACCCGCACTTGGCTCCCTCTGAAAGACATCTCTGCTCAAATGATCCACTGGCTAGGAAGATAACATTCTGACAGAGACGATGAACTCGTGACAACCCTAAAGAAGTGGCAGAAAGCACAGGCGGCTGCTTTCTTTATAACGAGGGTACTGGAAAGTTGGTACAACGCTACATCGAATATCTGAGTCGGAGCAGCGACTACATTGAGACGTAGCTCGACGAAGCAGCGAAGTATTGCAAATAAAATATCTTTGATTTTCGCTGTAGATTCACAATCGATCGGACGTTTCTTTCGAACAGCCCTTTTACTTATTGCTGTATGGATAATCTTATGGTCACCACTTTAATTTTCACTTAATTTTACAAGAATAAATGAAAATGCCTAATAGAATATTATCTTGACAATGGTGAGGGTCTGGCAGTTAGCCTCCACTGTTAATGAGCGCTAGAGAAAAAGACTGACAAAACATAGGATTAATGAAATCTTGAAGGAATTTCGTTTTGCCTACATTTTTTGTTGTAGTCAGTTGTAGTCTTCTTCGTCTCATTGGCTATATTTTCTTGTTCATAAACTGTTTGCATTAAGTCAAAAACAAACGTTCGGTTTCGCCTCTGTGCATAACATTAACGTCAATAATAAATGTATTAGCAGTTTTGGACTTATTGATTCCATCTTCACTGAAATTTACTCCTATATTTCTGCTACTACAGAACCACACACGATGAAGATCAGGCATAACTTCTTCGTAACACACGCCATAAGCAAATCAACTCACGAAGAACAAAGGTAAACCTACTCACAACACAGACCTCTTGCGAGGTATCGATTCTTTCATGTCCAGGGAGATTTACATATAAATAATTACTTCTTTCTGAATAAGTCACAAAAGGTGCAATAATGGCAATAATTGTGGATATAATTACAATTTTAATATAAATCAAAACGTAGAACATAATTATGTTATTTGAAAAATAATTAAATTATATTTGCTTTTGCAATATCAGTCTCTTGAATACAAACCGGCCGCGGTGGCCGAGCCGTTCTAGGCGCTTCAGTCCGGAATCACGCGACTGCTACGTCGCAGGTTCGAATCCTGCCTCGGGGATGGATGTGTGTGATGTCCTTAGGTCAGTTACGTTTAAGTAGTTTTAAGTTCTAGGGGACTGATGACCTCAGCTGTTACGTGCCATAGTGCTCAGAGCCATTTGAACCATGATGTATAATGACTTTTAGTGAATCGGGAGCTGTTTGTGATATCACAGATCATCCGAATTAATAATTATATCGTACCTTGTTGGTCACCAAACTGTTGTGAATAGAGAATTGCTTGTGGTATCACATAGCATATAAATTACCAATCAGATCGCCCCACGCTCGACACCAAACGTAGTGAACAGAGAATTCTTCTCTGCTCTTTAATAAGAAAAGACATGCAGATGACTAATGAGATTGCCCCACGTTTGAAGCCAATAATTAAGTGACATCAGCTATCAGATGAAGTCAAACATAAAAGATTATGGTATTAGGGGACTGATAAGTTAAGGGAACAGGTTGTGTACATGAGTAAAACACGAAATGACTGCAGTTATTTCTGTAACTTTACACACAAAACTAAAGAAACGTTTACAAATTTCAGGTTCGATTTGATTGGGCGTGGACACGACCCGGTTCTTAGTGGGCAGGAGGGGGGAGGAATCCTCTCACTCTTCTTCAGAGACGTTTGTCGTGTGGCGATGAAGGCGGCGGGCGCAAGGCCGGGACGGCGGGCGCAAGGCCGGGACGGCGCGTCGTGTCGGAGCTGCGCGGTAGGTCGGCGCTCTCTCTGGGGTCCTGCGGCTGTGCGGCGAGGGTGCGGAACGGTGTCCGCGTTCTACATCTACATATCTACATCTACATCTACATTTATACCCCGCAAGCCACCCAAAGGTGTGTGGCGGAGGGCACTTTACGTGCCACTGTCATTACCTCCCTTTTCTGTTCCAGTCGCGTATGGTTCGCGGGAAGAACGACTGCCGGAAAGCCTCTGTGCGCGCTCGAATCTCTCTGATTTTACATTCGTGACCTCTTCGGGAAGTATAAGTAGAGGAAGCAATATATTCGATACCTCATCCAGAAACGCCCCCTCTCGAAACCTGGACAGCAAGCTACACCGCGATGCAGAGCGCCTCTCTTGCCACTTGAGTTTGCTAAACATCTCCGTAACGCTATTACTCTTACCAAACAACCCTGTGACGAAACGCGCCGCTCTTCTTTGGATCTTCTTTATCTCCTCTGTCAACCCGATCTAGTACGGATCCCACGATGATGAGCAATACGAATAAAATGGTTCAAATGGCTCTGAGCACTATGGGACTTAACATCTGTGGCCATCAGTCCCCTAGAACTTAGAACTACTTAAACCTAACTAACCTAAGGACATTACACACATCCATGCACGAGGAAGGATTCGAACCTGCGACCGTAGTAGTCGCGCGGTTCCGGACTGGGCGCCTAGAACCGCGAGACCACCGCGGCCGATGATGAGCAATACTCAAGTATAGGTCGAACGAGTGTTTTGTAAGGTCGCCGCGTGTTGCGGTAGCTCAAGCAGTGTTATCGCGGTGTCGGGGGGTGGATATTGGCCATGGATAGCCCTCACGTACACTTGTTTCCGCGTTGCCTCACCAACTCTGTTCTTCACTCTCTCTCCACCTCTCAGCTCAACGACTCTCGAAAAGTTTCCTCCTCTAACTATTGCCTTTCTCGGACTAAAATTGCGATATTGTCTAATGATTGATTACCATTTCATGACCACGTCTCTGCGTGCAGGGTGGAAATTTTCTATCTTACGTGGGTTGGTAAATGGCTCGGGAATTGGCGTCTTTCTCACTATATCACCGTCAAGGCTGTTCCCAGTTTTGGTCGCTCATTGTTTCTACATTCGTTTGCACTCTAAGTTTCTGTGTGCCGGCCGCAGTGGCCGTGCGGTTAAAGGCGCTGTAGCCTGGAACCGCAAGACCGCTACGGTCGCAGGTTCGAATCCTGCCTCGGGCATGGATGTTTGTGATGTCCTTAGGTTAGTTAGGTTTAACTAGTTCTAAGTTCTAGGGGACTAATGACCTCAGCAGTTGAGTCCCATAGTGTTCAGAGCCATTTGAACCATTTTTTAAGCTGCTGTGAAAGCAGCTACGCTACACTCCTACGTAATGGTTCTCTCTGCGTGAGGTGTGGACGGTCTCATGTTTGTGCTTCTTCGCAGAATCTGCTGGGGTTAGTGATTTATAAGGAACGTTCATTCTGTCCAGAAAACGTCTTTTTAAGCAGGCTGACTTCTTTCGCAGTTCCATATATTCACCGCCCGCTCGCCCCCTCACTGTGCAAATTGTTGGCGCTTTTATGTCTGCAGGGGTCCTGGAACTGTAGGCAAGTTCTTGCTTCCCAAGGCAGGTAAAATGGCTGCTGTGAGCCAGAAGATGCCGACGCCTCCACGCGTACATTCTTGACGCTTTTTCCCAGAGGCTGCAGGAGATTTCGGCACGCGTCTCATTGTCCACCAGGCTCTTCGCAAGGTGTCCATTCTTATGCGAAGCGAGGGCGTTCTCCGGCCTACTCCCTACGCGTTTGCTGAATGGCTGCAGTGTCCGTGTGTCGGGCGCTCGTCGCACGGCGTTCGGCTCCCTCCTCGTGCTGGGTCGCTGGCGCTTTGAATCGGCGGTAGTTCCCACGATGGAAAAACCACAACCTTTTATGTTGGAATAATAAAGTAACAGTTTGCTATTTGTTCATTCAAAAACTGAAATTTATGTAACTTCCGAAATGTGTTTATGTATCTGGTGGTCTAAATCTCAAAATGTGCAAAACAATGAAATTTTCACTCTGCAGCGGAGTGTGCGCTGATATGAAACTTCCTGACAAATTAAAACTGTGTGCCGGACCGAAGTGGTAGAGCACTTGCCCGTAAAAGGCAAAGGTCCCGAGCTCGAGCCTCGGCCCAGCATACAGTTTTAATCCGCCAGGAAGTTTCATATTAGCGCACACTCCACTGCAAAGTGAAAATTTACCCTCGGAACATCCATCAGGCTGTGGCTAAACCATGTCTCTGCAATATCCTTTCTTCCAGAAGTGCTAGTTCTGCAAGGTATGCAGGAGAGGTTGTGTGAATTTTTTTTTAGATGGTAGAAGAAGAGACACTGGCCGGATTAAGGCTGTGAGCAAAGGTCATGATTCGTGCTTGGGTAGCTCAGATGGCAGAGCATTTGCTCCTGAAAAGCAAAGGTCGCCAGTTCGAATCTCGGTCTGCCACACAGTTTTAATCTGTCATGAAGTTTCATGTATCTCTTTGTTCTTTTCTCAACAGTTCTTTCGGTGATGTTAATTAATCGTTTTGAATATTGTGAGGTATCAGTTCTTTTATTTGCTAATTTCATGCAGTTTAATGAATCATAAATTGCACGGTGATGTTTTATAAAATTAAATAATAAACTTAAATGCCCTACTGCCCTGTACCACACTGTTGGACAGCATTAGAAATCGTTGATATACAGGGGTGGGAACAGGAATTCTAAGAGAATCGTATAGTGTATCTTGACAGGTGTGAGAGCTATAAAAATTATAAAAATGGGGTGTACGTGCTTCTATATATGTTTTTACGATCCATATCTCCTCCTAATCTACTGGACCAGTTCCCACCGCTCTGATATATATCACGTAAATTGAGAGTGCGGAGGGGAAAAAGGCAAGGGAAGAGAAGGAACTAACAACAGCTGCAAACAGGACTTTATCCGGAATCACAGGCAACGAGTGACAATTTGTGCCGAACTGGGACTGGAAACCGGGATTTCCTTGCAAGGCAGATGAGCTAACCACAGCGCCACCCTGACGCAGCGTTCAGCGCAGATGCACGGACTGTCTCCGGTGCACTCCAAGGCCGACTCACGGGACCCATGGACGGTGACAGCGGATAGGTGGCACTAGGATGAAGTGTTAGTCGGCTGGGGAGGGCACCTGGGTTCAATTCCCGATGTTGCACACACATTTCCACTTGTCGCCACTGATTTTGCAGGGTGTCCTGATGCAGCTGATATTAACACTAAAAAAATTACAAACATTGGCTGCAAGTCGGCATTGATTGAAATCAATGGGGGAAGTTGAAAATTTATGGCGGACTGGGGTTCGAACACGTGTCTCCTACTAATTAGGCAGATGCTCTGACACCGAGCCATCCGGACACAGTGGTCATTGCAGCTGCACAGATTACCAGAGCGCGACTCCCCTCGGACCAGATTCTCAACTTACCAAATTCACAATTTACCCACACACTACTAAAGTAGTCCCCCTTGCCCTATATCCTCGCGGTAACACGTTCACCATACAGAGGAACGTCATGCACAGAGTCTGGAGGTGAAGATGGCCACATTTGGCAATTCTGTGTGTTAACCTCATCCATCTTTCCATAGAATGGTCCATGAACAGCCCTTGTCAATTTCAATCCTTGCGAGAAAATGGAGAGCGAGGTCATCAAGTCATTGTTTGTCCTGTGGTGCAAGCTGTTATACGACATGGATATTCTAAGGATATCATTTGAGAATGGTTTTAAGCACCTTCCGTACGGTGGATGATCAACTGTTATGACACAGCACGCACACTGCCTGACGATCGGGAATTGCGAGCTGCGTTGTCTGCCATAGCAACAAATGGTTCAAATGGCTCTGAGCACTATGCGACTTAACTTCTGAGGTCATCAGTCGCCTAGAACTTAGAACTAATTAAAGATAACTAAACTAAGGACATCACACACATCCACGCCCGCGGCAGGATTCGAACCTGCGACCGGAGCGGTCGCTCGGCTCCAGACTGTAGCGCCTAGAACGGCACGGCCACCCCGGTCGGCCGCCTTAGTAACAGTGATTTCATCAACCACCTGTGGTGAACTGGTTGTCCGCCTCTTACTGGAACGACGCCCAGTTCTCCAGTTGATTCGAACTGCTTCATCATGCCATCATGAGTTGCCGAGGCATTTCCGTAACCCTTGCGTGTTGTTCGAAGCTTCCGGTAACAAATCAGGCAGCCCACCTCTGAATTACTGCGATATCTTCCGTTAATCCGGCACGGTACGGATCCCAAAGATTCGACCAGTACTGAAGAAGCACTAGCGTCCTACACATGGTCTCGCTTACGGATGAATCACACTTTACCTAATTAAGTGGAAGTCGGCCAGTCGCCTTCCCAACCACAATCCTTGCATGCTCATCCCATTTCATATCGCTTCCCAACGTTACGTCCAGATATTTAAACGACGTGACTGTATAAAGCAGGCCACAACCAACCCTGTATGCAAATATTACGGGTTTGTTTTTCCGCAGTAACTTACGTTTACCACATTTACAGCTAGCTTTCATTCATCACACCAGCCAGAAATTGTGTCTAGATCATTTTGTTTCCTCCCACAGTCGCTGAACTTCGACACCTTCCCGTACATCACAGCATCATCAGTGAAATATCCTGTTTTATATTTCTTAGTATTACCCCTACACAACTGGGAGACAAGGGATGTTCAGAAGTAAGGCAGAAGATGCAATGGATACTGAACTATTCATCGTGAAATTTCAAAACTATTTCGCCATTTACCGTGACGATAGCACTAGTCAACTCCTTCCTACCTAACGTCCTCGGTACACTTATGTTGCAAATATTTATCTGATGTGACGTGTTACAGGAATTTAGGCCCCCATTTTGTGATCAGGTACCTTGCATTCATCTACATTCAAGGAGAGCTGCCATCCATTACTCCAAGTGGAGATTTCTTCCAAACTATCTGAATTCCTCATGCTCGTTCAGTGACAATACTTCCCCTACTTGCTAAGATACGTACAAGAAATAATATTATTCAAAAGCTCGCCAATACTAGCTGGGGAGCTGATGTACATACTCAGAATATTTCTTCTGTCGCGCTGGCATACTCTGTTGCGGAATATTGCAGCACTGTTTGGCTTAACAGCAGCCACACGCCTAAAGTAGATACTCAACTAAACAATACCATGAGAACCATAACTGGGACCATTAAATCCACCCCACTACCTTGGCTTCCTGATCTCTGCAGTATAGCTCCACCACATCTTAGGTGGGAAACCGCCTTAGTTAATGAATGGTGTAAAATCTCCTCCAATACCGACCTTCCAATCCATCAGGACATTGCCCCAAATCTTTTCCGACTAAGATCTAGAAGACCACCATGGAGAAAAGCTCAAAACCTTATGGCTACGTCTTACGATGCTATGGATACATGGAAAAATTAATGGTCTCAGACCGGACTATCCAAGAACTGTAATGAAATATCACCTGGTGGAAACCTACCTGGTACAGACATGCCAAGAAGAACTTGGGTTATACTCAATAGACTCACAACTGGTCATGGCAGAAGTGGCGAGATGCTCTGTAGATGAGGCATACGAGATTCACCACAGTGCGATTGTGGACATCCAGAGCAAACGATCCAGCACATCATTCAGGAATGCTCTAAACGTGCGTTTAAAGGATCCATTCGAAAACTTTATGCAGCCTCCCCTGCAGCCGTCGAGTGGATGGAAAACCTAGACATAGAACTTTAAAGAGACTCTATAGATTCCATATATGTGATTGCTGAATGACCTTATAGCAACAATTTCTATATGATAATTTTATCTTATCTATGACAAGATACCTTATTGTAAGAACCTGTGTATGCCTACTTTATCCTTAAATGAATGTCCATAAGACGAGACATTATTTATGTGTTATAATGTATGTTGATTTTATCTTTATCTGTCTGTATGTATTTAAATATGAAACCATTTGTACTTGAAAACCACATACACTAAATAAAATAAAATAAACTTCCCCTACATAACAGAGTAGTTAGCGAACATTGTGATTCTGATCCTGTCTGATAAACCTTTTCTCTAAATTGAGAACACTAGAGGTACTATTGGGCTTCCTTAGCCCCCACAACATCTAATAAAACAAGGAAAATCAGAGCTCGTAGGAAAGACAAAGGTGTTCTTTCTTTCCGCGCGCTATACGAGATTGGAATAATAGAGAATTGTCAGGTGGTTCGATGAACCCTCTGCCATGCACTTGAATGTGATTTGCAGGGTGTCCATGTGCATGTAGATGTAGAACCTTCGCAATGTAGAACATTTATCCTCCAATATGTGGTGGCGAATCTTATTAGTCAATAATTCTCTTATCCAACCGCACATCTAAGAAGATGCTTCGCATGACGTATCTTACTTATTCGCCGAAGACGTCTTTCAGTACCGAAAGATTGTCGGGATTCAGGATAGGCAGAATCGACCTGTCATCGGCATTTCCACTTTGCAGTAAATCATGTGCTGGTTAAGCAAGCAATATTTAACAGGAATAGATTTTCTTGTATCCGTGCCGATTCTTCGAGAGAAATTTCTTCTCCTCCAGGAGTGACGTATTAATTTTAACTTAGAACATGTTAGCGATATTTGGCAGTAAATCAGAGCTTTCGTAGTTTTACACTTTTTGTGAACAGGAGTGACCTGCGCCCCTTTCCATTGACTCCGGGCTGTTCGCTTCGCTGCACAAGATGGTTTCGATGAATATGAAAATGAAAATTAAAACTGACCAATCCCACTGCTCATTCAGTGTTGT
Organism: Schistocerca americana; assembly: GCF_021461395.2. NCBI lineage: Eukaryota > Metazoa > Arthropoda > Insecta > Orthoptera > Acrididae > Schistocerca > Schistocerca americana. Next base: position 627,685,713 of record NC_060122.1, read on the forward strand.
TTCAAGCCTGGTACCTTCTCCAACTCCGTATCAGTACCTGGGATGACTTTTACAATATCTCTCATATGTGAGTATACGTACATCCGACAATGGTGTGAGTGTATTTTCTTATGTTGAGCACTGAGAAGAAACGGTCTGTTTTACTGAGTAAAAAACTTTCTATAGAAATGATCGCATAAATAGTTCTTTATTTTTCACAACAGGTTTCGACAGACTTTGCTGTCATCTACTGGTCCTAAAAATATTTGTTACAAAACTTGTTCGCTTTGAGTTGGAACTTTATGCGTCGTTGTCATATTAGTTGATAAAGTGTAGCACATTACGCAGAGGTTTACCAGAAATAAAACATTTACACCCTAAAGGCACGTTGTAAGCATGACCATGTCCCTATATGTAGAGCTGACAGGTGTTTATTAAGTCTTAAAAACGACAATAAAAAGTAAAGCGCGCTTTGGCACATGAGTTTCGGCTAGCTTCACATGTTGTATTCATTGCTGATCCACATTAGACGGCGTATATGGTACAACTGAACCTGTGCGTAATATGTTACTCTTAATTCACTAATATGACAATATAGCATTAGGTTACAGCTCACAATGAACACGTTTTGAAATAAAAATTTTTAAGACCAGAAGATGACAGCAAAGCCTGTTGAAACCAGTCTTTTAAAATAAAGAAGCACTTATGCGATCTTGGCTGTATTAAATTTCTGCCGAATCCTGGTGTGCTAGTATCTCCGTTCGTTAATACATTTTTAAGTGGAGAATTAATATTTAGATTTGGGTCTGTTGCTTTCATTCTCAGCGCCAGGTTTATCAAGTTTTTAATGGAAACCAAATAGCACTGACTCTTAAAACAAAATGCTAGTAAAGACACACATAAGCCAAGCGGGAAGCTTCTTGTCTCGCGACAATAAAATGAACGAAAAACGTAGAATTTTACTCCGCGCTAATGCAAGTGGGGATTCTGAGGTTAAGCGTCTTTTAGTTTAACGCTCTGGAAATCGGGGCACTTTTAAACGCAGTTAAGTGCAAGAGGTTAATCCTCCAGCGTAGCGGCGAACGAACAGCAACTTGGGTTGCAAGGTAACTTTGTGTGGAGGGGACGAATGGGAGCTGTTGAGGACCATGTCGGGGAAAATACTGTGCCCCTTACCTGCGCGATAAGCCGATTTCTTTCACTGCCTAGGATTCACATCGTGAATCTCACCGTAGCTGTGCTGTGTTAGCGATATTGTATGAATCCTGTGGAGATGATGTTCCCAACAACCATGGCCAGATTTTCGTCTTACAGTGGTCACCAAAAACCACTAGGCAGGTTATTTACGTATTGTGGGAGTAGTCGTAAGTCTGAAGACTGCTCTCCGCTTAGGCCCTTCTATGCAGGTCTCTCCATCTCTCCGTAACTACTGCAGACTATATCCATTATTACTAGGTGACTGTAGTCCACTGTTTGGCAGCCGTCCATAATTTGTATACCACCTCCCCCTCCACACGTAATTTCACTACCAAATTAACCATTTCTTGATGCCTCAGGACACTTACTATCGATTTGTCCTACTTTTTTGTCAATTTCACCTATCTTGTAAACCGACATAGGACCGAGAGAGCGGTGTGCTGACCACATGCCCATCCATATCCGCATCCAGTGACGCCATTGAGCAGAAGATGACACGGCGGCCGGTCTGTACCGTTGGGCCTTGCAAGGCCTGTTCGGACGGAGTTCACTTTTCGTCAGTTTCTTCCGTAAAGCAAATTTCTACCGTATTTGGTTCAGTATGTCTTCATTAATTACACTGGCCACTAGTCCAGTCTTAGCAGTCTTCTTTAGCAAGACATTTGAAAATCTTCTTTTCTCTTTTCGTCCGTAACTTTCATAGTCCACATTCCACTTCCATAGAACGCAGCACTCCTACTTCCTCTAACTCAAATTAACGTTAGATGTTAACATTATTCTCTTTCACAGATAAACTTTCTTTGCTATCTCCAGTCTACATTTTATACATTCCTTACTCCTACTATCGCCATTTATTATTCTACCCGTAAGGAAAAACTCGTCTACTATATTTAACATTCGTTTCTCAATTTGTTTCCTTTTGAACAACCCTTCTAATTGGACTACAACCCATTACATTTGTTTTGCTTTTTTTTAAAGTTTATCTTGTAACCTCTTTGCAAAATGCTATCCCTTATCTCTGCCTAAAGAATGAGATGCTCAGTCCAATTTCGTAGAAACTTTAAATTAGTTGAGTACTTGTTCTGAGATTTCATAATCACGTGTTTCCTTTGACGTTGAGCACGACTTTATAAAAATCAGATTTCTACCTTCTAACAACACCCTTTTCAGACAAATCATGGACCAGCAAGTAATCTCCAACCTCATCAAACATGTAAAAGCTCTGTTCAAATGTGTGTGAAATCTTATGGGACTTAACCCTAAGCTTAAACACTACTTAACCTAAATTATCCTAAGGACAAACACACACACACACACACACACACACACACACACACACACACATGTCCGAGGGAGGACTCGAATCTCCGCCGGGATCAGCCGAAAACCTCTGTTTCTAACTGGTTTTTCCGGGTGACCATCGACACCGATTACATCCTGCCTAATACGTAGAAGGATCTCTTCCGTATCCTTCAGTTCTTAATCTTCATTTATGTAAATCTGTCAGGAGATTTATTACAGGTAATACCCCTTATACTGTGAGAGATCCGTTCTGGGGCTTAACAGCCACCTCAGATTGATAGTAACACTCAGAAATTTGTGTCACGAGAATTACGAAAGACGAATGGCACTCTTTTTGTAGTTCTGATGTTTTCTATACATCTCTGTCCGCCAGCAGCTTTCATAACAACCAACAGCCAACCTTACCCATCACCATGGCGGATGGGGCCTTGGGGAGGGTGTGACGATATGTGTCTCCTAAATCTTGGCAGAATGTGCTCTCTCGTCTAAGATCCACCATATCCGCAGATGACAACTATTCCATTAGCTAAACGGAAAAAACAGGTGTGAAAATGATGTAACGCCACATGTTATCAGTTCACGCTTTCCAAATACATCGTCTTGCATTGTGGGACATCGATTCCGATCCTTGATGTCTGATACCCTCTGACCAACTGAACTGGATGATTTTAAGAGTTGTGGAGGAAAGTCCATTACTACTTTCCGTATGGCAGGCGCAGGTGTGCTGTGGTTGCAATGTGCTTGGGCCATGATACTCCAACCTTCTCTTGGTGTTTACCACAGAAAAAATAGCAAACAGCCGCATGTTTTCAGAAGTTGTCATTTCACTTACACGACCGGTCTCCTTATCTCATTAACACCATTTTAAGTTACCTGTACGTTAGAAACAACGAGTATACATGTAGTATGTATCGAGGTATACCACTACTTCACATTACAGGAAACGAAGCGTAATAATAGAAGTCCTTAAAACCTACAAATGCAACACTCAGCGTTATAAAGAATACCAGTGCACGCAAAGCAGAATATGTACACAATCTGGTTAACATTGAAACTAAGTATTTCGACGAACAGAGATAAACTAGAACATGCCAAAAACTTAAAAAAAACTAAAAATAGACTATCTACAAAGTCGGACTCACAAACGAATAAAGCTTGTCTAGTCATCTTTTATAAAAAGTTTCCGTAACTAATATACGTGAAAATCACAGTAATTCCTAGGAAAAACCATCCTTATTCAAATTATTTTTAGCCTGGTTCTTCCCCACACTACCTTTTGCAAAATAAGTAGCTACGTTTTAGTTCATATTTGAATGGGTTCTTTAATTCTATAAACAGGTCGTCATTACGATGACCTCATATTCGCAAGGAAATAGTAATTAGGTAGCTGAGATTTTCGGGGGACCCCGCTGGGTTGACATGGATTTTAGGGCTCCTTGTTTGTTCCACCCTAGTATTGGTCACCGATTAAGCGTCGTTTAAGGTAGTCAAAGTCAAATCTTTTTATTTTTTGATTGAGATATAACATTATGTCCTCTAGGTATTTTACGAGTATTCCTTGCACGTTCTTTGCCTACCGCTATCTGCTCAGTAATTCATCGGCCGTTGGGTTTTCCCTCTGGTTACGTTTTTTGATAATGTTACAACTAATTCTGATACACCACTTGTGATGATTTTACTTGAGCGATAAATACGCACTATATTGTTTACTTCATAGCTGAAATCGCTACTCCCTAATTTGAATGCGGATAGTTTTCTTAAGAACTATGGTGATTATCATCTATTTGAGATACGGAAATTTAAGAGAAAAAAATGGCCAGATGCGAGTAGTACTTAATAGCGTATATAGACAGTTCACCCATTTCAGGACTAGAGAGTCTCGAAGATTTTTGCTGTTATCGTCATTGATATTCGCAAGATATTGGTCTCAAGGATTCCAAGACTTCCTAGCATGTTCTAACTTAAAATCTGAAGTAGGATAATAAGAGACAAAAGAAAGATACTTTTTGTGTGATATAATTGCAGATTAACGATTTCCTGATTTCTCTGCTTTGCTTGTATTGTGAAACCTTGTTTCTTGCAAAATTTCATGATTCTGTGTCGACGGGAAGTACGCTACAGGTTTTAAGTAGTGAGTTTGCGAGTATCAAAATAAGTGACATAAACAACCCTATCTTTTGACTGCATTTACTAACAAGCTCACGATTATTATAACGCCGAGGGACCATCGACAGTAATGTGTGACAGAAATTTCTACTTGATACGGCTACCTGTTCCTGAGAAAAAGGGTTTTTAACAGTCGGACTGACAAACAGACAAACAAACGAACAACAAAGTGACCCAATAACGGCTCCGTTTATACCGATTGCGGCACGAAACCCTAAGAAAAGATAAGACAAGCTTTATTCATTTGTGCATCTATTTCTATACGTTGTCTTTTTTTGTTTTTTGTAATGTTTGGCATGTTCTAATTGAACTCTGCTATGTCCAACTGCTTTCGATGTTAACCAGCTTTGTTGTGCTTTGTGTGTAAAGGTACTCTTCTTAACGCTGCATGCTGCATTTCATAGCTTTTAATAACATTTGTTATTACACTTCATTTTACGTCATTTGACATATACTACATGTATAGTCGTTGTTTTTAACATCCAGGGACCTGAAGATGTCTTTAATGAGATGCCGGAACTGGTCATGTAAATAAAATTACAAATTCTGAAAACGCATTACAGTTTTGCGACATTTTTTTTTTGGTAAATATCTGACCTCCCGCTACCCCGTATTCACGATAATTAAACAAAGATAATGTCTTGGTGTGGTCAGACTTTGTTGACCACACAGTTGAAATCTGTGGTTGTCCACTCTGTTCCATTCAGTCCACATTTCTTCACTGTCACATCTTTTGTATGAACGTTAGGAAATGAAGGAAGTCTTCGCCATTATTTTCAGTTAGTACAACAAATGCAACGACTCTTTAAGTGTGGATAAATGTAAGATAATGGCTATAGCAAAGAGAAAGAGCCCGGCAGATACGATTACAAGATTTTTGTGACCTTGATCACGTCATATCGTATTAGGAGCGATCAAAACTTTCCGTCTGAGGGTGTTACTCCAGCGTGTATGTAATGCAGCACAACTCCGATGCAGAAACATAAGCACCGTTATGTAGGCAATGGATTAGTGTAGCACTCCTAGCATTCCAGAGTGCATGCGCTAAATGCTGGAAAGTGAACTATGGCGACGTTATTACCAGAAGTTTCCAAACAGGACCAACGTGCTGTTACTCTTTCATAGGCTACCGAAGCACAAACACAGGTAGACTTTGATCGGAGAATGGAGAACGTGTGTAGGGCAGCAGGTCAGTCGAAAACCGCGATTGTTGAATGGTGCGCCAAGTTCCTGCGACAAGGAGTGCTGCTGCATCATGCTAACGCACGACCCCACATCGAAAATGTCGTAACCCAGAAGTCAACGCCAACTCAGCAATCGTCCTAGAGCCGCGACCGATCCCCATTCAATCATCACACTCCAAGGAGCCTTGAAGGGTTGACGATTCCTGTTCAAAAAAATGTTCAAATGTGTGTGAAATCTTATGGGACTTAACTGCTAAGGTCATTAGTCCCTAAGCTTACACACTACTTAACCTAAACTAACCTAAGAACAAACACACACACCCATGCCCGAGGGAGGACTCCAACCTCCGCCGGGACCAGCCGCACAGTCCATGACTGCAGCGCCTCAGACAGCTCGGCTAATCCCGCGCGGCGACGATTCCTGTTGGGCGAGGAAGTGCAGCAGGCAGTTACGGACTTCTTCGCGCAACAGGACATGATGTTTGAACAAACGGGTGTCTTCATCCTGGTGCGTCGGTAGGATTATTGCCTCAATGTAAACGGAGATTGTTCCTGAGAAGCATGCCGATTCTGGACTGTACGGCCTTCGAACGGAAACTTTCCGGTCGCCTCTTATATAAATAATTAGGAGTAAGACAAATAAGCGCATGTAACTAACCATCACGTAAGATTAGTATTAGGGGAGGCGGATGGAAGAGTTAGAGTTGTCGAATGGGTTGTTAGAACCTGCCGATCATCCGAAAAAGAAACCTGTGTACCTGTGTTGTTAAGGCAACTCAATTCCAAAGTACATTTCTTGTGTTTGAAGCCGTCTTCAAGTAAGGACAAGCTTAACATCAAAATTGCAGTAACGAAGTAAACAAAGGGACAAAATTCTGCGGTCTGGCAAGAAAAGTAATGTATGAAGGGACGAAACACGGAGGACACAAACGAGGCAGACTACCACAAAGACAACATTCGTGATCAAAATAAGTCTAGTACACTGACCGAAAAACGATCTGGTTAAGAGATAAGCCTTTGCGCATGTGCAACGCTGGTACATTAATAGCCGATGTAACCGCCAGAATGTTGAATGGAACTATGCAAACGTTCATTCACGACGTTGTGAAGTACCGGATACTGGATGTTAGTTTGTGAGATGGATTTCATTGCCTGCTGCACTTGCTAACTCAGTACAGGGACGGTTAATGCTGTTTGTGGATGACGTTCATTGTCGTCCGGTCGTGTCCCATACATGCTCGACCGGAGACAGATCGGATGATCGAGTAGCCCAAGGCAGCGTGTCGTCACTCTGCAGCGCATTTTGTATTACAACAGCGGTGTGTGGGCCAGCGTTTTCCTGTTGGTAAACACCTCCCTGCAATGCTGTTCCTGAATGGGAACACAAAATATAGAATCACCACACTGGCGTACAACAACAATAACAACGGCGTGTGGCTAGGGCCTCCCGTCGGGTAGACCGCTGGCCTGGTGCAAGCCTTTCGATTTGACGCCACTTCGGCGGCTTGCGCGTCGATGTGGATGAAATGATGGTGATTAGAATAACACAACAGAGTCCCTGAGCGGAGAAAATCTCCGACCCAGCCGACAATAGAACCCGGGCCCTTAGCGTTGACAGTCTGTCGCGCTGACGACTGAGCTACCGGGGGGCGGACACTGGCGTACAGATTTGCAGTCAGAGTGCGTGGGGTAACCACGAGAGTGGTGCTGCTGTCGCATGAAATCACACACCAGACCAAAACTTCAGGTGCAGGTTCAATGAGTGTAGAACGCAGATAGGTTGGTTGCAGGTCCGTACTGACCTCCTTCTAACTAGCACACGGAACCGTGGCAGAAGCGACTTTCATCAGAATAGACCACAGACCACCACCCTGCCCTCCAGCGAGTTCTCGCTTAACACCACTTACCTCGCAAATGGTAAATGGCATGTGGTTGGAATATGTGGAATGCACATTACAGGGCGTCTGGCTCTGAGCTGTCCTTGAAGTAACCGGTTAGTAACTTTGTTGTGGAACTGTGGTGCCAACTACTGCTGCTCAGATTGCTGCTGCAGATGTAGTACGATGTGCCAGAGCAATGCGTCGTACACAATGTGTAAGGTGTCAGGCAAATCCAACACCTTCCATGAAAACCCTGACATGATAAGCAAATCCAGTAGTATGTCACATAGCTCCGAATAAATCGTGACATTAAATTAACCAAAGTAATACGAGTAACGAGCGAGCAAATGGAATACCACAGACTAACACAAGAATGCCTAAATGCATGTCATACCTACCCACCATGAGACAGACGCAGTTCCGAGGGTAGAAACGAGAACAGAAGCCGAGAGCAGAACCGTGTTAAGTTAGAAGGCCCTACGATAAGGGACGGACACTCACGTCGCCAGCTAACCGTTAGGACCACCCCCAGCCCATGTTAAAAGCTAGAGCCCTCCAGAAGAACAGTATAGATCTTACGATAACACAAAAAGGGCCACCCCAGCCGCATGTTTTAGCGTGAGACTTTCTCGCGTCTCTGTTACGTCAGGACCACCCCCCCAGCCCATGTTAAAAGATAGAGCCCTCCAGAAGAACAGTATAGATTATACAATAACACAAAAAGGGCCACACCCCAGCTGCAAGTTTTAGCGTGAGACTTCTTCGCGTCTCTGTTACGTTGAAAACTTTAAAAACATTGCCCCACCACGAAAAGTTTAACGTTTCTCATTGGATTGACAGAATTTTTGTAGGCAGAGCTCAAGGTTAACATTGAGACCCTGATTGGTCAGATGAAAACACAGCCAGATAGTTTTTTTAAACCAACTTCGGTAAATTGTAGTAAGGAGAAGTTAGGAGAGAGTTGCTTCCAAGACGGCGAGGTGAGCGGAGCTGTGCTGTCCGCCGCCCCCTGACGAACACCGACAAGGTAATGAACGCACACGATGCCGCATAAAGCTGCTCTCAGAACTGCAGAAGTCTCATCTGTTACACCCCCTTTTTGCGTAATACTAGTGTCGATCGTCAATTAAAGCTGATGGTGTTCACATTTGCCACTTGAAGTAAAAATCTGAAATGCGATGATTTTTCTGTTATATAGTTATTGAGAAGCCACATCAGCCACTGTAATTTACGACAAGTTAGATAAGTAATTAAAGATAATTGAGGGTCACTGTAGACCATTTTGATAGTTTTCTCTTTTGTGAAACTTAATTTAAACCTAGATTATAGATGTGATATGGCATAGATCATCCTTCGATCCATTGTAGAACTTGGAAACCCATTCAGGGAATATTCGTTCACATTTTTGTTGAACGCAGTTGGTTTTTATCATCCTGTATTAAAACATTTCCTTTCATCAATAGTGCAATTTATAAACAATGTTTTGTGAGTAGAATAAAATTTCCAATGGTAAACTTAACTGCTTTTTCGACGTTATTTTACCAGCTAACTAAAAATAGGAAAGCCTTGAACCCCTTCCACTAAATTTAGTTAATATTAAGATTCTTTTACAGGGAGTGCAGTGAAGCTGACGCTGAAATCACTAAGTATTTGGTTATATCTTCGCTAGTCTCACTGAACTCTTCTGAATTCTACATGTCATGTGTGGTCTGGCGTCTCATTACCAGCAACAGGTCACAGGTTCAAAGTAGTCAAATCCGTAAAAAACACGCTCAGAGCGTCGTTGCGCGAAAGTGGTAGGGAGACACGATATAAGAAGAAACAGACACCACGCAGAATGTTAGAAATGGTGTTCTCTCTTGGTGGTGCCACATGACCGTCCGAAGCACAGGCTTCTTGAGACCGCACATTGTCGAGATCACCCCTGTTATCAGTCACTTGGCTACGTGGCTGCCAAGTCATTCTGCAATATCGCAAAAGGAACATCCAGCTTCTAGTACAAACTCTGTGAGTCTTTGATAAGGTGTCTTAGTCTCCTTAAAGGCTTTCTTGGATAATATCAACTCACTACGTCCAACTGCAACGGCAACTAACGCTTACGACTGGTACAGAATGTGTTTAAAGCAAACCTAGTTTGCTTCCTCAAACGCGACTGGCGCGCATTTTGAACAGACGTCATCTTTCAGATGTAGAAACACGCTTACAAAGTTTCGTTTATGTCTCACAACTCCTTCTTTGTGTTGCCATTTTGTTCCCCATCGATCGTAACACGAGGAAGAGATTTCTTAGCATGTACGTTTGGAGTACAGCATTGCATGGGAGTGATTTATGACCCGTAAAATAAAAAAGAAGAAACTCTAAGTGTTTGAGACGTGCAGCCATAGAAAGAAGCTGAATAATAGATGGGCTGAAAAGATAAGAAATGGTGAGGTTCTACGTACAATCGACGAGAAGACCTACGTGTAAGAGTTATTGAGTAAAACAAAGGACAGGATGATAGTAAAACCAATCAATCACACCCCTTTCAGGCGATAAAACTCTCCATGTAGAGTAATTTCTGTGACAATTAACAGTAACTGTCAGAATATCATAGAAAAAGTCCTCTGAAAAAGCAACAAACTGTTGTACATATCCATCGCACTTGTATTGTGTGCAGCATTTGATACGTGGTACCTACTGGAATTAAGGCAAACGTGGAAGGGAGAACCCACCAGTATAACTTTCTTTTCACACAACCTGTTTATTTAACAATATATAAACTGTGTTTTACAGATAATCGAAGCATTTAACCATAAAATTTTCTTTAACAAAATAAACAAAGTTGCAAAATTCTTTTGACTTTAAAACTTAAGTCGAGTAAGCTTTTAATCTTTGTAAAAGCGATCTGAAGTGCTGTACTGCAAAACAGCAAATATTATGACAATGATTACAAGACGGCCGGTCGGACCTGCAGTCCGCCGGTTATCGGGTGAAACAGTGATGTTTATTACCGCGCTGGACACAGTCTGTCTTATTAAATGTCCATCTGCAACACAAGATATCCATATATGCACCACTGATAACAAAACTGATTCAGTTACTTAAAAAAGATGACTTAACTTTCAATCTGAAAGCTGTATGTCGAAAGGTTCGGAGTTAAGAAGCGCACCTGTGCTTGAAGGTTAAACAAATTAGCAAACAATATGACAATGATAAGGCTTACTTCAAAGCAACCAACCTCTTAATTTCAATCGTCAACCTAGGTGCGACTGGATCCCCACCCGTCCCTTCTGACAATTTCATTTTGACTAAAGCCGTGATGACAGTTGGCTGTTAATATTTTCAAAGTTAAACTGATTGTCAGTTATTAAGACCGCTCTGAAGGAACGTCTCAAAACATTACTTGTGAACATTTATTACAAGAGAACTCACTCGGCGGAACCACAAGACCCAGCTAAAATACTCCAATAATGACCCGGTCTTTCAAAAACAGAAACGAAGAGCTTAGTACAACAGGTTGCTCAGATTATAACAAATGACAGAAATGCAACTACAGTCAAAGAATGGAACCGGCTGACAGCTAAATCTAACCACAAGGTCCCTCTTTTGTTTATCGGCAACCTGTGTCTTAAAATAAGTGTTCTGGCTGTATTTACGACCAAGAGCTGATTACTTAGAACATTAATGATCGGGTACAAATCGGAAAGGAAAGGCAATATAATAGCGCGACAAATTTTCAAACGACAACTAGTGTCTTAGTACAATAGTACGGCCTATATTTACGACCAAAGAGCCCATCGACTAAAACTCTGGGGGTCGGGTGCATACCAAAAAATAATAAGGAGGGCAGGTAGACAATGAAACAAATCACCACGTGGATTACAGAATGTTACTCCTCTTTATCAGCGAGCAGTTCCATGGGTCTCCGGCGCGTCGCATCGGTTACTGAGTAGTGCCGATGAAAGCCAGGTTGAAGAGGGCAGCCAGGGCACGAGCGGTCGTCCGACACGAATGCTCCCAACCAACCGACGGAATGTCGGCCTACTGCTTGTAGTCGACACTGACCCCGGTCAGCTCGTGGCTTCGGCCACTCGGACCTCGTGACCACCTCTCGTCGCGACGCTGTCGCCAATCTCCAAACTTCGTGCCTCTCTCTCGGACTTTTATTTCCCTTTACTGTAATTATAATCACCTACACAGGCGGGCTGTCAGCAGCAAATTACGCTGCTCTTCAGCCTTAAGTGGAACAATAACATGACATAGAGGTGATACAGATAATACAAAAAAACGGCGGGCAAAAAATGGAGATACAAAAAAACAATAAACATGGAGCCGTTCACGCTGGACGATAAAAACACTAACACTTGTTGACACGGCGCACAAAACACGGAGGACGGCGACGGCACATGTGAACAGTGGAGTTGTAACTGCGAAAGAACGCGAAACACAAAACGAAGCACACACACGAGACACTGATGGCGATGATCTCCGGCGCGCGAATGTTCACTATGCGTGTGCGAGTCCGGAGACCTGCCAAGAGAGGAGGAGGAGGAAGGGGAGTGGGAGACCGAGAGGGGAGAGCAGAGATGCCACGGGCAGGGGAGATAGAGGGAGGGAGGAAGGGGGAGGGGAAGCCTGGTGGAAGAGGGGTGGAGGGAGGGGACAGGGGAAAAGGAAAGAGAAGGGAAGGGAAGAGAAGGGAGGGAGGGTGCCTAAAGGAAAGGACACCGAAAGTGGGGGGTGGGGCAGGGTCAAAGTTGATAGGAAGGGCAGATGGAGGGGAGGAGGACATCAACAGGGAAGGGGAGCTGGCGGAAGCCACCTTGGGAGAGGGTAAGGAGGGTGGAGAGATGGAGACCGGGTGGGACGTGGGAATACAGGCGCGGCAGCGGGCGGGGGTGAGAGAGGATCGAGGAGATGAGCTGGTGAGGAGGATCGAGTTTACGGGAGGTGTACAGGATCCGTATCCTTTCAAGAAAAAGGAGGAGGTGGGGGAAGGGGATGAGATCGTACAGGATCCGCGTAGGGGAGGGGAGACGGATGCGACAGGTGAGGCGGAGAGCATGGCGTTCAAGGATTTGGAGGGTTTTAAAATGGTAGGGGGGGCGGAGATCCAAGCCGGATGGGCATAACAAAGGATAGGGCGGATTAGGGATTTACAGGTGTGGATGATGGTGGAGGGGTCCAGACCCCACGTACGGCCGGAGAGGAGCTTGTGGAGACTGAGTCGGGAGCGTGCCTTGGCTTGGATTGTCCGGAGGTGGGGAGTCCAGGAGAGGTGATGGTCGAGGGTGACGCCAAGGTACTTAAGGGTGGGAGTGAGGGCGATAGGACGGCCATAGATGGTGATGTAGAAATCAAGGAGGCGGAAGGAAGGGGTGGTTTTGCCTACAATGATCGCCTGGGTTTTGGAGGGATTGACCTTGAGCAACCACTGGTTGCACCAAGCGGTGAACTGGTCAAGATGGGATTGGAGAAGGTGTTGGGAGCGCTGCAGGGTGGGGGCAAGGGCAAGGAAGGCGGTGGCATCGGCAAACTGGAGAAGGTGGACGGGGGATGACGGCGGCGGCATGTCCGCCGTGTACAAAAGGTACAGAAGGGGGGAGAGGACGGAGCCTTGGGGCACACCGGCGGAGGGGAAAAAGGTGTAGGAATCTGTGTTATGGATGGTGACATAGGCAGGACGGCGGGAGAGAAAGGAGCCGATCAGACGGACGTAGTTAATGGGAAGGGCGAAGGTTTGGAGCTTGAAGAGGAGACCGGAATGCCATACACGGTCATAGGCACGTTCGAGGTCCAGGGAGAGGACGATTGCGGAGCGACGGGAATTAAGCTGTTCGGAAAGGAGATGAGTGAGGTGAAGGAGAAGGTCGTCGGAAGAGAAGGACGGCCGAAAGCCACACTGGGTAACGGGAAGGAGGTGGTGCTGGCAGAGATGCTGGTGGATGCGTCGGGTGAGGATAGATTCCAGGACCTTGCTGAAGACTCTCTCTCGGACCAGCGAACACCGTATATATATCGGCAGGCAAAGACCTTCTAAGGACACAACCCACAGATACAAACTTGACTTCATAGATATTGGCAATGGGGTCGCAAGAGTGATAGTCGAAACTACACCTGAGCCAGTGACACCAGACAAAAAAGCCTGCTAATTCAATGGCGCCACGGCTCAGCTTTACTGCATCCTCTGTCCTTCTCTTGCTAATGAAACCGGAATGCGTGGATGTGTGGTTGATTTGAATATGAAATTTTCGCGGATGAAGGGAACCTGTAGCGTGGTATATCAATTTTGCTAGTTTGAGGTGATGTAAGCAAAAAACCTGAGAGCTTGAACTACATCGAAAGGGTATCCAGTTTTTTGTCATGGAGTACCGTTAAGTTGGTGAGTGGCGGAGGGATTACTCTCTGATTCTCTCCCCCGATACATTTTTTCCAACCAGGCACGCTGGGCAGCGTCCGTGGCTAAACACCCGTGTTTCAACATTAGGTAATGGCGGATGTATGCTTCAGACACTTTGTTGTTGTACGGATTCAAATATTTCAGTAATACAAGCCTGAGTTACAATCATGTTTAACACTTCTGTTTCAGATAGTGGTTATTATTGGGTATCTGGTGTAATACCTTTTTCCTGAATTTTCGGGTGTGCCAGTTATTGCAGTTTATAAGCATGATGCTTTAATTTTAACTGAACTACTCCCATGTGTAGTGGTAGCACAAAGCGACTTTGTTAGTAAAGGTAATTCTCGTAAATGTTTCAAGTTAATTTGCGATATATACTCTCTAAGACTAAAATGACGTACCACGAAAGAATTTTGTGTGAATCTTCAGGTTTTGGCGGTGCAAAGTCTGTTCCATTAAGTTCCGGGTGTGCAGCCGAAAGAATTCTCCTTCTTCTTCTAATATTTCGGCTGTATAACACTGAGCCATCTTCAGTCTTGCTGCTCACTCTGAAGATGGCTGAACGTTATACAGCCGAAATATTAGAAGAAGGAGAATTCTTGCGGCTGCACGCCCGAAACTTAATGCAACACGAAAGAATTATCCGAATGAGATGAAAATCGGTAGATGTTATGCACAAACAAACGATTACAATACCAAAAAATTGGATCTTTAATACAAGAGCAAAATCTTCACAAATTTAGAACGTCAATAACGCGCTGGTCCACATCTGGGCCTTATCCAAGCAGTTATTCGGCATGGCTATGAGTGATACAGTTGTTGGATGCCTCCTACCAAATTCTGTCCAACTGGATAGATCGACAAAGTCGCTAGTAGGTTGGATGGCCTGCCCATAATGCTCCTAACGTTCTCTCTTGGCAGAGATCCGGCGACCTTGCTCGCCAGCGTAGGGTCTGGCAAACAGCAAGACAATTCTGTCCACCTGGATAGATCGACAAAGTCGCTAGTAGGTTGGATGGCCTGCCCATAATGCTCCTAACGTTCTCATCTTGGCAGAGATCCGGCGACCTTGCTCGCCAGCGTAGGGTCTGGCAAACAGCAAGACAAACAATAGAAACTCGCCGAGTGCGAGGAGCACTATCTTGCCATCTCCCTTTATGTACTGTATTAGCCTTCAATATCCTCATGTACCTTCTCTATCTCTTCACCTTCAGCTTGTGACATCAGCATATGTACCTTAACTATTGTTGTCGATGTTGGTTTGCTGTCCATTATTATAAGAACAACCCTCCTTCTATATCCTCATATACTTTCTCTATCTCTTCATCTTCAGCTTACGACATCAGCATATATATCTTAACTATTGTTGTCGATGTTGGTTTGCTGTCCATTGTTATAATAACAATCCTATCACTGAACTGTTCCCAGTAACCAACTCTCTGCCCTACCTTCCTATTCGTAACGAATCCTACTCCTGTTGTACCATTATCTGCTGCTGTTGATATAACCCTATACTCATCTGACCAGAAATCGTTATCTTCGTTCCATTTCACTTCACTGACTTCCACTATATCTAGATTGAGCCTTTGCAATTCCTTTTCAGATTTTCTAGCACTAGCTTCCCTACCACGTTCTGCCTCCTGACAGTCAACGCCCCGACTCGCAGAACGTTATCCTTTCGTTCGTTATTCAATCGAGACTTATAACTGAAGAAAATTCTACTTCAGTAAATGATATTCCAGGTCGAAGAGACTGAGGGCGCAGTTTTTAGCACACTTGCCTCGCATTCGGGAGGACGACGGTTCAATCCCGCGTCCGGCATCCTGATTTAGATGCTCCGGGCAAATGCCGGGATGGCTCCTTCGAAAAGGCACGGCCGACTTCGTTCCCCGTCCTTCCCCAATCCGAAGACACCGATGACCTCGCAGTTTGGTCTCTTCCCACAAACAACCCAACCCAACCAGGTCAAAGACGCTAATACACAGGATGATTCAAAAAGGAAAAAAAAAAAAACAGATTTCAGTTGTTTATTTTAGACTAACTATGAAAGTCGGAAACACATATTGCATGCCACTGGGTAGAGGAAGGTTCAAAGCTTTATGTTTGCACGGACATTATACCGTACACTCGACATGAGTGCCATTCGTTTCTCGAGAAACATGTAAATGGTATTCAATTTAATTCCACACATGAATCAATAGGTCCGTGTTTATTGAATAGAGAGCTTCAATAATTCAACTTCTCAGCTCTTGAAGAGTAGCTGCCATAAACGAGATAAAAACTCTGTCTTTTAGGTATCCCTTACAGAAAAAAACACGCAGGTTGTGAGGCCTAAGCCCTGGGAGGCCAAAAGCTGTGAAAAACATCTTGTTATCCGTCTGTTCCAATCCTATATTGTATGGTGGTGTTATTAAGATAACACCGCAACCTCAAGATGAAAGTGAAGCGGGGCGCCATCATACATAAAATAGAAACCACCGAAATCTTCGTGAATTGAGGAAACGACCGACTTTGTGACAGCTTCCTCCGCAAGAAAGGAAGGTCCATAAACTTTGTGAATAGAAATGGCACAAAATACATTCAGTTTTGGCGAGTCTCTTTCGTGTTCGACGACGCCGCCAGGATGTTGTGACCCCCTAATTCTTACCTTATGACGGCTTATTTTACCCGACAGGGGCAATGTAGATTCGGCCGAAATGATGAGTCGTTCCGAAAATGCGTACTCTACCATAACCCGGAGAAATGAAACACAGAATTCGTAACTTCTGTTACGGTCGCCAGGACGCAATTGCTGCAGTTACCGCAACTTGTGAGGATCCATACGCAGGCGTCGTCCCAGAACACGTCATATCCTTGTTTGGGGAAGATGATGTTCCTGGCCTGCCAATCTTTTGGACTTCTAACGTCTTCATGTGGACGTATCTCGGGTTCGCTCGACATTTTCGCCAGACGTACGTAGCCGTCCAGTGCTCTTCCTCTTTCATATACAACCATCTTCCCTGAATTTTGTGTGTCTGTCTTAAATCTGCTTGTTCTGTGGCGGCTTTCTGTTGAATAGACGGCGGACTGCACGTTGTCCATGAAAAACGGATTGATCCAACATACTAAATTATTTCTGTTGCGTGTACTCGCCATGTTGCTATAAACAACTGCGCAGTTGTCCCAAAACTTTGAACCTTCCTCAATCCAGAGACATGCACAATGTGTTTCTGTCTTTTGTAGTATGTCTCTAATAAACAGTAGAAATCTGGTCTTTCTTTTTGAAACACACGGTACATTTGAGGATTACGTTTAGCTCAGGGTTGAGGATGCTCCTAGAGTGAGGACCGTGTCATCACTGATCGGTATCGTAAGCCCTGGATGAAGCGTTCTGTGGTACGTGTAATGCAAAACCTGGTAACTCAAGAAGGGAGAGGGTCGTCCACACAGGCGAGGTGAATGGCAAGGTAATGACCCAAGTGAAGTAGAGCTCCGGCAGAAATTGTGACACTTCAAAATCAGTGGCCAGCAGGAATTCTGCCGGCCTGTAACGACATCACTGGTATACTTCAACGAAACTTTTCTGTTCATTTGTTTAGTTATTTTAGAAATTTAATGTGTAAAAATATTGGACTGTTTCGTTACCTAGGTGAAGCACTGTCAATAAAGGTAAATAAATATGAGAAAATGTTAATTTCTTTAATTAAAATATGACATCTACATCTAGACAACTACTCTGCAACTCACAATTAAATGCACACCAAAAGTTTACTTCAAGCACTTTCACGCTATTTCTCTATCTTCGATTCACAAACAGCGCGCGGAAAAACGAACACTTCAGTCTTTCGGTGCGACCTCTGATTTCTCTTATTTTATTACGGTTATCATTTCTCCCTATTTAAGTAGGTGCCACGACATACTTTCTCTATCGATGGAGAACGTTAAAGATGGAAATTTCGTGAAAAGATCACACCACAACGACAAACGCCTTTGTTTTAATTATTGTCGTATCAACTCGCGTATCATATCCGTGACATTCTCTCCTCTATTTCGCGGTAGCTCAGAACGAGTCCGCCCTTCTTTGAACTTTTTACGATGTCCTTCGTCAGTCCTCTCTCGTAAGGTTCCCACAGTGCTCAGCTATACTGTTGTAGAAGACGGACAAGCAAAGTGTGGGCAGTCTAATAGATCTGTTGCACTACTAAGTGTTCTGCTAATAAAACGCAGTCTTTGGTTTGCCTTCCCCACAACATCTAGGCTGCCTCTTTGGAAAGCGTCTTGCGAATTTTTATCTGCCCTTCTAAATAGATACAATGTTGTGGTTTATTTTTCTGGAGATTTGATATTACGTTAATGTCTCTGTGCAACGACCTTATGGTCGCTAATCCCTCAAAATGCTCCCTATATGCAAGGGCTTATTTGTTGCACAGAGGTCTGGTATGTAGTAGCAAATACGTATATTTCGAGTGGGCTCCGAAACTAATTGTACAAAACAATATCCGAAGATAGCATTTAGTACGATTTCGGGCCTTTTTTTATGTCTACCAACGATTTTGAACATATGTTTTCCTCAACCGATCGAATATAGACTGATGTCACAATCAAATATAATTATACCAGTGGGTTGCCTATATGAAATGAGGCTGTTTACCAACTGTGTCATCTGAGGGGGGGACTTGGGTGATCGGTAAAACAAACCAGTTATCACTTTGTTCCGGTTGCCAAGTGCAATCTCTATCCATTCTAACTCAGAGGAACTATTTACTTCAATTTCGCTACAAGATGGACTACTCCTAACAGCAACAAATACGCCACCGTCAACTGCATTAAAGCTGTCCTTTCAGAATAGCATTAGGTCCTTTGCAAAACTTTCGACTGAACTTTTCTCTGGCTGTAGCCGACTCTCCGCAGTTATAACGATTTGTGCGTCACTGATTTCCCACACCACCTGAGCTATGGTTCTTTCCCAACACAACTACGACAACTTACTGCTACAATACCTGTGGTTTCTAGGATAAAGCTTCTCGTGTATTTGTCCCCCCACTCCTTGAGAATGAACTCTTTTCGTCCTCACCCAAAGCACTCAAACCAAAAGAAAAATTCAGGATCCACTGGACACAGCACCTGAGTAGCCGCTTCCTCTTTATACTGGACCACTGACCTATTATGTAGGACCCGATAACCCACCACCCTAAGTCGGAAGTCGAGAAATCTGCAGCCAACATGGCCGCAGAACCGTCTGTGTCTCTGGTCCAAATCCTCCATTCAACTCTATAGCAGAGGTCGATGATGTTAGATAGTAAGCTCTGCCTTTACCTCGCAAGCAAGACTGGTAGTCTTTACCAATTTAGTTAGCTGCATGTAAGCAGAGATAATCTCTTCTTCTCCAAAGGGCCACATATCACTAGTACTAACAACAGCCACCATGTGCAATTGGCTGCATCCTGTGCTCTTTGTGCAATCCGGAAGGACCTTCGGTATGCAAATAGTGTGCACACTGGACTGCTTTCTCTCATAATGTCCCCAAGGTGCTTCACGTTGGAGCTCCCAACAACCAGTAACTCTACCCTCTGCAGTTGCCTAGATTTTGCAGCATGAGAGGCTTCCTTTAAAACAGGACAAGTGCCTGCATCAGGATCAGGACTTTTACCAACCACAGATAACGCCTATTTGTCAGACTAACCTGGGAGGGTTTTCTATAGCCCACCCAGAAAGTGTTTCACTGCTTGCAACACCTTGGGACGACCTCTCACTCGACTACAGGTGAGAGGTGACCCTCAGTGTGGCAGTAACATGGGCATCAACAATAGTGGAGCAGTCAGGGGACACTTAGGACATGCTGGACGCTCCTCGTATCCCAACTTCCGGTCCCTCACAGTAATATCCATTGGCTACAGCCTCAAGCTACATAAGTGAAGCCAGCACTGCTTGGAACAATGAGTGAAGAGAACTAACTCGTTCTGCGTCCGAACACAGCGATCACAGTCCCTATCCGTACATAAATGGAAGCATGCGATCATGAACTGAAGCGCCAAAGAAACTGGTATATGCATACGGAGTTATGTAAAGAAGCAAAATACGGCGCTACGGTCAGCAACGCCTATAAAAGACAACAAGTGTCCGGCGCAATTGTTGGATCGGTTACTGCTGCTACAATTGCATGTTATCAAGATTTAACTGAGTTTGAACGTAGTGTCATAGTCGGCGCACGAGCAATCGTACACAGCATATCTGAAGTAGCGATGAAGTGAGGATTTTCCCGTACGACCACTTCAAGAGTGTACAGTGAATATCAGGAACCCGGTAAAACACCAAACCTTCGGCATCGCTACGGCCAGAAAAAGATCCTGCAAGAACGGGACCAACGACGACTGAAGAGAATTGTTCAAATTGACAGAAGTGCAACCCTTCGGCAAATTGCTGCAGATTTCAATCCTGGGACGTCAGCAAGTGTCAACGTGCGACTCATTCGACAAAACATCATCGATATGGGCTTTCGGAGCCGAAGGTCCTCTGGTGTAGTCTTGTGACTGCACGACATAAAGATTTATGCCTCGTCTGGGCCTGCCAATACCGACATTGGACTGTTGATGACTGGAAAGATGTTGCCTGGTTGGACGAGTCTCGTTTTAGATTGTATCTAGTGGACGGACTTGTACGGGTATGGAGACAACCTCATGAATTCATGGACACTGTATGTCAGCAGGGGACTGTTCAAGCTGGAGGAGTCTCTGTAATGGTGTGGGGCGTGTGCAGTTGGAGTGGCATGGGACCCCTGATACGACTCTGACGGGTGACACATACGTAAGGATCCTGTCTGATCACATGCATGCATTCATGTTCGTTGTGCATTCCGACGAACTTGGGTAATACCAGCAGGTCAATGCGACATCCCACGCTTCCACAATTGCTGCACAGTGTTTAAACACTTCCGCTGGCCACCAAACCTCACAGACAGGAGCATTGTATGGCATATATGACATGCCTTGCAACGTGTTGTTCAGAAGAGGTCTCCTCCCCTCGTATGTTTACTGAGTTATGGGCAGTCCTGCAGGTTTCATGGTGTCAGTTCCCTCCAACACTACTTCAGATGTTAGTCGAGCCCGCGCCACGTCGCGTTGCGTCTCATCTGCGTCTTAGCGGGGATCCTACAAGGTATTAGGCGTGTTTACCAGTTTCAAAAAATGGTTCAATGGCTCTGAGCACTATGGGACTTAACTTCTGAGGTCATCAGTCCCCTAGAACTTAGAACTATTTAAACCTAACTAACCTAAGGACATCACACAGTGGTCATCAGTCCCCTAGAACTTAGAACTACTTACAACCTAACTAACCTAAGGACATCACACACATCCATGCCCGAGGCAGGATTCGAACCTGCGACCGTAGCGGTTGCACGGTTCCAGACTGTAGCGCCTAGAACCGCTCGGTCACTCCGTTTACCAGTTTCTTTGGCTCTTCAGTGTATAAGGTTCATATAAAAATTATTTAAGTCAAGATCACCTAATTGCTACCAATAATCTCATTGCTCGTTTCGGATGTTTGTTGTCAACTCAAATGTATTAATTAATACACAAACAGTTTCGTCAAATGGTCCGTTTATCCCTCACGGAGTTTGTCAGTATTTTCAACTACTTTGCTGTACCTGACAGCAGCTCCTAGACTACTGACACTCCCAGAACGAGGTTCATAATATACAGTATACTATTACATCAACATCACCTCGTTGCTATAAACATTCACATCACCGGTTTTGACAATTTATTGCCACCTTGACATGTTATAATTAATCCACAAACAATTTCGTCTTGCTATACACTCTAAGACGAAAAAACGACGTACCATGAAAGAATTATCCGAATGGAACGGAAATCAGTAGATGTGATGTACAGGTACAGACAAACAAATTGTTTATATTTTAGAAAAATAGTATGGTTTGTTGAGGATAACGAGCTCCACTAATTGCGCATGTCAATGGCGAGTTGGTCCACCTATGGTCATTATGGCAGCAGTTATTTGGCTTAGCGTTGACGGACAGAGTTGCTGGATGTGCTCCTGATGGATGTCGTGGCAATTTCTGTCCAATTGGCGCGTTAGATAGTTAAATTCCGAGACGGATAGAGGGTCCTGCCCATAATGCTCCAAACGTTATCAGTTGGGGAGAGATGCGACAAACTTGACGGCCAAGGTGTGTCTGGCAAACACGAAGACAGACAGTGGAAACTCTAGCTATGTGGGTACGCTTTATCTTGCTGAAATGTAAGCGCAAGATACCTTGCCCTGAAAGGCAGCAAATCGTGCTGTGGAATATTGTCGACGTAGGGCTGTGCTGTAAGAGTTCCGCGGATGACAACAAAGGGCCCCTGCTACGAAAAGAAATGGCACGTCGGACCATCACTCCAGGTCGTCGGGCTATATGGCGGGTAACAGATTGGTATCTCATCCTTGCCAGGGCGCCTCCAGACACATGTCTTCAGCCTGCAGTAAGACTGGCTTCAGTGATAAGTCCCGCTTGGAAATGTGCACCGATGACCAGCGAAGTTATGCTTGGATACAGCCCAAGACAGCAGTTGGGTACCAACGGCCCGACAATCATGGTTGACGTTCTTGGCAAGCCAACCTAGGCTCATATTTCAGCTAGATAATGCACGGCCGCACACAGTATGAAATTCTACTGCTTGTCTTCGTCTTTACCAAAACCCACCTTGGCCAGAAAGATCACAGGAACTCTTCCCATTTGAGAACATTATGGGCAGGGCCCACTAACGAACTCAGGGTTTTGACGATCTAACGCCCAAATTGGGCATAATTTAGCACGATATCCCACATGAAGACGTCCAACAACTCTGTTAACCATGACCAAGCTGAATAAATGCTTTCATAAGTCGTAGTAGAGCGGTGGGACAGAGCAAATCGCAGCTGTAAACCGTGGAGCTGACGCAGGGCTGCTTCGCGCCGAGGTATACTGTGGGAGGGAGCGCCGCGGCAGCAGGCAGGCTTGCTTCACTGTGCAATCGGCAAACGCGGAAGCCGGACGGTCTTCAGTCTTTCTCAAACGATTTTAAAGAAAACGCATGGTGAAGAACATTGATTCTCGCGCGTCTCATAGCTTTATTTGTCAGCTTCATGACGAACTGATTATCATTTCGTTAATCGTGAAACTTGCTGTAATATTCGGGAGTAAGTAAACTATTTCAGGGATTTCTAAAAGTTTGCGGTGGAAAATGGGGGTCGCTGTGAATCGTTTGGTGCATGTTATGTCGATGTTTCTGAGTATGAAACGTAACTAGTAAAGGGAATTATTCTTTAAATTAGAACCATATGGCCCTCTGTCACCAGCCCCATGAAATTGGATCGTCTGAAAATTGGTTCATACCGTACTTGTGCTCCATAGAAAAAGCCAGAACGAAATTTTTGTATCATTATCTAATTAACGGTTTGATATATCGAAACAAGATTTTGGCGAATTATAGTACGCAAACAGGGAAATATTTTGTTATATGATTAATAGGCGAAACCTCCGTATCTAACCGATATTCAAGCTACTACTAATTTTACCAATGAAACCACATCATCGTTAATGGCCATTGATAGTTAAAGAAATTAGAGTTGTTACAGGGGTCTTAAAAATCAGAAGAAGTTTTCGAGACATGGCTCTGGCATTCACAAACATTCCAAGAATGGTGGAGTCAACTTTCAAACTATTGTTGGCTTTCCTCCACCCCCCCCCCCCCCCCCCCCATGCTGGTGTCTTTTTTATATACTGTGATACATTGTCGACCGCGGTGGCCGAACGGTGCTAGGCGCTTCAGTCCGGAACCGCGCCACTGCTACGGTCGCAGGTTCGAATCCTGCCTCGGGCATGGATATGTGTGTTGTCCTTAGAAAAGTTCTAGGGGACTGATGACCTCAGATGTTAAGTCCCACAGTGCTCAGGGCCATTTGAACCATTTCGTTATACACTGATAAGCCAAAACGTGGTGACCACTGCCCATCGTGACGTTGAATGCCACCTTGCGGCGTTGCGGGCAGGTGGCGCGGTAAGAAAAGTATGTAAGCGGAGCAGACACTGACACTGGATCATTGTAAAGAACATATGGACTACAAACAGAGAAATCCATTAAGGTGAGCGATTTTGACACAGAGCAGATTATTATTGTGAGATACTGCGAACGAGTATCTAGAAAACGGTGAAGCTGGCCGAATTTTCACCTTCGACTGTCGTGAGCGTCTACAGAAAGAGGTAGAAGAACAGTGAAATTACCACTAGACGCTAAATGGTTGGGCTCCTCGACCCTTCATAGAACGTGGGATTCGGAGGCTTGTTTGCTCTGTTAAGTGGGATACGTGGTCACCTATGGCATCTCTGCCGAAAGAACACAATGCTGGTGCACCCACAAGTGCTTCGATGCACACCGTTCATCGTATGCTGTGAACATGGTGTTCCACAGCAGATCACCCCTACTTGTTCACATGTTGATCCCACGACATTGTCAATTACGACTGCAGTGGTAACGTGACCATCGGAGTCCGACCGTAGATTACTGCAAACGTGTCGGTTCCTCGGCTGAATCACATTTTTGCACCAGTAGGTCCGTGGTCGTCTCCACAAACGCCGTCATCGCGATGAACGGCGGCTCGAAACGTGCATCGCGATACGGAAGTAAGTTGGTGGCAGCAGTATTATGTTATAGGAGACATTCTCCGGCGCTTGCATGGGACCTGCGGTAAATATCGAAGACACGCTGACAGCTGCGAACCACCTGGATCCCTTCGTGTTTGATGTCTTTTCCCAATGGCAATGTCATTTTTCAGCAGTTCGTGTCTCGGAGCCAGAATCGTGCTAGAGTGGTTTGAGGGGCATTATAGTGAACCCACGTTGATAACTCGGCGACAGAATTCGCCTGATGTAAATCCTACGGCAACCATCTAGGTCGCTATCTGACCCCATCACCAAGTACACAAATGAGCGGCCTGTAATTACTCAAACTACGTGTCCTGCGCGTACACATTGAATGCCACATACTTCCAAAAATCTACCAACAAACTGTCCTATCCCTGTTTCGCAGTCAGTGACGTATCTCGCTCCATAGATGGAAAGACAAGCTATTAAGCAGGTGGTCGTAATGTTTTGGCTAGTCAGTGTAAAGTACAGTTTATGTGTGTGTGTGTGTGTGTGTGTGTGTGTGTGTGTGTGTTCAAATGTTCAAATGTGTGTGTAATCTTATGGGACTTGTGAGCGTGGGGTTGATCTGAGATTCTGTTATTCTGCGCAACGGATTAATCTGAGATGTACCCTTTACCCTGCGGCTCCTGCAAGATGCAATTTCCACCCCCCTCACTACTACAGAAATCAGACAGACGCTTCTAACGCTCTAAAGAGAAATGCCTGAAAAACTTTCAGCAATAAATATCTTCAGGAGTCGTCCGCTGTAAGGAAATGACACAAAATACACAAAATTTCTTATGTAACTAGTGGGATACTTGGCTACTGGAGTAGTGTAAGAAAAACATGAAACTAACGAAAATTATTATTTATTTTGCAAAATTCTGAGAAATCACAATGGCACTTTCAGTTATGAATTGAACAAGCTAGATCCAGGTTCTTTTCGGAATGTGAAGTTACCTCTCAAGGATAGAATCCGCTAATGAAATTTCTATACAAAGTTTAAGATTGTTGTTGACTTGGCAGAATGGCTGAGAGGCGCGCCTACTCAACTTGAATAATTATCCTTTAGAATGTTGCTAGGTATGTCGAGGCTGTTGCGTGTGAAATGCAGTGAAGTGTATGGTTGTGGAGGAAATATGGGGCTCGCAATAGCTGTAGCGCACAATACCGTAAACTGCGATGACTGCTGCCTGCGCCACTCGCTGCTGACAAATAAGCTAACTCTCGTTCAATCTGGATTGAACTTTGCCAATCAAACTCTCCCTACGCCTTGATGAAGTCAAGGACTCCTATTCGCCCCTAGTCTAACTATTGGCGTGGTACGCCAGTCAGTTAACCAGTCCACTGGGATGCCACTCAAAAATTCGCTCGCAGGCGTTTAACTATAACTCTGTCCGTTCCCTCCGCACAATAGGTGTGTCGACCAACACAGTGAACAACGCTTAATCACAAGAACTCAATATAGAATCGCACTTCGATTCGCTCTCGACAGAGGTGCTCTCCCAGTGAAGTACTGAGGAGACTTGTTCCTCGCTCCAAGAGCGACAACGAAACGGCCCCTCTCCACGCCAGACGTGAAGGGGTATATCTTTCGGTCTCTCCCATTACTCCTTCAGCTCAAGGCGTCAGAAATATCGTCTGCCAATCACCATTGCTCTTCTAAAACGGGAAAATGACGTTTCGTTTAAGGCGACCAACCCGGAAACCTGTAGCACTGGCGTTTGGCGTTTGCTGTCTTCCTGTGAACATCTCTGAAACTGCATGCTATATGTAAAGAATACGTAGGCTGGCCGCTCCCACACAATGTAGCGGAATTTGCTTTTAAGCCGAACATGGGGTCGTTCCTCCTTTCCCTCAGTCGAGCGCTGTCCGCTCCGCGGGCGGCCACCGACTGACGTGGATGGGTTGGGACTGGCCTCCTGGCGCGTGGTTGCCTCTCTCGAACTAAAAGCTCCTGTGACCGTCGTGTCTGGAATGTATGTGTGTACGCCAGCCTCGAGTATTACAACCACAGTGCGCACTTGCGATTTATTAGTTATTTGCATATCGTTTACATGAATTCATACAACATTGACTTTACCTTTTCGAGTTTGGGTTCGAATGAAGCATCTTGATGTGCGGAATATGATTGTGAAGGCGGAATATGTAAGCAATGAAGGTCAGGAGACCACGACGTCTTACAGACTTAACTCCTAAGGTCATCAGTCCCTAAGCTTACACACTACTTAACCTAAATTATCCTAAGAACAAACACACACACCCATGCCCGAGGGAGGACTCGAACCTCCGCCGGGACCAGCCGCACAGTCCATGACTGCAGCGCCTTAGACCGCTTGGAGATGTGTGTGTGTGTGTGTGTGTGTGTGTGTGTGTGTGTGTGTGTGTGTTGGGGTTTACGGGCGATCAACGCCGAGGTTATCAGCGCCCTGAAAAACATTAAATAAACGAATGTGGACAAAATTAGTAAATGGGGGCACCCACGTAAAGAATGCGGGAAAAGACAAAAATGCTGCATAAGAAAATAAAACGTAAGTAAAATGATAAAGGAGGATCGTCAAGGACGTCAGAGCAGATTGTCACTGGCTGGCCACTTACGTAAAACATGGGCGAGCCAGGTACCCTGTGAACAAATGAAGACCCTCTCCCTAAAAGCTTGATAAAAACATTGGGCAAGTCACACAACAAACATTAGTTTGATTGTTTCCTAAAAATGATGGCAGATCCGCCGGCAAGTCAGCCGCGGCCCGCTGATCAGAAAATAAAGCGCAGTCCAATAAAACGTGAAGAACAGTGATGTGGACTCCACAAGCACTACACATTCCAGTGTTCTCTTCCCAGAGCCAAAAACCATGTGTCATAGGACTGTGACCTTTGCGAAGACGGGTGAGGAGAACCTCGTCCCGTGTACGTGGCAGGAAGGAAGTATACCATACACGCGTTGTGGGCTTCACTAAACGGAGTTTATGATGTCATTTCCAGCCAGTCATCCTCCCACCGACACAAGATTCGTGAGCTCCACAGCGAAGTGAGTGTGTGCAGGGAGATGGCACACTGAAATACTTGTGGATCGAGACTCGCCTCCTTGGCTGCGAGATCTGCTCTTCAGTTCCCGGCAATGCCGACGTGCCCTGGAACCCAGCAGAAAGCAGTTGGAGGAGGGCATCCTGGATGGTCTGGACTATTTTAGCTGCTGGATACAAACAATGCAACGAGTGAAGGGCAGTTAGTGACTCGGAACAGACAAGACATTTAAGGACGGGAAGAGCGTCTTATCTGCTCCAGTGCCGCAGACAACTCTGCATCAAAGACAGTAAACGCTTGAGGCATTCGGTTCTTGAGGACATGACCAGAAAAAACAACAAAGCAACCAACAGAATCCCTCTGTGTGGACTCATCCGTAAAAACAGCTACATAGTCGTAGTGCTCAGATAAAATGACAGAAAATGTTGCATTAAAAAAGGAAGCAGGAGTGCAATCTCTCTTGTACCGCACCAGATCTAAAATCACTCCGGGCCTCTCCAGTAACAAGGGTGGCAGGCGGTTAAAACTCTGGATTTGGGGCCGGACGGGCTCCACGCTGATGGACTACAGAGTTTTCTAAATCCAGTCAGTGATGTTGACAGAAAACATTCGTCGAAAATGACCAGAAAATTCTGGTACAACGTTTTACAGTTATACAATTTTTTTCAGTCATATTACAAGTAATTTGCAGATCCACAGGTGCAATTTATTACGATCGATGTTGTGGGAGGGCCGGCCGCGGTGGTCTCGCGGTTCTGGGCGCTTCAGTCCAGAACCGCGGGACTGCTCCGGTCGCAGGTTCGAATCCTGCCTCGGGCATGGATGTGTGTGATGTCCTTATGTTAGTTAGGTTTAAGTAGTTCTAAGTTCTAGGGGACCGATGACCACAGATGTTAAGTCCCATAGTGCTCAGAGCCATTTGAACCATTTTATGTTGTGGGACATGAAAAAGAAAGCGATGGCGTAGTTTCTATTCTGCTAGTGTATTTCGCTTGGTGCAAGAAGGGGAGCTTAACATACTGCCAGTCTCTCCACTACCAAAGATATCAGATGTGTTGTTTTTTGTATTCATTGAAGATGAGTGTTATCCATAGTTGAGGCATTTTACGAAGTCGTACAGTCAATGGGTTTTAGATCCATGAAATGAATATTTCAACGAACACGTTTCCAGACCATGACAATTAACTGAATGTCCTTTTGGAATAATGTGCGCTACGTGCGGCATATTTTGAAAGCCAACAGGGACTTCACCACAATGTGCCGATGATATTGTGAAATGTACGTGTTCTCACAACCTTGTCATTGACCTACAAGGATCCTTGAGTGGCCATGAGCAACGTACAGTAGACATCGAGCGTTCTATGCAAGGCATTTACCAAGAGGACAGAACATCAATAGACCTTCAAATGAAGCTGTTGAAAACTTTTTCTCACTTAATAAAACATGATTTTCATGTTTTCCAAGCTACGCTTGTTCTTGTTAACTATCACATCTCCATTTAAGACAATTAAAGAAATAAGGGGTTAATGACGTGTATTCTGTACTTATAGTCTGTAGTTCTGCGATCATCTCATCAGTGAACTGTCCAAAATCAATCAGTTATTATGATAGTTGTTTCGCTGGGCCTGTAAAGGACACCGAGTACAAAACCTTTCGCTGATGTCATTTTCTCAACAATACAGGAAAAAAAAAACACAAGCGCCAACAACAGTACCGACTGCTAGCCGCAACAACAGCCGAATCCTGCCGGTGTTGCCCGAACGCAGCCGGAGTCACAGCAATGCTGTGGTCGCATTTCTGTGAATCAAACTTGTGCCACGCCACTCCGCTTGCAGCGCCACTACAATGACGTGCACTGAACATCGCTGCTTTGTTTCGTCAGCGCTGTTCTGCTCGCCGCGCTGCGCCACTACACTGTAACACAGTCCAAGTGGATGAGGCACAATGACGTGATGCTGACTTGCTCAATTTGTGAAATGCGGTCTCTTGCATAATCATCCGATTTTTCTGAAATTTTAATCATTTGTTTGTCTTTACATGTGCATCACATGTACCGATTTCTGTCCTATTCGGTTAATTCTTTCGTGATGTGTCTCTTTTTCTTTTCTTCTTTTTGTTGTTTGCATTAGAGTGTATAATCTCGAGTAATAAGCATCGTGAAATGGCATAAAATATGTCAATAAAAATGAGTCACGTAGTCAAAACGTAAAAGAGACTGAAGTTAAATTCAGTGTGCTCCTTCTAGTTTCAATAAGCTCTTTGTAAAGAGCATTTAGAATTACTTTAATTTTAGCCTGTTCTACCGTTTGATGAGATGAAGCGTATTTATTTGACTTATTTTTAACATTTCATAATGTTTAGAACTCATAGTGATTAAAATTCTTCTGGGTATTATGCCGCGTCATTGCTAAAAACTAACAACAATAACAAACTAAAACCGACGTTTCGGCCAAATTGCAACGGCCTTCCTCAGGGTACGACTGGTTTTGCATAATACCCTGAAGAATTTTAATCACTATGAGACCGGCCGCGGAAGCCTACGTTCTTATATCATATAACTCGATTTATACATCAATTATCTCAAAATGCCGAAAACGGTAATGCGGATATTCGTGGCATTTGGGAGATTATTGTAGAATGTATATGTCGTTGTGGGCATGACAGCTGCGTAGCACGTAGTTGCCAGTAATATTAGGCTCCAGGCCGACGTCTCATTAGCCGCTCATATGGCAGTTGCTCCACGCCAGACCGCGTGCGACCCAAAGCAAGTACGAAAGCAGCCCAAGAAGGGAATGTCTATCTCACGATGGGTAAATTAAGTTATAATAAAGTGAATACAGTAGAGTCTCGATAGTTCGAGGTGAACGGGACCGGAACCAGCCCGAACTATCGAAAACTCGGACTATCGAAATTTAAATGGGAAAAAGGAATATTATGATATTGTAAGTGATACAGGTCAAAATATGAACTTTATTAAAATAAAACTTTTCACACATGCATTTGCATTGGCAGAATAACAATAATTATTTATTTAGACAAGTAATAGTTTGGCGAAGCTGCAACGTTTCCTTGCGGCAATGTCACGCCACCGTCTCAAGAGCAGTAGGTCAGTTGGTGTCGCCTCAGGCTGTTGTTCCACGTAGCATATGGCGGCCTCGAGAGCAGCGCAGCCATCGGTGTGACTCATCATCGGTGCAGCATCTGCCTCGTCATCCTCTCACACTGCTATCGAATGTTAACCATGTCAGTTATAGAAGAGTCTGTCACTTCCAATTGTTTGTTCTAATTTAACCACTCGCCTACTTCCACCTCTTCTGCCTCTTCACACCCTGGCAATCTTCTGATTAAATTACACAATGGTTGATCGTCCTCATCTGCTAAATCTTCAGTTTCTGTGTCTGGCATACTTTCCTGTAGAATTTTCCTCCATGACTTAGAAATTGTGTCTGACTTTATTTCGCTCCAAGATTCGCTAATCCAGTACACGATGTCCTTCAAAGTCACTTTCTTTAAAGCTCTTACAATGCTTTCGTTGTCTTCGGAATGCGGCATTGACTGTAGCAATCGCAGTCGATACTTTTCTTTTATACATTCCAGAACGCCCTGATCCATGGGCTGAATGAGACAGGTAACGTTTGGTGGGAAAAACAAGGCGCGGAAACCGTCGAACTACAGTTCTCCTGCACTTGGATGTGAGGACGCATTATCCATGAGCAAAATAGCTTTGCATGACAGTCCCATTTCTTTTAAAAAATTCTTGCAGTCAGGTACAAATGAGTAAAAAAACCAGTTCTTGAAATTTGCTGATTCATCCAGGCATTATTCTGATGTGTACAGACAACCGGAAGAGCTGAGATAGATACATTCTTGAATACTCTTGGCTTGGCAGACTTTCCAATCTCAACTAGTTTTAGTTTGTGGTTTCCAGTTGCATTTGAGGCTGCCATAACTGTGAGCCGCTCTTTGCTTTTTTCGTGCCCAGGAGCACTTTTTTCTTCAAAAGAAGCCAGTGTTCTCGCTGGTAACCTTTTAAAATTTAGCCCATTTTCGTCACAGCTATATATTTGTTCATTAGACAAATTTTCGAGAGTTATGTTTCTTTTTAAACTCGACGACAAATTTTGAAACGGCCTGAGCGTCACCAGAGAGTTTTTCTCCACATACGTCTAGTTGACGCGCTCTATGCCTCTTCTTCCACTTGTCGAGCCAGCCAACACTAGCGGCGAAATTGTCATCTCTTTCCCGCAGCTGGTTTCTGAAAAACAAAGCTTTTTCTTGCAAGATTGGGCCAGAAATTGGAGCACCCTTCTGTCTCTGTTGGGTGAACCACATGAACAATGCCTCACTTGTTTTTTCGAAGTCAGGCTTCTTTATACTCCTTCGACTGAGAGATTCGTGTGAGCATTTCTGTGAAGAAAACTGTTCCAATTTAAGTCGGTCTCTTCGCCAGTCACCAACAGTAATTTCAACGACACCAAATTCGAGAGCAAGTTTTTTTATTGTTTCTCCTTTGTCAAGTCGTCTTAGTGCTTCTAATTTTAGATGCAAAGGTACAAATTTCCTCTTTTTTATTACAGCACTCATATTTGTATGGTGTACAACGGAACACACAGTCAACTAACAAAGTGACACAGAACGCTGTACAGTACAGGTACTGGGAACTACAGCAGCGTATGAACTCCCCAGGCTTGATCGGTGGCAGCCGGCAGCAGTCGGGGTATTTCGTGCTATACTGACAACAGATGTTCGTGCAACAGGGCAGCGAGCCAATCGTCGGTGTTGATTGCAATTTTAGATGCAAAGGTACAAATTTCCTCTTTTTTATTACAGCACTCATATTTGTGTGGTGTACAACGGAACACACAGTCAACTAACAAAGTGACACAGAACGCTGTACAGTACAGGTACTGGGAACTACAGCAGCGTATGAACTCCCCAGGCTTGATCGGTGGCAGCCGGCAGCAGTCGGGGTATTTCGTGCTATACTGACAACAGATGTTCGTGCAACAGGGCAGCGAGCTAATCGTCGGTGTTGATTGCATTGTTGCCCGCTTTGTAACTGAGCTGTACTCTCCCTATCTATCTTTTGCAATGATGTTTTCATTGTTTATCATTTCAGTAAAAAAAAGTAGATCGTTGCAACCTTTTTTTTAAAAAAGGGAGGCTCGGATTATTGGAAATTCGAACTATCGAGACTCCAACTATCGAGACTCTACTGTACTGCATTCCCTATTTGAAACTTCCGCCATATATCTGACCATTCTCTTTTCTCTTTCTCTCTCTCTCTTTCTTCTCATAGTGTTAGGGTTAATCATATTATGTTCGGCCCAAAAATACTCGTCTTCTTCCAGTGTGACCCAAGGCAAGGTAAAAGATTGGACACTACTTCTCTGTATGTGGTCTCGGATAGGGGCCCTAGCTTCGGTTCCAGGAGACATGGCATGGAACGGCCACCGGGGTCCGCGTGCGGTGACGGTATCAATAATTGCGCGGTCGGCGACGGTGACCCGCTCTGCCGCTGCCGCTGCCGCCGCCGCCGCCCGCGGAGGCTGAGGTGGAGGCGGAGGTGACGGAGTGGGGGCGGAGCGCGCACGCGCACAGCCGCCGCCGCCGCGGCGCCACCGCCGGCCGCCGCACTCGCCGCCGAGAGAGCGCCGCTCGCCGGGCCGACGCCGCTGGCCACGCCGACGCCACCGCCGCCGCCGTCGCTGCGAAGCGTTCCGCTCCGCGCCGCGCCGCGTCTCTCTGTCCGACCGCCGAGTGCCGAGTGCGGGAAGTGTGCGTCCGAGCGAGCGGGCAGCCGAGTGCCGCGTGTGCGTGCCGTGTGGCCGTGCCGTGTGTAGCTGCGGCTGCGGCTGCGGCCATGTGCCCGCTGTGATCCGCGCCGGCAGCATGCGGAGGCGGCGGCGCGCCTCTGGGGGCGGCGGGGGCGGAGGGCCGCTCTGGCTGCTGCTGGTCCTGCTGCTGGCCGGCCTCTTCTGCCGCTGCTCCTCCTCCACCGGTGAGTCCTAGGCCTCCAGTCGCTGTCGTCACACGCTGTCCAGCTGGAAGTTACATGCAGCACGGGTTTATCCATACGCCAGTTGCAATAGACCTACTCAATGCAGCGGTCTACGACAGGTGACAGCCTGGTATAGTCCCGCCACCTTTGCTCCAATAAGAGCTGACACTGTCAGCTCACAACTGTGTTGCCACTTCCGCTACACAAAACATTTTGTCTACCAGATCTCAACGAGCCGTTGCAGTATGATATTCGTGTAATGTCGAGTTTCGCGTGCCCAACAATGTACGCCAAAAGTATTCCAAAGGAAGGGTCTATTACGTCTTACCCGTTATGTACTCGTATATCAAACAACGGGAAATCTAGGATGAAATAATGACAATATTATGAAAAAGACAGATCACTACTCACCGTATATTGGAGATGCTGAGTGGCAGACGAGCTCAACAAAAAGACAAGTAAGCTTTAAGCTTTCGACCAAAAGCTCTTTTCTGAATTAGATAAAACACACACACATTCACGAAAGATAGCTCATAGACACATGACCACTTCAGTATCCTCTCCACCTGTTCATACCACCGTCAGCTGCAACTGCATTCCACTTCTATGAACAGGTTATGGGGGTCAGTTAGTGGTTCCTGAAGTAGCCTTCACCATACACAATTAGGTGGCTGCGGAAGACAGTGGTCATGTTTGTGTGTGTGTGTGTGTGTGTGTGTGTGTGTGTGTGTGTGTGTGTGTTTGAGTGAGTGAGTGACTTGCGTTTGCCTGAATTTCTGCGTGCTTTTGTTGTTCAATTCAGAAGAAGGTTATTTGGTCGAAAGCTGACATGTTTAGCGGTCTTCTTGATGCACACGTCTCAACATCCACTATAGGCTCAATACCTTTACGTATATAGTTGGACAATGCGATTGTAAACATTTCGATATAAATACAGAAAATTTAGAAACAATTCTACCTCGAGCATTCTATATAATGCCAATTCTTTTATACGGCACTGAAGAAAGGTATTTGACATACATGTGAGTGCAGTGTTACTAAACTGCCATTCTTCAACGTTCATTTTCTAACGAAAATGCGCACAAAACGGGAATCTATGGTCGGCAAGCAATCAAAAGGAAAATTACTGATGAAATTGTGTTTATTTCCATGTATTGGTTTGAAGCCCTGTCAGAAAAAATGATTCAATTGGCTCTGAGCACTATGTGACTTAACATATGAGGTCATCAGACCCCTAGAACTTAGAACTACTTAAACCTAACCAACCTAAGGACATCACACACATCCATGCACGAGGCAGGATTCGAACCTGCTGCTGTGGCGGTCGCGCGGTTCCAGACTGAAGGGTCTAGAATCGTTCGGCCACACCGGCCGGCGAAAGGTTCGTCGGACGTATCTTCAGATGCGGCATGCTAAAGCTACATAAATACGTCCATAGCGTCATCTGAGTAACGGTTTGTGGCAGTGTGGTGCTATTGCTGGCAATATGCACGAGGCAGCTTCCATTTTCATCGCCTTTTGGCCACAGAATTTCGTTCTGTGCGTATTTTCGGCACTAAATGAACATGAAAGAATGGAAATTTAGCAGCAGTGGAATCACCTGTGTGATTACAAAAAACTTTATTCACTCCAGTACAACAGCGCTGGCCGTGTATGGAACATTCTAGATACGTATATTCGTTATTTTGCTTGTATTAACGTGCGTAATATGGCATCTCTTTTCGTAATCCATATACAGAAATTACACAATGTCTTGTACAAATAATGTGTAGTTAGTCGATATTGAAAAACCTTTTTACATTTGTGTTCTCTATGTCCTCCTGTCTTGCCCTACATCCCTCTTCGCTTTCCAGCTCGTTGC
Source organism: Schistocerca americana (assembly GCF_021461395.2). Lineage (NCBI taxonomy): Eukaryota > Metazoa > Arthropoda > Insecta > Orthoptera > Acrididae > Schistocerca > Schistocerca americana. The sequence continues at coordinate 627,721,331 of NC_060122.1, forward strand.
CAGAATTAATCCCGTGAGTTCAGCCATCCCCCAAAGAAAAATATTAACAAGTCCACCCATCTCCTAAAATGTTCAAATAGAAAGACGCCTACAATAGGAATCACATTCACACCCTGCTCCTCTATTGTTCCAACTCAACACTGCACTAAATGGAGATTGTTGTTGTGGAGTATCGCATGAGCGTACCTGTCGTTCAAACGATTAGTGCATGGTTATTCTCACTCTTTGAACTGAATATTCTGCCAGTGTTATATTACTATCACAAAAAATTTTTGGTGCTAAGTGGCAAGGAATTCTCTCTGACGTCCTTGTTCGAGACATTTTCTTCGCTCGGTACAAAATGCTCTTCTCCCAGGATGCCCTTCATGTAAGGCTGCCTGTTTCGTAAGATTAATGTTCCTTTTCCGTCATTTCGCTGTGGACAATTATAGCTTCCTAACATAGTGGGGACTTTGGTTGATACCGTCAATTACCTCAAGGTGGAACATATATTCTCTGAAACTGGCAGGCTTATATAATGGACATTCTGACAAATGCGAATTTTATGTACTTAACTTCTACGATTTTTCGCCGCATTTACTGCTGTCGAGCGAGAATATTTGCCACAGTTAGGCCGTCATACATCGATTTCAGTTTTTTGCAAACAACAGAATAAATCGCTCTCGTCAGGCATTACGTAATATTTACCTCGTTATCAGTGCCGTGTTACACGTAAAAAAATCTCTCAGGCTCTGTCATAGCTTACTCGGCTGACAGTCGAAGTACTCTAAAGCAGAACTACGGCCCGAAGCGACCCTGCTATCCCATTCAAAACATATTTTAAGAATTTTAATGTTCGTTTCGTTCTCTATTCCACTTTTTGAGGGGCTGTTTGGTATCCGATCCATTAGAGTCGTGATTATTGCTCATGTTCAGGACTTCTTTCAGTATCAACATCAGATTAAAATCCATGAAGAAAATAGTGCTTCCCATAATATAACCAGTAGAAATTAACAACTTATGCCAACTGGATAATCTAGAAAACAACTGCGGGAGAAAGCGATTCAGAGTATATGAACTAGTATTATGTCACCGATTTCTCTTCGTCCGTTAATAACAGAACTGTTTACTAAGGTATTCCAGAAAAATTATTCGGCATAAGTTAAGAACGGTTTTACGCGTCATAATTTAAATACTACCCTTACGTTTCTCACGTATTCACCTCGTCGAATAATATTTTAATCCACTGCCAAGGATTACACTTACGACATTCCAAACGTAAAAGACACTATTTGCAGTAAAGATGTGACTTCGGCAAGTAATTTACATTACAAATCTCTGAGATCGTAATTCTGGGATTTTAGGACTCCCGTCTTCTGCAGGTCACAGTTTTCATCCCTTTGTTATTGTGTCCTCGACATGTTGACCTCAACTGGGTCTCACTTTATTTCTGAAACTGCATTAATTTTAGATATGGAATTGTTAAACATAACGTCCATCGATGAGGACTTAAGTTTTCCTGACTTTCACTTTTGTATTCGAGGATAACAGTGAAGTGAAGAACGTGTAAGACACAGTGCCCATAATTACAATTAACAAAGATACACAGCATGGATGTACGATGCACAGGAAGTCACAACACGTTATTAAGCTACAAGACGTATAAAGGCAGGCCAGTTTGTATAAATTCATGTTTCCATCATAATATCTTAAACGGCTGTCATAAAAAATACTTCCTAATGGAACTACTGCCAGAGGCTATGCCACTCAACACGTTATTTAAGATTTTTTTAAAATTTGTTTCAGTCTATTCCAGTGAGTAGAGTGCGCTATATGGAATTAGAAGAAAACTAATTTAGTTCACAAACGAGGAAAAGTTGTAACAAGAGCTTCGAATTCCAGCTCGTTGATTCTAACGGACTATAAAATTCGACAGAGGACCTAATCCTGCGTTACCAATTCGTGTTCACATATTTCTGAATAAGTATCTGTTTCACGTAAGACCACAAGTTAGCAGACAGGAACAACGTTTGGCGTCGTAAATCAGTGGCTCCGCATTATGGCTCTTTTTTTAGGTCGTTAGATATCATTGATGCAATAATAGCAGCTGTATCAATTTTTATTTTCTTCGGTGAGTGTGTCATAATCTGAGAGAAAATTTGTGATTTATATTTGAGGATTTTGATTTTTAGGAAAACGGTTTTACTGTTTTTCCTCGAAAGGTACTGGGCGTAGATTAAGCTTACTGCCTTTCAGTGCTTGCCTACAGTTTGTCAACAGTGCCATCGATGCTGTTAAGGTTACTTGGACTTATTGACATTAATGTAATTAATACTCTAATTTCATTACTTGATAATTTTCAGCTGATTCAGCAACATGAGTGTAACGAGAGAGTTAAATGATCGGTAATGGTAAGTGGGACGAACGCAAAAGGAATTAAATTGCATTTGTAGATTCTTGTCATGCGCGATCATGCAAATAATGTAAAACAACATTATATGTCCACTTTATACTTTGGCAGCGAAGTGATTTAAGAAGTAAGTTATCTTACAATGAATTTCATCATTATAGAGCAAATGTGTTCTCTCACTGAAGCGGTTACGGGGAAGTGCAAAATTTCAGTAATTAGCTTACTCTTACTCACAACTAAGTTCCACGTTTTTTCAAGAATTTATTGAAAAACATCTGCTTGCAACTTTTTGCTGACATCACTTTCCCACGACGTACTTATTACATGGTTTTAGCGGAAATACTTGCTGTGAATATGAGTCGGCCCTGAGACATTAGAATACTAATTGTGATGTTAATGTTGTCAAAGAAAAGTTGTAAAATCCCTACGGCTGGCGTTAGGGAAATGAATTTAGCGAAAGGGCTGTAATACGCATTTCGCAGCGCGGTCCTAGACACCACTTCAGTCTGTAAATACTAATTCCTGACAATCTGCGTATCGCTGGTTTCAGCAACATAATATGTGAGTATTCTAGGGTAACACAATTGAAGTTCTCGATACCGACATGCTAAAGCAGGAATTTTACGTAAATGATAACGTAAGAACACGCTCACTAAGTAATATACTCGTTCATTTTCAGAGTTCTTATGTCAATTCCAATCCCAAATGTTTTTAAGATGTATAAGTATAGAGGGCTTTTGGAAGGTAGAAAAGTACCTGCAATTTGCCCGAGAATTACGAGCCGCAGTATAGTGGTCCAATCGACATAGAAGACCTTTAAACGTTATTTCGTAACTCAGTATGAACATCTAACATTATTTACTGAATTAAACTCTTGTCTGCACACCTCCCCCTTTGCCGAATGCGGTATTTCCGTTCGGATAGGCGTTTTAGTTGATTTATGTTTTATTGAGAAAGAGATTAGAGAGCTTGTTAAAGCTAATATCTTATATAGGAGCGAGAGAGTTTATTCTGCTGAACGGAAGACTTGATTAGACATCCGTCTTTTATGTAAACAACATCAATAAAAGGCGGTAATAACGGAGAAATGTCTTCAAACAGAGATAGACTTTTATTGCCTGATATTTTGTCGACTTAAAATGACATGTAGCCGTTAATGTGGTTTTAAGTGAAAATAAGTCCATCCAGCTCTATCTCGCTACCTTATAATCTGCTATGAATGAGACGCGTTTGCCTCCCTATGCTCCGCTAAGGCGCAACCGAACGCTCTCCTTGTCAGAAGCTGACAGTAATTTGTTTAAGAGCTTACGTAGTGTTTGCTTTACGTCTGCTATTCCTTTTTAACTACACACGTGTTTCAAGTTACCGAAATTGCTTTGCAATATCCCAGCTAACTTCTGACAAGCAATAAAGCGTCGTCAAACGCACATACAGTATTTTAATTCGAAATGAACGGGTTGAGTTTTGCTTAATGAAAAGTATAAGCCTGGTTTAATGCTGTTATATAAACAACGGTAAGAACAGTGCATCCGCACAGAATATTTACAAATGTCTAGTTCTATATGATCTTATATTATATGGCATAAAACACAGTCACCACTACATTGGGTCACACGCTGTTTTCAACACCTCCACACCGTAAATTTTGTTCAGTTACAAAGGAAGCTAGAAACTCAACGAGTAATGCGCGTAGCACTTTGAACTTCACTGCTTCATCACAAAAGCAATATTCTTCAAAAACACAGAGGTACAGAGGTTTGTAGATACAACCACTCCTTTCTGCTGTAACAGCCAGTGAATGAATAGCATTAACCCTGTAAAATTTAAATTTAATTGTGTTGCCTCATATTGAAGTACACCTTAGATATCAAATGAAAGAATACAACTTTACACTTCCTGGTAATCATAGTAACATATCACAGTTTAATAGCAAATACAGATAAAAATAAATTAAATAAATTACTGTAAAATTACGAAATTGTACTTTGAAAGTTGTATTAATGGAAGCCGTTGGAAATTTTGGATTTAAAATTAACATGTTAGTTACTTTTGTGATACAACATCGTCAGTTTATGGATCGAGAGCGGGATACGGAGAACGGTATCGTGTTTCTCCATGAAGAAATCGTCACGGATGTCACACTTGAGCATATATTAACACAATATTGTCATTAGTCCTCATCCCAGTGCTATTCTAATGAAAGCATATTTATATCGATTTTATATGATGAAGACGATCTGCAGATAGTCGTGAGCTGGCAGTAGTTATGTAGTCCACTTGGTCTCCATACAATGCTCCTATATCACAGCGTTAGCTCAAAGTACCAGTGTTCAGAGATTGCTACTAAATTCATTTTTTGCAAAAGAAACTAAAGAAATACGTGTTCGTGCTAAAAATTGTTTTGTAATATCTTAAAAAATTCCTCTTCAAAATTTATACAATTCTAAACATATTCGAATAAATTCCGCAAACATTTTATCCACTCCGATATTGGTAACTCATAAACGTGGTTTTTGGGAGGATGCTGCAGACTATTTAGGCTATGCAAATCCTCGTCCACGCATTTTTGTTACAGAGAAGGGGCAAAGAAGTCGTTGTACGATAAATCAGGCCAATACGGTCAATAAAACAATAACTCTCATGTTTTTCTTTGTCAAATAATTGTGTGTTTGACGAGCTGTGACAGTGTTTCACAACATATGAAATACTGTCTTTCCCATAATTAAGAGTGATGCGACATATTAAACTCTTTTTTCTCAGTTCTTAGATGACTTGTGGTAAGAAAAACCGTTGTAAGTCATTAAGTATAGCTGCTTTTCGGTCACCTGACGCAGTGATCGCAACATGTCTAGTGAACCTTAGAACCATGAGATACTTTTCTTGCAAGCACTTTGATCAAATTTTGTGAATCCATCGAGACAGATCCTTTTTCGCAATTAAAATCTGTTCTTTCCCGAATGTACTAAACAACAGACATACACACACACACACACACACACACACACACACACACACACACCACTCCAAGCTCGAACTCACGGGAATCGGCGACGTGCTACGAATAATGAGGCAATTGAGCAAGGGCACTCCATCAGTAATGTGTCGTATAAGTTGATTATTTGGATAGTACCCGCAATTTTGGTGGCCACTGTGTCCGGCAGTCGCAGTGGCCAGCGCATTTGCCTAGTAAGCGGGACACATGAGTTCGAATCCCAATCCGGCACAAATTTTCAACTTTTCCCATAGATATAAATCACTACCCACTGGAAGCTAATGTCTTTAATTCCTTTGTGTCTAAATTATAATTCCTGTGGAATCATTCTGTAACAGACTGAGCGTATTTCGTTATAGTACTGCCTCTTCTGGCATGGAAAGTCATGAGTAGGTAGTTCCTCGTCATCACACTTTAGTTTGATATAGTAAGCCAAGTATACGTAAGTTCTACTTTAAACTGCCTCGGATCGACAAGCACAACATGATTACAGTAATCTGCCTTCAAAATGTTATTGTTTAAGCGCAACGGGAACTATCTGCCTGTATCTATTACTTAATCTGAGTGCGTATGTTAACCGAACCTGACTGCAAGGAGAGTCATGTATAGCCTCTGGTGGTGACATACAAACCTCTGATACTTCTAAGTCGTCTTCTTCGTCTGAAGAAAAGATCTCCACTCAAGCAAGAAAATTCAGTTATTTCTTACCTTGAGATGTGGTGGTTCTACGTTGGATTTCGTAATTTTACAGGAAAATGATTTATTGAAACAAGAGAGACCTACACTCGTTCCTTCTTGGTATTATCAATTATTATTTCCACTGTAATATTACGAATCCAATGGTTATTACCTATTGCACTAGCTGCACTCATTATATTGCACTCTGCCAAAATTGTGCTTTTATAGTCAATACTCCGCAGTTTCCTCCACTCTTAGCACTCTGTCTCAACAAGTTCAGAAAGCCCACTGTTCCTTCATATAATTTTACATCACCCCTCTCGCCTCCACTTTGTCTGTGTCTCTTCGCTACTTGCGTCTTCCGCGGTCTACGCTCCCTCCAAACTTGCTTAACCTCACCTCCAGGGCTATAACCACATTTCGGCTGACGACCTAGTGCAGCGACCCTTCGTCATTTGCGACGCTTCGCACATGTTGCACTACATATCCTCACATTATTGAACTATGAATACAGTACTCTTTCAATAATTTTGTTTTCTAAGTGATCATTCTAACCAGTCAGAATGCTACATACTCTGGGTTTTGAGTTCAAGTCTATTTTATCTGTTATCTTTCCTCCACAAAGTTTAATTGGCTGTCGCTGAATCAAAAGAGCGTTGCATCACAAGTTACCATAGATATCGTTACCTTAAAAATGTTCTTTCAGCAAACAATGATGTCTAAGGTCGCAATTACCTACACGTGATCTCGTACCAACCCACTTCAGTCACGCAGCGCACATTATCGACCTTCACGAAACTTGTTATTGACGTTAGCACGAGCACGATGAAATTTAGCAGAGCCATTGTTAACTGTCTTTCTTGAACTCGATAATGAAGAGTTTAACGAAGTGATTGGAGATACAGTTGTTAAGTCTTTACGAAAAGTTTAAAAATGTCACGACACGAAAAACTTCATATGACATTGCCAACACCATTGCTTCTTTAAACGTTCGTTGTAAACCAAATACTTGTCCACTTTCTGAATTTGCCATTGTTTTTAACGGTAACAAACGACAAATTTTGAATCAAAATTATTGCGACTCTAGAGGCTGTTTCTAAAAAGCTGCATCCCTCTTATTCAGTGCAGTCTAGCATCCTTACGTGAGGTTCTGTAAGAGGATTCCCATCCTCAATACCGTTGTCCAGGCACCTAGTGTAACCTTCAGAATTAATTTTTTACTCTGTAGCGGAGTGTGCGCTGATACGAGACTTCGTGTCAGCTTAAAGCTTTACTGTGCCTCGAACTCAGGACCTTTTCCTTTCGCAGGCAACTCTCTACCGACTGAGCTACCCTAGCAAGAGTTTGCAAGGTAGGCTGAAGTAAAGCTATGCTGAGGGATCGTGAGTCGTGCTAGGGTAGATTAGTCTGTAGAGCACTTTCTCGCGAATGGCTTAAGACCCCTGTTTGAGTTTCGGTCTCGCCAACAGTTTTAATCTGCCAGGATGTTTCACCCTCTATAATAGGGAGAAGCATTAGTACTCTGTTTGTAAATCGCAGCGAACCAAATATACTTGCTGTGTTAACAACGGGCTTATGAGGCAGAATTTGAGCGTGTAAATATTCCAATCAACATTAACATTTATTTGAATGTCATACATTTAGTAAAACTCTTTGCTATTTTTCTGGTCACTGTCACCATCCACTTCCCCCTTCTCATTACTTAATCAACTCTTCCATAATGGTGTATGATGTGCACTATCACCTAACACTTATTTCTGCCAAGTAGTGGAAAAAATATTTTCTTGTCGATTCGATGAATTAGGTCATAATTAAATGTCAAATCAGCTTCAGCATTCCTTCGCAGCTCATTTCAAAAGCTTCTATTCTGCCACTGTTCCCTTATATCGTCCACAGCTTACTTCTGCAGAACGCTACACACCAGACAAATACCTTCATAAATGGCGACCTAAAACTTGCATCTTATATCCTCTCTACTCCTTCGACCATCAATTATCTTGCTTCTCGAATACCAAAACACGTCTACCTCTTTTAGTTTCTCGTGTCCTAATTTAATTCTCTCAGAATCACCTGGTTTAATTCTACTGTGTTCCATTACCCTTGTTCGTATTTTGTAGATATAATTCTTTTCAGGATACCATTTATTCCCGTCAAGGGATCCTCCAAGTCTTACGAGAATTACGAGGACCTCTGCTAATCGAAATGTTTTTTTTTCTTGTCGTCGAACTTTAATTCCATTTTCCAGCTTTGTCTTTAATTTCTTTTTCTGCTTGCTCAGTGCACAGCCTAAGTAACATCGGAGATAGACTGCAACCCTGTCTCATTTCCTTCTAGTCTTCTGCCTCCTTTACATATCCTTGGATTCTGTTATCGCATACTGATATTTGTAGAAGTTGATATCCATCCATCCTAAATAACGTCAGAATCAGTAAGAATATATTCCCGTCAATATAGCAAAAAGCATTTTCTAAAAACGCAAGTGCTTTAAAGGTAAGCTTGTTTTTATTTAATTTGTCTTTATAGATAATTCATCGGTTCAGTGTTGCTTCGTGGGTTCCTATATTCCCCTGGAACTCATAACGGTTTTCTCGTGGATTGGCTCCTGCATTGTTTCCATAGTTCTTTACATAAATAGTGTTGATGTTTTTCAGTCGTGACCTATTATACTGATGACATCTGTCAGAACCCGTCTTGTTTTATACTGGGATTATTACAAGCTTCTAAATAAGTTAAATAAGTAGCATACTACATATTTACTGTTAGGTACTTCATTCAAGCTATTGTCCCATCTAAGAAATGATGACAAGTAAAGTTAAAACTTTTTATTAAAATCAAAACTTTCACGTTACTCTTGGAGATGAATTAAGAATATTCCTAGTTTTTAAACATGTGATGATAACATTTGTCCCAGCATTGGACAAAAGCATATTACTTAAAAATATTTAAATATGGCCGTAAGGAATATATTTTCATTAAATCGTACAAAGTGACTAAAGGGTTCTGTTAGCAAAGACGCGGTAGGTTTTTTCGCAATCGTTGGCTCTTCAATGAAATGTAAATGTAGTGTTCGTTCCAAGGTATAGGTTGTGCTTTTTGATGGAAAATACAAGTGGAATGTCTTTTAGCAGAATTGCGGAACTGTTTATGGTCAGCTAATTTTCGACTTTGTGAACATGAAAATCAGTAATGCAAGAGTTTTACGCATCTGCAGTCGCTGATGTCCTACGGAATATTATTCTAGCGTAACAACTCACTTAAGATGAAAGTATTCATTGCACAGATTTAAGTAATTAGAACTACTTTCACGTAATAAAATGTTTTGTCAGCAATCCAATGAAGACAAGCAGCAGATGTATTTTCAGAGTATATTACATTGTTGTCACCTTAATGAATCCCAACACACTGACGAGAAATTCTCAAATAGAAATAACTATTCAGTTACAAACCTGTAAATGACTAGCTCGTAGCACTGTAAATACTGATTTTAATTTCCTAAGTAACTGTTCAGTTGACACATTCTACATTACAAAGTTTATCACCAATGTGATCTGTGGAACGTGATAATTATTATCAGCAACTACATCAAGAAACAAGTTCATGAATGGTTAAATATTCTCAAACATGTGAAATCCTTGAATATCATTCATCACACATTCTGTATCACAGAAATAGCCTTTGCCACTCTGTAAAGATGTTGTGATTCACGGAGGCAGCATGGGACTTGCGCGATAATAATTTGAGAAGTTTTGGCTAGCTATTTAACCAGACGTGTAGCAAAAAAAAAATATTCTTATAAGAGTAAAGAGTCCGGAGGTAGCCTGAAAAGTTTCAAAGCGACCGAAATCCACCCCCGCGCTGGGTGCAGGGCGTACTTTGCGAGATAAGTGGATTGAGCGCCATGTCGCCCTTAATGAACGCAGACAACTAGGCAGAAGTTCCTTCGCGAAAATTCCCTCCCACTGGAGGATCTTGTCCTTTTTTTCTCTTTTTTTAGACCACCGCCTGCTTCGCATAGCGTATACTAATGGCGATCCTAGGGAAAATTTTCAATATGTAGATGTTTAAGCAGTGATATAATTAGAGTTATTTGCTGCCTAAGCCACTTAAAAGATCGATTGCATGTTCAAGGTCGATAAAGAACTGACTCTTGCTGGTTGAAATGTCTTTAGCTCTTGAATATTTCAATCTGTTTCAAATTGCACGAAACATAGTCCTGTCAACATTAGAATTATGCTCATAATTTTATGATTTATTTGAAACCAGATACACGAAATGCATTTCATGCTGTGGATATCTGAGTGTGAAAGCAATACAAATGTTCGATTTTCAAGTCTGTGTTCACGTGAAATTAGACTAACACTTATTGGGAGACATGAGGGTACAAGGTTCATAGTGACATAAGAGACTTTTTACGAGACTGCTTTGTTTTATCAATCCGTAAGATATAGTATCTGATGATGTTAAATAAATACATGACATTTCGTATTAAAATATGTTCATTTTGTACCTGAGTGAATCTTCTATTGCAGAATTTGCAGGATGTTAAGCCCCTTCGGTGGAAGCAGTAAGACAAAAGTAACAGGCTGTATTTTAATTAATAATACCACCGAACCCCCCACTACTTAAAGACTCGGAATCCCATCATCTCAAACAGCTTCAAACTTCCAATTACTTTACAAATATATTGATGTTAAATGTTTGTCGTTAAGCATGTAGCGCGAAAATATTTACAGAAGATTTGAAATTATGTTTAATATTTGTTGGAGGTCTTGTTCTCTTTACGAAAAGTTGGGTGAACGCAGTGTGGGTAATTTGCGCTCAGTTTTAAGCAAAAGCCAGTTTTCCAAGCATTTCAATGTTTACAACGTCATATCATATGAGCTATGAGAAGTAAAATGGTATAATTTTGTAGGTACATTCAATGCCATATGTGGATACTGTCTGCAAATTGTATAGCGAATAGAATCAGTATCAAAGAACTAATAAATTAAAACGTCATTTCTCATGCTGAAATTTTACTGCATGAACAACGAAATGTAGTAAGCGATAAACAGTTTTCCTTTCATCATTTTGAAGGCGGTGTCAGCGAGGAAAAGTTTCGTAAAGGCTTGAAATTATGTGAAAGTTTCTGGAAGTCGCGAAGTGCTAACATTCTCAAACACTGGCTGAATGAAATCCGGTATTTTGCGCGTCGTCAGTTACGGTGGCTCAAGGAAAATTTACGCTTTCTAACTGTAATATTTGTTTAATTGTGTTAACCTTATAGAATAAAAGTATGACTCTTAATGATTAGGTTATTAAGCATTTTAAATTTTTAAATTCGGCCAATAAAAGTTTGTTGCGTCTAGAAACTGTGAATCGATAATATGCAACTACTCGTGTGTTCTGGGTTCCGGGATAGTCACTTATTTATACCGTTGACCACAGTGGACTGTGAATTACTTTATAATCAAACATCTCACAAACATTTTAATGCGAGAAACCACTAATAAGCACGAAATGCAAAATTACTGGCATGGAGATGATTTTTTTTTTACAGTTGTATTTTTTACGGGTTCTGTTTTTTTTTAAACGTTACCCGTTTCGTTTCTCCTTCGTAACCTAGTTGAATAAATTAATTATAAACCGTGCTTAAAAATCAAAAGGGCTGTGATTGAGCCAGGATAACTTTTAGAATTGTACTCAATACCTGTATGTTTGAATCTGAATTTCTGCTAAAAGAAATGTTCTTCGAAATTCCTATGTAAGGAGGTCGCTTCGTTATACCAATCCATAGCGCTTGTTAATACTGAATTGGACCCACACAAAAAAAATCAAAGAGAAATGTTGAAATAGAAAGGCAATACGGTCAAAATCAGCTGTTACGGGGAAACATCTCCAAATGGAGCTTTCATGCCAGTTTTCGCCGTTACGTGCAGCAATAAAATTCACTCTCGGCTCGCCTTCATACTGCATAGATACAGTGGTGTGTGGAATTAAGTGCTGACTTCCATCGCATCAGATGAAGCACAGAAAACTCATTTTTAAGTGAACAGCTTTTCTTGCAACAGATTGATACGCATCCTGGTGTTAGACCTCATTGGGTGATGTCTACACGGCAGCAGCCGATTTCTGTCGCCTTGTCTTTCAGTTTTAGCACATGTCTAGAGAATCTTTGCGAAAAAATTCAATGCCAATATTAACAAATATTTTATCACCGTATTCGTTATTCCAGAAACTTTCTAATGCCATCAAAACGTATATCGCTCTATTTAAAAAAACAATACTCGGCTGTTACAAGAGATAAGGATCAAACGTACAACAACATGTGCCCATCTCCGTTCCATCAACCGCCTACATCTACATCTACGTGATTACTCTGCTATTTACAATAAATTGCCTGGCAGAGGCTTCAATGAACGACCTTCATGTTGTCTCTCTACCGTTCCACTCTAGAACGGCACGCGGGAAAAACGAGCACTTAAATTTTTCCGTGCTAGCCCTGATTTCTCTTATTTTATCGTTATGATCATTTCTCTCCGTGTAGGTGGGTCCCAACAGAATGTTTTCGCAATCAGTGGAGAAAACTAGTGATTGAAATTTCATGAGAAGATCCCGTCGCAACGAAAAACGCCTTTGTTTTAATGATTGCCACTCCAGTTCATGTGTCATGTCTGTGACACTATCTCCTCTATTTCGCGATAATACAAAACGAGCTGCTCTTCCTTATACTTTTTCGATGTCATCCGTCAGTCCCACCTGATGCGGATCCTACACCGCACAGCAGTACTCCAGAATAAGGCGGACAATCGTAGTGTAAGCAGTCTCTTTGGTAGACCTGTTGCACCTTTTGAGTGTTCTGCCAATAAACCGCAGTCTTTGGTTTGGTCTACCCACAATATTATCTATGTGATCGGTCCATTTTAGGTTAATCCCTAAGTATCTAGTCGAATTTACAGCTCTCAGATTTGTGTGACTTATAGCGTAATCGAAATTTAGCTGATTTCTTTTAGTAATCATGTGAATAACTTGGCACTTTTCTTTATTCAGGGTCAATTGCCACTTTTCGCACCATACAGATATCTTATCTAAATCATTTTGCAAGTCGTTTTGGATGATTTTACAAGACGGTAAATGACAGCATCATCTGCAAGCAATCTAAGACGGCTACTCAGATTGTCTCCTATGTCGTTAATATAAATCAGGAACAATAGAGGGCCTATAATACTTCCTTGGGGAACGCCGGATATAACTTCTGTTTTACTCGATGACTTTCCGTCTATTAGTACGAACTGTAACCTTTCTGACAGGAAATCACGAATCCAGTGGCACAACTGAGGCGAATCTCCGTAGGCACGCAGTTTGATTATACGAGGCTTGTGAGGAAAATCTGTTTTCATAATCTTGGAGTTTTTTTCGAAACAAGAAGGGTGCTACGTTGTATGTGGCTCACCATTTATACAAAATGAACGTGAATGAAACTGACGGCCTTTCTTTAGATTAGTAACTTACCTTCCTACTTTTAACGCTACTAAACGAAACGTAATTTTGGTAGATATACAGGTGGGCCTCACTGCACTCTACTTGAGGCGTTTCTCAGATACATTACGACAACACAAGTGTCGGAACTGGCTAAGAGCACTACATAACGCATCCTGTCGCGAGTTACCTGCGAACTAGAAAATGTTACCAGGATTTCTATTAATATCTGCGCTGTCGTTGTACGGCATCAGTCAGGGGGTAACAGATCTGCTAAGCAAACCGTGGTGTCGTTTCATATGCAAAGCCAGTAATCCGTGCGTGGAACTTTCAGCCGCCGTGCAAGAAACCGGCGGCGCAGAATTATGTATTCTGCAGCGCCGACGGTCGGCTCCAGGATGAGGGCCGAGGTTATTCGGGCCTGGCAAGTAGACATGCTAAGGAGGAAAGTAAACGCCAGTAATCCGCCATTGCTTAACTCAAGAAGTGTCGCGCTACAAATTACGCTGAAAGTACAGTGCGTGGGCGCTGCGCACACAGTTGGGAGCGCATAGGTCGTTACTCTCCGCTGCGCGAAATTAGTAGTCGTGTGTTCGTGTGTGTACGTGTTAACGTCACGCGCTCAGAGCACAAGGATGGGCGAGTGGTTACCTTCCTCACTCCAAAGAGAACCATAGAGTCATCTCTTTTACTTTCCCTTTCTATGATTACTACCGAAGCTTCAGTACAGGCAATAACATAAAATAGTTTCGAAAAGTCACATATAAATGTAGCAGCTAAACATCTTCCAAGTAACCAATTAGAAAAAACTGCATGGCGAACTGTGGATGGTTATACAGCGTGTTTCCAAATCTTTGCATCACGGATATAGGGGTGATAGATCACATCATGGAGAACAACTTGTGGAAGAGCCGTAAAACTCGCGTAACTCCTGTAGACTGTCGTAAGTAATCGGAGACTACTATAGTTTTTCCTAGTAGCTTTGGTCAGTTAAGGTCGTAACCACATTACCTGTGCTTTAGGTCTGTTGCACACCTATCGGCCGTTACGTCGTTTCGATCGCTTCGTTTGTGTATGAAGTCAGTTTCTTACCAGGTTATCTTAGAAACCGAAAGCGGTAAACCGTCTAGAAACAGAGTGAGGATATGTAAAGGGCTGGGTAACCTACGGAACATTTTTGGTCCACACAGTTTTCCTCCGGATCGTTACTTGAGAATAAACAGTATTTACAGCAAAACTGAAATTGTCAATGTTTAGTTCTGTTTTCATTTAAAATACTGGTGGTTTATAACCTTGAAACAGAGAAATATTGTAGTAAGAAAATAGATTTACCATACACCGTATTTCACCGACTATAAGACGCACTTTTTCCCTTCGAAAAATTGCCTCCAAAATTCAGCAGCGTTTTATATTCGAAATTAATATGAAAATTGCTTTAAAATTCCCACCAGTCTTAAAAATTACCATATATTCATTGCCCCGGGAAACCTATCTCTGTCTGGCAACAATGGATTCAACTGGCCGTAGCATTGCACTGATGCGACGAACATGAGCTGCGGGGATTCACAAGCTTACGAACAATGTCTCCCTCCCACCAGAACACTGTCTAGCCTGTGATGCGTCATTGCGATCTACGACGTCAGTGAACTTGAATTGAAAGAGATTTGTGTTACCAGTACTAGCAGAATATTTTTGTTAGTAACTAGTTTCGAAATGGAAAAAAATTAAAGGTATTCATATGATGCTAGCCATAATAATAAGCCGGCCTCGGTGGTCTAGCGGTTCTAGGCGCTCAGTCGGCAACCGCGCGACTGCTACGGTCGCAGGTTCGAATCCTGCCTCTGGCATGGATGTGTGTGGTGTCCTTAGGTTAGTTAGGTTTAAGTAGTTCTAAGTTCTAGGGGACTGATGACCACAGATGTTAAGTCCCATAGTGCTCAGAGCCATTTGAACCATTTTGAAAATAATAACATATGCACAATAACATGGAAACAGAGTAGCTGGGCGGCATTTCGCGCATCCATCAACAGAAAAGAACCATTCGCGATTAGCGAGCTCATAAAGAAGAAGTGAAAAAAAAAACTGAGGAAGCCTAAATGTGAAAATGGAGGACTGAATGCAATATGGCGAAAGATAGAAGTTGACGTACTGAAATGATTTCAAGGACACCGACTAAATAGAATTAGAATCAACACAAAAATTATTCAAATACGTGCTCGTAAGCTAGCGCTACAGTTGAACGTAACAGACTTTAACGGTGTAGTTGGTTGGTGGTACAGGTTAATGAAGCGTCATGGACTTAGTAGGCGAAACAAAACCAGAATATCTCAGAAGACTACACTGTTGTCTTTTCATGTTACGCTCACGGCACAAAACTTCATCCAATATCCATTTCCAAGCACAAAACAACGCCAAAACCTTCTGAAATACCACCAGGTTGTTCACGTACATGACAAAAGATGGATGGAAGAAGTGGTATGAAATTATGGATTATCAGAGTGAGGAAGAGAAGGTAAGGTCCTGGATCATTTAGCAGTCATTTTATAAATTCTGGGGAGAGAAATCGAAACAGGGAAATACAGAACTCACTGTTATTCCTGAAGGACTTACTTCACAACTGCAACCTTTTAATGTCTCGATAAAAAAGATAAAGTCTATATGAGAAAGGAATTGAACAAATTCGATGATGGTTAAAAGCCAACATGAATTCACGCCGACGGGAAGTGTAAAACGCCCTACAATCAAAAAAGTGTGTCAGTGGATAAAACAGTCGTGGTCTAGAGTGAGATAAGACATTATTGTTCAATCTTTCAAGCAGTACGGTATAGGTAACGCTCTCGGTGACAGTGAAGACCATCTTACATATGTTGAGCATAACGATGACGACGAAGAGAGAAGAACAAGATCAAGCAAGTTCAGATGACGATTATCTGATGTTTTGAAGGACAGTTCGGTTTTACAAACTACGAATTTTTATTGGCTTTGCAATCTAATAATAGAAATGGTGAAAATGTCATTTTGTAAAAAATTCTTAGAAATTAAAGTGCGTCTTAGTGTACGGAGTGTCTTATGGTCGGTAATATGCGGTAGCACTAGAAACCGCATTTTTCCGCAAAAGGAAGATAAAATTTAAAAAAAAGGCAAGCAAAAACATATCAAAAATCGCTTCAATACTTCGTCGAGCTTATATAAAAGATCTTTGTGTTATTCATAAAAAACTTTCGCACATATTAACAGTAATAAGAAACTCTTGTCTTCGATCATGATGAAAAACGGTCTGTTGTATGTAAAATAACATCAATAGCTCGGTAGATATTTTACTGTACTTGCATAAGAAATAATGGCTTTGGTGTATTTTTAAGGATATAAAATACACAATGGACTAACGCTGAACCGTATGCAGTTTTAATTATGTGTCTTTCACACATTAATCAATGTTTCTTTCCATACCAGTGGTCATTTTGTACTGTACCAAAATCACCGGATCATAGATTTGGTAGAACACGGCTCTAAATATGACAAAAAAGAAATCTTTTGCCACCTGAGAGAGTGTCACAGATTACTCACAATGACATAAAAACAAAATTGACATATCTTGTTGGTGATGATAAAACGCGTAGTGGATATAAAATGCATCCCGACTGGCAACAGTAATCTTGATTCAACCCATATCAATTCAATACCGCAGTAAATCCTAAACTAAGATGTTCACATTCATGAACCTCGTTTTTAGATTAGTGACAAGATATCACTACCAATTTTGGACATTAACATATTAATAGTTGTGGAATGTAATTGGTCAGTGAAAGAACTTTCTAAACCACAGGAGCGTGATTACAGTTACTGTATGTAATATGGTTAGTTAAGTTAGACAACGGTTTATGGGGGCACCTGTGGAACTACTCGTTGCTAGCTTGTGATCGGGTTACTTGTGGTGTCACCGCTAGACACCACACTTGCTAGGTGGTAGCCTTTAAATCGGCCACGGTCCGTTAGTATACGTCGGACCCGCGTGTCGCCACTGTCAGTGATTGCAGACCGAGCGCCGCCACACGGCAGGTCTAGAGAGACTTCCTAGCACTCGCCCCAGCTGTACAGCCGACTTTGCTAGCGATGGTTCACTGACAAATTACGCTCTCATTTGCCGAGACGATAGTTAGCATAGCCTTCAGCTACGTCATTTGCTACGACCTAGCAATGCGCCATTATCATTTGCTATTTATCTTGCGATGCATGTACCGTCAGACCGATGTTTACCAATTATGGATTAACGTTAAATATTCCAGAAGCTACGTACTTATTTTACTAGACTCAACTCCTTTACTGTTCCATACCTCACGCCAGCCTGCGTGAGCTTAAACGCGTGCCTTTCGGCTTCCTCCTAGTGGCTTGGCTGTCTTGCCAAGTCACAACATTACTCCTTACTTCCACCGGTACCTTCATTCGGTATGCTGGCCAAGTGCTTCGCTGCAAAATCTTCCTGGCATGGAGCGAAACTCTTCTGAGACGATTTTTATGTTTTCGGTTGTTATTGATTTTAAGTTTCCATCAAACCTGAAGTATTTAAAATTATTCACAGTGTTTTGTTTCGCACGCTTTGGAATTTTCCAAATTGTGTATGCTCAGCACATACCCGTGAGGCGCAGTCACACAACATTACTGTTCTTCCTACTAGTAGATGAGGTTTGTTCATTAGAATAATAGAAAATTGTGAAGGAGGTTCGATGAAGCCCCTGCCAGGCACATAAATGTGATTTGCAAAGTATCCATGTAGATGTATACGTAGATGTAGATGTAGATAGGTAACACAGTTTGCTTTATTCGCTGTTTCTGTGACTTGCTTTCTGAAGGTAAGGCATTTGCTGAAGTGGAGTGCAAGCTATTAACGCACTCAGTCCATGGAATTTTTTTCATTATGCAGCTTTCTTCGCCAGAGTATTGGATAATAAATAATTAACAGAATTAAAATTTATTTGGTACATTGTAAAGTTAATTCATTGGTATACTTAGGTCTGTACTCTTAGGATTTTAATTGGCGATATTGTTTTTGCGTGTAGTCTATGTTATTGACACAGTCAAGGCTAGCACTCGGCGCGGTGGCTGATGGGAGCTATCATAAATGGCAAATGTCTTCGCTCCAGTACCACACGGTTCCTTTTTGGGACCGATACCGTTCGGTATTTACCTGACATATTATACTTGTCTACAGTTAATATAGCATCGTCCGCCGATGATAAAGCAGCATACGAGTATATGTCCGACGTCGAGGTAAATAACATTCACGGTTAACTACACCGAGAAATATGAGAAAACTCACGAAAAACTGTTAGCAGAATA
Organism: Schistocerca americana; assembly: GCF_021461395.2. Lineage (NCBI taxonomy): Eukaryota > Metazoa > Arthropoda > Insecta > Orthoptera > Acrididae > Schistocerca > Schistocerca americana. Next base: position 627,740,185 of record NC_060122.1, read on the forward strand.
GTGGGGCAAAATACATGCGCAGCTGCTATTTTTCTATAAAATATTCCGTAGACTGTGAATGGAAACGTCATTTGGCATTGTCAGCTGGGATATCCCGCGGCTTGGTTTCAGCCGCAAATCCTCACGTACTTGCAGAGTGCATGTGAATGTGAAGGATACGTGTATAGAATAGTGCTATGATTGAGTTGTTTGATGACGACAAAAGCGCTGGCAGGGTAAGCTTAAGAACCACATCCGACAGTAAAAGACCAACAACAGTGTCACAATCCGGCTTCCAAGGACTGAGTCTATCAAATGTCACTGAATAAGAAATAAGCGATGAAGGCAAACAGTGTTTCATCTTGCTTATATTCCTAAATAAAAGGAAAGCACCACCCTAATGTCTTACTACAACAGTCGGTATTAAGACCACTAATGACTGCGCCTACCCACATTTGCAAAATCTAAAGCACCCAAAAGCAAATAATTTGAATAACGTTAAGGGTCCCATCCATCGCCAGAAATTGAACAATTTATAATAACCTAAAAACTCAAACCGTTTCAGAAGAGATTCACTCAACAATGCAAGCTTTGATAGCGAACTACCGCACTTGGCCAACTTATAATTTCTTCAACTAACCTGTAAAGAACATTGTCAGATTGGCGGATGATCTTCCAGGGTCCATGATCACCGTCATGTTGGTATCTGTACACTAGTATAAAAAATCTAAAATTAATTTACTTACCAAGTTAGTAGTATCAGTCAAAAAGATTGATAGACAGTAATGTAAATATATTTTCCATACATATGTGTGTGTGTGCTCATATGAACCATACGCTTTTCAACAACACCAACAAAGCAGAATATACAATACAGTTACCAAATTAATTTTTTCATAAAAATATGATTCCATAGGACAATAAGACGAATGTGGTAGTGTACAAAAATCCACCGAAGGATCCATATTACGACGAGCATTGACGTTGCAGGGCTACAGTGACACATAAGACAGCCTTTCAATAGAAACCCGAGAATTTTACGTTTAATTCTCATCTTTTTCACTTCTTATACAATCAGTGTTGCCATTTTACCAACTGTTGAGCTTTTTACAAATGTTGACGTAGACCTAATTAAACACTTACTGTACAGGTGTAGAATGTGGCTTTTTTTGTTCCATGACTGAATCCAATGAGGATTGCTGTAGGTCCTGCATTTCACCTCTCTGCAAGTCATGCAGTTCAGTAAAACATTCAATGCGAATTTTTTGGGCATTGTCCGCAGCTCGTGGTCTTGCGGTAGCGTTCTCGCTTCCCGCGCACGGGGTCCCAGCGGGGTCAGGGGTTTTCTCTGCCTCGTGATGACTGGGTGTTGTGTGTTCTTCATCATCATTTCATCATCATTGACCCGCAAGTAGCCGAAGTGGCGTCAACTAAAAAGGACTTGCAATACGGCGGCCGAACTTCCCCGCATGGGGCGTCTCGGCCAACAATGCCATACGATCATTTCATTTTTTTGGCATTTTTGTAAATATTTCCCACCTTTTAGCAGCGATGCCTTCACTGTCCGGTAAGGCGTAAGTAGGCTGTGCATTTCACCTCGGCGTAATTCGTGCAGTTCAGTAAAATACTCAGTGCTAAATTTTGTTGTAATTTTTTTCAAAAGATTCCCCCTAGCTTTTAGCTAATGTGTGTATCACTCTGCCTTCATGGTTGATAGGAATACTTAGAATTAGTTGAGGTGTAAATAATGTAAATAAGTTTGTAATTCAGTCCTAATAGCTCATCTTACTTTGAAATAGAAGTATTTCATCGTTTGTAATTATGTCATCAACAGTGGTTCTGAAAACTATATTTACGTCTTCATATACACACCGAAAGTCCTAGCACCGTACGTGTAAAAGTGCACTTGTACCAGTGTTAGCGAAATATCTGTAGTATTGTATTCGCATATTAATTGAGGGAAAATAGCAGACTATATGCCTCTATACGGGCACTAATCTCTCTCATTATTAGTTTATCCCGATTTTCTTAATGTGAGATACTTGATGGTAGCGTATTCTTCCTGAAACAACAGTGCCTTCAATTTTCTAAAAAGGGTTACACGAGAGTAACAGCTATCTCCGAGGGTGGAACGGAAGAGAAATAGCTTGAATGTGGTTCGATGAACCCTCTATCAGGCATATTATTGTGACTTGCAGAGTACTAATGTAGGTGCTGATGAAGATTCCTGCTCTTCAAGCACCCGTGTAACACTCTCATATACGTAAATACAGATAACTCTTTCTACGATATCCTTGGCGTCTCTGTAATTATACTGTCGTAATTCTCTGGTGCAGGTAAACGTTCATACTGCTAATTGCAAACTGGACATTGTTCGCTGCGGATGAAAATCAATGTTGTAGATTGGCCTGCAGTGCTAGAAACATCGCGAAGGCGCCACTGGAAAAATATAACAAAACGGTGTGCGCCACCTCTAGCAACTTCGAAATAGGGATACACAAAGTTGACAAATCGTGTGTCTTGATATGAATTTTAACTTGAACAGCTAAATATCGATGAGCCATGATAATCGACGAAGAAACATAGTTTTTGTTTAATATCGAGCCTAAATAGTCAGTTCATAGAATGGCGTAGAAAGCAGTGTACAAGATCACTTGACATGGTGTCATACAACCAGTGAGTAAAATAAAAAAATCTAGATCATTTGTTCTATTGACGGTATAGATAATATTTTTGGAAGAGGATCCCTTAGGCTGGAGTTCGTTCTACTTTAGATAAGTCTATTATAAGATGAAATATAAAAGTACTGCTTCCATAACTTTCGCTGAGTGTAACCAGTTATTTAGTTTCACATGTGTAATGTATGTTGTTCACGACATAGAAGACGATCTTCCAGATACTAACTAATTTATAATAGTAGTGTAATTTTTGTTCGAATTTGTTTATTATTTTTTCCCTGTATCATTTCATACTATTCATCGAAAACATCAAATATAGTTTTCCATTTATAATGTATAATATCAGAACGTTGCTCAGTTTTATTAACTATCGCTTCTGCTACACAAGAAAATCCATAAATAGTTAAATTGGCGTGTAACATAAAAATTCTGAAAGTGTTTAATCTCCACTCTTGGATGGAACAGCCTTGACATGGCTAAATCATTAATCGTTTCGGTGGGATAACAAAACTCTTGAGTCTTTTCAAAATCGTCAGTCTTCGCTGGATGTCTGGAAATTTTTGTTCAGTATCCTAATTAGAAATATTACTCATATCGTTACATAAACTGAAAAATATCCCTTCAACTACAAAAAAAAAAAAAAAATTTTTGTATCTTTTTTTTGCCAGCATCGAAGATTTGTGTCACGTTTATGATGTCAGGCCAGTGTGTATGAAGATACAGTGCCGATACTGTAATATCAATGTTTAAAATCCAAGCATCGGTTTTATGTAAATATCGATGACACTCGTTCATCGCTATTCAAAATTCCAACACACCTACAATATGCATCACGTAATTACATACGACACATTACGTGTTTTACGTACCACAGTTTTCGACGTCCAGGTTCTATGTACGCAGGTAATATTAAATTTCTTCCTGTCTGTAACGATCCCCGAGTTCTTCCTTCACCCGGAGTGTAAAGATAAGGCAACATGTTGAATAGGATCAGTAACGAAGGATTGTACGTATTTAAACGCTTCTACTTCGAAAATGAGACGAAACCAGTAACATTTATTTGACTTTGGCTATATTTTAAAATTGAATATCTACTCACATTACATCGCTGGATAATTTCTTTGACAATTGTGTGATGGCATACCGCGCTTCTGTTACACTGTGACAACGTATTCCCAATTCCGAGAAGGCAGATTAAATTTTACGGTGATCTGTAGTTATTTATGAATTCTAACACGAGGCTGCAAAATATTATAGCTTTCACCAATCAACATGAAAGAAACTAAAACCTCTCCACAGAACTACAGTTATATATCATTCTCACCTGATCTTGCTTCCGTCACGCATGTTATCCTCATTGTAATGGATAGACGTAATCGATTGATTCGTTGTATTTACACTTTCGAAGACCTTTTGATTTACTAGTAAACTGACGCAAACTACAGAGAAGACGTTCCGATGCTCCTAGGTCAAGGGTGCATACAGGGTCTGAGCTACGGTCAACAAATGGGGGAAGGGGAGGGGTGGTGGGTGGGGGCAAATCATGTCGTTTTTGCGGTGAATGACTTTTTCACACAACAGCCATTGCATGCAAAATCCTCCAGTAGTATACAAGACACATTTCATGTCGTACTAACATGGGACTGAGGACAGTGTACAAAGATATGTTGCAAGTCGTTAACTACGGACACTCGAAAGAAGAGACAGTACATGGCGTGATGGCCAGCTTAGAAAACTTAAACAACAGTCAGTCAGGCTACAAACTGTAAATGTTCGTTAGCTCTCTATGTAGCTATCCCGTAGTGATCGTGCAAGTATTATTAAGAAATCAACAGCTGACTCAGAGGTATACAAGCGTTCTTCCCACCGTCCATGTAGCCTCTGTCAGCTACGGCACAGTCTTTCGCAAAGAATAGAATATATATCTGATGCAGATATAGAAAGCGAGGTGATCTTGTTGCAATGTATCGTACTTTGCTTGTACATTGCTTCAGATTCGGGACAGGATTGAGGCACTGCTATTAATAAAACAGTGTTGATCAACAGTAGTCTTTGGAATTTATAAGATATATGTTTCCTCTACACAACTTGTGGTGGCGTAGCAAGACAGCCACGCCACGGAAGTAGCCGAAAGGCACGCGTTTAGTTCACGCAGGCAAGAGATAGGTCTGCAACAGGATACGTAATGAATGCTATAAAGAAAAGTACGTAGCTTCTGGAATACTTAACTTTAATCCATCCTTGTTGTATACATCGCTCTTGACGATACAAGTGAGACTCTTTAGATACAAGCTATGTATGGCTAATGGCGCCTTGCTAGGTCGTAGCCATGGACTTAGCTGAAGGCTATTCTAACTATCTGCTCGGCAAAGGAGCGAGGCTTCGTCAGTTTAGTCGCTAGCTACGTCGTCCGTACAACTGGGGCGAGTGCTAGTCAGTCTCTCGAGACCTGCCTTGTGGTGACGCTCGGTCTGCGATCCCTGACAGTGGCGACACGCGGGTCCGACATGTACTAATGCACCGCGGCGGCCGATTTAAAGCTACCACCTAGCAAGTGTGGTGTCTGGCGGTGACACCACACAACTATTTAACAAACGCACTGCGGAATAATAAAGAAGGAAGAGAGTAACTATGAGAAAACGAATTACCTGTTACTTTCTGTTTTGTATACAGAAAAGTTCATCTGTTCTTTCACCTGTGTGTTTATTTGGATTGTGGGGCGCTCAACTTCATGTGTTATGTTACCGATTTTCGTACACGTGGAGTTTGTTGATTGGAAACAGTGAGACACGCAGAAAATAGTGATTCTTCCGCAAATGTTTCAGATGATAATGTAATTACTTGGTGGTATTCAAGCATTCTGACTATATGATTTCGTTTTGGTTAGTGATGGTCGATGAGATGTTATTCATATAGTGCCACAGCGCTGTTCGAATTTCATACCGAACGAGCGGTTAAAACAATACACAATCGTCTGAAGGAAGCACGTCAAGTCCCCCTCTGGCGGTCTTTATTTAGGACTTTTTTGCTTCGCTTAAAGCGTGACAAACAAATGGGGAGATGTCTCCCTTAAACAAGGAAGCGGTCGAATCCTGTTGTCCCGGACTTCAAAGTTTACAAATGTGTGTGAAATCTTAAGGGACTTAACTGCTAAGGTCATCAGTCCCTAAGCTTACACACTACTTAACCTAAATTATCCTAAGGACAAACACACACACCCATACTCGAGGGAGGACTCGAACCTCCGCCGGGACCAACAGCACAGCCCATGACTGCAGCGCCATAGGCCGCTCGGCTAATCCCGCGCAGCCCCGCACTTCAAAATTCTTTATTGATTTAGTGTGTGATAGAGTTGTACAAGCACTTATTCTGGAAGTACTCAGTGTTGACGTAGTAGGTCACTGAAAAGCACAAAGTACCCAGCCAAGCAATAGTTTACCTCCGTCTTTTTACTCGACCGTTCTTCTTCTTTCCCTTATTTCAAGTTCAATACTGTAGTTAGTACGGTATTAGCAAAGAACACTGTTGAATGACAGATTTCTGCGTCCTTGATGAAAAGGTGGTCGGTTCGAATCTTACGAAGGCAGACTTTTTCAGAAATTTCTTTTTTTCTGCTTTATCCTCCTTGGACAGCAAAACTTACCTACTGGAAATAGAATGGTGAAGTATTCAGTAAAATTCAACTCAGTGACGCAAGGTACGCCTACGTCGTGGAAAAGTCAGTAGCATTTTGTCCTTGTTAAATAATGTACGAAATACACTGAAGAGCAAATAAACTGGTATAGGCTTGCGTATTCAAATACAGATATAGCGACAACACAGTCGGCAACGCCTATAGAAGACAGCAAGTGTCTGGCGCAGATGTTAGAACAGTTACTGCTGCTACAATGCCAACTTGTCAACATTTAAGTGACCTTGAACATTCCTCGAAATTCCAAGAAGTCCTCCAAAGGAAGTTCCACGTAACTAAAGATTGTGATTTGGCGGAAATGATTGTTTCAAGTGCACAAGAAGTCGGTGGCCTATGCCAAAAAAATAAACAACCAAAGAAATTCAGTCCCAAAACTGAAACTCTTTTACAACACAGGAGAGAAATGAAAATCTAAACCGATCGTGACATGGTTGCGTATTCCGAACTATGTAAGGCAGTGCGAAGAGAAATGAAAACTGACTTACAGAAATTCACTGAAGACACCTTACGAGCAAGCTTGGAGAACAAGACAAGTTTAAAGTCAGCCAAACGCAAACTCACAATCGGTAAAAAGCAGATTATCGCACTCAATGGAAATGACAGTCGAATCACTGAAAAGGAGGTGGTTTTGAAGTTCATCAGAGACTTTTATAGCAATTTGTATAGCAATCCAGGGGAAAATTTGAGTGTATCTAATTTAAATGATATACCTAGTGTTCCAGATCTACTCCCATCGGAAGTCAAGTGTGCTCTAGATAGCATGAAGAGGGGAACAGTGCCGGGTGATGATGAGCTCAGCGTTGACATCCTCAAACTGGCAGGAGAGGTAACAATAAATAACTTGGCAAAAGTATTTACTTCCTGCCTGCACTATGCTTCAATCCCACTATCGTGGAACAAGGCTAAGATTATTTTGATACACAAGAAAGGAAGTATTCACAATATTAAAAACTACCGTCCTATCAGCTTGCTCTCAATTTTGTAGAAATTTTTCACAAAGATCTTGTTAAACCGAATTAGTTCCACCCTAGACTCAGCCCAAACTATAGAACAAGCTGGATTCCGAAGCAATTTTAGCACTATTGACCACATTCTGACCGTTAGTGAAGTGATAAGCAGAGCGAATGAATACCAACTGCCTCTCTGCATTGCCTTTGTTGACTTACAAAAGGCATTTGACTCCGTTAGCCATGTAGCTGTCCTTCAAGCTGTGAGTGAGCAAGGAGTGGGAGCAGCATACATTGAAGTGCTCAGGAAAATCTACGAGAATTCTTCAGCTTATGTTAACATCGGCGAATCAACTCAAGAATTCCGCATCATGAGGGGTGTCAAGCAAGGCGATCCCATCTCCCCAAAACTGTTCTCTGCTGTATTGGAAATGGCTATGTCAAAGCTGAGCTGGGAAGATAAGGGAATTAGAATTAATGGAAGAAGGCTAACCAATTTGAGATTTGCTGATGATATTGCCTTACTGGCCAAAGACTTCGCAGAGCTCCAAAACTTAGTTACAGATCTTGCATCGGAATGTCAGCTGGTTGGCTTGAACATGAACCTTTCCAAAACAAAAGTAATATCCAACAAATGGGTCCCAGCTGGAGATGTGAAAGTCAAGGACAGTCTACTAGAAGTGGTTAGTGAATATGTCTACCTTGGCCAGATTATAAATATGAAGGCAGACATAAGACCAGAAATCTATCGACGCATCAAGTTTGGCTGGCAAGCATTTGGGAAGAATTCAAAAGTATTCAGATCAAAAATGCCAGTAAATCTGAAGAAAGCAGTATTTCATCAATGCATTCTTCCTGTGATGACGTATGGCTGCGAGACATGGACACTGATCTCATTCACAAAAGGGAAACTTAGGACAGCACAGAGAGCCATGGAGAGATCAATGCTGGGCTATACAAGAGAGGACAGGAAAAGGGCAGATGACATCTGGTCTGTGACGAAGGTTGATGACATCTTAGAAAGAGTAGGTTCCTAGAAATGGCAGTGGGCTGGCCACGTTGCAAGAAGAAAAGACAACAGATGGACGACGCTAGTACTGGAGTGGAGTCCGAGAGAGCACCGAAGGCCTAGAGGAAGACCACCAGACAGATGGGACAAAGACATCAAGAAGATCGCTGGTAACACCTGGCAGAGAACTTCTGAAAGCCTACCTGAATCCACGACTCGAAGAGGCCACATCATCTAATGATTGAATTGGCTGATGATGATGATGATGATCGTGATGTTATAGTCGGCCCGCGAGCGATGGCTCACAGCATCTCCAAGGTAACGATGAAGAGAGGATTTTGCCGAACGACCATTTCACGAGTGTACCGTGAATATTAGGAATCCGTTAAAAAAAAAACAAATTTCCGACATCGTTAAGGCCGGAAGAACATCCTGCAAGAACGGGACCAACGACGACTGTAGAGAATCTTTCAAAGTAACAGAAGTGCAATCTTTCCGAAAATTGCTGCCGATTTCAATGCTGGGCCATCAACGTCAGCGTGCGAACCATTCAACGAAACATCATCGATATGGGCTTTCGGAGCCGAAGGCCCACTCGTGTACCCTTGATCATTGCACGACACAAAGCTTTACGCCTCGCATTGGCCAGCCAACCCCGATATTAGACTTTTGATGACTGGAAACATGCTGCCTGGATGGACGAGTGTCGTTTCAAATTGTATCCAGCGGACGGACGTTTATGGGTATGGAGACAAGAATCCTGTGTCAGCAGGAGACTGTTCAAGCTCGTGGAGGTTTTGTGATGGTGTGGGGCGTGTGCAGTTGGAGTGATATGGGACCCCTGATATGTCTAGGTACGTCTCTGACAGGTGACACGTACGTAAGCATCCTATCTGATCACCTGCATTCATTCACGTACATTATGCATTCCGACGGATTTCAACGATTTCAGCAGGACAATGTGACACCTCATACGTCCAGAATTGCTACAGAGTGGGTCCAGAAACACTCTTTTGAGTATAAATACTTCCGTCGGCACCAAACTCGCCAGACTAGAACATTATTGAGCACATCAGGTATGCCGCAACGTACTCTTACGGATTTATGGACTGCCCTGCCGGATTTATGGTGTTAGTTCCCTCCAGCAGTATTTCAGACATTACTTGAGTTCATGCCACGTGTTGTTTGAGGCACTTCTGCGTGCTCGCGGGGGTCTTACAAGATGTTAGGCAGGTGTATCAGTTTAGTTGGCTCTTCAGTATTTATTCCATACCATTTTTCAAGACTTACATAGTCCATAGTGAAATAAAATCAGAAACACTTGCGAAATATAATTCTGAATACCGAGATATAATCTGTACCAGGCTGTTGTAAAAATTTAGCTTAAATAACGTAAGCGTAATTCTAGTTGTGTTTATCATTCGCGTTCAAATGACAGAGATCTTAGAATAAACTCACATGACGTCGCCGGATAACATGCAATTTACTGTGATTTTTAAAACTTTCTAAATTCTAGGCGACTGATGACCTCAGAAGTTAACTCGCATAGTGCTCAGAGCCATTTGAACCATTTTTTTTAAACTTTCTCTTCTCACTTCGTTTCCTTCTCTTTGCTCTCGTTTAGCAGCACGCTTTTAACACGATAGTGCGATTTATGTTGTGAGAGTCGAGCGTTGTAGGCGATACAGTTGAGTCAGTTAGTGTGTGTTGGGGTTGGTTGTTTATAGTACACTAACATATTACAACGCTGTAGCACATCGAATACTCCACATACCCACAGTTGACGATTATATTCACCGACTATACAGTATGGCTTTGAGGCTGACAGAGGCGCTTTCCGATACCACGCGTGAGATGCCAATTTATCATGGTGGCTAGGCATTCAAACATTGACTTTGAATAGCCGATGAAAATCACAAAGTGAGCCGCAAGGGTCCTATCAGAATATTTACGAACCAATTCTTTTCCAATTTCTTCATGCTAAAAATATTTGAAGGCCAGTGCTTAGACATCAGTTCCCAAAAGCAGTACTACGCAGTTCTGAAAACATATCAAAAATATCGACTTTGAAGATTACCGTGAGCTTATAAGTATAAAAAATTCCTAACTGTTTAGCCGAGATGTTTTCTCGTTTCCCTTCAAAATGACAAGAAAGTAACTGCACCCGTAGTATTCTCGCTGGACGACATTTGTTTACCTTTATTTGCTTTCCGTTTTCAATGCTGAACACAACTGTTACCCAATGCTGAATCATAATCACATATTAAAAATACCATCCTTTCTCTTTTAACTGCCAGTTAAAATTTGGAGCAGAAATGGATAACAGGATACGGAAAATATTTTTTTTCATAACCGTTACAAACACTCAAGAACATAATATTGAAAACAGTGTTACTGATATATACAGCCTTTCCGTTAAGAACTAGTAAACCCCAGAGTCTTTGAAGATTCAAATTCCCATGTAGAAAACGGCTTAAACGTCTGATTATATTACAAGTGAATTAATGTGTTAAATATTTGCCTTTAAGCATGTAAACGAGAAAATGTTTAGGAAATGTTTGAAATTATGCTGAAAGTTTGCTGGATATCACTAAGCGCTCTCGTTATGATACATTGGTTGAATATGAGATAGGTACCTTGCGCTCTATTTAAAGCAAATGCTAGTTTTATTAACGCATCTGTATGTTCATGACGTCTCGTCTTCTGTAGCATATTTCGTACAATGATATAATTTTGCACCTCCGTTAGCGAGGTTTGAAGATACTGCCTGCGAAGTGTGTTGCGAATAAAGTAAAGAAGTAATAAACTGAAACGTCATGCTTGATGTTGAAGTTTTCTGCGCACCATTTCAAGCAAAAGCTACTTTTTCACTCATCTTAACGATTGTGATGTCACATCTCCTGAGCTGTGTTTTCTTCAGTGAAATGACTTCGAAGCTGGTATATGTGGATACTGTTTGCGAACTGTGTTGTGAATAGTGTTCGTAGTAAAGTAGTAATAAATTAAAACGTGATGCCTGAGGCGGTAGTTTGACTGCATGAAAAGCGAAAAACTTTCTTCTTTTCATAATTTTGTGGGAAGTGTCAGCGAGAAAAGTTTCCTAAAGGATTGAAATTACTTATAAGTGACGTCCGTGTATTTGCGCGCCGTCAGTTAACGCAGCCTGAAGACAAGCATACAGTTTGTAACTCTAATACTTGTCTTATTGTGTTGAGCTTTCAACACAGGATTATATCTCTTACTGAGTAGGATATGAGCACATTTTAATTTTAAAAAAAATGTTCAAATGGGTGTGAAATCTTATGGTACTTAACTGCTAACGTCATCAGTCCCTAAGCTTACACACTACTTAACCTAAATTATCCTAAGGACAAACACACGCACCGATGCCCGAGGGAGGATTCGAACCTCCACCGGGATCAGCCGCACGGTCCATGACTGCAGCGCCTCAGACCGCACGGCTAATCCCGCGGGGCTATTTCTTTTTTTAATTCGGTCCATAAAATAATTACTCGAAAAGTAGAAAATAGATACTGTACATCAAATTATTATGTTGTATTTTTAATTTATGTGGAATATTCTCATCTTCATATGACTAGCTTTTAAATATGAAAAGCTATTATTTTTATTTAAGAATTTATTACTGAATATTATTGTTAAATAAGGCTCCACTTTTATAATAAGTACATTTTATATAATAAACGGATTTAGTGTTCCAGGATCCTCGCGATTGCTAGTCTAGAATGCTACACAAACACATCGGCTCTGTTAAAAAGATCGAAATGTGTTATACTTAACAGCAAGCGTAAAACTTCAAAGTCCCTTTCTTCGAATACTTTTTAGAAATACATTGTACTGTTGTAGGAAACTGATGCACAAGCGCTGAGATTCAGGTCCTAAAATTGGGAGTTCACTCATTTAGAACACAGAGTGTAGCTCGAGGTTATTAGCCTGGAAAAAGTGAGCTTAATTATTCAGTTTAATTAAGCGGACTTTTGATATGTTGTGCAGTTCCGTGAGACAGTTGGGTTCCGACAGGGGAGGTAAGCACGCATTCCTCATTATAAATACGTCTTATTCATATCCCGCATTATTTCGCTAACAAAATCCAGCTGACACACTTATATCTCTCATTTCCAAATAGTAAATAATTCACCTGTATCACACATACATTTTTAATTTCAGTACAATCAATACACGACGCAGTTTGGTAACTCTACTGCCTGATCATCAAAATTAAAAGCTCCTCCAGAAAAGGAAGTACAATATCTCGTCAGATCAGTACCTTCCTGTAAACACATCACTGCCAAACATAATTGACAAAACAATGAGGCACAGACAGCTTCATTGGCTTTTTAACGCACTGTCAGTGTCCTCAAATTCTCTCCCAGTCACATTCGTTTCCAATATTACTCTGAAAAGGATTTGTACCACATCTACGTCCCTATAATTTTGTTTTACCACCAGTTAGTTACTTATTTGCTTGTTTCATGGATCTTAATTTCGATCTGTCGACATGACATGGAGCGTGTCATTTAGTTTGCAATTGTAGTGCCCTTCCTCACTAAAGAACGTGGTACCATGCTGATTATTTACATCATTATCCTTGAGATAACTGCAAAGGTACTTAACTGTTTTCTTCGCTATGTGACTGAGTGAGTCTCAACCCTATGAGCTTTCCCTCTCTCTCCCTTTCTGTCCGTTTGACACCACACACACACACACACACACACACACACACACACACACACACACACACACACATACATACAGGAGAGTACCCAGGATCTGAGATCGGGCTGGAAAGGAGGAGGAATGGAAGAGGAAACTAAGCACAATTTGTTGCAATATAGAAGTCTAAACTGCCAAAAATTGTGTTACTAGTTATCAAGCAAACTAATTTTGCAACCTTTTACTAGATTTTCAGAATTTTGTTCTCGTGGAGGATTTGTAGCCTCAATATGTTGTAAAAAAGAAAACATGGACCAAACAGGCTGTAATACATTTATTTTCAGTGCTGTTAGCTGATTTCGACTTTTAATCGCCTACAAGCGTTTATCACAAGCTTCAAGTTTCACATTAATTTTGACTAAAGCGCCAGTATATACGTAAAGGCACAGTTGGCTATCATGTGCGTGTGTAGCACAAATGTAACACAATCCGATCACACTGTATTGGATGGGAGTTGTGCAACACACGCACGTGGAAGGGATGTATGCCTTTACATATGAACAGGCAATTTAGTCAAATGTGTTGGTCCACCTGTGAAACGCAATGCAGCAGCGAATGCGTGACGTGGATTAGACAAGTCCTTGTTAGGCCTCCAGAGGTATGTAGCAGCAGTTGTGTAGGCATAGGTCACACAATTCCTTTAAATTATGAGTTAGTATTTTATGGGGGTGAATGAGATGGCCGATAACGTACAGACATGTTCCATCTGGTTAAGGTCAGGTGAATCTGGTGGACAAGACATCAACGTGAGTTCACAAACACGTTCTGCCAGTTATCCTGCTCGAAGATGCTATCGCCGTCGTCGTTCACGTAGCACACAGTTTCCATGGTGCATCGATTACTACAATGTCGTTGGATCGTAATGCGAGCACAGAGCCAATTGTTCAATGATGTACGCTCAATGATGCGCTCCGAAACCGTTGTTCCTGCAGCAGAGTTGTACTCCATCGTCAGATCTGCCGCAAATCGCTGCCTATCCTAATTTAACAAAGCGTGTGAGCTTCCAAACTCCACGTTTTGCAGTGACACATGTACTTCCAGTATCTTGTACCCTAGGTATAGTTCAACTGCCCTTCAACCACTTTCCACAGATGCTGAGTTGCACCATGCGAGCAACCGACCAATCTCACCATTTCTGAGATGCTCGTAATCAGGTGCCGGACCATAACATTCTGCCTTATACCAAAGTCCCCTATCAGAGGACACCTTTACTTGCTGCTCGTATGTGGTCGAGCGGTTCTAGGGGCTTCAATCTGGAACCCCGTGACCGCTACGGTTGCAGGTTCGAATTCTCCCTCTGGAATGGATGTGTGTTATGTCCTTAGGTTAGTTAGGTTTAAGTAGTTCTAAGTCCTAGGGGACTAATGACCTCAGATGTTAAGTCCCATAGTGCTCAGAGTCAGTTCCCTCGGAACCAGTTTTTGATTGCCCCATTTTTCCGTGCACGGTATACTGTAACCACGGATGCACGCGAACATTACAGAACCTAAGCCGTTTCGAAATGCCTCGACCCTTTGCCCGAAAGCCAATGATTTTTTAACGTCAGGTAAATCGCTCGGTTCCTGCACTACGACAACGACGGCACTGTTTCCCGCGTTTCCCCGAAACGCTTCATATACCCTCCACTGCTAGTGCTGCCACCTGCCGTCCGCAAGCCTTCAATTTTAAGTTCTAGGGGACTGATGACCTCAGAATTTAAGTCCCATAGTGCTCAGAGCCAGTTGCAGTATCCTCGGCAGAGTCAATCCATCGATCGTTGACGTCAACACTGGCGGTGGTCGCATTAATGTGACTGGACAATGAATACTTTCCTTACCGCATCACATACTTGCACCGCCATCAGGCGTCGTTCTGTCTCACGTAGGGCAGTGGTCAGAATGTTTCCCCTCATCGGTGTATGTGCTCTGTAGATCAATGTGAAATGTCTGGCAGCATACGAGTCATTTATTAGAGCGAGCACATAGCGTCATTTCCTCCTGTGTTTCTGCACTACATGTGAAATAATGGAGCCATACACTCTACGGCAGTAAAATTGCGATTTTCGACAGCGCACCTACTTCCAATCGTAGGAGCGCAGTTGAGAATTAATAAAAAATAATTAATAAAGAGTAATTGAAAATTAACATTCATGAGCACTGCCATGCCAGAAACTGCAAACGAAATGCTGGATTG
This sequence comes from Schistocerca americana, assembly GCF_021461395.2. Taxonomy (NCBI): domain Eukaryota; kingdom Metazoa; phylum Arthropoda; class Insecta; order Orthoptera; family Acrididae; genus Schistocerca; species Schistocerca americana. Next base: position 627,755,392 of record NC_060122.1, read on the forward strand.
CGATAAATCACTTTTTAGAAAACACTGCTTCCTGCAGTTAAAAGGTTGCAGTTAAACTGATAATTCGAGTTAAGATGCGACGAGATCCAAAGATCCGGACCATGAATGAGTCTCTCCAACTCAACGCTCCACAGTATGCTCGGCAGCTGGCCGGAGTGGCCGAGCGGTTCTAGGCGCTTCAGTCTGGAACCGCGCGACCGCTACGGTCGCAGGTTCGAATCCTGCCTAGAGCATGGGTGTGTGTGGTGTCCTTAGATAGGTTTAAGTGGTTTTAAGTTCTAGGGTACTGATGACCTCAGAATTTAAGTCCCATAGTGCTCAGAGCCAGTTGCAGTATCCTCGGCAGAGTCAATCCATCGATAGTTTCCAGACAGCAACACTCAAGCCAGTGATTCGTTTACTGGCAAGCCTGTCCTTCCTAAATCACATGCCATTTTCCTACAACGCTGCTACGCCACGACTAGGTCTTCTTGCTACTGCAGGAACTGCACTGTAACAGTCAAGCTCATGTGGAAATTTATAGCTCTACTTGTCGAGTATGGAAAATAGCTACATGTAAATGTTACAACTGGAGTCCTGTCGGTGATATTCATAAAAATAATCTTTGTACTTACATTTCAAATAAAATCGTTATTCTGAGATGTGTGATTGTTGTTTGACAGCCCGATATGTATTGTTGCATCGCGTTAGCTTTCGCCACAACGTTGATATTTATGGAAAACATTTCGTCTACTCCAAATCCTGGAGACTGACAATGTAGTATGTTACCAAGGTTTGGCAATACAATACCATTTCCAATTCTTTTCGATTGTTTATGTTTACAAATCACTAGTACGACCAATTCTAGCCCCTTTGTCCGAAAGGTTGCAGAAGAATTTCTTTTTTTTTTTTAATTTCTAAGTTTGCTATTCTAGAAAGGAAAAAAAATATAGTTTTTCTGTTACTTGGTATGTGTGCGACCTTGAAATTATCTTGGCCATGTTTTTGCACAAACTCACTAGGTGGCACGGCCGCGCTTAGCAACACTGAGTTCTTGGAGCATTAGTTACGGTGACAGAACACATGCTGATGGTGAGCAAAGTGAACATTAAGTTTTGCGTTACCCTCGGGAAAACTTCTAGTATAACGTGGACAATGATCAATCAAGAAGTGTGTTTCTGAGTGGCACAAAAGGTATCGTGAAGGCAGACTTTCAGTGCCAGACGATCTCAGAACTGATCCCCTCCCTGCAGCACACACCCATGCAAACGCTGAATCTGTAAAGCAGTTACTGCAAAGAGACCCTCATGTAACTTTGCATCAGAATAACTTCATTAGAATCGTGATGTGTGTCATAATATCTTACGCGAAGATTTAGACAAACGGAAACTTAATGCAAAACTCGTTCCTCACACACCAGCAGACGAATTCTTCGTCTTTCTGCTGAACTACGGGATGGAGACAGACGTGACCCTCCCCTTTCTGTCAGAGATTATTGCTCTGGATGAAAGTTGATGCTACCCTCATCCGAAGCGTCAAAGTGCTGAATGGCGGAGTCATGGATCACCAGCATCAAGAAAAAAAAAAAACTAAGACAACCTTCGAGAACGAAGACAATATTGATAGCATATTTTAGTAGTAAAGGATAAGTTCACAATGAGTTTGTTCCTCCATGTCAAGCAGTAAATCATATTACTTACATCAAAGTTTTTAAACGTCTGCGACAAGCAATTCGACGTCACCGCCCTGATTTGTGCCAATCTCAGGACTGGGTCTTACAGCTTAACAATGCAAACCTCCATACTGCTTTATCTGTTACCGAGTACCTGGCCAGGCATTCTGTTATCGCCATCCCACATCCACATATTCGCCCGACCTCTCGACATGCGAGTTTTTCTTGTCTCCGCGAGTGAAAAGGCGACTGAAAGGAAAGATTCATCAAGATATCGCAGACATCCAACTGGCTGTGACACATAAGCTTAGAAGCACTGCAGTTGAAAATTCCTTTGCTTACTTCCAAGACCTCCAGAAAAAGTGGCTACTATGTTTAGATGCCGAAGAGGGTTACTTATGTAAGCTGTGTGGAGTGGCCGCGCGGTTTGAGGTGCCATGTCACGGATTGTGCGTCCCCTCCCGCCAGAGGTTCGAGTCCTCCCTCAGGCATTGGTGTGTGTGTTGTTGTCAGTGCAAGTTAGTTTAAGTAGTGTGTAAGAATAGGGTCCGGTGACCTCTGCAGTTTTGTCACTTAGGAGTTCACACACACACACACACACACACACACACACACAAATTATGTTGGAGCTAGGATCAAACTCTTGCTCTTTTGTTTTTAAAAAAAACTGCCCTAGAATTTTTCTGCCAAAGGAGGAGAATATTGTTCAAGTGTGTGGGATCCGTATCAGATAGTACTCACAGGGAATGTTGAACGTATACAGAGAAAGGCAGCACGAATGATCACAGGTTTGCTTGACCCTTGGGAGAGTGTTACAATGATGTTGAAGAAACTGAACTGGCAGACTCTCGAAGAGAGACGCAAAGTGTCCCGAGAAAGTCTACTAACGAAGTTTCAAGAACTGGCTTTAAATGATTACTCTAGGAGTACATGACAACCTGCTACTTATCGCTCACATAGAGATCATGAGGACAAGATTAGAATAATTACAGCAGTCGGGAACCTACTTCCCCTCGATGACGTTAGTGGCTGCCGGCGTGGCCAGCAAGTGCCGGTCCGGAAGTCAGCACATCGCACGTTAGCAGGGAAGGGCAGTGGTGTCAGGAAAGCTGTCCTGAAGTGTGTCAGATGCTTCTCCTGGCGGACTATCTCACGTTCTCTGTGTATCACACCGGAGAAGACGGTACCATAACATATAGCGCGGCCGAATTCGAAGGCACGTGACGGAACTGCGTGGTCATCAGCCACGGCGGAGACCATCAGCAACCAGTGTAAAGTGACAGAGAGACCAGACGGCCCCCACTCAGTCTCGAGGATGTGTGCCAGTAGGAAGATTGCCGCCAGCACGAAGTAGTCACCTTTCGCAGGAGAGCTTCTGTAAAGTTTGGAAGGTAGGAGACGAGGTACTGGCAGAAGTAAAGCTGTGAGTACCGGGCGTGAGTCGTGCTTCGGTAGCTCAGTTGGTAGAGCACTTGCCCGAGTTCGAGTCTCGGTCGGGCACACAGTTTTAATCTGCCAGGAAGTTTCATCAATCCTGATGTTAAGTTTCTCGCTGTTCTAATTTCTACTACTTCTCATTACCTTCGTCTTTCTCCGATTTACTCTCAAACCATACTGTGTACTCATTAGACTGTTTATTCCGTTCAGCAGATCATTTAATTCTTCTTCACTTTCACTCAGGATAGCAATGTCATCAGCGAATCGTATCATTGATATCCTTTCACCTTGTATTTTAATTTCACTCCTGAACCTTTCTTTTATTTCCATCATTGCTTCCTCGATGTACAGATTGAAGAGTTGGGGCGAAAGGCTACAGCTTTGTCTTACACCCTTCTTAATACGAGCACTTCGTTCTTGATCGTCCACTCTTATTATTCCCTCTTGGTTGTTGTACATATTGTATATGACCCGTCTCTCCCTATAGCTTACCCCTACTTTTTTCAGAATCTCGAACAGCTTGCACCATTTTATATTTTCGAACGATTTTTGCAGGTCGACAAATCCTATGAAAGTGTCTTGATTTTTCTTTAGCCTTGCTTCCATTATTAGCCGTAACGTCAGAATTGCCTCTCTCGTCCCTTTACTTTTCCTAAAGTCAAACTGATCGTCACCTAGCGCATTCTCAATTTTATTTTCCATTCTTCTGTATATTATTCTTGTAAGCAGCTTCGATGCATGAGCTGTTAAGCTGATTGTGCGAAAATTCTCGCACTTGTCAGCTCTTGCCGTCTTCGGAATTGTGTGGATGATGCTTTTCCGAAAGTCAGATGGTATGTCGCCAGACTCATATACTCTGCACACCAACGTGAATAGTCGTTTTGTTGCCACTTCCCCCAATGATTTTAGAAATTCTGATGGAATGTTATCTATCCCTTCTGCCTTATTTGACCGTAAGTCCTCCAAAGCTCTTTTAAATTCCGATTCTAATACTGGATCCCCTATCTCTTCTAAATCGACTCCTGTTTCTTCTTCTATCACATCAGACAAATCTTCACCCTCATAGAGGCTTTCTATGTATTCTTTCCACCTATCTGCTCTCTCCTCTGCATTCTACAGTGGAATTCCCGTTGCACTCTTAATGTTACCACCGTTGATTTTAATGCCATCAAAGGTTGTTTTGACTTTCCTGTATGCTGAGTCTGTCCTTCCGACAATCATATCTTTTTCGATGTCTTCACATTTTTCCTGCAGCCATTTCGTCTTAGCTTCCCTGCACTTCCTATTTATTTCATTCCTCAGCGACTTGTATTTCTGTATTCCTGATTTTCCCGGAACATGTTTGTACTTCCTCCTTTCAACAATCAACTGAAGTATTTCTTCTGTTACTCATGGTTCCTTCGCAGCTACCTTCTTTGTACCTATGTCTTCCTTCCCAACTTCTGTGATGGCCCTTTTTAGAGAAGTCCATTCCTCTTCAACTGTATTACCTACTGCGCTATTCCTAATTGCTGTATCTATAGCGTTAGAGACCTTCAAACGTATCTCGTCATTCCTTAGTACTTCCGTATCCCACTTCTTTGCGTATTGATTCTTCCTGACTAATGTCTTGAACTTAAGCCTACTCTTCATCACTACTATATTGTGATCTGAGTCTATATCTGCTCCTGGGTACGCCTTACAATCCAGTATCTGATTTCGGAATCTCTGTCTGACCATGATGTAATCTAATTGAGATCTTCTCGTATCTCCCGGCCTTTTCCAAGTATATCTCCTCCTCTTGTGATTCTTGAACAAGGTATTCGCTACTACTATACTGAAACTTGTTACAGAACTCAATTAGTCTTTCTCCTCTTTCATTCCTTGTCCCAAGCCCATATTATCCTGTAACCTTTTCTTCTACTCCTTCCCCTACAACTGCATTCCAGTCGCCCATGACTATTAGATTTTCGTCCCCCTTTACATACTGCATTACCCTTTCAATATCCTCATACACTTTCTCTATCTGTTCAACTTCAGCCTGCGACGTCGGCATGTATACCTGAACTATCGTTGTCGGTGTTGGTCTGCTGTCGATTCTGATTAGAACAACCCGGTCACTGAACTGTTCACAGTAATACACCCTCTGCCCTATCTTCCTATTCATAACGAATCCTACACCTGTTATACCATTTTCTGCTGCTGTCGATATTACCCGATACTCATCTGACCAGAAATCCTTCTCTTCCTTCCACTTCACTTCACTTCACTGACCCCTACCATATCTAGATTGAGCCTTTGCATTTTCCTTTTCAGATTTTCTAGTTTCCCTACCACGTTCAAGCTTCTGACATTCCACGCCCCGACTCGTAGAACGTTATCCTTTCGTTGATTATTCAATCTTTTTCTCATGGTAACCTCCCCATTGGCAGTCCCCTCCCGGAGATCCGAATGGGGGACTATTCCGGAATCTTTTGCCAATGGAGAGATCATCATAACACTTCTTCAATTACAGGCCACATGTCCTGTGGATAAACGTTACGCACTATTTAATCTAACTTACGCCAAGGACAACACACACACACACACCCATGCCCGAGGGAGGACTCTTACCTCCGACGTGGGGAGCCGCGAAAACCTTTTGCTGGAAGGGGGGAGGGGGGGGGGGGCGGGGCGACTCGGGGATAGTTATGAGAGGCGAGTCTGCTGGTCGCTACTTCTGCAACAGCAGCACGCCCACCTCGGAAGGGACAGCCGGGGGTAGTTGGCAGGTGTCACCATTGGGTGCTGGTGACTACATTCGTTCTGCTTTTCTTGTTTAGTCAGCTGCTGAAGGAGCCTTGCCGTAGCTGTAGTGTTACCCAACTTCACCATTCAGGGGCGATGGCGAACTTCTTCTGGTTCGTCAGCGTATGGAATAGGCGCTCTTTCGTTCTGAATATACCTTCTCGTGAAACGATATCTGGGCCTTATACTGACGCTCGCTTGCCTCTGTTTGACGTAATTACGCTCAGTGTGGCCAGAGCATCTCATCGCACCCGATGGAGTTATGGTGCAACACCATTTACCTGCATCTTAGATTATGTTTAAAATAATTACCACGGCGTCAACAGTTAAATTCTGTCTAATAATCTCGAAGTCGAAAACAACGTTTCTCGAGATGATATCGGTGGCCTCATCACAGAGTCTTTGCTCTTCATGGATGATGCCAGTTCTACTGCTAATTCATCAAATGACTGTAGACTCATACCAAAATAATTAAATAAATTCCAGCTTTTCCTATATGCATTAATAGTGTCACAAACCCTCCTATTAGCAGGTAAAAAAGAAATGTCATAAAACAAAATACTTTTCCAGGAGACTCGTTAACAGTGTTAATTAGTAACAATAATGAATATATACCATTTATTCCCTTTTCATTCTAGTATTAAAACAGCTGTATTTATTACTTTAATTGTAAACTACTTTGAAGCCACAAGGCACACTACCACACGACACATAACGTTGGAACTGAGGCACAGCAGACATGCAAATATTTCACCAAACATGACACAATTTATCAATACATTCCATCTACCCATCCAATCTTCTACCGTATGGAGTGAAAACGCAAAGAAAAATGAAATTGTGTAATAAGAAAAATCGTCTTCGGAATACCATGCCGATACTCATAAAATATACATTGTGCATAAGAACCGTAATTTCTGTTTGAAGTTTCTCTACAAGTAGGCAAAAGCGAAGAATTCTAAGAAATCATACAATCATATTTCAAATGCAAACAAATACGAACAACACCATCTATTCCAGATAGTAGGAACCCAAGTAGGGCCCATCCTAGTCTTAAAAAGTGAACACACTGACTGATGTCTACAAAATCTGAACAAAATAGTAATGTCAAGTAGCGGAAAGCGGTGAAACAGAAACTCACCACACACGAGAGGAGAAAGGCGATAGCCTAACTAAAGCAACCTTGTGCAAGACACTGCGTCTCTAGTAGACATAAAAGTTACCCCTACAGCCCGAGATACCTTGCTTGGCAACCTTGCGGACTGCTGTAATTACCACAGCAGAGTCTGATGCCAGATACGAGGTTGTGCGAGCGGGCGCCAGATGTAGTGCTTGTTTTGCGAGCCAGATTTACGCGCTGCAGCGCTTTCTGAGACAATATTCCGATGGCTTATTAGCGGGGACACAGCTCGAGCTCGTAAAATCTGAGCAGAGGTGCTCCTGTTTTAATGGTCCCTTTCATCGGGTCGTTAAGCACAGGCGGAGTGAACGTGCCCTTGTTAAAAATTGCTCGATGCCAGAGACCTGTTTTTCTTCGTTGTCTGTCCCAGAAGCAAACGCTGACGGACAAATAAACCAATTTGATGAAATACCTGGCGACGTTTTTATTTCCCTTATTATTTTTATTTTAGGCGCCGTATCAAAGCAAATATCGAAATCACTCTCCGTCTAAGGAAATTGAGCCGCGCTGCCAGCGGTTTTGAGGCGGACTGTGTATCGGAGAGCGCAGTGTGCGTATGTATTTTGCGCCATCATGCGTGCGCCGGCGTTCGCGGAGCAGCCAGCAGCCAAAACGCGGAGTGCGGGCGAGCGCCAATCTCGCAGTCGTGCAGCGAATCGGAAATGAGTTTTGCGATCTGCATTCGCCGAGCCGGTACGCTTTTGCGGGACATATAGAGAGAAAGAGGGAGAGACAGAGAAAGAGAGCGAGAGAGAGAGAGGGAGAGAGAGAGAGAGAGAGAGAGAGAGTAGAAGGGGCGAGGGAGTGTAGCATAAGCGAGCGAGAGAACCAATCGCGGTGCTCACACATAAGCCACGGCGTTTCAGCCGAAGCGATCCGTTAGGATTATCGAAGACTACAACACAGAGCCGGTGTTCCTGCTGGCCTGTAGAGCAACGCGTTGTGAAATAATTAAAGCTACTACGGCTGGCCGGCTTGGCACAGAGAACAACCGTGGCCCCGGAAGATCCACTTCAACATGGTTCTGAGGTGCACCACATGCGGCTTCGTTTCTCAGGCGTTCGAACCAAAATGGAAACTCTTTGTAATTGTTTCGTAGACTCCCCTCAGCAGCATTGCCATTCGCCGTAAATCGCATCGCAAGTAAGTATTACAATAACAGGAACAAGTGCCTCCAATCAGTATTAACTGTTAGCGGTACCTAGACATCAAGCCACAGGTTGTAAGTGTAATTAAGAGTAACTAGTATAGCACAGCTCTTTATTTATGTGCTTTGATTCGTATGATAGTTACATCGTACATTTTATGTACTAAAATAGAGCTCTGTAAAAAAAACTCCACTCATTGTTTATCCAAAAACAATTATAAGTAGTCTAGACATCGAGCGACATATCGTGATATACCTAGACTTGAGTAACAAATCTTACATGTAGCGTAATTAATGTGGATTCCACAATATGTTTTATTTGAACGATTTTATTAATTTATTATAATTATCACTATGTCCATGATGTTAATATAAACAGTTAACGCCTTTATCAATGTCTAGCCCAAATAAAAGTTAACCTAGCCAACGAGTAACACAGTACAGTGTACTTAGATATCAGACTTGAAAGACATTAGACTTCTATGGCAGTTATGTTGCGTAATATGTTACGAGTATATGATGACATCAAGAATGGAATTTTTGTACTTCATAGAATTATCTCTGAATGTTCATTAGCACATACAACCTAGCAAATAAGATGATGCATTATTTCGACGTATGTTACTCAGTACTTAAAAAAAATAACAATGATTAGCTTGACTGCTTACTATATAGCGTCTTAGAATGTTTGGACGTTCCAGTTATATGTTTTAAAGACTGTTTTCAGTGTTGTATTTACTATAAGAATTATTTTGTAAAACTATCTAGTCAATACCACTAAAGTCCCTGATTAGATTGGGCATCGAAAACGAAAGACGAATATACTTTAAAGCATTTTTAATAATTATTTTCACAAGTTATTGTTATTGTACAGCTTTTTTAATTAATACGGTAACATATCTTAGTATTTTTTGAGTGTGCCTTGCTTTACGTGAAACCAAATTGTAAATTGTCCAGTTGCAGTGCCATCTGGCGAGCTAATGATATACGGTGCTGTTTACTCGACATCGTAGGCAGTGTTCAGCTGTGGTATGAGTATGAACAGCGCTGTCGGTGCCTTAATCTTATGTTTTGTATGTAACGTTGTTTTATTTATGACGCTCCGACATCCAGCGTCTTACACGATCCTTACACAAACATTTGTGGTGTGACACGATGCAAAGTGCAGATGGCGGAGAATGTGTGAATCGGAAAGCTGAGGCGTGTAACTTTTCCGTATGTATGCACTTTGGTTACACCTCTTGTAAAATTATTACCCTCTCAATCTGCTTATGTCCTTACAGATCCAAAGATGGCAACATAGTCTTATAGAAACGAGTCAACTTGGCTGTTTTGAGATTTTCCGGAGTTCACAGTAAATTTCTATTAATTCCACAGCCTTATGAAAAATCTGAAGGTTAAAAAAACTGAAACAAGCAATGCACTGCTTCGTAACTCAGTGCCTCGATCCACAATGCTTCACTGAATTTTGTGACATACGAACTTCTATTATATGTTTCGATTTCTTGCAGGCTTTAATAAACAACATGTTATCAACTAAATTTTAATTATGAAAAATCTTCCCAACAATGACGCGTTGTTGATGAATCTTCAATGTGCCGTTGCCTTAAAATGGCATACTTTCATAACACTTAGGTTATACGAGGGTGGTCCAGAAAGTAAGTTCCAATCGGTAGCGAAATGGACATCACAGTGAAACTCAATGAAGCTTTGCACAGCTGTATTGGGTAGTGTCTCTAGTATGACCGTCGATCGCATCAAGACACTCTTTTCAGTTACGAGCGCACTTTGAGCGAGTGCCTAGAACAACGATGCCACCCACCAAGTAGGAGGGATCGCTGAGAGGCTTCGCCTTAATGCATGCAGCCCACCGAACACAACTGCGACGCACGGCAATTCCATGGCAATTCTCAACCCACTCTGCAGGGGCAGTGAAGACGCTCCTGCAGCCTTTACTATGAGAAGTGATCGATCACCCACAACACAGCCCTAAATGGCTCGTCCTGAGTATCATCTCTGTTCGCCTGAAACGCTGCATACAAAGACAACACTTGGGAGCCGGCCACACGGTACAGACCAGCGTAAAGAATTATCGGAAAGCACAGGCGGCTGCCTTCTATGACGATTGTGTTGGAAATTTGGTATAATGCTCCGACAAATGTCGAAGTCGGAGCGGCGACTACGTAGAGAAATATCTGAAAAGCCTAGCTAACTCTTGCAAATAAAATGTTGGATTTTCACTGTGGTTTCCATTTAGCGGCCAGTCGGAACTTACTTTCTGGAAAACCCTCGTAACACGTAAATAACTAAATATGAAAATTTTTTTGCCACCAAGATAACGACTACCGCTATTTTATTATGACAAATCGTATCAATTACGACGCACTTTCGAGAGATCCTCAATGAGACGACGCTCTGAAACAACATACATTCGTAAGACGTAAGCTATAATGTAAAATCCACCAAATATGAGCTTCAACTGGAAAAGACGAAATCCACTTTGTTTTCTCCCAAGTTCTGCTTGTGACAGAAAACGATCTTGCCTGTTATTGGTTCAACGTTTCGCAGCGCATTGCCGAATACCGCAGGACTTATTTAGTGTTTCACGTGCGACAATGCATTCTCAACGTGAAATAACAGCATGTGACGTCACGAAATTCGTACGGACTCACGTCAACGTCAGCTAACTTGGAAATTAAAACTAACCTAGGCCTCTAACACATCTACATGAAATTTACATTTCCTAGATCTAAATGTATAAGGTACGCTTCTCTGACATTCATTTTTCCTTGATAATTCCTTTTTTCCACAAAAGTTTAAGGATTTTGTGGCAATGCTTAAGTCTTACCTCTACACAATTTTACTCTACTTACATTGACTGTAGCAACTCTAGTTGGCAACTGTAATTTTAGGTTGACTGGCGAAGTCATTTCGATGACTTGCTGAAGTCCATAATACTAAAAACGTTTTTCATTTTGCCCTTTGGGGTACACAAATTAGCTAGCAATAATCATTGTCTATTCTGTGTTGTGACAGTTCACTCGTGTGTTACCCTACACGTTCTTACTTCACCAAAGCTTTTGAGTTGCCCACTTTACCTTTTGACAAAAATCTTTCAGTGTCTTCGCTTAATTTTCCATTGGTTAACCCTGTGGACCAAGTTTAGGCTGAATTCTATCAAAAGATGATGGCATTTTTCGCCCATACATTACCTCATATGGCGAGAGGCCAGTTCCGGCATTAAATTCTGAATAGTATGTGCTGATGACAAAACTTAAATATATGTCCCAATTTGAATGCTGTGGATTTACATTACGGATTAACATTTTGGAGAGAGTACGGTGAATCCGTTATCTCTGTCCATTCGTTTAAGGTTGGAATGGTCTGGTACATAACCTCCTAATTTTCAGTAAGTGAAATAACTTTCATTAGGCCAGATACAAAGTTGGTTCACTGGTACCTAATAACCGTTTCAGGCATGCTAAATTGCAGTAAACTGCTGCTTGTCACACCCCTTGCTGCTGTACTCGCCTTCTGATCTGGAATGGCTACCATAAATAAATATAGTGGAAAATGATCTAACATTGTAAGGACACGTTTATTAGTCACCCGTGTTCTATTAAAAGTTCCTAGATCACCCAATCCTAGCATATAAAATTGTTTGTAACCTTCTGGTGGTCTCCATAAGTGAATTTCCGGATGATTCCAACCTGTAATTGTGTGAGGATGCAGTTTCTTACCTACTGTTCTATATCACTGCGACACCTTTTCCACCAAAATCTTTCTTTCCATCCATGAACTGAAAAGATATGGTTGTGTGTTTCATGTAATACTTCCATTCTCAGCAGTGCACGAACTGCAGTGTGAGGTCCATACTTTGTAGATCTGCATAGCAAGGCTTCTTGCGATTGACACTGAGGTGGCATTCGTAATAACTGATATGCACAGTCAGTTGATTTGGCCCTTATCTAATCTGCCTGGTCTCTGCCTACTACTTGTGAAACTGCTATCTTCATTCTTATGATATCAGCATTCTTACGTATGACTCCTGGCTTATGAATTAATTCATAGACGAACTGACTTAATTTTAATGCTCATCTCGCTAATCACTTGACGGATCTTTTAACCCTAATAACAGTTATAAAGACTTTTAGTCTGTAAGTTTTAATTTACGACCATACATACAGCAACGAAACTGAGAAATTCCCTAAATAACTGCTAACGTTTCATTTTTAGTTGTTGAATAATTACTTTTAGCCTTATTCTAGAGGCATTCGCCACTGGATGTTCTTTCCCATCAACATTATGACTTAAATACAACCCAGTGCGTTGTTGGAGGACCCAAGTATGAATTCCTGTTCAAAGTCACTGATTATTAACACAGGATTTGATATTGATGCCTCCATTATCTTGAATGCTTCTTGACACTAAGTTACTGATTAACAAATTTTCGTAGCAGCTTTGTTAACAGGTCTGCAGTTTCATCTAATCCATTCATGAAGTCACTATAATAACTGCAACACCCAATGAACGACTGTAATTGCTCAGTAGTTTGTGGCATCGAAAATTCAAGTGCGGTGGAAGTAAGTTGAGGATAGGTCCCCGCTCCATCTTGACCGATAACACGGCCAAGATAACTAACTCGTGTCTGAGCAAATTGGCATTTCTCCAGACTAAGCGTAAGGCGAGCTGCAGTCAATCTTCTATAGATTTCATCCCGACATTTAACATGATCTTCTATAGTTATCGGATACAAGATTGTATCGACTGGATATACCATAAAGATCATTGGTTTCAATCCATGAAGTACCCCATCTAATAGGCGTTGGAATTTAACCATAGCCTTTTTCAATTAAAATGTCATTCTTCCATATTGGTGATAACCTGAGTGTCTTTGACGGCCGGAGTGGCCCAGCGGTTCTAGGCGCTACAGTCTGGAACCGCGCGTCCGCTACGGTCGCAGGTTCGAATCCTGCCTCGGGCATGGATGTGTGTGATGTTCTTAGGTTAGTGAGGTTTAAGTAGTTCTAAGTTCTAGGGGACTGATGACCTCAGGAGTTAAGTGCCCTAATGCTCAGAGACATTTTTGAACCTGAATGTCTGGTGAAAGCTGTTTTGGGTCTATCTTCGGGAAATACTAACGACTGTTGATAATGACTCCTAAGATCAAGTGTTGAAAAATATTTAGATCTTCCTAGGATGTCTAATGTATCTGTGATGTTCAGGATCGTATATGCATCAGTTGTGGTTCGTGCGTTCAGGTAACGGTAGTCCCAACATTATCGATATTTTCGAGTACCGTCAACTGACTTGTTGGGTACCATAACAGAATTTGCTGACATGAGACTATACCTATACTCGATAATACCCTCAGTTAAATGTTGATCTATAAAGTCGCCTTCTAGTGGCGGTAGATGTTTCGCTTTTCTGTGTGGTTTCGTATAGACTGGTGAATTGTCGCCTGTTGGTATGCAGTGTCGTGTGATAATAGCTGCTGATAATGGATAATCTGAACTGAATAACTCTGAATATAATAACAACAAAGTCTCCATGCTTCCAATTCACTGTCTTTCAAGTGACGAACCTTGGCAGGTGGTACAGATGCATAGACGGTTTGTTTGATGTTCTGATCATCTCGTGATACACCAATATCCTCATTATAATTAAGCCTTTCGGGAAATTCAGTTCATCTGTCTCAAAGTTATCAAATGTTACCGGGACCATCAGTTACTCATTAACAGTTCTTTGTATAAAACAATGCATTTCGTCTAATGCTTCATTGTTCTGCAGTGGTTGAACCACATATAATCTCTGTTGTGGCACATCGGAATTTATAGATGCCCACATCAACTTCCCTGTAGCAACAGGTATTTTCGTATGCATAATTATTTTTAATGTAGGTGTAAGTAGTTCAGTTGGTGACACCTTAGTAATCCGTGTACTGTGCGACATTAAAACATTTACAGCTGTTGGATTCATTGGAAACATGTTCGCACCAGGCTCAACTGTGCACAATGCAAGATTTATTTTTGCGTGGTGGGTATCCAGGAAGTGGAGTTCGAGAAGCGCAGAGTATCATTATCTCACAGTTGGCAACAGTTCAATGTTTTTCGTGGGCATCTGTTTTCTGACTGGTTTGATGCGGCCTGCCACGAATTCCTCTCCTGCACCAATCTCTTCATCTCGGTGTAGCATTTGCAACGTACGTCCTCAATTGTTTACTGGATATATTCCAATCTCTGTCTTCCTCTACAGTTTTTGCACTCTACAGCTCCCTCTAATACCACTGAAGTCATTCCCTGACGTCTTAACCAATGCCCTATCATCCAGTACCTTCTCCTTATCAGTGTTTTCGACATATTACTTTCCTCTCCGATTCTGTACAGAGCCTCCTCATTCCCTACCTTATCAGTCCACCTAATTTTCAACATTCATCTGTAGAACCACTTCTCAAATGCTTCGATTCTCTTCTGTTCTGGTTTCCACACAGTCCATGTTTCATTACCATACAATGATGTACTCCAGACGTACCTTCTCAGAAATTTCTTCCTCAAATTGAGGCCCATATTTGATACTAGTAGTCATCTATTGACCAGAAATAGACTATTCTGGAATCTTTTGCCAATGGAGAGGTGATCATGAAAAATTTTTTCAATTACAGGCCAGATGTCCTTTGGATGCAAGCTACGTGTCTTTAATGCAGTGGTTTCCATTGCCTTCTGCATCCTCATGCTGCTGATCATTGCTGATTCTTCCGCCTTTAGGGAAGGACAAGAGAGTGCCCTGAACCTCTGTCCGCTCCTCCGCCCTCTTTGACATGGCCGTTGGCAGAATAAGGTTGATTTATTATGTCGGAAGTCTTCGGCCGCCATTACTGATTATTAATCAGAATGTAAGTGGTGGCGGGATTCGAACCTGGACGCTACCCCTAGACCACGGGTGCAGCGTTAACAGTTCCATACGCTCATAAAACTCCACTTTTCCAGTTCCTGAATGCACTGTGTTGTCCCCAATGACACCAAATAATTACTTTCTACTTCACGTAATTTATACCCTGGAGTCGCTAGTCTTCTCCTACCCACGAGGTCTAGACTAGTGGCAGGTAGATGTGCATCAGTATCGAATAAAAATTTACATTCTTTACCATTTCACAAAAGATATTTTGGACATAATACATCCATCAGTACGGCTAAACTCTACCATATCACAACCAAAGATAGAGAAAAATGTCTTTTATGCTTACCACATTGCGGTTACTGCTGCAGTGTGTGAACGTCATAGAGGCGGACAGTTGCCTCCGAATTCCAGGCATTGGAGTCCAACACTTCGAAAGCCACGTTACACGACAACTGTTGGTACCGGTGAAACGTCAATGATGTTAGTAAAACATTATTACAGTTCAGTCTTTTTACTCTCAATGTTTACAAGTCGCCGTCCTTCAGCACCAGCTTCGGCTCTTGGTAATTCATCCGTGCTTTGGATTCTAGCTGATGTCCATCGAGTCACTTCAGTGTTATCATGTCTTGGAGCAGATGTCAGCGATGCTGTGAGGAGATTTCGGTCTGGAGTTTGGGGTGAATTCGGTCCCACTCCGAACTCTACAATGGCCCTTTGTGACCCAATCGCGATGTACCAGCTGTCGGCAGCCGTGTAGTCGGTTGATCTCCTCCTTAATCCTGGTAGGTGTCAGCAGCCAAAAGTGCCTACTGAGTGCTGAAGAGCGACTTTTACCGCAAGGAGGCTTGGTTGCTGGCTTCCATGTTGCAGATCCGTGCTGGGCAGCACTCTGTGATGTGGCGTTGTCGAGGGACAGACAGCTTCTCAATCCGTAGATGGTAGGCAGGGAACAGCATGAAGTTCATCAGGTGAAGGCCATCATCTCGCGTACATGGTTGGCTACTTCATAGACTGTGCTGGAGCATCTAAGACATAGATTGACTACAGTGTCGTTATCATGGAATCTAGTGTTGTTACTGTGAATGCCATCGATGACAGTGATCAACTCATGATGAGAGCTGGAGAGCTGGGATGTTTAAAGAGAGCTGACGTGATGCTATGTCGCAAGTTTCGGTCCGTGGTGACTTGTTCTGCTATAATCAGTTAACAAGCTGTGAAATGCTGTGTCAGTTCCTCACTAGGTGCTCTTGTGAGATATATAGAGCTCCTTGAAACATGTGTTACGAGCTCACAAATAAGCTTGTCTAGCTTCCTTTTGTTTTCTGTCAGAGTCTCTTTTCTGCTGAATGTGTATCCTCACAGGCAGACGGCGTCGGAATGCTTTGAACTCTCCAACTTGCGACATAAAATTGCCTCTCTTTCTGCTTCTGCTTCCATCTCCGACTTGACTTGAATTTGCCTGTGGTAATGTGAACCAGTTTTACTAAATTTTCTACAAGCTGCGACATCGTCGCGAAAAAAACAGTGACCCGTATATGTAATAAGTTTCTTTTAATTTACGTCTATGGTCACAAACTTTTTCTTAACAGATTACCGGTTTCGGTCTTTAATGACCATCATCAGTTCTGTTTCATAAAAACAAAGTCCTAATGTACTGCAGCCATAGAGGCATCGTCAAATGGTAAATGCGGAATCAGCACCAACATCGTCAAATACATATAAATAACATCACATGCACAAGTCATGTTGTCAGTAGTACTACTGTGTTTAAGAAACAGGTCTGATGATAGTCATTAATGACCGAAACCGGTAATCTGTTACCAAAAAGTTTGTGACCATAGACGTAAATTAAAGGAAACTTTTTATAAATTTTTCTAATATCTATCCCTTTACTATTCTGTGCCGTAAAATATGTTACTACCTCCTGCAGGCTTTATTCACCGTTAAGTTTTTAACTGGCATTTAATTACAAAAAATCCTTCCCACAACAATGCGTTATTGATGAATCTTCAATTTACTGTTGTCTTAGGACGGCGTACTTCCATAACACACACACACACACACACACACACACACACACACACACGCACGCACACACGCAGCGCGCGTAATAATACGTAAGTAACTAAATATGAAACTTCTTTAACCACTCATAAGATGACTCTCGCCATTTTATTATAAGAAATTGTACTAATAATGAAGCATTTCCAAGAGATTCTCAATGTGTTATTGCTTTAAAACAGCGTATATTCTTAGGACGTAAGATATAATATAAAACTTACCAAATATTCTACTGAAAACGACGTAATTCAGTTTGGCGTCTTCCACGTTCTGCTTCTGACTGATAGAACGTTCTTGCCCTTTGTTGGTTCAATGTTTCGCAGCTCACTGTCGAAATACCGAAGAACGTGTTTCGTGTTTTGCAGGCGGCAATGCCTGCTTAATAGTAGGAAGTGGCTTCATGAAACTCGTACAGGCCCACGTCGACGTAAGCTAACTTGTCCTGTGTGAGGACGGCTTTAGGAGAATTGAGTTGGGTCGGAGACGTAAGCTTTTTCGAAATTTGAATGTTATAATGTTACATGTTCTGTGATTTCTTTAACTTTTTCCTACATTTGGCGTTTCGGTAGCTTCAATTTTGAGAGTGTTGCTTCGGACGTGGCAGTGTAATGTGAAGAAAAAGTAATTTTTGTTATAAAAAAGTTTAGTTGGAATATAAATGGTTGTGAAAATTAAACTAAAGTGTAGGTGATATATTTTAGTACTAAGTTTCCTCGTCGTGAGAAAAACTATCTGGAACGGAATATTAATCACTCGCCTCCCCCTGACTGTTGTGTCAAACATCTGACTCCCTCTACGGCTTCCAATACATTCTTTTTTTCCATTTTTGTCGTCATTTCTCCATATTTGCCTGCTGAGGAAGAAACACAAAAATTTAGGTTATTATTAAATCTGTTTTGTCCCTAAATTGCTTTGTCCTTTAGAACGCGAACGCGCAGTTGTAGATTAACAATTCCAATGCTAGTATTAGAGACAGACATTGTCACAGTCTACAGTAATAGAAAATAATATCTAGAGATACAGTAAAAAAGTAATATTAACTTACTTAGAAATAAAATACAACGTTTCATGATTCTAAATTAGTGAGCGATCTGTTGCTGCTGTGGCGATACAGTTTGAAACAAATCTTCTTGTCTGACAACAATCCGCTGTCCCATACTATTCAACCTTCCCCAGCGTTTATGCTGGAGTTGTAAAAAACTATGAGAGCAACTGAAGCAAAGCGTGCCACTTAGTTGGTGTGACATGTTTATGATGGACCTTTGATAGCAGCGTGTACTGAGCAAAAAAAGTACGAGGGTCATTCCGAAATTACCGCCTTTCAATAATTTCGTGGAAGCCACAACATATAAATGAAGCGCAATGACGAAATTAAATGTGACAGGATTTTAGCTACATACAGCCATTCTTCCATATAAACTATGTGATCAAAAGTATCCGGACACCTGGCTGACCCGGTGGAGGCTCGAGTCCTCCCTCGGGGATGGGTGTGTGTTTGTTTGTCCTTAGGGTAATTTAGGTTAAGTAGTGTGTAAGCTTAAGGACTGATGACCTTAGCAGTTAAGTCCCATAAGATTTCACACACATTTGAACATTAGAACACCTGGCTAAACACGACTTACAAGTTCGTGGCGCCATCCATCGCTAATGCTGGAACTCAATATGGTGTAGGCCAATCTTTAGCCTTGATGACAGCTTCTACTCTCGCAACCATACGTTCAATCAAGTTTCTAGGGGAATGGCAGCCCATTCTTCACGGCGTGCTACACTGAGGAGAGGTATTGAAGTAGGTGGTGAGGCTTGGCACGAAGTAGGCGTTCCGAAACATCTCAAAGGTGTTCTGTAGGATTCACGTCAGGACTCTGAACAGGCCAGTCCATTACAGGCATTTTACTGTCGTGTAACGATTCCGCCACTGGCCGTGCGTTATGAACAGGTGCTGGATCGTGCTGAAGGATGCAATCACCATCCTCGAATTGCTCTTCAACGGTCAAGAAGGTGCTTAAAACGTCAACGTAGACCTGTGCTGTGACAGTGCAACGCATAACAACAAGGGGTACAAACCCCCTCCACGACAAACACGACCACACCATAACACTACCGCCTCCAAAATATACTTTTGGCACTGCACACTCTGCTAGATGACGTTCACCGGGCATTCGCCATACCCACACCCTGCCATCGGATTGCCACATTGTGTACTGTGATTTGTCACTACACAACGTTTTTCCACTGTTCAATGGTCCAATGTTTACGCAACTTACACCAAGCGAGGCGTCGTTTGGCATTTACCGGCGTGGTTCAAATGGTTCAATTGGCTCTGAGCACTGTGGGACTTAACTGCTGTGGTCATCAGTCCCCTAGAACTCAGAACTACTTAAACCTAACTAACCTAAGGACATCACACACTTCCATGCCCGAGGCAGGATTCGAACCTGCGACCGTAGCGGTCACGCGGTTCCAGACTGTAGCGCATAGAACTGCATGGCCACTACGGCCGGCTTACCGGCGTGATGTGTGACTTGTGAGCAGCCGCTCGACCATGAAATCCAAGTTTTATTGTCTCCCGCCTAACATGATAATACCTGCAGTGGATCCTGATGCAGTTTGGAATTCCTGTGTGATGGTCTGCGTAGATGTCTGCCTATTACATATTACGACCCTCTTCAACTGTCGGTAGCCTCTGTCAGTCAACAGACGAGGTCGGCCTGTACGCTTCTGTGCTGTACGTGTACGTTCACGTTATCACTTCAGTATCGCATCAGAAACAGTGTACCTAGGGATGTTTAGAAGTGTCGAAATCTAGCGTACAGCCGTATGACTGAAGTGACACCCAATCACCTGAGGACGTTCGAAGGCCATGAGTTCCGCGGAGTGCCACATTCTGCTCTCTCACGATGTCTAATGACTACTGAGGTAGCTGATATGGAGTACCTGGCAGTAGGTGGCAGCACAACGCACCTAATATGAAAAACGTATGTTTTTGGAGGAGTCCGGATACTTTGGATGCATAGTGTATCACTGTACGTTATGCACTCTTGCAAACGAGGACGAGAACCTCAGTGTCTCGCTCACTGAAACATGAACCAGCTGCAGCTAGCCACTGCCTTACAGCAGTGATTACAGCTTCTTAGTCTGAGTGTTGGTGACAGCTACGGTGGTTTTTCAAATGCGGTTATAAACATCCATGGCACATATTACCACTGTGTCAGTGGTAGTGGCCCACCTTCTACCGACGTTCAGTCGGTGCAGAGGTCGCAGTTTGGATTTAACACATCTGTAAAGATCGACACTGTCCTGACATCTTCACTCCACGTTGTTGGCTGTTATCATGTACTATTGGCTGATATGGACTGCTACTGTACGTGACGGATTTTTTTTTTTTTTTTTTTGGGCTGATTGTTAAGTGAAGGAGTCGGAACATTACAAGGAGAGCAAACTGTTCTATTACGACATTACCATTAATTAAAATAACAAAACTATAGTCATCACAAAATCATGTGGCCACGTGGTCATGTCGCTATGCGATCTACAAATCCCACACTAAATAATCCATATATATATATATATATATATATATATATATATATATATATAATTAATATACTTTTCATACTCAAATTAAACACGGGTAAAGCTCTATTAATCTTTAACTGATATGTACTGCATGCAGACTTGTGGTATGAAATATATCATTATTGGCTTCCGGCAGGACTTGAACTGAAACTGTGTGGACCACCACTACATTATTCCACTGAATGCCAGCAAGACTAGAACACTACTACACAGCACGCGCGGATATTAGATGAAATGATTCGGGCTCTTCATACCTATTATACATTTCAAGTACTAGGGGAGAGTGTTGTGATGTACTTGGTCGATCGTGTACCTAGGAACATACGACGTTTGCTTGTCGGTGTTGCACCCTAGCTACAGATCGTAGAAGAACGTGAAGGAATGCGTACTAGAAACAACCGTTTTACACTCTTCTTGTTATTAAACATAAGGTTGTGTTTTGTGCAGTATCACGAGATCTTCATATTATAGTACTGCGTAATCCACTGACGCAAAGAAAGGCGTTTGGTGACATGAACGAAAGTTGGTAGTCGTGTTTCTACATCTGAAAGAATGATATATGTTCAAATTTCGCGCCAGTCGCATTAGAACGATACTAGTAGCGCCACTATGAGAATATAAATCACGTTTGCTTTACAAAAACACTACAACGATCGTGAGCGTTTGTTACCTTTAAGACCGGACGAGGTGAGTTGGTGTTAGTCAAGAATGCCATTAAGGCGATAAAGACGCCATTAACAACACCTCATTCAGTTTGAACGACGTCGCATAATAGGGCTACGAAGAGCTGGTTGTACCTTCTGCGTTATTGCAGAAACAGTTATCAGGATTGTACCCATTATATAGAAATTCTTCCAACCCCTATCCATATGTGGCATACAGCAAACCAGTGCTTAACAGTACTGGTTAAAAACAGTCTTGGTTGGAATTTTAGTTTTTAATTTATCAACGACGCTTTTCGGCTTATTTAGGCATCTTCAAGTTATCTTCTCTAGATGGAAGCGAGAGGCACCAAGATCTGCACAACGCATGGTGCCTCTCGCGCGCATCTAGAAAAGATAACTTGAAGATGCCTAAATAAGGCGAAACGCCTCGTTGATAAATAAAAAATTAAAATTGCAAGCAAGACTGGTTTTAACCAATACTGTACCCATTCTACATGATTTCTGGCAGCGTTGGTTAGGATAAAGCACGGTCGCAAGAAGAACAGCAGGCCACATGGCACTACCATCGTGTTCAGCGTATGCCTCCGGCACACATCATACTGCATCTGCAGCAGCACTTTGAGCAGCCAGTTAGCACCTCAGATACACTGCAAAATGTTAAAAATCGGTTACTTCAAAGACTTGCATTCCACTGACTGCCATCCACCGCCATTTCCAACTTCACTGGTTTCAATTGAGAGAACCATGGTCGTCGTGGTGGAGGGCAGTCGTGTTTCTGATGAAGGCCGGATCTGCATCGATGTCAGTGATGGCTGTGCGTTGAATAGAAGGAGGCCAGCTAAGGGCATGCAATCAACTTGTCTGCATGCTAGTCACCAGGGACTTACACTTCGAATCATGATTGGGGTGCGATTTCGTAAGGGAGCAGAAGCACTCCCGTCGTTAACGCAAGCACCCTGACTACAAATTTGTATGTCGATCGGGTGACTCGACCTGTTTTCCTGCCATTCATGAACAGCATTCCAGGTGGTTTTCCAACAGGATAGCGCTCGCCCACATACTGCTGTTGTAACCCAACATACTCTCCAGAGTATCGACAAGGTGTTTTGGCCTGCTCGATCACGAGATCTGTCTCCAGTCTAGCGGTTATTGGACATCCTCAGACGACGACTCCAGTGTCTTCCACAAACAGCATTAACTGTCCCTGTATTGACAGACCAAGAAAACAGGCATGGAATTCCATCCAACATACTGGGAGAAACAATTTGTTTAGGAGCGGTGGCTATAAAATAACCTGGCTGACGCTGTCGCAGAGAGAGTACGCAGGCACCGTAGATGAACAACCAATAGCTGCGAAGCGTGAAGCCTTCTCAGTCAAATGTGGCATCTCTGGTGTCTGTGGACAAACCACCGTGGCAATGGCCTTCGTTTCTGTAAGATCTGTTGCTTTGTTTTGCCGGACAAATGATGAGTGTAATAACAGAGCAAAAACTGTTATGAAGTTTCACGTTAAACTTGGAAATACTGCTATAGAAACCTATATTTTGCTAAGAGAAGTGTATGGCGGTGGTTGTTTATCATGTGGCTGTTTATTTTGAGTGATTCAAGAGTTTCCAAGCCAGCAGAGAAGTTGAAGATGACACACATTTGGGACGCCCTTCAACATCAAAAACGAATGAAAATATAAAAAAATAGATATTCGATATGACCATCGATTATGTATTCGATGAGTCGCTGAAACAATAGGTATTGACAAAGAATGCATACGGCAAATATTATGAAACTTGGTTAACATGAGAGAAGTGTGTGCGAAATGTGCTGGAAATTCACACGATAGATCATGAAGAAGCTGATGTAAATGTATATACTGACACTTTGAATATCATTGAAAATAATTCTAATTTCCAGAAAAGAGTGATAACACATGATGAATCTTGGTTTTTCACTTGTGATCCAGAAACTGAGAGCCAGCCAATGGCCCCGATGGGCTCATCTTCAGCGAGAGGGCATAAACTTAGAATGAGCAAATCAAGGTTCAAAGCAATGTTGACTGCTCTTTCAATAGGCATGGAACTTTTAACAAATAAAAATAAAATAATAATAATAATAATAATTTGTAATAATAATAGTTTTTGTTTGTTTGTTTGGATAAGTAACTGAGAGATTAAAATTTACGCCGTGAATTTATCGAGCTTCGCACGTCCGAAGATGTACGGAACGTAGCCAGGGCTCATTATACACTTTTTGTAGACAAAGTCTGATATCTGACCTCAGCTTCAATCATGACAATGGGGTGACAGACTACTAAAACAGAGAAAAGCATACGATTAAATAAAACATATATTCATTACAACATATACATTACGATATAAATGACACGTAAAATTCTAGATAGATAATGGCAGATAATTTACAAATGAGAGCGACTTATTAATTCTGCCCCTCTTTTCTGCAAATAAGTATCAATGTGGAGCCACACAAAATATTACGTCCTTCTAGGACAACGAATGACATAAGAGTGGGTTGATGCCTACTAGCTGCGACAAGAGAGCGGTGTTCTTCTTTTATTTTGCTTTCTCTTGTCTTAAAAAATCGATACACATAATCTAAGTTAAGTAAATTAAATATCGTCTGTGCTCGAGTGCAAATGGTTCCTTAAAAACTGTTTATTTTCACTGCGTTCCTGAAGGTCAAAGTATTAATCAACGTTACTACCTGGAGGTTCCTGCTCGAATCTGTGAGAAAATAAGAGACAAAAAACGCAAACTATGCAAGAAAAAATCATGGGGATCTGCATGAAGACAACGCACGGGCTTATACCGGATTGTTTGCTAAGGGATTTCTACTAAGGTACGTATGCCATGCTAGACCATCCACCTTATGCGACTGACATGGCATCATGTGAGTCTTATCTGTTCCAAAAAGTCAAATCTGCATTACAAGGAACGAGATGACAGTCCATTAACGCAGTGAAAGGAAAAGGGCACACCTCATCAAGTAACTCACACATGAAGACTTCTGGCAATTTCCATCAATGGAAAATTCGCATTTGAATGTTATTGGGGTAGAGGAGGGGAGTACATTGAGCGTGAGAATACCTAAATATGTGTTTGTTAAAAAGAAAGTGTTTTACAACAATAGCCATATTATAGCCACACATCATATTGGTTCCAATGTCCTACAATTGTAGTTAAAACCAACTGTGGAAACGAAGTCCCACATTTCCACAGCACAGCACTGAAAGTAGAGCATTTTCTTTTCTTGCATGGTTTTAACAGAAAGCCTGCACATCGTTATTTGTTTTTCAAACACCAAACCGCACTAACGTGCCACAATGTACAGGTGTTTCAAAAAGAACTTCCTAGCTTTATGTATAAATTTAATGGGGAAATTAATGAAAAATTACATCAGTAAGTGCATATCATGAAAGAGAATTCCTTCAAGTTTTGCTTAATGTTAGTAGACGTCAACGTGGGATCCATTTATTGCCCTGCACACGTCGAGACGTTATTTCACTTCTCGCCGCGTATTCCCAAACATTACAGGTGTACCTCTAACTGTCGCAACCGCCGCGACCATTTTTTCCTGTAATAGATTGACGTCTCTGATCTTTTCACTGTACACAAGATTTTTGTATGTGGCCCCAAAAGAAAAAGTCCAGTGGGGTTAAGACTGGGCTTCGTGGTGGCCAACCCTGCCTATACACCTTCCTGGGAAACGAGATTGAAGACCCACATGCACATGGTTACTGTAATGAGGTAGGGCGCTCTCTTCTTGGATAAAACACTAGCCCCTTTTCCGCCTTAATATCGTCCGTTCGGGGAAAGACGTACTCTGTCAACATGTCACAGTAAATGTCACCGTTTATTGTTTTTTCTAGAAAAACGAAAGGACCAATCACACACAGTCTTCCATGAAACTGCACCAGACATTAACTTCGGAAGAGTCACGTTGATGCTGAATAACTTCATGTGTATCCTCAGCCCACCCCCACTTCCCCCAATTTTACAGTTATGACGATTAACTGTTCCACTGACATGAAATGTAGCCTCATCAGGAAATAGAATAGTTTTTAAAAATACTAACATCAGCATTAGTTCTGTGTAGTAAGGAAGCAGGAAACTCATACCTTTCCATTTTATCAGTAGGTTTTATTTCATGTAACAGTTGCAATTTGTAGGTGCACAACTTAAATCTTTTATGCACAACATTGTACACAGTATCTTACACAGTATCTTTAGGCCCTCCTAATTGTAGACTACGTCTCGCCAATGACTTCTTCGGGCTCCAAACACACGACACACGGATCCGTTCAACACCACCTTCAGAAGCTCTCGGTCTACCTGCTAATTTTGTTTTTAAAACACTAACGGTTTTCTTGAAAGACTTAAGCCAATGACGGATAGTTTTTGCTGTAGATGGTTCACCACCATGCTGACATCTAAAATTATGTTGGACTGTTATAACTGATTCAGTTTTCACAAGGCAAATAACACACTGCGGTTTCTGTTGCGGAGTATACATGTTGCTGTGTTGCTCTGCACTGTACTACACGCACGCCTTGACTGAACTGAGGGGACATTGGAAAAAGAGAGCACTGGTGCCGTCTCAAGGTCAAGCAGACCTGCCAGCTGCAGGGGGGCAAAACTTCGAGAGTTGAGGAATGAAACACCCTGTACATATTGTAGGACACATTCAAACTGGAGAGTTCTTTTTCAAACACACTGTATTGTATTCCTCTCAAACGCGTTTCGCCCTGCTATTTAAAAACTATGTAGCCTATGTTCGTCCGAATGCTTATTAGTACTTCACGTAAAAATTGGAAGTAAATCATTTAAGAACTTCTCGAGACTTTTGTCTACAATGTTTCTCCTATATAGTGAACGTCTCCCGAATGTTTATTAAAATCTCATGGAAAAGTTTGAAGATAATCTACAAAAATTTTCCAGATTTCTGCTAACCATATTTCCCCATTTATGTCCATACGAATGTTTATTAGGGTATCGTGGAATAATATGATGTCAATCGCTCAAAGAACTCTTCGGAATTTTTGGAGATAACATTTTACTCTTCCGCTTCCTCTCTAGACATCTGTCTGTTGGTCAGTCATTTAGGAGCCTAGCACTTTCTCTTCGAGTTATAGTTGCAACTGTTGCGAATATCTTATGTGAAGCAACTAAATTTGTATCCGCAAATTCTCAAAAATAAATATTTCCTATATAGATGATTTAAAAAAAAGTCATTGTAGTAGACGACTACACGAGAGTTTTTCTAACTATGTAGATCGAAAATGCAATCGAATTACATGCTCATCCCACTCTAGATTTGACTTTAGTAACTACAAACATTATGACTATCATGGTGTTAATTATATGTTAATAAACATTAGTGTTGGTGATTACGGAAAAAGGCTATGATGGGAAAATTAGGTCTTCATCTTTGTTCCTGCACCTGTCAGACGGGAGACTAATAATTCCTGATATTGTGCTCCACCTTTCGATCTGTTGTAATTCCAGGGGATGAAGCTACTCCCTTTGAATCCGTTTGCTTAAACCTTACTGATGGCGTCAGTTACAAGCTGACAATTAATGCTTCAACATTTGGTTGTATGGAGCACAAAGAACTGTTGAATGTGCATTTATTACTATGTTTTCTAAATAAAACTTCTATAGACGCGGCTGACGATTTGTTAAATTCATTTGCTTACTGCATAATTTAAGAAGTGACAACAAAATTATCTTACATGAAAAATCACTGTACGGCCAATAACTTTGTCATCTAAACACGCTTCTTTCGGAGGATCACATCAAATGACTACAAAAAAATATTGACGATCTTTTTAAAGCTTTGTTTGTCTGCGTACTTGATAAATTCACGCTACTTACAGTAATCAAATGACCACTGTGAAAATAAACTTTTCACTTATGTATCGTTTTCATTTTAACTACCATTTATTTAAAATTTTTATGATAAACGATTGTTATGGTTTTAATATCTTTGGTTCGACAATGGAGGGCTGGCTAACATTTAACAAATAAAATTTTCGACTTTCAGTGTGGATAACAGTGAAGTGAACTCACGCCAGGATTATCGACGTCCTTACAGTCGCTCAGTTACTAAACTTGGCTCAAAGCGATGCTCTAATATAAACACTGTCTTGGGAATGCTGTTTACACTATTCACTGCTATGCTAGATCGTATATGCCACTACCGTCGCTCTACTGGCTCATCGCAGCTCCTACATAAACGGAGCCTTCTGTAAGCATACAGTCTTGATAGCTATACTCGTCTCTATTTTCCATAGTGATAGCAGTACGCCGGATGAGCAGAAAATTGACCTATTGGTTACAGATTGTAACCGCACCACCGACCACCATAAACGCCAGTCGATGCTAACGATATATCTCTGCGAGGAATTTTTAAATAGTTGTGATCTTGAGATAACCTAATGGAAACAGAGCGATCAAACTGGGATTCGTTTCCGAAACACTCCAGCAGAGTATAACCAACAGTAAACGGTGCGTCAGGAACAGACGTTCTTCCAGTACTAAAGCAAGTTGTAACATTACATATTAAAACCGGTCGCCAGCCTAATTAGGTATTCTTGTGTCAAACAAAATGATAAAGCAGAAGGCAATGCTAAGGCTAACCTAACCTTCCTTGACACATGCACTAAATTTCTTCATATATCTGTTCATACTACAACACAGAAACCTAATCCTGCAGATAAATGTGTTATTAACAGACAAATTGCCAAGGAGATAGTAAACAGTACAATATTCGTCTCAACAACACGTACCTTAAATGAACTAGATGTATCAGTTTATAAAACCATTTATCGACACACATGAAGCTAGTAGCAATACTTAACAGGGAAAAGTTTGAAATGATTCTGAATTTAAAATGGGGGGTTTGCTAATGATCATAATCTATAACTACATTCCTTAGTACAGGGCCTCTATGCCTGTGCTTTAACCAAACTTGCATTAGAATAAATAACGCAGTAAATACTTATCTCTTAAACTCGGTTTGAAGCAACTAAATAGAATGCAAATCTAGTTACACTTGTTCTGAAGGAGTCTTGGCAATTGCTTCATTAACTAACTAGTCTAGTACACGAGGACCCTTAAATTTTCATTGTATGGAGAACCATGCTCATGAACAAAACTACACCAGTATGTATGAGAAATGGTAAGTAACGTTACTAATTAAGTAAAGCAGAACAGACTATAGCTCTTTAAATAATAAATGTGCTTTCATTAGCAAACTTTTGACCCACTCAAAAGTATAATTGGCCGTGCAGATGACAACACAACATTAAATTCAAGTTCAACCACTTTCTGATTATAAATTAGGACACTTTGAATATAATTCGCTAGGATACGATTCCTGTCCAAGTTTGTGATTTGGGATAATCACGGGCGTAAGAGAGACTTTTTAGCAGCACCACAATTATTATTATAAAATCAACCAAATTTCACAAATATCTGGTCCATTTACAGAGTACCAAATATAAACAATTTAGTGGAAGGCTGGCGGCACTGATGAGGCAATTTGCAGTGGCTGTTAACCTGGCGGCGATGCTATCATAGCAACACTGTTGGCTTCGCCCTGTTGCATATCTTCTTGGCGTCGGAATTATATTTTTAGGGCCAGAAACCATGCCATGATAATGGTAACATCAAATGCAGCATCTAAGTCCCATAAAGAGTGCCCTTAAGCTTTTATGGCCTCAAAACTCCAGGAATATGAGCCACAATGATACACTGCTGCTAGCGATGTGTTAGGCACGGCACTGCTCAGTCCAGATTAATTACCCGTTACAAAGGACGAGTTGCCACTTGCGCGCCAACCACACCTTTTCCAGTCAGCCAGCCTACTTCTGTAGCTGCGAGGCTTCACCACATCTTTTATATTCAACACTACGGTCCCTAACTATGGATCAAGTCATTTACAGTAATTACATAACAATCATTTCAGTAGTTATTTAAATTCACAAGCATAATTTAAACAACAAAGTTCAAAACCTCACATAACTGAAATATGTATACATAGTCAAGAAATTCCATGACAGATACAGCATTATACGTAAGGAATACTACAAACTGACACAGAAATATCGACACAGATACAAAATAGGTCAAAAATAGGTGTTACAATGTGTTCGCGAATGCTTATCGTACTGTACATCTTACTTCACCCTCTTTTTTCTGTCTTCCTTTTATTTTATTTTTTACGTATGAAAGCGTACATTATGCCGTCACGTGGAATGTTTTGATTCTGTTTTTGAGCCCTGTCACATCAGGAATAGCGGGACGGAATCTATCTCTGTTCAGTTATTTCTTCTGTATTCACTAATCTAATGAAAGGAGGGATCGCTACATAAGTTTCTCAGCAAAAGTGATTCTACTTTTATTTAAGGCATTCCTCTACTTGATAATCTTGCCCATATGATTGCAATTCGGAGGCTATAATTACCACAGACGGAAGCGTCACACTAAGCCCTCTGCTTCAGTTAACACTAATGAGTGGCGCAGAAGATCTCTAAATACAAAGAAGTCGTTGCGTGACTAAAACATTTGACGAATTTATAGAGAAGTGACTGATCTGAGCAAGAAGAATGACAATAATCTACAGGCAATCGATCGGCCAACAGCATGGAGACGTCCACACATAGTTGGCCACACAAAGGGAACATCGCGAGAAAAGTCCCAACTCACTCGCTATGGGTTGGCGACTAGCTGGCAGTGTAATTGTAACAAAATTGAGAACTGGAGTGAACGCAATAGGAGGACACTATCCACACACCACACAACATGCAGCACACTGCTTGCACCATGTGAGCTGGTTAATAAATGAGACTCGTTTACTGAAATAATCCACGAAAAAAATAGAAAACAAGTTATGTCTTGGTTTGATTCAATTTACTTAATCAGAGAACATCGCAGTGAACCTACTCGGCATTATAACCGACGTGGGGCACTAATGCCAAGTGCAGGCAGTCACAAAGAGGAAAGAGTTAATTATGAACAACTACTTACGGAACTCATTGAAATTGTTAAGGAACTTAATTGGAATGTTTAATATGAAAGATGAAACACAGTGTGTTTATTTAGAACTAGCAGACGAACGAAACACAGATAATTACTACGTGCAAGCAATCCACAAAAACACACAGCTAAAACTGCAAAAATCAAGATCGCGAAAACACTGGAATGCTGCATGACCATTATTCAAAGAAATATGGTGGTAGGAAAACATCGTACGAGC
This sequence comes from Schistocerca americana, assembly GCF_021461395.2. NCBI lineage: Eukaryota > Metazoa > Arthropoda > Insecta > Orthoptera > Acrididae > Schistocerca > Schistocerca americana. The sequence continues at coordinate 627,786,042 of NC_060122.1, forward strand.
CTGAATGATAATGCAAAGTATCACAAAAGACCACCTAATCACAAGTGGTAGCCATCACAACGACCCGTCCAATAATTCAATAAATTAAAAATCTCGGAAACTAAAAAATTGTGTTATAATACTGTTTGAATAACCTGCGCCCAATAAAGACTAGGAAATTGGTAACTATTGCTACTCAGCCTCACATTCTAACGCCGTGAACTCACAACACTGCCGAACCAGACCTCGAGGGAGGCCGACGTGTTTTTTCGTAACCGCCGATGTCCATGCTCCTGCAGCGCGCCAAACCTTCCAACGACCAGTCTGTCCTATAGGACACCTATTGACCTCTGCTATTCAACTGAAAACAGTTAACTTTTCTGACCAACGATCTATATGTCTACGTACAGAACCAATGACTATCCACTGTATTAAAGCCGAGTGTATGTGGAGGTATTTTAGAGGCTATTTAGTGATTTCCATATTATTTCTAGTTCTAAGGACATAAAAGGAAGTGGTAGGCACGCCATAGACTATGAGATATCATTCATTTCCTTTATTCATACAATCTTCAACTCTTTCATTAGCAGTTGGCGCATTACTCTTTCATTCAATGAACCGAGCCTGGCCAAATATTGGCAGACGAGTTTAAACCGTCTGTAGCGACACAAACTGGAGAAGCAACAAGAAGACTCCACATTGGAAGACACTAGGCTTGATATATGTAATATGGAACGTTGGCAAATAACCAACAATGACTATTTCCAGACTACGGTAAGTCATACACGCGACAATGACACAAAGGAAAGAGAGGTTGTAGTTGGTCAATTTACCATGAAACCAAAACTTCTGCTATACCTACTTTTAAAATGACTAATTCTGCTGCGGTTATCATTTTTTCCTCAAAACAATTTTTGGGAAGATGTCTTCAGTTGAGTCGCCTTGCCCTTAGTCATCTGTTTCCAATTGCATTTTTGGAATTTACAACATAAACGCTGATTACAGGGAGCCCTTTATCGTTGTGTTAATCAAACTACTGCTGTATGTCTTTCTTTCTACAACAGTTTTTCTTTTTTGTTTGCTGTTATGCGTATAGTCTCCTTTAGGCCTTGCCACCCACTTCGAAATAAGTGTGTTCTTACTTACCGGGTGATCAAAAAGTCAGTATAATTTTGAAAACTGAATAAATCACGGAATAATGCATACGGAGAGGTACAAATTGACACACATCCTTGGAATGACATGGGGTTTTATTAGAACCAAAAAAATACAACCGTTCAAAAAATGTCCGACATATGGCGCTTCATCTGATCAGAATAGCAATAATTAGCAAAACAAAGTAAGACAAAGCAAAGATGATGTTCTTTACAGGAAATGCTCAATATGTCCACCATAATTCCTCAACAATAGCTGTAGTCGAGGAATAATGTTGTGAACAACACTGTAAAACATTTCCGGAGTTGTGGTGAGGCATTGGCGTCGGATGTTGTCTTTCAACATCCCTAGAGATGTCGGTCGATCACGATACACTTTCGACTTCAGGTAACCCCAAAGCCAATAATCGCACGGACTGAGGTCTGGGGACCTGGGAGGGCAAGCATGACGAAAGTGGCAGCTGAGCACACGATCGTCACCAAACGACGCGCGCAAGAGATTTATCACGCGTCTAGCAATATGGGGTGGAGCGCCATCCTGCATAAACATCGTGCGTTCCAGCAGGTGTTTATCAGCCAGGCTGGGGATGATGCGATTCTGTAACACGATTGTCATGCACAGTCACTAACGTTTTGCTGTCCAGTGCCATCTGTCGGACATTTTGTGAACTTTTTTTTTTTTTTTTTGTTCTAATAAAACCCCATGTCATTCCAAGCATGTGTGTCAACTTTTATCTCTCTATCTACATTATACAGTGGTTTATTAAGTTTCCAAATTTATACTGACTTTTTGATCACCCGGTATATTGCGTGTTTCCGTAAGAGCGTGCAAAAATGTAACAGGACGTAGAGAATGCTGCACTGAGCAATTTGAGGTAAGGAACCTGGGATCGGAGAAAGAGACTGAAGGAGATGTAGAAGTAAACTTGTCTACCGCTTTGTCCAGCATTGCTTTTTAATTAAAAGGTGAACAAGTTTACACATACTGTGCTGTTCATTTACAAGTACATTCTTTATTTCCTGGAAGGAAATACGGAGGGCGAGCCTGATTACTATGAAGCCATGATGCAGGTTTTGTTTACTTTACTTGTCCATAAGGTGGCTCTGTTGTGTCGTATTTACATTGTACCGTGACAGAAATTGCTATCGATCAATGACAGACCCATTCATTCATCAGTGCTGTTAAGAGACGAACAGTGAAACACGTTGGAGCAATACCGTAACAGTTTCGTAAAACTCAACTGACATGCACCTTGTGTATGGGCAAGTACGATGCAATGCTCTCGCTGCTGAAAGGCTATACAGGTATCACCCGTCAAGATGAGTGTTTATTTCTCTCGATCGACGAATGCGGGAGACGGGTTCGTTGGAAAGAAGATAAGAGGGACCTGGCAATGTGTGGACCACTTGCACAACCGTTTTAGAAGAGGAGATGCTGGAACGTGTTGCAGCGCACCACACTACATGTACTTATCGTATTGCACGTGAAATGTGCGCTGCACATACTAGCGTGTGGCCAGTAATTCACGTACAACAGTTACACCCCTATCACCCATAACAAGTCCATGCAATCAGAATGAGATTTTCACTCTGCAGCGGAGTGTGCGCCGATATGAAACTTCCTGGCAGATTAAAACTGTGTGCCCGACCGAGACTCGAACTCGGGACCTTTGACCTTCGCGGGCAAGTGCTCTACCATCTGAGCTACCGAAGCACGACTCACGCTCGGTACTCACAGCTTTACTTCTGCCAGTACCTCGTCTCCTACCTTCCAAACTTTACAGAAGAAGACTGTTGCCCCTGCAACTACTGAAAAGGATGCTGACCCTCTTCAGGAACCAACGTTTGTCTGGCCTCTCAACAAATACCCCTCCGTTGTGGTTTCACCTACGATACGGCTATCTGTGTCGCTGAGGCACGCAAACCTCCCCACCAACGACAAGGTCCATGGTTCATGGGGAGGAGTAATAAAAGTAATATGAACATGAAATTAACAACAAATAAAAGAATTGCAGCATATTAGGGATAAATAGCAAACTATTCGTAATAAACTCGAATACAAATAACAATGCTGGTCATTTGACTTGCAGCAAATCTTCCGTTTTTTTATCAGACTGAAATCACAAAATCGTCGAACTCGTTCCTGAGAGAGCTTGCTCAAATGGTTCAGATGGTTCAAAAGGCTCTGAGCACTATGGGACTTAGCATTGAGGTCATCAGTACCCTAGAACCTAGATCTACTTGAACCTAACTAACCTAAGGACAGCACACACATCCGTGCCCGAGGCAGGATTCGAACCTGCGACCGTAGTGGTCGCGCGGTTCCAGACTGAAGCGCCTAGAACCGCTCGGCCACTAGAGCTGGGCGAGAGCTTGCTCATATACGACATCGAATATTGCAGAACACTCCTCTGTTGCTGCATAAGAAAGGACCAGAGTCTGTTACTAACGCGAAAATGAGGAAAAAAATGTTAGCATGTAGTAGGACACAAGCCTGCTTGCTGGGATACCAGAACCACATGTCTCCAGGCAGAAGACCACACTGTTCACATAAGTCGTTTATAATGGGATCTCCTAAAGGCTTTTTACGGCTGATGTATCGTTAACTGACATTTATTTGTAGCAAATCGTACCAAGTATGACATGTGTTAAATCTCCAGTGTGCTATTACCTTGAAACGGCATAGTGTCATAAAATTTAAGTTTGAACGCAGAAACAAGAAAAATACGATGATATCAAGTAAGGAGCTCCAAAGTTGTAAGTGAGGGGCGTCAAGTGCGCAGACTCGAATACTGTAAATTGCTGTTTGTCATTCTTGTTTCGAGCTTAGCTGTCCCTAACAATAAGTTCGCAGTCCCGCCCCGTTGTGCAAGGACACATTTCTCACTCTCACTGCTTAGCGAATCTCGTCCACTCATTTGTTCGGAAGGGGTGGCCGCCTTAATTTTGTTTTCGCCTTTGAAGCTGTGCGACTCGTCAGTTTGCAAGGCTGTCTCAGATTTCCACGCACAAAAAATTTGATTTGCTACTCTAGTCACAGACTTGTCGAATTAATGGCGATTATGCCACAGAACGTTAATACGGTCTTTTGCAGGCTCGCTATCTGTAGCTTAAAGGTACTGCTCGTGAGTAGGCTTCGGTTGCTGAACTAAAAAAAGGAAAAAACTTCCCGTATCAGAGGAGACTGCTTGGAGCAGAATCCTCCCACAACTTCCGTTGTCCTCTTCCATGTCACGAAGTCTATGCAGGCACATTCAAAGTTATTTTGTTTGCACTTTACTAGAAAGCAAATATATGGTTGGTCATATGTGGTAGGTACATTGGTCATGAAAGGGTTAAATGGTTTCTGCATGGCTTTTTGTTCGTAGTGTCAAGCTCCAACCTTCTATGGTCCCTTACAACGATTTTTTTTTCTCTTCTTTCACTCTTTTGTTCACTTTTCTGAATACTCTTAGAAACAGGATTTATGATTTCATGACATAAGTGAGGACAATAATTATCTTACCTGGAAAATAGCACAGACCAGAAACACAACTTTTGTAGAATGTATTTGTGTCTGAAAACTTTGAGATATCTTAATGTCGTCAGTGACCTTGGAATAAAGACACCACGTTTATCTCTCCCCATGAGCGAGTGAGCTATACTCCGTAATAATTTGTGTCTATAGCTACACTTCTGTTAATGAAATCATCTCATGTTGTCAGCTGATTCGCACCGTTATGTTGTCGCATCGTTTCGACAAGTTTCTTTAGGCATTATCTTTGTCGGAAATCCAGATGAAGGAAATTCGTTGACACGTTGCGACAACAGTGCACCATGACTCGTCTGATAACCGGAGAAGGTGTCATCAGTGAAACTCGACGAACAGCCTGCATTCACGCACAGCTCCGCTTCTCATTTAAAAATTCGACAGTGTTTGGTCAATAGGTGGGACAAATGGTTTTGTTTCGCTCGGCAGCCTAATTCACGACATGATCGCCAACAATAGTCTATTGTGCCACTCCATGAACCGTATCTACTGTTTCATTGTTGATTGCAGCACACTGATCGTGCGTTTGTCCCTTTGTAAGATTAAATGTGCAGAGCGGCTTGTTATTCTCTGCTTCTGTAGTATTTTGTGTACCTTGTTTATTGTTTACGAAATATGGAGTGTTATCTGATTTTTTTTTCCTTTTTTGTACAGGTATTTCATTTTTATACGATTGATATTTCAATTTGGGCAGAAGGAATCGGCAATTGTTCGCGTGTGTTTCCTATGTTGCGTGTGCAAATAGCATACATATCCTACGTATTCACACGTACACACACACACACACACACACACACACACACACACACACACACACACACAATCCAGAATGCAATGCAGATATTCGCACACACATCTATGGGCTTCGTAACCGTCCTATTACCCCACTGAAAACTTTATATGGCACACAAATATTGATATTCCATATTCTTCGTAGACATATCCAGTCGTCTTAATAACCAACGGGATAATGCACCTGTCGGAGCAGAAAGAAGAAGAATATGCTCCTTTTTGAAGAACTCATGCAGAAAAGAGGGAAACCAGCTACCTTAGTCCTCGTTCCCACTTTCTCTTCCAAAATTTTGGCTTGGAAACGTATTAGAGCGCTTTTAACATAGAACATCCTCAATTGTTTAAGCCAGTCGCTCTTTATAATGAAACTTTCACACTCTGCATCTCCCTCTCACTGCCACTGTAGATGTATGTCTGTGCCCCAATATCTCCCTTTTCCCCCAAGTACACTGTCTCTCCCACTGTCTCTGTCTTCAACACTTTCCCTTGCTCTTCCGTACCACTTTTCCTTCTCTGCCACTAACACCCTCTCTCTGTCCCATTGCCGTTGCCTTTAACGCATTCTGTTTCTCCACCATTACATCTTTCTTTCTCGTTATGGTGTGCTGTATTTCTCTTCAACCAACACATATGACATCGGGGGTGGCTTCCTCAAGGTTTTGACATCTAAAGTGGGTAACACTTTGGCGTAGAGGATGGGAGGAAGTGCGTAAATTATTTCGTGTTAATGTTCGTCGGTCTGGGGAAAGTTAAGACGCCCCCCAGCCTAAGTATGGTCTCCACTCATGTCCCTTTTTCATTTTCCCTGTCTCTTTTGATCCCACTCTTTCCTCTCTTTCCGTCTCTCTCCTTCTTTTAATGCCACTGTCACTCACTGACCATCACTGTCTCCTGTTTCTTTGTTTCCCAGTGCTGTTGTCTTCATCTATCCACCCCTCGTTGTCTTCACTCAGCATATCTTCCACCTTCGTTTCAGTTCTCTTCAGAACTATTTTTATGAGAATTTTTCATGCATGTGATATTAGGCTTAGAGTTCGGCACTGTTCGCATATTGTAGCTGCTGCCTTCTTTGGTATAGGAACAATGATACATTTCTGGAAGTCTGTCAGTATCTCTCCCGCATTATAGATGGACCTAGTTATGTTTAAGCAGCATCATTTTCATGCTGTCACGAGCACTCTTTATTAGTTCTGCAGGGATGTCATCAATATCCGTTGCTTTGTTGTCCCGTAGTTCTTTTAGAGCTCTGTCAAATTCTTCTTGCAGAATGTCATCTCCCTTGTTTTATTCGTCTACCTGCTCTTCTCTTCCTATTACTGCCTCCGAAAGAGGTGTTCCGGCATTCACCATTCACCGTCTTCAGAAGATAGGTTTCCCACCTGCTGTAACAGACATCCGACGTTTGGCCTTTCCAGTGGCCGGAAATAATAACATAGCCAATCGCTTCAACAAGTAAACGAAAATCGCAGGTTACGACTAGCTGCAGTCATTTTGGAGAAGACATTATGAGGTAAGGGTGCGAAAGCCACAGAGAATTTCAATGGTAATAGGGCTGGAAACTCCTTCATTCTGCTACTGCACGTATGTGACGAGGATGACTTTATGGGACATCCAGGCAATATTTACAATATGGCTGAGTATCGTCTGCAACTGAATAGTGATGCCCTTGCAATGAAGGCTTCCAGTGATGTGCGTCACGTCACGCAGCAGAGAAGGGTCAGACCACCAGCGTAGTGGCATGTGGCAATGCAGAAGTAAGATTTCTGTCTCGATTCTGTATTTTTAAAGGTCAAAGGAAGAAGACCAATTTTGAAGATGGGATGCCACCGGGTTGCTCATTCAGATGATCAAAGAATCAGCATATCTCAACTCAGACGTCTTCTTTCACTGCCTAATGACCCATTTCGTCCCACGGAAAGAGACTGGAAAGTTTCCCTTATTTTAGATAGTCACGAATCACATTTTTCTGATATTTCTGAGCTGGATTTCACATTCAAACATGATACTGCTCTGGCTCCCAAGTCATACGACTCAGTATCTGCAGCCCCTGGACCGACCATTCTTCAAGCCGTTGAAGACATTTTGGTAGCAGGCGCAAAACAAGTGGATCCATTCCAACCCGGATCGCACACTCACCAGACATCATTGAGCTCTGCGTGGAGTTGGGCAGCCACTCCTGGAAATGGCAGGGTAAGGTTTTCTGCAAGCGTAATTTATCCATATAAGCCACAAAAAATTCCAGAACATCTGTTTACCATTTCTAACAGTATGAAATGGAATCTGACTGACAACCAAGAACTCAATAATCCTCCGGCAGTAGCTACAACAAGCAGCTGCGGTGCAACAGCTTTCTGGGCGGAAATTAGTCCTGTCCCCTGAGAGCAGACACCGGACTAGAAGAAAAAAGAAAACTGCAGACGTCCTTACAACGGCGGAGAAACTGGAGGTGTTGAGACGAAAGGCTGCTCCCACGACAAAGAAAGGAAGAAAAAAATCGCAGAAGAGGAAGGACAGTTGACGTTCAGTGTCCTCCGCTCCAGAGAGAGACGACGATAATTGTGTTGTGTGTAACAACTGTTTTTCTGACGAAACGGGGCCAACTTCCAATGACTTCAACGTATAACATGTAAGAAACGGTTATGTGAAATTTATGGAAAGACAATGTGTATTGCAGTAAATGCTAAATATTAAACAACAATACAAATATATTGTTCTGTGTCCTCCCCCCCCCCCCCCCCCAGTGATTTATAATAGATATTGTGCAGTGTACGTTTAATGATGAAGTAAATTTTGTAATTCATCGATCACAATTCTTATTCTGAAAAGTTTTGCGTATCCCCAACATTAACTGGCATCTTCCCCACACGGTGGGGGACATGCCAGTTTTGTTGTCTCCCACGTAAATATATATTTCCCTGCTTGGTATTTCATTAACCTTAATAATACACGTGTGATTAATAGCTTAAAACCCAACCAGGGCGTTGATATTTTTGGTGTTTTTGTCCATCACTTGCTTTTGCTAGTAGACCGATGTAGATATTACGTGTTGTATTTACCTCGGAGTTCCCTTATGTAATGAAGTCTTTAGTCAGTAAAGTTTTGATAATTTCTTTACATACTTCGATACATTTACATACTTCGACAGCTATAGACAACAAAGAAGTACACGTAAAATAATGTTAAAATAAAGTCATGTCCCGTCCAATGCTGTTTTACTTTACACTACTTTACATAAAAATGTACATCTTTTAGGTTACATCTATAGCATACCACAAAATGCGGTTTCTGATTTGCAAGTACAAAGAATTTTTGAAGACAAAATAATTTCTTGTAATGTGCTTATGCCCCCAGGTGGAACCGTGGTATAATTTCCAGGTAAAGACATTCAGCATAAGCGTTACGCACCTACTATAGTGCGTCATAGAGTTGTATTGCCAAAAAATTGGCGATCTGAAACATAGTTAGGTGACCTCAGTATCCTTTCAATGATGCCAGAACCCTTGCCTTCTGTTCACTACGTCAGTTGAAACTACATTTATGCCTCAGACCAGATATTACTACATGCATATTTTATGTGCTTAACTACAATAACTTTCAACCTCTGGGTCTCGCTAACGCATAACGATAACGAAACAAATTTCGAAGTTCCCCGAGAATGTCATCTCAAGAACGTAAGCGAAAAATTTCGTTGATATGCCACGAACAGAAATTATGAAAGCGGCCATCCCCACAAAATGTACTTTTGATACCCAAAAATAATAGTTTTTCAGGGTTCTCTCAGGAACCGCCCATGAACAAATGGTGCTGTTACAAGCTGCCCAAGGTCCATCCTAGACCACATCTAATTCAAAAGAAATAACTGATGTAGTCAATTTACCTGCGCTGGAGTAGGTGTGTAATGTTTAAATTTTGAATTTGTACTGTAGGATAGAAATCATTGCTAGGAGAAGGGTATCCAGAACACTTGACCACTTTTCTCTGTGATAATAATAATAAAAAATAAACGAGATATGTCAGAAAGAACTGACATCACGCATTCACTTAACTGGTTTTCCTTGTTGCCCAGTGAATCAACAACCTTCAGTGCGGATGCACATCAACATTCGATCTCCAGTGGGAATTTAAAATTAGCGATCGTAGAGGATATGGAGGGGTACTGCGGACAAATGGCACTAGATGGGAGGGTGAGTCAGCTGGGGGTGTGCCGGGATAGGCCGCGCATTTGCGGTAAACACTGCGCCCATGTGGAGCAGTGATTTATGGAACAGCCTCGAAAGCAAGTGATCCCGGCTTCCAGTCTTTGTCCAGTACACATTTTAACTCGTCGCCTCTGATTCCGCATAAAGCCGCGATGCAGCTGGTATCATTAAGTTGCTACGTTTTCCTCTGCTTTCTCCCCCTCCACCTTCAGTTTACTCGATACTACAAATTCAAATGATTTCTCTCTGCTGCTTGCTTTTGTTCTCTAACCTGAAACGAATCGTCTCAATTTCTGTCTTGATTATTTGAAAAATGCGTGATTCGTTTTCTGTAACTCTGAATGATTTTCGCGCATATTGATAGAATGTAGACAAACAGAGTTGTTCTGCTGATCTCCACGTCCATCTGACTTCATCCTCACTTGTATAACTTCTGGTAGAGCCATGATATACTCGTAAGCCAAAGATACCATTTTAAGTTGATCTGCTTTTAACCGTCTGTCTCATTCCACAAATAATAAATTCCATCTTGATTTTAAAGAAATTTTTATGCCAAACAGAGTACAGCATACCAGTTTACACTTTTAAAATTTGAACGACAAAACACATACTTTCTCCGATTTCGTAAGGGATCACGGTGAGTGGTTTCTGGTGATTGCAATGCTAAATGGATAACTAAAATTTGCCCTGTATATCTGACATAATTAAAATCGTTGCGCCGTGCGGGGTAGGCTGCTCATTAGAAATTTTGCCGTACCAAAGAACGCGAAAAATGGAACTCACCGATGAATATAAGTCAGAAGCGCCATTTTGACACATTAGTGTTTTTGACGTAAGTGGAACTGTATAATCTTTTTGTGTGACGGTACTTCGAGCGTAAGGGTAACATTTCCTCAGTTGTTTTGGATTTACACTCAAACAATAACAAACCTACTACACCCGGTGTTATGATTCTGACTATAATCTATCTCCTATGCAGAGAGGAAATAGTGTGTAGCTACGCGCTGGTGACTAATGCTTAAAAAACACGTTTTCTCTTCTGGTCTTCCTTGTAAATGACTTTCAGAATGAGGCAGGGAAGAACAAAGAACTGGGCAGTAATGTGAAACATATCGACTCAGAAAAAGGAAAAGCAAAGAAAAATTAACTTAGCCAGATCACAATATTTAAGTAATCCTTTTGGGAGGAACTCAGTTATCACAACGTATATGCCTATAACACATTACGACCGACAGAAAATATTTTAATGGCAACCGTTTCTAATCCCTAAGGTTTCCTTGTTACTTATTGAAATACTAAATTGACCACACGAACCGACGGCGGTTCCTTGCCTCACTCTTTAGCTTCTTCCAGTGATATCTGTTGCTGGTCTAGTTCTTGTGGGCTTCCAGGCTGACCAGTCTTTCTTGACTCCACTCTTCCACCTCAGTTTTGGTCTACCAGGAGGTCTGTTCCCATGCAGTTTTCCTTCTAGCACTGACTTTGTTGTGGCGTAACAAGCTAGCTACGCCACACTGAGAAGGGAGCCGAAAGAAAGGCACGCGTACACACACGCCGACTGGCGTGAATTCTGGAACAGGATAGTATTGAATGGTAGCAAGAAAAGTACGTAGCTGCTTTATACTTAACTTTTAATCTTTGTTGGTTTACAACGTTCTTCGTGAGACATTTATACGATAACTCTCAAACTAGGTAAGGCTAATGGCGCCTTGCTATGGACTTAGCAGAAGGCTATTCTAACTGTCTCTCGGCAAATGAGAGGAAGGCTTCGTCCGTATTGTCGCTAGCAATGTCGTCCGTATAACTGGGCCGAGTGCTATCCCGTATCTCGAGACCTGCCTTGTGGTGGCGCTCGGTCTGCGATCACACAGTGGCGACACGCGGGTCCGACATGTACTAAATGGACCGCGGCCGATTTTAGCTACCACCTAGCAAGTGTGGTGTCTGGCGGTGACACCACAGACTTCACCATGCTTTCTTCTCCTTGTGCTCTGTATTGCAGCTGTCACTTACGGTTCATCAAACAACTTGTGGATTTCTGTGTTTTTCCTTCTTCTAAAAATTCCATTCTCCGACATAGGTGCAAAGATTTTTCATAACACTTAGTTTTCGTTGATCATAATTTTTCTTACCATCGTCTCGTTTAGTGCCGATGTTTCAGCTGGCCACACGGTCGTCTCGTAAATACGGAGTTTTGTTGTTTTTGTTAGTAGTTTGCTGCTCAATAGATCTCTACCAATGTTATGTGGGTCATTATCTCCTCCTCTATGTTGGTGGTTGCACTGACAATATTTTCTGGATACTTGAAGAGTATGGTACTCTTAAATTCCGTGTCTTCTAGAGCCAATAACACCTCCGTTTCCTAATCATTGTCTCTTGTTAGAATCATACACTCTGTTTTATCTTAATTGATCCTCAGATCAATTTTTGTGCGTCCACAACTAGAACTTCAGTAGCTCTTATTAGATCATCTTCCTCCTCCGCTATAGCAACTACATATGGCAACGCCAACTGTTTCACTTGACCAACTAAATTTGCACCTCTACCAATTGATGACGTTCGTGTTAGGTCCTTTCCCAATGTCAAGTTAAATATCCTGGCGAGATGCAGTATCCACGTTCCACACCTGTCTCCATAGAACATTCTGACATGCTGTTTTCAACCCTCACTCAACATTTATTATTCTCGTTGCGTATTCTCGTTAACTTGATCAGTTTAAAAGTACCTCTGGTTTTTCCATTAAGCTTTCTTGTTTAAAAGTGAGCAGTACACTTTCATATCAAATTCCTACATATTTTTTATAACTTGTCTAAGAAGGAATGTTTAGTCCGTCAGTTAACCACCTTTCCGAAATCAACCTGGTGCTCTTCGAGGTTTCTCTCTCCACTGTATATTGTTATGGCTGTAGTAATAATATGCGTGCAGAGACCTTGAATGCGCTATGTACTAACAATATACCCCGCAATTCTCACAATATGTTCTTTTTCGTTTCTTGCTTGTTTCCATTCCTTAGGTATCTTGTCACATGTCCAGAAGTGCAGAATAATTCTATACTGTGCTTTTCTGCGTGCTTCTCTACCTTGTCTCAGCAGTTCTGTTACCACGCAACTGTTTCCTAGCGTTTTGTTGTTCTTCCATTGTTTTAGGAATTCATCCACTTCCCTCATTGTAAGCTCCTCCACTTTCGATTGGGGACCTTCATGGGTGTTAATTTCCTCAGTCACCTCTTCTGTTACGAGGACATTCAACAGTTCTTCGAAATAGTCATTGCATGAGCTCATGCCCTGTTCTTGTCATCCACACTGTTTTCTGTCAGTGTAGTTTTTTGTTTTTACCTCGTCTGGAAACATCTTGTTGGTCTAGAGATCACTCTAATACTGTTCTTGCTTCTGTCTTCCTCAGCCGTCTCTAGTTGCTTGTTGGTAAACTGTCTCTTTTCTCTTTCTATTACTTCCCTTCTTTGTCTTGTTGCTCTGTGTATTCTTCTCTAGATTTTAGGATGTTGTTATCTAGCATACTCTGCACTCTTTTTTTATCGCTTCTTTGTATTTCTCTTGAACATCGTTGAGCCTGCCACTCATAATTTTACTAGCGAACCCGGAAGTTATATGAATCCGTGGTGTCTGTTCTTTCGGACACGTCCGAAACAACAAATACCAACCATTCATGTAACTGATTAGCCTAGCTGGGCGATGGATCCACCTTCCTGAGTGCGGATACACAAATACGTCCGACCTCCTGTGGGAATGTCAGAGGGCAAATATGGAGAAAATCGACAGAAATGGTAGGTAGATGGAGCTCGTTTGGAATGTGATCGGAAACGAGACGTGCCGAGATACTCCGTGCAGTTGCAATAACGCTGTGTCCAGCATGGCGCAGTGGTTAAGGCACCTGCCTAATAAGATTTCGGATATCCAACTGTCCTTCTTCTACCTTCTCCACTTTTGCCTTGAACTGAAGCCGGCCGCGGTGATCTCGCGGTTCTAGGCGCTTCAGTCCGGAACCACGCGACTGCTACGGTCGCAGGTTCGAATCTTGCCTCGGGCATGGATGTGTGTGATGTCCTTAGGTTAGTAAATTTTAAGTAGTTCTAAGTTCTAGGGGACTGATGACCATAGATGTTAAGTCCCATAGTGCTCAGAGCCATTTGAACCATTTGAACCGTATGTTGACAATGACGTCCAGTTTGCCTGGTACTTACTGTCAATGGGAAGGAAGTATGCCCGTCACGCCTTCACAGTATTCACCTCGCAGACACCCCGTTGTGTGTCGCCTGTGATGTTATGGACACAGACAAGCACCGCCTGGTGGGCGCATCGGCAACAGGTGTATGTTTCTTGGTGCGACAGATGTTGTCCCCAATTAACCCTACGACTCCTCATCTCTACTACTCAACTAATCCGGTTTACGGACGCGGGTTACTTCCCGCAAGTGAAGACGAACTCTGTAAAGCGCATTTGTGGGCATGCAGCACACTACTTGTTTGCTGATGGCGAGTCAAGTATCCTAGATTTTTGGCAGTTCCTTAATAAACGCCGTGGTGCCGTTATCCACAATTGAAATTCCAGACAGTTTTTTTCCAGTTTCCTTTGCAGTGTCTTCCTTAACCCTCCCCAGAGCTGGGGTGTTCCTGTCATGAAGAGTTGATTCCCACCTATTCTTAACTTAGAACCCGTATATTCTGTGTTCGTCGGAATGTTCCTCTCGGAAAAACTATACGTTGGTGGTCTTAATTAGTCTGACGTCTTGCTGCGCCCTTCCGGTTTCCTGCTATTCTCAGTGGTGTTAACGTAAAAAAGAAATAAAGAAATAAAAATAAGAGAACGATAGAAAAGGGAAATAAATAAAAGATGTTCGTTGTATCTCTACTCCACGTTATCCCCGCTTTCCTTGGTTCATGGAGGGTGGGAACGGGACATGGTGACAGGGCCTCGGGTTGTGACCCTTGGCGACTTAGCCCCCATCCCTCCCTTTGGGTGCCGGAAAAGTTCCTTTAAAAAAAAATAAAAGAAAATTAGCAGGAGATCCCACGTTCGAATCCCGGTCTGGTACACTTTTTCACTTGTCGCGGCTGATTCCGCGTAATGTCCCGATGCTGCTGACAGCCGTAATCCCCGCCCTTTTCCTTCCTTTCTTTCTTCCCCCCTCTCACCCTCCAGTTTACGTATTATTAATCTGAAAGCGATTCGCAATTGCTAACTATGTATGGTAACTGGACAAGTGTCCTAATTTCCTACTCCCCCCACCCTTTTTCCATCTCCTCTACCTCCCAGCAGCCTCTGTCCATCCCACTTTCCCTCTGAACTTCAGCCTTACTCATTGTTACAGCAAACGAAACCTTGATTGGGAATCGAATTTGCTTAAAATGAATGGATGAATCGGCTGGTATTATAGGTGTATGGGTTATGAGAGAGACCTCAAGAGCTTCTGGATCCCTGAGGATGTAGCTTCAATGGCAATATTTCCCTCAGCTTTAATCGGCAAACCTGAAGGATTTTATAACCACATTCCGTGGTACTGTTCCAACCGTAAGTCGATAAGCTACGAATAAAACTGCATATTTACTTATAAAACTGACAGGGACGAAGAAAATAAAACATCACTCTTGTAGGTACACAGTTTTTATTTAAAATAACATATAGTGCACCCCAATGGCTGAGTGGTTTTGGGTCGGCTTTTGGCTGCCGTGGTGAGCGGACCTCCGGCGTGTGCTGTGCGCTGCGGTCTGCTGCGCTCCGAGTGGTAAGTCAAAGCGCCTGTTTCAGTAGTGAGCTGCGTAATTTGAGACTCTTAATGGAGTCATATTAGAAGGAGAGATGAATCAGCCTAACATAAGAGACACGTTGAAAGTTGTGTTTGACCAGAAAGTTCAGAGACCGAATTCGTTCGAAATTGAGACGTGGCTAGAGGAAGTTGTGAAAATTTCGTTCGAGGGTATCACAAGTATTCACCGTTCAATTGTCAGCAGCATCGTGTATGTAAAGCTTAAAAATACAGAACTGTGTGAAAAATTGTAGAATATAGTGGCGGAACATTTAAGTTCAAACATCAAGATGGCAATATTAGTGAAGTTTGTGTTACGCATGCTTGCTTTAGATTGACTGTCCGTATCTTTGAGCTACCATTTGAAATCACCGCAGAGCAGATCAATTCAGTGATAGCTCCTTACGGAAGAATAATTAGTAATTTTGCAGAAAAGTGGTCTACACCTCACAAGTTCCCCGTCTTGACTGGTATTAGGCAAGTTAATTTACACAAGCACGTACCCTTCTATATAAATGTTTGTGGTTAACGTGCTATAGTGATATATGATGGGCAGCCAAAAACCAGTTCGTCTTGCAGCGGTACAGGCAATGTCCGTTCGCAGTGTATACAACGCCGAGTGGCCCAGATACCTGCGGGCGAAGCTGTGAGACCCCCAGCCACGTCAACGTTTCCTGTAAATTATGTAGCGGCAGCCGCTGGACGACTCCATACGCGTCACGCTCCTGACGCTACTCAGGATGACACTGCTCGCAACAGTGAATTGATAATGGACGTTAGTGACTCGGCAGTGACAATACAACTGAAGAGTCCAGAAAAAGAACATAATATCAATGTTCAAATAGAACAAATCCCGGAACCAACTGTAGTCCTACACATGGAGCACACTCCAGAAAACAACAAGGAAACCGAGGCACCACTTGCCAGCGAACAGCACCGAGCGCAAGAAACACGCGAGGCCATGGAAAACACTGAAACCTACCCAAGCGGCAGTCCTGCAAGGAAGAATAAAAAGAGGAGACTAGATCACAAGGGCGCTGAACAATTGGCACCGCCTTTGCGAGAAAAAGCAAAGCAGATTAGCAACAAACTATATGAAGAGCAACATAGTAACCCGGTTTCGTATATGTAGGAATCCGACCCACTGTAAGCCAAATCATGTACACCATGCCCCATGTCAACGGACCATTATTCACGCGAAAGATTGAAGCTGATAGCCAATTTCGATACAGAGAAGGTTTTTCCTGAAACTAGAAATGCAGAGAAAGACACATCGAGAGTTAACCAACACAAAAACTGGGCCAATGCAACGGACGAAATGGACCAAGGTGAAGAACTGAATGAAACTGGAGGAACGGGACAGATTCCTGTCCAACAACATCAACCAAACACGATCGATGCTTCATTGCCGGAACATTCATGTGAAAAAGGATATACGTTGGACAGCACTTCGAATGACGAATATTGACTTCGCTAATAAATAAGACAATATGAACGCAGTGCAAAGCCTACATAATCGCTACGTTGAACATTAATAGGATACGCCCCTCCCTTCATTTACAACATCTGCAAGACTTTCTTTACGCAGCTGACGCTGTACTACTGTTACATGAAGTAACAGATATTAAATTAGAAAAGATACGTTGGTACAAAGCCACAACTAACCCTGGTATCGGTGCAGAGCTGGGAACCGTCATTTTCACGAAGGAAGGCATCCGTGTCACACAAACAGCAAAACTATTTTGCTTAGAAAGAGAAAATCATTTTTTTGGTCGTGCTCTGTTCAATTGCATTATCCTCACACACGGCGCAAATGTTTCTGGTTGCCTCCGTTGCTGTCACTCCTCGATTGAACTCAAACGGAAGAATATGTCGGAAATATTCCGAATTCTCCACATGCACTCCATTTTCTCGTGTCCGCAACCACTCACAATCTCGAAATGACAGAATAACATTACCTTAACTCAAATAGCAACAGTGAACTAGAAATAAAAATGACAATCAATAAATAAACTCATAAAAACCGGAATACTAGCGTGCAAAATAGAAAAGCTACTAAGTTGTGCACGAACCTAATTCCTCAAAAGTAGCCAGAATATCCCGCTAGATACATATTTCATCTTCCATAACACGTAAAACACATACTAAAAATGCGATGTCATGAGTGAAAAACTTGCTGTAGATTATGATAAACAATGCAACTCATAGAAAGGCAAACACTTTCGCTTTAGAGATGGTGAGTTGGATGTAGGAAAAGATGCTATTACAATAAAAACAGTTCGAGTAAGCAACAAATGCTGGCCGGAGTGGCCGAGCGGTTCTGGGCGCTACAGTCTGGAACCGCGCGACCGCTACGGTCGCAGGTTCGAATCCTGCCTCGGGCATGGATGTGTGTGATGTCCTTAGGTTAGTTAGTTTTAAGTAGTTCTAAGTTCTAGGGGACTTATGAGCACACCAGTTGAGTCCCATAGTGCTCAGGGCCATTTGAACCATTTAAGCAACAAATTATTTGCTATTGCAACAACGAAAACTGGTCGAAATTATACAGATTTACCGTCACCCTGGATTTACAGGAAGGAAAGTTAGTGCTTACATTATTGGTAGCAACACAGTGCTCTTCAGGCTTCCCGCTTTTGAATAACACTCAGCCCCAATTATTTCTCGCTAGCGTTTTCGTCGTCGGTATTGCTTTGATGCTGTCACAAATATTTTTCTGAAATACTGACACGACTTTCAGGTCATTTCAGATTCCGAGTACTTAAATGAGAAAACGTTGCCAGATGTAAACTGCGCTCCAGCTCGTCGTCTGCGCTGGCAAGAGATGGCAGCCAAGCATAAATTAACAATCACCCGGAGTCTTGATCGTACAACGGAGAAAATCTCAGTCTAAATTCGAAGCAATTATCGACATTATGATGAAATATAATTAATACAAGTTTTTATTTGTAAGTGAAGAATATATCACATTACATAGTTTGGGCATGCGCTGAGACTATTCGCACCTGTAATGTTGCTGGAATTAGGAAACGTAAGTGTAATCATCACACATAGAATCATCGCAGACACTGTCACGCACTCGACTCGACAAGTCTGCTACATTTGCACACCTTTGAGTTAGTGAATTTAGTGGTGGGTAAGTACCAGACTACACAACCAGACAAGCAAGAGGTTCAACCTGTTGATCGACCCAATGATTTCTTTTGATGATTATCGCCTCTTTAGCGTCTCACAATGTTTTGTTGATGTGAAAAATGCCACTCTATGTGGTGGTAGGCAGTTATTTGTAGGGACTAAAATACCTGGATGGATTATTCAGTTCAGAGCTCGGACGAAGGCAAGGCCGTACCATTACCAATAGAATCATGCCAAGTAAAATATTGCGGTGCTCACAATAAGTTGCGAAATAAATTGTAGAATATTCAGGAGGCCACTGCATTTTCCTCAGAAACTGCCAAAATTCCCAGATGATATGTGCATCTCTAGAGCGAAAATCGTCATAACATTATTACAACAGAGAACTGTCTACTGATCGCTCACTTAAACACTATATGGTTTATTTATTCTACATACGACAAAATGTGACGTAAGGAACAACGCATTGTCACTAAATTTTCTTGAAATTTTAGTTGCCGTGAAGTTTTCTTATGGAAGTCACGTACAACTGTGTCTCTCTTGTTAGATATTTAGTGAACATGTTCATTATTGTCATCGGATAGTGATATGCACATATGCAGATGGCGGTAGTATCGCGTACACAAGATATTAAAAGACCACGCATTGGAGGAGCTGTAATTTGTACTCAGGTGATTTATGTGAAAAGGTGCCCGACGCGATCATGGCCTCAAGAGAGGGACTAACAGACTTTTAACGCAGAATGGTAGTTGGAGCTAAACACTTGGGACATTCCATTTCAGAAATCGTTAAGTAATTCAATATTCCGACATCCACAGTGTCAATAATGTGCCAAGACTAATGCATTTAATGCATTACCTTTCACCACGGACAAAGCAATGGCCGACGGCTTTCACTTAACTACCGAGAGCAGCGACGTTTGCGAAGATTTGACCATGCTAACAGATGGGCAACAATGCGTGAAATAACCGCAGAAATCAATGTGGGACGTGTGACGAACGTATCCATTAGGGCAGTGTGGCGATATATGGCGTTAATGAGACGACCGATGCCTTTGCTGCAGCATGGCACACCTGCAGAGTCTTTCCCGACTCGTGACCTTTTGTGCTGGACCATAGGCGACTGGAAAACCCTGGCCTGGTGAGATAACTCCCGGGTTTCAGATAGTAAGAGTTGATGGTAGGATACGAGTATGGCGCAGACCCCATGAAGCCAAGGACCCAAGTTGTCAACAAGGCACAGTACAGGCTTATAGTAACTCCTTGATGGTTTGGGCTGTGTTTACATGGAATGGACGGGGTCCTCTGGTCCTACAAAACAGATCATCGACAGAAAATGGTTATTTTCGTCAGCTTGGAGACTATTTTCATCCATTCATGTACTTAATTTTCAGATACAACGATGGAATTATTATTGATGAACCATATTACTGGACAACAGTCGTTCGCAATTGGTTTGAAGAACATTCTAGACGATTCGGGCGAATAATGTGGCCACCCAGATCGAATGACATTAACCGCATCGATAATTTTTCGGACATAATCGAAAGGTGAGTTCGCGATCAGTATTCCGAACAGCAACACTTTCTCAGTTAGGGGTGGCTGTGGAGGGACCATGGCTACGTTTTGGTGCAGGCGACTTCCAACAACATGTGGAGTCCATGCCACGTCGCATTCCTGCACTACTCCGGGCAAAAGGAGGTCCGACACGATATTAGGAGGCAATCCATGAATTTTGTTACCGTAGTGTATTCGCAGGAAAAGCAGAAAGGTGGGATGATTATACAGAGGGCGATGTACTTGAGCGAAATATTACGGAAATTGAAGAGGAAGTAGATGAAGAGGAGATGGGAGATATGATATTGGGTGAAGAATTTGCCATAGCACTGAAAGACCAAAGCCAAAACACGGCCTCAGGAGTAGACAACGTGCCGTTAGAACTACTGATAGCCTTGAGAGAGCTAGCCATGGCAGAACCCTTTCATCTGCTGAGCAAGACGTATGAGACAGGCGAAATATCCTCAGACTTCAAGAAGAATATAATAATTCCAATTCCAAAGATGTCATGAGATGACAGATGTGAAAATTACCGAACTATCAGTTTGATAAGTCTAGGTTATAAAATGTTAACACGAATTCCTTACAGACGAGTGGAAAAACTGATAGAAGCCGATCTCGAGGAAGATAGTTCGGATTTCGTAGAAATGTGGGAACACATGGGGCAACACTGACCCTCCGACTTATCTTAGAAGATAAGTTAAGGAAAGGAAAACCTACGTATATCGCATTTGTAGACTTAGAGAACTCTTTTGACAATGTTGACTGCAACACTCTCTTCCAAATTCTGAAGGTGGCAGAGGTAAAATACAGGGAGCGAAAAGCCATTTACAATTTCACAGAAAGCAGATGGATGTCATGAGAGTCGATGGGCATGAAAGGGAAGCAGTGGTTGGGAAGGGGGTGAGACAGGATTGTGGCCTATCCCCGATGTTATTCCATCTGTATATGGACCAAGCAGTAAAGGAAACAAAAGAAAAATTCGGAGTAAGAATTAATACAGGGAGAAGAAATAAAAACCTTGAAGTTTGCCGAGACATCGTAATTCTGTCAGAGACAGCAAAGGACTGGGAAGAACATTTCAACGTAATGGACAGTGTCTTGAAAGGAGGATATAAGATGAACATCAACAAAAGCAAAACGAGGATATTGGTATCCAGTCGAATTAAATCAGGTGATCCTGAAGGATTAGGTTAGGAAATGAGATACTTAATGTGGTAGAACAGTTTTGCTACTTGGGGAGCAAAATAACTGATGATGGTAGAAGTAGAGAGGGTATAAAATATAGACTGGCGGTGGCAAGAAAAGAGCGTTTCTGGAGAAGAGTAAATTGTTAACATCCAGTCTAGATTTAAGTGTCAGTAAGTATTTTCTGAAAGTATTTGTATGGAGTGTAGCCATGTATGGATGTGAAACATGGACTGCAAATAGTTTAGACAAGAAGAGAATAGATGCTTTCGATATGTGGTGCTACAGAGGAATGCTGAAGAGTAGATGGGTAGATCACGTAACTAATGAGGAGCTACTGAACAGAGTTGGGGAGAAGAGGAATTTGTGGTACAACTTGACTAGAAGAAGAGATCGGCTGGTAGGACACGTTGTGAGGCATCAAGGGATCATCAATTTAGTATTGGAGGGAAGCAGGGAGGGTAAAAATCGTAGAGGCAGACCAACAGATGAATACACTAAGGAGGATGTAGGTTGCAGTAGTTATTCGGAGATGAAGAGACTTGCACAGGATAGAGTAGCTTGGAGAGCTGCATAAATCCAGTCTTTGGACTGAAGACCACAACAACAACGGTGTAAATTCAGGACAACTACAGGACCCGTGGAAATCAGAAGTCCAGAGCAAACGATGACCCTGTCTTTAAGAATAATTTTTTCTTTGTTTCGTGTTAATGAGAAATAATATAAAGAGTTGAACTTTTTCCTAACAAAGTTTCAGCGTAAAAGTATGTGTCTATGTATTTTCCTTCTGCGTTTATCTTGGTACATTCCTCTGATAATTGCGCTAGGAAATCTCCTTTTTACTAGAGTGTTTAGCTAAACAGATTCTGTCCCCTGTTTACGTTTTCATATTTACATAAGTTAAATATTAGTACGGTTTCATCTATAGAAGTTTACTGAGTCTGTACCTATAAAAATAAATAATTAGGTATGGTTCAACGGCCTTGGGCAGATCCTTGAATTAGACGCCACTTCGGCGGCTTGAGTGTCTCGAACTTACCGCAGTAATCTTGTTGGGGATAAGGGACATACAGTTTAATGTGGAGTGTGGACCACGCGCCGTTCTGGCGAATCTTCATATAGCTGAGAGGTGAAGGCTAGGTTAAAGGCAGACTGTGAATACCCGTGGCCGACCGGGACCCGATCGCGCGACCGTTCTGTTTTCAGGCACGGTACGTATGAGGTAACAGCAGTCCTAGCAGTTGCAGTAACGAAATACGACGCAGCTACTTAATCCCCTATTACAAAATCCGCTTTCTTCCTCACGAAGAGGACTGTTTTTCAGAATTGATGATTACTCTTATAATTCCTTTTCCGATATCTTCAGACGCCTTCGCTATAGTTAATCGCTGGCTTTATTTCATACTTATTTTTTTTTTTCTACGAACCGTTTCTCGGGTTCATTACGGGCTCTGTAATTTGTCATTTAGTTATCTATCTGCAGGCGGATCATGTGATGAAGTATTAATCGACTTTCCGTGTTTTTTCCTTCTCTCTTCGTGTCTCACGAAACAGATATCCATGCCGTTTTGCACTCAGCGTTTAAGTGAAGCGATAGCTATCTCCATTTACTCTGACAGCGCTGAAATACGAAACAATCATTCATATCGAATAATGCAGGGAATATATTTTAGTTTCATCTGCTCCGTTTAACTGACCCGATTATGTTAATGTGTCTGAAGATAACCAGCTTTCCTCGCACTAGTATGTACGGCCATTTGTGTCTGTACAATGAATTCGGTGAAAATTGTTTTAATTTCCTGTGCGAAGCTGGCGTTCGCAAGAGATTTATTTCAAATAGAATGACTTAAGAAATTTCTGTTGAAGAACGTTGTTCTTATTTACATCTCATTTGCTTCCCTGCTGATATCAAGTTGGTAGCAATCGATTTACCGTATTTGTAGACTGCGCGTCACGTTCGTAACTTAGATGTTATTCAAGTTCAAATCAGGGTACCTGTGCTGTAGATGTGATATTAAAAACCGCTACCTCCATTCACGTATCCGTCTTCTAGATCTCGTCTGTTTAGAAGAATTCGAATATACTACGGAACTATTAATTCAGTATTTATAAGCCTATGCCACGACTGAAACTACACAAATTGTGTTTCATATTTGTTTTCGGAGGCATAGTTCTCTACAAAATCGAGACGATTCAGTTCTCTACGAAATCAGACATTCTCCGCTCCATTAATTTTGTTTGTTAACGAAAAGACTCAGCTTATTGGTCACATCTCTACTACTAATTGCATTGTCGTGGTCTTCAGTTCCATACAGATCTGCACTCTAATTTCTTCTGTGCAAGTATTTTGACCCTTTACAACGTCTGTAACCAGCATTCTCTTCAGTCTGGTTACCGTTGGCTGGCCGTGGTCTCCCTCTACAGTTTTTACTCCGCTCCCTTCCTGACCTGGTCTTACCCCTATCACCAAATCAACCATCCCATCATGCATGAAAATGATTCCTGTCAAGGTGTCCCATCTTTTAGTGAAGTTGTGTCACAAAATTATTTCATCCCTGCTTAGATTCAGTGCCTCTTCAGTAATTATCCGATCTATCCATCTAAAGTTCAGTATTCTTCTTTAACACGAAATGTCAGTAGACTCTACGTAGAGTTGTAAAACTGTCGTAGACGGTAAGTAAACATAGAATACGGTAGTTTTCCTGGTAGATTTGGTCCGTTGAGCTTACATACACTATGGAACATTTGTGGCTCTGAGCACTAAGGGACTTAACATCTGAGGTCATCAGTCCCCTAGAACTTAGAACTACTTAAACCGAACTAACCTAAGGAGATCACACACATACATGCCCGAGGCAGGATTCGAACCTGCCACCGTAGCAGTCGCGCGGTTCCGGACTGAATCGCCTAGAACCGCTCGGTCACTGCGGCCGGTTGGAACATTTTTGTTCTACATAGTTGTTCTTCTGTCTGTTGTTTGAGAATAAATGGTTTGACGGAAAATTGATGATTTGTAACATGAAACTAAGGGATGCTGTAGTAAAAATAAAGAAGACAATTCGTAGTTATCATACAGCGCTAGAAAACGCGGTTTTCTCAATGAAAAGGCGAAATAAAAAAGAAATGCTAGACGGAAATATGTGAAACATTGCTTCAACACTTCGTCGAATCTATATTAAACGTGCTTCTCTTATTCATCAAAACATCCGCATTTATCAGTAATAACTGGTAAGTCTTACCTTCGAACATGATGAAGAATGATCTACTGAGTTCAAAAAAACAATAATTATATACATTTTTTATTATTGTGCATGTAAACTGTTCTTGCGTCAAAAGTAATTGCATTTGTTCCATAAGAGCAATCAACTAATTTTTATTACCTGTAAAATGCAATTTATATTCTGCAATGACATAAAATACATTATGAACTAACATTGAATAATGTGCAGTCTAATTATGTTCAAAACAAACAACCAAACAAACTGAAAACCAAAGACAAGTCGTCGGCTCTAATTTTCTCTCTTATACATTCATTTATGTTTCTTGCCCTACCACCTCCGCCAATACTACCGTAATCCTACCGTTTACTGCGCTATTTATGTGCTGTACCGAAAGTACCGAATCGTAGTTTTGGTAGAGCGCTGTCCTACTTCTATTCTCTTGTTGTCTAAGCAGTATCTCGCACACGTTTCACATCCTTGCAAGACTACATTCGAGACGATTGCCTACAGTAAATATTTACTATCACTTTATTTTATATTAGATGTTAACAAATTTAACTTTGTCAGAGAAGCATTTTAGCTGGTCTCAGTCTGCATTTTATAACAACTTTACCTCGTCAGTCACATTTCTGCCAAATTAACAAAACTTTTCTACAACTTTGCCATCACATCCAAGAAATACCTGATTTAATTCGAATAAACTTCATTACCCTTGTTTTACGTTTCTTGAAATTCATCTTGCTGCCCACATTCAATCAGCTACAACTGTTTAAACATATCCACAGAGACTACGTACACCAGTTACAAGTTAGACATCTGCTGAAGACGTCAATTTAATACCGCATAGCACTGCCTCAAAAATTAACAGTGGTCTCAATTACACGAGGAGCGGAGCCGACGAGCTCTTCAGGTATGACGTAGTCGGCTTAAGCCAATCGTTGAGGATTAGATACCGTACAGCTAAATAAAATGGGGGGATGACGACTGCTATGTCTCACCTACTCCTGCAAGCAGTCCCACACGTTTTCTTTGAGATTAAGATCGGGTGTTGTAGTGGGCCAGCCGATATGCGCTAGAGTGCCAGAGTATTCGTCAGTGCATGAATGTAAGTGTGTATCTCGGTGAACTCTGCTGTTGTTCTCTCTGGAGTATCCACAGCTCACTCATCATGACTATGTAGAAGAAAGAACAACGCTTATTAACAGAGAATGTTGACACATACACAACCTGGTTCGTGTTCAAGTCACGTGAATGAGTGGGACCAAGTACTGGTACGAGAAGCAACCATAAAATACCAGGTACCGTCTGATGGCTGAACTACTCCACATGTCTCGAATTAAACGCCTCACTGAACTGTCGGTGAAATCGACGCCTTACTTCATATGAAAAAAGGTATAATCCTGATCGTCCGACCACACTACCCGCTTCCAGTCAGCTGCTGTCTAGATTATGTGTTTGTTGATCCATTTACGACGTGTATCTTTTTGTGCCACTGTGAGCAAAGACCTTTCTGGAGATATCCAACACCAGATGTCCCATGCGCACAGTCCCGTTCGGAATGTTTGTTCAGAAACTGGTTGAAAGAAATTGAAACCGGCTGCCACTGACAAGGTGTTACATTCATTTTCGCTCCTTGTCAGTTACGATATGTTTGCAACCACTATTCTTGCTTCCAAATTACGTATCTGCGAGTGGTACACGGTACCATGTAGACACGCTGGACAATGTGCTGTGATACATCAAGAAATCTGTCAAAATATAGTGTGATGATCGTCACGCAGGAAGACGTGCCATTCAGTCAGGATTCCTTGTTGACTCAATTTACGACGTTGATTCCATACAAGCGATTGGCACATGTGTACCTCTCGGCTGCCGTGATTTACGGCAGTGGTGAAGAGTGATATGACCGCATTGTACCAGCTGTACATTATCTATCTACATCGAGCTTATACGGGGTGATTCAGGAGAAAAGTCGCATGCTTTGATGGGTGACGGTGACTTTGTCAGTGACTCTGAGTAAGAAACCCTCATATGAACATACGTCCTGCTCTTAACAGTTTCCGAGGAATCTAATGAAAACAATGGGAAAAAGAGTTTATGCAGGTGATAGTAAATGAAACACTGTATTCTAATGTTATCTTTAATTGTGTACATTTCCTCACAAAAGATGTTCAAACACTCCACCGGCAACCGCAGCTGCAGCTCTTGTAAACAGCTGCCGTGTTGCTTATCTCAGCTCATTCGTACGGATCTTTACTTGAGCAAACGCATGTAAAATACAAGCGCAAATGATGTGCGCATTGAAATGGTCAGTTAAGACACACTACGTAGCATAATGTCGCTTTGGTTGTATTCGCATATGGGTGCTGGTGAAGGACATGCAACTGATTTTCAAACATTTGCATGTCGGATACGATTAAGAAAGGGACCCATGTTAATTTTAAGTTTATTGTTCAAAGCCACCAATACTGACGCCCTTAAAACATGTACCTCTTTTCCTGACTCACAGGGAATATCATTTTTCATTCATCATTTCAAAATTAGAATCTTTGTTTTCTTAGTGTTAACTTTGTTGAGAACATCAACTGATACCAGATCTCTTTCAGATCTAGCAGTCTAAGAAAAGATGGGAACAATTGATCTAGAATGTAAAACTTGAAAGCGAAGTCATAAATTAGACTATATAATGCGTGCCGTGTGATTGGCGGTAACGCGATGTTGAGGAAAACACTGTATTCCTTTTCAGAAGTAATGATGTTGAAGCAGGGCTCAGACCATCAGTTTCAGGTTCATTTCTGGTTGGCCCAAATCACTTTGACCAGTAACGGTACGTTCCATACGTGCAGTCACTGTCGCTTTCTGTCTACATAGTTTCTTGCACAACGACCTCGCTGTTGACGGTTCGTTAACTCCCAGGAAATAGTGAAGTTTAAAATATCTACCTGTTTGACCCGGCACTCCGGAGAACGGCGCCAGCGGCCAACTCTGGTAACTCCATAACTTGCAGGACTGCCACCATCACAGCGCCACATGCCATTTGCCGGAGACGTTCTGGCGAGTGCGCGCTCTGTAGGCAGTTAGAGCAGAAGGAGCAAGGGGAGAAGGCGAAAAGGGTAAAGAAAAACTTTGTCGGGACGCTTAGCTTGCTGTCCGCCTTGAAACGGCGCTCTTTTAAGGAGAGGGAGAGGGCGGCATTCCGCAATTTCTTTTTTTTCTTTTTTGTCAGAACAAACGCCAGCGTGGCATACAACACCCCGCGTGCACCGAATACACCGTATTCCAGCTGACTCGCCTCAGAATACGCAGAATGATATCGGAGTCCAGCACGCGTCAGTCCTAGGGAGCTGTTACAGTGTACTCTGGCCGAGGAAAAGGACAGGGGGAGTTGGGAAACAGACCGCCCGCTGATGCACTTCGCCGTTATCATCCATTGTTCGCCTTAACAGTAAATCAGTTTTTTTTTTCTTCGTTTCCTCCAAAGCGTACATACTTCTATGACGCTCACATTGTAAGAACGGTACTGGTCAGAAAACCTTACCATTGGCGATGTATTAATTGAATAAAACGAATCGCGTACCACCACGAAAAAGGGTGCGTCAGTAGTTGCATACACAGTTTCAATCGGACACTCTGAGTAAACTCACGGTGCGGTAGCTGACGTGAGCAGCTGTATCGACTGAAATTGAATGGGGTCAAACGGTGAAGGCAGCTTCCATGCAAAGCCTTCTAGATACAAGGCCTACGCACAGCGGCCATACTGGCACGTGACGTCACAAACTGTTGGCCATCTTATCTGTAGTTGGCAGTCCCGTTGGCGTGTATATTGTGTTAAAAGTGTGTGCCACGTGAAAGTGATATATATTTCATAAATTATTCACCTACAGTTCTTCGAAGTGTTGCGTTCCCTTTTGCCAGGGAAATTATAAATCCCAAAAGGCATGACAGTGCACATGTTTCGATTTCCCAAATCTGTGAAGTTGAGAAATCGCTGGATTGCAGCTATTCCCAGACAGGAATTTGTGTCTACGCATCATTCAAGGGTAAGTAAATGACAAAAAATTTGTAGCGTGTTATTTGTTTCCATTGCACCACATTTTCCAATTGTTTTAAAAAGCAGTCATGTATCATGTACCAGTATAATTTGTTTCTTAATTCTGGAACAATGGTGCGAGGTTAATACGAAGCAACTATTGTCACACAGAATAGTTATATAATTAGTGTGGCTCGAAAATGTTTAGTATTCCTTATCTTTCCTACCAGATTATTGAGTTTCCAGTACTTTTATTTGGAAAAGCTACAGAATGATTTTGTTCAGTTTTACATATACAACTATTCGGAAATAATTTCAATTTGATTAAACTACCTTAGAAAATTGCTTTAATGAATTCAGTGTTCGACCGATTAAGCAGTATAGAAAGCAGAATTTCGATGTAAGTGCAATGTGATTAAATTAACAGCACTCTGTGACACAAATTTCAGTCAAGGATATAGGAGAAACTATCTTTTCATTTTTAAGGTTTTAAAGTTCTGGAAAAACAGGGAAATAAAATATTTTTTCGGGTTTTTTGATCTATTAAACATTACTTCAGGAGGTGCTCCATTACGTCGAATGATTTGAGTTTCGTGTGAGGTCAACAAATTTTGAAGAGGAGAGGAAAGTTTACGAAAATAACCAGGGAAACAAATTCTCACATTCTGTAGGAGCTCCAGCTGCTTCATTTAAAACCGAAAACGTCTGCTTGTTATTGCATATTGCCGATTTTTTACTGCAAGAAAACATAGCTTCTGAGGTAAAAGACAGAATTTAAAATTACAGTTTGTATTCGAGCCTAGAAACACGTATTTAAGGCAAATCGTCAAAATAATTTTACATCTTGAAATATCATAGGGCAATTTTGTTCAGTTACTTTACGCAATGATATAAATTTCCATACTTTCATTACAAGGCCATGTAGAAAAGGAAAGCACGAGAATCCCTATGCCGTCTCACCTTTAAATCTCGTAAAGTTCGTATAGCTGCACAGTGCTTAACAGGGGCGCTCCGATACAGACACGGCCATCAGTATGTGACGTCACAAGTGTGTGCGCAGGCCTGTAGTCTAGGTGGTGGTGTTCCATGGCGCAGCTGACCTGTCAACCGTAGCTAGCTGAAGACACTGTGCTCATGGCGTATACGTGCTCGTAAATGAAAGCAGGCTAATACGTGGCGTTAAACTGAGCTTGAAACGGCTTAAATTTAGTGATGTGTTCATACATACGAACGGGAGCAAGTTAATAATCGGCCAATATCATACATGTCTTTCAACTGCTGTCGCAGTAGATAACCGCGCCAGACAGTGCGAGGCAAGAAATTTCTTGTATTGGGCAATTAACACCACCATTAATAAACTACACTGGCCCGCGGTGGGTTTTTTGCGGCGACCAAAATAGATGGTCTTTATACACTGAATGTGCTGAACACAAATATCACAATCAAAATTATCTCCCATCTCAGGGTTGGAAGTAAGTTGGGACTTCACGTTTAACGTTTATTGCTACCGCAGGCAATAGGATATATACATTAACTGAGCGTTCCTAGTTCATTCGAGTCGTTTCTTCGCCTCCTCTCGTAGTTCTAGCCTCTCTCTGTAGCATCCAGCAGAAATTAGACAACGTAACTCTAGCCCACCGTCCTGTGTACCGTCGTTCCATGAGAGAAATGTTCTGATGGAACTGCTTGCCGTGCTCATCAGTGAAAGCACCAAAGCTCTTGGGAACGCATCGAAGTCGGAGTAAAGGAAGTGCGTCTTCAGACTCATATTGCTATGTATGATCCTATAAGCACGAATGAGTGCGTCCACACGGTCCCTGTCATTTTCGGCTCTGCTGTTTCCCAAGAACAATGTTATTCGTCACGACACCAATTCGACGCATGTAGCTGATAAGAGGTTAGAGGGGACTTAAAATGCGTGACCCCAAAAGCTGTCATAAATGTAGACCAATGAATATCACCATTGTGATCTTCTGTGTGCTGAAACATGGAAAGTTCTTAAGCAAATACTGAAATGCTGCTTCATTTCTGTGCACAGCCTTAAAAAATGTTGTCATGAGTCCCAACTCAGGGTGCAGTGATGAGAGAACAATTTTGTTTGCATTCACTAGAAGTTCTTCGGCAATATTTTTTGGTTCAGGCAACAGAGCTGTTCGCGGGCATCATTCCCTCTGTGTGTGGCGTTTCCCTTTTACACGACTGTCCCACTCCCACAGGTAGCAGCTGAACGTAACACCACTACCTTGCAAAACCAACAGCATCGCAATGACTTAGATTCCCGCTTACGGTAATTAACACATTTCATTACAGATTTCAAGATGATCTAACTTTCGTTACCTACGGCAGCATATGCGGCACGGTGGATGGCCTTTCATTACTATTCAGTAACAGTACTGCCTCCAGGCTGGTTTTTGAGCTGTGTTTAAAACGTCTCCACATGTCTGGTTTGTACGTAATGTTCAGGTCTTCCAACAAACCGCCAGTGTCACTGCAGAGTATAATGTCGGCCACAGTACCGGAAAGACACTCAAGTTTTTTCTGACGCCCCGAAACATAGTCACACGTATTCTCTCAGTGAGGATGAGCCAGAAGTTCGGTTTTACGCTGTGGAAGTTCTAAATTCTTAACCAGGTCACTGAGCTCCCACTGTGTAATTTCATGTGGTTCTCCAGATGACGATGTTGATATTGTAAGTATGCTGTTTAGGTTTTTATGTTGGTAACGACACGTAGTGCTCTGTATGAAAATCACTGACTGTGCTGTGTGCACACTGTGGCTGCTTGGACTTATTGTTGGAATATTCGCTTGTGTAGTGTTGGGGAGTTGGATGTGAACAGCGCGTAGCGTTACGCAGTTGGTGGTGAGCCGCCAGCAGTTGTGGATTTGGAGAGAGAGATGCCAGATTTTTGAGAACGGACGATCTGGACTTGTGACCGCAGAAAATGGAAGTTTGTAAAGATGAATGTCATATATACATTCCTGGAAATGGAAAAAAGAACACATTGACACCGGTGTGTCAGACCCACCATACTTGCTCCGGACACTGCGAGAGGGCTGTACAAGCAATGATCACACGCACGGCACAGCGGACATACCAGGAACCGCGGTGTTGGCCGTCGAATGGCGCCAGCTGCGCAGCATTTGTGCACCGCCGCCGTCAGTATCAGCCAGTTTGCCGTGGCATACGGAGCTCCATCGCAGTCTTTAACACTGGTAGGATGCCGCGACAGCGTGGACGTGAACCGTATGTGCAGTTGACGGACTTTGAGCGAGGGCGTATAGTGGGCATGCGGGAGGCCGGGTGGACGTACCGCCGAATTGCTCAACACGTGGGGTGTGAGGTCTCCACAGTACATCGATGTTGTCGCCAGTGGTCGGCGGAAGGTGCACGTGCCCGTCGACCTGGGACCGGACCGCAGCGACGCACGGATGCACGCCAAGACCGTAGGATCCTACGCAGTGCCGTAGGGACCGCACCGCCACTTCCCAGCAAATTAGGGACACTGTTGCTCCTGGGGTAACGGCGAGGACCATTCGCAACCGTCTCCATGAAGCTGGGCTACGGTCCCGCACACCGCTAGGCCGTCTTCCGCTCACGCCCCAACGTCGTGCAGCCCGCCTCCAGTGGTGTCGCGACAGGCGTGAATGGAGGGACGAATGGAGACGTGTCGTCTTCAGCGATGAGAGTCGCTTCTGCCTTGGTGCCAATGATGGTCGTATGCGTGTTTGGCGCCGTGCAGGTGAGCGCCACAATCAGGACTGCATACGACCGAGGCACACAGGGCCAACACCCGGTATCATGGTGTGGGGAGCGATCTCCTACACTGGCCGTACACCACTGGTGATCGTCGAGGGGACACTGAATATTGTACGGTACATCCAAACCGTCATCGAACCCATCGTTCTACCATTCCTAGACCGGCAAGGGAACTTGCTGTTCCAACAGGACAATGCACGTCCGCATGTATCCCGTGCCACCCAACGTGCTCTAGAAGGTGTAAGTCAACTACCCTGGCCAGCAAGATCTCCGGATCTGTCCCCCATTGAGCATGTTTGGGACTGGATGAAGCGTCGTCTCACGCGGTCTGCACGTCCTCCACGAACGCTGGTCCAACTGAGGCGCCAGGTGGAAATGGCATGGAAAGCCGTTCCACAGGACTACATCCAGCATCTCTACGATCGTCTCCATGGGAGAATAGCAGCCTGCGTTGCTGCGAAAAGTTGATATACACTGTACTAGTGCCGACATTGTGCATGCTCTGTTGCCTGTGTCTATGTGCCTGTGGTTCTGTCAGTGTGATCATGTGATGTATCTGACCCCAGGAATGTGTGAATAAAGTTTCCCCTTCCTGGGACAATGAATCCAGGAGTGTATATATATGATGACTTTTGAACATTATTAAGGTAAATACATTGTTTGTTCTCTATCAAAATCTTTCATTTGCTAACTATGCCTATCAGTAGTAAGTGCCTTCAGTAGTTAGAATCGCCTATTTAGCTGGGAGTATTGGCGCTCGCCGTATTGCAGTACTTCCAGTGACGAAGATTTTTGTGAGGTAAGTGGTTCATAAAAGGTATAGGTTATTGTTAGTCAGGGCCATTCTTTTGTAGGGATTATTGAAAGTCAGACTGCGTTGCGCTAAAAATATTGTGTGTCAGTTTAGTGATGATCAGAACTAGTAAAGAGAGAAATGTCTTGAGTACGTTCAGTTTTGCTCAGCTGTCTGAAAAACAAATAATGTAAGAGGTTTACCAGCACAATAATACATAATTTGCTAATGGGACGATTCAATATAAATGTTGGGTCTGTGATTAGCATATGATTTCACATGAGTCATGGTGTTGAGCAGTGAAAGCTCTTTGCTCTGACTCGATCGTTCATTCGCTCATGATCATCAAAATGTTTACCTGCTTTTTGCTCAAAACGAAATGTACTTTCCTCTGTTATACAAAGCTTGAACTGAAATTACTAATGGGAACAGTGTGTCTCAGTGCAGCGTTGACTCTGCAGGAAATTAAATCAAAACTGTTACTCAGAAACCACCACCAAAATCAAACTGTGCACTGCCCCCCCCCCCCACTCAAAATTAAAAAAAAAAAAAAAAAAAAAAAATGGGACACTGACATTACGAAGCATCTCTATGAAGCACACTCTTCACCGGCCAATTAAAAAACCTGAATTACAATGAAAATGCTTAGGATTTGGGCGATGGAAATGTGAGATAAGAAACGAGAGAACCAAGAAAATATGAAAATGATCTCACGTGAAAAATTACAGCATAATTAGCGGCAACAGCGCAGCATGAAGAAATTGCGCCAACTAAAATACGCTGAAACAAAACTAAACTACTGGGAGAAAAAATTGGGATAATTTTCTTTTATTGAAAGATAACTCTTCGTACTTGAAGTGAAATTACTAATCTTTTCATTATAATGACAATGCTTATTTTACTCTCTTAGTTCATAGGAACATAAAACTAACAAAGCAATTACTCTACTTTCTTTACATAAGTGTTACACGGCAATTCCCTTACGATTGTGAAAATTAAAATAAATTGAATTGAAATTATCTGATGTGGACTGCTCTGTTACAAGAACCGCCAACATCATCGGTACATACCAGCTCCACAATGCAGAATCATTCTATCTGTTCCACAAATGCTGCATCTGTTCAGTCCTTCAATCAGATTAAGAATTCCTAATAATTTTCTTCATCAAAATCCTGCTTCAATATACACTACGCTAAATATTCTGCCACCTTACCCAATGTCTAAGACACGATAAAACTCCGCTCTCCAACTTAGCCAAAGATACACAAGGTCAGAGACATTACTGTCACTGCCGTGTAAGACGACTATTCCACAGATGTCACCCGCGACTGCTTCGCTGTCGTAACTTGAACAGTCATCACGCATTCATACAATTCATTCGCCTACATGGGTGGGGAATGGATCCATCTTCTTCAGTGCAGAGCAGAAGTACGTCGGACCTCCTGCGGGAATCTCAGCGTAGGGAGCATGGTGTAAATGGACAGGGTCTGGAGACACGTGGCATTAGGTGGGAATGTGGATAGGCCGTGAGACAGGCCGAGATTGTCCTCGTAGTTACGATAACATTGTGACCCCGATGGCGCAGTGGTTAATACACCTGTCTAATAAGCAGGAATCCCGACTTCGAAACCCAGTGCGCCACACAATTACGCACGTCGCCGCTGATTCCGCAAAATTGGAAATTTGTGGTATGGTCTTATGGAAACAAACTGCTGAGGCCATCGGTCCCTAAGCTTACACACTACTTTATCTAACTTAAACTAACTTATGCTAAGTACGACACACACACACACCCATGCCTGAGGGAGGATTCGAACCTCCGACGGTGAAAGCCGCGCGGACCGTGGCAAGACGCCCGAGACAGCTCGACTACCCCGCGCGGCCGCTGACACCGCTTAACATCCCGATACAGTTGATATCAGTAATCCCTTTCCTATCCATTCTCCTCCTTCCACCTTCAATGTACGTATAATGTATCATAGCTGCGGATTTCATGTGTTGCCTGACACCGTGCATTCATACAATATACTCTTTAAATCAGTCACAATTGACGTAATTAGATCTACGAAAATGTTTATAGAATGGTTCTTGATGTTCTGTGTAGAGGACGTCACAATGCAAATCTAACTTGCTACCGCATTTCTGTCACGAGCTTTGTTCTCAACTTTGGACTGCACGTCTTCATTTGTAGGGGACAGCGTTGTACCTTGGAACACTTTACAAACTTCCGCCTTGTAATAGAAGTTTAACATATTTTCTTATTCCATTTCGAAATGATGGCATTCACTTTATTTATTCTGTAGTCTTTTTTTTAAATTAAAAGAATAAATAGCTCCAGAAAAGAAAGATATTTCCAAGTGTGAAAAACTGTTCCAAGCTACAACACGATCTTGTATCTAGGAACAAATACTCAATACAAATTTAAAAGCGTTGCAGTTGAGAAAATCTTGTCGCTGCTTTAACAGTCCGTATTAGGAAGTCCTCGGCGTGCCATATAGCGAGTGCGACGTGCTGACAGGGTGGGGGCCGAGACTCGAGCTTTCTTGGATTTCCTCGGTCCTTCTCGGAAGTACTTGGTGCATCGCGACGTTTCGTTTAGTACCGTGGTGCGGCATTGCTCTGCCGGCACGACTCTCTTCACCTCGGGTAAATCCTGGTGTCAGCTGTGCTTACGCTTGGCGATTTGTATATATGATATAAAGGAAGTTAACAGGCCAGTACCTGTTTGCACAAGAAGAGTCAGCTAGCGATCTGACGTCACAAGTCATTAAAATGAATGAGAATGACTGAAGAGAGGAATGATGATTCTTAGTATCTATAATGCAGTGGAATACCTACTAAACGACCTATCAACACCATGCAAAAAGGATTTAAATATTTAGCTGACAATGAAAGAGGAAAAACTCAAAAGGATCGACAGACGGGATTCATTGTTCTATGCATCAAGAAACATTTAGTGCAGGAACTGCAGTCATGGAGCATATGAAGAAACTGGTGGTGCGAGTAGTAAAATTTGTGAAGTCGCATGCATTATTTCACTGTCGGTTGCAAACAGTTTTCAATGGAACTGAACGAAAAGTATGAAGGCAATATATACTACTGTAGAGTACGTTGGTTAAGTCAAGGAGTATACGTGAAATGATTTTTCAATTTAAAACCCACTACTGTCC
Source organism: Schistocerca americana (assembly GCF_021461395.2). NCBI lineage: Eukaryota > Metazoa > Arthropoda > Insecta > Orthoptera > Acrididae > Schistocerca > Schistocerca americana. Next base: position 627,822,305 of record NC_060122.1, read on the forward strand.
TATTTATGAAGGAAAAAGGAGTGCAGGAACGATACTTGGAATATACGGAGTGGATTGCAAATGTCGCACTTTTAATACACTTGACTGCACACTGCCCACAATAAGACATTGGAAGATGAGGAACAACTTATTACAGGTTTGATATGGTTCCATTTAAAAAGAAAATCTCATTGTAGAAGAGACAGCTTCTGACATAAATCACTAGTCCAGATCCCTAAGCTCAGACGCGTTGGAGTGACCGAGGGGTTTTAGGCGCTACAGTCTGGAGCCGCGCGACCGCTACGGTCGCAGGTTCGAATCCTGCCTCGGGCATGGATGTGTGTGATGTTCTTAGGTTAGTTATGTTTAAGTAGTTCTAAGTTCTTGAGGACTGATGACCTCAGATGTTGAGTCCCATAATGCTCAGAGCCATTTTTTTCAGATGCGTTAAAGAAAACGCGAAGTTTTTAAAAATCCAGTTAGGCTTTCAAAGAATTGTAAAGATAGTTTTCTAAACGTTTTGAGAACACTGCCAGTCTTATATGTTTTCTAGCTGATTTAGAGACCGTTTAAAGCTTAAACTGAAAGCGCCCCCGTGTATGTGCAGATGGAACTGCTTCATCTACAGTGTAGTTCTCGTTTTAAAGTAAAATCCGTTTTAAAGTAAACTCCCCAGGGCATCAGTAATAAAAACAGATAGATATACTCTTCTGCTACTACAAGTGCGTCAGCAGATCTCAAATGAGTATGCACAACCCGTGCCTGTTGTATCAACTCACAAAAATCTGCCTCCTTCATGAGGTTTAAGCCTCCGAATGGGCATAAAATAAGTTGCGACTGGTAGCAATAAACATGTGGCCTCAGCGGATGTCAAAAAGAACCTTTGTAGGACCTGATATAAAATTTCCACATTTAATGTTGGATTCAGTGTCTTACCTTCTGTGCATTAATGGCCCATCAGCCTTCCAAGTGAAAACATGTAGTAAGAAGTTTCCGGAAACCGGGCTCAAATAATATGTTCGCATATGCATTCTCGAGAAACCCTCAAAGCAAAATAAAAGTACTTGCGCATACATTGCGAGGCTTTGCATCTCTCAGAATAATGAGCGCGTAACACCGTGAGCACCGAAATAAGCGCTGGCGGTTCGACGTAATTAAAAATGCGGCTTGCGTATCTTACAGGCCAACTTGTGCAGGGCGGAACGCGCGGTTTTACCAACCCCTTTGTGCGGTGTGTCCGCAAATTAGGACCGCGGATGTGGTCACACGGAACTCGTCATTCCTGTGTTAACTGAGCCGTATCCCATTATGCTAATTAATTTTACACCATTACGATGCAACCCACGTCGCCAGAGAGTTTACTGACTTAATTAGAGGACGTCCGATCGTTGTGGCCGTGCGGTCGGTACGTAAACGTGACGCAGCGCACACAGTTCCTCGCTAAAGTGTTACGATAGAATGCTATTTCGTGACTGCGACGTGATAAGTTTCTACAGCGGTCAGTCCTAATGGTTGAGTATGTGCCAAAAATGGGGGTTTTACATAACACCGACGTCATTTTGCTACCAGTTTCAGATATTCATGGGGGCTCATGGACATGACAAATTCTCTGCTATCATGTCAACGTCTGTATTACAAATATACTCTACAAGCCTTTCTATTTATATAAGGGATTTGCTGACCCATTCGATCCCTGTATTGAGTGACAACATCTGCCTCTAAGCGCGTCCTAACGTACGTTATCTGTAAACGGTCCCTTTTGTCATACACACGATGATGGCAGAAGATTTTAATAGCGGTTCTCTAACTGTGTCAAAAGTGGTACCACGATAACAATGTAGCCTTGATTCCAAAGATTTCAATTTACGTCCACAGATCAGCTCTGTCGCACACTACCTGAAAAGAAATTGAAGCGCACAGAAGGGGACGAGAAAACGAAATAAAACTCGACGGCTTGAGAGGGTATTGATGTAACTGCAGTCACTACGTCATCGAGTTATATTTACAAAGATCTCGGCAGCATGAGCCTACTTAGCAGTATGGCGTTGCACCTCCTCTGGTCTAGATGCAAGCACAGATTCATTTAGGTACTGTGTTGTAAAGCCGTTGTTTCCTCTTCTGAGGCAATATAGCACTCACCTGTTTTACTGGTCCTTGATATCCTGTTTACTGGAGTTGAAGTCCAATGTAGTCCCAGACTTGTTCTAAGGTGGCACATGCGGAGATCTTGGTGGCCACCTGAGTAGCTCAAGATCATGCAGATACGTGCCACGTGTGGGCGAGCATTGTGTTGTTGAAAAATTGCACCACAGTATCTTCTGCATGAGGACGCAGGATATTCGTGGTGTTTAGATGTACAATCAGAATTCCGTGAATCACTATGAACCGTGGTCTGCAGTCATATCCTTTGGCTCCTCACTCTATGGCGCCAGAAGTAACACCGCTGAGCCTCTCCAAAACATTGGAAGAATGGGGTCTCCCCACAGGTCGCCGCCTTATTTGCCGACGATGGTTCACCTTGTTTAGTGCAGAGCCACGATTAATCGGTGAGCACAGTGCTACGCCTTTCATAAGCAGAAATGCTTGCACGTCCAGCACGAAAGCAAACGCAGCCGTTTATGTTGTGGTGTTAACAGAAACCCGTGGACGAGATGGTAATTCACTATTCGTGCTCCTGCTGGTCTCCTACCAATGCAGGAAGGCTATTGTATCTTCCTGTGTTGACAGGTCCAGATGAGAATGGGTTACAGCGTGCTTGGTGTAAGACGGGAATCCTTCCCTGTGGTGGTCACAAGTGGTCGACCGGCCCCTTGACGAGAATGATTACCGTCCCGTTCCCTCGCCGTCCAACAGCTGACCACTGTCACATTCGAATGCCTCAGAAATACGGATAGTGCACGATATGACCAGCCAGCCAAACGAAGACCCACAAGTCTATTCGATCGCTGGAGCCTTGTCCCGCTGTTACGCAGGGTAAGCCATCGTTAATCGGATTTGGCATGTTAATGGTTAAGGGGTGGCCGGATTCCCTTCCTACCGCCACCGCGAACCACCCGGGACAGAAGTAGCGTACCCCAACTGTCTGCGTCGAGTGTAATCCATGAAATAGTGCGAAAGTGTTCTGATGTCTGCGAGCCGTGTAACTGAGGCGGAACATGGGGACCAGACTGGTATTCACCTAGCGGGATGTGGAAAACCGCCTAAAAATCACATCCAGGCTGGCCGCCATATCGGCCCTCGTCCTTAATCCGCCGGGCGGATTCGATCCGGGGCCGGCACGCCCACCTGAGTCCAAGAAGCAGCGCGTTAGCGCTCTGGGCTGCCCTGGCGGGTCGAAAGACCCACAAGTGAGTTCCTTTAAAATCTGCCACTGTTGATAACGCTGTCTCACCCGAGTGCGCGGCATCTCCTTCATAGTGATAACATCCGACGCTGCTCAAGCTCCTTAGATACGCTACCTGGCCTGGTAACAACCTGAACACGCGGAACACACATGCACTGTGGTGGACATTGTGCCTGTTACACTGAACTGCAACTGTAAGCGTTTACATACTCTCTGATGACGAGTACGTGTAGAAAGTAACATTAGCATCCGACCATGTGTTCTGACTGCTTCATTGTTTTTTAGCCACGTGGTGTGTTTCCCAATGGGCTGTTGGGTTGGGTTGTTTTTGGGAGAGGAGACCAGTTAGCGAGGTCATCGGTCTCATCGGATCAGGGAAGGCCGGGGAAGGAAGTCGGCCGTGCCCTTTCAAAGGAACCATCCCGGCATTTGTCTGGAGTGATTTAGGGAAATCACGGAAAACCTAAATCAGGATGACCGGACGCGGCATTGAACCGTCGTCCTACCGAATGCAAGCCCAATGGGTTGTACTGACTCATTAGGAATCCAGCAGCGATTTACTGCCTTTCATCTGTGTAAAAATAGTTAATTCACTGTGGCTGCCCCAAAACGATGAATCATATCCTAGCATTTGATTCGTCTTTCACTGGGGATTATTTCTGCGAGAGACAATGAGAATTTCCAAGTGTTAGGATGAAGGAACAAGTCATTCCAGTTTTTCAAGTTAAATAATCGGACAGATCTACATAATTGTAAGCTTACTTGGGATACGATTGTGAACCATGTTATATGTTCGCGTATTATGATTCTAATGGAAAAGTAAGATCTAATGTCTAGGAAATATCAGGCAGAGAACTTGTGGAACTCATCATTTTCAGTTGATTCTTGTACCCGACAACCTAATTCACGCCGTTTTCACTTACTTGCGGAAGATGTTCCCTACTGTAGTGAAGAAAGTACGAACTTGCTGGTACCCGTGCACCTGACTGTAATAGCCAGTGACTCAGGGTTTATAGAACTTGATGATATTTATCGTTAAACTTAAAAGCCACATTGTATTAGCTCGTGTAATGTGTGTATTTACCGCTGTATTATCCCACAAGAAGCAAACGAAGTTCTCGTTGATAGACATTCCATTAGTTGTCAATACTGCAATTTGTAAACTGAATATCATAGTGACAATATTGTAAACAGACAATTAATAAATAAGTAATCGTACTATGCTCGATATTTGTAATAAGGCTATTCTTTTCACTACAACTTCGGCATCTAAGGTGCATTGAGGTACTTGTACAAAGTTTCTAACAAACAAACCAGTCTTTCGTTAAAGTGACCTGAAAAAATATCTCGTGTTCTGTGTAACGTTCGTAATAAATAGTTACGATGCGTCATCGTACTTCTTCTGCGTTGGTTACAGAGGACACATGAATGCTTCCAGGCGCAAAAAAATTGCCTATTTTTGTAGTTTCCTTTCACAACTATATCGGAAAGAGAAATGTAACGTCATATTTTCTTCAACAGTTCGAAATATAAATCACTACATTATACATACCTATTTTTAAAAAATACCCAAGAAACGCAATTTTAGATCATACTAAACTTGCCACATTGACAAGCAGACCCACTGTATATTTTAACATTACTCAGTCACATTTAATGGCCACATTTATTCTTTTAAAAGTATCCCTCATGAGCCAAAGACAAAATCACAGTTATGTCATACCTATGATTATAATACACTCATTTTTCTCAAACGGTAATATCATGCGTGTTTCGTGGATAGAAGGCTGTCTTGTGTAGAGTATGAAATCTCTGGTTAGAGATTTATTTCGTCGTCTCAGAGGCTGTGGCCCCTGTTGGTGCCGACTGTCATCATCACGCCTGAGTTTATTTCATCGATCGAACGTCATGTGTATTTTTTGTGCTCCACTCCAACCTAGTACCATGTAAATAAACAGAATAGGAAAAAATTCAGTTGTTTTCTAATCCCCATTCTTATTAATATTTTAAACTAGCTGAGAAACCCGGCGTTGCACGGTTATTTATTTATTCTGGTGTCTACCAGCAGAAAAATGCTCCTGTCGGAGCGCAAAAAAGGGGAATATGCTCATCATTATTAAAAGACTGACTGAAAAGTTCGGTAGCAGCTGCCATTCTCTACCTTCCTCAGAACCTTCAAAATTTTTCGCAAATTTATTGGCATGTGAACATATTCGCGCTTTGTTATGCTGAGAGCAGGAGGCAGTATCAGCAGGGAGCACAGAGAACTAATAAATATTAGAAGATAGCAGACTGTGGTTGCGGTGTAGAAAGAGTGAATGAGGTGATGGCAGTGTGAGAGAAAGAGAGGGGCACAGAAGCAGTAGAACATAGTAGACAATGAGAGAACAGTGATACGATAAGAGTGAAGGAGACACTGCCAACGGGAGAGAAAGTGGAAGTGATAATGAAAGTGGAAGGGATAATAAGAGACAAACTCTATGACAGTGACAACGAAGGAGAGAGAGAGAGAGAGAGAGCAGCAACAGTGATCCTGAGTAATACTTGACTGTCACCCCGGTTACATTCCTAGCTTTATGGGATGTAGGTAGGTTTGAACGGCACAGTGATTCTTTAAAGATAGTATGTAATCAGTAAATCCCCGAGTCTCTAAAGAACTGAACTGTCGTGTGTAAACCAGCTTCAAATTTTTGATTATAGATTAATGTGTTTAATATTTGACGACAACTGAGAAAAAGTTTAGAAATGGTCTGAAATAATGTTAAAAAGTTTCATGGAAGTCACTAAGTGCTCTCGTTATCAAAAAGTGAATGCTATACGAGGTGCGTGAGAAAAGTAATGAGACTGTCAACACTGTGAGCGATCTGGCAACGTGTGTTGTTCTGCTTGTGTTGACTGTTGCGTTCAACCCTTCCAGATGCTCAGTGCGAGGTTAAACTGCGCATAGCTATCGCGTGATTTTTGAGAGCTCCATCAGTAAAGTTATGTTATTGTTGTAAGTTACGAAAATGTAACAGCTGAATTCAGAGCAACATTATGCCATCAAGTTTTATGTTAAACTTGGCTAATCCGCGAATGTGACTTCGGAAAGTTGAAACAGGAGCATTCTTATCAATAGCACAAGTTTTTCGCTGGCATAAATCAATTTTCGAAGGGGAAGATCACGACGACGATGAACCTCATTCAGGAAGGCTTCAACTTGAAAAACCGACGAAAACCTGAAAGCCTCACAACTGAGCAGAAGGGCAGTCAAAGAAATGTGTGCGTTGATTTTCTTGAGAGAACCGGCAATGACCATGAATGTTTCACTCGTGTGATCACAGTTGATAAATCCTGGACATTTTAGTACAGTCGTGAGACAACGCGGCAAAGTGAGGAGTGGCACTTTGAGAAATCTCCTCCACCCAAAAAGCTCGAATGAGGAAATCAAAGATCAAAACAGTGCTGACCAGCTTTTCACAGCAGGGATATCGTGCATAAAGAATTTCTTCCTCTAGGACAAACTGTCAACCAATGTTTTGCAAAGATGTTCTTGAATCGAGTGAAACCGACCATTTCACAAAAGTGGATGCTGCATCGTGACAACGCACTATGTCACCACCGAATTTTTGACCTCAAAAAGCATTTCTGCTGTTCAGCAGCCCGCTCTGTTCACTTGCTCTGAGTCCTTGTGACTGTTTCCTTTTCCCAGAATTGAAAAATGTCTTCAAAGGATGTCATTTTTTAACTTCCGAGAACCACCAAAAGAATGTGACCGACATGTTTTTAAACGCCCTAACAGTTGAAGCCTTTCAGCTCTGATACCATGACTGTGAACAGGGCTCCGCTCAGTGGCGGATACACGTGGAAGCCACGCGCGGCGCGCGCCACCCCCTTGCGGGGCCACCCGCATTGCGACCCGCGCCGCCCCGGCCAGTCAGCCCGCACGCTATTCATTTGTTTCTTTCGCCAGTTGACTCGACTGAATCGAGTTATCGAGTAGTTGTACTTTCCTATGTAGCACACGCTGCCGCGTCATAGTATTTTGTACATTTATGTCTGGCACATAGATAGCTAACACATACCTACGAGAAAAGTCGCGGCCATTGTGATTCTCGATACGTTACTCTGTCTGGCATTTGTTCGGGAAAAGTCACGAATTTTCTATTGTTTTCTTGTACGGAGATCCTTCTATACTAGCGTTATAAATACGGACTATTCGCCGAATAGGAAGTTAGTTTACATTCAGAAGCAGAAATATTAAGACTGAAGAATGAATAAGTGAAAAGTCCTAGTTGTAGCAAGTGCAAGTATGAAGATTAGTCAAGAGTGAGAGCGATCAGTTGATTGTGAAGTATTAATAATAGTAATTCACAGTAATTTCTCATTAAAAATATTGTTACGAGACTCGTAACAATATTTTTACTAATAACGTAACAATAGTTTGCCATACCTAACTTGTATTACGAAAAGGGTATAGGAAACTGTTAATGAGTATATCTCCGGTAAGCAAGTGCAAGTGTGAAGATTAGTCAAGAGTACTTTGTTTTTATGAAACAGATCTGATGATGGTCACTAAAGACGAAACTTTTCTTCGCCCCCCCCCCCCCTCCCCAAAGCCCTCCACAACATGACGAAATGAAGAACGTTACTTGCAATGTTTTCGCTCATCATGTAGTAAAACTGCCACCTCAGGCACAGATTTTTAATTTATTATTTCCTTACTACTAACTATACTCGCACTATACTCTGCAGACAGTATCAGCATGTACCCCTAAATGTGCCTTCAAAGTTGTATCATTTGTTCGACACATAGTTCAGGAGATATGACACCATAAACACTTAGATGAGTGAGAAACTAGATTATCTTGAAACAGTGCGCAAACTACACACAATATGAGGTGTATGAGAAAAGTAATGAGACTGATTTTTTATCTTCCAAAATTTTAATTTTTTATCGAACAACAATATTGTCCCCCTGAAACTAGTTCACTTTAGCAGCTATACAACAGCGGAGCTAGTGGCGAATACAGAAAAACCTCAAGGATGGGGCGCTACAGATATCTTGTGCTGCCTTTACTTTTACCATAACAAAAAATAATCAACTCACATGCAAAGCTTATGAATGTTTTATTTAAACTGATTATACAAAATTACAGGGCACTGCCATCTTATAATATAAAAAAGTTACAACTGCGGTTCTCTTTCTTAAATGATGAATTCGAAGCCCCTAATTCTCCTGGCAAATTGGTTAATTACATCGTCCATAGGACAATCAGGCAGTTTATTGTCGATATTGTTTGTTTCTACTGCATTCGATAGAGGGCCTGTATAGTAACAATGCGTTTTTAGGAATCATCTTGAAAGTCACTGTTACCGGAGATATAATCATCAACAGTTTCCTATACCCTTTTCGTAATACGAGTTAGGTATGGCAAACTATTGTTACGTTATTAGTAAAAATATTGTTACGAGTCCTAATGTACTTTGTTTTTATGATACAGATCTGATGATGGTCATTAAAGACCGTAACCGGTAATCTGTTAAACAAAAAGATTGTGACCATAGACTAAATTAAAGGAAACTTATTACATACACGGGTCACTGTGTTTTTTCTCGACGATGTCGCAGCTTGTGAGAGTGTGCGTATTTGCGCGCGGTGCGCTATGCTGCTTTTTCACTTTGCAGATAGCAAGTAAATGTGTGCCACGCTTGGCTGAAACAGGTACAATACTTTAGGGGATGTTGAACATACACACCTACTTACATACTCCATTCTGATAAGATGTCGAGAAAACTTTGTCTCATTTCCACTTTAGTATGTTCTTTATAATATGCCAATTTATCCATTCGTAACTCATTCCCATTTGGAATACACAGAAGACAAAAAACATTATGTTGCGTTATACCAGATGAGGAATAAGCCCGGCCCGAAGTGGGACAAAATCAACGGATGTCAAAGTAACTTTTAGAGTATCTCACAGGGCCATCATTCTGCAGGATATGTGTAGCGAATAACATCGAAAGTTGCAAGAGGCAGCATGAGGATGATGCTCTTGAATATAGGAGAAGTACAATGTCGAAAAAAAAGCCTCATGAAAAGCACAAGTGCGGTGATCGACGAGTGGTTGCGTGGACTGACAGTTAACTTTCAACATAAGTAAAGAAAAACTGTTCATAAGCAGGCGGCAAAGCCCATTCATGTTCGATTGCCCTACTGACAAATGACTGGAAACAGAAAAATTGTATAACGTCATGGAGTATCCTTTGCAGCCACCTAAAGTGAATTGATCACACAAAACCAGTTGTAGGAAATGCAGACGTCAGGAAAATGTTTCTCGTCCGCGAGAAAAGTGGGTTATAGCTTACTTGTTTGACTGATTATTGAACATTGCTCGTTTGTCTGGGTTGTTTTGGCAGAGGAGACAAAGATGACGCAAAGGAAAGCAGCGGTTACCGTTACGGGATCATTTAGTCAGTGAGAGAGAATCACAGAAAAGCTTCTGTAGTGACACGCGCTACTCGCTACGGAGAGGATAAGCTTCTAAAAATCAGCGAGCATTCAAGAGGAGTCAGGCAACATACGAAGTCTGGAAATGGAAAACATTAGAAGTGCTAAATCTCGCAATTGTCAGGAGAATCGAAAATGAGTGTATCTCTATTTGTACGTAACTTATTTGCATCCAAAATAATGAGAAAGTGTTCTGATACTACTGAGTTATGCTGCCCTCTCTTCACTGGAAAAATAATGAGATAAATCAGAAACAAATACTTTATTAACAAATTTCGAAGTGGCACATCAAAAACTGTCTGTTTCTAAGTGCCAATAGGAAAATTTTTGGGTCAAATCCCATTAACACATAGGCACTATATTTTGTTTGTGATCATTCAAGTACATAAATACCGCTGTCATATTTTAACAAGCAGAACTGTAGTCAACAAACACCATTTCTGATTTCTTGAAATGTTCTACAAGAGAGTAACCAAATTAAACTCAAGAAAAAATTTTCGGTATTGACTTACTTTTCTTGCACAATTCCATTCTTGCAGTCAGATGTTGTGAGTTCACAGTATAAGTCTCAAAGTTGATTATACTCGCTTGCATCTTCAAAATGGATGAATTTAGTCCTGTCTATTGGCAATGGATGTTATGGTTCATTTATGGTTCATAGACTTGGGTGATTCAATGTTTTGTACATCTAATGCAACGAAGGCTATGCTTAACTTTCGTCGTTTCTGTATAACTCTCAAGCCGCTACTGTGTCGCTCATCAAAAACCTGTAAGACATGTCTTGAAGCCATCCCAGGCTAAATGGAGCGGACCCTGACGCATGTCTCCGGACAGAGACATTGCTTGGCGCAATGACTTTGCGCCATCTAGTAATGAAAGTTTGTAACATTTTGAGCATAGTTTGACACTCGGAACAAGCCAAAGGACATACAACTTATTACAGAGACCAAAATAACATTGAAAAGATGTTTTCTGAAAAAGTGAGTCTTACAGTGTCTTCCATTTCTACTCTTTCTATTCCTTCTAGTCTCATACGCCTCGTGAAATGACAATGAAGAAAAAAGTCAGAGCAACTGGAGCTCGTACGAAGGCCTTCTGAGTATCGTTGTTCAAGTTCACCGTTCAAGAATCGACTAGGAAAGGGAGCAAATGATGTTGGTATCAAATATATCCTCCGCCACACACCGGTGGTTTGAGGAGTGTAGACGTAGATATAAATGTAGATGACCGGTAATAGTAATGTTGTAAAAAGTGAGTATTGGGTAATCTTGCATACCGTGTTGTTGGCGTATTATTAAAAGATAAACGTAGAACCTTCTACCGTTGCCAATACCACATCATATGGCGAAAATTTATTCTCAGAAGCTGCGTAAATACTGGCTCAAGTGCCGAACGTGTACAAACAGTACGGTATTGTCGACGTCGAGACTGGTTCGCTGAAGGGATTTATTATTCCAGCCAGTGAGTTCAACCGGAGTATTTGCATTCAAACGAGGCGACATCAAAAGAAAAAGCGTTATCGGGAAAAGCAAAGTAGGGTACATTTAGATTCTCTTCGGCATCTAGATCAATAATACCAGTGTGTGAAAGAAACCGGCCGATACTTTGTTGAGGGACCATTCCCTTTAATGTCAGTATTTTAGTATAACGGTGATCAGAAAACTCAGGTCGATATTTAAACTTCTGGCTTTCGTTGTTAAACCACAAATTTTTGTTAAGTTCGTCCATGATTTTACTTGACACACTGCTTCTTTACCGTGTGTTATGCAAATCAGTAACCAACTAGTTTTATTTTTACACGTTTTTGGTATCAAACTAATTTCCTGCTTGTGAAAGAGGAGACTTTTACTGCCTCTACTGCCTTACTAAAAACATACACTCTCCGAATTTCAAAAGTAATTCTCTTCGTGATGGACAGCGCCTCTCTTATATCGTCTGTCACTGAATTTTGATAGCATCTTTGGGTCGTTCGCTCTCACTAAACAAATCACGACGAAATGCGCCGCTCTTCTTTGGTCTGCTCTATCTCCTGTACAGATTGCACCTCGTAATGGTCTACAACGAGTAATGCTCGAGAATGGGGAAACCAGGTTTCTGTAAACTTGCTAGTTCGTGGAGTGTTACATTCCGCTGGTATGCTTCCAATGAATCTCAGTCTGAGATCTGCTTTCCCTACGACTAGTTTCATATGGTCATTCCATTTTACGTCGCTCCGCATGGCTGGATGCAAATAATTGCTATTCCAAAGAGCTTATAATAAAAAAATAAAAAAATAATTAATGTCACGTTCGAGCATGGGGGTTAGAAAATTTAAAAAGGAAAGGGGTAAGTTGAAGTTAGATACAGTGGGATTAGCGAAGTTTGGTGGTAAGAGAAATACGAATTTGGTCAGATGAGTACAGGGTTACAAATAAAAAATCAAATAGGAGCAGAAAGAAATTAGATCTAATAATGAATAAGAAAAGAAATGTGGGTAAACTTTTTTGAACAGTATTGTGAACACATTATCGTAGCCAAGATGAACATGAAGCCAGCACCCATCACAGTCGTGCAACTTTACATGCCAGTTAGCTCCGTAGATAGTGAATAGACTGAAGAAATGTGTGATGAGATAAAAGTAGAAAATTTAATGGTGAGAGGGGACTCAAATTCAATAGTAGGAAAAAGAAGAGAAGGGAAAATAAGGGAAAACAGTGGATGAATATGGATGGGGGAAAGTAATGAAAGAGGAAACCGCCTGGTAGAATTGTGCACAGAGCATAATTTATCATTGCTAGCACATGGTTTGATTTTATAAAGGTAAGTAAGACAGAGATTCCGAAACAGATTTTAACTGTGAGACATTTCCAGGGGTAGGTGTGGATTCTGGCCACAATTTATTGCTTATGATTTGAAGATTAAAACCGATGAAACTGCGTAAAGGAAGCAAATTAAGGGAATGGGGCGTGGATAAGTAGAGCGAATCGGATGTTGTTGAGAGTTTCAGAGGGAGCATTAAGCAACGGTTGATTACAACAGGGGTGAGGAACACGATGGAAGGAGAATGGATAGGTCTGAGAGATGATGTAGTGAACGCAGCAGAGGATCAAATAATTAAATAGATAAGGCTTAGTGGATATCACTGGTCATCAGCGGAGGTATTAATTTAACTGATGCAGTGAGAAAATATAAAATAAGCAGCAAATGAAGCAGGTGAAAGAGAACTCAAACGTCTAAAAAAAGATACTGACAAAAGTGCAATATAGCTAAGAAGGAATGGCTAGAGGAAACATTTAAGGATATAGAAGCATATTTCACTAGGGAAAAAGTAGATACCACCTGTAGGAAAACAAAAGAGACGTTTGGAGGGAAAAAACAGCTACATGAATGTCAAGAGCTGTAATGGAGAGCCAGTACTAGACAAAGAACGGAAAGTAGAAATGTGGAAGGAATATACACAAGGAATAGAAATGGAACAGGGAGTATATGAAGATGAGATGCGAGATGTGATACTGCGAGAAGAATTTGGCAGCGCACTGAAAGACCTTACCTGGAGTAGACTGACACCCCTAGGAGAACCAGTTTGACAAAACTGTGCGAGCTGGTGTGCAAGGTGCATGAGTGCCGAAATACCCTCACATTTCAAGAAGAATGTAATAATTCGGGCTCCAAAGAAAGAAAGTGCTAACAAGAGTGAATATTAGCAAACTTTCAGTATAATAAATCATGGTTGCAAAATATTAAAGAAATTCTTTACGGAGGAATGGACAAACTGGTAGAAGTCGACCTCGGGGAAGATCAGTTTGGATTCTGGTGATACGTAGGAGCACGCGATGCAATGCTGATAATCTTATAAGATAGGTTAAAGAATGCCAATCAACATTTGTAAACTTACAGAAAGCTTTTGACAATGTTGACTGGGATACGCTCTCTGAATTTCTGAAGTTACCAGGGTAAAAACCGTGAGCGAAGCTTGTACAGAAAAATTCTAAGGATCCAAGGGCATGAAAAAGTAAAGCAGTCGTTGAGAGTGTTCTAACTTAGGCCGAATGTTATTCAATCTTGTAACACGACTGTTGGGTGCGTGCTGTCAGCTTCATTAATTCAGAGACTGATATAATTGAATGACTGATAATTTCAGGAAGCGGATAATATCGGTTTCTATGAAGAATAGTTATTTACAGAAAATCATGAACAGTACGATTTATTCCACGTGCCAATATACACCTTCGATCTTTTCACAATTCAACTCTCAAGTGAATAAAAGCGACATGAATATCATAAAGAAACTAGCAACTTCTACCGAACAGTACCAGCCCACTCAGATTCTCAACCCGACCGCGCGGTTTCCACGACACAGCTCTGTCTCTCGATATCAGACTGCCAGAGTGGCAACTGCTACGAAGCGCTCGCGCTCAGCAACAACAATCAGACTTTATTCAACGTCGGCCAAACCAAGAGGTAGGTGCCACATAGTTACTGTGACAATGTCTCGAGATGCGGCTCTACAGGAGCCTCACAATCTGCAAGTTGAGAAGGCGCCAAAGGAAACTAAACAAAAATTTTGAGATGGAGGAAATAATAAAAACTTTGAGGTTTGCCGATGACATTGTAATTCTATGGACGGCAAAGAACTTGCTTTGACATCGGTAAACTCTTAATATAACAGCGTTGAAATCCAGACATACAACACGTTCACGTTCAATCTACACCGTTGCTGACAGTTACGGTCGTGGCAGGCCCATTGTTGACCTCAGATACGTGTTAATCACTTTAAGCTTCAAAAAATTTCTTTCTCTATTTGCCATTGTCACCAGTTGTATTAGCAAATCTCTTAAGGCTACGTTGGACGCACTCATCTATGAGTCTCAGAGGTTCAGTTGGTGCGCTACCAGGCTTTACCAAAGTTGACACCATGTGAGATCAACTTTTAAATCTATCCTTAGTCAGACCGTTCTCTTTGCGGTTGCTCCGATCGTTGAAGTCAGAGAGTTCAAAATCAGATAATGACATCTGAGTAGGCTTCTGCTTGCTTCTTCCACTGTTTCAAGTGCCGTATCATGTCTGTTTCCACTTTGGAAATAAACTACCTCATACTGGCATATTACTATTTTCAGTTACACTATATATCAGAACGAAGGCAGTTGCTACACGTGTACCATCCACGCTCTCTAGCAGTGGTAAACGAACACTTCAGCAGTCGATCACAGGCGAAACAGTACGCCCAACAAACAGAAGCTACGAGAGCGTGCTAGCCTGGCGCAAGTGATCTTTACACGCAGGAGCCATGGGCAGTGAATACACGGCTTCGGAATATGTCCCTACGTGTAGGAGATTTTAGCTCCCTTTACGGTGCAAGGTCGGTTTTGAAATAGAAATTACAAAATAAGAAAAAAATGTGTTAATGTTTTATGAATTTTAAATGTTGGTTTCATTACCCACTGTGGCAGAATCAATACTCGATCTCTTACAGCAGTGGTTGTTCCCTGGTTCGATTCCTCTTGTCTCTGACAAAAATTTGAATCGTCTCTCTGATTCAGCAGCGTACGTCAATGATCCGGTTAAAATAAAAGAACTCAACACTGTTATGATTCGGCTGCTGGCGACAGAGAAAGGAGGCGGAATGGCAGTAGTGCAGACGATAGCAGTGCGAGACCTGTAGGTAACACTACAGCTGAGTACTGTATTGTTGGCGGTATTCTCGGCGCTTCTGCTGTACAGAGTGGGAAGTAATAGGACGACGAGTAACACATGCGTGCTTGACTTGTTGAAATAAGTCCATAAATCGCCAGTGCCAATTTCGTGTGTTCTTAGTGCACAGATGGAAAACGAGTATGGGTAGTTATCGGGAAGGCGTACTTCCCGACATGCCACCACCACAGGCGGTTTTGAAAGTGACCCGCCAGGCTAGCCGAGAGCGCTAATGCGCTGCTTACTGGACTCGGTAGGCGCGCCGGCCCGGCGGATTATCGACGAGGGCCGGTATGCTGGCCAGCCTGGAAGTGGTTTTTAGGTGGTTTTCCACATCCCGCTAGGTGAATACCGAGCTTGTCACCACGTTCCGCCTACGTTACACGACTCGCAGACATTTGCAAACGTTCGCACTATTTCATGGCTTACAGTAGACACAGACAGCTGGGTTACATTAATTCTGTCCCAGAGGGTTCGGGATGGCGACAGGAAGGTCGACCCCGCTTTGAAGCAGGACAAACGCCCAAAGCAAATGATGATAAGCGGTTTTGAAAGAACCTTCATTTACTGTACTAACAGTTAAATCCTAAACAAAATTGTTGAAATGCAAATAGTCTCAAATTTGACATAACTGGATAAACAGTTTCTGCAGTGTAGTTTAGTGGCTCCAGCTCCAAAGTAAGGTTTGAAGGGTGTTTGCTTATGATCGTAATCCTAATATCTATGAACCGTGGATTCAATACCTAGAAAGAAAAGGAAATGAGAGAAAACGTAATAGGTAGTTAATTTAGAGGAGCTTGGAAAGTAAAAAGGCAACATAAGTGGTA
Source organism: Schistocerca americana (assembly GCF_021461395.2). NCBI lineage: Eukaryota > Metazoa > Arthropoda > Insecta > Orthoptera > Acrididae > Schistocerca > Schistocerca americana. Next base: position 627,838,614 of record NC_060122.1, read on the forward strand.
TAAATGAAAACTATGGCATATGGCAGACAGAGCAATTTTACTTATTCGATATCTGTTTATTACAATGTTTCTCAGTGATACTGTTATCTGTGACTATGGTTGCTGATAGGAACTGCTAGGCCATCATATGCTGTTAGTTCTATTTCTGTATGAAAAAGTTTTTTGCTTACAAGCAGATGTGGGTATATCTCAAGCGTTGTATTGGAACACGGTACAAACTGAGTTGGCACCATTGTCTCTGACAAGGGTATAAATATGAAAGATGCATTCAAGATAACCAACTCTAGCACTTCATTTGTCAAGTGTTTCACAATACCATAGACAATTTTTAGAAACACACTAGATTGTTTGAATGATTTGTGTTTGTAACTAGTTCTTACGCTTCTTCATTTGCGCAAAACTTTCAGCGTCTCTTTAACTCATCCTTCTGGAACCGTACTGCAATTTAAGACATTTCCGCCTCCAAAAACGTGGAATGAGCAGTGTTTTGAAAGAAGGATATATGATGAACATCAACAAATGCAAAACAAGGGGAAAAGAACGTAGTCGAATTAAATCAGGCGATGCTGAGAGAACTAGATTGGGAAACGACATACTAAAAATAGGAGATGAGTTTGCTATCAGTAACCTAACTGATACTGGACGAAATAGGAGGATGTAAAATGCAGACTGGCAATGGCAAGAAAAGCGTTTCTGATGGAGAGAATTTTGTTAACATCGAGTACAGATTTAAAGAAAGTCTTTTCTGAAGGCATTTGCTTGGAGTGTAGCCTTGTATGAAAGTGAAACGTGGACGGTAAACAGTTCAGACAAGAAGAGAATAGAGGCTTTTGAAATGTGCTGTTGCAGAAGAAGCTGAAGATTTGATAGGTAAATCATGTAACTAATGAGGAGGTACTGGACAGAATCTGAAGAAAGGAAATTTGTGAAACTAACTAAAAGAAGGGACCGCTTGCTAGGACACGTTCTGACACAAGGGATCACCAGTTTAGTATTGGAGGGAAGTGTGGGGAATAAAAATTATGGATGGAGACCAAGAAATGAATATAGTAAGCAGGTTCAAAAGGACGTAAGTTTCAGTAGTTACTCCGGGGTGAAGAGGCTTGCACAGGATAGAGTACGATATATAGTTGCATCAAACCAGTCAGAATACCACAACGAAAACAATGGAATTCTGAGGCTATAGCCATACAATACTTTTGGCTTGTTTTATACTGTCCGCTATCATTGTTCAGCTTGCACCGATCATTTTACTTGTGTAGATCACTGCGACTTATGCACCATCTACGTAATGCATTACAACCTTCGTCTGTCTCTTCCATCAACCCTAAAATGCTCTTTATAGTGCCGAGATAAGGTGCCACTGTAACAGATGTTTTTCCAAATTTTTTTGTTATTTTAGCAACTAATTTCCAAAGTCTCCTCTGTTCTTTCTAGTGTCTATCAATATCATTTTTAACTCTCCCATTTTAACATTCTTCTGAAGTTCCAAATGTAACTTGGTTTTAGTACTATGTTTTACAGATTCTAATTGCCCACATTTAATACATATACGAGGGTTGGAACTTTAATAACGGCAACTATTTATTTACAGCTCGTACAAATAGATACGTGTTTTAAAGTTTTACTGACCTTCAAAGTAGTCACCAGCTTTGTGTATAACGCGTTGCTAGCTATGTGAAAGTCGTAGGACACTCTTAGCAGTGCCAGTTGTGTTGACAGTTTGAAGTGTGTCCTTCAGTTTAGAAATCGAGTTGAACGTACGAGGGCTTAAGTCAGAGGAGTGCAATAGATGGTATAGCACTTAGCAGCCCTATCAGTCAAACAAATGAGTAACACCTTGCACTGTACATGCTTGAGCATAGTCCTGGAAAATCATGGTAACGTCCTGCAGAAAGTGTCATAAAACCTGTCTCTATGCTGTTCATTTTTGGAACACAACATACACCAGCTTAGAGACTGAAGTTACGACTCTTTCTGCAGGACCTGACCATCATTTTGCAAGACAATGCTCAAGCAGGTACAGTGCAAGCTGTTACTGATTTGTATGACTGATGGGGCTGCTAAGTGCTAAACCACCTACTGCACTCCCCTGACTTCAGAGCTCATAAGTTCAACCCTATTTCTAAACTGAAGGCAACACTTCACGGCATTCGCTTCAAAACTGCTACCAATTCGTCGGGCAATAGACCGCGCCGCTCGAACTGTCAGCACAACTGGCACTGTTAAGCGTATCCTACGACTTCCACATCACTGGCAACGGGTTGAACGCAATGCTGGTGACTGCTTAGAAGGTCAGTGAAACTTTGAAACACGTAACTATTTTGTACGAACTGTAAATAAATAGTTGCCACTATTTAAGTTCCAACCCTTGTACATGTAGTTTTATGAACATTCTTTATATCGTAGTCTACATCTGACAGCAGTAAATTGTAATAAGACGGGTGCTTAAATGTGCACCAAGAAACTGGTAGTCGTAACATCGGAGGGTAAAGATACGCTAGATGCCTTTAAGAGAAAGGTGCTTTGAAGAATCGTTGGCCCATCCTGCTAAGCAGGCAGATGAAGGAGGAGGCACAGTCACGAGCAGTTCACTGTGTACTGATATCCACCTACTAGAAGAATAGTTAAGTCAGCCATATTGAGATGGGCGGTGCACGTGGCATGGTGAGTGATAAGGAACTAGCTAGAAAGATATTAGATGGAAATCCAATGGATTATAGCGGGCAGGGTCAGCCGTGAAATGGGTAGACAGATAGAATCGTGGGATGCCTGCATTAAATGGGCTGCAGGTAACGGAAAGCTCAAGCGTTGGATCGTGGTAAATCGCGGGGCCTTATTGAAGAGGGTAACGTTCACAATGAATTGCTCAGCAACAGAAGAAGGAAAAGAAGAAGAAGAAGAGGAATTTCATTTAGAGGCTTGTCGTTTCATTAATGGCGTGAAGCATAGAAATTATGTGCGAATTAAATAACGGTGCGCAACATCTGTCCAAAAGTTGCTGGTATTTCGGCTGGTCCCGGAGGAGGTTCGAGTCCTCCCTTGGGCATGGGTGTGTGTGTTTGTCCTTAGGATGATTTAGGTTAAGTAGTGTGTAAGCTTAGCGACTGATGACCTTAGCAGTTAAGTTCCATAAGATTTCACACACATTTGAACATTTTTGAAGTTGCTGGTATACTCGGGTCCCCAAACAATACACCCACGGCGAACACTGTTTCATATACCTTAAATCACCGATAGTAGACATAATTAGTGTTTTCAGGAGAAAACAAACCCATTTCATAATCAACCCGACAATTGTTTAACTGCTGAATCCCAAAAAAATCTTTCCTAACTTTCACATACTTTCGATGAGTATCTGTTAACCATACGCCGTTCCAACCAAAGAATTTTATGGCAGCACAGTATTCCAAACACAACATCTTTAACGAAACACACGAAGCCTGAGTGGTTTTAAAAGCCACATAAACAAAACAACATTGCAGGTACAACAGACATTTCATTTACGCTCTTGGGCTACATTTATGAACGAAAAATATATTTATTTTTTCCATCGCCGTCTCTGTGTCAAATCTACAGCTCCGCCCGAGTAATTCAGGCTGCTACAGAAATGACTAAGCTCGAACCACTAACGTCTTTTACAACCACTAAATAAACGACAAGTAATAAGCTTTCACAGTAGATAATCAATTCAATATTCTTTTTGTGGCGACTCGAAGGACGTGAGGCTAGGAGAACCTTGGACATCAAATCTATTGTCAACATCCCGATAGATGAAGTTTCCAGACCCTTGAGCGGGGAAACGAAGACTGAATACGCATTAATGGAATATACCCGAATCAGCATCGTCTTGCTGTCGGTATTGTACCGTTTGCTGTGCTGAAGACACACATCAACAATAAATGGAAAAGCTAAACAGGATAAGTTTGAAGATAGTCCAAAAATCAGTAACAGTAACGCTAAAATTGTATATAACTGACAGATCGAAAAGAAAATCAGACAAATTAACAACACAGTTACAGTACCAGCTGATGCATGTCTTTGTGTAGGACTCCTGGGAACTGTGTCGACATTAAATAATTATAAAGAAGCATAAAATGATATGGAATGCTGTTGCTAAACTAGATATGGTTTACCAACCTTAACTTTGATCTGTCTGAGACTGGGAATTTTCTGTTTGTGTGTGTAATTTGCTTACAGTTATGGCCATGACACATGAACGCTTAATACGAAAACCGTTCAAAATCTGATTGATGATACGCTAGTGGTGGAGAGGTAAATGTCCTGAATTACTAGAAAGTGCCGGAACACTGATCGAAGGATTTGGTAACACAGTGGAGAGGAAAACAAAATACTGAGTATGATGAAAATGAAATGGACGTGGGCGACATATGTAACCAGAGGAACGGAATGTAGTACACGATCTCTGCTGGATTGCAAGCAAGAGGGTCAACAAGATTACCTAATCGAAAGTGATAATGGAAGAAGACAATAGAAGATGACAATAGGAAACATGAAAGGGTAAATTCTATTACCTAATCGAAAGTGATAATGGAAGAAGACAATAGAAGATGATAATAGGAAACATGAAAGGGTAAATTCATAGAACTGTCTACAAGAGGCGTTTGTCTAGAAGACAGTGTCAGTTGGGTGATGGTAATTACCACGTGCTTGGCCATTTAGAGACAACTTTCAGAGAACATTTCCCGATTGTCAGTTCCTTGATAATACGGTATTTATTGGCTGTCCGCTTAGCCACTGCTGGTAACGCTGATTTTAAAGAGATTCGCATCTTTCACGAGAATTTGCCGGCTTTTAATTAGAATTTTAGCAACGAACATGTCCACGCTACTCGAAAAAATTGATAGCTCTATGGCATGGTTGTGATTTGTTGCAGGGACGGAGAAATAACTTTTTTTACGGCACCGAAGCTTCAAAATTCGATTCGTCAGCCGACAGCACTCAACGTAATTCATTTTTTTTTATGTTTATGATACATATGATGATTTGTTACGGATCGGAGTGGAGTTTTAATTGCTCATGCGAGAACATTTTTCATTTCATGTTATTCCATTTATTTTCGATTATGCGACATGAAATTGGGTTTACGCGGATTATTTTACGGCGTAGTTAAATTCTCAATTCACGCAATATTCATGCAATGAAATATACATTCGTTCATTGGCAGATCTAATTCCTCACCCGTATTTATCCGTGAAATCGAAAAGGGGTGCGGAGTTTGACACACAAAAGAGTAGGGTTTCATCCCACACACTGCCAGCTATAACTGTGCGTTGGATTTTTAATTACAAATTACACGTTTGGTTTCCGAGAAGCCTCAGAGCTGATGCTGTACTCTGTCAGTTTTTCTGTACGGCTAATCTTCGAGTATTCACAATTCCTCCGGAAAACTTTCCGGTAACTAAACGATGACTGTGGTGGCTAGAAATGCAGGTGTATAATACAGCTGCGGATAGAGAGGTGTTGTTGGAAATTATCTACTGATTAATAACACTATGGTACAGATTTCTATTTTTAAAAACTTATTAATTTTTAATCTATTTAAGCGCCAGAGAATTGCACTACTTAATTAAAAATTGTGAAGAAGATTTGAAAAAGTAAAATAGAAAAATTACTTGTTTCTTTAAAATATTGCTTAGAGTGTTTTATGAATATCATCCTTAGGCTGTCAGTCGTCGAAGAGCGAAGATTATCCCGGAAAACTTAGTTGTAACGCAGATAAGTGAGTTCTGAACGAAATTTTGTCAAATGTTCCACATTAAATTCAAGCCAATCGTTTCATTGCGACTCACCCAAAAAGAGTTGCAAAAACATGACTGATCAAAGAATCTTCGAAACCACGGTTTGTTTCAAATGCGTGGTCTGCTTCGTTAGCTGAGTGGTCAGCGCGGCGGAATGTCACGCCAAGGGGCCCGGGTTCGATTCCCGGCCGCGGCAGGAAATTTTCTCCTCTCAGGAAGTGGGTGTGGTAGTGTCCTTATTATCATTTCGTCCATTATCTCCAACGCGTAAGTCACCCAATATGGCGTAAAATGCAATAAGTACTTGCCCTCGGCGGCCGAACGCATCTGAATGGGGGATTCCCGGTCCACAATGCCGTACGCTCGTTTCCATTTTTTTTTTCTTTCAATGGAGGTACATTTTTCGTACGAATGCGTCGGCCATACATCTGCTCTACCCCTCTGAGCGGCACGTCCCCTCGTGTTTCCCGATAAAATGAACGTGACTCGATATTTCGGTGATCCAGCTGCCCACAATCTACCGAAGATACTCCGCTGCCGCTGTGTCTGCCAGAAAACTGATGCCAAGGCTTTTACCGTCGTCCATACCGTACACGATGCACTGCGCCGGCTATCAAGATAGTATAGGTTTCCTCGTGCTGCTAAGATAAATAGTCTTTGTGCCATTTACGGTACATCTCCCGCTTCTTTTTACTAGATTTTTATAGTTCCTTTTTAACATTCAGAGTAGGAGGATCCTTTGTCACTGTAAGGTAGCAAGAAGCGTACATGTCGTGTCACGTGACAGGTGGTCTCGGAGCGTGAGGTCGGCCGAGTAAGAGCCGTACTGTGCTGGAACCTGTACAGACGGCACCGATTCAACTGTGAGGCCTGGCGCGAAGGACAACTTTCACCATTCGTATTTACTGTTTAAATTTTATTAAATATCTCCAACCGTACTTATGGTACTTGCTCTAATAGCTTGTTAATAACAATTTCACTACGTTTCAGTCCACACATAATAACTAAATACAAATTTACAGTTAATGTTGGTAGCCATGGGTGAAAACTATGGACCAATTATTGGCGCAGTTTGAGCAAGCAGGCACCAAACTGTTAGGATAGCTCACTACGAGACTGTGATCTCGTGTTAAGAAGGAATAATTTATTGAAAGTGGTTCAGCTGGTATTCGTGTGTTATCTTCATATGAATTCTAAGATCGTGGGGAGCTTTTTATTGTGTCTTTTGTGGGGCTCCAGAAACATCGTGTATCCAGAAATTTTATCATGAATGTTGGTAGCTGACTCGCTCTCAGAACCGTTTTCTTTATATAGGTAGTACTAACAGAAATAAAATCAAATGATATCCCAATGGTACAGAATTTAAATTTTTACGAGCAACAGCACTGAATTCTGAATTCGTTCCTATTAGCCACTTCCTTATGCACTTTTATCGCATGCATGTTGGAGCATGTAATCACTGGAGAAGAAAAAAATCGGTACAACAGCTACGAGACAAGACAAGTGGTAAGTCAGTTGCCTCCAGTTGGTAGAGATGAGCGCAGACACTACTTATTGCTGTCCACAGTGCTCATTAATCCTGACGTATCTTTTTTGGTGGGAAGTTTTATACTCAGGAACCAACCGTGTAATATTTGAGGATTACATTATTCAAAATGTTCAAATGTATGTGAAATCTTATGGGATTTAACTGCTAAGGTCACAGCCCCTAAGCTTACACACTACTTAACCTAAATTATCCTAAGGACAAACACAAACACCCATGCCCGATGGAGGATTCGAACCTCCACCGGGACCTTACTTTTTTCATATTTTTTTTAGTGGGGGGGGGATGCATTTGACGCCCCCACAGTTATTCTTTACGCTTGGCAGTCCTGGTGGGGAAAATGCCTTTAAACAATGCTTAATTTGAATAAAATGCAACTAAACTCATTTTTAATTTGACACTTGGCATCCCAGTGCATTTATGTGTGACTATAGCGGCGGACCACATTTTGGACAAGTGCTTTTACAACACTTATTTAACTGTTACACATGGCGTTTCTAACCGAGGAAATGGCAAGTAAATGGTGCGTGCTCAATGCGGCACGAAACGTTCTTGGATGATGACCACTGCGGAGTGGAAGTCACGTTTGAACTACGAAAAAGCATTGATCAGTTGGTGATAATCTGAAGTACGAGGAATTTTGAACAGTGCAAAAAGAACGGAGAATTTTAATCTTGCTGTGGATGACAACATGTTGCAAACTGTGTGAGTGTAGTTTATGGACTATACAGGGTGTGTCAAAAAGAATAACGCGATTTAAAAAAAAATCGTAACTATTATGTTATTTGAAATATGGGTGCGAATAACGGACTGTTGGAAAGAGCAAACTCTCGACATTTACATGCTTCCCGCTAGGCAGCAGCAGTGTGCGCTCACTTCACATCTAGTGAGAAAGGTCTCTAGACAACAGAAAGGGTTTTGTGTTCTACTTTTTGCGCAGTGCGGTTAAGTTCAAAAAATGGCTCTGAGCACTATGGGACTTAACAGCTGTGGTCATCAGTCCCCTAGAACTTAGAACTACTTAAACCTAACTAACCTAAGGACATCACACACATCCATGCCCGAGGCAAGATTCGAACCTGCGACAGTAGCAGTCGCGTGGTTCCGGACTGCGCGCCTAGAACCGCGAGACCACCGCGGCCGGCTAGTGCGGGTAAGTAATAACTGCCTAGCGTGACTTCTTTTTCCTAGGTATGGTGTGGATCCTTCTACAGCACAGAGCATTAGACGATGACATGAACAATTCCGGGCCGTCCTCAAATGTCTGACACAGACGTCAAACTCATCCGCCACATTTTCACAAGAAGTCCGCAGAAATCCGTGCAGCTCGACAGCTCTACGTGTCCCTGATGTCCGTTTGGCGTGTGTTGCATCAACATCTACACACGAAACCATACAAAATTCAGCTACTGCAAGCTCTTTGCGAAGGTGACAAACCACAACGTGCAGAGTTCTGCGATTTCGTTCTTGCCATGATGGAGGATGTCAGTTTTCTTCCACGCTTAGTGTTTCGTGACGAGGCAACGTTCCTTTGAAATGGAAAGGTGAACCGTCAATGTGAGGTTAAGGGGTACGGAACAACCACATGAAGTTGTACGACTTGAATGGGACTCTCCAAAATTTAATGTGTTTTGTGCAGTTTCCAGGGTTAAAGGTGAATGGTCCATTTTTCTTTGCCGAGGACACTGTTAGAGGAAGCACATATCTCGATATGCTTGAGAACTTCCTTTTCCCATAGTTGGGATCTGATTTGGACGACTTCATTTACCAACAGGATGGGGCACCGCACCACTGGCATCTTGAATTGTGGGAATTTTGAATCAATGGATTACTGAACAATGGATCGGTCGCACTGGACCATTTGATTCAGCCTTACATTACTGGCCTCCAGGGTCACGGGACCTGACTTATTATTTCTTGTAGGGGTTTATAAAATACTCTGCTTATGTATCTCCGTTACCAATAACAGTGAATGAACTGAGACATCGCGTAGCAGCAGCTGTGGAAGCTGTAACGCAAGACATGCTCTCTGCAATAAGGAAACAGCCTGAATACCTCATTGACAAGTTCCGTGCATACCAAGGTGGGCGTATTGAACATCTATGAAAAGGTATGAAAAAAAAAAACATTTTGAGTTTCCTGTTCATAAAAAAACAAAATTCATTCCAAATTTTTATTTGTTTCAGAAATATAGACGTGCCAAATCGGACGATTCTTTTTGATACACCCTGCAATAACCATTACAAACAATTTTACGTTATTTTTGAACTTTTTTAGGAAATGGATTGTGTGAATAACGAATACAGGGAATCGTTTTAAAAGGTGGGATAAATTTTTGGGAAATTAATGGTCGATTAGTTAAGAAATTTAGCAAAACCTTAAGCAATTGTAGTAAACAATGTAGTATTGCTGTTGTTGTGGAACATCGTAGTTACGAGGTACTGTGCATGAATGTTACAGCCACAAAATAGGATTCAACAAGTGGTTAAAAGTGTGTTAAATGATTTATGTCAATGTAGTAAGGGTTTGTCGAAGCAAACTTATAATAAAATTGATATAACTAATATACTACTTGATCAGTTGGTAAGTTCTTTTGAAGACTTACCCAAAGATATGTAATCTGAAATGGCTGAAATGAACTTTGAATTTATAGACTGGAAAATTATGTGACAATATAGAAATTTGGGCTCTGGAAATGACGAACTGAGTAACGAACAGTAAACATTAGCAGAGGTTATTTGTGGTGTAAATAAAACAAGTGTATATGACGCTAAAGTGTGTAACAACGAGTTACGGAATTATGATTCGATGTCACACATACGGATCGTAAATGAAAATAAGAGAATAGAGCCGGCCGCGGTGTCTAGCGGTTCAGGCGCTCAGTCCGGAACCGCGCGACTGCTACGGTTGCAGGTTCGAATCCTGCCTCGGGCATGGATGTGTGTGATGTCCTTAGGTTAGTTAGGTTTAAGTAGTTCTAAGTTCTAGGGGACTGATGACCACAGATGTTAAGTCCCATAGTGCTCAGAGCCATTTGAACCATTTAAGAGAATAGAGTTCTTTAACGGTGGAAATATATTGAAAACGGAAAACGTAATAATTTAGACACACACAACTCCCTCCACTATTTAAACAATTAAGTATTATGAGTTTAGATTAACCAATTCGGAGATAGGAAATCACGGGAACAACTGAAATAGCACACGCAAAACACGAGCGTAAGGTGAACATTAAATAAACTGCCCCTGTTCATTCATGTACACACCGACGAAACAAATAATCTTCGCCGAATTACTGTAGACGCCGGAATGCCCAGTTGCTTGCAAAGAACGCAAAATAATGGTCAAAACGTCTTACTTTTAGGCCGACGGCATCCGTAGGATAGGAGTTTCAATGGACAACCAGACCTCATCCCCTTTGATCCGTCTGCGACCGAGACAGTAACATTGGCTGCTATCACGGCATTAACGATGCATCAGACCTGACACGAGTCACGCCAAACATCAACAAAGAGGCGTGGCCTCCTGTACGCTCCCAGACGTCCGCAATTAGAGTTCCTCCCCACATCGACGATCTCTCGCAACCACGGCAGGCAGCCGATCGCAGCAACGCCACAACGACCTCTGGTTGGGGTAAGAAAACAACAGAGCGCGAAGCGGGAGATTCAAAAGGTACGCGCTACAGACAAAGAGGGAACGCAGACCACCAGCTGGTTCAAATGGCTCTGAGCACTATGGGACTTAACTTCTGAAGTCATCAGTCGCCTAGAACTTAGAACTACTTAAACCTAACCAACCTAAAGGACATCACACACATCCATGCCGGAGCCAAGATTCGAACCTGCGACCGTAGCGGTCGCGTGGTTCCAGACTGTAGCGCCTAGAACCGCTCGGCCACCCTGGCCGGCAGAGAACAACTCTGACATTTCGTCACGGTTCAGTAATGTTAATATTGAAGTGATATATACTGAAGGTAATTACTGGACACGGAGAGGTAATAATGGAATAATTTTAAGAAGAGCACCTCTTAATTTAGTTTTTATTGGGAGGTAATTTTAATGTTTGGCTCATATGTAGTGGCAGTGACCAAGAATTAAATATCTACTACGTTTTAAAATAAGAAAGAGGTTTCATAAAATGAATGTGCCGTGCATGGACTGTTAAAATCAGCTAAGTGCGTAACCGCAGTTCGGGAGGGTCATAAGGTTGCGACAACGTCGCTGCCGCGGCTGTTGACAGAGTGGAATGCAGATGACGCACCGCTGTGTGGCGTGCGACGCGTCGGAAGAGATTCTGCAAACGAACCACCCACCTGGCGGGCTGTAGAATGGATCATGTTGAAATTTGTTAATCATCTATGTAAGTCCAGAATGAGATTTTCACTCTGCAGCCGAGTGTGCGCTGATATGAAACTTCCTGGCAGATTAAAACTGTGTGCCCGACCGAGACTCGAACTCGGGACCTTTGCCTTTCGCGGGCAAGTGCTCTACCATCTGAACTACCGAAGCACGACTCACGCCCGGTCCTCACAGCTATACATCTGCCAGTATCTCGTCTCCTACCTTCCAAACTTTACAGAAGCTCTCCTGCGAACCAGGCTGAGCCATGTCTCCGCAGTACCCTTTCTTTCAGAAGTGCTAGTTCTGCAAGGTTCGCAGGAGAGCTTCTGTAAAGTTTGGAAGGTAGGAGACGAGATACTGGCAGAAGTAAAGCTGTGAAGACCGGGCGTGAGTCGTGCTTCGGTAGCTCAGATGGTAGAGCACTTGCCCGCGAAAGGCAAAGGTCCCGAGCTCGAGTCTCGGTCGGGCACACAGTTTTAATCTGCCAGGTAGTTTCATATCCGCGCACACTCCGCTGCGGAGTGAAAATCTCATTCAGTTAATGTTGATAGTCACCGTTAAAAACTACGGACCAGCCAGTGGCGCTCTCTGAGCTGGGCAAGTACCGAACTGTTAAGCTAACTCACAACGAATCCGTGATCGTTTTCGCGAGGGGCAATACGTGAATCGGTGTGTCAAATATGATCTCGCGTAGAGACGGAATAATTTGTGAAACTGCCTCAGAAGAAGTGGATTTCGTGTGAATTTCAAAATAGTGTGGAGCTTTTTGTATGACTTATGTGGTGCTTTAGAAGTAACCAGTACCCGGAACTTCAGCATGAATATTGCTAGTAAACTGCCTCGCAGAATCTTTCTCTTGATTTTTTGGTTCTGCTAACAGAAATAAAATCAAGTGACATTCCAATGTTTCGGAATTAAATTTTTACGGGTAATGGCACTGAATTAACGTCGATTTTCGGGCTGTTCTAACCTCATGTGATGTCGGTGTTCCACGCATCTCTCCTGAACTGTGCGAATCGACCGGCCAAAGTAAGCTTTCCAACACTGACACGGAATTTTGTGTATGCCAGGCTTCCTAAGTCTCAAATCACCATTGACAGAGCCAAGTAGCGCCTTAATATTGTTAGGCGGTCGGAAAAGACTTAATTTCAAATGTCCTTATATTTCTACATTCTTAAAGGACGGCTAAGATCTACGCATACAGACAGAGTTGCTATCCGACGTATCAAATCAGTGGCGAGTGTACAACTCCAGTACGCAGAGCGTATGCTGGTACGTATAGTCCAACACAGAAAATTACGCACTTGGCACGTGTTCTTAAGGAAAATGAATAATCCGTAAAGCATATTCGCTGGAGTGTGTTTACTTGGTAGTCTCGTAGGGATTGCTCTATATATTGACGATCCATCTGAGGGCCATTTTGTGTCATCAGATGACAGCTGACTATCACAAAAAGCGGCTAAAATAACATGCGACTTACTGTCAAATTATTGATACAGACACGGAAATCTTACAAAGACAAACACAAGGCTGATTAAAAAATTACAAAACTAATCGTTATATTTTCTGTTTTAGTATGGATATTGATTAATTAGCGAAACTTAACAGGGGGAAGTAAAAGGAATTGTAATTATTGATTTATAATTCAACTATCTATATTGAGCAAGTAGTAAAGGAAACAAAAGAAAAATTCGGAGTAGGAATTAAAATCCATGGACAAGAAATAAAAACTTTGAGGTTCGCCGAAGACATTGTAATTCTGTCAGAGGCAGCAAATGACCTGGAAGAGCAGCTGAACGGAATGGACAGTGTCTTAAAAGGAGGCTATAAGATGAACATCAACAAAAGCAAGACGAGGATAATGGAATGTAGTCGAATTAAGTCGGTTGATGCTGAAGGAATTAGATTAGGATATGAGACACTTACAGTATTATAGGAGTTTTGCTATTTAAGGAGCAAAATAACTGATGATGGTCGAAGTAGAGAGGATATAAAATGTAGACTGGCAATGGTAAGGAAAGCGTTTCTGAAGAAGAGAAATTTGTTAACATCGAGTATAGATTTAAGTGTCAGGAAGTCGTTTCAGAAAGTATTTGTATCGAGTGTAGCCATGTATGGAAGTGAAACATGGACGATAATTAGTTAGGACAAGAAGAGAATAGAAGCTTTTGAAATGTGGTGCTAAAGAAGAATGCTGAGGTTTAGGTGGGTAGATCATATAACTAATGAGGAGGTATTGAATAGAATTGGGGAGAAGAGAAATTTGTGGCACAACTTGACTAGAAGAAGGGATCTGTTGGTAAGACATGTTCTGAGGCATCAAGGGATCACCAGTTTGGTATTGGAGGGCAGCGTGGAGGGTAGAAACCGTAGAGGGAGACCAAGAGATGAATACACTAAACAGATTCAGAAGGATGTAGGTTGCAGTAGGTACTGGGAGATGAAGAACCTTGCACAGGATAGAGTAGCACGGAGAGCTGCATTAAACCAGTCTCTGGCCTGAAGACCACAACAACAACATCTTTATGTATCACATGTTTGTTGACGTAAATTAATTCCAGAACTGTTTTCATTTTGCTTGTCTTAACATTCAATGATTTTCTTATAATACATTTTCCGCGAAGACTGCATCTGTCTTCGCTGACCCCCCACCCCAAGGCCAGCGTTTCTCATGCTTGGACAAATTAATTGCACAACCCAGCGTGACAAAAAGCGAGAAGATTATTCTTATGGTTTGTATGACGCTCTGAGACGTCTTTTCTTCTCACCTTCGTTCTGTTGTATCGTTCCACCAGTCAGGCGGTAAAAATGTACACTGTGATCAGTGAGTTGCGCGACTCTTGGTGTTACACTACGGCAGTATTACATTTAACTATATGAGGAAGCATGAAACTATTATTAGACCGTCTCCGTAGTTAGTTTAAACAGAACCTCTCGTGATGATGCAGCACTAGAAGTGTGTGCCGCGTTACAATAGCGAAACGAGTAGGAAACAGTTCCACAATCTCCCTACTGTCCAGCTTTACATCGACGTCACTTTCTCAGTTTTACAACATAAAAACGAGTAATTCAGGTAACGTACTTTATTCGAAAATAGGGACTTGCAATAAGCGTCGACGTGGCAACAAATTTCTTTCCTACACGAAAGGAATTGGTAATACAACACAGTGGATGTTACGTTGGGAAAAATGTTTCTTCGCTTTACACGTAAACTATTCCATACGTACTTTTTAAACCTCCTCCTCTTAAGTCTTTTAACAGGAGTCAATAAACTGGACACTTATCGTACGCTGAACTTCGTCGTTAGTTTATGTTATACTCCCGCATGGTCCAATCTGTTACAGACCCATTCATTTTATATGTAAGGTATCTGAAGCACTTGTGAACAGCTACATGCGTAACGGCTGTGAAACTATCTCTGTGGAGCACCAATGAGTAGTCGAAACTCTTGTTTACTGCAGTTACTGCCGCAGTCGAAATTGCATGTTGACAAACAATACTCTTTGACTATACATATCACATTAAACATTACGGAGTATTTTGTCTTACTTAACATGTTTTTAACAAAATTATCAGTTCAGCACTTCCCAGATCTTTGTGCATAAGCCTCTTAATCTGAGTGTACTGAGACCAGAAAGCGATAATTAGAAATTATTGTTTCGGTAGGGACTAGATAATGAATGCGGAAGACCTATGAGGCACTTGTTTACAATTTTCGTCTCTTTCCTAAAACAGCTGCCGGAGGGACATAATTGTCGCTACCTTGAATAGCAATACACAGTCGTCGGGGATGTGTCCACAGCTCATGGTTGTCGAAGATGAAGCATTCCTCCCTACGAGAACTTGCGGACATGCATTCAGTGTATGAACGACGTAACTGGAATACTCTTAGTGTCATAAATAATACCTTATTCGGGACAATGGGGTGTTGAAGCCAGAAGGAGGTAAATGGCCAAAGTTCTCGACAGGGAAATGACAAAATGAAGTATTTGAAAGGACGCTGTAGGGTCGTTTGAAAGTACGTGCATCAATAAGCCCCCGTCAACTCGGCCGTGAAATAATACGTTACAAACAATGAGTGAAAGCAATGTGGCTAAATCATTTTAACCGACCGTTCTGTCAAAGGACTCTTTTTTTTTTTTTTTTTTTTTTTTTTTTTTTTTTTTTTTTTTTTTTTTTTTTTTTAGTATAGATCGCGAATCACCTAAAACCTGTACAGCAAATACTGCGGGAGATACAAAGTGCTATTGAAACAGGGTTTTCACAGAACGGATTGGCAGGTAGAGACTTATAGAGTGTATTTTTTGTGCATACATACACCATTTAATGGTACGATACCTGTTGACATTAACAGGATAAAAGAAAAGTAAATTAGAAGGTTCAAATGGCTCTAAGCACTAACATCTGAGGTCATCAGTTCCATAGACTTAGAACTACTTAAACCGAACTACATCACACACATCCATGCCCGATGCAGGATTCGAACCTGCGTCCGTAGTAGCAGCGCGGTTCCGGACTGATGCGCCTAGAACCGCTCGGCCACAGCGGCCGGAAAATTAGATGGTTAGTGGTTTTTGGTGCAGGATTGTAGTGTTAGTCGTGTACGAGATTTCGTATTTTGAAAAGTTTCCACAGCGATACTTGTTTGTGCCCATTAAACGTACGTAATTGCTTGCTACGATGTTGTTATGTTTGCTTACAGTGTGCTTGTGCGTTCCTTGAGTGCATTGCGACTTGCTAGCCCGTTAGTGTGTGAAAGTCAAACAAGGTCTACCTAGTAAGTGTTGGATGGGATTGAAAGATCCCCTTAGAAAAATTAAGAATGACAGTGCTGGTAAACCCCTTACGTTATTTGATTTTCAAACAGCTGAGCAAAACTGAACGTACTCAGACATTTCTCCCTTTACTTATTCTGATCATCACTAAACTGACACACAATATTTTTAGCGCAACGCAATCTGACTTTCAATAATTCCTACAAAATAATGGTCGTGAATAACAATAACCTATACCTTTCATGAATCACTTACCTCACAAAAATCTTCCTTACTCGAACTACTGCAATACAGCGAGCGCCAATACTGCCAGCTAAATAAAAGATCCTAACTACTGATAGCATAACTACTGATAGGCATAGTTAGCAAATGAAAGATTTTCATAGAGTACAAACAATGTATTTACCTTAATAGTGTTCAAAAGTCATAATACATATATCAGTTCATGATATCCAGCCTTACAAATTTCTTTTTTCTGACGGACACACGTCCAGATGGTCCTCTCCCAAAACTCTGCCATCTCTCTTCCCACATCCACCACTGCTGGCGGCTCACCTCCAACTGCGCAGCGCTACGCGCTGTTCACATCCAACTGCCCAACACTACAATAGCAAATATTCCAACAATGCAAACCAGCCACAGACTGCACACATCACAGCCAGTGATTTTCATACAGAGCGCTACGTGGCGTTACCAACATAAAAACCTAAACAGCCTACTTACAGGATTTACCAATGCAGAAAAAGCCGACATGCTCATGGTGTACGGAGAGCATAGGAAGAATGGAGTTCGTTCTTGTACGGACGAGATATCCCAATAGACGTCAAGACTCTCGGCAATTGTTTATCAACCTCTTCCACCTGTTACGTGAAAGTGGTGGTGCAGTCTGTAATAGAAGTACTAGAAGCAAACAAGTGACGACAGAAGAGGGAGGAAATTAATGTTCTTGCTGCTGTTGCCTTTGATCTGCACGTTATCTCCTACGCAATCGTACGAGTAAGAGGCATCTGTAAGGCAAGTGTTCTACACATTCTCCATCTACTCAGATACCATCCCTATCACATCCCTCTCCCATCAAGAGCTACTTGGAAACGATTATGAGACTCGTGTTAACTTTAGTACAATGGCATTAAGATAGGATACTCCAGATATATGGTGTGTCATGTTTAGTGATGAAGCCACATTTACCAATCATGGCCCTGTAAACCGGCGAAACAGGCACTACTGAACTGCTGACAAACCCCTTTGCTCCGTAAGGTGGAACGTTAGCATCCATGAAGTATAAACGCCTTGGGTGGGATAGTGAACCGTAGTTTTTAATAAACGGAACACCAAAAGAACACATTGCACCCTCCTAACAGACCATCATCCTCGGATGCTAGAAGATGTTCTTCTGCAGCCTGTGAGGAACTGTGGTATCAACATGACGGCTTTCCAGGCCATAGCACACGAAATAGTGCAATATGTCTTCGTGAATTGTTTCCAAATTGTTGGATTGGATGCAGAAGATCCTTACCTCTACCAGACCATACCCCGGATTTGACACTTGTAGACGTTTTTCTGTGGGGAAAGCTGAAAGACACTGTCTACACGGCCGTACATGCTACAGACGATCCTACGTAACGCTCCACGACCCGAGCGTCTAGCTACACAAGCTCCAAAGTATAACGTTCTTGTAACACGTCTATCTTACACTATAACAAACCTGCAGTTGCTCAGAACTAGTATTTGGTATAATAAGTCGTATCATATTCAAACAGCGATTTTTTTTCGTATCATACCTACATAAATGGCAATCTATCTCAGCATTTCAGAACTCAGATTCATTTACAAGCACTCCTTTTGCAATTTCCGTTAGACCGAAGCAGCTTTCCGCAAAAAGAGTAACTGCTCTCTAGACAACGTTGACCTAAAATCCAGCAACGTAATTCAAATAGTTATTCAGCAATTACGATTTGTCCTCTTTTTCACCTCAGTTATTTTTGTTTCTGTGAAAGCCATTTTACAGTACCAAAAAAACCTGTAAAATCATATCACCAAAATGTTGGCATATATGCAGAGATGCTAAAGCACTACGATATGGTTGTCGTCGCTGTGGGAACATTCAGCATAGCATCGTTATGAGTATCATTATGCCTCTTCCATTGGATTCGTTGAGCGGATATGATACGTCGCATGTCTCTACTTCAGTCTCGCGGCCTCTGAATTTTAGAAAACTACTATTTTAGCGTCTGCCACTGGCTGCTCATCGCCTTTAGTCTCTCGCGCTTGAAACGAATCCATGACAAACTGTCTTCCTTGGATATTCTGTACCTCCTTTATTAAACTGTTAACGGTCCCAGACTAACATATCGCCCAACTCTTCACCACTAAACCTGACCGTACTGTGGTGTATCACTGTTAACGTACAACTTATAGTGTTGAGTGAAAAACCAAAAATAGAGCCGAACGGTACTAAGAGAAAGCTTAAGCACAATGTCAGCTACATGTGCATTGTTGTGCAGATATTTCCCGAGTTTGGTGTGATAAGTATGATAAAAAACGAAGAAAAATGATTGTTTCGTAAACAACTCACCTTATTTTTTGACAGACTCTCCTTTGAGGTATGTACATTGGACCAGTAATTCTCCAGCTTTTCCATCCGATCGGAAAAATAGATTCTGTCAAACTCCTGAAAAATACTCGTTGACTGCAACTATCACTTCCTCATTTGATGATAATTTCTTCCCGGCAAGTCAAAGTTTCACGTTAGAGGACAAGAAGAAGCCACCTGAAGCTATATCTGCTGAATAGGGTGGGTGACCCAGCCCATTAACCATAAACCTTGCCGTTGGTGGGGAGGCTTGCGTGCCTCAGCGATACAGATAGCCGTACCGTAGGTGCAACCACAACGGAGGGGTATCTGTTGAGAGGCCAGACAGACGTATGGTTCCTGAAAATGAGCAGCAGCCTATTCAGTAGTTGCAGGGGCAACAGTCAGGATGATTGACTGCTCTGGCCTTGTATCACTAACTAAAACGGCACTGCTGTGCTGGTACTGCGCACAGCTGAAAGCAAGGGGAAACTACGGCCGTAATTTTTCCCCGAGAGCATGCAGCTTTATTGTATGGATAAATGATGATGGCGTCCTCTTGGGTCAAATATTCCGGAGGTAAAATAGTCCCCCATTCGGATCTCCGGGCGGGGACTACTCAGGAGGATGTCGTTATCAGGAGAAAGAAAACTGGCTTTCTACGGATCGGAGCGTGGAATGTCAGATCCCTTAATCGGGCAGGTAGGTTAGAAAATTTAAAAAAGGAAATGGACAGGTTAAAGTTGGATATAGTGGGAATTAGGGAAGTTCGGTGGCAGGAGGAACAAGACTTTTGGTCACGTGAATACAGGGTTATAAATACAAAATCAAATAGGGGTAATGCAGGAGTAGGTTTCATTATGAATAAAAAAAAATAGAAATGCGGGTAAGCTACTACAAACAGCACAGCGAAAGCATTGTTGTGGCCAAGATAGACACGAAGCCCACGTCTACGACAGTAGTACAAGACTACATGCCAACTAGCTCTGCAGATGACGAAGAAGTTGATGGAATGTATGATGAGATAAAAGAAATTATTCAGATAGTGAAGTGAGACGAAAATTTAATAGTCATGGGTGACTGGAATTCGATAGTAGGAAAACGAAGAGAAGGAAACGTAGTAGCTGAATATGGATTGGGGGTAAGAAATGATAGAGGAAGCCGTCTTGTAGAATTTTGCACAGAGCATAGCTTAATCATAGCTAACACTTGGTTCAAGAATCATAAAAGAAGGTTGTATACATGGAAGAATGCTGGAGATACAGACAGGTTTCAGATAGATTATATAATGGTAAGACAGAGATTTAGGAACCAGGTTTTAAATTGTAAGGCATTTCCAGGGGCAGATGTGGACTCTGACCACAATCTATTGGTTATGAACTCTAGATTAAAACTGAAGAAACTGCAAAAAGGTGGGAATTAAGGGAGATGGGACCTGGATAAACTGAAACAACTAGGGGTTGTACAGGGTTTCAGGGACAGCACAAGGGAACAATTGTCATGAATGGGGGAAAGAAATACAGTAGAAGATGAATGGGTAGCTTTGAGTTATGCAGTAGTGAGGGCAGCAGAGGATCTAGTAGGTAAAAAGACGAGGGGCGACAGAAGAAGTATTGAATTTAATTGACGAAGACAAAATATAAAACTGCAGTAAATGAAGCCGGCAAAAAGGAGTACAAACGTCTCAAAAATGACATCGACAGGAAGTGCAAAATGGCTAAGCAGGCGTGGCTAGAGGACAAATGTAAGGATGCAGAGGCTTATCTCACTAGGGGTAAGATAGATACTGCCTACAGGAAAATTAAAAAGACCTTTGGAGAAAAGAGAGCCACTTGCATGAATATCAAGAGCTCAGATGGAAACCCAGTTCTAAGCAAATAAGGGAAAGCAGGAAGTTGGAAGCAGTATATAGAGGGTCTATACAAGGGCAATGTACTTGAGGGCAATGTTATAGAAATTGAAGAGGATGTAGATGAAGATGAAATGGGAGATATGATACTGCGTGAAGAGTTTGATGGAGCACTGAAAGACCTAAGTCGAAACAAGGCCCCGGGGCTACACAAAATTCCATTAGAACTACTGACAGCCTTGGGAGAGCCAGTCCTGACACAACTCTACCATCTGGTGGGCAAAATGTATGAGACAGGCGAAATAACCTCAGACTTCTAGAAGAATATAATCATTCCAATCACAAAGAAAGCAGGCGTTGACAGATGTGTAAACTATCAGTTTAATAAGTCACGGCTGCAAAATACTAACGCGAATTCTTTACAGACTAATGGAAAAACTGGTAGAAGCCGACCACGGGGAAAATCAGTTTGGATTCCGTAGAAACAGGGGAACACGTGAGGCAATACTGACCCTACGACTTATTTTAGAAGCTTGATTAAGAAAAGGCAAATCTACGTTTCTAGCATTTGTAGACTTAGAGAAAGCCTTTGACAATGTTGACTGGAATACTCTCTTTCAAATTCTGAAGGTGGCAGGGGTAAAATACAGGGAGCCAAACGCTATTTACAACTTGTACAGAAACCAGTTGGCAGTTATAAGAGTCGAGGGACATGAAAGGGAAGCAGTGGCTAGGAACGGAGTGAGACAGGGTTGTAGCCTCCCCCGACGTTGTTCAATCTGTATATTGAGCAAGCAGTAAAGGAAACAAAAGAAAAATTCGGAGTAAGTATTAAAATCCATGGAGATGAAATAGAAACTTTGATGTTTGCCGATGACATTGTAATTATGTCGGAGACAGCAAAGGATTTGGAAGAGCAGTTTAACGGAATGGACAGTGTCTTGAAAGGAGGATATAAGATGAACATCAACAAAAGCAAAACGAGGATAATGGAATGTAGTCGAATTAAGTCGGGTGATACTCAGGGAATTAGATTAGGAAATGAGACACTTAAAGTAGTAAAGGAGTTTTGCTATTTGGGGAGCAAAATAACTGATAATGGCCGAAGTAGAGAGGATATAAAATGTAGACTGGCAATGGCAAGGAAAACGTGTCTGAAGAAGAGAAATTAGTTAACATCGAGTATAGATTTAAGTGTCAGGAAGTCGTTTCTGGAAGTATTTGAATGGAGTGTGGCCATGTATGGAAGTGAAACATGGACGATAAATAGTTTGGACAAGAAGAGAATAGAAGCTTTGGAAATGTGGTGCTACAGAATGATGCTAAAGATTTGATGGGTAGATCACATAACTAATGAGGAGGTACTGAATAGGGTTGGGGAGAAGAGGAGTTTGTGGCACAACTTGACTAGAAGAAGGGATCGGTTGGTAGGACATGTTCTGAGGCATCAAGGGATCAGCAATTTAATATCGGATGGCAGCGTGGAGGGTAAAAATCGTAGAGGGAGACCAAGAGATGAATACACTAAGCAGATTCAGAAGAATGTAGGTTGCAGTACGTACTGGGAGATGAAGAAGCTTGCACAGGATTGAGTGGCATGGAAAGCAGCATCCACAACAACAACAACAACAACAGGGTGGATGAGGAACCCATTCATAGCCCAGTTCATCCACTTTCACCATTATTATCCCTTATGTTCCTGCGTTATGCTGTGTGAAAAAGCACTTTTTTGCTCGAATTGCATAATGATTACCAGAACTGAAGAACCGGTGGAACAAGTGTTTTGTAATCCACTTCTTTTGTGGATGAATTACATTTCCTTAAGATTGTCCTGATAAAATTTCAGCTCTGTTTCGTGTGAATATCCCACTTTAGGTCACTCCAGACTGTTATTCCTAGGTGTCTTATTTATTTATTTATTTAAATAAATACATAAGACACCTAGGAATAACAGTCTGGAGTGACCTAAAGCGGCACTTTAGGTCACTCCAGACTGTTATTCCTGGGTGTCTTATGGTAGTTCTCAGAGATTTGTCACCAGTAATGTTGAGCTGTGCGTGCCCCAGTTATCTGTCTGGTACATCGAATACCGATAGCTGCGGCCCCGCTTTGCTTGTATTTGTCCGTTGCCTAAGGACGAGATCACGCCAATCGGAGAGGTTGCTGGCGGGTGGACAGTTGTGCTCCGATTTAAGATGGTGTGCTGACTGGTTTGGGGATCCAAAGTCCTCCTCTTCCTGAAACCTGATAAAGAACCCTCGCAAAGCTCATGATATCGACCTATCAGCCTCACATCAGTTTTCAGCAAAATCTTTGAAACTCCTCGTACCTGAATTCGTCACTACCTTGATACCCAAATACCCGTTCCCAACGCCCATTGCCGGCCGAAGTGGCCGTGCGGTTAAAGGCGCTGCAGTCTGGAACCGCAAGACCGCTACGGTCGCAGGTTCGAATCCTGCCTCGGGCATGGATGTTTGTGATGTCCTTAGGTTAGTTAGGTTTAACTAGTTCTAAGTTCTAGGGGACTAATGACCTCAGCAGTTGAGTCCCATAGTGCTCAGAGCCATTTGAACCAACGCCCATTGTGGCTTTGTCTCAGCTATTCCACTGACGACCATCTTCTTTGCCTTACCGACGTAATCTCCCATCAACTGAATAATCGGAAGTCCACCATATTTGTCTCCCTTGGTATCCAGAATGCCTTTGGATTGGTATAGCATTTTGTACTGCTCTTCAAGCTGGATACCTATGCACTTACAGTTAACTATGTCCGCCTTACATAATTCTTTCTTGAACAACGTCCTATTTATGTCAAAATCAACCATTCCTGTTTCCGTATCTTTCTTTCCTGCCCAAGGTGTGCCTCAAGGGTTTGTCATTTCGCCCTTCCTTTGCATCTTGTTCACTGCAGACATTCCTATACCGCCACCTCCATCGCACCTCCTGCAATATGTTGACAACACCTCCTACCCAACCACACGGCGCACTCTTCAACTCCGCAATGCCTTCCTCTAGCACCAACTGAGTCTCTTAAACCAACGGTTTAATACATGGAAACTTCAGCTGAATGCACAGAAAAGCCAAGCCACTATCTTTGGTGGTGCCACTCGGCATTTCTGTCGCCCAGATTTCCATCCATTCAACTACAGCCTACCCATCCCTATGACTAATACAGTAAAGTATTTAGGACTAACTCTCTACAGAAAACTAACTAGGACCGTGGTACATCTTCTTATCATCCAACACAAACGCCGAAACCGACTAAACCTGATAACACTATTAACAGGATGCACATGGCTCTACATCCTTCTACCATAATCCTCATCTATAAATCCCTCATCTGTGCTATCCTAATGTAAGCCAACGTTGGCTGGATTTCTGCCTCGCATAAATTATACAAGGCCCTTGAAATCCTGGAAAGCCATGCACTCCACCTCCCCTTGGGCATCCGCCTTCCTTCCCCAACTTGCATCCAATTTACCACTCAATTTACCACCAATTTTAACCAATCCAGGTACCCTGCTGTGCCACTACATTCATATATCACCTTCCATGCAACTCCAGACCTTATCCATCCTCTCCCGCCGGAATTTTAATCAACTCCCCGACAATGAAATCCGTCCCTTCCACCCCATTTTCTGCTTTCTATTCATCCATCATCTAGCCGCTACTTGCGGCTCTACAGGACCCCTTAGTCATTCTCATGATCACCTTTATCATGACAATTTTTTATACATCACCTGGCAATACAATCACTTCATGGCATCATCCACATTTGTTAGTGACTATATTTATAAAATCGTCAAACGAAACTATCATTGTTTTTAATCTATATGTATTTCACAAAATCCTCGTTTATTGTACTGTTGTATAAAAAGCTAAACTCCTCCCGAACAGGCCATGAAGGCCCAACGGTACCGACCGGCCGCCATGTCATCCTCAGTCCATAGGCGTCACTGGATGCGGATATGGACGGGCATGTGGTCAGCACACTGCTCTCCCGGCCGTATGTCAGTTTCCGAGGCCGGAGCCGGTACTTCTCAATCAAGTAGCTCCTTAGTTTGCCTCACAAGGGCTGAGTGCACCCCGCTAGCCAACAGCGTTCGGCAGACCGGATGGTCACCCATCCAAGTGCTAGCCCAGTCCGACAGCGCTTAACTTCGGTGATCTGACGGGAACTGTTGTATAAAAATCGTAAATATCGTGCATGTATGTGTGTTTTTTTTACAAAATCACCTGTTATTTTCGATTTTTATACACTTTAACCATCTGTAAATACAGTTTGGCTGAAGAGCGGCTTTTATCTGTTGCCAGCCCGCCCCCGTTGTTGGGAACTAAATAACAATGCAGACAAGAAAAACTGGTTTGGGACTGACTGACTGAAGCTGCTCGGCGCTGTACTGAGCCTCGTCGGCAGCCGTGTGTTTCCCCTGGCTGTGCATAGCTGAGTATGGAGGGGTGTGGCAGCCCAGGCTGGTGTTCGTTGCTGTCAGACAGTGATTTGGATTCAACAAGCCTAGCACATTATATCTTTGCGGAGCTAACAGCAGCATGGAATTATCTTATTTTCTCAAAGCGGTGCAAAATTATTAGTGAACGTCGGCTTTGGCTTATCAGAAGGCTTCTGCTTATTCCTCAAAGTTTCTTGCTTTCCGGTTAATTTCGTGCGCCTTGTGCTATGTGGCCATAGTGTGTGTGGCCGCTAAAATCATTAAACGTTTTCCTACTGTACTTTCTGGCATTTTGAGTCCTTGTGTGGCTGCATCAGAATTTAAATTTCAGGTTTAAGCGCACCCAGCGATCGGTTTTTAATGGTTCAAATGGCTCTGAGCACTATGGGACTTAACTTCTGAGGTCATCAGTCCCCTAGAACGTAGAACTACTTAAATCTAACCAACCTAAGACCATCACACACAGCATGCCCAAGGCAGGATTCGAACCTGCGACCTAGCGCTCGCGCGGTTCCAGACTGTAGCGTCTAGAACCGCTCGGCCACTTCGGCCGGCCAGCGATCGGCTATTACGATTTATGTGTCGTCCGAACTTTCTTGATATTTGTTTGTGGGATGTGTCCATCAGGCAGAAGTGTTTAGTTCATTTAGATGGCCCGCCGGGGTGGCCGAGCGGTTCTAGGCGCTACAGTCTGGAACCGCGCTACCGCTACGGTCGCAGGTTCGAATCCCGCCTCGGGCATGTATGTGTGTGATGTCCTTAGGTTAGTTAGGTTTAAGTAGTTCTAAGTTCTAGGCGACTGATGACCTTAGAAGTTAAGTCCCATAGTGCTCAGAGCCATTTTGAATCATTGATTTAGATGTTTAAATATCCTATAAAATGGACCATGCCCGCTATCGCTATAATGTATGGTAGGTTTGTTGTTTGTTGTGTGACACATGACTTTCTTTTTCTTACCGTGGAGTTTTGTTGTTTAATGTTTGTCAATAGTATCCTAGCGGGCGGCTGTTATTTCCTGTTTCATGGGCGCCGCCAAGCTTGTACTTGCGCCATTTACATGTGCGACGTATTTATATTACAATGCCCTCTGGCAGTACCCGACAGCGCGGCTGTTATTTCCTATTCTAGGCGGTCCCACCACCCTGGTACTTGCACTGTTTGCGTGTCGGACGTGTTCGGCTTGTAATATCCACTGGTAGTAGCCAGTGCGTGGCTGTTATTTTTTAGCCGGCGTGACGCCAAGTTGGTACTTGCGCGTTTGCGTGTAGAATGAAGGCTTCCCCTTCCTACTTTGTGTTTATGTTCGCCTATTCGGTTTAATGCCTCTACAGAGCAGTTGTTACGACCTGTGTCGGATATGTCGATCGCCTGTGTTTATTTATCATAATTTAGTTAATAAGGCCTGCTTCATTAAGTTTTCATGTTTGTTTGGAGACTCTTTAAGTTGTGATGCGCAAGTTTATCTGTATGGCGAGTGTATTAATGAAGTTTATTTCACTGCAAACAATAGTCAGAATCACTATCACCAGTGGATTGTACATGTATGATATCGTATCCTGGCTATACTTAATTAGTCTGTTGCATCCTCGTCACCACTGTAGCGTCTTGTACCGTAGGCATCAGGAGAAAGGATGTTTTACTGGGTGGCCAGTATCATCTCTCTACAACACAAATATAAACGTGGATTAACAAGTTTATTTATTTACAAGAACCGGAAGGTACTTATCTTGAATGGAGTCCATGTGTTGTGGTACGAGCTCAGTCACTAACTCAGTGACTAGCTCACTGACGGACTGACTCGACTCGCACTCCAGTTTGGCGTCCGTCATTCTTTCAGCAGAGCGGGCTAAGACTACGACAGTCCATAACACCCAGCTTTGTGTCTATACCAAGATTACCGGTATTGTTTGCAAGAGGACTATTATTACTGAGCTTGTACCATAACACATGGACTCTATTCAAGATAAGTAGCTTCCTATTCTTTTAACTAAAGAACCATGTTAATCCACGCATCTATTTGTGTTCTCGAAAGAGAATACTGGCCACCCATAACAAGATCCTCTCCCTTGATTCCTACAGTAAAAGACGCTACATAGTCATATTCATGTTCACGAGGCATTTTGATGTGCTTAAAGGCACTGGAGCATTGGGTATGTTCGTTCACTGATTTGTGGTAAGTGTTCAGCTGAGTAAAATGATATATCTCATTACAATTTTGTGACTACCTTTTTTACTTTATCCATTTTGAATATGTTCGTACTTATGCAGTTAATTTGTCAATGTTTGTCTGTTCTTTCGTTTTTCTTTGTGTAAGCTTTTAGGTGTTCTCATTTGTAACAGCCTAAACTTGCTCGCTGTTGAAACTGTAGCTTTAAAGCTGTACTTGTTGACTGACAAAATGTCCTTGTGGGCGAGTACCATTTCAGTCTTTTATTAAATTGTTACGAAATGTTTCCCTTTCACCATGTCTGATTCTGTTGCCAGTGTTTCACGGGGGTAATTTTTCATGACTGTTTTCTTTTTTATTCTGTATTTTGACTTGCTGAGAAGCACGTGTGGATTGTGACATTCATTCTGCAAACATATCTTAAAGCATATGTCGCCACTTTGACGTTCGTTATTAATATCAGGGATTTGCAGTGCAAATACATTTGTATTCAAAGGATTAATTTCTGTTACATTAGAATTGTTTATTGTAATTCCACGTTTTTCATGTCTTGGTGGGCCAGGTATAAAAATGAACCCTTTAAGATTAAATGGATATTGAAAAGTTGAGAGTTTGCTTACATGTTCTGTTCTCAGTAAATAAGTAATTATTATTAACGCTACCAATCTGCACTTGAAGGTCTTACTCGTTATGTGTATTGCATTTGTATTTATTACCACTTACTGGATTGTGTTACAATAAAGTACATCCTTCTACACCCAGTAAATTACAACCCTCCCCCTCCCCCCACGACCCAAGTCCAACCCACCCCGGGTCTTCTCAAGAGTATTACAAAAATAGCAGATCTGTTCGCCTATTTCTGCGCAACATGTATCTGTTGATGTTCATTGTCAACTACCAGTCCCTGCTCCACACATACATCCCCTGCATTTCTTCCTACAATATGACACAGGGTATCGGTGTTGCTTCCTTCCAACAGACAACTGCGTCCTCTGCAAACAGCCTCACGAAGCTTCCGACATTATCCACTGGATCATCGCGCTGTCAAGCCCAAGTGCGCATTTTTCTTCACGCTGCTGATGAAATGTGAGCCTCATTTTGAGTACAAGGATTCTTCAAACGACTGCATTACCCGGAGAGCGAACCGCTGACTGGTGTTTGCTGTTCCCGGTACCGTGGCGTCACGGTGTTCCCTGCCGGTCGACGGCACTGGTCCTTTCTCTGGGTCGGCTTAATTGAAATTGGAAACTCGCCACGGGCATTCTGGTCGCGGGAGAGCTGTGTCACGTGCGTCTCGCAGCAGACGGTGCCGGATTCAATTAATCCAATGAAGCCGTGGAGACCGGCACTGTCATTACCGTACACCCGATCCGCTGGTCAGGCATGCGTAGCTGCACAGTGGCTTTAGCGCGGCACGCCGCGCCGCGGCAGCTGGCGAATCTCGCGTTGGAGCCCCTCTGGCGGTGTTGAGCAGCCGAGCACTGAGCAAACAGTGAAGCACGCAGCACTGCGGCGCAGCGAGGCGAGACCAATAACGCGGCATGAAGGCACAATGGAAACGGTTCTATAGACACTTTCTCACGACTGCTGATGAACGTTCGTGCACAGTTTGGAAAAAAAAAAAATTAACTATTGTTGCTTTGACCATCACCCCTAAGTCTGGGATAACGCAATTCTCCATTCCTGTTACTTGGCAAGTATCTTCTTCATTTCTGTATTACTGCTTCAGCCCACGTCTTCAACGATATGCATTATAAGTACACTACTAGCCATTAAAATTGCTTCACCAAGAGGAAATGCCTATGATAAACGGGTGTTCATTGGACAAATATATTATAATAGAACTGACATGTGATTACATTTCCAGGTAATTTGGGTGCATAGATCCCGAGAAATCAGTACCCAGAACAACCACCTCTGGCATTAATAACGGCCTTGAGACGCCTCGGCATTGAGTCAAACGGAGCTTGGATGGCGTGTAAGGTACAGCTGCCCATTCAGCTTCAACACGATACCACAGTTTATCAAGAGTAGTGACTGGCGTATTGTGACGAGCCAGTTGCTCAGCCACCATTGACCAGACGTTTTCAACTGGTGACAGATCTGGAGAATGTGCTGGCCAGGGCAGCAGTCGAACATTTTCTGTGTCCAGAAAGGCCCGTACAGGACCTGCAACATGCGGTCGTGCATTATCCTGCTGAAATGTAGGGTTTCGCAGGGATGGAATGAAGGGTAGGGCCACGTGTCGTAACACATCTGAAATGTAACGTTCACTGTTCATAGTGCCGTCAATGCGAACAAGAGGTGACCGAGACGTGTAACCAATGGCACCCCATACCATCACGCCGGGTGATACGCCAGTATGGCGATGACGAATACACGCTTCCAATGTGCGTTCACCGCTATGTCGCTAAACACGGATGAGACCATAATGATGCTGCAAACAGACCTGGATTCATCCGAAAAAATGACGTTTTGCCATTCGTGCACCCAGTTTCGTCGTTGAGTAGACCATCGCAGGCGCTCCTGTCTGTGATGTAGCGTCAAGGGTAACCGCAGCCATGGTCTCCGAGCTGATAGCCCATGCTGCTGCAAACGTCGTCGAACTGTTCGTGCAGATGGCTGTTGTCTTGCAAACGTCGCGATCTGTGGACTCAGGAATCGAGAAGTGGCTGCACGATTCGTTACAGCCATGCAGATAAGATGCCTAATCTAGTCTGCCTGTCATCTCGACTGTTCGTGATACGAGGCCGTTGGGATCCAGCACAGCTTTCCGTATTACCCTCCTGAACCCACCGATTCCATATTCTGCTAACAGTCATTGGATCTCGACCAACGCGAGCAGCAATTTCGCATTACGATAAACCGTAATCGTGATAGGCTACAATCCGACCTTTATCAAAGTCGGAATCGTGATGGTACGCATTTCTGCTCTTTACACGAGGCACCACAACAACGTTTCACCAGGCAACACCGGTCAACTGCTGTTTGTCTATGAGATATCGGTTGGAAACTTTCCTCATGTCAGCACGTTGTAGGTGTCGCCACCGGCGTCAACCTTGTGTGAATGCTCTGAAAAGCTAATCATTTGCATATGACAGCATTTTCTTCCTGTCGGCTAAATTCCGCGTCTGTAGCACGTCATCTTCGTGGTGAAGCAATTTGAATGGCCAGCGGTGTAGTACCTTTAGTATGATAGATTAAACCACATACAAACAGGCCTAACGCTACAAGGGACAGAAAAGTTATATACAAAATTTTGCACAAATCATTATTTATGCTCCGACTGCACCTGTATGGTTAATTGAAATAACTTCATAATGTAGGTCGCCATATTAATGTCCAACTCTATACCTACTACTGAAGAATAACCGCTCACATTAATGAAAATAGTGTTCGCAGAAATTATTTGGATCAGAGGGCTTCGATTCGAACCTACTTGCAGGATTAGACAACAATATTGTATTTGTGGATCGGTTCCAGTTCTGGAAGACAAGTAAGGTTAGCAAACACACTATCTATTTTTCGTGCTGCATACGCAAGAGAGTTCATAAACACAGGAATCCATGTGAAAACTGAATATATTCTTAATGCATTTAAATACACAAGCTATTATGACAAAGTAAGCAGACGTTAGAGGAGAATACAGATAAACAGTTGTGTGACTGCATTGGTATGTATCGAGAACCTGATTACATACTGCAACAAGATCTGCTGCAGCGTCATTCGTCCCAGTGGTGTGCACGGAGCCCGCATCAGAAACAGAGGATCATCTAGCATGGAGATGGGGCACGACACGTCTCCTCCCTAACACCATTCGCTTTCTGTTGCAGCCATCCGAAAACCGTTAGCTCCAGAGAATCTGCTGCACTGGCGTCTCTCAGAGCGCTAACCAAATTGTTTCGAAGACACGCTGCTTCCACATGAACGACAGACAAATTTGTCTTTTCTACTTTTCCTGGTAACGTCGATTTTGCACGACGCCTCAGATTGAATACCTCTTTCTTCGCTATAGATTTTGACCCTAGCGGTACGTCTTTAACTTCGTGTCGCAAGAACCGCCCAAAATACATCGTTCCACCCAACCCGCGACCATGAGCCATTTGTCACCAAATATGTACATGTCTGTCGTCATGTCGGTAGATTCCATAGTTTCTTTCTTGTCAGTCACGTGGTGGAGAATTTCTCCCTGAATCGTAACTGCGCGCTGGACCGTTGCGTCTGAAGTTATTCTGTCTCCCTTGATAATAATTATTTTGGTTCCCATATTGTCTGTTTCTCTGATTGTCTCTGTGATAGTCATTACCGTGGAGAGGTGAGGTTTCCCTGTAATTATTACTACTCTGCCAACGGTTGTCATTCGGGTGGTGTCTGTTTTGGTCACGATTTACGTTGTAAGAATAGCCTTGTCGTGTCCATTTATTATTTCTGTCATCGCGGAATTGTTGCGGATGCGACCTGTAATTGTTGTGCTCCTGTTTTCGCGTTCCGCGATTGTCAGTGTCAATTTCCAGTTCTTGTAAAAGTCCCTGATAAGCTTCAATGTCGTCTTTGCAACGTCCAGTCAAAATAATATGTCGTAAATGATCAGGCAATTTGATTAAGCAAATGCGGATGAGTTCTGAGGGGCTGTAAGGGTTTGACAGGTACTGATTCTTGTGCAACATGTCTTCAAAATATTTCACAAGACTGGAAAATTCAGATTGTTCGAAATGTTTCATTATTATGATGGTATGTTTTACTCGGTCTTGTGTGGTTTGAGACCAATATGCTGAGTGGAAGGCATGGTAAAATTCTCCTTCACTGTGGCAATCGTTAATGACCGATCGCATTCTTACAGCTGGTTCATTCTCTAAATAGCCACACATAATTTCTAATCTGTGCTCTAATGACCAGTTGGGAGGGCAACAATGAGAGAATTGATGAAGCCACGCTTGTGGATGAATGTCGTTGCCGGAATTCTTAAATGTTTGGAATTTACATGTAGTAATAAACAGCTTATAGTCAAAATCATCATGTCGGCGAGTCGCATGTCGGTCATTGTTACGTCGTTTCGGCGGTTCCATCTCAAAATTCGGTGTACCTTGCCAATTTCTTTCATAATTTCCGAAGTGCCCTGTGATATTATTTTGTGGCTGTTCTGCATTTCCATGTCCCTCTTCCCGTATTGGAGCGCGAGTGTCCTCTGAAATATGTAATTCTTGTATTACCTGTGTCAACTGATCTTGTACTTCCCGGATTTCTCTTTGGTGTTGCGTATTAATTTGATTCTGATTTTGTTTTAATTTCCTAATTTGTTCGTACTCTTCTGTGTCAGTGAAGGCTACAGGTCTTGTGTCATTCAGATCATCATCCACCTTTGTAGATAAGTTAGTGAACTGATCCGAAAGTTCGGCTACTTTCTCCGATAGTGAACTTATTTCCTCAGTGTGTTTTTCTGAACAAAGTTTCAGAGTGTCCATTTGTGTTCAAATCGTATCTACTGTGTCCTTTAAGTTTTCCTAAGTTTTTGCAAGTTGTGTAACCGAATCGGTAGATGCAACTGAGTCAATCTTAGCTTGCAAGGTCTCATGATTTTCATGAACAATAGTTTGCAGTTCTTTTGTGGCTGCTTTGTGATTCTGTAATGTATTTTCATGCCGCAAAAAAATAGGTTGGAAATGCTCACAAATTTGTGTTTTTACGTCATTACAGACTTTTCGACATTTCTATTCGATTTTATGTAACTCAGTAGTTAAATCTTCACGTGTTTGTTCAAGCGTGGTGTGTAACCTTTGAAGATTTTGTTCCATTGTGTCTAACTTTTGAAGATTTTGTTCCATTGTGTCTAACATTTGAAGATTTTGTTCCATTGTGTCTAACTTTTGAAGCTTTTGCTGTGTTTGTCCCATTTGTTGTATTAATTGTAATAACAATGCACTGGTGTCTGAAACATGTTCCTCAGTGCTTTTCGGCAGTGAATTTGCACCGGTACCATTCACATTTTCACAAGCAGAAAATGTGTCTTGACTTATTTGAGAAAACGGTGAGGACCCAAAACCTGAATCTACAGTATTTGCGATATTGTGTCCTGTCATTTCGGATTCCTGAGGCGAGCTGTTGCCGACCGATCGATCGATAATGCTTCCCTGTTCACTAATTGTTTCACTGTCTACGCCATTATTTGCCGCCCGCTCCATTTCCCTATGCACAATTACCAAATTACCACTTTGAATGTCTGTTAATTCATTACACAGTGGTGCTGATACGCTACACTCGTCGTCACTATTATTTCTCAGTTTACTTTGGAGCCTAGTGTTACGTTTTTCACACGCCATTACTGTCACAATATTTCACACGATAACACAGAAAAGCACAATTTGAAGAGCAAAATAAGAAAACACATTAACATAGCACTGAAAATAATATCTAGTTAATTGCAAGCGCACTGCGAAATACTTGGTGCAAATCTACATGCATGCCACAACTGTTTTACTGTACAACAACGAAAAACTAAAACTACAAAGGAAATTCTCTCTATAATTACGCGCTAGCAATAAACAATAGCTACACTAATTACAGAAACTACAAGAACAAAATCAGTAGATTCCAGTGAGGTATCTTCGGCTAAGGGTCGACATATGAAACGTCCCCTCAGAAAAATTATTGAATTACTGTGCTGTTAAACCTCTTACATTATTTGATTTTCAAACAGCCTAGCAAAACTGAACGTACTCAGACATTACTCTCTTTACTTATTCTGATCAGCACTAAACTGACACACAATATTTGTAGCGCAACGCAATCTGACTTTCAAAAATCCCTACAAAAGAACGGCCCTGACTAACATTAACCTATACGTTTCACAAATCACTTACCTCAGAAAAATCTTCGTTATTCGAACTACTGCAATACAGCGAGCGCCACTACTGTCAGCTAAATAAAAGATTCAAACTACTGAAGGCACTAACTACTGATAGGCATAGTTAGCAAATGAAAGATTTTGATAGTGAACAAACAATGTATTTACCTTAATAGTGTTCAAAAGTCATACTATATATAGCAGTTCATGACATCCATTCTTACAAATGTACTGTTTCTGATGGACACACGTCCAGATCATCCGCTCTCAAAAATCCGCCATCTCTCTTCCCCACATCCACCACTGCTGGCGACTCGCCTCCAACTGCGCAACGCTACGCGCTGTTAACAGCCAACAGCCCAACACTACAATAGCGAATATTACAACAATGCAAACCAGCCACAGACTGCACACAGCACAGCCAGTGATTTTCATACAGAGCGCTACGTGGCGTTACTAATAAGAAAACCTAAACAGCCTACTTACACAACTTAAATGCAGATTTGCATGGCGAATCATAGCACCTGCGTTCACTACCTTTTCGTGGTTTACTAAGTCCGATTTAAGTTTCTTTAAAGCATTTTTATGCCAGCCAGCAGTGGCGATTCAAACCTTTATTGCCGAAACATGATCTAGCGTCACCCTATTAATGAGCAACGAAGAAAAAAGCTACGCCGATTTTAAAGCGAAGTTTTATTCATTTCATTTTCTTTATGAGAATGTGTCGTCTTTCCTTATAATATTCCTGCTGTCTCCAATTATAATGACTAGCTGTGAACCTGAGCAGCACCTCTCTCTATCACGTCACTGGCAGTTTGAAAAAATATGTCTGTAAATACCTAACATTGTCACAACATTGTACTCTGGTTTCGAGGTGACGAAAAATAGTATTCGTGTCACTATGATCTGTCTCTACTGTTCTGTAACTCATAAAGCGGGCAAGGCAGAACAGCATCGAACTACATAATAAGATCACTTTATGAAGATTTGACGGTGCTACTTCGTCTAAACGTTGCACGTTGGTCACTAAATTAACGGAAAGCAGCAGGGAATAACCTGGAGAAAGAGGTTTGTAAGTTTCGAAACAGCTTATTTCCTCTAGGGTTTGTCTTTTAGTGTTAGAAGGTGAATGTTGCCGACCGAATTTTGTAAACTGTTCTTTGTCAGTATCCACCACGTATTATCAACACGGAAGTTTTCCATACGGCTGCAAGTTTCGACACTCGCGTGCAGCTACCTGGTAAGACCGTTGGCGGTGTCCACTGGACGTTACTGCAAACAGAAATGATTGACGTTAGTTACAGCCCAAGAAGTATGATGGAAGAGAAATATTCGTCTGTAAATTATTCGTACTTTCTTCTTCATAATTGTGGAAAAGCCGCTCTGTATACTCAAATCTATGACTACACTTGCAGTTCCTTCATCCCTCCATTTCTATAACTACTGTTATCAGCAAATGGATACAACCATTCTGTCTCTTTGTTTCATTGTTTTTCGTGTTAGACATTCTGACTTTTCGAATCATTGTGGGTCATCTTCCATAGTTTGCATTTCAAACGTTTCTGAGCGTTTAGTTTCTGTTTTTCCTCGTTGTCTACTTCCACATACGTAGACAGTTCCGTTCCAAAGGTAGCCTCAAATAAATATTTTCTTCTTCTCATGGCTTCTATTTTTTAATACTTTCATCTGTCTGTTTTTATAAAAGTCCTTTCTCCTTTGTAAAGACCTTGCCACTATGTCTTACTTGAAGCTTCCTTCTTTATCTGCTCCACTTACTAGATTATCGTATTTAGTCCACCTCTCCACGAATCTCTTTTTAAAGTTCAACAAAGGGCTGTCCAGCAGCTCCATCTGATTTCTTTCTGTTTGTGTGCATATTATATCTACCAGACAGTTCACGTTCCAGTTCATTGAGCACCCGACGCAATTTCTCTTCGTTTTCGGCGTTTTCTGTAATGTCATCGTAAGAGCGTTTCACCCCGCTTCTGCCCTTGCCAAAGAATCGTCTTATCGATTCAGATCTTCAGTTGCCTCATTGCCTCTTCTAAAAAAAATTGAAAATCACTTTTGACAAGGAGCCACCGTTCACCACCACTCCCCTTTTTGGCCTCTAGTCTCATTCAATTAGTACTGAACATTCCAGTCTACTTCCTAAAATGTGAATGGTTTCGTCTAGTAGGTGTCACACTGGCTACGAATAAAAAGAGAGACACTACATTCCATTCCAAATTTTCAAGTGACTGTCCTAGAGCTACGAATGCAATGCGTGTTTCCTTATTTCTCCTATATGTGCACTCTGTTACTAAGCGAACTGAAGTTGCTCTTCGGCTGCCCCTACTTCATGCAAGGCTGGTCCTTTCCTAATGTACTTCCAGATTTGCCTTCCATTGTTCGATCACGAACCATCGTGAGTAGTTCGTAAATATTCAGTAACTTATCCATACACTATGCATCTCTGTGAAAACACAAGTAACAGCACCGGAAAAACAAACCCGATACAGAATCGAGCAGTGCTTAATACAAGCTTGCGGTGGAGTAGTTGGGTGGGGGGTGGGAGGGGGGGTGGAGGGGGGAGGGGGGCATTACTCTTGTCAAGATGGGATATATGAGTAGATGAAACTAGTTTGTTTTCAAACACGACACACACTGCATCTACATCTTCATTTATTCTCCGCAAGCCAGCCAACGGTGTGTGTCCGAGGGCACTTTACGTACCACTGTCATTACCACCCTTTCCTGTTCCAGTCGCGTATAGTTCGCGGGAAGAACGACTGCCGGAAAGCCTCCATGCGCGCACGAATCTCTCTAATTTTACATTCGTGATCTCTTCGGGAGGTATAAGTAGGGGGAAGCAAGATATTCGATACCTCATCCAGAAACGCAAGCCGGCCGAAGTGGCCGTGCGGTTAAAGGCGCTGCAGTCTGGAACCCCAAGACCGCTACGGTCGCAGGTTCGAATCCTGCCTGGGGCATGGATGTTTGTGATGTCCTTAGGTTAGTTAGGTTTAACTAGTTCTAAGTTCTAGGGGACTAATGACCTCAGCAGTTGAGTCCCATAGTGCTCAGAGCCATTTGAACCACTTTTTTGAACCAGAAACGCACCCTCTCGAAACCTGGGCAGCAAGCTACACCGCGATGCAGAGCCCCTCTCTTGCAGAGTCTGCCACTTGAGTTTGCTAAACATCTCCGTAACGCTATCACGCTTACCAAATAACCCTGTGACGAAACGCGCCGCTCTTCTTTGGATCTCCTCTATCTCCTCCGTCAACCCGACCTGGTACAGATCCCACACTGATGAACAATACTCAAGTATAGGTCGAACGAGTGTTTTGTAGGCCACCTCCTTTGTAGATGGACTACATTTTCTAAGAACTCTCCCAATGAATCTCAACCTGGCACCCGCATTACCAACAATTAATTTTATATGATCATTCCACTTCAAATCGTTCCGTACGAGTACTCCCAGATATGCAGTCGATGTTTCCAATTTGATGCACATATTACCACTGCAGTGCAGACAGAATGAAAATGCAGGTAAAAAATCAAACAAAACCAATGACTGTCATGAAACACTGAAATCTACAGGTCCCTAGTAACTAAATGCTTAGAAACTATTCCTGAACAACTTTCGAAATTTTGTCAGTAGAATTCAGGTTCAGCCTATAGACTCCGACGTGCACCACATCTGGTCCTTTGACCTCTAAACTTACTTATTTGTATAATGTGCTATATCTTTTATCCGTGACATCCACTCAATGGTCGAACATAGGGTATGCGTTGTGTTTTCCTGCGAAGGACAGAATTTATTATTTCAGCCTTCATTTAATTACCTTTCATTCGACGTTACCATACTCAGTCACCATTTATACATACAACTTGGATCCTTGAACTGATTTTGCTTAGCGCCAAGACCTCGTGGAAGTGACGACACGCTAGGGAAGTTTACGTAACAGCTCGACTGTCAGGGACTTAACCCAGGTCAGATATCGACCGGGCGTGTATTTTTGCCTGCTGTTGGCGCCTGCTCCACGTTTGACAGAGAGACGATGTGAGTATCGACATGGCTAATTAGTGCGTGCGGCGGAACAGCGGACGCGCTTCCGCCGTGACGAAATAAGCCCGCCCTTGTTATCACCGGCCTCTGAGGACACTGCCGGTCTTCAAAGGAAACGTCTTCACGAGTGTTCCGCCGTCTTCCTCTCTCAATAATCTCAAGCGTGGAAAGTTCAGTACTTCAGACAGGGAACAATCCCCATTCACCTAAATATAGTTAAGTCTACGTAAAAGCTTCGTAAGATAGTTTAAAAACACTTTAATTCAAGATTTTAAACATGGCTGCAACAGCAACTGTTGAAATTCTTCACGATAAAGGATGACAGCTAAAAACAGTTGCAGGATAAACTTTTATTAAAATTCTTGACCAAGGTTTCGGTACATATAAATATACCTTCACCAGAAGTAAAAAATCTAAAATTGCATCATGCAATGGAGATTAATAAAACAATGATGAAGGTATATTTATATGTACCGAAACCTTGGTCAAGAATTGTAATAAAATTTTTATCCTGCAACTGTTTTTGGCTGTCATCCTTTATCGTGAAATACTTTAATGTCGACAACTTTTATTACGAAAAATCTTACCTCGTCCAGAAGCTCATATTAAGATACAGTAACAGTAAAAGTGAGATGACATTGCGTACAACCCCGCAAACAGATTTTAAACACACTGGTGGGCAATACTTACGGACGAAAGTAACTTTCACATGAAGTGTCACGGCCAAGTAACACATCTCGCTGAAATTTGCACCAAACATAGAATTAACTATAGTTTCCTGCCGTTATGTAGACAGGAGTGACACCACCAGCAGTCGACCAAAGGTGTAAACGCCCCGAAGATGACCCCTACGTCGGGTTGAAACCGGTTGGCGGTATAATAATAATAATAATAATAATAATAATAATAATAAATGCGATTAAGACTGTTTTTGAATTATTGATTAATCATACTAATCGCTGCTTCTCTCCACAACCATGTTGTCCAAAAATCTATAGACTTAACTGCTACGGCATAGTACGGAAGGTACCTGAAAGCAGTACAATGACAGAAACGACACTTTTATTCAAAGACAATAATTACTCTTTAGTCACCGCGATTTATAATGGTGCGGCCGGCCGGAGTGGCCATGCGATTCTAGGCGCTAGAGCCTGGAGCCGAGCGACCGCTACGGTCGCAGGTTCGAATCCTGCCTCGGGCATGGATGTGTGTGATGTCCTTAGGTTAGTTAGGTTTAAGTAGTTCTAAGTTCTAGGCGACTGATGACCTCAGAGGTTAAGTCGCATAGTGCTCAGAGCCATGTCTTATAATGGTGCCCTGCGCATTTCAAAAGGCGGGACATTGTCCTCAATAGAGTTTGTGATCACCATGTCTAGCAATGTGATCCCTTGATGGCCACAGCACTGGTAAGGAATTCTGGTGGTTACGGCATTACGTTCCTCCACCGTCGCGATTGACAACCGTTCCGTCTTCATTGGTGGATATGGAGACAATACGTCTCACCAACGAATCTCACACGTTCTTTATGTAATTTAAACCTGTGGGAGAGGTAAGCCAGTCCATTCGCCGAATATCCTCTCGTTCCAAAGCCTTCCCCACCAGTGCAGTTCGACGCGGTAGTGCGTTGTCATCCACGAGAATGAAGTCAAGTTCGAATACACCCCTGAAAAAGACGCACATGGGAAAGTAGTACAGTGTCACAATTACGTTGCCTGTCAGAGTTTGCCACCGTCAGCTGCAGGTCACTGCCTGAGCCGAGTTCGAATGGTGTCGATTTTGAACGTTCACAACGTTGCGCCATCCGCTGGGTGACTACCGTCTGGTGACGATCGCGTTCCTGGTGGCCGTGTGTACGAGACAGGGCCATCAAACTGCCCAGACACTACCGCGCGAGCGGGCACAGATCGTTGCCCTGGGCGGGTCTGTATTGTTGCACTGTGCTCAGTGCGGACACACGCCACCGACGTCATCCACCCTGGTTTCCGTGGTCTCAAGCCGCCAGTCCTGTACATGCTGAGCTGAACAGCGAAGCCAGACCGCCCCTTCATCAGAGCTCTACCGTGGCCGCCTACCACACAACGACCGTCGATCGTTCCAGCACCTTCTCTACCGTTGCCTTTGTTATGGAATAAAAGATTTACCCATTCAGCAGTGTCTCCCTGATATGCCACATCTGCCACCACCCCCACCACCACCTACACCAACACCAGTGCATTACGTTGTGAAATATAGACAGCCCAATTGACCTGCCGCTGAAGAGGTCACACACCCGGCCTCTGGAATACTCACAGCAAGTTCCTGGCAAGTATAAATATCATTAATATGTTTCAAAGCTGGTTGGCCTGATACAACAGCAAACAACTGAGTAACGGTATTTACATATACTACTGTACCTTGCGACTTACGTCTCTGCACCTGTTCTTATTTTTGGCTACAGTGTATCGGTTGCCGATTCACCCTTCTGATATCAAAAACTTACAGTTGAATTGATAGTCAGATTACTTACATTGTTAAGTATAAAATTAATACGTGGGTTAGTTCTTAGCATATTTACAGCTAGTTTTCTTTCTCATCTTGAAATTGTAGAAGTACACGACCATGAGTATAGATCCTATTTACATTCAAGTTTACTGATTGTATACTGTGAACAGAAAGTGTTGAATGAACATTGCAGATAAATTTTTTGAAATAATGTTAGCCGCTGAAATGGTTCAAATGGCTCTGAGCACTATGGGACTTAACATCTAGAACTTAGAACCACTTAACCCTAACTAACCTAAGGACATCACACACAGCCATCCCCGAGGCAGGATTCGAACCTGCGACTGTAGCAGTCGCGCGGTTCCGGACTGAGCGCCTGAACCGCTAGACCACCGCGGCCGGCTGTTAGCCGCTGAGATATATAAATATCTGCCGACAGTGCAGGTGAAGGCTGAATCTTCGATGTATGGGGCAAAAAAAAAATTGTGTTCACTTTTGAACGTAAGACATTCATAAATTTATTGTATTTTTTTGGTTTTCATAGTTAGACGAGTGATACGCAGTAGTTTCGAAATCCGAACGCTGATCGACGAACGTGTTTCATTATTTTCTACACGCCTCGGATGTTAACCGCTACATTTTTCTTTCACTGACAGCTGAATGTAGTAAATCGAAACTTTTCTGTGCAAATGAAATTTAGAAATCTACTAGCAGACCAGTTAATCAACCTCTTCCGCAACAGAAAAAGAACACAAGACATAATCTAGAAATGGAAAGGCAGAAGGAACTGAAAAAAACAAATGTTGACAGGCCACCAAAAAGCATATTGCACGTTGTTGTTGTTAGCGAGCACATGCCTGTTCTGTGGCCATGGCAAAAATGTGGCTGCTAGTAATAAAAAAGAACTATACTGGGAGCCAAAGGTGAGTAGCTGCTCTTTGTAAATCACTGTTTCACCCCTTACTGTGTAAGATAGTGATATCGACTATGAATCACATGTGTTGATGTCTTTTGAATATGTTAATTCTTTTACTATAAGAGTTATTGTGTTGGTCATCGAACATTACTTGTTTCATGCAACTCCTGTGAAAAAAGGGGGTGAAATAAATTGATGGTTAGAGAGTTTACCAGTGAAATAGCCGTGTAGGATGTTAGCCCTCTGATCCATTGATACGAATATTTACCACCCCGTAATTTATGGTCACCTGAGAAATACGTATTACATTTAGCTGTTTTATTCATTTACATCCTAAGAGTACATACACTATGCAAGAAGAAGTGTCGCTTTTGCGATGCATAAATGTGAAATTTAGCTTGATAGTGTCTACGACCTTCCTCTGTGCCCTACGACGTCACCTTGTGCTTTGCGACTCTTCAAGCAGCAAGGTGTGGACACATGTGAAGGAAAAGGCCACAGCCCAGAAGTTCATGTGATGTGTGAGGTGGGTTAATGGTTTTACACTGGCACCAGATTTCACCACAATTCCACCCAACTCCATTGTGGACGCGTCACACGAAAGGAAAAAAGTCACTCGCCCTCCCACCAACATTCCCCGCCTTATCCTGACGCCTGTGTGACGTAGGTCAGAATCGTGATGCCCAGCGCTGAAATCACGCGGTTTTCTCATGGATGGCCAAGGAAAACATTTCAGACACGCCGCAGCTCAGAATCGACGCGGAAAGCCCTCAGGAACTGGCATAAAGGGCATCAGTGGAACTATCCCTTCCCTTGGGGCGCTGGTTCCCACATACACTGATCAGCCAGAACATTATGACAACCTACCTCCACCTTTGGCACGGATAGCAGCGGCGACGCTTCGTGGCATGGAAGCAATGAGGCCTTGGCAGGTATCTGAACGTAGTTGGCACCACATCAGCACACCAAGTCACCTAGTTCCCGTAAATTCTACATCACTGATGTGTTCGAAAGTGTTCAGATCTGGCTAATTAGGGAGCCCAGTCAATCATTTGGATCTTGCCATTGTGTTCCTCGAACTACTCCATCACACTCCTGGTCTTGATACACTGTGCGTTATCTTGTCCGACAAATTTCACTGCCCTAGGGAAACATGATTGTCATGAAGGGTTGTTCGTGGTCTGCAATCACTGTACGATACTCCTTGGCCGCCATGGTGCCCGCGTGAGCTCTACTGGACCCAAGGGTGTCCACGTGAGCGTTTCCCAGGGAATAATGGAGCCACCGTCAGCGTGTCTCCGTCCCTCAGTGCAGGTGTCAAGGAACCGTTCGCCTGGAAGACGATGGATTCGCGACCTTCCATCGGTATGGTGAAGAAGCTATCGGGATTCATCAGGCCACGCAGATCTTTGCACTGTGCCAACATCCAATGCCGATGGTCACCTATTTCAGCCCAAGTTACCGATGTTGTGGTGTTAACATTGTCATATGCATGTGTCGTCGGCTGTGGAGGCTCATCATAAGGAGTTTTCGGTGCACTATGTGTTCCAAACACTTGTGCTCTGTCCAGCACTAAAGTCTGATGTTAGTTCCGCCGTTCGCCGCTTGTCTTGTTTATCAGTCTGCTCAGGCTACGACGTTCGTCATCAGTAATGAGTGATGGCCGTCCAAACCCACTACGTCTGGATCTTGGTTTCTCCATCTGTTGAAGACACTCATCATCACAGCACTTCCCAAACATCCAACAAGTCTTGCTCGTGCCGAGCCTCCGGGCCGTCACAATCTGCCCTGGGTCGAACTCACAGCTTTACTTCTACCAGTATCTCGTCTCCTACCTTCCAAACTTTACAGAAGCTCTCCTGCAAACCATTCAGAACTAGCACTCCTGAAAGAAAGGATACTGCGGAGACATGGCTTAGCCACAGCCTGGGGGATGTTTCCAGAATGAGATTTTCACTCTGCAGCGGAGTGTGCGCTGATATGAAACTTCCTGGCAGATTAAAACTGTGTGCGCCGACCGAGACTCGAACTCGAGTCTCGGTCGGCGCACACAGTTTTAATCTGCCAAGAAGTTTCATATCAGCGCACAATCCGCTGCAGAGTGAAATTCTCATTCTGGGCCAATATTGAGCTTTATAAATATATTTTGTTAGTTGTCTTTGAATATCTCGTTCTGCTGACATGTTTCACATCACAAAAATCACCATGAACTTGATGTAGAGAACGTATGACTAAGTATATACAGCTGGAGTCTCTTACGATATTTCTAATGCGGATACCCTTGAGCGTGTTGTTCTCACAGCTCACAATTATGCTAATAATTGATGAAAATCTCGTCAGCTGTATTTTTACACTTTTATTGTCTTACGACCGGCTTCGTTTCTATGAGCATTGAAAATGTGGTGCTACAGAAGAATGCAGAAGATTAGATGGGTAGATCTCATAACTAATGAGGAGGTATTGGCTAGAATTGGAGAGAAGAGGTGTTTGTGGCACGACTTGACTAGAAGAAGGGACCGGTTGGTAGGACATGTTCTGAGGCCTCAAGGAATCACCAATTTAGTATTGGAGGGCAGCGTGTAGGGTAAAAAGCGTAGAAGGAGACCAAGAGATGAATACACTAAGCAGATTCAGAAATATGTAGGTTGCAATAGTTGCTTGGAGATGAAGAAGCTTGCACAGGATAGAGTAGCATGGAGAGCTGCATCAAAACAATCTATGGACTGAAGACTACAACAACAACAAAACGCTAATTACTACGGCGTGCCCACACTTTCTTCAACATGTCCACGTCACTACAGATACGCAGATTTGAGTTCTGACATGTTCGATATGCCTGCCGTCATTGGCGATGAAGTGGCGCAGACGAATAGGTAAATTCAGCATGACCCATTGAAGTGTCGGAACATCGATGCTGTCTTTAATATAGCCCTACAAAAAAGTCACATGTGTTCAGATCTGGAGTATATGATGTGTAATCGAGACCAATGCCAGTGGCCTCTGGGTGCCCCAAAGCCAGAATGAGGTGCCCAATGTACTCCTCCAGGACATCAAACAC
The DNA here is from genome assembly GCF_021461395.2 of Schistocerca americana. NCBI lineage: Eukaryota > Metazoa > Arthropoda > Insecta > Orthoptera > Acrididae > Schistocerca > Schistocerca americana. The sequence continues at coordinate 627,883,425 of NC_060122.1, forward strand.
TCTCCTGCGTCGATGGGGTTCGAGCTCCGTCTTCCATGAACCACGTCGAAATCGCGGTCACTTTGGATAATGGGGATGGACCCACCTTCCACATCCTTCACGTAATGTTCGTTGGTCACCGTGACATCAAGGAATATCACACCGATCATTACTTGAGTGGACATTGCACATCACACAGTCACCCACCGAGGGTGAAGAAACTTCTCGATCGAGAAATGCGAGATCTCAGTCCACCAAATGCGCCAATTTTACGTATTGACGAGCGCATCCAAACGGAAGTGGGCTTCGTCGCTAAGCCAAATCAGCATGCGCTTATAAATTCCCATCATGCCTAGCGGCCAACCGTGCAGTTTAAACGTCCTAAAGCAAATGGTTCAGAATTTATGGCGATTTTATTCCATATAGTTCAATAATTGTCACCCTGTAAATATTCGGTGTCGGCAAATACAATAAAACACGGATGACATTTAAAGTGGTACTTCATTGCAGCTAATTTCTAGCGCTAGTGTATTTACGAGTCTAAGTCTGTATGTATTCTGTGCCTGATTCCATACGTAACAGGAAGCTCAATCAAGAAACGCCGGAGATAAGTAGTGACTTTTGCAGGAGGTATCGAGACTGAAATGACGTACACTGCGATAGATACATGGGCTTGAGATGTTTTACATGTATAATAAAATAAACATAGAAGATAGTAGTGTCACTGGGAAAATTGGGTTAGGATATAAGAAAGTAATAAAAGACGGAATTGGGAATCCTCTTTGTCTGACCAGCAATATTTCGGAAAGTGTTCACTTTTTCTCACATTTTTTCTGAAGTGACGCGCAACAAGAACAGATAACAGATTACACGAAGGAAAAACTTTAAGTTTCAAGTGGTTTCTTTGTTTTTCTAAAGGCGGGTACCGCGATGGTTTCTTCGAAAAGGACACTGTCGATTTCCGTCTCCTGTCCTTCCCCAATCAGAAATGTACTGCATTGCTAATAACCCCGACATGGACAGGAGCTTAAACGCTATCCACAACTCTTGCCCTCCAAGTATCAGCAGAATGTGCAGACTTCGACTGTGCATTGGCTACGTGAATGTTACCAGAATCACCCATTCCGCAGACAGATAAGGAAAAGGTTAATAATTTAATCCCATATTCCCAAAACATTGGGAAGGACAGCGACGAAATTCTACTAGTAGATGGCAAAAAGCATTCTAGAAAACAGGCCAGAACCTGCAACATGTTTCGCCAAGGACAAACTTCATTTAATACAGAGTACGAAGGAGCGAGAGCAGTGTGATAAAGTTTTCGAGGTTTCAGTGTCAACAAGGACAGCAGGCGAGCGACGCAGCGAAGGTGGAGGTAGGCGGTGAGATTGAGGATGGGAGGGGGCGAAGGGTGATGGGCGAGAGAAAGTTTCAGCTCTTTCGGCTTTGCCCTGTTTACGTCTACGAGTTATAAAGTGATATCTTGTTCGCCAAGTTCGCAAAACCCGTCCAGAATCCGGGCCCTTCTTGTCGCGAGACGCTCTTTGTAAAACGTCGCCTCGCCTTTATTGTTCTGGCAACCGAAGTCAGCGTTTCGGCGATCCTTCCTTCCATTCATTAACATTTATCAAGGCTCACAGAGCTGAATGTATTTCGCCACATGGCTGGGTCTGTTGAAAGCGTACAGCGGAAGGGGTGCAGGCGACGCCAGATCCAAGGTCCGCTACAGCACGAGGATTTCGCCGTAACTGCAGTAACTAATCTAATGAATATTTCATTACTTAATCCTCTCCACTAGTAACGATGAAGTCCCACATCCATCATCCGTCTACTTTCAACATCAGAGTTTATGTGAGTCTCTTCCGATATCCTTCTCATTCAGTGTGGAAAGCTTTTTATTTTTTCATTACTTTTTATTTATTTGCAAGAAACGTATACTTTGTACACGTGTTTGATTTTAGTGCTGTGGTTAGCCCGCGAGATGTGTGTAACAGGAAATTGTTTTTGCAAGTGGTCTCTCAAAACAGTAGCCTCTCTATGATGCTCATCTTCCTGCTGACGTATCTCGCTTCAGTTTGCTGAACATGCCTATGGACGCTGACTAAGGAAACACGTAGCAATTCTTGCAGCTCTGTTTTGAATATTCACACTCTCTTCCGAGAGTCGAACTTAGTAAATGTCCAAAACTTACGAACAATAGCCAGGAAGTGGTGGAATGAGATTTTTGTTAGCGACCGCTTTCATGTACGAGTTACAGTTCCCCAAAATTCTTTCAGTAAAGCAGTGTGGTATCCGCCTACCTCAAAGTTACATTTATGCAGTTGCTGCTCTTTAACCCTCTGAGTACCAGCGGTTTTTGCCTGTAGTCACAACTCCATTATTATTAGTGGTGGTAGTAGCATTTTAGCATGAAACCACTGATGCTATTGCAAGTCAGAGACATCTGTTGGTGCAGTTAGGTACTTCTACGAATGTAGTGCAATGTAGTAGTCACTGCAGCGTTCAAAACAACAATTGAAGTGGAGATTGAACAACGGAGCTTGTGACATGCGTTTTCTTATTGCGTCAATACTGAGAGATCACTGACAGTGAACGGAAGTGTCGAACGTTAGTTTAACGTAAAATTGAGATTGTGCCACTGCTTTTATCAGTGGTTTCGATATGAAAGCGATGAGGCAATATATAATTTTGATATTAAACTTAGTAAATTTTCTATCCACATTTGCTTCTTATTTAGACGTATAATTTTTTAGGCATTTTGAGTTCATGGAAGTTTTGAGATGTGGAATTGTATCTACGAAAAAAGAAGATTTGTTTTCAAATGTAACACATAAAATAATGGGTGGTTGAAAACTGTATGTCCTTGTGCTTCCAAAATGAGACCACTTCTTTAAAACAACAGATTGTTTACTTTTTGCCAATTCATTCTTGTAGTCACTGCTTACGATGATAATAAAGATTCCTTCACTTCTATTGCGACTCTACAACTCATAATGGGTCTCAGCCTCTTCAGCTATCTCCTTCCATTTATCCCGGACCACTGCTATCATTTTCCAGTTCCTGTAGCACATCTTCCGAAGATCTTCTGTGACTCTGTCCTCCAATCTAGTTTTCGGTCGACCTCGTTATCTCTGTCCACCTGGCTTTCCTTGTAACAGCTTTTTTGATATTTCTGTATCATTCATAAATGCCTGTGTCCAGCCCACCTCAGCCTAGATGACTTAAGAATTTTTCTAACAGGCTGGTCTTTGTCGATGGCATGCAACTCGTGGTTGTATCTCCACTTCATCTTCTCCTTTCACAAACTGGACCAATGATTCTCCTGAGTATCCTCCTCTCGAATGCATCCAGCGATTCAGCTAGCTTTGCTGCCACAGCCCAGGTTTCAGAGGCGTCTGATCAGTATTTTATAAATGGTAAATTTTGTTGTTCTAGTCACGAGCCTTGAAGACAGAAGTTTTGTTAAGGCGAATTAAAGAAGATTAACGTTGTGAAATTTTTCTTATTGTTAGGACTCCGGAGTGATCACTGACGGAGTAGTCAGCAGTATCGGATGTTTTTGTCTATTTAGGGTCAGATTCCAACATTAGTATCGGACGCTTATTAGCTACAAGTATCTCTGCATTTCGTAACAAGTTTCCTAAGACATCATCTCCCTGAACACAACTGTGTCATCTGAGGAAAGCGTTGTAGTGCTACAGACTTAATCTTACAGGTCAGTAGTATGCACTGCAGTACCAAAATAAGATAGCAAATAAATAAGTGCTATTGTGTGTATACAGTATCAGTATCACTAAACGGCTAAACCAAGAGAGGTGGCGCAATGTTTAGCATATAGGACTGGCATTAGGGAGGACGACGGTCATCCTGCTTTAGATTTTCCGTGATTTCCTCAAATTGCTTCAGGCAAAGGCCGGGATGATTCCTGTTCCTTTGAAATGGCACGGCCGACTTCCGAATCCGATGGGACCGACGACCTCGCTGTTTGGTCCATTCCCCCAAATCAACCAACCGACTAAACGGAGTAATGTTTGCAGATTGCCTAACTAACGGCTTACAGAGGCAACATAACTGAGTGTCAGGCATGTAATTTATTGCTTCTTTACTACGAACTGTATACTCACCCGTCTTCAGACCACGAGTGGCCAACCGGGACCATCCGACCGCCGTGTCATCCTCAGTGGAGGATGCGGATAGGAGGGGCGTGGGGTCAGCACACTGCTCTCCCAGACGTTATGATGGCATTATTGACCGAAGCCGCTACTATTCGGTCGAGTAGCTCCTCAATTGGCATCACGAGGCTGAGTGCACCCCGAAAAATGGCGACAGCGCATGGCGGCCTGGACGGTCACCAATCCAAGCGCCGACCACGCCCGACAGCGCTTAACTTCGGTGATCTCACGGGAACCGGTGTATCCACTGCGGCAAGGCCGTTGCCTACGAACTGTATACCCAACACATTTTTAGACCGTATGCAGTGCAGGGCACATGATGTCGTTGATGTCATAAACATTCTGATGCGTGAGAAAACTAGCTTTAAAGCGAATCGCATATTCCCCGGTCTGCGGAGTTAGACATTTAAAAATTAAGTCATTCCAACTGTATTCAGACTTTTGAAGCTTTATATACATGGGAGTTTGCACTATGCTGCCTCATTAATCAAGTACAATTTACAGTGTATTACGTATAACCCTGTGAACGATGTATTTCATAGTCTCTGTAGCAGAACTGAAATGATACACCTATAAACACAATGCTAACGAATCTGAATGTCTTGCTGTCAGCAAGGTTTCCCTTGTCCTTAAGGAATGCTGCTTGGCAGTATGATCTCTAATAGGACGGAGTTAATTGCATCGATCTACTATGCTTAAGACACTTTGAAGGTGGTCGCACGGTGAACTATCAACCGTATACTTGCATAGATAAATCGTGGTGTCTATAGACGCTAATCCACCACAAAATTAATACTGGGTTGTATGCCGTAAATAACATCCTTCACCCTTTTATAGTGTGTCAGTTTCAATAGTAAATTACTTACGTAAACTTGTTACGCAAAAATAAATCAATAAATAAATAACTCCAGCGTAAATTACTCTTTTTTTTTGTTCTACATGTTCGATTCTGTACCAGAGATCTCGTTTCAAGCAAGAACAGTAATGTAATTTATTAACTTATTTCTCTGATGTGATCATAAAATATAATGTTTTCCACTTTTGTGTATCTTTGCCTTTAAGAAAACTGCTTATAATATATGAATGATTCGAGTAGAATGCCTGAAGCCGTACTTCTCAATTTCTTTTCTTTTCACAGCCATACAGTCGTAACTTTATTAGATTCTTTACTACAACTTCAGCGCAGTTACGACTATCTAGCAATTTCTGATTATCTTTGCCGTCTTTTTCCAAACGACATATTCTTAAGGCCTTTCGTGTTTCTTTCAAATGTAAGTCGCAGAAAGGAATTCTGTTTAGTATTATAAGTCGGGAACTAATTATATTTATTTTTTTTGTCAGAAGGGAATTCTGTTTAGTATTATAAGTCGGGAACTAATTTCATTTATTTTTTGGTTGAGTATCGTAACTTTAGTTTTGCTTTTAATGTGATACAGTACAAGAAAAATCGGCGAAGTATATGAGTGCCAGGAAAGAACTACAATCTCACTAATGGACACCACTAGAAAAATTAAACAAGAAACCTAGATGCTACCATCACTTGTAACCGTAGAATTTGTTCAAAGGTGACAGCTTATGTCGATGCTACACGGGCCGCTACTTTCCCTATGTTGAGTGGTCACTCGACACAGTTAATAATAATAAGTGACAGATTTCCTGTATATTTCCTTCTTTTATGGTTAATTCAGTCTTCGTGGTCTGTCTTTAACAATACTAGCGCAGATCTTCAATAAGGCACCGGAAAATTAACACTGACTTTCGTATACAAACACTGGGGTCTATCACAATAAAATACGGCTCTTTAGTTGCTACGCTCAAGACACGAAATACCAATTCACGATAAAAAAGTGCCACATTTCTATTACTTCGGTGTGTCATACAGAGAACTTTCGACACTAAATTACCTGTGAGTGTGTTTACCGAATCCCTCGATTTACAGCACGGAAGCATGCGGATCTCAATCCGCTATCCTCAAACCAAAACTCACAGACTTGAACTCTTGTTCCTTGCACCTTATCAAATATTTCCCTACGAATAAATAACTGCAAACCGACAAACTATAAACCACAATCACAGATCTTCCAGCATAAAAACACCTACTAAGCAAAACCAAATTCGTCAACCACGGAATGTATCGTAAATGAAATCCAAACAAAATTTATGGTGTCAGGAAATTTTAAGCGGATATACATCCAGTGGCCTCTTATTGTTACGACTAAACGCAGACGTTAATTCCCACCCGACAACTCATGTACCCAAGACTGTGCACTTCTTGACACGAATCGACTTGTCATCCGGTAGAAATGGTACCGCCTATCTATTGCAAATAAGATGGAAACCATTAAATTTTGAACAAATATACGGCGACACTGTCTCTTTTAACAGTTTCAATACTGAACTGAACATTTGAATCTCCGGGGAAATTTGAGAATTCACATTAAAATCAAATTCCTATCAATTTTAATTAGGAATTTTTCAAAGACGTAGGGGCGGCTGCAACTTGCTGTAAATAAATGACCGTATTCACACGGGTGTTCTAGTGCCACAACTTTCAGTTAATTGAGAGGTTGAAACACGTGCACTTTTTCCTGAATGCAAAATCTCTACGCTCCTTCTAAACAACGTGTGGACGAGATGTGACGTTGGTGGTGTCACGGACTTAAAACTTTCTCGGTGGGCTGTTAGAAGTCATCTCCTGACGCTAAATCAGGTGACCTTGCGGGACGTTCCTGACGGCTCCGCCGTTCTAACCACTTTCTTAGAAATGCGTTGTTCAGTTCTTCCACAACATCAGGCCGAGAATGAACCGGGTTTCCCTCGGCCTGCATTCAAACACGACCTCTAATGCGGAAACTGACATTTTCAAGGAGAGCACCTAAACTGTCGACTATAAAAGCTGGATACACCTCACCGTCAAGGAACCTACGAAGTAGGATGGACCGATGACTTTGTCTCCAAATATTTACACAATACACACAAACCGGCTACCTCTTTGACGTTAGATATGACACACTTACTCAGGATTTTGCATGGCCCAGTTACGCGCATTAAGACGATTCACTGTACCATAATTTGAGAGAAGTCGATTCATCAGAGTACATGACAATTTTGTAAGACGTCTAAAATTTTTCGCAGCAGGAAGCCTGCAGCTCCTTTGTAAGTGACAGGTGGTACGGGTGTACTATTCTTCACAGAGATGTAAGGCTGGTACTTCTTTCTAGTAATTTAATTGAAAGCTTTGTTGCTTTGGTAAAAATAAAATTGTTCTTTTTGTCGTGACAGAATAAATTACTATTACTCACGCCAGATTTGTCGGAGAACAGCAGCAACATGTGTAATTGATCCAGCTTTAAGAAATTCTATTACCTTTTAGCGGAAAATTCATGCGGTACTCTCCGACGTTAGAAAAGTCGTGGTGTTCCGTTCGGAGCAGGAGGCGGCTGTCTTGTCTCATTCGCGATATCGAAAATTACTAAAAAAATGAACAGAAATTTTTTTTCGGAGGAAGATCGCGCGGAGAAAACAGACAGAAGTTACATGAAAGAAACCTAAGGGACCAACTAATTGGATTTGTACGAACATATAAACGGAACTGAAAGAACTTGGAATAAATACTATAACGATGTCGTCACGACAGCCTCCTGTTCCGACAGAACACACGCTGGATCATAAACTGCATAAATCTTTTAAACAGAAAAGATTATCACAAGTATAATTAATGAAAATAAGGTTGAGAGATTTTCTTTGAAATTAAATAAACTTCAAGGCTTCAAGTATTATATTATGAAACGGAAACTTACATTAACATGGCCACCCATTGTGGCGGTGGAGCGAATTTTTCACGATATACATTCTCGCTTGTTTGTGGCTACATATATTTTTAATCACTTAAACTCTTAACTTTACAATAAAATGCTTATATCAGTATGGAGCACAATACTTTTGCGTCCGACTCGCAACAGATTCACAGAACAGCTAGATAGCGGCGCGGCTCCCTGCAGAAGTAAAAATTGGCAATTGTTATTTTGAAACATATTTTTTTTTTTTTTTTTTTTTTTTTTTTTTTTTTTTGTTTGTTTTACTGATCGATAGCAGCGTATAACAGTTTATAGCTATCATGATATTCTGCGCTTTTCAGGAGCGCGGCAAAGATATCTGGTTACACCATTCATTGGTGTATGTTAAAAGTTCGCACATACTGACGCGAATACAGAAAAAAAAACTTTTACACGTTAAAAATCGCAGTGATAAAGGCTGTAATGTCACAAGTGCCGGGAACAACTTTTCGTAAGCTAAAATGAGAATCGTAGTTTATTACAGCTAAAAAAATTGTGTTTATCCTAACTTCTTGCCGATCGTTCCACATCTCCTCAACCACAATCCTACACATACGCTAAGAAACAAAAATATTATGACCACCCGCTAAATAGCTTGTTTGTACGCCTTTGGAACGAAATAGATCACTTATTCAGCGTATTAAGGATCCGACGGATCGTTGGTAGTTTGAGAAGGTATGTGTCATTGGATTTCTACGCAGAGGTCATGTAATTCGCGTAAATAACGGGCCGCTGAATTTCGTACGTGGTGATGGCGCCTGATAGCAACACAGATGGGTTCCGTAGTATTTACATCAGGCAAATTTAGTGGCCGAGACATCAACTTGAGTTCTCTATGATGCTCCTCAAACCTCTGTAGCACGGTTCTGGCACCGAGACGCGGTGAGTTAAAATGCTGAATGATGACATCGCCATTGGGAAGACATCAAGCATGAACGGATGCAGGTGGTCCCACGCAAGTGCAGGAGAATGTCTCCCATAGCGTAATACTGCTCCCACCATCCTGCGTGCGTGGTGCGCTGCGCGGTGTTTGTGGAGACAACCATCAACCTACTATAGCAAAAACGTGATTCGCACTAAGGACTGGCACGTTTCCATGACATGACGTCATCCAGCCAGTGAGTTAACCGTCCACTGCTTGTAAAAGCAGAAACCTCACCGGTCCACGACAGTCAGTTTCACCCCTGACGAAGATGACGGATGTAGTCATGGACAGCTCGGATTTTGTCCAAATTTGACGTGGAAGTAATCCGAGAACTTTTTATGCAAGGACTCCGTCGCGAAAGACTTCGTAGTCAGGTTTTGTTTTAATAAACAACGTTTTTACCTCCTGTTAGTGGATTTCTTTCTAACATCATGCTACAGTAAACTGATACTAGAATACGGACCGGTCCTCTGCTTGTGCAACAGAGAATATAGCGGACATTCCCAGTTTAACGACGGTGGCTACAGTGCAGTGTTGTACGTCTCTGCGCCGCGTGTCGTCACGTATTGCGCCTGAGCGCCAGCAGTATCAACGCGAGACACAAGATTAATCAGCGCGCAGCTGACTTTGCCCGTCTAGTTAGTTAGGCTGAGACTATCAGGACAGAGAGAGGAGGGTGAGAGAGGGAGAGAGAGAGACTGGGAACAGCTGACGGCGCTCCGTGAGAGGGGAGGAAGGATTCCAGGTCGGCCGGCATGCTGGTCACGCACACAGCCGCAGAAGGATTCCGCGCAGACATTAATCTCCGCTTCCAGCACTCCAGTCCTCCGCTTGCACTTACCTGCCTCCAGCCGTTGTCCAGGCACACTTCCTGGAGTTCCTGCTGCCTCTCCGTCTGTCTCTCTCAAGGTGAAACTACAGCGCGCGGAATGTCTGCCTGAGGTCTAACAAGTGGCAGTGTTGGGCCTTTGTGTTCGAATTTCCTCTTCGCCTTCTTGCCTAGCAACTCCTTGCTGCATTATTCTTCTCAACGCTTTCCTGCGAGTATCGTTCGTTCTTTATTTTTCTCTTTTCTACAGTCTGTTACAAAACGATTACGGTAATTTGATATTCTCCCTTTTAACCCTTTCCGCATTTATCTTTTCATCATTTTACTCACAGTTTACAACATGACGGTGGGTCTCCAAGTTTCTACTCTAGAAAGCCGCAGCCTGAACTTTAACTTCTGGTATTAAGGCGCCTCCTCAGTCACGGAAATCTGTATCTTCGTCTTCTTCTACCAATATACACGGCGAACCGCTTAAGAGTCTGAGGTAGAGAGCACTTTTTATCGGACCATATGTTAACGCTATTCCTGTTTTCGTTCGTGGATTGAGCGTAGGAGTAATCACTATTTGCACTTATTCCGAAGTAATCGTTTCATCATTTTACATGCAGTCTCTGTTATTTATTGTAATATGCCTCGTAGTTTCTCCTTGGCAAATCCGCAGACTTCTCTCGTTTGTGCTCCAAATCCATCACTCCAGCACTTGTACGTTCGTTTTTTCTACCTATATTCTTTACTTATCACCGAAAGTGTATAACAGAGATGCTTTTCACTGAACTGTATATTAAGATGTCTCTCTTTTTCTCTTCACGGATAAAGACTAAGAGAAATTATTGCTTGTACGTCTATGTGTAAACTTTTTTTTGCTGAGTTTTACCTGCGTAATTCCTACAGCATAGCAGCCTAAAGGGTAGGGACAGAAGAATATTCGCAGCTTCTGCCTTGAGGGACAATTCTTGGAGTAGTTTAAGCAGATTTTTGCGAGATATACGCCGACATCCCTCGAGTGTGTGCACTTTACTAGTTTTCAGCAATTCTGTAAAGCGTTATGACCAGTCGAACAAGCGACTGACATTTTCGGAACGCCTTTCTTTACACACACTCGATGCCCCTGTTAGTGTGACCTTTGTGGGTTCCATATAAGCCAGCTATATGTATTGTCTTTAGTCGACAAACGACAGTTTTAAGTACCCTATCAATTAATCATAGCTTGTCAGCTTTACCTCCGACTGAGCGGATATGGTTGCTCACTTCTTGTGTATAAGCCTTATTACTCTCAAATACACTACGTGATCAAAACTATCCGGTCACTCTTTGTAATAGGGAACTGATTACATGATGTCACGAGGGCAGACATGCCAGGATAAAAGAAAGGGTGCACTATTGTATTGCCAGTAGTTAAGCTGTAACTCTTTTCATTGGATCTCACCTGAGAAACGAATCCGTCAGGGACATTTAAATTCTTCCGAAGCTGCGCAAGCTGGGAATGTGATTGAAAAGTGGAAACGCAAAGGAACAATCATAACTAAAGGAAAACAAGGCAAAACTCATCTAATGGCGTGCAGGAAACGTCGAGCATAGCTGAGGGTTGTAGTAAGAAATGCATGAGCTCAGCTGCAGAAATCACTCGTGAGTACCAAACTGCTACAAGTAGTTCACGTAGCACAGTGACTGTGCTTAGGGAGTTGGAAAGAATGAGGTAAAATTGTCGAGCAGCTCCTCAAGAGCCATGCGTTTCTGTAGTTAGCGCTAAAAGACGCTTGGGCTGGCATGAAGAGCTATGCCATTGGCCAGTGGGCGACTGGAAAGGAGTGATTTGGAGTGACGAATCACGCTATACCCTGTGCCAATCCGATGAAAGCGTTTTGGTTTCGGCGAATGGGTCGAGAACGTTACCTATAATTACGTGTAGCATTAACTGTTAATTACTGAGGAGGTGGCGTTACTGTATGGTAGTGTTTTGCGTCGTTAGGGTATGGTCCTCTTATTGTGTATTAGACAAAGTTGAATGCGGAAGAATGTGAACACGTTCCGTAGCATTGTGTACTGCATACAGTGGAGAAATCTGTCGGAGATGATGGTGTGTTTGTATCCACATGTTGTACAATGTCGTAAAGCAGAGTGTGTGAGGCAGTGGTTTTCGACAATAACAATCCTGAATTGGACTGGCCTGCCCACAGTCCCGATCTTAATCAAAAGTAACTACTTTGGGATGAGGTAGAACGTGGAGGTCGAACCAGATCCCGGCGCTTGTCATCAATAACTTCTCTGGTTTCTTCTCTTGAATTAGTTCTGATAGAGTATTTGTGTGATATACTGGACTGATTACCCTTTTAATCATAGAACATTACGCTTTAACCTTTCGTGAAGAGCTCAACATTACGTGCTTCTACATAAAGAGGTAGTTGCCACTCTTTGCACGAGACAAATTTCTACAAAATATTAGACTGGATATTGGAAATTGGAAATTTGCGGTAAGTTCCTATGGGCCCCAACTGCAGAGGTAATCGGTCGCTATGCCTACAGACTACTTAATCTAACCTAAACTAACATACACTAAGGACAACACACACTTACCTATGCCTGAGGGAGGACTCGAACTTCTGACTGGCGGAGCCGCGCGAACCGTGACAAGTCGTACTAGACCGCGCGACTACCCCGCGCGGCTACTCGTTATTACTACTGTTTTGCTGCTAGAATTTCCTCATAGAGAACGGCCTCATTCCGTTAAAAGCCTGAGATCGCAGCTTTGTTATTAGTTAACCAATTAACGTAGAATATAAACAGCAGCAGTCATACTCCCTTGAGAACACCAGGTATTACTTCAGTGTATATAGGGGACTATAAATAAAGACAATGTATTGCACCCAGACTGACAGTAAATTTTCGATGTATTCGCCATCGCGGTCTATGTCCCAACAGAACATATGTTGCTTATAAAATGTTGGGGTGACAATGAAAATTCTCTTCGATAGTATACAAACACTGAATCGAGCTGGTTTTCGTTCGTTTTTAAGTATCCATTCCAGTCACAGTTTCTTTTCATCTGTGATACAAAAAGCTAATACTCGCGGTTTCCTTAGTCAAATCATTTGTATAAGCTTCCGGTCTGAAATAAGACGTCACTAACACTTTCGAAAAAGGAAGTGATGTCAGTACATCCCCCTGTGATACTGAGGGGGTAGCTGACCGAGGCTCGTGATCCACTGCCTCTTGGAACAGAAAGCGTACCTGCAATAAAAAGTATTCTCGAGTATGTCTATGCTTCAAATGGCTCTGAGCACTATGGGACTTAACATCTATGGTTATCAGTCCCCTAGAACTTAGAACTACTTAAACCTAACTACCTAAGGACATCACACAACACCCAGTCATCACGAGGCAGAGAAAATCCCTGACCCAGCCGGGAATCGATCCCGGGAACCCGAGTATGTCTACTGATACACTATAAGTTGTAAGAGGTCCGAGCAGATGTAATTTCGATGTATTGCTCATGCGCTGCCTGCGATATCCAAGGTCTCTGACCAGAGAGCAGTGTTGACTGCAGTAGGAACTGTGTAGCCGTAGCAGTAAGTTGTTGCTAGTCTGTGTCTGGTGTGGAGTCTCCTCTGGTTTGGTCTGGTATGGTGTATCGTGTTGGCTGGCCGGTCGCGGTGCAGCGATGCCGGAGCCTGAGTATTATTGTACAAGGTAAAAAGCAGCCTCGCGCATATCTAGTAATGTTATGTGAACTCCCATGTAAATCTTTTAAAAATGTCCTAATAATAATCTTTGTGATATAAAGTAATTTTTTTACAAACATTCATTTCAATTTAAAGAATTTACTAATTTCTCCAATCCATGATAATTCCGATTGTTGCAAAAGAAAAATCAGTTGCTTCCTTTCATAAATGACAAATCTATCGGCCAACATTGCACAGAGCTGTGCCGGAAAAAGGTTATTGTAAGAGCAGATAGTTGGCGACTTTATTGAGGTAAGAATATTTGCTTTTTTATTCAGAATGATCTTATAGGGCCATGACGCAGCACTGCTGTCGTCCAAAATTTACCAGGTTACTGAATTTATTTTTTTATTACGAGGTTTAGGAATTTTTCTGTTTCGAGCTTACATTAAATGAGAAAAGAATTTTGTGGGTACATTAAATGGGAAACAAATTTTGTGTGGAGGTTAAATGTGAATGAATTTCTGTAGGGAGGTTATAAATGGGAACCAATTTTGTTCTGAGGTTACACAAAAGATAGAATCATATTATTATAATTATTATTTATTAAATTTTCTGTTGGGAGGTTACAAAGTATATGAAATTTTTAGCTAACCATAGAAAAATGAATTCCTCTCCATTTCTGTATTTTTCGATTCACGTATTTCCCCAAAAAAAGTTGTTCTGAAAGCAATTCCAAAAACGTCGCTGGTGTACTCTTTCGAAAAGTATTAAATATCACTTTCTCATCAGCCACAATTCCTTGACCGCTTAAGTAACGACGAAGTGCATGGCATTATTTTCTACGATTTGACGGTCTTCAGACCCTTTTCTTTTCAACGTGTGAAACCTCCTTTCCAGGGTTTACAGATTCCGCATCGAGGAGCGATTCAGGTATTGCCCTTCTTCAGTTCCCACATCTACAATATCTGCCTGATTACAGAACACCCTAATTTCTAAGCATATTTTTCCGCAGTATCTTAGCTGTATGAGAGTTGTACTAGAATTATTTCCATTTAGTAAAAAAGTTTCGCTGAGAAAGCTGCATCTATTGACGTATGTGCATACATCACGAAAGTTACATCATAATGACGATATTACACCAGCATTCTTTACATAAGCTAGGACCGTTTTACTGTACGGTTCAGTGATTCGTAATACTAAATGGACTAGGTCAGAGAACGCAGGATCTTTTTGCAGACACATCACGTTTATCTGATGCTGATAAATCGTGTTGAAACAGGAATGCTGATTGTAAAAGAATAAAACAAATTTTACAAAATATCACGAGAATTATAGTTGAATAGAAAGTTTTGTGATGCATAACACATGAAAGCGTTAGAATTAGGGACTACGGATGTGGTCTTTATCTTCTATCTATGCAACATATGTGCGAACTAATACGGGAGCTAGTATCAGAATCGATGGATTTTTACTTAGTGATTGAACTGAGATTATGCAGTTGTTCTAAAGGTTATTTCTAATCTGAAGCCAAGTAGTGCAGTGCTTTCGCGTCAGGCTCAGTAAGGAGTGGATCATGGAAGTTGTGTTCCACAAAACTGCAATTAAAAGGCAGTTCTAACTGTTAACAGTTATTGTTAGCAACGTCAGAGATAATTTCTGAGGGGGAAACCACAGGGGAAACGTAAATCACGTACTGACGAGTGGTTGGATATGTATATATAAAATTGTTGGAAAAGATACAGCAAGTTTCAAGTCATTGTATGTTGTAGTCGAAAGCGTGTGCTAAGTTGCATCAGAACAAAATTTTTAACATGTTATAATTTTTGATGCTTTAGTCCGAAGCGAAATATCAGATATCGATCGAGTGCTTGCTATCGATATCTGCATGTTGGGAGTTGTAACTTGACTAGAATTGTATCGCAGTCTGACATTTTAGTATAAATATCCCTAGTGAATTATGGCACTGTGAACAAAATGTCTTTCGTTTAAGCAGTTTTTTTTGTAGATGCAGGAAAGAGGGGTCATTTTACATAAAAGTTGTCCACTGGGTGCACAATCTGGTCTTTCGGAGTCGTCAGCTGAACGCCCAGATACAATTTATAAAGCCACAACTGTGCGCGGAGTTCTGTCGTGCTTTTTTGTGGGTCGCGCAGCTAATCAGGAACTTCCATCTGGTCCAACGGCGAAGGCACAAGTTCTCTATTATGTACGTTACGTTGCCTCGTCCTCAATTCTGCTCACTGCACGGTGCGCTCCTTTTTTTCTGTTCTTCTATTTTTTTAACGTTTCATCGTTCGCCTCATAGCGCTATCTGCCGACTGCACTTCAGCGGACGCTGGATTCCGACCACGTAGTTCGCTGTCGTGTTCGGAACGGGTAAACATTTGCTGCAGCCACGCGCCGTTTCCGAACTGCTCACAACAGCAATCGACTGGGACCATATTATACTGGCTAACACTGGCGACGTTTCCAAGTACCTTCAGGTCGTGTAGTACAGTAGAAGAGCTTCTGTTATAATTTTCTTTGAAAGAAGAGATGCACACACGTTAGTTACAACCCCCATAACGTTTATTTGGTAAGTATACGAGCCTGCACGAATATACGAGATACGGATTCGCAAATTCACAACTTCCGTGGTTATACTTAAATTTTGAGATCCAAAAGATTGTTTTTATGTCTGAGGGTGGAAGTCCATTGCACTTTAAATGAGTAACTTAAAAGAAAAGCGTATTTCGCAATGCTTGTTTATTTCCTACTTGTAAATCCAAAACATACGACAACACTGATATTGAACTACAGACTAGGGTTACCTGTGGACAAAGCATAGCCTACTGGGCAAATCGTCAATATCAAAGCGGAATTGGCAGGTGACATTTGTATAACTTTATTTGTTTGCATTTTGCACGCAGACGGAAATTTTAATATTACACTATCTGTCCTGTTCATACGCATCTGTTTGTTAGTACCAGCAGTAGTAAATAACGGTTGCAGCGCCTCATAAGCCACCCGTTTCTATAGTTAGTTCCAAGTTACACTTGAGGTAGAGTAAAGAGTGACGTCACTGGTCACCGGATAACTGGAAACGACTAATTTGGAGTGAAGAATCACGCTATACCTTGTACAATCCGGTGGAAGCGTTTGGGATTGACGAATGTCTCGAGAACGTTAAATGCCATCATGTGTAGCGCCAACAGCGACGTTTGGAGTGTATGGTCTTATGGTGTGGCTATATGTTTATGGTTAGGGTTGGTTCAAATGGCTCTGAGCACTATGCGACGTAGCTTCTGAGGTCATCAGCCGCCTAGAACTTAGAACTAACTAAACCTAACTAACCTAAGGACATCACACACATCCATGCCCGAGGCAGGATTCGAACCTGCGATTGTAGCGTGTGGTTAGGGTATGTTCCTCTAATTGCTCTTATGAAAACACTAAATTGCAGCAGGATATGAACACACTGTACAAGATTTTTTTCTACGTTCAGTAGAGGAGCAGTTCGGAGACGATGATTGATTGTTCCAGCACGACAATGCACGCTGTCATAAAGCAGCATCTATGAGATAGTGGTTTGTAAACGGTAACATTGCGGGAATGGACTGGTCTGCCTAAAGTCTCGACCTGAACCCAATAGAACATCTTTGGGATGAGTTGAAACGTCGACTTTGCTCGAGATCATAGCGCCCAACAGGAGTACCTTCTATGGTTTCGGCTCTTGAGGAATAACGAGCTGTCAGTCCTCCACAGTCCTTCAGACATTTCCCTGAGAGTGCCCCAAGCGGTCTTGAAGCTGTCATAAAAGCGAATGTTCACATTTAGGTGTCCGGATACTTTTGATCAGGTAGTGTATTGCTGTGTGCTGGTACATAATCTGAAGAGCCAGAACATTAGGACATTAGAGTGTGTGTCTATTTTCTGGGATAAAAACGATGGTAGTTCTACTTGATATGGACTCGAGATCTGCTTGATAGTTTTCCGGATGTGGGCCATGGGCATACTGCTTTGGCTGTCAGTGTACACATGAAAAAGGCAGATCAGCAGAGACTTAACGTTAATTTCGAATTTTTTCGAGCCGAGGTTAAAAAGGACTTTTCTATTGTGAATGCTGCTACTACGTTTCACGGACCCTCTACAAATTACACTTTCATCACCAGCGACTGCCTTTGAAAGACAGTGTGTATCAATTGTTATTGATTTCTCCGTCATCACCAGCGACTGCCTTTGAAAGACAGTGTGTATCAATTGTTATTGATTTCTCCGTCTTCAGTTTACTGCAGTTAACTAAAGGGATAATTGCAGTAAGCTTAAAACGGAGAAAACAGTAACAATCGATTTACCTGTCAGCAGTCGAGGGCGAAGTCTTGACAGTGTCACACACTCGTGCTGGCGGAACGTCAGAAGAATCATCAAACAAACGTCGGCCGATGAACCCGAGGCAGACAAACGTATTAAACTTTGTATCGTTTTAAACTATCACGCAAACTGGCTACTAATGATTTTGAATAAGTTGTGGCTCAAACTTCGCCACAGTCCTCGTGTTGTTCGATTCATCCCACGTTATACGTCCACACGCACGATGACTTGTAGTCACTTGTAGTGGGCTGTCTGGATTTTTGAGGGTCTGTCTATGATCTTCGAGCAACATACCCTTCACTTTCAATACATTTTCTGGTTTGTGAACAGTTGGCAACCGACCTGAACGGTTCTTATTATCAGTCGATGTTCAATCGACTGTGACATGCATATAACTGTCGTAAGTTTGCGTCGAGCCTATATCGTTGTCTCCAAAGCTTGCTTTAACATTTGATGTGTTTCTACAGCGTTTTACCCAAGATTAAATTGAAACATTATACAAAGACGCTGCTATTTCATGTCAGCCATCACCAGATCAGAAACTCACGGAAACACGATAAAGGAAATTTGGTCACCAACAACTAACAAAATCACTCAACATGCAACGACTTTCCACGCTAATTCAAGAAAAGTGTGTGAGACGACCTCTAGTGGTACTTCAGTGAACCAGTTGTCATTTACAAGCAAAATTGAAATTTTGGTAACCTTTGGCTAGCTCCTGGTAAAACGTAAGTCGAGTCACATACAGCCCGGCGCAATAGTCCACGTAGAAAGTTGGACAGTTCTTTTCTGGTTGAGTGGTAGAGCGCCGAGAGCCAAAGATTTGAAACTAACGCCCATACAGCAGCAGACACGAACGCCCCTAGTTGAGATTGCTTATTCGGGCGCCGTACCGGAGGAGCGGTGCGGGCAGCGGGCAGAAGCGGCCGTGGAGTCTGGGCTGTTCTGGTCCGCGGCGCTAATGCAGACCTGGCGATGCAGATTGATAGCAGGCAGCCCTCGCTCCTACTCCTGGGCGCTAGCCCTCTCGGACGCTTCTAATGGGCGCCCGCGCGCGCCTCGTGAATACCAGATGCAACCTACCCCCTTCCTGCCGCCGATGGCGCCGGTCCCGTTACTCCACCACCACCCGCTAGGGGCGCTGCTAAACTCACAGCAGGTCCGGGACTTCCCCACCCGCCTCGTCCACGCGGAACCGGGGCTTCTCGGCCACAGTGTCTGCTCCCCTTCTCCGCCCCGCCCCCTACCGCAACGCCCCACTGCGTGCCTGCTTGCTCGCATTTCCCCTCCCGACAGCGCCATAAAAATTCCAGCTCTCGCCGAGGAAATATTTTTGCGCGCTCCGCAGTGGATATGCAAGAGACTGACGCGTTGCATGTCCAACTAGTTCTGCTGTAGACAACGGCGCTATCTTTTCCGGCAGCGAGATTTCCTGCCAACCCAGATTGCTTTTATCAAATACTTGGAAACAGAAAGAGGTAAAAAGTGAATGAACTGCAAAAACACATACGGAAGGTTTTGATGTGTATTTAAGATGCAGCTGATGTCAGTGTCACTGGGGCGCTACTTCCATCGTTATATCAATCACGTCTTTGTTGTGGACTGGCCAGACAGCCAATCCACTATGACCGGTAGCCGAAAGGCACGCGTTTAAGCTCACGCAGGCTAGCGTGAGGTCTGGAACAGTTAAAGGAGTTGAGTCTAGTAAAAAAAGTACGGAGCTTCTGGAATACTTAACTTTAATCCATAATTGGTGAACATCGGTCTGACGGTACATGCATCACAAGATACGTAGCAAATGATAATGGCGCCTTGCTAGGTCGTAGCAAATGACGTAGCTGAAGGCTATGCTAACTATCGTCTCGGCAAATGGGAGCGTAATTTGTCAGTGAACCATCGCTAGCAAAGTCGGCTGTACAACTGGGGCGAGTGCTAGGACGTCTCTCTAGACCTGCCGTGTGGCGGCGCTCGGTCTGCAAGCACTGATAGTGGCGACATGCGGGTCCGACGTATACTAACGGACGGCGGCCGATTTAAAGGCTACCACCTAGCAAGTGTGGTGTCTGGCGGTGACACCACAGTCTTCTAGAAACACAACTACAGAATTGTTACAGTGCAATATTCAATGTATATATTTTATTATGAAAACGGCGGCCGGAGTGGCCGAGCGGTTCTAGGCGCTACAGTCTGGAACCGCGCGACCGCTACGGTCGCAGGTTCGAATCCTGCCTCGGGCATGGATGTACGTGATGTCCATAAGTTAGTTAGGTTTAAGTAGTTCTAAGTTCTAGGGGACTGGTGACCTTAGCAGTTAAGTCCCGTAGTGCTCAGAGCTATTTGACCCATTATGAGAACATCAAGTCCAGTGCACAGTGCCATAAAATTACTGTTACAGTGCTATCTCTCACCATATGTAAACACTGAGGAAGTGTCCGTGTTCGGTCTAATGCACGATGTGGTTAGAACTGCTGCGGGCCCATTGACTCGTGCTGGAATACAATCTCGGCCATCTGTCGGTTGTTGTACTCCAGAAATGCACAGAGTGAGCCGGGGGCGCTTCTTATAGAATAGCACAGACTGATAAAAAGACACCACACTACTGGCTGCGCGGGACAACTGAAGTGCAACGGAGTCCCCCGCCATTGGGGACCCTCCTTGGCGACCGATGGAATATTGTCGTACTAACTTCGCCCAGTGCATATAGGTACCAGTTCTCACCTGTGCGTTAATGGTAGATTAAGCGACAGGACTTTTGACATTGGTCAGAAAAATTTCTGCTATTAAACCTTCTGCAGCTACAGTTAATTGATTCATATCTTATGCCAGAACTAATTTCGGGGCTCAAAAGACGTCATGAAATGTCCATTCTCATTGAAACCCTACTATAAGTTGCCACTTTATTAAAACAGTGATACGTAGGAGTCAAGTCACATATTACGTGTGAAAACAGGGAGGGATGATATTTCCGAGGGTAGAAGTACAAATGATGTACAGCGCTACTGAATGGAATTACCCGTTAAAAATGAAAGAGACAATGAGAAATTTGAAGGGTTACGTAAATGAGAGAAACAACAATAAATATTGAAAAAGTGACAGATGCTGTCGGAAATTTTAACTAATCTATGAACATCTTCTACCCTACAACTGAAATTAAGCTTTGCGGTGTCGTGTACTTCTGTCGCCACATTCATTTCCACCTTTGCTGTTAAAGTCCCGAATGAAACATGTGAAGAACGATTCCATATGAACATTTTTTTATCAGGTTATTTTACGTATTATGCAGGGTGCTCCTCCTAAGAGTCAGGCGGATTTTCTATGGCGTTACAGCAGCTATCATCAGTTTACTTTTTGCAAAACTTAGCTGGAATCAGCCCAAGCAAATACTGGTCATCACGTCTTTCATGCGACGCCCATTGTGGACGGAAAGCGTCCGTTTGTTTCTACTTATAACACAAAATGATTTTTAAAGCGGAATTTTACGCGCCGTTTGATAGCGTGGTTTGGTTATTCTAGTGTGCTATTCGTTCTATAGATATGTATTAAACGAGTCAGTAAAACACGAACAATAACCAGTAATCCGTGCCGGCCGTGGTGGCCAAGCGGTTAAAGGCGCTACAGTCTGGAACCGCGTGACCGCTACGGTCGCAGGTTCGAATCCTGCCTCGGGCATGGATGTGTGTGATGTCCTTAGGTTAGTTAGGTTTAAGTAGTTCTAAGTTCTAGGGGACTGATGACCTTAGAAGTTAAGTCCCATAGTGCTCAGAGCCATTTGAACCCTTTTGAACCAGTAATACAGCAGCGATAGCACCGTCCTATTCTTCGTGTTTTGCTGTTCCTTTTGATAAACAACGATTGTGATGGCTCTTGTTCTGTTTGTTTGAAGTTGTTGTGGTGGTGTGTACGTGTTATTGTAAAAGGTATGAAATTATAGCAGCAAGAATAACAGTATTATTTAAGAGAAAGTAATAATGTCTGATAATTCTTACTTATGTTCCGCTGAGCCCGACTGTAATGAATTATTTTGTCATACCTTATCACTACAAACAAATACTGAATTGCTGTTTCATTAATTCAGTAAGTGACATTAACGTGTATGCACCAAGTAATTAATGTATCACACCACACTCTCTTTGCATAACGACACTGGTGTCGTAAATATGTCCTGAATGCGTTTGAAGTGCCAGCCGTGGTCAAAACAGCGTTCTGTGCAGCTGTGAGTGCGTTATGTCGGACATAATGTTGGTATTCGTTTGGTGATTGCTTCCATATGCAAAGTAGCCGACGTTTTTTACGGTTTCCGAGGAACCGTATCGAAAATTTATACCACAAAATGAAGAGTGGAGAAACATTATCCGTAAGTCACATCGCTGACGAAATTGTGTGTTAAACGATCGTGGCAGACGGTCACCGAAGAGGATTGTGGCTAAAAATAAGAGCACGACAGCTGCAAACGCCATTATAGAACTGAACATCGCACTCGCGAATACTATCAGCACCAAAGCAACAAGAAGCAAGGATTGCAGGGCGAGCTGAAATTCCAAAACCACTCATCAGTGATATAGTTGCCAGTAACAGGGCAAACGTCATGCCAAACCCATAAAACCTGGACTGTGAAGCAATGGAAGATCGTAATTTGGTCGCATGAATCTACTTTCACACTTGCTCCATATTCTGGATGGGCTTATGCCGCAAGAGTGAAACATGGTGGGGGTTCGGTGATGATTTCCGCAGCCATATCGTTGTATTCCGTGGGACCCATGTTTATTCTGCATGGTCACTCTACTGCCAAGGATTATGTAACCATTTTGGCTGATCAAGTTCATCCCGTGATACAGTGTTTGTTCCCCAGCGGTGATGTGATGTTCCAAGACCACAGGGCCCCAAGGCACCAGATCTAAATATCACTGCACCCTTGTCGTCTACTATGGGGAGCAGGGTGCGTAATCTCTGTCCACCTCCATCATGGTTTCGTGACCTTGCAACTATTTCACGGGAGGAACGGTATGAGATTCCCCTGAAAACCGTACAGAAACTGTACTTATCCATTTCGAAACGACTGGACCACCAACGGGTTGCCAGCACTGTATTAGTTAAAGCAGTCTGTTTTGTTCTCGGTGTCTCCATATTTTGGTCCAACCCCTGTAGATCGCACTGCCACGAGACTAAAGAAACCTTTAATCATGGCGCTGTAAATAGATTTAGGTGAGGCTCCTTTTGTGCAAACACAAATATCACTCACTGTGGAACACCAAACAGCTCAACGACTCTTTTAAGATGCTCCTCACCAGACTGATTGTCTTCGATGCCAAAGTGGGGGTGCAGTGGTCGAAGTCGCCAGTACCTAGTTCCTCAGACGCGGCTGGCCTCAGTTGGACACTAGCCCAACTCGTTAAGCCATATCATGTGTCCTCGTATGACATACACTGAGTGCATTTCCTCCAATGGGATGTTGCGAACGGTATTGAGTTCCGCAGCGGCACGGCATGAGGTCGTGTATCCTCGTCAGTGCGGCAGCACAAAGACTCCTAGGACAACGCGGAGGAACACACGGAGAGCAAGGATTCCAGGCATACTGCTAAATCCGACAGGTGGAGTCCTCTTACAGCCTCTTGCTGGACGCAGTAATACTCGTTGCTAAGTATCAATCTGGAAGATACGAGAAAGGCAAGACTGCTATCTAAACGAGCCGATAAACGGCGCAGAATGTTTGCGTACTCATTATAATTTAACTTCAACTATCGACGAAAATCACATAAATTTAGATCTGGGGAGCGAGAGGGCTAGTTATGTATCCTGTCACCATTACCACTATGTAATACTGTCATGGACAGATTAACGGTGTGTGGCCGCGCGGTCTAGGCGCCTTGCCACGGTTCACCCCCCCCCTCCCCCCCCCCCCCACCCACGCTGGAGGTTCGAGTCGTCCCTCAGGCATGGGTGGGTGTGTTGTCCTTAGCGTAAGTTAGTTTAAGTAGTGCGTAAGCCTAGGGCCCGATGACCTGAGCAGTTTGGCTCCATAGGTACTTACCACCAAATTTAGTGGTGTGAGTTCCGGCATTGTAGTATCTTTTTCACAAGCCAATGAAAAGTTGACCTCTGGTGAAAAAATATCGTTCCAATAGCTCGTATTGCACTAATGGCACATAACACTCCTAACTTCGCATCATGCCGACGCTTTTGATAGAGCTTATGAGGACTTCCTGATCTTCAGTGTTGAGTAATCTACCGGTTCACACACTTCGATAAATGCAGCCCTATTTTTTCAGAGAAGAAAACAGCATTTCAAGATGAACCTCCGGATCACTCCCACACTGCAATAGCGAGTTGCAGTGCTGACGTCAGCAGTAGCATCTGAACTGGTCAGTTGATGCACCATCGTTTCTTTCTAAGGTTTCAGTTTAGGTCTCTGCACAGCAGATGATACTTACGCACCAGACTGAAATGGAAAATGACAGAAGCTTTTTGTCGGATTTCTGCCTATTGTCGTCCCTAATTCGTGTGATATACCAGGGTTGTCCAGAAAGTAAGTTCCGATCGATCGCTAAATGGAAACCGCAGTGAAAATCAGAAATATTTTATTTGCAAGAGTTAGCTGCAGTTTCCAGATACATCTCTCATAGTCGCCGCTCCGACTTACACATTTGTCGGAGCGTTATAACAAATTTCCAACAGCATCGTCATAGAAGGCAGCCATCTGTGCTTTCCGATAATTCTCTTCGCTGGTCTATAGCGTGTAGCCTGCGCCCAAGTGTTGTCTTTGTATCCAGCGTTTCATTCAAACAAGATGATACTCAGGACGAGCCAATTAGGGCTGTGTTGTGGTGAGCGAACACTCCCATCGAAAAGGCTCCAGGGGCATCTTCACTGCCCCTGCAGAGTGCTGCTAAGAAATGCCATAAAGAAGGAAGTGTGTGGCAGTTGTGTTAGGTGGGCTGCATTCATTAAGGCGAAGCCTCTCAGCGGGTCCTCTTACTTGGCGGGAGACATCTTTGTTCTAAGCACCTTTACTGGCTCACAGTGCTCTCAGAACCGAAAAGAGCGTCTTGATGCGATCGACGGTCATACTAGAGACACTACCCAACACATCTGTGCAAAGTTTCAAGGGGATTTCACAATGGTTTCCATTTAGCGACCGATTGGAACGTATTTTCGGGACAACCCTCGTATTTTCCGCTGAAGCACATGGTTTTATAACTTTTTATGTGTCTTACAGAAATCCAATTTCATCAAATTTTTTTGTTGCTCTGTGTATCGTCGTGAGTAGACGCACGCTTCGAAATTTTCCAATAACTGTTAGCCGACATTCTAGATACGATGCTTGCAGAGTTCAATACAAGAAACATTGCACTGAACCTCTGTCTACTCCATAGCCAACCAAAACAGAAGGCAAAAATCTACCAGGTAGACCTCATATACTCACAGATATGGGCTGTGGAACATTGCGGAGGGTGGTTGTAAAAATTGGATCAAATCAGTAGAAGGAATCACTCGTGAGTTATGAATCTGTAGTCAGTGGTAAACAATGTATGACGTAGTGTAAAGTGGGACGTCGCTGGACAGTGGATAAGTGGAAAAGAATGATTTGCAGTGAAGAATCACGCTAGACATTGTGGCAAATGTTTGTGTTTGGCGAATGCCAGGAAAACAATGTAAGGCCAATAGTGAAATATGGAGAAGGTGCTGTTGTGGTGTGGCAGTGTTTTGCGTGGTTAAGGTGTGGTTCTCTTACGTTAAATGCGGAGGGATAAGAACACGTTCTACAGCCGTGTGTACTGCGTACAGAAGACGAATAGTTCGGAGACGTTGATTGTTTATATCAGCAAGACAATGCACCCTGTCGTAAAACAGCGGCTGCGAGAAAATACTTTGTGGACAATAACATTCCTGAAAGCGACTGCCCTGCCTGGGGACCCGACCTTAACACAATCTAACACCTTTGGGATGAGGTTCAATGTGGACTTAGCTCCTGAATGCAGCGTTAAACATCGCTACACTTTCAAGTTTGGCCCATGAGGGAGAATGCACTGCCATTCTTCCACAGATATTCAGAGACCTTGTAGAAAATGCCACTAGTAGGTATTAAGACACTATAAAAGCAAAGGTTGGACACACCCTACGTGGTATCAAGGCACCATAAAAGGAAAGGTTGTACATACCCTACGTTAGTATCCACTAATAGGTGTCCTGATACTTTCGATCAGGTACTGTAGATCTCTCAGTTTTCAGATCTGTTCTACCGTAAAATACTGTTTGATTTCACAGTAAATGAATATCACCTACACCAAACAAAATCGAATACGTTATCGAAGATACTAGATGGTTAAATAATGCGATGCCGGGTGATCAGCCTGTCTATTACAATGTCACCATCAAGTTCTCCGTCGGCCACCTCCTTGGTAACCTACTGATAAAATTGTGCACGCCTGTCTTTTGATATTGTCTAATAGGAGACTCTTACAGTTAGAAATCATCAAGCTGGTTTCGCAAACTTCCAAATTGTGGGAAAATGTTTTAAATTTTCACGAATTTTAGTCCCAGAAGAGATGACGTATGAGAAGTTAGAACCCGTATTCGAGAAAAACTGCACGACAGTCTGCTTCCACAACCGTCTACCTTGTGTGGGGGCAGAGAGAATTGAATTATTCTGTAGAAATTTAAACATCCACTATGTAATGAAAATATTATACACAGTGATACATGAAAAGAAAGCATATAGTGGTTAGTGCTGCTGACGCTTAACGCAGAAATTCACGGTCCACGTCTTTGGTTTCTTTTCTGTGTTGGAAATATTTTCAACGAACTCCAGTCGGCGTCGTGACACCAAATAAAGAGCAATCTTTTAAGAGCTTGCAGCGGAATTCAGGTGTAAGCCACCAAACCGAATTCACTGAAAAATAGAAAGACGTAGACCACTCTGGGAGCCACAAAACATTTGCTTATATATACTTTAGCATCAGTTGTATCACTTCTATGCGTCTGTGCGAATAATATTTCCAGCCATAATTTATAGTGGTAGTTCACACGTGTAAAACGTGGTTTACAAGTCACTCGTACGAGAAATACTTGAGTATAGCTCGCTTGTCTTTTGTATTTACCTCTGTATCCGACTGTCTAAGCAATTTCGAAAGAGTCAACTTTTTTGGAGTTGAGTCTTGCTGCTCCTTGTAAAAAATTGATAAATACTCTAATAGATTTCTCACACAACATGAATCTTGTTGCTCGTTTGAGTTCCATCTAACCCTACTATTATTTTGAGACAAATACTTCTTCGTCACGAAGTCGTTGCAATAATCGAGTTAACGAGCAATGTGGAAAATAGCGCTAGAGTATTTTTCTGCTGGAAGGTTCTTCAGATCTCCGTTCCGTCGCTTTGTTATAGGTTTGTGGAATATGTTCTACGTCATTTCAGGCTGGTAGTCGGAAAATTCATTCATCAACATGCGACAGTTACGATATTCGATGACAAACTGTGTTCTGATGTACGTGAGAGATTAATCTTCAACCTTACGTATTTGAATTTTGGCATCACTGCTCACGAAGTACAGAAATAATCTGCTGGATAACTTCGGCAGCTCCGGCAAACTGTTCGTGGATGACACTGTTGAATACAGGAGGGCTAAAACGCCAAAACACCAGAAGAGTGTTCCCGTATGCACTGAGACCTGCAGAGGTGCGGGAGTGGGGAGGGTGGCTGTAGGATTAATAAGAGGAGAAACAGAAGAACTGAAGGAGAAAGGCACATGTCGTAATGGATTTGTTAAGAAAGCTGGAAAACAACACGGTCATGCTCAACAAATTCTAGTGGCAGACGCTGCAAGAGAGTCTTTGCGCCTCACACGGAAGTTTACTGTAAAAATTCCGAGAGCTTGCTTTCAAAAAAGTATCAGGTAACATATTATTTCCTCACATATACATTTCGCAAAATGATCACTAAGAGAAAATCCGAGAAATTAGTACCTAGGATTATCACAGTAGTCCTTTCCATGCGCCTTTAGATTATGGAGAAAAAAGGCGAAACTCATGGTGGTAACTTAAACTCTTCACCTCTCAAATTGTTAAGTGACTTCTCAAATATACATTGTCGGAAACGAGAAGTGTTACACCACGAGCACCTTGACAGAACGCTACCAAACATATACTCTAATATTTCCATGCCTGTAGCAAATGCTAACGAAAATTTCACCGTAGTAAATAATCCTTTCCGCCAGATGTAAAATGGTGTGAGTGTATGATGGCTACTGGGTGCGTCTAGCGTTAGAGTGAGCACAGAATAAAGTACCCGGCAGATGCGCCGTCGGCAGGGCAATTGTGGGGAGACCGGCTGCGTTAGAAATTGCAGGCAGACGGTCAGAGCACTTTAGTGGAAATGCGGAAGTGCTGTTCTAAATTTAAGTCTACCCACGTATTTTTTGTAAATGTTAAGTGGAGCATCTTCATGCGCACACTTGCGAAGTGACGGTCCCAAAAGACCTACTGTCTCCTCTGTTTTGGTTAGGATCTAAAAAGAATTCCTCTGAAGATGCATCAAAACCACCGATTTATTTTTGCCTGACTTGTAAACCATTCGCAACTTCCAGAGAAGCGTCAAGAGTGGCGCATTTTGAGTGAAACCTACATTTCTCTTGTTGCCATGTTAGAATTTGTTTCCATTGCCAAAAAACAGCGGAATGTACAAAATATCACCTCACTAAAATGTTGTTGGGTCACAGTTGTGAGATAATTATGAAACAGCGATTTATTAAACGAGGAACTGAGGACAAGCAAGGTCAATAGTTAATGAAGAAGCAAATGTTCAGTACAAAATTAAATGTGTAATGGCTTCATTTACATTATCCCAAAACCCACGCTATTTCTTGTTTGACGATCTATCAATGGCCCTTACAAATGACAATCTTTTTTCGAAAAGTCGGTAGTTAGTGGAATAACATGGTACATATTGTTTTGCATAATAATCATATATGCCGGCCGGAGTGGCCTTACGGTTCTAGGCGCTACAGTCTGGAGCCGGGCGCAGGTTCGAATCCTGCCTCGGGCATGGATGTGTGTGATGTCCTTAAGTTAGTTAGGTTTAATTAGTTCTAAGTTCTAGGCGACTGATGACGTCAGAAGTTAAGTTGCATTGTGCTCAGAGCCATTTGAACCATTTCAACCAATAATGATATGGCAAAATACCCTCCTCTTTGCGTGCATCATTTCCCAAAATCTTGTTTCGATATCTCACAACGTTTAGGCGACATGAGGAATGTTATGGATATTTCATTCTGACTTAATCGCTATCACAAATGGGTGAGCTACATAAGATCAGTT
This sequence comes from Schistocerca americana, assembly GCF_021461395.2. Classification (NCBI taxonomy): domain Eukaryota; kingdom Metazoa; phylum Arthropoda; class Insecta; order Orthoptera; family Acrididae; genus Schistocerca; species Schistocerca americana. The sequence continues at coordinate 627,912,482 of NC_060122.1, forward strand.
TTGACGAGGTTCGTGACGGACAGAGGGACCTCACCCATGTCTAAAGAAAACTGTAATATGTTAGAAACATTTCATATGCAGCATGTAGTATGCACTAAATGTAGAATCATAATGATCCCCAGTTCTCTTTTCCAACTTTCTCGAATTTCGCGCAGTGACTTACTTAAATGCTGACATCACAATAACTATGACCATTAACGAAATGATGGGCACTTCATCATGAATCTGACATATACAGCTAGAAGTAGTGGAAAAATGAATTTTTTTACGATATAGTTACAGTAAAATCGTTTGAGAAAGACAGCAAGCCGTACGCCACGATTCTGGAGAAAATGAGCAAACAGTATCTGCCTCTCCTTTCGAATGAACTCGCTCAGCGCTTTGGACGAAAATTGGTTACTGCACACTGGTCACTCTATCCTGTGCAGACTCTAGCGGCCCTTTTTAGGTGGAGATTGCAGCACAGCATGTCCAGAGGGTGTGCATATGTGGTGTATCACCATCTTTCGGACATAAAGAAAAATCGAATCATTGTCGTAAGTGACATGGAAGCATCACACAAAAGGACAATACAGAGAGTTGCTGCAGTGAAAAAATAGCTGAGTGGAGACGAGATGGACCCAGTACAACTGCGTGGCAGGAAGAGTGAGCTGGAATGGTGCAGATCTACAGTGAACGGAGATTTCGATTGGTTTCAGTGATGGCTGGCTCTGAGCACTATGGCACTTAACTTCTGAGGTCATCAGTCCCCTAGAAATTAGAACTACTTAAACCTAACGAACCTAAGGACATCACACACATCCATACCCCAGGCAGGATTCGAACCTGCAACCGTAGCGGTCGCGCGGTCCCAGACTGTAGCGCCTAGAACCGCCTGGCCACTACGGCCGGCTTCAGTGATGAGTCTCGATTTAGTCTGTAGTGGTCTGATCCATGGCCATATGTCTGTAGAGGATCTATTGAAAGATCCCTGGAAGAGATTTCCGAGAACCATACCCCTCCAGTTCCGTGACTCATGCTGTGAGAAGTAATTGCATATGAGAAGTGGACTGATTTGGTAACTGTTTAAGGAAGGCAGAGAGTTCGACATTATGTGGGAAGTGTGGTAGACCCTGTTGTCACAACCATCATGGTACTAAACGACCTATTCCTGTAGAATAATGCAAAAAAATGTACAAATGTGTGTGAATTCCTAACGGACCAAACTGCTTAGGTCATCGGTCCCTAGACTTACACACAACTTAAACTAACTTATGCTAAAAACAACACACACACCCATACCCGAGGGCGGACTCGAACCTCCGGCGGGAGGAGCCGCGCAGTCCGTGACATGACGCCTCAAACCGCATGGCCACTGCGCGCGGCAATAATGCAATATCCCAAACCTCGGTTCACATCATAAACGGTTTTAGAAACGCTCGGACTCTAGAATCACCAGCCCGGTTCGCTGATTTCTAACCTCAAAGCATGTCTGGCATGCGACAGGAATGCAGTATACTTTGGTACTAGCCTCCAGACAACAATCTTCATGAAGTGACAGCATGTTTTTCAGACGCAGCAAGAAAGTTCTCACGAGCACATTCAGAGGCTGTTTGCTTCCATGTCACAATGAATTCTGAAACATTCCTCTTCGGCCGTCTTCTCGGAGCTTATGTAGCGTCCCGTGAAGTCCTGTCGCGACTGCTGTCAGAGTCTACGAACTCTTAGCGCCGTGAAGCTCGGGAGACGAATTACGAGAAGTATTGCTCTGTAAGACTTTCTCCCACACGTTTGATGTTGAACCTGCATAGTTTCTAGGCCCTGCAACACCAGCGCTATTAAGCCAAATAAGGGTCTCCAGCCTCGCTTAGATCCGCGGAACAAGGTTAAAACAGCCCCTTCCGCTGTACCGCTATCCAATGCCTTGAAGCCATCCGACAATCTTCAAAAGCTTCCACATCCAACGTTTGACTTGGTCAAAATGGCTCTGAGCACTATGGGAATTAACAGCTGAGGTCATCAGTCCCCTAGAACTTACAACTACTTAAACATAACTAACCAAAGGACATCACACACATCCATGTCCGAGGCAGGATTTGAACCTGCGACCGCAGTAGTCGCGCGGTTCCGGACTGAAGCGCGTAGAACCATTCGGTCACCGCGGCCGGCTGACTTGGTCTCCAAACACTGCAATTAATCACTAACCAGTTTCTTCCATCTCTTCTGTATACAACATACGAACAAAGTCAAAGGTCAAAGTGGTTAAGGATGCACAAGAGAATGTCGCACCTCAAATTTCTGTTGGAGCAAACTCAGTTTATTCTTCTTCTAATAACCGTCTCTGAATCCTCTTCGTTCGTTAAACAACGCCCCGCTGAGTCCGCTTCTTTCGTTACACAACACTTACAGCTAGCCAGTTCCTCCGACACTCTGTTAGGCGGTATCTTCCTTAACAGTCCGTTGGTTGGTTAATTCGGGGGGGGGGGGGGGGGGGGGGGGAGCAAACAGCAAGGTCATCGGTCCCCTCAGATTAGGCAAGATTGAGGAAGGAAGTCGGCCGTGCCCTTTTAAAGAAACCCTCCCGGCATTTGCCTAAAGGAATTTAGAGAAATCACGGGAAAAACCTAAATCAGGATGGCCGGAAGCGGGTTTGAACCGTCGTCCTACCGAATGCGAGTCCAGTGTGCTAACCACTGCGCCAAATCGCTCGGTGACCGTCCGTGTACGCTCGGTAACATCAATACCAACCTCGAAAGCCAGCAATAGATTAAGACGTTTTCCACATGTGCGAAAGGGAATGCATTTCTGAAGTCTTCTGAAGTTTCCCCGTCTAGCGAACAACCTGACTGCTCCCTGACAATGAACTTCCCAAATACGCTTCCACTCTACCTACGCCAGAGAGGGCTCAAACTCTTCTCCTGCATCCTACAAGGGCCACCGAGCGACTCCTCGATTCCATGAGATGCCTGAAACATCTTTAGCATGCTAACGTTTCGACCAATCACCTTCAGAGCAGGAAATGGGCACTATAATTGGCCATTTCCTGCTCACAGCAGTGGTGCTATAGTAGGCTGCTACTGGCGGCCGACACTTTCAATAGCTTATTCCCAAAGAGTACTATGAAAAGCCAGCCATTTTGTGGGAAGCACTCGCCTTTCGAAACCTCCATGTCGGGCCGGGACACACCAGCTAGCCTCATTAAGATAGAGCCAACTTCGCTCTACGCGTAAGAACAGTTCCTGTTCCCCGGAGGCCGGGAAATACGCGCGGCCGCCGACAATAGCGACCGACAATCGTGTCTGCCTAGGCCTGGAAATGATCCGTTACAATAGCAGAGTATATTCTTGCTCGTGAGAGTCACACCTGATGCTGATGCTGATGATGGGCCCAAGTGCCGAATGGAATGAAAGCTTAATCATTCGTTTGTTACGAACAACTGCATTAACATGATAACTATTCGGCTGGTACTTTGGGGCGTAATTCTTCCGATTTCCGCTTGTGTAGAAGCATAAATAAATCTAAAAAGCTTCAGAATAAACGTGTGATTATGGATATGTTATGATACGTCCTCGATAACTTTCCTCACCTTTCCTCGTCTACCTTGAAAGAGATACCGCAAACGCTAACGAATCTTATTTACAGTTCACTTAACGTCAGTCTGACAGCTCTGAAGTATTTAACATCGTTCGCAAGTAGTAATCCCGCCGGATGCCCGTCTTGCCGATATATTAAGTTTCTACTGGCTGCGGACATTGCTCTCGGCTCGTTGAGCTGTGTGCACAAATGCTCTGCTCTTTTCTGCCCGTCTTATGGCTACCCTACTCCAAACGCATTCAATATCCGGGAGCCTTCCCTCCAAATAAAGGCACTCGGATCCATTCGGAACCGCCGCTCGGAAAATACGACCTTGTAGTGTCTAACCCTCCGTTTGCCTCCCACGACGGTTCTGCACACCAGCGTCTTACTATTTGTTATTCAAAATCTGAAACATGTTGTAAACCCTCTCCCTACTTTTCAGACACACTCTCTCTCCATTCCCCTTCTCTTGCTTTTTCCCATTTTTTGTTATTTGTTGTTAATTTAATGTTCTTATTACATTTATTATTATTTAATTATGATTAAATTGGTTTGTTGCTGATAGACCTCCTGAACTTGTTTACCTACTCAGGAAAAATTAATTGAATGCTACCTAAAACAGACTGATGTATATAAAAGGGGATGTGTGTGTGTGTGTGTGTGTGTGTGTGTGTGTGTTTATGCAAGCCCACCTTCTCTTTGGCATATCTGTAGAATATTACACGAAACTTCGTGCACATATCAGCAACGGTCTCTTATTTGTAGCGGATATGAGCGTACTGTCATCCCATATTGCCCAATATTTGAGCAGGTGAGTAGTGTGTCGGTGCTTGTAATTCGATCTGAGGCGTTGTCAACGGAGCTGGTCATTAGATCCAGAACGGACATGGGACAATCGGAGCGTGCGGGGACCGCGTAAACGGCTGGACAGTCCTATACCGTAATGTAAATTGCGGTATATGGAAGGTGATAACGTTTCTTCTAATGCTTGGTTGCAATTCGATTTGAATTGAATTTTGTGAAGATTTGGTCGAATGTGTTTTTACAGAAATGCACTGATTCCGCTAACAAAGTGTTATTCTTCGTAATATTTATGTAGACGCAAACATGAATTATCATCAAGATACGTGTGACTGTATCAGTGAGAAACTTTACTGACATTACGATACTGAACTCTGTCTCTTTTATGTAAAGTTGTTTACCGACAGTACAACGCCAATACTTGTAATGTTTACTACAGAAGCAGATCGCTAAAAATATCCTGAAATAACTCTTACATTAATGAAAATGAAATGATCGTATGGCATTGTTGGCCGTTGGCCGGGAGTCCCCATTCGGGAGAGTTTCAGTTGACGTCACGTCGGCGACTTACGAGTTAATCATGATGAAAATGATGATGAAGGACACACAACACCCAGTCCCCTGTCGGGAATCGAACCCGGGCCCTCTGCTACTCTTACAATAATGAACAATCAAGAATTAGTTCTTGCCACACACGTACGACTAACACTTATCAAATGTAAAGTGCAAATATTTATCTTTGTTGAAGGATCATCAGAAAATATAAGCTAGTGTACTCCCAAGTTTGTCGGACGTTATTCGAAACTCACCTTGCTAGTAGTTAATACTTAAGAGGCGCGATCTGTTGCAGTGCAGTGTGGGTGGTTAACGGTTGCAGCCTGTGTACCGTCAAAGTGTGAGCAACCGATATAGCCTAGCTCTGCTTGGACATTAGTGAATACACAACAGCATAACGCTGTGCTTGGACATTAGGGAATATACAACCGCATAATGCACGATTTATTCCGTATTGCGTCATCTACAGGGTTGGGCAACATGGTAAAATACGAGAATAAAAAACAGTGGTAATATAGCGATATGGTATGAGAAGCACTTTTCGGTTGACGGTGGGAAAGTGCTGATCTGTAAACATAACTATGGAAAATGCAGTGCCACTTCTACGAAATCTGGTATGTTGACGACTTACTAGCTGGGAAAATACACTGTTGTGATAAGAAACTCGTTGTACTGCAAGGAGAGAAGTGAGGGTGTAAGGGAGATAACGTGTAATAATAATAATAATAATAATAATAATAAAAGTAATGACAAGCGTAATTAGTAGCCCTAGCAACAGGAGAGTGCAAGTTAAGCTAACTACCGTCAACCATCCTTTCTCCGTCCTGATGAGTGGTGTGGGGCGTTTTACAAAGAACTTATTGCTGACATCACCGAATTCGTAGCATCGTTCTTGCCTCATTGAATACACCGGTTCCCTGAGTTTGGCAACGCCGGGCGTGGTCCACACTATACTGATGCGCCAAGCAAACTCGTATAGGCATGCGTATTCAAATACAGAGATAAGCAAACAGTCAGAACATGGCGCTACTGTCAGCAACGCCTATGTAAGACAACATGTGTCTGGCGCAGTTGTTAGATCGGTTATTGCTGCTACAATGGCAGATTATCAGGATTTAAGTGAGTTCGAACGTTGTGCTATTTGTCGGCGTACGAGCGATGGGACACAGAATCTCCGAGATAGAGAAGAGGTGGGGATTTTCCCGTACGATCATTTCAAGAGTGAGCCGTGAGTATCAGGAATCTGGCCGGAGTGGCCGGGTTCTAGGCGCTTCATTCTGGAACCGCGCTACCGCTACTGGCGCAGTTTCGAATCCTGCCTCGCGCATGGATGTGTCTAACGTCCCTAGGTTAGATAGGTTTAAGTAGTTCTAAGTTCTATGGGACTGATAACCTCAGATGTTAAGTCCGATAGTGCTCAGAGCCATTTGAAACCATATCAGGAATCCTGCAAGAACTGGACCAACGACGACTGAAGAGAATCGTTCAAAGTGACAGAAGTGAAACCGTTCCACAAATTCCTGCAGATTTCAATGCTGGGCCTTCAACAAGTGTCAGCGTGCGAACCATTCAACGAAACATCATCGATATGGGCTTTCAGAGCCGAAGGTTCTCTCCTGTACCCTTTATGACCACATGACACAAAGCTTTACGCCTCGCCTGCGCCCATTCAACACAGACATTTGACTGTTGATCTCTGGATATATGTTGCCTGGTTGAACGAGTGTATTTTCAAATTGTATCGAGTGGATGGACGTGTACAGTTATGTAGAAAACATTATGAATCCAGGGATCCTGCAAGTCAGCAGGGGACGTTTCAAGCTGGTGGAGGCTCTGTACTGGTGTGGCGTGTGTGCAGTGGGAGTGATATGATCCCTTGATACGTCTAGATACTACTCTGACATGTGACACGTACTCAAGCATCCTGTCTGATCACCTGCATCCATTCATGTCCACTGTGCATTCCGACTGACTTCGGCAATTCCAGCAGGACAATTCGACGTACCACACGGCCAGAATTGCTACAGAGTGGCTCCAGGAACACTCGTCTGAGTTTAAACACTTCCGCTGGCCACCAAACGCCCCAGACATAAACATTATTGAGCGTATCTGGAATGCCTTGCTAAGCGATGTTCAGAAGAGATCTCCATCCCCTCTTACTCATACTTTATTGACAGCCCTGCAGGATTCATGGTGTCCATTCCCTCCAGTAGTACTTCAGACATTAGTCGAGTCCACGCCACGTCGTGTTGCGGCATTTCTGCGTGCTCGCGGGGGCCCTACACGACGTTAGGCAGGTGAACCAGTTTCTTCGGCTCTTCAGTGTTGGATGGGCAACTTCCTACATATGGCACCCCCCGCTGGCAGCTTTACATTTGCCTTTCCGCCAATGGAGAGAAGTAGTAATTGCGTAAAGTCCCTGATCACCAGACTCTGTGCCAAAGTTCTGGATTAAATTCCAAGCCTCTCGGGATTGATTCATGGAGTGAGGGCATGTAACACTGTTAATGGTGATCCGTCCGTGTGATTCTCGGCGGCCCTCTTTGTGCTGTCCATGAAGGAAAGATGCCAGTTTGTATAAGGAATATGAAACACCTTTCCAGATATGCTGTTCAACTTGCGCCTCTTGGTCTCCCAGCCAGCATGCCATACGACTTAAATTTCAGCGAATCGAAGCAACGTGCATATGATTTGTGGACAAAATAAATTTAAGCTTAGGGAACTCTTCAACGCTGCTAATATTTTCCCTAGATACCGTTTTAAAGTCCTATGTTGAGTTCGTCAGTTTTCCAGCAACATCCAGGCAGCGTTAGGTTCGCCATTTTATTTTCCCCTAGCGGTATGCCTGATACGCATTTTACCAAAATATGGCAAGGCTAAATGTTTCTAAGGAAAAGTGCCAGTACTGCAAGTCTGAAGCTCCCTGTGCACAGCCTTCTATCACATCTCACAGAATCTTCTTCTCGTGGGAAGTCAAACTATTTCCACCGAGCGACTACCAACTTGAAAATTTAATATGCTTCTTCCTCGTCCGAATTGGTAAGTAACAGCAGTGCGTATGGAAGGATATTGTAAACAGTTATAAAAAATTTGCACGTTTTGCATGACTACACCTTTGAACAGTATTTTGGTGGGCTTTAGTTTATTCATGTGAAACGTTGTGTAATATTTACTGATCTATCCAGAATTCATCGCACTGAACATCACGTATGGAAAACAATGCACAAAGAGCGAACGTGTAACAGGCTCGGTATTATCATTCAGGGTGAGGCTCAGAATGAAATCGTAATAGGGGCCGTAAAATACATGACGGCTAGTAGTTCGTAGTTTTTGCGTCACTAATGTATAGGGGGTGTATTTTAGATAACTACCTCTCACCAAGGAAGTTGGACAATAATCCTTACTCTATAATGCATAACCGCTTCTGACTGCAGAACAGTTTCCATCAAAAAGTAATCACTACTATAAAGAGACTTCCCGCCAACAAACCTTCGTTCTGTTACGCGAAAATATCCGTCTTTGCGCGTAAAATACGTATTTCAAATGCATTGCTAGATAATTCTTCGTTTGCTTCCAAAATTTTGCCAACATCGCTATCGTGTCTAAAGCCAGATTAGCTATTCCACCAACAAAATTCGTCCTTTTACCGTATTCCATGACGCGCTGAGGAGATTCCACATAGTAGTGTTTCGTTCTTCGTCTTTTCATACCATTTTCTTCATTCTTCATCTGAGAAATTTTAACAAGTTTTGTAGCACAATTTTTCAGTTCGCTGCAAGTGTATAGAAAAAAATGCACAAAGAGCGAACGCGTTACCGGCTAGGTATTATCATTCAGGGTGAGGCTCAGAATGAAATCGCAAATAGGGGCCGTACAATACATGACGGCTAGTAGTACGTAGTTTTTGCAAGTGTACCGGCTAATATTTATTATTTTCATACATCATTTGGAGGCCCCCTTGTCGCTGTACTCGTGCATTAATCTGTGTGTCCGTAAGGAGTTTCACACTGACCCTTCTTTCATCCTCATCCAGTGCAAACATGTCACATACTCCAAGACAATAGTTTACACGAAGGAGTTACAACTAAAGTGCAACTATTCACGAGTTCATTTGTGGGCTGCAACTATCGTACGGCAGCGAATCTTGGTAGACATGTTAATGTATTCACGCGGGACCTATTTATGTTAGAAAAATTTAGTTCCAGTTGTTACCATCATGTTTAAATCTGGCGCTGAATGTTGTTTGTGTGGTGGTCGCTTGACAAGCCAGAAGGTGCTGTAGAGTTACGGTCTTTGATCAATTATCAAAACGTTCGCGGATCTGGGTTCGAAACCTGCCACCACTTAAATCTTTTACTAACAATCAGCATTCACGGCAGTAGAGCTCTAGCATAAGAAGTCACCCTCGTTCTGCCGAGAGCCTTCTCAAAGTGGGCGAAGGAACGTACAGAGGTTCAGGGCACTCACTAGTCCTTGGGGTGGGAAAATGCCTCTAAACGCGGAGCAATCAGCAATGATCAACGGCATTAGGATGCAGAATGCAATGGAAATCACTGCATTAAGGACACATAACGCGTTTCCACACGAGATGTGACCTGTAACTGAAAAAGTGTCACCATGATCTCACCATTGGCAAAATATTCCGGAATAGTTCCTCATTCGAATATCCAGGAGGGAGCTGACAAGAAGGAAGTGAGCATGTGAAAAAGACTGATTAAGCAACTAATGGATAACGTTCTGCAATAAGGGGTGTAGAATGTCAGAAACTTGAGCAAGGTAGGAAGCTAGAAAATCTGGAAAGGAAAATGCAAAGGCACAGTCTAGATATAATAGGGGTCAGTGAAGTAAAATGGAAAGAATTCAAAGCTTTCTATTCAGATGAGTATAGGGTAATATCGACAGCAGCAGAAAATGGCATAACAGGAGTAGGACCCGTTATGAATAGGAGGGCAGAGCAGAGTGTGTGTTACTGTGTTTTTCTTATCGGAGTCGACAACAAACAGACAAAGGCAACAATAGTGCAAGTGTGCATGCAAGCTTAAATGAAGAGGTAGAGAAAGTAGATGAGGATATTGAAAGGGTAATACAATATGTAAACAGAGATGAAAATCCAATAGTCATGGGAGACTGGAATGAAACTGTAGGGGAGGGTGTAGAGGAAACGGTTACAGGAGAAAATGGGCTTGGCACAAGGAATGAGTGAGGAGAAAGACTAATTGATTTCTGTAATAAATTTCAGCTAGTAATAGCGAATACTCTGTTCAAGACTCACAAAAGGAGGAGGCATACTTGGAAAAGGCCGGGTAAAGTGGGATGATTTCCGTTAGATTACATCATGGTCAGTCAAAGATTCCGAAATCAGATACTGGTTTGTAAGGCGTATCCACAAGCAGATATACACTCACTTCACATTGTAGTAGTGATGAAGAGTAGGCTGAAGTTTAAGAGAGTAGTCAGGAAAAATCAATACGCCGGAAGTGACATGCAGAAGTACCATGGGATGACGAGACACACTTGAAGTTCTCTAAGGCTACAAATACAGCAATAAGGAATAGCTCAGTGGTTAGAACAATTGAACAGGATTGGACGTCTGTAAAAAGTGTGATCGCAGAAGTTGGTCAGAAAAGCATAGTTACGAAAAAGGTAACTGCGAAGAAAAAGGGGGTAAGAGAAGAAATACTTATCTTGATCGATGACAGATGGAAGTACAAAAACGTTCAGGGAAATTCAGAAATAAAAGTCGCTGGGGAAGCTGCAGGGAAGCTAAGGTGAAATGGCTGCAGGGAAAATGTGAAGAAATTGAAAGAGAAATGATAGTCGGAAGGACAGATTCAGCATAGAGGAAAGTCGAAATAACCATTGGTGAAATTAAAAGCAACAGTGGCAACATTTAGGGTGCAAGAAGAATTCCATTGTTAAATGTAGAGAGAGCGGATAGGTGGAAAGAGTACATTGAAGTATTAGAATAAGAATTTAAAGGAGCATTGGAAGACTTAAGATCAAATAAGGCTCAAGAGTTAGATAACATTCCATCAGAATTTCTAAAATCACTGGGGGAATTGGCAACAAAACGACTACTCACGTTAGTGTGTAGAATGTGAGTCTAGCGACATACCATCTTATTTTCGAAAAAATATCATCCACACACTTTCGAAGACTGCAAGAGCTGACGAGTGCGAGAATTGTCACAGTCAGTTTAACAGCTTATGCATCCACGTTGCTGACAAGAATGACATACAGAAGAATGGAAAAGAAAGTTGAGGATGTGTTAGGTGATGATCAATTCGGCTTTAGGAAAAGTAAAGGCACCAGAGAGGCAATTGTGACGTTGCGGTTGGTAACGGAAGAAAGACTAAAGAAAACTCAAGACACGTTCATAGGACTTGTCGACTTGGTAAAAGCGTTAGACAACATAAAATGTTACAAGCTGTTCAGAACAGTGAAAAAATAGGAGTAAACTATAGGGGGAGATATGTAATATGCAATGTGTACAAGAGCCAAGAGGGAATAATAAGAGTGGACGACCAAGAATGAAGTGTTCAGATTAAAAATGGTGCAAGACACAATGTAGTCTTTCGCCCCTATTGTTGAAACTGCACAGCGAAGAAGCAATGATAAGATTCGCAGATGAAACAGCTGGCCTGAGTGACAGAGAAGAAGAATTACATGATATGATGAATGGAATGAACAATCTAATAGGTACAGAACATCGATTGAGAGTAAATCGAAGAAAGAAGAAAGTAATGAGAAGTAGTAGAAATGCGAACAGCGAGAAACTTAACATCAGGATTGATGGTCACGAAGTAGATGAAGTTAAAGAATTCTGCTACCTAGGCAGCAAAATAACCAATGACGGATGGAGAAAGGAGGTCATCAAAAGCAGACTAACAATGGCAAAAAGGGCATTCCTGACCAAGAGAAGTCTACTAGTATCAAACATAGGCCTTGATTTGAGGAAGAAATTTCTGAGCATGTACGATTGGATCACAGCACTGTGTGACTGTGAAACATGGACTGTTGGAAAACGAGAACAGAAATTGAAAGTTAAGTGGACTGATATGGTAGGGAATGCTCTGAGCAGGATCTGAGAGGAAAAGAATATGTGAAAAACCCTGCAAGGAGAAGGGACAAGATGATGGGACATCAGGGAATGACCACCATGGTACTAGGGGGAGCTGTGGAAATTGAAATACATCCAGCAAATAATTTAGGGCGTGAGTTACAAGTGCTACTCTCAGATGAAGAGGTTACAGCACGAAAGGAATTTTAGGTCGGCCGCACCAAACCAGTCAGACGATTGCTGAAACACAGAAAAAGAATAAATGGAGCTGAGTCAACTGTATGGCTATCGAGAAGAGAGACCGTGCACTTTTAGTGAAACTGTTTATTTTGAACAGCAGCAATTACAACATTGCACTGAGAGAGTGTCGCCGATTGAAAGAAGATGATAACAAAATTCGAAAACACGGATGCGCTTGGTGTGGCCCCTAGAAGAGGGAAACGGTCTATCCTGTGGGGGGTAGTGATGAGGTTGTTGCTGCTATGACTGACCATGTACAGCACGTGTGCGGGTAGTTCTAGTGCTCCTGCAGTGTTATGAGAACTTTACATCCCATGGTCAACAGTGCGGATAATTTTGCGGTCTATTTTACACTGGTACCCGTACAAGATCCGGCTGAAACCTCATGATCCGCAGCAAACGTTCTGAATTTGCTCTTCGGTTTCTTGCACGGCTCGAAGCTCATGACATGTGGCTGGTCAATATTCTGTGGCGTGACGTGGCACATTTTACACTACATGGTGCAGTGAGTACATAGAACTGCCGAATTCGGCGCACAGTTAAAAAGCGAGTGCTGTGCACGAAAAACCACTACACTCACCGTACGTGGCTCTGTGGTGTGGATTCACGAGAACCATTGTTCTCGATTCGTTCTTCTTTGCGCAGAATACACCGAGAGGGCATGTCAGGTATATGTGACGCCGGCACATTATCTACACCTCCTTGAATAGCGTGTGATTCCTGCTTTGGAACAGCGCAACTATGTGGAAACCACTGTTTTCACGCAAGCAGGGACAAAAACTCAAGTAGAGTGCCAAGTGGAAGATCTGCTTTATGCAAGCTTCCACGGACTTATCTCCAGAGGTTTTCCCGCTGCAGGTTCTCCTGCATATCTTGCAGGACAAGCACTTGTGCAAGAGCGGATCTTTCATATGAATGGCTCGGCCACAGACCAGAGAATGAGTTTAATGAACACATCATAGTAAATTAAAATTAGGCTATATCTTGGACCGGGACCCGAACCGGAAACCTTTTCTTTAGCGGGCAGTGCTCATACCGACTAAGAGGGACTACTCACAGGTTGTCCTCACAACTTTACTTCTGCCGGTAACTCAAGTGTACCGCTCACATTAGCAAGGGGCGGTGTATCCTTTCTTCCTCCACCGGTTCACTGGAAGCACAGCTGCAGTAGAGTCGGCGAGAGGTTCCGTCGCGCGACTGCTTCACCCGTCTACCACAGTCACGTAAGGCGCCTTTTTGTACGTCTCCGTGGTAACGCCTCAGTATTGTTGCATCTGTATAGACGACTGTTTTTTTTTTATATCTTGCAGCCATTTTCAATTCGTCGCCGACATGTCGGAAAAATGCTGCCAGCCCTATAGACGACTATTGTTGTACCCTGCAGCCATTTGGACTTAGCCGTCGAATTGTGGCAAAAACTCTGTCAGCTGTCAGGGATCAACTCTCGCCGACCTGTACTGCAGTGCGGTTCATCGACGCTGTTACAGCCAACACTGTGGAGTCTGTCGAGTCTGTGGCCGTTATATGAACGCAAGGCGCGTGGTTCCTGCAAGAGCACGCCGTCACTATTAAAAACGAATACAACAGTTAACTCTAACATTAATTAACTCTTACAATTTCAGAAATTAACTAAATTGTCATAATTTACTAGTAGAGAACTTAGCACTCTAGCAGCTAGCTTAAAATCAGCGCACTCTTCGCTGCTTAGTGCGATTTTCAGCCTAGTCGCCGTAGCACTGCTAATACTTTTACCACCAATAAAGAAGTCTCATACAATCCACACCAAAAGAAAACTTCGTCGTCGGTTTTCGCAACCAGTTCTTCACAAAAATGTGGATTCCTTTTCTGACCGTATTTCGAAATTTACGATGGCATTTCTTCATTTTAGGAAACAAATGAAAATCGTAGGTCGCAAAATCAGGACTGTATGTAGTGTCGTGTGTTTCAGCCTCCTCAGTTTTCCCTGACTCGTCAAATGTGTGGCCTAGCGTTGTCCTATGAAAACAAGACACTCCCTCTCCAATTCATCAGAGACGTCTAATTTCAGGCCCCTTTGGAATGATGTGAGATAAAGGTTTTCATAGTTTCCAGGAAATAGAAATGGATATGGGAACATGTCGATTACTGGCAAAGTTCATCATACTCTTCTTTTCTGACTTTATTCCATTGATCCAGGACATGTTGCTAAATAGATATGTTCTTTAATTAACACACACAAAACACTACTATCAGACTAAGAGAGCCGTCAATGTCGGAAGCGTGTCTTCAGAATAAATTTCTAGCACAGACACACGCTTTTAAGTTAATATCATCGCTACGACTGCTTATGCCAGAGATCAACTGAACGCAATGACGGCTGAAGAAACGGCTTCTCAAAATTAGGTGAAAAAATTTGGAAACACTGAAAATACTTTGTCACAAAATGAAATGGAATAATAGATTATTGGACCATGTAATAAGACACTGTATAGTGAGATTGTCAGTTCACACAACGAAGAACGAAGCTAAATCACATCATCTGAAAGCAGCAAACCCATTCACTCACAGAAGCTTATCAGTACCCCACATTGTATTCAGAGATATTACCATAAATTACTCGACATATTCACTATAGTTACCTAAACGCTTGATGCCTCAGCCACGACCGTTTCACACTAAATTATTTAAATAGGTTGTTGAGTATGATTCAGCGTGAGAGAAAGGTCCTTTTTGTAAGAATGTACTCGTAAACACTTGAATTGGGAACTCCAATAATGAAAACTTAATTACTCGGCAGAGAGGAATGAATTTTAATAGATAGGGATAAAGCAGATGTGCATGCAAAGACCAAAGAAAGGAAGGATCATGAACTCGCCCCTCCCCCTACCCCCCATGCCCAAATCAGCGTTTACACAAAGTTACAAATCTTTAACATTATGCAGCGCGTCAGCAACCGCATATGTATAGAAAATAAACAATTTTTTTCAGCCTTCAGTTGCAAGGTAATTTTTACTCGTTTACCTAGGTTTCGATTCCAGTAATGGAATCTTCTTCAGAACCTATAAATTAAACCACATACGGACATATATTACTCACTGAAATGCATCATCAGTCTAATGATTGAATAATAAAGAAATCGTGATACTTACAAAAAATTAAATTATTTTGAGAGCCAAACACTGGCCATGTCATAGATTAAAATTTAAAACAATAAAGATGCATAATCATAAGATTATGTCTGTCAAAATTAAAATCATTAAGGCGAATGTAGACGGAGCTACGCCGGCCAGAAATAAGGACCACATGTGAGCGGCGCGGAAACTAGGGGTCGCGAGCAGTTTCGCGGCGAGGCTCGGCCGCGGCCAAGCGCATGCGCCAGCGGAAGCGCAGGCGCGAGAGACAAATTGTCTCAAAATTATTTAGAGCTAATATACATATAAACAAAATGTGACTTAAAGCCGTCCTACAAATGGACAAACCTATCTATTGGTATGGCAACATTAAACAATTTACCTGAGAACAAATTACAAAGCCAAGGTATAAATTTTTTTTTTTTTTTTTTACGTTTAAATATTATAGTAAGAGGGCGAAGCCCCGCTACAGTAACTAAAAAATTAGTGTCGAAACCATGCGTGCTAAGCATAAAATGTCATTAACATAAAAACGCCTTAGCAACTATGTGTCATTAACAAGCATATTACGAAATACAAAGACACACATGTACAATCGCACTATAATAAAGGGACAAAGCGGATAGGGAAACAGCATCGACCATTCGAGGCGGACTGTGGGTCAACTGCACTGGAGTAAAGGTTGAAATCCTTCGAAGTAACTTCTATTTTTTAGTTGCAACTGATCATTAAGTAAGTTGTCTCTATCAATAATAAGGTGTTTAAATATTTGCAATTCTTCGAGGGTATCTAGCCTACATCCCTTAGCTTCATTATGAAAAAGCATTGCGTCTTTAGAGGCTTGGGAGCATGCGCCTTTTGGACCAGATGTTCAGCAAATGTAGATCCTCGTGTTCCATCACCGCTTTTTGTCGGCAGATGCTCTTTAAACCTAACCGACAGGGCCCTTCCTGTCTGGCCAATTAATAAGAAGGACAATCAGCACACGTGATCTTATACACACCTGACAGCGATGATTTATCAGTACCTTTATCCAGAGAATGAACTAAATTCTTTTTGAGGCTGTTGGTGGTAGAGTATGAAACTTTACACCCTAGGTTTCTTAATAAACGACCTACCTTATAGGATACGTTACCTATAAAGGGAACTGATATGTATTTCGTTGCCTGGTGTTGATTGTGGGTACCTGAACTGGAAAGGGTGGTAGTCTTCTTTCGTGTTTTTTTGTTGAACAACTGTCTCACTATACTGGGATTATATCCATTATTCTGAGCGATGTTTTCGAGGACTTTTAATTCGTTATGTAAGTTGACTGGCGAAAGTAAACGAGTAAAAATTACCTTGCAACTGAAGGCTGAAAAAAATTGTTTATTTTTTACACAAAGTGTTTATATTTCTTATAGAGAGTGTCCCGAAAACACAGAAACACCTTAGAGATAGGTTCGTTATACAAAAATAAGTAAAAAAGTCTATTAAGCATGGGCTCTGTAACGTGTACCTTAAGGGCAATGACCATTTGTTCATCTTCACTAGCGTGCAACATATCACTTCTACTGAACAAGTAATCATCGCTGTGAAAGGTAACTTGTGTGGACTATTTAATTGATTGAGAATGTTGGCAAAGTTTAGTGTACTAACAACATTTATTTTCCCAACGAAGACATACATTATATTAAACAGGTTATAGATTGAATACTCTAAACGACTAGCAGGTGATTTAATATTCCACTTGCTGGATCATGGTTGGCAAAGACAGTTTAACTGTGTAATCAATGAGTCAAGTACTGTGGCCTTAAAAATGTGGATTAAGCAAGCTGAATTGATCTGACGCTGAGCAGACTTTGATTGATCAAATCTACTGAAGTTTCTCTACATAGGTGCAACTGAGAGCAAGTGGCGATTGAGATCTGTACGCCCTGACAATGCCAGAGCGGCAGTATGTTACCCCGTATACTTCGTGGGGCGACGTGACTTTGAGCTGGCGAGGTGTGTGTGGCGGAGGAGGTGAGATGCAGAGATGGCACCTGTGAATCTGTCGCGGCCACGAAAGAAATGCTAAAATCTCACAGTCCAGAGATCGGGCAGATGGATCGCAATTTACTCTCTACCAGAGCCCTGAGATGACGGTAGATTTCAGTGTGTTACACACACGTTCGCTGATCGTACCAAGGACCAATTTGGCTCACTTATACGACAGAGCACACAAGGATACCAATATCAAGACTGGTAAACAAAAAACGAATAAGTGTGCCCTCGCAAACGTGTAGTCCGAGATGTTTGAAGTCACACTGTCAGTACAGTAAGAACTTCAGCACAGGCTCCCCAATCCACTCGCAAGTGAAGTCAGTCTCAGGACAGGTCCCTAATACCAACCACACGTGCCAGAGCTTCCTCCAGAAGTCCCTTACCAGACCAAAATCCCGCACCCCTGTGCTATGCACCTCTCCAGAAAAAATACCGTTTTCCCGCAAAGTGCACGGACGACACCACCTTCACCCCTTCTTGAGCTGCTAGATCTCCCACACGACAGCACACTAGAGCCAGGGCAAGAGGTAAGAAACCCGTGTCTCTAAAAAAAAAAAAAAAAATGGAACAGCAAATTACTGTCTTTTTGTAAGTTTTCGCAGAAGGGGAAGAGATGATTTTCTCTGAAGTCTTCCCAAGGCAACAAGTGGACAGATACAATCTCAAAAATCTTTATCTAAATGTCCTGTGTCTTGGAGCTTGTTAGTCTCAGCTATGAGGTGTAATAAAGATTCTGTCTCTAAACGTTCATCAGATGCCACAGTTTTCTTATACAACAGGTGCGGCCAAGGGAAGTGGTTCACTGGCCTACTTGAATTATCAGCGGACACAAAAACAAGTGAATTTTTATTATATGTGGCTCTGCACACAATGCCCAGTAGATCATGTACCCTGCTTCTGCTGGCGCTGGGACAGGTATCGCAGCATTGTTCTGGTGGAGACCCGTCTCGACGAGGGATGCCCTGTCTGCACCATAAGGCTATGGGCCTGTTTGGAAAGATTTACTAAGGGGTGGACTCGCCGCCAATTGCTTTCAACTCCCAACAAGCCGTTTCTACGAGCTAAGAATCGTAAAAATATCGCATGCTTTTACCGCCCTACCAGGCTCCATCAACGTCTGCTCAGTCTGTTAACTCTATAGAGTGTTGCTCAAGTTGCGTAAGGTTGTAATAAAATCATTAATAATTTTCTGTCTGCGAAAAATAGCTGTTAAGGTTTGCATTTTAGAGCCCTTGTTTATTTAACATTTTTTCTTGTTTTGGTTCATACGACCTTCTCCCAAAATACAAAAAGCTAAGAGCTTGCAGGAGAGAAGATGTGTTTCATAGTATCGAAGATAAATAAGTGCTCACATCTCTTACGGTATGCTTCAAAGCCCTTTTTACTCGACTTGTTTTCTTATTTTAATGTAAGAAACCTGTTCCTAAAGTTTGTTGGTGTTTCTTTTGGGACACTTTGAATATTAATTTCCAGTTTTATGATTAACTTTCGGAGATGACAGTTGCTAGAAAGCATAGTCTCAAATAAAGAAACAAACTCTACAACAACAAAGCATTGCTTAATGCAAGATACTTATCAGCTGCGTGCCTGTGTGCCAGCCTCACGGATTACAGAAGACATTGCAGCCACTGACAGGCTAGCCATACCTGCTGCCAATAACAAATCCTCTGTGTTTCGTGAGTCCACAGGTGGAACCGGCTAGTAACAGGAAGTTGAGAAGGGCAAGATAGCATGTGAAAGGCTATCCAGTAGTAAAAAAAATCACAGGAAGATTAACTTCCTCTAATGTCCACAGTAACAACTGATAGAAATGTATTCCTAGAATTTACATAGTCGCTTAGACACATTGTATCGGCCTGTGCTTACTGTGTTGGTGATAGAGGTCCTACTGATAATCTGAAGCGTACACTTTGATTTTATACAACATAAAGTATGAAGTTATGTTAAAATTAAACTGACTCTGTTCTGAGTGCTGCATTGTGCGTTGCATACATCGCAGGACGTTGAAACATTGTAGGTACATTCACTAATCGGTGGGCTTGCGGAGTATGTTGCAAAAAATAATAGTTCCCCTTCCTGCCACCAGGTGAAAATATGGTTCTCTAAGCAGTCAGCATGTGAAATATTTCTTGTTTTGACATGAGTATGCTGGTTTTCGCTTGGCGGCACGCTTTGATTTCTGCTCTAAAGGAACTACTAGTATAAAGGGTTAAGGGGGTTGAAGCTTCCCATACGAAACGCAATGGCTGTTGGGGAGAAAGACCGTGCACTGCTCATCAAGTGTCAATGAATGGCCTAAAGAATTTGAAGAAACAGACGAATTTCGTGGTACAGCAGAGAGAGAAAGAGGCGGCCCATTCCCATGGCAGTTGTTGATGAAGTTGCTGTAGCTATCGTCGTACGTATCTGTAGCACATGCCTCAAATTCTGTAGCCAGTGTCGAGCGGCGTCACGGGAATTTCCTCTCCTCTGGTCAACAGCTAAAAAGATTTTTCGATGCAATTTACACTGGTAAACCTACAAGATTCAGAATGCGTACCAAATGGAGCCCCACGATAGATTATAAAACCTTGACGTGGCCCGTCCGTTTCCGGCACACGTAGAAATAGACATGTGGCCACGGAGTATTCATTAGATGGATGAGGCACATTTTACTCTGCGCGGTGCTGTGAATGCACAGAATTGTCTCATATGGGTTTCTGTTCCAGCACATGTCACTGTTCCAGCTGATGTCACTGTGTGGTGTGGTTTCACAAGCTCCTTCATTCTCGGACGGTTTTTCTTCCAGGAGATGACACTTCGTGGGCCCGTGAGGCGCACGGTGACATCAGCACGATATAAGGACCTCCTTGTGCAACACATGATTCCAGTTTTGCGGATCACACACTAATTTAATGTAAGATGGGGCGACACCACATGCCGCTTGCCAAGTAACAAATTTTCTTCGAGGAATCCTCGACAACCACCGAATCTTCTCTAGGCAATTTCAAGATGTGTGACCTAGTTTCCCCGACCTAAACCCTTGTGACTTCTGGCTGTGGGGTTATCTGAAAGACCGTGTCAGTCAGGGATGTATCCTTGCTCTTCTTTATTTTAAGCACAGCATATGATGACATAGCGGTCTGATACACCAGCTATGCTGCGAGCAATTGTCGGCCATGCCGTGTTATGGGTGCAGCTGCTGCTGAGTTGGGAGACCATATTGAACACTTGTAACTTGTGGCCATATCCTAATAAACGGAACGGAACCACTGACGTAGAAGCATTAAAAATATCACATTCCGATTGCTCACAGCGCATTATTTTCACCTGGTGTCAGAAAGTGGAACTATTTTTGCTTCAGTACACCCTGCGAATGCACCGATTAATGAACATACCTACGATGTTTCAGCGTCCTGAAATTTATACACCCCACACTGCAGTCCTCGGAACACCCTCTGTTTAGTTATAATTATCTGGTACTTAAATCAACAGGTACTTCTCAAGTTTTTAAACGAATCTTTTCTTCGATTATGTATTTCATTTGCAATTTCTGCAATTTCTTGGAAGTTATGCCAAAGCGATGTTCTAAGCTCTTTCATAATAAATTGTTACCATTACACTAAATTCTTTTAGATATGTTCTTGATTTTATCATTAAAATCTCAAGCATAAGCGCCTCGTTAACAGTTGAGTAACTCCAAGATACATTAGGGGGGGGGGGAGGAAGGTGTCGGCATGCTCTTCTCAGAATCGAAACCTGGATTCTTATCTGAGCCAGATCCAACACAGTGTTTTGAAGGAGCATCACCCGATTCGTTATATTAAATTGTGTAAATCCAGGTGCTTCTGTTTTACAAACACATTACGTCCTGGCTAAAACTGTAGAGGGCAAAGCCTGCATGTTAGATACACATGTAGTGAAGCAGCAGCGGTAGGGGTCTCCTTATCATCGATTGCGATCGCTCGTTGGTACACCACTGACGTGCTGCTGTATCGGCCTGAACTTACAGAAGAGTGTAATGAGCATTTTCAGTACACCCACTACAGTTTCGGCACAATATATCTGCGCGTGTATCTTCTTGCTGACTGCTCCGGCAGAGGCTTCCCTTTACAACATCAGACAGCAGGTGGCACAACAGGCGAGTCCGAGATTCCTCACTCAACACAGCTACACAAACTTTCAACAGACCGTGCTACAGCGTACTTAAGGACAGATCGAAAAATTACCGTGCACGAGGGCATGCTGTAAAGTAACGGTTCCAAATATTATATTCTGTTCTCAAAATCGGTTGAGGTATTACATGTCATGCATATTACTCGGTCGGCTCTCCCGTTTCACAGACGCACTTTGCAACCCTCTGGCGCTATCGCGCTCAGAATTGTATCGTGTACCTTGGTGCTCGTTAAGATAACTGTGTCGGTGCATTGAACAAACAGTGTGCTGCAATAGAGCCTCTAACCGCAGAAGAGTTCGTCCACACATGGAGCAGCCTCTCATTCTGGATGACGAGGCCAGATCACACACGAGATCTGCAGCATCCGTTACAGTCCGACGCTTTGGGTTCCCTGTCATCGCTCATCCTTCATTTAGTTTCAATTTGGCCCCATCCTATTTTAATCTGTTCCCATAGGTTAAAAAAGACTTTCGACGACTTCACTTTGTAAGTGATGAAGCGGTGCAAGCAGAAGTGAGGTTGTAGCTCAGTCAACAAAGTCAAACATTTTACAGTGACAGTATCAACAATCTGGTTTCTTGTTGGGAGCAATATATTAGTTTCCAGGATGACTATGTTGAGAAATAAATATGTAGACATTAAAAATAAAGAGGTAGAAAATTGATAACGTTTGTTTTATTTAAAGGCTTTATGAGGCGTTACTTTTACGCACGCCCTCGTACTTATGGAGACAGCAACCATGTAATTAATTCAGCATCAGTTGGGGGCCAACCGAGTTTGCAGCAGGCACATCACGTAGCGTGATGGAAAACAGTTAGGAGCCAGTACCGCCATCATTCGACGCTTATTTCCTTCTGTGAACAATGTAGAAAAATGAAACAGATTTAAATTGTGTAAAGCAGTAGAACCAAAAAAAACTTCCGGTATGCGAATGCGATTGTGATTCTGTCGCAGACAGCCAGGGTCTAGGAAAAATCAGTAAACAGAATGTGTAATGCCTTGAAAACAGGTTAGTATTTTAACATGAAGATAAACAAGGTTACTGGATTGTAGATGAATTAAACAAGGTGGCGCTTGAGAAGTCAAATAAAAAAATGAGACACAAGTTCAATAGAAAAGTTTTGTTCTTTTGGAGCCAAAGTAGCTGACGATGGCAGAATTATGGACGATACACTTTGTAGGGTGGGCAATGTCAAGAAGAGCCTTTCTAAAACACAGGAATCACTGTCGGATATGAATTAACTATTTGTTTTGACTATACAATTATATGGAAGTGAAATGAGGTCAATAAATAGTTTAGACAAGAAAAGAGTAAAAGTTTTTCAAATGTCGTGCTATAAGAGAAAGTTGAAGGTTTGGGGGGGGGGGGGGGAGGCGATTGTATAACTAGTGAGATGATAATGAATCTAATTGGAGAGATCTTTAGATGACAAATTGAAGGAAGCGATAGATGGTTATAGCGCACCATGAGGCATAAAGGCGGGGTTCAAAAAATGGCTGTGAGCACTATGGGACTTAACATCTAAGGTCATCAGTCCCCTAGAACTTAGAACTACTTAAACCTAACTAACCTAAGGATATCACACACATCCATGCCCGAGGCAGGATTTGGACCTGCGACCGTAGCAGTCGCGCTGTTCCGGACTGAGAGCCTAGAACCGCTAGACCACCGCGGCCGGCAAAGGCGGGTTAATTTTATAATTGAGGACAAATTGAAATATGCGATACATGGTTATTACACATCCTGAGGCACAAAAGAGCAGTTAATTTTTTAATGGGGAGTAGTTCTGGGGTGGAAAACTGTAGAGGAAGTGAAAAATTTTAACACGATAAGCAGACATAGAAGTGGTCGAATGTTCAGTAGCTACGCACGGATGAGGAGACTGACAGGATAATCTGGGGAGGATAAATGCCGTCGAACTGAGGACCACAGTGACTACAAGTGCGGTAATTAGCGTTTTGTACTCTCTAGAGTCTAAAGGTGAAGATACTTTAACGACGCACCTTTGTTGAAACCTTATCCTCACCGGTAGCGGGAGTGTAGAATTGTTGCAGAACGTTAACCCAGATACAATACGTCTTAATCTCAGTGAAGTGCTTTCAATTACTTTCGCGAGAGCTAGGACATGGACAGGCGTCCTCTTTCTCTCTACCCCTTTCCTTCTCTCTTCTCCCTCTCTCTCTCTCCCTCCTCCCCCCCCCCCCTCTCTCTCTCTCTCTCTCTCTCTCTCTCTCTCTCTCTCTCTCTCACACACACACACACATGCATACACGTACGCCCGTGCCACTGTAGTGTAAGGACGGCCGATGCTATCTGGCCACTACGCCGTTCACGTGTTTTCCGGCATTTCCTGACGGACGGTATCTTTCAGTGTCCCGACGTGGCGATGGCACTCGACGAGATTAAACAGGCGCCAGTCTCCTCTGTGTCAGGGCAGAGGACAGAGCCCGCTGCACACAGGCAGTCCCTGGGGAAACCGCTCCCTGTGTCTGGAACAGGCCGACAGTAACCTCCGATGAAATACTGGCCCCGCCTCCCGCCATAAGCGGGTATCGCCCGGGCCAGCGCAGCCCCAGTCGCCAGGTCGTCGTTAGGTGCTATTCGCTGGACCTCTCTTTTCTTCAGCGTTCCTGGTTCATCAACATCGTTCCTTGTAGCTAATAAAACATCAGATGCTGTATCATAAAATATCTGCAATGACTAAGAGAGTGAGACAATTCGCATCTTCATATCTTGTAATGGGTAATGGATACTGGTATGACGCAACCAATCATAACCCCTTACGCATATCTGGTTCACTGGAACATCCGGAGGTGACCGCAACTTTTCCGGCTGGAAGCACTGTCTGGCTGTTTCGTTCAACAATACGAGTATTCAAGTGCTACTGTTCACGCTCCTCTGTGTGAGGCGAGAATAGTCGCTGTTCTGGTTTCGCGTGGTACAGTTGTATCTAGCCGAGTAACACCAACAATTTAAGAACGGTTCCCAGATGTTGATTAAATATGAGTTAGGAAGGATTAATCGACCTGTTCTCGGAGGACGCGCGTAATTACAGACTAAGAGAGGAAGAAAGGGTAACGTCCCGTCGACAACGATGTTATTAGAGACGGAGCACAAGCTCGAATTGTTTCAAGGATGAAGAAGGACATCGTCCGTGGCGCTTCAGAGTATCCATCCTGACTTTACCTCGAACAATTTAGGGAAATGACGAAATTAAAAATCAGGATGGTAGAACTAAGATTTGAGTTACACACGAAATCACTGCACATTATTAGTCTTTAGCATTGTTGAGGATCTATACTATTATTTAAACGATTACTGTAGTTACCAGGAGCTGTTACAGCTTGATATAATAACGCACGATAGCAACGGCTGACTTGAGTGAAAATGGAAGCACATTTAACAGTTAATAAGAGCTTGGTTGGGTCCCACCATAGGAAGTGTGTGACTTATGAACTCAATAAACTAAGTACTGTGAACTGCCCTGTGCGTATGGTTGTTAATGAGATCCTTCACGTCGAAATATCACATAAGAACACGGTATGAAATGTGTTTTACGCATGTGGAACTCTACATCTAATTTACGTTTAACATCCTCGACAGTGCTCTACTCTTGTTTTAAGATGCAGTTTGCTATGGCTGGTCAAGTCACTTTAGTTATACCGTATCACACCTTAATTGCGATTAGATTTTCATGTGTCTGTTTGTATTGCCTACTTTTTAATTGCATCTTTGTTTTATTTGTTTATTGCTTTTACATTTAATATATGGGGTACTTCAGCATTCCCTACCGATGTCGTGTTACGCAGCCAACAGCATTATATCTGGACTTCAAAAAATTACACGCGAAATTTTCATATTCGGTCGCTCGCTACGCGCTAACTGTTAGTCCTGCTGAAAAAATGAACATGAACTTTTTTGTAGGAAATTTAATGAAATTAGATTTTTTACTAAGATACGTTTTCCGTGAATGCCATAATTTTCGAGTTATTGAATAAACAGTGCGAAAGTGACTTTCAAACGCACCTCCACCCCCACACGCATTCCTTACCAGTCGGGATTTCTAGTATGTTGTTCATGACAGTCGCTCCTACCAGGGTAAAAAACTTTGCGACTCCATGAATTATTTTCCGAATGAGACATTTTGTGGTTTTCGTTGACTGGCCTTATTACGCCACCAGCTTGGCTGACCGCTTACAAATTTCAAAACAGATGTTCGCGCAAGTTTCACCTAACGACTAAGTGGATTCTAACAGCATAAAATAAATAATTATGTAGTTGTACCCGTTAGGGCTGCTGACTACGAAACTGTTCTGCTTGTAAGGATTAAGTCTGGTTTGAATTGTCAACGTAATTAGTTTAGCGTAACGTTTCAAACGTCGTTTTTCTTTGATTACCCTCACGGGCACGTTTCAGTTAATAACGTTAACGAAATAGCCGTCTGTGCTAGTAGCGTATTAGGCCAGTCAATGGAGACCAAAAAGGTCAAATATCGCCAATATTTAAGGTAGTCTGCAATTTTATTCAGTGGTCGGAGGGAGTGCCACGAACAACATATTAGAAAACCTAATCAGCAAGGGGTGTGGAGGTGCGTTTGAAGGTCACTTCTGTACGGTTTTCTTGAATAACCCGAAATCCGTGGCCTCCAGTTAAAACGCATTCCAGTACAAAATTTGGCTACATTATATTTTCTACTAAAGGGTGCTGTTAATTTTTCTATAGGACACATTGTCTGCGCGTAGCGAGCGAGAGAATATGAAAATATAAGTTTTATTAAATCGTTCAGAAATATTCTGGCCAAGAATAGTATTAAATTAATCCTAATTTTTCGATGACAGCTTGTTTGGATATTGCTTTAATGTCTTAAGCTATAAGGCTCTAATCTTCGATAATGACTATCTTCGGTTGTAACTATTATCAGTTCAACTGCCTACATCTTATCCCTCACTTATCCCTACTTGCTAAATGTCAGAACAATAACATTTACTTCCCTGTTTAGATTCTCTCTTTTTTCACAATCAGTTACCGAAAGTTCGTTTGTGGGTAAATGGTAAATTCGAGGCTAATACAAATTTTCTACAGATGAAGGATTGTTTTTGTTCATTTTAATGTAAATGCTTTACAATGATCATGCTTTAAAATGATTTCGATTGTGAATAAGTGACTTCAAAAAGCCAGTATCCCCATGCAAAGCGAGATGAACAATACAAAAATATCTCAAATTAAATCCTAGGTGACATCGCCACTTTATATCTCTACTTTAAGTTCGGGTTTTCAAAATATCAGCCTCCTCAGGTGTTGGCCTCTCGCATACCCACTAGCAAATCCTAAATGTAATTGTCACGCATCATTTTTATTACAGAAATAATGGTAGCAATGGGAATTTCCGCTCTGAAATGTTTCAGATAGGCCAATGTGATCTCTATGGTTATGCCACTAACAATACATTCGGACAGCATATGCTGTATATAGTACCTCACCTCCGACCCTTGTGTTCCTGTGTTTGATTCGCCGATCAAAAAAAGCTTCGTTAATAAGCAGTTACTCCACATATAATAGCGTTAGTATCTCGTATTACGATTCTAGACTAAAAAAAAAATGCACTCACGGCTGACGCTCGGGAGTCTTATAGAGTGCCCTCATAATTCTCCCCTCACCATTCATAACACCCCAATACACAGGCGTGTGCAATAACTAATGTCACAGGCAACACAACACAGACCACTTCAGACAAAATGGCTAGCGCCATAGGGTGGTGGGGTTTCGGGTTCCGCTGGATAGGTCAGGAGTCCAGTACACGCAACAAGCGGCTACACGGGTAGCAGGGGTTGTGTGGCGTGGGCTGGGCGGTTTTTTAGGTTAGATGGCCTTGGGCAAGTACAGAAAGGGCAACAGCCTCAACGGGTGCGGGGTAAAGTCAGGACATGCGAGGACCAAGCAGCAATCGGTATTGTAATTGTAAACTGTCGAAGCTGCGTTGGTAAAGTACCGGAACTTCAAGCGTTGATAGAAAGCACCGAAGCTGAAATCGTTATAGGTACAGAAAGCTGGCTGAAGCCAGAGATAAATTCTGCCGAAATTTTTACAAAGGTACAGACGGTGTTTAGAAAGGATAGATTGCATGCAACCGGTGGTGGAGTGTTCGTCGCTGTTAGTAGTAGTTTATCCTCTAGTGAAGTAGAAGTGTATAGTTCCTGTGAATTACTATGGGTGGAGGTTACACTCAACAACCGAACTAGGTTAATAATTGGCTCCTTTTACCGACCTCCCGACTCAGCAGCATTAGTGGCAGAACAACTGAGAGAAAATTTGGAATACATTTCACATAAATTTTCTCAGCGTGTTATAGTCTTAGGTGGAGATTTCAATTTACCGGATATAGACTGGGACACTCAGATGTTTAGGACGGGTGGTAGGGAGAGAGCATCGAGTGACATTATACTGAGTGCACTATCCGAAAATTACGTCGAGCAATTAAGCAGAGAACCGACTCGTGGAGATAACATCTTGGACCTACTGATAACAAACAGACCCGAACTTTTCGACTCTGTATGTGCAGAACAGGGAATCAGTGATCATAAGGCCGTTGCAGCATCCCTGAATATGGAAGTTAATAGGAATATAAAAAAGGGAGGAAGGTTTATCTGTTTAGCAAGAGTAATAGAAGGCAGATTTCAGACTACCTAACAGATCAAAACGAAAATTTCTGTTCCGACACTGACAATGTTGAGTGTTTATGGAAAAAGTTCAAGGCAATCGTAAAATGCATTTTAGACAGGTACGTGCCGAGTAAAACTGTGAGGGACGGGAAAACCCACCGTGGTACAACAACAAAGTTAGGAAACTACTGCGAAAGCAAAGAGAGCTTCACTCCAAGTTTAAACGCAGCCAAAACCTCCCAGACAAACAGAAGCTAAACGATGTCAAAGTTAGCTTAAGGAGGGCTATGCGTGAAGAGTTCAGCGAATTCGATAGTAAAATTGTATGTACCGACTTGACAGAAAATCCTAGGAAGTTCTGATCTTACGTTAAATCAGTAAGTGGCTCGAAACAGCATATCGAGACACTCCGGGATGATGATGGCATTGAAACAGAGGATGACACGCGTAGAGCTGAAATACTAAACACCTTTTTCCAAAGCTGTTTCACAGAGGAAGACCACACTGCAGTTCCTTCTCTAAATCCTCGCACAAACGAAAAAATGGCTGACATCGAAATAAGTGTCCAAGGAATAGAAAAGCAACTGGAATCACTCAATAGAGGAAAGTCCACTGGACCTGAAGGGATACCAATTCGATTCTACACAGAGTACGCGAAAGAACTTGCCCCCCTTCTAACAGCCGTGTACCGCAAGTCTCTAGAGGAATGGAAGGTTCCAAATGGCTGGAAAAGAGCACAGGTAGTCCCAGTCTTCAAGAAGGGTCGTCGAGCAGATGCGCAAAACTATAGACCTATATCTCTGACGTCGATCTGTTGTAGAATTTTAGAACATGTTTTTTGCTCGAGTATCATAACGTTTTAGGAAACCCAGAATCTACTATGTAGGAATCGACATGGATTCCGGAAACAGCGATCGTGTGAGACCCAGCTCGCTTTATTTGTTCATGAGACCCAGAAAATATTAGATACAGGCTCCCAGGTAGATGCTATTTTCCTTGACTTCCGGAAGGCGTTCGATACAGTTCCGCACTGTCGCCTGATAAACAAAGTAAGGGCCCACGGAATATCAGACCAGCTGTGTGGCTGGATTGAAGAATTTTTAGCAAACAGAACACAGCATGTTGTTGTCAATGGAGAGACGTCTACAGACATTAAAGTAACCTTTGGCGTGCCACAGGGGAGTGTTATGGGACAATTGCTTTTAACAATATATATAAATGACCTAGTAGATAGTGTCGGAAGTTCCATGCGGCTTTTCGCGGATGATGCTGTAGTCTACAGAGAAGTTGCAGCATTAGAAAATTGCAGTGAAATGCAGGAAGATCTGCAGCGGATAGGCACTTGGTGCAGGGAGTGGCAACTGACCCTTAACATAGACAAATGTAATTTATTGCGAAAACATAGAAAGAAGGTCCTTTATTGTGTGATTATATGATAGCGGAACAAACACTGGTAGCAGTTACTTCTGTAAAATATCTGGGAGTATGCGTGCGGAACTATTTGAAGTGGAATGATCAAATAAAATTAATTTTTGGTAAGGCGGGTACCAGGTTGAGATTCATTGGGAGAGTCCGTAGAAAATGTAGGCCATCAACAAAGGAGGTGGCTTACAAAACGCTCGTTCGACCTATACTTGAGTATTGCTCATCAGTGTGGGATCCGTACCAGGTCGGGTTGACAGGGGAGATAGAAAAGATCAAAAGAAGAGTGACGCGTTATGTCACAGGGTTATTTGGTATGCGTGATAGCGTCACGGAGATGTTTAGCAAACTCAAGTGGCAGACTCTGCAAGAGAGGCGCTCTGCATCGCGGTGTAGCTTGCTGTCCAGGTTTCGAGAGGGTGCGTTTCTGGATGAGGTGTCGAATATATTGCTTCGCCGTACTTATACCTCCCGAGGAGATCACGAATGTGAAATAAGAGAGATTCGAACGCGCACGGAGGCTTTCAGACAGTCGTTCTTCCCGCGAACCATACGCGACTGTAACAAGAAAGGGAGGTAATGACAGTGGCACGTGAAGTGCACTCCGCCACACACCGTTGGGTGGCTTGCGGAGTATAAATGTAGATGTAGATGTAGATGAAGTGAAAACCTTAGCCACGATAGTGATAGGGGCTGAAGAAATGAATTAATATTTGTGCCACGGATGGGACTCATTTCTTCAGCTTCCACCATTAACGTAGATGAAGATTAGACTTAAAAGTCTCGGGGCAAATTTAATTATAGGATCAAAACTTTAGTGTCGTCTTATTTTAACGACACACTAGTTCTGCTATCAGGTACTGACACAGTCTATAAGCCAGTTTTCGCTAGGACCATACCAACTTCAAATAGCTTGACCCTTCGTCAAATGACACAGAAAGTACGTGGAGGCCGACTCTGACAAGATTCACAAAATGAGTCAACTCATCATGCCCCAGATAAGTTACTACATTCCTCAGATTTTGAATTTCAAACACAATTCAGCCCAAGAAAGATATCCTATACTTCTTCAAGAAAATTTCGGAAAATTCCAGACTAATGAAACAATTTGCTCCAGGTAGGTATCGATCACGACACTTGTAAACGTGTCCTGACTCGCATACCTCGTCCTACCGACTCAGATTCTCTATCTCCCTAGCTCCTCAATAGTGACTGACTGAAAACCTCTTGATTACCATAGTTTAACCATCGATTCACAGAAATGTAGGGCGCTGCCATTATTTATTAACAGTTGCAATCAACTCACCAAGGCTGATCTCCGGCGCACCCAGGCTCTGCTGTCGGCCAACGATTCGTGGATGATCATTGCCGTCCCTGTTCAAATACTTGACTGACTGGAGACAGCACGGAGTTTTTTCCAGAACATGTTCATAAAAATAGACTTTAGTTGCAATGAAACAATAGTATCACATCACTTTCCTGAACATATCTTATTTCTTGACTGTTGTTACGAAAGATTGAAACGAGATAATTAGTTCGTCGCGCCACGAAAACCGATACAATAACTTCGACCCGTCACAAATGATTGACAACGGCTATACATCAAAATTAAAATCGAAAAAATAATATTTTCGATAGCCAATTGCGGAACCACTTCAATTGTTAACTACACAAAGGCTGTGGAAACAACTATCTTTAAAATTTCTAATACTGTATACCCAGTGTACAAATTACAAAGTAAAATCTTTTACAGGTTCACTGTAATATTTATTTTACACAATACGTGGTTATATACGTTTTATAGTCCGCCTCTCAAGATAAAAGGATGAGTTAATTTAGTTTTGGTCGTAGTCTCGTTGGCAAAGACAGACTGCGCAGGTACTTGGCACTCAACATTTCACTTGCACGTGTGACCTCGCATGGTGCTGCAGTACCGATATGAATACGAACGGAGTTCACCGCGACAGAATAAAAATCCCTGGTGCTTGACTGTCTTCATTTCATTATTTTATTCTGTGACAGGTCACACTATATTTAACTTTTGTTGTGCTGTCGTCATACCGTGTCCACTGTATTTCCGTTGTCAGTTATTAAATTGTTTTATATGTTGACAGTTTCCCCACTATGTCATCACTAAAGTGTCATGTGCTGTTGCAATATTTTTGCCCTACCATTCACTTTATGCGATTTAGGGTAACTGTTGATCAGACAGGGAATCGAACTCACCCATCTCAAGTGCAAGTCGGGCATACTTTGATTTAATTTGCCACGTCGCTTGATCACTAATAAGAAAATATCGAATGAACAACGCCTGCTTCGGTATTGCAATTTGTCGAGCGATCAGGAGCTGAATTGCCCTTAACGACGTATGAGCGGTGAACGATCTGATCAGACGTCTCCCTGGACTGTGACACAAATTGTCCATTCCTGGCGGTGCCCTTGCAGACATCGGGTGACAGTTGGAAATCTTCGGCGACGCTCTTGTAGCACCAGAGGACCTCCAGTCCAATCTCTCCTACGGAGCGCAGATTAAATGTCTGTCGGTGGGCGCCTGTCCACTGCTGTGAAAATCGCGTTTCTCCTTCCTTCCTTCTTCGCGTTACTCTCGCCCTGCCTCGTCCTGACTTGCTTCGGACAGTTCCTCGAATACAGAAAACTGGACAGGAGACTCATAAAATCGGAAGCGAAAAAAGAAAAAACTCTGACAATCCATTCGTCTGTAGAAGTTCATCAAACTAATGTTTCGTTCTCTCTCTACAGATGAAAATACGAACCTCCTTGACAATAGTAGATGTATGTACACTATTGGCCACTAAAATTGATACACCAAGAAGAAATGCAGATGATAAACTGGTATTCATTGGACAAATATATTATACTGGAACTGAAATGTGATTACATTTTCATGCAATTTGATAGAATAGATTCTGAGAAATCAGTACCCACAACAACCACATCTGGCCGTAATAACGGCCTTGATACGCCTGGGTATTGAGTCAAACAGAGCTTGGATGGCATGTACAGGTAATGCTGCCCATGCAGCTTCAACACGATACCACAGTTCATCAAGAGTAGCGACTGTCGTGTTGTGACGAGCCAGTTGCTCGGCCACCATCGATCAGACGTTTTCAGTTGGTGAGAGATCTGGAGAATGTGCTGGCCACGGCAGCAGTCGAACAAGACCCGTACAGGACCTGCAACATGCGGTCGTGCATTATCCTGCTGAAATGTAGGGTTTCGCAGGGATCGAATAAAGGGTAGATTGGTTCAAATGGCTCTGAGCACTATGCGACTTAACTTCTGAGGTCATCAGTCGCCTAGAACTTATAACTAATTAAACCTAACTAACCTAAGGACATCACACATATCCATGCTCGAGGCAGGATTCGAACCTGCGACCGTAGCGGTCGCTCGGTTCCAGACGGTAGCGCCTAGAACCGCACGGCCACTCCGGCCGGCAATAAAGGGTAGAGCCACGGGTAGTAACACATCTGAGTCCACTGTTCAAAGTGCCGTCAATGCGAACAAGAGGTGACCGAGACGTGTAACCTCTGACACCCCATACCATCACGCCGGACGATACGCCAGTATGGCGATAACGAATACACGCTTCCATTGTGCGTTCACAGCGATGTCGCCTAAAAGGGATGCGACCATCATGATGGTGTATACAGAACTTGGATTCATCCGAAAAAGTGAGGTTTTGCCATTCGTGCACCCAGGCTCGTCGTTGAGTACACCATCGCAGGCGCTCCTGTCTGTGATGCAGCGTCAAGGGTAACCGCAGCCATGTTCTCCGAGCTGAAAGTCCATGCTGCTGCAAACGTCGTCGAACTGTTCGTGCAGATGGTTGCTGTGTTGCAAATGACCCCATCTGTTGACTCAGGGATCGAGACGTGGCTGCACGATCCGTTACAGATATGCGGATAAGGTGCCTGTCATCTCGACTGCTAGTGATACGAGGCCGTTGGGATCCAGCACGGCGTTCCGCATTACCCTCCTGAACCCACCGAATCCATATTCTGCTAACAGTAATTGGATCTCAACCAACGCGGGCAGCAATGTCGCAATACGACAAACCGCAATCGCGATAGGTTGCAATCCGACCTTTATTGCCGGCCGGGGTGGCCAAGAGGATCTAGGCGCTACAGTCTGGAAGTGCGCGACCGCTACGGTCGCTGGTTCGAATTCTGCCTCGGGCGTCGATGTGTGTGACGTCCTTAGGTTAGTTAGGTTTAAGTAGTTCTAAGTTCTAGGGGACTGATGACCACAGATGTTGGGTCCCACAGTGCTCAGAGCCATTTGAACCAGTACCGGTAAGGCCAAATAACTCATAGTTTAGAGGAAAACAATTAGTGCCTTCTGTAATTTCGTTTGACAATTATATACATTATAACTGCTATGTTCAAGCAATACAACACAGATAAAATTACACATTTTTGTTATAATGATGATTATGATGTAGTCATACTATACGATATATATGACGTCACTTACACATTCAAATGAGTCTAAATTTGGAAAGATGACGGAATACCAGTAGAATTATGCTAGGAAATAAAGACGTATTAGAATACTTCAATTCATTAACGCTATTCAGGCCCTTGAAATAATATCTCATTACAGGATAACTGGAAAGACGAAATAAAAATTAGAACTGAACGTACCGACGGCAACGAAGTCATTATGGCCGGATTACGTAGGGGTACACAAGGACATCGGCTGCACTCTTTTTAGGAACCATCACAGCACCCTTCTTAAGCTGTTTAGAGAAATAACGGTAAATATGATCTGGATGATGATGTGGATGACATGATGAGGATTGTAGGCAGCGTTCTTCCGAATACGAGTCCGCTGTATTACCGCGTTACCACTAGAGAACCTTACTATGAACCATTTACTAAGAAACCATAGGAAGGTACAAGTTTCCCCAGGAATTATAGGGGAATTTCACTATAAACATCTGCCAGTAAAAGGTACGCATGATCTGATAGGAAAATTCCCAACACAGTGAAGTGAAATTTTGTAGAAGAAGAACAGTAATTTATGAACGGTCATTCTAGTACCTGCACACCCCGCCGGATCGGCGAGCGTGCTATCGCGCCATTTCCGGGTTTCGAGAAGTCGGGTCTCCTCGGATTGAATCCAGACCGCGGATTAATCCCGTGGGCTGGCTAGCCGGCCAGCCTCTAATTGCTTTTAACGCTTTTTCCCAAATCCCTCTACATAAATACCGGCCTGGTTACCTAGTCTGGCCTCAGATACGTGATTCGCAAACATATACGGGGTGAGTCACCTAACGTTACCGCTGAATATATTTCGTAAACCACATCAAATACTGACGAACCGATTCCACAGACCGAACGTGAGGAGAGGGGCTAGTGTAATTGTTCAATACAAACCATACAAAAATCCACGGAAGTATGTTTTTTAACACAAGCCTACGTTTTTTTAAATGGAACCACTTTAGTTTTGTTAGCACATCTGAACATATAAACAAATACGTAATCAGTGCCGTTTGTTGCATTGTAAAATGTTAATTACATCCGGAGGTATTGTAACCTAAATTTGACGCTAGAAACATTGTCCTCACTTCATTGCAGGGGCGCAAACAGCTGCAACATACATCGCGTTTCTACAGAATGATCTGCCAACGTTGCCCGAAAATGTCCCACTGGAAACGCGTCGACGTATGTGGTATCAGCATGATGGTGCACCAGCACATTCCGCAATTAACACTAGGCTGACCCTTGACAGGATGTTCGACGGGCATTTCATAGGACGTGGAGGACGCATAAATTGGCCAGCCTCTCCTGATCTTACAGCTCTGGACTTCTTTCTGTGGAGTACGTTAAAGGAGAATGTGTACCGTGATGTGCCTACAACCCCAGAGGATATGAAACAACGTATTGAGGCAGCCTGCGGCGACATTACACCAGATGTACTGTGGCGTGTACGACATTAATTACGCCAGAGATTGCAATTGTGTGCAGCAAATGATGGCCACCACATTGAACATCGATTGGCCTGACATGTCGGGACTCACTCTATTCCACTCCGTAATTGAAAACGGAAACCATGTGTGTACGTGTACCTCACCCCTCATGATAATGTACATGTGCGTCAGTGCAAAAGACCAATAAAGAGGTGTTAGCATGTGGACGTAATGTGCTGTTCCAGTCTCTTCTGTACCTAAGGATCAACACCGCTCCCTTTGGATCCCTACGTAATTTGGTGCTCTCCGATACACACGATCGAACAGCGGAGGAGTGGTACTCAAACGTCAACTTTAGATTACAATATCTCCCGATGTAATTAACATTTTACAATGCAACAAACGGCAATGATTACGTATTTGTTTATATGTTCAGATGTGCTAACAAAACTAACGGGGTTCCATTTAAAAAAACGTAGGTTTGTGTTAAAAAACATACTTCCGTGCATTTTTAATGGTTTGTAGTAACCAATTACACTAGCCCCTCTCCTCATGTTCGGTCTGTGGAATCGATTCGTCAGTATTTGATGTGGTTTACGAAATATATCCAGCGGTAACGTTAGGTGACTCACCCTGTATAAAACGTTCTCGCACTTACACACGTGATTTACTCTAGACGCAGAGAGATGATCTGCACAGATTCCGTCCCGAATGAGGAGGGGGAGGGGGGGGGGGAGCGAGAAACGTGACGGCGAATATTTCCATCAGGATGGTCATCCGGCCACAAGTTGTCAGTAAAATTGCTCCAACCCACCATATAACAATGCTGACTCCATGGAGAACGGCAACAGGCGAGGGAGGAGAAGATACCAGTGTATGCAGTTACCGTTGGTCAAGTAATATAGTAGAGAAGAGAATTAAACCACTCTCTGTTTTAAAGATTTTAAAAAGGACCATGATATGTTATCTCTTATCAGATCCTTCATTTACAACGATTATAAATACCTTCATAAGACCATATCCTCGACCACATCACCAGGTCTCCTTGGCGGCTGTAGACCATGGTGTCCGAAGTGAACTTGTCTGGCTGTCCAGGTTGTGGGCATATGACGGGATATTTTGAATGAAAGAGTCGGTTAAATTTAATACAGTACTGGCCATTAAAATTGCTACACCACGAAGATGACGTGATACAGACGCGAAATTTAACCGACAGGAAGAAGATACTGTGATATGCAAATGATTAGCTTTTCAGAGCAGAGAAAGTTTAGAATCGATTTCTCATACACAAACAGCAGTTGACCTGTGTTGCCTGGTGAAACGTTGTTGTGATGCCTCGTGTAAGGAGGAGAAATGCGTACCATCACGTTTCCGACTTTGATAAAGGTCGGATTGTAGCCTATCGCGATAGCGGTTTATCGTATCGCGACATTGCTGCTCGCGTTGGTCGAGATCCAATGACTGTTAGCAGAATATGGAATCGGTGGGTTCAGGAGGGTAATACGGAACGCCGTGCTGGATCCCAATGGCCTCGTATCACTAGCAGTCGAGATGACAAGTACCTTATCCGCATGGCTGTAACGGATCGTGCAGCCACGTCTCGATCCCTGATTCCACAGATGGGGACTTTTGCAAGACAACAAACATCTGCACGACCAATTAGAAGACGTTTGCAGCAGCATGGACTGTCAGCTCGGAGACCATGGCTGCGGTTACTTTTGACGCTGCATCAAAGACAGGAACGCCTACGATTGTGTACTCAACGACGAAACTGGGTGCACGAATGGGAAAACGTCATTTTTTCGGATGAATCCAGGTTCTGTTTACTGCATTACGATGGTCGCACCCGTGTTTGGCGACATCGCGGTGAACACACATTAGGAGCATGTATTCGTCATCGCCATACTGGCGTATCACCCGGCGTGATGGCATGGGGTCCCACTGGTTACACGTCTCGGTCACCTCTTGTTCGCATTCACGGCACTTTGAACAGTGGACGTTACTTTTCAGATGTGTTACTACCCGTGGCTCTACCCTTAATTCTATTCTTGCGAAACCCTACATTTCAGTAGGATAGTGCACGACCGCATGTTGCAGGTCCAGTACGGGCCTTTCTGTTAAGAGAAATTGTTCGACTGCTGCCCTGGCCAGCACATTCTCCAGATCTCTCACCATCTGGAAACGTCTGGTCGATGGTGGGCGAGCAATTGGCTCGTCACAATACGACAGTCGCTACTCTTGATGAACTGTGGTATCGTGTTGGAGCTGGATGGGCAGCTGTACCTGTACAAGCCATCCAAGCTCTGTTTGACTCAATGCCCAGGCGTATCAAGGCCATTATTATGGCCAGAGGTGGTTGTACTGGGTACTGATTTCTCAGAATCTATGCACCCAAATCGCGTGAAAATGTAATCACATGTGAGTTCTAGTATATTATATTTGTCCAATGAATACCCGTTTATCATCTGCATTTCTTCTTGGTTTAGTAATTTTAATGACCACTAGTGTATAACGAAGCATTAAATGTACGAAGTGCAGGTGTGGTCGCACAGGTCGATTTGTGAGACTCTTAGCCAGACTTCACGGGCTGGGACGTAAAGTTAACTGAATGTAACAACAAAGCCTGAAAAACGGGTACACGAAAGAATTCAAGTTTTTGCTAGTTAAAAGTCGATACCAGAGAAAGCGTTCAAGTCTGGAAGCAACATTTCAGGCGTGGGCCAGTAATTAACCCGCCTCTCTCTCATACTCCTCAGAGCGAGTGTATAGTGGCTGTGTTCACAGCAGATCACGTTCCTCACGAACAAACAACCTCTGCAGAAGTGATCATCCCATTTGGCATGTAAGCCACAATAAACTACACTCAAACATTACAAGGAACTACGAAAGTTAAAAATCTGAAATGGAACGCGGACTGATTTAGGTCACGTGCACAGCATAAAATTTACGTACATTTGTCAAAACAAGCTCTGGTTTAATTTTCTACATCGAAAAATTTTAGGAGATGAGTAAATCGGCAGTAGTAGGCCTCACAGTGTGAAATTTAGTTTCATTTTGTGACTGCGAGGAACCCTGTAGGTGTTTGGTACTGAGTATCAGGAAATACACTCCTGGAAATTGAAATAAGAACACCGTGAATTCATTGTCCCAGGAAGGGGAAACTTTATTGACACATTCCTGGGGTCAGATACATCACATGATCACACTGACAGAACCACAGGCACATAGACACAGGCAACAGAGCATGCACAATGTCGGCACTAGTACAGTGTATATCCACCTTTCGCAGCAATGCAGGCTGCTATTCTCCCATGGAGACGATCGTAGAGATGCTGGATGTAGTCCTGTGGAACGGCTTGCCATGCCATTTCCACCTGGCGCCTCAGTTGGACCAGCGTTCGTGCTGGACGTGCAGACCGCGTGAGACGACGCTTCATCCAGTCCCAAACATGCTCAATGGGGGACAGATCCGGAGATCTTGCTGGCCAGGGTAGTTGACTTACACCTTCTAGAGCACGTTGGGTGGCAC
This sequence comes from Schistocerca americana, assembly GCF_021461395.2. Taxonomy (NCBI): domain Eukaryota; kingdom Metazoa; phylum Arthropoda; class Insecta; order Orthoptera; family Acrididae; genus Schistocerca; species Schistocerca americana. The sequence goes on from NC_060122.1 coordinate 627,951,530, forward strand.
GGGATACATGCGGACGTGCATTGACCTGTTGGAACATCAAGTTCCGTTGCCGGTCTAGGAATGGTAGAACGATGGGTTCGATGACGGTTCGGATGTACCGTGCACTATTCAGTGTCCCCTCGACGATCACCAGTGGTGTACGGCCAGTGTAGGAGATCGCTCCCCACACCATGATGCCGGGTGTTGGCCCTGTGTGCCTCGGTCGTATGCAGTCCTGATTGTGGCGATCGCCTGCATGGCGCCAAACACGCATACGACCATCATTGGCATCAAGGCAGAAGCGACTCTCGTCGCTGAAGACGACACGTCTCCATTCGTCCCTCCATTCACGCCTGTCGCGACACCACTGGAGGCGGGCTGCACGATGTTGGGGCGTGAGCGGAAGACGGCCTAACGGTGTGCGGGACCGTAGCCCAGCTTCATGGAGACGGTTGCGAATGGTCCTCGCTGATACCCCGGAAGCAACAGTGCCCCTAATTTGCTGGGAAGTGGCGGTGCGGTCCCCTACGGCACTGCGTAGGATCCTACGGTCTTGGCGTGCATCCGTGCGTCGCTGCGGTCCGGTCCCAGGTCGACGGGCACGTGCACCTTCCGCCGACCACTGGCGACAACATCGATGTACTGTGGAGACCTCACGCCCCACGTGTTGAGCAATTCGGCGGTACGTCCACCCGGCCTCCCGCATGCCCACTATACGCCCTCGCTCAAAGTCCGTCAACTGCACATACGGTTCACGTTCACGCTGTCGCGGCATGCTACCAGTGTTAAAGACTGCGATGGAGCTCCGTATGCCACGGCAAACTAGCTGACACTGACGGCGGCGGTGCACAAATGCTGCGCAGCTAGCGCCATTCGACGGCCAACACAGCGGTTCCTGGTGTGTCCGCTGTGCCGTGCGTGTGATCATTGTTTGTACAGCCCTCTCGCAGTGTCCGGAGCAAGTATGGTGGGTCTTACACACCGGTGTCAATGTGTTCTTTTTTCCATTTCCAGGAGTGTATATGATACTGGATAGAACGTTTTCTAGCAAACAGAAACCATTCTAAGCATCGCCACAAGCGAATACAGCACCCCTTTTGCCATTCATTTGTTCATTAATTGTGTCATACATTCAATGTGTTTCGTTGTTGTTATGAAAAAGAGGACGACCAATGACACACAGCGAGTCAAGATGAACATGAACAAAACGGAATCAGCTGTAAGAAATGAAACTTGTACCTTCATGTACTTTGTCTTAACAATGAAGTATTACTATAATGTTCAAAAATACTGGACGGTTATCATTACAGTGCAGCTACTCAGGGAGGTCCAGTGTGGGCTGTAATTATCGTACAGCAGCGACGCTTGGTAGATATGCTAATGCGTGAATGCAAAACCGATTTGCACTGGAAAAACTGGTTTCAAAGTTCGCCATACGATGCAAATCTGGCACTGTAATGCTTCTCGTCGATGTAACCGGTGCTCATTTCGAACAAACTGCATAAGTGGCGGTTAATAATAAAATCAACATTACGCCTTTCTCACTTGTTTGACCTTTCCTGTCTACATGAAATGAATTCGCAATTGCGAGTAAGGACAACCATCAGCTGTACAATAGAACTACGACAGTGAAATGTGCCGGACCGAGACTCGAACTCGGATTTCACACTTACCGCGAGCGGTCGGCTTACCGTTAGGCTATCAATTCACTACTCACGGCCATATAAAAAGTCTCAAATGTCGTGAACCATGCATGTACAGCTTGTACTCGTTCATCCGTTATGCATATTTCCGATTAGGGGAGACATTTAAGTTGAAAGACGCTTGCCCAATGTCGGCGGATAAATACGATATTGCAATGGCTGTGTTATTTCAAACTATGGCTACGGATAGCCAAACGACAAGGCGACCGCTCGCGACAAGCGAGAAACGTGGGTTCGAGCCCCGGTCCGGCACAAATTTTCATTGTCGTCATTCCATTGTAGAGCTGATGTGTCCATGTCCGAAGGAACATTGCATCGTGATTCGGAATAACACAGGCACTATAATATCGTACATTTCTATACATCTTTCTTGCATTCAGAACGCCAGATTTCCTTGTGGAACTAATTTTTTTCAGCGTAAATCAATTCTTCATTAACGTATTAGAATATATTCCAAGTTTCGCTGTCATACGGTAATTACAGCCCACATTTTATGGCTGTGAATAGCTGCTCTTCAAATGCAATCACCCGGTTCATTGCTGACTATTCAAACTGCAATAACCTGGAGATAGCAAGCAGAAAACGTTAAAACGGCTTGAAGTTTACAACTTGCTTTCGTACAGGATTGATTAAAATTTGAGCACGGGTGCATGAAGTAGGTAAGGAGAAATGTCACCAACATTTTATAAATAAATATCAGACATCGGTTCCCTCTGTTAGAAATCGTGACTTGCGTTGCTTTCCAGTGATTAGTTACAGTGGATACGGATATCTGTACCCAATGTAATTGTTCGTTTACACATTTTTGATACGGTTTTGGCATTTTCGGATATATCATTTTTGCTTATGTTATAATGAATTGAAAATGGGTCCCAGTCCGAAACTAGTCACTGAGTGAATAGAAATGTGAAATTTACTACTTTAGCCGGTTTTGTGTTGCACTGGCGCTTTTTAATGACAGAAATATGAAATATCTGACAAATTCGTCGGACTGAAGACTGTTCTCCTGTGCTTGGTGAAACTGACTGGTGAACAATAAGAACGTTAAGATGTCATGCCAACAGCTAGGAGATGATGAAGTCATTGTGCAGTGAATTCGTTTTACAGTGAGGAGGTAGATGATGTAGAAAATGGGCCTAAAAAGCTAACAAGAGCCGTACTGCAACCAGTTATAGAAGTTAGAATTTAAAATGTTGGCCAACTACCAAAATATGCTAAGGTATGGAATGCCTCAAACTGCAGAAACCTGGCTGCAATTACAAGATGAGAGGCAAGAGCATCCAATGTGGGAAATGTTTACATATTGTGAAATATAGTTGTTTTGAAGCTTGTCATAAAATGTATCATAAATGTTTCTTTACTGACACTAGCAAATTCATACTTGCCACAAATTTCTGTATAAGTAACATTTTTTTGCTTCTGTGAAGTTGTTTCAGAGCATCAAAACAACCTGTACTGGAACTCATATATTTCAAAAATATTAACATTAAAATTCCAGTTTTATGTGTGCATCAGGATATATAGTTAACTGTTTCAAATAAAATATATCTATTGCAGAATAAAATGTTTTTATTGAAGATCAGGAAAGAAAATACAAAGTAAAGACTGGTACATTTTCATGATAAGTCAGACTTGGAGTCCACATATATGGACCTCCATTTAAGCCTTAGTGAATCATCAAAGAAATATTTAATTTGAGTTTGTACCATGCTTGTTTATTAGTTTGCTGGAAGATATGAAAACATAAATTTCCTGTGAAATTTTTACCTGTCTTAGGAGTGAAGGAGTTAGCCTTTTAGTAATAATTGGTTTCAGTACAGGCAAAACTTTGAGGATGGAGCGATTGACAGACTATTACGCTAACCAAAATTTGTTGAAATTGTTCTGCTGCTACTGAATGTCAATGATAATTGAAAATGTAAAATATGATGATAAAGTAATTTCTGAAAAGCATTTGTGGGGGTTAAAAGCCTCATTTTGGGTTTTGTGATGCTGTGGTACCATTAAAACTGAAACATTACAAAATGCCAGGTTCTCGGGATACTGGAATTTTGCTGGCTCCGAGATGGTAAGTGCCACATGGGCCTCGCAGGCTTCGCTACAAAACTCAAACAACACTGTTAAGTGTTTAATAAAGGAAATTTGGTCTGAGAAGACTGGAGGGTGCATTTGAAGATGAAGACTGTGGCTGCGGAGCAGTGTTGCTTTAACTCTGAAATCCACTTTCAGTAAGTTACATTTCTTCATATTTAATGTATCTTTCTCAGCTTTCACTAAATGGTAGAACTATCTGATTTTCTGTGAGTGATTACATAGATAAAGTTTATGAACCGAAATAGTATTATGTCCATTACTTGGACAGTAAAAATTTGCAGGCAGCAAAAGGAACAATTTTGTAACGAATCTAGAATAAAAGCTTTTTATTAAATCATGAAACAAGATTGTACCATTCGTATAGCATTTGACAAGGTTCATGTGAGAATAATCTGTAAAAAAATTAGCTCTGTAGCTACAATAGATTCTGAAAAAGGAAGTTACCTCATACTGCATAAAATTTTACATCACAATTTCGTCACCCCTTAAAGAAACACAGTTCCTTTGCAAATACGACGTGTTTCACAGTGGAAAAGCTTCAGCCATATCGAGGTACAAGATGGTGCAACACTGATGAATTGTAGATTATCTTTTCACACATTGTATAACTAATTTTAGAGAAATAGCTTTAACATAATATACAGAAATTAAAAGTGTAGAATTCGAAATATTTACAAATACTGCACAAAACACAACCTTGTGTCTTACAACAACAAAAAACAGTAGAAAATGTCGGAAACTGCTTACGGCGGTCTCTAGTGCGCATTCCTTTACTTCATTGTAATATCTGTGATTGGACTGGAACGCTGACGAGGAAACGTCACGTGTTCCTATGTGCACTATCCTTCTGGTACAACACACAGCCCTTTCTGGAGTAATGCTCCGCTCTTTCAAGTTATGACACACATTACACAGCGAGGCTAATTTCAGTAACGCTGTTCCATGTATTACGGCAATTATGCTAATGGGAAATGAATAAGTTAGGAATTGTGTAGCAGCAGGCTTGGGTTAACAAGACTACAGTGATCAAAGGCAATTAACAGGTCTCCTTGCAAAACTGGAGAACTCAACTTACAGTAACTTGAAACACATTTCGAGCAGTGTAAATGAAAACTCCATTCACCTGCTCAAGATCAAAGGCTTTCCAGCTTCGCATCGTCTTTTTATGTGCATAGCGTGTCTACAGCAACGTTTTTAATTACAGTCTTAATTTTCAAGCAATACTGAATGACGGAGAGTAGTTAGCATACTAGCGGGACTCCTGTATATTAAGTAAAATATTTCGACGGTTATTTTTCCGGTGAACACAAATTGTACAAGTACAGTGCACATCTGTTAGTTTACCAACGAATATTGCAACAGTGAATTCAAAAATATGCCCTTGACTAAGTAAAGACATACTTATTTGAGTAAGTATTCATTTCATTCAGAGAGATACGTTAATATAGAATTATTATTTAGGCCGATTATTTGATAACTATATTGTTTCTCTCCTACCACATTCACGACATACCTATAGGAGATCGTGAAATTGTTTCGATCGAGGTTCAGGGTTATCTCCTGATCGATGAAGTTTTTAATCCTTTGAATTACTCATGATATTTCCACTATAGCTTAAAATGAGTGAGCCGGCCGAAGTGGCCGTGCGGTTAAAGGCGCTGCAGTCTGGAACCGCAAGACCGCTACGGTCGCAGGTTCGAATCCTGCCTCGGGCATGGATGTTTGTGATGTCCTTAGGTTAGTTAGGTTTAACTAGTTCTAAGTTCTAGGGGACTAATGACCTCAGCAGTTGAGTCCCATAGTGCTCAGAGCCATTTGATCTTTGATCTTAAAATGAGTGAGCAGTGAGCCATGGAATAGAACACATGAGTTCAGCATGTCAAGAGTGAAATGAAAATGAATGTCAAAAAAGAAGTGTAGTTGTATCATATGTTTGCCTCCAGGGACATTACAAGTAAGTTAGTATCAGTCATATATCTCAACATATACTGGACAGCAACTGGCCGATGTCTTTGCGTTGGAGATATTTAAGAAAACATAATATGAGGGGTCTTTATAACAGCAATAGAAGTCAAAACAATTTTTTCTAGAATTTTTCGGACGTTTCGAGCCGCTGGCGTCAACCTCGGGACGAACTGTTCCTCATGTGGATAACTCTACGTAGCTTGCTCGCGGTCACTAGCTCAGATATTTTCCTTGCAATGGCTTCAATGGGCAAATCATCAAATGTTGTATACGAAGAAATTCTTTAATTTTCGTTATTTCTTTAAATAAAACACTAGGCTCTTCCCCTATCCAGAGCTGTTGGCATATCATATTTTAGAAATCTGTATCTGTGCTCACGAATACTTCTTCTCCCTTGCTCCGTTTTGACAGCTTCATCTTCAGATCTTTTTTGTATTCGTTTTTCTCACCGTTAATAAGCTTTAGGAGTTTTCAGAATTGAGGCGTGCTGGAAATCCACGCCGACTATCTCGCGGGCGAAAGCTATTAGTTACTAAATAACCAAATTTGGACGTTCAGGATTGCTTTTACAAGTTAAATTTAGTACATGTACTGTAAAAGTTATTGTTGCTACACTTACATTACCTGCAAGAAAAACGAATAGTTTGTATCCTGTGATATCTTATCACATGTATTTGTACGAGTACCTGGACTGAAGGTAGATCCCTTTGGTACTCCTTTCATGAATTCTATAAATTCAAGGTGTCGTTTTCCATATGGTGGGGACCATACCAATTACTTTTAAATAATTTCGCTCCCCCATGTCGAATTCCGCCAGCACCGTACATGGTGATCTCGGCTCTACGATGTCCAGCAATATTCTGATCCGCTCCTAGCGGTCGCTGCGCAGCTGTTGGCGTCTTCCCATATCGGCCCTTTTGGAGAACTGGGTCGCAGCTCTCGCGATTCTGAGCAGCAGGCAGTGGACAGTAGAACAACTCGGATATGAGGTCAGCAGAGTGTGTGTGTGTGTGTGTGTGTGGCCCAGAACGAAACGGCGGGTCCTCAGGCGAGCTGAGTCAGGGCAGAAGGCGCGTCGCCTCAAACTTAGTTCGGCTACTGTGTACACAGCGCGTAATTAAAATTTCCCCTGCGAAAGCACAGCCTGCGCTGATTGGGTGGCACCGTTACGGCGCAGTCAGCGTCGCTGCACGGCGTCCACATCGCATTATAGACGAAGCTAGTTGCCAAACTCGCCTGCAGCGTGTGCGATCGCTGTGGATCGTGGCAGTTCGCAATAACTAGTTACCACAGCTCCCTGAGCAGGGCGAACAGTTACTAAGTGAAATAATCGAGTGAGAAATAAGTCATTTGTTCTTCGAGAATAGCTGTGCCCTCCTTCCGGCAATATGCGGTACTATCGTAGGAAACGACGAGGAAGTCGGTTTCACAGCAAAGAGAAGGAAAATGCAGTGGTTACCCATAGTAATATGGGGTGATCAAAACGTCAGTATAAATTTGAAAACTTAATAAACCACGGAATAATGTAGATAGAGAGGTAAGAATTGACACACATGCTTGGAATGACATGGGGTTTTATTAGAACAACAAAAAAAAAACAAAGTTCACAAAATGTCCGACAAATCTCGCGCGTCGTTTGGTGATGATCGTGTGCTCAGCCGCCACTATCGTCATGCTTGACCTCCCAGGTCCCCAGACCTTAGTCCGTGCGATTATTGGCTTTGTGGTTACCTGAAGTCGCAAGTGTATCGTGATCGACCGACATCTCTAGGGATGCTGAAAGACAACATCCGACGCCAATGCCTCACCATAACTCCGGACATGCTTTGCAGTGCTGTTAACAAAATTATTCCTCGACTACTGCTATTGTTGAGGAATGATGGTGGACATATTGAGCATTTCCTGTAAAGAACACCATCTTTGCTTTGTCTTACTTTGTTATGCTAATTATTGCTATTCTGATCACATGAAGCGCCATCTGTCGGACATTTTTTGAACTTTTGTATTTTTTTGTTCTAATAAAACCCCATGTAATTCCAAGCATGTATGTCAATTGGTACCTCTCTATCTACATTATTCCGTGATTTATTCAGTTTTCAAATTTATACTGACTTTTTGATCACCCGGTATTAAGAAATTGTTACTGGTAGTTAACGTTGCAAGGTGTGATTAGAAAGAGAAAAACAAGACGTGTTAACTCAGCTCTGAGCACTATGGGACTTAACATCTGTGGTCATCAGTCCCCTAGAACTTAGAACTACTTAAACCTAACTAACCTAAGGACATCACACAGCACCCAGTCATCACGAGGCAGAGAAAATCCCTGGCCCCGCCGGGAATCGAAACCGGGATCCCGGGCGCAGGAAGCGAGAACGCTACCGCAAGAAAAACAAGAAACAACTAATTAATTCATGCATTCCAGTCACTGGATAGGACAAATTGAGATCGAACCTGATTTATCGAAATAATATTTTAGAGAAAAATGTAGAATAAATACGCCACATTATTGCCATAAGAGCGAAAAAGAACTACAGCAGACATTAGGCATGTTATATTACTGATGAGGTTCGCATGAAATGTCCTATAATCTAACACAAGGTATTTCTGTTCGATAACAGACCGAAAGATCTGTAAACGTACCCCTGGAAACTAAACTCATTGAATTATAAGCCGTTACGTTCTACGACAGCCATCTGTCTGTCGACAGTACTAGAGGTGCTCAGCGTGGTTACCATTCTTTTTACATTACGCCATTAAGCCCACCTTTTAAGAGAATCACGAACTCGCGCTGACACACCTGGCTGCACATCTGGTTTGGTCACGAGACACACGCTCCTGCAACATTGACAGGGCGTGGAATAAAACAGTATCTTTAGATGTCCCTATGATGATTAAGAGCAGCTGAATGAGGAGCTAATGCTACTGTTCCTAGTCCACCAGTGTGACGCTAAGTAATCGTCTGAATACGCGTATCTCCCTATGTGTCTGTCACCCAATGTTCCTGCCCAACCACTGATACTTAAGCAAACCTGATACCTTGCTCCCACATTGCTCAAGGATTTGCATCCCTCCACAAGCTGCTACTGTGATAATTTATTGTTGGCGTCTTTGTGAATCCCCCATAATATGTAAATAAAATGCAGGATACTGGGGATATTCAGCCCTTCGCGCTAGTATCCACTGGAAGAACTGCGTGCCTGAGGGCTGAGAGCTTGCACACCGTGTTAGTGATACGGATAACATATTGCCGGCATATTGTCAGTGGGATTGGGACCAATAAAATACTGAGAGAGTTTGTTTTAGTCTATAGTCGTAATTTATTTATTTTGCCCACTTGCTACCGGTTTCGGTACACAGTACCATCCTCTGGCACACAGATGTGACGCTCACTTTGCGTCCACGTGGCAACTGTGTGCCAGTCCATGACGTGAGGATGGTACTGTGTACCGAAACCACTAGCCAGTGGGCAGAGTAAATAAATTGCATTTGTAGACTAAAACAAACTTTTTCATCTTTGTTATGGATGAAGTAACTTATCGCTCACAATTGGCCCCTCTACATCGTGGACTATACCTTCAGCAGCTCCATTTCTTCTCACACTTGCATCAGGAGTATCGTCTACTCGTCGGAACACCTCACTCTCTGTATTTGTGGTTTGGACTTTTCGTGGTGTGACTCCATACCCGTAAGTCGCTGGATCATATTACTTATTACATGTTACTTATTATTACTTGTTATAAGTAGCTATTTGATGTATGTACGCTAATAATCTTGTCGTTATCAGATATATAACAGGCTTCTGCCCCTAAAGAAGAAAAATTGTTTCAATTATGTTGGAAGTCGCATTATAAAAATCAAAAGAAATATTATTTCGTGTCATGTAATTCCAAATTAACAGTTTCTGATTTTTTTCTTAAACCTGTACTGTGAAACCTTGCTTCTTGTCAAATTTCATGATTCTAGAACAACCGTATAGGTTTTGATGAGTAAGTTCGTAAGTATCAAAATATTTGACATAAATGGCCGTAACTTTCAATTTCATTGATATAGAATGTAACGTTTATTGTATCGCCAAGGGACCATAGACCTTATAATGGGACTAAAATTAAAACTTGGTTCGTCTGCTCGTTCCCGTGAAAAAGGGGTTTTAACGGACGGATGGACAGACAACAGACGGGTAACAAATTACAATTTTTTTGTGTTTTATAATTACAAATTAAAAAATTTCTAATTTTTTTCTTTTGGTTCTAGTTTAAAACTTTGCTTGTTGGCAATTATCATGATTCTAAGTCAATGGAAAGTAAATTGTATGTTTTGATGACTCAGTTTGCGAGTGTCAAGTTATGTGGCATAAATGACCATATCTTTTGATTGCATTGAGTTAGATGCCTCCATTTCCTACGTCGCCGAGAGACCGTCGACTTTAATATGTGACGTGAATTTCAACTTGATACGCCTCCCCGTCCCTGAGGAAAAGGGTTTTGAACAGTCCGATAGACAGGCAGACAGACATGCAGTCAAACAACAAAATGATTTATAAGGGTTCCATATGTACCGACTGATGTACGAAATCATACAAATGATGAATTTGGTAACTTCTTCTTGTTGAGCCTAAAATTTATTGTGGTACACATGTTCCCTTTGGTGAAAAACATTATACTAACCAATATCGAAAATAATATCTGCATTCAAAAGATTGCGTATCATCAGTTAAACTTGCTAACCGGTTGGCGCTCTGCTATCACTCTGGGTAAGAAAAATAAAGGATATTATCGTGGCAGTATGTGTAGTGTGGGGGGAAAAGTTACAGCCGAACTTCGCAAGATGTAGGCGTATTAAAACCAGGGTAAAATTTAACGGTTCTATTTCACAAAGAAGTAGCACAGGCTTAGTGTTGATTTTAGTTTCCTCATCAAAGAGCGTAGGTCCGTATCAAAGTTTTTAAGGCGTTCTTGTACATTGGTGGTGCGTTAGAATTTTATTGATAACAAAAGATTCCCATACGAGTCTAACTGTGCACTTAATGTCTATAGTTGTTGGCCTGAAGCAGAAAGCGAATGCTCTCCGTAGCAGTGCTACAGAATGGCTGCAATAAACGAAGAACAACTGCTTCATTCGAACATTCGAATCGCAAACCACAGACGTTACTTCAAAACCACTATCACAAGCCGCGTTTCCTGGTGTGTGATGAAATATGAAGTGATTTAATAATCGACTGAAGGGTGGTCCGCATCTCTTCTGAGTGAAAGTTATCTTTCTAAAGGGACAGAAATCTAACAGCAATGTGTGATCAAGGAGGTAGCTTCGAGACGATAAACATAATCTCTCACCTCTGATAAACACGTGTGGAACGGATTCCGAACTTTCATACGGAATATTCCTCTGTGCTCGTTCAGTGATGGCTGTAAGACTAGTTTAACAAGTGGTCGTTGTATCAAGCACTTCCACTCATTAATATTCTGAAATGCACTGGGTCTAAAATACACTAACTGATGTCAGGATTTCGGATTTGGATGAAATAATTCCTTCGGTAATTTTAAATTTTCTCGCAAAATGGGGACTCAGGCAAACTTATTTTTGGAAAGAACGACATTGTAGTCGAACTGGAGACTACAGTGACTCATTTTTTGAAAACAATTTATTGTTCGACATAATCACACTAATTTTACGTGAAATGACCGGTTTCTATCGGAATCGGCCAACCGCAGATCGCTGAATACATGCTGTGCTACAATGCCACCACTGCGAAACCACGTTGTCAATCAAGACACTGGTCATTTCGTTTGAAAGGAGTGTGGTTATGTCAAACAATAAATTATTTTCAAAAATCATATTTGCTACGTTCTTAGAACTGGGATGAAAGGCATATGTATGATTATTAAGTGATGTAATTTTTCCTTTAGTTAGGTTGTACTGGACAAAATTCGATACGCCTACTGCGGCCAGCAGGTAATCCTTTCTGGAGCAGTGGAAATGTAGGGACAAATAAGTCACGTGGACTGACCTGTCCTAGCTGAAACATTTACACTGCTGTCGAAAACGAATTACCGTATGATACACCTTTTTATCAGTCGACTGTGAATTTTTATATTGGCTTCTGTGACGATGCCCTACAGTTCTGTCATATGCAAACACAGGAAAAATAATTACGTGCCTTTATTTTCTTTCGAGTTGATAGTGCAACATCTCCACTCAACATCACTGTCGCTAACGTGATGCTGTGGTCTGGTTGTAACAGCCAGACATGTCAAGCGGGTACTGCAGGTCGACATGTACACTTTAGGCATCCGGGGCGAATCTTACTCCCACGCACTTCGCTTCGTGTATATTTCCGTTCCTTCGACAGAAGGTACTGCCGAGTCGTAGACTTGTTGGTAACACTCACCTTAAGCGTAATGAGAATGGCCGCGTGTTTCATACGCCGCTTGGCTATTGGCAATGAATATTTCAGTAATTTATTTGGGTGCAATAATTTCATTTATTCTTTTGGGATGCGTAACTCGCGTAATAAAAAGCCACATCAAAGGTAATGGCACACAGCTGGAGCAGAATGAACCAATCTCTCGAACCATTTACTGGTTTCTACATGTTACGAGGGGCTTTCAGTAAGAAATGCAACACAATTTCCTCAGTAAGCAGGTTGGTTTGAATCAGGATTCCAATAAACCATACTATTTCCCACCCTTTCGGCTAGAGAACTATTTTTCGTCACAATCTCCATTCAATGCGCCGACTGTACAACGCCTTACTGGGAGTGCCTGTATGCCAGCATGGTACCCATGTATATAGGTCGACGTCGGACCAAACGTCTTGGTGGTAGACCAGTGTGCCAGCACTACCAACAGAGACGTCCAGTTGTGCAGCGAAGAGGCTGATTGATGATCCGTCGATCACCTCGAATAGGAGTGCTCACACTCCAACACTGCGGGAGTCACAGCTGTGTGCGGCGGGCCAGCGTGCTGGTTCTGACAGGTTGCGCAACCTTGTTGCGATGATGACAGACACCTCACCCAACGACTTACCGAGGTTTTGTTCACTACCACGTCTCCGCAGACATACTGCAATCGTCTATAAATATCTGCGATGCTCTGGTCTTTCGCGAACAGAAACTCGATGACAGCACTCCGCTTCGAACGCACCTCGCTGCAGATCCCACTCTACGTACAGCTCCGCCACCTATCGGAACTACAGAGTTGAAACAGGAATATTACACCAAATCCCGGTACAAGTTTCACATTTTTTCAGTCGAAACTGACAGACAAAATGTGTTGCATTATCTATTGATCGCCCCTCGAACGTTCCTGGTCCAAACTAACGGCAACCTTTCGTATCACGTCTATGTGGAGTATCTCTTCTCAATACTAATCAAAGGCCGGAAAAGACTACACTTTCTTATAAGGGTGCGCTTTGAACAGCCAATGGGAGGTGAGAAAATGCATTTTTCCAGTCCTTTCACTTGATCGACCAGACGCCTAGAGCGTAATCACGACCAAATATGTGTCGCCAAGTTTAATTTTTCGCACACACGACAAGACTGCACTTTCCACATACCGCATTATTTGGTTGGAATAACTGTATTCCAACAAGCCACCCTCATGTATCATGGCAGATCCGGCACAGAGCACACTAACCAAAAAGACGTTATAACAGATAAGACCTTATGACAAAAATTCGTGCTCACTGAGGTGACAAAAGTGATGGGATAAATCGCGTCGGACCTCGTTTGTACGGCGTAATACAGCAACTCGACGTGGAATGGACTCAACAAAGCTTTCGAAATACCTTCCAGAAATACTGAGCAGTGCTGACTTTAGCCGTCCATAAATGCGAAAGTGTTGTCGTTGCACGATTTTGTGCACGAACTGGCGTCTCGATTATGTCCCACAAATCTACGATTGGATTCATTTTGGGTGATCTGGGTGGGTCAAACTACTCGCTCGAATGGTCCAGAATGCTGTTCAAACCAATCGTCAACAACTGCAACGAAATAACATAGCGTATTGTCAACCACAACAATTCCAGTATGGTTTAGGGACATGAAGTCACTGAAAACCGAACATAACGATTTAGAGTCAGTGATCGGTTCAATTGGACCAGAGGACCAAGTCCATCTCAAGTAAACACAGCCCACATCATTGTAGAGTCACCACCAGCTTGCACAGTGCCTTGTTGACAATGCCTTGTTGACAATTTGGGCCCATGGCTTCTTGGGGTCTGCGTCACATTCGAACCCGACTATCAGCTCTTGCCAACTGAAATCGCGACTCATCTCACTAGGCCACTGTCTTCGAGTCCTTTAGAGTCCAACCGATGTGGTCACGAGCCCAGGAGAGGCACTGTGGGCGATGTGATGTTAGCAAAGGCACTCGCGCCGGTCGTCTGCTGCCATAGCCCGTTAATGCCAAATATCGCCACAGTCTCCTAACGGATTCGTTCATCCTACACTACCGGCCATTAAAATTGCTACACCACTAAGATGACGTGCTACAGACGCGAAATATAACCGACAGGAGAAGATGCTGTGATATGCAAATGATTAGCTTTTCAGAGCATTCACACAAGGCTGATGCCGGCGGCGACACCTACAACGTGCTAACATCAGGAAAGTTTCCAACCGATTTGTCATACACAAACAGCAGTTGACTGGCGTTGCCTGGTGAAACGTTGTTGTGATGGCTCGTGTAAGGAGGAGAAATGCGTACCATCACGTTTCCGACTTTGATAAAGGTCGGATTGTAGCCTATCGCGATTGCGGTTTATCATATAGCGACATTGTTGCTCGCGTTAGTCGAGATCCAATGACTGTTAGCAGAATATGGAATCGGTGGGTTCAGGAAGGTAATACGGAACGTCGTGCTGGATCCCAACGGCCTCGTGTCACTAGCAGTCAAGATGACAGGCATCTTATCCGCATGGCTGTTAAGGATCGTGCAGCCACGTCTCGATCCCTGAGTCCACAGATGGGGACGTTTGCAAGACAACAACCATCTGCACGAACAGTTCGACGACTTTTGCAGCAGCATGGACTATCAGCTCGGAGACCATGGCTGCGGTTACCCTTGACGCTGCATCACAGAAAGGAGCGCCAGCGATGATAATGCACGACCGCATGTTGCAGGTCCTGTACGGGCCTTTCTGGATACAGAAAATGTTCGACTGCTGCCCTGGCCAGCAAATTCTTCAGATATCTCACCAATTGAAAACGTCTGGTCAATGGTGGCCGAGCAACTGGCTCGTCACAATACGCCAGTCACTACTCTTGATGAACTGTGGTATCGTGCTGAAGCTGCATGGGCAGCTGTACCTGTACAAGCCATCCAAGCTCTGTTTCACTCAATGCCCAGGCGTATCAAGGCCGTTATTACGGGCAGAGGTGGTTGTTCTGGGTACTGATTTCTCGGGATATATGCACCCAAATTACGTGAAAATGTAATCACATGTGAGTTCTAGTATAATGTATTTGTCCAATGAATACCCGTTTATCATCTGCATTTCTTCTTGGTGTAGCAATTTTAATGGCCAGTTGTGCATGTCTTATATTGATTTTTGCGGTTATTTCACGCTTAGCACAGACAACTTTACGCAAAAGCCGCTGCTTTCGGTCGTTAAGTGAAGGTCGTCGGCCATTGCGTTGTCCGTAGTGAGAGGTAATGCCTGAAATTTTGTATTCTTGGCTCACTCTTGACGCTGTGGATCTCGGAATAATGAATTTCATAACGGTATCCGAAACGCATTGTCCTATGCGTTTAGCTTCAAATACCATTCCGCGATCGAGGTCTGCTGATACCTGTCGTTTCGTCATAATCACGTCAGAAATCTATTCACATGAAAAAGGGGCAGCTCTCCCAATGCACTGCCCTTTTATACCTTGTGTACATGATACTACCGCCATCTGTATAACTGCATGTCGTTATTCCATGACTTTTGTCATCTTGGTGAATTTTGAATAATTGTAGACATCTTCGGTTAATATTAAGTACGTAATATCATGTAACCAACGGCTAAAAATCAACTACAAACCCAGAATGAATCACCTTGTCGTACTGGATAAGGCCTGGCCTTCACCAGCGCGACCTTTCGGACACAGAGTGCGTTAATCTGGCACTGCGCCAGCGGAGAGTCGCATTTGCAGGCGTCACTCAGACGAACACGTGCGTGCACCGTCGAGGTCCTGGTCGTCGTCGTCGCCGACGCCTGCTTGTGCCCCGGCTCTTTTAATTAGCACGCTCAGCTCGCCTTAATCAGTCGCCGGGAGGCTCCCGTTCCATCATTAGCGACCGGCCGTGGCGATGGCGGTGGCAGCAGCGGACACGGTGACGCTGATTGGCCGCCGTGACTAATTGCTGTCTGACGTCAGATAAACCGCGGGCGCCGGCTGCTGACGTGCAAACGGCGGCTAATAAGGGGCAGCCATAAATCCGAGCGAAACACCACAGCTGCCCCGTCCGTTTATACTCTCCATCAAAGCGGAAAACTGTAGCCGGTGTAGAAGTGAGCCAGCTGAGGGATTACTGTCGAGTAAAGTGACAGATATCAACGTGTGATAAATTGAGGCGGAAAGAGAGCTCACCGGACACAATATTGGTCAGCCCTGTAAAAAGCGCAGTGGTAGGTCGTTTTGCTGCCCCACAGCTGGCGTAAGTCGTTGAACCAAAGAGCGCTAGTTCCTATCATTTGTAAGGAATTACAGTAGTAAGACGTGTCATAATGGAGACGTGAGAGAATGACTATCATGTTTGCGAATGGCGCTAGTGAAGTTCTCCAATTTGGTGTATCAGTGCGGACTCTACAACGATCTACAAGGATTGGTGTACCACTCGCAAACACGTAACTCGGCGTAAGAACAGTGCTCGTAAATATTGGATTACTGTGTGACTTCCTAGCGATTTTCCGTAAGTTTAATAAATACAACAGATAAACGCAACAGAGACTTTAATCATCAATAATATAGCCTCCCTCACTATTTACAAGAAACCGCCAACGCTGGGGTAGCTTTTTGATTCCAAGAATATAGAAATCACGTGGATCTGAGGCAAGGAATTCGTCGAGCTATGTTCGGAGCGCATCTTCATCCGGAAAGGGAGTTCTTTGAATGGTGTTCGATAGAGAGCGGACAAGGTGAAAATCTGAGGGCGCGAGATCAGATGAAAAAGGTGGATGCAGAATGACTTCGTAGTGCAACTGGTGTATTGTGTTTTTTTGTCAGTCTAACAGAATGCGGGCTGGCGTTATCGTGAGGTAGCATTACTACATTCAGTCTTCCTGGTCGTTGTTGTTGGCCTGCGTCTTCAAGACGTCTGAGTTGTTGACAATAAACGTCAGCAGTGATGGTATCGCCTGAGGGAAGTAATTTGTAGTACACCAAACCGTAACTGTTTCACCAAATGCATTGCCTTATCTTCTGTGAATGCACGCAGGTCTTTGTAACGGGAGTTGCTTCTTTGTTTGGACCCAGCCATTCCTTTCTTTTCCTTATGTCAGCACAATGACACCATTTCTCGTCACCAGTAACGATACAGGATGTGAATGGTAGGTGTTGTTCACAGACCAATTGATGACGAACAAGCGGAGATGGACATACGAGCACCTGCTAATTTTTCTGATTTTAGCTTAGAGCACGTGGTACCAATACACCCAATTACTGAACCTTCTAGCTGCATGCAAATGTCGCACGGTGATGGAATGACCACATTTCATCACATCTGCCAGTTCTAGAGTACACTGGCGTGTATTATCGTGGATTAATGCGTTTAAACGACCTTCCTCAAACCCAGAGGCTGCTCCCAAACGCTGAGCGTCACTAATGCCAAAACGATCCTGCTTAAAACGAGAGAATCTTTTTCCTGCCGTACTTCGTCCGGTGGCGTTATCCCCATACGAGGCTCAAACGTTCCTGGGTACCTTCGCTGCTGTCACCCTTCTACTGTTCTGAAACAGAACAATATGCGGGAAATGTTCCGATTTCTCAACATTGCTCTCCATATTGTATCGTCCGAAGCTCCACTCTCTATCTCCCAATAATAAACTGACAATATGTAAACTCATGTAGGAACACTACAAATAGCACCACAGTCGATAAATAAATAAATAGCAACCTAATACAGTAATCGAAACAAAAACGCTGCGAATCTATCCACCAACATAATTCAATCCAGACGACAGGAGACAGAGACGTGTGTCACCACTGATTGATAACAGTCGCTTTGAAACTCCACAAGAACTGCTGTTGTTAGTGCTTCCAGGCACATTTCTAAGAGTTTTCAAGGTAAAAAGGCGAAACAAATTCGGGTCACTGCAAGTTTGGAGTCGGTTACCTCACGAATGCCCTGTTCTCACAGGGGCACTTAAAACAGAACTTCTTCAGCGATTCAGTAATCACAGAAACTGGACAGTAGGTTTCAGAAGAGTGGTCCATCTCAGGGGGTTTTGCTTCTTTCCAAATGATGCAAGCATCGAATACGCTGTCGGCCCGATGAGGTTTTCAATATGCACTGATTGGAGGGTGTACTTCGGGACAGAGTTGGTTACGTGATGTTTTGAGTGTATTTCACATACCATGACTTGGCGCCACTCATTCACTTTGTTGAACCAGGATGTTATCTTAACATTCGACGTGATCAAGTGTCAGCCTGACTTCTGGACTTTCACAATGTGAATACTCTCGTCTTGCAAGGTGAAATAGCCGTTTCCACAGCGCTGCATGCATATTTTCCTAGTGTTATGCATACCCAGGCACCCTAGTGCCACTCAACTTATCCACTTAATCCCCTTGTCTGGATCTGTTTGCGGCAATGATTGCAATGCAGCAATCAGTAACGTCTAGTTTGGTAGCTCTGCAGAATTAAATTCTCTATAAAAGGCCTCAGCTGGAGATAAACCTGAAGAAACGTGCTTCAAAATAATTAGTTGCGATTCTCATGCATTTACAAAGACACGTCACATTGCATCGTAAAATTTCGTGAAACAAGCTAAATTTTAGCCGACCTCCCCTTGTGAGACTCGTTGGCAAAATCATAACCTTATCTCTGTACTGTTTCTAAAGTTCAATTGCAGTACCTTGCTTCAAGTTGTTGTCAAATATTGATCATTAGAATTTACCACTGTCATTCTCTTCTTTATACATTTGTTGGGAAGAAGCTTCTTGCCGGTTCAGAAATGCACTTAAGGCCTTTAAAAAAATTGATAACAGTCAACAAGTTATTAATATCCATGGAATTTACATTATCACATAAATAATTACGTGTACCGCAACACATGACAAGTGAATTTCGCTTAATTGCTTTTTTTAGTTCTCAATCAGATCCTTCACATACAATGTGCACTGCATCTGTTTGCGGCGGATCGTAACAATTCTAGCAGGTCTTTTAATGGTTTTGCGTATTCGATTTGTACTGTGTTTCCGGAGAAATTGGAAAGGAGTAGAAACTCCTACTCTTTCTCTTCACAGCGCGGGATAAAATATGGATAGCCATATTGGAAAGCAGACACGCGTGGCAGTCCGGTATCGAGAATCGGCTTCAGGCAATGGTCACAGCCCGCATTCAACGTAGAGGAAGGAGCCGCAGGAAGCTAATGGACTTCTTCGAAAATGTTCCCAGAGCACTTGGAGGAAGATCTCGATTCTGAGATCCTGCATTATCCCAAAATTCAACGCCAAGAACCTCCTTGTTTCCCGTCTAATTCCCCACAAATAACCACAACATGGAATCACTAAACACACACACAAACACACACACACACACACACACACACACACACAAACCACACCACGTCACGCCACACACACACCCACACACACCCACCCACCCACCCACACACACACACACACACACACACACACACACACACACACACACACACACATAGAAACTCCATATCCTATCCCAACGAGAATCCAACCGGCTCCCTGACATTGAAATTTGGTCTCATATCTCTTATCAGTCCACTTCCTGTAGTACCCTACATCAGGCTTCGCCTCTCCCTCTCGTTCCTTCACCACTCCTGTACTCCTCATAGTGTGGCTACGACCACACCCTTGTCATCTACTTCATTACTGTTTCCTTCGAACCCCATCCATTCATCATCTCTTGTTTCCTCATTACAAATTACCTCACACCTTCCTCACTATTGTTTATAACAGCACTCTACGATTCCATTAAACCTCCAACCCTTCAGCTCCTGACTCCTTGCTTTCCCATTGCAGGTGGTTCCAATTTCAGTGAGCGCTCAGCACTTCATTTCAAGATACGCCCCCACTTGGGCGCGACAGTTATTTTAATAACAAGAGAGAAGTCTGCATCTATATTATCAAAAATGAAAGTTATCTTGTTAATGCCTTCAAATATATGCAAAAACAAGGGAATCTGAAGAAGTTTTCGTTTGAGGGCGTTGCTGCAGCGTCTGTACAACGTAGACTTCTCCGGTGCACATATGTAAGCACCGAGATGAAGGCAAGGTATTGGAGTGGCATTCATTTCTTACCGTCGTGCGTGTGGTAAGTGTGAACTATAGCGACGTTATTACCAAATACGTCAAAAAAATGGTTCAAATGGCTCTAAGCACAATGAGACTTGACATCTGAGGTCATCAGTCCCCTAGACTTTGATCTGCGTAAACCTAACTAACCTAAGGACATCACACACATCCATGCCCGAGGCAGTATTCGAACCTGCGACCATAGAAGCAGCGCGGTTGCGGACTGAAGCTCCTAGAACCGTTCGGTCACAGCGGCCGGCTACCAAATACGTCCAAAAAGGACGAAGGTGGCTTGTGGAGTATGGGTGTAGATGTAGATGTAGAATATTTTCTTTGCTGTCGAAGTAGAACACCGGTAGACATACGCCAAGCGGTCTAAGGCGCTGCAGTCATGGATTGTGAGGCTAGTCCCGGCGGAGGTTCGAGACCTCCCTCGGGCATGGGTGTGTATGTTTGTCCTTAAGATAATTTAGGTTAAGTAGTGTGTAAGATTAGGGACTGATGACCTTAGCAGTTAAGTCCCATAAGATTTCACACACACTTTTTTTTTATTTTTATTTTATTTTATTTTATTTTTTTTTTTTTTGGTAGAGATCCACCTCAGAATGAAGAATGTGTGTGCGGCTGCACGTCTTTCGAAAAACACAGTTGTGAGGTGTTGGTCGCGATTCGACACAAGACGTCGGTTAATCTGGAAGACCAACCTTATCCATTACGCACTAGCTGAAGTGGGAGACACTCGAGGACTCGTCCTGTAGACTTGATTTCTCCCCATGCGATTATCACTTCTTCGGTTACTTAAAAAAGTCTTGATTCGTTCGCTCCAGGCAAATGCCGGGATGGTTCCTTTGAAAGGGTACGGTCGATTTCCTTCCCCGTCCTTCCCTAATCCAATGAAACCGTTGACCTCGCTGTCTGGTCTCCTCCCCAAAACAATCGAATCCCATCCAATCTCGATGCGTCGGCGGTTCCCGTCGGACGAGCACGTGCCGCGGGCACTTCCGGACATCTTCATACAGCAGGACATGGTGTTTATCTAACTGGTACCTGCCACCTGATGCGCCAGTGGGATTATTGCCTCAATGCCCACGGAGATGTTGGCTGATTGGCATGCCGGTTCTGGACTTGACGGCCTTCGAACGGAAACTGTTTTAACGCCACATGGATTTTATTTAAAACTGAATTATGTGCACTGTCCGATCAAAAACATTCGGACATCAATATTCGAACACCGCTATGTAATGTGAAATTTACATGCAAATGTCACGAGAGGCGCATCCGGCAATGTAAAAGGAGGCAGGGTGTGTTTTGTTGACAATAGAGACGCAGTAACAGCAGAAAGGGCCGGTCATGAGGGCTTTTGGATGTCGAAGAGAAATCAGTGATGTCGAAAGCTGATTATTGATCGTATGTCACTTGAGTAAGAAATCCATGAGGGACGTTTCAACCCTTTTTAAGCTGTCCAGGTCGTGTGTCGGTGATGTGACTGTGACGTAGAAACGCGAAGGAAAAATCTCAGCTAAAACGAGACAAGGCGGACGTCATGTAGTGACGGGCAGGGATCGGCGAGCATTGCGGAGGGTGGTTGTAAAAAATCGCATGAATTCGGTAGAAGGAATCACTCGAGAGTTCCAAAGTGCTACCACCAGTTCAGCTGGCACAGTGACTCTTCTAGGGATCAACGATTGAGTCACAGTGGTCGAGACCGCCCTCATTAACTGCACATTTCTGCATCAATAACAAGGGCTCTAACTTTCTTTCTCGCTTTCTTCCTTGAGATGGTGTCCTGCGAGACGCCACTGGACAGTGGATGATTAAAAATAAGTGACTAGGAGCGATGAACCAGGTTATAACCTGCGGAAATTCGACAGAAGTGTTTGGATTTAACGAATGCCCGGAGAACATTAGATGCCGTCACGTACAGTGTCACTCGACAAGTTCGAAGGCGTTGGTGTTTCGATAACGGGGAGTTTTTCGTGGTTAAGGTGCGGTCCCTTCATTGTTCTTAAGAAAACGCTAAATGCGGGAGGGTGTTATAGTATTTTACAGCATTCCGTAGCCCGTACAGTAGAAGAACAGTTAGGGACGATGTTTGTTCGTTTCCGCATAACAAAGCAGACTGCACCATCCGTGACATAACTGTTCATCGACATAAACTTTAATGAAATGGACTGGCCGATCCAGAGTCACGACCTGAAGCCAATGAAATGAACACCTTTGGTCTGAGTTGGAATTTCGACTTTGCTCCAGACCGTTTTACAGTATACGGTACATTCATCTCGTTTCGAAAGTAAACCCTAAAAGTGTGTTTCTTGTAGCCATTTTCCACTGAAATGACACTCACGGCGCTGTTTTCTAGCCTGCTGCATTTGAGAAACTTACTGTAATACGGTGTGTTACATATGTACACGTATCACTCAGTCGCTGGAATGCCGTTCTTATTCACTTCAATTTTAAACTAAACGCATGCCATGTGCAGTTCACCTAATACAGCCACAACAAAATACTTCACCACATCAGTCAGTCACTCAATAATGGGTATACTAGGCGCGTTAATTTTTTCGATAGCGGTATTCTTTTTAAAATTAGTAAGTCTCTATTGCAAGCACCGATAGTAACATGAAAACACGATATTGTCATGACTTGTTTTGTTTGCTATTTTTGCCGTTATATAACTGTGCAGAAGAGCAAAAAGACATCAACTAATAATGTAATTCGGGTTTATTGTGCACGTGGAAGTGACAAGCAGCTGTCTTCTAGTTCGTTGTTATTGCAGCGGTCTTCAAATGACATGACGACAATGGACGACAATCCACAACGCGGCATAATAAAAATACAAAGAATCTTTGACCTCTTTCATATGGCTTGTCAAACAAATGAACGCGCAAACTTATATTAAAATTCATTGGAATTCGTTGCGACAAATTGACAATGCTCCCAACTTATGACACAATCTGACAAAAAATATTGAGACTACAGAATAATCAAATTGGAAAGTCTGATTCCATTTTTACTATTTGACTTCTGAAAAAAAATTAAATTAGTAAATGTGAATTTAGTCTAAGTTAATGGGGATAGAAACTGGCCTTATTTACAAACCGAACTGCCCAGTCTAAAACCAGACAGTTGGCAACCCTATTTGTGATGGTAGCCGCTGGATCCACAACAATAGGTTCCGCTGTCGGCGTTCCCATTTGTTCTATCGATTGTTCCCTGTTAAGCACAATCAAATTACCAGTTTTTGTTCCTCGTGTTGCCTGTTTTACTAATTAATGCCGGTTTAGAAATTTTGTGGCTTGTTTCCACCACTTACTACTGACGTGCGAGAACGTAGCGGAAGGGTTTTTAACCTTATGAATTTGCACAGTGCAAATTTCGTGCCAAGAACAATACCAAATTGAAACTGTCTTGTCACAGTCACCACGTTTAAACTCTCCCTTTCTAATCGGCCTATTGGAAGACGATATAAATGACGGTGAGCGCGCATGTGTAAAGAAATTTTACAATGAGTAAGGCTATCGTTACCGATTGAAAATAAACCGGTTAATAGGAGGAGAGTGTACAACAGACACATCTGAAGGAAGAATCTGTCCCAACCCTAATCCAAATAGTGATAATTTTGAAGTGGGTGGAATATAGCGCAGTCGCTCACGAACCACACAGGGGAATAAGGTACCACGAAATATTTACTACAAAAAACTAGTGACCAACAAGAAAACGGATAATTAAACCGGTATGGCAGTGAATAGCCCAAGAATCCTAAGAAAGATAATGACAAAGAAAATTAAGCAAATAATCACTGTAGTGGCAACAGAAGGTTGTCACGCTTTTCCACAACACAACAGTTCACGAAAAATGAATGAATCAGAAAGCACTGAGTTTGCAGTTACTTACTCTGAAATGCTGACTTTTGAAAATAAAGCTAAATGAAGTTGCTGATTGAATAAATGATTGACAGCAACCGAAACTTTGTTACGTAAAAAATGACGTTCAGTAACCGCAACGTGACGTAATGCAAAATATGGAAAAAAGGCTAGCACTTTACTTTTAATTATTAAAAGACAGAACTGAATTTGTTTTAAGCAAATGAGCATATAATTTACTTTTAACATAAGAACAATAAAATACGTACCAAGCAGAAATAACTCGTTAAGCTAAATACAGAACAAATCAAATTGTGTACTCTTAATTTGTGCTGTATCTTTAGCTAATAATTTCGACAGTGAAATTTTACGTTATTCTAAGTGACTGAAGTTAATACTAAAAATTTCAAATTAGTTAACCCTCTGCTATGCAAAACAAGAATGAACAGTTACAGACGCATCAAACAAAACTGTCAGTAAATAGTTAATCAGTTTTCATATTTTTAGGACGCACGGGGATTGCATGAAAAGGTGAGTGACCTGCTTCGTAATAGTGTCTGAGGACAATCACAACACATGCGGCATACAAGTTTTAACTATTGCGGGTTATTATTAAAGAAAGTTAATTAAAGTTAGTCAGAGAAATGCCTTTGCGTAATGGCTGCAGAATGTTAGCTATACGCTGTCAGTTAGCAGCCTGTGCGCACGACGAATAACTTGGCCGACGACAATGCTGAGATGCTTCTGTTGCTGCTTCTGCAGCTGATTGAGAACCACGAGTCTTGTCTAGAGGCACGGATAATTATTTGACAGGCAATTTGTAGAACTGCAGATTACTCCGCCTGTCCACTTCGACCGTGCTCTCAATACCAGTTCCTGTCACATCACCGAATTTAAGCCCTGTTGGGCTGGGCTAGCACTTGGATGGGTGACCATCCTGTCTGCCGAGCGCTGTTGCAAACGGGGTGCACTCAGCCCTTGTGAGGCAAACTGAGGAGCTAGTTGATTGAGAAGTAGGAGCTCCGGGCTCGTAAACTGACATGCGGCCGTGAGAATGGTGTGCGGAGCACATGCCCCTCCATATCAGCATCCACTCACGTCTGTGTTCTGAGGGTGACGCGGTGGCTGGTCGGTACCGTTGGGCCTTCGTGGCCTGTTCTGATGAAGTAAAGTTTTTTAGTTAATGAAGTAGGTGCGCCTACATGGGCGAGATAATAACTGCACTCTGCGTCTTCGGGAGCGCCCGACAAACACTTCAGCACTCTTTCAAAACTCAAGGGGCTGCCTCGCCTCTCTGTTCACAGCGCGACAGAGACTCTTCATATGCAAAAAATATACAACAACATAGCTACTGCCATTTCGTCGTTGCTATCGGTATTTTAAACACAGTTCCTCGGGAAATAATCCAGCAATTTACAATATATACGTTGTAAATAGGCTGTTTAGGTTTTTATATTGGTAACGCCAAGTGGCGCTCTGTATGAAAATCACTGGCTGTGCTGTGTGCAGTCTGTGTCTGGTTTGCATTTTTGAAAAATGCTCTATTGTATTGGGCAGTTAGATGTTAACAGCGCGAGCGTTGCGCAGTTGGAGGTGAGCCGCCAGCAGTGGTGGATGTGGGGAGAGAAATGGCGGAGTTTCGAGAGCGGATGATCTGGACGTGTGTCCATCAGAGACAGTAAATTTGTAAGACTGGATGTCATGAACTGATATATATATATATATATATATATATATATATATATATATATATATATATATATATATGAACACTATTAAGGTAAATACATTGTTTGTTCTTTATCAAAATCTTTCATTTGCTAACTATGCCTATCAGTAGTTAGTGACTTCAGTAGTTAGAATATTTTATTTAGCCGGCAGTATTGGCGCTCGCTGTATTCCAGTAGTTCGAGTAATGAAGATTTTTGTGAGGTAAGTGATTCATGAAAGGTATAGTAGGATATTGTTAGTCAGGGCCATTCTTTTGTAGGGTTATTAAAAGTCAGATTGCGTTGCGCTAAAAATATTGTGTGTCAGTTTAGTGATGATCAGAATAAGTAAAGAGAGATATGTCTGAGTACGTTCAGTTTTGCTCAGCTGTTTCTGTATCAAATAACGTAAGGGGTTTACCAGCACAGTAATTCATAAATTTTTCTAAGGGGTCATTTCAACATTATAATTACATTCAATTACAAACTCTTACATCCTATTAGATATAGTTTCTGTAATAAAACTGATCGATTCAAAATCAGGCGAAAATTTTGGGATGGCGCAAAAGGTATTTTATCTGCATTTTCCGTGTTACAAGCTCTGATTTGTATTACCGTTTTGCTATGCTCATTTATCCCTACGTAAGTGCGAACTAACAAAATATTTTTACTTTAAGTGTAGAAGGTTGTTAACTGAAATTTTGCGAAAAGATTCCGCCTTTATGAGAAACGCCTTGAACTTGACGACTGAAATTCCAGCTCATTTAGCGTCGTATAATTAGTTTCTTTAGTGTATTGTTTATACCTAACTGTGATAACAAGAATGCCAATAAAGAGGAGACTTTGGTTCGCCTTCCCCATAACATTTATCCCGATTTAAATTGTTGATAACTGTAATCCCTAAGCATTTAGCTGGATCGACAAGTTTGAAATTTTTGTCATTTATCACTTAACGTGAATGGGTATCTCTTGGTACTGGCATGAACGACTCACAGTTCTTTCTTCTAAAACATTTTACAATTCGTTTCGACAGTCTGTTAACTTCACTAGATCATAAACTACGATATCGTTTATAAACAGTCAAAAAGGTGTGTTCAGATTTTGTTGTAAATCGTTTGTATGAATCAGAGATGCAAGTGTCCTATCACACTTCTGTGAAGAACGAGAGGTATAGCTTCGGTTTAACTAGGTGAATTATTATTCAGTAATCACGAACTTTGACCTTTGTGATGGGGAATTGTTTCATCTCTATTCGGATGCGTTGATTTCTGTGGAATATGCTGTAAACATTTTTGCCGTTCTAGAATTTTTGGCTGCTCATTTGTATATACGTCTTTTGTTTCTATTCCGTCAGCAACACGCTTTTTGATTTAACAGGGGGAGGGGGGAGGGAGATGTGGAGGAAAAATGAAACTGATATTTTACGATTTTTTTGCAGTGAAGAAAAGAAGTAAAAGAGTACAAAACATACACCTTCCATGTATATTTGTTCAGTCGCTGGATTTTCATTTAGCCACGCGTTGATGAATACACATATTCATTAGCAGAATTTCACATCAATGTTTCGGACAGACATGTGTGCTTGTCTCATGCAAATGAGGCTCTTTAATTTGCAGTTGTGTACCGGCAAGTATAACTTCTACTTTAAAGTATTACTTGGTATATACGAGAAATTTTTCAAAGCACAGCACGGTACCGTGTTCTGTATTACATTCCTACAGACGTTAATGAGAGCGAATTTAGAATTCATGCTGACGTGAGCCTCAGCGGTACACGTCAAGGATATTACAGAGCATACTTTACACACGGACACATTTAAAAGAGACATGGGGTATGTCCAAAAAAGCATATTGTAGAACTGTTTTGAATGCTTGACTTTTATGACGTTCTCAGAAATTATTCTTATTTATTGAATCCCTAGCGAACTACTCAGCAACATTTCGCAGTTGCTAAGTACGTATGGGATTCACACGTACGTCCTAATCTCCTCCCCCTCACCCCATTCTCTGTATCCCTCTCCTCGTATCCCTCCCTTTGTCCACCTCCTCCTCATGTTCACCCTTCTCCCCCCCTCTCTCTGTCCATCACCTTCATCCCGCACCCTGTACATCTCTTACCCCACACTCGCTCTATCCATCTTCACCTCTTTCATCTCTCTGTCCGTATTCTCTTTCCCCTTATCCACTTCCTCCCCCCTTCTCTGTCCATCTGATTTACTGAATTTGTTTCAACTGAAACAATCTCACTAAGTCATGAAGTTATTGAAATGAAATAAATCGAAATTCATTGTTCGGGAGCCATAATGGACCGCGCCTGAGAAATCATTATTCGATTTCCCTTCATATGCTGCCTACGCTCTTCGCCAGTTTCATTGACTCGACCATCATGTAGTTTGCCTGCGTTGCACGTATGCCGACCAATATTTCAAAGCCTCACTGGTGGCATTATTTCCAAAGAAATAAACAACGGATTGAAATCGATTGACTGTTAGCAACACACCAAGACTTCAATTCAGTCTTCGCAAAACACACCAAACATATAATCACCACCGATAACACACTGAAATTCCGCTTTCAGTCGTATTCTCTTTCGCAAAATAATATTCGCCCCCTGCCATGGAACATCAACCTTGCCGTTGGTGGGGAGGCTAGCGTGCCTCAGCGATACAGTTAGCCATACCGTAGGTGCAACCGCAACGGAGGCGAATCTGTTGAAAGGTCAGACAAACATGTGGTTCCTGAAGACGGGCAGCAGCATTTTCAGTAGTTGCAGGGGCAACAGTCTGGATGATTGACTGATCTGGCCTTTTAACATCAAACGAAACGGCCTTCCTGTGCTGATGTTGCGAACGGCTGAAAGGAAGGGGAAAATGCAGCCGTAATTTTTCCCGAGGGCACGCAGTTCTATCGCCTGGTTAAATGATGATGGCATCCTTTTCGGTAAACTATTCTGGGGGTAAAATAATCCCCTATTCGGATCTCCGGGAGGGGACTACTCCAGATGACGCCATTAACCGGATAAACAAAACTAGCGTTTTACGGATCGGGGAGTGGAATGTCAGATTCCTTAATCGGGCAGATAGATTAGAAAATTTAAGAAGTGAAATGGATAGGTTAAAGTTTGATATAGTGAAAATTGCAAACTGAAGAGCTACTTGATTGAGAAATAGCAGTTCCGGTCTCATAAACTGACAACGTCCGGGAGAGTGGTGTTGTGACCTCATGCCCCTCCATACCCGCATCTAGTGACGCAGCGACCGGTCGTTACCGTTGTGCCTTACAAAGCCTGTTCGGAAGGACTTCAGTTTCTCACAAGGGAAATTAGTGACGTTCGGTGGCCAGAGGGACAGGACTTCTGGTTAGGTGAATAAGGGTTTATAAATAAAAAATTAAAAAGAGTTAACACATGAGTAGGTTCAATAGTGAGTAAAAAAATAGGAACTTGTTGAAGCTAATATGAACAGCTTAGTGAACACATTATTGTAGCCCTGTTAGACAAGAAGCCCACACCCAACACAGTAGTACAACTTTGTATGCCAACTAGCTCCGCAGATGAGGAGGAGATATTTGGGAAATTTGTGGTAAGTTCCTATGAGACCAAACTGCTTAGGTCATCGGTTTCTACGCTTACACAGAACTTAATCTAACTTAAAATAACGTACGCTAAGGATAACACACACACACTCATGTCCAAAGGCAGACTCGAACCTCCGACGCCAGGAGCCGCACGAACCTCGGCAAGAGGAGGTATTGAGGAAATCTACGACGAGTTAAAAGAAACTATTCAGGTATCTAAGGGAGCCGAAAATTTAAAAGCCATGGGGGACTGGAATTCGATTGTAGGAAAAGGAAGAGCAGGAAAAGCGGTAGGTGAATATGTACTGGGGGAAAGGAATGAAAGAGGAAGCGGCCTGGTAGAATTTTGCACAGAGCATGATTTAATCATAGCCAACACTTGTTGTATACTTGGAAGATACTTGGATACAGCGGAAGATTTCAGATTAATTATATAGTAGTTAGACAGATATTTAAGAACCTGATATTAAATTGTAAGACATTTCCGGAGGGAGATGCGGAATCTGACAACAATTAATTGGGTACGAACTGCAAGTTGTAACTGAAGAAATTGCAAAAAGGCAGAAATTTAAGGAGATGGAACCTGGATAAACTCAATGCATCAGAGGTTGTAGGAGGTTTCAGAGGGAGCATTATGGAACAAGTTGAAAGAATTGAGGAAAGGAATACAGTGAAACGCCCCCTTAGAAAAATTAATGAATTACTGTTCTGATAAAGCTCTTACATTATTTGATTTTCAAACAGCTGAGCGGAACTGAACATACTCAGACATTTCGCTCTTTACCTATTCTTATCAACACTACAATGCAATCTGACTTTTAAAAATCCCTACGAAAGAATGGCCCTGACTAACAATAACCTATAGCTTTCATGAATCACTTACCTCACAAAAATCTTCGTTACTCAAACTACACCAATACAGCATGCGCCAATACTGCCAGCTAAACAAAAGATTCAAACTACTGAAGGCACTAACTACTGATAGGCATACTTAGCAAATGAAAGATTTAGATACTGAACAATAAATGTATTTACCTTAATAGTGTTCAAAAGTCAAAATATATATAGCAGTTCATGATATCCAGACTTACAAATTTACTGTCTCTGATGGACACACGTCCAGATCATCCGCTCTCAAAACTCCGCCATTTCTCTCCCCACATCCACCACTGCTGGCGGCTCACCTCCAACTGCGCAACTCTACGCGCTGTTCACAGCCAACTGCCCAACACTACTATAGCCAATATTACAACAATGTCAACCAGCCACAGATTGCACACAGCACAGCCAGTGATTTTCGTACAGAGCGCTACGTGACGTTACCAACATAAAAAACCTAAACAGCCTACTTACAACAGTAGAAGAAGAACAGTTAGCTTTCAGACATAAAACAGTGAAGGCAGCAGAGGATCAAGTAGGTAAAAAGACGAGGGATAGTAGAAAAAATTTAATCGATGAAAGGAGAAAATATAAAAATGCAACAAATGAAACAGGCAAAAGGGAATAAAAGCGTAAAAAAATGAGATGGGCAGGAAGTGCAAAATGGCTAACAGGATTGGCTAGAGGACACATTTAACGATGTAGAAGCATATATTACTATGGTGCAAGATAGATACTGCCTACGGGAATATAAAAGAGACCTTGGTGAAAAGAGAACCACCTGTATGACTATCAAGAGCTCAGACGGAAAACCTGTCCTAAGCAAGGAAGGGAAAGTAGAAAGGAGGAAGGTGTGTACAGAAGTTCTATACGAGGGCAACATTATGGAAATGGACGAGGCCGTAGAGGAAGACAAGAATGGAGATATGAGAATATGAGAATTTGACAAAGTACTGAAAAACTTAAGTTGAAACAAGGCCCAGGGAGCTACTGATAGCCTTCAGAGAGTCAGACATGACGGAACTCTTCCCTCTGGTGAGCAAGATGTATGAGACAGAGGTAATAACCTCAGTCTTCAAGAAGAATATAATAATTCCAAATCCAAAGAAAGAAGGTGCTGAGAGGTGTGAAAATTACCGAACTATCAATTTAATAAGTCACTGCTCCATAAAGCTAACACGAATCCTTTGCAAAAAATGGAAAAACTGGTAGAAGCCGATCTCGGGGAAGATCAGTTTGGATTCCGGAGAAACGTAGGAACACAAGAGACAGTACTTACCATACAACTTCTCGTAGAAAATACGTTAAGGAAAGACAGACGTTTACAGCATTTCTAAAGCTTGGAGAAAGCTTTTGATAATATTGAGTGGAACTCTCTCTATCAAATTGTAAAGGTGGCAGGGCTAATATACAAGGAGCGAAAGGCTGTTTACAGTTTCTACAGAAAGCAGATGACAGTTATAAGAGTCGAGGGGCACGAAAGGGAAGCAGTGACGGAGAAGAGAGTGAGACAGGGTTGAATCCTATCCCCGATCTTATTCAATCTGTATATAGAGCAAGCAGTAGAAGAAACAAAAGAAAAATTTGGAGTAGGAAATAAAGTCCAGGGAGTAGAAATAAAAACTTTGAGGTGTGCCGATGACATTGAAATTGTGTGAGAGACAGCAAATGACTTGTAAGAGCAGCTGAACGGAATGGACAGTATCTTGAAAGGAGGATATAAGATGAACTTAACAAAAGCCAAACGAGGATAATGGAATGTAGACGAATTAAATCAGGCGATGCTGAGAAAATTAGATTAGAGAGTGAGACACTTATAGCAGTAAATTGGTTTTGCTATATGGGAAGCAAAATAACTGACGATGGTCGAAGTAGGGAAGATATCAAATGCAGACTGGCAATCGCAAGAAAAAAGTTTCTGAAGAAGAGAAATTTGTTAACCTCGAGTATAGATATAAGTGTCAGAAAGTCTTTTCCGAAAATATTTATGTGGAGTGTAGCCACGTAAGGATCGAAGTGAAACATGAACGATAAACGGGTTAGACCAGAACTGAATTGAACCTTTTAAAATTTGGTGCTACAGAAGAAAGCTGAAGATTAGATGGTTAGATCACGTAACTAATGATGACGCACTGAATAAAAGTGGGGAGAAGAGAAATTTGTTGTACAGCCTGACTAAAGGAAGAGATCGTTTGGTGGGGCATATTTTGAGACATCAACGGATGACCAATTTAGTATTGGAGGGCAGCGTGGAGGGTAAAAATCGTAGAGGGAGACCAAGAGAGGAATACACTAAGAAGATTCAGAAGGATGCAGGTTGCAGTAGTTATTCGGAGATGAAGAGGCTTGTGCAGGATGGAGTAGCATGGAGAGCTGCAACAAACCAGTCTTTCTACTTAAGACCACAACAACAACAAGAAAAATATTCATGTGTAATTTGTTGTTGTTTTGAAAACATGCGGCAGTAAAACTGTCAAACTTACGGCACAATTTCTTTTTCTTATAAGAAACATGTGACAGCAGAACTATCAAACCCGGTCGTCGGAGTTCTTTCATTGAGATTTTCATACAGAAATACAGTCCAAATTTCTTATTTTTCCGTTCAATTTTTCAAAAAATTTGTTTCATAAAACCTTTGTTCTGACAGTTACGAACACAAAAAAGAAAAGGAATCAGCCAAAACGGTCTAGACGTTCTAAGATGTTGATATTGCAAGCATGTGGCAATTGATTTTTATTTGTATAGATGAACAACATGGATCGTCTATATTAAGTGGACACTAGCAACAATGAAACAATGTAAGTACCGATTTTTGAAATGTGGTTTATTTTGAGCAATGGCATACTGTCGCTGATGTGCCGGCCAACCTTGATGGTTTTATGCGCTTTCCCACATCCGACTAGATACCCACGTGCCGCCTGACTTACACAATTCGTATACATTTAGAAAACAATTGCAAAGTTTTGCACGGGGTAACTCTAGATACAGACGCCTTGGGGTACAGGAACTCCGTCCCTGGGAGCAAGAGTGGCTTGTCAGCGGGGCGGGTTGGTCGGTGCAGGGGGGAGGGATGGCAACAGGAGGGGCATCCGGACACCGTCTGCTGCTAACATAGCCAAATCCTCATTGACATACTGGACACGCTGAGATACGTCAAGTCAAAGACAAAGAAGAAAACAATGTATTTACCCCCATTTAAAGGGGCATACCATTCATTGAACCAACCAGAAATTATGTGCCAGTACTTTTGGCTTTCCTCACGATCCAACGGAGGTACTTTGCTGCAACAGCAGCATCCTTGTCGAATAATGCGATAACTCTAATTTCTCCAGATAGCTCTCCAAAGGTATGCAGGACAGCTTCTGTGAAGTTGGAAAAAGTAGGAGAGAGGTATCGGTGGAATTGAAGCTCTGAGGGGAGGGGGCGCCTAATGTAACATTAATGCCTGGATAGATGTCTATAAGAGCAAGGTAGGCTTTGGGAATTATTTTCCTGTCCGGCACACAGTTTTATTCCGTCAGTACGTTTCAGAACATCGTGCACTCAGTTGGGGACTGAAAGACGCATTTCGGATGATTAAAGGTACTCTCCGACTTATTATTTCATTTCGTATCATACTGTTCCATTCCTAATCCTTCCAGGTCTTTTTTCTCGTCGATCTTGCGGGGAACCATTTCTATTCTTATCTTAACAGTCGACTTTATTTTCAGAATAGTTTGTAACACCACATCCCTAATACTTCTATTCTCTTCTGTTACGATTTTCCCATATTCCATGGACCACTTGAGAATACACATTTTCTGAGAATTGTTTCCAAAATGAGGGTCTGTGTTTGAGACCAGCATACTTCTTTTGAGTAGGAAACAAGGGAAGAGGAAGGAAGGAAGAAAGCTCTCTTTGTCTGTGGTAGTCTGGTTCTTCAATCCTTCACGCTATGCCTTCATTTGCTAGCAAGACGGCAGAATTCTTTTAGTTTGCCTACCGTTTAGTCCCCAGTTTTAAGGATGAGTTTGTCGATAGTTTCATTTTTACTACTGCACAGCACTTTTCGACTTTCTTTGATTTACCCTCTATCCGTGTCCTGTGATAACTACACAGTTCATCTCATTCGACACGTCCTACAATTCTTCCTCAGTTTCACAGATGACCACCCTTAAACCTTCGTTTCTTTCCGCCCTTATTTTTCGAACTAAAGGGCATGGTAGAGGATAAATACTGCATCTATGCCTTGCGCCCCTTTAATCTGAGCATTTCTCTCTTGGTCGTCCGCTCTTAATGTGTCCCCTTGGTTCGAGTATCTGATGTATTCTGCCCGATTCCCTGTAGTCAATGCTTATTTTATGAGGTTTCCAAAGATCTTGTGCCACTTTGCTCTGATGAAATCGATTGCAGGTGAAGAAAGCCTAGAAAGTTTTTTATTAGATGTAATTTTTATTCCAACTGCCAAAGATAACATCATAACTTTGTTTTTGCTTGCTTTATCAAAGCCAAACGTTCGTCAAGGCCTACATGCGACTTCAGTTTTTTTAAAGCACTGCTACAGTTAATTCCCTTGTTGCCTCGTTGACTAAAAATTCTCATTGTTAAACTGCAAACAAAATCTCACAGAATTTGTCCGTATTTTGTTGGTCATTTTTCATTTTTTCGCCTTGGCAACACCACCTTAATGTACGAGACGCTACCGTTGATGACTAGCTGTAATGGATTCGTGAACTTTTCGTCTGACATGTTTGTGTCATAGGAAGATATGTAACTGGGAAAAATTACCCTTTTGATCCCAAATGGCTGGCTCCTGGAGTGAAAATGAACCTTATGTTGCCTATGACGATTCAAACCAAATTATCAGCACCTCGACATTAACCATATGAAATTTTAAACTGTATAGTCCGATTGCCAATTATTGGTTAGTTAGTGGATTTGGGGGAGGGAGCTAAAAGCCAGATCACGCTCCCATCGTATAACGGAAGGAGGGCGAAGAAAGTCGGCAGTGCCCATTCAAAGAAACTATCCCGGCATTTTCCTGAAGCTATTTAGGGGAATCACGGAAAAACTAAATGAGGATGGCGGGACGCGGGTTTGAACGGTCGTCCTCCCGAATGCGAGTCCAGTGTACTAACCACTGCTCCTCCTCGCTCGGTGCCAGTTATTCTCAGGTTGTTTGTTTATCCCTAATTAACACTCTCTGAAAACAAACTGATGCACT
This sequence comes from Schistocerca americana, assembly GCF_021461395.2. Classification (NCBI taxonomy): domain Eukaryota; kingdom Metazoa; phylum Arthropoda; class Insecta; order Orthoptera; family Acrididae; genus Schistocerca; species Schistocerca americana. Next base: position 627,986,975 of record NC_060122.1, read on the forward strand.
CAGAATGGGAGGAGGAAACAGACGTTATTTCGGCGATTACGGAATCATGCAAAATTAACAAAGAACTTCGCAGTATCAGAGCACTTACTATCATGGCGTTGCAGCCCCTCTGCCAGGGTTCACGCACTGATTCGGCTGGGAAAGGTGTCATAAAATTGCTGTATCCTCTTCCGCACCAAACTCACCGACAACTGTTGCAGTAGGTCTTGATATCCTGGATGTTGAAACTGGTACCGAATTCACGTCCGTGTTGGTAGTGGGCAGGTCCGGGGATTCATTGACACGGGTGTATTTCAGCATGACACAGAGAGTTGTGTAGCAGGCGGGTTGTGCAATGACTTGCTGCTGGGTAGTGGGAGTCTTCTTAGCATTTGTCATGACACATTCGACTTCCACCAGTGGCATCCTGAGTTCGGATGATGGAGAGGGAGACTAAGGGCATTGTGCTGCAAAAAAACCATCGGTGATCGTAACAGTTTCTTCGTTGTTCCCTTACATCTGAACTGTATACAGGTTGCTACCGTTAGAGCGTGCAGAAATGTAACAGGACTTAGACAATTCTTCGCAGAATAACCTGAGGTAGGGAACCTGGGGTCGGAGAAGGCAGCTTAATGAGATATGGAAGTAGACTTGTCTACCTCTTTGTCTAGCATTACTATGTCCAGCTTATTTACAACTAGGGTGCGTACAGGGTTTACACGAACCGTGCTATTTACGAACGTGTACATTCTTTAGTTCCTGCAAGGAAACAAGGAGGACGAACCTCCATATCTTATACCTAGCAGCCTGAATAGTCATCTGTATAGTCACCTGTACTTGAGGTTCGTGCATAAAGTTCTTTGAGAACGACCCTTGGCTGTTCGTGAGAGAAAGTGGATACAACATGACAATGATCCGTCTCACTTTAGTGTGGATGTCCACAACCTTCCCAGTGCTGCATTTCCTAGTCGCTGGATCGGGACGATCTATTCCATAGCCCGCGAGGTCACCTGACCTGAACCCCCTTGATTATTTCCTGTGAGGATATCTAAAGTCACTTGTGGTTGAGATCCCAATGGATATGGAGATGAAATTAGTTGCCAGAGTTGTAGCTGCCTATGATGTGTTCCGAAATACACATGAAATATTTGTCAGGGTGCTTCAGAATCTTGTTCGCTGAAGTCATGCTTGCCTTGTGGTTGATGGCCGTCATTTTCAGCACATTTTGTAAGATTTAGTACTAATGGTACTTTCATTGTGTGAGTGGTGGTATTTGCAGTTAAGTGTCATTAATGGAAACAAAAAAGTACACAATAAAGCGATTTTATTCCCATTATCTCCTTATGCTGGCTTCTCCATCCCCAGGTTTCCTGCCTCAGATTCTTTAGTGGAGCATCCTCTACGTCCTGTTTAATTTTTGCACCTCCTTACGGAAACATCCTGTATGTACGCGTCGTTGGGCGCTGCCTGGAGTCGCCCATTTTTATCTTTGCAAGGGTGCGCATATGGCCGAGATGTTATTACGTTCCAGGTAACATTGAAGTGAAGAGATTGGTCGAATAAGATGACTGAAAATGGGCAGTCGGGTATACAGACATGGTCCTAGAGGGGGAATATCCTTGTGTTAACGTGATGAAGTACGTTTCAGAGGGGTGGGATAATTGTGGGCAACGCTATCAGCCACGACCATGGAGCAGGGTACCTTGCCACTGGCGACTATCGATCGAGGAAGCTATTAATTAATGGCAGTCATATTCATATAAATATCACGGTAGGGTAACGTCTCCTTGCCACAATCTACTGGATACGAAGTTTTGGTTCAGACTAGCCGGATCAGTTTGAACTGATCTTACTTAACGACATTTAAAGGTGACCTTTGGAGCGTTGTTCGGCAAATCACATCGGTTCTAGGCGCTACATTCTGGATCCGCTACGGTCGCAGGTTCGAATCCTGCCTCGGGAATGGATGTGTGTGATGTCCTTAGGTTAGTTAGGTTTAAGTAGTTCTAAGTTCTAGGGGACTGATGACCTTAGAAGTTAAGTCCCATAGTGCTCAGAGCCATTTGAACCATTTGAAATCACATAATTTAACCATTTTCTCGTCATCCTCCCATAATTTAGACTAGTTCTTTAAGTACATATTGACCTTTGTAGGTCAATTATTGTAAGTGTGTTGACTGGAGCGATGTTCGCCAAGTCACACTTTAGCTTTAAATATAATTCCGCTATCACTCCCTAAATTCAATGGCAGAGGTCACCAGGCCCAAATTATGATGGCAGTGTTCCACACACAGTTTCTACAGTGCGTGTGTGGATCACCTCCATGAAGACAAATTGAGTGCCCCATTGCCGCCACATATCCCCTACTTTAGTGTTTTCTGTAACTCATAAATATACCTTTGTCATGAAGCTCAATCAGGCATGTGAATTAGTTAATTTTGACTTGATTCTAGACCATTTCAGGTCAAAAATACTAATCTTGAATAATGACCATCTATTTTATAAGGCCCGTATTGCCGCATGTTACAGATTAGATGTAGACTTGTTCATAATTTCATTCATGACCATTTGTGTGATAAGTCAATAGGATGTTCATGCGTTGTAACCATAGCTAAGCAATTTCTTAACATTTACGTCTAAAAAAAAAGACCTAAGTTTGCGCTTAAGCCCAAAGTTTCCTAGACAGGCCATACGTTGTAAGCACGTGATGTCTTCCTCGTATCATGACCAACGAATACTTCACAGACGTCAAGACAGTCGATATAAGTACGTTCTGCACAGGATAACATATATACCCTTTTCCTCAGCTGTACCGTTCTTTTATTTCACTTTACTAGTAAATTCAAGGTCAGGAGTTAGGTTTGCGTCTTTTCCCAACAAGTACCCATCATATAGTTTGTACGCAGGCGCAAGGTATTGTGTCCGCCAAGGCGGGCCCCATGTCGCTACGGTCAGTTCCAGTACAGCACTCGTGGTTGCCGCATCGTGGTCGCGAAGTGGGGCCGAGGCAGCTTCAGATAAGTTTTTACACGCTGACGATAATTTATGGAATTGTAGTTTTAGCTTGACGATGTCCACTATGGACAAACGGAAGTTACATATATTCTGAAGAAGGTTGGGTTATTCGGACTGAAGCCTAAGTAAATCTAGGTAAACTATGCAACTGAGGCTGTTGGTTTTTAAAATGAAAATTAAATAAACTTTATATTGAGAATTAAGGTCGCTTTCTCCACACAGTTGGCAATGAAATCTTATAAAAGTATATCGTTCTCCATAAAAAGAAAAATGCATGCTTTAATATCCCATTTCATACAAGAGTTAAGAGTAGTATCCATACAAAAAAATGACCAACACCTCTCCCCGAAAACCTCGTTTTAGGTGCAGAAATTGCGTCAGCAACGCAAGTCTAAAAACAGAATCAGATTATCAGCTCGACACTTGAGAACTTTACGGCTTTCAGTCTCCTGGAGGAGACGAGTTCTCGTAAATCTATCTCAGCAGAAGTACGTAAACAACGTGCAGGGTGTGAGTTAATACCAAATCGACGGTTGTAAACGGAGGAGGTCGAGTGAGAAAACATTTCAGGCGCCGCGGTGCGGCGCTGCTGCGGCATCGGCCATTAGCAGATGGGCCTCTCATTTACATGGGTCGCGCAATTTAACTGCACACCCACCTACAAACACACACACACACACACACACACACACATACACACATGCACACATCTTCTGTGTAGGCGGTAGGGAGCTGCTCGCCGAGGAGAAGATTCGGGGGAGCAGGGTCTTCTTGCCCGCGACAGCACAGGAGGAATTTAATAACGCTCGCGAACTGAAACAAAGACGCGACGTTTCCAGACGGTAACGAAGGGACGCAGAGGTCGCTGCTGCTGTCGACGCCGACGCCAAAATAAATTACCGAGATTGCAGTCCCACCGGGCAGACTTTCTCATTTCATTAGGGCCGAAAGGGACGACGTATGGAGGATTGCCGGAGAACAACTCGGACGCCCTGAGCTCGCAGCGACGGCACTGGAATTGCTTTGCGGAGCGGAATTTGCCGCCTGGGCCGATGGCGACCCATCCAGGACCTGTCGCTGCAGAGATAATTAGAGCGGACTGTCTGGCAGAGCTTTGCCTGCAGTAATAACCTCAAAGAACTGTGTGCATTGCATAAGATTCTAGAGACACGTAGTCTCTGTATTTAAAATCGAACTAATAACCTCTTTATCTTAGCCAGTATGTCATCAGTTTAGTGAACACACTATCCATTTCAGGTTTCTATGTTGTGAGATATCCATTCAAAAAAGAATGCTTATGTTATAACATTACATGTCCACAAGGTCATTAGCATAGTGGTGTAACTTAGCTGTCAGAACATATCTAAAAACTAATTAATGACCCTTACAACAGAGATACAGCAGTAATAGCCACAGATCAACTCTTAAATAAGCTTTTATACAGTTTTCCATTATACAAATAACGCATATACCATGTGTACACAAAACTGCCAGGTTTTCATTCTTTTTTCACTAAACTTCATTAGTAATGATAGTAATATCATGAGTTCACATAGAAACATGTTATTTGAAGAAATGTTGCAAATCAACCATACTTGTAAACGATAAGTATGTCGACATTCAACCCAACTAGTAATTTGCTATTGTCCATTCAGATACCTTAGTTGAAAGCTTTCATTCTCCTCTTTCAAGCAAACGTTCTAGTTTTTCTGAATACTCATATTTCAAAAGTTATTTGTATACCTAGCTCGCTCATGATGAATTTGCAATGTCTTGAGAAACTATGACTGTTGATATAAAGAGCGAAAGCATTTTTGTATCGCAACATTTATTTTTATCGCTGTTATCAACAGAGTGTGCTAATGCCCTTATTATAGGAATGTAACAAAATTTCAGCCAGTGGAGATCATAAACAGCAAAAATTGTTCATACCTAGTATATCAAAGTGCTGTTTGTCGAAAAAGTCGTCAAGCATGAAGATCTAACATTAAAGTTCACAAAATATGTCGGTGTTGCTGTTAAAAAGCGAAACATGTAAAGCAGTTGATTTTCGGGCCAACTGATGTGTCAGGCTTCGCGGTCTGGTAGTTCACTGAGAATGTATAAATGTTTCTGTTAAGTCACAGGGTTGGGAAGACTATTTCTCTCTGTTGTTATTTCTTGTGTCAGACGGCATATTCAGTAACGATCACATAGCATTTTCCTATTACTCCGCAAGCAGCTGTGCAATACCTGGCGGAGGGTACTTCGTGCCAGTATTAGCGACTTTTATTCTTGTAGGGGACAATTGGAATACAGTATTCACACATGCTTTTCTAAGCCTCCTAATCTCTCTTATCACATTCGGCTGGTTCCTTCACGAGATGCACAATGGTGGTGGAGAATTGTCGCATAGTATTACTTAACTAAGATAATTAAAATATACCAAACGGATTTTAAGAAGACAAAGTCCCCTTTCTTATAAAGATTCCCTAGCTTAGCATGACTGTTACCCCTTTATATGGTCTATACAAACCTCATGCACATATAACACCGAAAGTACGTAGGTCAATGGACATTTTAGTGAAAGTATCTATTTGACTTATCAAATAATAGTAAGATATAAAGAAATAATTTTGAATGACGACCTATGTTGATAAGAATAAACTCATTCCACATGCAAAAAATCTCTCTCTTGCCTACATGGAATCCTGGAATTTGAAAAAGTTTTTCTACCTCAAATAAAACAAAAGCTTGTGAAATCTTTACTCCAGCCAAATCTGTGTTATACTGACGTAGTTCAGCGAGCAAATGTGAAAAACCCCTGTTGTGTCCAGCTTCCTTAAGATACATAACATATCGTTTTGTGATCACGACAGTCTTTTCTACGTCCAGTCAGACTTTACGCGGCTAGTGACGTGACGTGGGTTTCAGACGCGTTGTTTTCTCAATCTGACTATAGTCACGTGTGTCTTTAGTACCCTTCTACATACAGCAAATAACTATCACCATTCCGTAACTCCATTACCAGCTCGGATACGTGCACACCATAGATTACTTTTGCATGAGACTAAATCGTTCTCATCTTTAATTCTTCACGACTATAGAACAAATTACCCTGGACCAGAGTATTATCCAAAAGCGTTCTGCAATCACGAGATGTTTAAAGCTTTATCAGTTAACATCGGCGTAGCTCCAGTATCGGATTATCCCAAGCGATTTCCCCCTGCCCAACGGTGAAACTGCATCCCTGCAATGTTTTCAACACAGTCCGTGCTTTGTTATTGACTGTCGATTTCTGTCTGCTTCAATTCAACTGACCTGCTAACCTTACACTCTTATCCTTAAAAAAAAATTCAAATGGCCCTGAGCACTATGGGTCATCAGTCCCCTAGAACTTAGAACTACTTAAACCTAACTAACCTAAGGACATCACACAACACCCAGTCATCACGAGGCAGAGAAAATCCCTGACCCCGCCGGGAATCGAACCCGGGAACCCGGGCGCGGGAAGCGAGAACGCTACCGCACGACCACGAGCTGCGGACTCTTATCCTTAGCTCTTCGTCTTACCACTCGACTTTTTCTCCGTATTTGATATGTTCTGCATTGCTGGCATACATATCTGTTAGATGTCATTCTTCAAATTCGACATGAAAGTTGAAATAACTTAACACAATGTTCGTACGACTGACTTCTCTTAAAATCATATTTTCAACGTCGTGTTCTTGTTATTGTGTTCAGGCCTAAGACTGGTTTGATGCAACTCTCCACAGAAGTCACCGTCTCTGCAAGTCTTTTCATTTCCGCGCAGCTACAGCAGTCTGCATTCATTCTTCCAGCTTATTGGATTCGAGCCTGTTTCCCTCGACGGTTTGTATCACTCTTGCATTTAGTCATTACCGAACTGACGATTCCTTACGTCTCAGGATATGTCTCAACAACCTATCCTTTCTTCTAACCTCTCCTCAATTAGATTCATTACTTTCTCATCATTATTCGATCTCCCACCTAATCTTCAGCATAACTATCTTGGTTCATCCATAAATGAAAGCACAGGGTACGTTTCACTCCTTATTAATCTATGTATTTCAGCAGTTTACAAACATACGGTGCACATACTAATTTAAATGTTTATCCTTATCTCCAAATATAGAAGCCAACACACAAACCACGCTGTCACTTCATCAACCAGCGTCTCCCCGTTACTGCGCTATTACCTTATAGTTTCGTTATGATACTCGAAAATAGACTCACTCATAGTAAAGCTATGGACAAATACATTGAAACATATATGTTCAGATAGAAGTATTATTTGAGCATTTACATTTACATAATGAATGAATCAAAATAATAAAGGAAGTAAACTGTACAGGCTACCTACAGATAAACCTTTACACTAACAAATAAATTTATATTCGATGGTAACAAGTTTCTTTCAGACATGCTTTGCTTGCTATCGTCAAGAATGTTTCGAATGGCTTTGAGCACTACGGGACTTAATCGCTGAGGTCATCAGTCCCCTAGAACTATTTAAACCTAACCAACCTAAGGACAGCACACACATCCATGCCCGAGGCAGGATTCGAACCAGCTATTGTCATTCTTATTTCCCGTCAACGTTTATTTAGCTGTCCAAATAGTAAAAGTATCTCATTAATTTTAGTGTTTCGTTTCCAAATCTGTTTCCGTCATCATCTCCCGATTTAGTTCAATTACATTCCCTTACCATTGTTTTACTTTTCTTCATATTTATCTTAAAAACTCTTTTGTAGCAACCATCCACTCTACTGAACTGTTCTTCCAAATCTTTTGACATCTGTGTTAGAATGAAAATGTCCGCATAACCTCAAAGTTTTTCTTCTTCTCCTTGAACTTAAATGCCTTCTCCACATTGTTCCCTGCGTTACCCTACTACTATCTCAAAGTACAGATAACATCACGGGTAGGCAACAACCCTCTTTTATTCAGTTTTCTATAACTATTCCCCTTTCATGTCTGTAGACTCTCATAACTGCAGTTTCGTTCTTGTACAACTTGTAGATCATCTTTCGCTTTTGTATTTCATCACTGATACCACCAAATTTCAAAGAGTGAGCGCGGTCGAAATTATTTCAGTAGATCCGCAAATGTTATAAACGTAAGTTTAGTTGTCATCACCCGAACGCCTTAGATGAGTCATAGTGTCAGTACTGTTTAGCGTTTTCCTGTGTTTTCCGGAACCCAAAGTGATTTTACCTAATGTCGGTTTCTCCCAGTAATTTTTCATTTTTCTGTGAAATATTCGTCTCAATATTTTGCAACTACGACTCATTAAACCTATGGTTTGATAATATTCACACAGCTCATCACTGTCTTCTTTGAACGTCTTATCACTGATCATTGAAGTCTGAGGGTATTCTACAAGTGTCACTTATCTTGCATATGAGGTGGAACAGTTTTATCTTGGTTCGTTCTACCAATGTTCTCAATAATTGTTTCTGTGCTGCGTAAAATTCTTTTTATAATACGTATTTCTCTTGTCACCTTTATATGCTTTCACTTTATTTTCGATGCTAAAGCCTTCAGGTTTGTTTTTCTCACGTCGTCTATTTCTATATTCCTCCAATCTTTGTTTCGTTCTGGCTTGCCAACATAGCAAGGCCTCCTTGCCTGTTTTGACAAGGCCATGTAACTACTGAAAACGACGCTGCCTGTCTTCAGGAACTACAGTTTAGTCTGACCTCTCCGTAGATACCTCTCCGAAATGGTTGCACCTATGACACGCCTATCTACAATGCGCGGTTGTTTCGAATCTTTGTCAGCCTTCTTTTTCCCCTCGTTCTAGTATGAAAACTATGAAAGTAAATTTATCTGAGAAAACCACCTTTTTTGTTCGAGGGTAAAAGAGCACAAATGTTCATACGATTGGCGCATATATACGCTATATCGTAATGTGCAGTGCACTCACTTTGGCGGTGAGTTAGGTTGATTATGAAGTTATTATTTCACTTCCATGATTCAACATACTAATAATACATTTTTCTCTGTTTCTTGATCATCATTGTAGGTATTGGTATCATATAATAGTCATGTATCTGACAACGAAAGCTGTTGGGTTGTTAGGACGCACATTCCTTTATTGTTAATCTAAACACACAGGAGGTAGCATGGATCAGACAAAAAAAGGGCCAGAAGACATGGCGTGTAGAACGCAAAACTTCAGAACAACAACCACTTTTCTGGGTAAAAGAGTTGTGTGACACAGTATCGACGCTGAACAAGTGCTGGTAGCTCTTAAGGTATGCATTTTCGAACCAACGTTTACAGGACATTATTGTCTTCTTTTGGTCCACACTACCACCACTGAAATTATGAAATCCTTTTTTTTTACATTTTATGTTTATAAACATGTCCGCCTTTGTAGCTGGTTGGTCAGCGTAGATAGCTGTCTTGTGGAGGACCCGGGTTCCCTTCCAGGTACTGGCAAGCATTCTGCCTTAGTGGGACGACTGGTACGGGGTGCACTCAGTCTGGCTATGTCAAATGAGGAGCTACTTCAGCGAGTAGTAGCGGCTCCACGCACTGGAAAGTCTGTAAAATGGCTGAGAAAGCGGTATGCTGTCCCCATGTCCCTCCATACTTCATCTGCAGGAGCCCACAAGGCAGAGGATCACGTGGTGGCCAGTAGACATCCCTCGGGCTTTGACGGCCTGGCAAGGAGCACGTTATTCATGAAATTGCATCTTTGTGAGAGCTTTTCCGTAAATAATTTAAGTGTTATCTTACAACTTAATTATTTATGTTATGTTTCGTCAGTCGTGAGGTAGTGGAGAGAAGTTTCTACACTGCATTTCGTGACTGATAAAAACGTTATCTAAATAATTACATTGCAAATTAAAATAGTATTTGCAAAAGTCTCACCAAGATGGACATTAGGAAATATAATTAGATGAATGATCAAGGAATGAGCGTCCGATGTCGCGACTCGTTAAATCCTTATTAATAAGTTGAATCAGTTCAATGAAATGATAAAGTTACAATTTATTTATTTAGCTCACTGACCAAGATGACTAATTCATTGGCGCACTGCCCGTTAAAATATGGTGTACATAGGCGCCAATCGTTTATACGCCTTTACTTACTCTCGAACAGGAAACGGGGTTTCTTCTCAGATAAATCTACTTTTATATTTTACACAGTGGCATAATGAAGCAAATGAGAAAAGGAGGCTGATAGAGAATCAAAACTCGAGTGCAGAGCATCTTTGGATTATTACAACTGCTGTGGTAGATATTATTACTACCGCAAGTTTCGTAGATTCACCTCATGTGGTGTTACACATTCATCTCCAGTAATGCCGGATTTACTCGTTTCTTCTATTTTGCAATGGTTCTTAGTATTAATCCCGAATTCTTAAACAATTTGACTTGGTCCAGACCATCGTAACGAATGTTGTACTCAGGTAATATTGGGTTCTTAATGTTAATTACGGACGTAATATTGCATTTATTCGCAGTTAAGGAAATCTATCGTTAATTACACTTAAATGAAAATTGTTCCCATATCTCTTTGCTGTTTCTTACGACCGTCTAGGGACGATAATTATCGGAAGTCGACAATATCGTCATCTAAAAATTTCAGAATTATATCTTCTTACATTGTAAATACTTTATGTATATTGAGAACATTAGGTCCTGTTACACTTCTTTGGTGTTTATCTAAGGTTACTATTATTTTTGATGAACAGTAGACATCCTGTATAACGTACTGAAGTCTATTTGTAAAAAATACGTCAATCCAGTCGCATGTCTGTAGAGATGCTCCATATTATCGTATTTGGTTATTAATAGATGATGTGGCAGTGTTGAACCACTTCCATCAATGACATATATTTGTCCTTCTGCTTCCATAGCTTTCACGATATCGTATACGATTAATGCCAATTGTTTGTAACGAGAGGTCATATTCTGAATCCATGCTGTTTCTTTGTCAGGCTAGTTCTCTACAAAGCCTGTTGTTGCAAGTCTAATCGATGCATACCGGGCCCTCTGGACAGTGGGCGGCTTGGAATTAACTCCCCTAATGGCCTGTCCCTGGCGCTGATAAGACCCTCTGGGACTTCCTTGAGGTGGGCGGCGCCGCTGGCGTTTCGGCCGCCTGTTGCGCTTCCTCCTCAGGCACCGCTGCGGAAGCCTGCATAATGAACCACTTGCCCGGCTATGTGCACCTCCCACCCCGTGTCCTCCCCTCCCTCTACTGTTCTGTTCTGTTCTGCCCTGCCAACTTGTGGCTCAAGCTGGCCCTACACAGACTCTAGGGGGGGGGGGGGGACCGGGAATCACTTTACTTCCACCTCCAGAGGTCTGCGGCTGGCTAACTGTCGGCGCACAGAATCTATTTCCTTTTATTCGCATTTATTTCACTTCAGAGAAGTCAGTAGCCCCAAAATTGTGTGCGGGAACCCATAAGAAAGAACCCTCTCAATGGAGAAGGGATGGTACGCATTCGTTTGGAAAACAGCAGCGCCATCGTAAGTGGAAGTAAGTCTAGTTCACTCATGAACCACACTGTAACAAGCCAACTATAAAATTTACAGAACAATAAAAGAACTTCCGAATATTCGTATCCGGGTTTATCGCCTAGTTCGTTATTCGACTCTTGCGTTTAAATCAATCCCTCAGTGTCATGTAACACCTGCAGACATAAGGAATATCTAATGGTCAAATGAAATAATTTTGAGGAAAATACACAACGGATATGCACAGCGCGGCAGATATTTTGGTATCGCTATTTTCCCGGAAGCAACGCACCTGAACGACGCACCCGGTCTGCCATCTGATAATTGACCAAAGCTTCCGAAGCAAGTTCTAAATTAGGGCCATTTCTATTACGTCTTCTGATGAGTTGACGCTGAGTTGTAGCCCAGCAAATTTAAATGTCTGTAAATTCATCACTTTTACATCTAATACCACCAGAGGATCTGAAATTATCCTGTTAGTTGTTCACTACTTGTAGCCGGATATGAAACTTTGCAACGCACTGCTTGATAATGATGCTACAACTTCCAGGATTAGAAAACACGCCCATGTTAATGGGAGACTACCATGAGATGTAAAAGCAACGTCGGGAGCGACAACATTGGAAGCTGCATCAAGCATACATATTATACTATCTGATACAACAATGTCTTAACACCAGAGAACTATGGCGAAAAGTAATATAAGCTTCAGGGGTAGACACTTGGTGCAACAACAGGCATTTGATCGTTTACATGAACAAATGTAATTTGTTACTGACTTACGGGCATAAATACTCACTACTGTTCGTCTGCACGGTTTGTGATATAAGTCTGGGAAAAGCCACACTATCTAGTCGTTGTGATTGTGGAGCGACTGCAAGAAAACGCTGCGAAAAGAGATTCCAGATTCATCAGACTAATGCCAAGTAAACATAATTCGCACAAGAAACAAATAGTTTAAACAACATTCGTTCACTTCATTCATGAGTACCGTTCATCACACTTGAAACATTGGCGTTTAGGATGAAAAGGAGAGACAGAGAAGGTGCAAAGAAGAACGATGTGTTTCGTTGCCGGTTTTTTGCAAGCACGACAAACTGTTTGAGATGACCATCACACTCCAGTAGCGAACGTTACAAGAAAAGAGTTTTAGGTCATGGAGAGATTTAGCGTTAAAATCCTGAGTGAGCGCGTTGCAAGAAGAGTCAGGCAACGCATTACTTTGTTTGCTTCCATATAAGCCTCTCGAAATAATGACCACTACGAGGAATCCAGTCACATCAAGCTCACAGGTTTATAGACTATCGATTTAACCACGAACCTCTAATGAGTGGAACAGGAAATGGTGGGGAGACAGATTATGCTTCGACCAGAAGTACCTTCCAGCTCACATTTTAAGGCAGCTTCCAGTGTATGGATATAGATGTGCCCTTACACAATGACATGTTTCATAATCTGCTTCCAGGACAGCTGTTTAAAATATACGATGGTCATTTAAAAAATTCTGCCCAGCGTGAAATTATGGTTCAAGTATTATTTTTATTTCACAGAATGATATTACAGGACTTCAGTGTAACCTCCATTCTCCTCAGTTACAGTGGCCCAGCATTTCCGCTAGCCTTGTATCTCCGTTAGGAAAAATGGTTCAGATGGCTCTGAGGACTGTGGGACTTAACTTCTGAGGTCATCAGTCTCCTAGAACTTAGAACTACTTAAACCTAACTAACCTAAGGACATCACACACATCCAAGCGCTAGGCAGGATCCGAACCTGAGACCGTAGCGGTCGCACTGTTCCAGAGTGTAGCGCCTAGAACCGCTCGGCCACTTCGGCCGGTTCTCCGTTAGGACGCCATCTTCACAGATCTGTGAGATTACTCGGGTCACTGCATCCGAAGTTCTTCTGGTCAATGGTTTGAAACCACTCAGTGTGGTTTCTTGAGTTTTGGAAACTAATCGAAGGCTGGTGCACTCATTTCCGATCCATAATTCTCCATAACACTGTGTTCTGTTTCTACAATATTCGGTCTAGTGTTATCATGCAAAATGAGCATTCCATTTGCGATTTTGTCGGATCATCTGTGGCGAGTCATTTAATATTCGCAGAAAATCCGTGTAGCATGACGCTGTTACAGGGAACTCTATCTGTTGCCATCACTTCATTCTTGTCGTAAGTCATATCATCAGCTTGATTTCGGCCAGTTGGCGACGGCATATTTTAGCCGAGGAGAGTCAGGACGTTTCCACTGGGAGGGCTGTGATTTCAGTTCCCACTCGAATCCTTCTCTCATCTGTTTAAAAACTGATCGACCTGCGTCTCGTAGCAATGTAGCAACTATTATGCGATTCTCTTCAGATTTGCTTTTTGATGTTCACTGAGATCTTGAGAATCTCGTTTTGCATCCAATTTTCTCGTATGTAGTTTCTCAGCTGTAGTTCCGAACAACAGAGAACAGATGTGTTTGCTTAAATTGCAAATTCTTCACAGGTTTCGCGTCAATCTTCTTGCAATATGTCGTCGGTAATGACACAGGAAATGTAGTCTGTTACAGTCATTGGATGTCGTTGGGTTGTTTTCAGTACTTGCGCAGAGTTCACAGAAATGTGAAGCCCACAGTGACACTGTGCTACCTCCACAATCGAAACAGCTCGTCGTGAAATTTGGTAGCTGACTTTCCCTGCAAACTATCAATTTTGATATGCGACTGGGTGCTTAATAGTAATGCCTACGAGTTTTGTATGGGAAAACCCTTAAATATTTTTAAATAAAACAAACGGTAATAACATTCTGTTGTTCTTCGCACCTACACATGTGCAGTCCTCTGGCGTTAGAGGGTTTAGAACAGTAGCGTGTGACACCGCGGTTGTCGGTGTGTAACGTAACAACGTTGGTGCGTAAGAAACAGCGTGATGTAACCGAGTTTCGAAATCGAAGAGTTCGTCTACACACGGAGCTCTCTCTCCTTCAGCCTGACAATGGCAGACCACACAAGATCGCTGCGACATCTTCAACAATCCGACGCCTTGGGTTCCCTTTCATCGATCAACCTCTGTACAGTCCCGACTTGCATTCATCCCATTTTCATCTGTTTCCAGAACTGAAAACAACATCTTTCTTCACATTGATGGTGCTGATGTGTTACAGGGAGAGGTGAGGTTGTCGCTCCGTCAACAAAGTCAAACATTCTACAGTCAAGCAACGAACAAACTGGTCTCTCGTTGGGAGAAATGTGTTTGTCGTCAAGCTGCCTATGTTCGGAAATATATGTAGTCATGAGAAAAAATGTGTAGAGTGTTAATAACTTTTGTTTTATTTTAAAAAATCTTAAGAGTTTTCACATTAAAATATCGGAGGCGTTAGTTTTCAGTACGCCGTCGTAAGACCGTTGGTCGAAACGTGAGATTTGACTTGAGTCATTTTCTCCCTCCGTTCCAAACCAGAATACTCATCCGAACATAAATCATCATAACCCTGAAAACACGTGGTTATACTTACGTGTCTGGCATGCAAGTAACGCTTCACACCATGAAATCGTTCCACTGATACGGAAACGCATGCGCTCTGAACAGAAGTTTAGAAATGGCGCTCGTGTAACCAAATAAACGTTATCTGCCGCACCTGGAAACAAAAGTTGTGACATCTTGCGGCAGTGTTAGGATGAGTCTGTAAGAGCTGATTAGACAAGGAAAGCAGGACAAATTATGCCAACATTGCTTAACCGTTATCACAGGGCATTACAGCCTATGATTTTTCGTCGAAACTGCTACTATATGGGAAACACTATTCTGTCCAGCTCACGTAATACCAATAATTTAGACCCTCATTCCATCGCACTTAGCAGCATACAGGTGTATACATGCCGTGCGACACAGTCTGTGCCAGCTAATGACTGTAAGAAAGAGGCCATTTGTAGCACAAGATGAGGCAACCACCTGTTAACGACGGATTTTGACGCCAGTAGCTGTATGGTTCAAATGGCTCTGAACACTATGGGACTCAACTTCTGAGGTCATCAGTCCCCTAGAACTTAGAACTACTTAAACCTAACTAACCTAAGGACATCACACACATCCATGCCCGAGGCAGGATTCGAACCTTCGACCGTAGCGGTCTCGCGGTTCCAGACTGTAGCGCCTAGACCCGCACGGCCACTCTGGCCGGCAGTAGCTGTATGTTCCCACTTGAGCTAAAGTCCACACCCAATGCACCTGGTCCCTTCCTATCGTAGTAGCACCATCTGGGTGACCACTTTCTCCTGACAGCCACCCTCCTGATGGGGCACGAATTTACGCCTGGGTCAGGTGGCTATCCAGCGGGCCTACATTGTCCCTAACCATTGTTGCGTTAGGCCCATGTCACCGTTTCCGGTCATGCCGGGCACATCGGTTTAAAGAATATCTCTCCTGGTGTGTCGTCTCTGTGGCCAGCGAGGAGCTGCCTCTGTCAGCCATCATGGAGTGCACAAACCTTGCGACTGACCTCTGTGGCCGCTCTGACGCTAGCAGATGCTGCCACCCACACACATTGCCTGCCTGGCCAGCAAGCAGCTAACGCCAGCACCTTGTGCGCCCGTAGTGACCTATGGCACAGTGAACAACAGCCTTTTCTCCAATTGCGATTTAATCTTTGTAAATGACAAAAACAAAAGGGTATTTAACTAGAGATATTACAGTGACGTATAGCCATACCACTCCAGCCACCACTACCTGCACAGGCCACGTCACAGTGGGGAAATGGCTCTTCAAACTGACGTGCCAGCAACCGATTCACCTGCCACCATATAGGTCACTTCCCTACTCTACATTCCTTTTTAGGGTTCGGTATCTCGGTCGGTGAAAGCGGAACCTTTATAGGACCAGTTTGTTGTCCGTCTGTCCGTATGTATGTCTGTACGACTGTTAAAAATACTTTTCCTCAGGGGAGACTAGACGTTGAAATTTGTCACATACTAAGGTCTATGGTCCCTTTCGGGTGTAAAACAATGACGCTTTTAAGTCAATGCAATCAAAAGATACGGCTATGTAGATCACATATTTTAATATTCGGAAACTCACTCATGGATACCTGTAGGGCAATTTCCCTTGGCCTAGAATCATGAAATTTGGCAAAAGACAATGCTTCGCAATACAAGTAAAGGAAAAAGTCGCAAATTGTTAATTTGTAACTATAGCACAGGAAAGAAATAATTTCGTCAGTTGTTATCTGGTGTCAAACTTGAAATTAAACAATGATGATGGATAAATTCCGAAAAGCGTCATATGAGCAACAAGGTCATTCCTTCCCTGATGTTCGACTTTTAACGTTTCAACGCCGTCAGCCTTAATAGAAAAATTACTGATTATGATTCTAATGGCCGACTGCCTCCTGCACGACTTTGCGGGATATTTATATTATTGAGAGTAAAACATACTCGAAATTCTTCGAATAACTGGGACCGATATCTTGCCGGAATCATAGCTGACGCTACAGTCGCAGGTTGGAATCCTGCCTCGGACATGGATGTGTGTGATGTCCTTAGATTAGTTAGGTTTCAGTAGTTCTAAGTTCTAGGGGACTGATGACCTGAGATGTTAAGTCCCATAGTGCTCAGAGCCATTTGAACCAATCATAGCTGATAACAGGTAAAAATGGTCTAGATTCTTCCTTACCGGAATGGATGAACCGTCTATATACATAATTAAATTCATTTGGAACTCTCAGTGTGCACGCTCTGCACATACCTGGCCAATTATTTTATATGTATCAGCCGTTCAGGTGGTTTGATACTGTCGAAAATCGTATCCTATCAAGTATACACCTTTTGAGATCCACAAAACTATTACACTCAATCTGTTTATTCTAACCTTCTCCCGCCTCTACTATTTTGCACATATACTGTTCCTATCAGCATAAAGTTTCCTTTGAGACCCTAGCAGATGTGTCACTCATCCATCCGCCGTGTGGTAGGGGTCTTCCATCATTTATTGTTTGATATAATCTTCTCAGAACTTTATCAACTCGTACTTTACCCGTTCACTTGACTTTTAAAAGTGTTCGATAACGCTACCTTTCAAATGCTTTCAATTTCTTCTTCTCCAGTTGTCCAATGATCCATATTTTCCTTCCATCCAAAGCAGTCCTACAATGTGCACACTCCTTCCTGAGAAGCAGTTGCCCACATAAAATTTGCTGTTTGCATCGGTGAAAAGCTTCCATATTCCTAGGTATTCCTGAGAAAGTTTGGCACTGTTATTAATAAAGTGCATTATTTTAATGCTTGCTCAGAATAGCAACTTCTAACTATCTGCACACTTAAGGATGTGCAGAAATGGAAACTTTGTTACTATTAACAATTTATAAAAATACGTAGAGTAAAAAATGAACTACTGCGGAAGAGGGACAGACGTGGAGTAGGGAGTAGAGGAAAGAGTGAGATATGAAGAGAGTTGTAAGATGAGTGACGCAGTAACTTTGACCACCAGTGTTGAAAAGCAACTTATATCGCCAAGACTCAGTAAGACCCCAGTCCATGAACAATTATAAAAAAAATTGTGAGTGAATTACCTGCATTGTAGGCAGTAATATTCTGCAGATCTCTTGAGGAAGCATACGAGTACGTTCTCGTGATTGGGAAAGATGGCAGATCCTTGTAAAAGGAAGTAGAAATGATGCACGTAACTACGGTTGAATATATTTATATTTATAGAAAAATTGTTCAAATGGCTCGGAGCACTATGGGAACATCTGAGGTCATCAGTCCCCTAGACTTAGAACTACTTAAACCTAACTGACCTAAGGACATCACACACATGCATGCCCGAGGCAGGATTCGAACCTGCGACCGTAGCAGCATATTTCTAGCAGAATACTAGAATATATTGTGAGTTCAGATTTTATGACCTACCCGTAACAGAAATACCCGTGTCGATTAGTTTGACTGGTGTTAGAAAGTAACATATATTATGGAACATCTTAAGTGTCATACACCTGAAGAGAGATACCACAGAGCTCGGAAAAACCAGCTTAGAAAGCTTTAACACCGGTCCTCAGAAGCAGTAACTACTAATATTCTTCATCGCTCTACTCATCTATTACTCAGAGTTTGTGCTGATATTATTAGGCAGTAGAGCCATATAGGTAGGGAGGATTTCCAAGTACCATGCTAGATTGAAGAGGAAGAAACATCAATGCGTGGTACAGCAAAATATTTACCCTGTGCGAGATATATGCACGCCGCAGTCACTTGCAGAGTATTGACGTATTACCTCCACTCCTCACCGGCATCTTCTACCTTATCTTTTAATCAATTAGAGTTAAATAAAGTTCACGGCAGAGGGGGAATGACGTGGTTTCCTCACATCAAATAAGCATGTGGCTCTCCAGTTGAGCGTTGTCCCTGAACCAACATGCGCACTGAATTTTATACCCTGAAGTGACAAAAGTCACGGGATGCCTCCGAATGTTATAGTTGGGCTCCTCTAGCCGGGCGTAGTGCAGCAACGAAGGTTGGTATGGACTCATCAAGTCGCTGGAAGTCCTCTGCAGAAATACTGAACATTGCTGGCCCTATAGTCGTTCTTAACTGCAGGACGTTGTGCAGGAACGGACCTCTCGATTATGTCCCATAAACGTTCGATGGGATTCATGCTGCGCGATCTGTAAGGCCAAATCACTCGCACGAATTGTTCTGAATGTTCTTAAACCCAGTCGCGAATAAATGTGGCATGGTTACATAACATCGTTGTTTGGCAACATGAAGTCCATGAACGCCTGGAAATGGTCTCCAAGTAGCCGAGCACAACCATTTCCAGTCAATGATTAGTTCAGTTGGACCAGAAGACCCAGTCCATTCCACGTAAACACAAATCCACACCATTACAGAGCCATCACTAGACTGTACAGTGCCTTGTTGACAACTTGGGTCCATGGCTTCGTGGGTCTACGCCACACTTGAATTCTACCCTGAGGTTTTCCATTAGTCTGGGTCCAACTTATATGACCACGTGCTCATGGAAGGCGCTGCAGGCGATATCATGCTGTTAAGCAGAGGCACTCATGTCAGTCGTCTGCTGCCATATACCATTAACGCCAAATTTTGTAGCAGTGTTCCAACGAATAAGTTCGTCCTACGTCCCACATTTATTTCTTGGATTATTTAACGCAGTGTTGCTTGTCTATTATAGTTGACAATTCCACGCAAACGTTGCTTCATTTTGACTTTACGTGAAGGCTGTCGGCCACTGCGTTGTCCGTGATGAGAGGTAATGCTTGAAATTTGGTGTTCTCGGCACACTCTTCACCGTGTGGATCTCGGAGTATTGAATTCCCTAACGATTTCCGAAATGGAATGTCCATGCATGTCTCTCTAACTACTATGCCGCGTTCAGTGTCTGTTAATTCCCGTCGTGCGGCCAAATTCACGTCGGAAACCTTTTGACATGAATTACCTGAAAACAAACGATACCTCCGCCAATGCGCTGCCGTTTTATACCTAGTGTGTGAAACACTACCATCCTCTGTGTATGTGCATATTGGCATGTCATGACTTCAGTCACCTCCGTCTGCGTATACAGAAGTATATTTAACGACTGTTCTGAAACGATAATTACCACTCACATTAATTATAGTTCATTTTTTCACTTTTAACCACTTTCTGGTCCCTAACTAGTCTCTCTAGTCCAGTAACACTCATCTCGCTTAGCCACGTAAGTCAGTTTCTTTCAACTACACTCCTGGAAATTGAAATAAGAACACCGTGAATTCATTGTCCCAGGAAGGGGAAACTTTATTGACACATTCCTGGGGTCAGATACATCACATGATCACACTGACAGAACCACAGGCACATAGACACAGGCAACAGAGCATGCACAATGTCGGCACTAGTACAGTGTATATCCACCTTTCGCAGCAATGCAGGCTGCTATTCTCCCATGGAGACGATCGTAGAGATGCTGGATGTAGTCCTGTGGAACGGCTTGCCATCCCATTTCCAGCTGGCGCCTCAGTTGGACCAGCGTTCGCGCTGGACGTGCAGACCGCGTGAGACGACGCTTCATCCAGTCCCAAACATGCTCAATGGGGGATAGATCCGGAGATCTAGCTGGCCAGGGTAGTTGACTTACACCTTCTAGAGCACGTTGGGTGGCACGGGATACATGCGGACGTGCATTGTCCTGTTGGAACAGCAAGTTCCCTTGCCGGTCTAGGAATGCTAGAACGATGGGTTCGATGACGGTTTGGATGTACCGTGCACTATTCAGTGTCCCCTCGACGATCACCAGTGGTGTACGGCCAGTGTAGGAGATCGCTCCCCACACCATGATGCCGGGTGTTGGCCCTGTGTGCCTCGGTCGTATGCAGTCCTGATTGTGGCGCTCACCTGCACGGCGCCAAACACGCATACGACCATCATTGGCACCAAGGCAGAAGCGACTCTCATCGCTGAAGACGACACGTCTCCATTCGTCCCTCCATTCACGCCTGTCGCGACACCACTGGAGGCGGGCCGCACGATGTTGGGGCGTGAGCGAAAGACGGCCTAACGGTGTGCGGGACCGTAGCCCAGCTTCATGGAGGTGGTTGCGAATGGTCCTCGCCGATACCCCAGGAGCAACAGTGTCCCTAATTTGCTGCGAAGTGGTGGTGCGGTCCCCTACGGCACTGCGTAGGATCCTACGGTCTTGGCGTGCATCCGTGCGTCGCTGTGGTCCGGTCCCAGGTCGACGGGCACGTGCACCTTCCGCCGACCACTGGCGACAACATCGATGTACTGTGGAGACCTCACGCCCCACGTGTTGAGCAATTCGGCGGTACATCCACCCGGCCTCCCGCATGCCCACTATACGCCCTCGCTCAAAGTCCGTCAACTGCACATACGGTTCACGTCCACGCTGTCGCGGCATGCTACCAGTGTTAAAGACTGCGATGGAGCTCCGTATGCCACGGCAAACTGGCTGACACTGACGGCGGCGGTGCACAAATGCTGCGCAGCTAGCGCCATTCGACGGCCAACACCGCGGTTCCTGGTGTGTCCGCTGTGCCGTGCGTGTGATCATTGCTTGTACAGCCCTCTCGCAGTGTCCGGAGCAAGTGTGGTGGGTCTGACACACCGGTGTCAATGTGTTCTTTTTTCCATTTCCAGGAGTGTATTTCACCGTAAGAGTATTTCAGTAATTCTAATTACTTCGCCATTAGCTTTCCAACATTACTTCTGATTATCAATTTTTATAGACAGATGGCTTAGAAATCGGTTTGCAACGTTCTGCTAATGAATGCCATGTAGATGACACTTCTAACTGCTCAAATCCCACGATTACACGCAATATTTTTTCACAAAACTACTTCTCATGAATTCTGAATGGCAATGTGTCTCACATACTTCAGATTATTACATTCAGACTCGTAATGCTTCAGGATTAAACTTCTGTCCACGCTTCTATGCTGCAGCCCAATCGTCGTCCTTCACCGCTAGTCAACCACTGACACAGTACGACATCAAACGTGGTCTACCTGCCATTCGTCGATCGCTAGCGCGAAATTGTAGCTGTCAGAACCCTCTAGAACATTATAGATATCATAACAACAAGAAGTAACTCCAATATGGTTCTTTAGTTAGATCATCGACTATGGTACCGTAACAAAATTTACTGTAAACTGCCATACAATATCACACCCAAGCCGCACATTTCACTATTGCTAATCAGACAGTCAAACATTACTAGTCTCGGAAATTTTTGGTCCACACACGGTATCTGAGTACCACATCCAGGTTTTCAACAGGGTTCTTGTGTGCACTGTAGGAAATACGCGTGTACTTTCTCATAGCATTAAGTGCGCTGCTGAATTGTCCCCTTTTGCTGGCTCGTATTCCTTGTGAATGTAAGGCCAATATTTCGTCTAAAAATGGCTTGTGTTTGGACACTTGCTTTCTTACAACTTTCCATAGATACCTTGCCTCCATCTTTTTCAGATCAGTTTGGTGTAACTGCAATTAAATGGTTCAAATGGCTCTGAGTACTATGGGACTTAACATCTGAGGTCTTCAGTCCCCTAGAACCACTTAACTAAGGACATCACACACATCCATGCCCGACGCAGGATTCGAACCTGCGACCGTAACAGTCGCGCGGTTCCGGACTGACGTGCCTAGAGCCGCTCGGCCACACCGGACGGTTATTTCATCTACTTGACGACAGAAAGGCATCGACCTGAAAGCTGCTCGTTCAGGTGCCTCTACAGGAAATGGTCCCTATATTTTTTTGTTCCAACAGATGGTTATGGCGTACACGTCGCCACCACTCCAATTTGCTCGCAATACAGTGTGTAGTGATTTAAAAGTATCACCATACTTCTTAGAAAAGTTTCGAACAGTATCGTGGTACTTATTTTCGGTTTATAGGTTCCCTTCAGACAGTTTGACTCAAAAGTTAATGAAAAGATGGGTTTATAACTCTCACTTTTCAAAGGGCGTGGTGAGCTTACGATAAGCTCTACGGATTGATATCCTATAAGACACGAGAGGAGCAACTCGTCTGGCTCCTGACTTTCGCGACCGTAAAAGTTCACATTATCTTGAGTGCGTCAGTTTTATTCGCACTGAGCAATTAGACTTGGAAAATTTAAGGACAACCAGGTTCTAGGTAATTATGTACGTTTCATAATTATCTCAGTGAGATGGCGGCAATGGCGGCTCAGCAAATATCGCCCTAGGTGGTTAATTTCCTTCGTACAATAAGACTCACCCGCACTTTCACTGTAAATCCTGTCAATAACACATCAAGGATATTAGTGGTAGAATATAAAAGTTAACGACAAGATGTTTGAACAAAAATCAGTGTTTAAGCTCACCTAAGGGAACTTGCATTAACACACTCGTCTTAACAGACGGCGGCTATGAGGAAGAACATACATGAAGGGAGGGACTAGAGAAATATGTCAGGCACAGGCCGATATCGCTTTATGGAGATAACGTAGTCACTAAATTCATTTCTTGAAACTTTAAACATTATCCATTTATGTTTCACGTACATGGGTCTTCGTCGCAGATGACACACTTCATAATCAGACAATTCTACCTGCTCTTAGAAAAAAATATTCTATTAACACAATAAAGAAAAAAATACTAGTATGTCGTTGTAGACTGTGGGACAGGTCATAAAATATTTTAAACTTTCTACACATGATCATTCCTGCGTTTATGACATTCACTCTGTAAGTAGGCTGTATCGGTTTTTATGTTGGTAACGCCACGTAGCGCTCTGTATGAAATTCAATGACTGTGCTGTGTGCAGTCAGTGGCTTGTTGACATTGTTGGAATATTCGCTATTGTAGTGTTGGGCAGTTGGATGTGAACAGCGCGTAGCGTTGTACAGTTGGGGGTGAGCCGCCAGCAGTCGTGGATGTGGAGAGAGGAAATTTGTAATGATGGATGTAATGAACTGATATATATATATATATATATATATATATATATATATATATATATATATATATATATATATATATATATATGACTTTTGAACATTATTAAGGTGAATACATTGTTTGTTCTGAATCAAAATCTTTCATTTGCTAACTATGCATTTGAGTATTTAGATCGTTCAGTAGTTAGAATCTTTTATTTGGCTGGCAGTATTGGCGCTCGCTGTGTTGCAGTAGTTCGACTAACGATGCTTTTTGTGAGGTAAGTGATTCATGAAAGGTGTAGGCTACTGTTAGTCAGGGCAATTCTTTTGTGGGGATTATTGAAAGTCAGATTTCGTTGCGCTGAAAATATTGTTTGTCAGTTTAGTGATGATCAGAATAAGTAACCGGAGAAGTGTCTGAGTACGTAGAGTTTTGCTCAGCTGTTTGAAAATCAACTGCTCTGTTATTTTTAAATTTTTCTAAGGGGACGTTACAACTCGATTTTTTTTGTCTCCTTCCGCATTACTACTAGTATGCACTAACGCACTTGATAGGGAGATGTCATCTGAGAACTGCATAATAGTTATCGTAAATAAATAAATTTTCCAGGAGGAATGCGTTCTTACTTACCAACCATATTTCGACAAGTGTTTTAAATCGTGTAGAACCATGCTAAGAACGCGACACGGTAATAGCTTTCCTGCTTCGCATAAATCGGTTAAAGACTTGGGATGCAACTGTATGGTGCTTTCGGATATCACATTCCAGAGTGTCAGGGGTGGGGCCGTCATTCGCTGGTACTCTCGCTCGGCCCGTGAGACTCTCTATGGCAAAGGATTACTGTGTGGAGAAAACGTCATCAGAAATTCGATGCACTAACTGGAGTCTGTTTGCCGATCATACCGCGACTAATGGAAAGAAAACAGGCGCGCAGCAGACACGCTGCAACGGGGTCACCTCTGGGAGGGCGGCTGGTGGGGTCGGCCCAATGAATGAGGAAAACAATAGGGCCCTCGAGTGGCGCTCGAGTTACTGGCATCGGCCTCAAGACCACTTATGCTTATCGCCCGTTGGTCTTTAGAACACTCCTGACACACAACACAGTTAAAGAAAACTGCACATCAGGTAGGTTACTGCACATTTAGAATTAACAAAAGAGACATCCGCTTCAGTTGTACTACTATTTATTTAAACCACGACCGGCTCTTACATTACTACACCCACGTTTTAGATTGTGGTGGTTGTTATATGTTATTTTATTTTTGTCACTCTAGCCAAGAACGTATTACACATGAGACAATTTACTTAAATGGTTTATATTAGCATTACTTTTTATCACTGTTGTCAGTGTTTTTATCCCTTGTTCATTCATTTTGCCTGTGTACGACTGCCTTGTTGCCTAAAAACGTCACATATTGTCACATGATTGAGAGTTATTTAGCCTATCTGCGTACCACAGCTCGCTCATATTCCATTACATATCAGCCCAGATACTGTATACCATCGCCGATTAGAGTCTGTTTACTTGCTTGTACACCGTTGGGGCCTGAGGCTCACCGCGCTCCCCGACCTCCGGCGTATACCTCCACATAGTAGTGCTTGCCGTTCCCACCGTATGGCTGCACAGCGGCGGACAGTGTGAGTACTGTGTTTGTTCTACAGTTTTGTTTACTTCGTCCCACCCACCCGGACGTTACGTTTTCATTCGCTGTTCAGTTTCATTATTGGGCCCACCATTTTTCAATATCTAGCTCAGCCAACATGCAATGATTGGAACTCTTGCATCGACTGGTCCCACCGCATGTTATGTATTACCAAATACTGTAAGAAAGTCGTCTTCGTCCGGCAATCTGTTCTTTGATCTTTACTTATATTTGGTATATACCTGAAGACGGGATTTTAAAATGTCGAAACTGTTCGTGGTTTAAATAAATAATACACTACTGGCCACTAAAATTGCTACACCAAGAAGAAATGCAGATGATAAACGGGTATTCATTGGACAGATATATTATACTACAACTGACATGTGGTTACATTTTCACGCAATTTGGATGCATAGATCCAGAGAAATCAGTGTCCCGAAATAACGGCCTTGATACGCCTGGGCATTGAGTCAAACAGAGCTTGGATGGCGTGTACAGGTACAGCTGCCCATGCAGCTTCAACACGATACCACAGTTCATCAAGAGTACTGACTGGCGTATTTTGACGAGTCAGTTGCTCGATCACCATTGACCAAACGTTTTCAATTGGTGAGAGATCTGGAGAATGTGTTGGCCAGGGAAGCAGTTGAACATTTTCTGTATCCAGAAAGGCCCGTACAGGCCCAGCAACATGCGGTCGTGCATTATCATGCTGAAATGTAGGGTTTCGAAGGGATCGAATGAAGGGTAGAGCCACTGGTCGTAACAACTTCTGAAATGTAACGCCCACTGTTCAAAGTGCCGTCAATGCGAACAAGATGTGACCGAGAGGTGTAACCAATGGCACCCCATATCATGACACCGGGTGATACGCCAGTATGGCGATGACGAATACACGCTTCCAATGTGCGTTCACCGCGATGTCGCCAAATACGGATGCGACCATCATGATGCTGTAAACAGGACCTGGATTCATCCTAAAAAATGACGTTATGCCATTCGTGCACCCAGGTTCGTCGTTGAGTACACCATCGAAGGCGCTCCTGTCTTTGATGCATCGTCAAGGGTAACCGCAGCCATGGTCTCCGAGCAGATACTCAATGCTGCTGAAAACGTCGTCGAACTGTTCGTGCAGATGGTTGTTGTCTTGCAAACGTCCCCATGTGTTGACTCAGGCATCGGAACGTGGCTGCACGACCCGTTACAGCCATGCGGATAAGATGCCTGTCATCTCGACTGCTAGTGATACGAGGCCGTTGGGATCCAGCACGGCGTTCCGTATTACCCTCCTGAACCCACCGATTCCATATTCTGCTAACACTCATTGGATCTCGACCAACGCGAGCAACAATGTCGCGATACGATAAACCGCAATCGCGATAGGCTACAATCCGACCTTTATCAAAGTCGGAAACGTGATGGTACGTATTTCTACTCCTTACACGAAGCATCCCAACGATTCATCAGGTAATGCCGGTCAACTACTGTTTGTGTATGAGAAATCGGTTTGTAACTTTCCTCATAGCACGCTGTAGGTGTCGCCACCGGCGCCAATCTTGTGTGAATGCTGTGAAAAGATAATAATTTGCATATCACAGCATCTTCTTCCTGTCGGTTAAATTTCGCGTCTGTAGCACGTCATCTTCTTGGTGTAGAAATTGTAATGGCCAGTAGTGTAGTACAACTGAGTACAACTGAAGCGGAACTCTCTAAAATCATTATCATGCCTGTCAGTTGCGGATCTCCCACATATACATTCTGTACACAGGAGCTCTAATTTTACTCGCATCGTACTACACTGCTTGTCATTAAAACTGTAACACAATGAAGTCACCGTGAAACAGGTTGAAAACATCAATTGTACTGTGTGCTTGGATACACATTTTAGTACAACCGCACGAAATAAGCTGAACTGACGCCATCTTTCTTATGTACACAAGAAAACGTTGCGCTGTGAGGTACTCTCTCAGAAATCTCCTTAGAATTCTGTTTGTTTGTGAGAAGATCGTATTACACATCGAGTAGAAACGAGAAACGTCTACAAACATGTATCGAATATGACTGCCGCCTGTCGATACTGAAGTCTATTCATTCTGTTATAAAACTGACTTTCGGAACGTGCCCATACAACCATCCGGATGTAAATTTGGACAATTCAGAATATTCATAAGGGCCAAGCGACAATTTGGTACGATGTTACATACGTTAGGGTTGTCGTGTGGAGGCTTGTAGGCGATTTTCGTATCAGTTATGACGGTACGATGATAAGGACCACACAACACCCAATCCCTGAGAGGAGAAAATATCTGAGAAGGCAGGGAAACGAACCTAGCCACTTCGGTCACTATTATGCCGCGCTAATCCCGCTGTTACCGAGGCGGACAGATCAGTTTATCTTTTCACAGTATGCTGCCCTCTTTGGGCGGGATCCCACGACTGGATTCCCACTAAGTGGACAGGGGGTCACACTCCATGCGACTAGCATCCGTGAGAACATATCTACTGTCCACTCGATCGTGCAGGATCGACCAGCCACGTCACATACCTCGAATCAGGAGGTTGACCTGCTTGTAGCGAGACAAGTATCCAAAATCACAGCGCGCCGACGTTTGTAGCAGCAGGGAGTGTCAGTTCGGCGGCCATTGTTGCGGCTTCTCTTGACGTGGGAACAGGGAGAGGTGCGCCAACAGTAGTGCGTCCAGCAGCTTAGGAAACAGGAGTGATGCTACCCCATCTTTTCAGCCGAGTCCTGGGTCGGCGCGTAGCATCATTATGGACGTACCCATTCGTGGAGGCTCCGAAGATAATGAACGTTACCAGACTGTACTCATCTGATCTTAGGGGCCCAGTACCTGGCGTGATGGTACGCAATGCCACTGAGTACGCAGCACGATCCCCGCTGGGTTTCATAGACGATGATTTGAACCACTACATTTCTGTCGTTTTGTGACCGGTATGTGCCGAGTCTTCGATGTGACGGTGACACTTTCATTCCGCAAGGTAACGCAAGAGCACATGTCGTCCGTACTGCCCTGAAATACATCAGTGCAGAGGATGTTTGACTGTTGCCCTGAGGAACACGTTCTCCAGACCTCTCAGCCACTGATACCATGTGATCAATGGTGCAACTCGCCAACCACGAAGGCAGATGAACACTACCAGAGAGCTGAAGCAGCATGAAATGTCGGTCTCGTATCTGTCATGCAAGGTCAGTTCAGCTCAATTCCAGCCATTTTTGCTGCTAGGGGTGGCAGCTGTGGGTGCTAAATTTCATTCACTC
Source organism: Schistocerca americana (assembly GCF_021461395.2). NCBI lineage: Eukaryota > Metazoa > Arthropoda > Insecta > Orthoptera > Acrididae > Schistocerca > Schistocerca americana. The sequence continues at coordinate 628,015,762 of NC_060122.1, forward strand.
TACACTCTAAAATCACTTACAAATATAATCAAGTAATTTTCCCACTACCCTGTATATGCACAGTAAGTAATATTCCGTTATTTATTAACATTAAAAAGGGAGACACTTCCTAATGTTTTGAAAAGTTATTTACTTGGTCAAGAACCGGCTTTCGGCATCTAAAGCAACCTTCAAACTCACATAAATATGACGAGCGGCTTACACAGAAATTATTTGTACAGATGATACAAAGATGACAAAGTATTTACATCGGAAAACATTACAATAATTACGTTAAATAAAAAAAGGGACTAAAAGTTTTTATGTGGAGATACTTTGAATAAATGAAATGAAATGCATTAGGAATGAAATGTTAATTTTTCAAAAGCGAAACTGGAAACTGGGTCTGTCATATGTTGGCTGGTTTCCAGTATTTCCAGTAGGGCTATCTTTCTGCTTTTCCTGACAGTTCTAAACCAGTATCGTTCGATGTCACTGTTTACTTACAAATGTTCCCGCTGATGAATCTGTAAACATATTAACGGATCTTTTGCACAAATCCTAAGTAAGTCCTGTATAATTACATGACATAATCGATGGTACTCAGATGTTTGTAAAATAGAACTACTTCCAGTTTCAAAGCAAGTCTTGTAGTCTGTCTGATGGCCTAGCTGTTGCTTCAAATCTTAGTCCTATACTACCTGAAATTTGCATGAACAATTTCGAAAAAATTTACTCACATAAAGAGCTACTGAATTGTAAAATTAAGCACTGGTTCCGAAATGTCAATGATGTGTTATGTTTTTGATCCGGTACCATTAGACAGTTACATTACTAGAGCATTTAAACTCACAGTATAAGAAAATTAAGTTTACAATGGAGCTTTGAGGCTCTTCTATAAACTTCCTGGCAGATCTAAAAACAGATAGGTCAGTAGCTAGACATACGCCGATGTTAGACCACTTATTTAGCATTTACATAAAGAACATATTTTCTGATGCGGTAGTTCCTGCATGATTCCAGCGTCTATAAAGCCATAAACATGCAGCTCTCCATTCAGAGGTGCATCGCATCGTATCTGTTCCATTATCCAAATCGGTCTTTCAAACAGAACTACAAACCATCAAATAAATCGCTTCCAGCAATGGATACAGCTCTGTCCTGACTGATAATATTCTACGAAAAAAGGAAATGAATGAAATTACATCATTTCCGTATACTGATTAACAGCAATCACTCAGTAGTTACAAAACCTTGTGCAAACTCCTGTGTATAGACAACATTTCGGAGAAACTTGCAAAAAATTATAGTCTTCCAAATAAAACCTGCGTTTAGTAACGCCTAAATTTTTATTCAACAGTGAAGACTTACTGCAGCCCTTGGCACAGAGTGGTGTGTGTAAAATCTCTTGCAAGAGGTGTGGAAAAGTGTATACTGGTCAGTCAGGTAGGGCTTTGGCAGGTGGGCTACGTGAACATAAGAAGCTGGAAGTTAAGGAAGAAAGATTCTACCTTCGCTGTTATTTTTTGGCAGAAAACCTTTATTATAATGTAGAATGTGAAGTTTTATATTTTGTCAAAGAAAGCAGAAATGAGATCTACGGAATCGTTGGAAATCAACAATCACATAACACAGAATGCCACCCTAGTATTAAATGATAAGGCTCGATTCCCATTTTCGTTTTTGTTAAATTAAGTTTGCTTTACAAACACTAAAGTCACATTGTAAATGCATCTTATTCCTCATTATATCATCGTCGGTTATTTGGCGAGTGAAACTTGACTAGAAACGATGTTATGACTTTTGATTGCATAGATATCGTTAAAACCTATTTCTCTCAACAAACGTCCTGGCAGATTTAAAAGCAGATAGATCAGTAACTAGACATACGCCCATAAAAGGCTATGCTTCTGCGCTATAGTTCCGATCCTGCACACATATTTAATCTGCCAGGAAGTTTGGATTCAGCGCGTATTGCGATGCAGATTGAATTTTCGTTCTGAAAAACTGTTTTGATTATGTTTGGTTTTGTTTTGTCTTTGCGCATCTTTACTAATCCTTCATTCTCAGTTGAACATCTTTTTTTTTAAAGGTCATCTGCGGTTATCGATTGAGAATCCGGAATCCGCTTTCTGGTACCCTGTGGTCCCACATTCTTTAATTATCTGTTTAAAGACAATTTCTTTCTTGTAAATCTCAGCGAGCATTTAATTGCTAACTACTTCTTTCTGCCATATACGTTTGTCTCTGAACCGCAAAAATCATGTTGTGGTCTAACTGTCCTAGATAGTTCCAAATTCAAAAACCGGATCAAGAGCTCGATCCATATCAAATCGTTTGCTTCTGGCTGTAAACTGTTAACTTCTCTATCCGAGATTTCTACAAGTTAAAAGTTAATTCTGATGTTACATGGAGATATGACACACATTTCACACTATAAAATTTAATTTCTTGAAATTAGTGGTCTGTTTTAAAAAGACGGCACTGCTAAAGACACTGGACTCGGACTCGAAGGGCTGCGGTTCAAGTACAACTGCGGCCCTTCTGATTTACGAATTCTATGATTTCCCCAAATCGATTAGAGCGACTTCCGTGCTGATTCGGTTGAAAAGAATCGACCAATTTCCTCACCTTTCTCCCATTCCGAAACAGTGCCGGTGGCGAAAAATTAAACCATAGTGGCCCTCATTTAGACTAAATATGGTGTCATCATATGACTCAAGTTTTCGTCTCTGGTTTCCATTTTCAGAAATTATGGCTAACATACGGACATATCGACTTTTATTCGCAGCGTACCAATAGCTTTGTGGGGAATAGTTTCTATACCTACATGGCCATTATGGAATTCACACCTTCAGCTTATTTTTCCATCGTTCCACTCTAGAACAGCACGCGGGGTAAAATGTGCACGTAAATCTTTCTGCTCTGAACTCTCTTATTTTATTACGACGATTATTTTTCTGTAAGCAGGTGTGCATCAACAGAATATGAGCAAATAAAATCAACTCAGTAGTGCACTAGTTCGTTTTGGGCACACTTTTGAAACAGACTATTTAAGTGACAGAAGCATGTAAATCGGAGCAAGAGTTCACAATAGCTCGATTCAAACATTTTCTCACACAAGATGCTATTTTAATCAATGTGTATTAATTAATCAATATCAAGACACCAATTACTTTACAAACAAATTGTCGTGACAATATGTGATACCATATTTATATTCCACAGACAAATACTTCAATTCAATATGCATAACAGTAGCAATGATTTCGATGCTCATCCTTTAGGAAGATGTACGTTGGTGGTAATAGTATTGTTTTGCATTCTGTCACAAACGAAGAGTCTCTCAACTGTCTTAACAATGTTTCACGGAAAGAACACCTCTTTCCTTCAGGGATTCTCACTGTAGTTCACGGAGCAGTTCCGTAACACTAGGGAATCGATGGAATCTAGTAGCTCGCCACTGAACTGATTGGTGTCTTTCCTTAATCCATTGCGGCAGGGATGGTAAACAAACTGACTGTACACATTAATGGGCGGTGTGATGGTGGTTCTCTACGCGGTCTCCCTTGTCGATGAGCAACACTTTCCTAGAATTCTCCCAGTAAACGAACGACAGTCATTAGCTTTCCCTACAACCGACCTTACGTGCTCGTTCCATCTGCTGCCGATTTACAATATTTCGCCTGAATGTTTAATCGACGTAGCTGTGTCAAGAAGCACACCACTAACATTGTATCCGAACATTAATGATGTAGTTTACCTGTTCATTCACTAACATTATTCTACCTTTAGAGCTACCTGCCATTCAACAAACCTACTAGAAATTCTGTCCAAATTGTGTGTAATGGCACTTATATCGAACAGGCTTCTTTACCCTTCGCAGTAGAGAAGGAAAAGTACTGAAATATGATTTTCAGTTTACTGTTTACGTCGTCGTTTGTCTACTTATGTATAAAGATCTCTGTTGGTATACAGCACGGTGCCAAATTAGCAAGCTTGTATACGTGAGTACACGATTTCGACAAGCTGCTTTGAACTGCTATGAGAAAATACAGCATCAATAACGTCTATGTTGCAAGAAATCCTACCGCTTTATTACAAAGATATTTTTATTGCTGTTGTAATTATGATAATATGGGCTATAGAGGACAGAGTATACATTCCACATTTTCAGGCGTATTATCAAAATTGTGGGGATTGCTAAAGAGTTTCTCTGCAGCCGTATCTACAACTTTCGATTTGCAATTAAGGCTTCATGTTTCTTCTGCACAGATAAATCTGCGTGTTGACTGGCGTTAGATCACTTTCCACTCACACAGATCGCCCAACGCTGTTGCGAATCTGTGGCATGACCTATAATTAGTAAACCATACCAAACAGTTTTCCAAGTCAAAGAGATAGCTAAATATTACCGACGTCCGCACTTCACTTTATACATAAAAACAGTAACAGCACATTTAGCAGGCAAATAAAAACGAAAAACAGCTCATGACAGCTCAACTGCAACAATGGCGAGTGTCAAAAAAGAACATGTGTCCACATTTTACCGGAATACATTGTTCGTATCTATACTTACGTACATAGAAAGTACGATACCGTAAAGTTTATGGCGGAGGTTACGATGTACCATTACTAGTTAGTCCCTTTTCTACTCCACTGGCGAACGGAAGTTAAATTCTAAATAAAAATTCATTTCAGACTTTCCCCTAACATCCCTTTGTTGTAGATGACGTGCTGTGCTAAGGCAGATATGTTTTTGACTTCCGTTGGCAGCCACAGGGCACACACAATGTAAAAATAAGGCCAAGTATGTGTGTCACCTAAGCAACAAACTCTGATGTCAACATATTTCTATCCTACATGAAATACGTTTACATATATTTGAGAAACAATAACAGATAAAAATCACTGAAGGAGCTACAACTGCGATAATATTTGTTTGATGATTAAACAAAACAAAATTATATTCTTGCAAGAAGGTGGATCCTCTTTAATTGATTATTGGTTTATTTAAGGATTGTCTTTTTTGTTTTGAAGTTCATGATGTGCTTCGGTTTACCCGATTAATTTTTCAAATGAGATCTCGACTTTTTGTTAATTGAGCTACATTGTTTTAGGCTTACTTCACGTATTTACAAATGCTGATACAGTATTCAACTAACACACGCAGAATTTCTACAGGTATCTTTTCTTATCATATACTAGAACATGGAGAATATTAAATACGTACCGACTCTAACCATGTAATTTACAACCAATTAACACCTTGGAGAAGGAGACGAAGGTAGATGATCGGAATTTTGACGTTGAATAGTTGCAAATCGACGAGAAATCCCTTTAATACTTTTTAGCAATGACGACACTTTCACTCGTGACTCTATCAATAAGAGTCTAAACCACGTCCGTTGTCCAAGCGAAAACCCTCATACTTTGGTGGAGATCCGTTTAAACATGTGGTGTCGTATGAAAGATAATCAGATGATTGAACCTGTTGTATTGCAATATCGTCTTATGGGACCCCGTTGTTTAAAGTTTCTTGAAACCTAGCATGCACCTGTTGCAAGAGGTTCCTTTGGCTACAAGGACGGATAGATTCTTTCAACGTGACAGCGGCCATTTACATTAAAAACCTAACATTCACTAATAATAACAAGCGTACTCCAAAATTTGTAAAGACACGCAGATAACAAGTACTCTTAACTCTCTCCGCACATAGCGTATACTCTCAACTTACATAAAATTACCATACAAAATAAGCATTACATATGTGTTAATTGTCGTGCGGTTGATACATTGTTTATTTAAATGACGTAAGTAATAGATTTGAACGGAAAAACCGAACAACATGTAATAACTGAAACGGGACCCGAACCAACGATCCAGCAGTGGCCAGTTTGACGTGCTACCGGCACAGCGCAGTGGCTAGCAAAAACTGTCGTTCCTTTAGTGACTTAAAGTAGCGAAAAAGCATCAAAGGCGATTTTCTCGATACCTTGTGAGAGTTGCATCGAACTGACTTGGATTAATCATATTTGAATTCTGAACTGCACATACAATTAACATAAAATAATTACAAAAATCCGATTTCCGTGCTTTCCTGTATGAATGATTTCCAAAATTCCTGTTTAATACCCTCGCGTTATTACTTACAGATCTGACTACTGAAATGATCAGTCAGTTGATATACTGAGGTGACGAAAGTCATAGGATACCTCTTAATATCGTGTCGCACCTCCTTTTCCCCTGCCTGCTGCTGCAATTCGATGTTGTATGGACTAAACAACTCGTTGAACGTGCCATGTAGAAATATTGACCCATGCTGCCTCTTTAGCCGTGTGTAACTGCGAAAGTGTTGCCGGTGGAGGATTTTGTGCATTAACTGTCCTCTCGGTTATGTCTCATGAATTTTCGATGGGATTCATGCCGGGCGATCTTGGTAGCCAAAAGCCAAACCGTTCGTTCGAGTTGCCCAGAATATTCTTCAATCCAACTGGGAAAAATTGTGGCCCGGAGACGTGGCGCATTTTCATTCATAAAGATTCCAGCGTTATTTGTCATGTTGACAACCTGGGTCGACGGCATTTTGGGGTCTAAGCTAAGCTCAAACCCTACCATCAGCTCTTACTATCTTAAATTAGGTGTCATCTGACCTGGACACTGCTTTTCAGTCGTCTAGGGTCCAGCCGGTATGGTCACGAGCCTAGGAGAGGCACTGCAGACGATATCGTGCTGTTAGCAAAGGCGCTCGCGTCAGCCGTCTGCTGCCACAGCCCATTAACGCAAAATTTCGCCGCACTGTCTTAACGGATGCGTTCTTCGTAACTCCAACACTGACTTCTATGGTTATTTCAAAAGTTGTTGCTTGTGTGGTAGCACTGACAACTGTGCGCAAACACCGCTGCTCTCAGTCGTTAAGTGGATGCCGTCGGCCACTGCGTCGTCTGGGGCAAGAGTTAATGCCCGAAATTTAGTGTTGTCGGCACACTGTTGACACTGTATGTGTCGGAATATTTAATGTCCTTACGATTTCCGAATTGTTACGTTCCATGCCTCTAGCTCCAACCACTATTCCGAGTTCAGAGTGTTGCAAATCCCGTCGTGCATCCATAATCACGTCGGAAACATTTTCACGTAATTCACCTGACTACAAATGAGATCTCCGCTAATGCACTGCCTTTTTATACCTTGCGCACGCGATACTACCACCATCCGTACATGAATGAGCATATCGCTATCTATGACTTTTGTCACCTCGGTGTAATTACACCCTAATGAAATTTGTCATAAATAATCCATTTTCGAAACCAACAGCTCATTTCCGTTCCATTCCCTATGGGTGTAAGAAACCTCTATCTACCTGTCTATATCCAGTAATATTAGAAGGGGAAATAACTTACACTATCCAGCCTTAGTGCTGAAACGTATCTGCTTCTTCGCCTCGTTTCACTGAGACATGAAGCTAACGCTACATTCTCAAGTCCTAAGAGGCACCGTGTAACCAGCGTTGCTGAATGACCACAAACTGGGGTGACAGAAATACTTTGCGTTCCATTTTGGAATAGTAGGTAACCAGATGACTGAATGCCTTCCGCGAGCCTCTTTGCTTACATTTTGTCAATCAGTTGCTTTGCCGCAGGATGCTGATTCACCGGAGTTAAATGTCTGCAATTTTTTTTGTGTGCTGGTCGGTAATTTGGAGTCTGATGTAATGGTTGTCCCGCTTTCGGTCGGAGTATTGTCTACATTACTTGCGGCTATTGCAATTAGGCTCACGACATGCTTTTGGCTTAGGGAACGTGCTTCTATTAAAGTCTACTACACTGATTTAGGACGAGCTTAGCTTAAGGAGATTAAATACAGCAATTTTTTTCATTTTTTCTAATCGAATCTGGAACGTACATTTTGAGATTCGGTATTTGTCCCGTGCCCTCATGGATCTGGTGTCCACTCATTGCTTCGGTATCCACGCCCAACCTATACGTAAAGTAATAAGTCACTCCGACTGGTTATTTGAAAAAAAGTTTTTTTGATGTAGCCATTCTTGTGATTTTCAGCAGTTAATGGTAAGTTACCGAACAGGAAAACTAGTTACAGCAGCAGTACAGTCATTCCGTGTACAGATCATCTTTCATCAAATATTCAATTAATAGCCATTTATTTGTATTCTGCGAAATTGTTCTATGTGAATGCTTCATAAATGCTCATAGATATTACAAATTGTACAAACAGCATCGACAGGTGCTTGGTCATGGACTATTCCTGTAAGGACGACTCCATTTACACTACAAACTCTTAGCCGCATATTCTGTGATTCAGTTTCTGGAGTACACGATCATTCTTGCAATTAACAATTTCTAGTGAGGTTTCATCGACTATGTTCCGTTACGCTCTACATTGTGAAAGTTAAAAATGTTGTCGTCACATTGTGTCGTCAAATGTGTAATTAAATGAGCGAGTTGGGAAAACGGCTTTCAGTAAACTCCTAATAGACAACTGGTAGTTTTAAGTATGGCCTAAAAGGACTGATGAATTCAACATACTGTAACTTTTTCCATTTAAAAGACCACCCCAATAACAAACCATGATGAATAACATTCCCTCTTGATGTTCTTATGGGGAGTATGAAGCTGACGCAGAGGGTAATGCTTATTGTGACACAGCCGTTAGTTCATCGCCAATACTGCCGCCTCAGACTCGCAGTTTCATTAAACATGGGTGTTATTTCTCTTCGTGGCGACCTCATTTGCATGCTCATCGCGCGGAATTCGTATATGATGAAATTTCATCGTATTGCTGTTTCGTCCTCGGAGCACGCAAGTGCGTTTTCGCCGGGAAATTTCTCCGCAGCCCGCGGCACTAACGTCCGTGTAATCGGAAACGGAATTACTGTTATTGGTCGTCGAGCGATTGCCGTGCAATCAGTTGGGGCTTTATGTTGACACGAGACCAGTAAATCCAGCAGAGATGCATAGAATTCACCAGGCGCATAGCATGGGAGACTAATTTCCTGTGTACAGCAGCAAAACCGGTCAACAGTTGTTGCGTCAACACGACAGTCGCAAATTTGATCGGAAACTGGAAAAGCGACTGGGATGAGGCAAATTACTTGATGAAGTAAGCGTTTCTTTCAGTAATAAGTAACGAATCGTTAAGTGATGGACATAAACATGTGGAGCTGAAGTGGGCTACTGTTTTGATATTCTTGGAAGGAGAGACAGCATTGGCCGTATATTTTTTTTTTTTTTTAGTATCGCAATGTCGATTTTCGGTCACTTAGTGACCATCTTCAGTGCTAGAAGTTAAAAAAATTTTTCACATTACAATCAGAGAGTATAAAACAGAAAATCACAATTACATCTGCATATGAACATAACACTTGTTAGGAACATACCTGTAATTATAACTTAAATTAGTAAGCACTGGTGTCAATAAGCTTACGGCGATCACATAGACTGAGGTCGCTGTTTAGATGCACTTGTTCAGCAGACCTCGGTGTGACGGGGCTTGACACGCCATCTATGTGACATGTGTCACGTGAAGACATAGTATTACTGGTTTTGCGAGATATTAACACTAAATAACTCTTGTGCATTTGTGAATCGTGCAGTAATTCAAATTTAAAATGTACGTACAACACATAGCAGACGAAGGGGGAAGGAAATATCTAAAATACATTGGCGTATTGTTTTTTAAAAAAACAAACTTATAAAACATAAAACAGATCGATGATAAGTTGTCAGAGTACAGGACATATAAAAGAGCAAAAGATAATGAAAAGAATAGTAAATGAATAACATGAATGAGGTGTAACACAGGTTTTTAAAGAAAAACATAATACCCACCATCTGGCGTGGGAAGTTAGAAGTACAACGTTCGTGATTTACGTAAAATGTTACGTTAAGACTAAGGAGTCAAATATATAAAAAATAATAACAGTACGAAACTGCCATTACTTAATAATTAAAATGCCGTGAAACACAATGTTCATTACAAAAATGCTTGTAGGTGTGGATAAACAATTTTGTTATCATATTTAACCGACATGCTGATGTACGTCTCGTTTGTCCCTTTGGGCAAGCTAGCAGTGTTATAACAGTTATTATAGGCTTCCGCATAAGCACTGGGTCAGAACCCATACATACATGACATCAAATATAGACGGTTGCTTACTGTAAAACATAGCCCCATCATTTGGCGTGGGAGGTTAAAAGTACATCGTTCTTGATTTACGTAAATATTATGCTAAAACTGAGAAGTCAAATATATAAAATAGTAATAGTCCGAATAAGCCACTAAGTAACAATTCATATGCCATCAAATAATATTAAAAAAAAAGTTTTGAGGGTGTAGAGTAGCAATTTTGTCATCATATTTAACGGCGTTGTAATGTACATATCATTCGTCCCATCACTGGTTGTACGCTTCCGCATAAGCACTGGGTCAGAACCCATATGTACATTCACAGGTTGATAAAACAGTAATGAAGTTGCCAAGCAACCGGTTTTGAATATTAATAAACTAATTTGATTTTACGTAACTTATAGTAGTAGTAGTAGGACCCATATGAAATACAAGCAGACTTAAGAAGTACCTATAATTCTAATTGTGTATTTGAAATACATTTGAAAATATAAGGTGCGAACAGGTAGTATACATCAAACGTCGAGAAACCATCATGAGGAAGGACAGGTAATAGTGCCACTTATACCAAAAACATACATCGTACTTTAGAGAAATTAAACATAGGCTATGCACGATATCCAGCACTTATTCAAATAGCAAAGGAATTGTTAACATACATTAAAAATAATTACGTAAAGTTTTTGCTTTTTTTTTTTTTTTTTTTTTTTTTTTTGGGTGGTGGTGCTGAAGTCTGATTAACTTCGTTGATTTTTACTTCTGTAGGGAATGGAAGGGGTAAAAATTTTCTCTTTATTTCTTTATTCTTCTTTCAGCTTTAGTTTGGGCACACAGACGGGTCCTTTAACTCGCTGCTTTTGGTATGTGTTTGAAAACATGTGTGGAGAAGTGCTAAAGGACGATATGTCCTTAAATGATGGAGAATTACGTAGGGATATCATTTACGGAGGCTCAAATACTATCGCCTTCGGTACTTTATATTTGTGGTTGCGTAAGGGCTCTACCGTACCTACTGTGGTGAGTTGTAGTGTACTGTCACGTATCATGTCCAACTTCCGAAATAAAGTTCGTGCCTTCTCCTTGACCTTGCCTGAGAGGTAAGATTCGCTTAAGGCTCGATGGATGTCATGATTTCGGATCCACCATTGGGCTCCTGTGATCCATCGTAGGCATCTGCTTTGTACAACCTGTAACTTCTTGTAGTTAGTGGCACACGTAGTACCCCAAGAGGTCGATCCATACAAAATAGATGGTTCGACCGTGGCATGGTACAACTGGAGTTTCGTGCGTTGGCTGAGGTATGAGCTCTTCAGAAAGGGGGGGAGAGCTCCCAGCATTTTGAGGCCAGACGTCTTCTTCTCCATAATGTGATGACTATACAACAGTTTGGCGTCTAGATGCACTCCCAGGTATTTTACAGTTGTTGCCCAGGGGTGTGGCTGGTTTGATATCCGCAGGCGGTCATTGACGATGGGTCTCCGAGGTGTGAAGACAATAACTCTGGTTTTTTCCGCATTGACCGTTATTTTGTTCATGTGGGTCTAGTGGTCCACTAAATCTAGTTGGCGCTGCATCCGTGTGACGAGGTGGTCCATTCTGGTGCCTGCAGTCAGGAGCGCTGTGTCGTCGGCATAGAAACTGGCAGTAACATGTGGCACCATTACGTAAAGTGATAACCGTTTCGTGTTACTTTGTGTCAACGCCTACGAGATGTCGACTGTAGTAAAATTATGTTCAGTAGGCGTCCATGAGTTCTGCAAATTACGGAACAAAAACGGAGCATCTTTTTTAAAAACCGACATTACTAATGTCGTTAAAACAAACCAAAACATGTGTGTCTATGTGTTGAGATAGTTGGAATAGCGGCCATTGTGAGTGTTCTCGTAGCAACTATGACTGAGGCGTTGTATATAAGGGATAACAAGCAATTGACTACGAATTGCGAATTGTGATAATTGGCCACAAGTTGACATTTTTCATAGGAAATCGGAGAAGCATTCCCAAAAATGTGTGCTTCTCGATATCGTCTGCTCATTAAGTAGCTTGATATCAGGAGCTTTACTATGACAAAAGATCTCCATCTCTTCCATAAGATCGAGGAAGCGACCTTTTTTACCCTTGTGCAACAACTTCAATTGCGATGTCAAATCTGGAGTTCTATGACCAGTTGTTACCAGATGGGCTGCGAAATTCGATTTTTCGGCAATATCTTTCCATTCAAGTGCAACGTGCTCACGGAACCTTGTTTCCAATTTTCGTCCAGTTTGCCCTTTGTAACCTACATTACACGTGGCACACATAAGTTTATAAACACCTGATTCATGTAAGACACTGCGTTCATGAATGTTGTTCCTTAAAAGCACGCCTAGTCTGTTCGTCGTCGAGAAACCTGCATTAATATTCCTCTTCTTGAATACTGTGGCAATTTTATTGCTAATGGGACCATAGAAAGGCAAAGTGATAAATTTTTGATTTTTAGTTTCGCTTGCCTCATTCTGACTTAAATTATCTTTACTATATTTTTTGGATACCATCTCGTAAATGTTCATGACGTATTTCAACGGGTAATTATTATTTCTTGCAATTTGTTTAACTATGTTTAACTCTTTCTCATGGTTTTCTTTAGATAATGGTAATCGGAACATACGATGAAATGCAAAATGGAAAAACGCTTTTTTGTGTTGGTCAGGGTGCTGTGAACCATAATCTAAGATGATATCTGTGAATGTTGATTTTCTGTAAATGTCAAATGTATGTTTTCCATTTTCCCTTTTAATGGTTAGGTCTAAAAAATTAATGACTCTATTCTGTTCTTTTTCAACTGTGAAAGCAATTTTGTTGTGTAAACCATTAAATGTGCTGACGACTTCGTCAATATCAGATTGACTACCATTAATAAGCAATAGCGTGCCGTCTACATATCTATAGTAGTATACGATCTTTTTAGCTAATGTGGGAAAATCTTTTAGTAATTTCAGTTCAAGATAGTTAATAAAGATGTCTGCCATAGTCCCTGACACAGAGTTTCCCATGCTGAGTCCGTCTTTTTGGACATAAATTTTGTCGTTAAATGTGAAGTAGTTATACTTTAAGCAGAATGATAATAGTTCTATGAACTCATTGATTTCCACGCTGGACATATTATTGTGGTTTCTGAGATTAGCGTCAATAATTTGTATTGTTTCCTCAATCGGGATGTTCGTATATAAATTGACAATGTCCAGCGAAAGAAACGTCATAGTGTCTGTAATAGGTATATCTTTTATTTTCTCTACTAATTGGGTACTATTTTTAATCGAGAACTGTTGCACAAATTTATAATGCTTATTCAAAATAGTTAGGCATTTTTTCGCAATATTCACCAACGGGCCCCCTCTCCCATCAACTACCGGCCTAATGGGATTAGATTGCTTATGAACCTTGAATTGTGATCGTAGCTTAGGAATTTTTGGATTCATTACCTTGAGATACTGTATCTCACGAGGGGCTATTACATTTGAAAGTGATTTAAGTTTCTCATTTAACTTTCTTTGAATCTCATTCGTTGGGTCTCTCGCGATTGATGTAATACCGTTCTCTTGAAAAAATTGTAAAGATTTGTCTACATACATCTCTTTTGTAACAATAATAACAGAATTCCCTTTGTCTGCCTTTGTGACAATTGCATTACTTTCTTGTAATTTATTATTCAAGCTTTTTACTGTAAAATGATCCCTCCTGTTTTGGTTATTTGCTTTTTCTACCTCGTTCTTAAATAGCTTTTCTACCGCTACAGCCATTTTATTCTGTTCTACCTTATTTATTTTACAACTATCCATCGCGAATTTTACCTGCACAAGTGTATTCTTAATTGCCCTACTATCCAATTGTTTATGTACGTTGTACTTTAAACCCTTACTCAAAAGTTCAGTTTCTTCCTGATTAAATACTATATCTGTTAAATTTTTAGCTCTAGGATAGAAGTTATATTTATGTTCGCCATTTAACATTTGTCTTTTCCCTTGTCCCATTAGCTTAGCCATTTTTTTGACATGTTTAGCTCTTACTTTGCTAACTGCATTATGTACAATTTCATTCACTCTTGAGAGCAGCAAATCTAAGGTTAAAGGAGAGACAAGTTCACCCAAATTGGCGTGTGCTTCGAACAGCTGAGAATTAATAACACTTTTAAAAAAAAACAGTTTCCTAATTTCACTTCTGTTATATTTTTGGGAATGCTTCTCCGATTTCCTGTGAAAAAAGTCAACTTGTGGCCAATTATCACAATTCGGAATTCGTAGTCAGTTTTTTTTTTTTTTTACTTTATTGTTATTTTGACACCTGAACAAGCAGGTAGGCTGGCAGCAGCACAATACGCCGCTCTTCAGCCGAAGAGAGTACAAGGAAATAAACAGAGAAGAGACATCACTTAGAAAAACGGCGGGAAAAAACAGTAGACACATGAACATAAAAACACAAGAAGCCGTTCACACTCGATGACAATCCACACTACGAACTGTTGACACTATGCACAAACACTGAAGAAGACGATGGCACTGGTGAACAATGGAGTGTGACGGCGAAACTGAACACTAAACATGACGGCACACACGATACACTGATGGCGGTGATCTCCGGCGCGCGAATGTCCACGTAGCGTGTGCGAATCCGGGGACCTGCCAAGAGGGGAACAGGGGTGAGGTGGGGGAGAGGGGAGAAAAAGGATGCCAATGGCTGAGGAGACGGGGGCAGGAGGAGAGGGACAGGGGAGGGGAGGCCTGGGGGAGGAGGGGGGAGAAAAGGAGGAGGGAGGGAAAAGGGAGAGAAGGGAGGGAGGGTGCCCAGAGGAGCAAACACAGGAGGAGGGCAGGAGGATCAAAGTTGGTAGGAGGGGTAGATGGAGGGGAGGAGGGCAACATCAGGGAGGGGGAGCTGGCAGAAGCCACCTTGGGAGAGGGTAAGAAGGGTGGAGAGATGGAGACCGGGTGGGACGTGGGAATACAGGTGCGGCAGCGGGCGGGGGTGGGAGAGGATCGGGGAGACGAGCGGGTGAGGAGGATCGAGTTTGCGGGAGGTGTACAGTATCCGTATCCTTTCAAGGAAAAGGAGGAGATGGGGGAAGGGGATGAGATCGTACAGGATCCGCATGGGGGAGGGGAGACGGATGCGATAGGCGAGGCGGAGAGCATGACGTTCAAGGATTTGGAGAGATTTATAAAAGGTAGGGGGGGCGGAGATCCAAGCCGGATGGGCATAACAAAGGATAGGGCGGATGAGGGACTTATAGGTGTGGAGGATGGTGGAGGCGTCCAGACCCCACATCCGGCCGGAGAGGAGCTTGAGGAGACTGAGTCGGGAGCGTGCCTTGGCTTGGATTGTCCAGAGGTGGGGAGTCCAGGTGAGGCGACGGTCGAGGGTGACGCCAAGGTACTTAAGGGTGGGAGTGAGGGTGATAGGACGGCCATAGATGGTGAGATAGAAATCAAGGAGGCGAAAGGAAGGGGTGGTTTTACCTACAATGATCGCCTGGGTTTTGGAGGGATTGACCTTGAGCAACCACTGGTTGCACCAAGCGGTGAACCTGTCAAGATTGGGTTGGAGAAGGTGTTGGGAGCGCTGTAGGGTGGGGGCAAGGGCAAGGAAGGCGGTGTCATCGGCAAACTGGAGAAGGTGGACGGGGGCTGACGGCGGCGGCATGTCCGCCGTGTACAAAAGGTACAGAAGGGGGGAGAGGACGGAGACTTGGGGCACACCAGCAGAGGGGAAAAAGGTGTAGGAATCCGTGTTATTGACGGTGACATAGGAAGGACGGCGGGAGAGAAAGGAGCCGATCAGACGGACGTAGTTAATGGGAAGGGCGAAGGTTTGGAGCTTGAAGAGGAGACCGGAATTGCATACGCGGTCATAGGCACGTTCGAGGTCCAGGGAGAGGAAGATTGCGGAGCGACGGGAATTAAGCTGTTCGGAAAGGAGATGAGTGAGGTGAAGGAGAAGGTCGTCGGAAGAGAAGGACGGCCGAAAGCCACACTGGGTAACGGGTAGGAGGCGGTGCAGGTGGAGATGCTGGTGGATGCGTCGGGTGAGGATAGATTCCAGGACCTTGCTGAAGACTGAGGTAAGGCTGATGGGACGGTAGGAGGAGACGGCGGACGGCGGTTTGCCAGGTTTTCGGATCATGAGGATACGGGAGGTTTTCCACAGGTCGGGATAGTAACCGGTGGACAGGACTACATTGTAGAGCCTGGCCAGAGTGGAGAGGAAAGAGACAGGAGCTTCACGAAGGTGACGGTAGGTGACACGATCGTGACCAGGAGCGGTGTTGCGTTTTGTGCGGAGTGTATCAATGAGATCCTGTGTAGTGATAGGGGCATTGAGTTCCGTGTGTGTAATGTTGTCCAAGTACTGGAAACCAGGAGCGAGGGGGGGGGGGGGGGACAGAGGTGTCAGTTCGATCGCGGATATCCGGGAAGAGGGAGTAATCGAACTGGGGATCATCGGGGATGGAAAATACATCGGAGAGGTAGGAGGCAAAGTGGTTGGCCTTACTAAGGGTGTCAGGGAAGGGGTGATCATCATGGAGAAGAGGATAGTAGGGGGAGGGTTTAGTTCCGGTAAGGCGACGGAAGGCTGACCAGAACTTGGACGAGTTGATTGGTAGGTATTGTTTTCATTATCTTTTGCTCTTTTATATGTCCTGTACTCTGACAACTTATCATCGATCTGTTTTATGTTTTATAAGTTTGTTTTTTTAAAAAACAATACGCCAATGTATTTTAGATATTTCCTTCCCCCTTCATGTGCTATGTGTTGTACGTACATTTTAAATTTGAATTACTGCACGATTCACAAATGCACAAGAGTTATTTAGTGTTAATATCTCGCAAAACCAGTAATACTATGTCTTCACGTGACACATGTCACATAGAGGGCGTGTCAAGCCCCGTCACACCGAGGTCTGCTGAACAAGTGCATCTAAACAGCGACCTCAGTCTATGTGATCGCCGTAAGCTTATTGACACCAGTGCTTACTAATTTAAGTTATAATTACAGGTATGTTCCACACAAGTGTTATGTTCATATGCAGATGTAATTGTGATTTTCTGTTTTATACTCTCTGATTGTAATGTGAAAAAATTTTTTGACTTCTAGCACTGAAGACGGTCACTAAGTGACCGAAAATCGACTTTGCGATACTAAAAAAAAAAAAGTATACGGCCAATGTTGTCTCTCCTTCCAAGTATACCCATTATCTGGTCGTAGTGCACAGGACACTATGGAGTCGCCAATCAATAAAAAGTTTTGATATTCATCATTAGAACTCTTAGATCCTTTTAAAGGAGTACTGTCACATTCTATGCTGACGATGCTGTTGTTCACAGTAGTGTGTCACTGCTGGGCGATCGTAAAGAAATGCAAAGTGCCTTGCACAAATTTTATACTTGGTGGGATGAATGCAGCTCTCTTTAAATGTGTATAATTTCCAGATAATTATTCATAACAAAGGAAAGGACCAGATACTATCCAATTACTGTATGAATAGTCACAGCGTGTAACTCTTTAGGGGTAAGAAGTAGAAACAACATAAAATGGAACGAACATCTTGGGAAGGCTAAGAGGGGACTTTGTGAGAAGATTTCATAGAAATGAGGGAAATAGCTCGAAAACGGCTAGCGAAACAATTTTTGGTGTACTGACATAGTGTTCCCAGTGATAATCAAGTAGGTAAGCAACCAAATATCGAATTGTTGATAGACGCGCTGCTAGGATTGTAAAAGATCGATATAGCAAATAAGAAAGAGTAGGAAATGCAGATCTAGACAGTTTTTCCTAAGGAGCTCGCACAATCAATGACAGTGCTCAGAAAGAATGGATATTGCATTCGCTGATTAACAAGCTACTGTCAGTTAAAATCAAGAATAAGGAAGAGGATACAGAGGAAAACACAATAGTAAAATCTTAAGCTTTTATTCCCTCTGTGGGCAACATTTATTTTAAAATAGTAAGACTCCTCTGTAAATTTCGAGCTAAAGTGATTTTCCGTCCGATATCTAAGACTGCAAACCTTTTGGGATCGGTAAAGGATGACTTGTTGTTACGGAAGGCTGGAATTTGCAAAATACCTTGTAAGTGTAGTATGGCGTACACAGGACAGACCACACACTGTAAAAGAACGCTACACTCAACAATAACGCTGCACTCGCTTCTTGCAACCAAACAAGTCCACTGTTGCTGAGCATTGTATTTCCACTGGAAATTCAATGGGGTATCATAGAACTGTGATACTGACCAAAGCTACATCTTTTTGGGACTCCATTATTAAAGAATCCGTGGAAATACAACTGGCGGAAAATCTGAAGAACCGTGATACCAGCTACCAGTTTGACAGTGCTTGGAATCTCATCATCTCCACGATTTGTTCTAATTGAAGACGACAGAGTGCGCCGACGGCCGCGGCGAGCAGTACCGCAGAAGACAGCTGAGTTCCGCGGTTTCACCAGTGAGGGTTCTGCCGCCGTGAATTTTGACGCATTCGCGGAATACTCGCAGCGCGTTGCATGGGGTGGAAGATGACTAACAGGTACCCAGACGAAATAACGTGCAATTAATTGAACGACGACCGGCTGACTGACCGAAATTTTTCAAACATTCAGTTCTGTGGGAAACTTTTAAAATTTACATAAGAGGTCTGTTTCATAACATGGAAAATGAACAAGTGGGCATAGCTCTGAAGGTATGCATTTTAGATCCCATGTTTACTAGATCTTTTTTCCTTGTTTTGTCGTAAGGAACTTCTCCCTAAGGCTTGTTGGTGTTCTTGTGGGACAGAGTAATACGTAGGTTCAACCACTGCAGGTACGGCGACGTGCATCTCGTGACGTCACGTCGACATTGGCGCTCCCTTGTGTCTTATATTATTTCTCTCAGCGTCATCTACGTCGCTAAGGATTTTTTAAATCTCAGTAAGAATCACTCTGTATAAAATGTAAAGCAATGGACCTAAACACTCCCTTGGCATCCATCCGAACTTACTTTTTATGTCTTTATATATCTCCGCCTTGAGAATGATATGCTGTGTTCTTATTGCTAGGAACTCTTTATTTCAAACACAGCTGGCTGATATTGCGTACGGTCTCATATCGTTCAGTAGGCGGCAGTGCGGAATTCTGTCTAATACTTTCCGGAAACTAAGAATCACGCCATCAAGCTGGGCGCCGCTATCTACTGCTCTCTGAGATTCTTGAACGAACAGAATGAGCTGTATTAACACTATCATTGCTTTTTGGAATCAATGTTAATTCCTACACAGACGATTTTCTGTACCCAGAACTGTCATAATAAGCGACCAAAAACATGTCCAAAATTATACAACAGACTGATGCCAGAGATATAAGACACTAGTTTTGTGCGTTTGTTTTACGACCCTTGACGAAATCGTGAATGACTTGCTCGTTTTTCAAATCACTAGTAACGCTCTTCTTTTCCAGTGACCTACGGTACACTCCAGCTAGAACAGGTTCATGTTCTTTCGCGAATTTTACAGAAAATGGGAGTGGTATCGCGTCAGGTTCGACGCGTTTCATCCGTTGATCAATTTCAGTTGCTTTTCCAATTTCGTGTTCACTTACTTCGATATGTCATTTCGCTTCTAATTCAGCGATCTAAAGGAGTAACCACAATGCGCTCATCCTCAGTGGAACAGTTTAGGAAACTGGCCTTATCCCTGCCATCTGACTTTTAGATGCCATTATATGTCATTTCGGTGGAATTTTATTTCCGAATTCTCTGAACTCTAGTTACGCTAATTTTGGTTTCGTTCTGTTTTCATTTGGTATGTGAGGCTCTCGCTACATTTAAATTTGTAGTAAGTCTCACTTTGCTTTCATTGCATCTTTCTAACAGGGCCATAGAACCACAGCGGGTCTCTCCCATTGCTGACTATTTTGCTCGTCACGTGCCTGTTTATGGAGTATTGTACAATACTTTCGAATTCTATCCATTGATGGATTTTTCATGTTGACCGCTGAAGTAATCTGAAATCGGTTTCTCGTCGCTCTCGCTAAGCTGAGATAATTTCCTGACTTTTTTAACGTTCCTATTTAGAGCCGCAATCAGCGATGCTGTAACAGAGTTTATATCACTATTTCTCTCTTCTACGCTGAGTCGAAAATTTCCGGTATTTGGTGACTAGGAGGTCCAGTATGTTGACTTCGCGAGTCAATTCTCGGACTACCTAGTCAATTAAATTATCAGGAAAGGCATTTAGAACAATTTTATGTAATCCCCTGTTGCTAGTACCCGCCTTATTACTTGCATCTTCCGGTACATAGCCGATAAGCTGAAGTCTCCACATAAGAATGTAACATGACCAGCAAGTTAACACGAAATCCTTTCCAACTTTCAGCCACTACTGCTCCTGAGGTAGGGTATCTGATGACCATGTTTTATCCACAATTAATAGTTATCTTCACTCCTTTACCATTCAGAATCTCAGTTAATCTCGCTGGATACCTACTGGCCACTAAAATTGCTACACCAAGAAGAAATGTAGATGATAAATGGGGTATTCATTGGACAAATATATTATACTAGAACTGACGTGTGATTACATTTTCATGCAATTTCGGTGCATAGATCCTGAGACATCAGTATCCAAAACAACCTCCTCTGGCCGTAATAACGGCCTTGATACGCCTGGGCATTGAGTCAAACAGAGCTTGGATGCCGTATACAGGTACAGCTGCCCGTTCAGCTTCAAAACGATACCACAGTTCATCAAGAGTAGTGACTGGCGTATTGTGACGAGCCAGTTGCTCGGCCACCATTGGCCATTGACCAGACGTTTTCAGTTGCTGAGAGATCTGGAGAATGTGCTGGCCAGGGCAACAGTCGAACATTTTCTGTATCCAGAAAGGCCCGTACAGGACATACAACATGCGGTCGTGCATTATCCTGCTGAAATGTAGGATTTCACAAAGATCGAATGAAGGGTAGAGCCACGGGTCGTAACACATCTGAAATGTAACGTCAACTGTTCAAAGTGTCGTCAATGCGAACAAGAGGTAACCGAGACGTGTAGCCAATGGGACCCCATACTATCACACCGGGTGATACGCCAGTATGGCGATGACGAATACACGCTTCCAATGTGCGTTCACCGCGATGTCGTCAAACACGGATGCGACCATCATGATGCTGTAAACAGAACCTGGATTCATCCGAGAAAATGACGTTAAACCATTCGTGCACCCAGGTTCGTCGTTGGGTACACCATCGCAAGGCACTCCTGTCTGTGATGCAGCGTCAAGGGTAATCGCAGCCACAGTCTCCGAGCTGATATTCCATGCTACTGCAAACGTCGTCGAACTGTTCGTGCAGATGGTTGTTGTCTTGCAAACGTCCCCATCTGTTGGCTCAGGGATCGAGCGTTGGCTGCACGATCCGTTAGAGCCATGCGGATAAGATGCCTGTCATCTCGACTGCTAGTGATACGAGGCCGTTAGGATCCAGCGCGGCGTTCCGTATTACCCTCCTGAACCCACCGATTCCATATTCTGCTAACAGTCATTGGATCTCGACCAACGCGAGCAGCAATGTCGCGATACGATAAACCGCAATCGCGATAGGCTACAATCCGACCTTTATCAAAGTCGGAAACGTGATGGTTATCATTTCTCCTCCTTACACGAGGCATCACAACAACGTTTCACCAGGCAAAGCCAGTCAACTGCTGTTTGTTAAGAAAAATCTGTTGGAAACTTTCCTCACGTCAGCACGTTGCAGGTGTCGTCACTGGCGCCAGCCTTGTGTGAATGCTCTGAAAAGCTAATCATTTGCATATCACAGCATCTTCTTTCTGTCGGTTAAATTTCGCGTCATCTTCGTGGTGTAGCAATTTTAATGGCCAGTAGTGTATTTTAGCAGTATACATTCCCCATCAGAATTTGGAGGTTCTATGCTATTGACATCGGAGTTCAGCCTGCTTTCTGCCCCTAGTACTGCGAGGACATTGTTACAGTTTATAAGCGAGACTAGTTCTAGGACCTATCTTGCAGTTCATTATCACCACATTAACATTTTTTCCGATATGGAACAACGAATGCTACTTCCTTTAATTAGTGAGGCTAATATTCTTCCACGAAATCAGAAAGTGTCATACCGAGCCTGTAGATGAATTTCTCTGTCCTAAAATACCCACTAGTTCTCCTCTTCCCAGTCAGTAGCGACTTCTTTTGTGTTGTGCTCGTATTACCAGTTAAAAACGGGAGAGGAGCAGGGCACCTAAAACTCGCCACCTGAT
This sequence comes from Schistocerca americana, assembly GCF_021461395.2. Taxonomy (NCBI): domain Eukaryota; kingdom Metazoa; phylum Arthropoda; class Insecta; order Orthoptera; family Acrididae; genus Schistocerca; species Schistocerca americana. The sequence continues at coordinate 628,038,161 of NC_060122.1, forward strand.
GGTGGAAGTCGAGGGAGCTGCATCCGGGATCGTCATAGAATCTGGAATCGTCTGGGTTTCCGATTTAACCCTACCACTCGGCTCCAAACCAGAGGATTCTGGGAACGATGTTGCTTCCACTTTACGAGCAAGGCTAGCTGTCTTTACCGTAGCAGCCACACGCCTGTAGGAACCTAGGTTGGCCTCTGGACACACGCAGGCTAATGAGCCGTCATTTACAGCCGGGTGCGGCCAATGAGATCAATCGGTCCCGGGCAGAGCCTTCTCTACCTATCAGGCGTGACTTCCTAGCAAGCAAACAGAGTGGACACTGGCCTCCATTCCCCATCTGCCCGCTATTTCCCTAAGGGGCTCCATCATCTGTCTAAATTTGGAATTCCCAGTGACAAGCTATCCCATAAAGTATGCTTGTGCGAACCCTACAGGGAAATAGATACGCCCCAAGTGGCGATATGCCCCCTGGCTCTCCGCATCCTATTTTCTGCGATGAATCTCAGCTTACTCTAAATGCGGAAAAATATAAGATGATGCAGATGAATGGGAAAAACAGTCCTGTAGCGTTCGAATAAAGCGTTAGTTGTGTGGTGATTGACACAATCAAGCAGATTAAATTTGTTGGCGTAGCGCTGCAAAGCGTCATGAAGTTTAGCAAAGATTTAAAGTCGGTTGTAGGGAAAGCAGGTGGTCGTCTTCGGTCTGCTGGTAGAAGTTTAGGAGACTGTAGACTTATGAAGGAGACTGTGTACAGAACAGTTGTGCGACCCATGCTAGAGTACCAGACAAGATGTGGTTTGGGAACGCCACCGGTCACATTAAAGAAAGACAACGAAGTAATTCAGAGGCGTGTTCGTAGATTTGTTATCGGTAGGTTCGATAAACACGCAAGTGCTATAAAAATTCTCCGTGAACTCAAATGGTAATCCCTGAAGGGAAACACTATTGAGAAAGTTTGGAGAAACAACGTTTGCTATGAGCTGCAGAACGCGTCTACTGTCATCGATGTACATCTTGAACGAGGGCCGCGAAGATGAGATAAGCGAAATCAGGGCTCGTAAAAAAGTATACAGACAGTCGTTTTTCGCTATGCCCATATGGCAGTTGAACACGAAAAGGAATGACTAGCTGTGGTACGATGTGCTCTCCAACATGCACCGTTTGTAGGCTTGAGGAGTATGTGACAATAGTTTTAAACTAAAATAAGAGTTTAATTCGTAACCCACGTAATTCTCTGACTGATGAGTGGTTTTATCCATCGCAGGCCACCATTGACAATGAATTCAAGCATTAAAGAGAAAAAAATCCTTTCTGGTTTTGTTGTCAGGCAGGGCGTTTCAGTCTGTCAGAACTTACCTCTTCACGACTTTAAAAATACGTTGTTCCTCTAGAAGCATTAAAGGAGGAACTACAGTGTGATCTTCCTCTGTGAAACGGGTTTGGAAAAAGGCGATTAATATTTGGGTCTCTTCTGTGTCACGCTCTATTTCAGTTGAAGTATGGTCACTGAGAGTCTGGACACATGTCTTCGATCTGTTTAACGATTTAACGTAAGACCAGAACTTCTTAGGATTTACTGTCAAGTTCGTACCCATGATTTTACTTTCGTATTCGTTCAACGCTTCACGCATAGCCCTCCTTATGCAAATTTTGGTTAAGTTAATTTTTTGAGGCTTTGGATACATTTAAATGAAGTTTACTTTGCTTCCGTAGCAGCTTCCTAAAATGTGAAGTCTCAGATTGGTGACCATTAGTGAAGTTTAAAATTGTATTAAACCTAAAGTTCGATTAACTGTTGCTCATTAACTGTTCCTGACCAATTTCAATTTATTACATAAACCAATTATCACTTATGAGACGTTAAATGTAAGTTTCCAGCAAAGGGCACATTCAATTTGTTGTTCATAAATGATACGAAAGAGCAAGAAATGGGAAGTACGACAGCTATCCAGAAAGTAACAGACATTTTGAACTAAAACATTAACGATATGGAAAAACCAAATTTTATTACACACATTTTAAAGGTACACTTTTAATCTATTTTCCTACGCAGTTGGCCGGCCGATGTGGCCGAACGGTTCTAGGCGCTTCAGTCTGGAACCGCGCGACCGCTACGCTCGCAGGTTCGAATCCTGCCTCGGGCATGGATGTGTGTGATGTCCTTAGATTAGTTAGGTTTAAGTAGTTCTAAGTTCTAGGGGACTGATGACCTCAGAGCCATTTGAACCATTTTTCCTACGCAGTTGACATTCAAATTGAGACATTTATCATATCATGTCACAAATTTCTCGATACCGTCTCTGTAGAAATCTGCGTTTGCATCCACTGATTTAAACCGGCATGCAGTTTGGCGTCACTACCAAAAGGTTGTGTAGCGAGACGTGTCTTGATACTGGGGAAGAGACGGTAGCCGCTCGGGGTCAAATCCGGGACGTTTGCTGAATGATCAAACACCTCCCATCCAAAACCCTGTAGGTACTCTCGGGTACGACTGACCGTGTGTGGACGTGCTTTGTCGTAAAAAAAAAAAAACTTTGCTAAGTTTCCACCGACGCTTGTTTTGTGTCGCCCGCATTAACCTTGGCAGCGTTTTACGGTACCTCTCTGAAGTAATTGTTATAGCAAGTTCAATGAAATAAACGAGAATCACTCCCTGAGAGTCCCAAAACACAGTAGCCATGATCTTTCTTGCTGACCGCGATTGCAAATATTTTCAAAGTTCCTTCGGAGAGATTGTGTGTCCCCATTCCATTGACTGTACTTTTATTTCACAGTTGACATGCTTCACACAAGTCTCGTTCCCAGCCACGATACGATTAGTAATTTTGTTACCATTTTTCACGTAATCATAATGTCAGTGCTGCACCTAGTCTCTGTTTTCTGTGGTCTTTCGTCTGGATTTTTGGATCACGCCTAGCACAAAATTTGTGGTTAACAAGCTACTCCGCTGCTGTTTCAGGCACCATCCTCCGTTAAATCTGGGGGAAATTATCCGAAAATTCTGCAATCGTGAGACGACGATTTTAGTGAATTTGTCGTTGATTTTCGTTTTCAGTTCGTCAACCACAAGGCTAGGCCTACAACGGTGTTCCTTATCGTGAACATAGGTGCGACCATCTTTAAAATCAACGCACCATTGCCTGACTCGGATTTCTGTCATTCTTCCTTTACTGTACACAAAACAAAGGTCGCGATAAATTTCAGTTGGCTTGCAGTTTTTTGCTAGCAAAAACTTAATTATAGAACGCACAAGTGGTGGGCTTTTATATTGCAGCGCACATTTTAAAACGTTACAGACAGCAGAAACACAGACCACACGCTGTAACTGCTAAATGAATGCGTGAGGAGTGTGAGAACGTTACGGCAGCAAGTAGTAGCCACACCCACCGCCGCGGTAGACCACAACGTCTTTCTTTCTGGGTAACCCTCGTATTAATCTGGCGGTGAAGCATGGGGTACGACCCGTCTGCTTTTAGCCATGACGTCATCAACATCATGGTAGCGGGACCGAAGAGACATGTATCGGTAGCTCGGCGTTTGAGCGTAGGCATATCCGTTTAACACTACCATCGCCCACTAATAGCGGGCGAGGGCACTACATGCTTTTCGAACTGGCTGCCAGCGATTCAGTAGTCGAGAACGGTTGCCGCAGCTTCGAAATGCTTGATACAGTCAATGGCATCGCTTTTCCCACCAAAAACTGCACTGGTATCGTTCGTAGTGCAATTACCAACATGAAAAAATGAAATAAATAATTTACATTCGTGAAATAAATCTTTGTCACTCTTCAAAGTTCTCAGCATCGTAAAAAAAATTACTTTGTCGACGAAAAAGTTGTACGCATCCCCCAGCGTTCCCCCTGAAAAACAGCACTGTGTATAGCTAACAGGGGTTAGTGTTTACCTAAGTAGGCGACCATTCGGATAAATAAAGTAGAGTATTTTGAAGAACGTCAAAGTTAAATGAAAAAGTTAATGGCATTTTGGGATAATTATATTTAAAGGTAAACTTTTCAGATCCCACACTGAAACGGTTGTAATGAAAATCAAGGAGTATCGTTACAGCCTTCTAAGAATGCGCTATTGACGACAACCGGTTTATATATTTTTTATTTTATATTTAGATTTTGTACGATGGTTTCTCCCGCACAGACAGTGTGGTACATCCTAACTATTATTATTTATCATTGTTGTTACTTTCTATACATGTGCAAGTGTCTAACTTGGTTTAAAAGATGGAGAGTGTGAGGAGGAGAAGGAGGCGAACAGCTGTACCTCATCACAAGTTCCCGGTCCTCGGATGTGTTTTCGATTCCTTTTGCTTCTCGAGAGCACGAGTTCTCGATCCCTAGAGGTTCTCGTTTCTATTCATCTCCACCCGGCGCAGGCAGAAAAAGGCAATGGCTGTACTTGGTAGCCCTGATGTGCGCGAACGTGACGCTTACGAAGCTAAGTTTGTTTCCCGCCCAGGTGTAGCGATGTTTGCCGCCCGCTCAAAAGCTCATTTTCCGTCCAGATCAATTGTAGCGCCAGTGACGTCACAGCGCCCTGGCTAATGGGTCAACAGGCGTGACGCATTAATGACCGTCCGCCAAGCTGATCGGATTACAATTATCCGCGGGTCGCGCCGGAATGCCCACGAGGGATGTTTCTCACCCCCTCACTCCTCTTACCCAATCAACCCTCCCCCCACCCCCGCCCCCACCCCTTATCCCACCAACAGCCTGCGGCGCTGACCATCGCCTATTGTTGTTGATTTATACCGAAACCGTTGCCCGGAACGCAACTTTGTTAGTTCAAGTTCCGGCCCGGGAGAGTATGGTCGGTATTTAACGGTTCACAGCTATGCGAGCCGCGGCGGTTGTAAATTGAATAAAAGGTCTTTTTGCGAGAGTTAATGCGTTTGGCCGCAGCGTTTCTCGCGGTATTTGTCCGGCATTCCTTTGTATTCACTGCAAAGCGAAGTAAACCGTAATCGGAATATCGTTATTGCGATTTATCGCGCGCTGTTCTGTTTGAAATAATGGGCGTTAATTCGATTCCTATCCCTCCCGTCGTGTACGGTACTACCTCCCAAGTCAAATTTTGTTCTGGTGCTGTACTTCATACGGTCATATATGGAAAGAAATACCTACATTTCACAAGATCGTCACTTTCTGCTTCACAGTCAATTTATTGTGTTCATAAATACTGATTGCAGACGGATCATGAAAAGTTTCGGTAACGCAGTTAATTTATTCACGTGTCATAGCACAGCGACAAACAAAACTACCTTTGGATTATCAGAGTTGCTGTACAATCCCATTACGCGTATCATATACATGACAGAGAGAAAGTACAGGGAAGCAAGCAATCCAGTGATAGCTTTAAGCACTATTTTATGTGTTTCATAATTTTCCAAAATGAAACTTATGCTGATAACAATCTCACATAAATGAAATTACACGATAAACTCGTCGAAATGTGGAATACACTTAGTTTATTTCAGCATTGCGCCGCAATGTGCTACTGTTTTATTTTTTTCTTCCAGCTTGCTAAAATCTTGTAAATGATAATGCTTTCACCAACTGATTGATATTTACTTCATTTGTCAAGAACATCCTATTTAATATTTGAATTTTCAGGTGTCGTCATGTTCATGCATCTTACGAGATTTGTTAGAGTACGAAGTGAATGTGTTACCTAAATGTCATATGTTTTACATCCAATACGAAAAGAAATATTAATTTTAAGAGGATAATGATAAATGACTTACAAATAGCTACAAAGCGGAAATTGCAAAAGTATGTCTAGAAGGAAATGAAATAATAAAGCATGGCATGGTAATTTTACATCATTATCATTCAAAATAATAAGAAAATCATCTTTCAGTTGTGACGCAATAAAGTGCTCGATATCTATCTACTTCCTGTAAACGTAACTCTATCGACATTTCGTAAGCCCAAACCCTTCCCCACAGAAAACCCCATAAGATAAATCAAAGCAAATTCCGGAAAGAACACCTGGAGAATTTCTGCGCCCCGCTGACGCGTTCCCAAACACACACACACACACACACACACACACACACACACACAGGCTGTGTTTTCCATCTTGTGGCAGTAAGTGTACGACATTCACTCCTAGCGACACCTCAACTTTAATTACGGACGCGAGAGTGAGGCTGCATATAACAGCCAGAGGGCTCACAAGAGAGGTGCCCTTAGACCTACACAACGTTAGGCACACGTCGCCAGAGATGTAATTGCTCACCTTGTGACTTCTGAAGCTGAGTCCCTGTCGCAGAAAGTAACGCATCGTCGTCGTACCGTTTATGGTATAGTACAATGAATATATCATAGTGATATGCAGTTCTACGCTCCATTAATGAGTAGGTAAATTCTTTCAAAGGATGTGATTAATTTAAACAGGTTACAATGCCTGTCATAATATTTTTCATAAGCAATCACTATTATTTCTTGCTAAGAACATTTAAATGAATGCACAACTCTTATATCTTCACATAAATGACTGCTTCGTACTACCTTCTAACCGGAACGTACGACACGAACTAATCGAGATGATACAATTCTGAATGACAAAGTACTGAAATTAACTACCCTGAGAACTGAACACACTTCTACTCTGGCCAAGGACAGTCACTCCTGACAAACATAGTTTTTTACAGACCTCTGTGTTACGAGACATCAATCACATCGTATGAGTACAACAGTTCGAACAAGAAAAAGGATTTTTCTACAAAAATCATAGATAACACTGAGATTTTCTTTATCTTTCTACATGGGTATTGCCTGAGATATAATTATTTTTACAAAATATTAAATTATGTCGTTGACAATAATTATTTATTATTTTATTGATGATGAAGTCCGTTTTTATAGGATCAAATTTCAGTCACATTCCACATATAATGCTGTCATGAATATTATTTTGAATAAAATATAGGTGTGGGTCTTATTATATAGAGAGGCTTTAGCCATGTTCCATAACATAACGATTTGCACCACATCACATAGCCATAAATGTTACATCCAGATGAAAATTTTCTTTCGATTTCTTCTGTCCAATAGGGATTCTATTGATATGTGAACACCTTTATTACTCACGAAACGAAATGGAGATTAATGAGGAAGCTGTTCAGATGTGATGGCAACAATAACTAGCGTCACATTTTGTTAATTTATTTCCATCGGGAGAAAGATTATTAGAGATGAAGTAGCAGTTTACGTTAATAGTTACTCAGCCATGAATTGACCACGACGATCGTGAAGGAACCAGCTTACTAACTGTAAGAAAACTAAGGTATATTTCTCATGGCGTCGGAATGCAGAGAAAATGTATACTACGAAACGCAGGCAAGTACACTCGTACTTGAGACAAATAATACTGTTGGCTGCCATTTCACTGTTTTCTCCAGGGTAACAATTGTATTTGCTGCAATTCCTGTAACGAACAAAAGGGTGGACGTCTAGTGCACATACGATAAACAGTAATGCAAATAAGTACTTTACACAGAACAAAGTTTTGGTAATAAGCCCGAGAGAAAAACATCAGAAATTATCGATGGAAACAGACCACTGAAGGTGAAGAGCTGCAACAGCAAGGCTACACCACATAAGGATAAAATAAGCAAAAAAATTGTGGTAGCAGAAGCAAACATCTTGGAAGCTGCTGAAACAAAGCTTTTATTATGGCACGGGCGTTTATGACGGCTAGATGATAATAGACGGCCGAAGAAGCTACAGAAGAGACGGCCAATGTAAGACAATGTCCACCGCCTAAATGACGGGTGACTGACGTCAAAGGAGCTGTAGATTTTAGGAATGTCCAAGACAGTTATTGCGGAGAACGTAAAGTTTTATAGACCGCCTGCCTCAGGAACCATGGTGGCCTTGCGCTTTCACGATCAGCTTGAGTCGCAAACGCGCGACTGCTACGGTCGCGGGTTCGAATCCTGCCTTGGGCATCGGTGTGTGTGATGTCCTTAGGTTAGTTAGGTTTAAGTAGTTCTAAGTTCTAGGGGACTGATGACCTCAAATGTTAAGTCACATAGTGCCATTAGAACCATTTTTTTTTTCACGATCAGCCCACTGAAATAAGGAGGAACATCAGTTTGCCAGCTATAGAACGGGACAGTCACACTATTAAAACTGGTTCCAGAGGCAGGGATTCATGTGAGATTATTCTCAACATCTTATCTGAAAATTACTTCTAGCAGATACAAAACTGCTCGTGAGGCTAATGTCCTAGCTAACCTAGTAACAAACAGACTCCATTGAAAGGTGGCTACACTGAGCCACAGCGCCAGAGATTGCGCCAAAGAGTTTTATTCCGCCCCCTCCACTGGCAGTTCTTGTCGAGAAGTCGTGGTGGAGAGTGCTTGTCGAGATGTGGCAGTAGTCAGTGCTTGTGAAGTAGTAGTAGTGAGTCGGTGTTGAGATGTTGTAGTAGGGAGTGCTTGTTCCATGTTGTATGCAGTTGTTTGATGGGCTAGACAGCAGATGTTGTTCGAATGGAGATATTGTAATGATCAGAGTGCTTTTCGTCAATATATATGAAGGTAAAAAAAAAAATTCCTTTTTTTTCATTATGTCTTAAACAATGCCTCGTCACAGGTTCAGTCAACAAAGCATCTGGCTCGTGTTCTTGTATTAGAGCGTAATTCTGGTTTTCTAGCGCAATTATAGTATTTCTATTTTTTTTTAATTACTTCAGTATAAATGGTATTTAAAATTTCTTGTCTTATTGACGAAGAACCGTGCCAGATGTGTACGTTGAATCACACTTCCACACACAGAACAATGACACTTGTGTTTTGGTTTCGTAGGTTTTATAGTTGCTGGGGACTTAAATAATTAATTGTGTTAACGGAAATTTTCTTTCATTCTTTGTTGTTATTCTATGCAGTCAGATTGCGTACTAAAACTAGTCAGGGCCAACCGTTTACGAGACAGAGTAACCGTACAGACAGCTACTAAATCAAAAAATTAAAAATATTTGCATTAAATTTATAATTAAACCCCCATGCACCATCTTTTCGAAACAGTTCATGTGGTCATAATGCTGTTATAGAATCAGTGACTATAAGTGCTAAAGGAAACGTTAAGAAATGTAGGGAATTATTTTTGCTTAGAAAATGTGAAACGAAACGAACAGAAAAGTATCTTAATTTTCAGCTTTGATTATTCAGATCTGAGGCCGATGACATGAAGGAATAATACAAGAAATTCCGAAGCATTGTGCACATCTTATGCTATTATGCAACGAAAAAAATTGTGGGGGAAGGTGACGACCTGTCGAGCTACAACAGCCGTGTTAGAAGGTTGTTAGGAAAGCAAAGAGAACTTCATCACAGATTTTGAGAGGCACCCACATGCCTTGCTCATACTGTGGCATCAAGCAGTCAGGTCTGCAAGATGAGTGGTCTGCCAAGCGAGTGGATTTATACTTATTTCTCGAGTAACATCAATGACTGATTATGAGCTCTAGCACCCACAATTAAATTACAAATTATTCTCCTGTTTGAATATTACGCAACGGAAACGGATAACGCACATCTAACAATTAGGAATTTACGCCACTCTGATTGTTCACTACGCTCTGGCATACCACATTTTCTTTCTAACCCAACGCCTTTGATCAACACGTGGCCATCGCACTGAATATGAATGGCGCACACATGATAAATTCTGGATATCATGACTACACACTATTCGAAGAACAAGGCCACCAATCTTTTCCTTTTCACTATCTTTTTTATTCCGTTAAATTCTATTATGATTCAAAGATAACTTAAACACACCATTACATTTTATACAACAGTTACACATGAGAAACTCCGCACAGTGGGCTTGGCTTTACATTGGTGATTCTCTATCTTATGGTCTCGTAATTATCTAACGCTAAAGTGCACTTTCTGGATAGGATGGTGGATCTTTTGCTATATCGCACACTTAGACTCTCACACCCAACATCACGAAAATTTACTCCAGACCGAGCGGTACAAAAAGTAGCATGCATAACCCACTGCCTCTGAACCTATCCTGCTACTTTCTCATGCAAACCACACATACTTAAATTACATGAAATACATCATACTGGCAACATAGAACACATCAAAAAGAATAATCACAACGTTAGAATCACTTCACTTTCAGCTTTCCCACTTCAATTAGTATTCATCCCAGCTTCACACGACACTGCCCCACTTCGTAACTTTTCTTTCCTACTACGAACTCTGGAGGATATATGCAAGTCTTCCTGTGCAATGCAAGCCAAGTGGCGTTGCTGGATAGACGGCTGACTCACCTTGCTTCTCTCTCAGAGTATTAGAGTTTGAATCTAGCGTCACACGGAAACATAACATGCAAAGTAATATCAAGATCACATTCGTCACACACGCGAGTCCTCAACTGATACCTTGGGCGATTACTTCTCTTTATACTTTCTCATACACAGATTGAGACTCACGCAGTGCTCACCACATGGAAGTGCTCGTCTCTAATTTTAAGTCGTCCACACGCCATTTCTTAAATATTTCCAACGTATAGCACATACGCCAGTAATTCAGCTTGACTTTAGCACTCGGAAGTATTTAAACTTAGTACTAGCACTCGCAAGTATTTCAACTTATTGCTACATGTGGTTTCATTGTGACCTTTGGTCATTTCCAAAGATGACTACGATCCCCTTAATATTACCTGCCTGTCATTTAACTCTCCCCCCAAAAGCTCCTGAAATAGAGAAATAATTATTCCCAACTACTCTTAAGTATTGCACATGTATACCATTCTCTCCACTCTTTTGTGTTTACGGAGCACACCTGAGACAGGCCTTACCAACACAAGATCCAGCGCCAGAGTGCTGAAACATGGCCGTTCTTCAGGTCATCTTGCACCTCCGTCGAGGTGGGGGAGCACCATGCTTCCGTATTGGTCAGCCACATTTCAGGTGCTCAAAGCTCAGGTAAATTTCATCTCTTTGGTTCCACCAAGGTGACCAAAGGACCGTCTCAAAGATGATCATATATTGCACATTCACTATCTGCGATAGCAGACGACCATACATTCATTCATTTCACAGATCTCACCAAACTCGATGTAAGGATTTATTTTGTGGGAGTGCAGGTGTGATCAATTAAATAAATAAATTGTCCTTCTCTCCTACACTGGTATCCGGCTTCAGTGTATTAAGTGAAATTGAGTTATTATTACAAAAAAATATAATGTTCTGACAAGAATAACGAAGAATGTTGTACTTATTTTCAATGTCGGGCGGTACTGTACCCTTTCAACTTAAGCGACTTCAAAGTGTAGCTAATAAACAGAAGCTTACTAAAGCCGATATAAGGATTAGGAGACCGACGCTATAAGCGTTTAATGTTCTTTGAAATAAAATTTTGACAGCCTATCTGAATGGAAATCCTAAGATGTTTAGGTCTTACGCAAAGCTAGTAGCAGGTCGAAATCATCGGTTCAGTCGCTCAGTGACCACATTGGCACTGAAACCGGAGAGGACACACAGAATGCAGAAATACTGAACAACGTCACCCAAAATAGTTTCATCGTAATATGATTCCTCCTCTCTTTCAGTCACACGAATGTTGAAATGGCAGTTATTAGGATAAGAGATCACGAAGTATGAAATTAACTTATAGCGGAATATAAAATTAAAATCAATATTGGAAAGGTATCTGGACCGGATGAGGTGCTCATGACATTCTGCAGAGAGTATGGCAAAGAACTTGTTCCCCTTCTAGCATTAGTTTACCGTACGTAACTGTAACACCAAAGGTTACCAAGCGATTGAAAAAGAAACGTAATTCCTGTTTTCAAGAAGCGTCGTCTAACCGATGTACGTAGTTGTGGATTTATATCACTGTTATCAATGTGTTATGGAATACATGCTACGCTTACGCATTATGCCTATTCTGGAGAACGAAGCTTTCCAAATTAACAAGCAGCACGGAGTCCATAAACAAAGATCTTGCTCTGTTCGTTCATGAAATCCTGAGCGCCGTAGACAAAGGTGTCGAAGTCGACGTCTTGTTTCTTGACTTTCGGAAGACATTCGATGCAGTTCAGGACTGTCGTTTAGTGAACCAACTACGAGGCTGTTGAGTGTCGGACCACCTTTGTGACTGAATGCAGGACATTCTATGAGTCACAAATCAATATGTCACTCTTAAGGAGGCGAAATCAATAGATGTAATGGTAATCTCTGGAGTGTTATAGGACCATTATTTGTTTACTGTACAAATAAATCGTCCTGTGGATAACGTAGGCATCTCCAGGAAGCTTTTTGCATACGATGCTGTTCCCCTTAGGAAAGGTTGCAATTGCAGAAGATTGTCGCAAATTGTAAGAAGACATGCGGATTGGTGGCAGGAACTGGCAGTTGACCTCGGACGTAAATAAATGAAACATAGTGCGATAAACAGGGGAAGACATCTGTTACTGGTGCTATTGGTAAAAACTCACTTGAAAAAGTAAGAAAAATAAAACATGCATGAATAATCATCCGGGGGGACCTAAACAAGAACGACCACTGAATAGAACTGCGGTAAAAGCAGGTACCAGGCTGATATTCTTTGAATAAATCTTATGGAATTGTAATTCATCCAAGAAAGACGTGACTTACAAACACTTATCGATGACTTCTTACCTATTGTTCATGAATTTGGGACCTTTACCAAGTTGGACTAGTACAAGAGATCTGTGCCACTGAACGGCTAATTGGTCTCAGTTGCATTTCGCCTAAGGGGGGCTTTGTGTGGTAATAAAAATTTTGTTTTCAGTATTTATTGTTTCTAATGAGCGAATGAGAAATGCTGTCATGATCTATTCATTAAGAGCTATAACCTAACAAACCTTTAACAGAGCAAGTAAAGTTTTAAAACTATAAATTATATGTAAGATTTTAGACAATGTAATTCACAGCGCGTAAGTTACCAAGTCCTCGTTCATAAAGAATTTGAGAATGATAGCGACTACGAACAAAGCATAGACGTAATTTTACATCTTTCAGAAGCTTTTTCGCCCTGAGAACCATCAAAAATAATGGAAGGAAAGAAGTTTTATCGCTTGCTGCATTTTTGCTGTTTCATACAGTAAAGCTTCAGCGTCAGGAAAGGGATTTTACTTTATTACTTATTTACTAAAGCTCCATTTTTGCAACCAGTATCCAGGTATGCCGTTGAGAGAACTTCCAAAATTGTGGCGTTGTACGACTCATAGGTCAGGAGAAATGACGTCATAAACCTCAGTTGACCTCTACACCGAGATGACAAAATCATGGGACAGTGATATGGATATATACATATGGCGGTAATAGCGAGTACACAAAGTAAAAAGGGCGGTGCATTGATGGAGCTGTCGTTTGTACTTAGGTGATTCATGTGAATATGTTTCTGACTGATTATGGCTGCACTACGGGAATTAACAAACTCTGAACGCGGAATGGTAGTTGGAGACAGACGCATGAAACATTCTGTTTCGGAATTCGTTAGGGAATCCAATTTTAGGAGATCCACAATGTACACAGCGTGCCGAGAATACTAAGTATCAGGCATTACCTCTCAGCACGTACTACACAATTTCCAAGGCCTTCATTTAACGAGGGAGATCAGCGGTATTTGCGTAGAGTTGTCACTGGTAACAGACAAGCAACATTGTGGAAACGACGGAAAGGCTTCGTCCCGCCGTAGGCCACAGCGGTTAACAACAGGCCACAGCAGTCCACCCACCTCACCGCCGCTCCACGCCGAACCCAGGGTTATTGTGCGGTTCGGTCCCCGGTGGACCCCTCCGGGAGCGTCTCATACCAGACGAGTACAACCCCACATGTTAGCGTGATAATTGTGGTGTACGCGTACGTGGAGACAGTGTTTGCTCAGCAAGCGCCGACATAGTGTAACTGAGGCGGAATAAGGGAAACCAGCCCCAATTCGTCGACGTAGATGGAAAACTGCCTTAAAAACCATCTACAGGCAGGCTGGTACATTCCCTAGACACTAATCCACCGGGAGGATTCGTGCCGGGAAGCGGCACGATCTTTCCGCTGGGGAAGCAGCGCGTGAGACCGTGCGGCTAGCCGAGAGGGCAGTGTGGGACGTACTAGCAACATATCCATTAGGACAGTGTGGCGAAACATGGCGTTAATGTGCTATGACAACAGACGGCCGACGTGAAGGCCTTTGTGAACAGTACGACGTCGCCTGCAGCACCTTTCCTGGGCTCGTGAGCACATCGGTTGGACACTAGGCGAATCGAAAGCCGTGGCCTGCTGAGCTGAGTCCCTGTTTCAGTTGGTAAGAGCTGATGGTAGGGTTAGAGTGTGGCGCAGACCCCGTGAATCGAAGGATCCTAATTGTCAACAAGGGGCTGTGCAAACAGGTGGTGGCTCTATATAGGTGTGGGGTTATTTTATATGGTATGCAGTGAGTCCTATGGACCAGCTCAACCGATAGTTGACTGGATACGTTTATTTTCGGATACTTAGAGGCCATTAGCAGCCATTCATATATTTCATGTTACCAAACAACGATGTCCAGCCAGTTGGCCACAATTGTTCATGACTGGCGTGAAGAATGATCCGAAGAATTCGAGCAGACGAATTGGCCACCCATATCGCCCAACATGAATCTCTGGCGCTGACTTTATGTTTAGCGCTTGGCAATGCCATTATGGCTCTAGTATATTAGGACATGTTTTTACAAAACAGATCTGATGATAGTCATTATAGACCGAAACTGGTAGTGTGAGAAAACAAACGTTTGTGACCATAGACGTGAAGTAAAGGAAATTTTTTACTGGACTGTGCCCGTAGTAACGAACCGGAACTGTACCACAGCCTGGCGGGACGTACATACAGGAAAGAAGAGGTCGCGTGCGAGACGGAAGCTGGTGGACCCCACAAGAAGATGTTGCAGAGTGTCCCGCAGCAGTGGAACTCAGGAGTTTTGAGAGCAGCCGGCACTTCACACTAGTGTGCCTATAGCTGAAAAATATAGTTCTAATATCAACATCCTGGATTGCAAGCAGGTCGCTGACGTTGCGCCACAGAGGTGGCGGTTTCCTTTTTGCCCCAGAGTTTTCCTATCCTAGTCCGCCTCGCCGTTGGAAACGGGGGATTTTTCTGTACTGTGCGCACCTAAAGATTAAGGAGATTTTGTTTCAATATGAAACTTTTTAACAGCCGTCGTCATATTGAACAATTTATTAATTGCTTTAAAAATGACAGCAGCTGAAATCTGTTTACAGATTTCGCTTCCTCTATACCTGTAAAACCATTGTTATAAGGTATCTTTCCGTTGCGTAATAATTTTGTCACTTTAAGAAATTAAAATGCACTCGTGTTTGCGGAGGTTTTTATTTTCAAATTTCAATGACGCGTTTCGCCTGTAGTAGCCATGTTCAGATAATAGAGACTGGTCACGGCGCACGCCGTCCATAGAATAATTACACGACGCTAATGCATCGGCAAAATCGTGTGATCATTTTTCTGGACGGTATGCGCCATGAACAGTTTCTATAATCTGAACATGTCTACTACATGCGAAACGCATCATTGAAATTTGAAAATAAAAAACTCCGCAATCAAGACTGTATTTTTATCTCAAAGCTTACACTCGTTTTATCAGCCGCAATGACAGAATGAAAGATATTTTGACACTTTAATTCGCTGCTGAATGTTTACATAAGTCGAAGTTACATTGATACGCAAATTATGGATACAGTAGCAGTTTTGTCCTCATAAAAGGGTCCCGAAACTGACACCTGATTTGACATTTATTAATTACGTCTCCACTGATCCTTTTTTTCTAGCCTTGCGCGGCGACGACGTGTTCTAAGATTTTCTAGCGACGAGGACGTTCCCACAGCGGTTGTCTGATGGTTCTGTGATTTAGGAGTGGATTTCTATCGTCAGGGAATTGAACGAATGGTACAATGTCCTCGAGCGGTCTAAGGCGCTGCAGTCATGGACAATGCTGTTGGTCCCGGCGGAAGTTCGAGTCCTCCCTCGGGCATGGGTGTGTTGTTTCTTTTTAGGATAATTTAGGTTAAGTAGTGTGTAAGTTTAGGGAGCTTAGCTTAGCAGCTAAGTCCCATAAGAGTTCACACACATTTTGCACATACAACGTCCTGACAATTGTTTACAGATACTTGGTGAATGTGTTGAAAAATAATGCATTGTACTTATGTCCTTTTTGAGTGTAGCACTCAATAAAAGCATTCACTAAAAAGGTTCTTGGCCCGGAATGATGACCTGTAACTTCATTTTTGAAGTCCCCTCATATAATCAGGACAGCACACAACAATTACTAATACATGCACTTACAGGCGTAACCTTGCTGCTGATAACACCGTTTAATTTATCGATCTTCCATTACTTTTCGTTTTATGCTCATAACACATCCTTAGGATAGCGTATTCAGATGCTGAGCAGTTCAGGGTGTTGGCTGAGCCTGTATTGCCCCCGTGGACAGTGTCGTGAAACGAAAATTTCATCTTAGTAAAATGCTAAATCTGCCTTCCCAAAAGAAACTGTGTGCTCGGTGAAAACTGTTTAACTGAAAGCCAATACTGAAGTGCGTTACCTAAGTTACGTAACATGAAGCGCAATGTCTGCCTTGAAATATCCACAAAATAAAATACTTCTCAATAACTGCTTCAAATTACTTTCACGGTTCACTGTCAATTAATCTGCTTACTTAGAATAACACCTGAAAATTCTGATTTCGTACTGTTTGCTCTCAGTAATGCATAGGGAGATCTGCTCTGAAAGAAAAGTAACTTATCCCATGCTCTGCTTGCTATTTCGTGCCTGATCTTCTGACGTTCCCGAAAGCAAGTTGAAATCAGCAAATGCAGCAGCTAGGGTAAAAGAATCTACTCACTTCAAATTTTCTTTGCTTCTCAGAAGCAGTCTGTCGTGTGTGGGGTAAGGAGCAATATTGTCACGGTAAGATATTTATAATTTGTAAGAATGGTGTAGGAGGGATTTACTTTAAAGAAAATCGTTCTTGAAAAATTAAACACTGACAAGAAATTCGCCATGCCATTCAAGCGAGTGACATCTTTCTTATTCTGGGGAGGGGGAATATCCCGTAAGGCCTTGGTTCTATCATGGTCGATGCCTACGCCTTTTGCAGATACCACATGGCCTAAGAAAGAAATCTGTGGTTTACGCAAGGTGATCTGAGATGGTTGACGATGAGGCCAGTCGAACGCAACCTCAGGAAAACCTTCTCCAGGTGAACAAGGTGTTCCTCAAAGGTGCGACTGTAGATAACTACGTCATGTAAATAGTTGTAGACACAGACGAACTTCAAGTCCCCTAAGACCACATCCAACAAACGGGACTACACAGCCGCACCAGTGGCCAACCCAAAAGGGACCCGGTTGAACTCAAACAAATTGCAGTCTGTGCAAAACGCTGTCACAGGCTTGGATGACTCGGCAAGGGGGACCTGGTAACATCCCTGATTGAGATCTAAGATGGTGAACACATTAGCACCAGCAAACCAGGTATAGCAATTGTGCAAATCGGACAAGGGAACCGACTCCAACACCACTTTTTTTTTAATCCTCCGCTAATCAACTATCATACAAAAATCGCCACGCTGATCTTTTGGCACTAGAAATGCAGGCGAAGCATAGGGCGAAGCTGATAGTCTAATCACCTCCTCTTGTAACATCTTATCGAATTTTAGCTCTCAAAATCTTCATCTTTGGTGGAGACAGCCTATAAAGAGCCTGACGGACCGGCACACTATCAGTTAATTGGATGTCATACTTAAGAGGTTCTGTCTCCCCCAACTTATCCCATGAGGCCTGAGGAAAGCACTCCAAGACCTGGTTGAGAGCCTGCACTTGATGCGTCGTAAGACAAATCTAGTCAACCTGCACATTGCACACATAGCTCACACTCCCTGCACAAGACAGCTGGCACGAACACAAAGAGAGACGGTGATGAGGCGCAAACTTAAAATAAAAGACGCTCCTGGCATAATCGAATACCAAACCAGCATGCTGAATGAAATCAAACCTAAGCAACAGAGGGACCCTTAAATTCTTAGCTATGAAAAATCTGAGGCCATGAGAATATATCAACGTGCAACCACCCCCGCACCTCCCCTACCGGAAGTAACTCTCGGCCATAGGCTACCCGGCATTTCTGAACCAGAGACTGGGGCGACGAAAACCTGCACAAATGTCTGTATGCTATGTACCAGTCATAGTCAACTAAGGAGACGGAAATACCCGAATCCAGTAATGTAAACACTGGTTCCTGTCCTACCCTAGCACAGACAAAAGGGAGCGCCGGAACATACGTCTCCTGAACGGCTTTACAATTCACTGGCCAGTTAATTTACTGGCCAGTTAGTACCCTCACCACCTTTTCCCGTCCTCTAGCGTCAGCTATTTGAACGGGGGGTCCTAAGTACCGGACATCCCGTGCTAAGCGGTTAACCACAAGGCAACCGTAGCAACGCTGAACTACTGAATGAGACCTATTATTAATAGAGTTACTACACGTTGGTGCCTCAGATATCACTATTCCTTGTGCTGCGGAAAGTTGTTCATCCGCCCAAGAAATAGCATGAATCGAATCAACCAAATGTTGAAACTGTTCCATACAGAAAGGGTGCTGTACACGGTTCAACCAGGCGCGATCTTGTAACCGCATGCTTTCCGACATATGTTCGATACGATCAATGTCGGAACACGCATATCGAACGCCACTACGGCCGTGCGAACCTTCTCAAAATACTGCGCTAAGGTTTCGTTGCACGCTTGGACCTTCCAATAACATTTCCGCTCTAATTCGACGCGCATGCGGGCCGAGAGCCTTCTATTACTAATACGCTGACGGAGCTGAGCTAAGGTACCCTGTTGTTCCAGTTCCTCGGCTATCTTGCCGCTAAGTACACCCTTAACCATCGCATTTAATAATGCTAATACGACAGACTGTGGAACATGCAACGCATGAGCGTGAATCTGGAGACGGACTAACTACCACAGGAACGACTGAATCTTTCTCAAATTTTTTATATACAAGACAGATATATCTTTCAAGACATTCATAACTGGAACTGGTAACTTGGAAAATAAACTCATATATTCATCGTTACCCTTAACGCGTTTGTCCTTACTCGCATTTTCAGGTTCAGAATTAGTATTTAAACCTCCCCCGCTTAAAGCAAGCGCTACAGCTCGTGACTGCAAACCTCCGGCAACACCAAGCAACTTAAGACGGAGAGCACCCATTGCATCATTGAGATCGATCGAAGCGATATCCGATAATCAATTACAGTAATGTGCTAAATGCGCCAGCACGCGACAAATTTGTTTATGCGTCGGCTGAGCAGACGCCAGATATTCAATTGTCCGACCTACATCACTTAAAGCTGCTTCGATATTCGACAACAAGTCACCTACCTCGCTAACGATGTCTGTCGATAGGGTAATGGCGGTGTCAAACTCTGCACGAAGCTAGCCTGGCCATCAAATCACACACATTTCCGTCTACTGGCAGCCCCCGCACACTAAGTTCATGTATCAACTGCCCTTTCCGTAAATACGCTACTGGCCATTAAAATTGCTACACCAAGAAGAAATGCTGACGATAAACGGGTAATTTTTGGACAAATATATTATACTACTATTGATATATGATCATATTTTCACGCAATTTGGGTGCATACATCCTGAGAAATCAGTACCCAGAACAACCTCCTCTGGCCGTAATAACAGCCTTGATACCAACACGATACCACTGTTCATCAAGAGGAGTCACTGGCGTATTGTGACGAGCCAGTTGCTCGGTCACCAATGACCAAACGTTTTCAATTGGTGAGAGATCTGGAGAATGTGTTGGCCAGAGCAGCAGTCGAACATTTTCTGTATCCTGAAAGGCCCGTACAAGACCTGCAACATGCGGTCGGGCATTATCCTTCTGAAATGTACGGTTTCGCAGGGATCGAATGAAGGGTAGAGCCACGGGTCGAAACACATCTGAAATGTAAGGTCCACTGTTCAAAGTGCCGTCAATGCGAACGAAATGTGAGCGAGACGTGTAACCAATGGCACGGCATATCATGACGCCGGGTGATACGCCACTATGACGATGACGAATACACGCTTCCAATGTGCGTTCACCGCGATGTCGCCAAACACGGATGCGACCATTATGATGCTGTAAACAGATCCTGGATTCATCCGAAAAAATGACGTTTTGCCATTCGTGCACCCAGGTTCGTCGTTGAGTACACCATCGAAGGCGCTCCTGTCTGTGATGCAGCGTCAAGGGTAACCGCAGCCGTAGTCTCCGAGCTGTTCGTGCAGACGGTTCTTGTCTTGCAAACGTCCCCATCTGTTGACGCAGGGATTGAGACGTGGCTGCACAATCCGTTACATCCATGCGGATAAGATGTCATCTTGACTGCTAGTTATACGAAGCTGTTGGGATCCAGCACGGCGTTCCGTATTACCCTCCTGAACCCACCGATTCCATATACTGCTAACAGTCATTGGACTAGACCAACGCGAACAGCAATTTCGCGATACGATAAACCACAATCGCGATAGGCTACAATCCGACCTTACACGAGCCATCATAATAACGTTTCACCAGGCAACGCCGGCAACCTGCTGTTTGTGTATGAGAAATCGGTTGGAAACTTTCATCATGTCAGCACGTTGTAGGTGTCGCCACCGGAGCCAACCTTGTGTGAATGCTCTGAAAAGCTAATCATTTGCGTGTCACAGCATCTTCTTCCTGTCGGTTAAATTTCACGTCTGTTGCACGTCATCTTCGTGGTGTAGCAATTTTAATGGCCAGTAGCGTACGTTATGCCGGGGCAAGCTGGGAGACCCATGTTTCGTAACTTCCTGCTACAGGCAGACAAATCTCATAGCACAGTAATGACAGTTTTACAATTTACAGAGCAACGACTACCAACCACAGGAGAGGATAGAAAAAGCAAGACCCCCCCCCCTTTTTGTCTCTGCTACCAAGTGGTATGTGGTTCCCTTTTCGTGCCACACTTACCCACCATATATTAAATACCATAAAAGAGGAAGCAAGATGGAATCATGGGTGGTATTCACAATTTATAATTAAGACAGTTTATTGACATTACCCCTTTAAAAAAATTGACAATTACAAATTTTGGACGAGCAACTAGATAAAACTTCGCAAATAGAGATAGAAACCCAATGTACTCAGTCTCTAACAAACAATTCCAAATTAAGAGGACAGGGTTACTGACAAACTTGGGAACTTCAAATTCCCATATAGGACTTCCCTCAAAATAGATATAATGAGAACAACTACAGGTAAAGGATGACTTAATAACACTTGAACACTGGTGCCAAGCTAAGATGCCATTTCATAATATGATAGAACTACTTCAATAAAAATAACTACAACAGAAACACTTATCTTTAAAAAAGTTCATCAAGAGAAGTCACTGGCGTATTGTGACGAGCCAGTTGTTCGGTCACCATTTTTAAGAAGATAATGATATTTGAACAACTCTGGTAGTGGACAGGTTCTGTAACACTGCCAGGCCTAGACCTCGGATGACATTCCACTCCCCGCCAAGGCGTTGGCACAATCAAAAGTTTCTGCGTGAATCACAAAGACGTTCCAATAACTTCCATATCAGGTACACAATATGCGGGAGCGGGTTCCGCAGCTTCACCGCTTCTCTTCAAACCCTGTTCCCAGCGAAGTCACAGAACTTTTTGTATCTCCAAACTGCCCATGTCGGCAAAACGCCCAAGCGATTTGACATCACAACTTGTAACAGTCGTCACACTCGTTCGGCAGCTGTTGACACTCGTCTCCCCGCGAATGTCACCAGATCTCGAGGGTTACCCGTCGAAGGCTCATAACCAACTAGCTTCTCCCGCCAACGCGGAAGGTAAGACCCGCGAAAGCAAAGAGAACTTAGATCAACCAAAATTGATCTCAACGATACATGAACAAAATAACACTGGCGCCAGCTCGCCACGGCTCATATAGAAGGTTGCGACCGCTGTTTAAAGAGATTTGGTGACTATGGTGAAAAAGAGAATCTTGTGCGTGTGTGTCTTGAGTGCAGCATTTAATAAAATATTGTAGTCCTCCGTGATAATCTTAATTTTCTTTTTGAAACCCCTCCCATAATCGGGGAAGCCCAAACACATGCTCTTATGTGTTTAACCTAGCAACTGATATCAACGTTAAATATATCGATCTATTATTTTTCATGTTACACATGTGCGGTATGAGCTTAATTTGCACTGTTCAAAAGAATTTGCGGAATATGACTTTGGGCGTCTGCCATACTCCACTTTATCTTCCACAAATTAAGTAGACAACAAAACGCCACTGCGTGGTTTACGTAAAAGGAAATGAAACGTCTGACAGTTGTGTAAAGAAAAGTTGAAAGTGTCATTCATCCCGTCATTACGTGGGCTTTTCATTAGACTTCGAGGTTTTCAACAACTTTATGCCCTCCATGAGCGTTTGTATCTACCTGACGCCTACGTCGTATGCTCTATATAAGTCTACAGACGTCAACCTGTGATATCCGTTTCCTTTCTGCGATGAGAGCCCATAGTAGTTCACGGAGAGTCTGTGGTGGAACAGGGCAACCAAGAACATGTCTGTCAAATAGGCCGCACATATACGTGATTTGGCTTAGACTGGGACTCATCGCTGGCCATTCCATTACTTCCACATCTAGCCTGCCCCAGACATGACTGTTGGCGCCCTCAACATGTGCCTTTGCATTAGATAGAATTCAGGATCATCACAGTACGTTGCAGCCACCAAATGGTCCAACAGGGTATGTTCGATGTACTGCCTGACGGTAAGGCGCCCACAGACAACGACAAGATCCGTATGGCTGTCAACACTGAAACCCCCCCACGACGTCACAGAATCTTGGAAATTTGTCGATTTGTAGGACATTTGGTATGTACCGCTCACCACGGATCTCCGCTCACGAATGCGGACATCACCTTGCGTCGGAGGATATCTACACTCGCCTGTGAGTAGCACATTTGGCCAGTGACGAAGTTGCCTGTTGACACAGGAACTACAGAAATGAAGGCGAGCCGAAAGATTTTCTCGTGTCAAGCGGGGTACTCGTACAGGGGTCCGGGTCGCACGGTCCCTTCCCGTAAGCTATTTATTACAATGTCATCGAGCACAGCGGCTCAAGTGGCTCTTCTCAGATCGTCTTGCAATGCTCTGGCGGCATCCGTTCGATGCCGAGACGCACAGATGATCAGAAATCGGTCTTCACTTGGGTCTATAACACATCCGTGGCCTTGCCCAACTCGCCTTGTGTACTGAACTGTAGTGTGTCTACAACATGTGATGACGCATGGAGAAGCATTGGCATCCGTAGCAAGCCGACCGGAAGTCCATCCTTCTTGGGTAAAACAGAGCGCCCTTGCAACTTCCAGTGCATTAAGATGTTGCGCTGCGTGTGCCTGGTTGAATGCAGTGTTCACAAATAACGACTATCACCTGTGTACCTCAACGGGACTGGAACATCGCTGAGCAATTCCTTCTGGGACGTCACCTAACTCTGCAGCCCATAACACAGCTAATAGATGGCGAATGATTTTAATTGTTGCTTACATTGAAAGCGAAGATCTCAAACCAAGCAATAAGAAAAAAAAAGTTCAAATGGCTCTGAGCACTATGAGACTTAAGTTCTGAGGTCATCAATCTCCTAGAACTTAGAACTACTTAAACCTAACCAACCTAAGGACATCACACACATCCATGCCCGAGGCAGGATTCGAACCTGCGACCGTAGCGGTCGCGTGGTTTCAGACTGTAGCGCCTAGAACCGCTCGGCTACCCCGGCGAGCCAATAAGACCACAGGCGTTCCCTGTATCAAAATAGGTTTAACATACCGGACGTTGATACACATGTTTCCCTAATTCTTTCGAACAGAGTCCATTCATACAGGTCAAAAGTGCACCCCTGACCGGGAGGGTGCGTTTAAGTACCTAGTTGTGCAGAACTGCATGAAGGGCGACGGCGAAAGTGATAGCTTAGGGGAGTTCTATTGGTTCCCAGTCACGTTATACCATTCCGGAGGGAGTTCATGAATCACGCAATACGTCAACGCCCGGCCGACCTGATTAAGACGTGGAGGGAGCAGCGGTGTTTCCCGCCCAATTGTGGCAGCACGCTCCGGTGGCAGGTGGGGGCGGAGGCCTAGGGTACCCGGGGGACCCCCCAGCACGTGAAGACGGCGCCCGTAACGAGGATGGATGTCGGCCGGCGCTTAATAGCGAGCGACGCCTAGCCGTGACGTCACGCGACGCACGGTAGGCGGCGCCAGACACCGACATGTTGCTGCCCGCTCGTTCGCTCTATAGCACGCCACTGGCTGCGAGGTTATCGCGCACGTAGACGACCGACGGCGCAACAGCCGGTCACCAGAAATAGTCCAGAGCGCTGATAAACATGCAAATATGAGTTAGCTCACTTCTGTATCTAGGGAATGCTGCGTGCAGCGACACAGACAAATATAGCCCAGCAACCGAGCACAGGAATATCTCAGCTGCTGGGTTTCTGACTCATTACTTTTTTATATTAATCTACACACGAGTTCCTAGGAGGCCTCGTTATCTTTCCCTGACTGCATTATGCATTACCCTTTCGTTTTAGCACCGACAATTGGGTTTCTCTTTCTCTCTCGTTCTGTGTTCTAACTGCAGAGCCGGCTATTCGGGTATGTTATGATTTCAGGCATACCGCATACAACCTTTCCCCGTCTTTTCGTATTCATTTTTTACCCAGCAGTATATAAAATAGCTCCGCAGTTTCAATGCTAATAATTCCATAAAGAGTAGTTGTTCTTTATATTCTTAAATCAGGGAAGACTTATTGCTTGCCTACCATAAAAATTATGTTAGTATTGATATAAATAATTGAAAGTGAAATTACTTTGTTGAAACATGCAATTCTAATTTGTGATTGCACTAAATGTTACCCAGTGATAACAGTTTACTTTTTATTTTTATTTATTTATGCATTTATTTTACCTTGCAAGATTAGGGCCTTCAGGCCCTCTCTTACACCTAACCAGGCATACTCGGATTGAGCGAATTACACTTTCTACAGAACATTAAGGACATATAACGTGTTACACAGTATTAATGTTAAAGAAACGAAAATATAGATTACAACCGTAGTACTATGATAATTATAACAATCAAAAATAATTATAACAATCAAGAATAATAATAATAATAATAATAATAATAATAATAATAATAATAATGACTATGTATATAAAGTAAACATATTTTTCTTTTATGAATGTCAGTCCTATTGCTAGTTGGGAATTTTCTCGTTGTGTTCTTGCAGCTTGTGAGTTATTCTCATCGAGCAGACACATAAGACGATAGAATGGGGTGAAAGAGGTATAGGAGAGGTAGATAGGTTATAGGAAGAGAAATAGAATGGTAAGATCCGAAGCTATGACGGAGAGGAGAAAGAAAGGGATGAGAGGGGCACAACAATGGTGGCTATACCGTCCCTAACATGTAAGTTTTGAGTTCCCTCTTGAATGTTGAGTGGTTCTGGATAAGACGCAGATCACAGGGGAGCGCGTTCCATAGTCGTATGGCTGAGACAATGACACGGAGAAAGATTTTGTGTTATGTAAAGGTACAGCCAAGATGCTAGACGTGTCCGATCTGGTATTGCGGTTGTGGAATGATGATAGGTGTTTAATGTGAGAAGTATTGGGGGCACCAGCGGCTAAGAAATCGATGAAGTAAGCACGTGGTGTGGAGATCGAGTGCCTTATGTGGGCATATCCAACATAGCTGGGAGTATGAAGGGCTGATATGATCATACAACCGTAAATTGCACACGTATCTAACGCAAGCATTAATCACTAGCTCGAGGCATCTCGGATTTTCACTATTTGTGCCGTGTTGAACTACATCACAGTAGTAAAGATTAGGCAAGACTAGTGTTTGGACTAATTTTTGTTTAACATGGGTTGGAAATATTTTTCTAAATTTTTGAATTGCATGTAGGGAGGAGAGCGATTTCCGGCAAGCTGTGACTGTTTGTTCTTCCAAGTTTAGGTGTTCATCCAAGATTATTCCAAGGTCTTTTACTGTTTTTTGGTATGGTAGTTGGGTACCATTGAGGAGTATTTGAGGGACTGTTTCGCGAAAGTCCAGGCTGATTAACTTTGGATGAGATATAGGTATGACCTGGGATTTCTTGGGGTTTAGTTTCAGACCTAGGTTCTGCGCCCATCGAGAAACAGACCAAAGATCTGGGTTCATATTCGCTACTTCGTCAGCAATGTTCTTGGGGCTTGCACTTATGTACATTTGGATGTCGTCGGCATATAGTTGGTAGTTGAGTGAATCACTGAAGAAATATCATTAATGTGCAGTGAGAAGAGTAATGGACCAAGGACGGAGCCTTGGGGAACTCCAGAGCGCACGTTTTTCCATGATGACTTTTCCGACCCACAAATGACTTGTTGACTTCTGTTTTTGAGGTAGCTGTCGAACCAGTGTATTGCGCTGTTTGAGAAATTCAGCTGTTTCATTTTAATTAGTAATATATCAAAGTCAACTGTATCAAAAGCCTTGCTAAAATCAAGCAGTGTTGGGATGGTAGCTTCACGTCTGTGCATAGCATGTTTAATGTCATCAGTTACTTTGATTAATGCAGTTGCTGTACTATGGTGCTTTCGAAAGCCTGACTGATATTTGTCATGGATGTTATGAGTTTTGAGGTAATCCGTCAGCTGTTCGTGGACGATGTATTCTAGGGCTTTAGATATTGCAGGTAGTATGCTGACTGGCCTGTAGTCACCTGGCGACTTAGGGTGGTCAGTCTTGGGTATAGGTTGACTTAAACTTTGCTTCCACTCTGTAGGATATGTACTACTGACAAGAGACAGGTTGAAGATGTCTGTGATAACTGGAATAATAGTGTCTACGACGTTCTTAATCATGCCAATGCTCACTCCATCATTTCCTACTGCCTCGGAAGAGATTCTCATAATTGCTTTGTGTACTGTGCCGGTAGTGACATATTTTAGGAAAAACGTGTCTCTCGAGAGATTGATATCTTGGGGCTGGTGATTTGCCGCTGCGTGGCAGTTTACAGCTGTTGAGAAGAAATCGTTTAATTCTTCTGCAGACGCTTGATAAACAGCGTCAGATCTTCGCATCCCTCTACCGAAGCTGCGCAGCTTTTTCCACAGTGCAGCAGGTTTTGATACGCCGCATACGACAGAGCGGGCATGTCTGATTTTGGCATTCCTCACGCTTTATTTGATACTGTTTCGGAGTTTCCTATAAGCTTCGTACGCCTCGGGAGTTGGGTTACGCTTGAAGGCCCTATGTGCAGCATCACGTTTATTCATTAACTGGCGTAATGCAGTGGTGAGCCACGGAGCGGGAGCTCTCATTACCTTGACAGTGCGTTGAGGGCCATGTTTATCATACAGTGCAATAATTTTGCGACATAATTCCCGAATTTTTACGTCTAAAGTCGGTACTTTTTATTCTCAGTTTTACTTTAGTTAGCGTAAGAAATGAAATATATTGTGAACTATTAGTTTATCAGCATGTTTTTAAAGTATAAAGACTATGGATAAATTACGAAGTACAGTACTCGACAAGTTCATTGTAATGTTTCAGCTTCATGTCTTCCAACAACCACTTCCATCCCTAGTGCTTAACATGCCATTGGCACAACTACTTAGCTCAACAAAACTAAAACTATGTATACCACACTTAATGCAGTTGTAAGATGGTCATGTCATTTTGGTTTTTGTATGTTATCGACGTATACGTAAGAGAGAGAGCAAATTATGATACTGTTAAACAATATTTGGTCTTGTCGTGACACGGTCTTTGCCTCTGCGCCGTCTGATAATTCTTAGTTAAAGTGTGGTAGATGATGGATGTATTTATTAGTTCTGTGTGGACATGTGTTTGTATATGTTAGATGAAGGGCAACAAGGATGAGCGCATTTAATACAAAGCCAAGCAGCATTCATATCAGTTACAGGTGAGTGCATATTAGGTTCTGTAAAGATGGGCTAAATTTCAGACAGAAACAAAATATAGTGGGGGAGGTTACATAGTCAAAATGGTTCAAATGGCTCTGAGCACTATGGGATTTAACTTCTGAGGTCATTAGTCCCCTAGAACTTAGAACTACTTAAACCTAACTAACCTAAGGACAGCACACACATCCATGCCCGAGGCTGGATTCGAACCTGCGATCGTAGTGGTCGCGCGGTTCCAGCCTGTAGTGCCTAGAACCGCTCGGCCACTCCGGCCGGCGTTACATAGTCAGTTTTCGATTACTTCTACCTGAAATCCTTTTCAAAAACTTCTAAGATGAGAGGTGATGAACCAGTACTCCACCGACGTTGAGACGTTATTCTACTAGGGAATAGGGAAACAAATAGGAAGGACTGGACCCCTTTGTTATCACTCGTTTTATTTAACAATCATATAAACAAATTTCTTTAAAACAGCAATATTTTAATCCTGATTACTTTAGGTGATAGGAATAGTAAGGCACAAGAATTCGATGAATGTGCTATCAATGTCCTTTTATTAAACAAAGTCTAGCTCATACATAAGGACATTTTTAAACCACTAACAATTATGCGCCTGGCGGCTTAAATTAATTCATCATTGTATGTTGGACTATAGACAAAGTTTAATAAGTTTAATAAATATAATAAACACCCAAGTAAACATAGTTAGCACCAGAATTAATTAGCGAGGAATGACCCCAGGTCGCTCGAAGGCAGAACGAAAACTTAACTTGGAGAAGCCAAGGCGGAAGGCGGAAGCCGGCAGTTCGTACAAGACCAACTTCTCGAACCTCGACCCGGAGTCACCTCCTTCACAGCCCCAGGCCTCGTAAGTGGAAAGGTAGCGCTTACTCCAAAACGCCAGCCAGCCAGCTGTAACATTTAACAAGCGCACAGAATAGGTCCGCAGGAACAATGGAAACAACCGCCAGAAGATATTAAATAACCGGTTAAATTATTCACTAATAAAATGGCTCACTGCCTTTGCCCCACTACGAATGAACTACACAGACAGGGTACAACCAACAGCGCAAATCTTACCAATAACATTAAGGAAAATTGCCGGCTATTAACATAGTTTTAAAAAAAACTTACAATTACTAGCAAGGCCAGCGGGCACTCCAGACTTAATCACAATTAAACTACGCAGGCCGTTGTGGCCGAGCGATTCTAGGCGCTTCAGTCCGGAACCGCGCGACTGCTATGATCGCAGGTTCGAATCCTGCCTCGGGCATGGATGTGTGTGATCTCCTTAGGTTAGTTAGGTTTAAGTAGTTCTAAGTTCTAGGGGACTAATGACCTCAGAAGTTAAATCCCATAGTGCTCAGAGCCATTTGAACCATTTGAATTAAACTACGTGAACTCTTTTGCCCCACTGTTCAGTGAAAACCGTAACGGGCACAATTCTGAAAATTTCATTATACGTTTTACTGGGGCTCACTACGCTAAGGCTACCATACACTCGAATGTAGTATATTTGATAAACAGATTGCGGCCTTGCAGCTGATTACATATTACATCACACAAATATTTCCCACGACCTGGAAGAGGCACGCTCGTGCACTATATTAATATTTAACATCTGTCTTGAGCACAAGGAACTCTTTATAGGCACACATTTACTTCCATGGTAACACCCGTGCGCTTACAGTTACTAGAAGTGAGGTAGCAGTCCTCAACACCCTCACACACATGCCGTAAGTTCAATTTCACTTTTCGCTGGACGTCCGTTATGGCTTGCGTCGGGCTCAGCAGGCAGCAATAAGGCAGCGGACGACCGTAGACTGCCGTGTCCGGAACTAGCAGCACGCAACACAAGGCAGTAACAAATCTCCTCACAGGTGACAAGAAAGGCTCTCCACCAAGCTGCCCCATACACGTGGTCGGTTCGCGCTGCACTACCAGAGCACTCCGGCCTCAGGTAACATCGAACGCCAATTGTCCACGTTCTTCGCGAGAGCCTCCAGTAAATTCCTCTGGCAAAGATAAGGGCGCGAAGGCGAGGTACTTGTAAATACGCTGGCGCGCCAGTAAAACACCACGGCTCAGACGTATTTTCAGATTTGATAGTATGGACGAAAACAAGACAAAAATGTCAAGTACACATAGGCACTAAAATGCATGACTTAAGAGTTATGAGTACTTGTTCATCCTCGTTACTGCAAACTACATTTATACTACTGAACATGCGCTTATAACTCTTAACGTGTACATTTTAGAGCCCATGTTAACTGGACCTTTCTTTTTTTTTTTTTCCATACTACCTCCTCCAAAAATATCGAAAGCAAACAGCTTTCAACAGAAGAGATATGATTCACTGTATAGGAGAAGTGCTCATGGCTCGTAAGGTATGTATTTTAAGCTCCATGTTTAGCGCGCGTTTTTTTTGTATGTATGTATACATAAAGTTTCGGCACGCGTCCACACGTCTTTGTTTTTATTCAGGGGTCAGTGTGTGGGACAATCTCTGCAACAACTCTTCTCTTCTTCAAAACATTCTGGAGAACAACTTGAACAATTGATTCAGAGCTGATGCTTCATTGTGACCTGTCGCACAACGTTTATACACTACGGGATCACGTCCGCTACTTGACACTACCTGCTCACAGTTCTCTTTTAGAATGCACACTGTAGTTTTCACTTGATAGTTCATGTTGTCACCATAGTTACCGCATTGAAGTCGCGTGTACGCCAAGAATAAAATAAGGCTGCCAACGTTTTGGACGACAGTGTTTCTTAAAATTATAGCCACCTTCTTACAAGCACTTCAGTTACACACAGAGTGTAGTTGTAGAGAAAGTTGTAGACCTAGATTATTCAGAGGTCTCTGCAATTTATTTTTAGTGTCTTTAACCGCGAACTTTGCGTTTCTGTCGTCAGTTAAATTCACAAATTACGATCACAAATTAGAAATTGGTGACAAAGTAAAATAAAATACACTGTTTCTCGTTAATGATGGAAATTAGGGAAATAAGATACTATAAATATAAAACACTTACTGATTTTCACCTAACTTTTCTCTAAATATTATTTCTTATTGTTTCAGGTAAGCCACACCATCAACGTGACGCCTTCTCATGCCAAAACGCAATACTGAAAACCCGCCATTATTCCGGGGACAGCTGTTCAACATGGACTCGCAGTAAACTGCTGTCAGGTTACGCCGAAAGACGTCGAACTTAAGTAATGATACTCTTTTGTCTTGTGGTATCTGAAAGCAAACTTATTTGTGGAAAACAATTGTAGATCAGACTTCCATGTGCTTTTGCCTAAACCAGATTATGACAATCTTCTTACCCAAACATTTCCAGCACGACTCTTCACTGACAGGGCATTGCTGTAAAGGTAAAACGAAACTATGGACACACACACACACAAACATTATATATATATATATATATATATATATATATATCACTGTGTGTGTGTGTGTGTGTGTGTGTGTGTGTGTGTCCATCGTTTTGTTTTACCAGGGTTGCAAATTTGACTATGCAGTATAATATGGTTAGCTGTTTCAATGTCTGGTTGGGGACTGTGTTTAGGAGAACAACGACGTGGATGTAATAGTTTTCAGTTCCCATCGGGATGTTTGATATCGGTTAAGCCCCCTGGCCTCTCTCCATGGGACTTGTTTGTCTATGCAGTATAATATGGTTAGCTGTTTCAATGTCTGGTTGGGAACTGTGTTTAGAAGAACAACGACTTGGATGTAATAGTTTTCAGCAATCAAGCAAAATCGTTCGCAGTGAAAAACGACAGTATGATAAACGGCGACTGACGGAGATCCAATCGGAATTCATGAAGAACAATACAAGAAACTTCTGCAGACCATTCAATGAAAATATGGTTTGATATCAACCACCCAACTTGTGCTTCATAAGACCGGATGGAACCCTAGAAACCAATACCAAAAACAATTGTGACGTTCTGGCAAAGTACTTTGAAAAACTGCTCAACACGGACCCCCCTATGGAAGAAATGATGACAGAAACGAGCACGTACAATCCAGATAGTGAACCTCCAACTCTGGAAGAAGTTAAAGAAATGATCAAGCCACTCAAGAATCGTAGAGCACCAGGAGAAGACGGCATCATCGCGGAAATCTGGAAGTTACAAGACCCAGAACTTACCAAAGACATCCACAGGATTTTGGAAGATATCTGGAAGACCATGAAAATTCCTGATGACTGGGAAACTGCCCTGACACACCCACTACACAAAAAAGGTGACAAGACTGACCCGAACAACTATAGAGGAATATCCCTGCTACCGGTCACATACAAGATCGTCTCTAAAGCTTTACTAAACAGACTAGAATGCCGGACCGACCACTTGATTGGGGAATACCAAGCAGGCTTCCGTAAAGGGCGGTCTTGTGCGGAACAAATTTGGAACCTGAAAATGAGTTTACAACACGAACAGAACCTGATCATTACCTTTGTTGACTTCAAAAAGGCGTACGACTCTATCGACCAGAAAATTCTCTTCAAAATTCTAGCAGAATACAAAGTAGACAACAAAACACGGGCTATCATAGAGCAAATTTTAACCAACACGACCTCCAAAGTAAAGCTCTGTGGGGAACTATCAGAGCCCTTTGAAATTCGCACAGGTGTCCGACAGGGCTATGGCCTCTCACCTCTCCTTTTCCGTCTGGTGTTAGATAAGGTAATAAAAGAATGGGAAACATCACAACAGGGGATAAACTTATGAAACCTACAGATTAAATGCCTGGCTTTTGCAGACGATTTGGCGATTGTCACGAAAGGTATAAAAGAAACAAAAGACACTATTGAAGAACTGCACGAAATCTCTTCCGAAACTGGACTACAGATCTCTTACGAAAAGACACAGTTTATGAGCACAAAAAAACTGTCATCTCTGAACACAAAGTATGGCACGATTTACAAAACGGCAAACTTCAAATACCTTGGTGAAACACTACAAATGAGTGGACATAACAGAGACTCAAACGAACAAAGAAAAACTAAACTGGACAAAGCATACAAAGTAGTGTGGAATCATTACAACAAGAAGTCTATCTCACAAAAAGCCAAATTAGTTCACTACGACACGGTGGTGCTCCCTGAGGCACTATATGCAGCAGAGACCACACTAATCCTAGGGCATACACGTATCAGACAACTATAAAAAGTAGAACGGAAAATTCTTAGGAAAATATTTGGCGCAACTAACAACAATGGAATATGGATCAAGAAACCTGCAGAGGAACTATACAAACATACGGAGACAATCACAGAAAAGATTAGAAAACGCACACTACAATTCTATGGACACCTATACAGAATGCCATCACACAGACTGACCACACAGATCTTTGACTGGGTAACCACTAAAAACAACAAATGGGTGGTAGAGGTAAAAAACGACCTGAACCAACTCAACATAACAGCAGACACAATAAACGACAGAATAAAATTCAGAAACATCATTAAGAAAAGTAAACTACATGAGATACAACGTGACAAACGAACAGGCGTAAAATGGACCGAAGAACGCAAGCAAGACCACAGCCGGAAGATGAAAGAAATATGGGCAACCAAAAAGGCAAGCAAGATAAAGCCGAAGACACAAAGCCGACAAGAAGCATGGACAGAGGACCGGAAACAGAAACACAGCGAGCGAATGACGGAAGTTTGGGCAGCAAGGAAGGCAGCAAAAGGAACTGGCCATGTAATTTAGTCCAAATGCGCTCTTTAAGGGCAAAATCCCAATAATATATATATATATATATATATATATATATATATATATATATATATATATATATACTGTGTGTGTGTGTGTGTGAGAGAGAGAGAGAGAGAGAGAGAGAGAGAGAGAGAGAGAAAGAGAGAGAGAGAGAGAGATAGACTCGAAAACCGCATATTAAAAAAATTGTTGAATGAGAAAAATTAATATTCGTAAAGGAGACAACGGTCCACCTAACCACCCCTCCGGAGTGGAATCCTCCCATTTTTTCTGCACACTCATATTCTACACCAAACAATACATACCGTTTACTCAAACCATTGTTTGCAATTCGTGGTAGATGGCTCTGCAGTTGATGCATGTCAAGTGTGCCTTTTTTTGTAATTAAGAACGGACGCATTTGATTCTAAATTCCTTTTCATTAATTTAAATACATTTGTATTCTAACGGTTGATATTTAAGTTCGAAATCCAGGCTTGCGAATTTGACTATGCGGTATAATATGGTTAGCTGTTTCAATGTCTGGTTGGGAACTGTGTTTAGGAGAACAACGACGTGGATGGAATAGTTTTCAGTTCCCATCGGGATGTTTGATATCGGTTGAGCCTCCTTGCCTCTCTCCATGGGACTTGTTTTCCTCTCACCATAATTGTAATTCATAAATGTTTTGTCTATATGCATTCTAGGCACGAATTAATAAAATGTGTCGAAACTGAAAGTCGTTAATCTCAGCATTTATTGTGAATTACAATTACTGTGAGATGCAAGGGGATTCACCGAAATCAGGCACCCCCCAAAGGTGAAAGGCAGTGGGACTCGCCGATATCAAGCATCTCGATGGGAACAGAAAACTGTTACATCCCCCTCGTTGTTCCTATATTGGGCTAAACGTAGTTTCTAACCAGAAACTGAAACGGCTAACCATATTACACCGCACAATTAAACTTCCCACACTAAAGCAATAAGTTTCTAACGTAAATATCAACCGTTGGAACACAAAGTTTTACATTTACACGTTAAATGAAGTGTAGAGTCAGATGGGTCTGTTCTTAATATCAAAAACAATCTCACTGATATCTGTCGAATACAGTGCCTTCTGCCACGAATGGGAAAAAATGGTTTGAGGCAGCCGCATGCATGTTTTGGCGTAGAATCAAAGTATGCAAAAATTTGACCCTTTTCTCGCAGGTGGGGTGGTTAGAGGGTGACCAGTATAGCACAGACAGGCATTCCTTTCCCTGGTATGAACTTTCATCCTAGAACATATGTTTCATACGATGCGTCGTTTTCGAGAGATTTAGTTGACTCAGGTTAAGCAACCTGTATACACAGGATGGTGAGAAACAGTCTGAAAAAATTACAAGGGCGTTGAAGGGTAGGCCGCGCTGAGAAACTATTTCTAAGTAAAGATTTCGATACGTTGTGCAGTTTCGGATTAGATTAAACGTTGAAATTAGCCAGTCAGGCTGTTTAGCGCGCAAATTCAAGTGGTCCGTGAGATACAATTAGTGTCCGTTGTTCTCATAGCGTAGTTGATATCGTACGAGATGCTCAGTCATTGGCCAGGGTTCGATCCTTACCACCGTCTCATGTCCAATTTTTGTATCGCTCTCTTGTTCGGTTTTAGGAAACCAAAAACACCATCTTTGGTGACGTCGTCTCTGGAGAGCCGCTTGAATATGGGCGTGGAACGGTCTATTTTCGACCAACATATACATATTCTATTCGCAACACTTATATGCTCGTACATATATGCATACATACATATAGAGGAAAAGAGAGAAAATGACGCTGTAGTATCGCGCTGTGGCCAAGCGGTTCTAGGTGCTACAGTCACGAACCGCGCGACCGCTACGGTCGCAGGTTCGAATCCTGCCTCGGACATGGATGTGTGTGATGTCCTTAGGTTAGTTAGGTTTAAGTAGTTCTAAGTTCTAGGGGGCTGATGACCTCAGATGTTAAGCAACGTAATGCTCGGGTATGCAAGGCACCACTTTCAAATTATTTAGCGTCCACTTTAGAATAACACTTGGAGTACATGAACACCTGAATCTTTTTTATTACTTTATCGTGTATTTGTTTCTCCCTACCTAAGTAGTGGGAGGCAATGAACTACCGGAGAAGAAGTGAAATGTCGTGAAGAGATTCTGCATAAATGAAATGCTCATTTTTAAAATGTTTGTCTTCCCAAATTCCTTATCATAATTATCTTTTATTTATATCTTGACACCAAACCTAGAGGTCCTATTTTGCAAATAGTGCATAGTTTTATTCTTGGAAAAGTACACATTTGGTGGATTTGTTGCGCCTCCCAAAAGTCGTGCGAATAAAAGAGTCTTCGGTTCGCCTTCCATATAACATTTTTCTGTGTGATTGTTGCAATTTATGTTGTTCCTTGCTGAATCCCCCAAATATTTTGTTGAATCAACCACAGCCTAAAATTTGTCATTTTTGGTGTAAATGAAGTCGTGAGGAGAACCTCACACTTTCTGTTTTTCAGGGTCAACTGGCACTATTACCACCATACAGATAGCATACTTACATCAGTTTGTAACTATGTTTGGAAATCCTGACGTCGTAATACAGTAAACGACGGCAGCATCTAGGAACAAACTGAGATAGTTGCTCAGTTTGTCCTTTAACTATTTCATATAGACCAAGAACGGTAAAGGACCTATCATATGTCCTTATGGAATATTAGGTATTACTTTCATTTTCATTAGACGAGTTCTCGTCGGTTACTACATACTGTGAGTTAACTGAGAAAAAATCACGAATGCAGTAACATAACTGGGACGATATCCTAAAAGCACGCAAAGCCATTAGAAGTCGCTTTTGAGGAACGATGTCAAACTCCTTCTGCAAATCTAGGAATATGGGAATAGGGAAACAACTGAAGGTACCTTGTCGATAACTGTCAAAAAAAATGTTCAAATGGCTCAAGGCACTATGGGACTTAACATCTGAGGTCATCAGTCCCCTAGAACTTAGAACTACTTAAACTTAACTAACCTAAGGACATCACACATCCACGGCCGAGGCAGGATTCGAACCTGCGACCGTAGCGGTCGCGCGGTTCCAGACTGAAGCTCCTAGAACCATTCGGTCACACAGTCAGACGATAACTCTCGTACTTCCTGCAAATGAAGAGACAGTTTTGTTTCATATGAACGATATTTCCTGCATCCTAGCTGGTTATGTGTCAACAGGTACCACATAATATAAAAAAAATGTATGTCCACGTGGCTACTATGATCGATACGATTCAGATGGATGTATCATTTTCCAGGTGTCAAACATTTTCCGTGAGATTTTCTTCCGTCTTCCTCACGTACCACCTATCCCAGATCATCATTAGCCTGCAAACTGAGGTGCTATGTGCGCGCCTTCTGTAACTGATCTCCAGATGCTTTGCATGGATGATAGCTATAAGGGAAAATCCAATTGCATTCACTGTGTTCTGTTGCATATTACACGTACTCAGCGCCTAACCATTCATCCCTGTTGTAGGTTCACTTTTTCTGTAACGGCACTTGGTGAGGTAGTTTAATAAGAAACATGTTCGGTAGTTATTCCCTGTGAGGAAGGTAGTTAACAAGAACCAGGGGAATTCGGGTGAGTAGTAACTGGACTGCACCCTTATTTGAAATCTCTTCAGATAACAAGTAGCAGCCGTAGAATGGGCTTCAGCCTCCCGGGACTGGTTTTAAAGATAACTACAGCTACCTCACCAACGACCATTGCTGTCATGATGTGAAGGTAATGACTTTTCTTAGTACTTGCATATTCCTCGGAATATCTGCCAGATTTCGAAACAGGATTTCGTTATAGACTTGTTAAAAGTATCTCTCATTAGAGACCGTACTAAATTACGAAATTCCGTAATCCCTTAACAGTGTTAGAGATTTTGTGTTCTTTTACATATAATGCCAAGCTTTTGTTGATTGTTAAACGTTGTTCTAGACTGTTTTGCATAACGTTGTGGATTTGTTGAGTCATATTAATGTACAGTCGTGGACAAAACGAGCGAGACCCCTCGCCTTTTCGTTATGCTGATCGGCACGCCTTTAAAGTCTGCTGCACGGCATAACAGGCAAGGCGACGAAGTGCTACCAACATACTATGCACAGGCGTGAAATTGAAAAACCATCCGAAATTTGTCAGACTGTTTTCAATCATGTGTAAGACTATATCAGTGCTGATTAGTGTCTTAACCACAACACCTAAATATTAAGATATAAATGAAAGAAGAAACGATAATTATTATGAACTGTACTAATAAAAATGAATTTCAGCTTATCGTGATAACATAACTGTTTTAATACGACAAAGTATCCCAGATCGTTACGAATTAGCCAAATATTATGCGCATTCGGCCACGAAATGGTCTGTGTCAACGTTCAGACCAGTCATACTGGATTACCGTTGCTGACCTGCCATGAAAGCGTGCCAATTTAGAAATGCGTAAAGATTCATAACGAAATTCAGTTAAAAATCATTCAGTGCCACACTTAAGTCAATTCAATTATTGACAGAAGCGGAAAAAGTAGGCAGTAACATGTATGAAATTCTACAAGAGTTTCATATCGACATCCACGGGGCGCCGGTACAGAATAAAGGTAGGAATAAAACGTATTGGAGGCGCGAGAATTTCTTAAAATTCCTTTACTTATAGTCTATCTGCCTTCATAGAGATTAGAACAGAAAACAAACCAGACCTCCCTTGCAGTAGCAAACACCTTTCACTACGCCAGCAGACAACCCAGGCAAACAGCCCTCTATTATTACCCCAGACATGAATAAACCGGCAATTTCGCAATGAAAATGGCAAAATTATCTGTAGTTTCTGTTACACAGAGCTTTCTGGACTCAAAACCATGAATTGTCTACCTTTATGTCACCGCTTATGTGACAATCATTCGGGATGTTTATCGAAATAACAAATTTAGTAGGATAATTCTGCACCACCCCAGGAAATAAACGGCGACGTAGCTGTCAAACGTATTCTACGATGTTTCGAATTCTCCATTAGACGTGCCACAGCCAGGAAACGTTCATTAGCCGAAGTGTTCCTTAAGGAAGCTAGTAATGGGAGTGCTCGCACATCTGCAACGCGGTGGCATTAATAGTGGGATATGTATTACCACATGTATAGGCAAATGGATTTTATTAGCATTCCTGTAAACGTGATTGGGATCGAAAGCGTAGCTACGATTAATATGCTGATGTATCGACTGCAACTGGAACATTTCGAATAAAGAGTAGGGGAAATTATTATGTGGCCCTCATCTTCAGTAACTGTGGTAGCTATTTTCGTTGTTAGGATTTCGTCACGTAAATCGGTAAAAATGGAATTCTACGAGCCTCACTTTCTTGACCGTCTATCTGTCTACCCATCCCTTAAAACCCGTTTACCTCGAGTACGCATGGACATAATAAGCGGAAATGTATCTCACTTCCTGCGGTATACGGTCCCTTGGTGGTGTAAAAAAGTGAGCTATGCCAACGCAATTTAAATATACGGCCGTAAAGAAAATTTACGCGAAAGGTCAAAAAATGACTCTAAGAACTATGCCACAAAACTGCTTAGGTCATCAGTCCCCTAGATCTAGAACTATTTCAACCTACCAAACCTAACACATATCCATGCCCGGGGATTCGATCTCATGGCGCAAGGAGCCACGCGGTCCGCGATATGACGCCGTTGAGCGCACGGCTAACCCGTGCCGGCAAGCTGTTAATATCATCTGGTGTTACTAAAAAGTTATTCACTTCTGGTGAATGATTTTCTGCGCAGTTCAGTTAAGAAATACTAACTAAAATATATTTGATGTTACGGAAGAGGAAGGACGCCTAATTCATTTCCCCTTGTCTTTATTCATGATGTTAGATTCGCTATCTGAGCATACATACTATCCATAACCACACTTTAGATCCAAGTGATAGTCACAGATATGCGAATACTACACATTGGCTTATACTTGAGGTATTTCGTTTTTCACGAAGTGGTGGTGGACGATTTTGCGGGGTCTTCGAAGCGCGAGTTTCTCCAGTGCTAGCTACCTCAGCACATCAGCTGAGCGAACTTGCATAGTATGTTGGTAGCACTTCGTCGCCTTGCCTGTTATACTGTGTAGCAGACTTTAAAGCTGTGCGGATCAGCATAACGAAAAGGCGAGGGGTCTCGCTCGTTTTGTCCACGACTGTACTTTGTACAAAAACCCACCATCGCTTGCTTTTTGGATGAGAGCCACAAATGTACATTGGTTACGTCAGCAGTTATCAAACTTCTTTGGCGACAGAACCCTTTTGAAATACTGATTACTTGTATTTCATGGAGCACTAAAGTAAGCAAAGCTTGGTTTTGTGTTCATTCTTCACTGGAAATCATACAACAACAAATATATTTTACACTACTGTCTTCTGCAACAATATACGAAACAGCACAAGCTAATGCAGTGCACAAAATAACACCAAATTGATTTTACAGTAAGGTAAGAAGTTCTTTTGGCAAACTGTTTATTGTCAGGTTAGGTAAAAGAGAGCTGAAGACACGTGTCAGATACAGCATCCAGCCTGCTGCGGTATTTTGTCTTTCTAGGTGCACGTGTTGAAAATCTCGTTTCACCTAAATATGTTTCTGCGAACGAGAGAAGAACAATCAGAGACTATGTGGCAAATTTTGGAGATTTGTCACCAAACTTGCACCAAAAAGCTCCAAGTGACACTGTCTTGAATAATGAATCCATGCTTCAATTTGATGAAATTTCTAAGAACGGTTCATAAATTAATTTTGATGTATTTTCTGGATCCGCAAATTCGGCACAAAAATAAACCCATGAATTCGTTTTCAGTTTTGAATTCTGCTTTTCAGGAAAGTACATCTCAAAAGATGAGCGTGTATCATGGAGATACTGGACCATCCTACAATTACTTCATTTGGTAATTCTTCTGTCTCACCAATGAACACGCTCAGTGCTAAAAAGCTTCTTATTTCTCCCTTGCTTAGCCGTACCATAGGTGCAACTATAAGGATGCGATGAGCCTCACTAGGCTTTGTTACACGAAGACAGTTTTCAGTAACTGCGTGGGCAACAATCTGGATGACTGACTGATCTGGCCTTGTAACAGGAGCCACTATGAGCCTGGTACTGCGAAATACTGAAAGCAGGAGGAAATTACAATCCTTATTTTCCACGAAGGTTCAGAGCTCTGCTGTATGTTACTACAGAAAAATGCTAAAGTTTAGATGACAAGCGGAGCCGCTGAATCGAACTGTGAAAAAAAGAAACCTGTGGAACAACGTCCCAAAAGAAGGGGTCGTTTATTAGGACGCACCTTGAGCAATCAGGGAATTATCAGTTTGGTAATGAAAGGGATTGAGAGTAAATCGGAGAAAGTCGAAGGTAATGAGAAGTAGTAGGAATTATCAGTTTGGTAATGAAAGGGATTGAGAGTAAATTGGAGAAAGACGAAGGTAATGAGAAGTAGTAGAAATGAGAACAGCGAGAAACTTAACATCAGGATTGATGGTCACAAAGTCGATGAAGTTAAGGAATTCTGCTACCTAGGCAGTAAAATAACCAATGACGGACGGAGCAAGGAGGACATCAAAAGCAGACTCGCTATGGCAAAAAAGGCATTTCTGGCCAAGAGAAGTCTACTAATATCAAATACCGGCCTTAATTTGAGGAAGAAATTTTTGATGATGTACGTCTGGAGTACAGCATTGTATGGTAGTGAAACATGGACTGTGGGAAAACCGGAACAGAAGAGAATCGAAGCATTTGAGATGTGGTGCTATAGACGAATGTAGAAAATTAGGTGGACTGATAAGGTAAGGAATGAGAAGGTTCTACGCAGAATCGGAGAGGAAAGGAATATGTGGAAAACACTGATAAGGAGAAGGGACAGGATGATAGGACATCTGCTAAGACATGAGGAAATGACTTCCATGGTACTAGAGGGAGCTGTAGAGGGCAAAAACTGTAGAGGAAGACAGAGATTGGAATACGTCAAGCAAATAATTGAGGACTTAGGTTGCAAGTGCTACTCTGAGATGAAGAGGTTAGCACAGGAAAGGAATTCGTGGCGGGCCGCATCAAACCAGTCAGTAGAGTGATGACCAAAAAAAATGAAAGGGAGGGTAGCGTACGTGTGTGTGTGTGTGTGTGTCTGGGAGTGGGGCACCTGGTAGAGAGGGAGAACAAGGCTGGAATACAATAAGCATGTTCTAATGAATGTGGACTTTCGTAGTTTTCCAGAGATGGAGGAGTTTGCATAGGATAGACCAGCGTCGAGAGTAGTATCAGGCCACTCTTCAGATCGAAGACCAATAATCTAAAATAACTGTTGTTGTAGACATACGATGGTGAACCCATGGATATATGTATCAGTACAGTCTTTTATCTACAATGTAACTATTAGGTAGGTGAATTAGTTCGTAGCTTGCTTGGATTCCAGTTTTTGTGGAATTATTTGTCGATTGTCATTTCTTTTCGTAGCTCACAGTTGCTATTTTAGTTTACGTTTGTCATTTTGTCATTTGTAAATAGTGAGTGGAGCTGCGAACGCTAGAAACTGGAGTGCCAAGTGGAGAATTTCCGACATATTCTTCTGTTTGAGCTGAATAGAACGGTGACAGCCGCGGAAGCAGCCAGGAACCTTAGCGCCGTGAATGGAGATAATGCCTTTGGAGAGAGCACGCCAAGAAAATAATTTCCTCGTTTCAAAAAGGATCGTTTAGGCAGTGACCCTCCTCGTTCGGAAAGACGTTTGGGGATTGTTGAAGGTAGTTTAAACGTATTAATCCACCTCAGTCTACTCGAGAACTGGGTGATGTGATGAAGAGTGATCATTAAATCATCGGGCGAAATTTGAATGGTACGGCGAGCGTTCAAAAATAGGGTGAAGGTGTACCGCACGCTCAAAGCCAAGTCACAAAAATCAGCAGGTGGCCGTTTGCGGATCTCTGCTTGCTCGTCGTCGATTGGATCAGGAACAACACTGACCGTTTCTATCCTGTAACGTTACTGGTGACAATAAATGGTGACTCTATGCTAACATTACAAAAAAAAGAAAGGGTTGGTTGAGCCTTGGGCCTAAGCAGCACCTCCCCGTCCAAAGTCCTGCGCGCATCCACAAAAGATAGAGTCATGCATCTGGTGGAATAGCGACAGTGTGGTGTATCACGAACTACCTTCCCGAGGTACAGCCATCACTGCTGACATTCATTGTCAACAACTGAACCGTCTTGCAGACCTAGTCCAAGAATAACGACCAGGAAGACTGCGTGAAGTGATGCAACTCCACCATAACGCCAGCCCACATTCTGCTAGACTGAGAAAAAACAATATGCAGAAATTTGTTTGGGATGTCATTCCGCACCGAACTCATTCATCTGAGTTTGCG
This sequence comes from Schistocerca americana, assembly GCF_021461395.2. Taxonomy (NCBI): domain Eukaryota; kingdom Metazoa; phylum Arthropoda; class Insecta; order Orthoptera; family Acrididae; genus Schistocerca; species Schistocerca americana. The sequence continues at coordinate 628,081,392 of NC_060122.1, forward strand.
CCCTCGAATTTTCACCCTTTCCGCTGTCTATTGAACAGCCTTCAATGAACTTCCTTTCCGGATCAAAATGCCCTCCTAACATGGCTCGATGAGCTCTTCGCCTCGAAATCACGTGGTTTCTACAGTCACGGAATAGAGAAGTTGCCCCAGCGTTGGTAGACGGTTGCAAAAATAGTGAAGGAGAATTTATATTGCTGACTAAAGTCTCTGGTTGTGTACCTGTTACGTTTATTAAACTTACCTAAAACTGGTACCAACTTGTGCACCAAGCTAATATTATTGTGGGTATTGTCATCGGCTTACACGCCTTCTTTGTATATCAAGAAAGTTTTTTTTTTTTTTTTTTTTTTTTTTTTTTTTTTTTTTTTTTTTTTTTTTCGCGGGCGCCAACTGCGAATGTCTCTGGTCACACAAGTCTGGCGCAGAATTCTGCTGAACGTTCCTCGCGTTGTCAGCGCGGTCTGTGTGTTCTGAATTCTCGCCGCAGCGACCTTCATTGTCCAGCGTGACAAGACGAGTGGAGCGGCCATTAGCCGCTGCGTAGGGCACAGTAGCGTGGTGGGGTGTCGCGCATCGCATTGGGAGCGCCAGCAATTATGGCGAGGCGCTGAGTCTGGCCTGAGTAAGCAGACGTCCCTGCCAAGCGGATCACACGTGTGTGTGTGTGTGTGTGTGTGTCCGCGGTAAACGGGCGGCGAGATGCAGGCGTCGCGACGGCGCCGTCGGCCCTGAGAGAGCTGACGACGCTCTGGCGGCAGTGCTACTGTACTGCCGTAATATGCTGATGTCCTGCTCTTACTGCCACAGAGCGTTACTCGCTGTTAGACATATGCCATTTCACGAAGTTACATACGCTACAGCGAGTAATGCAGTCGTCTGGCTTTTATAACAAATAACAAATATCGAACACCAAACATATTGTTACAACAGAAATTTAAAGCACACGAAGCACGAATACTCTTTATCTTTACGTGTTGATTCTGAAACGAAACAATTCCGTGATATCATATAATCAAATGGAGGTTGACGAAGTTATGGTCATCGATTTAAAACAAGCAATCACCACTGCATTGTCCGCCCCCGGTAGCTGAGTGGTCAGCGCGACAGAATATCAATCCTAGGGCCCGGATTCTAGTCCCGGCTGGGTCGGAGATTTTTCTCCTCTCAGGGCCTGAGTGTTGTGTTGTCCTAATCATCATCATTTCATCCTCATCCACGCGCACGTCGCCGAAGTGGCGTCTAATCGAAAGACTTGCACCCGGCGAACGGTCTACCCGACTGGAGACCCTAGTCACACGACATCTACATTTTACCACTGCATTTACTTAAGAAGTAAATATATCCACAGAAAAGCAGTGGCAGTCACACTGATGCACACTACGTTATTATTCTGCATACACATAAACAACACTGCAAACAGTGAAAACATCATAACTACCAAAATTTCAGAGCAGCTGGTACAGTTCTGAGAAATGACTGCTACGCGTTTTCAGTACGTAATGTCATCATAGTAATTACGAAGTGAAAATATGGTCCTTTAAAATGTTTGTTGCGTAAAGTAGCATTAATGCATTTAAATTATGCTACACAGTGTTTTCATTTCATATCAATGAAACAAAGAGTTATTTTATTTACTTTCTCAATAGTTCACCACAGATATAAATTTCTCATAGTGTTTCAACTAGTCATTAAAACCTTGAGAGCACTCACAACAGCTTCTTTAAGGAAATTAAATTTGTTTCAACCTTACAATGTTTCCATCATTGACTTGTGCTGCTGGACACATTCTCTCAGTATATCGTCCAAGCTGGTATCGTGATTTTGATGGAGGTTTACCATTTTCCCCTCTCTCTCTCTCTCTCTCTCTCCTCTCTCTCTTTCTCTCTCTTTCCCTCCCCCTCCCCCCCCCCCTCTCTCTTCTCTCTCTCTTTCTCTCTCACTCCCTCCCCCTCCCCCCTCTCTATCTCTCTCTCTCTTTGTCGCCTTGTCGCCGTTCCTACACTGTAATTCTGTGGCTATTAATTCCTGGAATTAAACTCCATCTTCCACCACACACAGCTCATTCACGCACAAACTTACATACACCAATTTTAATTCTCGTAAACAGTGTCCCAGAAATAGAGGCAAGTGCAATTCCACGGTTACGACCAAGGCTTTTGGGAGGATTCGTTTTGTTATCTGGTCAATGCTGTAAATGGAACCCCATCCCAAAATATTCCCAACTGGGACTCCCGCTGCCTCGCTTCCAACTCTCTGCGACATTTCCCTGAAAACGCTGAAACTCCGTAGATGGACCAAATCTCAAACGGCCCACTCTTCCTTCAACGGCAGAGGAAGAGAAGCAGTAAGAAATGAAAAACATTCTCTCAGCACATACTCACTTTTAACGAGTGTAATAAAATGGAATACCAGGAGCCAGCTTTTCAATGTTATTTATTATGTAGCTACCAGTTTCGGTGATTCAATACACCATCTTCAGGCCTTAGCTGACGCTGAGGTCGAAGAACATCTCTTCTGCAGGGCATTAGTACTGCATACTCTGACGTCCACAGACGCTAGCAACCACAGACTCACTGTTCGTCTCTCTGGATAACAACAAATAACCTCTTTGCTCTATGTAGTGCAGCTCTCTATGGAGCGTTAACAAATTGTTTAGGAAATAATACTGTCTTTCATACAATATATTCTGCTATTTGTGTATCATTTAAATTTCCAAAGCATCAACAAATTGTTTAGGAAATAATACTGTCTTTCATACAATATATTCTGCTATTTGTGTATCATTTAAATTTCCAAAGCATCATTTCGAAATCTATTTTTGCGACGTATTAAAAAAATTAAATTTCGATTTTCCACAGTCAACGCGGAAACAGAAATATTTCCATACGCCATTAGAAGGTGATACTGGTTGTTGCTGTTATAATCGACTGGCGTGTGTACTGAGATGCCGGCCGGTGTGGCCGTGCAGTTCTAGGCGCTTCAGTCTGGAACCGCGTGACCGCTACGATCGCAGATTCGAATCCTGCCTCCGGCATGGATGTGTGTGATGTCCTTAGGTTAGTTAGGTTTAAGTAGTTCTAAGTTCTAGGGGACTGATGACCACATATCTTAAGTCCCATAGTGCTCAGAGCCATTTGAACCACTTTGTACCGAGATGATTCAAAGTAAATTACACTTGGTAATCACCTGTCAAAGACCTGACTAAGCACCTTTCGCAGTCCGAGACGTGCAGGAAGAGAATCAATGAGGTTCCTGAAGGTACCTTCATGGAGGGAGCCATGCCGACCCCAGTGCCGTAACCACGTGCGTTGGGTTTCTCAGCCGAGGATCCACAGCACGAACAACCCGATCGAGGTAGTCTCACAGATTCTCGACTGTAATTCTCGACTGTATTTAACGATGAAGTTCGCCAACAGCCGTGCAGTTGAGATGTTATTTAATATTACTTTCACTACTGGTTTCGACATCTCATTAATTCGTCGTCAGGTACCATATGCATCTCGCACAAATAAACGAAATTGACATAATGGGCTATATGTTCCTGGCTGTCGTGAATCCTAAACTTTATCCCAAGTGCTTCCTTCGAAGACGTAATTGCAGTCAGTGGCGGCAACAATTCTCTGATGCTATATCAATATTTTCAACTACATTACTGGCCATTACGATTGCTACACCAAGAAGAAATGCAAATGATAAACGGGTATTCATTGGAGAAATATATTATACTAGAACTGACACGTGATTACATTTTCACGCAATAGATCCTGACAAATCAGTACCCAAAACAACCACCTCTGGCCGTAATAACGGCCTTTATACGCCTGGGCATTGAGTCCAACAGAGCTAGGATGGCGTGTACAGGTACAGCTGCCCATGCAGCTTCAACACGATACCACAGTTCATCAAGAGTAGTGACTGGTGTATTGTGACGAGCCAGTTGCTCGGCCACCATTCACCAGACATTTACAATTGGTGAGAGATCTGGAGAATGTGCTAGCCAGGGCAGCAGTCGAACATTTTCTGTATCCAGAAAGGCACGTACAGGACCTGCCACATGCGGTCGTGCATTAACCTGCTGAAATGTAGGGTTTCGCAGGGATCGAATGAAGGGTAGAGCCACGGGTCGTAACACTTTTGCAATGTAATGTCCACTGTTCAAAGTGACGTCAATGCAAACAAGAGTTGAACGAGACGTGAAACCAATGGCACCCCATACCATCACGCCGGGTGATACGCCAGTTTGCCGATGACGAAAACACGCTTCCGATGTGCGTTCACCGCGATGTCTCCAAACACAGATGCGACCATCATGATGCTGTAAACAGAACCTCGATTCATCCGAAGAAATGAGTTTTGCCATTCGTGCACCCAGGTTCGTCGTTGAGTACACCATCGCAGGCGCTCCTGTCACTGATACAGGGTCAAGGGTAACCGTAGCCAAGGTCTCCGAGCTGATAGTCCACGCTGCTTCAAACGTCGTCCAACCGTTCGTGCAGGTGGTTGTTGTCTTGCAAACGTCCTCATCTGTTGACTCAGGGATCTAGACTAGCTGCACGATTCGTTACGGCCATGCGGATAAGATGCCTATCAGCTCGACTGCTAGTGACACGAGGCCGTTGGGATCCAGCACGACGTTCCGTATTACCTTCCTGAAGCCACCGATTCCACATTCTGCTAACAGTTATTGTATCTCGACCAACGCGAGCAGCAATGTCGCGATACGATAAACCGCAATCGCGATAGGCTACAATCCGACCTTTATCAAAGTCGGAAACGTGATGGTACGCATTTATCCTCCTTACACGAGGCATCACAACAACGTTTCACCAGGCAACGCTGGTCAACTGCTGTTTGTGTATGAGAAATCGGTTCTAAACTTTCCTCACGTCAGGACGTTGTAGGTGTGGTCACCGGCACCAACCTTGTGTGAATGCTCTGAAAAGCTGATCATTTGCATATCACACCTTCTTCTTCCTGTCGGTTAAATTTCGCGTCTGTGGCACGTCATCTTCGAGGTGTAGCAATTGTAATGGCCAGTAGTGTATATATGAGTAAATGTGCAAAAGCTTTGCTTAAATTACTTCCACCCACACATCAGAGCAATAAATTTCAGTGGTGCATTAATTAATAGATTTCTCATGGATCTCTCTCGGAAATGTATTGGTTTCATGTAAATGTGAATTACACTGTTGCTAACACTCACTTTGCAAGCAGCCTGTACTTTTAATTAATAATCTGTGATCGGTCTGATGATGAATACTGTTAGCTGATCGTACTGGGCAACATTATTTCCAGTACGAACATTGTTTTAGCACAAAACCAAGATATTTTGTTATTAAACGTTAATCTTTAATCTTGGACAAACTTTAAATAAAGTATTTCATAAGTAACTAGCTTTGCAACGTCGCAACTGACAAAATCAGTCTGTCTTTGATGGCCAAAGGAAGGAAGGAATAATAATTATTAATGTCTTTTGTGGCCACAATCAGAGATTACGCAGTCATATGTAAGTGTTCATCAGCGTAGCTGTATACGATTTCTTTCGTGTTCTAAAGTACCTTCAGTTTGTCATACTAACCAGTATGTTGCCTTCACGTCTGTTAATATTATTAACGTGAAATGAAATGTTCATGGCTTAACAGGGCACTATTTGTCAACTATTTTTAGTGGTAATTTCACATATATTTTTAGGAAATAAGTTTATAAACCGCAAATTAATTCATTATCACATGGAATTATTGATACACAAGAGAATTTATACCAACTCACAAAAGAATTGTTTTCATACTATTTCGCAGATCAAGATGTCTTGTTATTTAGCAAATGGTTTGGGATCTTCCTTGTGTTCTGTTAAACGTGCTACTGTATATCTGTAATCGAATTATAGTACAGGATAAGCTTTGTAGACTTCCCAGTAAAATGATCTTTGCTCCCCCATTTGGGTTCATAAGCGTGGTAAACCCGGGAAGAAAACCACCACAGGGCTTTCACACTACATACACTAGACTAGTGTTGTGTCCGTTAATTTCGTATATGGTTGTTAATTTTCATTGTGTTATCGCATTCAGGTACACAATTTCATTGGTATGTTTACAGAACAGATTTAAAAAACACAGAGAAATATTGGTTCAGCTATATAGTTTCATACAAATCTTTTAGTTTTTTCCTCGAATATCATTCGTCAGTAGCTTGGAAATGTGTTTGAGGTTATCACGTTTTGCGTTTTTTTGCAACTGCGTCCATGTTTTGAGTAGAAGTTTACAATTAAGTTTTGCTATTGTGAAACGTCCCCTAGAAAAATTATACATTACTGTGCTTAAACTGACACACAATATTTTTTTTAGCGCAACGCAATCTGACTTTCAGTAATCCCTACAAGAGAATGGCCCCAACTAAATTAACCTATACGTTTCACAAATCACTTACATCACAAAAATCTTCGTTACTCGAACTACTGCAAGACAGCGAGCGCCACTACTGCCAGCTAAATAAAAGATTCAAATTACTGAAGGCACTAACTACTGATAGGCATAGTTAGCAAATGAAAGATTTTAATAGAGAACAAACAATGTATTTACCTTAATAGTCATAATATATATAGCAGTTCATGACATCCATTCTTACAAACGTACTGTTTCTGTTGGACACACCTCCAGATTATCCATTCTCAAAAATCCACCATCTCACTTCCCCACATCCACCACTGCTGGCTGCTCGCCTCCAACTGCGCAACGCTACGCGCTATTAACATCCAACTGCCCATCACTACAATGGCAGACAACAATACAAACCAGCCACAGACTGCACACAGCACAGCCAGTGATTTTCATACAGAGCGCTACGTGGCGTTACCAATATAAAACCTTAACAGCCTACTTACAATTGTACATTTTTCTTTCATAATTTCAAGTATTATCCTTATGATGGTTTTTAGCTCACGTCGTGTGGTGGTCTGGAACACTTCTGCAACATGCAACGGTACGTTTCGGCGGTGAGGCGGCCGTCGGGAATGCATGCCGCTTGACGCTCTCGAGAAATAACGAACAATATCATTAGTCCACACAGCTTATACTGAACTACCTACAAGGAAGGGAATTAGTATTTCTGTTTGACACTTCATTCGCTCTTGTTGTAGTTTCTAAGTCTGTATGTGGCTGTATTGACAACGTATATTCCAGCTTACTTTCTGCGGATATGGCTATTTTCATATAGTCATTTTATGGGACCAAAACACACTGCATCACGGAATTGCACTATGATGAGCGTCTGTCAGTGAAGCGCATGCTAATATTTGTTTATTTACTTCGTTCGTATTTTATCGTAACGCTCGTAGCAGCTTCGCGACGATGTTAATATTGTTGAGCTCTGAATCAGTACAGTCTACTCCACAAACGTTTGTCATTGCGTTGACTTCTGCTAATAAACTGCTCATAATCCAGGTCTGACTTATAGTTTAACCTACACAATTCATTAGCACTTGAACGTCTTTTCTCCCAGGTAAGATGTTCATGTCACTCACACAGCGTTTTTCAACTCACTGACTGCATTACGGCGAATAAGTCCAGTTACACTTCTTGCTGACGACGCTGTTCGGAACTCCTGCTTCTTCCAGCATACGTAAGAACTTTTTTATCACTGTACTTTCCGTCATAAAATCTACACGTAATTACTACTCGTTACGTTTAAACATTATTAATGTTTTTAAACTTTTTGCTGTGAATACATCTTACGAAATTTTGAACACTGATGCATTTCTTCATGGTATTTTTCATTCAAACAATCACGTCTCATTATTGTATAGCGTCCTCTGCTAATATTAGGATCACTTCATCAAGCGATTTACACGCGCCGAGTATATTGCACATGCTCTTTTCCATTCATTCCGATTAATTCAAAAGGGGTAGTTATGCTCATTATCACTTGAAATTGGGGTTGATATGCAAGCATTTACCCTGTCACCGAACCAACATATAAGAAAAAATATGACCACACGATTGTAATATGGTACCACAGAATTTGCTCGTCACAAATGGGCTAAAATCATGCCGGTAGCATTAAATAAAGTCGCGGTATTAATCTGATCGCTACCTGCGGGTATTCGGCTCGTACACATCCTTACAGGACACTTAAGCCATCATGATTATGTTAGTGGTTATGCCACGTCATGACTTCATACATACAAATTAGTGGCTCCTGCATGTTTACACATGACATAGGCAGTTTTGTATACGCACACAAATAAATTAAGACATAAATATTGAAACGAAGAGAAAAATACTTTTTATTCAAATTACTTGATGGAGTTCTGATTTTTCATAGTCAAATTACTATTCATTTATAGTCTCTTGGACTCAAAATTATTTCTTGATACGTCATCAGATGTGCATTTATACTTATAACTAATTTATTTCCAAGAGAAAACACATAAATATTATTTACTAAGTACTAGAAAATAAATCATTCAATAACTGTCTCCTTGCTTATTCACAAATTATTTACGTTATAGTCTTTTTCAGATCTACAATGAGGGTACAACCCTTTAATTTTCAAGGTATCTGGGTTAATCAGAATGAAACATCCTTTGTGAGGAATACTCATTCTTTTCAGTGGCGATGAGTAGAGTAGGTGCCACGTTTAATACTGCTTATTTAATAATGAAGCCTTATGGTGTGAACTAGATAATACTAGCTCACCTATCTGATAAGACTGTTTGTTAATAACTTTCCTATCAAACTTCATTTTGCGAATACGAGCATGTTCTGTCAAGTTGGCAAGAGCTTGCTGTATCATGGTTTCTTGATTTACATTCTCCCTCGGGATACAAGGCAGACTGTTAATCCATTCATTTGACTCTACTGCCTCTAGTATTAGTTCATTAGGCGATAGCAAGTAGAAATGTGGGATAATTTATTGTAGATGGTTTCAAAAGAAGCAATGCATTCTATTCATCTACCCTGTTTGCCAGAAGCGTATATTCTAACGAAATGATTAAGTTCCCTGAAGATTCTTTCCACTAGATTATCGCTCGGACAAAAGCGTGATGTTAGGCTATGCATAAAGTCATTCACTTGCATGAAATCTTTCCACTTCCTACTGGTGAACAATGAAGTCTTACCAGAAACGATGGCAGCAGGTTTGCCAATAGACATCAAATAATCAGAAGCATTTTTCCTCTTTATACATGTAGAGGTTGCACACCTAATAGATCATAATTTAATGCACTTGGTAAGGAGAGTGTACAAAAAAACCAAATACTTCACTCCTCCTTTAGCTGTCAGTAGAAGTCTAGTGATATCTGAGGTGGTTAACTGGAGAAGGTTAGTAGGTAGGATAAGGTGCAGTTCCGTTTGACAACATACATAGGTGGTTTTAGCTTTTTAGGAAATAGTTCATGTCCTAATTACCTGTTACCCACACTTCTATAAATTTGGATAGTGGCAATAGATAGTTACCTTATTCATACATTTAACTATACCAAAATGACTCCATAAGTTGAGGGTACACCAGATGAAGTTTTCGAGACTATCTTCTGGTCTGCAGACACGCCACTTCGCCTATGTTATGTCCTGCCTGTGAAACAGTACCTTTTCCTGTAACTGATAATGTTGATTAAACATACTTGTGGGGCATGTCCTTACGATTTTCTTAACATTCCTCCACAAGGGATCTGAAGCTTGCAGTTCGTCAATATCTTCGGACATATTTTAAAATCGTTGCCTGTACTTAGCGTTCTTTATAAACAACACTCTAAATTCAGTCGATTCTGCGACCGTGTCTGCGAATTCTGGCAGACCTTGGCGCAGGCGAGACAATGTGTCGGCGACAACATTATCCCGCCCGCTAATGTGTTGAATTTCAAAACTACACTAGAGCCATCTCTCATCTAGATAGTCTAGCATTTAATAACCTGCTCGACAATAAGAAGCTTAACGTCTGGTGGTCACAAAAGACTATTGCATGCATGCCGTACACATAATAGTGGAACTTTTTTAATTCCCTCCCAGTGGCTAAAGCCTCCTGCTCAGTGTATATGCTATTTCACAGCCTGGTAAGATTCTACTTGGGATGCAAATAATATGCACTTCTACCTTTTCTGACACTTCTGAGGTCTGTAAGTTGACGCATCTGCCGCCAGACAGAAATCTTTAGTCATATCACGATACTGTAAATACCTGATTTCATTAGAGCTTGTTTGATCTTACCAAACTCTTCTTTACAAGAATCATTCCAGCAGTGAGCATTTTTTTCTTTGTAGATTCAAAAGCGCATCACTGTTAAGTAATTGTGCTGGTACAAAACGACTAAAAACAGGAAGCGAGTCCAATGAATCCTTTTAATTGTTTTCTTGTTCTTGGGTAGGGGAAATTCTCTATTGCTTCCATCTTCCCCAGCGCGGGTAAGATACCATTTGGAAAAATTGAATGTCCCAGGAACTTTATCTCCTGACGTCCAACCTTAGTTTTCTTTAAATCTTCAGTCATTCCTGCAATCGCAAATTTCCTCAAAACTCTTTTCTACTAGTTCCACATGCTCCTAACAGGTAGCACTGGCTATAAGCAGATCATCTATATATACTGTGACTTGATCTAATAATTCTGGCCGTAGCACTTGTTGTGTCGGAAGTTCCATGCGGCTTTTCGCGGATGATGCTGTAGTATACAGAGACGTTGCAGCATTAGAAAATTGTAGCGAAATGCAGGAAGATCTGTAGCGGATAGGCACTTGGTGCAGGGAGCGGCAACTGACCCTTAACATAGACAAATGTTATGTACTGCGAATACATAGAAAGAAGGATCCTTTATTGTATGATTATATGATAGCGGAACAAACACTGGTAGCAGTTACTTCTGTAAAATATCTGGGAGTATGCGTGCGGAACGATTTGAAGTGGAATGATCATATAATATTAATTGTTGGTAAGGCGGGTACCAGGTTGAGATTCATTGGGAGAGTCCTTAGAAAATGTAGTCCATCAACAAAGGAGGTGGCTTACAAGACACTCTTTCGACCTATACTTGAGTATTGCTCATCAGTGTTGGATCCGTACCAGATCGGGTTGACGGAGGAGATGGAGAAGATCCAAAGAAGAGCACCGCGTTTCGTCAAAGGGTTATTTGGTAACCGTGATAGCGTTACGGAGTTGTTTAGCAAACTCAAGTGGCAGACTCTGCAAGAGAGGCGCTCTGCATCGCGGTGTAGCTTGCTGTCCAGGTTTCGAGAGGGTTCGTTTCTGGATGAGGTATCGAATATATTGCTTCCCTCTACTTATACCTCCCGAGGAGATCACGAATGTAAAATTAGAGAGATTCGAGCGCTCACGGAGGCTTTCAGACAGTCGTTCTTCCCGCGAACCATACGCGACTGGAACAGAAAAGGGAGGTAATGACAGTGGCACGTAAAGTGCCCTCCGCCACACACCGTTGGGTGGCTTGCAGAGTATAAATGTAGATGTAGATGTAGAAGCGCTGCAATGAATGTGCCTGCGATTACATTCAAACAAAATGATAAAACTTTAAACTGGTAACTCCTACCAGCGAAGTTAAATGCAGTGCATTTTCGTGAGGGCTCAGGCAACATTGTGTACAAGTAACAAGAGCACAGAGCCAACGGCCTTGTCGCAGTGGTAACACCGGCTCCCATCAGATCACCGAAGTTAAGCGCTGGTCGGGCTGAGCTAGCACTTGGATGGGTGACCATCCGTTCTGCTGAGCGATGTTGGCGAGCGGGATCCACTCACCCTTTGTGGGGCAAACGTAGACTGAAAGGTAGCGGCTTCGGTCTCGTAAACTGAGATACGGCTGGAAGAGCGGTGTGCTGAGCATATGCCCCTCGATATCCGCGTCCAGTGAGGCTTATGCGACATGGTTGACACGGCGATTGGTCCGTAGCGTTGGGTCTTCATGGCCTGTTCGGGAGAAGTTTAGTTTAGTTTTGATAACAGAGATCGATCAGCTTTAAGTGCCGTGTGTCAAGAAACTTTCGGATCTGTTCATCCACGTTCGGTCGGGTTGTCACCGGTGCAATGATCTTATTGATATCTCATGCATCGAGCACTAAACATGTGGTACCATCCCCTTTAGCTGTTGCTAGTAGATGACTACTGTAGGGTGAACAATGTGTCTCTATTACCCCATTTTAACATTTTGCGAATATCATGAGGGATTCTTTCCGCGTCAACGGCACCGGCTAAGCGGCGCGGCTGTAAATCTGGTGATCACAGACTTGCATGTCATAAATGTATTCTCTGATAACCACAGGTTCCTCTGTGAATACTTCAGCACATCTGTATAGTAGCTCAGCTAATCCTTTTCGCTGCATAGTACTCAGGTAATAAGATTCCGATACCTTGTCTTCTATTAGAGTATGAAGGATTTTTGTTTCTCTCGTTTGGTCAGCCACATAGTTACAATGACTATCTTGCGGTTGATCTTCGTATAACAACGAAATTTTTGTTCGATGAAACACTATTCTAAGAGCATGGCAATATTTGCCATGGATGTCTACATTCTTAACTGATTTCAGTACTGTTTCTTCTCAACAGTTCATCACTCGGAAAGGCCCATGTGATTTGTTTATTTGTGAGTTCCTCTCCCTCATGAACTCCCAGCCCAGGATCACAAGAACCGATAAATGATTCACTAACGGAAAAGTGCAATTGATAGCTCCTTTTCCAGATAATAGCTCTGCATGCACCTGGTGTTTAATGATTTGGCTTTTCGTCTTTTCATACAGATTGCACCTACCACTTTGCAGTTCTGCACTGAATATACAGGTAAACATTTTACCTGGACGCCTATACCGTTTATCGAATCATTAATTGCAACTTGTACTACCTCGACTTTCTGCCTCGTGTAATTATAGGTTTCTTCTGATAGCTCCTGGAGCAAAGCCTTCCCGTCACTGTAACGTAACATGCATAGATCTTCTTGTTGGCCAGCGCCTTCACTTAGTGCTGCTGCCGTCTGACAAAGACCTGCAGAGGTCGCGTAAAGTTTCACGCCTGCTGTTGCGCTCTCTTCTCGGCGTCTGTCACATCTGTAATACCCACGCTGTGTTAGGTTTTGGCTTTGTTGCACATTCTGTTGCGGCGATTGCCATTGCTACTGATAATTTCCATCAGGCTACTGCCGAGACATGGTTTATATGTTGTTGCTGTGGTGGTAGTCCTGCACTCCTGCAATCCTTCCCATCCACTCTGCTCTGGGTTCTGTCATGACCCATTCGTTGATGACATGTGTCTATCACAGTTACTGTTGTTACAGCCGTTGTCGTTCCTTTTTTTTCTGTCAAACCCGTTGCTACTACCGTTTTGATAGTCAGCATTATTTTTGTAATTATTACGATAACAATTACCATTGCGACGGAACTGTGGCCTATATTGTGATTCGGAGTACGATTTCCTGTATTCTGTGGTCTAAAACCACAATTTCTTGTACTACCAACATTCCGATGATTAGCTTGATTCCAATTACTCTCATTAGGCGGGTTTGAACCAGTATTGTCACACGGCTTCTTAGCGTCTTCCTGTATTAAATCTGGTGAGTCTATGACACATGAGAAACTTTCTTACATCTTGTCAGGTATATTCTCCAATTTCTCTCTCATATTTATTGGCAAACGTGCCTTAAGTATTCGCAGCGCATCCATTTGCGAGATAGCCTCCTTCCTCTATTTCGTAAGGTTGATGTATTTCTCAAAATACCGCCTGAGGTTTCCTGTCTTGTATGGTTATGGGCTGTAAAGCAATTTTCCTAGACGTTCTTGTATCCAAGGTGACCAAAAACGTCCCAAGGAAGCTCTTTCAAATTCCGTGAATGTATCACACGTTTCCACTGTTGATAGCGCCCACAATGAAGCATCTTCAATGAAATTGAACATTTCAAACTCTTTCTTCTGACGTTCTGTCCATGACTGCGATAGTTGTTTATGAAACCTCCTGGATCAATATTTTTCTCACTGTCTTTATTATATGTTCGAAATCACGTGTTTTATAAGGCTTTCTTATTGCATAAGATTAGTCAATGCAGTCACCCCTCGTTCAGGGCAAGCTACATTCCTACGTACTTTCTGGTATTAAGGATTATATAACCTCATGCCATTTCCATGCAAGGGTTTGTAAACCGGTTGTAATAAAGGTGTGTTTCTGCTCCTCGATGCATCCTTGGAAACATTCCCTTGTTCAACATTGTTATGATTATACAATTTATGTTCAGGTTCTACTACCCGATTACTTTGCCTCGCTGGAAAAGCATATTGTAGCATACTTCGAATGCTGGCGAACTCCTCCCGCAAACCTTGGCAGGCTTCTCCCTGACCAAAGGTAACTTTCACGTTAGCGTTGTATATTGCCTGCATAATTTCTTTTTCAATAGTCTCCTTCATACCTGAAAATATTTCTTCCAAGGTAGAACTCACTGTTCCAGCTTACTACATGCGCGCTGTATGTTAACTACATCGGTACGCAGTTTTTCAACCTGTTGTGGTAAGCCCTGGCAGCTTTGCTCACTTCACTTATCCAACTCTCCATTTAGAGCATCAGCGATAGCTTTATCTCTGGTGTCTAATACCATATTCAATTGCCTCTCCGTTTCTTCATCCCGAGTAGTCAGAGGCACATTTAATTGCCTAAGTAACTCCTTCTCTCTTAATTCCTGTCTCTTTTTCCCTTTCCCATTCCATAAATTCGTATTTCTTATCGCTTTACTTTTCCGCAAGTTCTAGCTTCTTTATAAGCTGAGTCTGCCTCTCCTCGCTTTCTTGTTCCACTAAAGCTTGCTTCCGTTCATGTTCAAGCCTAGTTTGATTTTCTACACACTCTCTCTCCCTTGGTTCTAACTTTTGAAATAAGAGCGTAATTATGTCGTTTTCTAGCTTTAGCTGTGTGGAAAGGTCAGCTTCCACCGCCCCCGTCACAGACGTGCTAGCAACACTATCATAGTTGAGCAGCAATAGCAGTTTTGTCTACTACGTACTTGTTTCCTCAGAAGGAATTTCAGATGTTAACTGTGTGTTATCTGTTACGTTGTCGGTTTCATGACATCTTCTTGCTAGTCGGCGTCATGAATGCCTTCGACATCATTACGTTCTCTAGGCTTTGGTTTAACCATATTGTCGAACTCGGACAATGCTTCACACGTTATCACACAATAAATAGACAACCTAATATGAAATGAAAATACGCACACAGAAGTAATCAGCAAAACCACTCTTTAGCGCAGGCCGGTGTGGCCGAGTGGTTCTGGCGCTTCAGTCTGGAATCGCGCGACCTCTACGCTCACAGGTTCGCATCCTGCCTCGGGCCTATATGTGTGTGATGTCCTTATGTTAGTTAGGTTTAAGTAGTTCTAGGTTCTAGGGGACTGATGACCTCAGATGTTAAGTGCCGTAGTGCTCAGAGCCATTTTGAGCCACTTTCTAGCGTTTGTCAGAACAGTATAACAGCTTATTTGTTCTTTCGCAGTTTTCGCACGCTTGTTTCCAACAATTTAAATACTTTTAAATGCGCATGCGTCGAAGTACTGTTGGTAAACGACTTGAAAAACATACACATACACATTTGTCCTTAAAAAAGTGTTCAAATTTGTGTGAAGCCTTATGGGACGTAACTGCTAAGGTCATCAGTCCCTAAGCTTACACACTACTTAACCTAAATTATCCTAAGGACAAACACACACACCCATGCCCGAGGGAGGACTCGAACCTCCGCCAGGACCAGCCACACAGTCCATGACTACAGCGCCCAGACCGCTCGGCTTATCCCGAACGGCATTTATCCTTACCTGTGTCAGCTTCTGCAGTACACTATGCCGTGTAATTTTTACGATAAACTAATCCACAGTGTTATTTGTACTAGCCAAAGATTTGTTTCTTAGTCCTTGCGACCTAGTGAAGATTGTTTAATATTGTATATGAAGGTGAAAACATCTTCATCAGCTCAAAATACATCACATACCTTTACATATATTTATAGATAAATTCATTTATCGAGCTACAGGTTATGGAATGCCAGTGTGACGTGTCATATCGTGTTTGGGTAGTGTATTGCTTTGTGTTTACAATGATCTTTAAATATGCTTCAAATGCAAATGAAAGTTATCATAGTCTGTCCTTGCACTGAAAACTGATATTATTTCCAAAAAACCACATTAACACCCGAACATAATTATGACGACAGTAACACACTGATGCTGTGAATATATATATTTACATCTTTTTGGCCAAAAGTGCAAAAGGTTTGCGTAAATTATTTCCACAGACATCAGAGCAATAAATTTCAGTATGAATTAGTGAATTAGTGAATTAATAAATTTCTCAGGGATATCACTCGGAAACGGATTCGTTTGCCTGTAAAGGTGTATTACGCTGATGGTAATATTCACTTTGCAAGCAGTCTGTATTTTGAATTAATATTCCGTGGTCGCTGTCACGGCAAATACGGTACGCTGAACGTACTCGGCAGCGTTATGTCCGGTACGACCGCCGCTTTTATAAAAAACAAGAAATTTTGTTATTAAACATTTACCTTTAACCTTGGTTAAAAATTGAATTAACTTTTTCATGAGTAAGTTGCCTTGAAGAGCCGTAATTGAAAAATTACTATAATCCGATAGCAATGGCGGCCGATAGTAGAAGACTGAAGCTGCATAAAAATATCTTACATGTCTCAGGTGAGGGCACTATATTATCAATAAAAGAAACTTTTTTTTAATAATTAGCAAGTATACTACTGTATTCTGAAAGCGCTTAAGTAAATAATTCATACAACTGTTGTTAACAAACCTGTGTTTTAATAAGAGATATTATACACAATCACGTCCGTCTAAGCCAGCGGTAATCTAAGGAGAGCTAGAGTCAGTCTTCGTTTACTGCACAAAGAAAGGAAGGAATAGAACTTATTAACGTGTTTTTTTAGCCCGAATAAGAGAGGACACAAATATGTGTAATTGTCATCAGCGTCGCTGATCACCTTTTATCACTCGCTTCACACGATTTCTTCCGTCACCTTCAACCATAGGTTGGCAGAATATCATGCGAGAAAAGGGCAAGCCGATTGCGCACGAGCGATCCTTTCTAAAGCCGTGCTGATTTGTGGACAGATGCTCTTTCTCCTCAAGGAAAATCATTATTTTCGAATTGAAAATGCGTTCAAGAATTCTGCATCAAACCTATCTTAAGGAAATTAGCCAGTAAATCCGGGCGTCCATTCTTTTACTGTTAATGCAATTCATATTAACGATAATATCAGTCTCCTTGAATATTACACAGCCGCACTTTGCGTGATTTTCAACAGATAAGGCTGGTCTTGACTCTGAAGCAGATTGCACAGAAGCTGTGCTTTGCCCCACAAAAAGCATGCATGTTCGATACAGTAATTTTAAGTGTTAATGTTGCAGCTTGAGGCTCAAAGCCCCATTGCATTACAACTGGCTAAGAACCGTGTTGTTTAAATTCCTCATGCTTGATAAATGATAATATTTCTCATGTCCACTTCAGTTCCGTTTCCCTTTCTTTTTTCCAATATAAATCATTACTCAGGGACTCTCTGGCATTGTAAATTTCTGCAACTTCTTTCCAATCATCTCTTGCTAAAATTGATTCAAGGGTCAAAACATCGTATGTGAGAGGGCATGAGTTTCAAGTTAGGGCACAATGGTATTTAGTTTCACAGGTAATCAGACTATTACGCTTGACTGGAATGTAACGTATTACCTTTCATTTTATAGACCGCATACGATATAAATTACGCATAGATGGGAAATGTTTGGCTCAAAACAATAGCATTCAGTTACCTTTAAGATGGTGTAGCAAATGGCGAAGTATGGCCAAGTCTAATGTCAGATCATTGTTCCACATGGTTATGTAACGTGTTAAGAATAGCATACTCAACACCGAAGCGCCAAAGTAACAGATAAAGGCATGCATATTCAAATATACAGAGACATGTAAAAAGACAGAATACGGCGCTGTGGTCGGCAACGCCTATATAAGACAAGTGGCTGTTGCAGTTATTGGTCGGTTACTGCTGCTACAGTGGAAGATTATCATGATTTAAGTGTGTTTGAACGTGGTGTTATAGTCAAAGCATGAGCGATAGGACACAGCATCTCCGAGGTAGCGTGAATTGGAGATTTTCCCGTACGACCATTTCACGAGTGTACCGTGAATATCAGCAATCAGGTGAAACATCAAATCTCCGACATCGCTGCAACCGGAGAAAGATACTGCCACAACGGAACCAACGACGACTGAAGATAATCAATCAACGTGACAGAACGGCAAGCCTTCCTCAAATTGCAGCAGATTGCAGCGCTGGGCCATCAACAAATGTTAGCATGCGAACCATTCAATGAAACATCATCAATACGGGCATTCGGAGTCGAAGGGCCACTCGTGTAAGTTTGATGGCTGCACGACACAAAGTCTTACGCCTCGCCTGAGTTCTTCAACGCCGACATTTCCATGTTGATGACTGAAAACATGTTGCCTGGTAGGACGAGACTAGTTTCAAAGTACACTCCTGGAAATGGAAAAAAGAACACATTGACACCGGTGTGTCAGACCCACCATACTTGCTCCGGACACTGCGAGAGGGCTGTACAAGCAATGATCACACGCACGGCACAGCGGACACACCAGGAACCGCGGTGTTGGCCGTCGAATGGCGCTAGCTGCGCAGCATTTGTGCACCGCCGCCGTCAGTGTCAGCCAGTTTGCCGTGGCATACGGAGCTCCATCGCAGTCTTTAACACTGGTAGCATGCCGCGACAGCGTGGACGTGAACAGTATGTGCAGTTGACGGACTTTGAGCGAGGGCGTATAGTGGGCATGCGGGAAACCGGGTGGACGTACCGCCGAACTGCTCAACACGTGGGGCGTGAGGTCTCCACAGTACATCAATGTTGTCGCCAGTGGTCGGCGGAAGGTGCACGTGCCCGTCGACCTGGGACCGGACCGCAGCGACGCACGGATGCACGCCAAGACTGTAGGATCCTACGCAGTGCCGTAGGGGGCCGCACCGCCACTTCCCAGCAAATTAGGGACACTGTTGCTCCTGGGGTATCGGCGAGGACCATTCGCAACCGTCTCCATGAAGCTGGGCTACGGTCCCGCACACCGTTAGGCCGTCTTCCGCTCACGCCCCAACATCGTGCAGCCCGCCTCCAGTGGTGTCGCGACAGGCGTGAATGGAGGGACGAATGGAGACGTGTCGTCTTCAGCGATGAGAGTCGCTTCTGCCTTGGTGCCAATGATGGTCGTATGCGTGTTTGGCGCCGTGCAGGTGAGCGCCACAATCAGGACTGCATACGACCGAGGCACACAGGGCCAACACCCGGCATCATGGTGTGGGGAGCGATCTCCTACACTGGCCGTACACCACTGGTGATCGTCGAGGGGACACTGAATAGTGCACGGTACATCCAAACCGTCATCGAACCCATCGTTCTACCATTCCTAGACCGGCAAGGGAACTTGCTGTTCCAACAGGACAATGCACGTCCGCATGTATCCCGTGCCACCCAACGTGCTCTAGAAGGTGTAAGTCAACTACCCTGGCCAGCAAGATCTCCGGATCTGTCCCCCATTGAGCATGTTTGGGACTGGATGAAGCGTCGTCTCAGGCGGTCTGCACGTCCAGCACGAACGCTGGTTCAACTGAGGCGCCAGGTGGAAATGGCATGGCAAGCCGTTCCACAGGACTACATCCAGCATCTCTACGATCGTCTCCATGGGAGAATAGCAGCCTGCATTGCTGCGAAAGGTGGATATACACTGTACTAGTGCCGACATTGTGCATGCTCTGTTGCCTGTGTCTATGTGCCTGTGGTTCTGTCAGTGTGATCATGTGATGTATCTGACCCCAGGAATGTGTCAATAAAGTTTCCCCTTCCTGGGACAATGAATTCACGGTGTTCTTATTTCAATTTCCAGGAGTGTATATCGAGCGGGTGGACGTGTAGAGGTATGGATACAACCTCATTTATTCGTGGACACTGCATGTCAGCGGGGGACCGTTCAACCTGGTGGATGCTCTGTAATTGTCTGGGCGTATGCAGTTGGAGTGATATGGGACTCCCGACATATGTCTAGATACGACTCTGACAGGTGACACGTACGTAAACATCCTGTCTGATCACCTGCCTCCATTTATGTCCGTTGTGCATTCCGACGGACTTCGGAAATTCCAGCAGGACAATGCGACTCCCACACGTCCAGAATTACTACAGAGTGGCTCCAGGAACACTATTATGAGCTTAGACACTTCTGCTGGCCACCAAACTCTCCAGGCATGAACATTATTTAGGAAATTTGGGATGTCTTGCAACGTGCTGTTCACAAGAGATCTCCACCCCCTTGTACTCTTACGGATTTATGGACAGCCTTGCAGGATATATGGTGTCAGTTCCATTCCACAGTACTTCAGACATTAGTCGAGTGCATGCCACGACGTGTTGTGGCACTTCTGTGTACCAGTTTCTTTGCCTGTTTAGTGTATATCAGCCAAAGTCCGAAGTCAAAATAGATCAATTCAGACGTACAACATGAGTCAAGGGTTACTGCCCAAACTGAAGGTGCGGATAGAAGAGGCGAAACACAAAAACTTTGGAACAAGAAATAATGATTTAGGAAGTACTCCTGGCCAGTCAAGTCTTTGGCTTCTCAGGAAGACAAGGGCAATCAATGCACAAGCGCCTGAAGTTCACCCAAGATATTTCAGTGTCTACACAACAATGTTGCCTTTATAGGTTTTGAAAACGGCAAATAACACCTCCATAGAAAATTCTAACGCACTGTGCCACCGAGCGAGGTGGCGCAGTGGTTAGCACACTGGACTCGCATTCGGGAGGACGACGGTTCAATCCCGCCTCCGGCCATCCTGATTTAGGTTTTCCGTGATTTCCCTAAATCGCTTCAGGCAAATGCCGGGATGGTTCCTTTGAAAGGGCACGGCCGATTTCCTTCCCCATCCTTCCCTCACCCGAGCTTGCGCTCCATCTCTAATGACCTCGTTGTCGACGGGACGTTAAACACTAATCTCCTCCTCCTCCTACGCACTGTGCCAAGTACACTAGGCATCGCACTACCTCGTCAGAGCTGCAAGAAGTGTTGTGGCGAAAATAATTCTTCATCGGCAAGTGACGAAGCTTTTGATATGCCGTTGAGAGAAGAGGAACGAAGTGGCCATGTCGTTGGACTTTCCTTTATGATATCAGAGCGAACGAATGAAAGCCGGCCGGGGTGGCCGAGCGTTTCTAGGCGCTACAGTCTGGAACCGCGCGACCGCTACGGTCACTGGTTCGAATCCTGCCTCGGGCATGGATGTGTGTGAGGTCCTTAGGTTAGTTAGGTTTGAGTACTTCTAAGTTCTAGGGGACTGATGACCTCAGGAGTTAAGTCCCATAATGCTCAGAGCCGAACGAATGAAAAACGAGTGTAGGTACACAGCAATTGACGCTAAACAACATGACAATAGATGGAACGTTACCTTCGCTGGACTAACGGTGCGTGTGCATTGCGTCTTCAATTCACCGAGCGATATGGCGAAACCCTTAGCACTCTGAACTCACATTCGGGAGGAAGATGGCTCAAATCAGCCTCCTGCCATACACATTTATGTTTTCCGTGATTTCCCTAATCGCTCCAGGCAAATGCTGGAATGGTTTCTTAGAAAGATTACGACCGGTTTCAATCCACATTCTTGAAACATTCGGAGCTGGTGCTCCTCCTCTAATGACCGCACTGCTGCCGTGACGTTAAACGCTGAACTTCCATCCTTCCTTCTCCCTCCTTCAGTTTGGTCGGAACCTTTTAAATCGCCATGTGTATTTACAAAGCAAATTCCGCTTTAGTTGTGGTTTATTAGTTTATTCAACGACCGCTATCTAAACATAAAGTTTCATCTTCAGATGCCACCAAATAATTATGGGCACATACACTAATCAGCCGTAACATCCTGATGACCGGCCCACTATCGATAAAAACCAGTCCAGGCGACAGCAGCGTCACCTGGTTAAGATTGACTGGTAGTCAGACAAACGCACGGTACACATAGCATCAGTAGGCATGCTGTCCGTGTGTACATCGGGGAAGGCGCGCGATCTATCTGTGTTTGACTGATGGCAGATTGTGATGCCACGGAAGCTCGGCCCGAGCACGTCTGAAACTGCACGACGTGCTGGGGTGGTGTTGTGCGTGTCTTCAACAGGGGACAAAACCATTGTAAAACCACGTTTAGACGTCGTAGGGTTGGACGACCACCCCTCATTACAGGTATCGGACGTCATAAGCTGGGAAGACTGGTAAAACAGGGCAGGTGGCGAATTCCGGCGTAACTAACATCAGACTTTAATGCTGGGCAGTGTACAAGTGTGTCTGACCACACAGTGCACCAAAAACTCCTGACGATGGGCCTCCGCAGCTGACGCCCCGTGCATGCGCCAGTGTTAAAACCATGACATCGGTAACTACGACTCAGATTGGTAAGTTACCATCGGCACAGGACGTTGGTGCAGTGACAGAACGTTGCATGTTCTGATGAATCCTTATACCTTCTCCACTATGCCGAAGTAAGGCAGGGAATCCGTCTTTTTCCAGGGGAACAGCTCCTTGACACCTGTACTGCAGGACGGTGACTGAGGTGGCGATGGCTCCATTATACTCTGGGGACTATTCACGTGGGGATCGTTGGGCCCCGCCTTCATGACGATCATGTTTCCCGACGGCAATGGCATTTTTTAACAAGGTAATGCGCTTTGTCACAAGACCAAGAGTGTGACGGAGTGGTGCGATGAACACAGTGGAGAGTTACAATTGATGTGCTGGCCCCCACCTCGCCAGATCTGAACCCCATCGAACACATCAGGGATATGGTTGAACATGGTGTCAGAGCTCATCTCCCTCACTCCGGAATTGACGGGAATTAGGTGACTTGTGTTGTTGTTGTTGTGGTCTTCAGTCCTGAGACTGGTTTGATGCAGCTCTCCATACTACTCTATCCTGTGCAAGCTTCTTCATCTCCCAGTACCTACTGCAACGTACATCCTTCTGAATCTGCTTGGTGTATTCATCTCTTGGTCTCCCTCTACGATTTTTACTCTCCACGCTGCCCTCCAATACTAAATTGGTGATCCCTTGATGCCTCAGATCATGTCCTACCAACCGATCTCTTCTTCTAGTCAAGTTGTGCCACAAGCTTCTCTTCTCTCCAATCCTATTCAACACCTCCTCATTAGTTATGCGATCTACCAATCAAATCTTCAGCATTCTTCTGTAGCACCACATTTCGAAAGCTTCTATTTCCTTCTTGTCTAAACCATTTATCGTCCATGTTTCACTTCCATACATGGCTACACTCCATACAAATACTTTCAGGAACGACTTCCTGACACTTATATCTATACTCGATGTTAACAAAATTCTCTTCTTCAGAAACGCTTCCCTTCCCATTGCCAGTCTACATTTTATATCCTCCCTACTTCGACCATCATCAGTTATTTTGCTCCCCAAATAGCAAAACTTCTTTACTACTTTAAGTGTCTCATTTTCTAATCTAATACCCTCAACATCACCCGACTTAATTCGAGTACATTCCATTATCCTCGTTTTGCTCTTGTTGATGTTCATCTTATATCCTCCCTTCAAGACACTATCAATTCCGTTCAACTGCTCTTCCAAGTCCTTTGCTGTCTCTGATAGAATTACAATGTCATCGGCGAACCTATAAGTTTTTATTTCTTCTCCATGGATGTTAATACCTAATCCGATTTTTCTTTTGTTTCCTTCACTGTTTGCTCAATATACAGATTGAATAACATCGGGGAGAGGCTACAGCCCTGTCTCACTCCCTTCCCAACCACGGCTTCCCTTTCATGCCCCTCAGCTCTTATAACTGCCATTTGGCTTCTATACAAATTGTAAATAGCCTTTCGCTCCCTATATTTTACCCCTGCCACCTTCAGAATTTGAAAGAGAGTATTCCAGTCAACATTGTCAAAAGCTTTCTCTAAGTCTACAAATGCTAGAAACGTAGGTTTGCCTTTCCTTAATCTCGATTCTAAGATTAGCTGTAGGGTCAGTATTGCCTCACGTGTTCCAGTTTTTCTACGGAATCCAAACTGATCTTCCCCAAGGTCGGCTTCTACTAGTTTTTCCATTCGTCTGTAAAGAATTCGTGTTAGTATTTTGCAGCCGTGACTTATTAAACTGATAGTTCGGTAATTTTCACATCTGTCAACACCTGCTTTCTTTGGGATTGGAATTATTATATTCTTCTTGAAGTCTGAGGGTATTTCGCCTGTCTCATACATCTAGGTCGCCAGATGGCAGAGTTTTGTCAGGACTGGCTCTCCCATGGCCGTCAGTAGTTCTGTGCAGATATATTGCCAGTTAGTCCAGCAACCAACCAAGGCCTCATTGCTTCCATACCACGACACGTCGCCGCTACTATCCTTGCCAAAGGTGAACACACCGGCTACTAGGCAGGTGGTCATGATGTTCTGGCTGATCAGTGTATATCCCACTTCCCTAATGTGTGTGCGAGCGTGTGTGTGTGTGTGTGTGTGTGTGTGTGTGTGTGTGTGTGTGCGTGTGTGTGTAAGTGCATAAAGATTCATCTTCAGATGCCACCATATAATTATGGGAGCATAAATGTGTGGCGGTCCGGCCAGTCATTCACGGGAAATCACACTCACATGAAACAAACGCTTGGGAGAGTAGGACCAGCAGCCACAGGAACCGACAGTACAGCACGACATGGAAGCATCACTTGCTGTGGCTGTTGGTCCTACGATTTTATACGTTCCTTTGCCTTGGATGTGACCCCTCGTGACTAACTGGACCGAATGCGAAACGTTTATGTTCCCATAATTATTCGGTGGCATCTGAAGATGGAGCTTTATGCTTCGAAACCGGTCGTGATATAAATTGAAAAATTACTAGCAATTGAAACGGACTTTTATTTTACAGGTATGTTTCTCAGTTGCGATTATTCATCTGATCAAATATTTTGCGCCCTGTATAGTTTCCAACAAAAGACCACATTGTAAACAATATAAATAAAGAAAAATATTGATACTAACGTGTGAATTACTTTTGTCTACAGAGAATTCGTATCTAGTTTTAGGTACCTCAAATCAAATCCTACCCTGTGGTTTGCGTAATTTTTACATTCCATTCAATAACATTTACATAATAATGTGCTAATTTTGTTATTTCATTCCAGTCCTATGAATTTATTTTAAAGAAGATTTACATGCAAATAGAATCAGTGGTCTGTGGGGGACTCCCGTTTTTACTGAGAGACACCGAACCATATAGTAGCTGGCCTGAAGCCTAAAGAAACAATATGTGATGTATCCAGTTATTTAACAAGCTCGTCGTCACTACAACGTGTAGTTAACCTGACGCTCAAACAATGACGCCGCGACCCAGCGCGTTACTATATGCTGCCTCTGTTGAATATGTGCGGATGATAGGTTTTTATGTTTACAACACTGGTGTCTGACGTATTAATTTTTCATATCAGGTCACTGTGACGGATCGACTATGGCGCAGCCAGTATTGATTTATTATACACAAGTACGCTGCTAAATTACCAGGCTTTTGGTATGAGAGACTGCTAAGCGATTAACGGGCTATTGCGATGGGCAGATTTCTTAAATGGACGTAAGTATGAAAAATGTAACAAAATGGTTTATCAGTTGCGCAAGTTATGCTGCCACTATTAAGTATAGATCGCTTGGCACTCAACCAATGACGCCACGACCCACTGAGTTACTAGAAGCTATCTCAATTAAAGGTAGGTAGTGTGTGACAGAAAAAAGAGATTATCTGCGCCTCCGCGGCAGCGACGTGACATTGGAATAGCCGTTAAGGATCCCCAGCTGCGGTCGCAGGAAAATGATACATGAAGATAATGTTGTATTAACACAGTCTTGTTTTGTCATGTATCAACCGTTATGCTCAGTATATGTGCACGGCCAGATTTGCTTTATAGGAATGTAACTGAAATAACACTGATTAATGATAGCCAGAGAATTACTGCCTGTATGAGGAACGAAATAATACACGGTCCAGTCACATTAATGTGACCACGTGCTATGTTCGACGACAGCGTGAAATAACCACTCATAGACGGCATGTGTCAGCACTAGCAGCGAAATTATATAAAAAATGTCGATCAGGAGGCGGAGCGACTGGGGCTGGGGGGAATAGAACGTGAATAACAGTGCAGTCATTGTCATAATGCGGAAACGGAGCGATTTATTTGACGTCCAAAGGGACATGCTTACCGGCTTTTGGGCGAAGAGCAACTGTGGTGCACCACAGGTCATACATGACAGAGATGAACGACGGCTGCAGAGATGTGCAAAGGCGAATAGACACGCATTTGTTGAGAAGCTGACCTCTCAGATGAATCAAGGGCCTACCAGCAGTATGTCCTCAGCCAACGTCCTGCGAATGTTGCCGCGTGTCAGCTCTGCAGCAGGCGTCTGGTTCATGCAGCCACGCTGACTGCTGTCCATTGGTGACGGAGGCTGGAATTTGCATCCCTGTACCGCAGCTGGACGTCCACTTATCGGCGACATGAGGCCTTTTTCAGATGACTCATCTTTTATGCCCTGTAGGACAGATGGACAAACGCCCTGCCACACTCGTCGGAAGGGTCCTTGCCGGAGGAGGTAGCGCCATGGACTGGGGCATTATCCGAGTGACATCGTCATTATGGAAGGCACGAAGGATCGACACAAGTACGCATCTATCCTTGGAACCAAGTCTACACCTAGCAGCATCTGTTTTTCCTCGGCACGAGGCACGATGGCATCTGCCAGCAGGACAAAGCAACATGTCACACAGCTCGCAGTGTGCGTGCGTGGTTCGAAGAGCTCCAGGAAGAGTTTACCGTACTTTGCTGGAGCAAACTACCCGGATTTAAACCTAATCCAGAATCTGCGGCACCACCTCTATCGAGCAGGAGCCTCACCGGTGGAACCTGGCGGGCTGGCCACGGTATGGTTCCTTATACTTGCCGGTACCTTCCACAACCTCACTGAATCTCTCCCAGCACGTATGGCAGCGGTCTGCTCTGCAAAATGTGTTGTTACTCAGACTGTTGACAGGCGGTCTCGTTAATGAGACCGGAAGAGGTGTAATGCGCGTCATTTACAGCAGTGCTTGATTCGTGATTGCTGGTTTGAGTTTACTGGAGTTTACTTATTATTGCGTTGGATGGACTTGAAGTTTGTCACTGACAAGTTTCAATTTATTAGATATGAGCAAACAAGTACGTGAGAGTGACAGTTTATTTTGTGGTGTCACCGCCAGACACCACACTTGCTAGGTGGTAGCCTTTACATCGGCCGCGGTCCGTTAGTATACGTCGGACCCGCGTTTCGCCACTGTCAGTGATCGCAGACCGAGCGCCGCACACGGCAGGTCTAGAGAGACGTCCTAGCACTCGCCCCAGTTGTACAGCCGACTTTGCTAGCGATGGTTCACTGACATATTATGCTCTGATTTGCCGAGACGATAGTTAGCATAGCCTTCAGCTACGCCATTTGCTACGACCTAGCAAGGCGCCATTCTCATTTGCTATTTATCTTGTGATGCATGTACCGTCAGACCGATGTTCACCAATTATGAATTAAAGTTAAGTATTCCAATAGTTACTTACGTTCTTTGCTACTATAAATTCCCTTAACTGTTCCAGACCTCACGCCAGCCTGCGTGAGCTTAAACGCGTGCCTTTCGGCTTCACCTCCTAGTGGCTTGGCTGTCTTGCGAAGTCACAACATATTTATTCTTAGAAAGAGATGTACACTGTGAAACTGCAATAATTAGCAATTACGGTAGTTGCGATTTCTCTCTGTGCTGATACTATGAAATCACACAACTGGAAGTTGGAGTATATTTCAGGGCTTGTGAACCTCTACAGGTAGCGATTAACAGGGGTTTATTAAGTTGGTGTACAAGCTCATAGCACTTCTGTTTTGCTTGTTGCTGTGAGTTTATTTATCGATTGTCAGTTTTTATTTGTAGTTCTCCGAAGTGTCAAATGATCTGATGATTATGAACGCCTGGTTTAAACTTCCACCTAAAAGTCTGTATACAGGGAAGTCTCCAACAGACCTGAGAAATGTGTAAGAAACCAGGTTGATTTCATACTAACAAATTACGTTTCAAGAACAATTGCACATTAGTAAAAAAATACCCAGGATCAGACGTAAACTCTGTTCACATACGGCTTTTAGGAGATTTTAAATTCAGAATGAAGAGAATGTAGGGAAAGGAAAAGCAAATTTACCATTTGAGGAAAGTGAAAGACCCGGTAGTAAAACATAATATACAAACAGAACCCAACATGGCGATTGGTTGGTTCAAATGACTCTGAGCACTATGGGACTTAACGTCTGTGGTCATCAGTCCCCTAGAACTTAGAACTACTTAAACCTAACTAACCTAAGGACATCACACACATCCATGCCCGAGGCAGGATTCGAACCTGTGACCGTAGCGGTCACGCGGTTCCAGACTGAAGCGCCTTTAACCGAACATGGCGATTAACACAGAAGACACGGTGGTGCATTATGCTTACTACCTGAACCCCCATTATACTCTGTTACTCGCGCCTGTGAACGTGAACGCGTTATGCAAATCTTGGTGTCTCTCGCGTCCATCTTGAAAAGATAACCTGAAGCTGCCTAAATAAGGCGAAACGCGTCCTTGAAAAATAAGAAACTAAAACAGCAACCAATACTGTTTTTAACCAATACAGAAGACATAACAAGTAACGATATAAATTTAGAATTGAACATACTACAAAATGTTGTACAGCAAATAAAAAGAAAGTAAATGGAACTAGAGAGAACGAAGAGGAAATCATGGACAACGGATAACGTACTGAATCTAATGGAGGAAAGGAAAGTAAGTAAGAGAAAGCCAACTAAATACAAGAAGATAAATATGGACATCAGAATGAAAATAAGGAGGGCAAAAGGAAATGGAAAAGGGGAGCGAGGCTAGGAAATCGATTTTTATAAAAGTGAATACGATAGTTTAATTGTAAACATGGAAGTCAAAGAAATAACAGGGAAAAACAGGAAGAGCATCAGAAGAAAACTAGTGGATGAAGCAGGGAAATTGTAGTTGGAATTAGAAGACAAGAAAAAGACATGTAAAAAACACATAGAAAATTTATCTCATGGCACTGGACATGCTTTTAATTCAAGTACAAATGAAATATACTAGTAGTAGAGGTTCAAACAGCCTCAAGTCAGATTAAGGAAAGAAAGGCTGTGAGACCAGACAAAGTAAAGCACAGTTCTTAAAACTGATACATGAAAATCATGTAACAAATGGTTAACCCAAATTTTCAATCAAATTTATGTATCTGGAAACATTCAATTGGAGTGGCTGAAATCGGAGTTAATTACTCTGCCCAAAAATCCGAATGCAAAACAATGCGAACAACTCAAAATAATTTTTGAGGGCGACATGTAGAAGAATATATAGACGATGTGAGGAACAGATAGCCCCTAATCAGTGTGGGTTCAATAGCACCGTGGGTACGAGAGAAGACTTGTTAATTGTACAAGTGTTGTTTGAGAGATGTAGAGACGAAAACAAAAATGTTTTATCTTGCTTAATAGATTATTAGAATTCTTTTGATAGAGCAAAACACGATAAATTGATGAAGATTTTGAGAAATGTTGGAGTAGAAGAAAGAGATCTGCGAATCATCGTGAACCGGTTCTGGATTGAAAGAGCGGTGTTGCATATTGATGGAGAACACACTGAAGCAGTCAAAATCCTCAGAGGAGCAAGACAGGGATGTATCATACCTCCCATTTTATTTAATATATACTCAGAATTCATATTTACAGAATCTCTGGAAGAAGTAGAAGAAGGAATTTTGATAAATGGAATAAGATTAAACAACATTCGATATGCTGACGATACCATTGTATTTGCTGACACTGTACAAGCGTTACTAATGTTAATGGATAGAATTTTAAGAGTCAGCAGTCAGTACGGGCTTGAAATAAACATCACAAACACAAAACTCATGGTCGTAAATAAGGAAAATATACCAGGAGCAAATTTAGCCATCAGCCAATGAGCTATAGTAGGCGTAAAACAATGTACGTACCTTGGAATCACACTAAATGAAAATTAGGATAACTCACAAGAAAGAAGGATTCGCATCGGGAAAGTAAGAATTGTGTTTCAGAAAACGAGTGACGTCTTCAAACGTCATAACCTGACTCTGAGGACAAAAGTCAGACTTTGGCACTGATACGTAATTCTGCCCTCCTATGTGGGATAGAGACATGGACCTTAAATAAAAGAACGGAGAAGAAGCTGGAAGCCTTATAACTGTGGCTTTACATGCAGATCCTGAGGATACTTTGGACTCAGAGAGAGTGACAAACTTAGAAGTTTTGAGAAGAACGAACATACACCTAAATTATCAAGATAGTGAAATTCCGAAAGTTGAAATATCTCCGACATACCATGCGTAATAGAAATAAATATGAGTTGCTACAAAAAATACTTCAAGGGAAAGTCAGCAGCAAAAGGGGTTCTGGAAGAGATGCGAGTTCAGTGCGTTTTCAACAGAACTATCCTGTGCTGCTACCAACAGTAGAAGACTAGCCATCATGATCACCAACGTCCCAACCTGATGGGCACCGAAAGATGAAGTTCACGGTTGCTATTTGAGTTTACGTATTGTCAATGTGAGCGCTGCGTAGGCAGCCAGAAACAATGGAACCCTGTATGGGGATAACGCCATGGAACAGATCATGAAAAGGAAATGGTTTTTTCGTTTTGAGGAGGACTGTTTTCACTTTAGTGACTCTCCACGTTTAGTAAAACCTTTGGGGTTTGATGAAGATCGTTTTAAATGCATTACGCCACAGTAATCCAGGTCAGTATACTCGAGAACTTTCAAATGTGGTGAACAGTAATCATTTCACCATCGAGCGACATTTGCATGCAATGGGGAAGGTTCAAAAGTCTG
The DNA here is from genome assembly GCF_021461395.2 of Schistocerca americana. Taxonomy (NCBI): domain Eukaryota; kingdom Metazoa; phylum Arthropoda; class Insecta; order Orthoptera; family Acrididae; genus Schistocerca; species Schistocerca americana. The sequence continues at coordinate 628,112,410 of NC_060122.1, forward strand.
GTGTTTGCGTACCGCGTGATCGAAGCCTAATTCACAAAAATCATCAGATGGCCGAATGTGCTTCCCTGCTTGCTCGTCTTCAATTGGCTCGTGAACAACATCGACGATTCCTATCCTGTATCGTTGCTGATGACGAGAAATGGCGTCTTTATGATAAAGTAAAGGGAAAATAAGGATTGGTTGAGTACAAATGAAGCAGTAACTCCCCGCACAAATAACTGCCCGCGCTCACAAAAGATAAAGTTATGCACCTGGTGGAACAGTGACGGTGTGGTGTACAACGAGCAGCCTCTCCGAGATGTAGCCATCACTGCTGACATATATTGTCGACAACTGAGACGTCTTGCAGACGCAGTCGAAGAACAATGAGCACGAAAACAGCGTGAAGTGATGCTACTCCATGATAAGGCCCACCCGCATTCAGCTAGACTGACGAAAAACTCTACAGGACTTGCATTGATCTTGAGTCCTCAGATTTTCACCTTTCCCGCTCTCTATCGAACAACCTTCAAGGAAGGTGGAAAAGCGCTCCGAACATAGCTCGACGGCTTCTTCGCCTGAAAACCACGTCATTTCTACAGTCGCGGAGTTGTAAAATAACCGCAGCGTTGGCATAGTGTTGTAAATAATGAAGGAGAAGGTGTTATTCATGACTAAAGTCTCTCTTGTGAGTACACGTTGTGTTTACTAAACTTACGGATCAACGCTACGATCTTATGGACCAATCTTTTAGCTCAGGACTTTCATGTGTTGTATCCTACCTGGATGTATGACGAAAACCTAGTATACGGTATGTATAGTATGCATGCAAATTCGTGCATGCCGTTGGTGGACTTTAGATCAAGTCAGCTAGCGTAAGACAGAGCCGAACGATAGCAGATTCGGTACTGCTTTCTTTACTTTTGTAGTCTGTTTGTGGAAAGAAAGGTGAATAAAAAATATACTGCAGAATTTTCATTTACTTAATGTATTGGGGACATGATAAATAGTCAGCCTCAAACAATTAGGCACAACCGTGGAATCCCACGTCTAGAACAGACTACGAGCCGGAAGATTTTAAAACTTACGAATGATAACTATGGACATCCTAAATTTATTGATGTAAATATGAATGGCACCGAAAAACTCAAATACGTCTAACCTCCCCACAATAATATAAAAAATAATATAAATAATATTTACATTTAGTGTAACCTCTCAACAGTAAAAGTTCCTAAACCTCTCAACAGTAAAAAATATAATTATGTCGTTCACATTCAGTATAACCTACCAACAGAAAAAATGCGTAACCTATCAATAATAAAATGTGACTAATCTCTCCATACAAAAATTGTCGCTCACTTATAACGTTTCAACAATGACTGTGAATTTAAACTGGTAAATGTTAGACGTCTGCAGTGCTGCGTCATGGCCCTGAAAGATCATTCTGAATAAAAAAAGAGAAAATTCTTACCTCAATTAGGTCGCCGGATAACGCGTATATATCTGCTCCTATAAGAAATTTTTGTGGCACAGCCCAGTGCAATGCTGGCCGATAGATTTGTCATTTATAAAAGGAAACAACTGATTTTTGTTTTCAATAATCGGAATGACCAAGGACTGGAAAAATTTGTAAATTCTTTAAATTGATATGAATGAGCGTCAAAAGTTACTTTTTATGATAAAGATGATTATTAAGAGATTTTTTTTAAACATTTACATGGGACTTGAGATACCAATACTACATATGCGCGAGGCTGCTTTTACCTTATACTACAACCGCTCAGGCACCGCCATCGCTGCACACGACCGGCCCAGCCAACAACGATACACCAGACTGCTCGATACTACTACTTACTGCTACCGCTACGCAGTTCCTACTGCAGTCAACATTGCTCTTTGGTCTCAGATTCTCTTATAGCTTACATATCGCAGGCAGCGCGTGAGCAATCCATCGAAATTACATCTGCTCGAATGCGTTAGCAACAAATTCTTTAATCATGGACCTCTGACATAACCCACCACTGGAGGGGGCAAAAATTTGGCAGCGATGGTGAGTCAATTGGACTTGCCATGAGCAACAAATTTTTCTATAATCTATTTAGTTTGCTAAGGCTACTGTACAGAGTATATACATTATTGATAATTGCATAACATATTAAGAAAGACAAAATGTATACGCAATGAGGACAAAATATATTAACAAATATCATAAAGTGCACACGTACTGTATAAGTCTTTAGCATTTTTTTACAAGAACTAAATAAATAAAGTGCACACGCACTGTAAAAGTCTTTAGCATTTTTACATGAATTAGACATATGAAGGAGTGAAATATAGTCCACACGCACTGAGTACAAAATATATTAACTAATGACTTAAAGTGCACACGCACTGTAAAACTCTTTAGCATATTTACAACAAATAAATATATCAGGGAGTGAAATAAAGTGCACACGCACTGTAGAAGTCTTTAGCATATTTAGGACAATTGATCTTATTAACAAATGAAAAGAAGTGCGCACGCACTGTATGTCTTTATCATTTTACAAGAATTTAAACGCACTGTATAAGTCTTTACCATTTTACAAGAACTAGAAAAGGAATGGGAAGGATTGCATCATGGTTGTAGCACAGTAGGTTGCACGTAGTTGCACCGAAAGTCCATATCTTTCTACAGAAGCACAACACCAAGTGAGACAATCTGAACTTCTCTTCCCTGAAGTATTCATCAGTGTAGCCAAGACACTGAAATGTTGTATTAATATTCACTGTTATCATTTTGGTAGTACATTAGGTACACCAAACAGTAGGACCATAATAACATCTCCATCGTTCAAGGTGGTGGACAGTTTGATATGTGAACACCACATTCTTGTAGAATCCATACTCTTACATCAACGTAGAGTTAGTGCAAAAGGGGACTGATGACCATAGCTGTTAAGTCCCATAGTGCTCAGAGCCAGCCATTAGTGCAAAATCCAAATATGGTGCTCCATGATCATGAGGATGGACAGGACAAACGGATATTGCAGTAATTTCTGGTAATTAGGTCAGAAGGTGAAGGACATTAAGTCGTATGCTAGTCACCATTGAGAATTACACTAGTCTATCAATCGATTTGAATAATTATTGGCACTCATTGGTTAGTTACTAAACATTTCTGTACTATGTATGGAGTATTACAGAACAGTATTCATAAGTCATCTTATTACTGTAATTATCACAGAACATTATTCATAAGTCATCTAATTACAGTAAATATTGGCATTCATTGGGCAGTTACAAACCATTTTTATGCATTATTCAGAAGTCATCATTCAAAGCAAGAGTTAATTAATGGCATATCATTTATGCATAAGTCATCATATTACAGCAAACAGTGGCATTCATTGGCCAGTTACTAAACATGTAGAAAGTATTGAGTATTACAAAACACTATTCATAACTCATCTGATTGCAGTAATTATTGGCACTCATTGGCCAGTTACAAAGTATTCATATAGTTTCACAAAACATTATTCAGTAGTATTCACAAGTCATCATTCAAAACAAGAGTTATTGCGTGTAGCATCAAGCTACTGGTTTTCATGTATGATATCATGTAAGTGGCATAAGACACTTTTTAAATTATAAGACATTGGAACTATTACTCAAAGTCTGTAGTCCAATAATACTTAGATATAATGGATTCAATACAACAGAGAAATTTGTATTATATTTAGAACTAGAAATATATCTTAAACTGGTAGCATTATTTAGTTATATACTGATAATTACTCGGACAGGTTTTTTTTTGTGCTAGCAATGCATTGCGTTGGGATTGATAATTGCTGGGGCACGAAAATATATGCTTTTGACTTATTGCTGGAAATAAGGATTAATAACGTCATTCGTCATGAGTCAGCTGTAGCAAGGTTATGAAACCAAGTAGAGTATATGTGATCACATTCATAAATGATAGACACAACTGGGTAAAAAAATGCAAGTACTAGAACAGATTTAATAATTAAGAGCTTACAACATATTAGTATCATGAAAAGCTTCTCCTGGAAAAATACAAAATGGATTATTGAGCTGCAAGAAGAAATGCATATTATGCTGAAAAGTAGTGAACTTTAAATTAACAGGTAATGAAACGTGTACTCAATATGTATGTACTTTAGCTGTCTTTCCCAAAACATTCACTCATTATACAATGCGACATAAGACATACTGTCAAAAGGAACTGCAACAAATACTTAAATAACTACATAGCATTTCTTAACTAATAGTAAATATATAAACTTCATCATTATTCTCATCTGCAAGGAAAAACTTCATTATTCATATTATAATAACTTCATCATTATCATCATCTGCAAAGAAAAAGTTCATTATTCATATTACCATATTCTTCATATAACCATTCATCATCATTTATTATCATCTGCAAAAAATAGACACTTCATTATTCATTGTTCATATTACCATTTACTTCATACGACTATTCATTATCATTCATTACTTCATATAGTATAGAGTTTCTTACTTCTAGCATATTTCATCACTAAAATTAACATGTGTAGTTCTGTCTGACAGCTTGCTCAATCGCCTCGTATTCTGAAAGAAAAATAATTAGTCAAGACTCCTGTCATACGATGTGTATAGTATATTCCTGTTAATGCTTGTTAATTCTCATCCATTTACTCTCCATGACACGGTATTGCATTATCTTTCGTTCATTCCGATGGTGAAATTTCCATTTCATAGTAAACCACGGTAGTTTGTTTAATTTATTTCTTTTACATGTTATTGCTTTCTGAAAATGATGAACATGGATTAATATCTAGCATTTAAATCATGTACCCATTAAATAAAAACTTGTTTCTAGTGATATTACTAAGCATACACCATAGCATTACAGAAAACGTATTAGTTCAAATACATAGACAGTTTTCAAGTGCTAAAAATGTACACACAGTATCTTAGTTTAGTAGCAAAAAATGTAAAATAGTCACGATATTGAGATATCATAAGGCAAAATGTCGATGTCAGCAGGTGTTTGTTACATCTTAAACATTTCATAGTGTATACAGAGAAAAATTCTACTTTCGAAAGGAAAACAATCATACATACACAAAAAAAAAATGGAAAATGTGCACTGTCTGATATAAGACGTCAACAAAAGCGACCTGCTAACCTTACCTTGCTGGGCACTTGCCAGGAAAAAATATGATAATCATCAGTAAGTGTTCATATCAATAACTGGAAAAGGCATTACAGTGTGATAAATCTGAAAGTATGTTCATTCAATAAAGGGTTTGATATTGGAGACATGGTGACTGCCTTTGCCTTTTCAGGTTCTCAAAGTTTCGACGTGTACTACATTGGGATGAGGAATGCTTCGTATTCTATATGGACCTGCGTATAGAAGCTCAAATTTACTGCATCTACCTACTTTGTTGCATAATTAATAATGCGTGCCTACTAATATCATCTGTTCAATGTGAAAGTCACAGCGTGTACAAACCTGTTTCTGCTGTCTGCTCTGCGGCACGTCTGATGTTGTTGAGCGCAATGTCAATTATTTCATGGTGGCGTAGTCGCCGAGATGTAGGAAAAGATACTAATTCTTCAATTTTGTTAGGTGGTTCAACATTTTCCAATATAACAGTCGGAGATAGCATAGTAGATCCATTTGGTATGGAGTTAATTACATCCTGGAATGAGAGTATTTGTGTATCCCAATCAATATGTATTTTATGGCAGTATATTCTGCATAGTTTACCAATTTCTTTCGTCAATCGTTCACAAGGGTTCGAAGAAGCGTGATACTTGGATATATAGATCGGAGAAATGTTTCTAGCTCGTAACATACGTGTCCATATGGCAGATCGAAATTGCGGTCCATTGTCGGAAATTACTTTCAATATATGCCCTACATGAAATTGAAAATGTTTTACAAATGCATTCGAAACAGATTTAGCAGTAGCTTTGCGTAACGCAGTGAAGGTGACAAATTTCGAAGTGAGTTCAACAGCGACAAAGATGTAAGAAAAACCTCTATTAGATCTGGGAATCGGACCAAAAATGTCTACAGCGGCAATGTGTCTCAATTTAACGGGTACAATGGGATGTAACGGAGGAATATGTGAAGTCGTGTCTGATTTAGCTTTCTGGCAGATTTTACATGACGCTAAAACTCGTCGACACGTTTCTCCATGTTCGCAAAATAACTGTTCTGTCTCAGTATAAGAAAACATTTTCTGGCTCCATAATGTACGTAACTTAAATGAGTATACCAAATTAATTTGTTAACAAGCTCGTCAGGAATACATAATAACCAGTTGCTGCTGTCAGGGTGAGAGCGGCGAAACAGAATATTATTGCGTGCAGTATAATGGTTTCTAATGGTAACATTATTCTTATCTTGCCAAAGGTGTTTAATTTCTTTCCATACGTTGTCTTTGCTCTGCTCTTGTGCTATGTCTCGTAATGATGACGAAATGGAATTTTCAAATGCGACTTGTTGAATATACATGACGCCAAAATTTGCTTGGCAGAAGTTGCTTGCGATGTGTTGCTGCTACAATATTTTGTGTACCGGGAATGTGAACAATTGTAAAATTAAATTCCTGTAAATAAAGTTTCCATCTGCTTAACCTGTCATGTGTAAATTTAGCGGAAAGTAAAAACTGTATAGCTCTATGATCTGTGTAAACGGTCGTATGTCTTCCATAAAGAAAATGCCTAAATCTCGTAAATGCCCATACAACACATAATGTTTCAAGTTCTGTAACAGAATAATTGCGTTCAGCAGGTGACAGAATGCTACTTGCAAAGGCGACGTTTTTAATTACTGTAGCACCGTCTTCTTCAATTTCCTTATAAAATGTGTACGCCTAAAGCGGTGTTAGAACTGCCGGTGGCAATGGAAAAATTTCTAGTAAGATCTGGGTGTGATAAAAGTGGTGCATTCAACAACGCTTGTTTCAGATTGACGAATTCAGACTGTGCTTGGCTATCCCAGGACAAAATAGTGTTTTTACCCGTTAGTTGGCATAATCTAGGGGTGTCTAAAGCAGAGAAATGAATAAATTTGCGGAAAAAGTTAATTAATCCCAAAAAGCCGCGTAGTTGTTTCTTCGTCGTCGGAACAGTAATGTCACGTAAAGCTTGAAGTTTTTCCGGGTCAGGCGCTATGCCTTCTGCTGAAATTACATGTCCAAGAAATTTTATGGAAGTTTTGCCAAAGTGTGATTTGCTAAGATTAACTGTCAGTCCTCGTGCACGAAAAGTTTGCAACAGTTGTTCCAGAATCAAATTGTGTTGAGACCAGTTAGCTTCTACGATAAGGATGTCGTCTACATATGTTGCGATTCTGTCTTTTAGTTCTTCCGGAAGTATAGTATTCAAACAGCGAATAAACGCTGCTGAAGAAATTGTTAAACTGAACGGTAATTTACAAAATTGATAACAGTCACCAAAACAGAGAAACGCTGTGTGGTTCCTGCAGTTCGGATGGAGCTGAATTTGCCAAAATCCCGATTTCAGATCTAACGTGGAATAAATAGCAGTACCATGAAATTTCTGTAAAAGTTCTTCTAGTGTCTGTGGGCGATCTGTTTCATTAATAATGTCATTGATGTGACGCGAATCAAGTACGAGGCGAAGTGAACCATCCTTTTTCTTAACAATATGGAGCGGGTTTATGTACGGACTAACTGCCGTTCCAGTAATTCCTTGGTCAAGCATAGCTTGTAATTCTTTCTTAACTTGTTCTCTGTGAATATATGGAATGGGATAATGTTAAGCTTTAAATGTGTCGTGCTGTTTAACTTGAAATTCATACATAAAATCTGACATAGTCCCAGGGATGTTGTCAAAAACTGGAGCTTGCTGTAATAGAATTTTGCGTAGCTCTGTACGTTCGTCGTTTGCATTTGCACTGCTTTGCTTTACTTTCTCAGAAATCATTTGCGTAACGTCATAGTCGGCTTCGTCTGGTGTATTGTAGTTGTGTACGTACGTATCTATGAACAATGTGGAATGACAGTCTATGTTACGTGATGTAGAAATGACCTCTGTTCGATTAATTGCCTGTTCATATGCAGATAAAGCGTGCTGAAATTCTAATACCAGTTGTACATTTTCATCCTTTAACATTAAATAGGAATTTTGAAAGTCAATAATTGCGTCGTGTTGTACCAAAAAACTCGTACCTAAAATAAAGTCTGTTGTCAATGAGGGAACAATTGTGGTGTAACGACGTATTAGTATTCGTTTGATATATGTATGACCATGTGCAGACTTCGTCACCTACGTCAGTTACAACCCACTTCAAAAATGATTTATATGCTTTTAAAATTGTCATAGAATGGTTCTTGAACGAAACTGTAAAACATCAGTTGAGTCGTGTGCAGAAAATTACATCACTTGTGCCAATTGGTTTTCGTAACTTTTTCCCAATTTAAATTTCGTTTGTTTCTCCTCAGAAAATTATATCGACACACGTTATCTTGACCTAATCGATATCAGAATCACACATTAAATAAACTTTTTAGATTCAAAGTTTCGGCCAACGCTGTCTGAATCAATAATCTTGTCAAATATATTATTAATCCGTTCACATAACTCTTCATAAATAAATCTTCAAGACACGTGTTTCACCTTTAGTAACATACACTATTTTATTAGCTTCCTACACATACAGATGTGAACTTGAGCGTTGACAGACAGTGACTAACATTTCAATAAGACTAAGATCTATTTGATGTCATTGTTGTACAAAAAGAGTATAAAAATTCATTTTTAATTTTTTAGAAACACGACGCAACAACTCGGTTCCAGGATCTTCTGTTGCTCCTTGGCTGTCGACCCGCGACGTATAGCGGCCAGCAATTTCCTCTCTGGTCGCGGCAACGAAGATGCTGTCCCCGTTCGTTGCGCCGACCTCTCCGTACATGAAACACATAAAAAAAATACAAAACTTTTAGATAATTCACATCTATTATAAATAATAAGAAAACACATAAGCAAAACTAAATTAAACTTATAGTCACCTGCAAACTGGGCTGACTTTGGTGGATGGGTGACGCTTAATTTCGTCCCACTACATACCCCACCCACAAGCTCAGTTTGTCAGGTTTTAACCGAAATTAAAACTTTTCAATATACAATATTTAACTGTTAATACATTTTCCTCACATTTTACGTAACCTAAAGTCCTTGCTATTAGATAGATTTAATCCTTTTAATACGATATCGTTGTGACTATTTGTCATTTACTCTTAATTGTGCTATTATGGTAATTCGTAGCCGAATATAGGGAGATTGCTCCTCTTCAGTTAATAGTTGCTAATAAATACTAATTTAGTACGTTCTTTAACGTTGTACATTAGGACAGAGCGTTCAAACGGTGATAGATTAGTTTCAGTTTCATTTATTTACAAGAGTTATTCTTTTCAAGAATGTATATTACTAATAAGTTTCTCACAATAACTAATAGTACTATTTACTTTACGTCATTCTCTTCCCTAATGCCTTATTTATGCCTGAGGTCAAGAAGAAATCAAGCAAACTTTCTTTGGAATCTCGGCACGGCTTTCTTTACCTTCGGACACCTTGTTGGGTAATGGCCATTTATTTAGGAGAAACAAGCGAGAGAGCCCCGTTTGGTGTGTTCTATATTAACACTATTGCAAACCTCTATTAAAGGCACTCTGCTATGTTCTCGTGAGCCATATAGCTCTGGACGCCCATGGTCCCTAAAACTATTAACCATCCCCTTTGGCTCCTACTATCCGAGTAAATTTAAAATAAGCAAAATTCCTTTAGACCTAAGAGCAAAATTTCCTCCATATAAATCCCCCTTTTGGTTATCTTTCTCTTTTTGAAGTACCAGTAGATTATTGTAGAACACATGTTTAAGCTTTCTGTCATTTATTTAAAATAACACGTAACTATCACGAAAAACTTCACATGAATAAACTATGAACGCTCTTCCGTGTGTAACATATACTAAATATTAACTTATTTAGGAATGAAGGGTTTCATTTGATCAACACTATATAATCCTTTAATTACACCTGATGAAGGTTCCATAAGAAGTAATGCTTTGGGATGTACAATCTTATGTACAACATATGGACCTTCAAAGATCAAGAAGAATTTTCTACATTCCTTACCGATCTTAGAACTTTTAGGATGAGATCGTACTAACACAAGATCTCCTACCTGAAATGAGGGTTCTATAGCCTGTTGATTATAACTTTTAATTCTCCGTTCGGCATTTTTTACAATCTGTTCGCAAACTTTTTCGTCTGGGATACATTGTTGGATCTCATTTACTGGTGGCCAAGGTAAAGCAGCTAGTAAAGGCTCACCTATAATTCGTTTGCCTAAAATTTCTATAGGTGATAATCCCGTCGTTAGGTGAGGCAATTCATTTAATATCTTTTCGAATTCAGGCATTAGTTTGGCCCACCGAGTATGTTTATGTGCACAATAAGTTCTACATAATCGTCCTAATTCTTTCATGACTCTTTCTACTAAATTACTTTGAGGGTGATATTTCGAAATTAAGATATGTTTGATTCCATATTGTCTTATCATATCTTGAAATCTTTGACTAATAAAGGCACTACCGTTGTCAGACATAAGTCGTTTAGGAATGCCCCAGTTAACAAAGTAATTTCGGGTGAGGCAGCGTATAACGCTTGCTGTATTCGCTCGTTTCAAAGTATACAGTTTCACATGTTTGGACCAACATTCCATTACAACAAACACATATGTTAATCCTCCTGAACTACGAGGCAGAGGGCCGAAAAAATCTAATGATAGTAGATCCCACAAACCTCGAGGAATTACAGCATATAATTTATACCGCTTGGATTTGTTATTAACTTTAACCTTTTGACAGGTTTCACAAGCCCTAATAATACTTCTCACAATACGGGACATATTTTTGAAATAATAATACTTCATTAGATGTTTAATACATTTATGAATTCCAAAATGCCCGTAACCTTCATGAATATAAGTAATTAACTCGTCCACAACAGTTTTCGGAATGCAGATTTTCCATCTCTGGTGATCCCTCTGTGCTTTCCAATACAACAAGTCGTTAAAATATAACCACACACCCCGGGTGTTAACTGTTTCGTCCCCATTATTAAGGTTTTGTATAATTCGTAGAATAACATTTTTCTTTCCTTTATGTAATACGGTAATCCACTAATTAGGACTCGCATTAGATGACTTTCAATTAATTTAGCACGGTTTAAATTCCATTCAAAATAATTCCTATAACCTCTCCACCGTTTAGAATATGGAGGAGGGGCTAACAACTCTAAAGTTAAGTGTTGTTGTTTTCGTCTTGACCAATAATTTTGTTTAAACTGCTTAACAAAATCATCCCAATCCCTGAATTCAGTTCTATGCAGTACTGCCCATTCCGCAGCTTCTGCTTCTAAATGTCCTATTACAAATTGAATGCGTTTTTCATTACTCCATTTAGGAGATAATGATGTTTCAAAAGCTTTTATAAAGATTATAGGATGAAGTTCGCCTCCTGGTTTGAATACAGGAAATCGACTTGCTACATTTGAATTTGCCGTTATATCATCCAGACATTCTGCGAGAGAAATAGTCGGATTTTGTTTAGATTGCAGAGACGGAGTTGCATCGGATTGGCTTGCCGTGATTGCCTTATTCATATTGTTGTCGTCCGTGCTAGCAAATTCGATGCGACTGTTGTCTCTGATTATGTTATTACCTCTGCTACCTGAAATGTTCTCGTTATTATCTAATTCCGATAACCGTTTCGTAATTTCCTGTATCCGCATTTCTGTTTTGGATACTCGATTAGCTAATATCGATTCTTCACTGTGCTCACGATGTGAACGCTCTGTACCTTCATCAATGTTATTATCTTTGGCAGTCTCAAGATTACTGCATATTTCAGTAATTAAAAATTTCATGTTTTCGATTTCGGTATGGTCCTTTTCTACTTGATGAGTTAATGTCTCTAATTCTACATTATCTATTGAAGAAATCTCTACAGGTTTGGTAGAGACCTCTTTAATAGATTTCAATAATTCTCTGCGAACAGTTTCTGTTTGCATAGAAAATTCATCTCGTAACATATCGTTATTTTTCTGTATTTCATTTACAACTAAGATATTGACACTATCTAGTCTCTCGGTTAAGTCAGTGATATCGTTTCGCATGCGAGCTTTTTCCTCGCACGATTCCTGGATATGTTCTTCTAACCTTTTACAATTATCAGCAATCTTATTACTAAGTCCTACTAGTTTTTCCTGCATTTCAACTTTAGAAGCCTCTATTTTATCACTTAATTCTCGACTGGTTTCATTAAGATGTTCCTGTAACCTGTCTGTCGATTTTGTTAGCTCCCCTTTAAGTTCCTCTTTTAATCTAGCCGTCGATTCGTCGTTAGACTGTTTTAATTTAGCAATAGATTCTTCGTTAGACTGTTTTAATTCCTGTTTTAGTTCCTCTTTTAATCTAGCAGTAGATTCCTCGTTAGATTGTTTTAATTTAGCGATCGCCCTAAAAAGGGCTCTCATGCTCCTATCGGACATAGATTGCTCTTCGTCTGACATTTCACTTCCCGACATTATTGTAAGATATTAACTATTTACACACGCAGACTTGTAATCAACAATCCTGTAAAAGCACACTTCCTATGTACAACACTCCACTTCCAACCTGAAACAAACTCACCGGACACTAATATTGTAATTTGTAGTTCTCGATGATTAGTGTGCTGCTATGGGCTGCAGATGTAACAGCCGTCGATGCAGCCGCTGAGATGCTGCGACCCCGTTTCCGCAACCGGCAGGACGCTGAGTCGAACACCGGAAACGTCGCTGGCTGCAACCACGCCCGGCACCGCCGTAGACAGGCGAAGCCCTCAGCAACACCTCTAATACCAGCCGGAGGGACGCCCCGCAGCTGACGTACTGGGCCTATTAGTTTAGGGAGAAAAAAGGTTGTCGGGGTTTGCAGCGTTCAGCTGCTGCCCAACAGATGCGCCTATCTCGTGGAACAACTGCGTGACCGTACTGCTTGGCTGCGGCTCCGTCAGATGCCCACACCCACGAAGTCGCCGCTGGCTGGTGAAGGCTCCACGAAAACTCGCGTTGACTTCCGAAGGACTCTTGATGTTTTGTTTCGTACCTGTGTGCTTTAGTTGCACACAAGTCCTGTTTCTAAGGTCTCTGATTATGTTATTACCTCTGCTACCTGAAATGTTCTCGTTATTATCTAATTCCGATAACCGTTTCGTAATTTCCTGTATCCGCATTTCTGTTTTGGATACTCGATTAGCTAATATCGATTCTTCACTGTGCTCACGATGTGAACGCTCTGTACCTTCATCAATGTTATTATCTTTGGCAGTCTCAAGATTACTGCATATTTCAGTAATTAAAAATTTCATGTTTTCGATTTCGGTATGGTCCTTTTCTACTTGATGAGTTAATGTCTCTAATTCTACATTATCTATTGAAGAAATCTCTACAGGTTTGGTAGAGACCTCTTTAATAGATTTCAATAATTCTCTGCGAACAGTTTCTGTTTGCATAGAAAATTCATCTCGTAACATATCGTTATTTTTCTGTATTTCATTTACAACTAAGATATTGACACTATCTAGTCTCTCGGTTAAGTCAGTGATATCGTTTCGCATGCGAGTTTTTTTCCTCGCGCGATTCCTGGATATGTTCTTCTAACCTTTTACAATTATCAGCAATCTTATTACTAAGTCCTATTAGTTTTTCCTGCATTTCAACTTTAGAAGCCTCTATTTTATCACTTAATTCTCGACTGGTTTCATTAAGATGTTCCTGTAACCTGTCTGTCGATTTTGTTAGCTCCCCTTTAAGTTCCTCTTTTAATCTAGCCGTCGATTCGTCGTTAGACTGTTTTAATTTAGCAATAGATTCTTCGTTAGACTGTTTTAATTCCTGTTTTAGTTCCTCTTTTAATCTAGCAGTAGATTCCTCGTTAGATTGTTTTAATTTAGCGATCGCCCTAAAAAGGGCTCTCATGCTCCTATCGGACATAGATTGCTCTTCGTCTGACATTTCACTTCCCGACATTATTGTAAGATATTAACTATTTACACACGCAGACTTGTAATCAACAATCCTGTAAAAGCACACTTCCTATGTACAACACTCCACTTCCAACCTGAAACAAACTCACCGGACACTAATATTGTAATTTGTAGTTCTCGATGATTAGTGTGCTGCTATGGGCTGCAGATGTAACAGCCGTCGATGCAGCCGCTGAGATGCTGCGACCCCGTTTCCGCAACCGGCAGGACGCTGAGTCGAACACCGGAAACGTCGCTGGCTGCAACCACGCCCGGCACCGCCGTAGACAGGCGAAGCCCTCAGCAACACCTCTAATACCAGCCGGAGGGACGCCCCGCAGCTGACGTACTGGGCCTATTAGTTTAGGGAGAAAAAAGGTTGTCGGGGTTTGCAGCGTTCAGCTGCTGCCCAACAGATGCGCCTATCTCGTGGAACAACTGCGTGACCGTACTGCTTGGCTGCGGCTCCGTCAGATGCCCACACCCACGAAGTCGCCGCTGGCTGGTGAAGGCTCCACGAAAACTCGCGTTGACTTCCGAAGGACTCTTGATGTTTTGTTTCGTACCTGTGTGCTTTAGTTGCACACAAGTCCTGTCACGGTCGCCACGGTGTGGTGTAACGACGTATTAGTTTTCGTTTGATATATGTATGACCATGTGCAGACTTCGTCACCTACGTCAGTTACAACCCACTTCAAAAATGATTTATATGCTTTTAAAATTGTCATAGAATGGTTCTTGAACGAAACTGTAAAACATCAGTTGAGTCGTGTGCAGAAAATTACATCACTTGTGCCAATTGGTTTTCGTAACTTTTTCCCAATTTAAATTTCGTTTGTTTCTCCTCAGAAAATTATATCGACACACGTTATCTTGACCTAATCGATATCAGAATCACACATTAAATAAACTTTTTAGATTCAAAGTTTCGGCCAACGCTGTCTGAATCAATAATCTTGTCAAATATATTATTAATCCGTTCACATAACTCTTCATAAATAAATCTTCAAGACACGTGTTTCACCCTTAGTAACATACACTATTTTATTAGCTTCCTACACATACAGATGTGAACTTGAGCGTTGACAGACAGTGACTAACATTTCAATAAGACTAAGATCTATTTGATGTCATTGTTGTACAAAAAGAGTATAAAAATTCATTTTTAATTTTTTAGAAACACGACGCAACAACTCGGTTCCAGGATCTTCTGTTGCTCCTTGGCTGTCGACCCGCGACGTATAGCGGCCAGCAATTTCCTCTCTGGTCGCGGCAACGAAGATGCTGTCCCCGTTCGTTGCGCCGACCTCTCCGTACATGAAACACATAAAAAAAATACAAAACTTTTAGATAATTCACATCTATTATAAATAATAAGAAAACACATAAGCAAAACTAAATTAAACTTATAGTCACCTGCAAACTGGGCTGACTTTGGTGGATGGGTGACGCTTAATTTCGTCCCACTACACAATCCAAAAATTTGAGTGGAACGTATGACCTGCAATACAAAACGATAAGTGTGTCCGTAATTTTACATCTACTCCTTTACCAGATACTGCTCCTTTTACTTTAGTTTTGCCTAATGGTAACGTAGGATAGGTGTACTCTTTGTTACATTCGTTGAAGGTTTCTTCATTTATAACTGACATAGGTGATCCAGAATCGATTACTGCTGAAAATTTGGATGATCCAATCTTTACATCAATGACAGGGTGGGAAATGGTTTTTTGAATAACTGGTTTTTCATGCAAAAGAGTGTCTTGGATGTCGTCAAAAGTAATAACATTTTCGTGAAGAAGAGTCTGTGTGTCAAAAGTACTGCTTACGTTGCTGGAAGATGCAACCTGTACTGTGTCTAGTCAAATTCTTTCTGACGTGCTGTTATTTGCGGGAGGATGCTGTGGCATTTCGACTATTTGTACTGTTCTGTTATTCCTTCCTGACATATTAGGATCGGGATGATATCGGCTGTCTGGTTCATTCATGATAATCTGTTGTTGCGGATGATTATGCCCCTGGTAAGACCGACTGTTATTAAACGTACGCTGAAAATTGTGCTCATTACTTTTACGTCTGTCATAATAATCGTTGCTATACGGCGCATTGCGATATGAGTTGAAATGGTGTGTTTTCTGTATGTAGTGATTTTCTTGTTGCTGTAGATTACTATTTGGTGGAGCCGACGCTATACATCTAGGCGGCGAAATATTAAACCTTTTTTGACCTTGCAGCCTACATTGTTGGTTAGGTATGCTAACGGGCTGGTTTTGTTGTTGTTGTGGGGAGAAACCTCTATTGTTACCAAAATGTGTTCGCGATTGCTGAAAATTTTGTACATACTGATGATTAAACTTATGTCTGGTATTAAAGTTCTCGCGGTTGTCATTTCTGGAGCGTATAACTGTCACTTTCAGGTAAAACTTGTATCAGGTTTTTCATTACTCATTCTTAATCCTAGATAGATCGATAGTTGAAGAGTTGTTTTGACAGATATAAAGGATAGTAAAAGAGAAGGTATCAGTGCAAAAAACTAAAGATGAAATAGCAGTACTGCGGCTCGGGGCCCTGTGCACGCTACGGCACATATTCATCGAAGAGTAATGAATCCCCTGAGGTCACTCACGCGCTGCAAATAAAGTTTAGTTTCGGCGTTACAGGCAATACCGGTGAAAATTCAAAAGCAAATTGTTGTATCCGGTCCAAACTGTGTATCTATGTTCTGTCATTCTTAAATACCTTAAATTTTCTCAGCGATAGAAGGTGTTTGTTATCAAAATTATCGTCTCTGAATGTCTGAGCAGGTTCAGGATTGCATGAGAATCTATTTATGTGTGTCCATTCGGAGTCTAAGTCACGTACTCTATGTAAATTACGTAAGCTACACTGGCTGTGTGAGTGTGACAAATGTTCGGAATGTGGCGTATGCTGTCGTGTTAGAGGCTGAAACATTTTTAATTTCTGTCACTTTAAAATGTTCGCCAATTTGGCTGTTCGGTTGTTCAAATTTCTTATCGACTTTCGCATCCAGAGTGCGTGAAGGTTCTGCTGACATTAATTTAAACTCGTCGCGTAACTGTGTTGCGTTTTCTGAACATTGTTTATGAACCGCACTAATTTCATCTCTAAATGATTCTGTTGTGGCTGCATGTGTATTACTCAATTCTTGTTCAGCATATCTAATTTCTTCACTACTGTTCCTAGCACAAGCATTAATTTCCTCACGGAATTGTTCTTTAGTATCATGACGTTGTACGGTAACGGCTGTAATCTGTTCACTAAGTTGTTTGTTCTGTTCATTAAGGTTGTCGTGTCTTTCATTCAACTGTTTGAAACTTTTATTCAGTTGTTTATAATTGTTGTCTTGTTTTTCATAAAGTTGTTAGGAATTGTCTAGTTTTTCATTCCACTGTTTGAGATTTTCATTAAGTTGTTTGTAATGGTTGTCGTATTTTTTATCGAGTTGTTTGTGCGAGTCATCGAGTTGTTTGTACGAGTCATCGAGTTGTTTGTACGAGTCATCGAGTTGTTTGTACGATTCATTGAGTTGTTTGAAATTTTCATTAAGTTGTAGCAATACTGCCATATCTTGATCCATGCCAAAATTAGCAACTCCATTTTCTGTGCTGTGTGATGGTGTATCTGCATTTGTCACGTTTCGTGTAACCATTTGGTCATTAACTGATTCATGAAAAGGTTTGTTAATTGGATGTGCACTGTTGGTCACTACATCGAAATCAAATAAATCTGACGTATTTTGACTACATTGTTCACCTTCGTTAGAAACATTTGTCTGTTCACTGTGTAAATTTTGCAAATCAGGTATGTCAAACTGGGCAACGGTCATTGTAACAGAACGTGCCGCGTCATCAATTGTCGTTAACATAATTGGATTTGCTCGTTCATCATTTGAAATAAAATCATTACTGGTGGTCGGCACGCACTGATTATCTGTAATTAGGGATTATCACTATGACACTGACTATCGCTAGTATTATCGGTCAAATTACGGATCGCGATGTACTGTTAACAGTTTTTCGCGGCATTTTCACAAATCAAAATTAAGCACAAAATCAATCAAAGTCAAAGCAAAAACGGAACAAATACAATTACAACAAAGAGCAATAAATTGCCGATGACCTGTGAAAGAAAGAGTGACAAGTTAGTAAATGCGTTGCGCCAGATGCAAACTACATTTAAAATTAAGTAAATAAGAGCAGATATACAACTGACTACCTCTCAGAAATTCACAAAAATACGATCCTAGCCGGTTGTCGACAAGTGTAACCTCCCCATAATAATATAAAAAATAATATAAATAATATTCACATTTAGCGTAACCTCTCAACAGTAAAAGTTCCTAAACCTCTCAACAGTAAAAAATATAATTATGTCGTTCACATTCATTATAACCTACCAACAGGAAAATTGCGTAACCTATCAATAATAAAATGTGACTAATCTATCAATAAAAAAATTGTCGCTCACTTACAACGTTTCAATAATGATTGTGAATTTAAACTGGTAAATTTTAGACGTCAGCAGTGCTGCGTCATGGCCCTGAAAGATCATTCTGAATAAAAAAAGAGAAAATTCTTACCTCAATTAGGTCGCCGGATAACGCGTATATAACTGCTCCTATAAGAAATTTTTGTGGCACAGCCCAGTGCAATGCTGGCCGATAGATTTGTCATTTATAAAAGGAGACAACTGATTTTTGTTTTCAATAATCGGGATGACCAAGGGTTGGAAAATTTGTAAATTCTTTAAAGTGAAATGAATGAGCGTCAAAAGTTACTTTTTATGATAAAGATGATTATTAAGAGATTTTTTTTAAACATTTACATGGGACTTGAGATACCAATAATACATATGCGCGAGGCTGCTTTTACCTTATACTACAACCGCTCAGGCACCGCCATCGCTGCACACGACCGGCCCAGCCAACACGATACATCAGACTGCTCGATACTACTACTTACTGCTACCGCTACGCAGTTCCTACTGCAGTCAACATTGCTCTTTGGTCTCAGATTCTCTTATAGCTTACATATCGCAGGCAGCGCGTGATCAATCCATCGAAATTACATGTGTTCGAATGCGCTAGCAACAAATTCTTTAATCATGGACCTCTTACAAACGTCAGGTTTATCTCAGTCTGAAGCTTAAGTTATGTTGTAGCTTTGCTAGATCTACAGAACGGAATACACTTACAATTATCTATAAACTTGAATCAAAACGGTACAAGAGCGAGTGCCGTAAAGCGCCAACTTCAGAAACACTTGTGAAACGCGAGCAGAGTCTCGCGAATTGATACCAGTCCATAGAAACCCTCCGGCTGTCGATTCATCGAAAACATCGTAACTTTTTACTTCGATCTTTATTTATGTACGGCAGAAGTTCCCTACTTTTGTTGGCAGAGTAGCTGCTTCCATTTGGTTTTAACAGTCTGAAATCTTGCCGGAAGAACGCATAAACGTAAAATGTTAACGGGGACCATTTCCTCGGGGAAATGCTTCGCTTCGTATAGGCCATCAGGATGACATGATTTATTCATGTTGTAAATCGCCGTTTTTTTAGACATTACATTTTTAAGTGTTCGAAATGTCCATGGTAAAGCGCTCTTTAAATTAGCAGGACGTAGCGTCTCATTAACGGAGCCTGCAGATCGTTGCTTCATCCACAGCCTTAGGCACCACGGGACTGAAAGGCAGGGAACAGGCTGCAGCTCCAATATCAATGGCGAAGTACTAAGGAAGAGGACAAACTCTGGAATGCGCCGGCGTGCAATACCGACTTAGCCTGTCACGGTAGAAATGTTTCTATTAGTCAGTGACGAGTTGGTAACAACTGCAGAGTTTATGCGGAGCGAATTTTCGTTTTAGCTTCATTTGTTGTAAATTTTGGAAATGAAAAATGGACCATAAACTGTACAGGCAAGAAATCAGTAATAATTCCTAAATTTTGGTGTTGGCGAAAAGTACATCGGATAACGTATGAAGACGTTTGGAAGTGAAACGGGATAAACGAGCTTAAACGCACGTCTCCACTAAAAGAAGGCATAGACTGATAAGTCACATTCTGAAACGTCAAGGAATAGTCTGTTTGCTAATGGAGGGAAATACAGGAGGGTCAAAATTGAAGGAGACCAGTGCTTAAGCACAATAACCAGGTTCAAAGGGATGCACTACTGATGAGGAGAAACACCTGTGTCCAAAACTGCATCAGACCTCTCTTCTAATAGATAACTAAAATAACTGTGAAACCCCCGTAAAGGTTGATAGTAGTGGGTGCGGAATTCGATCTCATTTCCGTTCTTTGATACAAGAAATGGAATTGCATTATCAATTTTTATTAACTCCCCAGCGTAGCATGGTGTGCGCCTGGGGGCTAATTGGATGCCTCAGTGATCACCCAAGTTACAGATTCGCTTCGCGGTGATTGTCTAGGAATGCTCAGTGGCGAAGTGTTCCATTCTGTCTCGTGAAAGCCAAACGGGCAGCTATTGGAATAAGCAGGCAGAAACTGGCTGAAGTGATATTCTTAACAGCTCACAACACGAGCAGTGTCATAACTGTGTAAAAGGAGGAACATGACAATGAAGTTTAAACAAAATTATCTAATGAACAGCAAATTAGAAATGAAGGAAAGAAGACTAAATGAGTTTGCTACTGTGCCAAGAATTTCAGCTTTAGCGTTATTTATTTAGATAAAACAGTGAAATGTTTTGAAAAGATACGTAAAAATCGCTTTCCCGAGAGATAACAAGTTAAAAGAACGGTCCAGTCGTAGCGTATATACCTAATAATATGTGCAGATTGCGGGAATAGTAGAGCATCCAGAATGAAAGAAGTGTCCTAGATAGAAATCAAATGCGTGCAATTGGAACGAAGACTGTTAATTCGTTGGGCTACACCTGAAGAGTCTTAAATCATCCCGCTATTAGTACAGACGACATTTTACATATTTTCAAAAGTGTTCCTAAAGGTTACGTCACAAATTCTTCAAAATGAAGAAAAAAATTTTTAAAAAAAAGGAAAATCCTGATGCCATTCAAAGGAGCAATGAGGATTTGTAACATAATTTCTTTTACAGGATATTTTAAAATCTGCTAATAAATAAGTGTATCATACGTTCCGCTGCCCTTAATCTAGTTTTTAGCAATCACAGTGGCCGTCTATTTGTGCAAACTGTTCTTCAACATTTTCAAATTTCATCATTGCCTATTGCCAATGACGTGGGATGAGAGAAGGTATTAGTGTTGTAGAACGTTTTATTATCTCCATGTTTTTGTGCAGTTAAAATGCTGTTGTATTTGTTTTTACGTCACAATTATTAACACTTACCTGAGTACGCTTGGCCGGCCGCGGAGCGTACAGATGGTCCACCAGCGTGGAGATTTGCGAAAGTGGTATGTCACTGCATCATTTTTACAGTTATAAACAACAAGAAATCATATGATTAGTGTTATTTTATTTATACGTGGTGGTAGTAGACAACGACTGTCTAACAGCAATAATATGTACAAAATTGTATCAGTATACATGTTAGTTAGTTTCATCTTTCAAGGATCATTTTGGGCGATAAATCGTAATGATGTGGAATGCGTCATTTTACATTCACATTGCAAATTTATCTGGAAATATGGTTTCATGCTGAACATTTCTACGCTTTTTTTAAAATATATCGATGGCAGTTGGTAATTCATATCCAACACCTTTTGCACATAACTGTAACAGAAATTCTTCTTCGGAATAGAAGGAGTTGTCAAGGAGAAACTTGTTCAGTTTGTTTCCAAGTTTTACTCTGCTATCTGTCAGACACTTCATATCACTGGGTAAGTGACAAAGAATTTTGTTGCTGCGTAGTGCACCCCTTTCCGTGCGAAAGACAACCTTACTGTGGAGTAATGAATGTAATTTTTCGTTCTGGTTTTGTAACTGTGTACATCATTCTTCCTTTTGAATTGCGGAGATTATTTACAATAAATATCATGAGAGAATAAATACGCTTTGAAGCAGTTGTCAGAATGTCCAACACCTTAAGCAGATGTATACGAGATGATCTTTGGTGAGCACCACGTATTAATCTTACAGCACGTTTTTGAGCAACGAAGACTTTCCTACTGAAAGAGAAGATCTGCACAGATTTTAAGTACAAACTTGGCTGAATTAAGTTATTTGAGGAGTTTCAGAATGTGCTTCTTCTAGTTTAAATTCACATCAGTATGGGAGCTTAAGAATTTTGAAGTATCACTCTGTTTATTGATTCCTCAACGTGTGGTACACTTAGCACTGGAGCAGAAACCCTAGATGTGCAGAACTGAATACGTTGTGTCTTTTTGAAATTTAGAGTGAGAGCATTTGCAGGCACCAGTCAATGATACTTCTAAGAGAGTGTTTACCATTTCTTCTGTTTCTATATGTATGCTTGGATTTATTACAGTAGTAGTGTAATTTGCAAAAAGGAAATAACTGTTCTTGTTGTGTATTAGAAGGAAAATCGCTTACGTATATGAGGAACAGCCTTAGGGAACCCCCATACGTGATTTCTCCTCAGTCAGAATTACATCCGCGAACTATATTGGCTGCGTTGCTAAATACAGCTTTCTGCATTCTTTTGGCTATATATGTCATTCATTCCTTGATTATGCCATCAATCCCAGAAAACTTCAATTTATCTTGAAGACGTCTGTGATTGACACAGTCAAATGCCGTAGTTAGAACGCAGAAAATATAATCGGGACTATTACATTATTTAGTTTGTAAAACGTTGTCAGTGAACATATACACTATGTGATCAAAAGTATCCGGCCACAAGTTACAAGTTCGTGGCACCCTCGATCGGTAATGCTTAATTTCAATATGGTGTTGGCCCACCCTTAGCCTTGATTACAGCTTCCACTAACACAGGTATACGTTCAGCCAGGTGCTGGAATGTTTCTAGGGGAATGGCAGCCCATTCTTCACGGAATGCTGCACTTAGGAGAGGTATCGATGTCGGTCGGTGAGGCCTGGCACGAAGTCGGCGTTCAGGTCAGGAGTATGTGCAGACCAGTCCATGACAAGGACGTTATTATCGTGTAACCACTGCACCATAGGCTGTGCATTATGAACAGGTGCTCGATCGTGTTGCAAGATGCAATCGCCATCTCCAAACTGATCTTCAACAGTGGAAAGCAAGAAGGTGCTTCAAACACAGCCTTTGCTGTGATAGTACCACGCAAAACGACAAGGGGTGCAAGCCCCGTCCATGGAAAACACGACCACACCATAACGCCGCCGCCTCCGAATTTTACTGTTGGCACTAAACACGCTGGCAGATGATGTTCATCGGGCATTCGCCATACCCACACTCTGTCATCGTATCTGCACGTTGTGTACCGTGATTCGTCACTCCACACAACGTTTTTCCACTGTTCAATCGTCCAATGTTTATGCTTCTTACACCAAGCGAGGCTTCGTTTGGCATTTACCGGCATGATGTGTGGCTTGTGAGCAGCCGCTCGACCATGTAATCTAAGTTTTCTCACCTTCCGCTTAATTGTTATAGTACTTACAGTTAGGAATTCCTGTGTGATGGTCTGGATAGATGTCTCCCTATTACACATTACGAACATCTTCAACTGTCGGCGGTCTCTGTCAATCAACAGACGAGGTCGGCCTGTACGCTTTTGTGATGTACGTGTCCCTTCAAGTTTCCACTTCACTATAATATCGGAAACAGTGGACCAAGGGATGTTTGCGAGTGTGGAAGTCTCGCGTACAGACATATGACACTAGTGACGCCCAATCGCCTGACGACGTTCAAAGTCCGTGAGTTCCGCGGAGCGCTCCATTCTGCTGTCTCACGATGTCTAATGACTACTGAGGTCGCTCGCTGACATGGAGTACCTGGCAGCAGGCGGCGGGAAAAAGCACCTAATATGAGAAACGTATGTTTTTGGCGGTGTCCGGATACTTTTGATCACACAGTGTAAATAGCATTCATAATAGAGCAGCTCCTTTGAAACCAAAACTGTGATTTGTTGAGTACATTATTGTTGTTAAGGTGAGATACTACTGTAGAACACATCGCCTCTTCAAGAATTTTGGAAAATGATGCGAGCAGTGAACAGTCAAACATTAAAACCGTTATGTATCTCAAGATGTAATGCTTCCTGTTGCCGTTGGAGGCACAAGACGGTAGATAATGTACAAATAGGGAGCTGAGACGGATATGGACTCATTCTAAGAACTATATCGACTGCAGATGGGGAAAGCGGCCTTGACAAAGGGCAAAAATTTATGGGTCAGTGCCTGTGAACGATCATTTTGGAAACGGCGAAGGTGATCTGCAGTTTATGTGCTGTTGTCCTAAGCATCTGTGGAAAGTGGTTGAAAGACGGTAAAATGAAGAATAGGCGACATGCTTCTGAACGTCCATGCCCCAGAACCTGGACGTGAGATGCCTGCCCTCTCTGAAAAACAGGGTAGTCGACGATCGGTGGCAAATCTGACGGTTGATACTGGTGGAGGCACAGCTGTTTTGGATCACTCTGTTCGGCGTCCAGTGGTGAACGTGGGGCTACGCAGCAAACGGTCGTACGTGTTCAAATGGCTCTGAGCACTATGGGACTTAACAGCTGTGGTCATCAGTCCCCTAGAACTTAGAACTACTTAAACCTAACTAACCTAAGGACATCACACACATCCATGCCCGAGGCAGGATTCGAACCTGCGACCGTAGCAGTCGCACGGTTCCGGACTGCGCGCCTAGAACCACGAGACCACCGCGGCCGGCGGTCGTACGTGTTCCAATGCTGATGTACCGAAATAGTAAAGTATGACTGCAGTAGGCTCGGGATCATCGAAAAACGAATGTGGATGAGTGGAAACGTGTCAGCAAGTTGGCTGATTCGCGGTTGTTGTTACACAAAGTCGAAGGTAGTGTCTGGATACACTGCCACCCAATCGAATGTCTGCTCGAACCATGCACTGCACCACGCACACAGGTTAGTGAGGGCAGTATTATTCCATGGAACTTGTGCTCGAATTCAATGGCAGCATGGGAGCTTGGCCTACATATTATTGCAGAGCACCTGACGGGTACATACTGCTTCATGATCCTGAATCAGTTCATTTACTTGCATTTCTTAAGTTAAAGCAGCCAGAACTGGTGGATGGTGGTTGAAAGATTCTTATGTAAGAAAGCGGATCCCGGGACATCATCTATCTATTGTGGAGTTGTAGCAGGAAAGCTTGCCTCAAGACTTCGGTGGCGTTCCGCGGAGGTTCCTAGGGCCTTCTCGCCGTTCTGTATTTACGACTTCCGAGAGTTAATATATTACTTAAGGCCGCAACGGTGTCTCAGCCCCCACGTGCCCACTTGCGATGCAGCAGGCATTTATTCAACATGGGTATCAACTAGAATCCTGCCTTCCCATTCCCATTAAACACGAAAAAATTTAGTACCATCTCAATAGTGTTTCTATTCGTCCAGTGATGTGTATCGTCTCCCCTACTAGGCGGTATATATGCCACTCTAACCTAGGCAATTCAAACTACGTATGAACGTAACAGACTGTTTCCGATGATTTCCTTTACTTCACATCTATGATAAATAATTTTTATGTTTTATGTGAGGAATGGAAGGGAGCAATCATATGTCCCATATTCAAGAAGGGAGATGCTACTCATGTATCCAACTACCGAGGGATTTCGTTACTTGAAATTGGCTACAAAGTTTTTACAACACTGCTACTAAACCGCATGAAACCACTGGCTGAAGGAATTGTAGGGACCTATCAATGTGGGTTCGTTGCTGGACGATCGACAATTGATCACATATTTACTCTGAGGCAGTTGACAGAAAAATTCTACGAATTCAATAAGGATCTACACCTCATCTTCATCGATTTTCGACAAGCTTATGACAGCATTGACCGCGCCACGTTATGGGAAACGTTAGAGGAACTTGGCATCCCATCAAAATACATCCGCTTAATTGCTGCTTGCTACTCTCAGTCTACGGCCCAAGTGCGGTTTGGTAATCAACTATCACCATCATTCAGTATACAAAATGGATTGAGACAAGGAGATCCATTGGCGCCAATATTATTCAATTTGGCCCTGGAAAAAGTAAGCCGTGACACTTGTCGAACCAGAGAGATGGAGATGGTGGGAGCAGACACAATCTTGGCATTTGCTGATGATGTTGTGATCCTTGGCGACACTCTAGAGCAAGTACGCAGGGATACTTCCCGATTCCTCCACAATGCAGAGAAAATTGGGCTGGTGGTGAACGAGAAAAAAACTAAATATCTTGTTGTATCACGCCGCCGAGATCTCCCTCCTTCCATTGATGTCGACAGGCATACCTTCGAACGAGTTGAAGAGTTCAAGTACCTGGGCTCCATACTAACAAATAGAAGTGAAGTAACGAAAGAAGTACAGCAACGTATAACAAATGCTAATCGCATGTTCTTTAGCCTGAACAATCTTTTCAGATCTCGGCTGATATCGCAGAAGAATAAGATCCACCTATACACGACACTGGTGAGACCAGTACTTTTATACGGCTGTGAAACTTGGGCAACATCAGCAACAGCAGAAGAAGCAATATGTGCATTTGAAAGGAAGGTACTTCGGAAGATATATGGACCCATCTACAATGCCATGGAAGGTAAATGGGAACGAAGAAAAAAAGAAGATTTATACCAGCGGTATGGAAAGCCACACATTGGACGAATATTGGCGCAGAAGAGACTCCAATGGTTTGGCCACATCCTACGGGCAGACGGATCCCTTCCAAACAGAGTCCTCCACTCTCAACCCACAGGAAAACGCCCTAGAGGACGCCCAAGAACTCGATGGAAGGATAGGATAACAACGATCCTGAAAGAAGTGGAACCAGCAGCCGTGGAGGAGGACGCCAACGACCGGATGAGATGGACTGCCATCTGCAACAGCTCCCTCCTCTCGTGTAATTGACAGACACTGCGTGTGTGTTTTTTTTTTGTTTTTTTTGTTTCTGTAATGTATCCCTCTTGCCTTTTAAACCTTTGATTGAATGCCCTGTTTATTTTTTCGTTTTTCTTTAAGCTGTAATGTACATATGTAACTTTTACTACTGTATAGAGTACTTTTGTAAGTCTTTTTTGTCTTTACTTTTCCTTTTGTTCTTCTTGCTGTAGGTCTTAAAGGCCCGATAAGGCAATAAATGATGATGATGATGATGATGTTTTTTATGACTACCGGTTTCGGTCTTTAATAACCATCTTCACATCTGTTTTATAAAAACCTGTCCTAATATGCTGAAGCCATAGTGACATAAAAATTTGTGACCATAGATGTCAAGTAAAGGAATTTTTTTTCTATTTTCGGGTCACTGTTCAATCCGCGACCATGTCACAGCTTGTGAAGGTTGTATAAGCGTATTTGTACATTATATCAGGGAACCTACAGCTAAGTTCTCCTCTGTTTTCATGCTTCGAGGAACTTTCCCGTTCTTTAGATTGGCTGTAAACATGTTGTCGCCTTTACACTGGGGTAAGTGTCGCTTTCTTCTATAGCATGATATTTTAGTTCCGTATCTCGGAGCAGTTGGCATTTATCTGACTGTTTGTGCCTCTTGGCTGCAGAGATAATTGGATTATTTCTCTTGATAATTTAAAAATTTGAATTGCGTTCAGTCTTCCTAGTAATGTCAGTCAAGTCTCACGTAGTTAATTTTCGTATTTGACTTTTGTTTTCCACATTTTTGATTGTCATGAGCCACATTGCAATAAGATGGTTTCGACTTTGAATAACTGTTTGGTTAGTGCGAAATCTACTTCCATTTACGAACCCTGCTTCCTCCAAATTCTCCCCTAATTTATAAGAATAGCATGAGCACTGTGTAAACATCTGGTGCCACATATCTCCGGAAACCTACCAAGGACTAGATCATGTCACTCAGAAAAGCTGGCGTATTGCTTTGTAAAGGTGAAACGCTATAACACAGGTGGTGACAATATTTCGGCTCATCAGTGTCGTGCGAGGGCGATTGAAAAGCCTACCAAGCCTCATCTAAGCAGAATCTGACCATCAGCTGCACGTTCCGCTGTCGAAGAGCAATGTGAACATGTCACCGTTATCGTTGCTAGGAATGTCTGACTTTAAAATCTAATTGTCTTTACCACTGTGTTCACTAGTAGGTCACAGATCATGGAGTTTTGTGATGACCATTATCTCAGATTAAATATGAGATAGGGACACAAGGGTCTTTATTGAAACCCATGATTCTAAAAGCATGTGTTAAGTTGATTTTTCGCGACGTGATCATGTTCTTTTGGATGGAAACGAGTTACAAGCGCACCGACAGTTTTATTTTCCACTAATCTAATCTAGATAACGAACTAATTTGTTGGCTTCATTTTCTCTTATCAAAGGATCGGTCATATATCGCTGCTTTAAATCTCATACATTTAATAACGAGTTATAATCCACAACCCATTTGTAAGCGAACAGTATAAGAATACGTGAAATGCTAGGATACAACTTGTGGAATTAACTATGTTGGCGAAACCTGAGGGTCAAGGTGAGCAGCAATCTGCGACTGTTTGCTGATGACGCTGTAGTATACGACGAAGTATCGTCGTTGAGTGATTGTAGAAGGATAAAGGATGACTTAGAATATATACCTTGTGATTAATGGCAGCTTGCTCTAAATCCACAAAAATATAAGTTAATGCAGATGAGTAAGAAAAACAATGGAAATACCTTGGTTAAAGCTCTGATTTACCACCAGAAGGAGGCTCCTGCTCATACAGTAGTATTTTAGTCTGAAGATGACTGGCCGGCCGAAGTGGCCGTGCGGTTAAAGGCGCTGCAGTCTGGAACCGCAAGACCGCTACGGTCGCAGGTTCGAATCCTGCCTCGGGCATGGATATTTGTGATGTCCTTAGGTTAGTTAGGTTTAACTAGTTCTAAGTTCTAGGGGACTAATGACCACAGCAGTTCAGTCCAATAGTGCTCAGAGCCATTTGAACCATTTTGAAGATGACTACAGGCGTGGTCGAAACCGGTTACCAGAATAAATAAACTTGTGATCAAGACTGATTTTAATAGTAACAATTAGTAGTAACTTTAATCACTGTCTGCTCCCACAATGTATTCAAAAGTAATTACCTTGATGTAATCTTGAAAGCGATATAAAATGGAAATAGCACGCAATGACGGTCGAAGGGATGGTCGATTTCGGTTTTCTTGGACATTTTTAGGAAATTTTAGCTCATCTTCAAAGGAGACCGCCTGCCGAACATTTGTGGGACCAGTTCCAGTGTACAGCTCGAGTGTTTAGTATCCCCACCATTCGGATCAAACGAAAACTTCGATTCAGTTGTCAGATTTGTTGCCGACCTGTTCCATCAACAGGCATTTGTTAAACAGATGCAATGTGAACTCAAATGGAAATTCCTGGAAGATAAACGACGTTCGTTTGGGATAATATTGTTGAGAAATTTTTGAGAACAGGCATTGGAACCGACTGCAGAACGGTCCTGCTGCATCAAACATACATTTCGCTTAAGAACCGCGAAGACGAGATAAGAGCCATAAGGGCTCATCTGCAGGCTTCTAAAGCATCGATTTTCCCTGGCTTCGCTTACCAATGGAACAGGAAACGGTGACAGATGGAGGTACGAGGTACCATCCACCATGCACATTACGGTGGCTTGCGCAGTTTGTACGTAAATGTAGACGTCACATTTTAAACCAAATAAACTTGTATTAAATTATAGTCGCACGTATGTAAATGATGCCCTCTCACGAATTACAGGTACAAAATTAAAAAGAAACTGTTAAATAATAGTGTACGTAATGCGAGCTGAGCATCAAATGCAGAAACAAGGATATTTCCTTTAACTGCACTATAATTTACGAGAATCAACCCTAAAATTTCAAACAGGGTCGTGGCGTAAATTAGTTTGTTATTCTCAACGATCAATGTACAAAAATGCAACATGTCCATCAAACACGAAATAAATATCAGGTGCAGCAAATAATTACGATTCACAAATGTTTCAAATCCTGCAAACATACACTCCTGGAAATTGAAATAAGAACACCGTGAATTCATTGTCCCAGGAAGGGGAAACTTTATTGACACATTCCTGGGGTCAGATACATCACATGATCACACTGACAGAACCACAGGCACATAGACACAGGCAACAGAGCATGTACAATGTCGGCACTAGTACAGTGTATATCCACCTTTCGCAGCAATGCAGGCTGCTATTCTCCCATGGAGACGATCGTAGAGATGCTGGATGTAGTCCTGTGGAACGGCTAGCCATGCCATTTCCACCTGGCGCCTCAGTTGGACCAGCGTTCGTGCTGGACGTGCAGACCGCCTGAGACGACGCTTCATCCAGTCCCAAACATGCTCAATGGGGGACAGATCCGGAGATCTTGCTGGCCACGGTAGTTGACTTACACCTTCTAGAGCACGTTGGGTGGCACGGGATACATGCGGACGTGCATTGTCCTGTTGGAACAGCAAGTTCCCTTGCCGGTCTAGGAATGGTAGAACGATGGGTTCGATGACGGTTTGGATGTACCGTGCACTATTCAGTGTCCCCTCGACGATCACCAGTGGTGTACGGCCAGTGTAGGAGATCGCTCCCCACACCATGATGCCGGGTGTTGGCCCTGTGTGCCTCGGTCGTATGCAGTCCTGATTGTGGCGCTCACCTGCACGGCGCCAAACACGCATACGACCATCATTGGCACCAAGGCAGAAGCGACTCTCATCGCTGAAGACGGCACGTCTCCATTCGTCCATCCATTCACGCCTGTCGCGACACCACTGGAGGCGGGCTGCACGATGTTGGGGCGTGAGCGGAAGACGGCCTAACGGTGTGCGGGACCGTAGCCCAGCTTCATGGAGACGGTTGCGAATGGTCCTCGCCGATACCCCAGGAGCAACAGTGTCCCTAATTTGCTGGGAAGTGGCGGTGCGGTCCCCTACGGCACTGCGTAGGATCCTACGGTCTTGGCGTGCATCCGTGCGTCGCTGCGGTCCGGTCCCAGGTCGACGGGCACGTGCACCTTCCGCCGACCACTGGCGACAACATCGATGTACTGTGGAGACCTCACGCCCCACGTGTTGAGCAATTCGGCGGTACGTCCACCCGGCCTCCCGCATGCCCACTATACGCCCTCGCTCAGAGTCCGTCAACTGCACATACGGTTGACGTACACGCTGTCGCGGCATGCTACCAGTGTTAAAGACTGCGATGGAGCTCCGTATGCCACGGCAAACTGGCTGACACTGACGGCGGCGGTGCACAAATGCTGCGCAGCTAGCGCCATTCGACGGCCATCACCGCGGTTCCTGGTGTGTCCGCTGTGCCGTGCGTGTGATCATTGCTTGTACAGCCCTCTCGCAGTGTCCGAAGCAAGTATGGTGGGTCTGACACACCGGTGTCAATGTGTTCTTTTTTCCATTTCCAGGAGTGTAGTTACAATTCTTAAAGTAGCACAAAATCAATTAAACAAGCAAAAGTTAAAGTGAGTAGCTCACACTCACAAAATTATTCCAAGTACAACGTAAAGTTGGACAGCCGCTTTACAGAATCACATGTATCATCAACAATTGATCAATACACAAAAGCACTGACAGAAGACCATGCACTTCCTACTTTCAGTGACTTCATACACTAGGGAATACTATCTAGACTTTAAGTAGTAACCATCATTCATATTTGAAGCTAATGGCATATGCATATTAGATATTAGAAAACAGAGGAAATTATTGTTGTCATTTTGCAAGCTTTTGTGAAAATAACCTCACTGTATTAAACAAATTATTAAAAACGTGCAAGAAACATGCATACATCCAGTTTTTACAACGTAGCAAAATTTACATAGAAACAGAAATACAAATGAAATAGTAAATTTTAGGTACTGACCTGCTAGAACGGATCTGGCTAATTCATTCTGCAATCACATTACGCGTAACTTTGAAGGATTTATGGTATTGCCACAACTGCATACAAAGTTTTAATAAGACTGTCTGTGATTTTTTTTATGCAAATGGATGATTTGAAAATTAGCATGTTGTGCAGCTTTCACACGATGCGTCGTTCTATCGTATTTTTCTAGTGTTTCAGTTGTTATTCATTTTATTATCTGTCATAATTAAAACAGTTTGAGATATCTTGATATAAATTCTAGAAGCAGGAATGAAGTGCAAGGAACGAGTCTCATCTCCGTCATTTTTCTGGTGTAATTTCTTTTTCCGTATCACTTATTTAGGACCTTTAATGTAATTTGGTTGAAAATATATTATTTACCTTTCATTTCGACGGCCTTAGCCGCCACTGTGTCGCCGCCTCTCCAGTCAAGCGTACATGCTCCGGGGTAAGGAAAACCCGCATTCATCACTGAGCGTGTTCGTTGCGTGCCTCACTCGGTCGGTCAGTCAAATACTCACCACTGTCCACCGCGAGCCCGTTTCCTGTAATGTCACGAGGTTCACTGAACAGCTGGTGGCGTCATTTCCGAAGACAGCTTTCATCAAGTACGTAATTTCATACACTACTGACCATTAAAATTGCTACACCAAGATGAAATGCAGATGATAAACGGGTATTCATTGGGCAAATATATTATAATATAACTGACATGTCATTACATTTTCACCCAATTTGAGTGCATAGATCCTACGAAATGAGTACCTAGAACAACCACCTCTGGCAGTAATAACGGCCTTGATACGCCTGGGCATTGAGCCAAACAGAGCTTGGATGGCGTGTACAGGTACAGCTGCCCATGCAGCTTCAACACGATACCACAGTTCATCAAGAGTAGTGACTGGCGTATGGTGACGTGTCAGTTGCTCGGCCACCATTGACCAGATGTTTTCAATTGGTCAGAGATCTGGAGAATGTGCTGGCCAGTGCAGCAGTCGAACATTTTCTGTATCCAGAAAGGCCCGTACAGGACCCGCAGCATGCGGTCGTGCATTATCCTGCTGAAATGCAGGGATCGAATGAAGGGTAGAGCCACGGGTCGTAACACATCTGAAATGTAACGTTCACTGTTCAAAGTGCCGTCAATGCGAACAAGAGGTGACCGAGACGTGTAATCAATGGCACCCCATACCATCATGCCGGGTGATAAGCCAGTATGGTGATGACGAATACTCGCTCCCAATGTGCGTTCATCGCGATGTCGCCAAACACGAATGCGAGCATCACGATGCTGTAAACAGAAGAAATGAGTTTTGCCATTCGTGCACCCAGGTTCGTCGTTGAGTACACCATCGCAGGCGCTCCTGTCAGTGATACAGGGTCAAGGGTAACCGTAGCCATGGTCTCCGAGATGATACTCCATGCTGCTTCAAACGTCGTCGAACCGTTCGGGCAGGTGGTTGTTGTCTTGCCAACGTCCCCATCTGTTGACTCAGGGATCTAGATGTGGCTGCACGATTCGTTACGGCCATGCGGATAAGATGCCTGTCATCTCGACTGCTAGTGATACGAGGCCGTTGGGATCCAGCACGGCCTTTCGTATTACTCTCCTGAACCCACCGATTCCATATTCTGCTAAGTCGTAGGATCTCGACCAACGCGAGCAGCAATATCACGATACGATAAACCGCAATCGCGATAGGCTACAATCCGACCTTTATCAAAGTCGGAAACGTGATGGTACGCATTTCTCCTTCTTACACGAGGCATCACAACAACGTTTTACCAGGCAACGCCGGTCAGCTGCTGTTTGTGTACGAGAAATCGGTTGGAAACTTTCCTCATGTCATCACGGCGCCAACCTTGTGTGAATGGCCTGAAAAACTAATCATTTGCATATCACAGCATCTTCTTCCTGTTGGTTAAACTTCGCGTCTGTAACACGGCATCTTTGTGGTGTAGCAATTTTAATGGCCAGTGGTATGTTTCTCTCTTTAGTTTCCAAACATTTAGCTTTGTTATGATCAGTGTTTAATTTCTTAAGTTTTATGTGCCGGTAGGCACCTCTTCAACCTCTTCGATTTCTGAAAACTTGTAATAAAATTTACAATGAGAAATAATTTTGTATAAAGTATTATCTTGAAATTCAAGTTTTTGAAACATAATATCATATAACCACAACAATAATACTACAAGACTGAATATACACAACAGATGCTACGGTCTGTCGCTATAGCAGTGTCACTTTGCTCCCTACTTCTGCTCGATACATAATCGGTACAAGTCGGTAGCCTCCGTGACAGCTGCTGCCAGCTGCAACGTTCAGTTGTACTATAGTTGCTAAAACACACACACACACACACACACACACACACACACACACACACACACACTCACATATGCTCATTACTTCATCCCGCACCCGTGGCCATTGCATCACGTTGGTCCCCCAGTGTCACGTTTAATGAAGCCGGCGCAGCCGGAAATTATAGTTGCGTTACGATTTAATACAAGGAATTGTTTTAAATCTTCTGTTCTAGCGGGTAAAAAAATCGCTGGGAGCCGCCGGAGACCAGTTCCGGCGCGCTCCAACCCTAATTAACCCTTGGTGATGATAAGTTATTTGGAAAGCTAATTCCAACTCTACAAGGAGCAAAACAGTTTCTGCAAGCACTGATAGCGTGAAAGCCATCTCCTTCCGTTCGTTCATGATAGCCAGAAGGCAGTACATAGTGGGGCTCAGGTTAATGTCGTGTTTCTTGACTTCTAGAAGGCCTTCAATATAGTTATACACCATCACTTACCAAAATTGCGTATCGAATATCCGAACGAATATGCGACTGCACGGAAAACATGCTAGGAAGCTGATT
Organism: Schistocerca americana; assembly: GCF_021461395.2. Lineage (NCBI taxonomy): Eukaryota > Metazoa > Arthropoda > Insecta > Orthoptera > Acrididae > Schistocerca > Schistocerca americana. The sequence goes on from NC_060122.1 coordinate 628,147,301, forward strand.
GTAGAGGACGGACTTTATGTTACAGTTCCGTCTTGATCACACAAACGTGTACACTTCATTATTACCGATTTCGACAACTGCCATCTTCAGATCATAATATACTCTGATGTAGGTATCAATGGCAATTACACATCTAGAGGAGGGGCTTTCCTCTGACCTACAAGAAACCGTCCACAACCAACAACTGCAGCACTGTCCACCGTCCTGGCGTTTGTGGTCGCAAATCCAGATTGCTCGTAAATTACGAATCAAATGATACAGATCTAGGGTTACTCAAATTATTAATCGAAAAGTCGATGAAATTAACTGCTGAGTAAAAGACATTTATGCAGCCACCAGAGACCAACGTGGACTTGCCTTATCGGAGAACAGTCGTCTTGTGGAGGCAGATAAATCTTCAGGACCATGGATTTATTACTCCTTATAATTTGCAAGGTGGCCAAATTCTGCAGGAGCTTCAGATCCTTGCTTTGATTTTCTAGCCGCGACTACTTCGAGGCCAAAGGGTATCTGACCTACCCGACTTTGCTGAATGGGAGCCTTGAAAATACAACAACACTCACAGGGAATAGATATACACGCAAAATTTTGTGAAACAAGTGGTTTAGTATTACACTTTTTACAAAAAGTGGCATATTTTCACAATATATATCCCAATGCAAAGTTTGGAGTGCAGAGATGACTAAATGTTATATAGGTTCTGTTAAAGGCTTTAAGCCACCTGAAATTGGAAGTCTAAAATAATGGTGCTGGGTATGAGATCGAATTTTCGAGGCACTCTCAATTCGCACAAATAATAGTAATGCCTTCAATTTTGAAATTTTTGTAACGCAGAAAAATTTATAAAACTACAAATAACACGTTCAAAAGTGAAAACGCATTAATTTATAATGACGACTTCAAAGACTTTAGTAACAAGCAAAAAAGTTAAACTGCTGGTACCACTGAAATATGAAAAGCTACATTAAATTTAAACGGCAGTGATCATTGTAAAGAAACAGGGAAAATGCTCTTAAGCTACTAGAGCTACTGTGCAGTTTTTCTAACATTTAGATGACTACCAATTAAGTTGATAGCAAAGTCATTGACACTTGATAACTAAGTATTCTAAATTCATTAACGTGCAACTTGGTTTGGTGCAAAGAAAGTGGTGAGTCAGTCGTAAGTCTTCAGTCCTAAGAATGGGTTCATGTAGCTCTCCGTATTGCTCTACCATGTGCGAGCCTCTTCTTACTACTGTAACCTACATCCTTCTGAATCGCATCTCTTTGCCTCCCTCTACATTTTTTGCCCCCCACACTTCCCTCCAGTGCTAAACAGATGATCCCTTCTTTAGATCAAGTTGGGCCCCAAATTAATTGTCTTCAGAATTATATTTAGTACCTCTTCATTAGTTAAGTGATACACCCATTTAATCTTCAACATTCTTATATAGCACCACATTTCGAAAGATTCTATTCTCTTTTTGTCTAAACTGTTCATCATCCACGTTTCATTCCCGTATATGTCTACACTTCAAAAACTTTCGGTAAGACTTCCTTACTAGCATGCTTTTATTGCCATTGTCAGTCTACATTTTATATTCTCTCTACTTTGGCCATCATCAGTTATTTTGCTGCACAAATAACAAAACTCATCTACAACTTTAAGCCAATAACTTCACGACGGCCGGAGTGGCCGAGCGGTTCTAGGCGCTACAGTCTGTAACTGCGCTACCGCTACGGTCGCAGGTTCGAATCCTGCCTCGGGCATGGATGTGTTTGATGTCCTTAGGTTAGTTAGGTTTAAGTAGTTCTAAGTTCTAGGGGGCTGATGACCTCAGACGTTAAGTCACATAGTGCTCAGGGCCATTTGAACCAATTTTGAACCTGCCTCGGGCATGGATGTGTTTGATGTCCTTAGGTTAGTTAGGTTTAAGTAATTCTAAGTTCTAGGGGGCTGATGACCTCAGACGTTAAGTCACATAGTGCTCAGAGCCATTTGAACCAATACCCTAAGCTTCACATGATTTAATTCGACTGCATTCCGTTATCCTTGTTTTGCTTTTGTTGATGTACATCTTACGTCCTCCTTTCAACACAATTTCCTTTCCGTTCAGCTAGTCTTCCAAGTCCTTTGCCGTCCATTACAGAATTTTAATCATCGTCAAGTTTATATTTCTTCTCCCTGAACTTTAATCCCCACTCCAAACTTTTCTTTGGTTGCCTTTACTGCTTGTTGAATGTACAAATTGAATAACATCGTGGAAAGTCTACAACCCTGTCTCACTCCCTTCTGAGTCACTGCTTCCGTTTCATGCCCCTTGACTCTTGTAACTGCCGTCTGGTTTCTGTGTAAGTTGTAAACAGCCTTTCGCTCTCGGTATTTTACCCCTGCTACCTTCATAATTTCAAAGGGAGTATTAGAAGCGAGATTGTCAAAAGCTTTCTCTAAGATTAGAAATGCTATAAACGTAGGTTTGCCTTTCCTTACCTATCTTCTGAGATAAGTTGTAGCGTCAGTATTGTCTTGCGTGTCCCTTCATTTCTTCGGAATCCATAGTGATCTTCTCCGAGATCGGCTTCTACCAATATTTCCATTCTTATGGAAAAAAATAAGTGTTAGTGTTTTGCAACCATGACTTATTAAAATATTTCAGTAATTTTCACAACTGTCAGGAACAGCTTTGTTTGGGATTGGAATTATTACATTCTTCTCAAAGTCTGAGAGCATTTTACCTCTCTCATACATCTTGCCAACCACATGGAACAGTTTTGTCATGGCTGTTCTCCCAAGGCCATCGGCAGTTGTTATCGCAGTGTCATAGCTCCCATCTCAACTTCATCTACGTTCACTTCCCTTTCTGTAATCTTGCGTTCTAGTTTACGAGTATCTCCCTTGCACACACTCTCTATATACTCCTTCCGCCTTTTGCATTTCCCTTCTTTGTTGAGGACTGGTTTTCGATCTGAGCTCTTGATATTCATCCAGCTGATTCTCTTTTCCCTAAAGGCGTCTTTAATTTTTCTGTAGGCGATATCTACCTTACCCCTAGTGAAATATGCTTCTGAATTCTTATATTAGCCACTTGCCACTTCCTGACAATCTCATTTTTTAAACCGTTGTATTCCCTTTCACCTGCTTCATTTGGTCCATTTTTATATTTTCTTCTTTCATCAGTTAAATTCAAAATCTCTTGTGTTATCCAAGGATTTCTAATAGGCCTTGCCTTTTTACTTATTTGACCTTGTGTTACTTTCATATTTCATCTTTTAAAGTAACCGATTCGTCTTCTATTATATTGCTTTTCCCTGTTCTAGTCAAGCGTTTTCTACTGCTCTCTCTGGACCTCTCAACAATCTCTAGTTCTTTCAACTTATTCGCGACCGATCTCCATAATTGCCTACATTTTTCCAATTACCGAAGTTTTCATTTACAATTCATAACCAACAAATTGTGATCTGACTCCTCATCTGCCTATTGAAATGTCTTACAATTTAAAATCTGGTACCTAAATCTCTGTCTAACCAATATATGATCAATCTGAAACCTTCCGGGGTCTCCAGGTCTCTTCCACGTATACAACCTCCTGTTATGATTCTTAAGCCCGCTATTCGCGATGATTCAATTACGCTCTGTGTAAAATTCTACCAGGCGGTTTCTTCTTAAATTCGTTTCCTCGAGTCCATATTCACCTACTACTTTCCTTCCACTTCCTTTCCCTACTACCGAGTTCCAATCAGTCATCACAACCAAATTTTCGTCTTCCTTAACTATTTGAAAATTTCTTTGACCTCATCATCCGTTTCTTCAATCTCGTCACCATCTATAGAACCAGATGGTATGTAAACTTGTGCTACTGCGATAGACGTGGGCCTCGTTTCTATCTTGGCTACGATAATTCTTTGACTATGCTGTTCACAGTGGCTTACCCGCATTCCTAGTTTTCATTATTAAACCCACCCCTGCATTACCCCAACTTCATTTTGTATTTGGTATAACCCTATATTCACCTGACCAGAAGTCCTGTTCCTTCTGCTGTCGAATTTCATTATTCTCACTACATCTAACTTCAGCCTATCCACTTCCCTTTTTAAATTTTCTAACCTACCTGATCGACTGAGGGATATAACATTCCACGCTCTGATCCATGGAACACCTGTTTCGTTTCTGCTGACGATGACGTACTCCTGAGTAGCCACGCCCCGCTCACGCAACTACAGAAAAGGCTGCTGCCCCTCTTCAGGAACCATTCGTTTGTCAGGCCTCTCAACAAATACCCCTCCATGGTGTTGCACCTACGGGACGGCTCTCTGTATCGCTGAGGCACGCAAGCCTCCGCACCGATGGCAAGGTCCGTGACTCATGGGCGCGGGTTTTTGTGCAGACGGAGTTGAGAGTTTTGCATTATCTTCGTACCAAAAAAGTAGAGCATAGTTTGTCCGCCATGCTGAACTGATATATGGTGGTAAATTCAGAAACACAATAGCGAAATATCTGCGCCAATGAAGTTACAATTCCAAAATAAAGAAAAATAATTTTTTTAAATTCCAACCCACGGAGCTTAAACAGCTGCTTTCTTTTTTTTAGACCAATCACCTAAATATACAGCAAAATTTGTGTTTCAAACCTGGAAATACAAGCTATATAGCTCAGACTTCGAGGAGATCGTCGGGAACACAGATAGTTATGTCAGTCCCCTCTTTGATAACATCGAATCTGTGGTGCTGAACTCAGTCCAGTTGTGGCGGCATATTGGTATCTCGTTTAGCAGTGACGGGATAATCACAAGTTCACACACTTACATCTTTCGGACATCTGTTAAAACACAAAAGATTATTACCTACGGTCTCGCAGTACATTTATTCACTAAGAAAATTGGGCTCAACAGTCCGCTGCAGTTTGAGAGTAGTGGAGGTGTTCACCGCTACAACAGTAATGGAAAAACTGTTTGCCCTTCCTTTTAGTGAATACAACCTGCACATAGAAATGAATGATAACTTTAGAACAGAAAGGATTGTAGTTGTCTCCTATGAAATGCTTCAGTAATCTTTGGATTAAAATGTCTCACGGACAGCAGATGTAGTTCAAAGTTGTTTCTCATTGATAGTTCCTTTTATCCTATCGCTCGAGCCTTGTCCCACAGGGTCAGCCATCGTTAATTGGATTTGGCAAGTTAATGGTTAAGGGGTGGCCAGATGCCCTTCCGGCCGCCACCCCGTACCCCCAGGACAGAATTAGTGCACCCCAACTGTCTGCGTCGAGTGTTATCCATGGAATAGTTCGAAAGTATTCAGATGTCTGCGAGCCGTGTAACTGAGGCAGAACATGTGGAACAGCTCGGTATTCACCTAGGGGGATGTGGAAAACCACCTAAAAACCACATCCAGACCGGGCGGATTCTATCTGGGGCCGGCGCACCTACCCGAGTCCAGGAAGCAGCGCGTTAGCGCTCTCGGCTGCCCTGGCGGGTCATTGATAGTCCCTTTATACCATAGGTGAATTCTTGAACAGAAGATGTCAGCTCCTTACAAACCTGCAGATACTCATATGTACCTATATTAATTATTTGCCATATTTCGCTAAACTGACCTATTTCATATCATAACGTATAGTTGAGTATGATATACAGAACGTGGAATTAGGAAAATAACTGATTTTTCTGTTGATCTGCTTTCTTCTTTAAGTTAGGTGTCGAAATTTGTAGCTTGTCACGCCCAAGAAAACCGCAGCCATAGAGGTGGTAACATGTGTGCGGCCTCACACCTCCATCAGCTCCCGGCAGCCCCTCCGCTATTGGTTTCCGACTTCCCTTTCGCCCTTCTAGGTGACGGAAATATTTCACATTCCCGAACTCCTACTGGGATGTTAAAAGTTTTGAGAAATCAGGTGCTACTTTCTCGGTCCCTATCGCGGAAGCAACTCCGCGAATATACGATCGGCTCCCCAGAACTCATAACGCGATTTCATGCGGTGGAATGCTAGAAAATTCCTCGTCAGTTCGCGCAAACTTGCTGCGTCGTGGATTTAAAGAGTGGCTGCAAACATCTCTCACCGTTAAACACTTTATTTCTCCCCTCTGACCTGACGCGCAGGCGAAAAAAGTTCGGACGGGAGAAATTAATTTCACCGGAGTGAGCTGTCTGCTGTCGAGGAGAAGCAACGAAACTTTTCAGAGAGCGAAGCGATAAATGGGGTTGTATTCTCTAGTTACAGTCTGCCGTCAAAAAACTTACACTTACGGCAAAAAAGCCCTGACAACCGCACTGACCTACAAAACTGCACAGATTTGAATTCATGTACGAAATTACACCGCTATATATACAAAAGATCTCATTTAAATGTGTTTTAAGTTAGTGGACAGAATTTTTATGCTGAAGGTAACCAGACAGGCCTTTCACCCCCGGAGCGAATCTTTCCAATGCGCTGGGAAATGTACAGTTAAGGGTAATTGGCCTATAAAAATCGCAGACTCAGATGAAGTCGTGTACAGCACTGACGCGAATGTACTGCAACCTGTCAGTTTTCCAGTCTAGGTTAGGAAAACTCTTAAAAGAAAAAAAGAGTATATAATTTTTGTTACGATTATTAACTGGTTTCTCACAAATGGACTACCTCCATACTCAAAGAAAATCCTGCACAACCAGTTTTCTACTGAGGAGAAAAGTTCTTCCTACTGGTATAGCGCATCAACAAATGATAATAAACCAGCTAGGAACTTCCAAGTGCATCGGCGTGGATATTGAGAAAAAGTAACCAGGAAAAGAAAACGTACTACACCAATAAAACAAGTTAAGAATTAATTAGTTTAGTGGTAAGAATAATTATCTGCTTGGAGTGCATAAGAATTAGTAATTTAGTACGTTTTTATTCATTGATACCCATGCAATTATATGTTAGGCTCTCGCTTCCCTTAGGCTGACTGTATTCACTGTATGAAGGAAAGTGATTAAGTATACGTTTAGGGGTCACACTGGTACATGCTGCAGGCACCTACACTGCGCAACCCAATTGAAGGATCATTTTCTCGAAACCGCGCAACTGCCTCCCAGTGTGACGCATAAGTTTGAAATCTGGCTCGAAGGTGCCTGCAACTGTTCTCTGTAAGGATGCAGAATAGTGGAGCTCTGCAACATGACCCTTAGGCTTGACGACGATTCAAACAACCAGGTGACGAGTCGTCCGAAAAAAAAAAAAAAAAACAACAGATCAAATGCTCATGTGATCTGTAAGATGGGTTAATGATTTCATGTTGACACTAAAGGTCACCACAATTCTGCCTAACGCCACCGTGGACGTGGCACTAGGTGGGAAAGTGTCACAGCCCCGCATACGCTCATTTCACCCCTTCATTTCAGGGCTCTGCAATGGAGATCAGAGCCGCGACCCGTAGCGTTGAAATCACGCGGTTTTCGTATGGGTGGCCGAGGAAAACATTAGAAGAATGCTGTTGCTCAGAACCGACACGAAAAGGCCTCAGGGGGATGGCAGGAAGGGCGCCAACGCAACCACCCCTCCCCTTGTGGGGTTGAATCCTACAAATTCCGATGTCGAAAACGATAGATCGCTGTACGATTGAGCAACAGGCAGATGTCCTTGGCAATCTTTCACACTGCTGACACTTTCGAATGTTCCAGTCCTTCTATAAGGACATGGGGCGGCTGCGTCCGCACTGAACGTGATGGATCGCCTTTGGAGTGCAGCGCGACGGCAACTTTTGCACTCGTATAGAGCCCGGAACCACTAGGGAAAGTTCAGAACCATTTGTCAAAATCTGAACGTGATCCGAAGCATCAAAGGGTACTTACGCTTCTTCAACCCACCTGTTTTCCACCATCCTGTGGCGTGATCACGTGGGAATGCACCATTAACATGTGCGTGAATAAAACGGCGAAGGGTCCTTACGAGACCCTTGGGTTCTTCAACAACCTCAGTGCCCATCTCTGCAACTTTTTTGGCACTTTAATGAGGGTACATGCCAGGACTCTGCGTCGTGGGTACTTTAGCGCCTGAAAGTGTGTCAGAGGAGTAGTCCAAACCTCAGGCGCTAGTTCAGCCGCCAGAACGATTTGATCTCGACAATCGTAAAGGTACAACAGGGAGTGATGTAAAAGGGGAAGTAATGCCTGTTAATTTCTTATGCGAAAACTCTTAAAGACGTTTAAATAAAACAAACCTTATTAACATTCTACATCTTAATTCTTCATGTCTACATATCAGCAGCCCTATGCCGCTACATTGCTCCGAATTGTAGCGTTTAACGTGGTGGTGTGTATCGTAATTATGTCGGTACGTTGAAAAGGCGCGCTGTAATCGAGTTTTGAACTCGAAGAGTTTGTCCACACATGGAGCATCTACTCCGTCAGAGTTACAACGCCAGAGCACACACGAAAGTTATGACTTCTGCAACAATCCGACGCCTTGTGCTCTCTGTTATCGATCATCGCCCATACAGTCCATACTTGACGCCATGCAATTTTCATCTGTTTCGAAAACTTAAGGATGCTCTTCGAGGACCTCACTTTGATGGTGATGAAGCGTGGCAAGCGGAAGTAAGGTGACACTGTTGAGAAACAAATATATAGACATGAAGAGTAAAGAGGTAGAATTTTAATAAAATGTTTTATTAAAAAACTTTACGAGTTTTCGCATAAAAATATGGAGGCATTAATTTTAAGGACGACGTCCGTAAAATAACACACTGACACTTTCACACTCAACGTCCCCACTTGCAAGACCGGAGATCTTCGCACGATATTATTTTTTAACATGAGTCGTAGTGGGGAGATACGTTTGCGCGAAATCTGTCAGATACCATATTCCGCATGTGCGACTGCGTAGGCATTGTAGAAGCTTTTAATTGCAGCTCATTATTTACAGCAAATTTGGCCAGTGCCCGTAGTCAGATACAGATGAAGCTGCAGCTGGTGGGTGATGTGGGCAGTGCTGGTGGAAGCTGACTGTGGTGGCCTTGCTGAGTAGTCGGTGTCAGCACAGCCCGCCACAGAGAAACAGCAAGGGCTGCCGCACGGCTGCGAGAAGGCAGGCCGTATTCGGCGTCGCCCTGGACGAACCCATGATTCCCAGAGATGATAGAATGCTAGGTGCTGGAGTGCAGTGAACGGCTCCACCGGAGTGGTTTGGTTTGGTTTGTTTGGGGGAGGAGACCAAACAGCGAGGTCATCGGTCTCATCAGATTAGGGGAGGATGGGGAAGGAAGTCGGCCGGGCCCTTTCAAAGGAACCATCCCAGCATTTGCCTGGAGCGATATAGGGAAATCACGGAAAACCCAAATCAGGATGGCCGGACGCGGGATTGACCACCGGAGTGGACCTAGTTGGATGCCCGAGAGCACGAGGCTATCTAGTGCTATCAGACCCATGGCTACGTGTAATAGCGGTACAGCCTGTAGAGACAGCCGGCTGGCGCTGAGGCGGAGGTGAAGACATGACCGAAGCACTGCACGGAACAGGCGATTCACGCGAGAACCAGACAAGTCTGACACAGGGTGCCGAGGGACAAGTCCCCAGAGAAGTGACCTTCAGCTGGGCTTGGAGACCGGTGTTGTACAAGACTTGGTATCACATACTCCTAGAAAACTCTGTCCCAGGCATTGCATGTGGAGCAGCACGGCCCGTGGTTACACGTCTTGCGAAGTGCCAGATGCTTAGGTAGCAGTATGGCTTTGCCTACCACTGGATTTGCGCAAATGTTGTGCCCACTCGAACTGTTGCTGCAACTTTGTGTTGCGACACTGAACATCGTTTTGCCCCTTTTTCAGGAGAGTCGCTCCTAGGTCGATGTATCAGGCAAAATATTCGCAGAAATGTTTAATTGGCACTAGCTACTGACTTTTTAGCATTCCACTGATTTATTTAACTGCAGTGCATGTCACTGCTGAAATATACCTTCATTTTGAGCTGCTGACGTATCTTGAGCATTATTTCGACTCTAGTTTGAACGTGCTGCCATTTCTTGCCTTCATATTATACCTGTCAGTAATTACAATAATGGCTCTGAGCACAATGGGACTTAACTTCTGAGGTCATCAGTCCCCTAGACTTAGAGCTACTTAAACCTAACTAACCTAAGGACATCACACACATCCATGCCCGAGGCAGGATTCGAACCTGCGACCGTAGCAGTCGCGCGGTTCCAGATTGTAGCGCTTGGAACCGCTCGTCCACCTCGCCGGCCAGTAATTACAATTTCTGCTTCTTTTGTTACAGGTTAACTAAGAACTGTGTGTACACCGCTAAGTTAACTTTAGGATTTCTCCAATAATCCTTCATCTGATCACATTATTCTTCCGTTTCTCTTGCTGTCGATTTACTTCTCTTCACTTTCACAAGGTTTTTTTTTTCTTGAAGACGTTCAAAAATTAAAATTTTATTGATAATCCCAGGTCTGTTTCCCATTTCTTGTTAATTTATGCCAATTTCTTCTAGATCTTCACGTCGTTACCTTAGTCAGTTGGGTTTACGTCTTATGCTTTTTAAGCCTATTGCAGTTTTCCTCTTCCATCTGTTAGAACTCATTCTTTAGATCTACTGACGGAACGTTACGCGTTTTTTTCTAATTTCATTTGTATTTGTTTAGTACTGGCTTGTATGCTTCTTAATTACTTCTTAAACAAAGCTACTTCCCAATATCTTCAGCACTATAGTCTTCTTTTTTTCCCCCTGATTTCTTCGTTTTCACTTATCAATGCTAATACTAGTGTAGTGATACTAAATACGACTTTCCTAACTGTCCACTAACTGATCTTTCTACCCTCCCTTCAGGCGTGACGATTTCTCCCAGGTACTTATTTTCTTCGGGTCTTTGTGTTTAATTTTGATGGTGCAGTTTGTATATGCCATATTTTTTTGCAGTATTAATAGTATTCATTTTCTGAAACCCAAAATTTTATTTTTTTCCGTTGTTTCAATCTGTAAGACACGTAATTATCGTTAAGTTGTTGATATTATGCATCAGTGTACGCTTTGTCAGCTGACACAAGGTGAAAAATACAATGCTCTTACAGCTCTGAACATTCCACCAGGGCTTCGAAACCTTCCATTTGGTGTGTTATTCGTGCTCCAGTGTATACGCATCCACCGCGAGCGTTTGCCGTAAACTTTCCGCTAACACGCTGGGTTTCCAACGTCGCTTCCCATCCGCGTTACAGGCGAGATTAAGCCGTTTACACAGCTCCCTGGCCGTAATCCGCCGATCCAGTGCGGCCGTTCCATGGGGCCGCGATTTACTGTTAGGGACTCTTGCTGAGAGCCAATTCGCAGAACCCATCGTTCGCGTCAGTTTGGCCACTACTAAACCACAGATCCTGATATTCTCTTTTGTGTTAAGCCCTAACTCATCACCTCCGATCGTTATTGAAGAGTGATGGACCTGACAGTGGAATTTATTTATTTATGAGGAATACAGCAGCGTACGTTTAGTTATGTGAATATTTAAGCAAGCCTCCATGTATATAAATTACTCAGCTCCTTGCACTTATTACGTGACTAACAGACTCTTTGAACAGTCATGAAAGTTCTACAACTAATTTCTTCGTGGACGCGACGCAGCATACTTTCTTGGATGGGCAGTGATCAACAGATGTTTGTTGGTTAGTCTAGAGATCACTTTCATTGTTAAAATTATGCAGAACTTCCCAGTTCAAGAAACGATTGGTGAGACAGTTACAATGTATACTGCCCATTTACAGATTTGAAACTCACGATTTATTTTCATCTATTCGAGAATTTCTGTATGGAATGGAAGAGGTTGTTAGAAATAGCTTCAATCTATATTACGAAACACTTCTGCTCTCTGTCTGACGATTTATGTCAATGAACGTATTACTAAAGAGTTTAACAGGTGAGACATCCACTCCTTTTGACGTGAAAGTGAAATTCACGAGTGTGAAAACCAATTCACTTGTCTGTCTAGTATTGTATTGATGAATACTTTCATTACTCTCAAAAGAACTGCAATGGATTGCTGCCAACAAATTTCATGAGTTCCGTTTTTGCACATCATTCATTCCCTGCTCCATACAATTCGGTTCGCACCTTGTAGAACAAGCATTTTTCATTTGAGTCAAACACTCCAGTATGCTGGGAATGAGGCAGAATGGCTGAATAAATTTACTTCTAAACTAGGGGTTAATGTTCCCAATTCCATAACAAATGCCTCCAAGATATGCAAGTATGAACCCAACACTAAATTTTAATTTCTTTTTCGTGTGCAATGAATACTTTTTGTCTAAGTCAACAGTTACAATAGGGCCTAGAATATTATCCTGTAGGAAGGTTCAAAAATGGTTCAAATGGCTCTGAGCACTATTGGACTTAACATCTCTGGTCATCAGTCCCCTAGAACTTACAACTACTTAAACCTAACTAACCTAAGCACATCACACACATCCATGCCCAGGGGCAGGATCCGAACCTGCGACAGTAGTGATCGCGCGGTTCCAGACTGAAGCGCCTAGAACCGCTCGAGCACTTCGGCCGGCCCTGTAGGAAGGTAATGAATGTAAATAAACACTATGTGTTACCTTAATGATCACTGTGTCCTCAGTTTTGACAATTATACATATTTATATGAGTGTTGTCCTATTTTTCTGACGTGTCTGTTAGAAGAGACGCCATATATGTACCGCGAAATGGTGTTACTGTGAGGATGGACTCATTTGCCCAAAATCTTGCAGGACTCTGCTGAACAGCTGCAAGCAAACAGCGGATAACAGATGGAGGGCACTACTTTTGTAGTGTAGCGAATGTGGGAATTTCCGGACGGGAGGCATGCTTGGATGTCTGAGGCGGTTCAGTCTGTCTTAGGCCGTGTAGCGACACGTGCGTCTTGATTATGTCCTCAACGCACAGCTTGCACACATTGTTGTTTGTGTAATCTAGCCGTCTTAGCATGCTACATTTTCTTAGAAGGAGAATGCTCAATGCCCATCTCAAATGGACTCATTTGACTGACTTGAATTCGAACAGTGTATCGGAGATGAAATAAAGATTGATTATAACAATCTTGTTATAATCTACCTGTCTATAGTGGGCAGTGTGGCGCACATGAAACCACTTAATGATTAAGTATGTGAAAGAATTCTACTTGCGACTAAAAATTGTGTACTGTGTGGGACTTAGACTGTGGGGAAAAGTGGGCCCAATTTACGATGTAATCATTTCTCAACAGAGCACAACAGATCTGCATCAAGCTAACAAAACATGTGTCATCTTACACATATATTGACTAATGCCATACCATTACAATTTATAATGGCCAGATGATAAGTGCACCGGTTATGTCCAAGAAAGACACCTCCTATCCATCTGTATACAACGTAGAATCAGGCATTTGCTGCCAGGGGGAAAGCTGTTTGTGATGATGATGCCCCCGCTGACGTTTGTTGAGTTTCTCCAAAACAATCACGATCCTGGCTAGTACCATTGGATTATCGCTATCTCTATAACTAATTCAGTGTGTTGTGGACGGAACGACCCCTAGGCCTTTATCCACTTCTGTATCACCTATTTTGTGCTGTGGTGAGTAATCTCCAGCTAATATGATGAACATTGACTCAGTGGTCGTGCCCCACCATGCTTTCGTGCCTGATCGTCAGGGCCCCTAGGAGTCTGCTGGGGCGACTGTCCTGTATGCTTGTGCTCTTCTTGCCTCAGTAAGTGACGCAGTAGTCACAATCGCACGATACGGTTGCAGGATTGGCTCAATATCAATTGGAACGCCTGTCAAGTTACAAATGCTCCACAAAATGTTTAGGAAGTCGGACCTTGTTCGTTTAGAGATGCTTCTGGATAACTGTAACTATTTGGTTAGCTAATACCGTGTGGTGAAAATGATGGGAAGGCTACAGTTTCACAATAAGACATCGAAGTTGACGAAGTCGCTTACATACCATCAGCTAGAGGACCTTGCTGCAACCTTCTATGGTGTCTGAATTACCAATGTTTACGCTCCCTCGGGCACAGCCAAGCAACGGGAATGGTGGCGACTGTATTTGGAAAAAGTCGCCACATTGTTTGTGGGCTGTGGCGACTTCATTTGTATGGTATCCTAGAAGGACCAATGTCCCCATTTTACCACATTCCAGGGACTCAAGTTGCTAGTTCACGAATGGAACCGTTTCATTACTTGGCATCAGGTGTATAGTGATCGGCCTGGATTTATGTCAGCAACAATTCAGCGATTCGTCTTCACTGTGTCTATATTTCTCAACTCCAACTGCCACACCTGACGCTGAGTTATGGTCTAGAGTCTTCTCTGACCATATCACCTAGATTTGTACAGTTTCCCTCCAGTGGCAAGCAGTGTATTGCAATTGGAGAACATGGATGCAGAATGTCACACATCTCCAGGATCTGGAATGAAGGCAGCTCAATGAGACGACGTAGAATAATTGCGTGAGATGCCTTTCAATTTGTCCTTCGAAGAGTCGGTGGTGGCTCGACTGTGTTGCTTGATGATGAATTCTGGTAGTGACAAAAGACAGTAGCATCGACATACCACGGATATTATTTCACGATTCTCTGTGAGCTCTCCTCCCTCGATTCAACGACAGGCTGGCCTTCAACATAAAGGTGTAGATAATTTCTATGTGCGGGATGTGAACACCAGGTACAAGGAGCACCCCAGCGCATGTCTTATATTAGCCAAGAGAAGCAGCAGTGTAGGAGAACAGTCCATCCCCTCGACATGCCAGATGTTCGCTGATTGACATCCCAGAATGATATCGCAGGCGTCTTTGCGGACCACCACAAACAGTTCTATGCACCAGAGGACCAGGACATCACAGCAGTGGATGATGTCCTCCATTCATTGGTGCGAACCCTTAACGGAGTGGCTACAAAGATCCTTACAGCTGATGAATTATTTGGAAATTTGTGTATAGGACTATGGGAACAAACTGTTGAGGTCATTGCTCCCTAGGCTTACGCACACTTCATTTAACTTAAACTAACTTACACTAATGAAAACACACACACCCATGCCTGAGGGAGGACTCATACCTCCGACCGGGGGAGTCACGCGAACTATGACAACACCCCTAGACCGCACGGCTACTCCGCGTGGCGCAGCTGATGATTCACTGACTCTCTTCATAAGGGAGTGGCAAACAAGTCTCTGAGCCTGGATAGGTTTCCGTTTTACCACACATTCCACTACCTCATCGTTTCGCCCTGTACTGGGGTGTATCAAGAACTGATGCACTCTGACTTTCCCCAGCCCAGCGTAATTTGTAGGTCTGCTTTTCCCTGCCCCAAAGCCATCCAGGGATCAGGAGTTAGAACATTATTGACCACTGACAATGTTAAATTGTGACTTCAAGATTTTTAGCCGGATCATTTCTGCCCGCCTTCTAAGTCATTTCTATGGATGAAATGTGAATTTGTAGTGTTAGAAACAAGCAGATGGCACTCAGTCATTGTCACCAACCAGCCACATTCGCGTTGCCTTTATAATGGTGAAGTCGGCTATGGCTTTGATAGTGTCATGAAGTTCTTCAAACAGTGCTGCGACGGATTGCCTTTCCCCACACAATCTTCCTGCTGCACCTCTGAGATGTCACGTCGCGGGTGCTACTCAATGCAGTGCGGCTTGTCCTGTCGGTCTCTCTTGGATGTCTACTGTCGATGCTTCTTTATGATGTCGTCCCTGAGCCAATGTTTGTGGAGCCAGCTGAGAGGCATCACAATGAAGGTGCGCGCTTTCATCTGTAGTACATACGCAGATGCCGTGGTATTCTTGGTTCGAACGGAGGATGAAGAGCATGTGGCGCTGGAATGGACCACACAAACCGGGACTGCTGCGGACAACTGTGTGAACCTGACAGTTTGATGTTATGATCGTTGTAGAGGTCTTCTAGCAGGGAATATGACCCATTGCCATTACTGGACAAGCTCAATACGACACCTAGCGAACGGCCCTACTTAACTATAAGACCTGCTTCATATGGTCTGCACGAACGTTCGTGGCAATCTCCTTCAAGCATTAGACATGGTACAACGGGTTGATTTTTGTCAACACTGATCTGGAGTCACGACTACCCCACTTGGTACAGATTTTACCGATGCCAAAGGCTACAGCATACAGACTGCAGGCAGCATTTGGCTGTTTTGTAAGCGGGGGTCTTATCATCAAAGTCTGATACGACATGCTAACTCTTACTCCTGAAGACAGCGGCCTTGGTATTGTCGACGTCCATGCAAGAGCGGCTGCCCTGTACGTAAGTAGAGTGATTAAATTGTGGAATTGCCACCGGACCATACTAACGGGAACTCTGAATGGTGAACATTCCCTCCAGAGTGCCGCCCGTCTTGGTAACGCGTATTTCTAACCCTCCTCTCACACATGAGGACTTTCTTCATCGAATAAAGTTATATTCATGGAGACTTGCTGTGTACCAGAAATCTAAGGGCACGCAATGTTTGTCGCATGATGATGAACTATCACGCCTGGAATGTGAGGAAAGCTGGTATTCTAAGGTCACATGATCTGTGGTCTGGCGTTCTGTACACCATGTCCTCCTCAACACGAACGCCTGTGCGACCTGGTATCTGGTTGTTAATGGGAAGCACATGACACAGCTTCGTCTACATGCCATTACCATGGCAGATTCGCCACTTTGCCCTGATGTCAAATGCTTGGATGAACACTAAATGTTTTGCTGACCTTCTGCAGATGTGTGAACGTAGGACTTCTTATACCATTTGACCGAAGTCACTTCTGATCCCAGATGTGATGTATTTCGCATGTACGAAATGTAGGGACCCTTGCTGTTATTATTGTACATTAACGGCCTGGCTGACAATACAGTGTTGTTTATAAGCACTTTCGGGGTTTCAGAAGAATTACAGAAGAATGACACATTTCTCCATGTTTAGATTCGTAATACGCATCACGAAGTAGCTGCAGAGTACTAGGGGGCAGTCGTGTCAGAGCATGGCTCAAATACCTCTGAGCACTATGGGACTTATGTCCCCTAGACTTAGAACTAAATAAACCTAACTAATCTAAGGACATCACACACATCCATGCCCGAGGCAGCATTCGAAACTACGACCGCAGCAGCAGCGCGGTTCCAGACTGACGCGCCTAGAACCGCTCGGCCACATCGGCCACATGAGTGCCTTTTGTGTCCTCAAATTTGCTGAATGTGAGTCAGTTGTGACGGGTGAGTATATCGCACCAATGATGAGGAAGAAGCTACAACTGAACAAACAGTCCACGTGTGGAGCAACACGTTCCGCCAGACTGGCTGACTGGCTGCTTATTTGGGGTGAAGAAACTATGCTGGACACGCCGTTAGTAGAGAAAGTGAAACCAGTTTGCGAATCATTCGCCAGGAGTCCGAAGAAATCGCATTACGAATAAAAACTTGGAGAAAATTGCTGTTTCCACTGATATGCTCTTATTTTCCATATGTATTGTTTTTTTCGCGCAGTCGTCTTCGGAATTCCTGGAGGTACTTAAAAAAACCTGTATTAAAGGTAACGTTAGATTCTATTTACATGTAATGCGGTTATCTATACCATCTGCAAAAAGCTGCATAAATATTCAGTCACGTATTGGTCACATTTTAAAAATGATACAAAGATTATAAACGTGCAATAACTGTTCAGAACGAAAAATTTACAAATCGTACTGTGGTATCCACTGACTAAAATATCACTAGGTTGCAGTTTCAATTTCTCAACACATACATGCATCTGAGTGTAAAAACTTGTTAGGATATGAATTGGAACAGGTACAATAGCAGGTAAAGCAGGTAGCATACTTCAGTTCACTGGTGTGACTCTTTCTGAGCTATTGCTCAAGTGTGCGCCACCGAAAATAACACAAACAGCGGATACTGAACGCTTACAAAGAACGGCAGCATGTAACCACGTATAGTCACCGTTACGACTGACCCGTAGGAGAGCGTAGCGGAGGTGCTGAAACACATGAAGTCACAGACCCTAAAGTATGCTTAACAATTTCAAAATTTCATCAGTATTAAGAGAGGTATCTTGGAATGTACTACAATCCTTTACACACACATCAAAAAAGGTTTTGCATCATCTTGGTTCCTAGAGTTCTGGAACCCTTACCGAAACTTGGAATAGGGATCAATTTAAACACATCGTATGATGTACCACCAAACAGAGAGACCTTCAGAGGTGGTGGTCCAGACAGCTGTACACACTGGTACCTTTAATACCCACTAGCAAGTCCTCATGAACTGATGCATAAGTGTCGAGCGATTCTAGGCGCCTCAGTCTGGAACCGCGCGACCGCTACGGTCGGAGGTTCGAATCTTGCCTCGGGAATGGATGTGTGTGATGTCCTTAGGTTGGTTAGGTTTAAGTAGTTCTAAGTTCTAGGGGACTGATGACCTCAGATGTTAAGTCCCATAGTGCTCAGAGCCATTTTGATGCATAACTGTATTCATCGTGGCATACTATGCACAAGTTTATCAAGGCGCTATCGTCCAGATTGTCCCACTCCTCAACGGCGATTCGGCTTGATTCCCTCCGAGTGGTTGGTGGGTCACGTTGTCCATAAACAGCCCAATCTATCCCAGGCATATTCCATAGGATTCATGTCAGGAGAACATTCTGGACACCCTAGTCGAGTGATGTCGTTATCCTGAAGGAAGTCATTCACAAGATGTGCACGATGGGGCCGCGAGTTGTCGTCCATGAAGAAGTAGTACTCCGTCATCAGGCCACAAGTGGCCCATCGGGACCATCTGACTGCTGTGTCATCCTTAGCTGAGGATGCGGATAGGATGGGCGTGTGGTCAGCGCACCGCTCTCGTGATCGATACGATGGTTTTCTTTGACCGGAGCCTCTACTATGCGGTCGAGTAGCTCCTCAATTTGCATCACGAAGCTGAGTGCAGGCCGAAAAATGGCAACAGCGTATGGCAATCAGGATGGTCACACATCCAAGTGCCGGCCACGCCCGACAGCGCTTAACTTGAGAGATCTGAAGGGGAACCGGTGTATCCACTGCGGCAATGCCGTTGCCCCATGAAGACGTAAGCCTCGCCAAAATTCTGCCGATAGGGTTGCACTATCGGTCGGAGGATGTCATTCAATTATCGTCCAGCCGTTACGGCGCCTTCCATGACCACCAGCGCCGTACGTCGGCCCCAAGTAATGCAACCCCAAAACAGCAGACAATCTCCATCTTGCTGCACTCGCAGGATAGTGTGTCTAAGGCAGTTTACCCTGACCGGGTAGCCTCCAAACGCGTCTCCGACGATTCTCTCGTTGAAGGCATATGCGACACTCATAGGTGAAGAGAACGTGATGCCAATCCTGAGCGGTCCATTCATCATGTTGTTGGGCCCACCTGTACAGCGCTGCATGGCCTCGAGGTTGCAAAGATGGCCTCTCCATGGTCGTCGGGAGTGAAGTTGCGCATCATGCGGTCTATTGCGCACAGTAAGTCGTAACACGACGCCCTGTGGCTGCACGAAGACCATTATTCAACACGGTGGCGCTGCTGTCAGGGTTCCTCCGAGCCATAATCCGCAGGTAGCGGTCATCCACTCCAGCAGTAGCCCCTGGGCGGCCTGAGCGACGCATGTCATCGACAGTTCCTGTCTCTCTGTATCTCGCTTTGGTTCACTCCGAGACGCCTTGACACTTCCGTTATTGAGAGCCCTTCCTGGCACAAAGTAACAAATTGGACACGATCGAACCGCGGTATTAACAGTCTAGGCATGGTTTAACTACAGACAACACGAGCCGTGTACCTCCTTCCTGGTGGAATGCCTGGAACTGATCGGCTATCGGATCCCCTCCGTCTAATAGGCGCTGCTCATGCATGGTTCTTCACATCTTCGGTCGGGTTTAGCGACATCTCTGAACAGTAAAAGGACAATGTCTGTGATGTATCCACAGTAAACGTCTGTCTTCAGGAGTTCTGAGAACCGGGGTGATGGTAAACATTTTTGATGTGTGTATATCGCTTCCGCAAGGAATGCGAAGACAAGAAGACAAGAGGCGTTTTAACAATCTTTCTTCCCACGTACCGCTCACGAATGGAATTGGAGAAAAATATAATACGTGGTATAGCGTAAAACAACTCCTGCCATGCTGTTCACACTGGTTCGTTGAGCGTAGACGTACGTACTCCGCAAGAAGCTGTGGTACTCCTGGAATTCATGAGGGGCTGGGGCGGAGTTTGAAAGATTGTAACCGTACTGGAGAATTTCGATCTTCTTCCATTATCCAGTGAGGTGAGGGCAAACTGAACCACGTAAGTCCAGAATCTCTCTAACCTCTTTCTCATAGTCACTAAGGAAGATGGACGGTAGACAGAAGAGTCATTGTCAATTTTGTATTATGTTTCATAACGTGATGGTTACGTGAATGGCCACTATTATACTCTGATATGACAGAAGTCATGGGATACCTTCTAATGTCGTGTCGGTTATCCGTCTACTTAGTGTAGTATAGCAACTCAACGTGGCATGGGCTCATCAGGTCGTTGGAAGTCCCGTGCAGAAGCAAAAGTGTTATCGGTCCAGGATTTTGTGCACTAACTGACCTCTAGATTATGTTCCATAAATGTTCATTGGGATTCATGTTGTTCGATCTTGTTGGCCAAATAATTAGCTCAAATTATCCAGAATGATCTTCAAACCCATCGCGAACAGTTGTCGCCCGGTAACATGGTGCATTGTCATCCATAAAAATTCCGTAATTGAATGGCTGCAAATGGTATCAAAGTACCCGAGCACAACCAGAAGACCCAGTCCACTCCATGTAAACACGGCCTACACCATTATGGAGCCACCACCAGATTACTCAGTGCCTTGTTGTCAATCTGGGTCCATGGCTTCAAAAATGGTTCAAATGGCTCTGAGCACTATGGGACTTAACGTCGGAGGTCATCAGTCCCCTAGAACATAGAAACACTGAAACCTAACTAACCTAAGGACATCACACACATTCATAGGCACTCGCGTCAGTCAACTGCTGCAATAGCCCATTAACAGCCAGTTTTGCCTGGCTGTCTTAGCGGACACCCTAGTCTTACGTCCCACATTCGTTTCTATGATTACCTGATGCAGAGTTGCTTGTCTGTTAGCGTTGACAACCCTACACTAACACCGCTGCTCTCGATCGTTACGTGAAGGCCGTCGGTCGTTGCGTGGTCCATGGTGACAGTTAAAAGCTTGAAACCTGGTATTCTCGGCACGTTCTCGACACTGTGGATCTCGGAATAATGAATTCCCCAAGGATTTCCGAAATGAAATGTCCCATGCGTCTAGCTCCAACAACCATTCGGCGTTCAAAGTCCGTTAATTATTATCGTGCGACCATAATCGCGTCTGAAACCTTTACACATGAATCCCCTGAGTACACATACAATGCACTGCCATTTTGTAACTTATGCACGCGATACTGAGCTGTATATGTGCATATTGTTTTCCCATGACTTTTGTCACCTCAGTATATATCTATGTACTTATCTCGAGGGGAGTAAGTAGTTTATCGCATCAAAAATATACGGTGCTATACAAAAAGGAGGTACTGCTTTTATAATCTTCGAAGCGAACAAAGTTGCAAGAAAGTAAATCAGCCTGGATAAAATATTCGTGGTAGATAAACAACATTTGCTTGATACATTCTTGTGCCGTGAGTTAGTTTCGCGTAATTCCCGTGGATTTGTAATCCCTCTGGCCGCAAAAGCGCGTGGAGCTTTACTTCCCGGCCGCTACGGTCGCAGGTTCGAATCCTGCCTCGGGCATGGATGTATGTGATGTCCTTAGTTAGGTTTAAGTAGTTCTAAGTCTTGGGGACTGATGACCTCTGATGTTAAGTCCCATAGTGCTTAGAGGAATTTGAACCATTAAAGATACCTGAGTACCATGCCTCAAAATTTTAATAAAGCTTCTTAATACTGTGGTAGCGGCAACCGCCGGCCTATGTTAGTAGAGAAGGAGGATTTATTGCTACTGGTGTCGCCTCATATGTTTCGCTGTTTGTAATGTAAATTTTTTTCCTGCATTTAATATTCTTACAAAAAGGAAATGGTTTTATACTGTTGCCCTTTTGAGATGTTTACCATCATTTGGTTATTGAAATTTAGCCTTTTCACTTAATGCTATTCTTGGATGTTTGCTTTTAAAAATAAATTCTTTAGTATTTTTAGAAACGTTAGTAGATTCCTTATGACTCAGTACCTTTCCACTCAACCCCAACTCACTACCGCATTTCAATTTGTTTATTTTGTTTCTGGACAAATTGCATTTCGGACTCTCGATATAAATGGGATGTCTTGTAAAGCGTTATCAAGCTATCAAGGAGGTTAGGCACATAGTATTGCTGACTGCACAACAGTCAAAATAAAGAGCAACAAGAGCTGCACCCGACTCGCTACCCTGTTGTTATACTTTTCAGGAACGAATACAAGGTATGTATTTTTCTTCTGTGGCTATTAATTTTTCACGACTCACCTGGAAACTATTCCTGAGTGTTAAGTTCCCATTTGGAGAAGGGAGGAAGGGAAATTATGGTTTAATGCACCTTCGACAGCTTGGTCTCCATAGACGGGGCACGAGGTCGGACTGTTTCAAAGATGAGGAAGACAATCGGCCGTACCCTCTCAGAGAAACCATCCCGACATTTTCCTGGAGATATTTAGGGATATTACAGAAAACCTAAATCAGGATGGTCGGACGCGGATTTGAACCGTGGTCCACCCGAATTTGAGTCTAATGTGCTACCTACCACATCACCTTGCTTCCAAGTTAGATATATCTTATAACATTATATGTCATACTGAACGCTAATTAAAAAATGGTCTGATTTGAGAGGGTCTTCCTCGGATAGATAGATAATAAATAAGATAAATTAGCAGCTGTTTCTAAAGTTGCCCTCCTGTGATCACTGACATACTAGATGTAGGGAAATGGTAAAAGCCAAAAATTATTCCAGTGCTGTAAGCATGAATCATTTCTTACACTTTAGCGGAAAATTTATTGCGCTTGCCGTGCAGTTTTTATGCAGTCTACCAACTTTACCGTTGCGCCCTTGTGGTAATTGATACAAATTCACCACCAATAGCGCTTTTAAGAGTTTTTATTAACTTTACAGCGTGGAACGGTGGCATACACGTACGCAATTCTGAACAGTGGCTTCCATAATTATCTTCCGAATATACGGCAGTCTCTACTGTAACTGTCAGACACTATTTAAAACACGCGCAATGTGGCAATTATTCCATCTGGAGCTCCAGCTAACGACATTTCAAGTACCTAGTCGGTGTCGATTGCTCGTCATTCGTAAATACGAGTTGGCCGATTAGTATATGCGAATAACCAAAGAAGACCGAGTCTGATGCAATCGGATGACACAGGAGGCTCAACGCGATACGTCAGTACGGAGATATTTATTCGCCTCTTCGTCGCCGTCCTTTGTTGCCGAAAAATTTGTTCAATTTAACTCGATAACACAAGGCGTTTCTCTGAAAGTGTGAAAATTCCTCCCATGTTTCGTTTACTCTGTCTACTCTCTGGGCTCAATCTCTCTCTCTCTCTCTCTCTCTCTCTCTCTCTCTCTCTCTCTCACACACACACACACACACACACACACACACACAGAGTCGTGAGGACCGAAACAGTTGCGTGTGAGGCAAACAGACCTCGTCGACAAACAGGATAATTTAATTCGGCCCGAATGTCAGTTATGGCCGCACTGGGAAAGTAGAAAAACGCAATTTAGGAACAAACACAATAAAAAACTAAATTGCGGACCGCTCTCGTGCGTATCGAATTTCGTCGCCCGCGTCGCGTCGCTATCTGCATGGCGTGGACAGCCCCACCGCCGCCAGTGCAGCCCCATCGCCGCCCCACCGCCCACTCCGGCCGGTACAGCACCCGCAGCCTCACACCACGGTAATCCGATTAATTTGTTTTTCCGCCCACCATGCCGTCGCACACCACCCTCGCCCCACTCCCACCTCCATTCTGCCACATCCTGTGTGTATTCGCCTCCCACACCTTTTGCAAACCGACCACGTCGCATAATTAGAAATAATTCAAGTGATCTCTCGCAGGCCGCATTTACTTAGTCTGTGGCCTAAATCATATTGTTTGCGTTTGCTCTCGTGTAGTTCGTGACACTTCGTGCGCGGTCGTCTCCGTAAATGCAGTTGTAAAGATAACGATTCTGGGGTGTCTATTTGACAGTGCAAAATACATTACTGGCCATTGAAATTGCTACACCACGAAGATGACGTGCGACAGACTCTAAATTTAACCGACAGGAAGAAGATGCTGTGATATGCAAATGATTAGCTTTTCAGAGCATTGACACAAGGTTAGCGCCGGTGGCGACACCTACAACTTCTCGTACACAAACAGCAGCTGACCGGCATTGCCTGGTGAAACGTTGTTGTGATGCCTCGTGTAAAGAGGAGAAATGCGTACCATCACGTTTCCGACTTTGATAAAGGTCGGATTGTAGCCTATCGCGATAGCGGTTTATCGTATCGTGTTATTGCTGCTTGCGTTGGTCGAGATCCTACGACTTAGCAGAATATGGAATCGGTGGGTTTAGGAGGGTAATACGGAACGCCGTGCTGCATCCCAACGGCCTCGTATCACTAGCAGTCGAGATGACAGGCATCTTATCCGCAAGGCTGTAACGGGTCGTGCAGCCACGTCTCGATGAGTCAACAGATGGGGACGTTTGCAAGACAACAACAATCTGCACGAACAGTTCGACGACGTTTGCAGCAGCATGGACTAGCAGCTCGGTGACCATGGCTGTGGTTATCCTTGATGCTGCATCACAGACAGGAGCGCCTGCGAAGGCGTACTCAACGACGAACCCGGGTGTATGAATGGCTAAAAGTCGTTTTTTTCGGATGAATCTAGGCTTTGTTTACAGCATCATGATGGTCGCATCCGTGTTTGGCGACACTGCGGTGAACGGCTATTGGAAGCATGTATTCGTCATCGCCATACTGGCGTATCACCCGGCGTGATGGTATGGGGTGCCATTGATTACACGTCTCGTCCACCGCTTGTTCGCACTGACGGCACTTTGAACAGTGGACATTACATTTCAGATGTGTTACGACCCGTGGCTCAACCCCTCATTCGATCCCTGCGAAACCCTACATTTCAGCAGGATAATGCACGACCGCGTCTTGCAGGTCCTGTACGGGCCTTTCTGGGTACAGAAAATGTTCAAATGGTTCAAATGGCTCTGAGCACTATGGGACTTAACTGCTGTGGTCATCAGTCCCCTAGAACTTAGAACTACTTAAACCTTACTAACCTAAGGACATCACACACATCCATGCCCGAGGCAGGATTCGAACCTGGTACCGAAGCGGTCGCGCGGTTCTAGACTTTAGCGCCCAGAACCGCTCGGCCACTCCGGCCGGCAGAAAATGTTCGACTGCTGCACTGGCCAGCACATTCTCCAGATCTCTCACCAATTGAAAACGTCTGGTCAATGGTGGCCGAGCAACTGGCTCGTCACAATACGCCACTCACTACTCCTGATTACCTGTGGTATGGTGTTGAAGCTGCATGGGCAGCTGTATCTGTACACGCCATCCAAGCTGTGTTTGACTCAATGCCAGTGCGTCTCATGGCCGTTATTACGGCCAGATGTGGTTGTTCTGGGTACTGATTTCTCAGGATCTATGCACCCACATTGCGTGAAAATGTAATCACATGTCAGTCCAGTATAATATATTTGTCCCATGAATACCCGTTTATCATCTGCATTTCTTCTTCGTGTAGCAATTTTAATGGCCAGTGGTTCAAAATGGCTGTGAGCACCATGGGACTCAACTGCTATGGTCATCAGTCCCCTAGAACTTAGAACTACTTAAACCTACTTCAGTAAAATTCTTCAGGGTATCAGACCGCATCGTCATAATTAACGTAAGGCCCTGATGAAGGGTAGCTGCAACGCTGGCCGAAACGTTGGCGCATTTTAAATTATGACGATGCGGTCTGATACCCTGAAGAATTTTATTGAAGAAGACAACGGCCGCGGAAGCCTACGCTTATACTTAAACCTAACTAACCTAAGGACATCACACACACCCATGCCTGAGGCAGGATTCGAACCTGCGACCGTAGCAGCAGCGCGGCTCCGGACTGGAGCGCCTAGAACCGCACGACCACCGCGGCCGGTAATGGCCAACGATGTATAACGTAGAAATCAGCGGCTACTTAAATTGGAGTTGTTCTAATAACCGCTGTTCTGTTACTAGCAGTTATTCTATTACCTGCCGATAGTGCGTGACAGCATCTGCTGATCGAGGGTCGTATTTACGCTTTAGTATAACATGAAATCTAACTACAGAGAAACGGACCATCCACAACAGGGGCTGTTAGAACTTTTGTCACTGCGTGCTACTTGATATTTTTCGAAAGTTGGGCGTACCGCTGTAGCTTCTTCGCTTCTTAACGAACACTGTTGACTGCCACAGGGGTGAGGAACGATAGGGGGAAAATAATTTCCCCAACTTGCTCAGTGCTGACAACACACATACGATTTTTGTGTCGTTCCAAGTTAACTTCTATGTGTGGTAGGAGAGTGTATTAAGGTTTCCTGGAAGCACTTTTTACAGAGTTGTTGATATTCACATACGGTACTTATTTGTAGCAAATAATATAAAATTAAGGCAAACCGGTTCGGTTACACATATCCAGTGAATAAGGCTTGGTCTCCACTAGCGAGTTCCAGCCACGCTATTTTTCACTCGTAAAAACGCACGTCACTCTTTCAAACACAGTTGCTCACACTTAGGATAAACAATCGCAGCAATTAAAAATTGCAATATGTCCTATTTTCGGTGCGACGCATTTGTCATATTGCCGAATGGATCACCTGCTTGTGAGAGTTTAGTCCCAATTCTGAAGTCAACTTGTGCTGTTTTGCTGGTCGTACTTCCCAATTTTTTGCTCTTGCAGCTTTTTCGAAACGTTTGACAACGAATCTACTGGATGTGAGAAACATATGTTAACTGAAGTTGATACGGAGTTATTTACTAAAGAAACTGTAAAGGGACCAGCTCCTACAACAGTTAAAGGACTATAGTATTCGTAATTGTAAAGAAAACCTCTGTTCTGAAGTTTTACACAAATGATTCACAACCAGAATGAAGTGCCATGAAAAGGCGAGAAAACTAAACGTAAGTTTAAATACATAACCTAATTTGTTATTATAAAAAATGTATTGCAACCGAAAATGAATAAAATATGTATGGCTGCAATAACTCATACGATACTACAAGAATACTATCATTTTACACATGTTAATTGATTAATTAAATGTTGTACCAGCCACTGGTTAGACGCTGTCGTATTGTCACAGGTGAAATGAAGTAAAGTTAAATGACAAACGCCCTGCCGGTGGTAAAGATTTTCACACGTCGTACCATTATATGTTATTCATGGGTCAATAACTCCCAAAAATTCATCATAACTACTTTTTGTCGTTCTGTATCACTGGGAAAACTTCTCAGAGTACTCAAATAAATCTTTAAATAATTTGTAAAACTATCTAGTAACAATGTTTGCGTCGTTCAATTCTCGCTCGATGCAAAAGAGCTATCGTACAAGAAGTTTCAATGATGTCAGTTGGGAAACTCGTTTAATTTAACGAGTTGTCTATCGCAGTGGTTTACATTGCAGATTTTCCGTGACAGCGACTTTTTGTCACCTCCAACAAGAAATTGCTATTGGTGGCTGAGCCCAAGAGAGTAAAGATATGTATAATATCTAATAACTTTTACATCACAAATAATATAAACCACTTGTGTAAGAGAATAATAAACTGAAAAAAAAATCAGAATTAAATCAGTCTTTCCCGGTAAATTAGACTTCAGAATCGCTAATTAGACGTTTTTCTAATTGAGATTTTGATGAAGGAACATCTAAATATTCAAGATGGAAGTATATTGCTGTTTATCTCCATGGAGCTCAACTTAAATCTCAACTCTTAATTGGCACTAAAGCTGTTTCTGTATTTTTTTAATGTACAGCAATTCAAACGAATCATTTTCACATCAGCAAATAGTAACAAACGGCGTCAAAAAAAGCATTTCTTGTTTGAAAAGAGAAGGGTATTCTGCTTTTGTTCCATCTAGAAAGAAAACAGTGTTTTCTTTCTGAAATCATTTTCCACTGAACTGTCGCTAGTCATGTCCACGAATGTTTCTGTCTTGATTACTTCTTATCCAGTGTTCTGAAGTGCAATCTTCGGGAAAGTACATTTCAAAAGTATACGGATCTCTTAATGTGGAATAATGTCTCGAACTAAATCTTAGGTGGGAGCTAGATCGTGGTCTTTCAAAAATGCTGTGAGAATAAAGAACGAGAAAAAGTTATTCTTCAATACGTGTGAATTAAAAAGAGTCAAGTTTCTTTCGAATTATTGCTAAGAAAGCTTCTGTGCCTCGTCCTTGTAGGCTTCATTTTAAAAACGTGAAGCCGCTCAAACGTATCAGCCAAATATGCCATTCTTGATAACCACAGATCATCAGCGAAAAGCTTATTCAGACCATTGTCGTTGGCAGTGAGACACATAAAATCCTCGGGTTCAAATATTGCGTTTAAAACCTTGTCGTGAGAGAGCCATCTTACTTCAGTATGAAGAAGTAAAGTTTTAAATTTACCACCCATATCATCACACTACAGAGTGCCTTGAGTTTAGAGTCCTTACCTTGATGAAGTTCATAAAGATTACAGCGTCTGTCAAATGAGTATGAAGAGTTCTGAGCATACGAGATGTGGCTAGAAAAAACCGGACTAGTACTGGTGAAACAATGAAACGAATGCAATAAGGCTGAAAGTCGCGTGGCCTGTCGAGTTTCATCTGCCTCCTGCACTCAGTCTGCCGGTGGCGTCTAAGTAGTTGACGTTTTGTCTGTGCGTCGGAAAATGTTGAGTGTACAGAAAGAACAGCGTGTTAACATCAAATTTTGTTTCAAACTAGGAAAATCTGCAAGTGAAACGTTTGTAATGTTACAACAAGTGTACGGCGATGATTGTTTATCGCGAACACAAGTGTTTGAGTGGTTTAAACGATTTAAAGATGGCCGCGAAGACACCAGTGATGACACTCGCACTGGCAGACCATTGTCAGCAAAAACTGATACAAACATTGAAAAAATCGGTAAACTTGTTCGACAGGATCGCCGTTTAACAATCAGAGCAGTGTCTGAGTTAACAGGAGTTGACAAGGAAAGTGTTAGGCAGATTCTTCATGAAACTTTCAACATGAACAAAGTGTGTTCAAAAATGGTTCCAAAGTGTCTCACAATTGAACAGAAGCAACGCCGAAGAATGATTTGTTCTGACATCCTGGAAAACATTGAAAGTGATCCCACCTTTTTACAAAATGTTATTACTTGCGATGAATCGTGGTTTTTTACTTACGATCCCGAAACTTAACGCCAATCGATGCATTGGAAAACTCCTGGTTCTCCACGACAAGAAAAAGCACGAATGTCAAAATCGAAATTCAAGGCAATGATGATTGTTTTTTTTGACATCAAAGGGATTGTGCACATTGATTGGGTACCAGAGGAACAAACAGTGGATCAGCATTACTACATTAGCGTCCTGGCTACCCTACGTGAGCGAGTACGGAGAAAACGGAACGATTTGTGGAGAAAAAAGTCATGGATCCTTCACCAAGACAATGCCCCAGCTCACAGTGCGTTGTCAGTGAAGACGTTTTTGGCAAAACACAACATTCCCATCTTAGATCATCCACCCTACTCACCTGATTTGGCCCACTTGTGACTTTTTTCTTTTCCCTAAAGTCAAGTCAGCTTTGAAAGGAACTAGATTTGAGACTGTTGAAGCAGTAAAAGAAAAAGCGACGGAAGTAATGTATGGACTTACCGAAAATGATCTGCAGCATTGCTATGAACAGTGGAAAATTCGTATGGAGCGGTGTAGAGACCGAGGAGGAGAGTACATTGAAGGAGATAACATGAAATTGTAAATAATTGTAAATAAATGTTTTTTCCAGCATCAGTCCGGTTTTTTTCTAGCCGCACCTCGTATCCTTAGAAGTGAATGCTTCAGTGCAGTCGGACTTCTCACTGTCATATTACTTTAAAATAGATTGATGTAAGAGAATAATTTTTGTTTACGTGTTCACATACCTGAAATGTCACACCACCTACTTGGAAGTGGGTACCTCTGATATATCGTCAGCGCGGTAGATTGCTAATCAAAGGGGCCATAATTCGATTCCCGGTCGGGTCGCAGACCCTCTCCACTAGTGAACTGGGTGTTATGTTGTCATTACGTCGTGTCGTCATAACTGAGATTACATTAGTGAGATGGCTGAATGGGTACGGTCAGAAAGGCAATAAATTCAAAAACAAAGGAAATCTTGATCGAGAAGTATAATGCAAATAACTGTGAGACTGCTTTCCATCTGTTAACTGAAGTGTGACTGCACCTTCTTCCTATCTAACTACATAGTGACCATTAGGAATTCGTTCATCAACGGAAATTACCATCAGTATGTGTGGCAGTTATACAATATTTTCTCACAGTTTTTGTTCTGTTGTAGTTACGGACTACCACTACAGGTAACCGTGTCCCAGACTCCAGTAGGTCGTAGTAGACGATAATACTTCTAGTGAAGATAGATATCCGGTTAGAACTGCTACAGAAATAATCACCAGACGTCAGGGGGTTCCACAGAGTTTAAAAATAAGTAGATTTTTATTGCCCTAACGTAATTTACATGCGTTGCGGCTAATTCGTATGCAGCAACTGTTAGCCTGGTACTGCGCATCAGAACCACCTTGCAAGACAACCAAACCAAATAATAAGAGTTAAATATCTCAAAGTACGTTTCACAGATTTACCCACAGGATCACAATAAATCAAAAATTTGGAAGGTCTTGATTAACAAAATTGTTTCAAAACGGGTTGTGACGTCACATAACTGGGTTGGTGCTACGACGTAATATCAAGTAGACTACCTTAAGAAGTCGGATTACGTAGAGGTTAACTGACGATAGTTAATGTCCATCTGTGAGAAATAAGTGGGAGAGAAATTACTGAAAGTTCGAGTTAACGTGTACGCAAACTGAGGGAAATCTAGCAGCTGTCTATTGCAGTGAACGCTACTCCTGTCTGGGGAATTTCGTAGTAAAAATAACTGACAGTTACAAATAACCAAAGTAGCTGGTATAACAAATAAACGCGACCACTATAAGTTATAATAAGAAATAGCCGTTCGGTCCACCTCCAGGGTGTGGTGGCCACTAATCAGTGACCGCAAACGAGTTGGTCGTATTTACGGCGGTTGCTGTCAGTTTTGGTCATGTCTATAGTATCTGCAAACATTTGTTTGGTCATGTTAGTAGCACTCGGATAAATCGTTTGGACAAGCTCCCAGCGATAGCAAAATTCCTTTTGTCACCTTTACTCATAGCGTTATTGGAATGTTAAAAGCGTTTCCTACAGGTTTGACCTTGACCTGACTGCTGCGACCTCAGTATTATTACCTTGAAAATATTTCCCTTGTTATACAAAATAGTGGTCCATGAATGAACAGCAACGCGATCCGACTGGTATTAATGTAATATCGGCATAGGCAAATCTTTCATAGCGCAACGGAAAATATAAAGGCGTTCAATTATTCTAACACAACCTGAAAGTATGCTTTCTCTTTTAGAGAAAACGGGGGCGAGGCAGTTGTAGGCTGCACTTGGTGTGACCTAACATCTTTTCGTAAGATGCATGAATTACAAAGGTAATTCTCAACAGATTTCAAGGTATCAGCACAAGTATCGAAACTGTCTTCAGTTGACGCCTAACTTATATTGGCTGTAATATACATGCAAAGAAAGGTATTTCGTCTGCCAAGGGCAGTTTATCGTGATAGCAGTTCCACAGAAGGTAGAAAATATACAAAGAATTGTGCTCGCAGTATCTACG
Source organism: Schistocerca americana (assembly GCF_021461395.2). Taxonomy (NCBI): domain Eukaryota; kingdom Metazoa; phylum Arthropoda; class Insecta; order Orthoptera; family Acrididae; genus Schistocerca; species Schistocerca americana. Next base: position 628,179,237 of record NC_060122.1, read on the forward strand.
AATGCAGCCTATGGGTAGGTGAGCACTTAAGAATTGAGCACGGAAATTTTAAAATTTAGTAAATTTAGTTAGGATGAAATAAGTAAAGATAAATTTGAAATTAATTTCTGTTATTTTTCAGTAAATAAGTATGAGAATTCACTAACAATGTTACGTAGGTCATCCAGTGGAACACATGTGGTATATACCATATATCACCAAAAACAAAGGAAAATAGCACAATATATTTTCAGGCCCTTGTGATGTCATTAATTGAGTGAAAATATAAAATGAGCCCTGACCTTTTCCCACGAATGGCAGAATATTATTGCGAAGCAAGATACCAAGCAGCGCTCTCACCATAGATTCCTGAATTAAGCAACTTGGAAGTGACAATCTTGGTAAGCCACAAGAGCGAAACATCGGAACTTAACACATAGAAGTGAGTGACAATGACGGGGACTACCCAACTCTTCATCCTGGCAGCTACGTTAAGTGTCATCCGCATTTTGATGAGGCTACCACAAATGTTTTACCGCTTTATGTGCATTTCAACGCACATTTTATTTCTATACACTGCCTGACAAAAACGGGAAGCACCAAAAAGGGAAGGAAGGCATGAAATGACAGTTCACGAGCTGAGTGAGTGCGTGACATTATTTCAGTAATTACACTATCGAGTCAAATTTACAGAGAACAAGCCTGTATTATTCCGCCCGTCAGTATGAGGCTGCACCGCCTCTAACCTGAATACATGCACTGGTTACGTTTGAAAGGACGTTATAAAGCTGTGGTAGCTTCTCCTAAGGAAATCTGACCCTCAACTTGTCTAATTGTTCCCCGATATCCTGAGTACTGCTGCTGGGATGGAGTTGACAGTAGACCTGATGCTACACATCTCCTATCTGGGACAGATCCGGGATCTTGCTGGCCATGGGAGTACCTCAACATTACGCAGACAGTTCACAGAGACGCGTGTGAACTATCATTGCCCTGTAGAAGCACCTTATCATGTTACAGTCGCATGAGAGATAACACATGGGAACTCAGGGCGTCCGTGATGTACTGTTGTGTCGACAGAGTTCTCTCAATCTCTAACAGCCGTGACCTGAAGCCATACCCGGCGGCTCCTCACACCATGACGCCAAGAATAGCCCCACTGTGCCTCTAAAAAGTATTGGAAGGCTGGACCCCTTCACAGAACTCCGCCCGGGCATCCGGCGTAGAGCAGAACCGCGACGCATCGCTGAACACAGTGTCACGTCATTCAGCGGGAGCCGTGGCTGCCCGGTCACCACGCCACTCCAAATGCAACCGCTTGCGTTGTGGTGTTAACAGCATCTTACGCATGGGACAGTAATTCCCTTGACCCGCCGCAGCTGTTTTACGACAAGTGTTGGGCGATGACGTTGGTTGACTGTTTGATTTGGGGGGAGGAGACATGTTCTCGGATGACAGGCACAGATGTGATACCGTTAACATGTGCTTGGTGTGTAACACGGCGGTCTTTCCTTGTGATGAAACCTTTACGGCGAGTGTACATGCCGTCATTTTTACAATGTACTCCAGCAACAGTCTACTGTCATATTCGAATGTGCCACAAATCTAGATATGTCAGGATTCAACCAGCTGGCCAAATTGAGATCCATAACGAGTACCACTTCAAACTCTATCATGTGCTTAAAATGCTGCCTCACACAAGTAAGCGGCAACTCTGTGTCCTTCACGGCATTTACTCAATATATGACGCTCTTCACGCCTCTTATACGCCGTACCAGACCTGGTGACAGCACTAAACATGAACAACACTAACGCACTCAGGTGGCCGTCCTACGCGTCACATAGAACTATAATCAGGTTAATTTGCACTGATGGTATGGTCACATACAGAGTTACACTCACATCCGACCATGTCTTCTGGGTGCTTCACATTTTTATTCCTGACACTATTGCGCTGCTGGCCATTAAAAAAAGTCAGGTTTGCATGAAGAGTGCTACATTGTTTGTTATACAAAAAAATTGCAGCGCAACAGCTTAAAGTATCTACAAGTTATGGTACCTGCTTTCTGTATACAAGGAATGGCCTTTTATTCAGAAATAACCTTTGAATGTTGATTAATTGCGAGGGTATCGTATCAGAAGGAGAAACTCACCAGCGTGTTTTAAAAATTCGACAATGGCACCATCGTGACATATCGAAACTGTAGTTTAGTGTTCTACGATACTGAATAAACAGTTCTTGGGTTTACAGCAGCGTCGAGTGGGCTGCAGGTACGCCCTCACATACACCAGCTGCCGTCTGTGACGTCACTGGTGCTCACGGGAACGCCACTTACGGACATACGCTGACTCGGCGTTCGATGTGAATGCTTTCGCTGCGCGATCACTGGATCCTATTCCGCACTGAGCTGCAGACCACCGTCTCAGCGGCAACGTTTATAGCTTTCATCAAATAAATGAAGTGATTTCAAGCAAGAGGTACAGTAAGACCACTGGCGAAGAATGGGGGAAGGAACTTGCTTTCTTTTGCGGATCCTTGTCTCCAAGATAAGCCACATGCTGGAAAGGCACAAGATCAAATCGATCTTCAGGCTTTCGACAAAAATCCGTCAAGTACTCAGACCACTTGAAGATACAGCAGGTCTCAGAAGACCTGGGGTCCGAAGATACCTTGCGTGCTTTAGAAAACGGTCGCCGGATAAAATGTCGTGGCTCTCACTAATGGCTTCTATAGCAGCGTAATTAAAGAAGCTATTGAAATAAAAATCACCAGTAACACCTTAAATAGAGGCGGTAGACTGCAGCTCAATGTTGGGTATGATCCAGCGACCACGATTTTGAATCGGACCCATCGGACGCCGAGTCAACGTATCCCCATATATGGCGACGCCACGAACGCCAGTGACGTCACAGCCGACAGGTGGTCTATATAAGGGTGTACCGGCAGCCTACTAGCTGTCATACTACTTGAAATTGGCCAAGGAGCGCTGCGCCGAAAGTTCATGTAATTTTAATCGCTTGATGAGGCTGTAAAACCGAGAACGTTTTGTTCAGTGTTACATCCGCGAAACTCTGCATTCTTACATTCAACAATATTGCTTTCTCGGGTTATTCTTTATATCGCGATATTCATGTGAATATGGAAGACGTGGGTGCAGAGGGGCCATACTGAATGCCACGCAGCATCTTTAAGAGCTCCGCGCGACTAGCTCCCGGCAGGAGAGGCGTGTTATGAGCTTGTCTGTACAGAATGGAACAACCACGTCAAACACCTTGAGTCACGAAATGTGCTTGTTTACAGCAAGACAGGTACCCACACGGACAGTGCGACGACGAATAGAACACCATGGACCGTCAATCTGGCGTCATTTGTTGCTGCTTCCCTTGACTTAACAGCAGTGAGGAAGGTACAGCGACATGTCCAACGACGACTCGGAACACGTGAGTGGCAACACGTGGTCTTTTCAGGTGAGTTTCACTCTCGCACAGAGCATCACGGGGACGTATCTGCGTGTAGAGGCTCCGAGATGAACGAATGGTGCCAGCTTGATTTGAACACCGTCATATGAGGCACAGAACCTGGCGTGATGCTGAGGCTTACCATTTGGTGCAAGAGGATGTCTTCACAGCCACTACATTGGTTGGCAGGTGCTAAATTTCTGACGTGTTAAGAATGGTGCTGATCCTTGTCTTCGAGGTTTCCGAAAAGACAATGCAATTCCGCATATTGGCCACGCTGACTTGATCTACGTCGAAACGGTAGGTCTTCTGGTGTCTCCCTAGACAGCACATAGTCCATGTCAGCAGGATACGATTCTAAAAGTGTCCCTTATGTAAGGTTTTTGTATTATGTGAGGCAGCAGTTGTTTCGTAATACACTACTGGCCATTAAAATTGTTACACAAAGAAGAAATGCAGATGATAAACGGGTATTCATTGGACAAATATATTGTACTACAACTGACATGTGATTACATTTTCACGCAATTTGGTTGCATAGATCCTGAGAAATCAGTACCCAGAGCAACCACATCTGGCCGTAATAATGGTTTTAATACGCCTGGGCATTGAGTCAAACAGAGCTTGGATGGTGTGTACAGGTACAGCTGCTCATGCAGCTTCAACACAATGCCACAGTTCATCAAGAGTAGCGACTGGCGCATTGTGATGAGGCAGTTGCTCGGCCACCATTGACCAGACGTTTTCAGTTGGTGAGAGATCTGGAGAATGTGCTGGCCAGGGCAGCAGTCGAACATTTTCTGTATCCAGAAAGGCCGTACAAGACCTGCAACATGCGATCGTGCACTATCCTGCTGAAATGTAGGGTTTCCCAGGGATCGAAAGGAGGGTAGAGCCACGGATCGTAACAACTTCTGAAATGTAACGTCCACTGTTCAAAGTGCCGTCAATGAGAACAAGAGGTGACAGAGACATGCAACCAATGGTACCCCATATCATCGCGCTGGATGATACGCCAGTATGGCGATGATGAATACAAGCTTTCAATATGCGTTCACCGCGATGTCGCCAAACACGGATGCGACCATCATGATGCTGTAAACATAACCTGGATTCATCCGAAAAAGTGACGTTTTGCCATTCGTGCACCCAGGTTCGTCGTTGAGTACACCATCGCAGGCGCTACTGTCTGTAATGCAGCGTCAAGGGTAACCGCAGCCTTGTTCTCCGAGCTGCTGCCAACGTCGTCGAACTGTTGCCTTGCAAACGTCCCCATCTGTTGACTCAGGGATCGATACGTGGCTCCACGATCCGTTACAGCCATGCGTATAAGATGCCTGTCATCTCGACTGCTGGTGATACGAGGCCGTTGGGATCCAGTACGGCGTTCCGTATTACCCTCCTGAATCCACCGATTCCATATTGTGCTAACAGTCATTGGTTCTCGACCAACGCGAGGAGCAATGTCGCGATACGATAAACCGTAATCGCGATAGGCTACAATCCTACCTTTATCAAAGTCGGAAACGTGATGGTACGCATTTCTCCCCCTTACACAACAACGTTTCACCAGGCAACGCCGGTCAACTGCTGTTTGTGTATGAGAAATCGGTTGGAAACTTTCCTCATGTCAGCACGTTGTAGGTGTCGCCACCGGCGCCAATCTTGTGTGAATGCTCTGAAAAGCTAATCATTTGCATATCATAGCATCTTCTTCCTGTCGGTTAAATTTCTCGTCTGTAGCACGTCATCTTCGTGCCGTAGCAATTTTAATGGCCAGTTGTGTATTTACCACAAAGAGGATATTTCTTGATATCTGTATAATGAGAGCCTTTTGCAGTCCAAAGCTAACAGTGTTATGGAGGACTCAGTACACAATGGGAAGAATTTCTTTGCCGAGCCTCGTTAGTACTGGAGTTGTCGGCTTGCGATGTGCTGGTGTGGAGGTTTGATTCCTGGATGTAGTTACCGCAGCTTGGAAAACACTGAATGAGACAACATATTGGTGTGTATTCACGTGCGCTGGCATTACCGGAAACGGAATGTCGCTTTTAGGGAGCATTTCTAATTTTAACTTTTTCAGTACTGCAACGTGTGTTTTGATTATTGGAACATTGCTGATTGAAGCAGTTTACAACATGCATAATCTCTTCACACTCTTCTTTTTAAACTACCGAATGTAAGAGGAAGCTTTATCTTAAGTGTCGTTTCATGAAATTTTGTTCCTACATCCAAAACTATTGCTGTTGTTAGTTAAAATGATCAGCATTGCATACATGTTCACATTTTCTAATTCCACTAATTAATACACAAATAAATCTCAATAGTTTTCAACTTCTTCGTTACTGAGCCTCCGCCTCTCACTTGTCTGTTCGGAAGATTTCTAAATTAAGATTATCCGGACATACAATGCAGCTCGCATAACCCGATTACTAATATTTGATTTGCTGGCGTTTGAATTGGTCACATGGAACTTAGCGAAATTTATTTACGTGATATCAAAAGCAGCGTGCTTTGTTCCAGCTCTTCGTGTTACAAATAACCATGTTTTTATTTCATAGTGACGTTACGTTTCTGCTGTTACACAGATAAGCTACACCATTATTAGGGGCATATTCAGACGTTGTCCAGTGCATTTAGGAAAAATTTCTGTTTATTCAGTTTGAACAGACTCAGATTACCTCTAGCTCAGTGGTAGTCCGTCTGGTCCATACCACCAACTAGTGGGCGCTCCAGGTTTCATGTTGGGCGGTAGGCGGTCTGGTTTTTAAAAACGTTTTCATTGAGTTTTCATAAAATTTTGACCAAAGTGTTTCGTAAGAAATTATTACGATGTGCTTTAACTTGCTGTATCTCTGTTTTACAAAGTAAAGATACTTTCCCTAACTGTAAATCACCATTACTGTAGGATGAGTGTGCGGTTTAAAAATTTCGGTTCTAAGAGAAATACAAAAGTGGAAGGTAGGTAAATAAAGGTTGATTACCGCTGCTCTAGCTGATATGTATATTTATTTTGTATCTGTATTGAATACCGTTGTTAGGCCAAACGTACTATTGTTTACAGAGCAATGTGTTAAGAAGTATTGTGTTACTATATACTGATATCAGTGAAAGGCACAACTTATATTTCATTATTTGTTCAGTCATAATGCAAGAGTCTTAAATCGTATACAGGGTGTTACAAAAAGTTACGGCCAAACTTTCAGGAAACATTCCTCACACACAAAGAAAGAAAATGTGTTATGTAGACATGTGTCGGGAAACGCTTACTTTCCATGTTAGAGCTCATTTTATTACTTCTCTTCAAACCACATTAATCATGGAATGGAAACACACAGCAACAGAACGTACCAGCGTGACTTCAAACACTTTGTTACAGGAAATGTTCAAAATGTCCTCCGTTAGCGAGGATACATGCATCCACCCTCCGTCGCATGGAATCCCTGATGCGCTGATGCAGCCCTGGAGAATGGCGTATTATATCACAGCCGTCCACAATACGAGCACGAAGTGTCTCTACATGTGGTACCGGGTTTGCGTAGACAAGAGCTTTCAAATGCTCCCATAAATGAAAGTCAAGAGGGTTGAGGTCAGGAGAGCGTGGAGGCCATGGAATTGGTCCGACTCTACCAATCCATCGGTCACCGAATCTGTTGTTGAGAAGCGTACGAACACTTCGACTGAAATGTGCAGGAGCTCCATCGAGCATGAACCACATGTTGAGTCGTACTTGTACAGCACAGGTAGAGTATCCCGTATGTAATCATGATAACGTCCTCCATTGAGCGTGCGTGGAAGAACATGAAATCCAATCGAGGCATCACCAACAATGCCTGCCCAAACGTTCACAGACAATCTGTGTTGAAGACATGATTGCACAATTACGTGCGGATTCTCGTCAGCCCACACATGTTGATTGTGAAAATTTACAATTTGATCACGTTGGAATGAAGCCTCATCCGTAAAGAGAACATTTGCACTGAAATGAGGATTGACACATTGTTGGATGAACCATTCGCAGAAGTGTACCCTTGGAGGTCAATCAGCTGCTGATAGTGCCTGCACACGCTGTACATGGTACGGAAACAACTGGTTCTCCTGTAGCACTCTCCATACAGTGACGTTGTCAACGTTACCTTGTACAGCAGCAACTTCTCTGACGCTGACATTAGGGTTATCGTCAACTGCACGAAGAATTGCCTCGTCGTTCTAGGTCTTTCCCAGCCGCGAGTCATAGGCTGGAATGTTCTGTGCTCCCTAAGACGCCGATAAATTGCTTCGAGCGTCTTCCTGTCGGGACACCTTCGTTCTGGAAATCTGTCTCGATATAAAAGTACCCCGCCATGGCTATTGCCCCGTGCTAATCCATACATCAAATGGGCATCTGCCAACTCCACATTTGTAAACATTGCACTGACTGCAAAACCTCGTTCGTGATGAACACTAACCTGTTGATGCTACGTACTGATGTGCTTGATGCTAGTACTGAAGAGCAATGAGTCGCATGTCAACACAAGCACCGAAGTCAACATTACCTTCCTTCAATTGGGCCAACTGGCGGTGAATCGAGGAAGTACAGTACATACTGACGAAACTAAAATGAGCTCTAACATGGAAATTAAGCGTTTCCGGACACATGTCCACATAACATCTTTTCTTTATTTGTGTGTGAGGAATGTTTCCTGAAAGTTTGGCCGTACCTTTTTGTAACACCCTGTATATGTAAAAACTGGTTTTGTTAAAATACATACCTATGTTGTTTGCATAAAAATTTTCCATTAGAAGTCCGTAGATAATGAATATGCGTAAAGCTTATATAGTTTTACGACTATCACATCTAGACGGTAGACGGCTTCGAATGGCTAATGGTTTCACGTAGCCACGAACAAACATAAAGCTACACTGGATAGAAACTCTCATAGATTAACGTGTTACAAGATCCAACTGTAATCCGTTTTTATGAGTCAAGGCACGGTCCTTGTTCATAGCGAAATAGCACGCCCAGCTGTAACGGTAGCTGTGTTCAGCTTTTGCAGCAGCGCCGCCACATACGGAAGCGCTGTCACAGCAGAAACTGATTAAAAAGAGAGAAGAGCGCAGAGGTACGTGCGTAGTGTGGGGGAGCCGCCATTAGTGGGAGGGCAGGGGCAGTGCCTCTGGACCCTGTACGGGGGCGGCAGTGATTGATGGGAGCGGCCGCCTCCAGGGGGCACTGCCTCACTCCCGCCGCCGCCGCGGCAGACCTGGGCAGCCGAGCCCAGCCGTGGGTTTTTCTGGGGGTGGCCAGTACGCTGCCTGGTCATTAGCCCACGCGAGGAGTGCCCGCGGCCACGCGCCCATAAAAACACCGGCGGCCGCGTCACAGGCTAGCAGGGCCGCGCCGGCAGTAGGGAGCCGGCGGCGCTCTGCAGGCGTAACGAGAAGCAGACACAGTGACACGCCCCACCTGCAGAAGTCACGTAGGTGACACTCAGTCGTGCACGACCACATCCACACATATCGGTATATACTGTACACAAATAAAAGCGAAAACTCACACGGGTGAAAATGTAGCATTGAGTTCGCAGAGAAACACGGAGGACACGATACTAGGGTGAGAGATCAGGAGGGCCACTAAAGAAAAGAAGAAATCAGTCCTCGTCTGTAGATCAGATGAGTGTGTGGTTTATTAAAAATTTATTACATTCCTTTTGTTATAGTTGCACTAAACTTAAATACTACACTACTGGCCATTAAAATTGCTAGACCACGAAGATGACGTGCTACAGGCGCGAAATTTAACCGACAGGATGAAGATGCTGTCATATGCAAATGATTAGCTTTTCAGAGCATTCACACAAGGATGGCGCCGGTGGCGACACCTACAACGTGCTGACATGAGGAAAGTTTCCAACCGGTTTCTCATGCACAAACAGCAGTTGACCGGCGTTTCCTGGTGAAACGTTGTTGTGATGTCTCGTGTAAGGAGGAGAAATGCGTACCATCACTTTTCCGACTTTGACAAAGGTCGGATTGTAGCCTATCGCGATTGCGGTTTATCGTATCGCGACATTGCCGCTCGCGTCTGTTTAGAACGGCGACGAAATCTCCTGTAAGGCATCGTGGCGGCGTTCAATGCAGTTGCCTGTGCAGCAGCAGCAGGCTCATTCGCGCTGCTGCTGCTGCACAGGCAACTGCATTGAACGCCGCCACGATGCCTTACAGGAGATTTCGTCGCCGTTCTAAACAGACAGTTTATAAAACGATCGAGAACATCGAGTTCTTCACAACAGCTGGAGACAAGAAGAATCGCATACCAGTTAAGAGTGTTGCTGCTACTGCACTTGTTGATGGACCTTGTGTTTTCTGTGGTTGTAGACTTAATTTTAGTATTGACATTAACGATACATTCTCACATGGTAATGGTTGGCTCACTGTAGCCATTGTATGTGGAGGTACGGGAGTTCCTAACGTACCTGGACTACCATATGGCAGAACTTGCTAATAAAGACTTTGGTAAATCTGCTTATATGTCGCCTTCTGCATTGTCTTTGTAGACTCGTAATAAGAGAAAAATATCTGTAAATGAGTCTGTATTCATATAGGTTAAAGGTAAAGCAGTATGTGAATATGTAAAGTTTGTTGGTGACTGTCATTTGTATTTTCATAAATAAATTCATCTGTATGCAAGCTGATCTGTAGCGTCAACTATTAACCGGACACGGGTACATCACGAACCGGGGGGCTCAAGGATGCAACAGTTTTGTTCTATAAATAGACTTATCGCTTGACCTTGTTGACCTCTCACAGCTGCGGTTGGCTTACGCAAACGTGGCGGCGCGCCAGCGGACGCGCACATCTAGAACACCCAGTGTGCGCGTCCGGGATAACACTCCGCTGGCACCGTGAAATTATTCTGAATCCAAGCTACTGCAAATACTACATAAGCGAGTTACCAGAATATGGAATCGGTGGGTTCAGGAGGGTGATACGGGACGCCGTGCTGGATCCCAACGGCCTCGTATCACTAGCAGTCGAGATGACAGGCATCTTATCCGCATGGCTGTAACAGATCGTGCAGCCACGTCTCGATCCCTGAGTCAGCAGATGGGGACGTTTGCAAGACAACAACCATCTGGAGAACAGTTCCACGACGTTTGCAGCAGCGTGGACTATCAGCTCGGAGACCATAGCTGCGGTTACCCTTGACGCTGCATCACAGACAGGAGCGCCTGCGATGGTGTGCTCAACGACGAACCTGGGTGCACGAATGGAAAAACCTTACTTTTTCCGATGAATCCAGGTTCCGTTTACAGCATCATGATGGTCGCATCCGTCTTTGGCAACATCGCGGTGAACGCACGTTGGAAGCGTGTATTCGTCATCGCCATACAGGCGTGTCACCCGGCGTGATGGTATGGGGTGCCATTGGTTACACGTCTCGGTCACCTCCTGTTCGCATTGACGGCAGTTTGAACAGTGGACGTTACATTTCAGATGTTACGACCTGTGGCTCTACCCTTCGATCCCAGTGAAACCCTACGTTTCAGCGGGATAATGCGCGACCGCATGTTGCAGTTCCTGTACGGGCCGTTCTGGATACAGAACATGTTGGACTGCTGCCCTGGCCAGCACATTCTCCAGATCTCCCACTAATTGAAAACGCCTGGTCAATGGAGGCCAAGCAACTGGCTCGTCACAATACGCCAATCACTACTCTCCATGAACTGTGATATCGTGTTGAAGCTGCATGGGCAGCTGTAACTGTACACGCCATCCAAGCTCTGTTTGACTCAATGCCCACCCATATCTAGGCTGTTATTACGGCCAGAGTTGGTTGTTCTGGGTGCTGATTTCCCAGGATATGCGTGAAAATGTAATCTCATGTCAGTTCTAGTATAATATATTTGTCCAATCATCTGCATTTCTTCTTGGTGTAGGAATTTTAATGGCCAGTAGTGTATTATACAAAGGCATGATACCTACTAACTGAAACTGCAAATTGAGTTCGTGGAGAAAAGCGGAGGACAGGATACTGGAGTGAGAGCCCAGGTTGGCTGCTAACGAAAAGAAGAAATCATTTCTCGGATTTCGACGATGACTGTGTGTAGTTTATTTAAAAATATATTACATCCCTTACTTCTACGGGTCACAGTTGTACTACGAATAAATTTTTTTATACAGATGTACGTTACCAACAAAGTGAAAATCCGTAGAAATCCCACAACCAGTAACGAAAACCGATTCAAAGTCATCTTTCGACCATTTACACGCACGACAGGCTATAATGCATGAAGATTTGTATATAAAATGGTTTCGCCCGCATCTCGTGGTCGTGCGGTAGCGTTCTCGCTTCCCACGCCCGGGTTCCCGGGTTCGATTCCCGGCGGGGTCAGGGATCTTCTCTGCCTCGTGATGGCTGGGTGTTGTGTGCTGTCCTTAGGTTAGTTAGGTTTAAGTAGTTCTAAGTTCTAGGGGACTGATGACCATAGCAGTTGAGTCCCATAGTGCTCAGAGCCAGCCATAAAATGGTTTCCAGATGTGTGCGTTGTAATGTATTAGCATTAAGTTATTAGTTGTGTGTCCATGTATAATTTCTACACGGCCCTGTAATTTTGATAATCAATCGGTGCGCAGAAGGTCTCTCCAGTAGACAATTATGGTGAATAATTATGTTGTAAGTTGTGTATAACGTTGGTACATCTCCTGAGCACACATTCATTCACACAGTCATAGTCCGCTTGATCTAAAATGATACTTTCAATTTCTCCACAAAATAAATTTTAGAATGTCGCCGTTAGTAAATATCGTGGCTGTTGATGCAATAAAGTATACAGCAGCAAATTAAGTAACCTTCAAGACATTAATGTAAACTGTATAGATTCAAACACTCGCTTCACGCCAGTAATTACACTCGCACTTCCAAGGTCTGACCACCAAGAAGATCATCTGCCTGATCAAGTAATCTGATCGTCACACTTTCATATAAACAAACCGTCAATCACTTACTTAGATGAATCACCTTACCTCTCCTTTACGATCTTCGGCCATTTCTGTAATGTTCTGTTGTTTATTTTCTTTTGTTCTAATTATTCTTACGAGATTCATGACACTGGAGATCATTGTACTGTAATGACGAACTACTATGTAGGGTTTGGCTGCGGCGGAATCGCGTGAAAGTAAAATTTTCACAAATTATCGAACTGAACATTTAACTTCAGACTGCGTAACTACTCGCAGTCTTTTCCGTCCAGCATAAGCACACATAACTGTCTCTACTATAAAATCACAGTATCTAATACAATCGAGAAAGAAGCATAAAAAAATTTATTTTCACGATCCTTCTTAGATTGAGGACAATTTCAGTCTTCATTTAGTGACCCGTAAACATGATACACTTGACAACAAGTTGATCATGTATTAGCAATTCCATCAAATTAGAAATTCTTTTCTAGTAGTACCCAACAATGTGCTTAAACCTTCAAAAATTCAGTACACTTCCCTCTATTACAAAGCCTCATACCATCTTAAAATTTACTAAGTACACATATTACATTTAATTCAAAAGAGTAATTATCTCGTCAAAGAATTCACTGCGCTGATTAGCTTGAATCTCGTCATATTATCTCCGACTGTTGGAAGAGCATTGCATTTTGATCTATTCATCGCGCTTGCTCGGTCGCTGCAAGTATCAGCTCCGACTCGTCTCTTACGCACCTGATTCCCTATATTTCAACATAAGAAAGTATGTTTCGTAATCATTCATCGAATTTGTAAAATAACAGTACATGCTACGGTAAATAGTTCCTCGCGCCACTCTGTATCGATTCTGGACGTGTGGGGTGTCGCATTGTCCTGCTGGAATTGCCCAAGTCCGTCTGAATGCACAATGGAGATGAATGAATGCAGATGGTCAGAGAGAATGCTTACATACATGCCACCTGTCCGAGTCGTATCTAGCCGTATCAGGGGCCCATATCACTTCAACTGCACACGCCCCATACCATTACGGAGCGTCCACCGGCTTGAACAGTCCCCTACTGACATGCAGGGTCCATTGATTGATGATGCGATCTCCACACCCTTAAACGTTTATCTGCTCGATAAAATTTGAAACGACACTCGTCCGACCATGCAACTTGTTTCGAGTCACCAACAGTCCACTGCCGGTGTTGCCAGGCCCAGGCGAGGCGTAAAGCTCTGTGTCGAGCAGTCATCAAGGATACACGAGTGGACCTTCGGCTTCGAAGCCCGTACCGATGATATTTCGTTTAACTATTCGCAAAGTGACACTTTTTGATGGCCCAGCATTGAAATCTGCAACAGTCTGTGGAAGGGTTGCACTTTTGTCACGTTGGACGATTCTGTTCAGTTGTCGTTGGTCCCATTCTTGCAGGATCTTTCCCCGGCCGCGGCGATGTTGGAAATTTGATGTTTTTACCGGATTCTTGATATTCACAGTGCACTCTTAAAATGGTCATAAGAGAAAATTTCCATCCCATCGCAACATCGAAGATGCTGTGTGCCATCATCGCTCGTGCGCCGACCGTAAAACCGCATTCAGACTCACTTAAATCTTGATAACCTACCATTGCAGCAACAGTAACTGACCTAAGAACTGCGTCAGACACTTGTTGTCTTATACAGATGTTGCCGACCGCAGTGCCGTATTCTGCCTGTTTACATATCTCTGTATTTGAATGCACATGCCTATACCAGTTTCTTTGGCGCATCACTGTAGGAAGCACGTCGGGGATTGCAATGCCGTCGTTGCGTAATGCGGAAACGGAGAGATTTATCTGGCGTCCAAAACTCCGTCATCATTGGCTTTCAGGGGATGTAAACATGTCAGAAACGACAAAATCTGTCAACATTTGGCTCTGAGCACTAAGGGACTTAACTTCTGAGGTCATCAGTCCCCTAGAACTTAGAACTACTTAAACCTAACTAACCTAAGGACATCACACACAGCCATGCCCGAGGTAGGATTCGAACCTGCGACCGTAGCGGTCACGCGGTTCCAAACTGAAGCGCTTAGAACCGCACGGCCACACCGGCCGGCAAATCTGTTAACTGTTCACGTGCCGCCGTGATGGCAAGATGATTCTATCAAAAATCGGCGCCGTGGCTACAGTGGTACACCACCGGCTACGTGTGACATGGGTTAACGACGACTGCAGACTTGTGTACGGGCAAACAGTCGTGCAACTCTCGAGCAAAATAAATGGTTCAAATGGCTCTGAGCACTATAGGACTTAACTTCTGAGGTCATCAGTCCCCTAGAACTAAGAACTACTTAAACCTAACTACCCTAAGGACATCACACACATTCATGCCCGAGGCAGGATTCGAACCTGCGACCGTAGCGGTCGCGCGGTTCAAGACTGAAGCGCCTAGAACCGCTCGGCCACTGTGGCCGGCAACTCTCGAGCAACTGACCACCAAGATGAACCAAGAGGTTACGAACAGAGGCGACCGTTCAGCTAACTTTGGTGCGTATGGGCCTCTGCACTCACGCTGATTGCTTTCCTTCGGTGACGAACGATGGAATTTGCACCCTCAGCACAGCTCGCATTGTACCTGCGTGGTTCGAAGAGCACCAACTTGATTTTACTGTACTCTTCTGACCACCAAACTCCCTGGATTTAAACCCAGTGGACAATCTGTGAGACAACCTCGACTGGGCTGTACGTACCATGGATCTCCAACCGAGGAACCTAGCGCAGCCGGTCAGCCGGCCGGTGTGGCCGTGCGGTTCTAGGCGCTTCAGTCTGGAACCGCGTGACCGCGACGGTCGCAGGTTGGAATCCTGCCTCGGGCATGACTGTGTGTGATGTTCTTAGGTTAGTTAGGTTTAAGTAGTTCTAAGTTCTAGGGGATTGATGACCACAGATGTTAAGTCCCATAGTGCTCAGAGCCATTTGAGCATCCGGCCACGGCAGTGGAGTCGGCATGGCTGCATATCCCTGTTAGTAGCTTACAGAACACCACTGACTGACTTTCTGCTTATCTCGGGCTCTAAAAGGTGGTTATTCAGGCTTTTGACAGATGGTTCCATTAATGTGACTGGAGCGTCTGATACTTAAGTGTAAGGAGCAATTTCTTCAAGTGACACGATTCCATAAGCGAGTAGTTTGCGAGCTAACAGTTAATGTTACGTGACGTTACTGACGTCAATATGAAATATTCTTGAGACCTCATAGTCAAGGGAAGGTAGGATTCGGTTACGATTGTGGAAGGGGCCGTAATCAGTTACAATTGGTTGCCTTTCACAGCTACACACAATGTATTTTAAACTAATAATTCCGGATTCAACAAGAAATAAAATAGCATACGTTATTAATGAAGGAATAATACTGTTTTCAGTGAGCTACAATTTAGCAAATCACCATCAAATACAGATGCAACAGATAATGTCTTAAAAACAAGCCACTGTGATCTGGGTAGAATGCCTTGCACGCCAGGAATGGCAATAAATAACATTTTACAGGCTTACTGCGTAAATACAAATACCAAATTATAATTTTAAAGCAAGTTACCACAATCACGGCTGAAGGGCTTACACGCCAAGAATGGAAATAAATTAAGAATTGTTTAAGAACTCGCTGCAGTTTACAACTTACAGGTATTGAAATATTAAAGGTAAGGCATCAGACGCTAGGAATTGCAGTAAATAAGGTTTTAAGGCTTACTGCTAAAATACAAATACCAAATTAGAATATTAAGGCCAGGAACGGCAATACTGTAAAAAATCCAGAAACCCGCGGTAAAACAGCAAATACAATAGCAAAGGTTGATTAAAAAATCAAGCAACTAATAACCAAACGGGTGAAATAAGATGATGGTAAACTTTGTAACACAAGGGGCCACAGACGGTGCTCCAGGAATCGACGTGTGAGAACGTCCGGCAACAAACACTTTCGCGAGCGATGAGATAGGCTGCCAAGAGTTGCATTCACTTCACAAGATAGTAACTCAGACTAGTGGCAATCCGACAGATGACTAATGATTACCTTACTGAAGCTACCTGACGTCCGATAAACCAAATGCAACGATGGAACAACACGCCATAGCCGGAACCGGCGGTCTGCACCAAGTCCCCAAAATACTATATTTACAGCGCCCGGAACGAGACAGGAACCACTACGACGAGAGTAGAAAGCACTCCACACGCTGCTCTTCGCCTCAGCGACACTAAGAGCAGCAACACGAACCTAAGTCACAGGAGAATCGCGAGATATCACAATGGTGGAGGTTTCTCTACTTGGGTTGAAATGCACTCATCTTAAAGCTTACTGGATCCGATTTACGACGAGGTCGTGCACCCTCGTGACCACAGCCCTTCCATCCGGCAGTCCATGCCTGCCGCCAGCGGTCCTAGCGTGTACTGGTACTGCGCGGACTTGGTTCCTCCTGACTCCCCAACAGAACTGACCCACTCACACGATCCGGAAAAACAACGACATCGCCCCAAAGATAGGGCAACTGTTACTACATATCGATAACCGCCTCTGCTACCACTAGCGGACAGGCAACGTTTGCGAAACTGAGTGGCGCCAGTCAACACGAGAAGAAGACAAACAACCGCAACCATGCCAACAAAACGATACCATCTGGCCTCCAACAGAGGGTGGAAACCTACAAACAGCACCAACGCGAGCGACAGCACCCATGGCCTACCTTAACCAGAAGTACAGCAGTTGTACAGCACGTTAGATATTAGGAAAAAATGGCTCTGAGCACTATGGGACTTAACAGCTATGGTCAGCTGTCCCCTAGAACTTAGAACTACTTAAACCTAACTAACCTAAGGACATCACACACGTCCATGCCCGAGGCAGGATTCGAACCTGCGACCGTAGCGGTCGCGCGGCTCCAGACTATAGTGCCACTCCGGCCGGCAGATATTAAGATTACCTACGTACCGGTACCTGTCAAACGAGGGAAGTGCTGTCTTCGCTTTTGGATGAAATACTGAACTGACCTCTGCAGTGAGTGACGAATTATTTCAAACGCCCCCCCGCATCATTTCATACGTCTTGGCAAGTCTGTACGATTCAGTGCTCCAGTTTTTCAACAGTACCAATGGGAGTGCAGTACACTGTCAAAGACGGCTCCAGACACAAATATCCAGGAGACTGATATCAGGTTATCTTGAGGACCAAGGCACAGGTCCTGCAAGATCCTTCCACGGTGGACCAAAATGACGCTTTAGATAACATCTTACATAAGCAGCAATATGCGCCGGCGCCGCAATTGGGTGAACTACATTCGCCAGTCAAGGGGTTGAAAATGAAATTTCAGCTCAGTCACATGAGGTTCAAATGGCTCTGAGCACTATGGGACTTAACATCTATGGTCATCAGTCCCCTAGAACCTAGAACTGCTTAAACCTAACTAACCTAAGGACAGCACACAACACCCAGCCATCACGAGGCAGAGAAAATCCCCGACCCCGCCGGGAATCGAACCCGGGAACTCGGGCGTGGGAAGCGAGAACGCTACCGCACGACCACGAGATGCGGGCTCAGTCACATGAGGATATATTCAAAAACGTTTCGTTTCAAACACATCTGTATTAACTAGGACGATAATTCCCAGTCTGACGAGTGGCAGCTCGCAGCATTATTTCAGAAACGGTTCGTTTGCGGAGCCATGTGTACTGAAATGTTTCTGTCTCTATGACAGTAATCTTTCACGAGCTAAGTGCTCACTGTTAATTACGATCTACACCGTACACTCTGCAGGCCACTGTTGACTGTGTGGCGGAATATTGTTCGCCCCAATTATTACTGAGATTACATACGACGATCAGTATGTCCCTGTATGCGACCTCACTTGTCCTATGATAATTATTATCTGCGCAAGACGTACTACAGTGGCAGCAGAACTGTCACACCATCTTCCTCGAATAATTATAATCTACATTTACCTAAGAGAGATTCTCGTTAACTAGATTCTCCTTTCCAGAATTTTAGATTCTCCTTTCTTCCAACGACTTCTCTGTTCCGTGACCATTTTCGTTACACTTTGCATGCTCTATACCAGCCTGGGACGATCCTAGTAACGCTTCCCTGAATCCGTTCGCCACCTACGGTCGCGTATTCTTCACAAAGACTCCAAATGCTGAAAACGATTTCTAGAAATGGTGTCAGTAGCGCCGAGTGTACGATTTTCTTTGCAGATGCCACATACTGTCCAAGAAACACTTTTTTGTCGAAATTGTCTCAGTGCAACTTACTGTTCTTAAAATGAGATTAAGGAATAAATGTTCATTTTGTACTTAAGTGAAAAACAACAGGGAAATCTAACCCCAGGGACCATCCTGGCGTTGCAGTCACGGACTGTGCGGCTGGTCCCGGCGGAGGTTCGAGTCCTCCCTCGGGCATGGTTGTGTGTGTTCGCTCTTAGGATAATTTAGGCTAAGTAGTGTGTAAGCTTAGAGACTGATGACCTTAGCAGTTAAGTCCCATAAGATTTCACACGCATTTGAACATTTTTGAACCATCCTGGTTCTCTCACTGGCTTGTGTTAATCGCTAAATGAAATGCAAAAAACAATTGGTACTGCTCTTGGAAAAAGCTAGAAAACTGTAATAAACAGTTGACAAAAAAGTTCAGTTAACGTAATTTTCTGTAAACTTCGAAAAAGATTTTATAAAAATCGACAGTGTCGCACACAGTGTGGCCTATCGGCTGTGTGAAACATGTATACCAGAAAACATATAGCTTTCATGTGAGTGACGATTTTGCGCTGAAAGAAATCCACTTATTGTATAACATCCTTTGGGACAAGTCCAACCATGTGCTTTGTAAAACTAAACTTGTCCACTCGCCGAGTGTGTGTCTAGCTACAGCATTGTTTTGCAAAGGTTCACGTTTGCCTAGAGTGTAGCTGAAAACAAAACCTCTTCTGCGCCTAAAGAAACGGCGCAGTTTTGCCGTGATCAGCGTGACAAACGAAGAAACGTAAGCTTTGCAGCTACTGACCAAGTCATAGTATTGTCGCCACCTACTTGATCGTACTCATTAAATCGACTAAACCTGCGGTTTAGAGGAATCATAGTCAGTCATTTCTAGAGTTCTGTAAATAATTAAAAGGCCATACTTGAAGTTTTAGGGGGTGGTATGCATATACACCCCCGTAAACCTCCTCCTCTCAGTCTCGTATTGAGGATGTCCATGCATGAATGTATGAATGACATTTCCAGAAAATTGGTGCATTAGACCTCTGTGTGGGGGGCCGACAGAAATTCCTGTGACACTAGAAGATAGAAACGAATAAAAGAAAGAAAGAAAGCCCTCCATTCTTTCGCCACGGCAGCAGAAAGTTTTCGGATAACGCAAAGCCTTCACTGGCTCTGAAGGAAGCCTTTCGAGAAGTTATTCAAGGGGTCTAAACTAGAAGGAAAGAAGTGGCAAGTGTAATGCATCGGAACGATATTTCTTTTTCGCTAAATCTCTTTGAAGTACGACGGTATTAAAATACGAAAAGATGAAGTTACGCTGCGGCTGTGTTCAGACCGTTTCGGCATCTACATCTACATCTACATCCATACACCTGACAGTGTGTGGCGGAGGGTACCCTGAGTACCTCTAACGGTTCTCCCTTCTATTCCCGTCTCGTATTGTTCGTGGAAAGAAGGATTGTCGGTATGCTTCTGTGTGGGCTCTAATCTCTCTGATTTTATCCTCATGGTCTCTTCGCGAGATATACGTAGGAGGGAGCAATATACTGCTTGACTCTTCGGTGAAGGTATGTTCTCGAAACTTTAACAAAAGCCCGTACCGAGCTACTGAGCGTCTCTCCTGCAGAGTCTTTCACTGGAATTTATCTATCATCTCCGTAACGCTTTCGCGATTACTAAATCACCCTGTAACGAAGCGCGCTGCTCTCCGTTGGATCTTCTCTATCTCTTCTATCAACCCTATCTGGTACGGATCCCACACTACTGAGCAGTATTCAAGCAGTGGGCGAACAAGCGTACTGTAACCTACTTCGTTTTCGGATTGCTTTAAAAATGTGATTGTTTTTTGTGTGTACCAATTATCCGACTGGTTCGATGCGACACTTCACGACTTCCTCTCCTGTACGAACTTGTAAGAGTAGCTCTTACACATTATATACTAGATTATTCTCTGTATATATTCCGCTTTTTGTCTTCGCTTAGAGTTTTTGCCATACGTGGCTCCATTTACTGCCATGGGAGTTATTTCCTTATGCTTTAACACATATCATATCACTTAGTCTCTTCTTCTATTCATTGTTTTCCACATATTCATTTCTTTTACTGTCAGTCCACTTTACTGTCGACATGCTTTTGCAGCGCCGCATCTCAGAACACTATACCAGAACACTGTACCTTCAACTTATCGCTGAGATTATTTCGAAACTGCGCATTCGCCACATCTCAGAACACTATACCTTCAACTGCGCATTAAGCTGGACGCTAGTATCATTTCTCTTGCCCCTCAATATTTCCGTCCTTCTTCGATAGCCTAACGAGCCATTTTACTTACTATGTAGGCTGTTCACTTATTCAACATGTCATATACTTCTTTCATTCCGTGCTTTAATCCCTCTTCTGAAACTTTGTTTTACTTTTAGTCACTTTTTCGATGTAAAAGTTGAACAGTGGAAGAGCCAGTCTGCATACCTTCCTTACGCCTTGTGTAATCGTAAAACTTGTTACAATATTCCTCGTTCTTCTATCTTTGTTGTTCGCTCTTAGCTCTTCTACATGTCGTATTTAACTGTTTTTCTGTGCAACGTACTCTTGTTTTCCAGAGAAGTCCAAATGTGTTGCACAACTTTACACTGTCGAACATTTTTCCTTAGTCGACAAATCCTGCTTGTGAAGTCGTCGTCTAAAAGGATCGTTTACACTCCCTAAGGAATCATTCAACGAATTTCATCTTTTTTTACAACGAATTTTATGTCGTAATTGCTCCTTCGGACACTCTGAATGTGTATGCCGAGATATTGAATGGATTTTACGTTGTTACCTTTTCTTGTGCTTGATTGCTATTCGTGTAATGGGGCAGTAGTACATCGAGAGTACATTTGTTTTTACAGTGAGCGGCAACTGCCAATCCACGCACCACCTGCCGATGCTGTACAGATCTTGCTGCATTTTGCTGCTGTAAACAGGCAGCAAGAAGACTCTGTAGTCAGGAAAGTATTGGATATTTAGATTTTTCTGACTGTCGAAGTACTTTGTCAGTTCCGAAATACACTCCTGGAAATGGAAAAAAGAACACATTGACACCGGTGTGTCAGACCCACCATACTTGCTCCGGACACTGCGAGAGGGCTGTACAAGCAATGATCACACGCACGGCACAGCGGACACACCAGGAACCGCGGTGTTGGCCGTCGAATGGCGCTAGCTGCGCAGCATTTGTGCACCGCCGCCGTCAGTGTCAGCCAGTTTGCCGTGGCATACGGAGCTCCATCGCAGTCTTTAACACTGGTAGCATGCCGCGACAGCGTGGACGTGAACCGTATGTGCAGTTGACGGACTTTGAGCGAGGGCGTATAGTGGGCATGTGGGAGGCCGGGTGGACGTACCGCCGAATTGCTCAACACGTGGGGCGTGAGGTCTCCACAGTACATCGATGTTGTCGCCAGTGGTCGGCGGAAGGTGCACGTGCCCGTCGACCTGGGACCGGACCGCAGCGACGCACGGATGCACGCCAAGACCGTAGGATCCTACGCAGTGCCGTAGGGGACCGCACCGCCACTTCCCAGCAAATTAGGGACACTGTTGCTCCTGGGGTATCGGCGAGGACCATTCGCAACCGTCTCCATGAAGCTGGGCTACGGTCCCGCACACCGTTAGGCCGTCTTCCGCTCACGCCCCAACATCGTGCAGCCCGCCTCCAGTGGTGTCGCGACAGGCGTGAATGGAGGGACGAATGGAGACGTGTCGTCTTCAGCGATGAGAGTCGCTTCTGCCTTGGTGCCAATGATGGTCGTATACGTGTTTGGCGCCGTGCAGGTGAGCGCCACAATCAGGACTGCATACAACCGAGGCACACAGGGCCAACACCCGGCACCATGGTGTGGGGAGCGATCTCCTACACTGGCCGTACACCACTGGTGATCGTCGAGGGGACACTTAATAGTGCACGGTACATCCAAACCGTCATCGAACCCATCGTTCTACCATTCCTAGACCGGCAAGGGAACTTGCTGTTCCAACAGGACAATGCGCAACCGCATGTATCCCGTGCCACCCAACGTGCTCTAGAAGGTGTAAGTCAACTACCCTGGCCAGCAAGATCTCCGGATCTGTCCGCCATTGAGCATGTTTGGGACTGGATGAAGCGTCGTCTCACGCGGTCTGCACGTCCAGCACGAACGCTGGTCCAACTGAGGCGCCAGGTGGAAATGGCATGGCAAGCCGTTCCACAGGACTACATCCAGCATCTCTACGATCGTCTCCATGGGAGAATAGCAGCCTGCATTGCTGCGAAAGGTGGATATACACTGTACTAGTGCCGACATTGTGCATGCTCTGTTGCCTGTGTCTATGTGCCTGTGGTTCTGTCAGTGTGATCATGTGATGTATCTGACCCCAGGAATGTGTCAATAAAGTTTCCCCTTCCTGGGACAATGAATTCACGGTGTTCTTATTTCAATTTCCAGGAGTGTACTTTTATGCCGGAATATATCTAGCAAGCGCTACAACTATAGTGCAGTAGTGTACATTTGTACATTAATGACAATACGTACACACAGTTCATGTTATTCAGAGTGGAATGTCCTCAATCTGACTGTGTGGTCATCTGTACGAAGAAGCACTTTCAGGTCCATAAATTCTTGTTTCGTAAAGATAGAGAATTAGTTCTTCAAAGTACGCCAGCATGACTAACATGTTGTTTACCTAAAACAATAAGAAAAACAACCTATCGCCGGCGACAGAATACGTAGTTCTGGCTCTTAGCCGTCAGGAGTGGCCGAGCGGTTCTAGGCGCTAAAGTCTGGGACCGCACGATCGCTACGGTCGCAGGTTCGAATCCTGCCTCGGGCATGGATGTGTGTGATGTCCTTAGGTTAGTTAGGTTTAAGTACTTCTAAGTTCTAGGGGACTCAGCAGTTAAGCCCCATAGCGCTCAGAGCCTTTTGAATCATTTTTTTCTGGCTCTTACGAGAGTTCGTCAACAGATGCCACTTCCGTCTGAAGCGCTTCTATATGAAGACAGCAGCGACTACATGATCGGTTAAGAATTGAAATACATTTCGAGTGAAACTGCACTAAAACAAAAGTAAATAGAATATTATTTTAGAACATGTTCCTATGTCAGTACGTCTGGTTTTGAATGATTAGTTCGATTGTTTGATTGACTTGGGTTTGCGGGAAGGAACATTTAAAGACAGTTTATTTCCATAAAATGTAAAACAGCAAATGTAATTTGCTGATCGATGTTATCTATTTGCATTTCGTTTGCAAAGGTTGCTTCTAGTATTAGACTCTTGGTGTGTCATTACGTTTGTGAGCTGTGTCATGATTTTATATAGATACATTAATTTAATTAGTATTAATTTAATGGCAACTTTTAATTTGCATTAAATTGCCTGTAATACATGGGCTATCCACAAAGTACATTACGTTTTGGAATTAAAAATAAATAAAGTATTGGAATTTTTTTTTTATTATATACAGATGAAAGCCACACTTAAATACTACTTTTCTACGTAGTTGCCATTTAAATTAAGGCACTTATCGTAGCGATGGACGAGCTTGGAAATTCCTTCGTCGTAAAATTCGGCCGCCTGCGCCTTCAACCACGTGGTTACCTCTTTTGGGACTGAAAATGTGTGATTTTTGTGGATTTCCTGGAAAGAGGCACTACAATAAACTCTCAAAGGTATTGCCAAACTCTGCACAACCTCAGAAGAGCAATACAAAACAAGCGCAGGGGAAAGTTGGGCTCAAAGATCTTGCTTATTCACGACAACGCCCGGGTCCACACGGCAAATGCCACTCGTGAAGTTCTCGAATCTTTTAAGTGGGAGTTGTTTCCTCATCCGCCGTACAGTCCCGACCTGGCACCGAGCGACTTCCCCTTATTCCCAGCAATGAAGAAGTGATTGGCTATGCAGCGTTTTGATGACGATGCGCAGCTGCAAGAAGAGGTAACCGCGTGGTTGAAGGGGCAGGCGGCCGAATTTTACGACGAAGGAATTTCCAAGCTCGTCCATCGCCACGATAAGTGCCTTAATTTAAATGGCAACTATGTAGAAAAGTAGTATTTAAGTGTAGCTTTCATCTGTATATAATAAAAAAAATTCCAGTACTTTATTTATTTTTAATTCCAAAACGTAATGTACTTTGCGGATAGCCCTCGTAAAATCCATTGGCATCCTGTGTTGTTTCCACTAGTATAACCACCCTCACATTTCCTGTATTATAGACAAATATAATTTATGAAAATCCCCATATATCATGGATGAAGGGTCACTGAAACGAAGTAATCTCCTAAAAGTTTATTGTATCTGTGTGTGTACTCCGATAAATGTTTGTGTTAAATGATATGCACTTGAAACTGGAGGTGCCTTTTGGGTACACTCAAATGTATCCAAGTGTAAATGTGTTCAGTGTACCTAATGTTAAATACGCAGGATTAGATTGCGTCAGAAGCATATTCCAGTTTTCAGACGTCGATCAGTTATGGTATCGTGCGTGCAATCGACTTGTTAAGCCTGAAAATCAGCTATTAAATGGAACTATCTGACAAGCTAGCCGAAACGGGTACACCAGTCTTCTTTGCACGGTCGCCAACATGACACGATGCTACACGGTATTTTTGGCGGCATCAGCTGCCTGCCGGTCCGGGACATGGAGAGAGGGAACTCCCAGTGGAAGGGCAGAAAGAGCTTTGAGTGCCCTCCAGGGAGCCACAGCGCGAGTGGTGCTACTGAAAAGGGCTGCCGAGTGTTGGAGATAGGTTGCAAACACTGCAGCCTGAGCCTGTCTTCGTCATACAAAATGTACAGTCGGCCGATGTTACCTCGCACACTCGCACATGCACAGGTGCAGTTAGAAGCAGCAGATGAGTAACGTGAATCGAATGGCACTGAAACAAAACGAATGGAAATTGTTGTTTTTGTTGTTGCCGTTGTTGTGCTCTTTAGTATGAAGACTGATCTGCTGCTGCTCTACGCTCTATTCTGAACAAGTCCTGTCATCTCTAATTAACTTCTACAGCCATTTGGACCTTCTTGCTGTAATCAAGCCTTAGTTTCCCTCAAAAACTTTTATCCTTGCACATGTTGCTACATTACCCAACAAATTATACCTTGACGCATCAGGATGGCTCGAATCAACTATTACTTCTTCTAGTTAAGCTGTGCTATAAATTTCTTTCCTTCAACCTCACTTTAGTATCTCTTCATTAGTTATCTGATTTACCCGTCTGGTATTCAGCATTATTCTGCAGCATCTTGGTAGATCTGTTTATCATCCACGTTGCACTTCTGTACAATGCAGCGCTCAAGACAAATTTAGTTTACGTTACTTCTGAACACTTAAGTATGTATTATGTTTCAAAACGTTTCTCATTTATAGTAGAAGGTTACAAGCTGTCTGGCTTGCCTTGTTCCACTCATAATTTATGTGCCTGTTGTCACGACTGGCGATAGGCAGGATACTTTAGTTGCATATACTTACTCATTATGTTGATTAATTACGGGGAAAAGTATTTTATAAAATTTCACTGGTGGTAACTAAAGGGGCTAATAGTTCCAGTTTATGAATGCGTGAGAAATTCAGGGGCCGCACACGGCTCTGAATGCGGCAGGTGTGTCATCGGCACTCAAACGGAAGCTTATGGAACCTACCGGTCCGCATATTGCGCTCAGATGATCCCAAATG
Organism: Schistocerca americana; assembly: GCF_021461395.2. Lineage (NCBI taxonomy): Eukaryota > Metazoa > Arthropoda > Insecta > Orthoptera > Acrididae > Schistocerca > Schistocerca americana. The sequence goes on from NC_060122.1 coordinate 628,205,533, forward strand.
ACTTTTCACAAGTATCCTGCCGCACTTCCACCGAGCTTTTCACTTTTATATATTCCTTCCGTAGCAACGTACAGAACAAATGGTTTCATTCTTTCCTCTGTTTATCACTAAGTCCTGGTTGCTGGTTTATGGTACGACTCCCTCTTGAGATGGCAGAGGACAACAGTTTCAAGAGATTGCTGGGACACCATAATTTATGGCGAAAGTATAACTCTTGGAATGTGGTTTGGTCACGGAAAATTCCTAAGCTCTGATTCGTCGATCGTCGGCTGACGTCAGAGAAGAATTTCTAGGACAAACCAGCTAAAAAGACGTGCTCTCATTGGCCCATGACTGACGATATTCTGGCGTGGGGATTTGTTAAATGTGGCATACACACTCCATTGGCGGGTAAGGATAACATTTTTCCTGATTGACATTTGCGACCAGTCTGGCTCAGGCTGCAGACTCGGGAGCTGGTGGAAGATAAAGGGACACTCTTGGCTAGATTGTGGATGAAGACGTCGTGTTGCTTGTAGGTGTCCAAACCCTGACGATCGAGATTCTGATCCTCCAACACAACCACGATCCCCCAAATTACCGCCAGAGCAGGTTGGCGAATGCATACATTAGCACATCTCAGTAGATGGGGATTAATGTCTATAGGCCCTTAGAAAGCGTACCTGTGCCATAACTCCGCTATACTCGCCTGATGCTTTAGTATCACATGATGCGGTATTCAGTCCACCACCCGACTTTCTATATTAATCGTTGAGTTGTATTGGAGTAAGGACTTAGTTTGCAGATAGGATACGGTAGCCACTCCTCTGTTTGCCTGTCTTGTTAAATGTTGTCAATAGTTAACGTTGTTTTTTCGTAGAACGTTGATGCCAGTACTTTGTGACTGGTTAACGTAATAAATAATCTGTTTATGTTTCATTTGCATTTTTGCATGTTCATTATTTGAAGGAGCACGTAGTTGTTTTCATTTCACCGATTTACTCTATTAGCTAAATGGGTAGTTATATAGTAAATCGAATTTCCCCCCTTGTGATACTGTCTTAGTGTATTTGAAGATAGGGATTCCTTTGTGTAACTTATACATAATATGGAGTCTTAAGGGAGTATGACAGAGGTGGGTAGATCCATTACTCTGATAGGTTTCACAGGGTCACACACCACGGATTATTGCAACAGAAGCTCTTTCCTCGCCCATGCCACTCTGCATGTGATATCCTCTCTGCATCGCCCTTCATTATGTATTTAGCAAAGCTCATCTATTACTTTACTATTTTCTGATAGGATCTCCTCAGCATCTCTTGATGTAATTTGACTACATTTTTTTACCCTAGTTTTACATTTTTGTCTGTTTTATAACCTCTTTTCAAAATGCTATTCACACCGTTAAACTATTATGTGATCCTCCTTTGCCGTTCCTGACATAATTGGGACCATACCAACTAACTTGGTTTTTTTCCTGTCTCTAAACTGTAATTTCATATCGTAGGCAGCTTTCCTAATATTTTACTGTAGTTACACCAAACTGATTCGAACAAGATGGAAGCTACGAAACTCTGGAAAGTTCTGAGAAACCAAGTGTTCAAAGACAAGCTGAAGCAGACCATCCATTTCTGGTGGAGAAGCCGTCACTCATCCGCCACTGCGCCATTAGGACATGTCCAGACCAGTAGCTATAGGACACCGAAAATTCCAGCCATTTTCCTCTTCTGTAGGACAGGGCTTCGATTGCTGTTCGCGTAATTGTTCCGATTTTCCCGTCTGTCTCTAGACAGTGCTCTCTTTCCAAACAACAACAATGCTTCGCCAGAAGACGATGGGTGCGAAAGTCATTGAAACGTTGCAACAAGACGACGCCACCACTCAGCTGATACCCCGAGAAGAAATCATCAATGGAAAACGCCGAGAAAGACTGAAATCACATAAATGCTTTTATGATGAACGGTGTTTTCGCGAGCGTGCACAGACAAGATGAGGGCTTTTAGCGTTCAGAACGTTTACCGTTTCTGAGACGTCTGTGGAAATCAGGACGTCACGATTTTCAGGAATGGAACACGTGGTGTCTCGTTAGTGCCATCAGGAAGACTGCATTCGGTGTTATTCTGGGCTATTATCGTAAACAGGTCCTGTTTCAATGCAGGCAAGCTAAGACATCACGAAAGTTCCTCCAAAAGCGACGGTTAACTATTTCTGCAGCGCTTTATGAATTCTGGGAAGGGACTGGACAGACTGACCTTTACATCTCTCTCGGGGCTGGACCCTCAGCTCTGCATCATCATGTCAGAAATGGTGCCTAGGTGAACACGTATTTCGGCATGTATTTCTCAGGTGTCATGTATCAAAGTGATGTCGCCGCCTCATCCTTGCAGGACCTGAACTGACGCTTGCACGTGGATCGGCAGCTGACGGCCGAGTCGTCACTTCGCTGGGGCCGCCAGTGCCTCCCCAAAAATGGTTCAAATGGCTCTGAGCACTATGGGACTTAACATCTGAGGTCATCAGTCCCCTAGAACTTAGAACTACTTAAACCTAACTAACCTAAGGACATCACACACATCCATGCCCGAGGCAGGATTCGAACCTGTGACCGTAGCGGTCACGCAGGGTGCCTCCCCACTCCTAGGAGCGTGTGCGGTAGCGTCCTGTCTGGTCCAGTGGACTGGGGACGGAAGGCGGTGCGTGCTTCTCGATCGAAAGCTTCTTAACTGTTTGTAAATACATGTGATGTGTGTTTCGTGACGGTATATCTTTCGCACTCAGAATAAAAAAAAGAAATGCGATCGATGTAATTACTTCCCACAAGACCTGCATCTTTCCAAACAGCGGAGAATCATGAACAAGTAAAATCCAAGCCCTGCAGACTGATTATTTTGATATAAAAGAACAATATACCTTACAATTTCCCTTAGTGAGATCCTTCCTCTCCACCACAGAGCCGCCAATTTCAAAATAGGGGAGGGGTCGACGTGTGCAGGGATGGGGTGGCGGGGGTGGTGATCGATTTCATGAAAATTTCTTTAAGTAAATAAATAAACTACATTACATACACTGCCATAAATAACTAAACAATATTATATGCAATGCAATCGAATTCCCTCCAAATTATGATCAACAGACTGTTTTTCCCGCCAATTTCCGGGAGGGAGGGGGTTTACCATAGGGGGAGAAGTTAATTAATTGATCAATTTAATTGAGGGGATATCCAATAACTCAGACCTGAAAGTGTACCAGTTGCAGCGAGAGAGGTGATATCCTGAGGGGGGAGGGGAGGAGGAGAAGTTGGGAACAATAGGTTAACTCAATCAAAAGTAAGGATCATTTTAGCAGAACAATAGGTGAAGGACCTGCCAATCAAAGGAGAACAATAGGTTAAGGACCTGTCGGTCAAAGGAGAATAATAGGTGGCCTCTGAGTGCATTCCTGCCCCTATTGTAGGCAACATACACTAACAAAATATGCTCGCTCTCTCTTTGGTCCACTACTCCTGTTTTCAACTGCCTCTAGATGTTTTGTTGTTAGAGAACACCGAGTAGTCTCAAAATAGAAAATATGCCTAGACAGTTACAATCACATCACAGGCGTTAGATATCATCTCATACAGAGAAGCAGGCTGCATTCTTCTATTGTACTGTAGGGGCCATATAGCAAATCAAAAGACAGGTTAGGCTTTAATTCCACCCCCCCCCCCCTCCTCCCCCCTCCCGCCCCCTCTCCGAACGTCTGGTGTCGTGGTCACTGCTCACCACAGTAAAAGCGATAATTGTGGATGGACGAGACATGTGGCCGGTGTTTACCACTGGCAGCGGATAGTTGTAGTCTTAGGCAGGTATGGAGGCACAATGTTGTTGAAGCAATCAGTAACCAGTTGCACGAAAGAAAATTTATTTCTTAACATTTTTCAGGCATGTAGTGCCCTTCTTCAAAAGATTATAATTATCGCATTTGACCCTCGCTAATAATTCGATAATTATAATATTCTGAAGAGTGCCACTGAAAGCCTGAATCTGGTTAAGAAATAAAATTCATTTTGTGCAATTAGTTATTGATTATTTCAATGGTTACTGAATATGGATAGAGTACTGAAGAAGTTAGGACTGTTGGCAGGCGATGACTTCGTGGCTGCCTTGTCGAAGGATCCATCTATGTGTACATGACTACCATTTTAGTGTCTGGTAGAGTGCTCATGGGACCACTTTCAGACTATTTGTCGACTGTTCCACTCTCGATTTGCATGTAGAAGAAAATAACATTTAAATCTTTCCATTAAGAGCTCTGATCTCTCCTATTTTATTACGATGGTAATTTCTTCCTATAAATTTTCACATCCGGAGGACAAAATTGGTGACAGAAATTTCTTGAAAAGATCTTACTGCAATAACAACGCCTTTGTTTTATTGATTGCCACCCGAACTGGCGTGTCATATTCGTGACACACTCTCTCTTGTTTCACGATAACAAGAAACGAGGTGCCCTTTTTCTATTTGTCCGATGTCCTTTGTCAACCCTATCTGGTACGGATCCCAACCACAAAGCAATGCCCCATAGAAGGACGGACAAGCGTCCTGTATGCAGTCTCTTTAGGGGATTTGTTGCATCTTCTGACTGTTCTGCCAACATAGTACAGTCACTGGTTCGACTTCCCCGCAACATTTTCTCTGTGATGGATGTACTTTGAGATGTTCGTAATTGTAATCCCTAGATATTTCGTTCAATCGAGAACCTTTCATTTCAGTAATTTTCATTTCTTTAGTCATGTGGAAGACCTTGCACTTTTTATTGTTTAATGTCGAATGCCACATTTCGCACCATACCGATATCTCATATCCAGCCATGTTATAGGGTTGCTCAGATTGTCTCATACATCGTTTGCATGGATTAGCAACAGTAGATAAAGCTTATAACATTTACTTGGGGAACGTCAGACATCACTTCTGTATTACTTACCACAAACTGTGACCTTTATGACGGGTAATCGCGATATTTCTGAGATATCCAACTTCATTAGAAGCCGCTTGCGAAAAATAATGTCAATAACCTTCTGTAAACCTATAAATATGAAAGAACTTGAGAACACCTGTCGATAGCACTTATTACATTGTGTGAATATAGAGCCAGTGGTGTTTCAAAAGAACAATGCGTCCTGAATCTGAGCTGGTTATGCGTCACTACGTCGCTTTCTTCGTGGTACTCCGTAATTTTTGAACACATTATATGTTTCACAATCCAATTCCAAATCTATGTCAGTGACATGTGTCTTTAATTCAGCGGATTGCTTCCATCTTATTTCTCGTTTATTTGTGTGACCTGCGCAACTTTTCAGTCTTTAGGTACGGATCTGTCGTCGAGTGTGTATATGATTACGAGTGAGTATATGATTACGACAAATGAAGCAATTTCATCAGTATACTCAGAAAGGAACTTAGTTGGCGAAAAATATTGCCTTTATTAAGTGACTTAAGTGTCTGCGCTACATCGATGGTATCTAAATTTGATTTATTTATGTTGGCTTCTGCTCTAGATCCCAGTTCTGGAATATTTACTGCATCTTATTTGGTGAAGGGATATCAAAGTACTGTTTTAATAACTCCGTTTCAGTGACGCTGTGGTCATTATCATTACACCTCTTTTCACACAGCGAAATAAAATTGGTTGTGTCTTGCCGCTGGTAGACTCTACGTATGACCAAAATGTCTTTGGATTTTCTACCGAACTCAAATGGTTCAAATGGCTCTGAGCACTATGGGATTTAACATCTTAGGTCATCAGTCCCCTAGAACTTGGAACTACTTAAACCTAACTAACCTAAGGACATCACACACATCCATGCCCGAGGCAGGATTCGAACCTGCGACCGTAGCAGTCGCGCGGTTCCGGACTGAGCGCCTAGAACCGCGAGGCCACCGCGGCCGGCTCTACCGAACTCCGAGAGAGTGTAAGATGCAGACTAAGCTAGTAAACCTTTTGGCTGCAAAAGTGATCTGAAACGGCTGGATCGACCGAAAGAGAAATCATTCCCCTCGAACTCAGGTATGTAGATGGTTCTGAGGAATTAGGAGTTTAAATACTGAATTAAACGTTTTGGCCCAGCTTAACCCCAATTTATTACAATTATTGTTCGTAAGCACAGACATATCAAGAAATCAATAATTACCGTTACCATTTAATTACATGGTGAGCGAGACTAACAGTTTTGAACTTTGCAATGAAAATCGGAGGTAGAATGGTTTGGCATTGTGGACTACGAACTAGCTGGTTAGAGTGAGAATCGTCTCTGTAGTCCATTCTCGAAAATAGATGATTGGGGATCGGTGTGAAGTGATTAGCGTCAACATACCATAAAGTTAGATGAAATAAGGCTGCTAAAGACGGAGTTTTCTCGGTCATGGATGAGCTCTCGAATATCTGATCTAATCAAGTTTTAATGCAAAGGACCGAAGAAAAGCCTAACTGCTTTCTTTCCCAATTAAGACTACATTGACAGACAGTTTCACACATTTTTTATGTTGGAGTGTCGAGTCCTGTACATGACGCTCCTGCCAGCCGCTAATTATTCAGTCGACATGTGACTGGCTGATAGAAATACAAGTGCGGCGGCTGGTGCAGTCAGAAAGTCCACTTCCCCACATCTTCAAGCTCCGAGTGTCTGCTTCCGTGCTTTCATTTAAAGTGTCCACTTCCACATTCTCCTCCAGAGTGTCCAAGAAGTTCTACCTTTCAACTCTACTCTGCCCTAGGCCAGCGCAAAAGAATACTTCACCAATCAGAAGGCATTTTTTAAAATTTGGCTAATGAGAAACTTTTTAAAAACCGCAGTCTAGCACCCCACCTAGCAAATATTTCTTAAATTGTCCAGTGGCTTCCTTCTAGCACACACAATTTTGTGGAACTCCTACTTCTCAGGTATCTTTTTACATGTTCCAACGGGTTGTTTTCCCACATTCGAAATTTCTAGAAAACGGCATACTGAACTTCCACTTACATATTTTTTTATTTATTTATTTATTTATTTTTTTTTTTTTTTTTTGAGGAACCGATGGGCATCCTTTCTGCCTTTCAAGTGAGAGGAGTCTTCAGTCTTCATGTAGTGGCATCAGGCCATCACACTTCCCACACCACAAAAGGGAGAAGAAAAAATGTTAACAATAAACAGCTGCTGAGCTTCCTACGAGAAACAGTGACGAAAATCTCCCGACCACCTTCCTTTTTTCTACGAAAAGCGTTACTGACGGGAAAAAAAATTCCACTGAGATGTTCTTTGAGCGGCGAGACAGTCTAGGAAAATTAATTTATTCTACACTGGCTGGGTACACAAAACCGTTAATTATACAGGACCTTATGTTTTTACACAGACTCCGGGACCCTACGGTACGTGGCTCTCTCCTGTGCAACTTGACCACTTATGCCACACCTGTGGCTATCCCGACTATGCATGGCACTGAAACATCCTACCTGCATCCAGTGTCCGGGTCACTGTCCCTGCTCCCAGCGATTCGGTTCTTAGAAGCTGCCTATTCTCCTAGGTACATCTGTGGACTGGCTCGCAGTCCTCCTGTCCCCTCCTGTCTTGAGTATCCACTCAAGACACCCGGCCTGGTTGGAGATTTTCTCCTGGACTGAGTGTTGTGTTGCCCTCATCATCATTTGATCTTTATCACCGGCGCACAAGTCGCCCTATGTGGCGTCGACTGAAATAAACCTTGCACTTGGCGGCCGAACTTCCCCGGGTGGAGCCTCCCTGCCAACGATGCCACACCCTCATTTCATTGTTAGCACAAGTACTAGACATACTACTAAGTACAGAGATGGAGGAAAATTAAGAGATGTATTAGTGACTTGGCCATTGCACCCATGTTGCACCCATCACCTATGTTATCAGCAACAGACGTTCATTTGCTGGTAGAAATATGTTACAAATTAGATTAAATGAATCAAAAGCAGGGATATAAGTGACGTATTAGTCCGTCAATCGACTGACGCGTTTCTACAAAGTTTCGTTGTGCGACCATTAAATGCGCCTTCAGGGAAGATTTATGTCTCAAAGCCAGCCTCACATAGCGAGGCACACGTCACTCAGTATTTGGTAGACCTGAGTCAGAGTTTAACATGACACCGGTTAAACGTGAGCTCACTGCTTTAGCCACTATAGCACTTTGGTCAGTGTTGATTGAAATAGGACCCTAAATTTCTTCGTTATATTCCCGACTCAGAGCTACGGAACACTGTTTCCAGAATGACTCTCCAACGTAGTGAGCGCTGATTTGAAACTTCCTGGAAGGTAGAGCAATTACCTGCGAGAGACAAAGGACCCAGGCTCCAGTCCGTGTCCAGCACATGATTTCAGTTCGGTAGGAAGTTGTACATCAGCACGCACTTCTCTGCAGAGTGAGTACTCCCCTTGACTGTGGAAAAGTTAGTTCTTCGCAACGTATGCTGGGCTTTATTTTCGTGAAGTTCTAAAGGAATCAGTAAGGCACTAGCGAAGTGAACGTTTGTGTTTGTGTGTGTGTGTGTGTGTGTGTGTGTGTGTGTGTGAGGGTGAGGAGGATTGAGGGGGGGGGGGGGAGGGGTGGAGGGTTCATGAGTTGCATAGTTCAGTCTATAGAGAATCGGCGCACGATAGGCAAAGAGCTCAGACTGGTCCACCTGCCCGGGCACACAGTTCCAATCTGCCATGAAGTTCCATAATCTGATTCCTTTGCGCGGTAGAAGAAGCCAATCAGAGGATCGTTCTTTGTTCACTCTCAGTTTCGAAGGAATGAGAAGGAAACCTGCTCCTCAACAATCACTTGATAGATCTCTAATCTCTCTCAGTTTCAAAGGGAAGGGAAAGAAATCTGCTTTCCACTAGAGACGCAGCCAATGATCAACAGCCACCTATTTCCGCAAGATACTGTACAGTACGAGGCGAAAGGTATCTTGCACCGCCATTAACGATTTTCTATACTTGTACATTCGCATAATGGAAAAGGCAAGAACGATTGAGTCTGTATGTGTCTAAATCTTTCGTTTGTTATTGTCGTGATCTCAATAGGAGATACATAATGGTGACAGCAATAATGAAGCACAGTCTTCCTCGATCACCTCTTCTCTGTATTTAGCCAACAGGAACTACCGAGAACTACGTCGACTTTTATCCAAAGATTTTCATCTAAGCTGTCCGAGAATCTCTGTTAAACTTCCGTCTGCACTATACAGGAACACTACGATCGTAACAGCATTTCTCTAATACTACATATTTCACGTGTTCATTCCGTTTCATTTCCGTTTCCTATAGTTACCATTAAATATTTGTACGACGTCGTGTGCTGCGTATGATCACCCCTAGTCTTTTAAATAGTTGCTGCTGGGTTCTATGGTAGTTGCATTCATCCACATTCAAGGCAAGCTATTGCTCGTTACACGAAGTAGAAAGTATGTCCATGTCTTCATGAGTTTATTATGGAAATTCAGGGTTCCCCTTTTAAGCCAAGAGCTAGTCTCTTTACAGTCCAAACGTGTTTCGTGAGCCGATATTGCAGCACCTGTGTTGTTAAGAAGGACGATGCAATGTTCTTTCGGACATTCGAGTCCCAGTCCAACACAAATTTTCCCTGTCATCTTTTCTTCATGCAGCTGATAGTTATCCACATTCGCAATTGCGAATATGTTTCATGCGTTTCGGCATGTATATTCCATTGTCAGTGGGTGTTTGTAGCCTGGTCCGTAAAAGAAAAACATACTTTACGTGGTAATTATTGGAACGTAACATAGCTCTAGAAGCGTATTGAGACCTAATTTTCGTTCCGATAATTACTGCTAAGAACGTGTATATATATTACTGATCTAAATAGAAATGCAAATATCCCGAATCATACTTGGATAATAATAAGAATAGATGTTGGCGTAACAGGTGGACATGACACCCCATAATTTAGTCCTCAGACGCGGCTGCTGTTATATATCTACAACCAAATAGTGGTGCTTTCTAAATTTCCTTGCGATCGTCCAAGACCGATAATGACTTGTACACAATAGCGTCTCATGAAACGTTCACCTAGCTGTAATTGATAAGTGGCTCACAGAAGGAGATTAGTTACTGTAACGCCGACAGATTTCTCCGACCACCTGCTGGTAACCAGCATTCCCTCGCTGGAAAGCTAATTAGCTGTAGGCCGGGATTGCAACGCTACAGTTAGCGCCACCTTTGTCGTCACTTGGATCCGGAATTTCGGACGAATTCGTCGCCCGTTCAGTGGTCGCCGTGGTCAATACACCCTCCGCCGCCCGCCGCGGCACATTCAGCAGCTGCCGTCAGCTTGCGACGCCTTTGTGCGGTCAATTTCTGTCGACGTGCGCGACAAATGCATAATGGCGACCGGGTTCGCTTGTTCCGAAGAGCAGGTGCACCACCCGTTGTTTCCAGAATCTGAATGGCATTGTCATGCACCTCACAACCTCCCCTCCTCCCCCTACGCTACACTTCCACCTCCTGGCTTGTATTCTATTCACTCTCGCCTAATAAAGCCCTGCTCCCAATGCGAGAGAGAGAGAGAGATGGGAAACACAAGTACTCGTTCACCTCGGGGATTTCCCCATGCCGAATCTTTCCATTCTCTGGTGGCTTTATTGTCTTCCAGTTTGATGGTAATTACACACAGTCGGAGTAAAAGGTTTCGCTGAAATTCAGGACAGAAAAGGAGTAAGTGGGCGAACTGGGAATAAAGACTAACCTCTGCGAAACGCACAGAAGAAACTCAATATGTTATCCAATTATGAAAGAAGATTAGGAGACTAAGGTGCGTCATCTACCTCCGCTTTCACGCTGAGCCGAAAGAGAACCGTCTGTAACAAAATTAGTGTATAATTCTTGAGAATATTTCCCATTATCAGATTATTGGATTAGTTCTCTATTAATTTGTCTGTTTCTGATTTCAATGCTAATTTTACGAGGGCGTTCAAAACGTATTGCAACACATTTTTTATCGGACATTTTCGACTGGAAAAAAATACGGGATTTACTGTGGGACTTCGTGGAATATTCCCGCTTCAGCCCTCTACTGTTTCATGTAGTTCCGATAAGGGGGGGGCGCTACGTGTAGTCTTCAAAATGGCGTCTGTAACGCAAGTACGTTACAAGCAGAAACCGGTCATTGAGTTTCTTTTGGCGGAAAATCTGGGCATCGCGGGGTTTCACAGGTGATTGCAGAATAACTGACTACTCGTTGGGAGAGGCACCTATCGTCATCGCAACAAGGTCGTGCAAATCCGTCCATTTCCCGCATGTCGGTCGGCCGCACGTAACGGTGACTTCTGCAGTGTTGGAACGTGCTGGCACTGTTATTCGAGATGATCGATGAATCACAATCAAACACCTCACTGCGCAACTGGACATCTCTATTAGTAATGCTGACGCACTTGTCCACCACCTGAGGTACTTGATGGTGTGCGCCCGTTAGGTTCATCACCGTCTAAGAGAACATCATGAAGAGCTGTACGAAGCTGCTTACGCGTTACGAGGCCAATCACGACAACTTTTTGTCGAACGTCACACGTGATGAAACACGAGTTCATCAGTTCCAACCGGAAACAAAATACAATACATGGATTGGTACCAAATCACCTGTGCTCCGAAGAAAAGTTTCAAAGCCGCACGCTCAGCCAGTAAGGTCATCGTGACCCTCTACCAGGACTAGGAAGGGGTTGTTCTGTTTGACGTCCTCCTTATGACGCAACGATCAACTCCGAAGTTTATTGTGCTGCTCTCAGGAAATAGAAGAAACGACATCAGCGCGGTCGTCGCCACAAAAAATACAGACGAACCTTTTCTTTCCCACGACAACGCAAGGCCCTTACACAAATCTGCACACCCGAGAGGAGCTCTTCCTCATCCACTCTACAGCCCAGCTCTCTGAACTACCAGCTTTTATCAGTTTGGCCCAATGACGGACGCACTATGCGTGTACGAGGGGGGAGGGGGGGGGGGGATTGGGGATTATTGATACAGCAATCCGTTGGACCCGACGTCGAGCAACCGTGTGGGCTTATAGGTCCTGCCAGTAAGGGGGTGTAAGCTCGTCGCATTGAACAGAGATTATTGTGAAAAATAGGGTTTTATAGACAAAGTATCAGGGAATAACATGGCTTATTGGAATCCTGAAAGAGCCTGATTTAAAAAAAAAAAAGTATTGTATGAATTACTGAGCGCCTTCGTAGTTGTTTGTGCTCTGTCTCAATCGAAGGTCCATTCTGAAAAACGGAAAAATATACTCTATCATTAATTAATTTCAGTAGTCTTAACGACTGTGACCTAATTCCCTGTAGATACCATGTATTACACCATGACTATGGTTGAATAAGCAAGGGAATTGTACAACTTTGCTAAACATGTGTGGCGTACATATGTGCTTTCATCTCGTACATCAATATTATCCATAAGAGTGTTGTGTATAGACAAAATAGTTACCTGAATTGGTACGTTATCATTAATTAATTTCAGTAGTCTTAACGACTGTGACCTAATTCCCTGTAGATACCATGTATTACACCATGACTATGGTTGAATAAGCAAGGGAATTGTACAACTTTGCTAAACATGTGTGGCGTATTTATGTGCTTTCATCTCGTACATCAATATTATCCATAAGAGTGTTGTGTATAGACAGAATAGTTACCTGAATTGGTACGTTTTTTATCTGTGTGGCGAATGAACACCCATGCCATACTGGCACCTTGTTCTCTGTATTTTTGTGATGCCCGCAGTGTATTTCAAGCACTTGTACGACGTATATCATTTGATTATCACATTCCATTTCCATAGTGACACTTGGCAGTGTGCACCACGTTATTATGGCTCTAAGTATAAAGACAGCCACAGATAAACGAGCTGCAATTATAGCATTCTGACAGGCAAGTGTATCTGTGCCCTAAATTCCGAAACAATTGGCATCGCTTGCTTTGATCATAATTACGTGTCTGAGACATGTTAAATGTCATTATCTTTGCAAAAAAAAACCTTCTCAATAACCTTCAAATTGTGTGCTACACCCCTAATTGTTATATATGGATTAATTTATTTATCCTTGGCGCCTTTGTTGCCTTATGTCTATAATCACTTTCAGAACTGAAACTAATAGCTAGTTTAATAAGACTGAATCTTAAATTGCTGGTGGACCCATGTACCAACATAACAAAAAAAAAAAAACAGTGGCCTGTTTAAGGTCTAAAATATGACAAGATTTATTAAATTTTTAGTAACTACAACTTTCTGGAGAACCAGCTGCTAAATCCTATACAAAAATGACAAGCACAAATCAGTTAAGGAGTGGTTTTTCGCAGGCAAAGAATATATGGGGGGTGGAAGCTATACTAATTCCCCCCTGAATTAATGCCTTTTACAACGAATCTGCCTTTGTTTACATAAATCCACTCTGAGGCCTAACTCTATTCAAATGGAACTACAAACAATGGTCTACTTAAGAACTGGGAGCCGTGAATACATTTAACAACCCTACGCTGGTGCAGCAACACTTCACCCTGTAACCTTGATTTAGGTGGTAGCAGAAAACGGCATGCTGTGGGAGAGCAGCAATGTGCTGCATCAGCTGTATTTCTGATGCATCCACTAAAATATGTAAACTATATGGCCTGGCCTTATGATTATCAGAATGTGGGAAAATTACCTATCAGAGGCCTGAAATCGTGGCAGACTTCAATGTGAGGTGCACCTGTTTGCTAGTGTGGCCAAACCAATTTGTCTCAGAGGCACAATAGTGCTTGCTGAAATCGTCAGACGTCAGGTGGCCGATTCACGATGAATAAGTTCACCCTTATGACACACGATATGTTCGAGTTGATATGCAGTTCCACTGTCAGTAGCGTTGGAAACTGCCACTGGTACAGTCAACCACGAGGTACAGACCGCAAGTCTTACCCACTAGGGAAGAACTTGACGTTCTCCAACAGGGAAGGCCCAGAAGATGAAGAAGGCAAAAAATCATAACTGCTTTCCACCAAGCCTCGGTATGGGAACAAAATAATCAAAAACAAAACTGCCCCCACATTGCACGAACCAATCAAACTATCCTCTACTCTTTGAATCTCCCCTCTTGACTGTTCTGTTGGCCTGGTGGCCAATCCAGAGACAGCACCGGGATTCCCATGCTGGAGGAATAGGTCTTCACTTTGCATATTCTGAGAGGAGCCAACCATGATTCCAGAGCTGTCTTGTCTGAAAAAAAGAAGCTTTTGGCCTAGGGAGGTATAGTTCTCATGGTAAGCATGGCCATGTTTTGATGAAAAAATCTACCTAGACGGGCCCACCGTCCTTCATTTATGAAGACATGTCATCTTTCCAGACCGATCATTTCCAATTTTTGAAAGAAGGCTGTTAAGCTTGTCAGACAGTCATACCCATGAAATGTATGTTTTTACCACTCGCCAAAAAGCCTGGCGACTTCCTGGAGTCAGAGGGGTTTGCTCTCTTGCCTTACCTAAACACATACACCAGCTGCTCTGTCCGTGTCGTCCCAGTTTCTAATATGAGAGTGCACGGAATTTTATGGCCTTCCAACCATTTGCATGAAAGCTCAGTTTACAGCATTCTCTCTTCAATGGCTTCCTCCAACCAATTTCCGCCATCTGGATGCCTTCATGATAGAATGCTGTGTGGCCCAAGTAAAATGTTTTGGAAATTGGCGCCCTTCCGTCCAACTTCAAGAAGAAGGAGAAGAGGACTTCAGCCCTAAGTCCCTCTGCAGGTAAGATCCACTGAATGCTGCTTCCCAGAATCACTCACATGGCCAGGAAACTGCAGTCAGCATTTATGGCCCCCAATTCATATCTCTCCCTGTGCCTCCATTACAACCCCTTGGCAACACGTTCTCTACAGGCTACACATGCAGTCATAAGAACAATCTGCCCACAATTTCCCCATGTTAAAAAGTCATAAGCCACACAATGCAAATGTATTACTGGGAAACACTCATATCAAGACCTAAAATATGAATATTAATCTGAATGACAATGTTGTTAAAGCGGTGTGCCAATTCTCATGTCCATATGGGGAGTGCAAAACATTCTCCGCAAGCAGAAGACATAGGCAGGAATAAGGACATACACTAATCAGGAAGTTCTCGTGAGACAACTAAAAAGCTGATAACAATTATTAGTACGAGTAAGACGTTCAAAACAGCAGCACAAATTCGGGCATAATTTATAGGAATGAACGTATCTGTTGCAATAGTTAAAAGGAGACTGACTGATGCCGGATTGAAAAGATGCATGGCATAGGGAAAATACCTATTGAAGCCAGAAAATAAAAAGAAGGGACTCGAATGGACCAAGAAACATAGTATGTGGACACACGAGGATTGGAAGAAACTGTTATTCAGAGATTAAAAGATATTAGAGATTTTTACTACATTGAGGAGGACATTGTTAATCGATCTGAAGAAGAGATGGCGGCCCACCAGACCATTCTAACTACAGTTAAACACTATGGTGCCTCTATTACGCTTTGGTAGTGTTTTATAGGAGATAGAGGTAGCGGCGTTGAGAAAACAGGATAGTTCATGGACCAGAAGTACTACCACCTCATAACTCAGTATCATACGATAGCATGTGACTTGTGCTTAATAGGAAAATGATTCACATTACAATAGGCTAATGGCTCAAAACGTCGCTCAGCGTTCTGTAAGAAGTACATTGCGTCAAAGGAAAAGTAGAAGTTACTGGAAAATATTGTGTGGCCGTCCTACAACCCTGACAGTAATGATTTGGGTTTAAGTGGACAGACGTATCCAGTATGGTCACATACCAAACGAGAAACATCTACCGGCCGGAGCGGCCTTGCGTTTCCAGGCGCTACAGTCTGGAACCGCGCGACCGCTACGGTCGCAGGTTCGAATCCTGCCTCAGGGATGGATGTGTGTGATGTCCTTAGGTTAGTTAGTAGTAAGTTCTAGGGGACTGGTGACCTCAGAAGTTAAGTCCCATAGTGCTCAGAGCCAGTTTCCAGAAACATCTCTTGGATGTCGTTATGGATGTAGGGAATAATGCAGATTCGCAAATAGCTACAACAACATATTGACTGCATCCAGCGAATTTATGAGGCTATCTAAATTTCAGTGAAGGATACTTCATATTTAGTATGTTTAAGTGCTTGTAATTACATTTTTCGAGAAATAATGTTTAGTTTATGTTCATAATTCAAATACCAGATAACAGTCATGGTGTAGTGGAGATAAGGAGTGGCATTGTATGTAACGCAGCTAGACTGTCAGATCATTTAATTTCGTTCATCACATTAAATGATTCAAGAAAGCCTTCAACTGTGTCATTCATCATTTAAATAATGAAAAGAGTATTAGTAACTTTTTAGTGCTTTGAACTACAGTTTCGAGAATTTATTCTCATTTCAAGTGCAGTTATGCATTTGTTGACGTGGATATTTTTAGTGATGTTTGCAAGTGGTGATTTTCTGACTCTTTTACGTCTTTTTAAAGTTAGACTGCATTCGAAAATCGGACACAATGAATATTTCAGTGTCTTCAACTGCTATTTTTGTTTGACTTCTTATAGGTACTGTGCCTCCTCCATTGTGCGCGCAAATCAGCACTTACGAGTACACTGGTTCTTGTACGAAACATGCTACAAACTTACTACGATCTTGTGGCTTCTTAGTGAGTTTGTACACTGTCAGAGTTGTTACAGTGTTATTGGACATATATATATATATATATATATATATATATATATATATATATATATATATATATATATATATATATATATAGGGGCGAATCACCTAACATTACCGCTGGATATATTTCGTAAACCACATCAAATACTGACGAATCGATTCCACAGGCCGAACGTGAGGAGAGGGGCTAGTGTAATTGGTTAATACAAACCATAAAAAAAATGCACGGAAGTATGTTTTTTAACACAAACCTACGTTTTTTTAAATGGAACCCCGTTAGTTTTGCTAGCACATCTGAAGATATAAACAAATACGTAATCAGTGCCGTTTGTTGCATTGTAAAATGTTAATTAGATCCGGAGATATTGTAACCTAAAGTTGACGCTTGACTACCACTCCTCCGCTGTTCGATCGTGTGTATCGGAGAGCATAGAATTACGTAGGGATCCAAAGGGAACGGTGATGGACCTTAGGTACAGAAGAGACGGGAACAGCACATTACGTCCACATGCTAACACCTTTTATTGGTCTTTTTCACTGACGCACATGTACATTACCATGAGGGGTGAGGTACACGTTCGACAGGCGTTTCATAGGACGTGGAGGACGCATAAATTGGCCGGTCCGTTCTCCCGATCTTACACCTCTGGACCTCTTTCTGTGGGGTACGTGAAAGGAGGATGTGTACCGTGATGTGCCTACAACCCCAGAGGATATGAAACAACGTATTGTGGCAGCCTGCGGCGACATTACACCAGATGTACTGCGGCGTGTACGACATTCATTACGCCAGAGATTGCAATTGTGTGCAGCAAATGATGGCCACCACATTGAACATCTATTGGCCTGACATGTCGGGACACACTCTATTCCACTCCGTAATTGAAAACGGAAACCACGTGTGTACGTGTACCTCACCCCTCATGGTACTGTACATGTACGTCAGTGAAAAAGACCAATATAAAGATGTTAGCATGTGGACGCAATGTGCTGCTCCAGTCTCTTCTGTACCCAATGTCCATCACCGTTCCCTTTGGATCCCTACGTAATTCGGTGCTCTCCGATACACACGATCGAACAGCGGAGGAGTGGTACTCAAGCGTCAACTTTAGGTTACAATATCTCCGGATCTAATTAACATTTTACAATGCAACAAACGGCACTGATTACGTATTTGTTTATATGTTCAGATGTGCTAACAAAACTAACGGGGTTCCATTTAAAAAAACGTAGGTTTGTGTTAAATAACATACTTCCGTGCATTTTTTTATGGTTTGTATTAACCAATTACAGTAGCCCCTCTCCTCACGTTCGGTCTGTGGAATCGGTTCGTCAGTATTTGATGTGGTTTACGAAATACATCCAGCGGTAACGTTAGGTGACTCACCCTGTATATACACTCCTGGAAATGGAAAAAAGAACACATTGACACCGGTGTGTCAGACCCACCATACTTGCTCCGGACACTGCGAGAGGGCTGTACAAGCAATGATCATACGCACGGCACAGCGGACACACCAGGAACCGCGGTGTTGGCCGTCGAATGGCGCTAGCTGCGCAGCATTTGTGCACCGCCGCCGTCAGTGTCAGCCAGTTTGCCGTGGCATACGGAGCTCCATCGCAGTCTTTAACACTGGTAGCATGCCGCGACAGCGTGGACGTGAACCGTGTGTGCAGTTGACGGACTTTGAGCGAGGGCGTATAGTGGGCATGCGGAAGGCCGGGTGGACGTACCGCCGAATTCCTCAACACGTGGGGCGTGAGGTCTCCACAGTACATCGACGTTGTCGCCAGTGGTCGGCGGAAGGTGCACGTGGCCGTCGACCTGGGACCGGACCGCAGCGACGCACGGATGCACACCAAGACCGTAGGATCCTACGCAGTGCCGTAGGGGACCGCACCGCCACTTCCCAGCAAATTAGGGACACTGTTGCTCCTGGGGTATCGGCGAGGACCATTCGCAACCGTCTCCATGAAGCTGGGCTACGGTCCCGCACACCGTTAGGCCGTCTTCCGCTCACGCCCCAACATCGTGCAGCCCGCCTCCAGTGGTGTCGCGACAGGCGTGAATGGAGGGACGAATGGAGACGTGTCGTCTTCAGCGATGAGAGTCGCTTCTGCCTTGGTGCCAATGATGGTCGTATGCGTGTTTGGTGCCGTGCAGGTGAGCGCCACAATCAGGACTGCATACGACCGAGGCACACAGGGCCAACACCCGGCATCATGGTGTGGGGAGCGATCTCCTACACTGGCCGTACACCACTGGTGATCGTCGAGGGGACACTGAATAGTGCACGGTACATCCAAACCGTCATCGAACCCATCGTTCTACCATTCCTAGACCGGCAAGGGAACTTGCTGTTCCAACAGGACAATGCACGTCCGCATGTATCCCGTGCCACCCAACGTGCTCTAGAAGGTGTAAGTCAACTACCCTGGCCAGCAAGATCTCCGGATCTGTCCCCCACTGAGCATGTTTGGGACTGGATGAAGCGTCGTCTCACGCGGTCTGCACGTCCAGCACGAACGCTGGTCCAACTGAGGCGCCAGGTGGAAATGGCATGGCAAGCCGTTCCACAGGACTACATCCAGCATCTCTACGATCGTCTCCATGGGAGAATAGCAGCCTGCATTGCTGCGAAAGGTGGATATACACTGTACTAGTGCCGACATTGTGCATGCTCTGTTGCCTGTGTCTATGTGCCTGTGGTTCTGTCAGTGTGATCATGTGATGTATCTGACCCCAGGAATGTGTCAATAAAGTTTCCCCTTCCTGGGACAATGAATTCACGGTGTTCTTATTTCAATTTCCAGGAGTGTATATATATATCGACTAATTTCTTTTACAATTAAGAAATGTACATAGTTTTGAAAACTGTTACAATTATCATATGCTGCAGAAACATTTGTCACTGAGAATTTTTTCCTCCTTGGTTTTTGACGTGTACAAAAATTTTAAGCTCCTCCATTAAACCCATTGTATGAGATTTTTGGAAATGGTGGAGTCCTTTAAAATCTTCTTCTATGTTTTCGAATCGGTGTCCAGTGTTTTTTTATGTGTGTTGCGATTGACGATTTTATGAATTGGTTATGTGTTTGTTTATATGTTCATTGTACGTAATTTTAAAATTCCTGCCAGTTTTGTCCTACATAACAGCTTGAGCATATTTGACAAGTTTTTATTATAATCCTTACCTGGGAATTTGTCTAGTACACACCACAAACAATAAAAAAGATAAATTCTCAGACGCAGGAATTTATAAAATGGCAAATTTGCTCAATCTACTACACAGGTCAAATCGGCAGGAATTTTCAAAGTAGATACAATGAACAATCCAATGGTTACACACATAAACAATTTACTAAAGCTGCAATAGCAACATACAGAAAAACTCTGCAAACCCACTGGAAAACATAGAAGTTCTTGAGCTAATCGAACACTTCCAAAAATCTCGTGCAATGGAATTAATGGAGGAACTTGAAATTTTTGTACACCACAAAAAGCAAGGAGAAGAAATTCTCAATGACGAACTAGATAGTGAATCAGTTAACTTCTTCAGATGTTCTTCCTGCATATGATAAATGTAATTATTTTCATAAATATGTACATTTCGTCATTATAAAAAGAATGTAATGATGATTTAGTAGTCAATAATGGCAAAAATACGTCTTATAATGTACACCCTTATGCATATACATTACGTAAGCCGATAACCTGTAACAACTCTGACTGTGTATAAACTCATTTAGAAGCCATAAGATCGTAATATATTTGTAGCATATTTTGTAAACAGACCAGTGTATCATCTGCGTGTGTATGATATTCTCTGTAATGGAATTTTCTGTAAGTAGTGAAATAAAAATACCATATCTAACATTAGCGTTTAAAAGCGCTTAAATACTCATTTTGTCCGATTATCCGATTGCAGTCTAACTTCTAAAAGACACAACCAATGCAGAAAACCACACTTGCAAACATCATCAAACATATGCATATAAACAAACGCACGAATGCACTTGAAAATGAGAATAAATTCGCGAAACGCGTTAGTCTAAGCATCAAAAACCAAGTTACTGGCGCAGTTTTCATTGTTTAAACCACTGCGGGATCACTCTGCAAATATATACACTAGGTTATTTAACCTACTCCTTACAAGAAGAAATAAGAGACCGGTGATAAAACAAGGAAATAATAGTTATTAAAAGAAACACGGAAACTAGTGATGAGGCAATGCCGGTGTTAAGAACGGTTCATGGCTAAGAGTGTAAAGTAACCAATCAAAATTCCATACGAAATTTGCATAGCATGGATTTTCTTGCTATAAAACTTAATAGAAAATTACCTTTCATTTACAGATGACACAAGAGTAATTCACAAAGGACGAAAATCTACATCTGCAGTTACGTGGTTACTCTGCTATTCACAATAAAGTGCCTGGCAGAGGGTTCAATGAACTACATACAAGCTGTCTCTCTACCGTTCCACTCTCGAACGGCGCGCAGGAAAAACGAGCACTTAAATTTTTCTGTGCGAGCCCTGATTTAACTTATTTTATGGTGATGATCATTTCTCCCTGTAAGATGGGTGTCAACAGAATGTTTTCACAATCTGAGGAGAAAACTGGTGATTGAAATTTCATGAGAACAACCCGTCGCAACGAAAAACGCCTTTGTTTTAATGATTGTCACTCTAATTCACGTATCATACCTGTGGACTATTTCCCCTACTTCGTGTAAATACAAGACGAGCTGCCCTTCTTTGTACTTTTTCGATGTCATCCGTCAGTTCCATCTGATTCAGATCCCACACCGCACAGCAATACTCCAAAATAAGGCGGACAGGCATGGTGTAAGCGGTCTCTTTAGTACACCTGTTGCACCTTCTAAGTGTTCTGCCAATGAATCGCTGTCTTTGTTTGGCTCTACCCACACCATTATCTATGAGATCGTTCCCGTTTACATTCTTTGTAACTGTAATCCCTAAGTATTTTGTTGAATTTACATCCTTCAGCTTTGTGTGACTTATCGTGTAATCGAAATTTAGCGGATTTCTTTTAGTACTCATGTGAATAACTTCACACTTTTCTTTATTCAGGGTCAACTGCCACTTTCCGCACCATACAGATATCTTATCTAAATCATTTTGCAAGTCGTTTTAGTCATCTGACGACTTTACAACACGGTAAATGACAGCATCATCTGCAAACAATCTAAGACGGCTACTCAGATTGTCTCCTATGTCGTTAATATAGATCAGGAGCAATAGAGGGCCTATAACATTTCCTCGGGGGACGCCGGATATTATTCCTGTTTTACTCGATAACTTTCCGTCTATTACTATAAACTTTGACCTTTGTGACAGGAAATCACGAATCCAGTTGAACAACTGAGGCGATATTCCATAGTCAAGCAGTCTGGTTAGAAGACGCTTGTGAGGAACGGTGTCGAAACCCATCTGGAATTCTAAAAACTATGGAATCAATTTGACATCTCCTGTCAATAGCTCTCATTACCTCATGAGTATAAAGAGATAGTTGTCTTTCGCAAGAAAGATATTTTCTGAATCAGTGTTGATTACACGTCAATAAATCGTTTTCTTCGAGGTACTTCATTATGTTCCAATACAGTACATATTCCAAATCCCTACTGGAAATCGAGGTTAGCGATATAGCCCTGTAGTTCAACGGACTACTCCTACTGCCCTTTTTGGGTATTGGTGGAACTTGAGCAATTTTCCAAGCTTTAGGTACGGATCTTTCTGTGAGCGAGTGGTTGTATATAATTGCTCATATGGAGCTATTGTATCAGCATAGACTGAGAGGAACCTGACTGGTATACAATCTGGACTGGAAGCCTTGCGTTTATTAAGTGGTTTAAGCTGCTTTGCGACACCGAGGATATCTATTTCTACGTTTCTCATCTTGGCAGTAGTTGTTCTTGATTGGAATTCAGGAATATTTACTTCGTCTTCTTTGGTGAAGGAGTTTCGGAAAACCGTGTTTAATAACTCCGCTTAGTGGCACTGTAATCAGTGACTTCACCGTTGTTATCGCCCAGTGAAGATATTGATTGCGTCTTGCCACTGGTGTGCTTTATGTATGACCAGAATCTCTTTCGGTTTTCTGCCAGATTTCGAGATGGAGTTTCGTTGTGTAAATTATTATTGTGTATCATGGTGTGGGTTCCTGTAGTCATGTCCTAGTTCATGAACCACGGGCAACGTATGAGTGGCCAAGTAAGTGGTCCCGACAGTCGGGATACCAGTTACTTTGGAATAAGCCAGGGCATCTCGGACATATTCTGAGTCGTGGTCACCTTTGTGCTCATACGGCAAAGACTACCAAATCCACCGGTTAGTCCCTCAGCCGTTAGGGGTAAAACCCAATGGGGCTCGGGGCAAGTAAGGCTAGCAACCTGCTTCCCTGGTACTTTAAATATGATGCTGGCAACAATCAGAGCAAAATGCCTCGGACCTTTGGAGGTGACGGAGTCCCACCTCTAAATGACAAACCAGGGACTCCAAAGATACGACTTGGCAAACAAATGGTAACGAGATGGGGAGCTATTAATATCAATGGGGGCTACTCTGGGAAGAAGGTAGAGCTGGCAGAGGCTGCAAGTAAGATGGGGCTGGACGTTTTAGCTGTTAGTGACATTCGGGTAAGGGGTGAGAAAGAAGAGGAAGTGGGAGAATACAAGGTCTACCAGTCAGGAGTCAAAGCAGGAATAGCACAATGGGGTGTAGGGCTTTACATCAGGAAAGAAATGGAACCCAGCGTAGTTGCAATAAGGTATGTAAACGAACGACTGATGTGGATAGATTTGACAGTGTCTAGCAAGAAAATTAGGATTGTGTCAGTATATTCGCATTGTGAAGGGACAGATCAAGATAAGATGGATAGTTTTTATGAGGCACTCAGTGATGTAGTTGTTAGAGTAAAGGACAAGGACAGTGATCTGCTCATGGGTGATTTTAACGCCGGGATTGGAAATCGAACAGAAGGGTATGAAAAGGTTATGGGTAAATTTGGAGAGGATATGGAGGCCAACAGGAACGAGAAACAACTCTTGGATTTCTGTGCCAGTATGGGCTTAGTAATCACAAACTCCTTTTTTAAACATAAGAACATTCACCGGTATACTTGGGACTATATAATAACAGATCAGGAATTCAGGATGGCTGTGAGGGACACATGTGTATTCAGGGGATTCTTCGATGACACTGATCATTATTTAATCTGCAGTGAAATTGGTATTGTGAGGCCGAAAGTGCAGGAGGTCAGGTCCATATGTAGGAGGATAAGAGTGGAGAAATTTCAGGATAAGGAAATCAGGCACAAGTACATAACAGCGATCTCAGAAAGGTACCAGTTAGTTGAATGTAGTCAATTACAGTCATTGGAAAAGGAATGGACAAGGTACAGGGACACAGTACTAGATGTGGCTAAAGAATGTCTTGGAACAGTAGTGTGTAAAAGTAGGATGAAGCAAACAGCTTGGTGGAATGATACAGTCAAGGCAGCCTGTAAAAGGAAAAAGAAGGCGTATCAAAAATGGCTACAAACCAGAACCCAGGTAGACAGAGAAAGTTATGTTGAGGAAAGAAACAAAGCCAAACAGATAATTGCAGCATCCAAGAAGAAATCGTGGGAAGACTTTGGAAACAGGTTGGAGACTATGGGTCAAGCTGCTGGAAAACCATTCTGGAGTGTAATTAGCAGTCTTAGAAAGGGAGGTAAGAAGGAAATGACAAGTATTTTGGACAGGTCAGGAAAACTGCTGGTGAATCCTGTGGATGCCTTGGGCAGATGGAGGGAATATTATGAAGAGTTGCTCAATGTAGGTGAAAATGCGATCAGTAATGTTTCAGATTTCGAGGTAGAATGGGATAGGAATGATGATGGAAATAGGATCACATTTGAGGAAGTGGGAAAAATGGTCAATAGATTGCAGTGCAATAAAGCGGCTGGGGTGGATGAAATTTAGTCGGAACTCATCAAATACAGTGGAATGTCAGGTCTTAAATGGCTACACAGGATAATTGAAATGGCCTGGGAGTCGGGACAGGTTCCATCAGACTGGACAAAAGCAGTAATCACACCAATCTTTAAACATGGAAACAGAAAAGATTGTAACAACTATAGAGGTATCTCTTTAATCAGCGTTGTGGGTAAAATCTTTTCAGGTATTGTTGAAAGGAAAGTGCGAGTATTAATTGAGGACCAATTGGATGAAAATCAGTGTGGGTTTAAGCCTCTTAGAAGTTGTCAGGACCAGATCTTTAGCTTACCGCAAATAATGGAGAAGTGTTATGAGTGGAACAGGGAATTGTATCTATGCTTTATAGATCTAGAAAAGGCATATGACCGGGTTCCTAGGAGGAAGTTAGTGTCAGTTCTACAAGATTATGGAATAGGAGGCAAACTTTTGCAAGCAATTAATGGTCTTTACATGGATAGTCAGGCAGCAGTTAGAGTTGACGGTAAATTGAGTTCATGGTTCAGAGTAGTTTCAGGGGTAAGACAAGGCTGCAACCTGTCTCCACTGTTGTTCGTGTTATTTATGGATCATATGTTGAAAACAATAGACTGGCTGGGTGAGATTAAGATATGTGAACACAAAATAAGCACTCTTGCATATGCGGATGACTTATTTGTGATGGCAGATTCGATTGAAAGTTTGCAAAGAAATATTTCAGAGCTAGATCAGAAATTTAAGGACTATGGTATGAAGATTAGCATCTCCAAAACGAAAGTAATGTCAGTGGGAAAGAAATATAAACGGATTGAGTGCCAAATAGGAGGAACAAAGTTAGAACAGGTGGACGGTTTCAAGTACTTAGGATGCATATTCTCACAGGATGGCAACATAGTGAAAGAACTGGAAGCGAGGTGTAGCAAAGGTAATGCAGTGAGCGCTCAGCTACGATCTACTCTCTTCTACAAGAAGGAAGTCAGTACCAAGACTAAGTCATCTGTGCACCGTTCAATCTTTTGACCAACTTTCTTGTACGGGAGTGAAATCTGGGTAGATTCAGGTTACCTTATCAACAAGGTTGAGGTAACAGATATGAAAGTAGCTAGGATGATTGCAGATACTAGTAGATGGGAACAATGGCAGGAGGGTGTCCACAATGAGGAAATCAAAGAAAAACTGGGAATGAACTCTATAGATGTAGCAGTCAGGGCGAACAGGCTTAGATGGTGGGGTCATGTTACACGCATGGGAGAAGCAAGGTTACCCAAGAGACTCATGGATTCAGCAGTAGAGGGTAGGAGGAGTCGGGGTAGACCGAGGAGAAGGTACCTGGATTCGGTTAAGAATGATTTTGAAGTAATAGGTTTAACATCAGAAGAGGCACCAATGTTAGCACTGAATAGGGGATCATGGAGGAACTGTATAAGGGGGGCTATGCTCCAGACTGAACGCTGAAAGGCATAATCAGTCTTAAATGATGATGATGAATTATTAAAAGCATCTCGATTTGATGTAGGCTCTATATTTCGAACTTCTGCAAAACTTTGCCAGTCTTGGGGATTTGCCGGCCGAAGTGGCCGTGCGGTTAAAGGCGCTGCAGTCTGGAACCGCAAGACCACTACGGTCGCAGGTTCGAATCCTGCCTCGGGCATGGATGTTTGTGATGTCCTTAGGTCAGTTAGGTTTAACTAGTTCTAAGTTATAGGGGACTAATGACCTCAGCAGTTGAGTCCCATAGTGCTCAGAGCCATTTAGTCTTGGGGATTTTGCGTTCTTTTAAATTTGGCATGTTTTTTTCGATGTTTCTGCAACAACGATCTGACTCGTTTTGTTTACCGTGGCGGATCAGCACCAGCACTTCTTATTGTAGGCGGTATATATTTCTCAATTGCTGTCAACACTGTCTCTTTGAAATCATTCCACAACGTTTCTACGCTTACATGGCATTTTTATCAGCTTTTTTCGTTTCTTTTTGATGGTGGTAGGAGTTGCGGTATTCATCCTAGCCGCTACTGCCTTGTGGTCGCTAATTCCTGTATTCGTTACGATACTCACTATTTGTCCCGGTTTATTTGTTGGTAAGAGGTCAAGAATGCTTTCGCAAACATTTACGTTTCGAGTGGGCTCATGAACTAATTGTTCAAAATAATTTTCTGAGAGATCATTCAGTACAATTTCGGATGACATTTAAAGCCTGCCGCCGGCTTTAAACGTATAATTTTTCCAGCATATCGAAGACAGAATAGAATCACCACTGACTATAATTGTATGAGTGGGGTACCAATTTGAAATGAGACTTAAGTTTTTTTGAACTGTTCAGCAACTATATCTTCTGAGTCGGGGGGTTGGTAAAACGACCCAATTAATAGATCAGTCCGATTGTCAAGTGTAACCTCCGTCCGTACTATTTCGGAGGAACTATTTACTTCAATTTCACTACAAGACAAACTAGTTCCGACACCAATAAATACTCCACCATCAACTGTATTTAATCTATCCTTTCTGAACACTGGTAGATCGTTAGGAAAAAATTCTGCTGAGCTCATTTCCGGTTTTAGCCAGCTTTCTGTACCTATACCTATTTGAGCTTCAGTGCTTTCTATTAGGTCTTGGAGCTCTGGTTCTTTCCCACCATATATACGACAGTTTACAAAAAAAATGGCTCTGAACACTATGGGACTCAACTGCTGTGGTCATAAGTCCCCTAGAACTTAGAACTAATTAAACCTAACTAACCTAAGGACAGCACACAACACCCAGCCATCACGAGGCAGAGAAAATCCCTGACCCCGCCGGGAATCGAACCCGGGAACCCGGGCGTGGGAAGCGAGAACGCTAACGCACGACCACGAGATGCGGGTGACGACAGTTTACAACTACAATACTAATCGTTTCTACAAATAACTTGCTGTGTTTTACCTTTCCCCATTCTGTGGTTCCCTGAAGCCCTCTAACGTAAAAAAGCAGCCCAGTCCCTTCCACACAGCCCCCGCTGCCCATGTAGCCGCTTCCTGTGTGTAGTCGACTCCTGACCTATTAAGCGGACCCCATAAACCCATCAGCCGATGGCGATCGTCAAGGAATGTGCAGCCTACACGGTCACAGAACCGCCTGAGCCTCTGGTTCAGACCCTCCACTCGGCTCTGCACCAAAGGACCACGGTGGGTTCTATCAACGATGCTGCAAATGGTGAGCTCCACCTCAATCTCGCAAGCAAAACTGGCAGTCTTTACCATTTTCGCTAGCCGACCCAAAACCAAAGAGAATCTCGTCTGATCATAAGTACAGACATGAGCCATCACCTGCAGTTGGCTGCGCCTTGTACTCTCCATGGCATCCGAAACTAGCCTTTCCACATCCGGAATGACTCTCACCGGTATGCAGACTGGCTTCCTTCCTCTCCTTGCAGCCATGTTCCTATGGGGCCTCATTACGCGCCTGACGTTGGAGCTCCCAACTACCGAAAACCCACCTTCTGCGAACGCTCAGATGTTGCCGGCCGAGAGACTTCCTCTGGAGAAGGGTGGACGACTGTATCGGGCTCAGAGACATCGTCAGCCATATACATCGCCAGAAACCTGTTCGTCAAACGAACTGGGGAGGCTCTACGATCGACCCCTCGGAAAATTTCTCGCTGCCTGCCAGACTTTGAAATTATCTCCCACTCGACCACGGGTGAGGAGTCAGCAACAGTGCAGGTAGTACGCGGGGCGGCCACAACAGTGGACCGAA
This sequence comes from Schistocerca americana, assembly GCF_021461395.2. NCBI lineage: Eukaryota > Metazoa > Arthropoda > Insecta > Orthoptera > Acrididae > Schistocerca > Schistocerca americana. The sequence goes on from NC_060122.1 coordinate 628,233,917, forward strand.
CGGGGGACACTTGGGATGTGCTCGATGTCTCTCGCATCCCTGCGTCCGTCCCCCCACAGTGATGCCCTTTGGCACCAGCCTCAAGCTGTGTGACGGATGCCGACGCAGCCTGGAGCTGTGAGCGAAGGGTCGCCAACTCAGCTCACATCTGTACATAGCAATCGCTGTTCCTATCCATTATTACAGTCGCTCCCGTCTGAAGCTCGTAAAAATATGCAACAAACGAACGGTGTACTCGACTTATTAGCAGTAGGACTTCGAAGTGTGCTCTCACTAACAGTCTAAACGACACTGAGCTATACCAACAAAAACAAAAGCCTGTACGGTACGAGGGTCGATAGCAACGGCGATACTGCACGCTACACTGTTGTTAAAATGAATGCTTGTGCCTAGTAGGCACTCGAACGAGCAAGAAATTACAAAAATAATCTAGCAACTATGGAGGTATCTCTAAATAAATAAGTCGCTCCTTATGGAAGCTCGTAAACATATACAACAACTACATTACAATTACGTATATCGTTTATTTTTCCGTCACACTTGTACTTTTTATACAGAGTGACTGATTCCGATCGCCTCTGATCATTTTCTGCTCTACGTAATTGTCTAAGAAAGCCGTCATGTCTGTATCGGAAGAATACTTCACAGTTCCAGTACCTACACTATGGGTTGCTTACGCAACTAAACATACTGACGGGAAAAAAAACAATAGCACCACGAAGAAGGTATTGTGCGACATAAACGAAAGTTCATAGGCGTGTTTCTAGATCGAAAATATGACTTCGATTCAAATTTCGCACCGGTCACTTAAGAGGAAGCAAATCAGGTTTGCTTTAAGTATACAGTGTAGCGATCGGGACCGTTAGTTGCCTTTGAGATTGGACGTGGTGAGTTGATATTAGTCAAGAATGCCTTCAAGGCGACAAAGATGCTATTGTCAACATCTCACTGAGTTTGAAAGAGGCTGTGTAACAGGACAACGCGAAGCTGGATTGCTAGAATGTAGCCACTGTACATGATTGTTGGCAGCGGTGGTCACGAGATTGTACAGATGCAAGAAGACACGTGACACTACCGAGAGGGTAGACTATCGTGTTCGGCGTATGGCGCGACGCATCGTAATGCATCTGCAGGAGTAATGTGGGCAGCGGAGGACACAACAGTGACACAACGAACTGTTACAAATCAGTTGCTTCTGCGAGAGCTCCAAGCTAGATGCCCTAGAGCGTGCAATCCAGTGATCCCAAACCACCGGCATTCATGTCAGTGTTGTGAATCGAGAGGTCGTTGGAGGGCACGGTGGAAGTTTGTTGTGATTTATTTGGAAATTTGTGGTAAGGACTATGGGACCAAACTGCTCAGGTAATCAGTCCCTAGGCTTACACACTACTTAATCTAACCGCAACTAACTTACGCTAAGGACAACAAACACACCTATGCTCGAGGGACGACTCGAAACTCCGACGACGGCAGACGTACGAATCGTGACAAGGTGCCCCTGACCGCACGGCCACCCCGCGCGGCTGTTGTGATTTATGATGAAAGCTGAATCTGCCTCCATGACAGTGATGGTCGCGTGTTGGTTAAAATGAGGCCAGTCGATTGCCTGCAAACATCGTGTCAGCACGCTGGACCTACACCTGGTTTTGTATGACAGGAGGAACACTTTCATGGTGGTTCCACGCACCCTGCCTGATAATTTACACGTCAGCCTGGTAATTCGACCTGTTGTGATGCCATTCATGAACAGCATTCCAGGGAATGTTTCCTAACAGGATAATGCCCGCCGACATACCGCTGTTGGAAGCAACATGCTCTACAAAAATGTTCAAATGTGTGTGAAATCTTATTGGACTTAACTGCTAAGGTTATCAGTCCCTAAGCTTACACACTACTTAACCTAAATTATCCTAAGGACAAACACACACACCAATGCCCGAGGGAGGACTCGAACCTCCACCGGGACCAGCCGCACAGCATGCTCTACAGAGTGCCGACATATTGCATCGGCCTGCTCGGTCACCCGGTCACTCTCCAATCGATCACGTATAGTACATCATGAGACAAGAACTCCAGCATCATCCAAGAACAGCATTAACCATCCCAACCAAGTGCAAGAGGCATGGAACTCCAGTACCACAAACTGAAATACGACTCCTGCACAACACAATGCATGCAGGTTGGCATTCTTGTATTCAACATTTGGTGATTACAATGATTATTAATGCATCAGAATTTCACATTTTCAATTTCTTAATTTGCGCTTACACTAACCTGTTTTCTTTTCAATGTTAATCACTTGCCTGTGGTAAGTAGTGTTTAAATACATGCAAGTTTTCGGTAACACACGACACCCCCAGTGGCACCTTTACATTGGCATACTGATTGCCTGCGGGCGCCGGATGGATCCGAGCTTTCACGATGTCTGTCAGCAAGATAGCGCCCGCCCGCATATGGCAAGAGTTTCTACTGCTTGTCTTCATGCTTGCCAAATAATTCATTAGCCAGAGAGGTCGCCGAATCTCTCCCTGGTTGAGAACATTTGGAACATTATGGGCAGAGCGCTTGAAGCAGGTCGGGATTTTGACCATCTAACGTGCCAATTGGACAGAATATGACACGCTGACCCTCAGGAGCATGTCCGACAGTTATGTCACTCAGAATAGCCAGAATAACTGCTTGCATAACGGCCAGAGGGAAAGGAACGCGTTATGGATATGGTCAATTTTTGGAAAATGGTTCAAATAGCTCTGAGCACTATGGAACTTAACACCTGACGTCATCAGTCCCCTAGAACTTAAAACTACTTAAACCTAACTAACCTGAGAACATCACACACATCCATGCCCGAGGCAGGATTCGAACCTGTGACCATGGCAGTCACGCGGTTCAGGACTGAAGCGCCTAGAACCGCTCGGCCACACCGGCCGGCTCAATATGTGGAGCTCTCTCTCTTGAATACGTGATCCTATTTCTCTGAAATTGTAATCATTTATTTGCCTGCACAAGTATGTCACATATGTTGATTTCCGTTCCATTTGTTTAATTCCTTCGTGGTGTGACGTATTTTCTTTCTGGTCTTTGAGATTATTTAACAAAGTGAAGTACGTGTTGCAATCTGAACAATGCCCAATCGTTTACTAGCAGCCTCGTCGCTGTCAGAGACCGGCCAATGTGGCTTTTGAACAAGAAGACACTGTCGCTATACCGTTACGACGAAAACACACGCAGCGATTGCGAGCTTTACTGGCGACAAGTGGCTGTTGTGAATCTGGACACGAGGAGCGAAGCGATCACTTTTAGCTGGCAGTACGAGGCGGGGCTGCTGAAAACTGTTTTAATCAAGCCGACCGGCGCCAATTGTTATCGAACCCGAAGCGGACACCGCAGCGCAGCGCTCCGCTCCGCCGCACCTACGTAAATCCAGCTCCGTGTTCCGGGAGAGGCGGCAGGGTGTGAAGAGGGGTCGCTGGGATACGCGCTCACCCCCACCCACCCCTACGAGCGGTGACGTAGGAGGTGTGAGGGCGGCAGTGGTGCTGCTGGTGGGCAGAGGTGGGTGGGGGGAGGGGGGAAGGGGGAATACGATAGACGCGGTGTCGGATTTATCGAGATCGCTGCTCCGTCCCCGCGTCCTACACTGCTGCCGCCTGCTAGCGCCGTTAAATTATTCGTGCTTCATAAGCGTAAATCCACTGCAGGCAAGCGCAGGCAGTGCGGCCAATAGGCCGCGGCTCGCCCCGGCGATTTCGCCGGTCGCAGCCACTCGCTTCAGCCTCCGCGCGACGCTATTCGATTTGTCACCGTTCCGAGCCACTGCGCATCGGCAGAAAATTTAAGGGCCCCGCGCGACACCCACATACCGTGTGTATACCTGTGTGTATTTTCAGATTAGCGAAAATATTGTTATCGCATTTCCCACATGAATTTTTGAGCAAGACGGTTGAGCTCTGGAGAGAAAAAAAACTACGTGCTTAGTACGTGGTAGCACTTTAAGTCTACTAGATTCGACTGGTTCCAGTCCAAATTACTAGCTTCGTATTTCATGATGCGATAGCTCATACAGTTAAAATTTCACGTTATTCGTTTTGCACCACAGGAGAAATGTCTCTTCTAGATTTTGTCTATGAATGACGTTGTTGTTGTTGTTGTGGTCTTCAGTCCGGAGACGTGTTTTACGGAGCTCTCCATGCTACTCTGTCCTGTGAAAGCTTCTTCAACTCCCAGTACCTACTGCAACCTACATCCTTCTGAATCTGCTTAGTGTATTCATCTCTTGGTCTCCCTCTACGATGTTTACCCTCCACGCTGCCCTCCAGTACTAAATTGGTGATCCCTTGGTGCCTCAGAACATGTTCTACCAACCGATCCCTTCTTCTAGTCAAGTTGTGCCACAAATTTCTCCCCAGTTCTATTCAGTACCCCCTCATTAGTTATGTGATCTAGCCATCTAATTTTCAGCGTTCTTCTGTAGCACCACATTTCGAAATCTTCTATTATCTTTTTGTCTATACTATTTATCGTCCACGTTTTACTTCCTTACATGGCTACACTCCATACAAATACTTTCAGAAACGACTTCCTGACACTTAAATCTATACTCGATGTTAACAAATTTCCCTTCTTCAGAAACGCTTTCCCTGTCATTGCCAGTAAACATTATATATCCTCTCTACTTCGACCATCCTCAGTTACTTTGCTCCCCAGATGGCAAAACTCATTTACTACTTTAAGCGTCTCGTTTCCTAATCTAATTCCCACAGCATCACCCGACTTAATTCGACTACATTCCATTATTCTCGTTTTCTTTTGTTGATGTTAATCATATATCTTCCTTTCAAGACACTGTGTATTCCGTTTCAGCTGCTTTTCCAGGTCCATTGCTGTCTCTGACCGAATTACAATGTCATCGGTGAACCTCAAGGTTTTTATTTCCTCTCCATGGATTTTAATTCCTACTACAAATTTTTCTTTGTTTCCCTTACTGCTTGCTCAATATAAAGATTGAATAACATCGGGGATAGGCTACAACCCTGTCTCCCTTTCCAACCACTGCTTCCCTTTCATGTCCCTCGTTTCTTATAAATGCCATCTGGTTTCTGTACAAATTGTAAACAACCCTTCGCTCCCTATATTTTACCCCTGCCTCCTTCAGAATTTGAAAGAGAGTATTCCAGTCAACATTGCCAAAAGCTTTCTCTAAGTCTACAAATGCTAGAAATGTAGGTTTGCCTTTCCTTAATCTGTCTTCTAAGATAAGTCGTAGGGTCAGTATTTCCTCACGTGTTCCAACATTTCTAGGGAATCCAAACTGATATACCCCGAGGTCGGCTTCTACTAGTTTTTCCATTCGTCTGTAAAGAATTCGTGTTAGTATTTTGCAATCGTGGCTTATTAAACTGATAGTTCGGTAATTATGAATGACGTAACGTTTAATAATAATGAATGTCGTAACATTAAACGTGTCCGGGATCATAATTACAGTAGACAATGTGATTTTTCGTTTTGATCGCTGTTTTCATTGTGTAAGCTTTACGATTTTACCTTTTTTCAGACTCATTGCGTCTACAGTAGTTATCATTAATTGAAATATCAAACAACCAGTTGTACAAAAGAAATTTTATTTTATTATATGGATTCAAGCACCTAGTGTCCAGCTTCAGGGGGTTATAATTATCCCACTATTTTATTTTTTACGCTCCGAAATAGTGTGATAGCTGTAACCTTCTGCAGAAGATCACTAGATTGATGAAACAAGTTAAGGAAATAAAATTTCTCCCGTGCAGCTGATTGAAGATTACTTCAATAAATACAAATATTATTGCTGAAGATAAATAAATTACCGAACCTGTCAAATAATAGGATACAGTTCTACCGCGCACAAAAGGCTACATGGATATGTCTGTAAAAGGGAGACGTACCATAGCAAGAGGACATCGACAAACAGTATCTCGTCAAAAACGTACATTGTGCAAGAGTACTATGGACTTGTGTCACTGTGACTTAGACCGTCTGAAGTAAATTAAACCGTTAGCTGATGTTACTGCTGACACTCTTTCCATTACAACATCCAAACGTTTTACGAACCGCCTTCATAACCTAATTCATATACTTCGTCCCACTTTAAGACCATTTAGCAACAACAGCGGGGCACTGGCACAATACAGTACGTGCTTCGTGTTTCGTGCAGATAGAGTTCAGCTGTGGTTACCGCCGGTTCGAGAACATTTTTTTACACACAAGTGACGTATCATTTGCCATTGCCTCCCTCCGTCCATCATGCATTGGTTACGTTTCTTGCGACGGTTAACAGGCAGGTGCATCACACTATGTCAGTGAAATGTTGCGACAACTTGAAACGTACATAGGCAAAAAGTTTAAACTGCACTCGGGTTCATCGAGATAATGTGGCGGAATATGGGTCAGATACAGTGTGCTGTCTAGCCGTCTTAAGATGGTGGCAACAGTTTTACCAATACGTGGGTGACGCTGATCAGGAAGGATGGCCATCGGTATCGACCACAGACGAAAACGTACGGGCAATGTAAGAACCAATTCAAAGAAGAGGACTTTCCTTGACGAAGGAATCAATTTCCTTCGTCGAAGAAATGAGCGATGGTAGAACTTGCGGAGCGTTTCTTACAGAGGCGCAGTGACTATGTTAACATTAGTCATTTTCTGTGGCACTTTGAAGTGTGGTGCTGTGTTCAATAAAAGTCTGCCATAATATTATTTATCTTACTTTTTGAAGTCCCCTAGTAGTGTTAGGTAGACATCGATATTCTGTAGCAATAAATAAAATATATAAATGTCATAAGACATACTACACACTGTTACGACAGTCAAACCACTTTGACTGCAGCTCTTGGTCTAATGTCTAGCGTAGCTGCCTCTGGAACACGGGATCCTGGGTTCGATTCCCGGCCGGGTCGGCGATTTTCTCCGCCCGGGGACTGGGTGTTTGTGTGGTCGTCATCATTCGAGAAAGTGGAGAGTCTGGACTGTGAAACGATTGGGAATATCTTCGAACTACTGTAATGTGCATGATATAATAAAAACAGCTGTAAGTTCTGCTTATGAGTTAGTAAAGCCTACATTTATGTTAACTGCGGATGAAACAACAATACAATAGCTCCACTAGACTTTTCGACGCATATTTTTCATGGGTGTGTGAGTTTTCAGATTGCTGTAAAGTACTGTTGCTTTGTAGAATGAAATTTTGAGTAAAGACTGGAGCTCTGACATAACCAATGGTGCTTATGCCTAATTGTGTTCTACTTGTTTAGTCGAAATTATTGCCACTGGAATTCACGGAACGATAGCGCATGTTAGTATGAATACTCGTTAAAGTATCATCATCGTCATCATCATCATCACCCATCAGGTTTTCACTGTCCTTAAAGTTACCGTATCAAGTCACCCCTGTATGACCTGTGTTGTCATCCGCCTACTTATCATCCACTAGCCAGAAGATATCTTCTTCTTCTTCAAAGAACGCTGACAGTCAGCAGCATGATTGGTTGTTTGCTCATGGATTTTCTGAAAAGCGATTCTGAGCTCAATGCAGACCACACGCTTACGTTCTTTAGGCAGGGTAAACTTCTAATTCGTGGACCACGTTTGCTATCAGTCTTTCCTTGAAATATTAGTAGCAAAAGTTGTATTGATGTTTGCGCATTACAGAGCCAGTGTATTCGAGTTTTCTTCTCTTGATGGTACTGAGAATTTTGTAAATGCTTGTTCAATGCCGCAGTATAGCCAAGTTTGTGCCTTTATCTGTCGATGGTATCCTTAGCATCCTCTGATACATGCAAATTTCTAATGCCTGCATTTCTTACACAGTAATGCGGTAAGTGTCTATGACTCGAATCCTTAGAGTAGGAGACTGAACATGTAGCTTCGCAGCAGTCGAGTGCGAAGTGTAATACTTATGTCACAGCTTGTCAGAATCTCTTTCATTCTCTTTAAAGAACTGCTAACCTGTTCAGTTCTGCAGCCAATCTGTTGTCGGAAGTCCCAGTAATCGTTTATTTGTTTTGATTTCTTTAATTTTATATAATGGAACTACTTCGATTTTATCATTACTAAGGGCTTGGGTGCTCTGCAATTTATTTTGGTTTTGTGCTGACAAACATCCACTATGGCTTCCTGATGTTTAAGCCTAACCCCAGAGCAGAGGTTCCTTCAGTTACTGTGTTTAGTGGTGTCTTGCACATGTTCCCGACTGGTCACAAGTAGAAAGAGTTTTTGGAATAAGAACTGGACCCAGGTATGCTGTATTGATTGTTATTATCAGTGTGATTGGCCAGATTCAACATTTGGTCATTTACAAACGCTTATCTCAAGCACAAAAATAGTACACTATTGCACATGGAGACGTAACCATGTACACTGTGCAATAGTGTATTGTTTTTGTGACACATATGCACAGAAGTAAAACTTATTAATGTCGCCATGTACCAGCGATTTGTTATAATGTAAAATGAAACTGGGAGCTTAGAGATACGTGCATGAAAATAACCAAAGGTTAATACTGGCCAATCGCATAGATAGTAAGAATACAGTCTACCTGGACCATGGTTTCATACTCAGAACACGCTGAGACTCTGGACACCCACAAAAGTAAAATTTTAAGACAGAGTTATCAACAGATCTGATATTATTGATGATAACTACATTAACAGCCACTTCTTCATATTTTCCTTCAAGAGCATCTCGGGACATATTTTCAGAAGAGATCCAGAATGAGATTTTCACTCAGCAGCGGAGTGTGCGTTGACATTAAACTTCCTGGCAGATTAAAAAGGTGTGCCCGACAGATATTCTAACTCGGGACCTTTGCTTATAGCGAGAAATTGCTCTACCATCTGCGCTACCCAAGCAACTCACGATCCGTCCTCACAGCTTTCTGACAATACCTCGTCTTCTACTTTTCCAACTTTACAGAAGCTCTCCTGCGAACCTTGCAGAACTAGCACTCCTGAAAGGAAGGATGTTGCGGAGACATGGCTTTTGAGGCACACAGTTTCAGTCTACCAGGAAGTTTCATATCAGGGCACACTCCGCTACAGAGTGAAAATCTAATCCTGGAAACATCCCCCAGGCTGTGGCTAAGCCACGTCTCCGCAATATCCTTTCTTCCGGGAGTGCTAATTCTGCAAGGTTCGCACAAGAACTTCTGTGAAATTTGGAATGTAGGAGACGAGGTACTGGCGGAATTAAAGCTGTGAGGACGGGTCGTGAGTCGCGCTTGGGTAGCTCAGTTGATAGAGCACTTGCCCGCGAAAGGCGAAGGTCCCGATTTCGAGTCTCGGTTAGGCACATAGTTTTAATCTGCTAGGAGGTTTCATTTCAGAAGAGATATTACAAAATAAGGCAGAGAGAATGCAGTCTCGCTGAACTTTCTTGATCGATAGTTCTTCTGACAGCTGACCATCGAACCACATAGTAGCACTTCGGTTCTAGTACATGCCTCCAATCAATCCGATGACGAAACCGCCCAGCCGCAGTTCACATAACATATGTATTAATGTTTCATTCTTTTCATACCCCTTGACTTACATACGGTCTGCTGTGTTGCTTCTACTGTTTCTGGTGCACCGTATCTTCCGGAGGCAACGTTCATAACAGTTGGGCATTGTCACACTGACAAAGCGAAGTTTACGACTTGAGCGTCCGTGTGTTTAGAATTGTCAAGTGTGATTCGACTGAACCAGTTGCTAGAGTGGGCTGAAATGGAACAATCTGAGATAGTCAATTTGTAATGAGAGTGAGAATATCAGAGAATTCAGAAGAAAGGGTGTAAATAAGAAGATATGTACAAGTTTGAATGTAGATTTATGCAGGTCAGTTGTTAAAGCTTGATATACGCACGCGCTTGATGAGATACAGTAAGAAAAGAGTCTGCGTGATATCAGATAGTTAAAAACAAGTATGTGTTGTTGAGTAACATTTTTAAGATGATTTTTACACAGTTGTTAGTTTTTTTCATAACGGATGAAAATTTATTTTATTTTTGGTTATATAAAACTGTTATGCTTCGATTAAAGTAATTTTGTGATTGGCAACCTGCAATGGCGAGAGGGACGTGGAGGAGGGGGTTGAGGGGGGGGGGGCAGTGTTTCCTGGATGCTGCCAGCCACACTAGACAAGGCTCTGTATGTACCGGCAGAACATATAACAAAGCGAGTTCATGGCGTTTGAGAGAGTGCGGTGATTGACTAGTGGCTGCCCGCTGCTGCTGAAGTTGCTGAAACATCAATTACATATTGTATTTTAATCAGAGGACAGGAAAAGGCAACCAGCTTTTTATGTGAGTAGAGTACCCGAGAAAAGCAAATCCATTAGATAAAGGTCCGGCCAAATAGGAGATATTTTGTCTGGGACTAAAAACGGGTGAGTAACTTGTAGATTAAAAAAAATTGCTTGCACGATTACATATGAAAATACTCGTGAGGAAACAGTTTGTAAGACCTCGTCCACAGGATGCTTTCTTCAAATACGTTTCTCTGAAGTTACGCTTCAGCTGTCAAGAAGTATTAAAATCTGTAACTTCTATTGGACCTCAGATTCAAAAACTTGAGAATACAATACATGTTAGAGAAAAAGGTGTATAAACTGCCTTCAGGCCTGTTGCTGAAAACTCTGTAGGAAATAAGAATAATCGAAATTACTATATAAATGTGAAAAGCAAGAAATTAGGTCGTAATATGACTGTAACAGTCCATGTCCTGCACTCGAATGTCGGCTACTTGAGAATCTACGACATTGTAGACAGGAGCCAGTAGAATGCTTCTACCATAGCATTAACGAGACAGAGAAGGGGTACCAGGGAAGATGGAATGAAAGTACGATGACCGACTACTGTTGGATCTTGCAGAGGAACAGTAAGGATGAGGGTTCTACGTAAAATCAATAAAAAGGTCGTTTGGAAATTAATTTTAACAAGCTAATGATAATTTTGCTGAGGCAACCGTTGGAATAGTTTTAGTGCAGTAAGTACATAAAACAGTGATTCAGTAGTTACTTGAAACACAGATATTGATTGAAATTTTATGTTAAAATTTATGCTTCAGTTACTTAGGTCTTTAAGATATGAAATACCATTTTGTGAAAAATTCTGATGTGGCAGAGCGAAATAAAAGTAATTTTCAGAAGCAGTATTGCAAATTGAATCGGGAGTATTCGGTTTTGAGAAATCATCTCACAAAAATTTTAAAATGTAGGATTGCTTGATTGTGGTACTATTGGAGTTTAATTTAAGCTGTAGTGATCTTCATCGAGAATATTCCAAAATGGCTCCAAGCAGTGTGAAGTTAGTCTTGTAAAGCATTATTTTGAATTCGGAGTGAAATTTGTTAGGGCTGAAACTGTGGTGTAATAAGATTACTTTAATTATTAGATATAAACGAATCACATCGGTCGGAAGATCGGAAAGGGGACATGGAATTGACACAAACAGCACGGTGGCAGCTCTTGACCCATCCCTTGTTTGCGTGTACGTGGTTTTTACACTCCAGCTACCAAATTTCCGATTGCCTGAATTTCATTGTGAGCGCTAATAACAGTCAAACTAGAGCTACCTCCGTTTCATTTTAATTACACTCATAACTATGTCGGCCACTCCAATCTTCTCCCTGTTCTATACGTTTGTTTTTCTGCCTCTGGTAATGATTCGGAACACACATACCTTCATTTCTCGCTGAGCATTTGCTGGTTTTTAATTATTCTCGCATTAAGGATTTTTGTGTATCTGCCGTAAGTTAAACGTTCTAATTCAAGCTCACTATAAATGTTCGGGACGCCACAAGAATCCCTTCCAACATTGGGAACACTGAAGAGCAGGTTGAAATATTTTACAAATTTACATCACCTTACAGAATAGTATTCTGAGATACCCTCTGGTAAGCTAGCAGCACTCAGTGCACAACAGAAAGTGATTCCTAACATGTGTGAAATTTACACACTTGCATCTTGCAGGCAGTTGTTGAGGTAAATAAGAATCTAAACCACAGCTTCACAGTCATTCATGCATTACATCTATAAATAAAGCTACATTCTCTACATCATTATGAAGTGCACTGCAGACGTAACTTTCTCTTTTATCAGTTGTTAGGCTTTCTTCGCAGTCAATAAAGTACGAAGGTAGCAAGGGTAAGTAAGTGCGAGAACGATTAGTCATCCTAACAACTCTTACACCCAAGCTACCGACAGGAATTATATATGGATGGATGGAAAAGAAAACTGACAGTTGTCAGACGACGATCAGTTTGGCTTCAGGAAATGTAAGCGCACCAGAAAGGTATCTCTGACGTTGCGCTCGCTGGTTGAAACACGATTTATGAAAAATCGAGCCATTTTTATAGTATTTATTGACCTAGAAATAGCTTTCGACAACGATATTCAAAATTCTCAGAAAAATAGCAGCAAACTTTAATGAAAGACGGGTAACATACACTACGTAAACACTGGAATACTAAGAAACTAATGCTTGGATTACAAACGATATAAGAGTGGAATGTAGCCTTTCACCCCTAATGTTCAGTCTATACATCGAATAAGCAATATCGGAAATAAAAGAAAGGTTCGTGGGTGAGATTAAAATTCTGGGTGAAAGGATTTCTGTTAGAAGATTATATTAAAACTTACCATCGAGATAGAAGGGGAGAACGCAATCGTGTGATGAGGAGGAATTATAAATAAATTAGCCTCTAGCTGCAAGGATGATTTTCAGTTTCTTTATTGCAATATTGATATCGGGACTAGCAGCCACATCTTCAGACACGCCTATTCTCATTAACAGATTTTAATCCATGACAACTGGGCACATGTAGCAAGAATACTGTTTTGTTATGTTTCGGGACCATTTTAGAATAATGTGTCACCCTGATATATCATAAGGATTTGACTTTGTTCTTAATGTCATTACACTTTAAATGGCTCTTAATACAAAATGTAAACTAGTTGTCAACATTATATCACGACACTTATGTTAGGAAATATTGTTATATTAATGTTTTGCCCGTCTTTACGACTAATTATAATTTCACGTACAGTTTGACTTGAGCATAATAATGTTAATTTGGGTTAATAAATCTGAGAATATGCTAGTAATGCTGTTGCTTCATATACGTACTACTGTAAGGTAACATTGAAAAAACCGAGCGAGGTGGCGCAGTGGTTAGACACTGGACTCGCATTCGGGAGGACGACGGTTCAATCCCACGTCCGGCCATCCTCATTTCGGTTTTCCGTGATTTCCCTAAATCACTCCAGGCAAATACCGGGATGGTTCCTCTGAAAGGGCACGGCCGACTTCCTTCCCCATCCTTCCCTCATCCGATGAGACCGATGACCACGCTGTCTGGTCTCCTTCCCCAACCAACCAACCAACCAACATTGTAAAAAGAAGGTGAACTCGTGCTGGTAATCCCGAAATCGATAATGCAATAAAAATTAAGGACCATCCTTGAAGCCAGAGGCTAATTCATTTGTAGTTTCAGTTGTACAACACCCTGATGACATTCATGACGGCCTCAAAGTGAGAAGGACTTGTTGAATGGAACTTAGAGTATAACGACCACACGCTGAGGATTGTGAGTAAACCAAAGAAAGACAGAAGTAATGTAGCGGGTCATAAATGAGATTAACAATTAATTTAGCACCAAAAGTGCTGACCAAGACGTACAAGGAGAAAGGCAATTCTGTTACCTTGGAAACAAAATAACCCACGACGGACGAAGCAAGGAGGACATAAAAGCAGACTAACATAGACAAAGAGGACATTCCTGGCCCAGAGAAATCCACTCATATCAAAAATAGGCCTTAGTCTGAAAGGCATTTCTGGGAATGTACGTTTGGAACACAGCATTGCGTGGTAGTGAGATATGGACGGTAGTGAAACGAGAATCGAAGCGTCTGAGATGTGAAACTACAAAAGAATGTTGAAAATCAGATGCACTGATAATTTAAAGAATGAGGAGGCTGTATGTATAATCGGCGAAGAAAGTAACATATGGAAAACACTGACAAGAAGAATGGACATGATGATAGGACATCTGTTAAGACGTAACTTCCACGGCACTAGAAGGAATTGTGGATGGTAAAAACTATAGGGAAGAGAGAAATTGAAATATAAATAATTGATGATGTCGAATGGAAGTGCTACTGACACGAAGAAGATAACGAAGGGGAGAAATTCGTTCAGGGTTCTTCAAATCAGTCGGAAGACTGATGAGTCAAAGGAACAGAAAGTTCTACATACGCGGCATATAGTGCCGAATATGCAACCAATCTTCTGTTGGATGTATATAGCCCAAACGCAATGCGACGACTATATGATGTTATATTATCACGAAGTTTGTGAACTATTGTGTATCGTGTATTGAACCGCGGACCTATGAACGACGGAGAGCTTACGTCCCGCCGTAGCCCTCAGTGGTACACAACCCCACAACAGGCCACAGCAGTGGACTACGCGTACGTGGAGACAATTTTTGCGCAGCAATCCCCGACATAATGTAACTGAGGTGGAATAAGGGTTAACTAGCTTACTGATATTTTGAACTATATTTTAACCAGGACGAGAAGATCTCTAGTAGTGTAGTATTGGCATAATGGCGGAAACGCTTGCAGGACTTGACTTAACGATGGGAGAGCCATCTAGACTACTCAAAATGATGAAACAAGTTCTTTAATGCTGACCGTTCGTTAGGAGAAAATTATAGCCAAAACAAACATACGCAAGATTGAGACTCTGAGGCAGATGATACGAAGCTCAGACGAACTAACTGGGAAAAGCAGGAACCAGGTTTCTCAACCGATCCCAGGGGTGAAACGTTAATGATGATATGAAAGGCTTATTTCAAAAGTGGTACAAGTCCATTACCTCTACTTTTCTGTCTATAATGCTTCTGAAATTAATGAGCCAAACAAACAGAAGGAAAGGTTCATCTGTACCAAGAAGCCATATGCTTGAATTTTTCTAGTATCTCAACTGCAGATTCTTCAGGGCTCATTTAACTTTAGGACACTGTATCTCAATATGAACAAAAATGGACTTGTACCACTATTGAAATAAGCCCTTCGTATTTTTATCGTACTGTGAATATTCAGCACTGTGTTCATAGTGTATGGCATGTCCTTACAAACGCTGCAGAGAGCCACAGTTTTGGTCACCTTATTCCTGTCCGGAGTAGCAACGTTACAATCCTTAAGAGTCTCTTTAGAATGCCTATTACGAATAATAAGTCTCCCGATCACGAAACTGAAACACCATTTTTGGACTTTGGCCGTGTATACACTGAAACATACAACTGACATTGTGTTAATTTTTGTTATCAGTAAATGGGAAGAGAAAGGCAACTAGAGTTCCAGGTTTTTACCACCCCTAGTCTTACTGGTAATCATGACTGACAGTAGATCCTCATTACAGACACTGACCTGTACTGAGTGTCTCAAGACTGGTTATCAATTATTACAGCCCACGTTAAAAGTTAACCTTTAAAATTTAGACCTCTGGATAGGACAAAATTCCGTGGCGCACCCCATAGAACTACGGTACCCCAAAAAAAGTCGCAACAAACTATCATTAACCTGAGACTGCGGTAGTTTGTGAGCCAACTACATTATCTCAATGGGCTGAACATTCAAGGAAACCTCTACAGAATTCCGCTAAAATGTTGAAAAGTACCGGCAAAGACGCTCTAATGTTACACAACAGAAATAAACATAAAATGTGGGCGCAAAACACATGACTAAGTGAGCTATATTGCCACTAACCTTACATTCGAACAAATAGCTGTCAGGCGACAATTAGTCCGCAGCTCGTGGTCGTGCGGTAGCGTTCTCGCTTCCCACGCCCGTTCCCGGGTTTGATTCCCGGCGGGGTCAGGGATTTTCTCTGCCTCGGATGACTGGGTGTTGTGTGATGTCCTTAGGTTAGTTAGGTTTAAGTAGTTCTTAGTTCTAGGGGACTTATGACCATAGATGTTAAGTCCCATAGTGCTCAGAGCCATTTGAACCATTTTTCAGGCGACAATCCAGAATGTCTGACAGTTTCGCTCAGCAGTCTGTGTCGTTTAATGCGAGGATATAACAACAAAGAATTTTATTAGGCGAGCTTTGTTAACAAGGTAAAGCAGGCTTATACAGGCCGTATGCGGCCCGCAATTGGTCTGATGCCCACTCATCCCCTTTCACCGACCATTCTTGCTTTTCTCACGGCACATTATCTTCGAACTTTCCCAACAAGCTTTCGCGGGAACAAGAGCTGCATGAGGCCCTGCAGGGAGCGACCGTATTTCATCATAGGTGGTTCGTGTAGTCTACGGTACAAACCTTGCGAAAGTGAGCTTCATCGGTCTACTCATTAAAGCGACCAACTTTCGTGACGAAGGAAATCACAATTTACGTACTTAAGTGAACTTGTAAGCATTTACTTCAGAATCATCGGGATTTATAAGAAATCGACAATGTCCCTGAGTGAATTACGTACCGATATATGGCCAGAGGTAGAAGCATATAATGCTAGAGATTATAACAGAACAGAACTACTTCAGTTTCAAGAAAGAGTCCTATCTGCAAAAAGATGACCTACCAATGGGCTCATCCATCAGTGGTTTACTTGCAAACGCATTTCTAAACCACATTAAAAACAAAATATTCAATGAAATCAAACATCCAAAACTGTACAAAATTATATACTGGTACCGACATGTAGATGACACCATTTGCTTGATTGATGAAACAGATACCCGAATAAAAGAATTACACAGTGACATAAATACAGTTCACATAAAAATAAAATTCACCATTGAGACCGAAAAGAAAATGAAGCTTAATTTGTTAGATATTACCATACACAGAATCAACAACAAACATAATTTTGCAATTTTCAGGAAGCCTACAGCCACAAGTACAACCATTCACATCAACTCCAACCACCCACAAGCACACGAACTCTGAAGTTTCAGACACATGCTACACAGGTTCAACAGAACTCCACTGGAAAAACTCAACTACACACAGGAACTACAATACACCATATAGCCAGAGAGAGTGGGTACAACACACAAATGATAATCGAACTGAACAACAAAGTTAAAAAACAAATTAAAAGAGAACAAACCATCAACAAATCACCACCCACAACAGAAAACCAAGAACAAAAGCTCCAGACAAACACAAGATACCAGTAACAGCCTACAAAAAGTACAGCATGGCACACACTAACATACAGTAACAAAAACGTACACAGGGTGAGAAACATACTGAAGAAACAAGGGCTACAAATATCATTACGCACAAACAACACAGTACAGAAGAATGTAAGACCTAAGAACACCTGTGCAGACAAATTCTCCAAATCTGGAATATATCAGTTCACCTGCAGTTCACGCCAGTCGGTCTACATAGGCCAAACACGCAGAAATTTCAAAACGAGATACTCCGAAAACTTCAGAGCCCTAAGAAGTGATAGTACACACTCCACTTTTGCTGACCATCTAATAAGAAAACCACCACCCAAAAAACGTGGAGACTGATCTGAAGATCCTCAGAGAAAGCAACAGTCTCTATCAAAAACTGACAATAGAGGGTAACTACCACATGCAAAAAGCAATAACACAGGGAAAGGTTGTCCTGAATGAAAACACAATCCTGTGTAACAAAATACTCTTTGGAACTAAAACTATACAAAAATGACTCCCCACAAAGAAACATAAAAAACTGCTGTTTTCTTGGTTCTCAACCAAACTCTCTTTCCATCTCTCTCTCTCTCTCTCTCTCTCTCTCTCTCTCTCTCTCTCTCTCTCACACACACACACACACACACACACACACCACGCACACACACTCATTCAAAGTCAGCGCCATAACAAACACAAGACCAACGATGAACATGTGAGCAACGACAATAACACGACACCTCTCATTCAGTTTGTTGGCAGAAGTGTCTGTGGAGATAACAATTCGCCACATTTTGTGTAAGTGCGTGTGAGGTGAAGTAGTGAGCGGGAATTTGTGATAAACTGAGTGAAAGCAATGCACTAAATAGTAGCTGATTGAGACACCAACCAGGGACACGAAGCAGGACGGAAAATGTGAGTACAGAAACGTACGTAACCTCTACCCTCGAAACAGCTCTCCACAAATACGTAATAATTTTCTTCATGGCTAGTTTTCAGATGACATGCTGTCAAAAAAAATCGACCAAAACGATCACTAAAATCGATGTATAATAATACAGTTCACTTAGCGATGTAATTGTTCAGGTGAGTGTCGAAACAGAACGAAGCAAATTGCAAATATTGCATTTCTTAGGTCTACAGCAGTAAAATTGTTACAAATGTGATATTGTACTTTACAGTAATAAAAATTTCACCCACAGAAGGAGACACATTGGTGTCGAAACATGTCCGGGTAAATATAAAAAATAAGCTAACTGTCTTTTCATAAAGCTGACTTCCAAAACCACCCAGCCTATAATGCACTCATAAACATTGTGGAACATGATTGTTGTGGTGGTATATGAGTTACGGTGTTGGGAGGCATTACGTTGCACGGGTGCACTGACCTCCAAATCTTTCGACACGGCACACCCACATCTAAACGATGTCGTGACACTGTACTCGTTTCCCATCTGCGTCTATTCAGGCGTGCATTGCCCCTGACTTCACTTTTATGGGTGACAGTGGGCTATTGCATGGAACAGCGTAGGTGGATGAGCTCTTGGAGCGAGAGATTATTCAGCAAATCGACAGGGTTGCCCGTTACCTCGACTTGATCTCATTGAGCTTGACTGGAATGAGTTCGGGAGAGGTACTGCTGCACGTTCACATGTGCCAAGTACAAAACAGCAGCTGTGAAACGCTCTGGTAGAAGAATGGAGCGCCCTACCACAAGACGTGTTAATCAACCTTGCGTACAGCATGGGAACATCAGTGGCTTCATTACGGTCCGTGGTGATCACACACCCAGTTAACGAGCGTGTCCCGCATTATGTAAAGTCCAATGGACCATGAAGCCTCGTGGTGAATTCACTGTAATTATTGCCTTTCAATAAAAGTGAAATTTCTGTTCGTCTTATTGCGCATTTCTTTGTTTCCTTCTGTACTATACTGTAGTAGTTAATTCCATGTATGGTGCAAGTTCCGCCGGCCGCGGTGGTCTAGCGGTTCTAGGCGCTCAGTCCGGAACTGCGCGACTGCTACGGTCGCAGGTTCGAATCCTGCCTCGGGCATGGATGTGTGTGATGTCCTTAGGTTGGTTAGGTTTAAGTAGTTCTAAGTTCTAGGGGACTGATGACCACAGATGTTAAGTCCCATAGTGCTCAGAGCCATTTGAACCATGTTTTTTTGCAAGTTCCATCGAACTGTGTTACTGGGCAGGGACGTAATGCAAAAATTACTATCGTCCTTAATGCTACGGCGTAAAGTCAAGCGGGGACACGACAGTCGGGAACGATAGAGCGGAGAGGGCTGTGACAATACGTCAGCCAATCGCACGCTGACCGACCCCTATCCAGGACGACAACGCCACGGCAGCGGCCTCTGTGCGAAGAGAACATAAGCACCGCGCCCGACTGGCTGTGGACCAGTTTCAAGACTAGTCATTTCGCTTGTACGGTATAGCACTGTCTGCTGTGTAGATATTTACTTACTGATTATCTCACCCTTTGCTTGTGACACATACATGTATTGCTCAAAGCTAAGTATTGCCAGTTACTTTTTTGTAATAAAACTCATCAACACGATTTGCTTGAATGGTTGCCTAGCGATTCGAGAAAGCAAGTTTCCTAGACACCCCATTTCCATGACCAGGCAGGATTCAACACTTGAGTTTTGCATTACAGTGTAATTTTATGGAGTCCTTGAGGAAGACAACAAGGATGAAAAAATTTGTGTAAAAATAACTACTATTATCTGAATTTTTTTTAGAAATACTGAAGTCATGCAAGTCCACTGTCAACATTACGTGCATATAAACTGTTTTATGATACATTTGTCTGCGTGTAACTGGAGCAGTCGTGCGGCCATAAAGAAATCATCTCGCAACCCTGTGTCGCCTGCTATAGAACGTTCTCTCTGATGTGGAACGTAATTAACATGATTACAAGCCTCCTACATGATTCGCCATCTTTAAGTTGTTATGGAAGTACATTGTGGAACACAATTAAAGGCCTACTTTCTCGAAACCCCATAAATCTCTCCCATTGCGCGCACAAGTTTGAAATTTCATTGAAAGGTGTCTACAACCTTCCTGTGTTATGGTGAAAAAACGAGGCAGTCTGCGACGCAACCCTCGGGCTCGGCAATGTTTCAAACAGCAACGAATGGACACATACGAAGAAAAGGCCAGAACTCAGAAATTCATGGGAGGTGTCAGGTGGCTCAGTGATCTCTCATAAGCACAACATTTCTCAAAAATTTTGTCGTACACTGCGTGTACATGTCACACGATGGGAAGATTGCCACACTTCTTGATGTCTCTTCAATGGAGGTCAGGACCATGACGCCGAGTTTTGAACTCAAGCGGTTGTTCTTATCGGTTGGCTGAGGAATATATTTATGGTGTACCGTCGCTAGGAACCGACACAAAAAGGCCTCTGGGGAAGGCATAAATGGTGTCAATAAAATCACCACTTCCCTTGGGGCTTGGATACACATTTCGCGGTCCAGAACGACAGTTCGCAGTGCGATGAAAGCAGGACGACGTTCTGACACAACTGACATCCTTCTGCACGATCGAACCCCTCTGTAAGTACATCGTGGGTCTGAAACCTCACCCAGTGTGACTGTGCCGTTTCGGAGTGTAGCACGACCGCAATTTTTGCCGCGGTGCGCAGTGTTGAGCCACTAGGGACCTTAAAACCATTCGATAAAATTTGAATGTGTAACGCGGGGAACTCAAACCAGTGTGACATGTCGACTATCTTACTGCCGTACTGTTTTTGCAGTGTACTTATGAACCTCAAATTAGCGTAATGGCGCTGTGATAGTTGCAGCGTACTTCATTTAATCGTTAGGACCTACACCGTCCACGTCACAGATAATTCGCGGCTAACGTGGGTAAGGAATTTAATATTTGCCTTGCTTTGACTGTTCCGCTAAAATCACTACCTTCAGGTAATTAAATATGTAACAGAACTCTTTGGCATTATATGTCGGGCTGTGGCATATCAGCTTAAATGCACACTGATTGATTGTCGTTCTATGTCCGTATCTTCACAGCAGTTTATTTCAGAGCTATGGTTGCCTGGAGAACTCTGCTCGATGACACGTCTCCTGTCGAGCTGTGACCCTATTATGGCTACTCACTAAAATCTGTTTACAAAATTTTCAACGAAATACAGTCAGTATTAGAACCATATAAGGAAAACAACTGGAACAACACAAATCTTTAAAAGTATATCCTACTGATGCAAACCAGCACGAAAAGCTGCTAAATTAATTTGAAATATCGGTATAAAAACATTTTTTTTCCACAAGTAAAGAACTGGTCCACCACTTGATTCACACAGTAAAAATAAACACCCCCTCTCATAACAGAGCCTAGTGGAACACGTGTAAGAGTAGCCCTGCCTTCTGCATAGACAGAAAAGCGGGAAGTCTGCACATCTGCTACAAAGAGCATACTGACGCTTTCAGACTGTACCACTATGACAAATGCACGGTAACCATACGTGCCGGAACAGACACACAGTAAATGTTATTACAACACACTAACTACTCCACACAGAAAACAACGGAAGGCAACTTGATGTGTTACAACTAGAAATACTGTTGCACAGAGATAACTTGTTGAAAAAAAAAGACTAAGGTGTCAGTCATAGTTTTTTCAGCTGTTTTAAAAGTTTTTTTTCTTCCTAACGATGCGTGAATACAACACCTCAGAAACACCTCTGGTATTGCCCGTAACATCTGTCATTAAATGGAAATGTTCCATTTATGTATTACAACGTTATAAATACGAATCGAAGCCTGCTGCTTCAGTTGAATATATTTACTGCGTTAGGCCTATTTCGGGTATAACTGCCATTGTCTAGCTGTGGGGACGTAATAGAATATTATCATCAACGGCTTAATTTTTTTGTATTTGTTATGGCTATAGAATGTGCTCTTACATCACGCTGCGTGCACAGAAGAACGTAAATATTTTTGTATTATCTCACAGAGAGAGAGAGAGAGAGAGAGAGAGAGAGAGAGAGAGAGAGAGAGAGAGAGAGAGAGAGACGACTCTATATACAAAGTATGCAACGTCTTTACAATTAGAAACTCTCTGAATTATTTTAATTTTGATCAAATACGATGTGTGCCTACAAATGTCTGTATGCATTTTAATACACCGAAGAGCGAAACAAACTGGTACGTCTGCCTAACATCGTGTAGGGCCCTCGCGAATACGCGGAAGTGTTGGAACACGACGTGGCATCTACTTTACTAATGTCTGTAGTAGTGGTGGAGGGAATTTCTACAAAGAATCCTGCATGGCTGTCCATGAAACCGTAACAGTATGACGAGTCAGAGATCTCTTCTCAACATACCGTAGCAAGACATCCCAGATATGCACAATAGTGTTCATGTCTGGAGAGTTTAGTGGCCAGCGCAAGTGTTTGAGCGGAAAAGAGTGTTCCTCGAGCCACTCTGTAGCAATTCTGGAAGTATGGTGTGTCGCATTGTTCTTCTGGAATTGCACAAGTCCGTCAGAACGCGCAATGGTCATGAATGGATGCACGATATCGCAGGGCCTGCGTTATTCAGATTACAATGCAAAGTTTCTTTGGACATGCATGCGTGTCAAAACGAACTTTCCGTCGAAATCAGAATAACACAGGCACTTACATATCGTATTTCTCTGCCGATACCGGGCAAGCGACTTTCTACTACAATGTCTGACCTGCACACGTAGTACATGTACGAGTCTAGGTCCTAGACGCATCGTTGACGACATATGGAAGTTTGGGTCTGCCGGTGAGTTGTGCACGGATAGCCAAATGGCAAGGCGACCGCTCGCGATAAGCGGGAAATCTGGGTTCGAGTCCCAATCCGGCACAAATTTTCATTGCCCTCATTCCACTCTATTGCTAACTGTTTTCATTATCAGCAATTGCGAACACATTTAATGAATGGATGCAGGTGATCAGACAGGACGCTTACGTACGTGTCACCCGTCGGAGTCGTATCTACACGTACCAGGAGTACCATATCACTGCCACTGCACACACCCCACTCCATTACAGAGCTTCCATCAGTTTGAACAGTTCTCTGCTGACATGCACGGTCCTTGGATTCAAAAGGTTCAAATGGCTCTGAGCACTACGGGACTTAACTTCTGAGGTCATCACCCCCCTAGAACATAGAAACACCTAAACCTAACTAACCTAAGGACATCACACACATTCATGCCCGAGGCAGGATTCGAACCAGCGATCGTAGCGGTCGCACGGTTCAAGACTGTGCTCCTTGGATTCCTGTAGTTGTCTTTATACCCGTACACGTCCATCCGCTCGATACAATTTAAAACGAGACTCGTCCGACCATGCAACATGTTACCAGTCATAAACAGTCCTATTTCGGTGTTGACAGGCCCAAGCGAGACGTAAAGCTTTGTGTCGTGTAGTCATCAAGGGTACATGAGTGGACCTTAGGCTCCGAAAGTCCATATCGATGCTGTTTCGTTGAACAGTTTGCAGCGTGACATTTATTGATGGCCCAGCATTGAAATCTGCAGCAATTTGCGGAAGTGTTGCACTTCTGTCACGTTGAACGATTCTATTCAGTCGTCGTTGGTCCCTTTTTGCAGGATCTTTTTCCGACCGCAGCGATGTCGGAGATTTGATGTTTTAGCGCATTTCTGACATTCACGATACACTCGTGAAATGGTCGTACGGGAAAATGCCCGCTTCATATCTACCTCGGAGATGCTGTGTCCAATCGCTAGTGTGCCGACTATAACACCACGTTCAAACTCACTTACATCTTGACAATCTGTCATTGTAGCAGCAGTAACCGATCTGACAACTGCGCCAGACACTTGTTGTCTTATACAGGCGTTGCCGACCGCAGCACCGTATTCTGTATGTTTAGATATCATTGTATTTGAATACGTATGCTTATACAACTTTCTTTGGCGTTCCAGTGCAAGTTTACAAGAACTTTTCGGTAAAAGCTTCTTAACCATTCCTGGAAACGGTAAGAAAACTTTTTGTTTAAGTTTTGAAAAAGTTGCAGCTACATTACTACGCAGTATGACATCTTGTAATATATATACTACTAGCGGACCCGACGGACGTTGTCCTGCATGATATTTCAAGCGATTAGGGTATTAAACAAAGTATGAAATGAAGGAAAAATAATATAATAATTTAATTATTCTTTATTTTGAAATAACATCAATTTTCCTGAGAACAATTCGTTATAATCAATAATGTTTGTTTAATTTTATCTTAATGCGAGTTGATGGACAATATTTTAGTTAATTCCTGAGGAGTATATATGAATAAACTTGTCGGTTTTCCAACGCGAGAACACACCACATATAATTGGCCATGTGAAAAGACCGGATTTTCTAGATCCAACCCACAAATCGACATTGTTTGACCTTGTGGCTTATTAATATTCATGGCAAATGCCAAGCGAATTGGAAATTGCAGACGTCTGAATGGATTGGGTGAGTCTGAAAGGATCATTGGGATTCGTGGCAGGAAAACGACTTCACCTTCAAATTTGCCGTTCAAAATTGTAGCTTCTAGAACATTGCCCATAATTTTTTTATGTCTAATCTTGTACCGTTGCATAGATTAGATGCATTTAAATTCCGAAGGAAAATGATGGGTTAGCCTATTTTTAATCGCAAGTTATGTGGTGGCATTCCTGGTAAATCCAGCGAATTCTAAAATTCAACACGATAGTTGACTGCTTCGTCAGGTTTGGTAACTGTGTCGATCGATTTGAACAATATCTCATTGCCGGGCAATGAGTGTTGTATTTTGAAGTTAATAGCGTCAACAAACGCTATTGTTCACGTGTTCTGAATATGTCGGTGACTCGTTGACGGGCCAGTCTCCGTCTCAATGCATTACCTCGAAGGCGTTCATTGCGTTGCTCTTCACTTTCATTAGCACGTCTGACTGCAGCCTGGTTTCTTAAATTTCCATTGTCCGTCAAGTGATCTTCTGCCGATCTCTTTAACCGACAGTTCTGTACTAATTGTGAATTCCGAGTCCGTCGACCAATATTTTTTCCTCGTCCACGAAGACGTGGCATTGTTTTATGCACGTAATTTATATGTAAATACAATACACATAATATTCACTGAAATGCGACATCTGAAACATCGAAAGACACCGTACAAAATAACGAAACACACATAATATAATACGCTCAAATTAAAATGTCGAATAATAAACGATATTTTAAGCACGTAACTTATATATGAATATAATACGCTCAATATTGCACACAAAAATGCAACGCCACCTACCGTGCTGATTTAAGAATGTAAATTTTCCAGACCCTCACTGGAATGCATACACAAAAATTCATTCAAGTCGATCCAGCCGTTTAGTTGCAGTATAGATAGATAATGTAGATACCGACTGCAGCGCCTTCTGCCGGGCTGATTTTTGAATCTAAACCATCCAGGGCGCCACCCAAATGCATGCATAAAAATTCATTCAAATCGGTCCAGCCGTTTACGAGGAGTTCAGTGACATACACACGTACAGTAGAATTATATGTATAAAGATTTACAGGACTAGTGGCAACAAAAAGTTATGCAGACTGATCAAACACCTGAAGTTGAACCAACGTCGTTTGAAATGCATCGTTAAAAGTTTGGATAACGATGAAAGCCGTTTGTTTCTCCTTTTTTCACAAAATTGGTAGAGTGACGGCAAAAGAACTGACATCAATGGACGAAATTTCATTACTTGGTTTTTCTCCGCTCTGTATACTAGCCATAAGTACCAGCCATGACGTATTTTACAGCGAATTTCTGAGTGTATGTGTGCTTGTAGGTACCTTGCAGATGTAGAAATGTACGGCGGAGTGTATCTTTGCGCTTTACAATGCGCGGCATCTATCTGCCGATTACCGCTGCAGCCGGATTTTCGGGAACGAGAGGCATACGGAGGCAGCCCGCTGGCGGCATGTGAAACCGGCAGTAAACCGCTCCGCCCATCGACGTGTGCGTGTGCGTGTGTGTGTGTGTGTGTGTGTGTATGAGAGAGTGAGGGTGCGCACTTGCACATGCACATGCACAAGCACATGTGACGGGTGGGTCGTGGCGCCGTGCCAGCTCCGCGCCGCAGTGCGGCCGGATTCAGAGCGAAAGCGGCGGACCTGTAATCTCGCCCGAATAAATATTAGCCCGCTGGATCTGCGCAGTCTGGCGCCACCTGCGTCATTAACACGGCTTCTGCCTTCCGGCTCGCCGCACGACGCCCTGACATCCCGCTTCAGTTTCGTTCAAAGTAAGAAGCCTAACACTTGAAACACCTTTTCCTCACGATCGAACTAGCTATTCGTATATAAGTGCTCATCATAAAGTTCTATTTCTTCATTTATTTGTTTATATAACCTGATCTTATTAGGGCCTTCTCTTACATCGGAGCACAGCCATTTTCACATCATAGTTACCCAATGAATAGCCATTTTAATATGACTTATAGAATTAAAATGATTTGAGTGACTTTTTTTTTTTTTTTTTTGGTCATCAGTCTACTGACTGGTTTGATGCGGCCCGCCACGAATTCCTTTCCTGTGCTAACCTCTTCATCAGAGTAGCACTTGCAACCTACGTCCTCAATTATTTGCTTGACGTATTCCAATCTCTGTCTTCCTCTACAGTTTTTGCCCTCTACAGCTCCCTCTAGTACCATGGAAGTCATTCCCTCATGTCTTAGCAGATGTCCTATCATCCTGTCCCTTCTCCTTATCAGTGTTTTCCACATATTCTACGATTCTGCGTAGAGCCTCCTCATTCCTTACCGTATCAGTCCACCTAATTTTCAACATTCGTCTATAGCACCACATCTCAAATGCTTCGATTCTCTTCTGTTCCGGTTTTCCCACAGTCCATGCTGTACTCCAGACGTACATCCTCAGAAATTTCTTCCTCAAATTAAGGCCGGTATTTGATATTAGTGGACTTCTCCTGGCCAGAAATGCCTTTTTCGCATTAGCGAGTCTACTTTTGATGTCCTCCTTGCTCCGTCCGTCATTGGTTATTTTACTGCCTAGGTAGCAGAATTCCTTAACTGCGTTGACTTCGTGACCATCAATCCCGATGTTAAGTTTCTCGCTGTTCTCATTTCTACTGATTACCTTCGTCTTTCTCCGATTTACTCTCAAACCATACTGTGTACTCATTAGACTGTTTATTCCGTTCAGCAGATCATTTAATTCTTCTTCACTTTCACTCAGGATAGCAATGTCATCAGCGAATCGTATCATTGATATCCTTTCACCTTGTATTTTAATTCCACTCCTGAACCTTTCTTTTATTTCCATCATTGCTGCCTCGATGTACAGATTGAAGAGTAGGGGCGAAAGACTACAGCCTTGTCTTACACCCTTCTCAATACGAGCACTTCGTTCTTGATCTTCCACTCTTATTATTCCCTCTTGGTTGTTGTACATATTGTATATGACCCGTCTCTCCCTATAGCTTACCCCTACTTTTTTCAGAATCTCGAACAGCTTGCACCATTTTATATTGTCGAACGCTTTTTCCAGGTCGACAAATCCTATGAAAGTGTCTTGGTTTTTCTTTAGCCTTGCTTCCATTATTAGCCGTAACGTCAGAATTGCCTCTCTCGTCCCTTTACTTTTCCTAAAGCCAAACTGATCGTCACCTAGCGCATTCTCCATTTTCTTTTCCATTCTTCTGTATATTATTCTTGTAAGCAGCTTCGATGCATGAGCTGTTAAGCTGATTGCACGATAATTCTCGCACTTGTCAGCTCTTGCCGTCTTCGGAATTGTGTGGATGATGCTTTTCCGAAAGTCAGATGATATATCGCCAGACTCATATATTCTACACACCAACGTGAATAGTCATTTTGTTGCCACTTCCCCCAATGATATAAGAAATTCTGATGGAATGTTATCTATCCCATCTGCCTTATTTGACCGTAAGTCCTCCAAAGCTCTTTTAAATTCCGATTCTAATACTGGATCCCCTATCTCTTCTAAATCGACTCCTGTTTCTTCTTCTATCACATCAGACAAATCTTCCCCCTCATAGAGGCTTTCAATGTCTTCTTTCCACCTATCTGCTCTCTCCTCTGCGTTTAACAGTGGAATTCCCGTTGCGCTCTTAATGTTACCACCGTTGCTTTTAATGTCACCAAAGGTTGTTTTGACTTTCCTGTATGCTGAGTCTATAGAGATAATTTGAGTAAATAAACTGATTATGATCTAATCAGATTAATACTGGCAGTACTTCTACTACTGGTGCTGCTGACATGATGAAGATTATAATATGTTACGACAGATGGCCACTTGTTACGACTTCTGCACCACTTCTTAACAGCAGACACAGTGGCTGCGCAAAAGACTGAGACGACGAGGAGTTTTACAGTTATTTATTGAACTTTCTTTACAATTTCTCCCTCGTCGTCGCTGCCCAGCCCTGTGGATCCCTCCGCCTGGCTACTGCTGTGTAGACTCTCCAACAATACGCGCAACACGCTCCGCTGAATGCACTCGGAGCCGCAGGCCACCAGTGCTCCGCTGAAGCCGGGCTGCCCTGTGGTTGAGATAAACTCGTCGCCGCTCGGAGCCGCGTCGCCGTGAGGTCAGCTGCCGACGCCTGCTGCACCAGCGGCTGGGAAGCCGTCAGTCGCTATGTCCACGACGTTCCGTCATGGACGGACCACGAGGCGTGGCCGGGTTGCTGTGAAGTCCGGGCGTCAGTCCCCGGCGGCGCCTGTGACCAAGACCGCGCTGCGGCCGGTCCTGCTGGAAGTTCTCGCTGTAGTTAGTCAGCCATCGTGCCGACCGAACTTGGGCCGACGCCCAGAGCTGAAGTTGACTCTGGTGGCGAACGGATGACTGCTGCGAGCTGGAACAGACTTCCGGAATCGTCGCCTACGAAGATAGAACATTCGGACATGGACCACGTCCGTCCTCAGATCCGAACTGCTTCCTAATGGCTTCAGTCCGTTGCTGCTTGCGCTCCACTATTTATATCCGGCAGGGGGACGTTTTTTACCCTCGGTGGCAGCTTCTTGTTATTACTCCCGTAGTATATTGCAGCGCAACTTAGCGTGCTGGCCTCACGTCTCCTTACTCAGCACTCTCCAGGTTTCGCTTGGCGCTCGGTCTGTGTGCGTCCTTGCGTCAGCTTGTTCATAGACTGCTACTGTCAGCAAGGCTATCTGTGCCACGTTTACTTCGCAACGCCTCGGTCGCCGGCTGCCTCTGATTTGCCATTCTCCACTGGTTGTAGCAGCGCTTACTACATGTGGCCGCAACAAATAATAATATGATGGCTATTCGGACAGTAGGGTCCGATCGATCGCGAAATGGAAACTACAATGGAAATGCGAAGGAGTTTTGCATTAATATGTTGGACACAGTCTCTATCATGCCCGTCCATTGCGTTACGTCACTGGTTTCAGTTCTGAGTCCACAGTGAGCACATAAATATGACTAGAAAGTAGTGTCGCCGTATGAGAAATTTAGCCTCATTCCGTGGAGCCCACACAACTTAACTGACATGCATTTCGTTCTTAATGACTATTCTCTGTTTTCGATGGGAAGTTTTGACCACATTAACCGTTGGCTATGGTGACAACATTTTAGCACAGACAACAGGCTGCAGATCAGCGTAGAGAATTGGCTGAAAGCACAGGCGGTTACCTTCTTCGACGAGGATACTGGAAAGTTTGTACAAAGCAACGACAAATGTCCAAGTCGGAGCGGCGACTATCTAAGGAAGTAGCTGAAAAGTGTATCTAACTGTTGCAAATCAGAAGTTTTTGATTTTCACTGTGGCTTTTCATTTCGCGATCGACCGGGCCTTACTTTCCGAACAGCCCTCGTAATAACAATGACAATAAGAACATTAATGGTACTGGCAGATGTAAAGTAATTTATAGATATACAAATCAGATATTTTCTGATGTAGCGAGTCCTGGGGAATGAAAACTTGTGGAGATTGCACCAGGTAAGAAAACAGGGAATTCTGGTTGAAAAGTGTGATGCACACGGGTAACGATCGCTTTCAGGGACAATGGAACCATTGTTGTTGCCTTAGTAGTCATGTCATTGGGTATCTTCTGAAGCTGGAGATATTATTCAGTTCTCTAACACTATGTGTGAGGTTATTCCAGAGTCAGGTTCCTGCTACTGATAAGGAATCAAAAACGTGGCCGAACGACAGAGTGGGACACAAAGAATTTTGCTCTGATGGGAACGGATGTTTCCGCCAAGTTCCTGACAAGAGCATTCAGATCAAGGAGAGATATGAGGGAGGCAGGCACGCAGCCACGATAGTTACGCATATTACGGCGAAATGTTGTCAAAGAGTCGAATATCAGAGGTGTTACGAACACTGGCATTCATAACCAGTTCCAGGCGCCGTGAGGTCTCCTCAGAAAGAACTCGCAGGACAACGTCACTCTAATCAATATTTGGAGGTGTAAGTGTGTGTGCAAATTTCTTCTTCAGGTGAAGAGCGAAGAGCTTTTATATTGTTGTAGGATATGGAGAGATGCTGATGCCTTCTTGCACATTATATGAATAGAAAAATTCAATCTGCACCCGTGAAACTTGGTGATGGTGTACCCCTCTTTACGTATTCAGCCAACAACACGACACGTTTTTCTCAACTTGGCGGAAACCTTTGTTGCATTAAGGAACTTCGGGAATCGTTCCGCCCCGATACTCATCTCGCCATCATCCTGTAAATGCAATGGTATTGTCATCCGAAAAGGGAGGGAGATATTTCTGTGATCCATGTCAGGAGAATAGAGGATAAAGAGGCAAAATTTGATGGTCCAAAGAAGAACTTATGTGTTTTGGGAACATTAAGCTAGGATGATCTCGTGGAGCAAAAGCACACCCTGCACAGCTTTCTGCAATGTTTATCTTGACTGCCTCCCATCAGGAGATTTCGGCACGATGCGACTACGACTGATTTGAAACTTCCTCGCACACTGAAACTATGTGCAGGACCGGGAATGAAACTGGAACCTTTGCCGTTCACGGGCAAGTGCATGCACCAAGCCGGCCGGGTTGACCGAGCAGTTCTAGGCGCTACAGTCTGGAACCGCGCGACCGCTACGGTCACGGCATGGAGGTGTGTGATGCCCTTAGGCTAGTTAGTTTTAAGTAGTTCTAAGTTCTAGGGGACTGATGACCTCAGAAGTTAAGTCCCACAGTGCTCAGAGCCATTTGAACCATTTTTTTGAATGCACCAAGCTTCTATCCTCCACAGGTCTTTGTGCATTTCTCTACCATTTTCCTGAGACGCGACTTCTAAGTATACGACAGAATTATCCTAGAAAAGCCCTTTAAAACGTAAAGGTCCACAACACTTACTTTGGGTACACCCGTACTTATTTTAATGCCGAAAGATGTCTCTCCTTCGAGAATGGCTTTCTGTGCTCTGTACACTAGAAACTCTTCAGTCCAGTCAGAAAACTGGCCATATTCTGTGTAGTCGTATTTCGTTCCTTGAGCAGCTGTGTGGAACTGTATCGAACGTCTTCTGGAAGTCAACAGACACAGCGTCAACTTGGTCGCCGGTCTATCGTTTCCTGCGACTCGTGGACGAACAAAGCGAGCTGTGCTTCGCACAATCCTGTTTTTTCGGAGTGTAGACCCGTGGAAAAGGGGAAGCATCTTTGATTCATAATCAATACGTTCTCGGTTCCGAGTTCGAAACCCGCCACCACTTAAATTTTTGATTAATAAACAGTACTGGCTGCCGAAGACTTCCGGCATAAGAAGTCCCCTCGTTCTGCTAACAGCCTTGTCGAAAAGTGCGGAGGAGCGGACAGAAGTTCAGGGCACTGGAGTGGGAAACTGCCCCTAAAGGCGGAAGAATCAACAATGATCAACGGCATGAGGACGCAGAGGACAATGGAAGCCACTGCACTGATGACACATAAGTGTATCCACAGGATACGTGGCCTCTAACTGAAAAAGTGACATGATGATAATTTCATTGGCAAAAGATTCCGGCCGCGCGGGATTAGCCGAGCGGTCCAAGGCGCTGCAGTCATGGACTGTGCTGCTGGTCCCGGCGGAGGTTCGAGTCCTCCCTCGGGCAAGGGTGTGTGTGTTTGTCTTTAGGATAATTTAGGTTAAGTAGTGTGTAGGCTTAGGGACTGATGACATTAGCAGTTAAGTCCCATAAGATTTCACACACATCTGAACACAAAAGATTCCGAAACAGTCCCCCATTCGGATATCCGGAAGGGGACTGCCAAGGGGGAGGCGTTCATGAGAAAAAGATTGAATAACTAAACGAAAGATAACGAGTCGGGACGTTGAATGTCAGAAGCTTAAACGAGGCAGAGAAGCTAGAAAATCTGAAAAGGGAAATGCGAAAGCTGAAGCTAGATACATTATAGGTCAGTGAAGTGAAATGGAAAGAAGACAGGGACTTCTCGTCAAATGAGTATATTGTAATACCAACAGCAGCAGAAAATGGTATACGGGAGTAGAATTCGATATGAATAGGAAGGTAGGGCAGGGAGTGTGTTACTGTGAGCAGATCAGTGACAGGGTTATTCTTATAAGAAGACAGGGGATCGCATATTAGAATCAGAATTTAAGAGAGCTTTGGAGGACTTAAAATGAAACAAGGCAGAAGGGATATATAACATTCCATCAGAATTTCTAAAATATTTGGGGGAATTGGCAACAAAACGACTATTCACGTTGTTGTGTAGAATGGAGGAGTCTGGCAGTACACCGTCTGACATTCGGAAAAATATCATCCACCCAGACCGCAGTAGTTGACAAGTGCGAGAATAATCGCACAATCAGCTTAACAAC
Source organism: Schistocerca americana (assembly GCF_021461395.2). Classification (NCBI taxonomy): domain Eukaryota; kingdom Metazoa; phylum Arthropoda; class Insecta; order Orthoptera; family Acrididae; genus Schistocerca; species Schistocerca americana. The sequence continues at coordinate 628,266,931 of NC_060122.1, forward strand.
TTATGCATCCAGGTTGCTGACAAGAATAATATACAGAAGAATGGAAAACAAAATTGATGACGTGTCAGATGACGATCAGTTTGGATTTAGGAAAGGTAAAGGCACCAGATAGGCAATTCTGCCGTTGATAATGGAAGCAAGAGTAAAGAAAAATCAAGACAAAATATCAAGACACGTTCCTAAGATATGTCAACTTAGAAAAAGTATTCGGCAGTGTAAAATGGTGCAAGATGTTTGAAATTCTGGGAAAAATAGGGATAAGCTGTAGGGAGAGGTGGATAATATAGAATATGTACATGAACCAAGAGGGAATAATAAGAATGGGCAACTAAGAACGAAATGCTCTGATTAAAAGAGGTGTAACACAAGGATGTGGTCTTTCGACCCTACTGTTCAGTACATCGAAGAAGTATTAATGGAAAGTAAAAGAAAGTTTCAAGGGTGAAAGAGTATCAATGATGCGAATCTCTGAGGCCATTGCTATCCTGACTGAAAGTGAAGAAGAAACAAGATCTGCTGAATGGAAAGGACACACTAATGAGTACAGAATGTGGATTGAGAGTAAATCGAAGAAAGACGAAAGTAATGAGAAGTAGCTGAAATGAGAACAGCGAGTAACTTAACTTCAGTACGTAAAGAAATATGAATGTTTTAGTTGGACCATTTTTTTTTCGTTTTGGGATAGATGGCGCTGTAATAGTCACAAACATATGGCTCACAATTTTAGACGAACAGTTGCTAACAGGTAGATTTTTAAAATTAAAATACAGAACGTAGGTGCAGTTTGAACATTTTATTTCGGTTGTTCCAATGTGATACATGTACCTTTGTGAAATTATCATTTCTGGGAACGCATGCTGTTATAGCGTGATTACCTGTAAATAACACATTAATCCAATAAATGCTCAAAATGATGTCCGTCAACCTCAATGCATTTGGCAATATGTGTAGCGACATTCCTCTCAACAGCGAGTAGTTCGCCTCCCGTAATGTTCGCACATGCATTGACAATGCGTGGACGCATGTTGTCAGGCGTTGTCGGTGGATCACGATAGCAAATATCCTTCAACTTTCTCCACAGAAAGAAATTCGGGGACGTCAGATCCGGTGAATGTGCGAGCCATGGTATGGTGCTTCGACGACCAATCCACCTGTCATGAAAGATGCCATTCAATACCGCTTCAACCGCACGCGAGCTATGTGCCGTACACCCATCATGTTGGAAGTACCTCGCTATTCTGTCATGCAATAAAACATCTTGTAGTTACACCGGTAGAACATTACGTAGGGAATCAGCATACATTGCACCATTTAGATTGCCATCGATAGAATGGGGGCCAATTATCCTTCCTCCCATAATGTCGCACCATACATTAACCCACCAAGGTCGCTGATGTTCCACTTGTCGCAGCCATCGTGGATTTTCCGTTGCCCAATATTGCATATTATGCCTATTTACGTTACCGCTGTTGGTGAATGACACTTCATCGCTAAATAAAACGCGTGCAAAAAATTTGTCATCGTCTCTTGTGCCCAGTGGCAGAACTGTACACGACGTTCAAAGTCGTCGCCATGCAATTCCTGGTGCATAGAAATACGGTGCAGTTGCAATCGATGTTGATGTAGCATTCTCAACACCGACGTTTTTGTGGTTTCCGATTCTCGCACAATTTGTCTGCTACTGATGTGCGGATTAGCCGCGACAGCAGCTAAAACACCTGCTTGGGCATCATCATTTGTGGCAGGTTGTGGTTGACGTTTCACATCTGGCTGAACACTTCCTGTTTCCTTAAATAACCTAACTATCCGGCGATCGGTCCGGACACTTGGATGATGTCATCCAGGATAGCGAGCAGCATACATAGCACACGCCCTTTGGGCATTTTGATCACAATAACCATACATCAACACGATATCAACCTTTCCTGCCATTGGTAAACGGTCCGTTTTAACACTGGTAATGTATCACGAAGCAAATACCGTTAGCATTGGCGGAATGTTACGTGATACCCCGTACTTATAGGTTTGTGAGTATTACAGCGCCATCTATCACAAAGTGGAAAAAGTGGTCCAGCTAAAACATTCATATTTCTTTACGTACTACACGAATATGTAATAAAAAATGTGGGTTCCTATTTTTAAAAAAACGCAGTTGATATCCGTTTGACCTATGGCAGCGCCTTCTAGCGGGCCAACCATGGCGCCATCTGGTTTCCCCCTTCAAGCTAGAAGAGTTTCGTTCTTTGTAGCTCTTTCGTTTGATGCTTATTTCGTGAGATATTTGGCCGGGTCACTATCAGTGGACCGCCCTGTATAATGACATTGCTAGAAACAACACTACCATGATAGCTTTGTCTGTTACGTTATGTCGTTACATTTATGTTCACGAACATGGTGACGCCAGCCTGAAGATGGTTTCTATCCGAAACGCGTCAAATAAAGTCATTGGTTTATCAGCTCGTGATTTCGTACTTAGTGACCAATACGTAGTTGTAGAGTACTCCTACTGATTTGCTGTATGATGGCATTCTTCCTACGTGACTTTATGTTATAATTTGAGAGCAACATAAAGATCGTCCTTATCTACTGTAAGAAAGACTCTAATACGATACAGTTCTCGCAGGCGCAACTTGAGCACTCTGTCACAGTCGAGAATCAATGCAATAGGCACGTTCGGTGCAGGCTGCAGTGAGGATTTCGTAGGTTCTGAAGTCGCACGGTGCTTTCGGAGAAATATACTTGTGGCACTTGCGATGTCTCTCGGCTCACCGGCGAGCGCTGCGTTCTGCAAGTACGATGGCGACACTTCCGATGCCAAGTCGAGACGTTGCGCTGACTGGGGACCTCCTCCGGTCCCATAAAGGCTACCCGACGGAGGAATACCAGAAAATTGTCTGGCATGATGCGACTCGCAGACGCAAGCTAGTACCGGCTGCATTCGCTGAATATGGCGTCTACAATACGGCTTCGGTTCTCGCAGGCAGTGATGAGACGCGACAACGTGCAGGAGTGCGACAGCGCGGCAACCCGCAAGACTATTGTTGCGGCATGTTGCTAGACGACGAGGCACCAGAACGCGACGGAATTGGCTAGCAATGAGTACGTATCTCGCAGAGTTTCGAATGAAGAATGAAACCAATCATGAGGTGAGTGAGAAAGAGATATCGTAAAGTAATGATAAACTCCCCCCCCCCCCCCCTCCACGAACCATGGACCTTGCCATTGGTGGGGAGGCTTGCGTGCCTCAGCGATACAGATAGCCGTACCGTAGGTACAACCACAACGGAGGGGTATCTGTTGAGAGGCCAGACAAACGTGTGGTTCCTGAAGAGGGGCAGCAGCCTTTTCAGTAGTTGCAAGGGCAACAGTCTGGATGATTGACTGATCTGGCCTTGTAACAATAACCAAAACGGCCTTGCTGTGCAGGTACTGCGAACGGCTGAAAGCAAGGGGAAACTACAGCCGTAATTTTTCCCAAGGGCATGCAGCTTTACTGTATGATTAAATGATGATGGCGTCCTCTTGGGTAAAATATTCCGGAGGTAAAATAGTCCCCCATTCGGATCTCCGGGCGGGGACTACTCAAGAGGATGTCGTTATCAGGAGAAAGAAAACTGGCGTTCTACGGATCGGATCGTGGAATGTCAGATCCCTTAATCGGGCAGGTAGGTTAGAAAATTTAAAAAGGGAAATGGATAGGTTAAAGTTAGATATAGTGGGAATTAGTGAATTTCGGTGGCAGGAGGAACAAGACTTCTGGTCAGGTGACTACAGGGTTATAAACACAAAGTCAAATAGGGGTAATGCAGGAGTAGGTTTAATAATGAATAGGAAAATAGGAATGCGGGTAAGCTACTACAAACAGCATAGTGAACGCATTATTGTGGCCAAGATAGATACGAAGCCCACACCTACTACAGTAGTACAAGTTTATATGCCAACTAGCTCTGCAGATGACGAAGAAATTGAAGAAATGTATGATGAAATAAAAGAAATTATTCAGATAGTGAAGGGAGACGAAAATTTAATAGTCATGGGTGACTGGAATTCGAGTGTAGGAAAAGGGAGAGAAGGAAACGTAGTAGGTGAATATGGATTGGGGCTAAGAAATGAAAGAGGAAGCCGCCTGATAGAATTTTGCATAGAGCACAACTTAATCATAGCTAACACTTGGTTTAAGAATCATGATAGAAGGTTGTATACATGGAAGAACCCTGGAGATACTAAAAGGTATCAGATAGATTATATAATGGTAAGACAGAGATTTAGGAACCAGGTTTTAAATTGTAAGACATTTCCAGGGGCAGATGTGGACTCTGACCACAATCTGTTGGTTATGACCTGTAGATTAAAACTGAAGAAACTGCAAAAAGGTGGGAATTTAAGGAGATGGGACCTGGATAAACTGAAAGAACCAGAGGTTGTACAGAGTTTCAGGGAGAGCATAAGGGAACAATTGAATGGAATGGGGGAAAGAAATACAGTAGAAGAAGAATGGGTAGCTCTGAGGGATGAAGTAGTGAAGGCAGCAGACGATCAAGTAGGTAAAAAGAAGAGGGTTAGTAGAAATCCTTGGGTAACAGAAGAAGTATTGAATTTAGTTGATGAAAGGAGAAAATATAAAAATGCAGTAAATGAAGCAGGCAAAAAGGAATACAAACGTCTCAAAAATGAGGTCGACAGGAAGTGCAAAATGGCTAAGCAGGGATGGCTAGAGGACAAATGTAAGGATGTAGAGGCTAATCTCACTAGGGGTAAGATAGATACTGCCTCCAGGAAAATTAAAGAGACCTTTGGAGATAAGAGAACCACCTGTATGAACATCAAGAGCTCAGATGGAAACCCAGTTCTAAGCAAAGAAGGGAAAGCAGAAAGGTGGAAGGAGTATATAGAGGGTCTATACAAGGGCGATGCACTTGAGGACAATATTATGGAAATGGAAGAGGATGTAGATGAAGATGAAATGGGAAATACGATACTGCGTGAAGAGTTTGACGGAGCACTGTAGGACCTGAGTCGAAACAAGGCCCCCGGAGTAGACAAAATTCCATTGGAACTACTGACGGCCTTGGGAGAGCCAGTCCTGACAAAACTCTACCATCTGGTGAGCAAGATGTACGAAACAGGCGAAATACCCTCAGACTTCAAGAAGAATATAATAATTCCAATCCCAAAGAAAGCAGGTGTTGACAGATGTGAAAATTACCGAACCATCAGTTTAATAAGCCACAGCTGCAAAGTACTAACACGAATTCTTTACAGACGAATGGAAAAACTAGTAGAAGCCGACCTCGGGGAAGATCAGTTTGGATTCCGTAGAAATACTCGAACACGTGAGGCAATACTGACCTTACGACTTATCTTAGAAGAAAGATTAAGGAAAGGCAAACCTACATTTCTAGCATTTGTAGACTTAGAGAAAGCTTTTGACAATGTTGACTGGAATACTCTCTTTCAAATTCTAAAGGTGGCAGGGGTAAAATACAGGGAGCGAAAGGCTATTTACAACTTGTACAGAAACCAGATGGCAGTTATAAGAGTTGAGGGAGATGAAAGGGAAGCAGTGGTTGGGAAGGGAGTAAGACAGGGTTGTAGCCTCTCTCCGATGTTATTCAATCTCTATATTGAGCAAGCAGTAAAGGAAGCAAAAGAAAAATTTGGAGTAGGTATTAAAATCCATGGAGAAGAAATAAAAACTTTGAGGTTCGCCGATGACATTGTAATTCTGTCAGAGACAGCAAAGGACTTGGAAGAGCAGTTGAACGGAATGGATGGTGTCTTGAAGGAAGGATATAAGATGAACATCAACAAAAGCAAAACGAAGATAATGGAATGTAGTCGAGTTAAGTCGGGTGATGCTGAGGGTATTAGATTAGGAAATGAGACACTTTAAGTAGTAAAGGAGTTTTGCTATTTGGGGAGCAAAATAACTGATGATGGACGAAGTAGAGAGGATATAAAATGTAGACTGGCAATGGCAAGGAAAGCGTTTCTGAAGAAGAGAAATTTGTTAACATCGAGTATAGATTTAAGTGTCAGGAAGTTATTTCTGAAAGTATTTGTATGGAGTGTAGCCATGTAAGGAAGTAAAACGTGGACGATAAATAGTTTGGACAAGAAGAGAATAGATGCTTTTGAAATGTGGTGCTACAGAAGAATGCTGAAGATTAGATGGGTAGATCACATAACTAATGAAGAAGTATTGAATAGGATTGGGGAGAAGAGAAGTTTGTGGCACAACTTGACCAGAAGAAGGGATCGGTTGGTGGGACATGTTCTGAGGCATCAAGGGATCACCAATTTAGTATTGGAGGGCAGCGTGGAGGGTAAAAATCATAGGGGGAGACCAAGAGATGAATACACTAAGCAGATTCCGAAGGATGTAGGTTGCAGTAGGTACTGGGAGATGAAGAAACTTGCACAGGATAGAGTAGCATGGAGAGCTGCATCAAACCAGTCTCAGGACTGAAGACCACAAAAGCAACAACAACATGATAAACTCACCGGAGACATTATGAATCACTCCCTTAAACGATCGTGTACTATGTCGCACTGGAGCACTGCGTATGTGATCGTCCTCAGCTGGCATTAAGTCATGGTAGTGAAGCGGTGTTTATACGGCAGTCGGTTTGATGGAATCAGCCCAACAGCCTTGCTCATGGTGGGGCGTGAGAGAATATGGCCGAAAGGAGATATTGCGTTTGGACGAGACCATGATCACAACACTTTGCACAGGTTGAACACCCTCTTGTTTATATAAGCTGTTAGAGGGCTCCTCGTTGACTAATCTTAAAAAAAACTGCAGAGGAAGGGAAGTCATAGCGCCAATTTCCAAGAAATTCGGACACAGATGCTGGCGTATTGGCTGAAGTAAGACACTTAACTGAAGAGTGGAAATGCAACACAGAACTATTTCGGGACAGCACACACGGTCGTTAGACGAGTATCTGACATTGTAAAATTTTTGCTAGGTGGGGAGTTAGTTATTTTGTTGACAACAATGTCACTGGCCACCATTTTGCAGAGTCTGTTTCATTGGGCTGCAGAAACTGCGCAGACTTGTAGAGATAAGACAGAAGTTTGTCTTAAGTCGGAATGCCTACAGCCGTCCTTACGATGTTATTCATTATATGGCTACCAGTTTCGATGGTTCAGTGCACTACCTTCAGGCCTTAACTGATGATGAGGGGGTTAGCTCCAGTCGTGTACACGAGTCATCATTGTCCGACGTCTACAATTTGGTTTTTGCAGACTTCCTGTAACAACGATATTTGTCTCCAACTGTCAACTACTAGCTGACTAGAGAAACACTTAAAATAAAACGCCCAAAATTATCTTTGGCCCAATCATTCGTTCGATTTGTCCAGAATGTTCTTGAAACAAATCGCGAACAGTTGTGGCAGGTGACAGGGTGCATTGCCGCGCGGGATTAGCCGAGCGGTCGGGGCGCTGCAGTCATGGACTGTGCGGCTCATCCTGGCGGAGGTTCGAGTCCTCCCTCGGGCATGGGTGTGTGTGTTTGTCCTTAGGATAATTTAGGTTAAGTAGTGTGTAAGCTTGGGGACTGATGACCTTAGCAGTTAATTCACATAAGATTTCACACACGTTTCACACACACACACACACACAGAGGGTGCATTGTCTTCCAGAAAAGCTCTGTCGTTGTTTGGCAACATGAAGTTCATGAATGACTTCGAATGATCTCCAAGTAACCGAACACAATCTTTTCCAGCCAATGGTCGGTATAGTTGGACCAGGAGACCCGGTTTATTCCATGGAAACACAGCTACCGCCATTATGGAGCTACTACCAGTTTACACAGTACCTTGTAGACAACATGGGCCCATCGTTTCGTGGGGTCTGCGCAACAAATGAACCCGACCATCTGTTGTAACCAACTGAAATCGGATGTTATCTGATCTTGTCACTGTTTTACACTCGCCTAGGGTCCAACCGAAATGGCCACGAGCCCAGGAAAGGCACTGCAGGCGATTTCGTGCTTTTATCAAAAGCACTCGTGCCGGTTCTCTGCTGCCATAGCCCATTAAGTCCTACCGGATATGTTCATCATACATCCCACATTGATTTCTGTGGTTATTTCACGTAGAGTTGCTAGCAAACGCCGCTGCTCTCGGTCGTTAATCGAAGGCGGTCGGCCACTATTTTTTCCGTGGTCAGAAGTAATACTTGAAACCTGGTATTCTCGGCGCACGTTTGACACTGTAGATCTCGGAGTATTGAATTCCCTAACGTTTTCCGAAGTGGAATGTTCCATGTCTTTAGCTCCAACATCCCATGTCGTGCCACCGTAAACACTTCGGAAACCTTTTCATATAAGTCACCTGATTATAAATGACAGCTCCTCCAATGCTCTGTCCTTTTATATCTTACTACCTCCATGTGTATAGGTGCATGTTGCAGTCAAATGTCTTTTGCCACATCAGCGCGTATTTCGGTATGGAACATTCTAGTAAATACGGGTTAATTTGGAACAGTGATTCATTTCATAGTAATGTGATACTCCTATTTATTATCATGTGTGAGCTGCAAAACTCATGTCTTATTTCTTCTAGGGGTACTTCTGTCCTGCTAGTTATCTGTTGCACTAAAGCGTTATTGAAGCCTATGGGGAGCAAACCGACCAGTCCAACCGATGCAGTTCATTTTTACATCCAAAGGGATACGTCAAAAACTCAGTGCACCTTGACGGTACTACATACTTATTGTTAACTTGTCTTTGGAAATACGTTGACACCTTGTTGGAAATCTAATTTGTTTTCCAAATTCACCTTGCACCACATCTTGCTGCTGGGGTAATCTCTTTTGTAAACCTCTCAGACTAGTGATGCCCAGGAAAAATTTATGGGGTTGCTTCGTCACCACTTTCGACGAGATAAATAAATAATGAAAGTGTAGAATCGGTACATTAGACAACTTTAAATTGCTGTGGACTGCACATATAAATACAACTCGGGATGGTTGTGGTTACTTCCGTGCGCCATCAACATTACAGCAAGTGGTTAGAACGCAGGGCGTGCTGCATATGAAATCAGCACTGCTGGATATCTTCCTACTTAAACATTCCTCGCAATGTGGCGGCAAAAATGCTTACCTCTTCAATCCCTGCGGTCACCGCTGGCGTGGCTCAAGATTAGTTGTACAGTCTATACTGCAACTCATTATACCAACCTACTGTGCTACTGAATTAAGTGCAAATTTTTTTCGTTTAAGGACCAGACGGTGACTGGAATATCTACGGCACAGGGAGAAGGGGTGGGCTCTACTTCGCAATTTATGCTGGCATTTACGGCGAGTGTTCAGGTCATTTCACTGCCGCGGTGATAGCGGATGCGAGTGCTGCGCTGTGCATATTGTTACGACAACGCTAAAAGTATAGTAGTGACGTCTTCCGTGAGCAGAGAAATAAGAGCGATAGTACAGCACCATCTTGTGGTCTGTATAGCAAAATATATGGGGACTAGTGTGTCTTCTGACTACAGTTTCTTTGTGAAGACACAGTGTGTATAGCAGTGAAAATTGAATGTAATTAAAATTGTCTTAAAGATAAATCTAGCGCTGTTCTCTACTCAGAACTCTTGCTATTAATATTATTAACTGGTAGCATTTTGATCTGCAATTACACCTATTTCATGTTGGTTTCTTTAAATACGGAAAGGCAACGAAAGGTAGATAGTGAGTGCATATATATTAAAGAGCGATTAGGGACACAAGTATTTCGTGATAGAGTCAAATAATAAGGTAATGCGTATAGTTCGCAATACAATAATATCATTTCTGAAAGAATACGATATAAAACGTCATTATGAGACTTACGTTCTCAGACTTATTCCAAATTGACCGAAAAGCAACGGTTAGAAATCTATGTATCTTTGAAAAGTGGCTTGAACTTTCAGCAAATGTAGTCTAAGAAAGTGAATGCTGAACAAGAAGCAGCAACTAGCGCTGGTTCCCACGTGGCCCACTCAATGGCAAAACATGGAAAACCATTTATTGACGTCGATTTGATAAAGAATTGCGTGATTACAACAGTTGAAGAACGTGCCCAGAAAAAAGCTAATTTATTTAAAAGCATCAGTGTGTCAGCAAACACTGTGAGAGAAGAGTAAATGATACTGCTGAAAATATATTGACTTAATTGCCTGAGAAAGCTCGACACTTGTAGAGGTCCTCTTTGGCTCTGCGTGCATGAGTCAACAGGTCCTGCACAAGTGTTAATTGTTGTTCGAGGGATAAACATTTACGGAGAGGTCATGGGAGGAAAAAATAATAAAGAAGTGTAAAATGCTGTTAATAAAAGCTGTCTTCAATGGAAAATCTTAAGGTTTATCAGAAATGATGGTAGAGAAACATATGTGGAAAATATAAAAGTGTCATTGCCCTCGTGTCAAAGGCAGTAGGACGGTGGATCAAGACCGTTAATCGTACATTGGTTTATTCAACAACAGTCTTCGTGCGAGAAATGCATATCAGATGTTTTAAAGCCAGTCATGTCAGCTGTTAAGTGTATAAGATCACATGCTCTTAGTCATCGTCAGTTCCACGAGATGGCTTAAGTGATTGAAGAAAATGACTTACCATACTACGAGCTACTGTCTGATTTGTACTCTCATATTAAATCCTTTCGACAAAATATTGTTTCTTTTCAGTCTCAACTGTACAAACAATGTTTCACGCATTTCAATACGTGCCAAAGATTCAGTCCACAATCGGAGACTCCATTTCTTGTAGATTTTGAAGTTCATAATAAAATTTGAATCTCCTTTTCCCGATTTTGATGCAATTGCAAATGATATCACGATTTTTTAAAAATTCTTTTAACGCCCATATAGGAAGTCTTGCCCCAGAACTTCGGATGAAATGGCTCATTGCAATGAAACGATTTTTGTAAAGATAACTGTTTAATCCTACCATTGCTGAAATTTTGTAAGAAACTTTCTCTCACACAGTTCGATGAGTTGCATAAGTTTGCTTGTGTCTTTTTTCCCGTTTTCGGCACTCCTTATCTCTGTGAAAAAGCATTCTCGAAAATCAAATATGCAAAAAATATTTACACGTCAGAATTTATTTATGAGCATTTGAAGTCTCTGGTGACCATTTTCGCTAGTAAACGTGATACATAACTGCAAACAACTGTAAGTGGAAGATACAGATAGATAAATCTCATTAATCATAATTACAATGCTTAAATTCATTATGTGAATTGCCATGTTTATTATATAAGTACGGTAAATTTCCATGAAATCCCATATAATTAATTGCAATTAAAATATTCAGTTATATTGTACGTGTCAGTTAATGTCTACATCTGCATCTAGGTGATTACTCTGCTGTTTACAATAAAGGGCCTGGCAGAGGGTTCAGTGAACCACCTTCAAGCTGTCTCTGTACCGTTCCACTCCCGAATGGCGCGATGGACAAACGAGCACTTAAATCTTTCTCTGCTATCCCTGATTTCTCTTATTTTATCGTGATGATCATTTATCCCAACGTATGTGGGTGCCAATAGAATGTTTTCGCATTTGGAGGAGAAAACTTGTGATTGAATTTCAATCAGAAGATCCCGTCGCAACGCCTTTGTTTTCATGAGTTCCACAGCAATTAACGTATCATGTTTTCGGTACTATCTCCCCTATTTTGCGATAATACAAAACGAGCAGTCCTTCTTTGAAGTTTTCCGATGTCATCTGTCAGTTCCACCTGATGCGGACCCACACCGTACAGCAGTACCCCAGAATAGGGCGGACAAGTGTGGTGTAAGCTGTCTCTTTAGTAGATCTGTTGCACCTTCCAAGTGTTCTGCCAATGAATAGCAGTCATAATATAAAAACAACTGATTATTGTACGGATTTTCTATGATTTATTTACATTGTAAATTTTACACTGTACAGTGTTACTTCGATTAATGAGAAGTTCGTGAATTGTACTCGTAATGAACCTCGTTAAGTGAAACACTTTTATCCGTAGGAATCTCTGTAGAAGAGGACAATCCGCTCCATTCCGAAGAAATAGATACTCAAACAGGTTTATAGCACAGTATTGTAATTTTTGTTCTACAGCGTAGTTCATCCTATTTTAGAAATTTTTATTTACGAAGTATGTTGCCTATTTAAGGCTGTGCTTATAATATGTCGAAAAAGAAATATACAATTACAGTTAATTAAATTCGTAAAGTGCATAGCTACCACCTTATGGGCATCTTTAACGAATTCGTGTTAATTAACGACAAATCACAGTTGTAATTCGTAAATAGATACTGCAAGGGACGGAGTTAACATGCGTTGACCAAGTAAAGGTATTGCAACGTCGTTCTGGAGAATGAGCAACATTGCAGCGGAAGCCCGAGCAGTGGTACAGGTGACAATTATTGCGGCGCGAGGAGCATTGCACGTGCAGTATAGGTTGCTGAGTACATTATCGGAGCTTCTATTTTGCAGGGCGGTGGTTTATAGGAGAACGGTTGACATAGTGTTTATTTATAGTGCCTAAAGCGACCGATCCAAGTCAGAAGAAGGTTTTCGAAGTGGTTACTAAAGATTAAAAAAACAATTACACAAAATAGACATCTGACATCAAAGATGGATTGTTAAGCGATTTAGTTTCTTACATTTTCGGCTACTCGTTGAGCGAATCACTTGTTATGGGAGTTGCTCGATAAACAAAGTTCGACTGCAGAAAAACAAAATTACAATGGTCCACATTACCGCGGGCTGGATTGACTATGTTTACGAGCCGGTGTTGGCCCGCGGACGGTAGTTTGGAGAGCTGTAGACTTCATTTGTCGAACTACACTTCCCTTCCTGAGTGACGGTAATTCCCAACTGGACCCCCACCACTGCTGTTGTCCCCTCCGCTAGATGTGCCGTCTGTCCAAGAACAAGACAACATAATTCATGCGTACTATAGCCCGCATCTCGTGGTCGTGCGGTAGCGTTCTAGCTTCCCACGCCCGGGTTCCCGGGTTCGATTCCCGGCGGGGTCAGGGATTTTCTCTGCCTCGTGATGGCTGGGTGTTGTGTGCTGTCCTTAGGTTAGTTAGGTTTAAGTAGTTCTAAGTTCTAGGGGACTGATGACCATAGATGTTCAGTCCCATAGTGCTCAGAGCCATTTGAACCATTTTTTGCGTACTATAAAAGGGAAATCCCATACTCGATATTTATGCAACAATATGTACCGCCTGAGATCGGTATTATCGGTTAGGGCAACATACTGAAGGAGACTGTAGAGTTTTAAAAATATTTACGCTCTCGCGGTATCCTATTGTGCGAGAACGTTATTACTCAATAAGAGGTAAGTCCTGCCGAGACCGAGGGAAGTTGAATTAGCTCCGAAAGAATTTCCGGAATGAACAGAAAAAGATAAGGGACAAAAGATCAGTGAGTGGGCTACAATACGTTTATGGAGGCACCGTGTGGTGCTTTGCGAAATAAAATTCATGACTGATCAGAAAACGCCAGATAACACGCTGTCCACAATAGCAGAGGATATTGAAGACCATGGTATCATCACTGAAAAGTGAAATGTTTTTTGTACTTGTAGTAGTTCTCAAAACTCTTTTTGCAACTATTGACACAGCACGGCCATAAGATGATGTGAGGTTTCAGTCAGTAATCAGTAAATAACAGTTTTGTTACGTTTGCACCAGTTGTTATAGTAGACAAATGCATGGGAAACAGTACATATACCAAGATTACACAGTCCGCTTGATTAATTTGTAATTGGTGGTTGTAGTTTACGAATACATGCTGCCGTGAGGGAGCCCTTGATCCAAGGGAGCCCATACCCTGAAGTCAAAGTGGCGCCGCGTCCTGTCTCCCCTAGCAATTCGGTACAGGAAAAATTAATAAAGTGTAGTCAAATGCTTTTCTTTCAAGAAAGTGCTTCAACAATCGTTATTATGGAGGTTTTTAACGGGGTCTGAAGTGGAACATTTTTGTAGCTAGTTAAAAGTCGCCTTTCGGTTGCCAAAGTGTTAAAAAAAAGCATATGCTCAGGTTTAAACCCTCCCCTCTCCTACCACTTATCGAATGAGTGACCTTGCCCCCGACCACTGAAACGTTCGCTAGTAGCTTTTCGGCTTGTTTTGAACTATCTGCACAATGCTTCCTTGCATTTTGCAAGACGTGCAATTCAGTCGCAATGTAAGCGAGTGCCGACGTCGCTGACCGCTGAAATGCTCCCTATGTAGCCAGAGTTCTAACTGGCGCTTCCCGGACTTAATTATTGCACAGTATTTTTGTGAATGGGTAGGTTTCTCACTTGTGCGCAATATACTGACGCAGTGCGATTGTGTGAATAATACTGAGCGTCTAAAGTCGGTTGGCTGGTTGCTTGATCTGGGTGAGGGGACCAAACAGCGAGGTCATCAGCCTCATCGAATTAGAGATTGTTTGGCGTGCCCTTTCGAAGGAATCATCCCGGTATTTGCCTGAAGCGATTTAAGGAAATCACGGAAACCCTAAATCAAGATGACCGGACGCTGGTTTGAACCGTTGTCCTGCCGAATGCGAGTCCAGTGTGATAACCACTATGGCACCTCGCTGGGTGTATAAAGACGACTTAACGCTTAACTCGTAAGTAGAAGGTCAAAAATTTTAAGAATAAAAAACCGATGGTGGGAGGTAGCCTACTTAGAGTGAAAACTAGTAAAAAATTAGCTACTTGTGTAGGCATACATTAGAAGCAGGACAGATGATGCCTATCTGTGGATGCGACCTGCTAGTATCAAGTCAGTTGATGCAGGTCGCAAATGTATACCAAACAAGTATTAAACAAACTGCTATTAGATACGACGAAACAAATATCGGACATTCAGATGCAGTGAGACACTGAGCGAACCAAACGGCGCAGATGGAAATATGTGCTGGAATCTGCTAGTCCACAACGGTTGACTTACCTGCCTCGACTACCGGAGCACATCCCCCGTCCGATCCATCTTCATCTGCTGCAGGCTAATGAGTTGCTCCCTATCCGTTAATCAACTTGCTAGCAGTCTAATTGTATTCCCGCGAGGGTTCGTATACTTCAGTGTATGTGCACTGAAATATCATAATGGCGTTCGGCGTATATATAGTCCATCTGCATGTATGTCCGGAAGAACAGACATCATTCATTTACACTGAAAAGCCATAAAAGACACGTGTACACCTGCTTAATATCGTGTTGAGCCCTCGCGAGCATGTAGAAGTGCCGCAACACGACGTGGCGTGGACTCGACTGTCTGAAGTAGTGCTGGAGGAAAATGACACCATGTCTCCTGCAGGGCTGTCCACAAAGAGTACGATGAGGTGGAGATCTCTTCTAAACAACAAAGTATCCCATACATGCTCAACAGTGTTTATATCTGGGGAGTTTGGTGGCCATAGGAAATGTTTAAACTCAAAAGAGCCATTCGGTAGCAGTTCTGGACGTCTGATACGTCGCACTGTCCTCCTAGAATTTGCCAAGTCCGTCGGAATGCACAATGGACATGAATAGACGCAGGTGATCAGACAGGATGCTTACGTACGTGTCACCTGTCAGTCGTATCTCGACGTATCAGGGATCGCATATCACTCTAGTTGCACGTGCCCCCACACCATGACAGAGCCTCCATCAATTTGAACAGTCCCCTGCTGACATGCAGGGTCCATGGATTCATGCGGTTGTCTCCATACCCGTACATGTCCATCCGCTCGATAAAATTTGAAACGTGGTCCGACCAGGCGACATGTTTCCAGTTAACAACAGTCCAATTTCGGTGTTGGCGGGCCCAGACGAGGCTTAAAGCTATGTGTTGTGCAGTCATCAAGGATAGACGAGTGGGCCTTCGGCTTCGAAAGCTCATATTGATGATGTTTCGTTAAATGATTCGCACGCTGACACTTGTTGATGGTCCAGCATTGAAATCTGGAGCAATTTGCGGAAGGATTGCACTTCTGCCACGCTCAACGATTATCTTGAGTCGTCGTTGGTGCCATTCTTGCAGAATCTTTTTCCGGACGCACCGATGTCGGAGATGTGATGTTTTACCGGATTCCTGATAGTCACGGTACATCGTAAATGTTCTTGCTGGAAAATCCACACTTTATCGATACTTTGGAGATGTTGTGTCCCATCGTTCGTGCGCCGACTATAGCACCACGTTCAAACCAAGTTAAACTTTGACAACCTGCCATTGTAGCAGCAATAACCGATCTAACAACTGCGCCACACACTTGTTGTCTTATACAGGCGTTGTCGACCGCAGTGCCGTTTTCTGCCTGTTTACGTTTCTCAGTATTTGAGTCTGGGGCGCTGCAGTCATGGACTGTGCGGCTGACTCCGGCGGAGGTTCGAGTCCTCCCTCGGGCATGGGTGTGTGTGTTTGTCCTTAGGATAATTTAGGTTAAGTAGTGTGTAAGCTTAGGGACTGATGACCTTAGCAGTTAAGTCCCATAAGATTTCACACACATTTGAACATTCAGTATTTGAATACGCATGCCTATACCAGTTTCTTTGGCGCTTCAGTGTTTGATACTATTAGAAAACTGCGAACTAGCAAGAAGAGAAACACCAATACCGAACAGGCAAAATACAAGTAGAAAAGAAATTTCACAGACGATCAGAAACTATAGATGAGCTTTCTTTATTGAAAGCAGTTGGCCGGCCGAAGTGGCCGTGCGGTTAAAGGCGCTGCAGTCTGGAACCGCAAGACCGCTACGGTCGCAGGTTCGAATCCTGCCTCGGGCATGGATGTTTGTGATGTCCTTAGGTTAGTTAGGTTTAACTAGTTCTAAGTTCTAGGGGACTTATGACCACAGCAGTTGAGTCCCATAGTGCTCAGAGCCATTTGAACCATTTTTGAAAGCAGTTGTTGGTGTCCTTTAAAAAAAAAAAAGTTAAACATTTGAAATTCTTCAAGTGTATGTAGGTGGTACCCTTTAGGGTCACTATGACCGATGTGAATAAGTTAATCTATGTGTCCTATATTATGATAGCTGTTTTCTTAAAATGAGTACAATTGGCTGCATTATAACATGTCTAAAGCGGACATCAAAATCTACCTGTTCATCCTATACAGTAGTGAAAATCGGTAAAAAGGAGGGTTCCTATGAAAGTATTGTACAATGTCTGATCCATATGTATATCGAGTTCATTATGAAGGTAGTATACACACCTAGGACATAAACAACAATGACGGAATTATGTGCTTTCTTTCATTGCACATGTAACAAATAAGACTGTTTCATGTCCTGGTGGAAAATTGTTATAAAGGCACTCACAGTTTTGGTTTTATTACAATGTTAATGCTTTGTTCAACCTCATTCCTTCCGAATTAGCTCAAAAATTCACTTCCACATTGACTTCGTTATGGTTTGTAGTCCTTGCACTGAAACTGTCGCCCACTCCCCGTGTACTTGACTTTTCAGCTCACATACGGCCTTAAATGGCCTCCCGTTGCGATTAATACGACTTCCAAGTATTCCCAAAGGTTTTCCACAGGATTCATATCAGGGCTATGCGCAGACCAGGGGAAGAAATAGATATCTTTATCTTCAGATCACTTTTTGGTTGTAGCAGAAACATGAACATATGTACTATCTTGTTGAAGCATTAAACTTTCATTCCCTAGGTCCTCTTGTATTCTAATAACTTCTGTCTATTGCATCTCAGTCTACAAGTTAGAGTTCACTGCAATGCTCAGTCAAGCGCTGCGTGATTTACCTTTACTGCAGGAGGCTGCCCAGATCATAACATTTCCACTACCAAAATTTCTGCTTATTCTTGCCTTCTGCTCTGTTATCAGATCATACCAAAAACACTCAAATCCATCTCAACCATCTAAATCAAACTTCTTCTCATTACTGAAGATCACTTTATCCCATGCTGAGGTCCAGAACGTATGTTTTTCAGCATACTACAATCTATCGTGTTTATGTTTGGGTATTAGAGAAAGTTTCTGCATTCGTTTCTTCAATGAAAGATATTTTCAGATGACATAATATGTCGTGCATGTGTGACAGTTCCTGACAACTGAAAATCAGCAGAAAGTTGGGAAGAGTGACAGTTTATGGGCCTTTCCTTGCGCAAAAATAACGGTTTCGATGCTTCAGATAATTTTCTGCTTTGCCCACATTTTACGTTCTGTTCATATTGAGCTCCCAACTAACGAAATTATAAATCACTGTACTCGAACGATCTACCCGATTGACTGCTTGACGATTAGCGAGTCCCATTTCCTTCCATGTACCGATATTTGCGTTTTCATTTCTTGATAACTGTATTCCGTGGCTCTGAGGACTATGGGACATAACATCTGTGATCATCAGTCCCCTAGAACTTAGAACTTCTTAAACCTAACTAACCTAAGGACATCACACACATCCATGCCCGAGGCAGGATTCGAACCTGCGGCCGTAGCAGTCGCGCGGTTCCGGACTGAGCGCCTAGAACCGCTAGACCACCGCGGCCGGCTTGTGTTGTGTCACTGTCTCTGTTTCGACATAAGTTCTGCACTCACATCTTTATATGACTGCCTTTCTCCATGTTGTTTACAGCAATGCGCAGCACTATGCAGCAGCAGCGGCTAAAGCTTATTGTTACTAAGAATGAATTTAATAAAAAGGACTTTGCTTTGTTCCTGTTACCTATTAAATAACTTTTGAGAAGGAATTTCATAAATTAAGTCTATTTAAAACTTCAGAATCGTCATGAACAAGTATTACTAATGACAGGGACAAATGACTTACGTATCAATAATGGCTGAGAGCTAGATTAACAAATTTTCACAATTTCAAAGTTTCATTAAAATTTAGCAACCACAGCATATCATTTAGATGTGGAGAATAATTACCACTATTTGGAGGATAAGGAGGCTTATTTCACATCCAAGCAAAACATGGGATTATTGGAAAATCGGACTAACAATCACGAGCCTAACCCTACAATTGCTTTTGCGCTATGCTTGCGAATTTTACCTTGAATTCCATCCTTAAGCGTGGATAAACCATCTAGATATATAAACGGAATCAGGCTTTGAGTGTGGTAAGATTTGCCATCACTGACGCGAGGGCAGCGTGATACGTCTCCTGTCTCCGAGCTCTCGACCGACCGTACTCTTCCACTCTCGCATATGGATCTCGTCTCACAACAATACTTACAATCGCGCTCCCCTTTTTCGCCCTCAGATTGTTACTATCAATATCTAAGTGCTTACACAATGCAAACAATAGCATAGGTTGGATATATCGCTTTATGTAATAGACAGTTCAGACACACTCCTTACAGTGTCTTATTATACTGGGTGTCCCATTTATCTTGAACACCCTAAATAACTATTTGTCCAGATTCAAATTACAAAATGTTTCAAGCAAATGTTCTTTAGCCGTCCGGGTGACGTCAATCAGCATGATTGCCTTCGTTGTTGCTTTGCTTTTTACAAAGATGTGGACAGTGGTGTGACTTTTTTAAATGGCACCCTGTATCTTTTACCCGGTCATTCATTTCCTCCGCTAACGACCTAATCAAAAAGGTATCACAGTGTACCATTCACTGAAATTTAACGTTATTAATTACATAACACAACATTCACTTTGAGCCCGGGATTACAAACTCGTTCACTTGCTGTAGTTGTCAGGAAACAAATGAAAACGAAGTGAAAACATAACACAAAATTGACTTTGACTCTCCTGTACCACTGCCCAGGAGTAGAACATTCAAAGGTGCTCAAAGTGTTGACCCTGGACAGCGATGCACTGGTGCACTCGTTGAATGGAAGACTTATTTACTGCTTCCAGTGTTGTCTGCTGAAGCGAATTACAAGCAAGCACAATACGTTCCTGCATGTGCTCTGGAGTTGTTGGAATATCGCGATAGACAACGTCTTTAATGCATCCTCAAAGAAAAAAGTTCACAGGATTTAAATCAGTAAACCTAGCAGACCAAGTTACTGTTTCTCCTCGACCAATCCATCCGGCAGGATGCCTTCGGTTCAGAACACGACGTGCACGCAAGGCATTTTGTGCTGGACATCCATCGAGTTGATACCACATACGCATTCCGGTTCTTAGTGGCACTTCATCCAGAAGAGGAGGAAGAATTCGTCTGAGGAAGTTGGCATAAGCTACGCCGTTTAGAATATCATTGATGAAATAAGGGCCAAAAATTGTAGTACCAAGTATCCCACACCAGACGTTAACTCTCCATTGATGCTGATGTTCCACCTGTCTAAGCCGTCGTGGGTTGTCGCTGGACCTATAATGCATGTTCCTTGCATTTACCTGTCGTTTGTTTGAGAAGGAACATTCATCGGCAAATAGAACATTGGAGAAGAAGTTCGGGTTGGCGAGGATTTGCTGCTATGCCCACTGACAGAACTGTACACGATTCTGGAAATCATTCTCATCCAATTCTTAATGTACGTGTACATGGTAAGGATGGAACCGGTGACGTCTACGAATACGATGTACACTGGTTTTAGGAATGCCAACCTCGTGGTCAAGCTGTCGTGTGCTCACAAGTGGATTCATAGATACGAAAGCGAGAACAGTAACTTAGGCAGCTTCGTCTGTGCGAGTGCTACGACGATTGCGTGGTCGTGGGTTGAAACTTGCCGTTTCCTGAAGCGTCGTATCAAGACGTAAAAACATCCGTCGGGAAGGTGGGTTCTTGTCAAAATATCGCTCTCTGTACTGTTCCGCTGCCTGCGTAGCACTTCTCCTACCTTCAACAACAACAACATTAAAACAAATGTAATGTCGATGTAGTTTGTAGGAAGGACAGTGTATACCTACTCTACACAACAGTGTTTAAAAGGACTGAACTACTGTTCTAAGTGCACTCGTACATAAGAAAACAGTATTGCAATTACTGTTCTGCTAACTTACTTTCCCCATAGATGAGTAGCATTTCTACCTTCTCTTCGTTGGTGTACATTCTACTCTCACAACTCTTTTACTGATGATGGTTGACGGAGTAACGGGTGTGCTTCCTACGTATGTTTACATTTGTGCTCTGTCAACGTCAGCACGTGGATGTGTTCCATTAGCCGGCCGGAGTGGTCGAGCAGTTCTAGGCGCTACAGTCTGGAACCGCGTGACCGCTACGGTCGCAGGTTCGAATCCTGGCTCTAGGGGACTGATGACCTCAGAAGTCAAGTCCCATAGTGTTCAGAACCATTTGAACCATTTTGTGTTCCATTACACCCAGTATCTGCACTAAGCGCTGGGAGCATCAACGACAGTGTTGTGTTATGTAATTAATAACGTTGTGTTTCAGTGAATGGTACACTGTGATACATTTATGAATAGGTCATTACGAAAGGAAATGAATTTAAGAAATAAAAAATAAAGAGTGCGATTTAAAAAAGTCATACCGGTCTTCATATCTTTGTAAAAAACAAAGCTACAACAACGAAGACAATGTTGCTGATTGATGTCCTCCTGACATTTGCTTGAAAGATTTTGTAATTTGAATCTGGACAAACAATTAATTAGGGTGGTCACGATAAATGGGACACTCTGTATACACTACAAGTGAGATGAAATGTGATACCGTTTGAATGCATTTGTGAGTATACTGGATATCGTACTGTTGAATATACTCTGTGCACAACTACTGCGACCGAAAATGTTCATTTTTCTGAAAATATTCATGCATTTATACTGATTTTCACTATTGTATTAAATTTCTGGCAGGCACCATATTTAATCTTATTTCCGTATGAAGTAGAGTATCTATGTTTTTTATGTTGAAGTTGATTGACAGCACGAAAGACTACTCTCGTGTCGTTCTTGGTGAAAGATTGACCAATCTGCGCTTTTGCATGCGTTTGGCGATAATTGCAGTGAGTTGTTGTTGTTGTGATCTTCACTCCTGAGACTGGTATGATGCAGCTCTGCATGCTGCCCTATCCTGTGCAAGCTTCTTCATCTCCCAGTACCAACAGCAGCCTACATCCTTCTGAATCTGCTTAGTGTATTCATCTCTTGGTCTCCCTCTACGATTTTTACTCTCCACGCTGCTCTCCATTGCTAAATTTGTGATCCCTTGATGCCTCAGAACATGTCCTACCAACCGGTCCGTTCTTCTTGTCAAGTTGTGTCACAAACTCCTCTTCTCTCCAATACTGTTCAATACCTCCTCCTTAGTTATGTGATCTACCCATCTAATCTTCAGCATTCTTCTGTAGCACCACATTTCGAAAGCATCTATTCTCTTCTTGTCCAAACTATTTATCGTCCATGTTTCACTTTCATACATGGCTACACTCCATACAAATACTTTCAGAAACGACTTTCGGACACTTAAATCTATACGCGATGTTAACAAATTTCTCTTCTTCAGAAACGCTTTCCTCGCCATTGCCAGTCTACATTTTACATCTACTTCGACCATCATCAGTTATTTTGCTCCACAAATAGCAAAACTCCTTTACTACCTTAAGTGTCTGATTTCCTAATCTAATTCCCTCAGCATCACCCGACTTAATTCGACTACAGTCAATTATCCTCGTTTTGCTTTTGTTGGTGTTCATCTTAAATTCTCCTTTCAAGACACTGTCCATTCCGTTCAACTGCTCTTCCAAGTCCTATGCTGTCTCTGGCAGAATTACAATCTCATCGGCGAATCTCAAAGTTTTTATTTCTTCTCCATGGATTTTCATACCTACTCCGAATTTTTCTTTTGTTTCCTTTAGTGCTTGCTCTCCCATTCGTGCCCCTCGACTCTTATAACTGCCATCTGAGTTCTGTACAAATTGTAAATAGCCTTTCGCTCCCTGTATTTTACCCCTGCCACCTTCAGAATATGAAAGAGAGTATTCCAGTCAAGCCTGTCAAAGGCTTTCTCTAAGTTCTCAAATGTTAGGAACGTAGCTTTGCCTTTCCTTAATCTATTGGCTCACGTGTTCCAATATTTCTACGGAATCCAAACTGATCTTCCCAGAGGTCGGCATCTACCAGTTTTTCCATTCGTCTGTAAAGAATTCGCGTTGGTATTTTGCAGCTGTGTCGTATTAAACTGATAGTTCGGTAATTTTCACATCTGTCAACACCTGCTCTCTTTGGGATTGGAATTATTATATTCTTCTTGAAGTCTGAGGGTATTTCGCCTGTCTCTTATATCCTGCTCACCAGATGGTAGATTTTTGTCAGGATTGGCTCTCCCAAGGCCGTCAGTAGTTCTAATGGAATTTTGTCTACTCCCGGGGCCTTGTTTCGACTCAGGTCTTTCAGTGCTCTGTCAAACCCTTCATCTACATCTACATCTACATCCATACTCCGCAAGCCACCTCACGGTGTGTGGCGGAGGGTAGCTTGAGTACCTCTATCGTTTCTCACTTCTATTCCAGTCTCGTATTGTTCGTGGATAGGAGAATTGTCGGTATACTTCTGTGTGGGCTCTAATCTCTCTGATTTTATCCTCATGGTCTCTTCGCGAGATATACGTAGGAGGGAGCAATATGCTGATTGTCTCTTCGGTGAAGGTATGTTCTCGGAACTTTAACAAAAGCCCGTACCGAGCTACTGAGCGTCTCTCCTGCAGAGTCTTCCACTGGAGTTTATCAATCATCTCCGTAATGCTTTCGCGATTACTAAATGATCCTTTAACGAAGCGCGCTGCTCTCCGTTGGATCTTCTCTATCTCTTCTATCAAACCTATCTGGTACGGTTCCCACACTGCTGAGCAGTATTCAAGCAGTGGGCGAACAAGCATACTGTAACCTACTTCCTTTGTTTTCGGATTGCTTTTCCTTAGGATTCTTCCAATGAATCTCAGTCTGGCATCTGCTTTACCGACGATCAACTTTATATGATCATTCCATTTTAAATCACTCCTAATGCGTACTCCCAGATAATTTATGGAATTAGCTGCTTCCAGTTGCTAACCTGCTATATTGTAGCTAAATGATAAGGGATATTTCTTTCTATGTATTCGCAGCATATTACACTTGTCTACATTGAGATTCAATTGCCATTCCCTGCACCATGCGTCAATTCGCTGCAGATCCTCCTGCGTTTCAGTACAATTTTCCATTGTTACAACCTCTCGATACACCACAGCATCATCCGCAAAAAGCCTCAGTGAACTTCTGATGTTATCCACAAGGTCATTTGTGTATATTGTGAATAGCAACGGTCCTATGACACTCCCTTGCGGCACACCTGAAATCACTCTTTCTTCAGAAGACTTCTCTCCATTGAGAATGACATGCTACGTTCTGTTATCTAGGAACTCTTCAATCCGATCACACAATTGGTCTGATAGTCGATATGCTCTTACTTTGTTCATTAAACGACTGTGGGGAACTGTATCGAACGCCTTGCGGAAGTCCAGAAACACGGCATCTACCTGGGAACCCGTGTCTATGGCTCTCTGAGTCTCGTGGACGAACAGCGCGAGCTGAGTTTCACACAACCGTCTTTTTCGAAACCTATGCTGATTCCTACAGAGTAGATTCCTAGTCTCCAGAAAAGTCATTATACTCGACCATAGTACGTGTTCCAAGATTCTACAACTGATCGACGTTAGAAATATAGGTCTATAGTTCTGCACATTTGTTCGACGTCCCGTCTTGAAAACGGGGATGACCTGTGCCCTTTTCCAATCATTTGGAACGCTACGCTCTTCTAGAGACCTACGGTACACCGCTGCAAGAAGGGGGGCAAATTCCTCCACGTATGCTGATTCCTACAGAGTAGATTCCTAGTCTCCAGAAAAGTCATTATACTCGACCATAGTACGTGTTCCAAGATTCTACAACTGATCGACGTTAGAAATATAGGTCTATAGTTCTGCACATCTGTTCGACGTCCCGTCTTGAAAACGGGGATGACCTGTGCCCTTTTCCAATCCTTTGGAACGCTACGCTCTTCTAGAGACCTACGGTACACCGCTGCAAGAAGAGGGGCAAATTCCTTCACGTACTCTGTGTAAAATCGAACAGGTATCCTATCAGGTCCATCGGCCTTTCCTCTTTTGATCGATTTTAATTGTTTCTCTATCCCTCTGTCGTCTATTTCGATATCTACCATTTTGTCATCTGTGCGACAATCTAGAGAAGGAACTACAGTGCAGTCTTCCTCTGCGAAACAGCTTTGGAAAAAGACATTTAGTATTTCGGCCTTTAGTCTGTCATCCTCTGTTTCCGTACCATTTTGGTCACAGAGGGTCTGTACATTTTGTTTTCATCCACCTACCGCTTTGACACAAGACCAAAATTTCTTAGGATTTCCTGCCAAGTCAGGAATTCATTGAACGCCTCTCGCATAGCCCTCCTCACACTACTTTTCGCTTCGCGTAATATTTGTTTATCTCTTCACGCAGTATCGTATCTCCCACTTCATCTTCATCTACATTCTCTTCCATTTTCAGTGAGTAAGTCGCTTTAAAAGAAACTCTTCAGACCATGAAACGTAGCATGAGCTGCTCGCCGCTCAAGCCTGTCGTCACGGCAGATTATAGGCACACATGCGCACACACGCTCACAGCCACGGCGCCAGTTTCTCGCGCGACGCTCTGTTCGCTGGTGCTGGTGGCGCCGCCGCACGCAAACTTCGCAGTCGGCGGCGATAATTCAGGGCTCGCACTTTGTGTGCCGTGGTGCGGCGCGGCGTCGCGTGGCACAGCGGCGCTTCGCAGTTCATCTGCCTCGCTATTCATCTCGCTGCACACAATGGCCACCCCCGCGGGGTGCCTTTTTTTTTCGCCCTGCTCTGCCACACCCTCTACCCACCCCTTTCCGTCGCAGCGCAGAAGAAGATGGTCCGCACTCCACTAACAAGCTCACTGTGCCGCGTCCCACCTAACTCCGTCCGCCAGGTGTGTGTGCGCCGAAACAGAGCTGCTAACCTGGCGTCCACTCTCGTTAATTCGGTCTGGCCGCGCCATTCTACATGACGGCCTCATGATGCCGCTGCTCCCGGCGTGACCTCGGCACGTTATTAAATTGCTGTTATGAAATCTCTTGCATTCCAAAAAATTATTATTAACTCTTTACACGAGCTGATAAACAACATTCTTGGTGTAATTTTGAATATATATATATATATATATATATATATATATATATATATATATATATATATATATATACAGGGTGTTTCAAAAATGACCGGTATATTTGAAACGGCAATAAAAACTAAACGAGCAGCGATAGAAATACACCGTTTGTTGCAATATGCTTGGGACAACAGTACTTTTTCAGGCAGACAAACTTTCGAAATTAGAGTAGTTACAATTTTCAACAACAGATGGCGCTGCGGTCTGGGAAACTCTATAGTACGATATTTTCCACATATCCACCACGCATAGCAATAATATGGCGTAGTCTCTGAATGAAATTACCCGAAACCTTTGACAACGTGTCTGGCGGAATGGCTTCACATGCAGATGAGATGTACTACTTCAGCTGTTCAATTGTTTCTGGATTCTGGCGGTACACCTGGTCTTTCAAGTGTCCCCACAGAAAGAAGTCACAGGGGTTCATGTCTGGGGAATAGGGAGGCCAATCCACGCCGCCTCCTGTATGTTTCGGATATCCCAAAGCAATCACACGATCATTGAAATATTCATTCAGGAAATTAAAGACATCGTCCGTGCGATGTGGCCGGGCACCATCTTGCATAAACCACGAGGTGTTCGCAGTGTCGTCTAAGGCAGTTTGTACCGCCACAAATTCACGAAGAATTTCCAGATAGCGTGATGCAGTAATCGTTTCGGATCTGAAAAATGGGCCAATGATTCCTTTGGAAGAAATGGCGGCCCAGACCAGTACTTTTTGAGGATGCAGGGACGATGGGACTGTAACATGGGGCTTTTCGGTTCCCCATATGCGCCAGTTCTGTTTATTGACCAAGCCGTCCAGGTAAAAATAAGCTTCGTCAGTAAACCAAATGCTGCCCACATGCATATCGCCGTCATCAATCCTGTGCACTATATCATTAGCGAATGTCTCTCATGCAGCAATGGTAGCGGCGCTGAGAGGTTGCCACGTTTGAATTTTGTATGGATAGAGGTGAAAACTCTGGCGCATGAGACGATACGTGGACGTTGGCGTCATTTGGACCGCAGCTGCAACACGGCGAACGGAAACCCGAGGCCGCTGTTGGATCACCTGCTGCACTAGCTGCGCGTTGCCCTCTGTGGTTGCCGTACGCGGTCGCCCTACCTTTCCAGCACGTTCATCCGTCACGTTCCCAGTGCGTTGAAATTTTTCAAACAGATCCTTTATTGTATCGCTTTTCGGTCCTTTGGTTACATTAAACCTCCGTTGAAAACTTCGTCTTGTTGCAACAACACTGTGTTCTAGGCGGTGGAATTCCAACACCAGAAAAATCCTTTGTTTCTGAGGAATAAACCATGTTGTCTACAGCACACTTGCACGTTGTGAACAGCACACGCTTACAGCAGAAAGACGACGTACAGAATGGCGCACCCACAGACTGCGTTGTCTTCTATCTTTAACATCACTTGCAGCGCCATCTGTTGTTGAAAATTGTAACTACTGTAATTTCGAAAGTTTGTCCGCCTGAAAATGTACTGTTGTCCCAAGCATATTGCAACAAACGGTGTATTTCTATCGCTGCTCGTTTAGTTTTTATTGCCGTTTCAAATATACCGGTCATTTTTGAAACACCCTGTATACATACACTGAGCAAGTATTAGCAAAACATTTTCTAAAATATGTTCAAGCAAATTCAGCTGAGATGTAAATCGTGTTAATCATGAATTAAATAATAAAACAAAAGAAAAACTGACACAAAAAACCTTTAAAAAGTAATGTACATTGCTCCTTTATCTTAATATAAGTAGTAATATTTTGAGGCAAGCGTGATTGCGTCGGGGACCGCGAAGAAAAAATAAATAAAAGAAAAAGTTAACAGCAGCTATCCTTTCTAGAAAGTATACTTTCATTATTGCTGGATATAAGCTTCGCCAGTTTGGCGTCATCTTTTCCAGTCTTGCGCGTCCCTCATTCACACCCCAGAATGATTAGTGAAGTTCCATTTACTTACACTACTGGCAATTAAAATTGCTACACCAAGAAGAAATGCAGATGACAAACGGGTATTCATTGGACGAATACATTATACTAGAACTGAGACGTGATTACATTTTCACGCAATTTGGCTGCATAGATCCTGAGGAATCAGTACCCAGAACAACCACCTCTGGCCATAATAACGGCCTTAATACGCCTCGGCATTGAGACAATCAGAGTTGGGATGGCGCGTACAGGTACAGCTGCCCATGCAGCTTCAACACGATACCACAGTTCATCAAGAGTAGTGACTGGCATATTGTGACGAGCCAGCTGCTCGGCCACCATTGGCCAGACGTTCTCAATTGGTGAGAGATCTGGAGAATGTGCTGGCCAGAGCAGCAGTCAAACATTTCCTGTATCCAGAAAGGCCCGTACAGGACCTGCAACATGCGGTCCTGCGTTATCCTCCTGAAATGTAGGGTTTCTCTGGGATCGAATGAAGGGTAGAGCCACGGGTCATAACAAATCTGAAATGTAACGGCCACTGTTCAAAGTGCCGTCAATGCGAACAAGAGGTGATCGAGACATGTAACCAATGGCACCCCATACCATCACGCCGGGTGATACGCCAGTATGGCGATGACGATTACACGCTTCAAATGTGCGTTCACCGCGATGTCACCAAACACGGATGCGACATCATGATACTGTGAACAGAACGTGGATTCATCCGAAAAAATGACGTTTTGCCATTCGTGCACTCAGGTTCGTCTTTGGGTACACCACCGCAGGCGTTCCTGTCTGTACTGCAGCGTCAAGGGTAACCGCAGCCATGGTCTCCGAGCTGATAGTCCATGCTGCTGCAAACATCGTCGAACTGTTCGTGCAGATGGTTGTTGTCTTGCAAACGTCCCCATCTGTTGACTCAGGGTTCGATACGTGGCTGCACGATCCGTTACAGCCATGCGGATAAGATGCCTGTCACCTCGACTGTTAGTGATATGAGGCCGTTGGGATCCAGTACGGCGTTCCGTATTACCCTCCTGAACCCACCGATTCAATATTCTGCTAACAGTCATTGGATCTCGACCAACCGCAATCGCGATAGGCTTCAATCCGACCTTTATCGAAGTCGGAAACGTGATGGTACGCATTTCTCCTCCTTACACAAGGCATCACAACAACTTTTCACCAGGCAACGCCGGTGAACTGCTATTTGTGTATGAGAAATCGGTTGGAAACTTTCCCCATGTCAGTACGTTGTAGGTGTCGCCGCCGGCGCCAACCTTGTGTGAATGCTCTGAAAAGCTAATCATTTGCATATCAGAGCATCTGCTTCCTGTCGGTTAAATTTCGCGTCTGTAGCTCGTCATCTTTGTGGTGTAGCAATTTTAATTGCGAGTGGTGTATAATATAAAACATGAGAACCAAACCGTCTTTCATTAGCCTTTTTTTAATTAAAGATTAGAGTTACCTATTAATCTTATATCCGATTTGCACGCCGGCAGGAGTGACCGAGCGGTTCTACCCGCTTCAGTCTGGAACCGCACGACCGCTGCGGTCGCAGATTCGAATCCTGCCTCGGGCACGGATGAGTGACAGCACACAACACCCAGTCATCACGAGGCAGAGAAAATCCCTGACCCTGCCGGGAATCGAACCCGGGAACCAGTCGCCGTTATTTTACGGTTGTGTCTATGTTGCGAATTTTTCGGATAAATTTATGAAGACTACCTAGACTCAGCTATCTGATTCTATTGTTTTGATATTTACGTACGTAGCTAGGTAGCTTAGCACCCCGTCTTCGTACCACAAGTGGCCCATCGGCACCATCCGACCGCCGTGTCATCCTCGGATGAGGATGCGGATAGGAGGGGCGTGTATTCAGCACACCACTCTCCCGGTCGTTATGGTGGTTTTCTTTGAGTCGGACCCGCCACTATTTGGTCAAGTACCCTTTCAACTGGCATCACGAGACTAATTGCACCTCCATAAACGGCAACAGCGCATAGCGGCCCGGATAGTCACCTATCCAAGTGCCGGTCACTCCCGACAGTGCTTAACTTGGGTGATCTGATGGGAATCGGTGTATCCACTGCGGCAAGGCCGTTGCTTGTCTACGTAGATTACTTGTATTTAAATTCATACTCTATCACTTTTAGAAGCATTTTGTTTTTATTTTATATATTTATCGGTCCCATTTTTGTGTCAAGACTTCTGAAATTTTTAATTTAAGTTTTATTTCGTGCTTCTTAAACTATGTATTTTACTAGTAGACACTAAATGATCGACATTCTATCCCCAGCACAACAAAAATACTTTCCGTGGTGAAAGATGAATTTGTGACTTGAGGTCTTTTTTTTAAATTACAGCTTACGTGTTTTTCCTTTTAATTCAATAATAATTTAGATAACATAAGCAAGTCGTGATAATTCTAAATAAAGTCGGAAGAACGTGGGCTACCATGGCGCTCTCTTGTAGTAGGCTGCCAGAACTATTTGGAGAAAATCGTTTGATTTAATATGGAATTGTAGACCTCATAAAGAATGACAAGAAATTATGCGGGATGATTTGTTTATCTTTTACAGTTGAGTCAATTTCTCTTTTTATGCTTTGAGGTGCTGAAACGGGCTACTTCAAGAGACAAAAATCAACATCGTTGGTCAACGGCAAAAGAAAAAGACATATGTTCTCGCGAACTCTTATTTAGACCTTTTTGAGACCTACAATCTGGTACTTTGGGACTTCATGTAGCTTTAATGTATTACGCTGCGTACATCAAGACAGCACGCTGGCGGCGGATGTTTTTACTTAATTTATCTGATGAACTTCAAACGACTGAAAGAGTGTGAGAGGGAGAGGGAGAGAAAATGAACTGGATTAAATTAGAACATATCGTTTTGGAGCTACGATGCCACACACACACGCACACACACACACACACACACACACAGACACACACACACACACACACACACACACACACACACACACACATGTTAAACTTACAACACCCCTCTGTTTTCGTCGGTGTTAAAAAGAGAGAGAGATAAATAGACATACACTATCTGGTCAAAAGTAGCCGCACACGCTATGTAGTGCAGGACCGGTCACTAGATGTCACTAGACGGAGTCGCGCCAATATACAAGGACGCACGCAGCATTTTGTTGTCATTAGAGAACCAGTAGTCACAGAATGGACGGTCAGCAGACCTCAGTGACTTGAAACGTGGACCAGTCGTTGGTTGTCTCTCAGGCCGCCCCACTCAACTAGTGGTGATGTGATCGTAAAATGCTCGTCGGAAGACCCGTACCTATAGCCTGAAAGTCGCACAAGTCACAACACTGCCCAAGAAAGGAAATACCAGTAATCCGCTAAGTTACTGACCTTTATCGCTAACTTCGATTTGCAGAAGGATTTTGTAATATGTACTGTTGTGGATTACTTCGAAGAAAACGATAAATTGACAAACAGCCAACGAAGATTCAGAAAATGTCGTTCTAGTGAAACTCAAATAGCTCTTTTTTCAGTGGTATAGACAAGTATGTTACGTGGACTCCATGCTGTTACATTTCCAGAAGGTTTTCAATACCGTTCTTCGCAAGCGACTTCTAACCAAATAGCATGTCTACGAAGCACCATCTCGGACGTGCGACTAAATTCGTGATTTCCTGTCAGAAACGTCGCAGTTCGTAGTAACTGACGCAGAGTCGTCGAGTTAAATAGAAGTTGGCCTAATGACAACCGTCCCCCTAGGAAGTGTTGTAGGCCCTCTGCTATTCGTAACATACATAAACGATTTAGGGGGCAATCAGAGCAGCCCTCTAAGATTGTTTGCAGATGATCCTGTGAATTACTGTCTTTTAAAGTCATCAGATGATCAAAACAAATTGCAAAACGGTAAGCCATCTGTATGGTGCGACAAGTGGCAGTTGACTCTAAATAATGAAATGTTTAAACTCATCCTCTTGTGTGCTAAAAGGAATCCGCTAAATTTCGGTCTCGGGATACAACACACTACTCTAAAGGTTGTTAATTCAGCTAACTGCTTATGAATTACAATGACGAATAACTTAAAATGGAACGACTACATAGATAATGTTGTGGGGAAAGCTCACCAGAGATTGCGATGTATAGACAGAACACTTATAAAATGAAGTACTTGTACTAAAGAGACTGCCTACACTGCGCTTGTCCGCCCTCTTTTGGAGTGTTACTGCGCGGTTTGGAATCCGCATCAGATAACAATGACGGAGGACATCGAAAAGGTTCAAAGAAGCGCAGCCTCGTTTTGTATTGCCGCAAAACGGGGGAGAGGGTGCCAGGGATATGATACGCGAATTAAGATTTCAATGCGACAGGATCTTCTCAACGCCGGCCGCTGTGGCCGAGCAGTTCTAGGCAGCCACGAGTGATGCACTTGAGTTCCAGAACAGCACTCGCGGCTGCCGCATCGTGGTCGCGAAGTGGGGCCGCGGCAGTTCCAGATAAGTTTTATGGTCTGACGATAAATTATGGATTTGTAGTTTAGGTTGACGATGTCCACTATGGACAAACGGTAGTTACTGTTTTTCTGAAGAAGGTTGGGTTATCCCGAATGAAAACTAGGTAAATTCTAGGCGAATGGTGCAACTGGGGCTGTTAATTATTAAAATTAAAATTAATACTTTCGTGAATATCATAGTTATATTATGATTATTTCAGCTCCTTGTCTCTTTTAGAGGTGGATATGCGTGTCTTTACCTTACAAAGGGAGTTTTCTTTCTTTACCTTGCTACCAACGATTAAATTTATTGAAAAATACTTTGTGGGGATGCTTGCTAATCTCTCACTTCCAATTAAGAAGAAGATAACCGTCACGAAGTATGGAAAGTAAATACCGGCTGGTTATGATTAAAGTGAGCTACTCGCAGAGATACAGAGTGGGCTGTAATTATCGTATGACTGCGAAACTTGGTAGATATTTTAAATCACTATGCAGAGCCGATTTACTCCGGATAAAAGTTAGTTCCAGCTTTGGCCACCAAGTGAAAATCCTGTGCTATGAATACAAGGAAAACGTACAGTAATGTTTCCATATGTAATCGATTAGGAGCGCTACGTGGGTAGAAAGCGTCAAAAAATATGGGTAAAGCATAATATTGATATTATTATTAACTGCTGCTTACACAGTTTGTGCAGTGTGATCAGACGTCGGCAAGTTGCTGTACAGCGCCACATCTGCAACTCGTGGCCAAATTGGAACTATTTATTTTTCAAGCATGAAAAGGTTGTTCATTAACGCATTAGCATATCTACTGAGTTTCTCTGTCATACGATAATTACAGCCATACTGGAACTCAGTGAGTAGCTGATTTTCAGTCATAACCACCCTATATGTCTGACATCAGGAATACGAACATACACCCTGTCGCATGAACTCACTGACTGCTATAAAACTATATCGAGGGTCAAACATGATCTCTCTGTCACTGCCACACTCGGCCCACCGTCAGCTGAGCTACCTTGTTTTTAATTAGTGGTTCGCGACGTAATTATTAAATCATTAGAGTATGTGTACTTTATAACGACGTAGTGCCTACTAATTTGCTTCGTGTAACGTTAGTTCACACTGAAGGCTCATTAACTGTGTGACTCAATGCATCGTAGTAGTATGGGCAGACCCTCACCAATAATTCTTTCGGGACGCATGCAAATTAAAAGTTAATGATTAATTGATGAATTAATGTGAGGATGGTTGTGCTACAAACATAAAAACTTATGATACAAGTGTCAAAATGAAAATTCAGTGGAATTTTACTCTCATACAAAACTAACTATAGTATTTAATCTGGGAAAAGAAATATGGAAGCACTTACCTTATGCAATGTGTTTGAATTGTGTATGATGTTGTCGTGCTGATGCTTTAATTATTTAATAGTAATTAAAATATCGTGTCGCATAAGGAGGGAGCTATTAGACTCTCACTGCTTGGATGTTCTAATCGACTGAGGTACACTATGAGATCGAAAGTATCCCGACAACCCCAAAAACATACGTTTTTCATATTGGGTGCGTTGAACTGCCACCTATTGCCAGGTACTCCATATAAGCGACCTCAGTATTCATTAGACGTCATGAGAGAGCAGAAAGAGGGCGCCCTGCGGAACTCACGGACTTTGAACGTGGTCAGATGGTTGGGCGTCACTTGAGTCATACGTCTGTACGCGAGATTACCACAATCCTAAACATCCCTAGGTACACTTCCCAATGTGATAGTGGAGTGGAAACGTGAAGGGACACTTACAGCACAAAAGCGTACAGGCCGACCTCGTATGTTGACTGACAAAGACCGCCAACAGTTGAAGAGGTTCGTAAAGTATAGTAGGCAGACATCTACCCAGAGCTTCTCAGAGAAATTCCAAACTGCATCAGGATCCACTGCAAGTACTATGACAGTTAGGCGGGAGGTGAGAAAACTTTGATTTCATGGTCTAGTGGCTGCTCTTAAGCCACACATCACGCCGGTAAATGCCAAACGACGCCTCGCCTGGTGCAAGGAGCGAAAACATTGGATGACTGAACAGTGGAAAAAGCTTGTGTGGAGTGACGAATCACGGTACACAATGCGGCGATGATGGCAGGGTGTGGTTGTGGCGAATTCCTGGCGAACGTCATCTGCCAGCATGTGCAGTGCTGAACATGGTTCAAATGGCTTAAGCACTATGGGACTTAACATCTGAGGCCATCAGTCCCCTAGAACATAGAACTCTTTAAACTTAACTAACCTAAGGACATCACACACATCCATGCCCGAGGCAGGATTCGATCCTGCGACCGAAGCAGCAGCGCGGTTCTGGACTGAAGCGCCTAGAACCGCACGGCCACAGCGGCCGGTGTGTGTAGTGCCAACAGTAAAATTCGGAGGCGGTGATGTTATGGTGTGGTCGTGTTTTTCATGGAGGGGGCTTGTACCCTTTGTTGTTTTACGTGACACTATCACAGCACAGGCCTATATTGATTGCATATTTCAACACGATCGAGCACCTGTTCATAACGCACGGCGTGCGGTGCAGTGGTTACACGACAATAACATCAAAGTAATGGACTGGCCTGCCCAGAATCCTGACCTGAATCCTATTGAACACCTTTGGGATGTTTTGGAACGTCAACTTCGTGCCAGGCCTCACCGATCGACACCGATACCTCTCTTCATTGCAGCACTTCGTGAAGAATGAGCTGCTATTCCCCAAGAAACCTTCCACCACCTGAC
Source organism: Schistocerca americana (assembly GCF_021461395.2). Classification (NCBI taxonomy): domain Eukaryota; kingdom Metazoa; phylum Arthropoda; class Insecta; order Orthoptera; family Acrididae; genus Schistocerca; species Schistocerca americana. The sequence continues at coordinate 628,302,148 of NC_060122.1, forward strand.
TGAACGTATGCCTGCGAGAGCGGAAGCTATTATCAAGGCTAAGGGTGGGCCAACACAATATCGATTTTGAACATTACCGATGGGGGGCGCCATGACCATGTAAGTCATTTTTAGTCAGGTGTCGGATAATTTTTATCACGTAGTGTAGTTTAGTTACTTCAGTATCCTATTTTTAAAAAAGTGTCTGAAAACATGTGGTTCAGTACTTTGTAAGATGTTTGATTTAATTAACTCATGGACGCTATTTCAATGTTGATCCTTTATCTTACTGTCATTCAGCGTGCGTTCTGCCTGTACATGTAGCTGTACGTCAGATACATGATTGCTAAACAGGGTAAAACTTGTATCCTTTGTTCACATCTGGTGGGGGTGAACACTGGTCGAGCTACAACTGCACTTCCAACATCTGGACTGCTTTTAAGGGGAATTTTCTGTTTATTTAAATGAGCGATACTGAAAAGATAAGGCAGTGTGGGAGTATCGTCACGGAGAGTGTTCCCTACTGCAGCAGTAGTTGCAGCTCCCAAATTCTTCCCGTCTTCGCAGTAACGACAGACAAATGAGCTAATCCCCGTGTCTTCTCTCCCATCCCGCGTCTTCACTGGTGCGTAGAATATCTCCTAAATTCGGCACTGAATTATTTCAAACAGGCTGCATGCCGCACTGCCTCACGTTCACTTTGCCTCTTTTTGTTTTCCTTGTACCTCCGCAGCCTTCGTCGTTTTCCTTAGAAACAGAATGCATCCTGCGGCAGCTGCAAAAGAGGGCTTTGAACCCGGCAGGCAGATCGGCAACAGGCGGCGACAGGGAGCGGCACGGGGTGGGGGTGGGGGTGGTGGTGGAGGGGTGGGGGTGGGGGTGGAGGCGGTGGCCGCCATTAAGGTTTTATGCGGCCCTGAAATGAACTGCCGGGCCCTTCCAGACGTCGCCCGTGCAGAAAGGGCGGACCCTTCCGCCGACGACACGTCGCCCGGCGCTGCCCGGAATGTCGGATGAGGTGGAGAAATCTGAGACGGGCAAAGCACTCGCAGAAAAGGGCCAAGCCCGATAGTCCGTCCTGCACTTGCGAGAACCTCTGGGGAAAGGCCTTACGCCACGTGTGTTCCACGAATAGCAAACAGGTAAAAAGTTAAGCTGCCATCAACCTGAAGGCTTGTTTCAGATCCGCACTTCTTTACTCACTACTGAAATATTTGACATGCCTGCACCCAAATTCGTTGTTTAGAGAGAAGGCCATTCTTTCTCTGTTTTAAAACCATTTGATGCCGTCAACTCTGGCATAGTGTTCAGAATAATGTGATACCTAAAATTATCAGACAGTAACTTGGAGAGTTTTGATAACTACTTAAAAGCAGACAGCAACGTATTCCCTTTGGAATGAGAAGTGGGCCTGGCAGCATCTTCTCTCAAGAGTGGCACCCGGATCTGTCCTGGGTCTACTATTCTTTTCTTCATATGATGATGAACTCCACTCTGTTCAGTCCTCCCCCATATATAATTTCCACAAAGCACTAAGTGCGATTCAGCAGTATGACTTAGGTGTAGAGATTCTTGGGTGATAAGCCACTGTAAGATTTTCTCTTATTTGTTATATTTCACAGAAAATACTCGTACGCTTTGGTTCTTGAAAAACACAATCGAAGAGTTAATTTGACGTAATCTTTAAAACAAATGCAGCAGCAGCAGTTATAAATCTTGACTTAATAAACTAGCAAAATTTCTCAGAAATCTTTGAACAGCTGGCACCATTAAGCTTTTGAAATTAGATAGGAAAAATGAACTTCTGAGCCTTCATCATCAACAAATACTTTAAGACCAAAGAAAAGAAAATGTTCAAATGTGTGTGAAATCATATGGGACTTAACTGCTGAGGTCATCAGTCCCTAAGCTTACACAATACTTAACCTAAATTATCCTAAGGACAAACACAAACACCCATGGCCAAGGGAGGACTCAAACCTCCGCCGGGACCAGCCGTACAGTCCATGACTGAAGCGCCTTAGACCGCTCGACTAATACCGCGTGGCACCAAAGAACAAATAAATTAAAAATTAACGCTTACGCTTGTAGAATTCTGAACGAGTTAAGTAAAGTATACGACACCATTGCCAGTTACAGACAAAAAATTTAGCCAGAGCTGACGTGAATAGAAGTTGCTGCCCAAAATAGAGCGTCGTAATCTTCATGATCCAGCCAGACTCAAACACCTTCAGCCTGCCGGAGTGGCTGTACGGTTCTGGGCGCTGCAGTCTGGAACCGAGCGACCGCTACGGTCGCAGGTTCGAATCCTGCCGCGGGCATAGATGTGTGTGTTGTCATTAGGTTAGTTACGTTTAATTAGTTCTAAGTTCTAGGCGACTGATGACCTCAGAAGTTTAGTCGCATAGTGCTCAGAGCCATTTGAACCATTTTGAACCAAACACCTTCACTCAAATACAGGGTTTGCCGTTACCACATTACTTTAAAAACCGTTAATGAAAATGGAGGAATGTCCTTGCTCGTGGCGGAGGCCTACAATATCGAAATCACTTGCACAAGAAAATACGCCGTTGAGCCATGCCTTGTGCCAGGGCGCCTTACAATACAGACACACACAAGTTACCTTCTATAGCAGTGAAAATCACAATAAAATGCACAGCACTTTTTTTTTATTTTTCTTTAAGTGCACTTCGCAATGAAAGTCGCATGAACTGTAAATTGATTCTATAGTATCGATTTCGAAAACCATAATGCGCAATTTAACATCGATATACACAACCGGCCATTAAAATTGCTACCCCAACAAGAAATGCAGATGATAAAAGGGTATTTATTGCACAAATATATTTTACAGGAACTGACATGTAATTAAATTTTCAGGCAATTTGGGTCCATAGATCCTGAGAAACCAGTACCCAGAACAACCACCTCTAGCCGTAATGACGGCCTTGATGCGCCTGGGCATTGAGTCAGTCAGAGCTTGGATGGCTTGTACAGGTACAGCTGCCCATGCAGCTTCAACACGATACCGCAGTTCATCAAGAGTAGTGACTGGCGTATTTTGACGAGCCAGTTGCTCGGGCACCATTGACCAGACATTTTCAATTCGTGAGAGATCTGGAGAATGTGCTGGCCAGGGCAGCAGTCGAATATTTACTGTTTCCAGAAAGGCCCGTACATGACTGCAATATACGGTCGTGCATTATACTGCTGAAATGTGGGTTTTCACAGGGATCGAATGAAGGGTAGAGCCACGGGTCGTAACACATCTGAAATGTAACGTCCACTGTTAAAAGTGCCATCAAAAAGAACAAGAGGTGACCGAGACGTGTAACCAATTGCACGCAATGCCATCACGCCGGGTGATACGCCAGTATGGCGATGACGAATACACGCTTCCAATGTGCGTCCACCGCGATGTCGCCAAACACGGATGCGACCATCATGATGCTGTAAACAGAAACTAGATTCATCCGTAAAAAATGACGTTTTACCATTCGTGCACCCACGTTCGTCTTTGAGTAGACCATCGCAGGCGCTCCTGTCTGTGATGCAGCGTCAACGGTTACCGCAGCGATGGTCTCCGAGCTGATAGTCCATGCTGCTGCAAACGTCGTCGAACTGTTCGTGCAGATGGTTGTTGTCTTGCAAACGTCCTCATCTGTTGACTCAGGGATCGAGGCGTGGCTGCACGATCCGTTACAGCCATGCGGATAAGATGCCTGTCATCTCGACTGCTAATGATACGAGGCCGTTGGGATCCAGCACGGCCTTCCGTATTACCCTCCTGATCCCACCTATTCCATATTCTGCTAACAGTCATTGGATCTCGACCAACGAGAGGAGCAATGTCGCGATACGATAAATCACAATCGCGATAGGCTACAATCCGACCCTTATCAAAGTCGGAAACGTGATGGTACGCTTACACGAGGCATCACAATAACATTTCACCTGGCAACGCCGGTCAACTGCTGTTTGTGTATGAGAAATCTGTTGGAAACTTTCCTCATGTCAGCACGTTGTAGGTGTCGCCACCGGCGCCAACCTTGTGTGAATGCTCTGAAAAGTTAATCATTTGTATATCACAGCATTTTGTTCCTGTCGGTTAAATTTCGCGTCTGTAGCACGTCATCTTTGTGGTGTAGCTTTTTTAATGGCCGGTAGTGTAACTGACGGCAGCAATGATTTGTCGCAGTGTCGTGAAATTGGAAAATCAGTCATTAAGTGGCTTCGATTTAAAAGCTAGCTGAGTTTCTACTTTTCGTAGGCAAATTTAAATTTCATTAACGGTATGGTCGACCGCGCAAGCTTCGCTCAAAGATCTCGAAACACGGTCCTCAAGATGGCACTTAACTTGAGCTGTCTTGACAGTGCAACTAGATAGGCCGCAACAACACTGTCTTCGTAGGAAGTAGTGAACCTAGCTGATGCTCACCCGTTATCGACCAGTAGAAAGCCGTTAAACCCACCACGGCGCCCAGAATCAAGCGGTCACCACTCCCAGGATCACGCCTTCCTTCGATAGAACGTCGGCAGCTGTGCACTACGGTGCACTTCCCCGGATACGACGGCAACAGCTCCTACCTTTCCCCTGCCCCAGGAAGCTCACGTGTCCGGCATGCAAGCCGCTCGCCACACATCAGTCAAGCCCTCTTTTTCTGTAGGCCTCTAATGCAATCCAGACGTCGGCTCCGCACTAGCGTATGGTTTAAAAAGGCATTTTCATACCGTGGGAGCGCCCTCTGTCGACTCTCGGCCGCGTTTGCAATCAAGTGGCCGGCAACGACAGTATCAATTTCTATGCTGACGACCTCCGGCTTACATTAGACTTCCGTACGCTCCTCCGTACCAGTCCTCAAGATATCCGTATCACGAACGTCCTCATGAACGGCTATCTATCTACAGCTATAAGATCAGCACAAAACTGGGACTTAAACTACATAAATAAGAGAAAGTCTTAATAACTTTAGTATTCCAACAAATATTATTGAGTTCTAAATTCTTCATACGACTGCCTCCAATTCTCCCCGACGATCTTCCAATACCTTAACAGAAAAGACGGTGAAGAACTTTGGTGTAACTTGGGATCAGCATCTCAGCTGGGTAGAAAATGCTATCGCCACATGCAGGAAGACTTCCACCTGACTCTATACACTTAAAAAGTATCGGAACATACACTGAGTTGATAGAAATCACGGAATAGCGATATGCACGTACACAGATGGCAGCAGTGTCGCGTACACAAGGTATAAAAGGGCAGTGCACTGGCGAAGCTACCACTGGTACTTAGGTGAAGCATGTGAAAAGTGTCCGACCCGATTGTGGCCACTCGACGCGAATTAACGGACATTGAACGTGGAATGGAAGTTGGAGCGAGAAGCATGGGACATTCCATTGCGGAAATCGTTGGGGAATGTGATATACTGACATCCAAAGTGTTACAGTGTGCCGGCAACACCAGATTTCTGGAATTAACTCGAACCACGGACAACGGAATGGCCGATGGCCTTCTCTTACCAACCGACAGCAGCGGCGTTGTCGTATAGTTGTCAATGCTAACAGGCCAGAAACACTGCTTGAAATATCCGCAGATATCAGTGTCAGAGATACGACGAACGGCATTAGCACAGTGCGGCGAAATTTGGCGTTAATGAGCTATGACAGCAACGACAGGAGTGTCTGCCTTTGTTAATAGCACGACGTCGCTTGTGACGCCTCTCCTGGGCTTGCGCAAATATCGGTCGTACCCTAGGTGACTGGATAGCAGTAACCTGGTTAGAAGAGTCCAAATTTCAGTTGATAAGAGCTAATGTTAGGGTTCGAGAGTGATGCAGAGCCCATGAAGCCATAGATGCATGTTCGCGACGAGGCACCGTGAAAGATGGTGGTGGCCCCATAAGGGTGTGGCCTATGTTTACATGAAATAGACAGGATCCTCTGGTCAAACTGAGCCGATCACGCACTGGAAGTGGTTATGTTCGCCTACTAGGTGACCATTCACAGACATATAAGTGGATACATACTTCCAAGGAACGATGAAATTTTTATGCATGACAATGTACCATTACATCGGACCGCAATTGTTTGTGACTGGTTTGAAGAACATTCTGGACAGTTCGAGCGAATGATCTGACCACCCACATCGCCCGACAAGGGATATAATCTAGAGGTCAGTTCGTACACAAAATCCTGCAGCGACAACACTTTTGAAATTATGTGCGGCTATAGAGGCAGCATGGGTTAATGTTCCTGCAGGGCAGTTCCAGCGATTTGTTGAGTCTTGATACGTCTAGTAGCGCCTGTACTCCGGGCCTAATGATGTCCGACATGTAATTATGAGGTATCCCATGTCTTTCTTCACGTCCGTCTGTGTCAACAGACTGGAAATATAAACTTGTGCAGTCACTCGTTCCTCTGAACTTTCACGTTTGCCAAGTAATCCAACAAGACAAGAGTCGTAATACTACAGAATTAGAATAAACCGTGACTGAATAGTGCTGGCCGCTGTAACCGAGCTGTTCTAGGCGCTTCAGTCTGGAACCACGCGACTGATACGGTCGCAGGTTCGAATCCTGCCTCGGGCATGGATGTGTGTGATGTCTTGAGGTTAGTTAGGTTTAAGGAGTTCTAAGTTCTAGGGGACTGATGACCTCAGATGTTAAGTCCCATAGTGCTCAGAGCCATTTGAACCATTTGACTGAATACTAGCGCATGTTACATCTTCTACGTGCATCTATATGACATTGTCAATGTTTCATACGCCTAGCTAGATTTGTTGCGGACAGTTACGTAACTTTCACGCACTATGTGGAAATCGTCAGCTCCTCAATGCAAAATGATTTTCCTGCAAAGCGAACTCAATACTGCCCTTTAACAGGGAACGTATAAACTTATTTAGTTTGGAACCTCGCAGCTGATAGTACCGAAGCCGTACTGTATCCCCGCTGCACGGAAGGGTGAAGAGCCGAAGAGTCCCTATTCCATGCTCAATGGTCAATCACATCGTTATTCTGATGCACATATACATTCGCCTGACCTTATTCAACGAAGAGACAAAGAAACTGGTACAGGCATGCGTATTGAAATACAGAGATATGTAAACAGGCGTAATACAACGCTGCGGTCGGAACACCTACATAAGACAAGTGTCTGGCGCAGTTGTTAGATCGGTTACTACTGCTACAATGGCAGGATAACAGGATTTAAATGAGTTCGAGCGTTGTGTTAGAGTCTGCACTTGAGCGACGGGACACAGCTTCTCCGAGGTAGCGATGAAGTGGGGATTACCCCGTATTTCACGAGCGTGCCGTGAATGTCAGAAATCTAGCAAAACATGAGTCGTCCTACATCGCTGTGGCCAGAAGAAGATCCTGAAAGAAAGTCACCAGTGACGACTGAAGAGAATCGTTCACCGTGGTAGAACTGCAACTGTTCCGCAAATTGCTGCAGATTTCAATGCTGGGCCATTAACAAGTGTCAACGTGCGGATCGTTCAACGAAACGAATGATATGGGTTTTCAGAGCCGTAGGCCCAATAGTGTACCCTTGACGACAGGACGACACAACGCCTTACACCCTGACAGGGCCCGCCAACACAGGCACTGGACTGGTGATGATTGGAAACAGGTTGCCTCGTCGGACGAGTCTCGTTTCAAATTGTAACCAGCGGATTTACGTGTATGGGTGTGGAGCCAATCTTATGAATCCATGGAACTGTATGTCAGCAGAGGACTGTTCAAGCTGGTGGAGGCTGTGTAATGGAGTAGGGCGTGTGAAATTGGAGTGGTATGGAACACCCGGTACCTCTAGATACGACTGACAGTTGACACGTACGTAAACATCCTGCCTGATCATCTGCATCCATTCATGTCCATTGTACATACCGACGGACTTGGGTAATTCCAGCAGGACAATGCGACACCCGCCACGTCCATAAGTGCCACAGAGTGCCTCCAGGATCACTCTTCTGAGGTTAAAGATTTCCGCAGGCCATCAAACTTCCCAGAAATGAACACTATTGAGCATACCAGTTATGCCTTGCAGCGTGCTGTTGAGAAGAGATTTCCACCCCCTCGCACATTTACGGATTATGGACAGCCTTCCAGGATTCACGGTGTCAGTTCCCTCCAGCACTACTTCAGGCAATAGTCGAGTCCACGCCACGTCGTGTTGCGGAATTTTTGCGTGCTCGCGGGGGCCCTACACGATATTAGGCAGCTATACCAGTTTCTTTGGCTGTTCAATGAGTATCGAAAACTGTCGATATTAATAAAGAATCCAAAATTTTCGGTTTATTTATAGTGACTGATGCTATTTAGCCCGTAGTCTTCGCAGTGATGGTAATGTATGGCTAGGAAACAAGTTGTACTGTCAGATATGGGTGTGGATGAAGGAGAGTAAAAGTGGTACGTAAGTGTAACCTAGGAACGAACAGAGAAATTTCAAATAAACGCAATACATGTATGGAATACCACGTAGCAAAAACATGATATGGTAAGGATGAAACATACGTCGTGTTTCTGTAAGAGCGTGCAAGAACTTATCAAGCCTTAGTGGATGCAGCGCTGAACAGTCTGAGGTAGGGAACCTGGGGTCGGAGAAGCCAGCTTAAGGAGGTAATAGGAATAAAACGTATTACTGTATACTTTTCTATTTACAGTAGTAACGGCTAACTCCAAACAGCACCACTGACACAACTGACATACCATTTGTATCGAATCTTAAAAAATGTGCTGAAAGTGATTGCCATTTACCTCAATACAAGCATGACATTGTCGACTAAGATTCTGACGCACTCTAAGGAGTATCCCTGGTGAGTTTCGAATCACATCCCAGGCATCTACAATTCTGGCAAATAATTCCATCTCTGTATCTACTCGGATCTCATACACAAGTGACTTTTGATATCCCCATAGGAAATAGTCAAGGGGATTCAGGTCAGGTGACCTCGCAGAACATGAAGAGGATCATCACTTCCAATCCAGTGACCAGGAAATACAGCATTTATGTGGTTGCAGACATTCACACTTAAGTGAGGCGGTGCACTGTTATGCTGTGTCAACATGCTCTCACGAACAGGCGAGGGTACGTTCTCCAAAGACTCGGGTAGAACTCTTTGCACGAACCTCAAATACAGGTGGCCATTCAGACGGCCAGGCAGAAGATGTGGTCCAGTAAGATCGTCTCCTACAACATTTACAGCCAAACGTACTTTATGGTGTGACTCTACTGCAGCGTGAAGGCTTCCTTCATCCTACACAAGGCTACTTCTACTGTCCGAAATACCATCACGATTAAATGAGCCCTCGTCAGTAAACAGCGCGATTTGGAGGAAATCTCGTCAATCAATGAATGCTGCAACAACCACGGACACAATGCGACCTTCTGTGCAAAGTCAATTACAAACATTGCATGGACTCGTTGCGGTTGAGATGAGTGTAATTGTTGTTCGTGGGGTACTCGCCTTACTCTAATATGTGCAGAGCGCGTTTCACGTGCAATACGACGAGTACTTGTAGGGGGATCCACAGTAACAGGTCGTGTCACCTCCTCTTCCAAATCATGTGTACGATCGGTCCTCAAGTTGCCATGTCGCTTGTTTTTACTTTCCAGGCAACCAGTCTCTCGCATTCGTCGATCGAGAGAAATGAACACTCTTCGTGACAAATGATGCCTGTTAGGAGATCGTTCCCTGTACTGCCTTTCAGCTGCGAGAACATTGTTATGTACTTCCTTACACACAAGCTACATGTCAATGAGTTCTGTGGACCTGTAGCAGTACTGCTGCATCGTATTGTACTGTACGTCTCTGAATAGCACTGAGTAATGAATGGGTCTGTCATTGAGTCATGGGACTTTATATCATGGGACAAAGTAAACACGATACAACAGAGACACCTTATGGACAAGTAAAGAAAAAAAAAAAAAAAAAAAAAAAAAAAAAAAAAAAAAAAAAACTAGCATCATGATTTGCTAGAAAGCACGTTCTTCCTACTTATTTCCTTGAAGGAACTGAAGAATGTACATGTAAATGAACAGCGCAGCTCGTTTGAACGTGTATGCATGTTAGTTATGAATAAGCTGGAGAACAGCAATGCTAGACAAAGCGGTACACAAGTTCCCTTCCATAACTCGTTATGTTGGCTTCTCCGATCCCAGGTTCCCTCCCTCAAATTGTTCCGGATGTCAGTGTAGAATCCGCTGTTTTCGGCGTTGCTGGGTCATCTGGTGAGAGTCCTGAGGAAGTTTCGTCCTTTAACAGCGTAAAGGGAATAGCATAGGTCTAAACTCTAAGAGGATACAGTCCTGGACTGTGCGGCTGATCCCAGCGGAGGTTCGAGTCCTCCCTCGGGCATGGCTGTGTGTGTTGGTCATTAGGATTATTTAGGTCAAGTAGTGTGGAAGCTTATGGACTGATGACCTTAGCAGTTAAGTCCCATAAGATTTCACACACATTTGAACGTTTTTTGGAAGGCATATGGGATCAGCAAAAAAGAACTGACGTATGTCTCTGATAGACAGTTATGTATTGCGCTTTTAACACTTATTGTTGTACGTACTGGGTGAACTGAAAATCTGTACATAGGTAAATTGAGTGCTAAATTAATTTTCCCACGAACTTATAAATGGCTTTACGCAATAATTTCTAAACGCCACTCATATTCTTAAAACTAGTACGTAAACTAAATTTGCTTTGATGCTGTGCACAGGTTTGCGTCTTATAGAGTGGACGAGATGAAACCGTACCTTAAGATAGACAACTTACCTACCCTAGATGTGGAAGGTGTGAGTTTTGCTGTCTGTCTTAATTTACAAGAAATATTCTCCAGGCCGGGTCTATTTTAACCACCTTATGTAAGTCTGGGGTAAATATGTTACCTGGAAGTCAGCTAGCTTGGAATAACCTCCAGTACAATGCACCTCGTTCTGGGTACGGACATAAAGCGAGAGCTTCATTATCGATTTTGCGGTGTGTTTCATTTTATAGCCGTAAAGTTGAACGTCTCTACATGTTTGACTGTGACAGTCAAAGATATGTACAGGATGATTCACAAGTCCTCCTGACATCGCATGCAGCGTCTTTCCTGGGCTCGTGATCCTATCGGTTGGGCCCTAGACGGCTGGGAAACCGTGAACTGGTCAGTTGAGTCCCGATTTCAGATGGTAAGAGCTGATGGTAGGGATGGAATGTGGCGAAGACCCCACGAAGCCTTAGACCCAAATTATCAACAAAGTAGTGCGTAAGATGGTGGTAGCTCCATAATGGTGTAGAATGTATTCGCATAGAATTGTTTGGGTTCTCTGGTCAAACTGAACGGATAGTTGACAGGAAGTTGTTATGTTACGTTACTTGGGGACCACTTCCAGCCATTCATGGACTTGCGTGATCCAAAACAACGATGGACATGCGGTTGACATTGGGCCACAGTTATTCGCGATTGGTTTGGAGAACATTCTGGACAGTCCGAGAGAATGACATGACCGCCCACATCGCCCGCAAAAGTCTCATAGAATATTTGTGGGACATAATCGAAATGTCAGTTCGTGCACAAAATCCTGGGCCTACGACACATCCGCATTTATGGATGGCTGTAGAGGCAGCATGGCTCAGTATTTCTACAGAGGAATTCCAAAGACTTGTTGAGTCCCTGGCACGTCGAGTTGCTGTTCTACGCTGGAAAAATGAAGGTCCGACACGATGTTGGGAAGTATCTCATGACTTCTGTCGCCACGGTATATTCAAAGACAGTTTTGGAAAATTAGCTTTCATCACCAGGGTTATAATTAAACGATGCCTGTAAGGCCAAATACGTAAGAAAATGGTCTAGATAAACATAAAAACGGTAATATTTTAATTAATTCGGTGTGTTGAATTACGCATGCCACACAAATACTTCTGTATTGATGTGCCTTGTTTGAATAGTCTATTTTGCTGCAGCTATCACTACAACGTTTCGCAACAGTTCCGTTGACACTCCCGTTCTGAGAAGCAGTTGTCTGTTCATGGAAGTATATTCCAATGGTTCGTCCTCGTTCACAGAGATCGCTTTGAGAGGTGAAACACTGGCATATGGGCCCAGAAGTCACTACAGAAGCAAATACTGGCCGAGAACGCATTTACCGTATCATTGTCACATTTATCTCACCAGGGATCGAATTTTTTCAGGCTTATGAGAACAATTAAATTATTATAGGAATTGTACCTGAATATGGAAACTCGCCTTGTGACGGCAGTTGTGATGCGAATGAATTAAGCTGCAGTGGGTGACAGCCAGATTATTTTCATGGTGTCTGTCAATACGTATTTTAAGTGATGATAAACGATACTGACGAGCAATTAATTGTTTTAAGAGACCACATTCGTCGCCTGTCACAGAGTTCACAACATTATTTGAGCAGCCAGATGAAAGGCAGCACTGGTCGGCAGACAGTAAAGAAGGCCGCGCCAAATGGAAGGTGAAGTGAAGCGTTTTGTTTCACAAGTGCCAACCTGAGAGCCCATCACACTCAAGGGCCCTTCCCATCCCATCCGACACAGTGCGAGCGTTAAAAGAGGGGAACGGGGCGGGAATTGCTGGGTTCCATCCTGCCGCTGGAGACGGGTTACTCCAGCGAGCAACTGCAAAGCTTACGGCCGATGGGAAGTGGCTCGTTACTGGACAGTTCCAAAACCTTTTCTGTTTATATTCCAAAGTCAGGAATAGAGTTATGTCTATCTACACAAAAAACTTATAATGTGCCCGTTACCGTTATTCAGAACTGAATGTCGTCAGAATTCACGGTATGAAAAATTAATCAGTTGTTGGATGTTATGTGCTTCATGAAAATGAACCCACAATTATTTCTCTAGATACGTTTATTTCGTAAACAAACAACACTGCCCTTGAGAACTTGGATTTAGCACGACGCAGTTCGTTTGTTCATCCACAATGCTCAAAGAGAGTATATACCTGACAACCTGGTCGATGTAGCATTCATTAATTTCTGACAGTTGTTGTATACAGTTCCAAACAGCCGCCTCATGAACAAAATACTATACTACGGAATATCAGATCAGCTATGTGATGGTAATGAAGAGTACAGAAGTACAGAATACGGCATGTTATTCATAATGAAGAGGAATCCGCAGACGTAAAAGTGACTTCGGGCATACCCCGTGGCGGTGTTATGCAACAATTACTGCTCACCTTATGCACAAATAAGCTAGCAGATGTCAGAAGCTCCGTGAGACCGTTCGCGGCTGATGTTCTTGTACACAGAGGCATGAACACGTCATGAAGTTGCTGGGAAATGCTGGAAAACGTGCAGAGGATGTGAGCTTGGCACAAGGTTCGCAGTTGCCCTCGACGTAAAGAAATGCATCGTGCTGATCATAATTAGGGGGAACGCTCCATTATTATACTATCACAGGAATGAGGATCACTCACTGAAAGCAGTCACATTCATTAACTAACTAGCATTACGGCGACGGAGTGATATAAACTGAAACGACAACATATAATCAAGCGGAGGAAGAGCAGATTACCGACTAACACTCATTAGTAGGATCCTTGGGAAGTTTAGTCCTCCCATTAAGGAGGTAGCTTACAGAACACTTATTTGACCTATGCTTGACTATTTCTCGTCAGTCTGGGGTCCTTACGAGATCAGATTGACAAATGAAATGGAGATGATCCCACGAAGAGCAGTCCTTTAATTCGCAGGTTGGTCTATTAAGTCTGACAGCATCGAGGAGGTGATCAACTTCAGCGGCTGACCTACAAGAGAAGATTTATACACCAGGATATAATTTTTTGTTAGAATTACAGAGCGTACGTTCCTAAAAGAATCGAGCAATACATTTCTTTCTGCATCGTACTCGTATATTACGTAAAAAGAGCATGAAGGCACGATTGATTTCGAGCACGCAAAGAGATATACTAACAGTCGTATTTTCCGCATCTTTCACACAAATGGAACGGGAAAGGGAGGAAGTTGCGGTGATACACAAAGTATCCTCCACCACACCCCATAAGACTACGTGCGTAGCGTACAACATTTCCGATCAAATTAATAAAGTCGGCGCTTAAATGTTTCTCCGTTTCCGTGTCGCGTAAGATCTGTTTGTGTGCTCAAGCTTTCAACGAATTCCTCCGTCACCGTCAGGAGTTAACTGTCGTACTAACATGTTGTGTACTACTTCCGTATCTAATTGGCAGAATTACGCCATGGCGACGTCACGGAGACAGGAAATCCCCATATGCTACTAGAGATTGTGCCGATCCCTGTGGTGGCGGAATGTCAGTAGTAATATTGATTCTGACAGATGGTAAATAGCTTATTTCTCTACAGCCCTTCAACATCGATCGCCCGTTTCCAGCCCGCATCAGAATAAGCGTCACCATCTTTAACCGGGTCAACGGTTATGACCCCCCCCACCCCCCCACCCCCTCCCTTCACTCTCCTAAGTAGTGGACTTAAACGCGGAACTTCTACAGGGAATTTAGCGGAGTTATCTATCTGCCATCTAACACAATCAGCATCACTACAAATGTTTCCCCATCACAGAGTTTGATATCACGTCTGGTAACTTATGGAAGTTAGGTGAACTGGTGACGTTTCCTTGACATAGGTCGACCAACTCTATACAAAAGTATTATTCGGCCTGTTAGTACAGCAGCTGGTTCCTGACAATGAGACAGAGGAAGTCATTTAAAACCTAAGTAGACAAATAAAGCTGAAACAGCAAGAAAATCGGGAAATACAGGGTATTTCAAAAAGGTACGGCCAAACTTTTAGGAAACATTCCTCACACACAAAGAAAGAAAATATGTTATGTGGACATGTGTCCGAAAACGCTTACTTTCCATGTTAGCGCTCATTTTATTACTTCTCTTCAAATCACATTGATCATGGAATGGAAACACACAGCAACAGAACGTACCAGCGTGACTTCAAACACTTTGTTACAGGAAATGTTCAAAATGTCCTCCGTTAGCGAGAATACATGCATCCACCCTCTGTCGCATGGAATCCCTGATGCGCTGATGCAGCCCTGGAGAATGGCGTGTTGTATCACAGCCGTCCACAATACGAGCACGAAGAGTCTCTACATTTGGTACCGGGGTTGCGTAGACAAGAGCTTTCAAATGCCCCCATAAATGAAAGTCAAGAGGGTTGTGGTCAGGAGAGCGTGGAGGCCATGGAATTGGTCCGCCTCTACCAATCCATCGGTCACCGAATCTGTTGTTGAGAAGCGAACGAACACTTCGACTGAAATAAGCAGGAACTCCATCGTGCGTGAACCACATGTGTCGTACTTGTAAAGGCACTTGGTCTAGCAGCACAGGTGGAGTATCCCGTATGAAATCATGATAACGTGCTCCATTGAGCGTAGGTGGAAGAACATGGGGCCCAATCAAGACATCACCAACAATGCCTGCCCACAGAAAATCTGTGTTGATGACG
This sequence comes from Schistocerca americana, assembly GCF_021461395.2. NCBI lineage: Eukaryota > Metazoa > Arthropoda > Insecta > Orthoptera > Acrididae > Schistocerca > Schistocerca americana. Next base: position 628,317,577 of record NC_060122.1, read on the forward strand.
TGATTGCACAATTGCGTGCGGATTCTCGTCAGCCCACACATGTTGAATGTGAAAATTTACAATTTGATCACGTTGGAATGAAGCCTCATCCGTAAAGAGAACATTTGCACTGAAATGAGGATTGACACATTGTTGGATGAACCATTCGCAGAAGCGTACCCGTGGAGGCCAATCAGCTGCTGATAGTGCCTGCACACGCTGTACATGGTACGGAAACAACTGGTTCTCCCGTGCACTCTCCATACAGTGACGTGGTCAACGTTACCTTGTACTGCAGCAACTTCTCTGACGCTGACATTAGGGTTATCGTCAACTGCACGAAGAATAGACTCGTCCATTGCAGGTGTCCTCGTCGTTCTAGGTCTTCCCCAGTCGCCAGTCATAGGCTGGATTGTTCCGTGCTCCCTAAGACGCCGATCAATTGCTTCGAACGTCTTCCGGTCGGGACACCTTCGTTCTGGAAATCTGTCTCGATACAAACGTACCGGGCCACGGTTATTGCCCCGTGCTAATCCATACATCAAATGGGCATCTGCCAACTCCGCATTTGTAAACGCTGCACTGACTGCAAAACCACGTTCGTGATGAACACTAACCTGTTGATGCTACGTACTGATGTGCTTGATGCTAGTACTGTAGAGCAATGAGTCGCATGGCAACACAAGCACCGAAGTCATCATTACCTTCCTTCAATTGGGCCAACTGGCGGTGAATCGAGGATGTACAGTACATACTGACGAAACTAAAATGAGCTCTAACATGGAAATTAAGCGTTTCCGGACACATGTCCACATAACATCTTTTCTTTATTTGTGTGTGAGGCATGTTTCCTGAAAGTTTGGCCATACCTTTTTGTAACACCCTGTATTTATCCAACAGAGTGCTAGCAGCGCACCTATACATTTCTGACATCTTGACTACCAGAAACTACGTTTAAAAAGTCTATGACAGTGTTAGCAGACACATCTGGACATTACCAGGCTTCATCAACAACTGCCATTTCTGACAGAGGTGTATTTTTTTAAGAACAGCACACTGCGTGTAATTAGTTGATGGCGAATAGGAATTTTGGATAACACTATTTTTAGGTGAAGACCAACTCAAAAATATATCAAAAGAGTACAGTTTTAAATAGAACGTCACGCAGAACCACTGTTTAGTATTAAATGATTGAATTTTGTTGACTAGTACAGAAAAATACGTCTTTTATTTGCTACTGTCGTTAAAACCTTCCTATGTTGTATGTTTGTCAGGTACTCAAAGAATTAGGGCTATGGCTCTTGTGGCGTTTCTCTGATCGTGAGGCGTGTGGGAATAATTAGAAAATACTCGCATATTTCTACTCACACGCTTCCAATCCTGAGCGCTCCTGAAATTATGAGACTACCCGCTTATTTAAGTCCCCAGGATATACACAACAAATTATTAAACTGAAATGTTCCCTTATGTGCCCTGTATCTGCTTCTGTCTCCGTTAAAATCACTTCTTCCTTACGCGAAACAGAATTTCAATTTTCCTCTATAGCACTTCCTACGCGTAAATGTTTTTCACTGTTTCACGAAATGGCTTTCTTTATCTACATCTTCACAGGTACTCCGCAAGCAACCGTATGGCGCGTGGCGGAAGGTACGTACCCTGTACCACTACTAGTCATTTCCTGTCTGTTACACTCGCAAATACAGCGAGGGGAAGACGACTGTATATATGCTTCCGTATGGGCCCTGATTTCTTGTACCTTATATTTGTGATCCTTAAGCGTATGTATGTTGGCGACAGTAGAATCGATCGGCAGGTAACTTCAAATGCAAGTTCTATACATTTTGTCGGTAGTGCTCCTCGAAAAGAACGTCGCCTTGCCTCCAGAGATTCCCATCTGAGTTTCTGAACAATCTCTGTAACATTTCCGTGTTGTTCGAACCAATCGGAAACAAATCTAGCAGCCCGCCTGTCAAGTGTTTCGATATCATCCTTTAATCCGCACTGCTGCGGATCCAAGCAGTACTCTTGGTGGTATCAACGTCCTATATGCGGTTTTTTTTTACAGACGAACGAAATTTTTCCTAATATTGTCTCAGTAAGCCCAAGTCGCCTTCTCTACCACAGTCCTCACATGCTCCTTCCATTTCATACTGCTTTGTAACGTTACACTCAGATACTTTAACGACGTCACTCCGTCAAACAGAACACTACTATTGCTGTATCCAAATACTACGGATTTCATATTTCCTGCTCATTCGAGTTTACTTACATTTTTCCACGTTTAGAGACAGCCGCGACTCCTCAGACTAACTAGAAATATTGTCTAATTCATCTTGTGTCTTTCTCCATTCATTCGTCCTCGACATCCAGTCACACACCACAGCATCATTAGCAAACAAGTGCAGATTGCTGCCAAATAATATATGTGTATAGTGAGCAACAGCGGTCCTATCACACTTCACGGGGACAGTCCTGACGTTACCCTTGTCTCTGATGAGATCTCGCTGTCGAGGACGGAATATTGGATTATATAACTTATAAAGTCCTCGAGTCGCTCACATATCTGTGAACCTATTCCGTATGCTCGCACGTTCGTTAACAGCCTGCAATGAGGCACCGTGTCAAATGTTTTCCGGATATTAGGAAATCTGGAACCTGACTTTTGCCCTTCATCCCTAGTTCGCAGTATGTGATATGAGAAAAGGACAAGCTGAGCTTCGGACGAATGATGCCTTCTAAAACCATGCTTATTCTTGGACATAAGCTTCTCGGTCTCAGGAAAATTTGTTATAATCAAACTGAGAATATGTTCAAGGATTCTGCAGCAAACCCTAATTAGGGATATTGCTCTGTGATTTTGCGGTTCCTTTCTTTTATCCTTCTTACACATATATATCTAAGTGAAACTGAGTGGGCCGGCCTTTGTGGCCGAGCGGTTCTAGGCGCTTCAGTCCGGAACAGCGCTGCTGCTACGGTCGCAGGGCCGGCCGCGGTGGTCTAGCGGTTCTAGGCGCGCAGTCCGGAACCGCGCGACTGCTACAGTCGCAGGTTCGAATCCTGACTCGGGCATGGATGTGTGTGAAGTCCTTAGGTCAGTTAGTTTTAAGTAGTTCTAAGTTATAGGGGACTGATGACCTCAGATGTTAAGTCCACATAGTGCTTAGAGCCATTTGAACCATTTGAAATTGAGTGTTTCACTGATTTTAAACCATCAAACCGATAACCACATTTCATTACTAACCCAAAAAACATTAATCTAACAATATGAAACAAGTATCTGACGTAAAACATTTGAATATATCATCCTAATAAAAACACAAAAAAATACAAGCACTACACCTCGTATTTCCCTATCTTCCTTTTAAATATTCTAACACTAGCAGAGTACAAGACGTTGCTTGGGTATGTATTTATTCCAGTCTTCTATTAGTCCATATCCTCTTCCCCCCCCCCCCCTCTCTCTCTCTCTCTCTCTCTCTGTCCAACTCCTCAACCGCTCAGCTTCTGTCTATCTCTTTCTAACCCTCTCTCCACCCATATCCTTCTGTCTTCTAAAAGCGCATCTCGTCCTGCCCCTCTCTCTGCCCATATGCTCCACCTGCTCGCACGCTCCCAGTCCTGAGCACTGTGGAAATTACACAAGACAGAAAAAAACAGGGGCATCACGAAGGAATTATCCGATTGGGACAGACATCGGTAGATGTGATGATGTACATCTACAGACAAACAAATTATTATGATTTCAGAAAAATGGTATAATTTATTCAAGAGAAAGATCTTTGCAAATTGAACAAGGCAGTAACACTTTGGCACACCTCTCGCCCTTAGGAAAGCAATTATTGGACTTAACATTGATAGGCAGAGTTTTTGGCTGTCCTCCTGAGGGATATCGTACCAAATTCTGGGCAACTTACGGTTTAGATCGTCTAAATCTCGAGTATTATGAGTCCTCCCTATAATACTCAAACGTTTTCAATCGGGGAGAGATCCAGCGACTTTGGTGGCCGATGTGGGATTTGGCAAGCACGAAGACAAGCAGCAGAAAGTCTCGCCGTGTGCGATCTTCCATTATCTTGCTGAAATTTAACCCCGGATGGGTTGTCATAATGTGTAACAAGACAGTGCGTAGAATATCATGACGTACCTCTGTGCTCTAATATTACTGCGGATGACAACCACAGAGCTCCTGCTATGAAAGGAAGTGACATCCAGACTTTCGTTCCTTGTTGTCGGGCCATATGGCGGGCGGCAGTAATATTGGTATCGAGCCAGCGGACGGGACGTCTCTGTACACGTCTTGGCTGGTCTTCCAGACACAGTTCAATGAGTCCACTGGATCTAGTCTTGCACTGAAGATGATCACTCTCTGATTGAAATCGAAATACAATAATAAAAGGGGTTTTAAATTTATGCGACACTGCTGAGGTTTCTATTGCCTGAAATATTATGTGGTCATGGTGCACCGAGTTCCTAATGGACTCCGACCTCAATCCCACTCAATGAGATTTCAGGGTGAAGACGTGTCTCGAGATGCCCAGGACAGCAGTTGGGTACCTAACTGACAGTCGCCCGCCATACGGCTCGATAACCATGTGTGATGGTCTGGGGTGTCATTTCTTTTCATAGCATGGCCCCTTTCGTTCTCACACGTGACACTCTTATAGCACAGCGGGAATTAACAGACACTGAACACAGGGTGGTAGTTAGAGTTAGATGAATGGGACATTCGATTTCGGAAATCGTTAGGGAATCCAATATTCCAAGATCGACAGCGTCAAGAGTGTGCCATAATACCAAATTTCATGCATTACCTCTCACCACGGACAACGCAGTGGTCGATTGACTTCGCTTAACAACAGGTACCAGTGGCATTTGCATAGATTTTTCACTGTAATACAGAAGTAACGCGGAGTGAAATAACCGCAGAATCAATGTCTGACGTGCGATGAACGCATCCATTACGACAGTGTGGTGAAATTCGGCGTTAATGGAATATGGTAGCGAACGTCGGGCGCGAGTCCCTCTGCTAGCAGCGCGAAATCACCTGCAGCGCTTCTGCAGGGCTCGTGACCATATCGCTTGGACCCTAGATGACTAGAAAACCATAGCCTGGTCAGATGAATACGGATTTCAGGTGGTAAGAGCTAATGATAAGGTACGAGTAGGGTTAAAACCCTACGAAACCGTTGACCCAAGATGTCAACAAGGCAGCGCGCAAGCTGGTTGTGGCTCCACAATAGTGTGGTCTGTATTTACATGGAATGGACTTGGTCCTATGGTCCGAGTGAACCGGTCGTTGACTGGTTATGCTGGGCTGCCTGGAGATGATTTTGCAGCCATTCATGGGCTCCAAGTTTCCAAACAACGATGCGCCATGTCACCGGTCTACTGTTGTTCTAGATTGGTCTGAGGAATATTCTGGACAATTCGAGCGAAACATTTGGCCACTCAGATCGCACTGCATGGATCCTGTCGAACATATATAGGACATATTGAACTTGAAGGCAGTCTTGTAGAAATTGAAATGGAAGCAGATAAAGATTTAATTATTTACTTGAGTCAGCAGCATACACATAGGATTGTATAAAGTTCCAATTTCAGGTAACGAAACAGACGAAATTGATACATGTACACTCATACAGCTTTAAATCGAACGATCATTGCTCAGAAACGTGCAACTGCCACGACATTTTCTTGTACCTTGAACAAATCCTCCTTGGTGCAAGAATGAGGGCAACGTAAACACTGACACGGATGTTTTTTAGTTGACTGTGCTTCTCCCGATTCGCACGGTTTTGACCTTTGCAGGTATTCCCAATTCAGTACGCTGTCCTCGGATTTTTCAGTGACCGCTCTTAAACGTTTCACCGATCTGCATGTGGCCCAGTCCAACTTGTGTTCCGCTGGTGATCATTTTGCTGGTTTCATCCCTGCTTGTAGATGGCTTAGCGTATTTTGGCTGCGCAAAGCTTTTGTCTCATTTTCGTGATTAATGAGTAGATGGTGACGAGGTAGGAGAAACGATACTACGAAAAGTTAAGTAGAAACACTGCCCGTGGCGTTAACGACACCCCTCAGAATTATGAAATCAAATTATGGAGCAGCCACAGGTCGAATACATCTTAAATGGTTGACATGTTTTGCTTGTCAGATGCGAACATACTAGGGAATTCGGTAGTCAACGGCCATGCTTCACACCCATATACGTGTAGCATGTGGCAGTTGGCTACAAAATTTCTTAAGATATTGTGCTCCACAATTTGATCTCTAACAGTAACTGTTCCCCCTGCAGTGGGTGCCTGCGCACGCTGTTACCGAAATCGCTGAGGGGACTATTACACCTGGCGTGCAAGATATATCGGAAAGGATAAATACCCTCAAAAATCAAAGAGAGTGCAATAATTCCAATTCTAAAGAAGACAGGTGCTGACATATTTGAATACTACCAAACTATCAGTTAAATAAGTCATGCTTTTAAAATACTGAACGAATTATTTACACACAAGAATGAATAAATTGGTGGAAGCCGACCTCTAGGAAGATCACTTTGGTTTACAGAGAAACGTAGGAACACGCGACGCAGTGCTAAACCTACGACTTATCTAACAAAGTTTACAGTAAGGTAAACATACGTTTACAGTATTTGCGTATTTACAGGCAGCCTTTAACAATGTTGACTAGAATACATCTTTGGAGTCCTGAGGGCAGTAGGTTATTTATACGCGCGTTGACACCGGACTACAGCGCTAGAAGTCGAAGGACATGTAAGGGCAGCAGTGGTTGGGAGCAGAGTGACACATCGGGTAGCCGGCCGGTGTGGCCGTGCGGTTCTGGGCGCTACAGTCTGGAACCGCGTGACCGCTACGGTCGCAGGTTCGAATCCTGCCTCGGGCATGGATGTGTGTGATGTCCTTAGGTTAGTTAGGTTTAAGTAGTTCTACGTTCTAGGGGACTGATGACCACAGATGTTAAGTCCCATAGTGCTCAGAGCCATTTGAACCATTTGACACATCGGGTTGTGGCTTAGCTCCTATGTTATTTAGTAAGTACATTGAGCGAGCTATAAAAGAATCCCAGGAGAAATGTAGAACGAGAATAAAATTCAGGAAGAAGAAATAAAATGTTTGAAATTTGCCGACTATACTGTAACTCTGTCAGAGGCAGCGAATTACTAGTAAAGCAACTGAACAAACTGATAATGTCTTGAAAGGATTTCGTAAGATGAACATTAACAAATTTAAAACAAAAGTAACGCCGTATAGTCGTACTAAATTATGTGATGCTGAAGGAATTATGTTAGAAAATGAGACGCTAAATGTAGTAAATGAGTTTTTCTATTTAGGCAGCAAGTTAACTGATAATGGCTTAAGTAGAGGATGACTGACAATAGCACGGAAAACAGTACTTTAAGAGAAGAAATTGTTAACACCTGATATAAATCAAGCTAACGGCCTTGCCGCAGTGGTGACACCGGCTCCTGTCAGATCACGGGAGTTAAGCGCTGTCGAGATTGGATGGGTGACTATCCGATATGCCGAGCGCTGTTGGCAAGCGGGGTGTAGTCAGCCCTTCTGAGGCAAACTAAGGAGCTACTTGGTTGAGAAGTAGCGGATTCGGTCTTGTAAACATACATAGGGCGGAAGAGCTGTGTGTTGACCACGTGACCCTCCATACCCGCATCCAGTGACGTCTGTGGCCTGAGGATGACACGGCGGCCGGTTGGGCCATTGTCCTTTCATGGTCTTTTCGGGCGGAATTTCATTTAACATAAATGCAGCCGGTAATAAGTTTTTTTTAAGAAGGGTACTGTAGAGAGTATAGCCCTGTACAGAAGCGACAAGCAGTTGACGTAGGAACAGCATACAAGCTTCCGGTATGTGGTACTACGGAACAATGCTGAAGATTAGGTGGGTAGGTCGAGGTACTAATGCCGCGACAGTGAATAGAATCAGGAAAAATGCAATTTGGCACAAATTGACAAAGAAGGTGTCGATTGATAGGCCATAACCCGAGAAACAAGAAATCCTTAGTTAGGAAATGGAGGGAAGTGTGGGGGAGTTAAAATTGTTGAGGAGACCAAGGAGTGAATACAGTAAATGTGCTAAAATGGATGTGGGTTGCAGTACTTATTCTGAGATGAAGAGGCTTGAATAGTATAGAGCAGTGTCCAGAGCTGCATCGAAAAAGTCTTGAGACTTGACTTGAAGACTATTACAACAACATAGAGATACAGATACACAGAACAAGTTATTTGCAACAGATTATGAGAGGCGAGAGATATCTTTCTGAAATGAAGATATGTGGGAACTTCCAAAAATAAGTTACGCGTTATCATGGCCGACTAAATAACTTTTCTTGAATGCTGCATTACATCTCAAAGTTACACACACACACATATGAGACAATTTTAAATATAGTCACCAAGTCTCTGTAAAAGAGTGTCGGAAAGTTCCGCCAATGGTTCAGTTCATCTACGACAGAAAGCTGTTACTTGATCACGGAGCAATTCTAGAACCACACTGTGTACATCCTCACTATTGGATAATCTTCTCCCTCTATACGCCTTTCAGCTAGTCGAAAAGATGGAAATCGCATGGCATCAGGTCTTTCTTTCTTGCCGTCCAGCATCACCCATGTCTGTGCGACTTTGGTCAAATTGTTGACACCGGTTCACAAATGCTAGACGCAACTTAGTATTTAGCTCATGTATCACCAGAATATCACGGAGAATGCGTATTTTTCCCACTAGAATCCTACAACTCCATGTACATTAACTTCGGAATGCGTTTCCAGTTGAGGCGCCTTGTCCTCCCACACTGTGATGCACCCGTTATCGGCATCGCAGCAGAACTGTCTCTGCAGGAAACCCGGAACACGTACTCTCTTCTGGCAATTGCCGCTCTTGTTGCACAATGATCTTAGCGTGGTACGACTTGTGTGACTTACTTTCTGTAGTCTCTATGTAAGTGGCAAAATATCCACCGGAAGACGTGGAATAAGAAGAATTCCCTACTATACTGTCACGATCAGAGGTTGCTACATTGACCGCCAAGGGTCTCCAGAGTGGGCGTCGTAAGGAGTGTAAACGTGAGATTGGTCTGAACTAGCCATCGTGGCTTCAACCTGCTAGAGATCCTCTCCGTGTCTCCGATGCTAGATGCACCTGTTGGTACGCTAATAGATCGACGAATAACTCCGAATTCTCCGAACATCCACTGACCAGCTTCATTCACCATTGGGATTACAGTCTCTGTCCCTGGTATAGTTATTTGCTGCTCATTCAGAGCTCTACATCTTCTCTATGTTAGAGTTAAAACGCGTTGATGCATCAGAGGAAAACTTTGCATCACCAAGCTTAATACATGTTCATTCGTGACTACGTGCTCAGAAACCGTTAACTTATTTAAACCATGGTTTTTGATGTTTGGTATTCTGTGTAGCGTCCCGATATTGTACACATTCTCTGATCTACGTAGCTGCTAGCGAACAATAAGTGCAACAGCAACGTCACTTTACAAGTCAGGAATACTGTTAATTCAAGTAAACTAACTATGAGTAATGGGTGATAGTGTTATAATTTATAGGTGGTAAAATATTAATAATAGAATTTTAAAATGACTGTCACTAATCTGTGCACATTGACAAGTGCTAATGTATGTTCTCTTGTTTGTTTCATGCCACCCTTGTTGTTTTGGATAAAACTTGCAGGTGAGTCTTTAACTACCACGTAAATATTTTATTCTGTTTCAAAGACGCTATCTATTTTCTTAAGGATTCTTTGGTCTCTTCCTATAAGTAAGTATACAATTACTGTAAATTTTAATCATTTTCGACTTTACCTTTACATGCAGTGAGCGTCTGTGTGAAATTTCAGGGGATACAAAACTTTTATAATACCTTTATTAGCGCTCTTTCTTGCCTGCCTCTCTGTTCAGTACATATTTGGCAATTGAATGTAAACTGACTTCTTTATTAACTAGAGACTTGAAATTTTAAACATAGTTCTGAATAGAATGAGGATTCAATACTAACACGCTTTCTTGTCAGTCTCTTTGGCAGGAGTGTTGGGTGGAAGTGAAAAGTCTCGGCTGCCCAATCAAGACTAGCGTATTTTGCTTGTAGTATCTGAATGCGTTCCAGGTGGTACGTTAGCTGATTGACGTAGCTAGGCAAAGAGAGGATAAAGAGGAGTTTAATAGAGAGAGGAGAGGAGCAGATCTGTGCAATATGTGACATAGGTGTACATTGGTGAAGTTGTGGGAAAATGCTTGTGTATACCGTATGTAAACCATTACTTCAATAAAAAGTATGATCTCACAAAATTACTTCAAATATATTGATAAATTACAGATACAAAAGACTGAAACACAGAAAATACATATTTAAACACAAAGAAAATTAAAAAGTGTAAAATAGTTTTTCCTACCCCTATGCATATTCCTAAGTGCAAATAGATAGTCCTGAAGGTTTTGATTGGGAATTTTTAATATTTGTGGGTGACTGTCACGCATGAATTATGTATTGCATGCGTACCAATTTTTTCGTTATATGTCTTACAAGTACCGCCATAGGTTTCAAAAATTCACAAGCACAGATTTTCAGGACTAACTGTATGGGTCTAGGAATCTGTACAGTGCTAGGAGAAATTATTTATTACTTTTTAATCCGGTTTAAAAATGTTACATTAAATGGCTCTGAGCACTATGGGACTTTGTTACATTAAATATTTATGTCTTATTTAAATAGTTTTTCACCTGTAGAAAACTCCGTATTTTCAAAGTTTTCTGTACCAATAAAACTAACATTAAAAGCGGGGAAAAATAAATGTAGGGACCAATCCCAAATCCGGCAATGATTAGATAAAAATAACTCCCTCTCCTCTCTCGACTGCACCGCCAACTGAATGTCGGCCGCCCGGCTACACAAATCACGTCACGGAAGACAAAAGCTCGCGATAGCGGCTATTGTGGGCATTTTCTGAGCCCGACTGCATTATATTGCAGTCTGTGTGACGTTTAATCTGATAACAATTAATTTATCTGCCGGGCCCGATGGAAATGATATATTGGCCCCGTGCGCGGTTTGGTCGGGCTGTTTGCTCGTCCGCCAATGGCAGCGCGGCGTGATTCACTGGCTGTAGTTTGCTGGAATACTGTACAGGGCAGTCCTGTGGGTCCGTAGATAACTAAGTTCTGGACAGACAGTACCTAACAACGGCCTTAGTGAATATTCCGTTTCAGTGTAGACAAGAGAGAGGAAACCGTTGTGGCAGCTTTTATTGATTCAGCCCATTCGGATTCTAGGTCTTTGCTCGGCGCCGTATGTATTCAGGGTTTATGGCGTAAATATTCTCTGCTACACTATCGTACTACGCCCTGGATGATTGCGTGTATGCGATACAATAAACATACCATGCAAAGAATTGTCGCCCTCAGGAAGCATCACGCTGAGTCCAGGCTTGATTCTACGAGGGGTGTTCAATAAATAAAAGAAAACATTTTTTCTGAAATGAGGCTGGTCTTATTCACAATTCCAACACAACATTATTCACCACCCTAGATAGATACTGCCTACAGGAAAATTAAAGAGACCTTTGGAGAGAAGAGAACCACTTGTATGAATATCAAGAGCTCAGATGGCAACCCAGTTCTAAGCAAAGAAGGGAAGGTAGAAAGGTGGAAGGATTATATAGAGGGTTTATACAAGGGCGATGTGCTTGAGGACAATATTATGGAAATGGAAGAGGATGTAGATGAAGACGAAATGGGAGATAAGATACTGCGTGAAGAGTTTGACAGAACACTGAAAGACCTGAGTCGAAACAAGGCCCCGGGAGTAGACAACATTCCATTAGAACTACTGATGGCCTTGGGAGAGCCAGTCATGACAGAACTCTACCATCTGGTGAGCAAGATGTATGAGACAGGCGAAATACCCTCAGACTTCAAGAGGAATGTAATAATTCCAATCCCAAAGAAAGCAGGTGTTGACAGATGTGAGAATTACCGAACTATCAGTTTAATGAGTCACAGCTGCAAAATACTAACGCGAATTCTTTACAGACGAATGGCAAAATTGGTAGAAGCGGACCTCGGGGAAGATCAGTTTGGATTCCGTAGAAATGTTGGAACACGTGAGGCAATACTAACCTTACGACTTATCTTAGAAGAAAGATTAAGAAAAGGCAAACCTACGTTTCTAGCATTTGTAGACTTAGAGAAAGCTTTTGAAAATGTTAACTGTAATACTCTCTTTCAATTCTGAAGGTGGCAGTTATAAAATACAGGGAGCGAAAGGCTATTTACAATTTGTACAGAAATCACATGGCAGTTATAAGAGTCGAGGGGCATGAAATGGAAGCAGTGGTTGGGAAAGGAGTGAGACAGGGTTGTAGCCTCTCCCCGATGTTATTCAATCTGTGTATTGAGCAAGCAGTAAAGGAAACAAAAGAAATTTTCGGAGTAGGTATTAAAAGTCATGGAGAAGAAGTAAAAACTTTGAGGTTCGCCGATGACATTGTAATTCTGTCAGAGACAGCAAAGGACTTGGAAGAGCAGATGAATGGAATGGACAGTGTCTTGAAAGGAGGATATAAGATGAACATCAACAAAAGCAAAACGAGGATAATGGAATGTAGTCAAATTAAATCGGGTGATGCTGAGGGAATTAGATTAGGAAATGAGACACTTAAAGTAGTAAAGGAGGTTTGCTATTTAGGGAGTAAAATAACTGATGATGGTCGAAGTAGAGAGGATATAAAATGTAGACTGGCAATGGCAAGGAAATCGTTTCTGAAGAAGAGAAATTTGTTAACGTCGAGTATAGATTTGAGCGTCAGGAAGTCTTTTTCTGAAAGTATTTGTGTGGAGTGTAGCCATTTATGGAAGTGAAACATGGACGATAACTAGTTTGGACAAGAAGAGAATATATGCTTTCGAAATGTGGTGCTACAGAAGAATGCTGAAGATAAGGTGGGTAGATCACGTAACTAATGAGGAGGTATTGAATAGGATTGGGGAGAAGAGAAGTTTGTGGCACAACTTGACTAGAAGAAGAGATCGGTTGGTAGGACATGTTCTGAGGCATCAAGGGATCACCAATTTAGTATTGGAGGGCAGCGTGGAGGGTAAAAATCGTAGAGGGAGACCGAGAGATGAATACACTAAACAGATTCAGAAGGATGTAGGTCGCAGTAGGTACAGGGAGATGAAGAAGCTTGCACAGGATAGAGTAGCATGGAGAGCTGTATCAAACCAGTCTCAGGACTGAAGACCACAACAACAACAACTATTTTTCACATAACCTCCGTTCAATGCGACGGATTTACGCCATTTTACTGGAATGGCCTGAATTCCCGCCGGGTACCACTCTAATACTCGACGATGGAGTCAGCGTCTTGCTGCAACGACAAACTCTCCATCATCTACGTACTGTTCCCCGCGAAGTGCATCTTTCATTGGGCAAAACCAGTGGAAGCGGAAAGGTGCGAGGTCCGGCCTATAGAGTGGATGAGGAAGAACAGTCTACTGACATTTGTGAGCTCCGCTCCGGGATGCAAACTTGTGTGAGGCTTTTCGTAGTTATGGAGAATGAAAATTCGTTTGCATATTTGTGGCGACGAATACGCTGAAGTGTCTTCAATTTTCTAACAGTATTTCAATGCTCTTCAGAGATGATCATTGCACCATGAAGGGTGATATCAAGCAGAATATCCCCTACAGGGTCCTAGAAGATGTTCTCTATGACTTTGCAGACTGAACGTGCGGCTTTGAACATTTCCTTCGGGGGAGATGTGGTGTGGGGCCACTCTATGGATTGCCATGTTGTTTCTAGTTTGAAGTGATGAACCCGTGTCTCATCACAAGTGACGATGTTTCGATAAAAATATTGTCACGATAATGCGAAAGCAGTTCTGCACAGGTGGTTCTTCGTTGCTCATGATGGTGCTCTGTTAGGCAGCGTGGAAACCAGTGGGGTCACATCTTTGAGCACCCCAGCTGGTGGACGAATGTATAAGTATTACCATCAGAGTTTTCCAGTTGGGCAGCGAGGTCTTCGATCGTGATCTGTCGGTCACCTCAAATGACAGTGTCCGCACGTTCCAACATTGCAGGAATCACAGTTGACTGCACCCGGCCGGCACGCAGGATATCGCACAGGTCTGCGATGCAGAGAAAAGCCTCGTCAACGCCTTACGGTGCTTCTGTTCACTGCCAGATCTCAGTAGACACTCTGCAAGTGAGTATGAATACCGGCGATGCTCTAGTTCTTCTCCAAGAGAATCTGAATGACAGCTCTGTTAGAGATGCCATTTTGAAGAAGCTACATGGAACGCCGCCACAGATCCGAACTTCATGAAATTATAGAGGCTCAAGCGGGAATATTCAACAATGTCCCACAGCAAATTCCGCATTTTTTAGCAAAAAGTGACCGAGGAATAAAAGGGAAATATTACTTACTAACTCTACTCGTAGAATCAATTCGTCGAGGAAGTTCGTTCAAAAGTTTAGTCAGGCATGCCAGATCCAGCCAAAGTCACTAAATGATGAATACATCCCGCAAACGTACCAGATATCGGGGATGCTGATAGCTACGTTACACATGCTATTCCAAATAGTCCCAGACGTTTTGCTGCAGGATTCAGTAGGACCGAGTGATTTAGTGGGCCAGCCGAGGTTTGATAAGAAGCCTCGGTGTCGGTATAACCAGAAATACATGTGAGCAGTCTTGGAAGACAGGAATGCCAGCAGAATACTTGTCATGAAGATGTGGAAGAAAGGGCAATACTTGCTTACTAAGAATGTTGAAATAAATAATCACGTTCAATTAACCTTAAACAGTAGGTCCAAGTCATGGTGCGAAAACTGCCGCCGGCCGCTGTGGCCGAGCGGTTCTAGGTGCCTCACTCTGGAACCGCGCGACCGCTGCGGTGTCAGGTTCGAATCCTGCCTCGGGCATGGATGTGTGTCATGTCCTTAAGTGAGTTAGGTTTAAATAGTTCTAAGTTTTAGAGGGCTGATGACCTAAGATGTTAAGTATGGTGCTCAGAGCCATTTCAACCATTTTTTTTGAAAACTGTCACGAAACATCACAGAACCACATGCAGTGTGAGATACTACATCCAAGCCCTGCGAATTGAGCCCCTCACTCGTACATCGAAGCACCCGACATCTTGCATAATATGGAAAGAGGCGAAATCGCGACTCTTCGGACACGCTTTGCGCCTCCAGACTTCTTTTGTGCAGTTTTTGTGTTGCTTGGCACATAGTCGACTTGCAGCTTGTTGTGCCTCTGTGGACGGAGCACTTTAAGAGACACTCAGCTGTAAATGTCCATTGCGTGCAGTTCCTTTCACAATGATCATTCGCGAACTGTTTGAGACAGACATGAATTCAGTGACACTAGAGATTCCTATCGGGGATGAAACCAATTGTCATGGATGAGGTGTGGCACTGTCCTCTAGCTCCTGGACCTTTCTACTACCACTGTTCTCATTTTGTCTTACATGGCTGTGAGTAAGTGTGTGCAGTCGTCCCTGCACACACCCTAGGCACTCCGCGTCGATGCCGGCAGCGGTGGCCGTGCGGTTCTAGGCGCTGCAGTCCGGAACCGCGGGACTGCTACGGTCGCAGGTTCGAATCCTGCCTCGGGCATGGCTGTGTGTGATGTCCTTAGGTTAGTTAGGTTTAAGTGGTTCTAAGTTCTAGGGGACTTATGACCACAGCAGTTGAGTCCCACAGTGCTCAGAGCCATTTGAACCATTTTTTCTTTTATAATCAAGTTCCTCCCACACTCGGCGCAGCATGTCCCCATCAATGAATTCGAAAGCATCGTTGATGCGAGCTCGCAGTTCTGGCACGTTTCTTGGTGGAGGAGGTTTAAACACTGAATCTTTCACATAACCCCACAGAAAGAAATCGCATGGGGTTAAGTCGGGAGAGCGTGGAGGCCATGACATGAATTGCTGATCATGATCTCCACCACGACCGATCCATCGGTTTTCCAATCTCCTGCTTAAGAAATGCCGAACATCATGATGGAAGTACGGTGGAGCACCATCCTGTTGAAAGATGAAGTCGGCGCTGTCGGTCTCCAGTTGTGGCATGAGCCAAATTTCCAGCATGTCCAGATACACGTGTCCTGTAACGTTTTTTTCGCAGAAGAAAAAGGGGCCGTAAACTTTAAACACGTTAACTTTTGGTGAATTGCGAATTTGCTGCACGAATGCGTGAGGATTCTTTACCGCCCAGATTCGCACATTGTGTCTATTCACTTCACCATTAAGAAAAAATGTTGCTTCATCACTGAAAACAAGTTTCGCACTGAACGCATCCTCTTCCATGAGCTGTTGCAACCGCGCCGAAAATTCAAAGCGTTTGACTTTGTCATCAGGTGTCATGGCTTGTAGCAATTGTAAACGGTAAGGCTTCTGCTTTAGCCTTTTCCGTAAGATTTTCCAAACCGTCGGCTGTGGTACGTTTAGCTCTCTGCTTGCTTTATTCGCCGACTTCCGCGGGCTACGCGTGAAACTTGCCCGCACGCGTTCAACCGTTTCTTCGCTCACTGCAGGCCGACCCGTTGATTTCCCCTTACAGAGGCATCCAGAAGCTTTAAACTGCGCATACCATCGCCGAATGGAGTTAGCAGTTGGTGGATCTTTGTTGAACTTCGTCCTGAAGTGTTGTTGCACTGTTATGACTGACTGATGTGAGTGCATTTCAAGCACGACATACGCTTTCTCGGCTCCTGTCGCCATTTTGTCTCACTGCGCTCTCGAGCGCTCTGGCGGCAGAAACCTGAAGTGCGGCTTCAGCCGAACAAAACTTTATGAGTTTTTCTACGTATCTGTAGTGTGTCGTGACCATATCTCAATGAATGGAGCTACAGTGAATTTATGAAATCGCTTCAATCATTTGCAATAGCCCAGTATTTATTGAATACGGTCCATACAAGAAACATTGCACTTTCTGCAGGGTTATGAACATACCTTATTGAATAAACTGGAAGCAGTCTTGACCGCTTAACTTTTTTTATGGTGACCGGTTTCGATCTTTTTATCACATCGTCTTCGGACCATGAATGTCTGTACACCACCAGCCACAAACAAGAGGCTTGCCATGCACCACCGCCTCCGGCAGACATTCATGGTCCGAAGATGATCTGATAAAAGATCGAAACCGGTCACCATTAAAAAATTAAGCAATCGAGACTGCTTCCAGTTTATTCATAATTACAGATCGCTGTTATCCTATATAAGAACTGTGTTCTTTAAAATGTTAAATACTTTATTGGCCTATTTTCCAGAGAGCTGCAGCAAGGAGATAAAGTCTGTTTTAATACAAAATTAGTTTTTCTACCAAGTAAGCTGATATATTTAAACCAGCTGTTTACAATCAGTTTAAATCACATTTGTGTCTCGTTTAGTCTGGGACCTAGAAACCATCAAAGTGTTAGTGGTGGATGAAACTTGCTGTACATGATACGTCGCTATCTGCAGATGGATATTCTAGTGTCGGAATGTTGATGTAAGTGAGATGTTCAAATGTGTGCTCATGTTCCTGAATGCACATCGCAATGCGCCTTCTGAACGATCTGTGGACGGAACGTAACGTCGTCTGTGTGACCGAGCGACAGGCTTTCTCGATGCCCTGTTAGATATCATGTTCCCCTAGACTGCCGACCTTTGCCTAACACCGCCGTATACGTGACAGTTCGGGCTGCACAAAGAAACAGAGTTTCAATGCACCGCTGACGTCCATTAAACATAGCCCACATACCCAGCGAGTACGCTGACGCGTTGTGATGCTCGGTGAATGCCGACACGATGACGATGACGCAGCCATGGTGTATGTCTTGAGATATTCTGGGTGAAGAGCTCCGGCAGCCGTTACATTCTTACGTGTTGAACAACGAGTTCAGGAAAACAAGTAGCACGAGAATGAGCGGCAGTAAGACGCGAAGGCCAGCAAGATGTGAGGAGATGGAGGTGTTTGTTATAGCTGCAGTCTACCACGATCCTCATGTTAGCTTACCATACGTTGTACAAGAACTGAACAACAGGTTTCCTGCAAAATGGTCGCGGCATCATAGTCCTCAGATCCGCAGGTTTCTTAGAAGTTGCATTGTGCATTCAGCAACAATGAAACGCATTTGAATTGCTCACTTAAATCAACATTCCACCACCAGAACATCCATCTGTACACAAAAGGTATTATGTACAGCGTGTGGCATCCACAGCTATCACTTTGAAAGTTCCTAGCCCCCAAACTAAATGTGACTTAAATTGATTTGTACACATGAATACATCAGCTACATGAGAGGAAGAATATAACGTTCTATATTTAAAAAAATGGTCTCTCGTTGCTGTAACTCTCTGGAAAAGAAGCCAATAAACTACATTCATAGCCCCTCAGAAAGTGTAACGCTTCTTATGTGAAATGTTTCTCAATAAATATTCCTTTCACTCATTATTTTGTAAGCTACCGAAGCCTACACTTTATCTGAAACGCCCCGTATACCACAATTCACTGTCATGAGTTAGGTCACCGGTGGAGTTTTACATGAGCACCTAGCACAACTGTTGCAAATTCTATATAGTATCTCCAAAGCGACCAATGTCTCTTTTAAGAGATATCGATTAGTTTACAGGTATGTCAGAAGAGTTTGACATATGAACTGTATAAAGATATAGTGGTAAAATCTCTGGCCGACGGCATTATTTTAGAAAAGAGCGCGTGATATGTACGAGGCGGTGCTAAGAAGTAATGCTTCCGAATTTTCTGTGCGAAAAGTTTTGAGCCTTTTAAATAAAACGAACGTTTATAACGTTATGCACCTTTATTGTTAACGTCTAGATATTTATTTCTCATCATAGTCACTCTGGCGACGAATACATTTTTTCCAACAAGAGGCCAGTTTCTTGATACCGTCACTGTAGAATGTTTGACTTTGTTGATGAATTCACAACCTCACCTTTGCAAGCACCGCTTCATCGGAGTCAAAGTGAAGTCGACCAAGGTGTTTTTTAAGTTTAGGAAAAAAGATGAAAATCGTATGGAAATAGGCGGAACTGTATGGAGTGTGATCGATAACAGTGAACCCGAGGTGTAAGGCTGTGGGAGATGAGGCAGCGCTAGGGTGTGGTCTGACATTGTCACGCTCAAGAAGCGGGTGCTGCATGTGTGGACAAACTCTTCAGATTCGTGCTTTCAGTTTTCTGAGGGTCTCCCACTCACCGACATACACTACTGGCCATTATCATCGCTACACCAAGAAGAAATGCAGACGATTAACGGGTATTCATTGGACAAATATGCTATACTAGAACTGACATGTGATTATATTTTCATGCAATTTGGGTGCATAGATCCTGAGAAATCAATGCCTAGAACAACCACCTCTGGCCATAATAACGGCCTTGATACGCCTGGGCATTGAGTCAAACAGAGCTTGGATGGCGTGTACAAGTACAGCTGCCCATGCAGCTTCAATACGATACCACAGTTCATCAAGAGTAGTGACTGGCGTATTGTGACGAGCCAGTTGCTCGGCCGCCATTGGTCAGACGTTTTCAATTGGTGAGAGATCTGGAGAATATGCTGGCCAGGGCAGCAGTCGAATATTTTCTGTATCCAGAAAGGCTCGTACAGGACCTGCAACACGTGGTCGTGCATTATCCTGCTGAAATGTAGGGTTTCGCAGGGATCGAATGAAGGGTAGAGCCACGGTTCGTCTAACACATCTGAAATGTAACGTCCACTGTTCAAAGTGGCCCGCCGGAGTGGCCGTGCGGTTCTAGGCGCTGCAGTCTGGAACCGAGCGACCGCTACGGTCGCAGGTTCGAATCCTGCCTCGGGCATGGATGTGTGTGATGTCCTTACGTTAGTTAGGTTTAATTAGTTCTAAGTTCTAGGCGACTGATGACATCAGAAGTTAAGTCTCATAGTGCTCAGAGCCATTTCAACCATTTTTTTTGTTCAAAGTGCCGTCAATGCGAACAAGAGGCGATGACGCATGCACGCTTCCAATGTGTGTTCACTGCGATGTCGCCAAACACGGATGCGACGATCATGATGCTTTAAACAGAATCTGCATTCATCCGAAAAATGACGTTTTGCCATTCGCGCACCCAGCTTCGTTGTTCAGTAAACCATTGCAGGCGCTCCTGTCTGTGATGCAGCGTCAAGGGCAACCGCAGTCATGGTCTCCGAGCTGATAGTCCATGCTGCTGCAAACGTCGTCGAACTGTTCGTGCAGATGGTTGTTGTCTTGCAAACGTCCCCATCTATAGACTCAGGGATCGAGACGTGGCTGCACGATCCGCTACAGCCGTGCGGATAAGATGCCTGTTATCTCGACTGCTAGTGATACGAGGCCGTGGGGGTCCAGCACGGCGTTCCGTATTACCCTCCTGAACCCACCGATTCCATATTCTGCTAACAGTCATTGGATCTCGATCAACGCGAGCACCAATGTCGCGATACGATAAACCGCAATCGCGATAGGCTACAATCCGACCTTTATCAAAGTCGGAAAAGTGATGGTACGCATTTCCCCTCCTTACACGATCCATCACAACAACGTTTCACCAGGAAACGCCGGTCAACTGCTGTTTGTGCATGAGAAACCGGTTGGAAACTTTCCTCATGTCATCACGTTGTAGGTGCCGCCACCGGCGCCAACCTTGTGTGAATGGTCTGAAAAGCTAATCACTTGCATATTACAGCGTCTTCTTCCTGTTGGTTAAATTTCGTGTCTGTAGCACGTCATCTTCGTGGTGTAGCAATTTTAATGGCGAGTAGTGTAGTTAGTTTACACACCGCCACGTTACCCGCTACAACTCGTAGCCCTCTAGCGACAGGTCGTTGCCAGTTACGTCAGCGAAGCGGGAGATTCGACCGAATAACATGGATGACCTGTAACTCCGGAACGAATATTGAAAAAAGAATAAAAAATTCTTAGGCATTTCTTTTCAGCACCCTTACACTTAGGTAGCGTTGGAAACTGAATCGCAGTCAACTACGAACTACAAGACCGGGATTTGACTGATGAAACCAAAGCTACTCTTGTGTTCTGTAGTTTTGATACCAGATTAAAGCAAACGCCAGTCCTACATAACCATCGGTTTGGACGTTGAGAACTGCGCTTCTGTAACAAAACTGGTGGATAAAAGGAATTTTAAAGTCAATGAGTATGAGATGGGAGAGGGACTGGACCTTTAGAGCTATGTTACCAACATGGCTGCAATTTTGGAAGCCGGAAACCACCATCTTGGATGCAACTCGTAATTTTCAAATGTAGAGGGGTCATGTGACATAACTGAGAGATTGAAACTGCACGAGTAAAAAAATAGTGTCATTCGTTGAAGCAAAGCTTTATGCACACTAACGTTATCACTGAGACGTCTTCCTTATAGGTTTCGTGAGAGCTGAGGCCCACCAACACCATTCAGGCAGACTTCCCATCACACAAAGGATTTCTCGAGAAATTCCGTGAAACTGGATCTGTCGCAGACAAGCCGAATGTTTAACGATCAAAAACAGCAGTGGACGAAGCAACTGCATAAGCTGTGCTGGCATCGTTCAATAAGACTCCAGAGCGCAGTGGTTACCACATCCCACAGGAAACTGAGATTAGTCATACGTCAGCAATGAGAATTGCTCACGTTGTAGAGCTACGGTGGAGTGGCTGCAACCTTCTCCGCACTAACGTCCATTAGATGTCTACATCGGAGGACATGTGAAGGCAACTGCACTCGTATAAGCGGTAAAGATCAGAAAGTGTACACACTTCAGGAAGTAGGTTGTTGATTTCTGTGCTCACATCCTGTATATGTTCGTTGAAGTTTGTGAGAAGTGGGTGGATAACAAGGACCTTACAACATGCAGAAGAACATGTGGAGCACATCCTACAAGCTTTATGTCTAATCACTAATAACTGCCTTGTACCTGTACTCCAGAACGAATAATGGTATCCAGGTTGAAGGTATAGAACATGTGAGCCAAGGCAGCATTTGTGAATCCTTTATTTACAATAACTGGTATCGCTAAACAAAGATCTTTGAACTGTGTACATAATGAGCTCAATATGGCGCTCTATACCGTGCAGTCTCGCCAGCATATTGTCAATAAATGTTATTGTGCGATTATTTTATCTCGTATCTGACGTTGTGTATAGATAGGATTCTGAAATATGACTTTTGTTGGCTTTGGGCGAGTTGATGAGAGAGGCTATATTTTATTTCTTTATCCATACCACACCCAATTTCACATACAACTCGTACGGTCGCGATATCATCTATTTCTGAATTAATATAAATATTTAATATCTTTGTACTGTTGTTATAATAAAGTGGCGCTTCACTTCTTTCACAGAATAGAAATATTGGATACGTCAAAGACCACTACCAAATACAGGTATTGCTAAACAGTTGCCAAAACCCCAGTTTAGATGTGCCCCTCCTATAGCAAATATAGTGCTGGAACTTATCGCTTAACCTCAGGGGAAAGCCACGTACAGTTTCTACAAAAAACGTGGCGGCGTTCGTGCGGGACAGAAAAAAAAGAACACCCTAGCAGCCGTTCTCACTTTTGTTTCCCATAAATGTGCACAAGAATAAATTACCCTGCAGAGTGCGCGAACAATCCACGGGTCGATATCTAACCTGTCTTTGGAAACTATTCGCCTGCAGACACGCAGAAATGATAATTTGCATTTGTGCGGCATGCATTGTGCAGCTACCTGTCGTGGGCCCACAGAATGGCTGGCGACAAATTAATTTGAAAATACGCCGCCGACTGAACAATGGCGGCTTTCAAAGTGAACTTGTATGCCGACGTACGCACGCGCGGGGCTGCCTTTGACACTTGCTGACAATAGGCGGTATTAAAACTCGGAGCATTGTCCCACGTGCGTCAAACGCCGTCTGCCATAACGTAGTGTGTCGTGCGCCTGGTTTCAGTGCGACTGCGATGTTTTGAATCACACGTCTTTTCACAGATGCTTCGTAACGTGAGCAATAACGAGTTCCCCGTCTCTGGTTGGCTGTTCGCAAATGCTTCATTTATGTGTAAAGCGAAGCGTGTTCATATCTTCAGTCAGTGACGTTGTTGCCAGTTTCGAGACGTTTTTATATCGAAACATATCTTAAAAACACAGTGCAGCAGTGTCCGTCTGTACATTCCTGACAATATTTGTCTTCTGTTCGAAAAAATGTTCAAATGTGTGTGAAATCTTATTGGACTTAACTGCTAAGTTCATCAGTCCCTAAGCTTACACATTACTTAACCTAAATTATCCTAAGGACAAACACAAACACCCAGGCCCTTCTGTTCGATAACGGTATTTAATTATGAAAGATCTCACGTTTACGGTTTATTAATTTATCAGTCATATTCCGTGGGACCATACTGGCCAAAGCTAGTTGGTCATTGTACCTGTCAGTAAAACTTTTACTGGAAGGCGATTAGAAGATTTACAAACAAAAGGGACTAAAGAAGTATTGAAAAATCGATACGGGAAAAGATCGTGAGAGACTATATGAATAACATAAGCGTAACGTAAAACGAAATAACATATACGCCGTAAGTCGCATCACCAAGGAACTATCCGAATTATCTGGAAATAGGTAAATGTGATGTACAGTAGAGACAGTCAAAACCAGAAAAATTGGATGATTTATTGAAGAGAAAGAGCTTCAGAAGTATTGAGCAAACCCATAACGTGCTGGTCAACTACTACAGGACCTTGTGAAAGCAGTTTGGCATTTTTTGATGGAGTTGTTGGATGCGTTCCTAAAGGATTTCATGCCAAATTGTGTCCAGTTATATCGTCAAAATCCCGTGCTAGTTGGAGGGCGCTGCCTGAAAAGCCCCAAGCGTAGTCAGTTGGGGAGGGATGTGGCGACCTTGCTGGCCAAGATAGGATTTGGCAATCAGGAAGCTAAGAAGTTAAGCTGTAGCCGTGTGCGGTCGGGGATTACCTTGCTGAAATTTAACCCCACGATAGGTTGCCATTAAGCGCAACAAAACGGGCATAGATGTATCGTTGTGGTGTGTGGGTGACGTAGATGACAACCGAAAGGACTCTGCTATGAAAAGAAATGGCTCTCCAGACCATCACTCTTGGATGTCGGACCGTATGGCGGGCAACAGTGATGTCGATATCCCACTGCTGTCCGGGGCGTCTATAGACACGTTTTCACGGATGATGAGGTTTGGTTTGCTAGGCGCTCAACTGTGCGGTTATCGGCGCCCGCATAATTTCCCGATCTTTACTCAGTCCAGTCTCGTCACTTTCATGAATGATGATGAGGATGAAATGACGAGGACAACACAAATACCCAGTCCCCGGGCGGAGAAAAAAATGGTTCAAATGGCTCTGAGCACTATGGGACTTGACATCTGTGGTCATCGGTCCCCTAGAACTTAGAACTACTTAAACCTAACTAACCTAAGGACATCACACACATCCATACCCGAGGCAGGATTCGAACCTGCGACCGTAGCGGTCACGCGGTTCCAAACTGAAGCGCCTAGAACCGCACGGCCACACCGGCCGGTCCGGGCGGAGAAAAATCCCCAAACCGGCCTGGAATCTAACTCGGGACCCCCTGATCTAGAGGCAGCAATGCTAGCCACTAGACCACGACTTTGCTGATCACCGGTCCCCAGTTCGAAGCGGGATCATCGCTGAAGACAATTCCACTGCTGTCAATTAGAGTTTAGGCTGGTGGAATACTTATACAGGGTGTTACAAAAAGGTACGGCCAAACTTTCAGGAAACTTTCCTCACACACAAAGAAAGAAAATACGTTATGTGGATATGTGTCCAAAAACACTTACTTTCCATGTTAGCGCTCATATTATTACTTCTCTTCAAATCACATTGATCATGGAATGGAAACACACAGCAACAGAACGTACCAGCGTGACATCAAACACTTTGTTACGGGAAATGTTCAAAATGTCCTCAGTTAGCGAGGATACATGCATTCACCCTCCGTCGCATGGAATCCCTGATGCGCTGATGCAGCCCTGGAGAATGGCGTATTGTATCACAGCCGTCCACAATACGAGCATGAAGAGTCTCTACATTTGGTACCGGGGTTGCGTAGACAAGAGCTTTCAAATGCCCCCATAAATGAAAGTCAAGAGGGTTGAGGTCAGGAGAGCGTGGAGGCCATGGAATTGGTCCGCCTCTACCAATCCATCGGTCACCGAATCTGTTGTTGAGAAGCGTACGAACACTTTGACTGAACTGTGCAGGAGCTCCATCGTGCATGAACCACATGTTGTGTCGTACTTGTAAAGGCACATGTTCTAGCAGCACAGGTAGAGCATCCCGTTTGAAATGATGGCGGTGAATCGAGGAAGTACAGTACATACTGACGAAACTAAAATGAGCTCTAACATGGAAATTAAGCGTTTCCGGACACATGTCCACATAACATCTTTTCTTTATTTCTGTGTGAGGAATGTTCCCTAAAAGTTTGGCCGCATCTTTTTGTAAAACCCTGTATGGAGACGCCTTAGACAGCCATGGGTTACCAACATCACTGATATTCCACACAGACTGACAAGCAGGAATGATTATCAGCGGTGTAATTTATTTTCATAGTGTTACCCCTTTGGTTACCAAATATGGCTTCAAATGGCTCTGAGCACTATGGGACTTAACATCTGCTGTCATCAGTCCCCTAGAACCTAGAACTACTTAAACCTAACTAACCTAAGGACATCACACACATCCATGCCCGAGGCAGGATTCGAACCTGCGACCGTAGCGGTCACGCGGTTCCAGACTGAAGCGCCTAGAACCGCACGGCCACACCGGCCGGCTAAATATGGCTTCCTTGTAGCACAACAGTATGTTGACGGTATTTTACGCTTGTTTTGTTTGCCCGTCAAGTCAAGTCATCCGGAGATTACATTTCAGCAAGATTATTCCTGTCCGCACACGGCGAGTGTTTCTACTGCTTTTCTTCTTGCTCGCCATCCCAAACCTTGGCCAACAAGATCGCCGTATCTCTCCGCAGTTGAAAACTTTAGCAGCGTTATTGGCGTGGCCCTCCAACCAGGCTCGGAATTTTGACGACATGACACCTCAGTTGGACAGAATTTTGCACGATATCCCTCAGGAGGATAGCCAACAGCTCTATCGATCAATGACAAGCCGAATAACTGCTTGCATAGGGGTCAACGGTGGACCAAAGCATTATTGACTTGCTCGATTTATAAATCTCTTTCCCTTGAATAAATCATCCACTTTTTCAGAAAGTGTGGTGGTGGTGGTGGTGGTGGTTAGTGTTTAACGTCCCGTCGACAACGAGGTCATTAGAGACGGAGCGCAAGTTTGGGTTAGGGAAGGATTGGGAAGAAAATCGGCAGTGCCCTTTCAAAGGAACCATCTCGGCATTCGCCTGAAACGATTTAGGGAAATCACGGAAAACCTAAATCAGGATGGCCGGAGACGGGATTGAACCGTCGTCCTCCCGAATGCGAGTCCAGTGTGCTAACCACTGCGCCACCTCGCTCGGTCTGAAAGTGTAATCCTTGGTCTGTCTGTGTGTACACAACACATTTATCGATTTCTGTCCCATTCGGATAGTTAGAATGTTATTTGAGACGGTAGTGTTAATACAGAGTTAATACCATCCCATTATTTTCACTTATGAAACACTATGCCTTTAGTATTAATGACACATTTGTGATGTTTATCGCCCATACAAGTTCTAAGAGCCCTTGCAGAAGTGGTGAACACAACTATATTGCTTTATTTTCTGGTGGACGTAAATTTTTCCCTTTCCTAGCATGCTGTGAAAGTGTGAATAATTTATTTGTTATTTAATGGACAGACCAGTGGTAGCTCAAAGCTGCATATGCTGCTTGAATTTTGTTGCCAACGTAATACCAGGGTTGAATATCTGTCAAAGAGCATGTTCAAGTTAGAGGTGTGTAGACTCTAGCTGGGTTTATGGGTTGGCAGAGCCTCAACACTCCCCACGACGCCTAGGGGGCTTTCCGCCACTTTTAGTATTAGGGTGCCGAGTTGGTAACGGAATGGATGGACTCCGTCTCATTCAGGTTGAAAGATTAAGTATCAGAATGAGGTATATTATAGTAGAGACAGTTAATCCGTTCTTTTGCAGGTATTTTCAGTAAGGGTAATGCTGCGACCCCCTTTCAGTAATTTTTAACGTTAATTCAGTGATCTGAATTTAGTTTTCTAAAGGGGGTTTGTATTCACAGTAAGCCAACCGAGTGTGTCTAATTATATGGTGCTTCCAGCACACTTAGCGTGCACTGGCTTAATATCACGGTGTGCTATTGTCTAATCATTTTCTTTAATTTTTCGTAATATTTTGTTAAACGTTTAAAAACCTGACCAAGCACGCTTAAAAACGTAAATTCTCTAAGTGCAAAGTAATTATTACTTCATTCTTCTGTCATTGTATCTCTAAATAAGTACGAAAACAACAACAACCACTCATAACACCTTTGTGATGTTTTTTTGTTTACATACAGCCAATCTCGTGTCCCTAACAAATTTAAAACATTCTTTCTTTCGAAACTGACCATGAGTGAGATATGTGGGCGCTGTTGTAGGATAGTGAGTAGGGGGATTTGTTGCCAATGTTGTAAATAATATTTTCACGAGGGGGGGAGGGGTGAGTATGGAGTGGGGAGAATATTGGGAGAAGAGGTTCTCTCCTGGAACTGTAGGAAACGGAAAGAAAAATCTTTGCCCTTCACGCACAGTTACAGGAAGCTAGGAAGAAATTGCTAGGGATCAAGGGTGATGGGGTGGAGGAGGATGGTTGGGAACTGGCAGCTGGTAGGAGGATAGAAAGAAAGAGTACGCTTTCTGACAGTTTTATCATCAACACCAAAAACGGGTATCTACCACAGCCACAGTTAATTGGAGAGTAACCTCAGGTAGAACGAGTAGCAGGAAATGTGCAGCACACTTCAACCGACGCCAAGAAGCCTAGGAATGTACAAAGTGTTAGGACGAAGAAAGTGCTGCTGCTAGGTAGTAGCCATGGGTGAGTTGTAGGCCCTCAGTTACAGGAAAGTTTAGGGGCAGCGTACAAGGCCCCCAGACTCTTCAAGGCAAACGCAGGGCTTAGTGATGTGATAGAGGGCTTAAGGTCTTTATGCAAGGACTTCACAAAAGAGATCTACGTAGTCATAGGAGGTGGGGCCAGAAATAGTTCGAACAGGGATGGGGCATATGACATTAGGTGGTGACGTAGATATAAAAGGAACTATAGTAAGGTGCTGATTGCTGCAAAAAAGTCATTAAATGACAAAATAATATATAATGCTGAGAATAAAAGTAAAACTGTCTGGGATGCAACAAAAAAAGAAACGGGGAGAGGCAAGCAAACGCAGAATAACATACTGCTAATGGAGGGGGATAAGGTAATAAATGATCCACAGCACTTAGCAAACTATGCAAATTAGAATTTTTCCAGTATTGCAGAGAAGTTACAGGAAAAACTCTCCAAAGCAAATATAACACCTGTAACTAATGTTGCACTAAATACAATGGTGTTACCTCCAACCACAGAGAATGAAGTCAATAAAACTGTTCATAAACGAAAAGATAAAAAATCAGAAGTCTTAGATGAGGTACCCATGTGTGTACTGAAACAATGCATAGAGATTATAGAAGGCCCCTTAACAAATATTATAAATGAATTCTTCATATCAGGGACCTTTCCAGAATAGTTAAAACAGGCAAGAGTTGTAAGTTTCCTTAAGAATGGTAATGCAGAAGACATAGAAAATTACCAGCCCATTTCCCTGCTGTCACCATTCTCAGAAATAATAGAAGCAATTATGAAGGACAGATTAATGAATTACCTGAATAAATACAATCTTTTAAGGGAATCACAGTTTGGTTTCCAAAGTGGCAAAAATACAGAGTGAGCCATAGTAGAATTCAAAAGCTGTACTTGATGCTCTTGACAAAGATGAGTGTGTCACAGGCATTTTTTTGGATCTTTCAAAGGCCTGTAATACATTTGACCACAAGATTCCATTAAATAAATTATAAGCATTAGGAATAAGAGAGGTAGCTGATGACTGGTTTCGATCATACGTAGCAGAGTACTTCAAATAGATCCAAACACTTAGAAAAACACTCACGAGAACCAAAATACATCAATGTAGGTGTTCTGCAAGGTAGCATTTTAGGACCAATACTATTCCTGAAATATATCAATGACTTTCCCAGTAGTGTTACTCATAGTGAAAAAATTTATATTTTCTGATGACAGCAATAGTATATTCACCGAGAAAACAAGAGAACTCCTTTCAGAGAAAGCAAATGAAACCCTCAAGAAAGTTTACGATTGGTCGATAAGCAATAAAGTGACATTGAACACAAAGAAAACTAATGCCATGAATTTCAGTTTGAAGAGGGGAAAATGACAATGTTAAATTAAACGTAGATGGCAACTCTATAGACTGTGTAATAAATGCAGAATTTCTAGGAATGAATATTGATTCTCTGTTGAAGTGGTGTGAACACACAAAGGTACTAGCAGGGAGAACGTTATCAGCATGTTATGCCCTTAGAGGCCAATCATCAGGTTGTAACATGCAGTGTCTTTGAGTTACATACTATTCATATGCACCCTCAGTTCTTAGCTACGGCATTCTTTTTTGCGGAACAAATGCACAAAATATGAACACAATTTTCAGACTCCAGAAAAGAGCCTTAAGAATAATAAGAAAATAAATAGTACTCGAGTTCACTGTAAAGCTGTGTTCAAAACAATGGGGGATTTTAACTGCTCTGTGTGATTGCATTTACCAGTCAATTGTACATATCAAAAATAACATTGGTAATTACTGCACAAACAGCTCTGTCCATGACTATGGAACAAGAGCTGGACTCAACTTACATTTACCAAGAAAAAATAAACATAAAACTAAGAACATCATTTCCCACCAAAGCTATGCATACCACAATACTAACATCTCTTCCTCTTTCTGAGCTCAACATCTCACTCATTATAGAGGGATGCTGACTCAGTTATTCAGGCTAGCAAATGGGAAGTTGCGGTACAGAAAATCTCCCAGAGATCACCAGTGTGTATGTGTTTGTGTGTGTAATGAGTGAAGTGTTATGATGCAATGTGTGTACAGTGTGTGCAGTGACTGATAGTGAGATATGAGTGAACAGTGTGGCATTATATTATTTAATAAGTTATTTGTAAAATAAGTATTGTATACCCGGAGTAAATCTAATGATTGTCTCTAACTAGATCTCTGTAAATGTATGTGTAGGCCTATACGAATTAGCTTATTTTAAATTGGTCTAAACTTGTAAATACTTTGACATGTCCTATATCGTTGTAGAGAGAGATCAACAGATGAATAAAGCTACTACTACTACTACTGCTACAAGGCCTGCTACACCATTATGAATTGCGTGTACTCCTGTCCTCTCATGCGTACTCAGCTTTCATAGCCAAGGACCCTAGCGCTCTGGTGCGACCTCGGATGTCGTTCGTCCGTATGCTGGGGCTGGGAGATATTATCATCGCTAGTCATGAGCGCATCTCCACGCCTCCACGAATGATAGCAAGAGGCCGAACAGTTTTTGAGGAAATGGAGTATTTGTAGCGAAAACTATTCTAACTGGGGAGAAAGGTATTTATAATGTTGATATTGTTTCTCTTATCTTTATTGATCTATGGTGTCAGAAACCTTTGCTCCATTTTTTGCGTTATCCTTACCTCCACTGATATCAAACAACAGCTGTCATTTCCTTTCTCTTGCCCCTCAAGAAATAATATTACCTGAAACCTCTACTTTTCTTATTCTTGCCATTTTCGTTTGGTTATATTCTTTCACTTCAGGCTTAATAGTACCAAATTATAGCTTCTCCAGAAGCCGTAGTATACTACTGCTTCCACGGTTAAATTTAATTACACCATTATAGACTGCCAACTTTAGTGACTTCGTCTTTAAAAATGTACATACGACAGATATTCAAGTTGCGACACAACTCTTTTCCCTGCTGAGAGATCTTCACACGTGTTACGACTCCGTTACGACGAAAATAATTCTGTAATTGACTTGGAAGGCGAGATGAAATAATGAACTAAGCTTGTTATTAACGGCAAAATAGACTTACTTCAAACACCCATTTGCCACTAAATCTGTTTTCTTGTTTTGCAAGCTTCTTAAAGGTTGCTCTTGTTTCCATTCGTTTTGGTTGTGATGTTCAGTCCGAAGAATCGTTTGTTGGAGCTATCCACGCAAGTCAACCTTGTACAAGCCTCCTCGTCTGTGCATAACTACTATAACCTACAATCACCTCGACCCCCTTACTGCATTAGGCCATCGATCTCTTTCTACAGTTACCGCCCGCATCTCGTGGTCGTGCGGTAGCGTTCTCGCTTCCCACGCCCGGGTTCCCGGGTTCGATTCCCGGCGGGATCAGGGATTTTCTCTGCCTCGTGATGGCTGGGTGTTGTGTGCTGTCCTTAGGTTAGTTAGGTTTAAGTAGTTCTAAGTTCTAGGAGACTGATGACCATAGATGTTAAGTCCCATAGTGCTCAGAGCCATTTGAACCATTTTTTTCTACAGTTACCCCCAGCTTCCCCTTTTAACGAACTTATTATTTATAGTTTCTCTACGTGATTCTATCCCGCAACATCATACTCAGTTAGTGAAAGGCTTTTCTAGTTGCAGACTTGCACTTTAAACGAACGACCGGTAGCATCTTTCATATCCAGGCCATTTTAAGAGGATCTGCAACTGCCACTGTTGATGCATAATATAATAAATATAGAAATATTGTACATAATCGGAGATGATTAGCGAAGCTTAAATCTTTCCAGTACAATTAGAGAAACAATACATACCTTTCATTGTGCTATTGTGCAGCAACGCCAAATGATAACAAAAGAAATAGTCACGTGGATTAAAAAGCTATGCGTAAAATGATATCATGAGGGAAGTGAGTGTTTTATGATTTTAAGAAAGTTTACGATTCTATACATTGAAAGTATTGGCATGATTTAGCTTTAAAAGGAGTTATATCCTGACACGTTCGAAATTTGAGATTGCATGCTCTACCAATAAAAAGCCAAGGGTAATTTTTACATTCAATATATTTCTGAAATAGTTGCAGTGAGCAGTACGTCCTGGCCGATTATAAAGTTACATCCTCTTGGAAACTTCGGCAAAAGTTAGAACACAAGGAACTACAGAACGCGATAGCGTGTCTAGGATACAACATCGACGGCTTACACGAGAATGTATAGAGCTGCAACTTCGAGGATGACATTTAAAGGATATCATAAACAATGGGGCGGTGTATCTTCAAGAAACTGTTGTTTCTTTGTGTACACTGCTCGTTGATCGTCTTTTCCCTGAGTTTTTTCCGTTGAGCATAGATTTCGGTTTCTTCATACATATCCATGAAGGATGCATTTTTCAATACAAACCCATCTTCGCAGCTCACCTCATAGAAGGTACTCACGCGGTACACGGTGCAGAAGACTTGATAATTCTCCGTATGCTGTGAGCTTAAATAATGTACAAATTAGCGACTGAAACTGCCTTTTATTAATTAAACTGATTATTCATTGATACCTCAGAATCCACGCTGTCAACCGATCAAATCAATTGGCCTAGTTATTTCGTCAGTTTCTCGTTTCGTCAATTCAATTCAGTACATCTTCATTAGTTGTCTTCAACATTCTTCACTAACGCCACATTTCACAGATTCTCTTCTTGCCTACAATGTTAATGGCCCATGTTTCACTTGCACACACACGGCTATACTCCGTAGAAACACGCTCAGAAGATACAACCCTATGCTTCAACTAATATTCGCTGTTAACAAATTCATCGTCTTAATGTTCAAATACCGTCAGCAAAGGATTTTACTCCCTGTTCTTTTCTTTCCTTACCAAATGCCGCGTTGATTTCCTTCACTGCTTATTCAGTATACAGATTGAGTAACATGTGGGATGGACTAAAGCCCCATTTCCAATATAGTGACTCTGTTTCATGTCCTTCGACCTTTGTAGCTGCAGCCTGATTTCAGGATGAGTCGCACTTTCAATATATTGTCCTTGATATACTGAAATATCATAGGGGGTACTCCAGTTAACATTTTCGGAATATTTCTCTCCATCTGCAAATGGTGTACTTAACAAGAAGGATGACGCTTCTTAAGCCTGTATTTAACAAACGTTGTAGGGGTGGCATTGGATAAGTTTTCCCTCTTATTTCTCTGAAATCTAAGATGATCTCACCAAGATGAACTTTTACCAATATGTCCTTTATTCTGTAAAAAATTCGGTGTAATTTGCAACCATGAAGTATTAAACCGATTATAATGTATTATTTAGACCTGTCTACTTGTGCCGTCTTTGGAAATGGGATACTACAAAATCACAAAAAGAAGACTTCAGCGAGGTACCAAGGAATAATTTATGACCTCGTAACAGCTGTCTGACATTATGCGTATAGCCCCAAAAACACAGGGACATCCTGTTACCACCACCACAATCATCATCATCATTATCCTTATGACGGGGAATATGTGAAATCCCCTGCTCGCTAAATGCCTTCACCAGACATAACTGTCTTCACTTAACTATATATGACGGTAGTATATAAATATGGGTTTCCAGCCTTTGACCTTCTCGTGCAAACGCACACGCTATGCCCGAACTCGTACGGGACTTGGTAGATTAATCTGCCACGAGCAATGAGTATGATGGGCAAACATCTAATAGGCGCACTACGAATGTAGTGTTGTGGACATGTTGGGAATGTGGATCTCACGGGGAGCGTGCAAGGGATAAGTCCCTGCAGACGCACTATCCTCTGTGCCCGCGGTGGCTCAGATGGATAGAGCGTCTGCCATGTAAGCAGGAGATCCCGGGTTCGAGTCCCGGTCGGGGCACACATTTTCAACACGTCCCCAATGAAGTGTATCAACGCCTGCTTGCAGCTAGGGTGTCCATTTAATTATCATTTTGTCTTCACTTACATGCATGCATTTGACGTCCACACACCTTCCATTAGGTCTTCGTATCTCAGTTTTTTCTCATTTCTTCGTGTCCTACGTCTAACCTCCTTGGTCCACCTGCTGTCCATTTGTTAGGCTACGTTTCATTATCATTTTCATTACACTCGTTGCAGAAGCTTGTGAGGGATGAGTAAGAACGGAAAAATCTCCATGGAGAGTGTTCATTTGTCACCATACCAGGACTTCTGAAGTGAAGAAATGATGATGACATACAACGGAACACTACAGTCAAAACTGTATCCGAAATCCCTATCTGATTGATGTGAAATCCAGAGTTTCAACAGTTCCCGCCTCTCTGCGTCGGATTGTATGACTGATTTCGATTATAACTCTGCGGACAATTCCATTATGAAAAGAAAGTACTTCACGCCACGCCGTATCACGATTTTCATCAGGTTTTTATCTCCCGCTTCAAACCCATTCGCTTTAAGCCACATTTGATATCTTTGCTTTCGAGAGTTCTGTCATATCTGCTTCTGATTATCGGACTCAGCTCAATGTAAACAGACAATTTAACCGAATCGTTTCACGAAATGAAATTTTAATCCTCTAAAGTACATGTCTCTTGGTATTAATCCTAAAAACGGGACTGAACCGAAGACCAACGCAAATTGCGACAAGGATTACAGTTTCGATATATATTCATTTCTAAACATATACCGATATGGATTTCGTTAAAATGGGTATTGACACGTATGATAATAACTCCGTGTTTAAAAAGTTGTACTGAGTTGAAATACAGCCACGAGTTCTCTCTATAGTTAATAAAACGGATAATCCTTTTGCGTACATCTGAAGAAGAGATCATTCAGCCTGAACGTATTGTACTAACAATAACCATGGAACCGATGAAGATTATGAAGTGAGACTGTCAGTTGCAGTTACATCTCTCAACATTTGAAACTGGGGTTAGAGATATACCCAGGAACTTATATTCACTGGCTGACTAACTCACTTTCAAACACTATTTTACTTCATACTCTCGTTATGGTAGAAATTCCATATTCAGCACAAGAATTTGTTCATTTTTATACAGTTTTGGGGCTGGCGTATCACACTAAAACAAAAAACATTTTATCTTATTAGTGTCAAAATCAAAGTTAACTGCTAGTAGCCTTTGCGAACGTTATTCTGAAGCAGTCAACAACTTCCATCTACACTAACATAGAAAAGAAATATGAGCATTATAGGCATTGTGGGTATTAATTATTAAATTGAGCGAAGTGAAACTTTTGTTGGTGGAGATTTTATGGAAGTGCTGTAATGTATTTCACTGCCCAGTGGAACAAGAAAATTTCCCATATAAAAATATGTGCAACGGTAGTGTTTTAGAGCAGGCATTTTACAGCGTTTTGGAGTAAAAAACTCATAACATTAGTTCAGAATATTCTTAGGTTGCTTCTACACACACTTACACTCATCTACTTTGGAAATGTTGCTCCCTTTAAAATACTTGACATTCCTCTGGATGTTTATTAAGAGTCTTTCCGTCAGCGCATCTGCTGCGTGATAAAATTGTTTTAGGGGACCAACACATTATATTGCAAAGGCCAGAAGTGGGGTGAGGGTGGGGAACTGGGAGTCAGATCATGGAACACTCTGGTTCTGAAAGCTCTTTCGCTTTTCCTAGATTCAGGAATCCTTTGCGGTACTGTTACTACTTGTTCGTTTATTTCGTCATTGTATCATCTGGGCTCTTAACTACAAGCTCTTCTCCTCTAGCTCTCATCAAGCATTAACCAGCTGCATACGACAGGAAGTTTATTTCGGTAGCCTCTGATCTCTTTCTCCCTCACTTACGCATACGCTGCACTGGCCATTATCCAGATCATCTCCAACAATATAACTGAAATAACAGCATTGGCGCAAATATTGAGCACTACCTTTTATTTTTAAACAAACACCCTCTAGTAAGACTGGAAGACAGTTGTAAATTAACTGCCTGTAGATAGCATCCGGTATAACGAAAGAACCAGAGAAAATATACGAATCAAACAGTCACCAAGAATTCCGACACACTCATTCATCTTAATCTTCTGAGGGCGTCGGGTCTGAATTGAGCCAAAAGGTTTTTCATGTGCCCATGAACGGCGGATGTTGAAAATTGCTATTACACTCTTATAAAGATTTGAGAGAAGGAAAAGCAGTTACCTTGGGCAATGACTGAGAAGATACATAGTAAAAAATGGTGCATTGTAAGGAATGGCAACTAGGAAGAGGACGAAAGGAAGAAAAAGGTACCAGGGTAATTGAAACAAAAAAAATGCATCATATATGGCTACGAAAAGAACGGCAACAAAAAACAGAAGAACTGAATAGTACTGAACTTACATGCTGGGCAGAACACGTGATCACGATTATCACCATTCTTCCAAATGTTGCCTCATGTTACAGACATTGGCTTGAACATTGTGCGACAGACCAGTACTAAAGGAATTCTGTGGTCGGAAATCGTCATACCTTGTCATGTCGACGATAACGCTCGTATGAACGGCTCGTGAAGTACCCTTACGCGACATATATCATTCTATGGCGACATGTAGTGTACTGATACTGAGCCCCCAGACCGTGAAATGCGATGTTTATGATTAGGTGTGCGGTCAAAACTCAATCTACTTCGATGTACCGTTGCCATAATGTGAATCTGGTCTGAGCAGCATCCCGAGAAACAGTGGGTAAGTGTGGATGACTTGGATGTCTTTATATGGAAACGTATTTCCTGCAGTCGTGGAGCCTTGCCCCAGTTACAATTCTTGCATCTGTACATAAAAATTACATGTTTGTGCTAAGGAAACGAATACCATGATATTTTTAACTAGCACATTCACGGGGTGACTCACCAATACTGCATACAGTGTTGAGAAGAGACATTATGGCACCTGGTTAATAGTGTGGTGGTTCACATTGGGATAGCAAGTCCTTGGTACGTTCCCGGAGCCCCGGAGGTATGTGGCACTTGATGGCTGTGAAAACGTCTCGCAGTTCCCTTTGACGTATCAAAGACCGATACCACTCTCACCGGCGTCTCACAGTTGCCAACGGAAACGAATGTTTCCGACAGCGCCGATGGTACCGTGGCGTGAACTGGCGGATCAAATAACGCTTGCTAACTGAGTTTCGCCTTCAGGGTCTCCGACGACGAGCGCCCTCACCCACCACGGCGTAGGATGGCCGGTGACCGCTGCACGACACGGTCTCAGTTGCAGTCTTATCTTAGTCAGCCTTAGACAATTCGATCGTGCAATAGTACCGGGAGCCACACACTACACGAAGTTCTCCCGTTCGCTTCTTGTAATATCTAGACTTAGCTGCTGTTTATTCTGTCGTAAAATTTCTTCACAATGCTTGGAGAAAGTTATAAGTTGGGCAAAACTTCTGTTTAATATTTTTACCTGTTGGCTAATCATTTCTGTTACTTTTCTACTTCCCTATGACGACAGCTGCTAAACCACTCTGTGCGCAAAATCTGCTTACTGTTATGTACGAAGTAGCACACAACAGCAATAAATTAAGGACTTGTGATAGCGAGAGTGGAGCTGGCGCCGAATAGCGTCATCAGCTGGTTCAGACATATGAATTTTAAGGCTAAGATATCAACATCAGTACATTACCACGCTTCTATAATCATTTTAGAGAGATTCTGGCGTTGTAACTCCGATAGTTTTCCTGCAGATAGACTGGTGTCAAGGCAATGTTCTGCAATAGCGTATTTGCTCGGCTGTTGTAAGCGTGTGTGACGTTTATGTTCAAAACATCGGTCTTCCACAGTCCTGACTGTGTGACCAGTATATGACATGCCACAACTGGTCAACGACGTCACCCGATAGCAAACCCGTAAGTTATTTGAACATTCAGTTCGCTGGGAAAAGTTAAGGTCTCACATTGTTTACCTCTACGGGGACGAAATGTATCGTTGCTTGCGGAGGTTGGATAAACTTTGTAGAAATAGAGTAAGGTTGGAATGTGCATTATCGTTTTTACTGAAGTGTCGAAATCATAGTGTGGTTCCAACTTTTGCTAAGGTTGTGCAACATATTAATTCTCCTGCCTCCAATCGCATCAAGCAACGTGCTGGTTTAGCTCTTGTTCGTGAAAGGATCCACTATACTGGGGAAAGGTTTGAATTTCGCACCGACGCCTAAGAGTTTGCCAGTCGTTGATTTAATTAGTTCTATTGAACAGGCTGTTTACAAACAACCTTCCGAGGCTGCGGAAGAGGTTAGGAGGGAAGCTTGTCGTGTGTTGACTGGGGCCCGTCCACCCAAGTGTAACATTACAGCAGCTGAGGCGGCTGCTTTACGTTCACTCAGAATGGATCCTGATGTTGTCTTTTTACCTGCGGACAAGGGAAATGCCACGGTTTTGTTGAACAAGGACGATTACATTCAAAAGATGCAGTGTCTACTTTCTGATTTGGCGTATCGTGAAATCGGTGCTGACCCTACTAAGAGTGTTGAGAGAAAGACTAATAACATCCTGAAGAAAAGTTCTTTGTCAGAGGAGACTATCAAGAGTCTTAATTCTTACTGTGCTGTACCACCTAGATTATATGGCCTCCCTAAGGTCCAGAAAGAGGCTGTCCGGTTGAGGCCTATTGTTTCTAATATTGGTGCTCCGACATATCGTGCAGCTAAACATCTTGTTAGTTTGTTGAGCCCACTAGTAGGTACGTGTGGAACACCACGTTAAGAACTCTGCAGATTTCTTATGTCGATTGCAGGGATTGCGTTTGAATGACTCTGATATTTTACTCAATTTTGATGTGGTTTCTCTTTTCACTCGCGTTCCTGTCTCTGATTCGTTGCAGCTAATTGAGGTTAAGTTTGGTGTCGAGTTAACAAATTTGTTTCGACATGTGCTGACTTCCACTTACTTTTTATTCAATGGTCAGTACTACGAACAGGTTGATGGAGTTGCAATGGGAAGTCGGTTGTCACCTATTGTGGCTAATTTGTTTATGGAGGACTTTGAGGAACGTGCATTGGAGTCAGCGACCTTGAAACCTGCGTGTTTTTTCAGATATGTAGACGATACTTTTGTTGTTTGGCCTCTGGTAGTGAGAATTTAAACCGGTTTTTGGAATACCTGAATATTCAGTTCACTATGGAGGTGGAAAAGAATGGATGCCTTCCCTTCCTTGATGTGTTGGTCAGAAGGAAGACTGATGGTGCGTCGGGACATTCTGTTTATAGGAAGCCTACTCATACTGACTTGCATCTGCGAACTGATAGTTGTCACCATCCAGCTCAGCGTGAAGGAGTACTTCGTACATTGGTTCACAGGGCCCACGTTATCTCAGACCCTGAAAGTTTGGCGGCTGAGCTATCACAACTCTAAGTAACCTTTCGTCAGAATGGTTATAGTGAGAGGCAGATAAAACGTGCGTTGCGCTATCAGCCTTCTGTGCAACGGGTGAGTGACGATAGCAACGAAGTGGCACCTAAGTCTATGGCCTTTTTGCCTTACGCAGGAAGCATTTCCAACAGTATTGGCAGCATTTTGCGGAAATATGAGGTGAAATGTGTTTTCCGACCACCTACTAAGATTAAGGCCCTGTTGGCGTCCGTAAAATATGATCTTGGTTTGCGTAAGGCTGGTGGTGTCTGTAGTCTTGCAGTTGTGGCATGTCATATATTGGTCAGACAATCAGGACTATGGAAGACCGGTGTATTGAACATAAGCGTCACACACGCTTACAAACAGCCGAGTAAATCCGTTGTTGCAGAACATTGCCTTGACACCGGTCATCCTATGGAATACAACAACACGGAGATTCTGGCTTGCACCTCCAGCTATTGGGATAGTGTTATTCAAAAATGGTTCAAATGGCTCTGAATACTATGGGACTTAACTTCTGAGGTCATCAGTAGTTCCCTAGAACATAGAACTACTTAAACCTAACTAACCTAAGGATATCACACACATCCATGCCCGAGGCAGGATTCGAACCTGCGACGGTAGCGGTCGCGCGGTTCCAGACTGTAGCGCCTAGAACCCCTCAGCCACACCGACCGGCCGATAGTGTTATTAAGGAAGCTGTTGAAATCGAACTATCAAGCAACCTTATAAACAGAGATGGTGGAGTTTGTTTAAATGTTGCTTGGAATACGGCTCTGTCTCTCATCAAAAACCAGAGGGACAGAATTAGTGCTACCTCACCTGTTGATTAATAGTCACTATCGATATTTCTGATGTTGGTTATCTTTGGTTGTGTTGACTCTTCGGTTACTTGTTCTGTGTGTGGTATCTTCCTTGTTTCTCCTCTGCGAACCGTGGTATTAAATTCCCTTGCACATTGCTTCCACCTTGCAGTTGTGCCTTGAGAATGGCAGGGTGTGCTCCTGTCGAAATATCGGCAGTGGTCGACGACGTCACCCGACAGCAAACCTGTAAGTTATTTGAACATGTAATGCGTGTTAGTCGGGCTTCATCCAGAGTTCATTGAATACTACTGTTCGTGGAAGGCGGGCTGCATAGAGAACGCATCTGTTACATGGCGCCATCTATGTGAAGTACGTAACCAGCCGATGTGTTTTCCATACAGCCAGCCTTCCGCAAACAGTGGTATTCAATGAAATGATGATGAAGCCCGAACAACAGGCAATACATGCACTGATAAAAAATTCTAGTGGTATGTAATATACAAACCAAATGAGTTAAGCGATTAATTCCAACTTTTTTATGACATCATGTAACTACGTACCTCTTGTATTCTTAGCATTGAGAATGGCGACACAAACGAAAGTTGGTAGGCGTTTCTCTACATCTGAAAGACGATTTCTGTTCAAATTTCGCGTTAGTCTGATAAGAGAGGCAGCAGTAGCGACACTACGAGGATAAAAATTAGGTTTGCTTTAAATAAATGCTGTGAACATTGTGAGCGTTAATTAATTCGAGACTGGACGTCGTGAGTTCATGTTAATGAAGAATGCCTTTAAGACGATGAAGAAGGCTACCGGAAGCTGGATATTCTTTCTGCGATATTGCAGATAGACTTGGCATGATTGTAGCTACTGTATACGATTGCTGACAGCGGTGGTCACGAGAATCTATAGTCACAAGAAACCGGGTTTCGGACGGCCACGTGGCACTACCAAGGGGAAGACCGCCGTCTTCTTTATATGGCTGTGGCCCATCGTACTCCATCCACAGCAGCACTCTGAGCAGCAATTTGCACCACACTGACACAACGAACTGTTACAAATCAGCTACCTCAAGGGCAGCTCCGAGCCAGAAGCTCTGTGATATGCGTTCCACAGACCGCAAATTATTCCTATTTGTGACCTCAGTTGTGCCATTCGAGAGCTCATTGAAGGGCAGATTGAAGGCCTCTTGTGTTTTATGATGAAAGCTGGTTATGCCCTGGTGTCAGTTTACCAGTGGACCTACACCTGGAGTTATGGTCTGGGGTGCGATTTAGTATGACTGCAGGAGCACTCGCGTGGTTATACCACGCACCGTGAGTGCGAATTTGTACGTGAATCTTGTGAGTCGACCTGCTGTGCTGCCGTTCGCGAGCATCATTCCAGGGCGTGTTTTCCAATAGGGTAACGGTCGCCCACATACGACTGTTGTAACCGAACATGATCTACAGAGTGTCGACATGTTGCCTTGGCCTGCTCCGTCACCAGATCTGTCTACAATCGAGCACGACCAAGTGAAACAGACATGGAATTCCACCACGCAAACTAACATCCGTCAAGTTTTCATTGCATGCACGACTGCATGTTTGCAGTCAACATTCTGCCGGTTAAACTGGCTGTTAACTTACCAGCATTTCGCATTTGCAATGGCTCGTCTCGCGCTTACATTAACCTGTGATCTGGCAGTGTTAATCACTTAAGTATGTCACCGAAATAAATATATTCCCGAAATTTCATTACTCTACATGTCCGCCCCCGGTAGCTGAGTAGTCAGCGAGACAGAATGTCAATCCTAAGGGCCCGGGTTCGATTCCCGTCTGGGTCGGAGATATTCTCCCCTCAGGGACTGGGTGTTGTGTTGCCCTAATCATCATCATTTCATCCCAATCGATGCGCAAGTCGCCGAAGTGGCGTCAAATCGAAAGACTTGCACTCGACGAACGGTCTACCCGATGGGAGGCCCTAGTCACACGAAATTTTTTGATTATTACTCTAGAAGCATGAACTATTTTTAGTGTTGCAGTATTGTATGAATACGATGCGATGTGCTCCAGAAGTTAGTCAATATGTTTATGCAAGCTGATATTACCAGGTTCTTTTCGTTTGCTGTGGGAACTGTACTGCATTTAAATAGAGCACCCATTCATTGCGTTATACGGCGAAGATTTTGCGAACTACTTTGTATT
The DNA here is from genome assembly GCF_021461395.2 of Schistocerca americana. NCBI lineage: Eukaryota > Metazoa > Arthropoda > Insecta > Orthoptera > Acrididae > Schistocerca > Schistocerca americana. Next base: position 628,359,953 of record NC_060122.1, read on the forward strand.
CATGATCATTTGAATCGACACTGCATGTTCATGACGCTCCTTCCGAATACAGCATATCGTGTCGAAATATAAAGGGCTCTAATAAAAGCATCGCAATTGACGACTTTCCTGAACATTCGCAGTAGTAATGGGGGCTGTAGATATGGTGAAGTTACAAGTACTCTTGGACACCACAATGCCCTAAGCCAACGCGTTTATACCGCACGCCTCGTTTTTGTTTTTATTCGGCAATTTGCCGCAGCAGTTGGGCGGCTGAAGCCACGAGATTTGAAGCTCGTTATGTGCGGAGATTTACGGCGACATTACCAGCACAGCGCAGGGGGGCGGGCGAGCGAGCGCTGTAAAAGCGACGAGCAGCGCAGGCAGCAGCCGACGACGACGACGACGACGACGACTGTGCGTGGCGCCGACTGTTAATAAGAACGACCCGGCGGCCATTAACAAGATATTAAACACGCGGCCTAATGCTCCTCCGAGATTGCCGGGCTAAACTTCCAGCGACGGCTGTGCCGTAAAGTAGCGACGTCCCGCCGCGCTCAGCTGCTCGTTGGGTTGCCTACAAGGCGGGCTCTGGGTGTGCCGAGCAACGTCTTGGGATCTACTGTTTCGGCTCCGCACGTGCTCCGGAGACGTGAAGCTCTTCGTTACACGTACCCACAAGGAGCCGCCCTACGGAATTTCGCGCGCTTTGTTCTGTAAGATCAGAAGGAGGCTTGTGTCTTTGATTGTTGTAAGCGATGTGAAAGAAATGCAGCGCGCAAATAGCCGTGTTAGGAAGTTGCGAAAGCACAGGTATGAAAGAAGTAAAAGGCTCTTTGACAGTCAAAAGCAGCTGAAGCCAAAACGAACACGTGAAGGGCAACCGAGAATCGTACAATTAGCTCGTCCTTTATCTTTTTCCCTTACTTCTTGGAGTAGACTTACAGTCTTTTCGTCTTCACAGAAGATATGACACAGTCGTTCTACATCTCTTTCCTATTGGTTTGTAATCGATTTCTTGTTTAACTAATTTTTCTTCCTATAAGCTTTCAATATTTTGAAACTTCCTGGCAGATTAAAACTGTGTGCCCGACCGAGACTCGAACTCGGGACCTTTGCCTTTCGCGGGCAAGTGCTCTACCATCTGTTTGTTTCCATTTTAAGTATTCTTGACCAAAATTTTAATTTGTACAGTAGATTTTAATTCATGTAATATTGTTCTGTGCTTTATCTCTGAAGGCACATTCTTTCATTTTCCCTAAAAACTAGGCTATTGTTTTCTTGTTTTACTTTAGTTATTGAGAAAGGTTAGCTTCCATTTGTTGAAATAAGGTTAGTCATTACTTTCTAGAATTTTATTTACGTACCTTTCCTTGTCTTATCCCCAGTGTTCCGTGTGTTGTGGATATTTAATTTATTGGTGACGCCGCATTCATGTTCGTAATGATATGACAGCCTAACTGGAATGTGGCATTATATGGGGCAGAAACATGGACGCTGAGACGAAAGGATGAAAAAAGGTTAGAAGCAATTGAGATGTTGATGTGGAGGAAAATGGAGAAAATAAGCTGGATGGAACGAGTGAGTAATGAAAGAGTATTGGAAAGGGTTGGTGAGAGAAGATGTCTGCTGAAGGTTGTAAGAGAATGGAAAAAGAGCTGGTTGGGACATTCATTGAGAAGGAATTGCATGCTAGCTGATGCTTTGGAAAGATTCGTTTGTGGGAGAAGACTGAGAGGAAGAAGGAGATACAAAATGATAGACGAAAAAAAGGAAAGAGGAAATTATGCAGACCTGAAGAGGATGGCAGAAGACCAGACAACCTGGAGAACTACCATGTGAAAACCTGCCTTTTGGCAGAAAACTGATGATAACGTAGTGCTACGGGGGCTACTCGGAATGCAACTTCCGATCGCTTGCGAAATGGAAACGACTGTAAGTATCAAAAATGTAATATTTGCAACAGTTAGCTACTCCTTACACTTACTTTTGTACATAGTTGCCGCACCGGCTGTAACATTTCTTGTAGTGTTGTACAACTTTCCAATACCTTCGTCTTAGAAGGTAGCCGCAGATGCTTTCCTTCAATTCTCTATGCTCGTCTATAGCTCGTTGTCTGTACCAAAATGATATCTTCATAGACAGCTGTTAATGTCCGCAGAGGTGTAATTCAGGACGAGCCAGTTACGGGCTGTGTTGTGGGTGGTCAAACACTTATCAACGGAAACGCTGCAGGAGCATCTACATTGCCCCTGCAGAGTGCGGCCGAGAATTTTTATGAAGAAAGAAACCCATGACTGTTATGTTGGCTGCACGACATTATGAGAAATATCTCACCAGGCCCTCGTACTTGGTGTGGGAAACTATTTTCTGGGCATCTTTAAGTACCCATTGTGGCTCCGAATTGAAAATAACGACGTGCCACGATCGAAGGTCGTATTGTAAGCACTGCCCAAAACATATGCGCAAATTTCATCAGATTTTCGCAGTGGTTTCCGTTCGGCGACCGATCGAAACTTACTTTACGAGTAGCCCTCGTACTTTGGCGTCTACTGCAAATGTCCTTGTTGGGGTAACTTTACTGAAGTTTTTAGGTGGTTGTTCTTCCATATTTGAGTTTGGCGACATATTGCAAACTAGAGGTCATCTTCTGCGTACTGGATAATGTACGTGCGTGTGTGTACATGTCTATGTTGATATTAATGCGACACCTTCTTTAACTTTCCGTTTCCACTGTTTAGCAATTTCGTCTAATTGTATACTGAATGTACTCATAACGCTTGTTGCCGCATTCGTCTGTTGATAGTTATTGGTACTGTCTTCTCTTTCCCTGCATTTTTCATAATCTCTCTATGGTGGAACAAACTCTTCATCACTCGTCACTCAAGACCTCGTTCTTCTTCTAGACGGCAGTTTCGTTACAGAATGTTGGCGTCCATCCTGAAGTATTGTTCTCTCTTTTCACCTGTTGTCACCGAGATGCTAAATTTGGGAAAACAGCCCGATTTTGTTATCACGGGACAGTCCACTGTCTACGCACACGTTTTCTTTAAATTTTTCCCTCGGTGGTACGCTCCATGAAACTGAAATTAAAGTTTCAAAAATTGTGTCCAAAAGTGCGCTGTCTTTCTGCATTTGTTCATAGTTAGGGCTTTCAAGACTTTTCACCATGGTAAAATACTTCGTCGTTGATAACGTAATGTGTGCGTCATATTTTTAACACACGCCAGTATATCCACATTTGATATGCCTTCTGCGTGCTCATAGTGCTGTTTTGTTTATTCTCCATGCCGCTGCTCCATCCATAACAATTGATACCGATTCACCAGCCGATGAAAACTGAAGATCACGACTTCCCTCCAACATTTAAGCTCTTCTAACTTTCTCTGAGCAATGCCAATTGTAGTTTTTATCCCAATATGTTGATTCCATTTGTCCTAGACATTTTTTTAAACTGGTACATTCATTCCCATTTGAGTAGCTGAGTCCATTGTATGCTCTCTTTTCTGCTGATAACAATGATTTCTATTTTTTGAGAAATGTTATTAAATCTAAATTGTGCACTTGTCACATACATTCTTTCAAGATGTGACTTAATGTTTTCTTCGTAGTCAGCAAATACTACACAGTCATCTAAAAAGCGGATGTTCATTGATCATTCACCGTTAGCCCTTTAATACACACACCAAATGAAGTTTTGCATCGCCTCGGATCCCAGAACTCCTGAAGATAGTCGTTGACTGTGGATATTGTATCACAGACACAGTCTGTTTGACTGTTCAGAGATGTCAGTAAATCCGCCTAAAGATGTAAACAACCATGCATGAGCTGCGCCTGTTAGACAGAGGGAATCCGACAGCCATCATTTCCAGTCATTCCACCAGGAAGGAGGTACACGGCTCGTATTGTCTGTAGTTCAACCATGTCGGGACAGTCAATACCGCTGTTCGATCGCGTCCGCATTGTTACTTTGTTCCAGGAGGGGCTCTCAACAAGGGAAGTGTCCAGGTGTCTCGGAGTAAACCAAAGCGACTTTTTTCGGACGTTGAGGAGATACAGAGAGACAGGAATTGTCAATGACATGCCTCGCTCATTCCACCCAAGGGCTACTACTGCAGTGAATGACCGCTACCAACGGATTATGTGTCAGAGCAACCCTGACAGCAACGCCACCATGTTGAATAATGCCTTTCGTGAGCCACAGGACGTCGTGTTACGACTCAAACTGTGCGCAGTAGGCTGCAAGATGCGCAGCTTCACTTCCGACGTCCATGGCAAGGTCCATCTTTGCAACCACGACACCATGCAGCGCGTTAAAGATAGGCCCAACAACATGCCGAATGTGCCGCTCAGCACTAGCATCACATTCTCTTCATAGATGAGTGTCGCATATGCCTTCAACCAGACAATCGTCGGAAACGTGTTTGTGGGCAACCCGATCAGGCTGAACGCCTTAGGTACACTGTCCAGCGAGTGCAGCAAGTTGGAGGTTCCCTGATGTTTTGGGGTGGCATTCTGTGGGGCCCACGTACGCCGCTGGTGATTATGGAAGGCGACGTAACGGCTGTACGACACGTGAATGCAGTCCTCTGACCAATAGTGCGACCATATCGGCAGCATTTTGTCGAGGAATTCGTCTTCATGGACGACAATTCGCTCCCCAGTGTGCACATCTTATGAATGAATTCCTTCAGGATCACGATATCTCTCAGCTAGAGTGGCCAGCATGTTCTCCAGACATGAACCGTATGGAACATGCCTCGGATAGATTGAAAAGGGCTGTTTACGGACGACGTGACCCACCAACCACTTCAAGGGATCTATGCCGAATCGTCGTTGTGGAGTGGGATAAAATGAACCAACAGTGCCTTGATGAATTTGTGGATAGTATGCCACGACGAATACAGGCATGCATCAATGCAGGAGGCGTGTGTCGTTTTCTTGGGCAATAAAAAGGGCGAAAATGATATTTATGTTGATCTCGATTCCAATTTTGTGTACAGGTGGCAGAACTCTAGGAACCGAGGTGACGCAAAACTTTTTTTGATGTGTGCGCTATCATGCAAGACAAACCAAAGAAATGTTTCAGAATCGAAGTTGAAGAGCGTTAGAGATAACGTCTGTCCATATCGGGCACATTTTAGTGTTCAAATGTCTGAAACATCATCAGGTACCTTGATTGGGGCCGTCTGATTTCAGTATAGCTATTCATTTTAATTAATAGCTTTCGCACATAGCTGAAAAGCAAGGATGCAACGTTTCACATTGTGAAATGCGTCTGCATAATCAATAACGCATTCATGAAAGTTTACTGGCTGGTCGAGACATTTTTGATATAAAAAGTGGATAGAAAACATGGCATCCTTTGTTGGGAGACCATTCCTCACTCCGAACTCTGATCGTTGATATTTTCTCTTGTTTTCCACTTAGACGACTATTCAGAATTTTCAGGAACGCTTTCAGAGCTAATTTGTACATGGTAATGATCATTAGCTTCGTAGCTGTACATTAAATTACTTGAAGTAATACAGCAACAAACCCCTTTACGTAAAAATTTGTTTACGCAATTGCATTTTATGTATTTCACCTAACCTCAAATACTTATTTCTTCGTCAATATATCGTTTTTGTAACGATCATCATCGTATGAAATTATTCAGTTCCTAACCTGAAGACGGTTGAAAGTCCGAAATACTCTTTGGTAAGAATAAACATACATAAAAATGGTTTGTTGCTGTATTTCTTTAAGAAATACTTTCAAGGCATGACTCATTACGTTAACTAAGTTGTAGTAGTTCTCGAATTTGGCATGAAGATTCTTTTGTCTCGGTTATGAAGGTGGATGTAAGCCATTCCTTCGGTATACTCCAGGTATTGGGAATATGGTTGTATTACTTAAGGAGGACGTCTGTTTTGTAATGCCTCATCCGGCTTTCAAAATCCATTTCCGAGCGTTAGTGCTTTACCTAATAATACATAGTTTACAAACCCTGGTTTGGTTTTGATCTTACAGCTCTCGAACACACTGTGCATTTACTGGACAAAACTTCACAGGTGAAATGTAGTTACTACAGACTGTGAAGCCCTGGAAAGAATTCATTATCCTGGTAAACTCACTCGAGTTTGTGTCGTGAACGCCACAATAATGGATAGCGCGAAAAGAACGAGGAAAAGTCACAGCGGTGTCTGTGTTTTAAAACAGCCACCATCCGATCCGAATTCGGCTGATACGAGCGGAAGAGTGTGTCGCTTGTGATTTTACGTAACAAGATTGTAGAGGTGTTAACAAAGCTCCCCAGTTACAGTCTGGGCACCTGGCAGCAGAAGTGTTAATTTTGCCGCCAAGCTTCGGTTCTCGATTCGGCGTAACGATTGCTCGTTCAAACTGGCGATTTGCGCAACCAATCAGGCATAGTGATTCCAATTAACGCTATCAATCGCCAAGCCACTGTTCTGCGCCACTCATCACCTAATCAGACGTACGTAATCGTAGCGATTAAACACGTAGATAAACAGAAGTGTTCTTTTACAAATAACGTATACCTGCAGTAACTCAATTAGCTCAAATATTTCAGGTGCCACAATTCATACACGCACTGGAGTCAATATAAGCTTCAGCATTAATTCACGAAGAAAATAAAGGGTCTCCCAATTACAAAAGCCTAAAGAATCACCTACAACAGATGTAACAAAATATCAATATCATAAAACGTAAAACTGGAACAGCACAAAACAATAATCTAACGGAAACCATTATCAGTTGTAGAGTTTTGGAACACGTATTATGTTCGAGTATAATGACATTTCTGGAGAATAGAAATCTACTCTGTAGGAATCAGCATGGGTTTCAAAAAAGACGGTCGTGTGCAACCCAGCTCGCGCTATTCGTCCACGAGACTCATAGGGCAATAGAAACGGGTTCACAGGTAGATGCCGTGTTTCTAGACTTCCGCAAGGCGTTCGATACAGTTCCCCACAGTCGTTTAATGAACAAAATAAGAGCATATGGACTATCAGACCAATTGTGTGATTGTATTGAAGAGTTCCTAGATAACAGAACGTAGCATGTCATTTTCAATGTAGAGAAGTCTTCCGAAGTAACAGTGATTTCAGGTGTGCCGCAGGGGAGTGCCATAGGACCGTTGCTATTCACAATATACATAAATGACCTTGTGGATGACATCGGCAGTTCACTGAGGCTTTTTGCGGATGATGCTGTGGTGTATCGAGAGGTTGTAACAATGGAAAATTGTACTGAAATGCAGGAGGATCTACAGCGAATTGCATGGTGCAGGGAATGGCAATTGAATCTCAATGTAGACAAGTGGAATGTGCTGCGAATACATAGAGATATAGATCACTTATCATTTAGCTACAAAATAGGTCAGCAACTGGAAGCAGGTAGTTCCATAAATTATCTGGGAGTACGCATTACGAGTGATTTAAAATGGTATGATCATATAAAGTTGATCGTTGGTAAAGCGGATGCCAGACTGAGATTCATTGGAAGAATCCTAAGGAAATGCAATCCGAAAACAAAGGAAGTAGGTTACAGTAAGCTTGTTCGCCCACTGCTTGAATACTGCTCGGCAGTGTGGGATCCGTACCAGGTAGGGTTGATAGAAGAGATAGAGAAGACCCAACGGAGAGCAGCGCGCTTCGTTACAGGATCATTTAGTAATCGCGAAAGCGTTAGGGAGATGATGGATAAACTCCAGTGGAAGACTCTGCAGGAGAGACGCTCAGTAGCTCGGTACAGGCTTTTGTTAAAGTTTCGAGAACATACCTTCACCGAAGAGTCAAGCAGTATATTGCTCCCTCCTACGTATATCTCGCGAAGAGACTATGAGGATAAAATCAGAGAGATTAGAGCCCACACAGAAGTATACCGACAATCCTTCTTTCCACGAACAATACGAGACTGGAATAGAAGGGAGAACCGATAGAGGTACTCAAGGTACCCACCGCCACACACCGTGAGGTGGCTTGCGGAGTATGGATGTAGATGTAGATGTAGATTATACATAACGCACACCTTAATAAATCGAGGCAGATCACTAATTTGTGACAGATGATCGTATGGCATAAATTACATGAGAAAATGTAGTAATCAGTATGTTTGTGTGAAATTAGAATGAAAAGTCTCAGGAGTGTCATCTATAGTCTAAAAATGAATGAACAACCAAAAGAATTCTCCGTTTTGTCATCTCAATGAATGCTTAGAGTAATTGGCTGCTTAAAACTGGAACAGCTCGGCATGAAATGGTACTGGATCGATATGTCGTCAAACTACTTGTCAAGAATCATCAATAAGTATACAATCCAAGGAATAGAAACAATAGAAACTCCACATAAAACGGCAGTAACGATAATCATTTTTGGAGTGTTGTAACCAGATTACATCAAGTGAAAACACCTAACATGGAACCACATATATTAAAATAATCAGATGTGTTATTTATTAGTATTTTCAGTGCAATAAAGAAATGAAGCATTTGCCTCCAAGTACATCTAAGTTGCGTGGCCTTGGTGAGGGAGAAACCGTCATCCTGGTAAGTAACGTATTGGCCTCCACCGAAAAGAAAGTATTCATGATGAAACGTGGACTCTAAACAAACATTTATTTTGAGTTTAAGAATATCTTCGAGCAAAATATACCTTTCTTTGTTCAACAATTGCGAATTAAATAAGTGTACTATCTATAATTTTGAATCAGTAATACCGTATCGTATACTATACAGATACATACACTGAAGTGGTGAAAGTCATGGTATAACGGTATGCGCAGATACAGATGATGATATTATAGGGTACACGAGATATAAACAGGTAGTGCATTGGTGAAGCAGTCATTTGTGCTCATGTGGTTTATGCGAAAAGGTGTCCGACTTGATTATGGGTGCACCACAGTATTTAACAAACTTTGAACGCGGAAAGCTAGTTGGCGCTAGACGCAAGGGAAATTCCATTTCGGAAATCATTAGGGAGTTCAATATTTCGGGAGCCACAGTTTCAAGGGGCTCCAGAGAATATAAAAGAGTCAGGCATTACCTATAACCACGGACAACAGGAATACATTCTCTGAAACTATGAGGATAGCAGCACTAAAAAGGGGGGAGCGCAAAGTTGTCTACAACTTGTACAGAAACGAGGCTGTAGTCATAAGAGTCGAAGGACATGTAACACAAGCAGTAGTTGAGGAGGGTGCGAGGCAGGATTGCAGCTTAACCTCGATGTTTTCAGTCACGACACTCAACAAACAACAAATGAAACCAAGGAGATATTAGATAAAGGATGTTTGCCAATGTTTGTCACAGACGGCGTGGAACTTGCAAGCACAGCTGAAAGGTATGGACACTGGCTTGAAAGAGGTTATAACATGAACATCTACAAAAAGGTAAAACGGGCAATATAATGCACTCCAATTAAAACAGGTAATGCTGATACAATTAGGTTAGGGAATAAGACACAGTAGAACAACTGACGATGATCAAAATAGAGAGGTTACGAAATGTAGGCTGACAATAGTAAGAAAAGCGTTTCTGAAAAAGAGAACTTTGTTAACATCGTATGTAAAGTGTGAGGAAATCTTTTCTGAAGGCATCTCTGTTTAGTATACCCTTCTTGACTAAAAGAAAGAATCGGTGGATATTACACATCCTGAGCCATCAAGGGCTTATCACTTTGGTAATGGAAAGAACTGCATGCCCTTTTTTAAATTATTTACTTTTTCATTTTTTTAAATAAGGTGATGCCTTAATGCCGTTCAAGAATAAAGGGCCCCAAACACGAGCGACGAATCGCAGCGACCCCTGGACAGGGTGACTAATCGCCTTGTATGTCGCATGTATGTGAACAAATCACAAAGATCGGTCGCGGTGGCATATAAATCCTGCGCAACCTGATGGATCCCAAGTGTTATTCGTGCATGGAATTTGGGTACCTGACTGCGACTCGTTTGTTTATGGACAACCAGCTCTTACCCGCACCGAGCGAGGTGGCACAGTGGTTAGCACACTGGTCTCGCATTCGGGAGGACAACGACGGAAACCCGCGTTCGGCCACCCTCACTTAGCTTTTCTGTGATTTCCCTAAATCGCTTTAGGCAAATACCGGGGTGATTCCTTTGAAAGGGCATGGCCCGACTTCCCTCCCCGATGTTGTTATTGTTGTTGTGGTCTTCAGTCCAGAGACTGTTTTGATCCAGCTCTCCATGCTACTCTATCCTGCGCAAGCTTCTTCATCATCCAGTACCTACTGCAATCTACATCCTTCTGAATCTGTTTAGTGTATTAATCTCTTGGTCTCCCTATACGATTTTTACCCTCCACGCTGCCCTCCAATACTAAATTGGTGATTCCTTGATGCCTCAGAACATGTCCTACCAACCGATCCCTTCCACTAGTCAAGTTGTGCCACAAATTTCCCTCCTCCCCAGTTCTATTCAATGCCTCCTCACGATTTGTGAGATTTTCCCATCTCATCTTCAGCATTCTTCTGTAGAACTACATTTCGAAAGCTTCTATTCTCTTCTTGTCCAAACTACTTATCGTCCACGTTTCACTTCATACATGGCCACACTCCATACAAATACTTTCAGAAACGACTTCCTGACACTTAAATCTATACTCGATGTTAACAAATTTCTCTTCTTCAGAAACACTTTCCTTGCTATTGCCAGTCTACATTCTATGTCCTCTCTACTTCGACCATCATCAGTTATTTTTCTCCCCCAGTAACAAAACTCATTTACTACTTTAAGTGTCTCATTTCCTAATCTAATACCCTCAGCATCACCCGATTTAATTCGACTACATTTATCCTTTTTTTGCTTTTGTTGATGTTCATCTTATATCCTCCTTTTAAGACACTGTCCATTCCGTTCAGCTGCTCTTCCAGGTCCTTTGCTGTCTCTGACAGAATTGCAAAGTCATCGGCGAACCTCAGAGTTTTTACTTCTTCTCCATGGATTTTAATTCCTACTCCGATTCTTTTTTCTTTTTTTTTTTTACTGCTTGCTCAATATACAGTTTGAATAACATCGGGAATAGGCTACAGCCCTGTCTCAGTCCCTTCCCAACCACTGTTTCCAAGTCATGCCCCTCGACTCCTATAGCTGCCATCTGGTTTCTGTACAAATTGTAAATAGCCTTTCGCTCCCTGTATCTTACCCCTGCCATCTTCAGAATTTGAAAGAGAATATTCTAGTCAACATTGTCAAAGGCTTTCTTTAAGTCTACAAATGCTAGAAATGTAAGTTTGCCTTTCCTGAAACTATTTTCTAAGATACGTCGTTGGGTCAGTATTCCCTCACTTCCTTCCCCATCTTTCCATAATCCTGTTGGACCAATGCCCACACTGTTTGGCCGCCTCCCCCACAGCCAACCAATGAATCTTACACGCAGCTCCACCTCATGTCAGTAGTTTGTTACGATGAGTGACCAAGAGTAAGTAAACTGTTGTACGTGCAATAACGTCGGCTGCCTCACGTGTTTGCCTGTTCGGGCACACACAATTTTTGATGGGTGCCCTCCCTCAATTGTCCCAGTGCTCGACTATGTGGCAGGTGCAGTTTCACTGCTGAGTAGTACATGGAGAGGCATGTGACATCTATGCTTTATACAACTTGTTGTACATTGTGCAACAAATATAGTAACTGCTTAACGTGGATTATTAGCGGCTCCATTGTCTTTTTTCCTAAGTAGCCTAAGTTCTTCCTCGGGTTTCAAGCTAACTCTGTACGAACTTTCATCAAAATCTCTATAATAGTTTAGTCATGAATACGTAACTGGAAGAGTTACTTTCGCATTTAATATTGTTAGTATGGGAACACCGATTAAACACGTTGAGGATTGTTGATGCATTGTATTTAACTGCTACCCACGATTGCACTCACATATCAGTAAAATGAAATGTAATGTGCAGATAACTTTATTGGTCAAGAGAGACCATTCAGCATGTTCGGTCGCTTGGTGCACGCTTCCTTTTAATTTGACGCCACTTCGGTGTCTTTTGCGTCAGTTATGATAAAATGATGATAAGGGAAGCACACACTCCCACTCACGAGCAGAGAAAATGAGACCTAGCCAGTAACCGAACCTCAGATCTCGTGATCGAGAGTCAGCAATACTAACCACAAGACCGTGAGCTGCTGATGCATATTATGAGTTCTGCTATGATGGGTCATGGTGACGGAACTAAAATAAAATGTGATCTTCTGACATTATCGAGCATGGTTAAACTGACAAAGAAAGGACATAAGTAATTTGTAGTTCGGTCAAGGGCAAATTTTATAATATTTTACGTGAAATAATGTCACCTCGCCTCACTTGTCTGCCTGTTATTTGCGGCTACGCTTGCGTACCATAATCAAATGTAGTATTACTAATAGCCTCCCAAATGTTACACGCTTAGGCATGACATCTCTGCGTTCTTCGTATAACATTTAAATGACGTCGTTGTTGTGAGTTTTCAAGCGTCTCAGAAGCTATAAGATGTGATTGACGCTAAGCAGCTAAAATGCGACGGACTTGTGACTGACATTAGTACAGAAGCATGGGTTAAATTCGTTGAAGAATTATATAAGCGTTTTATTTATTAAATTTAATAGTGTTATGTAGAGCATATCAAACAATAAATGCATGATAAAGATCAAAATTCAAAGAGTAGATAGCTTTTTTCAATGAGTGATTATTGTTCCATACCTCCCATTACATTCTTTAAATCAATAAATATCTTATTCTACACAGTTTATACAGTAGCCAATGTTCCTCATTAGAGTTCAAGCTATCTCTATACCAATTTTCATCAAAATCGGTTCCGTAGATTCATAGCGTAGCAGAGTCTTTTTCGCACATATAACATTAATGTGGATTTCATCAGTCACATAGCAAATTGAGACTGACAATGTAAGAGAACCATTGAAAAATTTATAGAATGCCACGAATTTATGTACTAAATTAAAATTATGTTCTTCAAATGGCAATCGGTAATGCTTTAATAACATATAGTTAATAAAAATACTTTGTTTACTTCCGGGTGGTTGTGTGAAATGTACACCACTGCTACATGGGGTAAAGATTTTACCTTTAACTGTTCGGACAATAGGAAGCTTTTGAGATATTTAAGGTATGCTTAAGATCTCCCAGTTGCTAGGAACCTTAAAGTTGCTGTAAGGCGCTCGGGATCTGATACTGGTGCCTCATATTTGTGTCTGTTTTTGAATTCTGTTCTAACAATTTGTAATAACTGCAGGTCAGTCATACACAAGTAATTATAGGAAATCGTATTTCCTTCAGTAAATTTATATAACATAACCTTACTCTCTTTGAAAGTCATTTCTTGGTCGAAGTTTTACCTTTAGACACACAGCATAGCTACAGCCGCCGCTAAACACAGCAGTTAAGTATTAATTTCAGAAGTTCACTACACCGCAGCGCTCATAGCAGTGGGAGAAATTTCTTGAGAAGTCGCTCGTTAGTGGCAGTGTCTAGGCGAGCAACTAATTGGAGAGATACCACATGCAAAATGTAACACCAGTGAATCCAGTAACTCCACACACATTCGCGAAAATACGGAACGAGTTCGGATATCGTCTAGGTGTTTGTCGTACGCCTAGTGGAAGGCACATAGGATATTTTAGAAAGGTGCATGAAAAATTTGCTCCTAAACGTAACTGTTGGCGTGGTATAAGTTGTTTGTGGCATTAGTAGTTTTAGATTTTGTGGTAGTGTTGTGCTTCTTTGTGCAGATTCCGTAAGTTGCAGAACCCATTGGTTCAAAAACTGTTTGGCACTGTCCAAGCACATCTGCCCCTCCCACCTCTATATTCACTTAATTTGTCGCACAGCACACACACACCCAACAGTCTGACGATAGCAGCTTAAAAATCATCAGCAGGAATTAAAATAAAAACAATTCTGTCGGCGTAAGACTGTTTCTTATTACAGGGGTAATAGGTCTTCATTAGTATTTCGGGTAAACTACACTACTGGCCATTAAAGTTGCTACACCACGAAGATGACGTGCTACGGACGCAAAATTTAAGCGACAGGAAGAAGATGCTGTGATGTAAAAATGATTAGCTTTTCAGAGCCTTCACACAAGGTTGGCGCCGGTGACGACACCTACAACGTGGTGACATGAGGAAAGTTTCCAACCGGTTTCTCATACACATACAGCAGTTGACCGGCGTTGCCTGGTGAAACGTTGTTGTGATGCCTCGTGTAAGGAGGAGAAAAGCGTATCATCACGATTCCGACTTTGATAAAGGTCGGATTGTAGCCTATCGCGAATGCGGTTTATCGTATCGCGCCATTACTGCTCGCTTTGGTCGAGATCCAATGACTGTTAGCAGAATATGGAATCGGTGGGTTCAGAAGGGTAATACGGAAAGGCGTGCTGGGTCCCAACGGCCTCGCATCACTAGCACTCGAGATGACAGGCATCTTATCCGCATGGCTTTAATGGATCGTGCAGCCACGTCTCGATCCCTGAGTCAACCAATGGGGACGTTTGCAAGAAAACAACCATCTGCACGAATAATTCGACGATGTTTACAGCAGCATGGACTATCAGCTCGTAGACCATGGCTGCGGTTACCCTTGACGCTGCATCACAGACAGGAGCGCCTGCGATGGTGTACTCAGTGACGAACCTGGGAGCACGAATGGCAAAACGTCATTTTTTAGGATGAATCCAGGTTCTGTTTACAGCATCATGATGGTCGCATCCGTGTTTGGCGACAACGCGCTGAACGAACATTGGAAGCGTGTATTCGTCATCGCCATATTGGCGTATCACCCGGTGTGATGGTATGGAGTGTCATTGGTTAACATCTCGATCACCTCTTGTTCTCATTGGCGGCACTTGGAACAGTGGACGTTACATTTCAAATGTATTACGACCCGTGGCTCTACCCCTCATTCGATCCCTGCGAAACCCTACATTTCACCAGGATAATGCACGACCGCATGTTGCAGGTTTCGTACGGGCCTTTCTGGGTACAGAAAATGTTCGACAGCTGCCCTGGCCAGCACATTCTCCAGATCTCTCACCAGTTGAAAACGTCTGGTCAATGGTGGGCGAGCAACTGGCTCGTCACAATACGCCAGTCACTACTCTTGATGAACTGCGGTATCGTGTTGAAGCTGCATGGGCAACTGTACCTGTACACGCCATCCAAGCTCTGTTTGACTCAATGCCCAGGCGTATCAACGCCGTTATTACGGCCAAAGGTGATTGTTCTGGATACTGAATTTTCAGGATCTATGCACCTAAATATCGTGTAAATGCAATCACATGTCAATTCTAGTATAATATATTTGTCCAATGAATACCCGCTTATCATCTGTATTTCTTCTTCGTGTAGCAATTTTAATGGCCAGTAATGTACTTATATCTTAGCCTAATCGTCTGCAAGAAACGGCTATGCATCGAATTGTTCCTGGATAGGGGAAACCACTGCAACAAGGTAACTGATGCACAGCATCTCACCAATGTTGTGCAGTACTAAACTCTAGCCTACGGCTATGCATCGAATTGTTCCTGGATAGGGGAAACCACTGCAACAAGGTAACTGATGCACAGCATCTCACCAATGTTGTGCAGTACTAAACTCTAGCCTATCCACCAGCTACGAGTGTTTGTGGAGACGTCATGCGCGTCCATCATTCACGAATACGCAGGACGAAGTGTCTATTACGAGTTGTATCTTCTCGTGACTAGTTCGCACAATGGAGTTTTGTGCCAGCCGATTAGAAGCTGTACCTCCTTCCATGCTACTTAACCTTTCTGTCATTTTTTAGTGACCGTGACACAGAAAAAGTAACAAATCTCCCACAAGACGTTTTCAGAGGTCAAACCTCTTATCTTATGGGTCTTGAATTAGAGAGTTATTTTCTTTTGTTAAACGGGCATGACACAATTTAAATATAAGACTGTGATTAGTTGGGCCCGCTTTTTGGCATATTTCTTCAATATCTTTAGGGGCGCAAGGACCACGGACTCTCACTCCCGGATAGTCAACTATGACGCCTGGGACCACCCTATCGTCGATATCTTATTCCATCAGTCTGTCCACATGAGGCTGTTGTGTCTACACCCGAAATTGCTGGATGGCTCCTTTCCAATTTGGCGTTCACCCTCACGTCATTTTTTAACACAACTATAACACCTGACATTGAAATTGTTTTCTTCTTATCTACTACTCTCATCCATTATACTGTACAAAGCAGTCGAGAGATGAATGTGCATGCATGTGAAAGACAAAGTCCTGTAAATCAGACGGATTTCATAGTTTTAGCAAATTGACACTAAACTACGACAAGCCAAATCTGAAACATGATCTTGGTTTGTTGCGAGACTGTCATTCCAAACCAAACATTGGTACGTATGGAATCTGTAATGTTGTACAATATGGGATAAACCCAACTGGGTGGCACATACTGTGTCGTGAAAAGTTCGAGAGAGATGTTTTAGCAAAGCTATGCTAATTATTTTTATTTATACTGCTCTGTCTTTCACGTGTTCCTGAGTTACGGTTGCCTGTGCACGATACGCTGGCCTCTTGAGTCGCCTACGATTACATTCGTGACTCTTCTGTCACATTCACAGTCTAGAATGCCCTCGAAACTGATATGGGTTTCAGCAACTGATATGGCCATTAGTCAAAGTTGCTTTATTTTCATTGGATGCAGTGTTTAACTGGTGTGAGAGAAGGGAAAGCTGACATGCAAACGAGATGAAGTTCATGGGAATACTAAATTGCTCCATAATCCCTTACGTTCTCCCTGTGTTTTATGAGACTATTGCGCACTGTGCACTTGAAAAGTACTGAGCATCTTGTGAGAGTGCAATTGTGTGTACTTTTGCCTATCACGATGTTCAGGACTCAAATTGCGAATTCATTAATTTAGCAGTGATTATTCACTTCTGAACCCACTATCATTCTAAATTCATGTGGTTCAAAGGACACATCGTTCGATAAACACCTGCACACTAGATTGAGAGTTTTATTATTTCCATAAATAAATACTTAAGTTGGAAAAATATATAATAACAAATAAGCTGGTACAGCCTGACTTTCGGAAAAGGAGAGATATATTAATGAAAAGGCAGGAAGCACTCATTTAATTTGTGTAAATCTAGATACAGAAAACCAACAACAGTTATTCTGCAATCTGTTCTTATTGCAATTACCAGACAGCGATGGACAGTGTTAGTGATAGGCACTGTAACTATTTCCCCCATCAGCACTCAAATGGGAATCAAAATCTTTAAATGAGGAAGTGAAATATTTGTCCTGTCTGAATAGGCAATTATTTTGCTCAGTATAATGTACCTGACATAATGATTGGATGTACAAATCGTAAATGGCGGAACTCAGACACATGGCGAGCTGGTACTTGAAAAATCACGCTATCTCTACGTTAAATCAAAAAATGCAAACTGGGAAAGTTCCATCACATATTTAGGAATTCAATCCATATTCAGCATTTGCGGGGGGGGGGGGGGGGGGGGGCGAGTGTATGAGGTAGGCTGATGACTGAATTCACTGCTCCAAGAAAATAAAAAAAAACGAGAACTAATGGAAATTCCTGTCACATACAAGTAATGGTTTGATTTAACACTTTATAATCTTCTGTTTGAACAGGAAAGATTTACTCTAGCAGTCTACATACCAACAGATGGCGAATAAATAAATGTGAGTCTTCAGTTTCTTCCGGCGTATTTCTCGCTCGAACAGTCCACAGGTGTACTGCCGGTCCATAGTGTACAACGGGCACAATATTTCGACAATCAGACATGGCGCCATCGTCAGGGGCGCTGACGAACTGAGCTCCTGATCGCGGCGGCCGCACTGTTCGAGCAATAAATAAATAAATGATTGAGTGATACCCCAGTGAACACAAAAACAATCTCGTCGACATATCCGAAAATTACGGTCAAGAAATCAACATGTGGGTTACCAGAAGGTTGTATCAGATGTTCTTCTAATCCTTTAGTGATACTTCACCATTCTACGGCGAACAAATAAAGTAACACCAATTTCTTTGTCCAGTGCTAATAAAAGCATACAGTACACAACATTCCAGCTCCAGCCACTGAATTCCCAGTAGGTGCCGTGGCTCATAATGTCACGCCGGAGAACAGTGGTGAAGGAAGCTACAGTTAGTCCAGAGGCGCAATACCAACCACTTCCCTCAGATACTCTGACCTGATTCTCACACTGTCAGCGATCGACCTTCTTTCTGGATTTTTCGTTTTCTTCCTACGAAGTTAGGTTGGCAATGCAAAACCTCGGCTCCACGAACTCTGACCATGTCGGAGGAATTTTCTAAATAGTCTTAAGCACGCTTTCACTTACACGTATAAGCATATAGAGAAAAATTAGAATAAAGAAGGCTGTGGACAGGTAAAGAAACAAAACAAAGGTTGCTTCTCCATTTCTCAGAAGCTACATATATTTGTCGTAGAATGAAATATCAGATGGACTGCACACTGCCCGCACGTTTAGATACCAAACTCTCTTAACAATCATGAAACGAATTCGGCTGATCTGTCGGAGAACCCTTTAAATGATTGAAAAATAGGTTTCTTTTCTCCTATTGGTTGCCCAGAGCACGCCCTTGTAAGTAAGCATTGCCTTTTACGGGCCTCTAATTGCCTAGTATTCGGAAATAAAGACCCGACTGTACGAAGTGGCAACAAGGCAGTCAATGGGTGAATATGCGTGGAGAAAGACGTACATAGTGTGGCGCGTTCTGTAAAGGGTACACGTTTTGCTTGTATTTTAATTCACTTGTTTACGATTAATATTGAGAATGTTTGTGAAAGCGAGTGGTACGCATTCTACAAAGATAATTCCGCGTGATAAATAAGAACTGGGTTGGCATCCATAAAACCTGTTTGAGCACTCGTTGCCAATAGCCAAGCAGGCTATTGAACATTTGTAGGGACCCTCATTAGTCACGGTAGGTGCAATCAAGGGATCTACGACCGTACGATATCTTCTGCCCAGCTATAGGATATGCAGGATTAGTGGGAAGAATATTGGTGACATGTACCTGAAGTATACATGTCCACAAGCAAAGCTCTTGTGCAATGTCACGTTTTCGGCAATAATTACGAGCGACGCTGTAACAGTTGCTTTTCGAAATAAATCTTTGATGTCATATGTAAAGGTTAAAACTACGCCCCACTTTACATCTTCATTCATGTAGAAGGTATACCTCGCGAAATGAGCTGACTTTCTTATGAACTTATGTGGAACACTCGCGTCATCTGTTGATTCTGGGTGCGCAAAACGCTGTCTATCCTATACAGTGCTGAAAGGTGTAGCAGGTGTTGCCTCGGCTGTGTTGCGGAGTAGCCTAAGCGACGCTCCTTTGTCTTCCGCCGGTCTGTGACCTACCTGTTGGCCACGCCCACCGCTACACCTACTCCCACGTACCTGAGATGCTCTGGTAGCGGCGGAGCGATCGCAGATCAATTTTTCAGCGTTCCGTTTACGCGGAGTGGAGAGGAACCATCCATCCATCGCCAGGGCTTCTCTCACTTTTTTTTTTCTGCCTCCGGCGAAGAAAGAGGGCGCAGGGTGGCAGCCTTTTCTCTCGGCGCCGTCTTTGTAATGCCACCCGCTTCCGGGTTCATTCATTTTTCATGACTCCCCTCTAGTAAATCATTTTTACCAGTTATTGTCGAGCAGGGGTCCCTTTCTCTCTTACGGTGCCGACGGCGACGAGGGAGGGGGCGGGCGTACCTTTATAATACGGCACGTTAGCAACTCCGCCATGATTCACTGACCAGTGGCGCGAGGTACGGCCTGCGGAAGCTCCCCGTGTAAATTATACTCGCGTAGACGTCAACAGAGTGGAGTAGTAGTTCTTCTAGCAAGAATAATACTAGCAAGTAACAGGGACAGTTGTAAAACTAGTTAAAACTGATTCAACTTAAAGGAAGACCATGAGCTTTGTTTATTGTATATATTGTGGAATAGTTATTGAAAGGCGGCGAATTTCGATTTCCTGAATATAAAGTAACATTTGGTGCTACAAATAACGGTTTATTCGTATTGATTTTCAGCTTTCAAAATTGATGACGACAACGAAATCCATCATGCTGCGATCAAAGTCGCAACGAAATCGGGGGATTCTGCTGACGTCCGACGTCATCGCCCGAAGACTGACAATCTTTCCAATTCAGTGTGCCACTACGTGTATGGTCGCAGTGCAATCTATCTTAAGCGTAAACCTACAGACATCGGACGATGGTTGGGAAAATTCCAATCGCTTTGGTTTCTTCTAGCGGATCGGGCGACGTTCCGACATTTAAAAAAATAAAGTTTGTGAGAAACTTGAGTATTCAGTATAAAAAAGAAATAGTATGTGGCAACCTGAACATGAGGGTGGTTTGATAAGTCTGGTGAATTTCCATGAAAGAATGGGACATTTTTGTGGTGCATTCATGATTGATAAGCTTTATTGTTCCAAGGATCGTATGAAGAATTTCAACAATGTACGTCATACGGTCCAGCGTTGACAGCTTCCTGAAATGGTCACTGTGTCGACTTTGACTGAAAATGGAGAAACTCGAGTTTGGTGCTGTAATTACAATTTTGTATGTGAAGGTTTGGACTGCCACGTAAATCAAAACAGAATTGCATGAAGTTCGTGCGGACTCTACAATATCAATGAACACCATTTATTTTTGGATTAATGAATTTAAATGTGATTGGACAAGTATCGAAGACGAAACGCGCTTCACTGTCCGACTGATGTCACCGCAAAGAAAAACCATGGACAAAATTCAGGATGTGGTGAAGGAAGACCGCTGATTAAAAATTCATGAGATTGCTGAAACTGAAGGCATCTCAACTGAGCGAGTGCATTATATCCTCGAAGAGCTAAGTGTGACGAAGCTGTGTGCGAGGTGGGTGCCGTGATTGCTCGTAGTCGACCAAAAGTATATACAGAACATCATTTCAACACAATGTCTGTCGATGTTTCATCACACTCCGCATGGCTTTTACCACCGATTTCTGTTAATGAGACCTGGGTCCATCATTATACACCAGAGTGCAAACTACAGTCAAAACAATGGACAAACGCTGGTGAAAGTGCACCGAAGAAAGGAAAAACTATTTTGCCAGCTGGTAAAGTGTGTTTTTCCTTTTGGATTCCCGAGGTACCATCCTCATAGATTACTTGAAAAAAAATGAGAGAGAACCATAACAGGGCCCTGTTACCCTTCGTTGATAGATTGTTTGAAACTTACATAGGCCGAAAAAAGACGAAGATTCAAATACGAAAGTGCTCCTTCACCAGGATATCGTACCGTCCCACACCTCAGCGATACCAACATCGGAAGTGCATGAATTTGGTTTAGAATTGGATTCATATCCCCTCTATTCACCAGACGTGGCCCCAGGTAACTTAATAAGTTTCCATAACTTGAAACTGTTGCTTGCTGAGAAGAGATTTTCGTAATATGGGGAAGTGATAGTTGGAGCCAGCGAGTATTTTTCAGAGTTTGACGGAAACTATTTTTCCGATGGCATGAAAAAGCTACATGATTTCTGGACGAAGTATATATCCCTCAAAGGAGACTATGTCGAGAGGTAAGGCGTGTCGTTAACGGAACAACAATTTTTTCTTACTTTTTTAACAGATTTTTCAAATCACCCTCGTATATCAAACAAGGGGTTTGTTTCCGTATGTACGATCTGAAGTCGCTAATAATTTGCGCGAAAATTCAGCAAAATTGTATTCTGCCCATTATGTTACATCGCCGGACTTAGTGTGATGTCCTCAACTGAGTAGTAATTTACTGTAATTGGAGCTAATCACTGATATACAGCAACCACAATTTATTGAACGCGGTATTAAACTGAATGAACAGAAAACTTTACCTCTTTGAAAACTAGCCTCCTTTCCTCTGAAATGCACTTTCCGAAGGGAGACTGCTATTTAGTTGCACCACGAATCATCTGATTATGTAACAGAACAATTTTCTCTTCAAACTTGTGTATTCGTAAAACTTATTCCAGTAACTGATGAAAGAATAAATGCTACTGGCCACATACTTCTCGAGAGATGCATAGCACATTAATGTGCATTTGGCGTCGTTCTAATAGCAAAAGCCTCAATGCAAGAGCCGTCTCTAACACATAAGAGTTACAGCAATCATCCCACGAAAAACTGACGATGTAGTTAGGCTGCACTGTGACCGAGCTGTATGCTGATGCTATCGGGCGACCTCTGGTGATGGTGCCTGACAACTGATGTTGGTACTACTGTGATCGCAGCGACGGTAAAAAAAATGCTTCCAAAGCCGCCATCGTATGCACATAAAGATACATCAGTAACTACAGAGTTCCTTGCTCTTACATAGGCAGTAAATTAACAACAATAAGAGGGTCCACAGCGAAACTCTGTCTCGAAATCTGACACAAAACCCAGAGTGATTCTGGTCATATGTAAAGTGCACCAACGGCAAGACACAATCAATATCTTCACTGCGTAATATCGATGGTAATGCTGTCGATGACAAGGCCACTAGGACGGAGTTACTAAATAAGGATTTCCGAAATTCCTTCCCCCAGAGAAAAAGTAAATATTCCAAACTTCGAATACACAACAGCTGCCATCATGGATGAGAAACTTAGAAGTAGATATGCAGCAAAGCAACGCAGATTGTTTAGTAAAGGCAAGTCTTCCGGTCCAGACTGTATATCAATTTGGTTCCTTTCAAAGAATTATAATATAAAAACTCTACAGTTAGCAGTCCTATACAACCGATTGCCCGACGGAAGATCCGTACGTAAAGACTGGAAGGTTGCAGATATCATACCAATACTCAGGAAAGAAAGTAGGAGTAATCCACAGAATTACGGACCCATGTCACTGACGTAGATTTGCAGAAGGAGTTTGGAAAATTTTCGATTATTATGAATTATCTCGAAGAAAACGTTTCTATTGACATACAACCAGTTCGAATTCAGAAAATATCGTTCTTGTGAAACACAAATAACTTTATTCTCACGAAGTAAGATCGCTATCTGGAGGAGAGCACAAATTGATTTCACATATCTACATTTACAGAAGGATATTGAAACCGTGCCTCACAAGCGACCTCTAATAAAATTGCATGCCTACAGAATATCACCTTAGTTGAGAAACTGGATTTGTGATTTCACGTCAGAAACGTCACAGTTCGTAGTAACTGACACAATGTCATCGAGTAAAACAGAAGTGATATGTGGCATTCTCCGAGGAACAGTTACAAACCTTCTGTTGTTCGTAGTCTACATAAATAATTTAAGAGACAATTTTAGCAGCCCTCTTGCACTGTTTGCAGATGAGGCTGTTATTTGTCGTCAAATAAAGTCATAATAATATCAAAGCCAATTGCAAAATGACGCGGACGAGATAGCTGTATGGTGCTAAAATTGGCAGTAGACTCTAAACAACGAAAAATATTAGTTCGTCCACAAGTTTACTAAACGGAATCCGCTAAATTTCGGTTATATGATTTGTAACATAAATCTAAAGGCTGTCACTTCAACTGCATAACTAGAGATTACAATTACGGACAGTATAAATTGGGACTACCATGTATGTAATTTTGTGGTGAAGGAAAACTAAAGACTACGTTTGATTGGTAGTACATTTAGAAGATACAACAGATGTGCTAAACAGACCACCTAACTACTCTTGTATGTCTTCCACTGGATTTTATTGCGCTGTATGGGGTTAGTACCAGTTCAGACTGAGGCAGGACACCGAATACGTTCAAAGAAGGGGATTCGATTTGTATTATCGGGAAACAAGGAAGAGCGTTTCACATGTATAATATGTGAGTTGCGATGGCAATCTTTAAAACCAAGACTTTTTTTTGCGGAAAGTCTTTTCTCACGACTTTTCGGTCACCAAATTTCTCCACCGGATGTGGAAATTGATGCCAACCCACACAGGGAGAAAAGATCAGCGTAATAAAGTTAGTGCTCGCACGTAAGAATTTAAGTGTTAGTTTTACCCGCAAGCTATTCGAGAGTGGAACGACAAAGAAACAGTCAGAAGAGGGTTTGCTGAACCCTCTGTCAGGCACTATAGTGAGAAGGAAGGAAGATAGGGTTTAAAGTCCCGTCGACATCGAGGTCATTATAGACGCAGCAAAAGCTCGGATTGTGTCAGGGATGGGGAAGGAAATCGGCTGCGCCCTTTCAAAGGAACAATCCCAGCGTTTACGGGGAGCGATTAGGGGAAATCACGGGAAACGTAACTATTGATGTCCAGACACGGGTTTGAACCGTCGTCCTGCCGAATGCATGTTGAGTGTGCTAACTACTGCGCAACCTCGCTCAGTACTATGGAGTGAATTTTAGAGTAGTCTTGCAGATGTCGATATGTATGCATATAATGTGTAACTCATACGTCGCAAACATCAGGAGTATAAACGCCGTACTGCACTATAAAACGCGCTTGATAATTGGGAATTATGTCCGAAAAGCGCGCCGTGTGAAATATAGGTAAGGAAAAATTGTGAGTGGTAGCATTAAATGTTACTGTATTACATAAATACCCTTATATTGCCCTTTTCCTGTGACAGGGAATGTGCACTTGACTGACGATTTAAAAATCGGAAAGCAGAAGTCGAAGTGTTAGAATCATAGTAACAAAAATAAACAGAAATAAAGAAAAAATATGAAAAATATTGTGAATATACGTTAGGAGTCAGCGTGGAAACGAAGCACGCTAAAAATTGCTATCATAATTGTCTGTTTAAATGTGAATTTGTCAGTTTTCGTTATCGAAAAATCTGTGTTGATCAAGTAAATACAAGGGGCGCTCAATAAGTAATTCAGCACAATTCTTTTGAGAAAGCTAGTTGATTTTATTCAGGATTCCAATACAATACAATGTTATTCCCCACTCTTTCGTCTAACAAACCCTGTTTTTCAGCGTAATCTCCTTTCACTGCCACGGCCTTACGCCACCTTACTGGGAGGTCTGTATGCCCGCGTGGTTCCACTATACTGGCCGACGTTGGAACCGACGACTTGCTGCACCTATAGCATCCCCAACATCAACGTACTGCTTCCCGCCGCGTTGATACTTCATTGGCTCAAACATACGGGAAGTCTGAAGGTGAGAAACACGGTCTCTAAGGTGGAGAACAGTACAATGAAGTTTTCCGAACTTCACTTTGGTGTGCAGACTTGCTTTGAGTTGTCATGGAGGAGGACAGGTTGGTTGGTATTTTTGTGGCGATGAACATTTTGCAGTCATTTCTTCAATATCCTGAGGGTGGGGGCGGCCGGCCGTCACGCCGGAAATTACTCAGGTTTTGCGCGACCTTATTGTGCTGATGACAGACGCCTTGCCCAACGACTCACCATGCTTTTGCTCATTGCCATTTCTCCGCAGACATTTTGCAGTCACCTATGAATGCTGTAGTTATCCGTCCAAAGAAACTCAGTGATAGCTGTTTGCTTGGAAAGCACCTCCGCTGCCGACGCCAATTTGAAGGGTACCTATAGCGTTGTCACCTACCGGAACTTCCCGAAAGTATAGCGGCTGAAACGGTAATATTCCACGATGTTTAACAAAATATTCCGCATTTTTTTTCAACGTAAAGTGGCCGATAAACAGATACGTAGCATTACGTATTGAACGCCTATCGTACATTGCTGGCGAGTAAGGAGTTCAACAACCTGAAGTCAACAAGCTAAAATCATCAAATTGTCATTAAGTGAACTACATGTTGGTTATAGAAGTAACTAACATTTCAGCAGAACTGGACGACTCACCTAACTCTAACCGAAAGAGCGCAAAGCTGGTGCACGCACAAGTGTTTTGGAGCACACCGTTCATCGTACATTGTTGAACATGGAGTTCCGCAGCAGACCACCTCTACGTGTTCACATGTTGACCCAACGACTTCTTCAATTACGACTGCAGTGGGCACGGATCATCCGGATTCGACGATCGATCAATGTATACGTGCCGGTTCGTCGTGTAAATCACAATTTTGCTAACCTAGGTCGCTGGCCATCTCTATAAAAGCCGTCATCGAGGTGAACGGCGGCTCGAAACGTGTAACGCCCAACGAACGCAGGCAGTATTATGCTATGGGAGACATACTCCTGCTCGTGCAGTAATCGAAGACACACGGACAGCCACGAACACCCTGCATCCCTTCATGCTCGATGCCTTCCCCGATGGCGATGTCATCTTTCAGCAGTATAACTGTCCGTGTGTCGGAGCCAGAACAGCGCTACAGTGGTTTAAGGAGCTTTATAACGAACTCACGTTGATGTCTCGGCGGCCAAATTCGGCTGATGTTTTGTTGGTTGGTTGGTTGATTTTGAGGAGAGGACCAAATAGCGCGGTCATCGATCCCGTCGGATTAAGAAAAGAAGTCAGCCGTGCTGTTTCAAAGGAACCTTCTCGACATTTGCCTGAAGAGATTTGGGGAAATCACGGAAAAACTATATCATAATGGCTGGACGGGTGTTTTGAACCGACATCCTTCCAAATGAGGGTCCAATGTGCTAACTACTGCGCTATGTTGATGTTTATCCTATAATTCCATCCGGGTCGCTATAGGGTGCCATCGAGGCTTACATAAATCAGCATCCCGTTATTAACGCGAATTACTTGAGCCGTGCGTAGACATCTAATGCCACATACTTTCAGTTCAGTACCAATGAACTTTCGGATCCCTAACACGGGGGACCACTAATGTACTTCGTTTCGAAGACGGACAAAAAGACAATTAAGCAGGTGGTCATAATGTTAGGGCTCGACAGTGTATTTGTAGCCTAGAGAAGTGGTGAAAGCTTTTACACCTAAATGAGTGATAGCAATGATTGAGTGTAACACGAATTAAAAGTTCCAGGTGTACGTTTTCCACTATGTTTAGAGAAAGGTACAGGTGGTGGTAACCATTTTCCTCTGCTGACAAAATTTCACTGCCATCGCTAACACTGCATACAGGTACTTGCAACGGAAGTCTGGGATGACAACCAGTCTTAGAAGGAAGAACGATCAAAACATCGACTGTAACCTACGGTACTTCCACATTTACTGAAAGCTGCAGTCCAGCACTTGGCCTGATAGTATGAGAGACGTAGACAACACGATCGCATCTGCTTCGTGTAGCCGTTAATATGGGACGCGCCATTACATTTCTGATAAACGCCGATGGGATTCGTTATAGTCGAATGGGCAGAGAACTTGAATACGGCGCACAGTTATCTCTCAAGTTCAGTTCCATGCCCTTGCCGGGCTATAGCAGGAGATGGCAGCTCTGAGTATCAAATATGCATCACGAATGCTCTAGTATATCTACAACTTTTATCTTGTAATCTGGGTGCTATACTTAATATCCATTGTATTTCATTTATAGGTGGTTCGATTTTAATGGCCATCAGAGTAAGTAAATGGCGTTGAATCTCTGAAATACACGTAATTGTTTTCATAATGTGAAGGCAGGCGCTGCAAGACATCTATTTCGGCGACCTTCAGCATACTGTTGAGCATTACTCGAATGTGGCTAATATGAAGGGGTTTAGTTCACTAAATTTGTGTTTTGGAAGAAGAATCAGTACCAGATTATCACACAGGACACTTTAAGCAACACGAGGTATCGCTAGAACACTAGTTAATTGTAATTGTGCTTAAAGGACCACCTAAATGTTGCCGAAAAATCGGAACATTTGTTATTTTGATCAGCTGCGGGTCAAACTGACGGGGCGCTCAACTGGTGTCATGAAGAAAATTTTAAATTCTTTGCTGATTTCATCAAACGTCGATACGACGAGGTAATTTCGTTTCCTTGATAATTAGACCTGAAACATTTTTGTTTGTTGTTGTAATTATGTTTCATTTTACATTAAGGATTATGTATCACCCATTGTACATTATTTGATATTAATAGCTCGTCATCTGCAACTAAGTGATGTTATAATGAGTTTCATTGACGAGTTACATCACTTTACATCTAAATATAATTTTCTTGTGCGAAAATGTTTCGCTACTGGCTTTGAGATGACTTACATTTTTACCTTTCGAAAATGCTGTCTCATCTTCATTCCCCTAAGTCACTGAGAACCGAACACAAACACTTCGCGCATTTTGTGGAACTTCCCTCACAAATAATTTTCACCTTACTAAATACAGTGTTCATGTTGCTGTGTTTGTCCATTCCCTGTTTGTGTTCACTTGTTCCCCAGTAAGTTTGGTGCCAAACCTGAATTTTGTTTACTCCCTACCCTCCCGTCCCTACCCCTTTGTGTGTGAGTTTATCTCTGTGTTCATACATTTTTCTGCAAATTTCCGTTAATGTGTTAAAGCGTGTGCCATTGCAAGGTGTAGTGTGATCATGTATAATCTGTTTGCTTCAGCGAATGCTGTCTGTATATGGACGCTTTCTTCTGTTGTAAGCTTGTGGTAGTGACTATGGTTACGTTTCGGAATTTTTAAATCTGTTTCTATTTTATATGCATAATGATTATGGGCTATTAGACAGTCAGAAAATGTGCTATGGGAGCTGTTACTTTTTTGAGCTCTGAGGTGATCTGAATATACTGTGTTAAAGTTCGTTCATGTTTGCCTTATGTGTACTATATTGCAGTCACGATCAATGGGGTCGAGTGTCGGCTTACTCTGCGCACGTACGTCGCGGAGACTCCGACAACCACTGAGCGTTCAGTACTGCTCTCAGTGCTCTGCTGTGAATGTCGTAGCCAATGCGAGCCTTAAACACGATCGTAGCAATTTATTTAGTGAAATTTTATTCCATTCGTTGCGAGTCGTCACTGCTGATAGCGGTGGTAAGTGACAAATTCTGTAGAAGCTATCGAGAGACATAATTTACAGTGTACACGCTTTCTTGAAGGGCAGAACACGTATATGCTCGTACCACAACGGTCGCTTGGACCGGAAATAAATAGAGATGGGGCCCCTCCACGCCCGCACCAACGTGTAACCAAACCCGAAGTTCTACTGTCACCTCCGTTAACATGTTAGTTATCTAATAGGTGGATCACAGGATGCTGGGCTGTGATGTTATCCGTGCGTCTGGGTAAGACTGCGCATTAACACGGTCCATCAGGTGATAGATAGTGGACGAAACGCGGATGAGAGTAGCAATTTGAAGAGCAGAGGGAAAAAAGTGCCAAGGCTCGTGCCGTGGGAAAAAAAACCTCTGCGACAGTGGGATGGGTAGTAAGAGCAGCAGAGGCTTACTAGCTGCGATAGTTCATGCAAGGTTGGGTTTGTTAGTATGGGTATCATGCATCATTACCGTGGCAAGCGATGGCGATGTATCCGAGTTCGCTGCAACCGCTGCATTCCTGGAACAATCAAGATCATTATACAGTAGTGGGAGATCGGCAATAGATCATCTCACTGTGTGGGGGATGTGTGGAGCTTGTCTGCATGCAGTGCACGGTACGCCTTCCCTGCGTGGTGCCAGTTATTCGGCAACTGTGTTCCAGCGGGATATCCAGCAATGGTGTCTGATTAACAGGGGCTCACCTGTACCGTTGTGTTTGCGTGAACTTGGCCATAGATGTTAGATCCTTACAAGTATGTATTTTGGTCTTTTATGTTTCCATCTATGGTTGTGGTCGTAGATCCCCAGATTCAAAATAAACGGTTTCTGCGAATGTCTGGAGTTTCTGTATAGTCTTGTGGTGAGTTTGTGGATTACCCCCGTGAGAGTCTCAAGTCGGTATTCCCGGTGAAGGTCCGCGATGCGTGTGTATCGTGGAGCATTGCTTATGATTTTGAGTACTTTGTTTTGTATGATCTCCAGACGACACAGGCATGTGGGAGCAGCGTATCCCCAGACAGGGGCTGCGTACGTCATCAGGAGTCGAATAAGTGTCATGTACATGGACCTCGACACCCTTCTGTTCAGTGTGCTACGCCTTTTGAGCATAGGTTAGAACTGTTTGAGCCTCGCTCTTGCTCGGTTGGTCATGTGTTGTGTGTGGCCCCCAGAGTAATTTCCGGTCCAGCCAGACACCGAGGTATTTGACTTTCTCGCGAAACGTATTGGGCGTGCATGTAGAGTTATTGGTCTGCAGTATCGGTGTTTGCGCAGTTGCTTCGGTCTTATAGTGAACAGAACGGCTTCGCACTTGTCGACGTTTACTCTAACACGCCATTTCTCCATCCAAGCTCAGCCACTCTGAGTGCGGTCTGTAAGCGTGACGTAATGTTTGATGGTTTCCAATCTTGCGCGAGGATGGCTGTGTCATCCGCATAGATTGCCATCGTTGTGTTGTGTGTGGTTGGGAGATCGTTTGTGTAGAGGTTAAACAGTAGGGGCCGTAGGATGCTTCCCTGGGGTAAACCCGCGTGTATACCGTGTCATGGTGATTGTTTTTCCCTGCACGTCAGTGTTGAAACTCCTGTCTGTGAGGTATGAGTGTATTAGACGCACCAGGCTGTCGGGGAATCCCGCGTCGCTGAGTTTGCGAATGAGGCCTTTATGCCATAGACTGTCGAAAGCCTTTTCGATGTCCAGGAACACCGCCCCTGTTGCTTTGTTTGTGTTGAAGCCATGTGTTATATGTTCAACGACTCGCAAGAGTTGTTGTGTTGTGGAGTGGTGATTCTTGAAGCCGAATTGCTCCGGTCTCAGAATGTCATTTGTTATGCAGTGCCTAGTGATGCGTTTGAGAATCACCTTCTCAACAATCTTGCTGAACGAGCTGAGAAGGCTGATGGGTCGGTAATTTTGTGGGAGGCTGTGGTCCTTCCCCGGCTTCCTGAACGTCAGGACCATGGCCGCCTTCCAAAAGGCGGGGAAGTGTTGGTGTCTTAGTATGGCATTCGTCATGTGTGTTAGGCATTCAGTGGCTTTATCCGTGAACTCCTGGAGGACACGGTTTTGAATGCCATCATGACCAGGGGCTTTCCTAGCAGCCGAATGCATTATAGCCCAGGAGACTTCGGCTGTACTAGCATGTCGAATGTCGTCGCGCGATGGTTGGGCTAAAATGCTTGTAACCTCCTGGTCAGTAGCAAGTGTGAACACTGGATCTGATGGTACCAGGTTTGGTGTGAATGACGTTGCGAGTGTGCGGGCCACTAGTTCTGCTTTCTCTTCCGCGGAGTATGCAGGTCCGTCAGGCACTTGGAGCGTTGGGGTGTACATTTTCTTCCTGGTGAAGTGTCGGGCTAGTTGCCACACGCCCAGGTCGCACGGTGTCCAGCCCTTCGAGTTTTTGGTTCCACTGTTGTGTTTGTATTTTGTCGTGTATGATGCCCTGTTGCCTGTTAATGTGCCGTTTGAAGTGCTGACGCCTAGTACGCTGCCATTGTCTCCTGAGGCGATTCCTCATTGATATTAAGCCCAGGATTTCCTGGGGCAGGGCCGCACTGTGTTGTTGTGAGGTGCGATCAGGTATGGTGCCCGCCATTGCGCCTTGGACGGCGTTAGTGAGGGTTTCTACTGCCTCGTCAATTTGTGCTGTTTCATTATTTTTGTGTATGGGTGGGATGTGGCTATCGAGCGTTTCCTTGAAGAATGTCCAATTCGCACTCCCGTAGTCTAACATCCTGCGTTGTTCCATGTGCTGCAGTGTTTCCTCAATGTATAGTATTACAGGTTGGTGGTTTGAGGGCAGATCGTTTTCAACGGCAACGTTGAGTGCCGATGTAATGCCCTTGATGAGTGCCATGTCTAACACGTCTGGCCTGTGTCCCCTCTGATAGGGAATGTGCGTCGGTGCAGTTGGCGCTAGTGTAATGTAGTTTCTGCCCAGTGAATGTTCATACAGTTTTTTGCCGTTGGGAATTCGTATGCGTGAATCCCATTCTGGGTGTTTTGCGTTCAGATCTTCAGCGACTATTACTCGCGGTGAGATGTTGAATAGTGTGCTGATATCGCGTGTTGAAATGCCTGCAGGACTGTTGTATACCGATATCAGTGTAGTGTAGGCTCCGTTGAACTTGACTCTGACGGCCGTGGCCTCGATTTTTTCCAGTTCAGGGAGCTACATGTTTGTGTGCTCAATGTCTTTGTGTATGACGATTGCAGTTCCACCTGCCACGGCGTCGCCCGGTCACAATGCAATCCGTTCCGTGCCTCGAGCTGCGCGAACTGCCACCGTTCGTGAATCGGACTATAACTCGCTGGAGATCGACGTAATTTGATATGTGCCTGATCTGTAGAAGTTTTCAGTCGGTGTTCCCTATATTTTGAGTTTTTTCTGTGCTAAATTGTCCATTCTCGGTCGTTTATTAAGTCCGTTTCTTCAGAATGTTTCCTATTCTGTGGAATATTATATTATTATTAGAGGTGAACATGAACCATTTTATAACAATATTTCGGATGCACTCGCGAAAAATGATGAAATAATAGTCTCGACAGGAAAACTTCAAGAAGCATATGTGCTAATTTGTTTTGTGCATGGATTATTTCTATGTCCCGCCTTGCATGTGGTCATTGTCTGTGAGTTGCTTTCTTCTTGTGATGTCGTGCGAGGTCTTGTGTTCATGTGGTTTGTTTATTCATTTTATATTTACATATTTTTTGGTTTACTTCCTCGATCATGTGGGTATCGTAGCGAATTTGCACATCTATTGGTTTTATTACATTTAGTTACTGTGAAGAGCACCGAACCATCAGCCCACGCAGCTAGAGTCTCGTTGGGAGTATTGAATAGAAGGTTGTATAGCAAGCTGGATAGAGGGATTGCAGAGGAGCAGTTCGGATTTAGAAGACGAAAAGGAACAAGAGATGACATTGGCCTGCTAAGAACTATAGGGGAAAGATACATGGAAAAGGGTAGACAAATCTTTGCTGTTTTTATAGATTTAGAAAAGGCTTTTGACAGAGTTCAGTGGAACAAACTGATGGATATTTTGAAGAGGAAATGAGTAGATTGGAATGAGAGACGACTGATACAGAATCAATATTTACACCAGAAAGTAAGGATAAGGATTGGAATTGATATGTCAGAAGGAAGCAGCATTGGACGAGGTATTGACAAGGTTGGGCGCAATCATTGTCACGGCACCAAGTGATGCGGCGTCAGGTCGTGTGTAAACTTTTCCGAGCGGTAGGCAGCGCGATTATCTTGAATGTCTCTCTAAAAGCTTGCTTCAGTTTGTCAATTGTCTTGTACTGTTGATTGGCGACATGCTGCTTAATTATTCCCACAGGGAATTGTCGCATTTTGCCAGATCTGGACTCCTCGGCGGCCACTCGATCGGAACTGGCCGATGCACTGATACTTTACACCTCTCGGATAATCCAAGAAATCTTGAAGTGTAGTGGGCAACAGCTCCATCTTGTTAAAGCCAACTGTCGCCAAGTATGTTCAATCTAAGGAGGTCTGGAATAAGCCATTCACGCAACATTTGAAAAGGAGAATGTTAATTCACTGCAGCGTCAAAGAAATACGGCCCTATGAGGTGACTACGGGACGTTACACCTCACATCATAACGTGTCCGGACTTATTCTCCTGCTCTTCTTAATGATATGGGTTTTCCTTGATCCGGAAAAAAATAGCCCTGTTCCACCAAGATCGAACAATTGGACGTTCATCTGAGAAGAAATATTTTCCCCGCTGTGAGGGCGTTATAAACAAATCGAGTAATCTGAGCAAGTTCCATTTCTTCGCCGCATATCTTCGCCACTCAACTCATTTAAGAATGTTCGCCTAAAAGGTCGTACTTCAAGATCGTTTTTCATGTGTCTCAGTATAGACACTTCTGGAATTTCAAGTTCGGTAGATCTTCTCCGCAATAATTGTATGGGATATCTGGTCACAGATTCCACTATTGCTGCACATGTTTGTTATCGTGTTGATGGTCGACCTGTCTTCTTTCCATCCAAAATGGATCCGGTTATGAAGAGTTTCAGTTGTCATCTCAGTATCGTTCACTTTGGCGGAGCTTCTTTATGGAACCGTGCCTCAAAATGCCGTTGTACATCTGTTTTCCCAATCTGTGCACGATCATGAGCCCATGCACTTGTCAGAACACATTCTTCCACATTGTAGGTACTTGTGTTCTCCACCTGAAAAGAACGAAAAAGTTTGTGTGGAGTGCAAAAATACACCATTACCAAAAACGAAGAGGTTGACAGTACTATCGGACCTTATTACAGTTAGTTGTTTATTCCCCACAAATCGTTTTACAAAGATGTTAAACATATTATCTTATTGCAACAAAAATCATAACTGAAAATTAAGAAATATTTAGATGCTAATCACTACTTACCTAGGTGATTTAAAACTAAAGTTAGAAAGAAATAATATACAGAGTGGTACATTGATCGTGACCGGGCCAGATATCTCAAGAAATAAGCGTCAAACGAAAAAACTACAAAGAACGAATCTTGTCTAGCTGGAAGGGGGAAACCAGATGGCGCTATGGTTGGCCCGCTAGAAGGCGCTGCCAAAGGTCAAACAGATATCAATGCGTTTTTTTAAATAGGAACTCCCATTTTTTATTACATATTCGTCTAATACGTAAAGAAATATGAATGTTTTAGTTGGACCACGTTTTCGCTTTGTGATAGATGGCGATGTAATAGTCACAAACATATAGCTCACAATCTGAGACGAACAGTAGGTAACAGGCAGGTTTTTTAAATTAAAATACAGAACGTAGGTACGTTTGAACATTTTATTTCGGTTGTTCCAATGTGACAAGTGTGCCTTTGTGAACTTATCATTTCTGAGAACACATGCTGTTACAGGGTGATTACCTGTAAATACCATATTAACTCAATAAATGCTCAAAATGATGTCCGTCAACCTCAAGGCATTTGGCACTACGTGTAATAACATTCCTCTCAACATCGAGTAGTTCGTCTTCCGTAATGTTCGCACAAGCATTGACAATGTGCTGACGCATGTTGTCAGGCGTTGTCGGTAGATCACGGTAGCAACTTTCCCCACAGGAAGAAATCCGGGAACGACAGATCCGGTGAACGTGCTTCTACGACCAATCCACCTGTCATGAAATATGCTATTCAATACCGCTTCAACCGCACGCGAGCTATGTGCTGGACATCCATCATGTTGGAAGTAAATCGCCATTCTGTCATGCAGTGAAACATCTTGTAGTAACATCGGTAGAACATTACGTAGGAAATCAGCATACTAAGCACCATTTAGATTTCCATAGATAAAATGGGGCCAATTATCCTTCCTCCCATAATGCCGTACCATACATTAACCCACCAAGGTCGCTGATGTTCCACCTGTCGCAGCCATCGTGGATTTTCCGTTGCCCAATTGTGCATGTTATGCCGGTTTATGTTACCGCTGTTGCTGACTGACGCTTCGTCGCTAAATAGAACGCGTGCAAATAATCTGTCATCGTCCCGTAATGTCTCTTGTGCCCAGTGGCAGAACTGTACACGACGTTCAGAGTCGTCGCTATGCAATTCCTGGTGCATAGAAATATGGTACGGGTGCAATCGATGTTGATGTAGCATTCTCAACACCGACGATTTTGAGACTCCCGATTTTCACGCAATTTGTCTACTACAGATGTGCGGATCAGCCGCGACAGCAGCTAAAACACCTACTTGGGCATCATCATTTATTGCAGGTCGTGGTTGACGTTTCACATGTGACTGAACACTTCCTGTTTCCTTAAATAACGTAACTATCCGGCGAACGGTCCGGACTCTTGGGTGATGTCGTCAGGATACCGAGCAGCATACATAGCACACGCCCGTTGGGCATTTTGATCACAATAGCCATGCAGCAACACGATATCGCCCTTTTCCGCAATTGGTAAACGGTTCATTTTAACACGTTTAATGTATCACGAAGCAAATACCGTCCGCACTGGCGGAATGTTACGTGATACCACCTATTTATACGTTTGTGACTATTACGGCGACATCTATCACAAAGCGAAAAAGGTGGTCCAACTAAAACATTAATATTTCTTTACGTACTACACGAATATGTAATAAAAATGGGGGTTCCTATTAAAAAAAAAAAAACGCAGTTGATATCCGTTTGACGTACAGCAGCGCCATCTAGCGGGCAAACCACAGCGCTATCTGGTTTACCCCTGCAAGCTAGACGAGTTTGGCACTTTGTAGTTTTTTCGCTTGATGTTTATTTAGTGAGACATTTGGCCCGGTCACTATCAATGGACCACCCCGTATAAATTTATACTATTTATTCAATTCTGGTCGCCATTTTCAGCACTCATTGGGCTTAGTAAACACACAATAGTACGCTATCGATGTCATATGGATGTACAAAGAGCTGATATTGCTAAATAACTGAACGCGATATTGCAATGACTTTGTTATTCTAAATTACGATGCAAAGTTCCTTTGATCATGCATGCATGTCCAAAGGAACAGACACTGCTGTCATTCCATTCTACTTCTAATGGTTGTCCTTATTCGTAACTGCGAATACATGTAACGTATTTCATAACGGTTGTGGTCACAGCGGTGACTGTTCCTTTGTACGTGCATGCATGCCCAAGGAATTTGTATCTTAATTTAGAATTTTGCAGGCACTGCAGAATTTTATCCGCCAACACACGGCAAGCGACAATCAAGTAATCTGTCTCACCTGTACGGGAATATAAGTAATGGATGTACGAGTACAGGCTGTACACGCATCACTGACAGCATACAGAAGTTTGGGTCTGGCCATGAGTGGGGCATGGATAGGGAAATCTTAAGAGGACCGCTCGCGGTAGGTTGGAAATACGCGTTCGAGTCCCGGTAAGGCACAAATTTTCACTGTTGTCCTTCCATTCTACAGCTGATGGATGTTCATATTCGCCACTGCGAATACATGTAATGTAAATAACTGAACATTCTTCAGAAGTGGATGGTTGTGGTATACAGGATGATTTCGAACTCCAGAGACCAAGTTTCGGATACTGTTCAGAGAAATATTTTCGTAGCATTTTGGTACAAGGACCCGGTGGTTTCCAACGATTTATTACGGAGTAACTGTTATTCGTTCGATTCGTTTCTCCCAGTTCCATATATACTTGTATCTATATTGAACTGAAAACATTTGAACTAAAGTGTAAATGTTGATGGTATTGCATTATGCATCTTATTTCGAAAAAAACGTGTTCCATGCGCTCAAGCTACTTGCTTTTGGCCACAGTAATGCCCACATTCTCCTTCGCACTCAGTCTTGCATTCAACACTCCTTACTTCGGTTTCGGCATTGTTTTATCCGGCAACATTAGTTCTATGTTAACATCGATACTCATCAGTGTGGATAGGATTACTGGTGAAGAGTTGGCCGATATGCAGCCCTTATATGGGTTCACTGATAGCATTGAAAGAGCTTGCTGAGTTCCTAAATCGAATAAGACAAACACTTAAGATGTAACGCTTTCTTCAGAGGCTTTCTGCCTTTCGCTTTGTTTTGTGTTGGACTTTTTCGTGATAACGTACAACAGGTTTTTTCCACTACTGTGAAGTTATTTTCACGAAAAGGAAGGTAAAAGGAGTAATTGATTTTGTGTGAGCGAAAACTTCAATATATTGTTACTTTAGATGTTATAACGATACTAATCTTAAGTTTCCGGCCGCAGTGGCCATGCGGTTCTAGGCGCTACGGTCTGGAGCCGAGCGACCACTACGGTCGCATGTTCGAATCCTGCCTTGGGCATGGACGTGTGTGATGTCCTTAGGTTAGTTAGGTTTAATTAGTTCTAAGTTCTAGGCGATTGATGACCTCAGAAGTTAAGTCGCATAGTGCTCAGAGCCATTTGAACCAGCCAATCTTAAGTTACAGTTTCGACACTCACACGCAATCACAGTCATCCGTAGTAGACAGCTTATGGTAACTAACCTAATCTGTAATCAAAAAGATTACAAAACAGAATATTCTCTCTAATATTATCCAAAACGATCTTTTGGAACGGTTGGTTCTCGTTCTTAACGTGCATAATTTGTCACGCTGATTTTAGCTAATTCAGAAGTAACAGTTTGCACATAGAAACCGGAATTTCGCGCGTTACTGTTTAATATTCGTTCGCAATTACTTTGCGACACACTACGGTCAATTTTGTAACACGAAATTCCGCGAAATTATTACATCTATTCAGTGTTCCTAATACATGCGTCTGAACCTGTTGATGGCTGAGCCCCAAATTTCATCCACATTTCACAAGGCAGCTCTTCAGCCCACACAACACGCGCGAACGGTCTCTTTTCTCATTGACCGAGAAAGATAACAGCCCATGATCTGCCAGCATAAAACCACTCTATCCCGCATCTTTCACTATGAACCAGCCACAACGTAACATTTGTAAGGACTTGCTGAAAGTATAAATTTAAGAAATGCAGAAAAGTGAGAATAAGTCCCCTCCTAAATAACAGAATTATCCTAAAATATTTCGTTTATTCCCAGCGCCATGAAAGGGCTTTCTGCTCTTTCCACATTTCCACTTCATTCTCTCAGAAAAACAACAGTTATAACGCTGAAGTACAATCAGTTAACAGACTTTACAGTATTCATGACTTATATTAGAACGCAGTCACACCAATAACTAAACACATCATCAATAATTAAAAGAAATCATAATGTTCGTGGAAGATACGCTTTCATTTGCACAATACATTACTTTGATTG
Organism: Schistocerca americana; assembly: GCF_021461395.2. NCBI lineage: Eukaryota > Metazoa > Arthropoda > Insecta > Orthoptera > Acrididae > Schistocerca > Schistocerca americana. The sequence continues at coordinate 628,398,543 of NC_060122.1, forward strand.
CTTAGGAATTCGAAGTCAATAAGATGCTGATACCTTTAGTCCACAGCAGTCATTATTAGGAACATTTGCTGGATTGGAGCGCACATCTGTCATTCTAGAAGCTATCTGGTCTCTTCAGACTTCTATTGGGATGATACAAAGGCGCTACGTCTCATAATAAACAGACCAAATTATAATTATATTACTAGTCTGTAACGAGTCATCAAAGTCCATGGGTCTTTTACGCAAAAAAAATTGAGTTCAGGTTTACCTTGTCTACTAGTCCTGCAGTTTTATTACACGCGAAACGTTTTAAAGGAAAAACTCGAAGCCTTCTGATCTTAGAAAATGAATTTTTTACGTTAATTTAATTTTTTTTAATTTTTGAACTGGAATGCAGCTCGTACTGTTGTCGATAGCGTCGATGATTTGCTGCATACTTTTCGTCCGTTCATTACCCAACCCTCCCCAAAAGAAGTTGATTGAACGGATTCAGTTTTTCTCTGTCAGATGACGTTATGAATCAATAAGTCCCTGATTGCAATGGGATTTTATGAGATTAATGGCGCATCATTTTGATTACCCTCAGCTTTAGTGCGTAATTAACCCAATGTATCAACAACTCCAATTAAATTTATCACGCCAACGGAAATTACTCCCATCAATGCAAATTTTGTTCTGTTAATTATTCGTCACAGGAAATGTCATATTTAGTTTTTAAGAAAGTTTAGAAAGTTGAATCGATGCGTGTTTTTTCAGAATGAACTCTCAGCAACACCTATTTCTTAAGCTTCAGTTGTACCTCCCAGTTAGTTAAGAAAGCTTTATGCATAATAGGACTGAAATAGCCAGTTCCTTTGCTCAAGAACGATGATTTAGAACGAAATGTTCAACTTGTAATTATGACAACCAGGAATAACGACGCACTTAAACTGTTACGATCTTCGTAAGTAGTTAATGTCGGATATACGGTTGGTAAGTGACTGTTAAATAGCAAATTTACGCGCGTGAGTGATAGAAATCTTCAAATATCAGTTGCAGCATTTTCGACGGAGTTGACTGAAATATACTCTTTGAAATAGTGAATCAAGGATAAAATACAGGCAGCACATGTTTATGTAACTAGAAATTGTGCTCAGGCCAGACTGCAGTTCAAAGAATCGATGTACCTGTGGAGGGGTCATTAATTGCGAATGGTGTCACAAAGTTTTGTAACTTATTTCCTAAGTCATTAATTCCACAAAGAGACAGTGAAAACTAAGAGCCATTTTGAAAATGAGGTTCACGTTTTTGTTTCTTTTAGTTTCACTTTAGGAATACCGATTACACCGTAATTCTGTAAGATACGGCAAAAGTCTGAGAAGAGCAATTGGAAGAAATGGATAGCGTCTTCAAAAGATGTTTGAAGACATACGTTAAACAAGTAAAATGAGGGTAATGCAATGTTGTTGTTGTTGTTGTTGTGGTCTTCAGTCCTGAGACTGGTTTCATGCAGCTCTCCATGGCACTCTATCCTGTACAAGCTTCTTCATCTCCCAGTACTTACTGCAACCTACATCCTTCTGAATCTGCTTAGTATATTCATCTCTTCGCCTCCCTCTACGATTTTTACCCTCCACGCTGCCCTCCAATGCTAAATTTATAATCCCTTGGTGCCTCAGAACATGGCCTACCAATCGATCCCTTCTTCTTGTCAAGTTGTGCCACAAACTCCTCTTCTCCCCAATTCTATTCAGTACCTCCTCATTAGTTATGTGATCTACCCATTTAATCTCAAGCATTCTTCTGTAGCACCACATTTCTAAAGCTTCTGTTCTCTTCTTATCCGAACTATTTATCGTCCATGTTTCACTTCCCTACACCCCATACAAATACTTTCAGAAACGATTTCCTGACGCTTAAATCTATACTCGATGTTAACAAATTTCTCTTCTTCAGAAACACTTTGCTTGCCATTGCCAGTCTACATTTTATATCCTCTCTACTTCGACCGTCATCAGTTATTTTGCTCCCCATATAGCAAAACTCCTTTACTACTCTAAGTGTCTCATTTCCTAATCTAATTCCCTCAGCATCACCCGACTTAATTCGACTACATTCCATTATCCTCGTTTTGCTTTTGTTGATGTTAATCTTATATCCTCCTTTCAAGACACTGTACATACCGCTCAACTGCTCTTCCAAGTCCTTTGCTGTCTCTGACAGAATAACAATGTCATCGGCGAACCTCAAAGTTTTTATTTCATCTCCATGGCTTTTAATACCCACTCCGAATTTTTCTTTTGTTTCCTTTACTGCTTGCTCAATATACAGATTGAACAACATCGGGGAGAGGCTACAACCCTGTCTTACTCCCTTCCCAAACACTGCTTCCCTTTCATGTCCCTCGGCTCTTATAACTGCCATCTGTACAAAGTGTAAATAGCCTTTCGCTCCCTGTATTTTACCGCTGCCACCTTTAGAATTTGAAAGAGAGTATTCCAGTCAACATTGTCAAAAGCTTTCTCTAAGTCTACAAATACCAGAAATGTAGGTTATCCTTTCCTTAATCTTTCGACTAAGATAAGTCGTAGAGTCAGTATTGCCTCAAGTGTTCTAATATTTCTACGGAATCCAAACTGATATTCCCCGAGGTCGGCTTCTACAAGTTTATCCATTCTTCTGTAAGGAATTCGCGTTAGTATTTTGCAGCTGAGACTTATAACCTAATAGTTCGGTAAGTTTCACATCTGTCAACACCTGCTTTCTTTGGAATTGAAATTATTATATTCTTCTTGAAGACTGAGGGTATTTCGTCTGTCTCATACATCTTGCTCACCAGATGGTAGAGTTTTGTCAGAACTGGCTCTCCCAAGGCCGTCAGTAGTTCTAATGGAATGTTGTCCACTCCCGGGGCCTTGTTTCAACTCAGGTCTTCCAGTGCTCTGTCAAACTCTTCACGCAGTATCCTATCTCCAAATATACCTTCATCTACATCCTCTTCCATTTCCATAATATTGTCCTCAAGTACGTCGCCTTTGTATAGACCCTCTATATACTCCTTCCATCTTTCTGCTTTCCCTTCTTTGCTTAGAACTGGGTTGCCATCTGAGCTCTTGATATTCATACAAGAGGTTCTCTTTTCTCCAGAGGTCTCTTTATTTTTCCTGTAGGCGGTATCTATCTTACCCCTAGTGAGATTAGCCTCAACATCCTTACATTTGTCTACTAGCCATCCCTGCTTAGCAATTTTGCACTTGCTGTTAATCTCATTTTTGAGACGTTTGTATTCCTTTTTGCCTGCTTCATTTACAGAATTTTTATATTTTCTCCTTTCATCAATTAAATTCAATATTTCTTCTGTTACCCAAGGATTTCTACTAGCCCTTCTCTTTTTACCTACTTTATCCTCTGCTGCCTTGACTACTTCCTTCCTCAGAGCAAACCATTCTTCTTCTACTGTATTTTCCCCCCCATTCGTGACAATTGTTCCCTTATGTTCTCCCTGGAGCTATGTACAACCTATGGTTTAGTCAGTTTATCCAGGTCGCATCTTCTTAAATTCCCAGCTTTTTGCAGTTTCTTCAGTTTTAATCTAATGTTCATAACCAATAGATTGTGGTCAGAGTCCACATCTACCCCTGGAAATGTCTTATAATTTAATATCTGGTTCCTAAATCTGATACCTTCTAGTATCTCCAGGATTCTTCCATGTGTACAACCTTCTTTTGTTATTCTTGAAGCCGTGCGGTTAAAGGCGCTGCAGTCTGGAACCGCAAGACCGCTACGGTCGCAGGTTCGAATCCTGCCTCGGGCATGGATGTTTGTGATGTCCTTAGGTTAGTTAGGTTTAACTAGTTCTAAGTTCTAGGGGACTAATGACCTCAGAAGTTGAGTCCCATAGTGCTCAGAGCCATTTTTTTTGTTATTCTTGAACCAAGTGTTAGCTATGATTAAGTTATGCTCTGTGCAAAATTCTACCAGACGGCTTCCTCTTTCATTTCTTACCCCCAGTCCATGTTCACCTACTATGTTTCCTTCTCTCCCTTTTCCTACACTCGAATTCCAGTTGCCCATGACTATTAAGTTTTCGTCTCCCTTCACTACCTGACTAATAACTTTTATCTCATCATACATTTCATCAATTTCTTCATCATCTGCAGAGCTAGTTGGCATATAAACTTGTACTAGTGTAGTAGGCGTGGACTTCGTGTCTATCTTGGCCACAATAATGCTTTCACTATGCTGTTTGTAGTAGTTAATCCGCACTACTATTTTTTTTATTCATTATTAAACCAACCCCTGCATTACCCCTGTTCGATTTTGTATTCATAACCCTGTATTTACCTGACCAAAAGTCTTGATCCTCCGGCCACAGAACTTCACTAATTCCCACTATATCTAACTTTAACCTAACCATTTCCCTTCTTAAATTTTCTAACCTACCTGCACGGTTCAGGGATCTGACATTCCACGCTCCGATCCGTAGAATGCCAGTTTTCTTTCTCCTGATAACGACGTCATCTTGAGTAGTCCCCGCCCGGAGTTCCGAATGGGGGACTATTTTACCTCCGGAATATTTTACCCAAGACGACGCCATCATCATTTAACCATACAGTAAAGCTGCATGACCTCGGGAAAAATTACGAGTGTAGTTTCCCCTGGCTTTCAGCCGTTCGCAGTACCAGCACAGCAAGGCTGTTTTGGTTAGTGTTACAAGGCCAGATCAGTCAATCATCCAGACTGTTTCTCCTGCAACTACTGAAAAGGCTGCTGCCCCTCTTCAGGAACCACACGCTTGTCTAGCCTCTCAACACATACCCCTCCGTTGTGGTTGCACCTACGGTACGGCTATCTGTATCGCTGAGGCACGCAAGCCTCCCCACCAACGGCAAGATCCATAGTTCATGAGAGGAAGACTGTCTTCCCATGGATCAGAAAATTGATTACGAACATATACAAGGAAAAATCATGTGTATTAATTTAAGCAAAATCTATACTGTGCTTCTCTACTACGAGAAGAGGGACCAAAGAAGACAGGTGGAACGTGTAATATCGACTAACAGTCTGTAATCAGATGCATTACCACAGTATCACCTAAGGGGGCGAAGTAGTCCTACAGATGCCACCTTTGAGAAATCTCATATCGAATTTCGGGCGGCTGAAAAATCAACTGATAACGTACAAACCAGAGCGGCGTATTCCACTGTGCGGCGGAGGGCGGCCTGTTGAACACGGCTGCCACACGTGGTTGGCCGCTTCATGGAGGTGGGCTCTGCCTTGGAGACCGATTGCAGTGCTAGCGCGAAAAACTCTTAGTGTACGTCCGGGTGGCCGGATAAGTGCAACTGCAAATGAAATTACTCTGCAGCAAGTTCGGCGAAGTACGCAACCGACTTCTGCGGCGTTCAGGAACCAGTTCCACAAATTCTCTACCGCCACCCGCGGAGAGGGCGACCGCTCCGCTTGTGCCAGAACGCGGCAAATCGTCGGCGATAAACAAAGCTTTCACTTATTATGGCTTCGCAAAAAATTCGTCTAGACTCTCACTACTGTATTCAAAGCTAAGTGCGAATTCCTTCCAACCGTTTCCCGACGGTGACTGCAAACGCGTGCTGACGCAGCAGTCTAACAACCTAACATAGCCTCCGTCCTGACTTTGCGCGGGAAGCTTTCTCGCGGCGGGCGCCAACACACTATGATAATTAGGGTGCTTCGTCTGGCGCCGTTCTGTCGCTATCCCGTGGAGTTCGGCGGTCATTTCTCCGAAACGTCCCAAACAGCAGCACAGCCTTGGCGCCAAGCTGGCATGCTCCTGCCAAAAACATGAGACTTTCACGAGAAAACTGCCCCCATCTATCGTAAAAAGAGCGAGCGTCCATCCCTTTGGCCCCTGAGACACGGCATCAAAACAGAAAGCTGAAAACCATGGGCAGGTCAGGTCTGTGCACAATTACCAGTTGCAGGATGTTCACCCACCTCCTGCTATTGTGAGGGGCTGGCCTCCCCAGAGCTCAGAAGTTCTTGCTCGTCTCCTATTTGAAATGAACAGAATTACTCTCTGTCACTTACTTGCCAGTACGCAGCATCCGATTACATACTTCGCTTACGATTTAATACGGTAGTGAAATATCATTAATTTGCTTGTATGTAAATTCAGATTTTAGAAACACAAGATAGAGTGGTTTGTCTATGAAGAGGCCAGAGGGCCTGTCGTTTTCCATTTCCACTGTGAGATAAGATGGTCAATGCCTTCAGTGAAGAAAATTCTTAATTACCTATGGAACAATGGTTGTACTCCGGCGTCTACCTCTTCGTCCGAAACAAATTGACTGTCATGAATATCTTTCATCAGGGCTCCAAAAATATGAAAATCGCATAGGGAGATATCGAACTGTGTGGTGCATGTGGAAGGGCTTCTTAGTGAAACTTCTGCAGTGTACTGTAAACGTCGCTGGCATTATGTGGGATAAATGCATTAACATTCACAATTACTTTTGAAATATTCAACAGTTTACCTCCTTTTCTCCATATGTCTGGCTTTCATTTGGGTATTTCTTGCAACATTCCCACTAGCGACAACCAACACGTTAACTGGAAAACAATAATACTTCAACATTGTCTCAAAATCGAAGCCTCAAAGAGTGTTGTCTTAATATAACTGTCTGGATTGTAGCCTTATATGGATACTGGGGGTGAACGATAAACAGTACAGGCAAAAGAAAATATATTTCTCTGAAATATGGTGTCAGAGAAGGATATTGAAGAATATATGGAGTGCTGTATCTAATGGGAGAGAAAATGTATCTGTGGCACAACTTAACTATAGGTTGGGCTATGTTGCTAGAACACGTCTTGACACTCAGTAAATAATTAATTTGATAATGAAAGAAAACATGGGGAAGAAGATTAAAAGAGGAGAGGAGAGAATAAGGCTTGAATGCAGCACGAAAGTTCATTTGGAAGTAAGTTGCAATTGTTATGCATATGAAGAGACTTATAGTACACAATAACGTGGAAAGCTGCATCAAGCACGTCTTCAGACAAAAGACCACAACAGGCCAATTGGAAAGACACACAGACACGCGTGGTTCCAGTAGCTCTGAACAAACGTCAAAGATGAACTATACCTTAACGACAAACGTAGACACTATAAGGATTCCATTGCTAGCAAACATAATGAATAATAAATAAACTTAATGTCACTACCAGTAAAACTGGTTTGGTTAATGTGTTATTGTGAACAAACTCAGTAATATACTTCGCTCATGTGATATTCAACTGCCTTCGAAAGTCAGCAATCCATGCGTAGCACCCTCTTCTGAAACATATTGTCGAGAGTCACTCTCTCTTGGTTTGTTTAACTGAGGTTGAAATTGTTCCCGTTACCGACTTCAGAACTCACCGTCTCTTCTTTTTCTCTTTCAGCTCTTCTGTTCTTTCTCTATTTCAGCCTTTACTGTTCTCCTTGATGGGTCATTATTCTCAGTCGAAACGAGGCACTAATGTCCAGGCCGGAGCACTTTGTGTAAAACGACAAAGAACGCACTACGGTTTCCATTTTCAATAGCAGCACGTTTCGAGAAATAACTGATATCAGGAGAAGCGACGCCAGATATCCTTCACGATTCTCCAAAAATTAAGCGATAAAACTTACTACATTTCTACCAGCAGTTCATTGTACGTCTCTGGAGCAAGGAAGGATTCCAAGGAACCATAATAAGAAGAGCAAGTCATTCCCATTCTCTAGAAGGTTTGTCTGACGTATGGGCTTATTCTGATGACGTCATTATTTTGTGGAGGTATGTGACCCATATTATGCCATTTTTGGACACACAAATTTCCGTCTGTAGAATTTAGGAGAGATCTTGTACAACTCAGTTCGTTCTACTAGCCTTCTCACCCAGAACGCCATAGACAATTGCACACAGTAGATTGACGACAAGTTTCCTCTCGTCTGGATGGTGTTAATACATCTACTGACTTTCGTTTGGCGAATTCGTTTCGACCACACTGAATGTCGGAGCAGATTTCTGATAGAATTATGAACTTTTTAGTAGATACAAAACTTCTTCGTAAAATGAAGAAATCGTCGCAGTGCATTTTTTAATGTAAAAAACGGTTCTGTTTCCGGAAAGAAGGAACTTCTCTTAATTTATAGGACAGGTTCAGAAAAAAAACACTTCTGTTCAACACAGCTATCTTTGAAACTTCCTAGCATATTCAGACTGTGTGCCGGACTGTGACTCGATACCGGGACTTCGTCTTTCGCGAGCATTTGCCCTACCAACTGAACTACCAGATCACGAGTCACAACCCGTCCTCGTAGCTTTACTTCCGCCAGTGCCTCATCTCCTGCCTCCCAAACTTCACAGACGTTCTCCTGCGAAACATTTGGGACTATCACTCGCGGATGAAAGGTTATCGCTTAGACAGTGTGCGCTGATAAAATGCAGGGTGAAAATTCGTTCTGAAAAGAATCCCCCAGGCTGCGTCTAAGCCATATCTCCGCAGTATCCTTTCTTCCACAAGGCTAGTCCTCCAAGTTTCCCAGGAGAGCTTCCGCGTTTTTTGGGAGGTAGGAGACAGGCAGTGGCGGAAGTTAAGCTGCGAGGACGGTTGTCAGTCGTGATTCGGTACCATAGCTGGTAAAAGAGTTACTCGCAAAAGGCAAATGTCCCGGACTGGAGTCGTGGTCTAGCACATGGCTCTAAACTGCCAGGGAGTTTCATGTCAGCGCGAACACCGGTGCAGTGCGAAAATTAATTCTGGAAACAGCTTCTTTACTCACACACATCTTGCCAATAACAGAGGCAAGTGAAGAGGTTATATTACCTCTTTCTAGATTTTCCATAAGGTTCAAAAATGGCTCTGAGCACTATGGGACTTAACATCTGAGGTCATCAGTGTCCTAGACTTAGAACTACTTAAACCTAACTAACCTAAGGACATCACACACTTCCATGCCCGAGGCAGGATTCGAACCTGCGACCATAGCAGCCGCATGGTTCTGGACGCCTAGAACCGCTCGGTCACAAAGGCCAGCTTTCCACAAGGTATTCGATATTGTACTACATCGTCGAATACTAACGAAGATAAGATCATATGGAAAATCTTATCAGACATTTGCTTCACTCGAGGAATATTTGACTAATGGACCCTCAGTCTTCTATACTGGACGACTAATGTTGTACAAAAACGAAAGAAACACAGGGCGTGCCCCGATTAACCTTACCAGGGTCTCCGATGTTTCCGATATATATAAACTACTTATCAGATATGGTCAACAGTACTATAAAACTGTTCACGAAAGGATCACCGTTGGAAGGCCGTAAGGAGTTGCAGAAATATTGGGTCAAAAATTTTCGTTCGTTGTAACAAATGTCAGCTGTGTTTAAGATAATGTCAATAACAAAGAGAGGGAACGGTATAATTTCTATTAACATGGTTAGTCTACTGAACTTTTCGACCACGTCACACACAAGTGTTTAGGAGTGAAATGGGGGAATTTGCGCGATCGTGTAAAACCAGTATGAGGAAAGGTGAATGGAATACTGGGATTCGTTGGAGGGATTCTAAGAAAGTATAGTCCACCTGCAAGAAAATCTGATACAGGACTCCAGTCTTGCGAACTCTAGAACATTGATCGTCTGTTTGAAGTGTATATCAAGTAAGCATAGCGACGGAAATCGAATTAATTCAGAGTCACGCCGCTAGGATCGTAGCCTTTCGGTGTAGTCTATACGAAAGCGTAGCACAAACGTTTGGGGAACTTAAATGAAAGTCATAGGAAGAAAGATGACGTATTTCTTACGAAACCTTGCCGGGCAAATTTAGAGAAATTCTATGCCAGCATTACGCTACCACCAACTTACACCTCGAGTAAGGTAAAGATAAAGATAACAGAGATTAGGCCGCCTGCAAATTCATTTAGACAGTTCTTTTACCCAGCTCAAGTGATGAATTGCAATGGAATGCAAACAGAGGATATTAGTACCATGTAACCTACACAATACGCAGTTCAGTGGCTGGGGCGCTGTGTATACACAAATAAAAGAAATTTGCTTCAGGTGAACTCGTAATGTCTGTGGATGTTCGTTCACTGGAGTGCGTCGTTGTCGTCCTGTGACGTCAGCACTACAAATCGTCAACTGCCAACTGATGGCAACTGATGTTTGGAGTGCTGATATCACAGTAACAGACAGTCTGCGCAAACCATTTATGTTGCTTACTGATGCAGCGTATATTTGGATCGTAATAACCCCTTCTGCATCGACTAAGGCCTGAACATGGACCATTGAAGCACCGAAAGTGGTAGCTACGCAATAAATAATATCATAACGACGGCTGTAGGTGTTTAATTTTCTTAAAATAGTGAAGGACATTGGTCCCCAGGACCCCCAGTCAAAAGGAGGGACATACGAAAAAAGTATCCACATTCATGACTTCAAGTCTTCGCGACCCAACGAGGAAAACTGTCACTCAACGGCTAGAAGAAGCCCATACTGGTGGCAAGTTCCTAAATGCACGGTTCGCTGTCACGAGGGAGGAAACCTCGTCTCTGGCAGCTGCATTCGTGAACGTAAAGTCTGTGAGTGTGCGGGGACCCTGAAGTGTCCACAAAATGACGTGTACGTGTCCAGCAGCGTATTTAGAGTAAGCTGAGCGTGTTACTGACACTACCTGGTCCCTCGGAAATAGCGGAAACAACAACTAAATATTTCACTCAGAGCATGTGGTCCAACTGGGGGCGTAAGAAAGACGATAGATTTCATTATAGAAGGTTGCACCAGTCAGAAACGGAATAAATAATCACAAGGTTTTATTAGAAAGGGGAAGCACAGTAGAAGTCCATGAGATTAAAAGACGAATATGTATCTATTATCTTGATTAAAAATAAAACTATACGAAAGGACCTATCATTCACGTTACGTAAGATCATGCAATCGATAATTTCCAGGTTGATGTCTCACTGCTATGCTACAGATGTTTGATAATGAATGAAAATGGTTTACCCATGATCATGCTCTCTGGATTGTAACAAACCGTATAGCAGACTTTATCAAGTAACATATGTGACAGGTCGTTTGTCCACTTCACATTTCATTACTCGCATATCATTGATGCTTCAAATGGCTCTAAGCACTATGGGGAATTAACATCTGAGGTCATTAGTCCCCTAGACTTAGAACTACTTATACCTAACTAACCTAAGAACACCACAACATCCATGCCCGAGGCAGGATTCGAACCTGCGACCGTAGCAGCAGCACTGTTCATGATTGAAGCGACTGAAACCACTCGGCAGGCCATTTCATTGACATTGTCTTCCTGATATAAAGAGTGTTCGGAAATTCCCGTCAAACGTCTAGGAGCTGTAGAAGAGAGTGAATAAATAATATTTTGAATAGGGACCACCGACCTAGTACAGATATAAACCCGTCCAGGGATAGTAGCGTCACCTAGCGAGGAATGAGTGCTAGTCAGACACACGCACAGTGGTTATAGTGTCAGTGAGTGTGCTGTCCGTGTGAGTAGAATGGGGAAGGCGTGCGATGTATATGATTTTGACCTAGAGCAGGTTGTGTGGCCCGGAGGCACGACACGATCATTTCGGTGACCGCACTACTTGTCGGGTGTTAGAGAAGTGCTGTGGTGAGTATCTACAACAACTGGCGAGACCAAGGTGAAGCCGCGTCCAGACGATGTAGGGGTTGGACGGCTATCCCTCATTACAGATGTCGGACGCCGTAGGCTCGGCAGACTGGTAAAATGGGACAGGCGACTGTCTGTGGCGGAACTAACGTCAGACTTTGATGCTGAGCAGAGTACAAGTGTATCTGAACACATCTTGCACCGAACACTCCTGACGATGGGCATCCGCAGCCGACGACCACGACATAAGCAACTACAGCTGAAATGGGCACATGATCATGGGCACTGCACGTTTACTCAGTGGCATAGCTCTGCATTGTCTGATGAATCCCGGTATCTTCATCATGCCGATAGAAACGCGCCAATCCGTCGTCTTCCAGGGGAACAGCTCCTTGACACCTGTGCTGCGAGACGCAGACAAGCTGGTGGTGGCTCCATTATGCTCTGGGGAACGTCAACGTGGGCATCCAAGGGTCCAATGGAGGTCGCGGAAGGCACCATGACGGCCAAGGAGTATCATACTCAATTTACAGACCACGTACCCCTATTCATTGTGAACATGTATCTCGTCGGTAGTGACATTTTTCAAGAAGATAATGCGCTATGACACATGACGAGCCGGCCGCGGTGGCTGAGCGGTTCTAGGCGCTTCAGTCCGGAATCGCGCGACTGCTACGGTCGCAGGTTCGAATCCTGCCTCGGGCATGGATGTGTGTGATGTCTTTAGGTTAGTTAGGTTTAAGTAGTTCTAGGGGACTGATGATCTCAGATGTTAAGTCCCATAGCGCTCAGAGCCATTTGAACTATTTGAACCGCAAGGCCAAGTTCGAGGAACACAGTGACGAGTTCCAGTTGCTGTGTAGGCCCCGCAACGCGCCATGTTAGAACCCTACCGGACACATCTGGTATGTGATTGAACGTGACGTCAGACCTCATCGCCATCCTTGCCGGAATTTGCGAGAATACTGACTTGTGTGTGCAGAAGTGGTGCCAGCTCCGTCCACGAAAGTGCCAAGGCCTCGTTGCTTCCACGTCACCATGCGTCGCTGCTGTTATCTGTGCATAGGTGGACATACCGGCTATTATGTAGGTGATCACAATCTTCTGGCTGATCGGTGTACATACGTGGTGATTTCATGAATATGTTACAAGTTTTCTAGGATGATGAAGACTGGTAGATGTATCAGAGTTAAGGGTCCCCGGTTCGAAAACGAACGAGTCGGAATGTACAAGCAAAAATCCTTCTGAAATCTCTGACGGTGGGTACATGTACCTAAGTAGCTATGAGCACTTGTTCCTCTTCGCTAGTGTGAAACATCTCCTCTATTGAGAAGGTGCTCATAGCTCCTAATGGAAGCATTTTACAGCCCATGTTTGCTAGACAGTTTTTCTTGTTTAGGTCGAAACTGCCGTATCTGAAAGTTGCCCACCCTACAATCGTAGCAACAGCAGTACCGGTACATGTATTCCACTGTCAGAGGTATTAGAATGGTTTTCACATATAACTTTCGACTCGTTCGTTTCCGGTGCAGGGACCCTTACCTCAAAATGATACATTTATCCGTGTCAATCATCCCTTAACATTTGTAACATCATGACGGAATCACATTTACAGCCGCTACCGCCTGTACCTTTGAGGCTCTGTAACGTTATTGGATGACGTTTCCGGGCATGGGTTCCTATTCGCAATATTATGTACTCGTTTCCCTCTACAAGCCCCAGAAATCCGTAACGTGAATTTACAAACACTCTGTGTAGGATATTTTAATAAAATAATTGAATTATTTAGCATATATCACTGTAGACACAAGAAATTACATCATATCTATTGTAAGTAGGCTGTTTAGGTTTTTATGTTGGTATGCCACGTAGCGCTCTATATGAAAATCACTGACTGTGCTGCGTGCAGATTGTGGCTGGTTGGACTTATTGTTGGAATATTCGCTTGTGTAGTTTAGGGCAGTTGGATGTGAACAGCGCGGAGCGTTGCGCAGTTGGAGGTGAGCCGCCAACAGTGGTGGATGTGGAGACAGAGATGCCAGAGTTTTGAGGGATTACTATAAGAGGACGATCTGGACCTGTGTCCGCCAGAAAAAGGAAATTTGTAAAGATGGATGTCATGAATTGATAGATATGTATATGATGACTTATGAACATTTTAAGGTAAATACATTGTTTGCTCTCTATCAAAATTTTTCATTTGCTTACTATGCCATTCAGTAGTTAGTGCCTTACGTAGTTAGAATCTTTTATTTAGCTCGCGCTCGTTGTATTGCAGTAGTTCGAGTAACGAACATTTTTGTGACGTAAGTGATTCATGAAAGGTATAGGATATTGTTAGTCAGGGCCATTCATTTGTAGGGATTATTGAAAGTCAGACTGCATTGCGCTAAAAAATATTATGCATCAATTTAGTGATGATCAGAATAAGTAAAAAGAGAACTGTCTGAGTACGTTCAGTTTTACTCGGCTGTCTCTGTATCAAATAACGTAGAAGTTTACCAGCACAATAATTTATAATTTTCTAAGGGGACGTTTCAATAGCAGCTGCTGAAATGCAAAACAATCGCTAATGTAAATGTCTCCGGTTGCTAATAACCAGCGTGCTTTTGCTACTCCTTCAGGTTACACAGCTCGTCAGTAATTAGTGTTCTGTTTTTAAATGTCCTCCTCAGTTGCAATTACAAGCCAGCAAAAAGTGTCAACGTACACATGTTAATTGCTAACCTCAACTTGAGTTCTGTGTTCAGTTCACTAATTCCACACACTTCATCTCGTACATTTCCCGACAATTCAGCACAACACACCGTACTACATAATTACGTGCTGTGGAGAGATGTTTAAGCCGGTGTATCACTGAAACTGCGTATTTTAGTTGTAATGAAATGTAAATACGAAAACGATCAAATATGGTATTTTAGCTTCACTCAAGGACAACTGCAGAGTGATTTTTGGTCCTAGAATCTTTTAGAGAAAGTGAAAGTGAAATATATGTATATATAGCACACAGGTGGAGGCGAATCTTCTTTGTCGAAGTGGCCACCATTAACACATGACATGATCAATATGATTACTGGTGACATTTGCAGATGATGTGCTGTTAGTTGAAAGTAATGACTCCTGAAAAACTTTAGGAGACAAAGGTTCCTTTCACACTATGCTGATGCAGTAGCTCCTTACTTAACAATCATACACAATCGTTCGCTCAACGAAAGATCCGTACTCAAACACTGAAAAATTGCACAGGTCACACCAATATTCAAGGAAAGTAGTAGGAGTAATCCACTAAATTATAGGCCCATACCATTAACGTCCATAAGTAACAGGATTTTGGAACATATATTGTATTCGAAAATTATGAATTACCTCGAAGAAAATGGCCTACAGACACACAGTCAATACGATTTAGGAAACGTCGTTGTTGTGACACACAACTAGCTCTTTGCTTGCACTAAGTTTTGAGTGCTATTGACAAGGAATTTCAAATTGATCCCGTATTTCTGGGCTTCCGTAATGCCTTTAACGTTGTGCTACACAAGCAGGTTGTAGCGAAATTGCGTGCTTACGGAATATCATCTCAGTTATGTGACTGGATCCGTGATTTCCTGTCGCAGAGGCCACATTTCGTAGTAACTGACGAAAGTCATTCAGTAAAACAGAAGCGATTTCTGGACTTGTCCAAGGTAAATTTATAGGCCCTTTGCAGTTCCTTATCTATATAAATGATCTGGAAGACAATTTGGGCAGCCGTCTTAGTTTGTTTGCAGATTACGATGTCGTTTATCAACTAGTAAAGTCATCAGAAGATAAAAACAAATTGCAAAACGAGCTAGGAAACATATCTGTATGGTGCGAAAATTGGCAGTTGACCCTAAATAACGAAAAGTGTGAGGTCATCCATATGAGTGCTACAAGGAATCCGTTAAACTTCAGTTACACGATAAATCAGTCAAATCTAAAGGCCGTAAATTCAACTAAATATCTAGGAACTACAATTACGAAAAACTTAAATTGGAAGGAACACACAGAAAATGTTGTGGGGAAGGCTAACCAAAGACTGCGTTTTATTGGCAGGACGCTTAGAGCATGTAACAGATGTACTAAAGAGACTGCCTACACTACTCTTGTCCGTCCTCATTTAGAATACTGCTGCGCAATGTGGGATCCTTACCAGACAGGATTGACGGAGTACATCTAAAAAGTTCAAAGACGGGCAGCACGTTTTGTATTATCGCGAAATAGGGGAGAGTGTGTCACTGAGATGATAGAGGATTTGGGATAGTCATAATTAAAACAAAGGCATTTTTCGTTGCAGAGAAATCTTCTCACGAAATTCCGATCACTAACTTTTTCCTCCGAATGCGAAAATATTTTGTTGACGCCCACCTACATAAGGAGAAACGATCGCCATGGTAAAATAAGGTACATCAGAGCTCGTACGGAATGATATAGGTGTTCGTACTTTCAGCGCGCTTTACGAGATTGGAATAACTTAGAATTGTGAGTGTTTCAATGGACCCTCTGCCAGGCACTTCAGTGTGATTTGCCGATTATCCACGTAGATGTACATGTAGATGTAATGCACCCTCGACGCATTTGAGGGCTGATGTCTAAGTGTGAAATTGTCACTAGCACCTCACAGAAATAACGTACCTCCTGTTGAAAGGGAACGTAATAGGAAACCATAACGTAAAATTAAATGATGTAACGATTAGGAGATATTTAGGGGTACTTCAGAACGAAGATCGTAACTTTTCACGTCATGTAGAGGAAGCAGGCAGAAAAGGTACAAACGTGTTGAATAAAATTATAACAACTGCAAACAGGGAATTACGGCTTCACTTGAAGACAATCAGAAGATACACCAAACCTTTTACTGGTTAAAGAAGGGTAATGAAATGGAAGCATGAAGGATGTTTGGAACTGAGTCCAATTCAAAAAGACAATAAAAGATCGCATATTAGAACTATGGAGAAATGAATGGAACACTTCAGGCAATGGCAGGAGAATATACGAATTTCTCCCTAACATGAGTGAGAGATTACAAATGAGGTACTTTTCCTGACTGGCACTGCCCCTTATGCCATTTATCTATACAAAATCAGAGGACAGATGAAAGATAGCTGCGCCTGCGGCAGCGGCGATGTGGGCTCACCAAAAGACACATTCTGGGACTGTAGGCTCTATGAAAATTCAGCGGGTAATGGACGTCTACGTCTACGACGATACTGCAGCCGCAGTACCAAGGAAGTCCAAGGAAGACTTCACGACGCATTCAACTGTAAATCATCATGCTGCAATCCAGGCTATACAACATACTCTGCAGAAGGAGAGAAGATAATTCAAGCCGGCAACCACCGCATGAAATCCTGGCTCAAGAATCTACATTGCGCTGGTGCAAATGATCACGAAAGAGTGGACTTTCAGAAGTAACAGTAATGGGTGGAATTCCTTCCTATAGTGGAAACGCTGCTGACGTGCTGCCCGAGGCCCAAGGAGTCCAGCAGACTGTGGCTGCTGACCGTGGATTCAGTAACGGAGACGACTATCTACAAGTTAAATGCACCAAAGTAAATGAACGAACAGAAAACAAATTTACTAGCGTTTGTATTAGTTTAGTGTCTGGGAAATTGGTTAAGGGTTTCAATTTAGTTGTAGTTTTTATCTTTTTCTAAATTAAGCATCAGAAGTAAATAATTAATAAATAATTTATTACAATCCAAGGGCATGTGATTTCCATGTCCTACTTTACCTTTTCGGATAAACGTCGATTTGACTTTACTCCCCACAGCACTGGGCCAACGAGATATACGGGCCCTGCAACGGACGTCACACTAGCTGGCTTGTCTGCCACATTTCGCGAACGCTCGGTTTCGTGCGGAGCCTACGGGAAATAGATATTTCATTGAATAATTACCAACTAAAGTACTTATTTTTGTCGTGTGCTATCGAGAGCTTGCATGCAATAAAACATGCTGTCAGGAATTACTGAACTGGCTCGCCACTGGGACGGCTGCTGACACTCGTAAGACGTGTAGTGTCATGCGCTGTGACGCAAGCGCCACGGGCTGTCTTTCTCTTGGGCCTCGCCACAGCGTCAACTAGATGGAGGGAGGATCGGGCGTTGGCCACACAAGCTGTAACGGTTGCTCCATTGCAGGCCTCATGTCGCTGAAACAGCCGCCAGAGAGCGTCACTTTGGCATAGAGCGGCGATACGGTACATGGCGGAATTTCAAAATCATGAGGCAGAACGACTCGGTACGATTGTATTCACCTCGCTGTATTTCTCGGATTTACCGGCAACTAATATAAAAAATGGTTCAAATAGCTCTAAGCACTATGGGACTTAACATCAGAGGTCATCAGTCCAAAAGCACAGCAAGGGCGTCTAAGGTGTACAACATCAGTCCAGAGTGAATACCGAAAGAGAGAAAACCATACAGTAAACAATAGTGATGTGTCAAAAAAATTCTTCTAGGTTTGTGGCCGTGTTGTCAGCTATAAAATTCCGACGTCTCGGTGGCTATTGCAAGACGCCTTCCTCAGGCTGTATTGCTAACTGAAACATCGGAATTTTATAGTTGACAACGCGGTCACAAATCCAGAAGAATTTTATTTACAGTGACAAAGGCCGCGGAAGCCTACGTTTACAATAGTGAAGTGCTGATCTAGTGTTGTGGCCCAATGGCTTCAAGGAATAGCAGGTAAGTGGCAGTAGGTGCCCGTGCGCCAGGTTTAAGCTTTAAACTCATCTGGAAGGTGTACTCATTGTAACCTCTGCGCCGGCCGCGGTGGTCGTGCGGTTCTAGCGCTGCAGTCCGGAACCGCGGGACTGCTACGGTCGCAGGTTCGAATCCTGCCTCGGGCATGGATGTGTGTGATGTCCTTAGGTTAGTTAGGTTTAAGTAGTTCCAAGTTCTAGGGGACTGTTGACCTAAGATGTTAAGTCCCATAGTGCTCAGAGCCATTTGAACCAGCCATTTGTAACCTCTGCTCGCGGCGTCTAACAAGCTACGAGGATCTGATATTACTTGCTAATCGCAGTATCCAAGACCCCATACCAATACTGCTGCTTGGCGGAGAATCCGAATCTCTGTAGGATACAAGACCATCTAATGGTTCAAATGGCTCTGAGCACTATGGGACTTAACTTCTCAGGTCATCAGTCCCCTAGAACTTAGAACTATTTAAACCTAACTAACCTAAGGACATCACGCACCTCCACGCCCGAGGCAGGATTCGAACCTGCGACCGTAGCGGTCGCTCGGTTACAGACTGTAGCGCCTAGAACCGCTCGGCCACCACGGCCGGCAGACCCTCAAATGACCGACTTGCCATGCACGTTATACTTTATCTATGTTGGCGCTCGAACAGTTTACAGAATTAGCCCTTTCGGAAATGCTTCCATCCTTGGCCCGAACGCCAATGATCACGCTCAATTGGACGTCAGATAAATCGTTTCGTTTCCAAGTACAAAGATAGTGCCGCATTCAGCGTCCCCCCTGACACTCGTTATATGCTCTCCATTCCCGGTGCTTCAGCCTGCCAACTGTGAATGATTATTGCTCGTTGACGTCGAACATGGGCGGTGTCACTGGACCTTGTGTACTGTAAGTCAATATCAAATACCATCCCGTGACTGTAGCCTCCAATACGGCGAAGACGTATGTCGGTTAGCAGTTTACGGCTGTAACTTGTACGAAGAACAACCTGTGACAACCGAACTGCGCATTAATTTTACCATCATAAAACACACAGGTCAGAAGTTCACAATATAATTATGCCACTGATGATAAGCTACAAACCCGAATACCGATCTACCTGTGAAATACTTTTACATGCAGCTCATGGTGTGCAGAAATAAGTCTTTTAACAGATACTTAAAAGCTGCAAAGCAGCGGACAAACACGATTCACACGCCATCGATTGAAATGTAGTGCGTCGGGAGCCCATTTCTACCAGGCTGGAGACGAACACACCGCATTGGATTCATGAGCAGGAATCGACTTATGTCACCGTTTCTTCCCATAACGTTTAACCTGTCAGTGTATTTCGTGAATGCTTCTGGCTATTGAACAGTTCAGTGTACGCATCTAAGACTCGAACAGCCATTCCGCACAAAATACTTTGTAAAGTCGGAGCAGGTTCTCGCAGAAATGCATAGCATCGGGAAAACTGGCAGTTACTCCGACAGAGTGTCCGTCCAGAGCGCACTGCAGTTGAAAGTAAGCGAAAAATTCGTTTTACGAAAGTGAAATTCGTAGCTCGCAGTTTCTGGAAGAGTCTTAAGTTTATGTAACCTATAGACCAAAGAAGCAGCTTAATCTGATTCCTTACCATACAAGTTTAATAGATGACGTACAGCTAATCCAAAGGTTAATGGCGTTCATTTAGTAAGGCTGAGAACGTTACGGACGTGCTTCACAGTATCTAGTGTCAGACTCTATAAGAGAGGCGTTATGTACAAGGTTGTCCACAAAGATGTTACAACTTATACGTTAACTGACATTTTTTGTTTCATTTTTTTAAATACTTAAAATTTTAGTTTTGTTTTATCTTATGTACACAATACCAAGTCAAGCTTGTGCACTTCTTCTATCTGTACTCTTTGGTTCTTACTACTTGTGCAAAGTCTTATCACCATGTGAGACATAGCTCGTTCACACATTTTCGGAAGTATAGAGCGGACAACTTCTGTTATTAATGTCAATAGGTCCAACAGCATACTCTTGTTTTTTCACCATACCCTGTATCCAGATATTACATAGAGTGAAATCGGGTGATCGTGGTGTTCACGCAGTTGTGCTTATTCACGTTGCGGCTTAAGTGAAATGTGGCTTCATCCGACATAAACCCCGTCCGAACAGGCCTTGGAAGGCCCAACGGTACCGACCGACCGCCATGTCATCCTCACCCACAGGCGTCACTGGATGCGGATGTGGAGGGGCATGTGGTCAGCACACCGCTCTCACGGCCGTATGGCAGTTTACGAGACCGAAGGTGCTACTTTTCAATCAAGTAGCTCCTTAGTTTGCCTCACAAAGGCTGAGTGCTCCCCGCTTGTCAATAGCGCTCGGCAGACCAGCAGGTCACCCATCCAAGTGTTAGCCCAGCCCGACAGCGCTTAACTGCTGTGATCAGATGGGAACCGGTGTTTCCACTGCGTCAAGGCCGTTGGATTCATCCGACATAAGGAACAAAAAATTAGGGTCTATGTAAGTAATTTCTACAAAGACGTCTGGAGTCTGTACCTGAACGATTTTATCAAGGTCAGATAGGACCTGTATCATTTGAATGTGGTACGGCTACATTCCCAAATCAAAGTGGAGGTTTCTTACGACAACGTAAATCTCATAAGTGACCTTCCTGGGCTCCTAATTATTGTGCCTTGAACATTTATGATCTTATCATCTGTTCGAATACCTCTTGGATGTCCACTACTGCTTCATTTACAATCATCGGTCACAGATCCGGTGAGCACAGATTCATCATGCAATCGACAGATAGTTAAACGGTTTGCTGGATCCTTATGAAACAATTGCAGAAATTTTCTTACAACTACTGAGGGCGACCCAAACACCTCCGTCCAAGCTGTTACCTTCCCTCTCTCTTCTGAAGTAAGGCGGGTGGCTATCTCTAGCCTGCAACAAAAGAAAATTTAAAATTACATAGTACCACATGAGTGGTAACATCTTTCGACAACCCGGTATAATGGACAGATGCACAGTTATAGTTCTGGAGAGCGTACATACAGCGGAAAGTGAGACAACATGTTAGCGCCTCCCACAAGCATGTCGCGGAATGACCACGACGGGAAAAATCAGATATATTAAAACTCACGTGAAGGCTCAACAGCAGTTGCTTTCCCTACGCACTGCTTTCGAATAAAACTGGAAATGGGAGAGATATGGCGGTGTCAGAAGTACACTCCACCCGAACAAAAGTTTACAGGTAGAGTTTCTATTTCTGAAATCAGCCGGAACGTTAAATGGAGATATCAAAGCACAAATATCCGCTTCGAAGCATTATGTACAAAGTTGCAGCGACTGCAGTGCATGTATGAGTTATTTAAAACAGAAGTGATCGCAAAACTGTCGGAATATTTTACCTCTCCGAATAAAAAGAAGTGACAAATCCAATCAGGTGGGTAATATATATTTCAGGGTGGAATGCAATCGCCCTTTTGCATGGACTGACCGACTGCAACTTTTACGAATAGTTGCAAAAACAAAGGGAATGTGGAAGTGTTTCACGAATCCGAGTAACTCTTTTTTGGCTACATATGGTATTCAGCGGACAACAGATATGAGAGAGTCTTTTTGGTTTCCGTGTGAAATATAATCAGCGACAGACAGGTTCCTTTAACCTTTTCAAGTATGGAAATTGAAATACAGCACTGTTACGAACACTGGCAGAACTTAAGTGCGGATGTTCAAAGTGCGAATCGAGCAGTGTAGCCGTATATGAACGAATAACAAGCTACTTATCGTAATGTTATAACCTTGCTGGCCTGTAACAGCACCAACGCAATACACAGAACAATGAAACGCAGATTTCTGCAGGTGAAACAACTGAACATTCTATAGATACAAAAGTAAATACTTCATAACTGACAATGTGTCGCGATAATATATTTAGGTAGTTTCTACAACGAAACTACATCTTCGGAGCGAGGTATAATCATTACAGTTGTATCACAGGAGTGGGTTCGTCCTTGGTCTTGCCATGTGTGGTCCGTTATAGTATTGCGAAGTAACTGAAACAGATCTATTTTCATCTCAGGCAAGTATTGTAATCAAACGTAATGGAGAGATTTCATCACATGAAGAACGTAAACAAAATTTTCTTATAATTGATTATCTGCTTCTCTGCAAATGGAGTATCCCTGAACGTAGATAAACACTACACTTTTTAACTTTTTACTACACAAGGCCTCTCCACATCGTTAGAATTAATCTATGAGAAAAAAATAAATGAATGAAACACAATATTCGAGATGACTGTGTGTTTATACAGATTAGAAATGGATTTGTGAGATACACACTGCAGATATTCGTAAACGAGTAAGTATTATGGGTAATACCAAACTTTTGAAATGAAAATTTTAAAAATTTGACTTAACTTTGGTATCGACACTCACTAAGAACGCATGACATACCGGTATTTTGGGCAACTCTTCATTGAGGGAAGTAGTGTTTTTTTCACTGGAGAGTGTAAATCGGAAAATATGAATCAACTGCCTTCGAAAAGTAACAGTAGCATTTGTAAATATAATATTTGAAGAAGAACTGACTTGTTATATCCATCCTTACTCCTTACTGTGGTACAGAAAGAGTTATGTCCTCAGCCACAAATATCTTTCGCATTTATTTACGAGGTGTCAAGAATAAAAGCAAACTCAACTACAAGCTGAGAACATACAAACATATCTTCTTGACTACTCTTTCTAGGTAAGAGAAGAATTAATGAACATATTTGAATACATGTAAAACAGGCATAATAAATTATCTGCTTGGTACCCCACTATTTTCCCAAAAATGTGTCACACGTTTCTATATGAACTGACGAACTGTTCGTTGTAGGCGGCAGACATGATCCAAGGAACACCTAAATAACTCACACACTTACACTTGACACCGTCCATTCGCTAAAATTTTAGCAGTTTTGTATAGTAATTATCACATCAGGTGTTTCCTAAAAATAATTTGTGCGAAACACTTGAGGTAGCGAACTAATTCTAATAATACACTTAACTGAAATCCTAACTTTTATCTTATTACATTAAATCTTTTGCGTTTCAATTTTCTTTAGGTAGAACACTCTGTTGTCGATTGGCAGGAGAGCCAACCCACTAATGTTAAAGGAAGCCGAAAGGCGCGCGTTTAAGCTCACGCAGGCTGGCGTGAGGTCTGGAACAGGACAAGGAAATTAGAACTTAGAAAAACGGACGCAGATGGTGGAATACTTAACTTTAATCCATTAATGTTGAACGTAGCTCTTGTCTGTACATTATTTACAATATCAATAGCAACTGATAATGCCGCCTTGCTAGGTCGTAGCAAATGACGTAGCTGAAGGCTATGCTAACTATCGTCTCGGCAAATGAGAGCGTATTTTGTTAGTGAACCATCGCTAGCAAAGTCGGCTGTACAACTGGGGCGAGTGCTAGGAAGTCTCTCTAAACCTGCCGTGTGGCGGCGCTCGGTCTGCAATCACTGATAGTGGCGACACGCGGGTCCGACGTATACTAACGGACTGCGGCCGATTTAAAGGCTACCACCTAGCAAGTGTGGTGTCTGGCGGTGACACCACACACTCAAATAATGAATTAATAGTTAAATCGTTAAAAACTGATGAAGATGTAGCGTATCCTAGAAATTAATACTAGCGAATAGAAAACACCTAACAGTGTTCAACGATCAAAAGCGAGGATTCTGTTGGATGAGTATAAGGTTACTGTTTAACGAGACAAATTAAACTTTACATGGAAATTCTTTATAACGAATCGATCATATTTACAGTTATATTGACTCTTTACTGAATCGCAGTTACAACATTCATCTTCACATCACCCCTGAAATATGTGCTTTACTACGGACAAAACACCTCACAACTGATAGGACGTATTATGGTATTGAAGGTATAGTTCGTTGCTTGATGTTGTTGCGTGTTTTGCACAATGGCAGCTTTTATGTCCAACACAAGACACACACGCTAGACTGAACTGACTAAATGTTTATTCACTCAATTCTGATTATTTCGACAAACAACTGAAAGGCACTTGGAGAGCCTTTCACATTAAATACTGAATAAAAGAACGCTTCTCCCGCAGTTGTTAGGTGGCATAGAAGGATATTCTTGCCACTGTCGAGAATTAAGTCAATTGCTAGACATACAGTGGAGACGAAAGTTAAGTTCTGAATCACTACGAGTACACTCATCTTGACTGCTAAGTTCCCTTACGAGTGCGAGTGACGTGAAGTTAAATTCCCTCACTGCAATCCCCTAAATGAAGTCCTAGTCCAGACCGGCCTAGCTGGTAGTGTCCGGTACTCGGTAGCGCTACGATTGCGTTGTCGGCCCGGTGCCTCTGGTGGCCTACCTGCTGACTTCCCTGCCCTGCCGCCGCACGAGAGGAGCCGCGGGCGTTTGAATATTGTGGCCAGCAGACCCTCGGCCGCCGACGCTCCGCGGTAGGCGCGCCACAGAGGCAACAACGATAGGGGTTTTATTTTCTTCCTCTTTTGCTTCTCTCTTGTCTCAGACCGTCAAGTAACCGTAATTTTATTCCTTCGCCATCTTGAAATCACCAAAGTGAAATCATTTTTTATATTCGATATTGCAGTGCCTGTGTTACTCTGATTACGATGCAAAGTTCCTTCCGACGTGCATGCCTGTATTATTTTGATTACGATGAAAAGTTCCGCTATACAAGCATACATGTCCAATGAACTTTATATCGTAATCAGAATAACACAGGCACTGAAATATCGTATTTGTCTGCCAAAACCGGGCAAGCGACTTTCAAGGACAACGTCTGGCCCGTACGGGAATATACCGGGCGATGAATAAGTCAGTATAAATTTGAAAACTGTATAAATCACGGAATAATGTATATAGAGACGTACATATTGACACACATGCTTGGAATGACATGGGGTCTTATTAGAACGAAAAAAATACAAAAGTTCAAAAAATTTCCGAGAGATGGCGCCTCATCTGATCAGAATAGCAATAATTAGTATAACAAAGCAAGAGAAAACAAAGATGATGTTCTTTACAGGAAATGCTCAATATGTCCACCATCATTCCTCAACAATAGCTGTAGTCGAGGAATAATGTTGTGAACAGCACTGTGAAGCATGTCCGGAGTTATGGTGAGGCATTGGCGTCGGATGCTGTCTTTCAGCATCCCTAGAGATGTCGGTCGATCACGATACACTTGCGACTTCAGGTAACCCCAAAGCCAATAATCGCACGGACTGAGGTCTGGGGACCTGGGAGGCGTAGCATGACCAAACTGGCAGCTGAGCACACGATCATCACCAAACGAGACGCACAAGAGATCTTTCACGCGTCTAGCAATATGGGGTGGAGCGCCATCCTGCGTAAACATCGTACGTTCGAACAGGTGTTTATCAGCCAGGCTGGGGATGATGCGATTCTGTAACATATCCGCGTACCTCTCACCCGTCACGGTAGCAGCATTTCCTCGAAGACAAAAGGTCCGATAACGGTAGATGTGGTAAATCAAACGCATACCGTAACTTTCTCGTCGTGTAATGGAGTTTCCACGACAGTTCTAGGATTTTCGGTAGCCCAAATTCTGCAGCTGTGGGCGCTGACAGACCCTCGGAGTGTGAAATGAGCTTCTTCGGTCCACAACACGTTACTCAACAAATCGTCATATTCCACCATCTTTTGAAACGCCCTCCGCTTCACTAAATCTGCCTGGTATCAGTTCATGATGCCGATGGATTTTGTACGGATAGCATCGGAGGGGACGCCTAAGTGCCAACCCAGCAGTAGTGTATGGAATGCCGGTGCGACGTGCGACTGCACGAGCGCTGACTTCCCCGTTCATAGACGAACCCGCTACAGTCTCCATTCCTTCCAGAAGTGTCTCAGCAGCATTACGCCTTGTGCTCGGTCGGCCACTACGGGGTCTATCGTCTGAACAACCCGTGACTTCGAACTTCGAAATCATTCTCGCCACAGCTGCATTTGTCAACGGACCTTTACCCTTTTGAATACCCTTCCTATGGCGATAGGATCGTAACGCTGAACTAGCACATTCCGCATTCTGATAATACAGCTTCACTAAAAGCGCCTTTTCTGGTAACGTCCACATGCTGCGACTGCTGGCGCATCTGATTCTCTCTCTCATTACAGCTCTTTTTATACACGATTGCCATGCGCAGTCACTGACGTTTCACTGTCCAGCGCCATCTGTCGCACATTTTGTGAACTTTGTTTATTTTTTTGGTTCTTATAAGACTCCATGTCATTCTAAGGATGTGTGTCAATTTTTACCTCTCTATCTACATTATTCCGTGGTTTGTTAAGTTTTCAAATTTATACTGACTTTTTGATCACCCGGTACACAATGGATATACGAGAGCAGGTTTTAGACGAATGATTGACGACATATCGAAATTTGAGTCTTGCCGCGAGTGGTGTGCGGATAGCTCGCGATAAGCGGCAGATCCGCTTTCGAGTTCCGGACCGGCAGAAATTTTCGTTGTTGTCATTCCATTCTACAACTGATGGTAGTCCTTATTCGCTACTGCGGTCCCATTTGATGTATTCTGTATGTTCTTCGTCTTTCTGAGACAATTGCCGTGTTTGGTTATCGGAAGAGATGGAAAAGATCAAAAGAAGACCATCACGATTAGTCACGGGCTGTTTTAGTCAGCAAGGTAATGTCACAGAAACTGGTCAATAAATTGCAAACGGGTACATTGCAAGAGAGACGTTGGGCATTTTTGAGAGGTCTTTTGATAAAATTTCGGGAACCCATGTGTAAGATTGAGTCAAGAGACGTATGCAGTGACCACGAAGCTAAAATCAGAGAAATTCTGCCTCACACAAAGTGGTACGCACAGTCTTTTATTTCCTGTTTACAATCAAACCATGGAACGGGGGATACTAATGCTTATTCACACTGCACCCTCTGCCCCACACCGTAAGGTGTGTGAATAGAAACATAGTACAACTACTACGTTCATTAAAAGCTACATTTGTCATAAATTCAGTGTTACGCGTCGTCTAGAAATCACTTTAAGGATAGGTGAACGTGTTTCGGATTAACTCCAGATCGCACTGAAAGTGAAACGATGCTGAGAAAATAATAATGTTACCTATTGATAGTTGAAGCACACACAAATACAGAAAAATACTCCGCAACTGAGAAAGAACCGAGTCAGTGCTTTCGATTTTATGTTTTTTCACAGAAGACTTACGACGAGCCTGCTTTTAGAGTGAAAACTATAAACGCGACGCAGAATGCCCGGCGCAGCG
Organism: Schistocerca americana; assembly: GCF_021461395.2. NCBI lineage: Eukaryota > Metazoa > Arthropoda > Insecta > Orthoptera > Acrididae > Schistocerca > Schistocerca americana. Next base: position 628,426,178 of record NC_060122.1, read on the forward strand.
AATGCCGGAGGGGGATGAAATGGATTAAACAATGCCCAAGAGCAGCAGCTTTCATCACGGAATTGTGACCCATTTCATTCTACTTCCGTATTCTCTCTCGGTTTAGCTGGCATACACAATGTCTTAGCTCAATGCACGCCATTCTGAGTACTTTCTTTTGCCTGTAGTTGAGAGAACTCTCACTTGGAAAGATGCTGCCTTCAGGAAACGTCCTACGAACCGAGGTAAGGAGAGTATAGAGCAGGAGTACGGTTCGTATGTACTTTGAAGCTCGCACGTTTCATTTACCCTATATCGTTTTTCTTATGCAAGCATTTCAGCCCAAAGGAAACTCGGTAGTAGGTATGTAATATTTATTGTGATGTGAAAGTGGACTGGAGGGGGAAGGGGGAAGGGAGTGATAGTGGATGTTGCGGAAGAGGGGAGGTGGTTAGGAGGGAATACACTAAATGGTATTCTGCGTTATTACAGCACTACATAACTACTGAATTTGAACTTCTACTCTGTATAGCCCTTACGCAGGAAAGCCTATGATTATCACTTTATGTTTCTGTAGAGAGAACATGTAGTAGGTGACAATTATATGTGCGTTTCCTGAGAACCACGTTCCAAGGATCTGAGCCGAGTTGGTGGGAAGGCAGAGAAACATATTACGTGAGCGCGCTTAAAAGTAGTACCTCAGAAGGTTTGTTTGTGAAAATCCTTACAGCTTATGAAATAAAACAAACGTTATTAACATTCTACATCTTTATTCTTTATATCTACTTATCTACAGCCCTCTGGCGCTAGAGGGCTCATAAGTGTAGCGTGTAATATGGCTCTCTGTAACGTGACTATGTCGGTGCGTGAGAAACAGCGTGCTGTATTCGGGTTTGGAATACTAAGAGTTCTTCCACACATAGAGCTCCCTCTCCTTCATCTTGGTCAATAAATTGTCGGACCACACACGAGCGCTGATCATCCTCCATACAGATCCGAGTTTCATCTGTTTCCAAAACTTAAATAACTTCGAGGACTTGTCTTCGATACCTATGAAGGTGAGCAAGCAGAAGTGAGGTTTTGACTCCTTCAAAAAGTCAGACATTCTAGAGTGACGGTATCAACAACCTGGTATCTCATTCGAAGAAATATATTCCAGCCAACGAAGAAACTACTTCTCCTCCGCCAGTCTAAACGACCACTGCACGGCCGAGATCGAGAGTAACACTTAGCAGCTGGTGATGACGTATGATCCGCTGTGTGCAGAGTCCAGTAAGGTGACGTGAACTTAGGCAAAAGAGTCCGGAGACTCAGAAGTTACTGACAGTTGCGATATCAGGAACGACCGATGGTTTCAAATCTCGTTATTTCATGGAGTGCTTAAGGACACCCTCAGATTACTTACTGAGGTATTATGCATGCATCTGACGACGAACCTTTCGGCGTAATCATGCAACCAGTGGACAACTTCCGCGAGTTCGTAACTGGTTTACGAGGCAATAGCCAACCTAACCACCTCTTAACCGGTATTTTCCAAAAGTTTAGTATCTATCTCGTTCAATGATCATTTATTCTCTTTACTTGCGATTTCTGATATTTAATCAGATTTCGTGACTAAATTCATATCCACGTTTTCTAACCGTCATTTGTAATATATTAATTTTATTTGAAATCCTGTTTCATTTAGTAATCAGAGGAACTCCTTGGCACTCACTAAGTACACTACTGACCATCAAAATTGCTACACCAAGAAGATATGCAGATGATAAGCGGGTATACATTGGACAAATATATTATACTAGAATTGACATGTGATTACATTTTCACGCAATTTGGGTGCACAGATCCTGAGAAATCAGTACACAGAACAGCCACCTCTCACCGTAACAATACTCCGGGGCATTGAGTCAAAGCTTGGATGGCGTGTACAGGTACAGCTGCCCATGCAGCTTCAACACCATACCACAGTTCATCAAGAGTAGTGACTGGCGTATTGTGACGAGGCAGTTTCTCGGCGACCATTGACCAGACGTTTTCAATTGGTGAGAGATCTGGAGAATGTGCTGGCCAGGACAGCAGTCGAACATTTACTGAATCCAGATAGGCCCGTACAGGACCTGCAACATGCGGTCGTGCATTATCCTGCTGAAACGTAGGGTTTCGAAAGGATCGAATGAAGGGTAGAGCCACGGGTCGTAACGCATCTGAAATGTAATGTCCACTGTTCAAAGTGCCGTCAATGCGAACAAGAGGTGACCGAGACGTGTAACCAATGCCACCACATACCATCACGCCACGTGATAACGCCAGTATGGCGATGACGAATACACGCTTCCAATGTGCGTTCATAGCGATGTCGCCAAACACGGATGCGACCATCATGTAAACAGAACCTGGATTCATCCGAAAAAATTACGTTATGCCATTCGTGCACCCAGGCTCGTCGTTGAGTACACCATCGCAGGCGCTCCTGTCTGTGATGCAGCGTCAAGGGTAACCGCAGCCATGGTCTCTGAGCTGATAGTCCATGCTGCTGCAAACATCGTCGAACTGTTCGTGCCGATGGTTCTTGTCTTGCAAGCGTCCCCATCTGTTGATTCACGGATCGAGACGTGGCTGCGCGATCCTTTACAGCCATGCGGATAAGATGCCTATCATCTCGACTGTTAGTGATACGAAGCCTTTGGGATCCAGCACGGCGTTCCGTATTACCCTCCCTGAACCCACCGATTCCATATTGTGCTAACAGTCACTGGATCTCGACCAACGCGATCAGTAATGTCGCGATACGATAAACCGCAATCGCGATAGGCTACAATCCGACCTTTATCAAAGTCGTAAACATGATGGTACGCATTTCTCCTCCGTACCCGAGGCATCACAACAACATATCACCAGGAAGTGCCGGTCGACTGCTGTTTGTGTATGAGAAATGGGTTGGAAACTTTCCTCATGTCAGCATGTGGTAGGTGTCGCCACCGGCGCCAATCTTGTGTGAATGCTCTGACAAGCTAATCATTTGCGTATCACAGCAACTTCTTCCTGTCGGTTAAATTTCGCGTCTGTAGCACATCTTCGGGGTGTAGCAATTCTAATGGCCAGTAGTGTATATTACTTGATGGTCAACCAACGGCTCTTGTGTCATTGAGGGCAGTTTTATTAATTAAATTTATCGGTTCCAGAAAACTCAATTAATTCACCTGAGCTATGAAAGTTCATCCATGTCCAAAGCGACTGACCTCTAGTACATTGTTGTACGTTAGCATGGAAACATGGATGCTATAGAGGTTGCAAGTGAAACGTCTGACGGAAAATCAGGGTGAAGCACCTCCTCCGTCCCAGGATGTAGTGTTTGAGTGGGTGGGGGCTATGAAAGTTCAGCCATGTCCAAAGCGACTGACCTCTAGTACATTGTTGTACGTTAGCATGGAAACATGGATGCTATAGAGGTTGCAAGTGAAACGTCTGACGGAAAGTCAGGGTGAAGCACCTCCTCCGTCCCAGGATGTAGTGTTTGAGTGGGTGGGGGCTGAAATCACACGGCGTACCATCAGCAGGACATCCCTCGTTATAATAATCCTTTATTCATATCAATTACGAGAATGTAAACGTAGCTAATAGGGCATAGGCCTCAGAAACGTATGTGGTCGTTGGGTTCCGACGTGCCAGTCAGCATTTCGCCCACTCGGCGTACAACTCGTGTGGGAAACTGCAACTACTGATATCCGCATGGCCAAATAAGCCTGATACGAGCACGGCTCCGTCAACGAGGGATGACCGTGGCAACTCCTCGTAACATGGCTGCTCCGTGGCTGCGGCGACAACACACCAGGAAAGTCTGTGCTTAAGCCGTGGTACCGAGCTGGCCCGAAGATGGCGGTGTTCAGCAACAATATGTGGTCCACCCAGCGGGGAGGTGGCTGACAGTAGATGGTATTCACTCAGCAAGTGACCCAGTGGAGCGGAGTCACCAAGTTGAGCGCATGCCGACCCCAGATCAGTTGGGAGCCTGCACAGTTCAGTGGATGATAGACGTCTTGTGCAGCAAGGGGTCCCTGTATGGTAGTCATCTGTTGGCATGGATTGTGCCACACTGCATGCCATTTAGACTTGGATACTACTGGATATAACGAGCATCTGATAAATGAGGATCTGATTTTGAGGTGACTGATTACTATTCATCCAATGGCAGCATGTCCACCGCGGAGCTCATACCGAGCTGGGTGTCTTCATTGGGCTTCGATGACTTCATTGTCCCGAGCATTTTTGTTTAGTCACCTCCTCTGGAGCACCTGCCACAGCTGTAAGATTTCCCAACTTTGCCTTTCACAGGCGCTGGCTGTTATCTTCTGTTTTGTCACCATTCTGAAGGAGTTCTCTTGCACTCTGAACAATCCTTGTTGCGTAATGGTACCTGTACTTCGGGATGACGACCAGTCCCCTCTCTATGACGCCGTTCTGCTGATGGGGGCAGGACACTTCATCGCCCCATCGAAGTCGTGGCGCAATAACGTTGTGAGTGGCATTTCATCATTGGCGCCAATATAATCTTTGGTCGCAATGGGAATTACTGTATCTCTAGCATCTGTGTGATTCAGTTACTTTTTTTAATCTCTCACTAGCATTTCTGACGAAAAGATTGATGGTTATCGTCAAAAGTTCGAATTTTAGTAGAGAATTAACGTGACAAGGGCACCAAGAACGAATTCTTCATCTACATCTACGTCGATACTCTTATTCCACCTTACGGCACGTGACGAAGGATATCCCATAACACTACTAGTCTTTTCCTTTCTTGTTCCACTGGCAAATATAACGAGAGGAAAACGACTATCTACGAGGGTTGGAACTTAAATAGTGGCAACTATTTATTCACAACCGATACAAAAGAGTTACATGTTTGCATCTTTAGTGTCCTTCAAAGTAGTCACCAGCATTGTGTAGTACCCGTTGCCAGCGATGTGGAAGGCGTATTATACCGTTAGCAGAGCCTGCTCTGTTGATGGTGCGAATGGAGCGGTCTACTGCCTCTCGAATCTCTGGAACATTTCCGAAGCAAATGCCACGAAGTGGTTCCTTCATCTTCGGAATTAACTCAAAGTCACAAGAACTTAAGTCCGGAGAGTATAGTGGATGGTACAGTACTTCCCAGTCCCATTGACGGAACAGAGCAGCCACAGCTTGCGCTGTATGCACTTGCGCATTGTCGTGCAAAATGATGGATGGGTTGCGCAGAAAGTGTCGCCGCGTCTTTAGCAAAGTTGGTAGAAGGTGATGATCCAAAAACGAACAGTAATACGACTTAAATTCCAAAGATGAAGGAACCACTTCGTGGCATTCTCTTCAGAACTGTTCCAGAGGTTCGACAGGTAGTAGATCGCTCCATTCGCACCAGCAACAGAACAGACTCTGCTAACGCCTTCCACATCGCTGGCAACGGGTTCTACACGCTGGTGACTACTTTGAATTACAGTAACAGGTGCAAACACGTAACACTTTTGAACTGGTTGCGAATAAATAGTTGCCACTAATTAAGTTTCTACCCACGTATATGCCTCAGTACGAGCCCTGATTTCTCGTATATTATATTCGTGGTCCTTACGTGCGGTGTCTGTTGGGGGAAACAGAATCGTTATGCAGTCAGCTTCTACATCTACATCTACATGACTACTCTGCAATTCACATTTAAGTGCTTGGCAGAGGGTTCATCGAACCGCAATCATACTATCTCTCTACCATTCCTCTCCCGAACAGCGCGCCGGAAAAACGAACACCTAAACCTTTCTCTGCCTCGTGATGACTGGGTGTTGCATGCTGTCCTTAGGTTAGTTAGGTTTAAGTAGTTCTAAGTTCTTGGGGACTGATGACCATAGATGTTAAGTCCCATAGTGCTCAGAGCCATTTGAACCTAAACCTTTTTGTTCGAGCTCTGATTTCTCTTATTTTATTTTGATGATCATTCCTACCTATGGAGGTTGGGCTCAACAAAATATTTTCGCATTCGGAAGAGAAAGCTGGTGACTGAAATTTCTTAAATAGATCTCGCCGCGACGAAAAACGTCTTTGCTTTAATGACGTCCATCCCAACTCGCGTATCATATCTGCCACACTCTCTCCCCTATTACGTGATAATACAAAACGAGCTGCCCTTTTTTGCACCCTTTCGATGTCCTCCGTCAATCCCACCTGGTAAGGATCCCACACCGCGCAGCAATATTCTAACAGAGGACGAACGAGTCTAGTGTAAGCTGTGTCTTTAGTGGACTTGTTGCATCTTCTAAGTGTCCTGCCAACGAAACGCAACCTTTGGCTCGCCTTCCCCACAATATTATCTATGTGGTCTTTCCAACTGAAGTTGTTCGTAATTTTAACACCCAGGTACTTAGTTGGATTGACAGCCTTGACAATTGTACTATTTATCGAGTAATCGAATTCCAACGGATTTCTTTTAGACCTCATGTGGATCACCTCACACTTTTCGTTATTTAGCGTCAACTGCCACCTGCCACACCATACAGCAATCTTTTCTAAATCGCTTTGCAACTGATACTGGTCTTCGGTTGACCTTACTAGACGGTAAATTACAGCATCATCTGCGAACAACCTAAGAGAACTGCTCAGATTGTCACCCAGGTCATTTATATAGATCAGGAACAGCAGAGGTCCCAGGACGCTTCCCTGGGGAACACCTGATATCACTTCAGTTGTACTCGATGATTTGCCGTCTATAACTATCCAGTCACGAATCCAGTCGCACAACTGAGACGATACCCCATAGGCCCGCAGCTTGATTAGAAGTCGCTTGTGAGGAACGGTGTCAAAAGCTTTCGGGAAATCCAGAAATACGGAATCAACCTGAGATCCCCTGTCGATAGTGCCGATTACTTCGTGCGAATAAAGAGCTAGCTGCGTTGCACAAGAACGATGTTTTCTGAAACCATGCTCATTACGTATCAATAGATCGTTCCCTTCGAGGTGATTCATGATGTTTGAATACCGTATATGCTCCAAAACCTTACGGCAAACCGACGTCAATGATATAGGTCTGTAGTTCGATGGATTACTCCTACTACCCTTCCTAAACACTGGTGCGACCTGCGCAATTTTCCAATCTGTAGGTACAGATCTATCGGTGAGCGAGCGGTTGTATATGATTGCTAAGTAGGGAGCTATTGTATCAGCGTAATCTGAAAGGAACCTAATCGGTATACAATCTGGACCTGAAGACTTGCCCGTATCAAGCGATTTGAGTTTCTTCGCAACCCCTAAGGTATCTACTTCTAAGAAACTCATGCTAGCACTGTTCGTCTTTCAAATTCTGGAATATTCCATTCGTCTTCCCTGGTGAAGGATTTTCGGAAAACTGCGTTCAATAACTCCGCTTTAGCGGCACAGTCGTCGGTAACAGTACCATCGGCACTGCGCAGCGAAGGTATTGACTGCGTCTTGCCGCTTGTGTACTTTACATACGACCAGAATTTCTTCGGATTTTCTACCATATTTCGAGACAATGTTTCGTTGTGGAAACTAATAAAGGCATCTCGCATTGAAGTCCGTGCCAAATTTCACGCGTCTGTCAATTTTAGCCAATCTTCAGGATTTCGCGTTCTTCTGAACATCGCATGCTTTTTCCGTTGCCTCTGCAACAGCGTTCGGACCTGATTTGTGTACCATGGGGGATCAGTTCCATCTCTTACCAATTTATGAGGTATGAATGTCTCAATTGCTGTTGCTACTATATCTTTGAATTTGAGCCACATCTCGTCTACAATTGCATAGTCAGTTCGGAAGGAATGGAGATTGTCTCTTAGGAAGGCTTCTAGTGACACTTTATCCGCTTTTTTTAATAAAATTATTTTGCGTTTGTTTTTGGTGGATTTGGAAGAAACGGTATTGAGCCTAGCTACAACGACCCTGTGATCACTAATCCCTGTATCAGTCATGATGCTCTCTATTAGCTCTGGATTGTGTGTGGCTAAGAGGTCAAGTGCTTCAAATGCTGGTTCTCTATATTTTTAATAGTGTTCCACAAAGCCAATGTCACCCTCTCTCCAGGCATTCCCATTTGAGTTCCCGAACCATTGCCGTGACACTTGTGCGTTGTTTGAATCTGTCAGTAACAAATCTGGCAGCCCACCCCTGAACTGCCTCGATATGTTCATTTTTATCCGACCTGGTACGGATCCCAAATACTTCAGCAGTACTGAAGAATAGGTCGCACTAGTGCCCTACATGTGGAGTCCTTTACAGATGAACCACACATTCCTAGAATTCTCCCAATAAACCGAAGCCGACCTTTCGCCTTCCCTGCCACAAACCTCAAATAGCCGTTCCACTTCATATCGCTTTGCAACGTTACCCTCATATATTTAAATGATCTGACTGTGACAAGCAGCACACTACTGTATCCCAACATTATGCGTGTTTCCTTCCTACTCATTCGCATTAACTTACGTTTTTCCATATTTAGAGCTAGCTATCATTCCTTATACCAACTATAAATTTTGTCTAATTCATATTCTATCCGGCTACAGTCACTCGACAGCGATACCTTATCGTACCCCACATCATCAGCAGATAACAATCGCAGATTTCTGCTAACCCTGTCCGCCAAATCTTTTATGTGTATACAGAATTACTGTGGTCCTATCACACTTCCCTGGAACACTCCTGAAGATACTCTTGTCTCTGATGAACACTCGCAGTCGATGACAACAAACTGGTTTCTATAACTTAAGAAGCCTTCGAGCCATTCACATATCTGTGAACCCATTCCATATACTCGTACCTCCTTTAACAGCCTGCAATGGGGCTCCGTGTGAAACGCTTTCCGGAAATCTAGAAATATTGACTCTGCCTGCAGTGCTTCATCCATAGTTCACAGTAAATCATGTGAGAAAAGGGCAGAGCTTCGTAAAGCGAGTAATACTTTCTGGAACCATGCTGATCTGTGTACGTAAGATTCTCGGTCTCAAGATAATTTGTCATATGTATATTTTTCACAGAACAAATCTTTCGCAGAAGACTTTGTGATCAAACGCATTATTAGTTAGCAAGTTATAGGAAACAATGAAATTATATAATTGCCTAGCACATGTTCAAAAATGTTCAAATGTGTGTGAAATCTTATGGGACTTAACTGCTAAGGTCATCAGTCCCTAAGCTTACACACTACTTAACCTAAATTATGCTAAGGACAAACACATACACTCATGCCCGAGGGAGGACTCGAACCTCCGCCGGGATCAGCCGCACAGTCCATGACTGTAGCACCCTAGACCGCTCGGCTAATCCAGCGCGGTGCCTAGCACATCTCACAGAACCTTATTGTTGGTGAGAAATTAATTGAAAATAAATTATTGAATGCGGATCTGGTGAATACCATCCACATATATACTTGACAAATGTTCACCATCCATCTGAGCGTAGAATCGTTTCTGGTTAAAACTGAGGGCTTCCTCTAGACTTCACCTAGGTTGGTTAGCTGACAGGAGTGATAGGCAGACGTGACTGTGTTTCTTGCAAACGCCTAACAAGGGGCACATCACGGAAGTTTCCCACACTTACAACATTTAAAGACCGCGACTGAGCAATTTCTTAAAATAGTACGACGCAGTTCTGCAAAATCTCAAAAAACTCGTCCTTGACAATTAGAAGATTTCCGGATGCTGTGAATTACAAAATGTTTCTACCAAGCGAAAAGAGTTGCTAGTAGATGAAAAAAATTGCATACATGAAAGTATATAAATACACTGCAATGAAAAATTTAAGGACAAGATAGATAGGTGAAGAAACATAGGTGGATATGAATGGAAGAGCGGGAGCATGTTACCAGTGGTGTCCCAGTCGTACACAGAGAGATGGACTTCACATGGCGCGAGGTCAGCGTGACTGAACCGCTGGCCCCGCAACACAAGACAGTTAAAGGACCGGGAAAAGACACTGTGTGCCAATCAGTGAGCACCAGCGTTGCAAAGTCGTGGCGTTCTTCATTTCAATGTGACCAGGAAACAACAACTGGATGAATTCACGCTGGGAAGAATGATCTGGACACGCGAAGAATGAGTATAGCCCAGGAATTTGGTACTGCTCACAGAATTGTTACAGGTGCGCTGGGAGCTTTCCGAGCGACAGGGACTGCTTCCCGAAGGAGAGCAGGTGTTTGACCACGGTCAACTACACCAGCACATGCCCACTACATTGTCCAAAAGGTAATAAGGGAGCCACTTCCAACTCCGGGTGCCACCGCAGCCGAAGGTAACAAAACTACAAAGCACGCAATCCCACGCTGCACGGTGACGCTGTGACAGCAGGTGAGTGATCACTTTGCTCTATGACCAGTACGCTGTGTTTCGTTGACACCGGCACATCGGCGACACCACCTGCGAGGGTGCCAAGAGCATACTGGCTTCACCAACAAGGGATGGGGTCGCGTACTCTTCTCGGATGAGAGCAGATTCAGTCCGAGTAGTGATTCTGTACGTACCGTCATACGGCGGAATGTGACAAACCGCAGTGCACCCTTGAACTTTGTCGAACATGACATTTTGGTGGCCTAGTTGTTACGGTGTGCGGAGGCATGCTATTGCATAGGCGTGCTGACTTCCAAGTCTTTGAACGGGGTTCACTCACTGTTCACCGTTATTGTGACACTGAAATCCTTCCCCACGTTCGTCTTTTCAGGGCTGAATTCGACGGTGACTTAATTTTTGTGGATGACTGTGCCTGACTGCGTAGTACAGCGCAGGAGGAGGACCTTTTGGAACGAGACGGTGTTCGGCGAATGGACTCGCCTGTCCGTTGGACCGATTTATATCACATCGAGCACTGCAAGTAGCAGTGGAGAGACGTATTTCAGTAGGTCCACGTGCACCAACGACCATCCAACAGTTGCAGTCGTGCTGGCGTAGGAGCATCCTACCGCAACAACTCCTTACCAACCTTGTGGGCAGCTGGGGATTACGTTACACAGCATTCACTGCTGTCCGTGGTGATCACACACGCTGTTAAGTACCTTGCCCCACGTTTTATAATGCCTGAAAGACCAACATAATTCGTGGAAACTTCAACGTTATTATTGTCTTTCAGTACAATGTTTTTTGTGGTCGTCTCATTCAATATTTCTTTTCGTTACTTTTTATACTATAATAGTTCTTTCTACGTATAGTCCAAGCTTCATCAAGCCGAAACTTCCAGGCAGATTAAATCTATCTGCTGGACCGAGACTCGAACTCGGGACCTTTACCTTTCACGGCAAGTGCTCTACCTACTGAGACACCTAAGCACGACTCACGACCCGTCCTCGCTCCTTAAATCTACTAATACCTCGTCTCCTTCCTTCTAAACTTCACAGAAGCTCTTCCGCGAAGCTGTGTTACTTGGCAGTCACACATCACGCGAAACTTACTTTTGTCCTTAAGTTCCGCTCACCAGTGTTCGTATGTTCATAGATTCGATTCTCGCTAGTAAAGACATTTTTGGTTTGTCTATTCATACTGCTGAAAATAATTATAATCTGATGAAATAATGCGAAACATCAAACAGAAAATAAAATAATTTTTTATTTCTGTGGATTGAAAAATGTTTGTGTTACACATATGTTTTTTTCCATTTAATAATGAGGTATTTAGAACATCTGCAATAAATTTAAATTTATCTGCAATTGCGTAGCGATTAAAAATACAAGTGCAGTGCTTTTATTCTACAGTTTCAATTCATTATTTGTTAATTAAAAATGAACTTCATAATATATGAATAAAATTAATAAAGAAAATTTGAAAATAATACTTACGCGATAGGCATTTGACTCCCATTGACTCTATTAAATATCCTGGATATGTTTGTGATTAATTATGATTACAGTGTTAAAATCTTCAAAGGCGACTCTTTCTAATGTTTTGGAGTGCAGCCTCGGACTGTTTTAGAAAACTGATGTCCGAACACTGAGGTTCATTTCTTGTAATTATGTACAAAATTTAAAAGGGAGCTGTCCATAAGTTCAGCTTTCTGGAGTATTAGCGAGTGGGCTGCTAGGTGCTCGGCTCCACAGAACGGTCAGAGCTGCTGTCAAAGGTCTATCAGCTGGCGAAGATCAACGCGGAAATCTCATGTGGATAGAATCTGCAGATTAGCAATGAGGGACGTTAGGCAGGTTTTCTCTCTTTTAATTTTGTTCCTCTTATGTCCCCTATGTTCTACATTTCCTTCCGTTTTAGCACTACTTGTCTGAAATAACATCTTATGATGGATTTCAGATTCTGCTCAGATTAGATAGTACGCTGACGTGCATTCAAATCTACATGAAGAAACAGATACAAACGTGTTGTCTGCTGGAATTAAAAGTCGATCTGGAAGCGTATTCTCTCAGGAGTTTCACGGGGTCTACAGTGGTTCTTCTTGTATCTCTCAGTGATATCTTGTCGATTCTGTAGCCCTCTCTATATCATTTTAATACTGACGTGTGCCAGACCAGAAGATCCCAATACTGCCATCGCCCTGACATGCATGAGCTGTTTTAAGTCTCAAACGCACTCTGCACCAGCGACTTAAACTGAAACCAAAAACGTCCTCTACAGTTTCCGTATCCTATCAAAAATTATTCAGCTCTGAGTTCCGCGAACTACACTGAAGGAAAATAACATCGTAGCACTAAGAAGGAGTTGTGCGACATGAACGAAGTCTCTAGGAGTGTTTCTGCATCTGAAAAAAGACCTCTATTCGAATTCAGCGCCAGTCGCGTAAGAACTGCACTAGTAGCGCCACTATGATGAGGCAAATCACATTTGCTTTAAACGATCGTAAGCGTTAGTTGCCTTTGACGTTAGACATTAGACGTGGTGAGTTGATGTTAGTCAAGAATGCCTTTAAGGCGACAAAGACGCCAGTATCAACACCTCACTGAGTTTGAACGAGGTCGTGTAACAGGGCTACGAGAAGCTTGATGCTCCTTCTGCGATCTGCAGAAAGCCGTGACAGGAATGTAGACACTGTTCATGGTTGCTGGCAGCTGTGATCACGTGAATGTTTGGTCACAAAAAGTCCGGGCTCCGATTCTTTTTTGTTTATATTCGTGTGTATTTATCTGTCTTTTTACTCATGAAAAAAGCCATATCAGATATTGGATGAAAACAAATGACAGAACCCAATTAACGTCTTCAAATTTGCATTTCCTGCTTCTCTTAAATATTCTGTAATTGAGACCATTATTCTCTTCCGTTACGCTAAAATTGTAATCATACAATATTTTTCCGTTGCAGTATTACGAAGAGTTTCCATTTCCTTCTGAAAGGATGGACATACCATGCATTCCAATTAATTCAGTGCGACACCAGTTTCTATGCATCTCTACTGTTATTATTCATTCATTACTTTCAGTTGTTTATATAACGCCATAATTTTGTATTCCTTGTCGATGATGTCCCTGGTTAAACGAGTTTTTTTCGACCACTCATCCATTTTAATTAATTTTTTGTGTCTGACTCTCTTGCCTCGTTGGGTTCTGTTATATTTACCTTTACAACCTGCAACTGTGTCATCAATCCCTCAGTTTTTGTTTTTATTACTTGAAATTTGCACCATACTAGCTTCGTGTATCCGACTCTGTTTGGTTTATAAATGACACTGTAAACGACTAGTATGCTTACTTCATGCCTTCTATACAGGGTGGTCCATTGATAGTGACCGGGCCAAATATCTCACGAAATAAGCATCAAACGAAAAAACTACAAAGAACGAAACTTGTCTAGCTTGAAGACGGAAACCAGATTGCGCTATGGTTGGCCCGCTAGATGGCGCTGCCACAAGTCAAACGGATATGAACTGCGTTTTTTAAAATAGGAACACCCATTTTTTATTACATATTCGTGTAGTACGTAAAGAAATATGAATGTTTTAGCTGGACCACTTTTTTCGCTTTGTGATAGATGGCGCTGTAATAGTCACAAACGCATAAGTACGTGGTATCACCTAACATTCCGCCAGTGCGGACGTTATTTGCTTCGTGATACATTACCCGTGTAAAAATGGACCGTTTACCAATTGCGGAAAAGGTCGATATCGTGTTGATGTATGGTAATTGTGATCAAAATGCCTAACGGGCGTGTGCTATGTATGCTGCTCGGTATCCTGGACGACATCATCCAAGTGTCAGGACCGTTCGCCGGATAGTTACGTTATTTAAGGATACAGGAAGTGTTCAGCCACATGTGAAACGTCAACCACGACCTGCAACAAATGATTATGCCCAAGTAGGTGTTTTAGTTGCTGCCGCGGCTAATCCGCACATCAGTAGAAGACAAATTGCGCGAGAATCGGGAATCTCGAAAAACGTCGGTGTTGAGAGGAATGTCGTTACACGTATTGCCAAATGCACTGAGGTTGACAGACATCATTTTGAGCATTTATTGCATTAATGTGGTATTTACAGGTAATCATGCTGTAACAGCATGCGTTCTCAGGAATGATAAGTTCACCAAGGTACATGCAACACATTGGAACAACCGAAATAAAATGTTCAGACGTACCTACGTTCTGTATTTTAATTTAAAAAACCTGTTTGTTAGCAACTGTTCCTCTAAAATTGTGAGCCACATGTTTGTGACTATTACAGCGCCATCTATCACAAAACGAAAAAAGTGGTCCAACTAAAACATTCATATTTATTTACGTATTACACGAATATCTAATAAAAAGTGGGGGTTCCTATTTAAAAAACCGCAGTGGATGTCCGTTTGACCTATGGCAGCACCATCTAGAGGGCCAACCATAGCGCCATCTGGTTTCCCCCTTTCAAGCTAGACTATTTTCGTCCTTCGTAATTTTTTCTTTTGACGCTTATTTCGTGAGATATCTGGCCCGGTCACGATCAATGGACCATCCTGTATATTGTTGATACTTCCTGTGTAGTGTAAAGATACACAAAAATGGTTCAAAAGGCTCTGGGCACTATGGGACTTAACATTTGTGGTCATCAGTCACTTAGATCTACTTAAACCTAACTAACCTAAGGATATCACACACATTCATGCCCGAGGAAGGATTCGAACCTGCGACCGTAGCGGTCACGCGGTTCCAGACTGAAGCGCCTAGAACCGCACGACCACACCGGCCGGCAAAGATACACAAAGACCAGACTATAGCGGAATAGGATAATCGATGTCCCGTGACTGACTGGTAATATTCTTTGATGGTCATCTCCCATGACAAAACCTACCTCTAACCAGTGGCACATTTTTTTCAAGTAGTACCGCTCCGCTGATCACGCCGAAATTTTCAGGATGCGATATGAATTTTATACTCAGCACTATGTTCACGTCATCGGTCTCCAACTTGTATCTATCATTATTAGCTAAATCATACATTCTACAGCAGTCGACCACATGACTTTCACTGAAACAAGTGCCATTGAACTTCACTATTGACAACTTTCAAATGACGCTTCGGACATTGAATCTTCTGAATACGATAGTAGAGCAAGTGAAGAAGTTTTATTGGCCGTATAATTAATTTTTACTGTCGATGTAAGACACGTATCATTGCGAAACATTGCGCACAAAAGTAATTAAAAACGTGAAGTACTCACACGACATAGTGGAATGTCAGCGTAATTTCGCACCCTTACACATCATCGCCAGGTACGTAAATGTATAGAGTTGCAATCGTTGAGACAAGCAGGATGGCCACCATAGTACATTAGTGTTGTTTTTATTTCGTGTAGCTGCCTGGCATGGCATGGTAGGGTATACGCGGGGCGTGAAAAGTGGCAAGTGTTGAGTGATAACTGTGAATAACATAGAGATGCAGCGTACGCGTATGAGAGAAAATTATCAGCACCTGATAGAATTAGAAAAGGCTTTAACTGTGGGTCTCCATTTGCTCGGCACGTCGAATCGAGCAACATTCAGGTTTATTGTGCATTTCGGTGTGACAGTGGCTCGTTGTTGGACTGCATGGGCACGTGAAGGCGGGCATACCCGCAATCAAGGTCGGTCGATTATGTTTGACCCCCACAAGGGAGGATCACCGTATTGTGCACCAAGCATGTTGTAATCCTTTTACATCTGCGCCTTTCATACGGTAACAAGTAACGGAGGACCAGCAAAGTTCTGTAGCATCCCACTCCACTGATCGGGTACAAGCAACAGCTGGACTAGGGAAATGTCGTCCGTAGGGTGCCTTTAACACCACAACACAAACGTTGCGTTTAGTGTGGTGTCTTGTTCGGGAAGCGTGGAGAGCTGGTGAATGGCATCGCACTGTATCGAGCGATGAATCGATTTTATGTGCTACCGGGTAACTTCATCGCCGGCGCGTATGGTGGCGACATGGGAAGAGGTCAACGTCACCCTATGTTTCGGAGAGACACAACGGTATTACTTCTGGCGTCATGGGAAGCCATCGACTATGACTTCCGCTAATGAAATATGTGTGTAAAATACGATAATATGAACCACCAAATATCTTACAAACTTCTTTCATTCATGTGGATAAGAATTCCTCCGAATGATGTAACATTATAAACATGTGATTATTGTTCAAAAAGATTTCGGGCTTGCAGCAGATCGTCGTGAAGTTCATTGCACGATATTTCGGCTGGACAACTGCCCGCCATCTTCAGGTGAGCCGAACGAGGACTGACGAAGACGTTCTCCGCTCCAGCTTATATAGTGCGCTGATAGCACTGCCGCGTATGCGTTGCAATTGCAGAGACAGAAGGGCCACACCGCCCAGCGGCAGCGCCCTAGCTGGTGGAACTGCAGTCCCTACTCAGCTGCCGTCAATATTGTCGCTGGCCGCAGCTATCGAAATCTTCTAGCGTCTTCGTCTCGAGCAAATTTCGGAGATGACGGGATTCCATGGGTTATTCAATTGGTAACCACTGTCACGGTTCATTAGATTTCCCGCAATGCGTATTTCAACCGATTCTTTGATAATGGAGTCCCAAAAAGTTGTTGCGGTGGCCAAAATCGAAGTTTTGTCGTACTACATTGAATGCCCGTTAGAAATACAATGTTCTGCAACTGCAGACTTACTGGGTTGCAGTAGGCGAGTGCAACGTCGATGTTCTGTACAACGCTCTTCCACTGTACGCGTCGTCTGTGCTATATAGGCCATACCACATTGACACGGTATTTTGTAAATTCCCGCCTTCCGCAGTAACAAATCGTCCTTCACCGGTCTCAGAAAATGCGAAATCTTAGAAGGCGGACGAAAAACCACTTTCACATTAAAATGATTAAGAATCCTTGCTATCTTGAAGGAGATATTTCCGACAAAGCGAAGAAAAGCTAGGGACTTGGCTAGCGCGTATTCCTCTTTATCCACTTCCCGGTTCCTGGCTCTAGTTGAGAAGGCCCTGTTAATTTGCCGGGTCGAGTACCTATTGTCTCTGAACACCTTTGAACACCTTGCCAGTTCCTTAGGCAAATTCTCTGCATCCGACACTGTGTGCGCTCTGTGTACAAAGGTTTTAAGTACACTCATGGTCTGGGATGGGTAGTACAATCAGCGCACTATATAAGCTGGAGCGGAAAACGTCTTCGTCAGTCCTCGTTCGGCTCACCTGATGAAGGCTGGCAGTTTTCCAGCCGAAATATCGTGCAATGAAGTTTACGACGACCGGCTGCAAGCCCAAAATCTTTTTGAACAGTTGATTCGCCTGGAAAATTTCAAATGTTACATGTGAATATTGTAATTTTTATGTAGCCTAGCGTAAATGTATCTAAAATGTATGTATCTGAAAACGTTAACGAGAATTTACACATCCACCTTAGCAGCATCAACAATTGCTATAAGTGAGGTGCTGACGTGGAACGCTCCGAAACTCTTAAACGCGTGCTACTGCAGTACAAAGAAAGACTTTGACATTTGGTAACATCTAGTGGTTAGAATAACATATATTTAGTGTAGTCGTTTGTTAGAACCAGAACTGTGAAATATAATCAGTCTGAATGTGGTCTAAATATTGAGAAAAGACTGTCCACAGCTGATCAGTGGTAACAGTGATAGTTTTATAAAGTGAAAAATCCGTGCATAAAACATTGTGAAGTGTGGCCAGGCAGTAACGTGGTTTTGTTTCAGTGGAAGTCGACAAGATGAGAGGGCAGAGCATTCGTGCCGCCTCTTTCTGCTCTCAAAATAATATTTACCAAAATCTAATGGAAGTATTCCCACGTGCGTCAAGAGGAAATTATATGCTCTTGCTGCTACATCAAAAGGAATATGGGCTAAACAGTACGAGATCATCATTTTCTGGAGACACGTAACAAATCGTCGTTATAAATTGAACACTACTGCAAGTCATACGTCAAAATATCACAATCACGAATAAGACAAGATCTACTTTACTTTAGTGTTAGGGTGGACTATGGGTGAAACACGTGTAACACTGACGACAATATAATAGAAAGAGAAGAGGAAGTAGGTGAAGAAGAGAATGGAGATTTGATACTGCTGAAAAAAGTTGACAGTGCACTTAAAAAGCTGAGCAGAAACAAGTCCCTGGAATAGACGATGTTTTCTCAGAATTATTGAGACCCTTGGGAGAGCCATCCGTGACAAAATTATTCCACCTATATGTAAAATGTATGAGACAGGCGAAATACCCTCCAACTTCAAGAAGAGGGCAATAATTCCATTTCCAGAAAAGGCAGAGGCTGACAAGAGTGAATACTATAGAACTATCAATTCAATACGTCATGATTGGAAAACTTAACACAAATTATTTACAGAAGAATAGTAAAACTGGTGGAATCCGACCTCCAGTAGATCAGTTTCGGTTCCAGAGAAGAGGCAATACTGTCCCTACGACGTCCCCTAGAAAATAGTTTAAAGAACGGCACTCCTACATTTTAGCAGTGGCAGATGTAGTGAAAATTATTAACTATGTTGACTGGAATACAGTCTGTGGAATTTTGAAATTAACTGGGTTAAAATACAGGGATCGAAATGTTATTTACGACCTGTACAGAAACGAGATTGCAGTTATGAGTCCAAGGACATGAAAGGAAAGCAGTTGTTCAGAAAGGAGTGGGACTGGGTTATAGCCTACCCTAGATAACATTTTATCTGTACATTGAGCAAGCTGTGAAGGAAAACAAGGAGAAATGCAGAAAAGATTTGAAATGCTGGGAGAGGAACTAAGACTTTAAGGTTAGCCGGTAGCATTGTAATTCTGCCAGGGACAGCAAAGGACTTGGAAGAGCGGCTGAAACGAATGATTAGTGTCTTCAAAAAAATTGTAAGATTAACATCAATGAAAGTAAAACATTGGTAATGATATGTTCTCCAATTAAATCACACCAATTTGAGGAAATTAGACAAATGAGAAACCCAAAGTTGCTGTGGAGTTGGAGTTATCTAATAATGTTGCATTAACGCTTATTCCTTTGCCAATTAAAACACCTGATGAGGACTGAGGTAGAAAGGATATAAAAAGCAGACTGACACCAGCAACAACCGAATTTTGAAAAAGCGAAATTTCGTAACTTCTTAAATCAATTTAAATGATACGAAGTTTTCGCTGAAAGTATTTATCTGGAGTGTAGGCTTCTATAAAAGCTGAGCTGTTCTTATAACAATAGGATGTAAGCTTTTGAAATGACGTGCGATAGAAGAATGCTGAAATAGGAGTGCGAGATCGAAAAAAAAAAAAAAGAATGAGAAGGCTCTGAATCGAATAGGAAGAAAAAAGAAATTTGTGGCATGACTTTAATAGCAGAAGGACCAGTCGATAGGATACGTTCTGAGAATAGTTTGGTAATGGAAGAGTGTGTCCGACCCCCGGTCGCTGACTGGTCAGCGCAACAGAATATCAATCCTAAGGGCCCGGATTCGCTTCCCGGCTGGGTCGGAGATTTTCTCCGCTCAGGGACTGGGTGTTGTGTTGCCCTAATCATCTTCGTTTCATCCCCATCGACGCGCAAGTCGCCGAAGTGGCGTCAAATCGAAAGACTTGACCCGGCGAACGGTCTACCCTACGGGAGGCCTTAGTTGCACGACATTTATTTAATGGAAGTTTGTGTGTGTGGGGGGAGAGGAATAACAATTGAACAAAAATTTTAGAGCGACACTAAGGCTTGAATGAAATATGCCGGTTAACAGTGATGTAGACTTCTGTAGTTATGCAGAGGTGAAAAAGCTAGACAGAGCGGACTGGGATTGAGAAGTGCATCAAACCAGTCTTTTGACTGAAAGCCACAACAGCAACCAACTACGTACAGATAATACTGAAACATTAAGGTTATTGCAAGATTTTGATGTATGGATGTTTTTTAATTTGTGAACACAATGAATAAAGCAGAACAATAGACGAAAAATAATATAGGATCCCTAGATCAATACTCTAAAAGCTGCGGTAGGGCTGTTGTATCGTCGATGCATGCAAGCCACCCACAGCGGGAAGGTCCATGGTCCGTGGAGGTGATCTAATTATGCGCCATTAACATGTATTCTTTTTCATTTTCTCCAGTGCAGAATGTCAAAATTCCCTTGGGACTCTTGAGAATAATATTAGGGAAATGGAACTTATAAAGGTTGCTCTCTCGATTTTAGTTTTCCACCATTATGGTGAAGTTTAATTGAAACTGTAAATTCGTCTACGTCTTTGAGAACATAAATCAGTGTCGTTTTTCTCAGGGGCTATTAATGCAGCAGTTTATATATGTACAACCAATGAAATGGAAGCAATGGCAAAATTCTCGAATAAATATTAACAGTACGAGTTGCGGATTCGTGGCTGACTGCCGCCAATTAAGGCTCCTTTGTCGCAGACAGTTGCGTTCACAGAGCCTTTGCGAATATATATCACTGTCAGAACACCAATCCTCTTTCAGCAGGGCATAATAAATCACACTTAAAGTGTCTTTCGTTACAATATACTTTTTCACTCCTGCCACAACGACCACAAGTTTCGTGCAATTAGCGAATTGCTTCTGATCGGTAAAAGACAAATGGTGTATGAACAAATAAAGCAGTCTGTACCACAGAACAGAGCAGCTAGTCAGTTTCAGACGCTGTGTACGATGTCTACCAGCCATTAAGGCATGCGGAATAAATGTGGAAATACGTGTAACGGACGGATACGCGTTACAAAGAACTTAGAGACGTCGCCCTCCGGAGGGACGGCGTGAAGATTACTAAGCCACTACGTTTGAAAATACCAATTTACAAAAATAAATTAACAGTCATTCAGTAATGTTCTGTAGCTTATCTTTTGTGGCAGTGCAGCTAAGTTCAAAAATAATTTATTCTTGAGTAATAAACAATAAGAATATTAACGAAAATTAACTAAATACATTACAGAAGCCTCTTCACGGACTTTGGGATTCGTACGCTTAGGTGCCAATACTTTAACTGTCTAATGACGTTTGTTGTTACTAATAAGAGTTCATTTAGGATGAGACGTGAAAGTCACAACAGCAATACTGGAAGCCAAAATATCTGCAGAGATATTGTGCAACCGCATCGAGCCTTCAAAAGCGTGTTATACATGCTGATTCAAAAGTCTTTAGGAGGTTTCCGGTAGACATCTTGTAGTAAATTGGAAATTGCCACACAATCAGAATGAAAGAAAAAAGAGTACGTAACTATCCCCGCACACACATATATGCGCACACGCAAACACACAGAACCGTTAAAAGTATTTTAACTCAGTTTTTACCGTGGAGAATTCGGAGAAAGTCTTCACTAAAGAACACATAATCTCTTTTCATAGCTATATTAATTGTAGAGATATCGATATCAACTTCTCTTTTTCAAACAAAAGTTAGAAATTTCTGCTGCCCGTCAAGTAGCTCTAAACGAAACGAACTCGACAGTGTTCACCTTTGAAAATTCGATTACTAGTTTCGGAGTAATTAATTACAACACTGAAGTTATCTATCTTGAATATGACACCGACTGCTGCCTTACGCGGCATTTCTGATCTTAGCGTTCTCGCTTCCCACGCCCGGGTTCCCGGGTTCGATTCCCGGCGGGGTCAGGGATTTTCTCTGCCTCGTGATGACTGGGTGTTGTGTGATGTCCTTAGGTTAGTTAGGTTTAAGTAGTTCTAAGTTCTAGGGGACTGATGACCATAGATGTTAAGTCCCATAGTGCACAGAGCCATTTGAACCATTCTCATACCCAAATAAGGAAACACGTCACACCAGAAAAGGAAATAACACACTGCCGCACCTTAGCGATGTCGGTATATAAAAAAGGGCACAGGACAGATGTAGATTTCATGCCGTCTGTGTCGTACCCGTGTGTCGAGTGCTGGTTTGTTTCCAAATAAATGTCATTCACAAAGAAACCTAATATCCTTCGTCTTTAACGAGAATGTAGAAGTAGTGCAAAGAGAAGACGGGAGTTGTACGCACGAAGGTATCCCGACTGACGATCTACAACGAAAATGACAGTTTAGTGAATTTGCTAAAAAAATGTTGCCGGAAGGGCACTAGAATACTATGCACAGGGTAATGACCAACCTCGCGACGAGCAGAGCGATCGAAGAGATGCTCTGGTAGCTGTTACTCGCAATCCACGGTTTATCTCTTATCAAATGAAGTTGTCTCTACATATCGTGCAAAACTGAAAGTCATAAATACGCAAATAGGGCCACTGAGAAGTCGTCCTGACTGAGGTAGATTGAACATCGGAGGCAGTGGATTACTGAAGTTTGGTATAGACTATGGGAGACTAGGTGACATTAAAGAATCCTTAGAGCATAAGAGATACCCGAAAAATTTATTACTGATGTGATACCGGATCTCCCAGGTTAAGTACCAATAGAAATACGTGCATATGCATGGTACCTACCCCTAGGGTGTCCTGTCACCCGTTCGAAACTCCTTTGTGGCTAGGAAAGCTTTCACCCAATTCTTTCGTGGTCGCTGAATACTACGTGGAGGCGTAATCAGTTGGCCTGTATATTCGCTTGATGTGACGCCCCTGCAGGAGGGCTCCTCTTTTATTTTATTTTTCGGCTCGGGTAAACTCAAAATCAAGTCTACGAACAACTTTCGGATATCCAAGACTGTTTTAAACATCGCATTGCAGCAGCATGTAAAACAATATCTTAGGAATCTCTCAGACCGCCCAGGAAGTCACTGTAGCAACGGCTTCAAGCGTGTACTGCAGTAGACTGTGTACGCTTCGAACACTTGATGACATCAATGGAGTTTTAAGAAAGTGTTTTGTGACCACTTTCTTTTGGGATTTCCTGTATGTTGTCAATACGGATGTAACTTCGCAGTATAAGTGTTTGAGGGTGTATACTGACACGAAACCCATGATTTGAAGTTACTATTTAATGATATTTATACCTCAATTCCATGTTTTACAAACTTATTCCATTTTTGACGTCCATCTATCTTTCAAGTCTCTGTCGAACACAAGAGCAGAATTGCTACAGCAGTTAAGTGGTGAATCACCCTTAGCTACCATGTTCTTTGTCTTCCAGTTGGTGTGTCGTTACTATCACATGTAGCCAACTGCAATTAGCACCAATTTTCTGATAAATAATTCTCCGCTACTCAGATTTTGTAAGTATTCTCTTTGCTGCGTCTCGCAGAAACACCGTCCAGCCTGACGTGATATTTCCGTAGAACTGCATGAATTACCCCATAAGACACCAATATGTTTTGTACTCGAAACGGTAAACAAAATTACGATTATTTTAATTTATCCAAAACTACTAACTGGATTCTGTGTGATGAAACACAAATGAATGTGTCTCTTTCAGAAGTGCCATCTAGCATCGTAAATTATTTCACTTGTGGTTAAAAAGCTTAAAAAGTTTACACCGACATCTGTGTACTTCTACTTAATCTAGCTACGAAAAGAGACTACGCGTTGTTTGGAGAGGACTGTCTGACGATTCACCTCGGTGAAAATAAAGTTACGACGTCGTTAACGGTTCCAGAAATGTGTGAGGAGAACAGCTTGGCTTGATCATCAGACCATAAATTATTGTTAGTATATTTCACAGAGGTAGCCTGCAGTCTGTGGCCTCACAGCCAGTCTTAAAGAATTTTCAGCCAATATCAAGAGAAATAATTATTAAATGACAGCGTCTAGTAGGCTTGAATGAAATAATACTTAGTTTTATTCTGACAAGCATGTATGTAATGGATTGGTGCATGGAATATAACTATTAGCGAAATAAAAATATACAGAAAGGTAATAAAATACCGGTACTATATAAGACATGTACTAAGGTGAAAATATCTCTTGCTGTTGCTCTTGGGTTTTGGCAGCTCTTGCTCTTGTGCTCTTGCTCTCTTGCTATCTTATTCGCTCTTGTTGTCTTACTAAAGCTATTCTCTCAGTTGTCGTTAACGATTCGAGATTTGTCACTTTATTGTATCAATTCATGTGAGCGTCGTAAGAGCTATTTCTCATTTAAAAAGTCTAAAAATCTATTTTCTTCGTATAGATTACGTTATTTTAACATCCTTTGAGTGAAAAGTATAGTAAAAGCACTGCAGTGAAGGAAATTAAATACTCAAATACGGAGACTTTCGGTTGGTTCGTGATCTTTTCACGCGCAGTTTGGTGCGTGATTACCATTTAATTGTTACACTCTTTAGAGCCTGCAATCATATCCATTTCTCGAAGTCGGATGATTTTTGTGGATAAGTTTTCGAGGGGAAAATAATATCTTTGTTCGCGGTCAAATAAGTAACCTGCCAAACAACAGACTGTAGCTAATTTCAGAAGTCTAGATAAGAAAGTGATAAGTATTCTTTTTTATCGTGCAAGTTAATTACGATAAATCAAAAAGAAACATAATTTCATTCTTTGGGCAAGTTCTTCTTATAACATTGCCTCCAGAGGTAAGACTTTCAATAAAGATTTTACGCAACATGAACTCAGCCTATTATTAGACTTGATAGTTAAATTCAAGTTTTACTTCAAACTAGAGGCGGTACCGTTATAAGGGGCTTCTTCCACTTGCTAATTCCGCATAAATTGAGTCGTTACGAACCCCTGAAGTTTCTCCTTCAAGATGGGATTTAAGAAACTCGCTGTACTGGACAGAGAAACGTTAAAAATCATACAGACCGACTCCGAAATGTAGAATCTCTATCAAGAACAGACAGAGGAAGCCTTTCCGAAAACTTAGCAGAAAATGAAACGGGTTTGTGGGACATTAGCAAGTTTTATAGGATTTGAAACACTAGAAAGAGCAGGAGAGGTCAGAGAGAGAGAGATCAGATATGTGCAACACAATTTATTGGGCGCTCTTGATGTAGTTACAGAAAAGGGAAAATTTGAAGGACACAACGAAACTATTCGGCAGGCTGTACGACGTACATAAAACAGATATGGAATGATTAATGTACAAGATGTGGTACATTGCAGTTGACAGTTTTGGAGTTCATCGCGAATGATGGGCTCTATGAAATTAATGCGATATCACTGAGGAGCGTGTGATTTGTTTCTTCTGGGATAAGCGCTCTATTTAGCTCTTCATCCGATATTTTACATAGTGTCTGCTGAGCTGAAAATACGAGCAAGTGCAATAGCGCAGCTCGCTGTGAGGGAACTTGTTACAACGTCGCACAGCTAACGTTATCAGTGCCGAAGTTTCCGCTTAATGCAGCCCCTTCTTACGGGAGAGTCGCGTTAACGGGGACAAGGAGAAGCTGCAGTAACAGCGATACCAGTCCGCGCAGTAACGGCAGTAACTTACAAGATGGACTGCAGGCGCCGCCGTCTGCAGCAGCTGCGGGCAACTTGCAAACCGTGTTGTAATTACAAATTAGTGCCTCACTGCAAACTACTTACTCGGTCGCTTATTAGCTACAAGCGACAACAATGTTACGGAGCATCGGGAGAAGTCTGCATCTCCCCGTCAGTAGTTATGCATGCGACAGTCTACAGAAGACATGGAAATGGAGAATATTACACCAGGTAACAGCAGTCTTATGTTTCTAAGATTTTGTTGAAATGTCCTTTGCATAAAGCGTATTAAATGATTAAACTTTCGTTCCAATAGGAACTGATGTTCATATATATCAGTACGATATAGACCTCCACAGGTATGAACACATTTTTTTACTCGCTGTGACATAAAAGGGAACTACAACATTACGTCATCTTGAGGAATTTCTCCCACTTCCTGAAGCAATATACGCCCTGAAAGTAGATTAATATTGCTGGCTCTATCTCTCTATAACATACACTATTGGCAATTAAAATTGCTACACCACGAAGATGACGTGCTACAGATGCGAAATTTAACCGACAGGAAGAAGATGCTGTGATATGCAAATGATTAGCTTTTCAGAGCATTCACACAAGGTTGGCGCCGGTGACGACACCTACAACGTGCTGACATAAGGAAAGTTTCCAACCCATTTCTCATACACAAACAGCAGCTGACCGGCGTTGCCTGATGAAACGTTGTTGTGATGCTTCGTGTAAGGAGGAGAAATGCGTACCATCACGCTTCAGACATTGACAAAGGTCGGATAATAGACTATCGCGATTGCGGTTTATCGTATCGCGACATTGCTGCTCGCGTGGGTCGAGATCGAATGACTGTTAGCAGAATATTCAATCGGTGGGTTCAGCAGGGTAATACGGAACGCCGTGCTTGATCCCAACGGACTCGTATCACTAGCAGTATAGATGACAGGCATCTTATACGCATGGCTGTAACGGATCGTGGAGTCACGTGTCGATCCCTGAGTCAACAGATGGGGACGTTTGCAAGACAACGACCATCTGCACGAACAGTTCGACGTCGTTTGTACCAGCATGGACTTTCAGCACAGAGACCATGGCTCCCGTTTCCCTTGACGCTGCATCATAGACAGGAGCGCCTGCGATGGTGTACTCAACGACGAACCTGGCGGCACGAATGGCAAAACGTCATGAATCCAGGTTCTGTTTGCAGCATCATGATGGTCACATCCGTGTTTGGCGACATCGCGGTGAACGCACATTCGAAGCGTGAATTAGTCTTCGGCATACTGGCGTATCACCCGGCGTGATGGAATGGGATGCCATTATTTTCGCGTCTCGTTCACCTCTTGTTCGCATTGACGGAACTTTGGACATTACATTTCAGATGTGTTACGACCCGTGGCTCTACCCTTAATTCGATCCCTGCGAAACCCTACATTTCAGCAGGAAAATGCACGACCGCATGTTGCAGGTCCTGTACGGGCCTTTATGGATACAGAAAATGTTCGACTGCTGCCCTGGCCAGGACATTCTCCAGATCTCACACCAATGGATACGTCTGGTCAATGGTGGCCGAGCAACTGGCTCGTCACGATACGCCAGTCACTCTTGATGAACTGTGGTATTGTGTTGAAGCTGCATGGGCAGCTGTACCTGTACACGCCATCCAAGTTCTGTTTGACTCAATGCCCAGGCGTATCAAGGCCGTTATTACGGCAAGAGGTGGTTGTTCTGGGTACTGATTTCTCAGAATCTATGCACCCAAATTGCGTGAAAATGTAATCACATGCGAGTTCTACTATAATACATTTGCCTAATGAATACCAGTTTATCATCTGCATTTCTTCTTGGTGTAGCAATTTTAATGGCCAGTAGTGTATAAGGACATAGATCAGTCCAGTACAGGATCTGGGCATTCCTCAAGCCGTTTGCGGTGTGAACTACAGTATGGATATCTGCACAAGACTACTACAAAACGCTATTTGGTATCCGATACTTTATTGTTAGTTCCTTAATTCCGATACTTTACTAGCTGCTACTAGCTAACAGCTAGTAAAACCGCCACCGCCCCCCACCCCCCTCCCCACCCAAAAAAAATCGGCTTTATCCCCCCCCCCCCCCTCTCTCTCACTCATACGCACACACACGGTGTAAACATTATAAACAGAAGTTAGTAACGAACATATACTCTTCGTTAGGGCGGCAACACATAGGTAAGCATACCAAAGATGATGAAACACGTAATGGAGTCGCAATATTTACGCTGTGAAAAGAAGTGTACGACAAAATAGTGGTATCAAGTGACAGAAGAACGATAGGCAACCATAGCTCCATGAACAGTTCTGTAACATCCTTAGAAAAATAAGGGAGTTTAATTAATGACAACTATAGAAGATTTTCAAGAACGCTTTTAATATTGAATGGTGACGAGTTTAAAATTAACCTAATGCCAGCTCTAAAATCAACATATTTCTTAAAGAGTTTCTACCGATTTTTGAAAGCAGTTTTCCTTAAAAGGTAGTCAAATGTAATAATGGGAAGTCGTTAAGGAATCCTTGGATCACTATAGGTATCAGAGCCTTTTGGCACTGAGAAAAGGATTTGTACAAAATAGCCAGTACTAGAAGTGGTCAAGAAATACATTCGTACTTTAAACAGTGCTGCAACGTATTAAGAAAATTGTGAATATAATCCACGAGTTGACACATCTTATCTGCATTTCCAAAATCGCACAACAATGTAGGAGTGCTATTTGAAAAGTACGGAAAGAATGGCCGCGAAATGGGTATCACAATGAGAATCCAATGAAGCTTTGCACAGATGTATTATGTATTGGGCATCATCCATAGTATTCCGGTAGGTAGAGTCACGTCGCTCTCCTCATATCTGAGCGCACAGTGAGCGCATGTAGATGCCTAGCATGGGTGCCAAGTATGCGTGCCTGCCGGGAGATTTCGCCTGACTGCATGCAACACCACATAACTCAGCTGTCATGAAGATCCTTCTTCAAGACAGTTCTTGGCGGCATACAGCAGATGCAATGAGGACGCTCTTGCAGCATTTTTGATGGAAGGTTTTTGATCAGCCACTGTCCCTACTCAAACGAAGACAACACTTTGGCACGGACAACGAACTGTACTCCAGCGTAGAAAACTGTCGGAAAGCCAGGAGGCTGACATCTATGACGAGGGTATTGTAAAGTTGGTACAATGCTACGACAGGTATCGGAGTTGTGACTATGCAGAGAAGTGTATGTTAGTTGTAGCTAACAGTCCACTGTGGTTTCCATTTCGCGACCGATCGTTCCTTACTTTCGAATAGCCCTCATAAAATCAGTACGAAATAGTGCTAACAGAGAGACCGGGAAAGACACCCTAGAAGATGACGTTCTTTCCTTTGAGTGAAGGGGACCTTTGTAAAAGATAGTTTATGGGTAACTTATACTCTTAATGACTACGTTTTGAAAAATAGGCAAGGAAATTAGTGGAAACAGTTCAGAAGAGGAAGTAAAACAGTAGACCGAAGAATCCATGTAGAGGATATGCATGAAATAAAACTTGATCTCCCGTCCCAATATGTAATACGAAAGCTCGTCACGACTCTGAAAAGTAAAAGTTCATCCAGGGCCTCCAAGAAGCCAATAAATAGTTGTGGCTCTACAACAGGAAATGTTCTTCAGTCAGTTATATGAAGCTTCAATAATTCACTGTGCTTTTCCCAGACAGATTCAGGTATGCTGTTGTAAGGCCTCTCTATAATAATGGTGGTTAACTACATTCCTGCGTCACTCCTTACATCACTTTGTAAAATGTCACTCACCTGTTTAGTAATGAGATACTTGGCCAGTCACAGTTTCGTTTTATACATCTGCAGGGCACGTAGTAAAGTCTGTAAATAACAACACATCACCAGTCTGGATATTCCGTGAATCATCGAAGGCATATTAATGAGTCAATCGTAATATTGCATTAGAGAAACTACGTTTTGTTGGGATATATAGTTCAGCACATACCTGGTTTGTTTTCATTGAAAAAACAGGACACAGAAATAGCAAAGTTCTTGGGTGCACGTATTGATGAAAACTTAAACTGCAAAAACAGCTATGTCGACAAGCTAAAACATTTAGGTTCACCAACTTTCGGAATAAGGAAGTTAGTAAATGTACACATTTTGCACGCTTTCATTCACGTATGGGGCAGGCAAACGGGCTACATTATAAACAGGTAGAAAGTATTCATTGTACAAAAGGAAGTGTTTAGGATTATGTGTTGGGTCCACACACACATGTTGGAGGCACCTCTTAAAGCAGCTGTGAATATTAACCACAAAACCACACCACATTTATTCGAATTAAATTTTAAAATTTCCTACAATCCATTTGCGTTTGAGAGGAACAAGATATTCGCATGTGTAACACTACAAAACGAAAGGAACGAAGAAAGAAGATAATTTAACCTCCTGTCGACAATGAGGTATTGAGAGACGGCTCGCGAAGCTCGAATTAGTGATGGGTGGGGAAGGATATCGAATGTGCTCTTTCAGAGGAACCATCCCGGCACTTTCCTTATGCGATTTACGGGAATCACAGAAAGACTAAATCTTGATGGCCGAATCGAGGATTTGAACCGTCGTCATCCAAAATGCGAGTCCAGTATCCACCTCGATCGATACCAGAAGACAGGACATACGCACTAAGCAGACACAAACAGTTTGGCTGCTAAATAACGGCATAATATAAATAAAATGATGATCTACGGAAATAGTTGAATGTAAGTGCAATTTCTTCCTAGTGAAAATACATGCATTAAAAGTTTACAGCGTTAACCACAATTCTATTTCACTGACCTAAGGCACAATATTTTTCCTATAACAATGCACGTTCCGCAAATGCAGCCGACTAGAGTCGAAACACGAAGTGTTGGTTTCTTTTGAGCGCGCTCCAATGCAGGTCGGAAACGTACCTTTCGGAAGGTTTTGGAAGTATAATACGCCACATGATTTCTTATGTAACACACTTTTGTGATGTTTTTGTTTAATGCGAAGAGTTGGGCTGCAAACTACCGGCTGAGGTCGTTCTATGCATACGAGCCTTATAATGAGCTACATTAACTTTCACTCTCTCAGTGAAGTTCGAATTATACTAGGCTTCTCTGAAAATTCGGTGGTGCCTAATAAATTCTTTAAACTCTGAATTGAAATAAAAAATGCGTAAATCATCAGTAGGTGTGAACTTTCATTGGATGTACTTAATGCGTTTTCTGGAATATATCTGATCGCGGTTTTGAGGAAAGAATACTAAGAGAAAAATAAACTCATATATCCTGGTAGTAAAATGCTAAAATACAAGTGTTTACGGTCTAGTGGATGAAAGTTAAATAGCAAACATATGAAAACTGATGCTCCCTTATTCACCTTTTTCTAGAGAGAAACGGACGGGTTTTTGTACGGGTTAAGAGTGCGCTATGTAACTACGAAAATAATGTCACTCACAGGCAGCGTATCATCAGTTTCTACATTTAATGGTAGAACATTTTCGTGGCACAAAGCGTTGACGTTAAACGTACAGCGTGAAAGTGTTCATTTAGTGCTGCGTTGTGAAACAGGCATCTGCATTCCGTTGGCAGCTGCTGTATGAAACGCAAAGAGAAGGGACGTCATTTTTGTAATTAAATTCAGCGCCTTTCTTCCACTAAGCTTTTAGAAGTTCCACCACTTTTCAAAGGGACTAAAATGTCCTTTAGTAGTCCAGAGATTTTGGAGGAGTAAAGAATCCGGTTCATAACTGACAACTTTAACTTGTCTAGAGACACTCGCAGCTTTTCTTAGTGAAGTCTTCAGTGTTTCAACTACGAAATACAGTTCTCCATTGCTTCCTACTTTGTGATAATCTTTTTTATATCTATTTAACTGCTACACTTAACAACCTGTATACTCTGTTACATGTAACCTAGTCATTGTCTGTCCCTGCCATTCTTCCGCTCCGTTGCTCATAACAGCAAGCTAACTGTCCGTGTGAGTTGTAGCTCGTGCGCCACTAACGTGACACTTCTGGTAAATTTCATCCAAAGACGTCATTTTTCGATAACTGTTTTTAATAACTACTCAATTTCATTTTATGATCAGTAAAGTGACACTACAAAATTTTTAACTGTTGAATGTCTTTTGATATTGGTGAATTCGTTTGTCACTGCGTGTTCGCATACTTCAAACGTTTGCGAGTGCATATGTACAAGCAGAGGTGTGTACCACCTGTGATTCAAATACACACACTCTTTCTCTCTTTAGTGTTCAACCCTCAGGCTGGTCTGCAGCACTACGCCATTCCCATGTTTAGTCTGCTTTCCTCTTCATTCCCATGTTTGCAGTGCATCCGACATCATTGATAATCTGTTCCACGTATGATATTCTTGGTCGTCCTCTGGGATTCTTTGCCTCAATAACTCCTCCTGCTGCAGTTCCAATGGCGTTATTCTGTCTCAAGATGTGTCCTACTGGTTCGTTTCTTCTTGTGTGGATACGCCTCCACAGATGTCTTGTTTCCCGTACTCTTCGCGGCATCTCTTCAGTTGTAACTCTTTCTTTCCGGTTTATCATGGTCATTCTCCTGCAGCACCAAATCTCCACGGCTTCTAGCCGTCTTCTCTCTTGTTTTACTTTTGTATACTAACTGATCAAAAGTATCCGAACACCTATTAGTGGATATTAACATGACATGTGTCCACTCTTGGCCATTATGTCCGCGTGGCACCCTTTCTATAACATGTATGGATGTCTGTGGTCTGTGGAGGAACGGGATCCTGTTCTTTCTCAAGAGCCGATACGGACTGGCAGTAATGTAGGACTCTGGGATCTACAGCGAAGTTGACGTTCTGAGTCATAGCGAAGGTGTTCGATTGGGTTTAGTTCGGTACCCTGCACATATCAGGCCATTCTAGGAATGTTATTGCTCACCAACTATTGTCTCACAGATGCTGACTCAGGGTGTATTATCACTCTGATACAGTCATCGTCTCCGAACTGTTCCTTTAATCTACGCAGTATGCTTTACTGTAAAGCGTATTCATATCCTTTCGCATTTTGCCTATTCTTAAGCGCAATAACAGGATCAGACCCCAACCACGAAAAACATCCCAGTACCATGACACGACCTCTTCCGTACTTCACAGCTGATACTAGACATGATAGCAGCCATTAGCTAAAACCAAACACAGCCATGGGACACAGAGTAATTCGTCATTCCAAATCACACGTCATCCACTATCTAGTGACGTCACTCTTTATCCCATCTCGAGCGTCGCTTAGTGCTCACTACAGAAACATGTGGCTAATGAGGAGCTGCTCCATCACTGCACCCCCTTTTTTTCATCAGTCATTGTGCTTGATCAACTCCTGATACCATTTCGGAATTCGCGAGTGGTTCCTTCCGCTGATTTCATGCATCTTTTACCAACGACTCTCCGCAATGCTCGACGGTCTTTCTTCGTCAGTACAAGTGGTGTCATTCCGGTCTTGTTTTAGATGTGGTTGTTTCTTCCACTATACATTTCTGAGTCACATCGCCAGCAGTCGACTTAGGCAGCAGTATAAGGCCTGAAATGTCCGTGAAGGATTTGTTACTCAGGTAGTGTACAACGACTAGTCCACGTTCGTTGTCACTGAGTCTTTTGGCCGACCCATTCTGCTTCTCTCGGCTAATAACGCAACACTGTCCGCCTCCTTTCAGTGTGGCGGGCCTGCCTCTTGTGACATCTAGTAAGCAATTATGCAATGTTGATCAAATAGTAGTGTACCTGTAGTGATCGCAACGAGTGAAATATGTGCGCTGATAAATCGTAGGTGTCTTGGCCTAAGACGACAGATGATGTTAAGCATACGCGCACTGCAGCATCCTTACGTAGATAAGAAATAGAAGTGCCTGTGTTTTTACGAAGTACAATGCAACACGCATTGCAGCGACAATAACCGTCAAGAAATACAGAAACTGTCTTCGCATTTGAGAATATGAACCACTATCGGCTGTAAATTGGGATGACGACAGTGAAGATAACCGGGACTCGAACCCGAATTTCCCGCTCTACGCGATGGTCGCCTTGACAGCCTTTTCTTCCGAGCACGTGACCTCTGCCTTTTTGCAGGCAAGGTTCTAACTACTTTTTTCATCCCCCATGACCGCTTTTTTTACGAGTTATTTGGTTGTCGCTTTAACAAATTTTCATTTTTTTAACATTAAAACTTTATTTCTTTCTTTAATTCTTTTTAGAAAAAGGATCAAATGCGACCTCCTCCTGGCGAAAAATAATAAAGAGAGGTAACCTATAATAACAGATGTTAACAGCTGCTGCGGAAGATGGTCATACAAACAAGCGTATAATGAAAATTTACCACAGCAGAACAACAAGAGTTTTTCTTCGTTGCAGCAAAAGCTTCTCATTATAAGAAGAGCGACTGTATAAGACATTCGCATCGATGTGCAACTATTATAAATGACAAAAAAAAAGCATTTGAAGTAAGAACGCTTTCCCGGCGGAACAAACCAAATTGTATCCGCAACCGCCAACTTGTGGGTGTATGCTCTCTGAATTCCAAGTCAATCACGCACCCTTTGAGCACGTCTTCTCAAAGAATATTCCATTTTGGCGGTACACCAGTCGAAGTGCTGGTATTAAACACACAGTCTGAGATCAATTTATCATACCCGTGACACCCTAGCTTCAGTTAGCGGAGTCCAAGAAGGCACTATCCAAATGGTTAGTGTAGTATTGATGGTATCTAGGACTGAGCGCGAGAAGCATAAAGCGATCTTGCAATAACGTCCAAATATCAAGAACGCTCTTATCTCCTTTATGTAAAAAGTCTGGTAGGACTTTTATCTAATTCACTGCGTTGGTGATGTTGGTAAGTAGTAAGTGGGAAATGGGTCTCATCTAGGAATGAAACTGACTTCAGTGCAAGAGCATGGGAAGCTGTACATACAAAAAGGCAAATATTTTCCGAAGTAACTGCCACATCTTTGCAGAAAATCCATACATCAACCGTGTAGAGCCTGCTGCACAGTGAGCAAAGTGGTGAATCTCTCATGTTAATGCCATCAGACGAAGCTATCAACA
Organism: Schistocerca americana; assembly: GCF_021461395.2. Lineage (NCBI taxonomy): Eukaryota > Metazoa > Arthropoda > Insecta > Orthoptera > Acrididae > Schistocerca > Schistocerca americana. The sequence continues at coordinate 628,460,938 of NC_060122.1, forward strand.
GCCAGATACCAGGACGCACGAACGTTGGTGTCGAGGCGGACATGGTGCACAGAACACCAGACCATTGGCCATGCGATCGTAGAATACCAGCTCTCCACCACATTCTGGGCATTAGGAACTTCACGTGTCGTAGGATTATTGATACAAGTTAAGTCGCTATGGACATAAATGGGTTCGATGAAGAATGTCCTGACCTATGAGACGGAGGTAGACGTATGCGCTACTGCAACGGGCGCCACTCAGTAAGGAGGGGCCAGTTCAAGAATCAAGGTTCCCGTTAGTCCGGTCCGGTGGTGGGTCCACGATTTAATCATCGTACTTACATTAAGGGCAGCCGCCTTGCATGGACGTTGACACGACTGAGGCCTCCGTCTTGAGGAGGAAGAGTTAACGTGTCGCAGCGGACTTCGATGATAAGATGCGCGCTAATAAAGTAGCAAACTGCTACCTCCAATCTGTATGCTATTACCTTCGGCGTCGGTAAAATCTATGCCAAAAAAGGGTAGTCGCTACACCAGATGAGAGTTAACAGAATACGCTCTTTGTATCTTGTCTAATCCCCGCACTGTATGTCATGCATGAAGGTGAGCCAAAATATTTTTGTTTGTCAGATAATATAGATAATACTTTCTGACAAACCTGGCACTGTGCGGGTATTCATTTTGACAATTTTGTGTTAGAAACGAAAACAAAACATGAACTGCGTTTGTAGTGAAGTATCGAAGAAACTTCATTTCTGCGTATACGTGAAAACACTTTTAAAATTATTAAATAGACATACAAAGAATTATAGGAAAGGTACTAATGCGTAACCACAGCATTCAGATTAAGAAACACGGTCCCGAAAAGTTTCTGTACGCTGGGTGCGATTCTTCGCGGGTCTCCAACGCGAATTTGTAAACGCCTCTACAATTCTCTAGACGGCTATCGCTTGTGCCTTCAGGTGTTTGCGCCACGCAGTTCAGAGATGTCATAAGCGCTGCTAAGAGTCAGGGGTTCCCTTCACCTGTGTTTCCTTAAGTGTGATAGTAGCAAAGAATACTTGTATTAAAGCTTCATGCTTGATACGGCATTTTTTCACGTATCTCGGTGTTTATAACGACATATCTCTTGAGGTATGTATCGTTCAACGATATATTTGTGTAAGTACATTCATGTGTGGATACTGCATGAGAAATACACTCCTGGAAATTGAAATAAGAACACCGTGAATTCATTGTCCCAGGAAGGGTAAACTTTATTGACACATTCCTGGGGTCAGATACATCACACGATCACACTGACAGAACCACAGGCACATAGACACAGGCAACAGAGCATGCACAATGTCGGCACTAGTACAGTGTATATCCACCTTTCGCAGCAATGCAGGCTGCTATTCTCCCATGGAGACGATCGTAGAGATGCTGGATGTAGTCCTGTGGAACGGCTTGCCATGCCATTTCCACCTGGCGCCTCAGTTGGACCAGCGTTCGTGCTGGACGTGCAGACCGCGTGAGACGACGCTTCATCCAGTCCCAAACATGCTCAATGGGGGACAGATCCGGAGATCTTGCTGGCCAGGGTAGTTGACTTACACCTTCTAGAGCACGTTGGGTGGCACGGGATACATGCGGACGTGCATTGTCCTGTTGGAACAGCAAGTTCCCTTGCCGGTCTAGGAATGGTAGAACGATGGGTTCGATGACGGTTTGGATGTACCGTGCACTATTCAGTGTCCCCTCGACGATCACCAGTGGTGTACGGCCAGTGTAGGAGATCGCTCCCCACACCATGATGCCGGGTGTTGGCCCTGTGTGCCTCGGTCGTATGCAGTCCTGATTGTGGCGCTCACCTGCACGGCGCCAAACACGCATACGACCATCATTGGCACCAAGGCAGAAGCGACTCTCATCGCTGAAGACGACACGTCTCCATTCGTCCCTCCATTCACGCCTGTCGCGACACCACTGGAGGCGGGCTGCACGATGTTGGGGCGTGAGCGGAAGACGGCCTAACGGTGTGAGGGACCGTAGCACAGCTTCATGGAGACGGTTGCGAATGGTCCTCGCTGATACCCCAGGAGCAACAGTGTCCCTAATTTGCTGGGAAGTGGCGGTGCGGTCCCCTACGGCACTGCGTAGGATCCTACGGTCTTGGCGTGCATCCGTGAGTCGCTGCGGTCCGGTCCCGGGTCGACGGGCACGTGCACCTTCCGCTGACCACTGGCGACAACATCGATGTACTGTGGAGACCTCACGCCCCACGTGTTGAGCAATTCGGCGGTACGTCCACCCGGCCTCCCGCATGCCCACTATATGCCCTCGCTCAAAGTCCGTCAGCTGCACATACGGTTCACGTCCACGCTGTCGCGGCATGCTACCAGTGTTAAAGACTGCGATGGAGCTCCGTATGCCACGACAAACTGGCTGACACTGACGGCGGCGGTGCACAAATGCTGCGCAGCTAGCGCCATTCGACGGCCAACATCGCGGTTCCTGGTGTGTCCGCTGTGCCGTGCGTGTGATCATTGCTTGTACAGCCCTCTCGCAGTGTCCGGAGCAAGTATGGTGGGTCTGACACACCGGTGTCAATGTGTTCTTTTTTCCATTTCCAGGAGAGTATGTTGCGAACACAGAGAATATCACATCGGTTTTATACAGTTCGTTCTCTTTATTGTTATTCACGACGTCTCTCAGCTGTGGTTGCCCTCTTCGGGAAGTTGTTTGTAGCGCAGAAATAAGAAACTTAAAAGTCATGCATGATGCGGCAGTTTTCTTTGCATCCCGATGCATATGACGTCATGTCTTCTGGACTACCGAGCGAGGTGGCGCAGTGGTTACACACTGGACTCGCATTCGGAAGGACGACGGTTCAATCCCGCGTCCGGCCATCCTGCTTTAGGTTTTCCGTGATTTCCCTAAATCGCTCCAGGCAAATGCCGGGATGGTTCCTCTGAAAGGGCACGGCCGACTTCCTTCCCCATCCTTCCTTAATCCGATGAGACCGATGACCACGCTGTCTGGTCTCCTTCCCCAAACCAACCAACCAACCAATCTTCTGGACTATGTGTCACACAATGATAAAATTTTGTAGATACATTCAGCCGCAGATGAGGATACCGCAATCGAAATAAGTTGCGAGTATAGGTAGTTGTAAATAAGTACTAAACTTAAACTTCGTGCACAGTGTGGCAGTTTTTAGTGCAGCTCAGTGTTTATGACGTAACATCTCCTGATCACATTCTTGGTGCCATTAAATATTTTTGTAGGTGCATTTAGTGGCGTTTGTGGATACTGTGGGCGAAATCAATTGCGAATACAGTTAGCAGGCAGATTGCATTCAAGCGTTATGCATGATGTGGCAGTTCTTCACCCATCTCATTGTTTGCGGCGTCATATCTGCTGAACTGTAAAAGGTAGGTGGTTCTCACCCCTACTGCGATTGTTGTTTGACAGTAAGGAATGTGTGTTCCAAGTTTGGTTAAAATAGTGGAAAACTTTATATATATATAAAGAAAAAAAACGTTGGTATCGCCTAATCCAAATCAAGGTGAATATCAGCAGGACTATGTGGCAATAACGACTCTCAGCTACAAGGAAATCTTGGATCTCAGAATGAGGAAGTGCCTAAACATAGACTCAGACCATTATCTGACTGAAATAATGACCATGTTCCAACCGATCAAACCTAAACCAAAACCAAGAAGATATCCAAGAGTAAGCATTAAATTTCTAATGCAAAACCAGGACAAATTCTGTGATACACTAAACATAAGAAAATTGGATGATTGGGATGAAATTAAAGAAACAATGCTAGAGTCAGTTTAAGAAATGGAACAATCACGAAGAATACCAAGACACAGATGGTGGAACAAGCTGTGTGATGAAGCAATTGACAATCGACTAAAGGCATGGAGAGAATGGAACAGTAATAAGAAACATGAATACTGGGAAGAGTTTAAAGAAGAAAGTAAAAAGACAGCAAAAATCATCAGATCAATGAAAAGAAAATAGGACAAAGACAGATTAGAAGAAATGGATTCAAACTTAAAAAGGAACAACACTAGAGACTTCTATAAGTCATTCAGAGAAGTTTTAACAGGATTCCAGTCACCAAGTTTATACCTTAAAGATAAAAATGGAAAAATGTTTTTAACCAATAAAGAGAACTACGAAATTGTAGCCGAATACTTCAAAACCTATTAAATTGTGAACAGCGTAATGACAAATTACAATTTCAAAAACCACAATTCACCATCGAAACCACCTACAGTAGAAGAAATAGAAAGGATTATCAAAGCATTGAAGAATAAGAAAACACCAGGAGAGGTTGGGATAGTAGTAGTAGTGCGGAAGCTAGGGGCCTTATCCGCATGGCAGAAGACTTACAATGTAAATAAAGACATTTGGACAAAAGGAATCATACCCAGTGACGGGAAACAAGCACTGATCCATCCTCTCCACAGAAAAGGAGATAAAACAGACACCAACAGCTACAGGGGCATATCCTTGTTACCAGTGACATACAAAATACTTTCTAAAGCACTTTTGAATGGAATAGAGGAACAAGCAGGACCTAATATAGGAGATTATCAAAAAGGATTTAGAAAAGGTAGATCATGTGCAGAACAGATTCTTACTTTAAAAACAATTTTGAGAGTGAGAGCTATACAAAATAAAAATACAGCAGTTACTTTCGTAGACTTCAAGAAGGCTCAGTTGACAGACAAACACTATTCCATATACTTTATGAATAAGGAATAGATGAAAACACCAGAAGACTTGTTGAACAAACGCTCACAGATACAACATCAAAAATTAAGTTTCAAGCCGAAATTTCTGAACCATTAAAAATCAAAACAGGATTTCGACAAGGAGATGGACTGTCCCCAATTCGCTTTAACTCTGTTTTAGATAAAACAGTAAAAACATGGGAAAGCACATTAAAAACAGAGTCACAAAGGGTATAAGCATGGGCCAAGGAAAGAACAAATTCGAAGTGAAATGTTTAGCCGTTGTGGATGATATGGCATTTCTGTTAAACGAGATTGCTGAAAAGACTGGGCTAAAAATATCCTATGAATGAACCGAGTATACAGAACACAAACGTAATACGGAAAAGTTTATGAAAACAAAGTATGGAAAAAATACCTGGGGAGTGGATCCAAGCCATGAAAAATTCTAGGTCCTGAGAAAAACAAGGAATATTGGCGGATTAAAAGGAGAAATGAAGACTTTACAGAAAAGATCACAGATACGATGAGGAAGAGGCGGCTAAAATTTTATGGACATTTAGAAAGAAAGGAAGAAACACAGATTACAAAGAAAATTTTTAATTACGTTAGTAAGCTGAAAAAAACTGTCGGATGGATAGAAGTAGTAAAGAAGAGCCAACAAAATAGGTGTTACAGGAGAAATAATACGTGACAGGAATCACTTCGGGCTACTGATAGAAAACGAAAACTATGAAGAAGATGAGCCAAAACCTCGACCCAAGAGATTGTGGACAGATGAGCAGAGACGAGTAGTTGGCGAAAAAATGAAGAAGTAATTGGGAAGAAAGGAAGAAAAAGAAACACCATAAGTCTTAAGTTGCAGGCGGTCCATAGCCGGCCAAATTCATAAATAGCAATAATAAAAATGTCTGTCGATTAATTGGAGAAAAATAAACAAAACACCGAAAAAATGCGTCACAAGACTTGCCAGTAACGTTGCAGCAGCGCGAAATCCGCACCGAGTATATATGTGTGTGTGGAAGAAAGAGAGAGAGAGAGAGAGAGAGAGAGAGAGAGAGAGAGTTTTTACTACAGCAAGTAGCTTGCTTAATAAACTTTATGCACAGTTTGGTATTTAATGCGCAAAGCCAAGCGCCAAATGAAGATGCGAGACGCTAGAGTCTTAGCCCTTTATTTAAATTGCTTCAGCACGTCAGTACAGGGCATTAAGGCAGAGAATATCTAGTCTGATAGTCCGAGCTTAGTGACTATGTTCACTATGCGTTAACTTACACACACCAAGTGTGTGTATGTGTGTGTGTGGAAGAAAGGGAGAGAGAGAGAGAGAGAGAGAGAGAGAGAGAGAGAGAGAGAGAGAAAGGATAACAGAAAGACGCGGGACAGACAACGATGAGGGAAGTTTGTGCGACAAGCATACTGTTCGCCGTCTGCTTCAATTACGACGCCGCCTCCGCGTCTGATGCCGCCGCCGCCGCCGCCGCCACCGCCGCCGCCGCCGCCACCGGCGCCGCCTCTCGCCGCACGCACAGATAAACAGCAATGGCGGCTGTTGCCAAGTGAGTCGTCTACGTCTGCAAATTAAAACAATGGCGAGGCGAGGCGGGGTAAAGCCGCTTAGACAACAACTTCGCTCGCGACACGGCGCCATATTTAATGCACTGCTGTCTGCGGGACTTTGGCTACTTACGGCACGAGCTGCTGCTCGCATACAGCAGCCGGGAGCGGAACAAGTCGCCAACTGCTGCCGAGGCGGTGCAGTCGAGAGAGCACTAATTGGGTGTCCCAGAAGCCTTCGCCAAAACAGCGCAGATACGACGCTACCCAGCTAAACATTGATGTATGTTTGGTAACCTAACATTCACAACATATGAATCATTCCCACAAACAAAAAAACGGAAAGATAACGTCGTATACCAGGAGTGGAGATGTGGCAGTGTAATGAGGTCATAATCCTCCCCAAGAAATATTTTACAGAGAACGTTTGCATTTTTGCGCATAATTACGGAAAATATAATTAATGTGGAGCAATAAGATTTCTGGAAAACATCTGTCTAGGTAACATACTTAACTGATTACCAGTACAAGATCACAAGTTGATGTAATCGCGAGATAATTCATTAAAATGTGTAATGCTGGTACAGTAATAACAGGTGTAGCCACCAGAATGTACATTACCGGCCATTAAAATTGCTACACCAAGAAGAAATGCAGATGATAAACGGGTATTCATTGGACAAATATATTATACTAGAACTGACATGTGATTACATTTTCACGCTATTGGGTGCATAAATCCTGAGAGATCACTACCCAGAACAACCACCTCTTGCCGTAATAACGGCCTTGATACGCCTGGGCATTGCGTCAAACAGAGCTTGGATGGCGTGTACAGGTACAGCTGCCCATGCAGCTTCAACACGATACCACAGTTCATCAAGAGTAGTGACTGGCGTATTGTGACGAGCCAGTTGCTCGGCCACCATTGACCAGGCGTTTACTATTGGTGAGAGATCTGGAGAATGTGCTGGCCAGGGCAGCAGTCGAACATTTTCTGCATCCAGAAAGGCCCGTACAGAACCTGCAACTTGCGGTCGTGCATTATCCTGCTGAAATGTAGGGTTTCGCAGGGATCGAATTAAGGGTAGAGCCACGGGTCGTAACACATCTGAAATGTAACGTCCACTGTTCAAAGTGCCGTCAATGCGAACAAGCGGTGACCGAGACGTGTAACCAATGGCACCCCATACCACCACGCCGGGTAATACCCCAGAATGGCGATGACGACTACATGCTTCCAATGTGCGTTCACCGCGATGTCGCCAAACACGGATGCGACCCTCATGATGCTGTAAATAGAACCTGGATTCATCCGAAGAAATGACGTTTAGCCCGTCGTGCACCCAGTTTCGTCGTTGAGTACACCATCTCAGGGGCTCCTGTCTGTGAAGCAGCGTCAAGGGTAACCGCAGCCATGGTCTCCGAGCTGATAGTCCATGCTGCTGCAAACGTCGTCGAACTGTTCGTGCAGATGGTTGTGGTCTTGCAAACGTCCCCATCTGTTGACTCAGGGATCGAGACGTGGCTGCGCGATCTGTTACAGCCATGCGAATAAGATGCCTGTCATCTCAACTGTTAGTGATACGAGGCCGCTGGGATCCAGCACGGCGTTCCCTATTACCCTGCTGAACCCACCGATTCCATATTCTGCTAACAGTCATTGGATCTGGACTAACGCGAGTAGCAACGTCGCGATACGGTAAACCACAATCTCGATAGGCTACAATACGACCTTTAACAAAGTCGGAAACGTGATGGTACGCATTTCTCCTGCTTACACGAGGCATTACAACAACGTTTCACTAGGCAACACCGGTCAACTGGTGTTTGTGTATGAGAAATCGGTTGTAAACTTTCCTCATGTCAGCACGTTGTAGGTGTCGCCACCGGCGCCTACCTTGTGTGAATGCTCTGAAAAGCTAATCATTTGCATATCACAGCATCTTCTTCCTGTCCGTTAAATTTCGCGTCTGTAGCACGTCATCTTCTTGGTGTAGCAATTTTAATGGCCAGTAGTGTACAATGCAAGCATGCAAACGTGATCGCATTGAGTTGTACAGGTGGTGGATGTCAGTTTGTGGGGTGTAGCTCCAGCCCTGTTTCACTCAGTCAGTCGATACAGGGATGGTTAATGCTGGTTATAGATGACGCTGCATTTATGGTCCGATGATATCCCATATGTGCTCAGTTGTAGACAGATGTCATACTCGAGCAGGCCAAATCAACATGTCGGCTCACTGTAGAGCATTTTGCTGTAGAACAGAGGTAAGTAGGCGACCGTTATCCCGTTGTAACACATCATGAATGACAGCACAAAAGGTCGAATCACCAGACTGACGGTCAAATTTGCAGTCAGGGTTCGTGGGATAACCAAGAGAGTGCTCCTGCTGTCATTCGAAAACACCCTAGACCATAACTCCAGGTGTGCTCCTATGAAGCAGATAGGTTGGTTACAGGTCCTCAACTGGTCTCTTTCTAACCAACACGCGGCCATCACTGACACCGAGGCAGAACCTGCGTTCATCAGCATACACAACAAATCTCTAACCCGCACTCCAATGAGTACTCGCTCAACACCACTGAAGTCGCCAGTGGTGTTGGTCTGGGGTCATTGGAATGTACACTACAGTATGTCTGACTCGGAACTATCCTTGAAGTAACCGATTTGTAACAGTTCACTGTGTCACTGTGACGCCAACTGCTGGTGCCAACTGCCGCTCAAATTGCTGATGCACCTGCGGTACGATGCGCTAGAGCCGTATGCCGAACCGATGGTCTTCCCTGCCGGATGTGGCATATGGGGGTCCGGAGCCCAGACTTTTTGCGACTATACTCCACGTCTCACATATTACATTTTATTTACAGTCGTGGCGAGATTCACACAGAGTGGGATCGTATATTCCCGTGGCCACTGCTGCCAGGAATCATGTACAGTGCCTGCATTCCTGCTACGCGTACTGTAGTATCGGGGATGGAACACGCAGCTTCTTGTAGCCCCATTACACGATCTCGTTCAAACTCTAAATCCCAAGAAATTCTGGTGATAAGTACATTTCATTAATGACAAGACGTGATGAGGTGTTGATAATGGCGTCTTAGTTGCGCTAAAGGCATTCCTGACTAACACCAACTCATCACGTCCACTCTCAATGGTAACTAATGCTAATGATCACTACAACGTGTACATAAAATTAGTTCATATATCAGATTCACTGATGGAAAAAAATTGCAATACCAAGAAGGATTTGTGCGACGTAAACGAACTGATCTGAAGCCATCTGTAACACTTCTGGACCTGTGGGGTGTAGACCGGCACTAGCAGAACCACAGAGTACAAGGTGGACATTAGCAGCGCTGTTTTTAGGGATCCATGTCCATTACTGCCATGGACTTTGTATATAGCGAAAGACATTAACTGCATGTCACCCATCGCTTGCGACACCATTGTAAACCAAAGTTAGTATTGTCAACCGACTTTATTGTAATATAAAAATTGAAGTTGAATGTTAACCTGTTTCGAACTATATAAAAATGACTGAGAACCTTGCGGAGGACGCCACAATGAAAGTTATCCTGACATGGGATTCCCCGACGAAAGTTAACACTTTTGGGGGCTGTATAAAAATGATTGAGAATGTATGCAAAATGTAGTTTAGTGGCAACATTTATTCTCCAAAGACAAAGAATGACATAATTTATGCAAAACACGTTATGATAGAATACCGTAAACAACTTATAGGTGGTTAAAGACCTCAAAGGACAAGGATACTGGGTGGCAAAAGTGAGTCAAGTACTCTGGCCCTGAAAAAGAAGATGTCGCAATTTGAATTAATCTGAGGCTGAGCAGACCGTTCCAATCGATAGAAGATTATATAGGTGCAGCTGTGAGTACGTGGCGATTGGGATCTGTACGCCCTGACAACGCCGGAGTAGCAGTACGTTAGCCTGTTTGCTTCGTGCAGTGATGTAACTTGCAGCTGGCGAGATGTGGCCGGTGGAGGCGAGGCTTAAGGCGGCACCTGTCAATTGTTCGCCGCCACGAAAGAAACGTAAAAATCTCACGGTCTAGCAATCAGGCAGATGGATTGCAATTTACTCTCTACCAGAGCCCTGAAATTATCGTAGATTTCCGTGTGTGGTACACCCGTTCACTGGTCTTACCAAGGGCCAATTTGGCTCACTTATACGACAGAGCGCAGAAGGATACCAAACGTCAAGACTGCTAAACCAAAAACGAATAAGTGTGCCCTCAGCAAAAGAGTAGTCTGAGACGTTTGAAGTCCCACTGTCGGTACAGTAAGAAATTCACCACAGGCTCTGCAGTCTAGCTCCTTGCAAGTGAAGTCAGTCTTAGGACAGGTCCCAGGTACCAGCCACACCTGCCAGAGCTTCAACCAGAAGATGGTTCCAGGCTGAAGTCTAGAGACCGAGTGCCTCGTATCTCTCCACCCTCAAAGTCCATGAACGACACTGCCTTCACCCCATCTTGAGCCAATCAAGGGGTCTTATAGGCGCTAAATATCCCCCCCTACACGACAGCACAAACTCATGTCAAACCAGCGCAAGAGTTAACAAACATGCATCTCTGAAAAAAAAAGAAACCACCAATTACTGGCTTTTTTAAGTTTTTGCGGTGGGAGAAGATATTTTTCTCTGAAGTGAGATCGCTTTCCACGGCAACAAGCAAACAGATACAATCTTAGAGATATTTATCTAAATTACCTGTCCCTTGGAGCATGTTAGTCCTAGATATGAGGTGTCATACAGATTCTAACTGTAAACGTTTCTCAGACGCCAGAGTTTCTTATACGACCAAGGCGGTCGATGGAAGTGGTTCACAGGCCTATTTGCAGTATCTGCGAACACGAAAACTTGTAAAATTTTATTAGGCGTTTCATTGCACACAATGCCCAGTTTGCGACGCCACTGTGTAGACGTCTCCCTTCAGTCCGTCGCCCGCAACCCAGCCTTCGGTTGGCACCAATGTTGGTATAGCAGCATTGTCCTGCTGAAGACCTGTTTTGACTAGGGGGTGCTCTGTTTGCCCTGTGCGGCTGCGGGACTGTCCAGCAAGATTTACTCAGGGATGGGCTCCCCGCCATTTGCTTTCAACCTCCATCATGCCGTTTCTATGGACTAAGAAACATAAAAAATACCTCATGCTTTAGTGCCCTACCAGGCTCCATCAACGCCTTCTCAGGCCGTTAACTTTCTAGAGTCTCACTCAAGCTGCATAACGTTGTTACAAAATCTTTTTGAAAAATGGGTGAGAGAGTAACTTTTCCTCTCTCAATGTGATATGCTTGAATTGTTGTATAGCTATCCGAGAAAGCAGAATCCTTTAGGCACCATATAAGAGGCGAGTGGGCAGGACCCCACTGTGAACGTAGCAGAATGAGAAAACTTGGTACGCTTTGTCCAAATTATTTGTGACTAAGAGCTGTAGTCAGTCATATCATTCGAATAGTTTACAGCAAAAATGTTGCGATGTACCTACATTTAATTTAAATAGCATCAGTACAAGGCACCACTAAAAGTGTAGAATCCGAAATCCACAGGTCGAGTGGATTTACTTCCCTAGCAGTCGTTGGTTGTCCAGAGTAGCAGGTCCACAGAAGCATTTTATATTTCAGGCTAACAAATACTAGGCTTCTATGTGAATGTACACTGCAGTATGTCTGACTCGGAACTGTCCTTGAAGTAACCGATTTGTAACACTTCACTGTGTCACTGTGGCGCCAACTGCTGGTGCCAACTGCTGTTGAGATTGCTGATGCACCTGCGGTATCATGCGCTAGAGTGAGATGCACGGAACTGCCTCGCTCCATGTCTTTCCATCTTCACCCTAGACTAAAACAGCACAGCTCCATCTTGAAATTGACATGCCTGTAGGTGTCAAAGCGTCTGTAAGTTGCATCTGCCCTCACTGTGCTAAGACAGTGACCACAACTGCCTCCCCCCTCAAATTAGGCTAATTTTTTATTGTGGCTGCTTCTGACGTCATTATAATGGCGCCAAACTAGCTCTACGCCGTATTACGATGTTCTCATGTATCGAGCCGCCAAGTTTCATATAATTTCCAGTTTGCTGGTAAATTATGCGGGTAGTTCTGTGCATACAAATGAGGAGCGGAGTCCCTCACAAGTCAGTGGTTGTGTACACATTCAAATCATGTTGAACAGGGTTGAACAGAGGTATGGAAGGGCTAAAAATTTACAAAAGGATCATTTGTAAAAATGCTAAAATAAAAATAAAACAGAATGGTATTGTGATGTATGTCATGCGATTCAATTTGATAAGAGGATTACGATACTGATTCGGTACTTGATAGACAAACTATTACGAGAGTTATCAATGTTCCTTTATCGATGTTTTACTTAATTACCTAATTACCTCATCGTCTGTCGGTGAGAGTAGTTACCAGAGATGTAATATTTTGACCTCGTACATCAGTGAAATACATCAGTTGCTCCAAAGAGCGTATTTAAAACGTGTCAACATTAAGATGAGTACTGTTCTCATATCAAGTTTTGCAGTATTAGTTCATGGAAACTGTCCTCCGTAAAACTTATTATATCACTGCGAATGAGATGGTTCTGCCTTCCTATATTTGTTATTAAATCTAGATTTATTTTCAAAATATAAACCAAATACAATATTGTGAACCACGTAAAGGATACTGAGAAAATAAATAGAAGCAAACTGATAGATATGCAAAAGGGGGACAATGTAACGGAATGTTTTGCAGTGGTTTACACCAGAACCAAATTTTAAAACTTGAAATTCTGTGTTAAACTTTCCAAAGAAGTTTCTGTCTGAAACTATCCATTAGAAAAAGACAGAATAGTCACACTCAACTACCGACTTATGGAAACAGTGCTGAGTTGCATGCAATCATAGCACAGTTACGTGGCAGTTCAGAAGTGGCTAATGGTATAACAGCAGGAATCGAACGAATTCAGGAATCTGCTGCGGTTTGGCACAGCCCGCACTAATGTGAACGCGTGACTATCGTCGACTAATATGCGGTAGGGTGACAGTAGTGTCTCACACAGAAAAATCGTGGTTTGTCCAGCGAATGCTTGAAAGCAGATGTTTTTGCTTCAACTGTTACGGTAGAATTTTGATGTTGAGTACACACAAATGTAGATGGAGGTACATGGCGCTTGTGGTCTAATTGGTGAGACCGCACCCTACTCCTACCCTTAGGTAACTAATGCCTCGCATGAACCAGGTTTCGGTATTTTGGGAATGGGCTCAAGATTCGCATCCTCGTCAGTGAAGATAGTCACCCATCCTTCAGAATTGATTCTTTTACAACATTTATATAGAACGTCGCAGCTGGAAGCAAGTCTCTTACATACATTAGTACCTTTATGACGAACATTTTCACCGAGTGTTGGTAACTGTAATGTTTCACGAATAATGTAAGGCATAACCTCTTAATATCTCCGTTTTGGTGGACTTCCACTTTCTTTTGATAGGTCTGCTACATTGTTCAACCGTGAGTCTACCTTAAGTGGCAGACTTGTTTGTAAAATGACACCGAATGAATGTAAGGAAACTAAGTTTGATGCCATCCCCGTGCGAATCGTTTCCCCTGAGATTTATTTCCGTATTTCTTTACTTACCACACATCTCACGCTTTCATTTCCCTACATAACACGGTGCTATGCATATGATACATCTAAATCTACATCTACATTTATACTCCGCAAGCGACCCAACGGTGTGTGACGGAGGGCACTTTACGTGCCACTGCAGTACCTCCTTTTTCCGTTCCAGTCACGTTTGGTTCGCGGGAAGAACGACTGCCGGAAAGCCTCCGTGCGCGCTCGAATCTCTCTAATTTTACATTCGTGATCTCCTCGGGAGGTATAAGTAGAGGGAAGCAATATATTCGATACCTCATCCAGAAAAGCACCCTCACGAAACATGGACAGCAACCTACACAACGACGCAGACCGCCTCTCTCGCAGAATCTGCCACTTGAGTTTGTTAAATATCTCCGTAACGCTATCACGCTTACCAAACAACCCTGTGACGAAACGCACCGCTCTTCTTTGAATATTCTCTATTTCCTCTGTCAACCCGACCTGGTACGGATCCCACATTGATGAGCAATACTCAAGTATAGGTCCAACGAGTGTTTTGTAAGCCACTTCCTTTGTTGATGGACTAAATTTTCTAAGGACTCTCCCAATGAATTTCAACCTGGAACCCGCCTTACCAACAATTAATTTTATATGATCATTCCACTTCAAATCGTTCCGTACGCATACTCCCAGATATTTTACAGAAGTAACTGCTACCAGCCGGCCGGGGTGGCCGAGCGGTTCTAGGCGCTACAGTCTGGAACCGCGCGACCGCTACGGTCGCAGGTTCGAATCCTGCCTCGGGCATGGATGTGTGTTCAAATGGCTCTGAGCACTATGGGACTCAACTGCTGAGGTCATTAGTCCCCTAGAACTTAGAACTAGTTAAACCTAACTAACCTAAGGACATCACAAACATCCATGCCCGAGGCAGGATTCGAACCTGCGACCGCAGCGGTCTTCCGGTTCCAGACTGCAGCGCCTTCAACCGCACGGCCACTTCGGCCGGCATGGATGTGTGTGATGTCCTTAGGTTAGTTAGGTTTAAGTAGTTCTAAGTTCTAGGGGGCTGATGACCTGAGAAGTTAAGTCCCATTGTGCTCAGAGCCATATAAACCATTTGAACTGCTACCAGTGTTTGTTCCGCTACCATATAATCATACAATAAAGGATCCTTCTTTCTATGCATTTGCAATACATTACATTTGTCTATGTTAAGGGTCAGTTGTCACTCCCTGCACCAAGTTCCTAACCACTGCTGATCTTCCTGCATTTCGCTGCAATTTTCTAATGATTCAACTTCTCTTTATACTACAGCATCGGCCGCATTGAACTTCCGACACTATTTACTAGGTCATTTTTATATATTGTGAAAAGCAGTGGTCCCATAACACTCCCCTGTGGCACGCCAGAGGTTACTTTAACGTCTGTAGACGTTGAGAACAACAAGCTGTGCTATGTCTGCTAAAAACACTTCAATCCAGCCACATCTGGTCTGATATTCCGTAGGCTCTTACTTTGTTTATAAGGCGACAGTGCGAAACTGTATCGAACGCCTTCCGAAAGTCAAATAAATGGCATCTACCTGGGCACCTATAACTAATATTTTCTGGGTCTCACGAACAAATAAAGCGAGTTGGATCTCACACGATCGCTGTTTCCGGAATCCATGTTGTTTCCTACAGAGTAGAATCTTTGTTTCCAGAAATGGCATGATATGCGAGCAAGAAACATGTTCTAAAATTCTACAACAGATTGACGTCAGAGATATAGGCCTATAGTTTTGCGCATCTGCTCGACGACCCTTCTTGAAAACTGGGACTACCTGTGTTCTTTTCCAATCATTTGGAACCTTTCGTTCCGCTAGAGACCTGCGGTACTCGGCTCTTAGAAGGGGAGCCAGTTCTTTCGCGTACTCTGTGTAGAATCGAATTGGTATCCCGTCAGGTCCAGTAGACTTTCCTCTGTTGAGTGATTTCAGTTGGTTTTGTATTCCTTGGACACTTATTTCGATGACAGCCATTTTTTCGTTCGTGCGAGGATTTAGAGAAGGACCTGCAGTGCGGTCTTCCTCTGTGAAACAGCTTTGGAAAAAGATGTTTAGTATTCCAGCTTTACGCGTGTCGTCCTCTGTTTCAATGCCATTATCATCCCATCGTGTCTGAATATTCTGTTTCGATTCACTTACTGATTTAACGGAAGACCAGAACTTCCTAGGATTTTCTGTCAAGTCGGTACATAGACTTTTACTATCGAATTCACTGAACGCTTCACGCATAGCCCTCCTTACGCTAACTTGGACATCGTCTAGCTTCTGTTTGTCTGAGAGGTTTTGGCTGCGTTTAAATTTGCAGTGAAGCTCTCTTTGTTTTCGCAGTAGTTTCCTAACTTTGTTGTTAAACCACGGTGGTTTTTTCCCGTCCCTCACAGTTTTACTCGGCACGTACCTGTCTAAAACGCATTTTACGGTTGCCTTGAACTTTTTCCATAAACTCTCAACATTGTCAGTGTCGGAACAGAAATTTTCGTTTTGATGTGTTAAGTAGTCTGAAATCTGCCTCCTATTACTCTTGTTAAACCGATAAACCCTCCTCCCTTTTTTTATATTCCCATTTCCTTCCATATTCAGGGATGCTGCATTGGCCTTATTATCACTGATTCTCTGTTCTGCGCTTACAGAGTCGAAACGATCGGGTCTGTTTGTTATTAGTAGGCCCAAGATGTTATCTCCAAGAGTGGGTTCTCTGTTTAGTTGCTCGAGGTAGTTTTCGGATAATGCACTGAGTGTAATGTCACTCGATGCTCTGTCCCTACCGCCCGTCCTAAACATCTGAGTGTCCAAGTCCATATCTGGTAAATTGAAAACTCCACCTAAGACTATAACATGCTGAGGAAATTTGTGTGAAATGTATTCCAGATTTTCTCTCAGTTGTTCTGCCACTAATGCTGCTGAGTCGGGAGGTCGGTAAAAGGAGCCAATTATTAACCTAGCTCGGCTGTTGATTATAACCTCCACCCGTAATAATTCACAGGAACTATCCGCTTCTATTTCACTACAGGATAAACTACAACTAACAGTGTCAAAGACGCCACCACCGGTTGCTTGCAATCTATCCTTTCTAAACACTGTCTGTGCCTTTGTAAAAATTTCGGCAGAGTTTACCTCTGGCTTCAGCCAGCTTTCCGTATCTATAACGATTTCAGCTTCTGTGGTTTGTATCAGCGCTTGAAGTTCCGGTACTTTACCAACGCAGCTTCGACAGTTTACAATTACAATACCGATTGCCGCTTGGTCCCCGCATGTCCTGACTTTGCCCCGCACCCTTTGAGGCTGTTGCCCTTTCTGTACTTGCCCGAGGCCATCTAACTTAAAAAAACCGCCCAGTCCACGCCACAAAACCGCTGCCACCCGTGTTTAGGTATTTAACTGTATTCTCGTAGCTGCCCCACAGGATAAGCCGACATAAAATTCATTCAGTGACTACATGCATTCAGAATGAAACACCCTGTCTTCATATACTGAATTAATACTTAATGTATGTATTTATGTGTGTGTGTGTTCCGCATCACCTCCTAAATCGCTGCAAGGATTTCAACCAAATTTAGTACGTATATACCCCGCTGTCAGACAACAATCACTGAGAAAGTAAGAATGAGCTACCTATCATATGTCAAGGGATATGGCGTCATAAACAGCGCGATGCGTGAAAAACTGATGCATTGAGTAAGATCTTTAAATTTATTTCTTCTTTGGTAGTAACTCTCTTCGCAACACATTTTTCAGATATTATCTTCATGTGCCGCAGAACGTACCTACAAAACAGATCAGCAGAAATGACGTCATAAACACTGAGTTCCGCGGAAAATTGCCACAACATTTTACTTCTCTGCTACTAATTATATTCTTAACATATTTCGCAGACGGTATCCACATGTGACGCTGAATGTACCTGCACAAATATATCACTGCACGACACGCAGTTCAAGAGATATAACTTTATAAACGCTGAGATGACTGAAAAATGCCGCATCATGCATAATGTTTTAATACATTTATTCTTCACTGCTAAGACATCCTGCAGCCGAGTCAACTTACGGAAATGCTTGACACATGGAATCACTTTTGCCAGCTTTCAATTGCAAAGCACAAACGGCTGTAGGCGAAGAGTTATTTCCACTAATACAGGGAAATGTATGTTTTTCGATATTACACTTTAAACTCAGTTCACTTTTTATTTTCGTTTCTAATAGAGAATTGGAAAATGAATACCCGATAATTGTCGGGTTTGTCATCTAGTATATTTATAATTTGTAATTAGTGTTTTATTCCTTTTAGGAAGAACGCAAATATAATATTTACAGATTATAGGTTATAGCCTTCTTGAAGTTTCAGTCTCCCGGGATTAATCATTTTATTCAACATATTCAGCATTACCCCACATGTGGTTCACCTTGTCAGGGAATTTCAGTTACCAGTTGAACTACTATCAACAGTAATATCACAATTGCCTTGCCCTACCAGGATAATGCAGTCTTACCATATGGACATTTCCTTCCATGCTCAATACGGGAATGTGATAGGACAGAAAATCATATGTTCTAGTAAGAATTAACCTATGCCACACAACGTACAATGGGCTGAGGAGTATACATGCCACTGTAGGTGTAGCATGGTAGCTCATCAACATGCCAATCACATTCTTCTGGAGGGGAGAGAGGCGTATCAGAGCGCACCGCGCGAATGCTGAATGACGTAATGAAAGGAAGGAGCGGAATTACTGTGTGGGATGGCGCAAGAGGAGGGTCTGTTTACGGAGGGGAGGTATTGGAGCGCCGTGGGAAGTTGGAGGATGTGCACCGCAGTCTGCAGTGGAAGGCAGAGTGCATCCCGATGTTCTGTGGAGAGCCTCCAGCCTCCAGGGTACAGCCTCTGGCAGGTAGCAGGTCCGGCCTAGTGCGGTCGTAAGAGCGTAACTTAACACGCGCCGCTGTAGAGCGTCTTCCACGTGACCAAATAGTAACCAGTACTAGTACTGTGAGCGAAAGCTTATCCTCTACTTTCACCATCACCAAGCTGCAGTTTCAGAAGTGGAATGACAAGAAACTGTGTCACAGACAGGAGTGAGGTACTGAGCCATAAAAATCTTTGGCCACAAACTCTCTGACGTAACAATTTAGTAAGAGTGAAATGTAGATGGGAGCGAAACAGAGGTAATCCTGTGCAGTCAGATTTAGTCAGGTGATGTTGAGTGAACTGGATTTGCAAAAATCCGCGGAAACTAGTAGACGAAGTATGCTATTTGTGTACCAAAGTAACTGACGAAGGCAGAAATGAAGAAGATGTAAAACATATATTGGAAATAGCAAAAGAAGCGTTTGTGATTCACAGAAATGTGGTGTCATCGAATAATAATTTAAGTGTTAGGATGGGTTTTTAGAAAACTGTAGTCTCACGACGAGAAAAGAGCTTCAGGGCGTAACATCGGTAAGCTGCGATAGGTAGTATAGGTTTCATCGTGAAGAGTCAATGAATACTTCTCCACTTAATGGAGATATACGAATTGGGTGAAAGTTCTAGAGGGAACCGAACGCTTAAAAACAATGTTCAAAAGCGTATGGAGTGAAGTATTCGGGCAGATTAGAAGAGACCTTCGTAACACAGACTGACGTGGACATTTTCGGGATACGAATTTCTTTTTTGAAATACAGACGACCGTTTGAATAGCATTGCACCATCCATGATCTTGTATGATTAAGCAAGAGCAGATATTTCGCACTAGGTCATGTCAAAATAAAGTTGTTATTCGACAGTTAAAATATTAGTTTGATGCTGTTTTCGTTTGGCAGTAATTTCATGTCTGAGTTCGCCTGGGGCGTCGTGCGGTGACGTAGGTTTCCTTACGATGTGATTACGTCTTGACACAGCGTTTCCTCCCAGTCTGCATTGCCGCGCGCCACGCCATGGAATCCCTCCTGGAGAAGTTCTGTGCCGTGGACTTATTAACAATTGAATTAGATATCGTGGATTCGATATAAAACATTTAGTTTGTTCAGGCTTGGTATTGATACAGAACGGAAAATATATCCACGTTGTCCCGATGTTATCTCACTTAACGCGTGGTTAATAAACCAAGTTGTTCACTAGCAAACGGAATTTGCGTTGACAGCCTGGAATCAATCGGAAGAAGATTTTTTAAGACTTTGCAGGATTTTCGTCCTAGCGGTACCGGGGCCTAACTGCATGAAGTTGGATTTTCTCGGCGCGAACCCTCGCTAGAACTGCCACAGGCCAGTCACCCAACTGATGACCATAATCAAACAGTAAACAGTTTCATCCTGTTCATTCTTATGCTCCTGATGAGGAAAAACACTGACAACGTGCATAATACCTTTGCTATGAAAAACAGTGTTGCTGTGTGGCAAGGGTTCGACAAGTCCTTCATCGGTACCAGAGGTATGTGCCACAAGATGTCTACGCACAATTCAAGATGAGCTTTTGCTTAGGAACTTCCAAGATGTGTTACAACAACGTTCAATCACGAGTATTTGGTGGTGAAGACAACAACATGAGCTCACTAACATGCTGCTCACACCACTGCAGCACCATTCAGGCCAAGTGACAAGGGGTTCCATTAACACTACGGGTCGCATAGAAGACCACATTACTGTCTCCCACAACATAATACTACCCCAACGGCCTGATGTCGTGGTGCGATACATGTTACGACAGCCCTTCACCTGGATGACGGCGTATAATCGACCTAGCATAACAAGAAAAGTCATACTACCAAGTCACAAGTTTCTACTGAAGCACACTCCAATCTCGATGATTTCGTGCCATCTAAAATTGTAATTTACAGTTTCAAAAATGTTCAAATGTGGCCGGCCGCGGTGGTCTCGCGGTTCTAGGCGCGCAGTCCGGAACCGCGCGACTGCTACGGTCGCAGGTTCGAATCCTGTCTCGGGCATGGATGTGTGTGATGTCCTTAGGTTAGTTAGATTTAAGTAGTTCTGAGTTTTAGGGGACTGATGACCACAGCTGTTAAGTCCCATAGTGCTCAGAGCCATTTGAACCATTTTGTTCAAATGTGTGTGAAATCTTATGGGACTCAACTGCTAAGGTCATTAGTCCCTAAGCTTAAACACTACTTAACCTAAATTATCCTAAGGACAAACACACACAGCCGTGCCCGAGGGAGGACTCGAACCTCCGCCGGGACCAGCCGCACAGTCCATGACTGCAGCGCCTTAGAATGCTCGGCTAATCCCGCGCGGCTTACGATTTCGTTTGGTCACATGGAAACAGGTGTGGGTCTTCTGCTGCGTGGCCCCATGATCGTAAATGTATGCCTAACGGCCTGGTCTAAAACACTTTTGCATCCACCCGCATTGCAATCTGTTGTGAGATCTGCCTCAGATCGTCGCATGTGTCCTACCTTAAAGGGCGGGAGAGCCTCCGACCTCCACGCTCTGCTATGAGGCGTGGACATCGCACATCCCGTCACCTATTCGTTGTTTCTCTGTGCTTCAACCACTATCCATAGATATTAATGATAATAAGATGCGAACAGGTGAGTAGCTTCGACGTTTGCGAGATGCGCGTCCCCAAAAGCGCGTCCCCAAAAGCCGTGCCATAACATTCTCCCGCTTGTCACAGTCTTTTTATGTCACGGGATTCACCCACTTGCGACCAGTAACGTCCCTAGAGTGATTCCAAATTAGTCTCTGATCATCTTTTATACTTTACTTGCCGCGTCACGTTCCTAATATTCTGACTCATCAGTGTATTGCGGAAAAGTTTACTTTCTTACCCAATTACTCGGAAATAAGCCACCGACCTCTACCAACTCTCGTATCAAACAAGTAAACAATTTAATTCATTTGTTGCTGGTAGTGCGTGTATCCATTGTCTGAAAGTACAAACGTGACAATCAACTGTTTCTTTAAATAATGCTGATTAAAATTCGTCAAATAGAAAACACACTTGACTGAGCTATGAAAAAACTTACCGTTCTATGAAGTGAGATTCTAAGTACCGCTAAGGAATACTCGTAAAAATAAGAAAAATAGCTACACCAAGCATTCGGGACAGTCTGATCGTTCCTCAGCGGGATGAGGGGTAGGTTGTGAAAGACATGAAAGGAAAGGGACACGTACTGACGAACTGAGCCTGCGTTCCACAGTGATTTGTTATGTTCTGAGCTCCGAAATAAGGTGAAGCATAAGCATTGTACACTCAGATTTTGGCTGTGTGATTATCCTATAGAAAGCATTAAATTGTGAATGTAAGAGAGACTGGGGCAAGTTGACGATGTCAACGTCTACCTAGCGCGGCTTACTTGCAAGCACCTACTGTCGGCAGTGCTGTAAAGGGTTCAAAGATTGTGAGACGAACTGTACGATCCCCTTATATTTAATGGGCATGATTATCTCAGGCGAAAACTTCAGATCGTGTCCTTGTTACGGATCACGACGAAATTGAAACTACTTCTGCACACACTGTAGCACTCAGAAACTCCTAATTAATCTTCTGATGAAGAAATGATAGAGCATGCAGAAGAACCATCTTCAAAATACAGTACGTTGTTGACGTTAAACGAAGATGTTCCAAAATAGTTTGGAGTGTAAACAGTTGCTTCAAGAAAGGCTGTTCAGAAAAACGAAAAGTCACAGAATGCAAAATGCAGATGTTTCAATAAGGTTATCCATGAAACAGATATAGGTTAACCACGAAGTACGTCACAAAGTGGAACAAGAATATTTAATAATCTAATAATTTAATAAAACAACCAATGTCTAACGTGTGACGTACATTGAACCGGGACAGTGTACTGAACATGCTACTTATGGTGAAATGAGAATAGCTTAAACTTAGAATTTGTGCTTTGTTTTCTGTTGACGGAAAACATTGAACTATAGCTATATTAAATTTAAACACAATTATTCTTTCATTAAATATTATTCAATAAGAAATATGTAGCAATATTTAATTAATTGAATATACTGCGCTATCCGGCCCCAAAACAGTAGTCAGGTTTTATCAGTGTTGTACTTCCACATTAGATCTTAAAAATGACAAAATAACTGTATTAAAATCGAAATTTATGCACCCAGGTACAATAGGGTAAGATGCTATCACCAACACGTGTGAAGAAAGACAACTATATGCAAGAATCAATTCACTAAAATTGTTAATTGCTAATATCGCAACTTGTCCCGGTCTCCCCTCTGCAATAATGTGATACGGAAATGTAATGAAGAGTGCGGGAACACAAAAAACTATTAAACGTATGGGGATCCAACCCTTGGGCCTCTCCGCCAACGAAGGAGGAAAGTGGTGCAACACTGAAGCTCTATACCCGCTTTCGAGGGGACCGTGGTTCAGATCTCCGCCTGGCTATCCGTATTTAGATTTTCCGCCGCTACTCCAAAACTGCTTGGGGCAAATACCGGGACTGTCCCTTTGAAAAGCGAACGACTCATTTCCCTGCTAAATTTTCCCCAATCCGAACATCTGCGCCGTCTCTATTGACCAATTCGTCTACGGAAAATTGAAACATAATCACCTTTTTATGTCTTCTGTCCGGCAATGACCAGTGGTGTCGTTTTTAAGCTATAATCGCAACCTCTGATTTGCCAAATATTTATCTCTGTTTGGAATGCATTCTTCCATGAATTTAATAATGATAGTCTTTTTCCTAAAACTTGTTGTCAAAGACTCTAATAGTATATCAGCAAGAACTACTTTATTTTATTTACCCGTCTCTTGTTTCATATTCATTCGACAAAATTCAAAATGGCTACTCAGAATCCTTTGATCTGCTCGTGTTGAATGTCTATATGAATAACACCGATCTGAATGAAAACCGAGTTCTCGCTAATAACGGTAATGGCGAGATGAAATAACCTACGTTTTATACAGACAGAGCAGCGGACAGCGGCTTTTGTGTTGAATTTTACACGATGTATGTGTGAACCTACTGGCTATACGTTTCACTGTTTAGAATTTTCCACGTACCAATACCACTCACACTCCCTTTCATCCAATAGGACGGACGAGAGATGACGTACTGTACCGCTCGATATTACTTACCGTGAGGCACATCTGGTAATTAGTAAAATAAGATTGTATTTATGAACAAACATCTCAGAATTCACATTAGACTAAGATGATTTGGGTGTATCGACATTTTGTTAAATTGCTGGAGGCGAATGTCTGATGTGTCTTCTGATAAAGATACGCAGTGTGGTGTAAACTGAGCGTGAGAGAATGGCAATACTAAAATCCGCTGACGACATTGGTTTCCTCTGTGAAATTCAGGGAAACTTACGAAAACTATTCTGTGGAATGAAACGTCTACCGGGCAGAGTATGAGGTTTTAGAATAATCCAAAAAACACAAAAGAATTCAGGACCAGAAGAAATTAGATTAGCGATGAACTTAACGTAAAAACTGGGGACCGTAGTAATCGAAACGAAAGAATTCTGACTATTTGGAAGCAATGTAACGCGTGGTAGAAGAACCAAACAAGAGAAAATAAACAGACTATCACAGGTAAAGAGAGCGTTCGTAGATAAAAGGACAATCATAGTACTTAATTTTAGAAACAGATTTGTGACATTGATGGTCTGGCATTGTATGGAAGTGAAGTAATAGCTTCAGGAAGCAGCAAAAGAAGAAAGTGGAAAGGTTTGCGATGTGGTGTTACATGCTAAGAATTAAGTGGACTGATAAGATCCTCCACAGAAACAGAAAGGGAAGGAAAGCTTGAAGAACACCGATTAGAGGAAGACACAGGACGAATGGTCCACATATTAAGACCCTCACAACACCAGAGAGAGTCGTACAGTGAAAACATTGGTGAGGAAGGCAGAGTTTTGATGTATCCAGCAATAACAACAGTGACGGATATGAAAAGGGTTTTACCATAAAGCACCAGGCCGATATATAGCAAACTTTATAAAGATGTTCATCTTATAACTGGTATAAAATGATTACACTTTTATTCCATGCGGACTAATAGTCATCATCAATATCAATGCGATCTGTTACCGCTGCAGGCACGGAAATTCTCCTATAAGCAAACAGCCTCCGAATGTTATCTAGAGAAATTTTTGACATGTGAGAAACTCATGCTGTGTCAGTTCATGATTACTGGCACGTAGCTGGTACGAAAGTATTCCCAGCGTATCCCAGAGATGTTCATGGTTGACAAATCATGGGAATAGACATACTACTCAAGGATCTATACATTCCTCAAGGCATCTGCCGTGCAAACAGTAGTGTGGGTCCTGTATAATCGTGCTGCAATAAGCCATTTGGTACCCAGGCCAAGAAGGATATGGAAAAAGGGTTTACTTTTGGCAACAATTGGCGAACGTATGGAATCCTTTGAAAAATTACCAAATAAGTACAACTGTTGCATTAAACAGCTTACCACGTAATTATTTTTGAAACTGCCGATGTATGAATCTCGACTATAATTGATTTTTCTAACATATCACGAGCTCATTTGTCTAGAAAAGTATTTTTCCATGCTTGAAACTGATGGTGTGTCAGTTCATGATTGTTTGTTTGTAGCTGGTATGAAAGTATTCTCCTTCCTATCAAATCCCATACGTGCTGATGGTTGACAAATTATGGCACTGAGCATATCAGTCAAGGATTTATAAATTTCTCAAGGTATTTGTGTTGCGAACTGTAGTGTGGAGTCTAGCCATTAACGTGCTGAGATATGCCATTTAGTACCATGAAGGGTATGACGAAAGAGGTCATTTTTTGTCAAAAATTGGTGAACATTCGGCCTCCTTTTAGTCCAGTGAAACTGTCAGAAAAAAGCCTGTACCTTGCAAAAGGTGGGGTAGATTTTATTTTTTAACTCCTTTATATTGTTGGAAAGGTTAGAAAACCAAGTTTTGCCAACAAAATTTCTCTTGGGAAAACTTTCTGCAGTCCAAAAACTTCGAAAATTTCTGACTTTTTTCAGTTTTTTCAAAATATCTCAGTTTCATTTGCTCCTATCGCTTTGACGTCTATTTTCTTTTTTAAAGAACACAAAATTCTCTACAAATTTGTTTTTTCCATTTTTTCTACTCCCAATAGCTAAGGCGCTACAGCGCGTCAAAAAAATACCAATTTTTCAAATTTCAAGCATAGTGGCAAATTATCTAATTTTTGTACACTGTTATTTCAGTTTCTATTTGTGTGGTATAAACATATTACTCATCATGTTATTCATTGGAATTTACCATCTCACTCTGCTGCAGGGCCAGGACAAACAGCATCATATTCAGTAACTACGAACACATTCACGTCGGATTGCGTGAAGTTTATTTGTGTTACAATATGTAATACGATTGCATGTAGGTGCCGTACATTTTCTACAGCTGATTGACGTTAATGATCAGTTATAAGTAAAAGTATGTAGGAATTGTTCTTTAGCGGACAAAAACGTATTTATTCTTTGGCGGGCGGAAGGCAATTATCTCTAGTGACTGTCCACAGCGCGCTGACAGCTATTAGCACATAACAATAAGGGCCCTACAGTTTGGAGTCGCTTCCATTCAGTACATGTTGTGGTGCTGAAAATGAGTGTCTGACATGAATTTGTGTTTCATTTGCGAAAAAACTGTGGTGAGTGGTGGATGCAATGTGAAAAGGAAAGGACTGAGCACACTTATCGATTGTAGTGCTAAACGCAGGTCGTCTGCTCACACCCGTTTTTTGAAAACGCTCAGTGAAGTGATGGTGCATGAAACATGCTACAAGAAGTACATTAATGAGAGAATGATAGCAGCTAGCCTTCGACATCCTCAGGAACCAACAGGCGTGCTACGTCGGTCGCAGGAAAAAGGTCAGTTCAAGTTCAAAGAGAAATGCTTCTTATGTGCAAAAGGGAATTCTGATGACTTTTTAACCATGCAGTTAAGACTGCCATATACCAAACGAAATTTTGATGGAGGGTACCTTATCCACAAAGTGACTTGGACTCGAAATGTTTGCTTCAAGTCAACAACCCAAAGCTATGTTTCTTACCTGTAACGTTAATTTGGATCTCAATTTGCTATTGTATTTGATGGGTATCCATGTGAGGGAGACAAATGTAGCACAAAGAGTGCTGAGAGGATTCGTAGGTCCAAAAATAATTATTCGGTTGACGTTGTGGTTGAATCACAGATGGTGAACCAAGTCCCTCAGGACAATTTCTTGTACAACGAACGAAACAAGATGCGTTTGATCACACTTCTTAAAAAGGAATTTCTGGAGTGTAGCGTTGAAGTGCACCAGCCACAAGAAGATGCTGATGTTACGATTGTAACATCTGTCATTTCAGGAACCAAAGATTTTGGAAGTGTTGTCACTGTAAGAGAAGATGTTGACCTGCTTGTGCTCATGATCAGTTTGGGGCAATGCATTGAAAACTTATTTTTCTTAAAGCCAGGAAAAGGAAATGCAGAAGACAAGTGGTTTTCCACTGCATCTTACAAGTTTGACAGTGAATATATTCTTTTCACTCACGCCTTTAGCGGATATGATACAACATCCGGTATTTTTGGTCAAGGAAAAATTAAGTGCTGCAATATTGTTGCGAAAAATGAACCCCTAACCTCAGCGCTTTGCACGTTCAATAAACCACATGCTACCCGTGAAGAAATATTAACAGCAACAAAACAGGTTACTATCGCATTGTATAGTGGAGGTGTCAGCAGTTCCCACACACTAGACCATTTGCGGTACCAGCTATTCGCCAAATCTGCCACAAAAGGAAAACTCAATCTTGCACGGTAGCCACCTACACTAGATGCTGCACATCATCATTCGTTGCGGACTTACCAACAAGTCCAAAGTTGGATGGGAAACTGGAAACCTCCTGAGAAATGGGGCTGGAATCACAGTGACCACGGTCCAATACCCGTTATAATCAGCCAAGATCCAGCACCTGAAGCACTTCTTCACATTGTTTCATGCTCATGCAAGCTGAACTGTGGCGGAGCGTGCTCCTGCAGAAAAGCGGGTTTGAAATGTTCTTCAATTTGCAAGAAATGTATTGGGGTCAACTGTGAAAACGTGCAAAAATTTTTGTATGAAGACAGTGAAGAAGATGTTATGGAGGATGTTGAGGAAACCGCTGCCGAAATAACGAACTTGCTGAGGCTGACTCGCTGTTTAAAGAAGAGGTCAATCTGGGATCAACTCCAGGTACAGACCCTGAATCCGTAACTCAAGGTATTTCTGGTGACACTGAGGAACCTGGCCCATCAAAACGTTGGAGGTGATGCTCATATCTGTCTCAAGTTCACTAATGTGCGATATTACAAGTATTACACACCCAGAACTGTCAATATTTTTTAGTAAGTGACAATGCATTTTAATTGTAATAAAGCTATTTATTTTTAATGTCAACTGTGTGGCTTTTATATACAATAATAACTACCTACTTAATTAGGTTGCCTGTTGCAGCTAATAATAGTTCAGGTTCCTGAGACAATTTATTTTGTGTGCGTGTGTATGTGTATGTGTGTGTATGTGTGTGTGTGTGTGTGTGTGTGTCTATCTCTCTTAATGATGTATTTTTATATTTATAGTTTTACAAATACCAGGGCTGCGGTGGCCCATAGTGAACTTCAGGTAGTGATGTAAGAATCACAATAGTTGGGTGCCCAGCAATCCTCATGTTGCATACAGAGAATTTGAATACTTGAAAGTGAGGTGGTAAATTCCAATATATAACATGATGTATAATGTATTTATGTTACACAAACAGAAACTGAAAAAAATAGTGTTCAAAAATAAGGTATCTTGGCACTATGCTCAAAATCTGAAAAATTAGTATATTTTGAGGCGCTGTAGCGCCTTAGATATTGGGAGTAGAAAAAAATGAAAAAAAATGGCAAGAATCAAATTTGTTGAGAATTTTGTGCTCTTTAAAAAAGAAAATAAACGTTAAAGCGATAGGAGCAAATGAAACTGAGATATTTTGAAAAAACGGAAAAAGGCCGAAATTTTCCAAGTTTTTTGTCTGCAGAAAGTTTTCC
This sequence comes from Schistocerca americana, assembly GCF_021461395.2. Lineage (NCBI taxonomy): Eukaryota > Metazoa > Arthropoda > Insecta > Orthoptera > Acrididae > Schistocerca > Schistocerca americana. The sequence goes on from NC_060122.1 coordinate 628,489,843, forward strand.
CAAGCGAAATTTTGTTGGCAAAACTCGGTTTTCTAATATTTCTAACCATATGAACGAGTTGAAAAAATAAACTCTTCTACCCCACCTTTTGTAAGGTAATTTTGCAGTTTGACTGGACTATCTGAACAGTTATCAGATCAGTCCTATTGTCACATTGAATAGCTGCCTACGCCTTGACTTCTGGAATTCTGGGTGTATGAATCTTGAGAATCAATATTGTTTGTAACTTTTCACGAGTTCATCTGTCTAGAGAATTATTTTGCCATGTGTGAAACTGATGCTGTGTCGTTTCATGATTGCTAGCTTGTAGCTGGTATGAGGGCATTCTTCTTCCCATCGTGTCTCTGGCATACTCATAGTTGACAATCATGGGACGGTGGCACTGGACATACCATTCAAGGATCTACATGTTCCTGAAGGCATTTGCGGTATGAACTGCAGTGTGGGGTCTAGCATTATCCTTTTGGGGTATGTCCTTTGGTACCCAAGTCGTGGAGGGAAGACAAATCGGCAAAAACTGGCGAACATTCAGCCTCCATTGAAAAATTACCAGATCAGCCCTAGTGTCACATTAAATAGCTCCCCACACTTCCATTCCTCGCTCTGGAGAGGTGTAAGTCTTCACAATCATTAATTTTCGTGACATCTCACGAGTTCATCTACGGACGCGTTGGAATCGATCTGACGGCTTCAAACAGAAGCGAGGCAGCCCAGTGTAAACGACGATTGGCAATTGGAGATTTCAACCAGTAAACTCTACCCGACGGTTCGTGATAACACTTGGCGTATAATGTCTGCCCGCATTTCTGTTGTTGTACATTTATTGCTCAGAGCCAGTCGAACAGTACTACCAGATACTCGTGGTGTAGTCCTTCTGAAAGGATCTGTGCCAACTTTTGTCCTGAGTTCATCTTTTTACTGCCCGTTTTGCAGTCACTGCACTTCAGCCAACTTTTGGTCCGTTCCGTAAGAATAATACTTCCATATCCTTCACGCGAATGATTCAGCCTTTGTTATATTCCGCTAGATAGTGATTAGCTGCACGTACTTTCCATTTCGATCTGCACATATATCCAAGGGATGATGGAGTCCTAATAAGGGGACCGTGGATTGCTTCTCTGGCGAGGAACTTCACCAGTACTTCACCTAAGCAGAGTGTAAATTTCCGTGCGACGCACTTTTTTCGACTATATTTTATGTTTAGGTAGACACAGCTGATATGTCATCTTTCTCAGCAAACAATTGGGACTGGGCAGCTGGCGAACGTTAATGCTATAGTTATATCCTGGATAGTCAGCCGATTGGAGAGTAACAGACTCTAACGTTTGCTGAATCATGTACTTAATCAATGCCAATGAAACCTGAACAGCATATTTTCTTTCTCCATCTCTTACAAAAGTTTTGCTAAATACGAATTTTTAATGATAATACACATTATTTCATTTGATCTCCTAATTTCAGTAATATTCTGCGTTTCCATTTTAGTTTTGTGCAATGTTACTTTCTTTTCCTTTTGTTGTATTATTTTAGCATTTCTGGTGTTTGACACCGTAATTTGGTAACAGCTTGATGAATGTATAAAACATGTGAGTGAACTACGAAATATTGTCGGTTTTATGCTATCTTCATCCGTCTGAAGGTTAGTACCATGCAGTTATCTATGCCAGTTCATTCCGGACAAGTCTGTTCATCTCTCCGTAACTACTGCAACTACGTTTATTTGAATCTTGTTACAAGGGAAGCATACATCGAATAAGTCAGCAATTTCTCCCGATTGTAGTGCATATATGGTTGTAACGAATGCGGCTCTAGTACGACCCACTTCTCAAGTGTTTTCGAGAAATGAAGGGTAATAATTTTATGAGGCACAATTATCATAATGATAACGGAAGAAATGATCTTTTGTCGGGAGACCGTGGTTTACTATGTTGTAGTTTACTTAATATTTTCTTCGAAACGATCACTAAAGTTTTATGCTGTTAACCAATGACTGAGTATGACAATCCATTTATTTGTGGCCATTGTGGTGTTGCTTTAGTTGTTATGATGGCCTATGGTGGCCGATAACGGTTAATTGCATAAAACGTCAATGACTATGACAAAATACTATTGTGTAAGCAGTAATTTGATAATTTGATAATCGAGAGAATGACTTCACTGCGAACGGGCATTCACTGTACGGTCCTGTAGTTGCTGTCTCCGTGACAAAGACTGGTTTGATGCTGTTTCTCTTGAATGACTTCACTGCGAACGGCCATACACTGTACACTCTTGTTGTTTTGGTGTCCGCTGAAAAGACTGATTTGATGCTTTATCTCACGCTAGTCTACGTTGTCAATACCTCTTCATCTATCAGTAACTTCTGCAGCCTACATCAATTTGAGCCTGATTACTGGATTCATACCTAGGTCTCTCTGCGCAGATTTCGCGCACCAGACTTCCATGCATCACCATGATGCGCCAGGACGTCTTATCAATCGACTCCTTCTTTTAATTAAGTTATGCGATAAATTAATTTTGCCACTATTCGATTCAGTACCTACACATCACTGACACGATCTACCCATTGATTTTTTAGAATTGTTCTGGAGCACCACATTACAAAAGCTTCTATTCACTTCTTGTCTGAAACCGTAATCGTGATGAAATGAACATTTATTTATAGACTCGCTTCTTTCTCCATAGCTTCGCCCACGTACACATCTCTCTCTCTCTCTCTCTCTCTCTCTCTCACACACACACACACACACACACACACACGACACACATACACGCAAACACATAAGCACGTAGCACTTGAATGTGTCAGTTGTTTCTTCTCTGCATGTAACAGTCTTTCCACATACAAATCACATAGTTTACTACCTGATATTTTCTGCATGGTCGTAACTGTGCCGCGAAGTGGACTATGCCTATGAGTACAGAGTGTCCGTTTTGCGCCTGTGGGTCCACACTTCAGTATCTGTCCTGCTGGCGAGGTGCAAATAAACATTAGTGGCTTCCTCGTGCCATGGGTACTTCGGGGTACTGACCAACCTAAAAACATACTACTCGTTAGAGCTATAATTATTAGTCTGCAGGGACTAATGACATCAGCAGTTGGGTCCCATAGTGCTCAGAGCCAGCCATTAGTCTGCAAATGGAGTAAACATTGATGTAAAGTTGTTCAGTATGCTGTCACTAGTCATCAATAGAAGTAACTTCCCTACCATCCTAACACCTTGTTATCCCTCATTCCGTGTAAAAGAAATTCATGTAGACCTTCAGATTCACTGTCCCTTATTATGGCGACACGTTCTCACATAGCTTTAAGTCGATTGTATCGTTAACAATCTCTTTCATTTCTTCCCGGTACTTTCAGCTCAATCTAACCGATAGGCAACTACTTTGTTTGAGGTGTACTGAGAACAGTAAGTGATCGTCGTTTCGAGAAAATGGGCTGTCGCCGGAAACTGTATGATTCTCCTCTGTTTTATACCATGCAACTCCAGAGAGATCGTTGACTGTGTCTATGATACGAGGGTCAGTCAAAAAGTAATGCCTCCTATTTTTTTTTCTACGTTTAATTGTCAGGAAATTTAAATGCAATTACATAGGTTGAAAACCACAACATTGAGGATCATTTTGTCATTTTTCAATGTAATCTCCGCCCATCTCTACAGTTTTGGTCCATCTTTGAACAAGGGCATGTATCCCAGCACGGTAAAAATCACAGCTCTGCTTCCTAAGCCATTGACGCACGGATGTTTTGACGGCCTCCTCATCTTCAAAATGAATCCCACGATGAGCTTCTTTTAGTGGCCCGAACAGATGGAAGTCTGATGGTGCCAGGTCAGGGCTGTATGGGGGATGAGGCAAAACTTCCCATCCAATTTTGACAATCTCGTCAGAGGTGTGACGACTGGTGTGTGGTCTTGCATTGTCATGCAAAAGAAGAACATCTGCCATTGATTTTGTTGGGCGAACTCGCTGAAGACGTGCTTTAAGTTTGTTGAGGGTTGTGACGTATTGAACAGAATTTATTGTGCATCCCTGCTCCAAAAAATCAACCAGAATCACACCCTCTGTATCCCAGAAAACTGTTGCCATAACTTTCCCTGCCGATCGCACAGTTTTGAATTTTTTCTTCCTCGGCGAGCTTGTGTGACGCCACTCCATTGACTGCCTCTTTGATTCAGGTTCAAAAAAATGCACCCATGTTTCGTCCCCGGTCACAATTTTTTTCAGAAACTCATCTCCCTCCAAACGGAAGCGCTGCAAGTGTTGGGAGGCTATTGTTTTCCTTGCCTCTTTATTCTGATCGGTTAACATTCTTGGAACCCACCGTGCACAAACTTTTGAGTACCCCAATTGTTTAATAATCGTGATCACACTGCCTTTACTAAGAGAAATAATGCGACACACTTCATCTGCAGTCACCCGACGGTCACCACGAATGATGTCATCAACTTGCTGAATGTTGTGTGGAGTCACTGCACTCACCGGCCTGCCGCTCCGCTTTTCGTCAGTCAACGGTGTTTGCCCTTCAGCTTCCTTACAACGACGAACCCATCGTCTAACAGTGCTGACATCCACTGTCACAACACCATACACCTTCTTCAGTCTTTCATGAATGCGTATGGGCGTTTCACCTTCTGCATTCAAGAATTCAATCACACAACGCTGTCTCAAACGAACATCGATGTCGGCCATCTTACAAACTTCTGCTGTGCTGCCACCTGTTGACACAGAAAGTTACTACTGCAGTGGATTGCAGAAGAAGGTTTGAGGAATGGCGCCAAATTCAAATTTTTCACTTAACTTAATTTCTTTAAGTAGAAAAAAAAAGGGAGGCATTACTTTTTGACCGGCCCTCGTATTTAGTCGTGTGGGATGTTCTTTGACCCCGACATAAGCTGAAAAATTTATTGACACACCACAGTGCTCATTCTCGCGACCTGGTTGACTTGCTGCACTCCATATTTTTTAAGATTTAGATACGTGAAGGAAATACCAATAGGCCATTTTCGAACAATTTTACATGCTACACCTACTCATTCCTACGTCCACCCCTAGAGGTAGTAGGGGTATCTTACACCCAAAATATTTTTGTACAAATTATGCCACGTACATATAAAATTTATCTGAAATGTATGCGATTGCAGTCTTTCTCGGCGTATTCCAAGGATGAATTCCTCTCGTGTTATCAGCCGAGTGGTGGCGTCCTCTTCTCACAACGTTTCAATAAGTTTTGTACCCATCATCTTCTGGCTGAAATTGCTCCAGGCCTCCTTCAGTTACACTTTTATGTCACCTTCTTTTTACCCGCACACACCATACTGGGAGTAAGTGTTTCTTATCCCTCCACTGCTTTTTCCAAGAAATAAGTGACATTTGTACTAAATTTGCTTGAAATCCATTCTGTGGCTTAGAAGGAGATGTGGAACGTACATACATATATGGGAGCATACTTATGTACGGTGATTTTCTGTAAGTATAAGATAAATGAGATTGGTAGATATATTCATACGCTTGGTACAGATAGAGTATACTTTATTCAAAACAGATACAACGCGGTATGATGTCACTCCTTGAATGACGTGCCCCGTATTTATGGCAAACTCATAAAACTATCGACAAACAATGATCATTTCATTAAAGTGCCTCATCATACCTTCATTATATTTCGCCGCCAAGGTATGGCAGTCTGTTATTCTTTCTTTCTGAGGAAACGTGGTTCACTGTAGCGATACAAGTGTCAGGTGGAAAATCATGGAAGAAAACAATGACGTAACTCGAGTGTGTTACGGTCACACGACTGCAGACACACCCTAGCCGGTTGTCCAAACGACGCTGCTAGATTACTGGAGCCTTTCTATTGCATTCAAAAAGGTCGTAGGACTCTGAACCTCGATTTATTAGGAACCCGTGAAAACGCATCGTTTAAGAGCACCATTCTGTACATCTACGAGTGTTACTACAACAGCGAGAAAGGGAGTAAATTTAATGATACGTTGGGTGTACGCTATCCTTATCACAGTTTTTTAATCTTGGTGTCTCTTTACTATTTTTACCCGCCACACAACCGCCCATGACAATCCTGATCAATCCTTGATGCCTAAGGTTGTTTCCTACCAACCTATCTCTTGCCCTGCTCAAGGTGAGCGACAGACTCATTTTCTCCCGATCTGACTGAATACCTTTTCCTTAATTATCCTGTTCATTTAATCTTAAGCAGTCATCAGATTCACTACATTTCAAAAGTCTAATGTCCTATTATCTACACTGTTCATTTTTATGCAAATCTTGACACACGTTAAACATTTTAAAGCAACGACGTTCTGTCACTTAAATTGATATTTATGCTCGATGTTAACATTGAAAGGGTCCGGTACATAAGAGATTGCATTGTTTTTTTTAATATAGTCACTTTTTGGATGTCTTGTGAACATCAGATAAAAAAAAGAATGAGGTTCGAGTAGGATATGATTCACAACTTGGGGGCTTTAATTTTACATATGCGCCGTAGCCAGAGTTCTGTTAAAGACGTCCTGCTGTGGTCGAAAATATGCCAACTAGCGGCAACGATCGACACACAGTGAGGATTTTAAAATGTGATTTTCCCCCTTTCACATTTAGGAATCTCTTCTGCTATGATTTATTATTTTTAATTTATCCTTTGTTAGCGAATGAGTGTGGCAAATTCTAAATGTGGGTTTCGTCCTGAAAACCATGCGACCATGAGTCAAGTAAAAAGTTAATATTTTCATATTTTCAGCTCTTCATTAATGTTATCACTGCTTGTTTTATCTTATATTGGTTAATGCGTTGTGGAGTTGCGCTATGTGTTTAACACTGGTGTTCTTATCGTATTGCTTTGCGTGAGTTACATATTCGTACTAGCGATGGTTTTGCATTATCCTTCCAATACCTGCTGGGAGGAGGAGAGCTTGTGAAAACGCTTTTTGTGAGTTCCGCCATTTATGTGCTGCGTTTCGCATAACCTATGTCTGTTCGGCTTCCCTATTTTAAACTTACGGTAAACTGAATGTGACACAGAATTCATGCTTTTTCTGAGCTAGCGTAGGTTTGTTCCAGAGTAGTAAACCGACCGTTGAGCTGTTTTTGTTGATGTTGCATATCTGTGGGTCAGTAGTACTTCATGGTACGCAACGTCTCCTTGAGGAGTTAAGATCTGTAGTTAATGTATGTCTGTACTGTTCGCACTTGTTCTAAATATTAACCTTGTTACATTATTTTGTTTAAAAGTTACGGATGAACTACTGAATGTATTGATATCAGGTAAGTCTACAGGTATCGGCTACTTCAGCTCTCATCGACAACACCGTATACAAAGGTTTTGAGAAGTAACTACCACCAGACGTATTTGTTATGGTTTAATTTTTATTGTACTGGTACCAGTTTCAGGTCGTCTAACGACTCATTATTAGATGGTACACTTATTTAATGACAGTTTGTACCGTTATGCCTGTCGTTGTGTAAAGTTATTAGCATCCATACTTTTAACGCTGCTACGCAAATCACCTTGGAAACGGTAATTAATGTTTTCCAGTTACGTTGCTTACACGTCAGGGTCCTGTAAAGTGTATGGGAGCTGTTGCCTGTGGCAACATTTCTGTAGTTCCGTGGAATCAACATAAGTGGTAAACACATATTTTGTTTTTCGAAATGATTTCTACACCAGGATCAAACCCATGGATGCTAGTAACTCTACATAATGACCTCCACAATGCTAAAATCATCCATTAACATTGCGTATCATCTGATAATGAGTCGCTAGGCGTTTTGGAACTGGTCACGGTACAGCAACAACTAAACCACCACAAAAGGTGACTGGTTACAATTATTTCCGGAAACCTTTATCCATCCCAGTTGTAGTTCTGCATATCCATAATGGATAAAAGATTTAATCCCGTTTATCACTCAGTCAGTAACGGTTACCCCCTTTGATGCATTTTGAATGTTTGTATGCTTAGCTTTTTCATTTAATTAACGTAGTCTATCCAAAACGATTTCATTTCGCCACACTATGCCACGTGCTAGAGGACAGAACAAAAGTGTTCATTCCAAGTCCCGGCACAAACAGGCATGCTGCTACTATTTTATTTCAGCTGGCGGTCGCTCGTATTTATGTTGTTGTTACGATGACTACAAGTGAGTCGAACAACGAGCACATTGAAGTAGGAACGGAAGGAGTTTGAGTGGTGAGTTTCATTTCCATAATAAGCTACGTTCATGAAAAAATGCATTAATTTTTGTGAGACTCAACAGATTGTTAATGATCGTATGCAGATGCGTTCTTTAATTTTCAGGGCTAAATAATGTTAGATCAGTTCTTCTTTATTGTTTTGGATAGGTCAGAGAGCAGTGATAATGGTTTCTTTTCGGCTGTGGTTCTTGATGCTCAGTGGTCTTTGTGAGAAGCTACACTTCAACAGTCGAATTTGTAATACTTCGTGGGGTAACTTTTATGCTGAGCAAAGAGTAACTTACTCATTTCAGTTTCAAGTGGGGACTAAATAATATTGAAATATCACATACAGGGAACTTCAAACATATCTTTTTTTTCAGGAAATCCGTTTTCGTTATTGCCAATAAGCATTCTGTATTCTCTCATGAACTTACGATCCGGTATTATGTTCAAGAGTGGCAATCTTACATTTATCTAAAAAATTATAAAAAAGCTCTTAGATAAACTACAGCTCTTTCGCGTTACAACTGTATCCACAATTACTCTACAACACTTCAACAAATGTATCTCCGTATCTATTTCAATGCGTGCAGTTTTTTGTACGAATTTCTCTTTTAATATCGTTAAGTCCTAGCAGTGTTATTGCAATACTCCTAGCGGTAGCGGTTTTACTGCTGTCTCCGTGTTAAATTATGGAAATTTTCCTCCACGGAATGACATGCTGAATTTTCTTTCCCAGTAAACTGACAATCCAGCTTCCATCGTCCACCTATGCTGTGTGTATAAGAAAAAAATGAATAACACTTAGTACCTTGTGTTAGACAGCGAACAGGCCATATTTCTGGAAAAAAAGATGCAGAAATTGAATGGTTTGGTTGTTATGCACAGAGATTTCGCTACTTGTAGTTGAATGCAGAATTCGCCCAGAGGATTCCTGGCGCCATCCTTGCAAACACGCTTGACATAGGTCTTGCGAAGTGTCCTCTGTTCTCTTCAGTTACTACGCTTTTAAGTGCTTGTATCGTAGGCACCTTTATCCAGTAGGAGGCGCAATTCCTCGAACCTGTACGTCGTTTTCATATTTACGACCTCTCTGTGCGTAAACCTCACACACTGCGCAATATACAGTAGTGTCTAATTCCATTTACCTTCACAGAATTACATCAGTAGCATTTCGTGGTTGCTATTACGTAAAAAAAGGGTCGCTCGTTAACCTAAGAGCGGCAGCAAAGTACATACTGGGAGTTAATGTCCGCACAGTCTGCGCATGTGTTTCTACTGGGGGTGAAACGAGTGGCCATATTCCTGCAAAAAAGTGAACGCCGTGTATCCTCTTTTTACGACGGGCCTGCGCCACCTTTGTACCCTGGCTCTGCGCTCGCCTCGCTTACGGCCACTAAAACTACGCGCAACTCGCAAAACTGGGATATTTTGCCACGTCTGCTGTGCTTGTCATAACATTCAAAGTTTGTAATACCCTAGTTTCTTGCCGGTATTTCACTCGCATTCTTGCCTACGGTGCGAAAGCGGGCGCCAAAACTCTTTTGAGTAAACTCTTTGGAAACTTCTATGAGATTTTCCCCGCTGCGTTGCAGACGAAACTTTATGCGCCGTGAAAGACCATCTGACGGTGTGCTAAGAGGCCCATCCTATTGGACATCGTTGGGAATACAGTGATTTGCAAAGTGCTGCCGAGTAGTTTGATTTGGGGGGAGAAGTGCTTGAGGTTGAAACACTTTGCATGGTTTTCACACAATAGCTAAATGCAAAATATTGGTCCAGACTCATCAATTAAAACATTTATACAAGCAGCTCTACATCTGCGTCTACCAAAATCCTCGTGTGACATGTGACGGAGGGAATTTTACAGTCTGGCTTGGAATCTTCACCAGCTTTGGGTACAGTCAAGTATTACGAAAGTCGCCTTTTAACTTCTTACACGCTACGCAGACAGAGCTATTGAGACGTGACATTCCTATGGTTTTATAAAATGACAATTTGGTACTGACAAAACAGCTTATCTAGTAATTTGGTCTAGTAGTTTGTTCGCACCGAGATGTAAAAAAAAGAAAACACAGCCTGTAGGAAAAATTAAACTCTTCGCATGATGAAATTTAGCGATTTTCCAAAAAGCTTGGCTCAACAACTTACGCCACCAACTCATTTATTTAACTTACGGTAACCAATAACTTTCAGAAAAGACTGTTTAAAGTTCGTCTGCGGAACTATAATCCTGTCGTCAGTAATAAATTTAACAGAAGTCGACAAAAATTGATTCCTTTTCAGGAAACATCGACGATGAGTACAACTTGTTTGATGTGTATGGGCTGGTTACGTATCCTGGGACAGCAACATCACTAGGCATTTCGAAGACAGCACTATATTCGACTTCGTAGGGATATTTGTTTAGCTGTTTTAAAGATCTGTCGTCAGCTGATTCCACGCTCTTGGTCCGAAGACCTAGACAAACTCGTGTCCGTTGATGTTAGAAAAGTCTCCAAAAATTCCACTGAGAAAACACAAAATGAATAAGAAGACGAATAGTGGAATCTTGTAGCTGGTAGTAGCGCTCGGCGGCCTACCTCGCTGAGGCACGGAGCTCGCACACATTACGAGTTCCTGAATACAAGTCTTAATAAGGCCTAGATTGGCGAAACCCATTTCGAGTGTTGTTACTGACATGCCCATCGATTATTAAAATAATGTCATTAAATTCGTTGTTTATGTTCTGCATTTGGAAACCTGAGAGTCTATGCCGTTTCCAGACCTACATCGGCCATTTGTGGTTAGTAACGCTGGCATATTGTTACTTAACAAGATATCGACGAACGTTCTACGAGTCAGTGTACAGAATTTAATTAGAAATCACCCTCACATTTGCTTTCTATATCACACTTCAGAATACTCTTCAGCAACCTACGATTATTATCGTACCTAGCACTTCCCAAGGATTGCTTTTCTACATGTCACTTCGTGGACTCCGCTTTCGCAAACTTACACGGTAGTGGCCATAATTTTGATTTCTTACTATTATAATATCGACACCTACACATTGGAGCATTAGGTACAATTTAAAAAAAAGAAAAAAAAAAGGATATGAATTGTTAAACCAGGAAAACTCTTCTTGTCTGTTATGTTTGTCTAACCACAGCAAGTCGACCTCTAATATCTGGAAAGGAAGCCCGAGCAAGAGGGCAACTTTCTGTCTCGACTTTTCAATCTGAACGACCTCGACTCGTCTCTAAACAAGTGCAAAGTTGGAATTGCAGCAGAAGAAGAACTTTGGCCCAGGAGCAAAGTGCGTGCTACTCAAACTAATGAATAACTGTGTCAAGAGTTGCAAGATACCTAAATCCTGGAGCAAAGCAAAAATCATAGCTACTTATAAGCCAGGAAAATCGGGATGACTCCGAAAGCTATAGGCCTATCTCCGTTCTATGCCACTTGAATAAGGTGTTGGAAAGCCTGATTTTCCAAAGAGTCACAGATGCGATAGACCCATCACTGATCCCCCAACAAGCAGGTTTCAGACAAGGGAAGAGCTGCACAGCACATGAGTTGAAAATGACACAGCATATAACGGACGGCTTCGAAAGGTGGCAGATGACAGGAGCTGGGTTTATAGATCTCTCAGCAGCGTACGACACTCTCAACCATAGACTATTATTGCTGAAGTTATATAACATCGCCAAGGAATACCCACTAACCTGTATGATTAGAAGTCTACTGCAGAATCGAAGACATTTTGTGGAATATCAGGAACAAAGAAGCACATGGAGGCAGCAGAAAAACGGGTTGCCAGAGGTCAGTGTGCTGGCACCCACTCTGTTATATACACTAACGACCAGCCGTTACTAGAAGGAACACGAAGCTTCATACATGCAGATGACCGTGTAATCACAAAAAATGGCTCTGAGCCCTATGCGACTTCACTTCTGAGGTCATCAGTCGCCTAGAACTTAGAACTAATTAAACCTAACTAACCTAAGGACATCACACACATCCATGCCCCAGGCAGGATTCGAACCTGCGACCGTAGCGGTCGCTCGGCTCCAGACTGTAGCGCCTAGAACCGCACGGCCACTCCGGCCGGCCGTGTTATGACAGCTCAAGGATATAGCTTTGAGAGTGTGGAGCAAAAGCTCACTGATACTTTGAAAAAATTGTCTGTTACAAAGACAATCAGCTGAAAACAAATCCATATAAAACTTGGACCTGCGCTTTCCACACCAAAATATACTCGGGATCACTCTGGACCGTGCCCTCACATACAAGGAGCACTGCTTAAAAACAAAGCAAAAAGTGGCTGCCAGGAACAATGTTGTTAGGAAGCTGACAGGAACAACATGGGCAGCACAGCCAAATACAGTGAAGATATCTAATTAGAGCTATGCTACTCAGCGACTGAGTACGCTTTCCCTGTATGGTGCACCCCCGGTCATCCGACGAGATACAGCAGCACAAAGTGAAATGAAAAAGGCATTAACATCCAAAGTCCACTCACTATGTGGCCATCAGCCGGCACATCAAAGACTTCTGTCTAGAAAGAGATTTCTTCGCAGCACAGAAGCACTCGCTGACACTCCACACCAACATCGGGAGAAGACATAGCAGGCTAGATGCCAGCATCTGCAGGAGTGGCTGATTCCACAAGAAGCTCTTCACCCAGGCCAAAAAGAGAAATTGCCCACAACGAAATCACTTAATCGCCTGAGTTCCTGTGTCACAAGATTGAAAAACACCCTGCAGAGGTGGAGCTTCCAGGTGGACTCTTTCAAGTGTGACTGTGGAGCTGCCGTGCGGACATCATCACATATGCTACAATGTACATTACCTCCCACTGTGTACACTATGCAAGATCTTGTAAACGCTACACGTAGTGCGCTGGACGTTGCTAATTTTTAGGCATCCATTGTACAGTTAAATAATAAATGTTTGTTAATATAACCTATGTGTCTATTTTATTCTGTGACGTTTTATAATGTGTAAACCATAATGTATGTAGTAACGTAATGCGATGTTTTAGTTTGTTTCTGACACGAGAGATAAATAAATAATCCAGCGGCTTTCGATTGGTGCAGTCAGTGTAATAGTAACCATAGATTTCCCGTATGCTGAGAGTCAGTTAACATGAGAGCCACACGAATCCGCTCCTAGGCGTAGCTAAAGTCCTCCCCGTCCAATGTGAAGAAAAGTGTGTGTGTTTCAAGAAACGCCAGCTTAATAGATGTTTCAACGTCTTTACATCAAATGTCTGTGAGTAATGGATCATCTCATGAGCAACAACTTTTCACTGAATCAAAATGTTCTCTGACATTTCCCAGCGATACTGAGTGTTCTTTTGTATTGACTATGCACCTTACAGGCAGCAGAGTTTATGCACTCTGTGCCGTGCGCACGCTTTGTATCATTCACAGTCGAGTCATCTGTTCCGTGTGAATGGGTGTAAGCCACCAAAATTAAAATTCCTGATTCTTTTCTAAAACACCTTCCTCCTCTTAGACTCATTCTTAGAGTTTAAATGTAGGAAATCACTCTATCAATTTACTGTTGTAGATAATATGCAGAGTCGACCCTGCTGGGTCGGATAAATTTCCTCGTCTGGGTAGGGTCAGCGAACATTTTGTCTCTAAGAAAGATTGATCTCCGTAATGTGGTCTGTTACCCCTTGACGTTTTATGCAAAGAGAATGAAATATCCAGTATGTAGATGTATGTGTTAATGGTACGGAAATAAAGAAAAATAACAAAATGCGTTCAGTGTTTAAGACAATAACACATAATATCGTAAGTAGGCTGTTTAGGTTTTTATGTTGGTAAAGCCCCGTAGCGCTCTGTATGAAAATCACTGATCGTGCTGCGTGCAGTCTGTGGCTGGTTGGACACATTGTTGGAATATTCGCTTGTGTAGTGATTAGCAGTTGGATGTGAACAGCGCGTAGCATTGTACAGTTGGAGGTGAGCCGCCAGCAGTGGTGGGCAGTATTGGCGCTCGGTGTATTGCAGTAGTTCGAGTAACGAAGATTTTTGTGAGGTAAGTGATTCATGAAAAGTATAGCTTATTGATAGTGAGGGCCATTCTTTTGTAGGGATTATTGAAAGTCAGATTGCGTTGCGCTAAAAATCATGTGTGTCAGTTTAGTGATGACCAGAACAAGTAAAGAGAGAAATGTCTGAGTACGTCCAGTTTTGCTCAGCTGTTTTAAAAAGAAATAACGTAAGAGGTTTCCCAGCAATGTCAGTTTTTAAATTTTTCTAACGGGACGTTTCAATATAACAATGAAAGTGTAATATTTTAAAATGAAAATCAAAGGTTGAATGGTAAAATAAACTATCTATTGCAGTAGATAATGGCACTGAGCTTTTTCTTCTTATACTGGGACAACCTATGCTACGTCCCGGACAGAACTAATCTGCTTCTCCTGTCACCTAATGTCTGGCGCGTTGATAGTGTAGGTGTTGTATTCACGGAAACCGTGTCAATCCTAGTGCCCCTGGATTAATGCTTGATTCGCTGCGGTGCGAAAGGAATCAACTTTTTTGTTGCTCCGACACAAACGGAAATCAACAACAGTGTTTCATTCTCGAAACTCATCTTTCTTTGATGACACTGGAGATGTCACTGTCATTGGTTTCGAGAATTGAAGAACAATCAATGATACAATGTGTACAACATTTTTTTTGCTATGACGCATTGATGAAAACAGAAAACGAAGCATCATTCATTACCAGGAAAATGCCGGCTGTAACACAGCCGTGAGTTGATTGATTATTTGGCCAAGAGTAACATCATATTAATGTCTCATTCCCGGTACTCCCTTTTGTAAAACAAGGCATTCGTGGAAAGAGACTTTTATCACCTCTAAAAGCCGTTGAATGCGTCTGAAACCACATTTTTGAGTTAGCAACATTAGATTTGAAGAAATGTTTCTACAATTGGTTCCAAGGTATGTAAAAGAGAATGAATTTGAAAAGTACGTATTTTGTAATGAATATAATTATTTGTACCAAGGAAACTTTCTTTTAATTTTCTTCGTGAAGACTACAAAAGTGGTCCGAGTAAGCTTGTAATTTGTCTTAGATCAACTTTAGCGCTAAACACAGACCAGATTACGAAGTTAAGTTACCTAGAACGTCTTTCTCTTAGGTGGCGCGTTGGGGAAACTCACACTGAAGGGAAGTAACGAAATTTACAAGTAATTTAAAAGTTTCATATCCCGAAAAATGTAAACGATACCAAGAGAAAATTGCAGATGAGGGGTGAAATTGCAACTGTTAAGAAAAATATGGAGATTGGTTTCTTGTGAAGTTAAAGCTCAATAGAGATGAATCCCAACTTAGACATGTTTCCCGCTGCTGCACTTCGGTCGTCGTGGGTTGTGAGCCAAAAGACCGCCCTGTAAAAGCAAAGAGATACTTTAGATAGCGCAGTATAGGATATAACGTAACACGAACGTCGCCAGTTTTGATTTACTAGTTTCTGAGGTACATCAGTAACGAAACGTTATTGGGAAAAAATTTTCAGAATTTCTAAATTTTAAACGCAAACGTCTGAGCCTGATTAGGTAAAGAGACAAAATCAGCAGACTACTGGTACAACGGACAAGGAATCATGAGGCTCCATTTATTGGTTGGTTAAAATTCACAGGCATAGCAAGAACTGAGCCTCTGCTAAAGAAATATACTGCAGATGACGTAGAAAGCTACAGACCAATTTCATCCCGTCGTCATCTAAAAGATAGTAGAATAATGAAAGAGGGATTAATGATTTATATGAAGAAATACAATCTTGTAAACGGATCACAGTTTGTCTAAGGGTTATGATACTGCTGACTATATGATTCTACTAAGTAAGCTACAGTCATTAGGAATAAGAATCGTAGGTAAAGATCATCCCCTATGATACCTATAGCAGAAGGGTTCCAAGGAGCAGAAACAACTATAATTACGAATAAAGCTACACTTCTGAGTAAGATTTATGAGACCCAAACCATCCTCAAGGATAACCGAGCGCGTTAAAGCACCCGTTTCCGGGACTCTGGGAGGCGCACCAGCTGCAGGTCGGATCCGCTCAGCGGATTAAGGCCGAGGACTGGATGTACTGGCCAGCCTGGATGTGGTTAGAAAGGTGGTTTACCAAATACGACAAGGTAAATACCGGGCTAGTACCCACGACTCGCCTCCGATATCCAATGTGCAAATATTTAGAAAACTTTCTCACACCTGAACTTGAGTTAATACTAGACATAGGTGAGATAAGGCGAAAACGTATTAATATAGGATTAGCGCAGGTTAGCTTACTAGGACCAACAGTGTTCTCGATGTTCTTCAATTAGTATATCAATGATATTAATTACGGGGAAAAAACTCTTTCTTCTGATGACAGCAACGTATTGTGACTGAATGAACAAGGGCAATCCTTATGGAGAAGACAAATGAATTCTTCAAGGAAAAATACACCGAGTCAGACTGACATAAAGCTACATTAAACATAAAGGAAACAGTTTCACTCTGAAAAGAAAAAAAAAAAAACGATCCTACTAAATTAAACGTAGATGGTACCTCAGCAGACTTAATAAAAAATCCAAAATTTCTAGAAATGTAGATTGATTCTCAGCTGAAGTTAACTCCCACATATACTTCCAGACAGAATGTCATCAAAATGTTATGACCTCGGATTCCTGTTACCAGCATGTAACAGCCAGTGCCATTTAGTTGCATACTACTCATATCTGCTCTCAGTTCTTAGGTACGGCATTATCTCTGAGGATATTCACTGAGGTGAGGACAGCAATATTCACATACACAGATGACTGTAGTGTCACGTACACAAGGTATGAAATGGAAATACCATGGCGGAGCTGTCATTTGCACTCAGGTTATTCGAGTGAAAAGGTTATGACGTTAATATGGCCGCACCAAGGGAATTAGCAGACTTTGCCGGCCGGTGTGACCGAGCGGTTCTAGGCGCTTCAGTCTGGAACCGCGCAACCGCTACGGCCGCAAGTTCGAATCCTCCCTCGGGCATCGATGTGTGTGATGTACTTAGGTTAGTTAGGTTTAAGTAGTTCTCTGTTCTATGGGACTGATGACCTCAGATGTTAAGTCCCATAGTGCTCAGAGCTATTTGAATCATTTGAACAGACTTTGAACGCGGAATGGTAGTTGGAGCTAAAGGCATGGGACATTACATTTCCGAAATCCTTAGAGAATTCGATATTCCGAGATCCACAATGTCAAGAGTGTGCCGAGGATTCCAAATTTCAGGCATCACCTCTCACCACGGACGAAGCAGTGACCGGCATCCTTCACATTACTAGCTTAGAGTTGTCAGAGCTGAAACACAAGTAACAGTGCGTGATATAACAGCATAAATGTAGTTAAATATTTAAGGAACTATAATCGATAATTTTTGGTGGACTTCTGGATCTGCTTCGATAGCATTTCTTCATAACTGCCCAGTGAAACTTCGTCAATTATTTGCCGTTTCAGTCCTACAGCCTGCCGCAGGTATGGCAGGCGACAGGAGGTTGAAGCGGGATAGCCGGCCGGTGGAGACACAGAAAGATGTTACTGTCAAAATTAATATTTTATTTTCTGCTAGCGGTGAGACGGTGCAGCGTAGCGACCATGCCCCCACTCCGCGGGAAGAAGGCCGAGTGGGCGGCGAACGTCAGCTGGCGTGTAATCAGCCGGTTGCAACACTCAGCCGGCTGCTCAGTGTGTGGCACGTGAATACGAAAATAACAACTGTTTATACAAGGTAGCAGCGCACCTATTACGCCAGCGCACCGCTTTTAGTCACGCTCTCGTCAACACCACTGAAACCCGCTAGAGGAGAAATCCCCCTTGCCTGTGCTCTGCATTGCCGTTGCGCTGGCAGGTTTCACTGAGCGAGCCTGGCCATTTCGCAATTATTCAGCAGCTTGGTTGCTATTATCGAAATAACAGGTCCCTGTGCTCACCTGCGACCTATGGCTGCTGCAGTACTCCACCACATGAATCACAGATTTACCCATAAAACGATAGCGGCTCTGCAGTACATTTTCTTCTTCTATTAATTAAAGTCACAATATTAATGACATACTCATTCTACATATTGCCAAAGGCCTTACCGCAGTAACAACAGCGGTTCCAGACAAATCACCGAAGCTGAGCGCTGTCGTTCTTGGCTAGCTTAGGCGGATCACCATATGGGTCTGCTGAGGGTGTTGGCACCAGTGGAGCAGTCAGCACTTGCGAGGCCAATTGAGGGGTGTACGGACATTAGCCACGCCGGACATTAGCCACGCCGGACATTAGCCACGCCGGACATTAGTCACGCCGGACATTAGCCACGCCGGACATTAGTCACGCCGGACATTAGCCACGCCGGACATTAGCCACGCCTGACATTACCCACGCCGGACATTAGCCATGGACTGATGACCATAGCAGTCTGGTCCCTTTAATCCCACAAACCAACCATTAGCCACACCGGACATTAGCCACGCCGGACATTAGCCACGCCGGACATTAGCCAGCTGGACATTAGCCACGCCGGACATTAGCCACGCCGGACATATGCCACGATTTTACCTGCTCCAAAGGGTTGGGTCCCTTGTCTCCCTCTCCTACTTCTCATCACTGTCGCGCAGTGAAGGTACTTACTGAGCCTTTCCACTAGGTTACATAACATAGGACCAGAATCTCTTTACATTTTCCTCCACATTTGTAGAGACACTTTCGTTGTGGAAACTATTAAATGCATCTCGCATTGAAATCCGCTCCAAATTTCGAGCCTCAGTAAAACTTCGCCAATCTTGGAGATTTTGCGTTCGTCTAAATTATACGTGCCTTTTTCAGTGCTCCTGCAGCAGCTTTCTGTCGTGTTTTGTGTATCACGGGGGATCAGTTCCATCTCTTATTAATTCATTTGGTATGAATCTCTCGAGTGCCGTTGATAGTATTTCCTTGAACTTAAGCCACATAAAATCTTCACTTACATAGTGATAGGAGACTGTCTCTTAGAACGACGTAAAGCGAATTTTTAGCTGCTTTTATAAATAGATATATTTCGCATTTAGTTTTGATGAATTTCTTTGTTACGGAATTGAGCCTCGCTCGACTGTGCGTACATTAATCCCTGTATCCGTCGTGATGCTAAGGATTATTTGTCGCTAAGAGTTCAAGTGTGTTTTCGTAACTATTAACAATTTGAAGGGCCTCGTGAACTAATTGTTCAAAATAATTTTAGAAAAGCATTTAGAA
This sequence comes from Schistocerca americana, assembly GCF_021461395.2. Lineage (NCBI taxonomy): Eukaryota > Metazoa > Arthropoda > Insecta > Orthoptera > Acrididae > Schistocerca > Schistocerca americana. The sequence goes on from NC_060122.1 coordinate 628,509,283, forward strand.
AATCTACGGAAGTTGTTTTCTATCTACAATAGGGTCTGACAATGTATTTTTGTCAACATACGGAAGGTAGATTGAAGTCACTGCCAACTATAATTGTATGAGTAGCGTACCTATTTGTGATGAGACTCAAGGTTTCTTTGAACTGTTCAGCAATTGTTTCATCTGAGACCGGGGGTCGATAAAAGGAGCCTGTTATTAATTTATTCCGGTTGTCGAATATAACCTCTGCCCATATTAAGTCACAGGAACTATTTGGTGCAATGTCGCTTGTTAGCTGGAACACACATTACATTATTTTTCCTTAAGTTGTGCTCCTTGTTTCTACTGTAGTGCAGATCAATACAATTACGGCTTTTCCCTCCAAAACCTAGAATGCTTTCTCTTTGACCCTTTAAATACCGGAGCTAAGCAATGAAGAACAACAACGTACGTCACAACCATGGTATTCTGTATTACTTCGTTTCCTTATTTCTAACATTTTAAAATTGTAAGTCGACTTTAGATGACATGTCAATCATAGATGTTCTTATTCTGTCATGTTTTGAACATTGTCCCGCTACACTTTATTAACTAATGTTTTGCCGCAAGGGATATCGGATTTTAGAGAGGAGATTAATATGGAGTACGTCGTTCTTATTTTTAAAGATTCACATTCCCGTTCCTTCTTGCCTTATTGTCTTTTCTGCATGCAGTTGTAGTAATTAAAGTAAGCACAAATCCAGTCATCAAAAAGAAATAATTTGCGTACATTCGCATTCTCTTTACATCGTTCCTTTCTTGTTGCTCCCCTGGCGATGGACAGTTAATATCGCAATCAGTAAGCGTGAAAGGAAGCTACCCTACAGACAGAGGGATCTATATTTATACTTGGCAGAACTAATTACATACTGACATAATCGTCGGTATTGCATTTGTTTCCCAAAAGTTATAAATATTTCGATTTCGGAAAATGAGCTCTGTATTTCGCCAAGATGTCGATGAAGGTGCCTTACGTACTGGTTGTATCGAGTAAGACGTGGAGACTGTGGTTCGAAAGCGGACAGAAGAAGTAAGAAAAGGGCGTCCCTTACCTGAGGGATCGCTACTCAAGCTACCTGGTGAAGGGGCAAGTGTGGCAAATGTCCGGCGTGGCAAATGTCTGGCGTGCCAAATGTCCGGCATTCAATTGAGGCAGCCAGCCACTTGACTGACAGGTAGCGGGGCCGGTCACAAAAACTGACAACGGCTGGGAAACCGGTGTGCTGGTCCCATGCCCCTCTGTCTCTGCATCTGGAGACGCCGGAGGTCTGGGGATGACAATGCGGCCGGTCGGTACCGTTGGGCATTTAGAGCCTTCTCGGAAGTTGTTTATTTTGTTTCGTACTATATATCATTTTTACAGTGAGCGCTTGTTATCCGGAAAAATGTACCATTAATTATAATCTACTTATACATGGCATATAATAACATAATTAACAGCCGAAATATAGTTGAAAATACACGACACATAAAGCAAAAATTTACCTCAAACTTGGATCTGCAAACGAGTCGCCACTGACTTCAGTTTGAAGTATTGCTCTAATTAGTACAAACGTACTTGAAACGTTAACTTACCAGTTCATTCGCCATCTAACAGATTCAGGTTTCATCCTTGGCCCATGGTTGGTGAATGTGATATGCATGTGATGGTACACGTTAATTTTTCACTGCTGGTGTTATGTGACATCTAACAGTCTAGCATAGCCAATATTTCCAGAATGAGATTTTCACTCTGCATCAGAGTGTGCGTTAATATGAAACTTCCTGGCAGATTAAAACTGTGTGCCCGACCGAGACTCGAACTCGGGACCTTTGCCTTTTGCGGTCAAGTGCTCTACCATCTGAGCTACCGAAGCACGACTCACGGCCGATCCTCACAGGTTTACTGCTGCCAGTATCTCGTCTCCCACCTTCCAAACTTTACAGAAGTTTGGAAGGTGGGAGACGAGATACTGGCAGAAGTAAAGCTGTGAGGACCGGCCGTGAGTCGTGCTTCGGTAGCTCAGATGGTAGAGCACTTGACCGCGAAAGGCGAAGGTCCCGAGTTGGAGTCTCGGTTCGGAACACAGTTTTAATCTACCAGGAAGTTTCAGAAGGAGAGTATGTTTCTCATTATGTCTCAATACCAATATGAGTTCCTAGAGCCTAAAAATAATTCATTCGAGAAAAAGAATATTTAAGAGCGCATATTTGTTACAGAAACGTTGCACACGAATGACTCATAAGTTTTTTTTTTTAAATTTCAGTTAATGTAGCAATAATAATAAACTTATTTGTTAATTAGCTACATGTAATCAATATAAAATAAATAACGCAGTTCGGCGATTTTTTCATTTTCCCTCCTGAACGTAATTACACCCAACAGGTATTTTCTTCGGATGAAATCTTACTGTCAGGTAGCACTAAGAAAGTAATCAGAGTTGAAAAATGCGAGCGACGAAAATACAAGACGTTCCGGAGTCGTCGTTCACTACACACGCATGTGACAGCCGTGTCTTCTGGTACAAACTCTTGGCCAAGAGACTCAGAACGCGTGTAGCCACATCAGGGCGTGGGAGAATCTCGAGAAGTGCCTCGGGCGGGGTTCGACCCGCGACCACTTCGGTCCGGCGGCGGGCTTTTACGGCTGCCTGGGGCAGCACTGCTCGTCCGATATTGGTTTCTGCGCTGATGGAAATTCTGTGCTCCGGACGCGGGCGATAAAACGGCGCCCTGTTGCTGGCAGCGCCGGCTCTCCGGCCCTCGGATTCAATTCGCTGTCCCTCCGCCCCCTGGCCACGGCGTCCGCCTTTATTTCTTCCCGGCGAGCGGGAATTACCGCTCTGCAAGTCCCTCCCCGGCTACCTGCCTTGTTTGCAGCCAGATACGGCCGCTGCTGATAAAACAATTTCCTAGGAATCGCTCTGCATTTGCTTTAGCTGTAACAGGCGACCCAAACGCTTAGAGCAAAAATTACGAGGGCTGTTCGAAAAGTAAGAGTCACTCGGCTGCGAAATGGAAACCACTGCGAAAATCAAAAGTGTCTTATTTGCTTAAGTTAGTTACATCTTCCAGCTGCTTCTCTACATAATCACCGCTGTGCTTGAGACATTTGTGATCGTGTGTATTGAACTGCAGACCTAGAAACGACGGAGAGGCTTCATCCCGCCGTAGCCCTCAGTGGTTCACAACCCCACAACACGCCACACCAGCCAACCGCCGCCCCACACCGGACCCAAGGTTATTGTGCGGTTCGTCCCCCAGCGGATCCCCACCCCCCTCCCCCTCCGACACACCCGGAACGTCTCATACCAGTTGAGTGTAGCCCCAAATAATTGCGTGGTAGAGTAATTATGATGCACGCGTACGTGGAGACAGTGTTTGCGCAGCAATCGCCGACTTTGTGTTACTTTGGCGGTATAAGTGGAACCAGCCCGCATTCGCCGAGGCAGATGCAAAACCGCCTTAAAAACCATCCAGAGGCTGGCTGGCAAACCCAATATGGAATCCGAAGATCAGGGTATGTACCGTCATTAATAATTATTTTCATTCATATTGTTTACAACAGTTAATAGTAATCTTTTCTTGTTATATTTCAGGGTGTCGCTACATATTTGTTAATACAGTGTTATATAAATATCATTCCTCTACTAGAAATTAAAAAATACCTGCTGCATTCAACTTTTCGATTTTGTACATTGTTTACATTAGTGAGTTGTCAGCTATAAAAAACATCATATCTGAAATGAATTGTGAAAGTACAGGGTTATTACAAATGATTGAAGCGATTTCACAGCTCTACAATAACTTTATTATTTGAGATATTTTCACAATGTTTTGCACACACATACAAAAACTCAAAACTTTTTGTAGGCATTCACAAATGTTCCATATGTGCCCCTTTAGTGATTCGGCAGACATCAAGCCGATAATCAAGTTCCTCCCACACTCGGCGCAGCATGTCCCCATCAATGAGTTTGAAAGTATCGTTGATGCGAGCTCGGAGTTCTGGCACGTTTCTTGGTAGAGAAGGCTTAAACACTGAATCTTTCACATAACCCCACAGAAAGAAATCGCATGGGGTTAAGTCGGGAGAGCGTGAAGGCCATGACATGAATTGCTGATCATGATCTCCACCACGACCGATCCATCGGTTTTCCAATCTCCAGTTTAAGAAATGCCGAACATCATGATGGAAGTGCGGTGGAGCACCATCCTGTTGAAAGATGAAGTCGGCGCTGTCGGTCTCCAGTTGTGGCATGAGCCAATTTTCCAGCATGTCCTGATACACGTGTCCTGTAACGTTTTTTTCGCAGAAGAAAAAGGGGCCGTAAACTTTAAACCATGAGATTGCACAAAACACGTTAACTTTTGGTGAATTGCGAATTTGCTGCACGAAAGCGTGAGGATTCTCTACCGCCCAGATTCGCACATTGTGTCTGTCCACTTCACCATTAAGAAAAAAATGTTGCTTCATTACTGAAAACAAGTTTCGCAGTGAACGCATCCTCTTCCATGATCTGTTGCAACCGCGCCGAAAATTCAAAGCGTTTGACTTTGTCATCAGGTGTCAGGGCTTGTAGCAATTGTAAACGGTAAGGCTTCTGCTTTAGCCTTTTCCGTAAGATTTTCCAAACCGTCGGCTGTGGTACGTTTAGCTCCCTGCTTGCTTTATTCGTCGACTTCCGCGGGCTACGCGTGAAACTTGCCCGCACGCGTTCAACCGTTTCTTCGCTCACTGCAGGCCGACCCGTTGATTTCCCCTTACAGAGGCATTCAGAAGCTTTAAACTGCGCATACCATCGCCGAATGGAGTTAGCAGTTGGTGGATCTTTGTTGAACTTCGTCCTGAAGTGTCGTTGCACTGTTATGACTGACTGATGTGAGTGCATTTCAAGCATGACATACGCTTTCAAAGCTCCTGTCGCCATTTTGTCTCACTGCGCTCTCGAGCGCTCTGGCGGCAGAAACCTGAAGTGCGGCTTCAGCCGAACAAAACTTTATGAGTTTTTCTACGTATCTGTAGTGTGTCGTGACCATATCTCAATGAATGGAGCTACAGTGAATTTATGAAATCGCTTCAATCATTTGTAATAGCCCTGTATATCGTTTTTATACTATGCCGTTTGAAATTCAAAGTTATGTAGAAATGTTCTGAAAAAGAGTTTGTAAAAAGATTGGAGTTAGTGAACAATTATGTGTTATCAGATCCTACCGCCTCTTATGAATAAAATAAAGGTTTCAAATATCAATTGTCTTATATAAAGTTGCAACTAAAGACACGATGACTTGCTCCACACAAACTTGAAAGCAGAAACTTGAAAAATAACCGTAACTGGATGCAGAGTACCATTAAAATCCCATGTTGCAAACGAGTTGGAAGGCCATCAAAGTTGTTCGTAGGGTTAAGCGAGCGCAGCTATTGAGAAATAATCTTGGAGCCACAGAATTACCGAATGCCCGTCAAATGAAGATCTCAGAATCTGGAAATTTTGACGGTTCCAAAATGGTTAAAGGTATTACTTCATCTCCTACATGACAAGCTAAATACAGGCAAACATCAGATCGAGTCGTGGAAACTTACAAGCAAAAAACCGACTTCCACATATCCAAGTCTTGTCAAACTTTGTGGAAGCCTCGGTGACAGTATACCAATACGAAATAATCTGAACAGCTGATAAGGTCTATCTCCGCTACAATACCCTTCAAGAGTAGTGTTACACTGTGAGTCAATCCATCAGGTCACTGCCACATGAGCGGATATCCAACTTGTAGCCTTGCTGAGTCACAAATGTGAGCGATTAGTATTATGTTTGGAAGAGGTTTTAAACGATCTTCCACATAATGACACTAACGTATTAGAACTTCACTATAAATGGGGTTGTGATGGTTCACAGTAAATTCAATTGAAACAAAAATTTTAAAAGAACAATGATTCAGATGCGAAAATAGCTCACTCATCTTTATTGCATCGCCAACTTATTAGTCGCACGAATAAAGACCTAATTCTTCGGAAAAATCCTGTATCATCATTTCCTCGCTCCTGAAAACAGGTGCATCGTCTGAATAATACATAGTATTGTAGCTAAGAAATAAAGAATATAATAAGTATATCATACCTTTATTTTATTTCATGTCACAAAGTATGTAAATACATTATCGTCCAACAAATACGTCCTCTAGGGTCCCACAGTACAGAAAGTAAAAAATCCTAATTTTGGCCAACTTTTTGCATGAAATACGCCTATGATGGTGGGTATCGTAAACTTTCCGTTATCACCAGGAAAAAGGAAAAAAAATACCTAACTAATTATTAATTTGTTTGGAGGTACATGTCCGACAATGAAACTCGTGCGAATCTTGCCGTAGGTGAGAAAAGTTTGGCGCCTCATTTAAAAACCTTCGGGTTGCGCCATATGTGCCCACAGTGCTCATTCAAATTATCCAGCTACAATAACACAGCACGTCGCTAGCTGAGCCAAAAATGAAGAAGTTATTAACAACTTTATCAATGGACTGCACCTTTTTTGGGTTTGTCAGGTGATTGAGGAAAAATTATATCCATGTTTCAAGGACATCGTAATATAATACACAGACATTGTATAAAGAGTAAATCATTCGTAACTGAAAGGAACGTTCATCAGTGTTATTAAAATTCAAAGTGAAATAATATCAACGAACAGATTCGCGGAAGAAGTCAGGAAGGTTTTCAGTCATGTTGAATAGAATATAGAGTCTAACGAGCACACGCTATGGTTTGAGAATAAATGGAAGAAACACGGAAGAAGTGATTAGCAAGAAAGAGATTACCGACGAACTTAACTGGAGACCACGAAGTAGACGAAGAAAAGAATTCTGCTACCTTGGAAACAAAGTCTTCGGTGACGGATGAAGCAAGGAGGACATAAGGCGTAGAACAGCACTTGCGAAGAGAGCATTCCTAGCCAAAATAAATCTGCTAGTATCAGACAGTAGCCTTAATTGGAGAAAGAAATTTCTAAGAATGTACGTTTGCAATACGGAATCATCTGGAAGTGAATTATGGACGGTGGGAAAAACCGGAAAGAAGGGAACAGATGCATTTTCGATGTAGTAGATGGAATCATAAGGATTAATTATCTCCTCTGATGAAATGGAGAGGAGACTAACATTGGGTAAATATTGATAAGAAGAAGGATGACAGGAAACACATTAACATATCAGGGAATAATTTCGATGGTAATCCTGGGAGCTGTGGAAGGTAAAAGCTGTAGGAGTTGATAGGGATTGTAGAGCACCCAAAACATAATTGAAGTCGTTGGGGGCAAGGGCGTCTCTAAGTTGAAAAGGTTTACAGAGAGAAGGAATTTGTGGTGGGCAGCACATATCAGTCAGAAGTCTCATAACACTAAAAATAAAAAGAATTTAATGTGTTTCACAGTACTGCAGTCCAACTTTGCAGTAAGCTGATCGCAAGAGATCTCAAAAATTAACAATTTTGGTCGTTTGATACAACCCTGTAAGTGAAACGCACAACACTGCAGCAGCCAGAGCAAAATATACTGCGACGCGAGATGAATGGTTAATGCTATGCAACTAGAGAGAGAGCAGATTAGCGAGGGGATGGTGGTGGGGACACGGAGACTTGCGTGCCCTGCATTGGCGTGGCTTCCTGCCAAGTTGCCTAGGTGAAAGAGAGGGAGAGAGAGAGAGAGAGAGAGAGAGAGAGAGGAGAGAGAGGGTGGAGAGGGTTCTGCAGTGGTAGAAGGTTGGGTGGAAGGGGCAGAGATACTGCGCTCTTCCCTAGGGACGGCAGCAGAGCCAGGGGACGTCGGGTCGGAACGCTAGGGTCCGTGCCAGATATTATATTCTGCATTACTTTGCTGCATGTCACATCCCTCTACGTAATACTCAGGACGTATTGAGATGCCGTGCAAACGGCTAAAAAGCAGAGAAACAATGAAACTCGTGCGAATCTTGCCGTAGGTGAGAAAAGTTTGGCGCCTCATTTAAAAACCTTCGGGTTGCGCCATATGTGCCCACAGTGGACAAACACCAATGCAGTTACATTCACCGTGTTCTCCTAGAACAGATCAAATACTTCAGTATCAGAGATCTCCCTGGTAACTAGTCCCCAATACATCTATCTAAAAGGATCCAGCGTGCTGCATTAAGAACCCTAAGGGATACGTACAATGAAAAAACGTTTACGGAAAAGGGAATAATCGCTATAGTCGTACCACAGGGACTGAAATTAGGCTCAATCTTGTTCTTGTTATTTACTGGGTGTTAGGGGTATAAATACAGCTATTCATACTGATGACTCAGGACGGTGTACTGAACAACATTTCATCAGTATTTACGTCGTATGGAGACAAAGACGAGTACCGTATTTTTATAGTGATTAGTACCTCCAAGTAGGAGTGGCTCAAGCAAAACATTTATGATTATTTTCCCCTGGCCAGCATATCCCGTAGTGAAATGTGGACGTGTGGACGCAAAGCAGGTAGATTTTATTAACAATTATAGTCCACTTTGTGATGCAGTTACGTTCGTGAAGAAAACATCTATTACTGAACTATGTGATGTGTTTGTCGAGAGACTGTTAAATAGAAAAAAAAGAACTAAAACACTGAATTGGTTAGATATTAAGGTAACAATTATCACAATATCTGAATCTATCCTCTTCACACCTCGTATAAGTGATCTGCAATTGTACTTCCAAAATGCTGAAATAGTTCTCGTTGTTGAACATTCAGGTATCATAACAAGCCTAATGGAGAACATTTCAAAAGATAGATAACATTTTCTTGGAAATTAATATCTGATTATCTGCAAGTGGACTGTCACTGAACTTACACGAAACATAATACACATAATTAAATGCTGCACAAGGGTGAGATCACAGCTTTAGAAATAAAATATGAGAATAAATGAATAGGAGAATCAGCATATTTTAAATTCCTAGGTGAATATACATACTGAAAATAACCTGAACTGGAGGTCATATGTTTTACATGTGTAAATGTGTAAGATCTGCAACTTTTGCAATAAATGATAATATCAAATTTAGAAGGTGAAAATATCAAAGCCTTGATTTATTTTACCGGCTTCCTTTTGATAATGTCTTGTGACATTATACTCTGTCGTCATTGCGGAAAAAGATGTATATGGCAAAGAAGTTTTTATTAAAGACAATGTAAGGTTTTCACTCTAGAATCTCTTGGAGGAAACAGCTCTTTCAACACTTCCAGAGAGAGAGAGAGAGAGAGAGAGAGAGAGAGAGAGAGAGGGAGAGAGAAAGAAAACAGGCGAGAAGTGTTAGAGAGAGACTGAACATAAATGAACGTCACTTACATGGCATCACTGTATGTAAAAAAAAAGCTTAGCTTCAGTCACGGACACGGTCAGCATGTTGCTGTATTTTTCACTGAGAAACTACGTGTAATTGCAACACTGCCTCGTTCCACTTCACAGCGGGAGGTAGCAATTTTGATCCACGGAACACGTAGGTAACGAGGACTGGTGTCACGGCCACCCACCTCACATTTACACCGCTCCAGCAATAGATCTTGTGTACTTAGAGGGAGGGAGACACTGGCAGAATATAAAGTGCAAGGATTGGTCCTAAGTAGTGCTGAATGCCTCAGTCCGTAAGGGTGTTGCCTGCGAGAGGCAACATTCCGGGTTTGGTTCTCGTTTCCACAGTCAGTTTTCACCTGTCCTTACTCTCTCGTTTCCCCGTATAGGTATTCACAGATATCTACTGCTGGATTTCACCTTTCTACTTCATTGTGCGATGAAGCAGCAAATTAATTGTTCTGATAACTATACTAAGCTGGTCATTGTGGACTACAATGGATAGACTGTATTCCACGCTCTCTTACTACGATCCAGTTCCATTTACATCTGCACTCTGAAAATCACTACGAAGAGCGTAGTAGAGAATGCTTATTGTTGTACCATGTGTTAAGATTTTTTTGGAATCTGTTCACTGGTTGTACACGTTGTTATTTACTTAATTTTTTCTGCACTATCTCCACTTGGCAGATGCATAGGGGACTGAACAACATTCTTTGATTTTTCTATGAAGAGTCACTGCTTTTTCTCAGCAGGCTCCAGCGAGGTGACCATCTGTCGCAAGTGTCTGTCAGTTAATTCATTTCTATATTTCTCCTATACTCTCTCTCAATTCGAGATGCCTTTGAGTGTTCGTGTTGCCTTTCTTTGCGTAGTGCTGTATCTCCTGTAAGTCCTATTTGGCACGGGTTTCGCACACTTAAGCAGTATTGTAAGACGGATCGCACGAGTGTTTTGTAAGCAATCTACTCTCTATTCTGGCTGCATTTACCTAGTTTTCTACCAATGAACCGAAGTCTGCCACACTCTTCATACACGCCTGAGCTCAGCTGATCGTTCCATTATCTCTACTAAATATTATACGTGGGTATTCATATGATTTAACAGAGATAAAATGTAACTCATTAATATTGTAGTCATGTGATACTGAGTTTTTTGGTTTTGTGAAGTGCACTATCTTACATTTATGAACACTTAGATCAATTTGCCAAACTTTGTAACACATTTAAAGCTCAATATCCGACTGCATAATTGAGTAGCTTTTGGCAGACAGTACTTCATTGTATATAGCTGCATTATCTGTGAAAATTCAGAGAATGCAACATGAACAGCAACGCTTCAGTACACTTCCCTGGAACACACCGTAAGTTACTTCTATATCTATGACTCCCCATCCAAGACTAACTATTGTGACTTGTCTATCAAGAAATTCTAAATCGAGTCACTAATTTCCGCTTGATATCCCGTAAGATCGTGCTTTCGCTAGTAAGCCTATGTGGGGTACTGAGTCAAATGCTTTTCATATGTCAAGAAACCTTATACCTACCTGACTGCCTTGATCCATGGCTCTCAGAGTGCAATGTGAGAAAAGCGAGTGTTGGGTTTTAAAGGAACCTTACTTCCGGAATCCTTGCTGGTTGGCGTGGGGGAAGTCATTCTCTTCGAAATATCTCATTACATTTGAGCTGAATATGTGATCCAATCTCTACAACAACGCTGTTGGTCGTTAGTTTTGTGGCTCATGCACACGAGTTTCGTGTGTAGTCTCATTTGTAGATATGTTACCCGTGATTCATAGCTTGGCATCGGCTTTACCTACAAATGAACCTACCTGGCTTTTCCACTTTACATCTGCACACAACGAGACCCTCAATAGCTGTGTGACAAGACCGTATATTATAACACCCTTTCACGCTCGTTACGTTTCCGCTTCATATTTTGACTATTACTCTTAGCAAATAAATTTTTATGTGACCTGTAGGGAAGAAAACCATCACTTTTGAAATACTTATCTCAGTAGGGTAAAGTCCCATTTTCTGAGGAGGTTCCTCATTTGGGGGAGATCATGTATTTCTGTCAAATAGGTGATGTCACCATGCGATGAACATTGGAACTAGAGGACAGGCATATGACTGACCTTGAAAGCCCACGTTTTTTACAAAGCGCCATTTTATTGTGTAGTTGCAATCAGGAAAGCACTGTTCATGTTAATGAACTTTTTACTCGTTGTTAGAAGGCGGGAGATATATTGCAAGAGATCAGTTCTTGACACCTTCCTGAGTGACAATCTCCACTCATTCCAAATTAATAATATAAGTGTAGACCAGATGTGGCTTGAATTCAAAAAAATACTATCGGCAGCAATTACGAGTTTTATACCAAATAAATTAACAAACGATGGAGCTGATCCTCCTTGGTACACAAAATGGGTTAGAACAATGTTGCAGAAATAACGAAACAAACATGCCATATTTAAACAGACGCAAAATCCCCAAGATTGGCGATATTTTACTGAAGCTCGAAATTTACCGCGGACTTCCTTGCGAGATGCTTATAACAGTTTCCACAACGAAACTTTGTCTCGAAACCTGGCAGACAGTCCAAAGAGATTCTGGTCGTATGTGAAGTATGTTAGCGGCAAGAAACAATCAATGCCTTCCCTCCGCGATAGCAATCTAGATACTATCGAAGACAGTGATGCCAAAGCAGAGTTACTAAACACAGCCTTCCGAAATGCCTTCACAAAAGAAGACGAAGTAAATATTCCCGGATTCGAATTGAGAACAGCTGCCAACATGAGTAACATAGAAGTAAATATCCTCCGAGTAGTGAAGCAACTTAAATCACTCACTCAATAACAGCAAGATTTCCGGTCCATACTGAATACCAATAAGGTTCCTTTCGGAGTATGCTAATGCATTAGCTCCATACTTAACAATCATATACAACCGTTCGCTCGACGAAAGATCCGTACCCAAAGACTGGAAAGTTACACAGGTCACACCAATATTCAAGAAAGGTAGTAGAAGTCATCCACTAAATTACAGGCCAATCTCGTTAACGTCGATATGCAGCGTTGTTTTGGAACATATATTGTATTCAAATATTATGAATTACCTCGAAGAAAACCCTCTATTGACACACAGTCAACATGGGTTTAGTAAACATCGTTCCTGTGAAACACAACTAGCTCTTTATTTACATGAAGCGTTGAGTGCTATTGACAAGGGATTTCAGATCGCTTCCGTATTTCTGAAATTCTGGAAGGCTTTTGACACTGTACCACACAAGCGGCTTGTAGTGATATTGCGTGCTTATGGAATATCGTCTCAGTTATGTGACTGGATTTGTGATTTCCTGTCACAGAGGTCACAGCTCGTAGTAATTGACGGTAAGTCATAGAGTAAAACATAAGTGATTTCTGGCGTTCCCCAAGATAGTGTTATAGGCCCTTTGCTGTTTCTTATCTATATGAACGTTTTCGGAGGTAATCTGAGCATCCGTCTTAGGTTGTTTGCAGATGATGCTGTCGTTTATCGACTAATAAAGTCGTTAGAAGATCAAAACAAATTACAAAACTATTTAGAAAAGAAATGTGACTGGTGCGAAAATTGGCAGCTGACCCTAAATAACAAAAAGTGTGAGGTCATCCACATGAGTGCTAAAAGGAATTCATTAAACTTCGGTTACATTATAAATAAGTCTAATCTGAAGGCCGTAAACGAAATACCTAGGTATTACAATTACGAACAACTTAAACTGGAAGAACACACAGAAAATGTGGTGGGGAAGGCTAATCAAAGATTGCGTTTTATTGGCAGGACACTTAGAAAAAGTGACAGATCCACTAATGGGACTGCCTACACTACGCTTGTCCGTCCTCTTTTAGAATACTGCTGCGCGGTGTGGGACCCTTACCTGGTAGGACTGAGAGTGCATCGAAAAAGTTCAAAGAACAAGGAACGGCAGCATACTTTGTATTATCGCGAAATATGGGAGAGAGTGTAACAGAAATGATACAGGATTTGGGTTGGAAATCATTAAAAGAAAGGAGTTTTTTGTTGCGACGGAATCGTCTCACGAAATTCCAATCACCAACTTTCTCCTCCGAATGCGAAAATATTTTGTTGACACCGATCTACATAGGTACAGTCGATCACCATGATAAAATAAGGGAAATCAGAGCTCGTACGGAAAGGTGTAGGTGTTCGTTCTTTCCGCGCTGTACGAGATTGGGATAATAGAGAATTGTGAAGGTGGTTCGTTGAAACCTCTGCCAAGCACTTAATGTGATTTGCAGAGTATACATGTAGTTGCAGATGTATGATTAAATAATTATACATACATTGAATCTACACCGCTTTAGGATTACCGTAACATAAATTGTTTCGTTGGTCAGGAATTACGAAGTGCGCTAATGGAACACGTTTTGTTAGCACGAGCAGGAGCCTCAATTTGGATAAGTCGAGGAATCCTAATACGGTTCCCCAAACTGGGATCCAAAATTATTCGTTGTAATTTTAAGTTATTGTATATCTGTGTTTAACTACATTTGCTTTCTTTAAAATTAATTTTAGACCTGCAAATATGTTTTCATTTTGTATGCTGAATGGTATACCAAAGAAAGTATTTTAATAGAAGCAGAGAAAGAGTCCCTCACATCAGTCTGCGTTTCTTTTGTAGATGGAACCTAAATAAACGTTAGGAACCCAAAAAAATTAAGGTTGCCATTTTAGCTACGCGCATTAATGAAACTGGGAGCTATAAAGCATCTCGCATGTTTGTGTTCCTCAAACAACATTGGAACGTTATGTTGAAGACAAAAAGTGCCCAGACGAATTTATGCACATCAAAATAAGAAAGAAACCAATTTTCCCTCGAGAAATACAAAACGACTTGAGGAATTGCTATGTCCACATGGAACAGCGGTTCTAAAGTATCTCTAGAAAAGATGTCCGACGACTTGCGTATCAACTTGCTGTAAAAGATAGCTATGAAAACACATTTTCGAAATAAAAACTGCACGTTGGTAAGAAATGGTTACCCAACTTCCTAAAACGATGTCCCGAACTCCGTGTTGCGTCTCACAAAATAATTTCATTCCCCAGAACTACGGGTTTCACAGCCGAAGTTGTCAGCAAGTTTTTCGATATTTACGGGCTGTCCTTAGCCTCAGTTAAAAGCAACCCTGCCAGACTGTTTAATTCTGATGTAAATGGAATCACAGTTGTGCTTCATAAGCACACTAAAATTGTCGCGTCGAAGGGTGGAAAAGCAAATCGCTTCTCCGCAGGCTGCTGAAAGGGGTGCACCCAGTACTGTAGTGACGTGCATGAGATCTTCGGAACACTTTATTTCGTCACTGATGATCTTCCCGTGAGAGAATATGAAGATGAATTTAATGGATGGTGCTCCTATAGGTTCCATTCATGCATACCATCCTTCAGAGTGAGTTCAAACAGACATTTTTGCAGAATGGTTTCACCACTTCCTGCCCCATGGAAAGCGGCGAAAGATGATCCTGCGGTTCTCGTCGTTGATGGACACTTCACTTAGGTCAGAAGCACATAAGTGATCAATATGATAAGAGATAACTATGTCTCCACCGTGTTCTGCCACCGCATAGCTCTGATAAAATGCAGGCATTGGACGTTTAATTTATGGGGCAACTCAAGATATTATATGCTGAGGAGACTGAGAGCAGGATCAAGTACCACGTTGATCGTTTCGTAGCTGTGTACCAGTTAGGCGACATTTTTCGAAAGCCTTACGTACAGGCAGCTTCAGCAGACATAGCAGCAAAGGGTTTGTAGAAAGCAGGTCTGTTTCCATTGAACCGCCAGAATTTCCTGCGTCATGAATTTGCTGTTGTAGAAGAACTTGCTGAGTCTCCTGAGAATAGTCCATCTGCAAATGAGGATCCACAAGCAGGAAGCTCGTGAGGATTTAGAAAAAAATGCCGTTTTTGGAATCTGAAGCAAATGCTGTTCTTCAAACACCAAGATCCGGATTTGTCACAGCAACTGACATCAGCCGTCCTCCAAAAATTAGGGGCCAGATGGGTTCCAGACGATCCCACACTGGTCCTGCTAACTGACCACTGGATCTGTTTGTAAGCATTGATCAGTCGATCCAAACAAAGGGTGGTGACTCAGAAGCAAGCTGGGAAAGAAGGACGTGGTAAGCGCGAAACGACGAAGCAGACAAATGGTTCAAATGGCTATGAGCACTATGGGACTTAACTTCTAAGGTCATCAGTCCCCTAGAACCTAGAACTACGCAAACCTAACTAACCTAAGGACATCACACACATGCATGCCCGACGCAGGATTCGAACCTGCGACCGCAGCGGTCGCGCGGTTCCAGACTAAAGCGCCTAGAACCGCTCGGCCACCCCGGCCGGCACGAAGCAGACACCTGGACTTGACAAACCGACTGGCGAGAAATGGAGGATCATTGGATCTTCATCAAGAGTATGAAGCAGATGAAACTGAACTGTCATGAAAGCGATCACAATGGAGAGAAGTGGATTCGGTGCTCAAAATGCATGGAATAAGAACATACAGCATGTGCTGCCTATAAAATCAAGCGACATGTTAGTGATACGTGTCTTTAAACGTGCTGCAGGTGCCAAATATCTGATTACTTGGCTTACATACAATGGTCACAAGACTTCCCCAAATTAGGAAACCATTTTCTAGAGAGACAGTTTTGCAACCTTATTTATTTTGCACAGCAGAAATTGAACATGCACCATCATTCTAACGTATTAAATAAAGTATATTTAGTGTTTGTGCTAACACAAATGGTTTTCATTTTCTTCTGTAACCCACTTGAGAAAACCTCCGTAAAATAGGTGACTTTCCGCTGTTGGTGAGCGCCACCGCTCCTGCTAAATGCATGAGCCCACATCTATCCATCAGTAAATACACTTTTATCTATAGCATCTACGTCACTTGAAGTGATGCCGGTATACTACTCTAAGCCACCATTGGATTGAAATCATGCTACGTGTGAACGCAAGCTCAGTTTCTCACGGAAATGGCTGTGGCGCCTATCAGCCATCTCGGAAAGCGACCCTGTCGTCTTTTTGATTAAATTTCAAGGGGCACCTACTCCATCAAGCATATCAGTAGCTTTTAATGTGCACGCAATCTGATTTTTCAGCTGGAAGTTTAGAAACGAATCAGGAATGCCAAAGCTCAAGCACAATGGCGTTGTTTTATATCTGCCCGCGTCAAGGTAGCGACAAGTGGAGGGTAGGAGCGAACTTGAATTTATAGTTCCTTCCAACAATTACAATTCGGCCTTCTTCGATAGTCCTGCCAAAAACAATAGGTGGCACTTGAAACCAACAAAAACAAATGCAATTATTTTGAAACACAGTAATCAAAATCCGAATGACTGAGCAGATGGTAAGAATATAGAGAAAGTCTGTATAAAATGGATCAAATACCAAGTGATATCAAGATTGAAGATGGAGAATGTGTGCCGAGATGGAAAGGGGTACATCATCTTGGAGGCATAAGAAATATAGGCGCTGAAAGAGATGAAGAATCGGAAGGCAATGTGGATTCTATAACTTTCCAACAGAAGTGTTGAAGAGTTTTGAGGAAAGGGGAAACAGGGAAATACCCTAGCTCTGCAATGAGACATAAGCAGAAGGGGAATGGCCTGATGACTTTCTTGTAACGTTAATGATACTAGCTGAGAAAAAGGGGAAATGTAAAGAGCATAGGACTCTCCGCCTAGTTTCTCATGCCGCAAAAGTATTGCTGATAATGCTGAATAGAAGGCTGTATGAGAAGTTGGATAAACGGATGCGGATGTACAAGTCAGCTAGACGAAAAGGAACAAGATATGTTTTTGGCCGGTTAGGAATGATAGGGGAAAGATATATTGAGAAAGGTAGAGAAATGTGTGCTGTTTCTAATGGTTTGGAAAAAGCTGTAGATAGAGTACAATGGAACAAGCTGATGCATATTTTGAAGAGTAAAGAAGTTTATTGCAAGGAGAGACGACTGGCACAGAACGTATATGTACAACAGAAAGTAAGAATAAGGATTGGAAGTGAAATGTGTAAAGGAACCATTACTGGAAGGGAAGCTAGACAAGGTTGTTGCCTCTCCCCTTCATTGTTCAACTTACACCTGGAACAGTTTATTGCGAAAGGCTTAGATGGAAAAAGAGGAGTGTGTATGGGCGGAAAGAGAATGGAATGTATAAGATTTTCTGATGACATAGTATTAGTGGTGGAAAGTGAACGAACTGTAAATAAAATGCTAAAACATCCGAAAGATGTTCATGTGGTGTATGGGATGAGAATCAACAGAGCAAAAACAAAGAGTATGGCAATCGGCAAAGGTTTGAGATCGGCAAATATTAAGATAGGTCGATTTGTTACTAGCCAAGTAAGAGCATTTATATATCTTGGAAGACGATTACTGAAGACTTGAGGTACCATCAAGAGGTGAAAACTCGCATTCCTAGAGCAAAGGAGCATTCAGTAGAAAGAGAAGATTATTATATGACAAAGTAAATAAATGTGTGAGGAAAATACTTGGCAAGAGTTTTATCTGGAGTGAAGCACTCTGTGGGGCAGAAATACGCACACTGAAACGAGATAATGAGAAAAGGACAGAAGCATTTGATATGTGGATGTGGAGGAGAATGGAGAGGATAAACTGGATAGATAGAGCAAGTAACTAAAGAGAACTGGAAAGCGTTGGTGAGAGGAGAAGATCGCTGCAGGTTGTAAGAGAAAGGAAGACGATCTGGATGGGGCACTGGATGAGCCGGGATTGTCTGCTAACAGGTGCTCTGGAAGATCTAGTTCGTGGGAGGAGGCTGACAGGAAGGCGGAGATACAAGATGACAGGGGACATAAAGGGAAGCGAGAATTACACAGATCTGCATAGGATGACAGCAGACAGGAGAGCATGGAGAGTTATCACGTGAAAACCTGCGTTTGGGCACAACACTCATGACGACTGGCTCTGTGGTTGCAATTTCTATGACTTACAAATCTTCGTTAGGCTCCCGTGCTAGTCTATACTATGTAAGTCTCTGCATCTCCATATCTATTAAATCCTACATCCTCTTGAACCTGCTTGCTGTAGTCGTGTCGTGGTCTACTTCTGCAATTTCTACCGGATAAACTTCCTTTCATTACCAAACTAATTGCTCTTTGTTGCCACAGGATGCACCCTATCGACCTTACACCACGTATATTTAATTTTTGCTATAAAGTTCTTCCTTTCCTAGCTCTATAGGGTAGCTGCACATTAGTCATTTGATGTACCCATTCACAACACATTTCAAATCTTTCTATTGTCTGTAGTGTTTATCACACACAATTTACTCGCATATAAGGATACACTGCAAAGAAATACTTTCAGAAAATTCTTCGTAACAATCTAATTTCTATTCGACGTTCACATATTTCTATCTTTCAGTAAAGTTTTCTTGCTATTGCTAATTACAATCAAGTTTATTTTTAACTAATTTCACATAATTTGCTAATCTAATGTTTCAGAAACGTAAGACGTAATTTAACAAGGCTCCATTACAAGAGTTTTTGCTTTTACTTATGTTCACCTTGTAACCTATCTCCAGGATACTGTGAATTCGTTTCAGACACTCCAAAATTAATACCAAATCTAATTTTGTAGTGGATGAATCTAACCTTTCACAACAAATAACAATAAATTGATATAAAGGGAATACGAGAAACTTAAGTATAGAATAAGTCAACATTTAACGATTAATTTAGCGTATTGAAGGCTCTTATTGTGGTACACGAGAGGTCAACATATTCTTGTTTGGAAAAGAACACCCCTGCGTAAGGTCCTTAGATAGCAAGGCACTTCATAGCGTTAGTTACTTGCTTTGCTCATGTTTTGGTGATAGGATTACCCTCAGAGGCAGCTGATCGATGTTGCACGAGGATGCATATACCAATATCAGTGGTGCTGCAATGATGATTCACATCCAGGACGAACTCCTTTGCTGCGCACATTCATACCCACCTCCACCCTCCATCTCACAGACATCTCCACGTTCTTATTCTTTGTTTAATTTTCTTCGCTGGCTACCGTATTTACGCACTGACTGAGATCAACATGAATTTAAAATAAGGTTAAAGATATACATTTCAATAATTATTTTTTGTATCATACAATTTAGAACACTGAACAACATATGGGTGAAGAATGATTACTCAACTAGCAGTGGTACATACACACACTGACTCCAAATTTTACAAGCCTCAGATAACCAAACAGTACCAGCTGTTTTTTCTCTATCTATCCATGGCTTTTAAACTGTGATTTACAATATTCTGTAACAACAGCTAAGGCTTTATGGAAGTAACAGAATAGCTCTCATCATGCATAAGTAAAAGAATGCTGAAAGTTGTTCTCCATGAACTTGTGAAGGGGAGATATTTTTCGCTGTGGAGAGAAATCGGTAATGGAGTTCCACATGATTCAGCAAGTCACCTCTTGTTTCACGTATATGTTAATAATCTTCCATTAATACTCGTAAAGCAGAGTTAGTTCTTTGTAATAAATTGACACAGGTATGATATTGAGATCTGCTAGACATATAGCATATGAAGGAATTGTAAATAATTTTCTTAGAAGTATTATTGGCTGTTTTATTTTTGCATATGGTCCCGTCTTTAATTCTAAGAAAAAGATAGTATTCAGCTCTACCTCTCAAACAATACCAGTGATAAATTTAAAGCATAAGAAGAACTTAGAGTGTAAGGCGGCATATAAGAAGAAATTAGGTATACATACTGGTCAGAACTTGAATTGGTATGAACCCATCTTAGAGCTATTTAAATGACTCAATACAGCGACTCTTGTTCTTAACTTTTTACAATCTTTGCAGGGCCATAAATCACTAGGTTAACATACACTGCTCATTTTCGTTCATTAATGTCGTACAGAAATCAATTCTGGGGTATTTCATCTTTAAGAAAGAAGTTATTTATTGTACAAAGGCATCAAGCAACAATAATGTATGGTGCTTATACTCAGATAGCAGTATAATGGTGATGGAGTATAAGTGCAATTATTATGATTGTTGGTGTCTTAATATTTACTCACAATAGTGTGTTAGTTGCTTTTTCTCTGCATCTCGTGATCTTCCCGCAAATTCGTCGCATCATATACTGCCTGTTTTCTACATGGCCACATGGTCGTAAAGCCGCCAGTGCGTGCACTAGCCCGTTAGTACAGGCTAACCATTTTGTGTCCACGCTTCAACAACTGATCTGCTGTCCAGCGAAAAATAAGTATTAATAGCTTGCTTTTGCGTTGTATCCTTGGAGATATTAATCAATCTAAGAACATGGTATTCCTAATAATTGTAATAATTAGTCTGCAAATGTAGTAAATACTGAAGTAATGTTGTTCAGTATACTGTTCATAGTCACCAATGAAAATATCTACACTTATATCCATAACGACCTTTGGAGAAAAGAGAGCCACTTGTATAAATATCAAGAGCTCAGATGGAAACCCAATTCTAAGCAAAGAAGGGAAAGCAGAAAGATGGAAGGAGTATATAGAGGGTTTATACAAGGGCGATGTACTTGAGGGCAATATTATGGAAATGGGAGAGGATGTAGATGAGGATGACATGGGAGATATGATACTGCGTGAAGAGTTTGACAGAGCGCTGAAAGACCTAAGTCGAAATAAGTCCCCGGGAGCAGATAACATTCCATTAGAACTACTGACAGCCTTGGGAGAGCCAGTCCTGACAAATCTCTACCATCTGGTGAGCAAAAAGTATGAGACAGGCGAAATGCCCTCAGACTTGAAGAAGAAAATAGTAATCCAATACCAAAGAAAGCAGGTGGTGACAGATGTGAAAATAACCGAATTATCAGTTTAATAAGCCACAGCTGCAAAATACTAACGCGAATTCTTTACAGACGAATGGAAAAACTGGTAGAAGCCGACCTCGGGGAACATTAGTTTGGATTCCGTAGAAATGTTGGAACACGTGAGGCAATACTGACCCTACGGCTTATCTTAGAAGCTAGATTAAGAAAAGGCAAACATACGTTTCTAGCATTTGTAGACGTAGAGAAAGCTTTTGACCATGTTGACTTGAATACTCTCTTTCAAATTCTGAAAGTGGCAGGGGTAAAATACAGGGAGCGAAAGGCTGTTTACAATTGGTACAGAAAGCAGATGGCAGTTATAAGAGTCGAGAGACATGAAGGAGAAGCAGTGGTTGGGAAGGGAGTGAGACAGGGGTGTAGCCTCTCCCCGATGCTATTCAATCTGTGTACTGAGCAAGCAATAAAGGAAACAAAATAAAAATTCGGAGTAGCTATTAAAACCCATGGAGAAGAAATAAAAACTTTAAGGTTGCCGATGACATTGTAATTCTGTTAGAGACAGCAGAGGACTTGGAAGAGCAGTTGAACTGAATGGACAGTGTCTTGAAAGAAGGATGTAAGATGAAAATCAACAAAAGCAAAACGAGGATAATGGAATATAGTCGAATTAAGTCGGGTGATGCTGAGGGAATTAGATTATGAAATCAGACACTTAAAGCAGTAAAGGAGTTTTGCTATTTGGGGAGCAAAATAACTGATGATGGTCGAAGTAGAGAGGATATAAAATGTAGACTGGGAATGGCAAGGAAAGCGTTTGTGAAGAAGAGGAATTTGTTAACGTCGAGTATAGATTTAAGTGTCAGGCAGTCGTTTCTGAAAATATTTGTATGGAGTGTAGCCATGTATGGAAGTGAAACATGGACGATAAATAGTTTGGACAAGAAGAGAATAGTAGCTTTCGAAATGTGGTGCTATAGAAGAATGCTGAAGATTGTATGGGTAGATCACATAACTAATGAGGAGGTATTGAATAGAATTGGTAATAAGAGAATTTGGTGGCACAACTTGATTAGAAGAAGGGATCAGGACATATTCTGAGGCACCAGTTGATCACCAATTTAGTATTGGAGGGCAGCGTGGAGGGCAAAAGTCGTAGAGGGAGACCAAGAGATGAATACACTAAGCAGATTCAGAAGGATGTGGGCTGCAGTACGTACTGGGAGATGAAGCAGCTTGCACAGGATAGAGTAGCATGGAGAGCTGCATCAAATATCAACAACAACATATCCCTAACACCCTGTATATGAAACCCAGTGGAATGTATTGGAAATAGCCCAGTAGAACTCAGAAGAAATAATGTCATTTAAAATTGTGATACTAGCAGCAATCAAAATTACCTTCGTTACTCTTCTTTTAATTTGACTTCAGCTTAGAAAAGAATAAATAATGCTTCCACCAAAAGCTTTGATATTTTGCGTAATAATATTATGTTGCTGATAGACAGGAAAGTCAAATTTCAGATTAAGTTGGAAAAGTTGCTCCTGGGCACCTCCTTTTACTTCACGAATAAATTTATTTAGAAACTTGTAGCTTAATTCATGCCGAAGTATATAAACTCAGTCGGTTTACTACACAAAGGCTGTTCTCCATTACGTGAACTTCTTTGTAAATGGTCAGCTTGCAGCCATGTTTGAGGTTCATTCCAGTTTATACTTTGTGAAGTAACTCATTCCACTTTATTATTATTCATCGTGTAAAATAACCCACTGAACCTAACTACCTAACCAAGTAACTAAGAAACATTCAGTGAACAGTCGCGGCAAACTCACTACCTTTGAGGTGTGACTACTCGACCACTCCCTCATGAGCAATGCAATAAACCACAAGAGATTCTCCCTTCTGGAACAGCAGGACCAGATGAATCGACTAGATGGTGGGATCAGCTTTACTCTGGCATGAAGCTATAAAATTCATGGTTAATACGTAAATTTAATGAAATGAAATCTATGAGCAGGATTGAACTAATAGCGTTTGATATCATACCGCTCAATTGTTCTCCATATTGAGAGGGTAGTTTTTGCTGGGAAATATGCATGATGGAATTAATGTTACGTTTGGAGATACAGGAGGTGAACTTATATTGATGTGTATCAGCGGGCTACTATTTGGCACTACACAGCTCAGTGTGAAGTTGTACTGCCTCCCTTGGATCGTAGAGCCCACGTCGTCTGACGCCCTGAAAGTTTGGCAGCTGAGTTAACCCGTCTTGAGGTTGCCTCTTCGCCGGAAGGAAATAAGTGAGGGGCAGATCATACGCACGCTGCAGTATTGACGATGATGGTAAGGAAGTGCCATCAAAGCTTGCAGCTTTTATGTCTTAACTAGGTAGTATATTCCACAGGATTGGTGTTATTCTGCGGAAATATGATGTAAAGTGTGTTTTTAGACGAGTACCAGAGATTGGGGTCATGTTAGGGTGTCGGCTAGCATTAGGCGAGTGTATACTGTATCTCATGCAGTTGAGGTCTCTTATAAATCGATCAGAATAGCAGGACCGTGGAGAATCGTTGTACAGAAGATAAGCGACACACAACACTTAAAATAACATCGGAAATCATGACTGCAGAGCATAGCCTTGATACTGGTCATTCTATGGAGTATAGGAGAGGCCATCAATAAGTAATGTAACAAATTTTTTTCTGAATGGCTTTGTTCAGGATTCCAATACAGTATGTTATTCCATACTCTTCTTGTTGCACAACCCTGTTTTTCAACTTAGTCTTTGCCCAATGCAATGGCCTTACGCCATCTTATTGAGAGCGCCTGTATGCCCGCAAGGTACCACTCCCGTGGTAGACGTCGGAGCCAGTATGATCAATAACCTATCCGTCATCCGTGTAGTGCTTCCCGTGGAGTGCGCCTATCATTGGACCAAGCAGATGGTAGTAGGACAGTGTGAGATCCCGGCTGTAGGGTGGATGAGAATGAACACTCCAATGAACTTTTGTGAGCTCATCTCGGGTGCGCAGTCATGAGTGAGGCCTTGAGTTATCGTGGAGAACGAAATTTTCGTTTACATTTTTGTGTTGACAGACATGCTAAAGCCGTTTCTTCAGTTGCCTGAGAGTAGCGCAATCGCCTTTAGAGTTAATCGTAGCTGCGTGAGGGAGGACATCAACCAGAATAACTCCTTCAGCGTCGCAGGAGACGGTCGCCATGATTCTACCTACTGAGGGTCCGCTCTGAACTTCCATTTCGGAGGAGGTTTTGTGAGGCGCTACTCTATGGATTTCCATTTTGTTTCGTGTTTGAAGTGATGTGTCATCACCTGTGCCGACGTTTGACGAAATATTGTCGAGGGCAGACATGTAAAGCGCAAGCAATTCCGCACATATGGTCCTTCGTTGCTCTTTGTGATTTCCTGTTGGGCGGCGTGGAACCCATTGGGCACAAACCTTTGAGTACCTCAACTGTTGTGTCAGCGCTACCAACAGAGACGTCCAGTAAACCAGCGGTGTGTTCGATTGTGATTCATCGATCATCTCGAATGAGTGTGTACGCGGGTTCCAACACTGCTGGAGTGACAGCAGTGTGCGGCCGGCCGGCACACGGGGGATCAGAGAGGTTTGCGCGATCTCGTTACGATGATGACAGTGGCCTCCTCCAGCGTTTCACCGTGCGTTTCTTCGTTGTTCTGTAGATGTTCTGCGAGTGCGATACTAGGGTTTCCCGCAAAAGGAACTTAATAACACACGCGTGCTTGGAATGCATCCTGTTACAGACTTCATTTTGAAAGCTAAGTATAGCTCCGCCCCTATGGGAACTTCACGAAGCTATACGGGCTGAAGCGGAAATGTTCCACGGTATCCCTTAACAAATTCCGCACTTTTTTCAACCGAAGCACGCGGAGAAATAGATCTGTTGCATTACTTATTGTACACCCCTTGTAAAGACACTGAGTATCTGAATGAGCTATTGGCATAGAGTTTGTTATCGAAGAAGTTGAAATAAAATCAGCAAGTTACGTTAGCAACGCCGAAGGAGGCGTTTTCTTAAGTTCTGCCCGGAAATCTCCCCGGATCCAGATCAAACAACGGAGGAATATATTTAGTGCTGCTTACAGAGAGACAAGATCTTATGTTCCACGATGGGTAAAGTCTGATACTGATCGTCTGTGGTTGTTAAGTGGCCGTAGTTCTTTTTGGGGAGCGTATTCTTTCAACATACGACGTCTTTTAGTTCCTGCTCTGCGTAACGGTGTCCACCGAGAGTTTGTTTCGTTGAGTTCGTGCCTTGGAGCTGTCGAAATATCAGCATTGAAGATGGGGTAAGCTGACTGTATTCCTGTAATCAATGGTACTCTTGAACACTGACGTTTTGACGAGCTGTATCGATGTCCTCTTAATACGATTCTCAACATGGCGTAAAACTTAATCACGTAAAATTATGATATTTATATCGTAGAAAAGCGATTAAAACAGAGTAGCAAATTTCATAGTTCATCTTGACTGAGAAATATTTTAATGATTTTATGATATTTACTGACAAAAGCTTACAGAAGCGGAGCGTGGATTACAAACAGTGGAGACAAGCTTTAATATAAGCTGCTGAAATATGGTACTACAAAGGAATGCTGAAGATTAAGCTAGATGGATCCGATACTTAATTAGGATGTGCTGAATCGAGTGAGGAGAAAAAGAAATTGGTGCGACTTGACTAAAATAAGGGATTGGTTGACAGGGCATAGGGCACACCCCGAGACGTCAAGGAATCATTACCTTGCTAATGTAGGGTAGCGCTGAGAGTAAAACCTGAACAGGGTGACAAAGGCTCGAATACAGTAAAACAGTTTAAATGGATGTAGGCTGCAGTATCTGTGCCGATATGACTAGGCTTGAACAGGATTTAACTGCCGTGGAATGATTCATCAAACCTGTCTTTGTCCTGACGTCCAGAACGACAACATATGCTAAAATATACAGGTCTCCCAACCAGTCATCAGTTTCGGATTTTTCATTGTACTACACACATTTAAAAAAAGGTTTTGCATCACCTCAGTTCCGAGAGTTACGAAACTTGTACAGAAAATTGGAATATAGATCAACATAAACATCATTTCCGCCCTTTTTATTGCTCATGAAAATCACACATAGCATATTGTACCACCAAACAGCGAGACCTTCAGAGGTGGTGGTCCAGTTTGTTGTATACACCGATCCCTCTAATACCTAGTAGTACGTCCTGTTGTATTGATGCATGCCTGTATTCGTCGCGGCATACTATCCACAAGTACATCAAGGCACTGTTGGTCCAGATTGTCCCACTCCTCAAAGGCGATTCGACGTAGACTCCTCAGAGTGGTTGGTGGGTCACGTTGTCCATAAGCAGCCCTTTTTAATCTATCCGAGGCATGTTTGATAAGGTTCATGTCTGGAGAACTCCTAGAGGAGCGATGTCGTTCTCCTGAAGGAAGTCATTCACAAGATTTGCACAATAGAGGTGGTAACTGTCGGCCATGAAGACGAGTGTATCGCCAAATGCTCCCGATATGGTAGCATTATCGTTCGTAGGATAGCTTTCACGTATCGTACAGCTGTTTCGGCGCCTTCGTAGACCACCAGCGGCGTACGTCGGTCCCACATAATGCCACCCCATAACAGCAGGGAACGTCCGCCCTGCCTGCGCTCGCTGGACGGTGTGTCTACGGCGTTCAGCCTGACTGGGTTGCCTCCAGACACCTCTCCGACAATTGTCAGGTTGAAGACCTATGCGACACCCCTCGGTGAAGAGAACGTGATTCCAATCCTGAGAGGTCCATTCGACATGTTGTTGGGCCAATCTGTACCGCGCTACATGGTTGCAACGATGGACCTCTCTTGCACGTCGGGAGTGAAGATGCGCATCATGCCGCATATTGCGCACAGTTTGAGTCCTAACATGACGTCCTATGACTGCACGAAAAGCATTATTCAACACGGTGGCGTTGCTGTCAGCGTTCCTCCGAGCTATTATCCGCAGATGGTGGTCGTCCACTGCAGTAGTAGCCATTGGGCGGCCTGAGCGAGGCATGTCATAGACAGTTCCTGTCTCTGTATCTCCTTCATGTCCGTTCCCGGGAAGCGAGAAAGTTCGGCTCTCTTTTCACTCACTACAATAGTCGTGGGAGAGCAATCGCGTGTTCGGTACTAGTCGCCGGCGAAGAGCGTCGGCTCCAAGCGACGAACTCTCTGGCACCGGCACCCGTATAGTAAGACCGTGTTTCCCTCCTGGATCTTTACGGATTTTAGTTCCGCGGTGACTAATATACAAATGTCGATTTTGTAATTACTGACAGGCGCGTTGACAAACCAACTACGGAGTGCCCAGCCGTACTCTCTGTAAGGAGTAAACCTTCTTTTCGTTAATAGAATTCTATGTCTTATGATTTAATGTCCCCTAAAGATGCACATACTTCGACTGACCTAGCTGGTCTCACTCTGCCTCTTATCAAGCAAATAAAAGAAAAATGTAAAGAAGCATGTGATTGTTGTCAGATTCAGCTTCCTAATGCGAAAGGTTTCTCTGCGCTTCGGGCACAATAACATCTTTTCTTCTTGAAATGTGATAGTTGTGTTTTTGTTTCTAATAAGTGTAGGTGACTGAAACGGGTGTGTTTAGTGCGGTGTCATGTTCGTTTGGATGACGCTGAGAGGAGCGAGCGGATGAAGCTCTGTACCGGCGTGTAACCTACAACTCTCGAGTAGCATCAAGGGGTCGCCGAACTGAACGTTCACATACAACGGACAGGTCACCATTAACAGTGTCACATGCCTGCGCTTCATAAGACACTGCACAGAGATTTTGAAATTATCCCAAGAAGTGTACGCTAGAATCAGCATTGAATGAGAAATGGCACAGAATGGACGTTCGAAGTTGTGGGACGTAATTTGTCTAATTAATTTGACAGAGATGATTATTAAAGGGTAACTGTGACCCTGGAGTACACATTGCGTATCTAATCTGTCTCCGGGTATGAAGGACATTTTTGGCAAAATGGCACGTAGAAATGACATTTTACTAACGGAGAATGCTACAAGGGAAGCACACTCAGATGAAATCAATCGTTGAAGTGGCGTAAGGGACTTCTTTGATAAAAGTGATTCTGAAGCTGATGCTCCTGCAGCAGTTATGGACAATGCCGGGGCGGATCAGTCAGGAGGCTCTTCAGTGGTGAAGAAAATACAGTCGTCAATCGTATGAATGGGAGTTGCTGGAACAGAGCTCCCCTAATAGAAGAGGCCGGTCAGTTGCCGATAACATCGTAGTCCATATTCCAAGAGTTTGGAAATAATGAAGGGTTAGTGAATAAATTGGAACACCCCAAAATATCGGTGTAAGACGTGAATATAATTAAATGAATAGCATCTTCCTCTAAGTAAACTGGAAATAAAGTCTTTGGATCTGGATCACTTTGAAGTTTCATCATTCAAAACATGTATGACAATTTTTATTTTGTTCCGTATTTTGGATGTGTTAATACTAGTACTGATTAAGAAAATTCATGACAGAGGTGAAATAAAATACGTTTAATATATGAGAGCCTACTTCCATAATAAAATACACTGAAGAGCCAATGAAACAGATACACCCGCCTAGTACCGTGCAAGACCACCACGAGCACGTAGAAGTGTCGCAACACGACGTGGCCTGGACTCGAGTAATGTCTAAAGTAGTCCTGGAGGAAACTGACGCCTAGAATCCTGCAGGACTGTCCCTAAATCTGTAAGAGTACGAGGGGGAGGAGGTCTCTTCTGAACTGCACGTTGCAACGCTCAAATAACGTTCATGTCTGGGGAGTTTGGTGGCCAGCGAATATGTTTAAACTCAGAAGAGTGTTCCTGGGGTCACTTTGAAGCAATTCTGCACA
This sequence comes from Schistocerca americana, assembly GCF_021461395.2. Taxonomy (NCBI): domain Eukaryota; kingdom Metazoa; phylum Arthropoda; class Insecta; order Orthoptera; family Acrididae; genus Schistocerca; species Schistocerca americana. Next base: position 628,538,385 of record NC_060122.1, read on the forward strand.
TGTGGGGTGTCGCATTGTCCTGCTGAAATTGCCCAAGTTCGTCCGAATGCGCAATGGACATGAATGGATGCCGGTGATCAGAGAGTATGGTGACATACGTGACACTTCTCAGAGTCGTATCTAGACTTATGAGAGGTCCCATATCACTCCAACTGCACATGCCCCACACCATTACAGATCGTGCACTAGCTTGAACAGTCCTCTGCTGACATTCAGTGTCCGTGGATTCATGAGGTTGTCTCCATACCCGTACATGTGGAGGCTCTAGATACAATTTGAAACTCGTACAACCAGGCCACATGTTTACAGGCATCAACAACCCAGTCTCGGTGTTAACGGTCCCAGGTGAGGCGTAAAGCTTTGTTTGGTGTAGTCAGCAAGGGTACACGAGTGGGTCTTCGGCTCCGAAAGCCTATATCGATTATGCTTCTTGAATGGTTCGCAGGCTGACGTTGTTGATGGCCCAGCACTGAAATCTGCAGCAATTTGAGGAAGAGTTGCAGTTCTGCCGCGTTGAACGATTCTCTTCAGTCGTCGTTGGTCCCGTTCTTCCAGCATCTTTTTCCGGCGCTGCTATGTCGGAGATTTGATGTTTTAAAGGATCCCTGATTTTCACGGCATACTAGGTAAATGGTCGCACGGGAAAATCCTCACTTAGTCGCTACATCGGTGATTCTGTGGCCCATTGCTCGTGTGCCGACTGTAACACCAAGTTCGTACTCACTTAAATCTTGATAACCTCGCACTGAAGTAGCAGTAACCGATCTATTAACTGCGCCAGACAATTGTCGTCATATATAGGCGTTGCCGACCGCTGCCTGTGTAGACATGCCTATACCAGTTTATTTGGCGCTTCAGTGTATTCTATGTTCGGTCTGTTTCTGCAGAAAATAATTGAGGGTAAGTGGGATCCTGGTGCACAGTCCGAGGCAATTTCAGAGCTGTACACTACTAGGGTTAATCCCACACATTGGTGCAATTTGTGGTGTTCATGAACCCTACGCCACCAAATCTCTTTCCATTTGCCATAGAGGTAAAAGGAAACTCACAGACTGTTACCAGTCCGAGAACTGGCCACACCCAGCGTTGCCTAATCAAGAAAATAGAGAGTAAGGCGAGAAACTTCACGGATGGTTAGTCCGTTCTTTCGCGGTCGGAGAAGCTGCAGAGGCGATATCCGACCACAGCGACGGAGACCCCGTGCGATAGGAGGCCGGGACATTAATCTGGGGGACAATTTTCCGACTGCATGGCCGCTCGCCGAGTCGAGTCGGGTTTCCGGTGGCCGCTGCGACCGCAGCGTGCTGAGAACGGCTCCAAGGCAGGGAGAACAGAGCGACTGCAATTCCGGCGCAGTTAATAAGGCGGCGGCGCGGAGCCGATATCCACTCGGTAATTCTGATAAAGTGCTTATTGGATGTACGCGCAAGTTGGCCCTGAGCGGTGCTCTCTGTGGGGTGGGAGGGAGCAGAAGGCGGCGACCAGAAGGCGCCGACCCGGCGGAGGGATACGGCGGCATATTGAAATTAGGGTGGGTGGCTGGCGCGGCGCCCACCAACGCTGGCCGCGTCCGCTGGAAGAAAGGAAGCCCAACCGGGGAGCGACGCTTTCTGGGTCACCTGCCTGGGTGAATAGAAGCGGAACAACTCGCAGGTCTGCAAGCCAGGAAGCCGGCGGTGCCCGGCACCGCACAATCGCGCAATTGGGGCGACCCAGTTACGTGGCGCTTCCGTCGGGTGTGACCGCTTGATGGAGCAGGGCCTGCACCACGCAGCTTCTGCGCTACCCAAAAGGGAGGCTACGCCCCATCCATGACGAGACACTCTCGCTCAATATCTTCTTTTTTTTTTTTTTTAAAGAAAAATACCCGTATTAACCCTTTTGCTGCTACACACGTGCTCTTCCTTGCTGAGGCGACTTTCGGTATGGCTGTACAGCGCGTCAAATGCTGATGGCTGGCCCATAGTGCTCAGAGCCTTTTGAAATCCACTCCTGACCAAGAGAAATCTACTGGTATCAAACATAGGCCTTAATTTGAGGCAGAGGATGTATTTGGAGCACAGTATTGCCGGTTAGTGAAATATGGACTGTGTGAAAAACAGAACAGAAGAGAATTGAAGCATCTGAGATGTGGTGCTACAGAAGAACGTAGAAAATTGGCTAGACTGATAGTGTAAGCAACGAAGAGGTTGCTCGCAGAATCGGGGAAGAAAGAAATATATGGAAAACACGGACAAGAAGAAGGGACAGGATAGTAGATTAAGACATCAGGCAATGACTTTCACGGTATTACAGCGATGTTTAGACGACAAAGCTGTAGAGGAAGAAACAAATTGGAATACATGCTACAAATAATTGAGGATGTAGTTTGTAAGTGCTACTCTGAGATGAAAAGGTTGGCACAGGAGAGAAGTTCGTGGCGGGCCGCATGAAACAAGTCAGAAGACCGTTGAAAAAAAAAATTTTTGCCCACCTTACGTTCTGATTGCTGTTTTGCACCAAACTAAGCAAAACATTGAACGAAAATTGAAAGTATTCACAAGAGTATAAAGGTACTGCATACACTGTGGGTATGGCTGATTTTAGCTCATACATCGCATATATCAAATGTAGAGGAGATACCGAAATTTTATTTAAAATTAAGAGTAGGAAGATATCTCGTTTCTTTGTCGAGTTATTAGGTTTCATATACGAACGATGGCTGCACAGGACGCGCCCATTTATGTTCTTGCGCATCGCGTATCATGTGGTAATAACAATTGTCTTATTTCATAAACGATTTGAGATGTCGAAATGAGATTTTTTCGCAAATGGCAACAGGTAATGACGCAAATTTGTGTCATAAATACGGCGGACTTTATATTCTCTGAGAGATGGAAGTACCCCGCTCGCAGCAGTCAGAGATCGACAGCTCAGGGCGCCTTCAGCCGTCCATAGCACTGTAGGAAGGCCCAAGCAGTGCGCTTAGACGCGTCCACAACGCTTGGAGAACGGCATAACAGGCCCTGTTTACACGCGCACAGCAGCGAAGGGGATAATCGCTCACTAATAATGCCCTCGCATCACAGCAGTCCTTCGCCAGGATGAACGGTGTGTCTGCACGTGTGTGAAAAAAATGCAGATGTCTGTGATGTGTCGCTGATGACTAGTAATTCCCAAACAGTCTGATGTGTCACTCGTGAGGCATAATGGCTGCCAGGTATCGATTCGTTTATCTTACTGTTAAACGTGGTTATTAAGTTATGTTCAGCTTTAAATTTTGGTTTTAAGACTCTGCCTTTTGAGAAACACTCTGTATTTCTCTTTATTTATATATTATTTATATATTTCGCCATCTATTCTTAGTCTTCCGTGAGTCTCGATTTATTTCTGTAGAAATATTACCCAAAATTAATTGTTGTTTTACCATTTTAGAGCAGTTGTTGTCGAGGTCTTCAATGTGAAGACTGGTTTAAGTCAGCTGTCCTTGTTTCTTTATCCTGTGCAAATCTCTTCATCTCCGTTAACTACTGCAACCTATATCCCTCTGAAACTGCTTACTGCATTCATCTCTTGCTGTCCGTCTACGATTTTTGCCCTCCCTCCCACCCTCAGCCTCCCCCCTCTCACATACATACTTTACACCAGTACTACGTTGGATAGCCCTTGCTGTCTCATAATGTGCCCTATCAACTGGTCCCTTCTTCTAGTCAGGCTACACTACAAATTTATATATGACGGTATTATCTGTTCCCGAAAGAACAGTTACAGTTGATGACCATGCAGATTTGCTAGAAAGGAAACGATAAATAAATGGAAACCCTAGCTGCAAACAGGCGTTGATGTACTTCATTGGGGACATGTTGAAAATGTGTGCCCCAACCGGGACTCGAATCCAGTATCTCCTGCTTACATGGCACACGCTCTATCCACCTCAGCCACCGAGGGCACAGAGGATAGTGCTCCTGCAGGGACTTATCCCTTGCACGCTCCCCGTGAGACCCACATTCCCATGTCCACACCACACTATGATGGGCAAACATCTATTAGGCGCACTGCGAGTGTAGTGGTGTGGACATGTTGGGAATGTGGGTCTCACGGGGTGCGTGCAAGGGATAAGTCCCTGCAAGCGCACTATTCTCTGTGCCCTCGGTGGCTCAGATGGATAGACCGTCTGCCATGTAAGCAGGAGATCCCGGGTTCCAGTCCCAGTCCGGGCACATGTTTTCAACAGGTCCCCAATGAAGTACATCAACGCCTTTTTGCAGCTGGGGTGTCCATTTAATTATCATTTACACCACAAATTTCTTTTCTTACAAATTCTATTCAGTACCTCCACAGCAGTTGTCTAGCCATCTAATCTTCAACATTATACTGTAGTTTGTGTTCTTTTCTTATCTAAATTTTTTATCGTCCATATTTTACATCCATACATGGCTACACTCCATACAAATACTTTCAGTAAAGACTTCTCAACACTTTAATTCATATTGTATGTTAACAAATTTCTCTTCTTCAGGAACGATTTCCTTGCCATTGCCAGGCAATATCTTACATCCTCTCAACTTCGGCCGTCATCACTTATTTTGCTGCTCAAACAATGAAACTCATCTACTTGCTTTAAGCGTAACGTTTCCTAATCTAATTCCCTCTGAATCACCTGGTTTAAGTTAACTACGTTGCATTATCCACGTCTTACTTTTGCTGATATTCGTCTTATATCCTTCTTTCAAGACATCATCCATTCCGCTCAGCTGCTGTTCCAAGTCCTTTGCTGTCTCTGACAGAACTACAATGTCATCGGCAAACTTTGAAGTTTTTATTTCTTTTCCTTGAACTTTCATTCCTATTCCAGATTTTTCTTTGGTTTCTTTTACTACTTGCTCAGTGTACAGAATGGACATCGGGGACAGTCTACAATCCAGTCCCACTCCCTTCTCAACCACAGCTTCCCTTCGTGCCCCTCGACCCTTAAAATTGCCGTCTGTCTTCTTTCGACGTTGTAAGTAGCCTTTCGCACCTGTATGTTACATGTGCTACCTTCAGAATTTCAAAAACAATATTCCATTCAGTAGTGTTAAAAGGTTTCTCTAATCTACAAATGCTATGAAAGTAGGTTTGCCTTTCCTTAACCAATCTCCTATGATAAGCCGCAGAGTCTGTATTGTCTCGCGTGCTCCCGCATTCCTGTGGAATCCAAGCTGATCTTCCCCGAAGTCGTCTTCCATCAGTTCTTCCAATCTGTAAAGCGTTTGTGTTATTATTTTGCATCCATAACTTATTAAACTGAAGTTCGATAAAATTCGCACTAGTCAGCCCCTTCTTTCTTTAGGACTTTTCTTTCTTCTTCTTTTAGTGTTCTACCCTGAGGTTGGTTTGCAGCAGAGCGCCATTCCACTCTTCTGTCTGCCTTCCTCTTCATTTCCACGTACGTAGTACCTCCCACGTCTTTCATGATCTGTTGCGTGTATGATATCCTGGGTCGCCCACGCTGATTCCTTCCCTCAACAGCTCCTTCTGCTATTGTTACAATGATGTTGTGTCGTAGGATGTGCCCTACAAGTTTGTCTCCTCTTGTTTGGATGTGCCTCCACAGAGATCTGGTTTCCTGTACTCTTCTAAGCACCTTTTCATTTGTTACTTTGTCTCTGCAGTTGATCTTCATCATCCTTCTACAGCACCACATCTCCAAGGTCTCTAGCCGGCTTCTCTCTTCTCTTCCAATTGTCCCAGTTTCACATCCGTATAGGGCCACACTTCAAACGAAACCTTTCATGATACGTTTTCTTATTTTCAGACTGATGTTGATGCTGGTGAGTAAGTTCCTTCTTCGATTGAATGTAATTTGGGCCTTTTGTATTGTGCTCGCAATTTATTTCTGGCTTCTACCATTCCTTGTGATTTTGCTTCCCAGGTAAGTAAATTTCACTATCACTTCTAGCTCCTCTCTTCCAATTCTCATTCTCAGAGGTTCATATTCTGCTCCTGTACTGCATAGCATCACTTAAGTCTTTTTCTTGTTCATTCTCATTCCATACTGATTTCATAGAATTTTTACGTTGTTCTGAGGACTTCCTCTAGACCTTATTTTGTGTCCGTGATTATAGCAATATCATCTGCATAACGTAGGATGTCTATCTTCTGCCCATTAATTTTGATCCCCACCTCAGTAGTTTCTCGAACTTGGTCTATAGCTTCTTGGATTAAGCATTGAATATAAGAGGAGAGAGAACACATCCTTGTCTTACCCTTTTTCTAATATTTGCTTCTTGTTCCTGGTGACAGTTCCTAATCACCGCCACCTCATTCTTATAGAAACTGAGTTTCATACGGACGTCTTTGTACTTTATTCCACTTTTCCTCAGCACTCTGAACATCCTTTGCCAGATAACGTTATCAAATGCTTTTTCCATGTCTACAAAGGCAATATAAGTGGGTTTATTTTTCTATAATTGCTTTTCGATAACGAGTCTCTGTGCCAGAATCGCCTCTCTTGTTCCCAATCCCTTCTAAAACCAAACTGATCTTCACTCAGCATATCCTCCACCTTCTCTTCAATTCTCTTCAGAACTATTTTTATGAGAATTTTTGATGTATGCGGTATTAGACTTGGAGTTCGGTACTGTTCACATTTTGTAGTTGCTGCCTTCTTTGCTATAGGAACAATGATACATTTCTTTAGGACTAAAAACTATAAATCTGCGTTTTTCTATATAAAATGGTAACTCTCCTGCAACTAAATCAATTGTTAAAGTGGTTTTGTACAGGTCAACTTGCGTTTACACCATTTAATATATTGACACCATGTCATCTGCAAAGTAGCTGGATGAACTTGCCCAAAGGATTTTTAATTTAGAGTACTAGTGTTGCATGGCCTGTACTCACGTTTTCTGTCCTTCTTTGTCGTATTTCATGTTGTAATTAAATGGACTGTTTTTCAAATCGTTTCCACCTCACTCTCGTCTAGTATCAAATGTTTTCATACGCAGAAGTGAGATTCGGGAGAAAACGTATGTTTCCATACTCATCGAGGATCGCCATATTATCGTCAGCGCTCACGTTGTTCATCTAGTTGTTTTTGTCCAGTATGAGGCTAATTTTACGTTTTGTGCGGGTTTTTGTGGTGCAGCTGGTGGGGATTAATTTGTTTCATGTATTTATGTTTATATGTATGGAAGTGCGCGCTCACTTCTCTGTCTGTCAGTCTCTCTCTCTCTCTCTCTCTTTCTCTCTCTCTCTGTGTGTGTGTGTGTGTGTGTGTGTGTGTGTGTGTGTGTGTGTGCAACTCTATCTGTATGTGTGTGTGTGTGTATTTGACAGAGTTGAAACGTGTTTGGGTAAATAGAGAAAAAAGGAAGACCCTGTGCTCTGCAGAAGGCAGAGTTAAAATTCTGAAATTTATTCACAGACATGGAAAAATCGTCAACGGAAGTATCTAGCCACAGCCAGATGTTAGTTTAGTTTTGCTTATTTTCCTTACCCTTGCGTGGAGTAGGGAATGTACGTTAGAAATCACGACCGTGAAAAGTGAAGTTGCCGATTATGTTAAGAAGGAATACAAATGTACAACTGTGATACCCTTTAGAGTTTGCAGTGGGCAGCATTTGGAAACTTGTGCTTCAGAAGTAAACGAGCTGCTCGTAGCCATAGGCTCGATACGCAGCGTTCCATTCGGGAGTTTTGTGTTATTTATGAAAGAAATGAAAACATAGTAGTTTTTAGCTTCTAAAGATATGCTTTTAATCGTTTCAACAACGAAACTGTCTCGAAACCTGGCAGAAAATCAAAGGAGAATGAAAAGCACACGAGCGGTAAGATAGAGTCAGTACCATTACTGTGTGATAACAAAGATAATGCTACCGATGACAATGCCACTTTAAGTGTAGTCACTAAAATTCCTTCGCCAAAGAAGACGAAGTAAATATTCTAGAATTAGAATCAAGAACTACTGTCAAATCGGTAACTTAGAACTGGACATTATCTCAATTAATAAATGCTAATCTTTCACTCCAGATTTTATACCAATTAGTTTCTATTCAAAGCATTCTGATATAATAGTTCCATAACCCGAAATCATGTGCAACAGCACGCTCGACAAAAGATCCTTACTTGAAGACTGGAAAGTTGCACAAATGTTCAGGAAAGGAAACGAAGAAATCCTCTGAATTACAGAGCATTATCACTGACGTCCATTCAACATATTCTGTGTGTGAACATTATGAATTACCTCTAAAAAAAAAAACGGATTCAGAAAATAGCGCTCGTGTGAATCACAACTGTGTCTTCATTCTCATGAAGTACTGTGTACTATGGACAGGGGAAGTCAGAATTATTATATAAAGCTAGATGTCCGTAGGGCTTTTGACATCTTCCCTCACACCTAACATCTAATCAAATCGCGTTCCTATGCAGTTTCATCTGAGTTGTCCGATTGGATATTCGTTTTCCTTTTCGACAGGTCTCAGTTCGTAATAACCGACGGAAAATTATCGAGTAAAACCGATATGATGTCTACCGTTCAGCAAGAAAGTGTTATAGTCTCTCATCACTTTCTAATCCGCAAGTATATAAACGATTTAGGATGCAATCTGAGCAGTCAGTTGGCCATCATTCCAGTGTGGGCGTGGAGGGGTCCCCCTCCAGTCTGAGCAACCTTCTCAGAATTGTAGAGGACGATGATATCATTTATCTTTTAACAATCATCAGAAGATCAAAACAAATTGTAAAATGATTTAGACAAGATATGTGTATGGTGCAAAAAGTGGCAATTCACCTTAAGTAATAAAAGGTGTGAGCTCATCGCAATGAGTACTAGAAGAAAACCGTTGACAAATCACACAATTTAAAGGCGGTCAATCAAACTAAATATCTAGGGATTACAATCACGAAAAATTTAAACTGGAACCATCACACAGTTAATGTTGCCGGGGAAGCAAACCAAAGGTAGGGATGTATTGGTAGACCACTTGGAAAATGCAACAGGTGTACTGAACAAACTGCCTACAATACACTTGTCCACCCTCTGCTGGCGTTTTGCTGTGGGGTATGGGATCCTTACTAGATAGGATTGACGGAGGATATCGAAATAGTTCAGAGAACGGCAGCTCTTACCGTACAATAGCTAAATGAGAGAGAGTGCCGCGTATATGTTAGCAGTTATTAAACGAAAGTCGTTTCTTGTCACGACAAGATCTTTTCACGAAATTTGAATCGGGAACTTTCTCCTCCGGATACAGAAATAGTCTGTCGACAGCCACCTTATAGTAACAAAATAAAAGCAATAAGAGTTCACACGGAAAGGTTGAAGTGCTCGTGTTTCCTGCTGATTGAGAATGAGACAGTAGAGAAATAGTATGAAATTATTTTGATGAACCTCGCCAGGCATTAAAGTGTGAATTACAGAGCAGACATACAGATTTCATGTAAATGGAGAAAGAGAATGAGGTAAAATTAAGTGGACATTCTAAGATAAATGTTTAGATCTACCTGTTCTACAACTATACTTAAGTTTTTTTCGTTTGATGTAACATAGCATTCCCTTAAAGACAAGAGATACGGAAACCAGTCGGGCGGCTACTGTTATTTCTATAGATACATCGACACTGAGAACTCATTGTGCAAATTCTAGCAGTGGAAGTACAAGAGTAACAAACGGAAAGTGAACTGATGACTTTAATATGTATTATGAAATACAGCAGAAAAGATGTACATAGCGCACTTGGCATCAATAGAAAACTAATCTGTTCTGTAATATAGCTTAAAATTCGTAAGAAGAGCGTTTCAAAATAAGTTTAGGAACACTCAATATCGTTCCTTCATCTTTTTTTTTAAATTCGTGTGGACATACTAAGGTCAGTTGCCAATGCGGTTAAGTTCGTTTCCCGTAGCGGAACTACAGGACACGGTAGGATACGAAGTACTAGTGGGAATTACTTGGTAAATCGCTCGTGTGTGTGGCTTGATAAAAGAGAGTTACTGACTGTCGGCTATATCGCCGTCCATCCTTCGTTCGTGTGTGTTCGGGACTTAGGAAAACTGGTGGATGTTGGCTTGTTGGTTGACGTGAGAAACAGTTGCGGTGGAAGTCGGAAGGCGAGGCACGACTTCGAACCGATACTCACTTGTTTCCGTTCGCTGCCAGTCTTTGTTTCCCAATGTGGTGAGAACAGAGTGTCACTATACTCAGTTTTCTACAGTTTATGTTTTGTCACTGAAAATTTTACCCTCTTTTTGTGCTGTCCTTTTCAATTAATGGTAATTCTGGCTCTGTGTTGCTTCCAATGGTCTCCTCTTCCTTTTCTTTCCTTGATTTTTTCGTCCATTATATCTGTTAAATTCTTACTGAATATCCATATATGTCCAAAATGTTTTCTTGAACATGTCTGCATAGTTTTTATGAGGCTACCCTGCTCACTGGTGTCTTTCTGAACATCTTCACTGGTTTTTCCATCTGTCCAGTTGGTGCTCGTCAGTCTTCTCCAGAACCACTTCCCATCGCTTCTAACAAGGGAAATTCTCACTCGTTCCCCCCTTAGATTTAATGGTAGGATGGTCCTGTGGATAGCCCGTCAAAAATTGAAGCATAACAGAAAGAAGGTGTATTGTATTGTATGTATTGTATGTTAACCGGGGACCTAGAAACGACGGAGAGGCTCCGTCCCCGCCGCAGCCGCAGTGGTCCACAACCCCGCGATGACTACCGCAGTCCACTTCACCCCTCCGCCCCCACACACCGAACCCAGGGGTATTGTGCGGTTCGGCCTCCAGTACACTGTGCACTGCTGCAACTGTCTGGACTGGCTCTACACAAACTCGTGTGTTTCATTGGATGTGAATTTGTTATCATACACTCTTACAAAGAAGAACTATCTGTCACCTTACTTATCAATAAAACGACACTCTCCGTGAGGGTGTCGCATTTATTTTCTTCCAGTGTATTTTATTTCTTTCAACTTAGATATCACGTGTCCTTATTTTCTGTTTGCTTCGTAATACAATTTTGATTCCAAATTTTTCATAATTACCGAGACTTTAGAAAGTGTGTGTTACCCATAATTACGTTTCACTATAATTAATTAAGCCAACGGCCTTGCCGCAGTGGTAACACCGGTTCCCGTCAGATCGCCGAAGTTAAGCGCCGTCGGGGTGGGCTAGCACTCGGATAGCAGACTATCTGGTCTGCCGAACTCTGTTGACAAGCGGGATGCACTCAGTCCTAGTGAGACAAACTGAGGAGCAAATTGATTGAGAAGTAGCGGCTCCGGTCTTGTAAACTGACATGCGGCCGAGAGAGCGATGTGCTGACCACATGCCCCTCCATATCGGCATCCAGCGATGCCTTTCGGCTGAGGATGGTACGGCGGCCGGTCGGCAGCGTTGGGCCTTCATGGCCTGTTAGGGCAGAGTTTACTTTATCATTTATTAAGGTCTGAAAATTTATGGAGCAAAAGAGAATTTTGTTCGCTTCACGTCCAGATTTTTTTGTTCCATAGCTCGTCATAGTTTTTCTATGGAAAGGCTAGAATACTGCTTTGTCTTACCCATTTTCTGATTGAAAGTGTCATTACAGAAAGATACGTAAGTCATTTTTTGGTGGGAAACAAGATATAAACATTTCTGTATCCATACAGATACACACACGTTCTAAACAGAAAGGTGGCTATGTCATTGTATAGTTAGGGTGACAAATCCTATCCGGCAATAAGCTGTATAGCAGAAGGGTTTATAAGTCACTGATTTGCATACTTTTTTGCTTTCCTACGCTTGAGCACTAGTACCGTCAAAATATTACTCTTTTATACTTTGTCACACGTGAGCCCTAGTATCGAGAAACAAATTCACAAATCCTGAAAACGGTGGAAACGAGATTGTGCTTTGATGTTTCACTTAAGAAAAGTAAGAAGGATGCAGTGAGAAGTGAAAATATAAAAGAAACGTTATTAAGAAAGCACGTGTGAACGGTGAAGCATACATTTACTGTAGTGGGAAGATAAGAGTAGTACCACACGCAGAAATAAGCTCAAAGTGCAGGTAAAAATCAAGAATTTCGTGTTACTGATTTATGGCTCTAAATTGCAGGTGAAACAATAAGCACATTTCGCTAACAATGCAAATTATTTATTATCACTCAATCTAAATGGTTCAAATGGCTCTGAGCACTATGCGATTTAACTTCTGAGGTCATCAGTCGCCTAGAACTTAGAACTAATTAAACCTAAATAACCTAAGGACATCACACACATCCATGCTCGAGGCAGGATTCGAACCTGCGACCGTAGCGGTCGCGCGGTTCCACACTGAAGCGCCTAGAACCGCTCGGCCACTGCGGCCGGAACTCAAACTAAATAACTTATAATTCTGTAATACATAACTGCGTGACATTGTTCGAAGGTGGCCGCCTTTTCAGATTTCTGTAGGGGTAGATCTGTCTGTATGTCTTTGTCTGTACAATAATGTTTAATTGTAAATATTCGTATTGGTCACGGTGCCACCATTCAGCACTGATATAAAAGCTTCGTTACTCCCAGGTTGATGGAATGTGGTCGTGTCGTACATTACGAAATGTGCTGTATTTGGGGCTGTCGATACACGCAAAACAGCAGATGGAAGGGGTCAGATCCGTTCCAGCGGCTTTATGAAGTCTATGATGGAGATAGTTTGATCTGAAATCCACGCCCTGCAAATATAGCTGAGTGGATGTAGGGGAATAAGATAAAAATGGGGAATTAAATGTATTTGTCTTAATCAGCACTTCCGTCATTTCTGTGGAGAATGATGTAATATTGCGAATCAGAAACAAACAAATTGCATTTTTCCCAGTAATAATGGTTTTCTCTTAATCTATTTTTGGCATATCATGCCATCATATGATAACTGAATAACGTCTGCAAGGACTCTAGTGTACAAGAAGCCAATCTTTGAAAACTAAGGACACAGAATCTTTGCTCATGGGATTAGGCAGTACATATCTGATAGAGCTGGACGGTTTGACTTACGGTAGAGTAGGAAAACATTTTAGGGGGGACAAACTGACCGTGGATGTATTAGAATTTAAATGGTAGTACCATTCAATACTCTAGTGTCCTTACACTGTCTTTACATTACCTCCATATAGTATTATACATAGTAACCGGTATCTATCTACGGCAAATAATAATAACAATAACATTAATAATAATAATAATAATAATAATGGTAACAATTCTGTGTCAGTTTGAGGCCACTATTTACCTACTTTACACTCTCTATTTCTTACGACAAACGACTTATCACACTATACTAAACATAAGCCATCTAACACAACTCATTAACACCTTAACTGACAGATCAAGTCGAATGTAATCATCAAAAATTATGTGTAGCCTTTAATATCGTTAATTTTTAAGACTTAGTTTCTTCCAGTGCACAGTGTTTTCGAAAACGCAGGTCACTTTTTGTCTGATCACCTTTTTCTGGTCTTTATCCTATATCTTCACGGAGACGACATCTAAATTTTCGTATTTGGCAATGTTAATGGCAGAGGGTGGCCATACGCCCCTCCTGTCGCCAACAGTTGTTATTTAATGATGATTTAGTAAGTCCAAAACTGGTTACCAGTATAATAAAATCCCAGTCAAAGGAAACGCAGTTTGTTTGATTCCGTAGTATGAGAAGTAGAAATTGTTAAACGCCACCAGGGTGTACCGAGACGTATTTTTACCTGTGATTTACTCACTCAGATACTTTTCAATATGATTTATTTCAGTGCCATCCTGTCTCTGAACGACAATGAAAAGTCATTCTCCAAAGTTAACACTGATCTATTTATACACGTCTCAAGGGGCCCTAAAAATGGTTCAGATGGCTCTGAGCACTATGGGATTTAACATCTGAGGTCATCAGTGCCCTAGAACTTAGAACTACTTAAACCTAACTGAGCTAAGGACATCACACACATCCATGCCCAAGGCAGGATTCGAACCTGCGACCGTAGCGGTCTCCCGGTTCCAGACTGAAGCGCCTAGATCCGCTCGGCCACATCGGCCAGTCAAGGGGCCCTAAACTAACAATATAGGCAAACTGAAAAAAATTGTAAGGAGTTACCTGTAGTTTTCACTCCACTTATTAACATCTCACTTTTGCATAGCTAAAAAATTCTTGCTTAGTGACGTTGTGTGACAATGAGGATATTTTTATTGGAATTATGTTAACTCAGTTCATCTGTAGTATTCATGAACTTCAGATTTCTTTTAAATCGAACACACAAAAACACTGAAAACTGGTACAGTTATTAATACGCTATACCTCAGTTCTCCTAATAAGCCATCAGAGGTTCGCGCTCAGCAGCTGTAACAAAGGTTATAGCTATGCAGTTCCATCTTCTGCAACGGGATGCTCGCACGGAATGACCACTGAAGACTGGTTCCTCCACCTGTAAAGGTGTTGCTTTTGTTACGCGGTGTTGACGGAGACGGCAGCAGGAGATTTCCTAGCGCTAGTGTATCCAGCTGCCGGGAGAGCATCCTCGCGCAACAAATCTCAAAGTAAATTTTCTATACTAGATAATTATTTTCTTCTAGAATATACTGTTGAAATCTGCTCTCTCTTTTTATTTAATTACATCCCTTACAATTTTTAATGAAACTATTCGCGCTCCTCCTCCACTTCCCCTTCATTCCCTCTACACCAAGCAGAATTACTGTTATTATATAGGAAATCGGTGGAGTTGCCTTAATTCATAATAGCAATACGGTTATGAAATTTACACTGCCTAATTTATGTTTAAGGGGTAGATAATCTGCAAAATTATTCTTGGCTAGAATGTAAATTTTCATGAAAACCTCGAAAAATAAACTTCAGGGTGATGATTGTACGAAAACGTACACCTACTATCAAGAATTCAGGTATGTAGCTTTAACATTTCACGCCCCTAAAAATTATAAAGGACATGAATTCATATTAATTACTGGTAAACGATGGCTATGGTATCTTTAAATGTATTTGAACATATTGGACTGTAATTGGCATCATGTTAATTATTATAATTTTTTGAATGATGTGGATGCACAACCTTGGGCAGGTCAGACAATTCACATGCTTGCCCCAGCACAAGAGAAACATGGGAGGCGGAGTGCCATTCTCTCTGTGGCGCTTTTTACTACTTTCGACCAGTCGTAAGCGTACCATTTCACTCGCTCCTCCACAACACCAATGCATGAATACTGCAAGGGTGTTGGAGTGGAAATAGGTATCAGAAGTTACATACAGACTTGCACAGGGTAGACTTGCGTGGAGAGCTGTAACAAAGGAGTGTTTAGACTGTCGATTACAACAGCAAATATTTTGAAAAACAGAGGGATTTGTGTAGGTCATTGTCTGTTCTGGACTGTGCGCACTAGTCAGTGGAGTGAGATTCAGAAGAATGGTGGGTCAGGGGGAAAAATAGGAGGACATATCTTATGCTACTGAGGTCACCAAAGAGGCCGGCAGGGGTAGGGTTGGAGAGGGTGGGGGACAGTACTGGAAGAAAAGGAAGATTACATGTAATATCTGGTAGTCGAATATGTCGTTAGGGGGGTGAGCACAATCACTGGTTGAGTAAGGATTGTAACGTCGCGCGTCAATCCGCAATAGTGTTCTAATGCAGTACGGGCTCATAGCTTTGGAGCCGGTGGCGGTGACAGCCACTTGTATCTCGGCGTGATTCACTCGCACCTGTCGCTAGGACGGCCGTGGGAAGTGCTACTGGTGTCAGTTCCAGCGCCACAATATTCAAGCCCCTAAGAATCTAAATAAACGATACTAAATATTATTCAACTTTGATAAAACTTATTATGTAGCCTTTTGGTATTAAAAAGAAGCTGGTTGCAAAATCACAGCTTTCTAGCTGGGGTATTTTCAAAATTAGAGAAAATTACCTTAAATACCAAAAACCGAGGGCGGCCGCTGTGGCCGGGCGGTTCTTGGCGCTTCAGTCCGGAACCGCGCTGCTGCTACGGTCGCAGGTTCGAATCCTGCCTCAGGCATGCATGTGTGTGATGTCCTTAGGCTAGTTAGGACTACTGATGACCTCACATGTTAAGTCCCATAGTGCTCGCAGCCATTTGAACCAAAAGCCGACACTTAGAGGAATTAAATTCGGTTAAATACCTTTTGGTATTATTTGAAAACATAAACAGAATTCTCAGTGTGCAGGATCAATTAATTGAGATTTTCATATTAAAATTTTAATTTTCATTTTCGTAATATGAAATTCAGACAAGAGTATTATTTGTGTCTTGTGTTGTTGTGGGACCAAATGTGAGTGATTGAGAGTGTGTATGTGGGACATACGTTAAATTTCAAGATTAATTTTATGTAATGCATTACGCAATCATAGCGTGGGAAATACACTCCTGGAAATGGAAAAAAGAACACATCGACACCGGTGTGTCAGACCCACCATACTTGCTCCGGACACTGCGAGAGGGCTGTACAAGAAATGATCACACGCACAGCACAGCGCACACACCAGGAACCGCGGTGTTGGCCGTCAAATGGCGCTAGCTGCGCAGCATTTGTGCACCGCCGCCGTCAGTGTCAGCCAGTTTGCCGTGGCATACGGAGCTCCATCGCAGACTTTAACACTGGCAGCATGCCGCGACAGCGTGGACGTGAACCGTATGTCCAGTTGACGGACTTTGAGCGAGGGCGTATAGTGGGCATGCGGGAGGCCGGGTGGACGTACCGCCGAATTGCTCAACACGTGGGGCGTGAGGTCTCCACAGTACATCGATGTGGTCGCCAGTGGTCGGCGGAAGGTGCACGTGCCCGTCGACCTGGGACCGGACCGCAGCGACGCACGGATGCACGCCAAGACCGTAGGATCCTACGCAGTGCCGTAGGGGACCGCACCGCCACTTCCCAGCAAATTAGGGACACTGTTGCTCCTGGGGTATCGGCGAGGACCATTCGCAACCGTCTCCATGAAGCTGGGCTACGGTCCCGCACACCGTTAGGCCGTCTTCTGCTCACGCCCCAACATCGTGCAGCCCGCCTCCAGTGGTGTCGCGACAGGCGTGAATGGAGGGACGAATGGAGACGTGTCGTCTTCAGCGATGAGAGTCGCTTCTGCCTTGGTGCCAATGATGGTCGTATGCGTGTTTGTCGCCGTGCAGGTGAGCGCCACAATCAGGACTGCATACGACCGAGGCACACAGGGCCAACACCCGGCATCATGGGAGCGATCTCCTACACTGGCCGTACACCACTTGTGATCGTCGAGGGGACACTGAATAGTGCACGGTACATCCAAACCGTCATCGAACCCATCGTTCTACCATTCCTAGACCGGCAAGGGAACTTGCTGTTCCAACAGGACAATGCACGTCCGCATGTATCCCATGCCACCCAACGTGCTCTAGAAGGTGTAAGTCAACTACTCTGGCCAGCAAGATCTCCGGATCTGTCCCCCACTGAGCATGTTTGGGACTGGATGAAGCGTCGTCTCAAGCGGTCTGCACGTCCAGCACGAACGCTGGTCCAACTGAGGCGCCAGGCGGAAATGGCATGGCAAGCCGTTCCACAGGACTACATCCAGCATCTCTACGATCGTCTCCATGGGAGAATAGCAGCCTGCATTGCTGCGAAAGGTGGATATACACTGTACTAGTGCCGACATTGTGCATGTTCTGTTGCCTGTGTCTATGTGCCTGTGGTTCTGTCAGTGTGATCATGTGATGTATCTGACCCCAGGAATGTGTCAATAAAGTTTCCCCTTCCTGGGACAATGAATTCACGGTGTTCTTATTTCAATTTCCAGGAGTGTATGTTTGTACCCACATTGCTGATGACGTATGTCCAAGTGTACTTGTTTCCGTAAGAAGGCAGCCAGAATAGTTATTTGTAGAGTAATGTTTTCCTAAAGTTATCTCAAGTTTAATTTTCGTTTAGTTTTAATTAATAAACATTATAGTAACAATTTGGTTGTCGCAGTGACGCCAATGAATCTGATGTTGTGATTGGCTCAGAACAGTTTAAGCACGAATATGATCTTGAAAGATTGATATGATTGGCTGTTCATTTCATCAACCAATCAGAGTGAAGTCTTTCCCGCCCCCTATCAAGTAGCATATGCACTGTGAGCAACGGCATTTGGAGGAGTCGCGGACTAACTTTTGAGACACGAAGGTCATGTTAAAAGCGTTCGTCCGTAAAATGTGTAAGATGAAGAGATGTTCGTTCCATCGCGTTCAGATAGATTCGTAATGGTAGCTTTTGTTGCTACGAACATTTTGTAAAAGTTTGAGAGTCATGGGAAATTTTGTTCGGGAGATATATGCGTGTCCAACGACTTAGAAAATTCCTCGTGACGATGTTCTGTGTTCTACTGCAGAATGTATTTGGCGAGCAATATTTGTGAAAGAAATCTACTAAATGACTTACATAATAAATCAACGTTATGTATAGAAAGTGACTGTATATTCGATTGATTATTCTCGGAATGGACTTCGGAGAATTCTGGCTGCTTTAAGTGTGACATAAACTGGGAACTTATAATATCAGTTTTGCATACTAAATGTGAGCTGATGACACATGTTTAAGCAGAGAAAATAAAACCTACTTTTATCAGATTTCCGAACTTTCAATGAAAATCAGGACTCCGTTTTCCACCGGAAAATTTATTATGAATATTTACTGGAACAATCATAACGAGATATACGCGGCCTCAGTAATTGTAGATATTAGGTGCTGTTTTCATCAACGTTGCTTTTTCATCACTTTGTAAGTATCTACGTTGGAGAGTGAAGAGACACTGAGCAGACGCCGATCAGAGGTAGGTGAATATCGATTTGCAGCTTGCTTCACTCAGTGCTAGCGAACTTTTTAACACCGCTCCGCCGCAGAGTGGCGAAGGAAATCGACCATCCAAATTTCAAAACAAACATTTCTCTATTTATCATAAGGTATATAGGGAAATAACGGAGGTTTTACGTCTGAATGTCCGGGTAGAGATCTGAACCAGCGTCCTACGGAATGCAGTCCCATTTCATAACTCCGCGAACCAGCGGTCGAAACGGGACGCTGGAGGCGACATCGGAGGCGGCACTGAATTAATATCTAGGGTGACAGTGGGGCCGTAGAGAGACTTGTCGGAGGGTGGGAGGGGAGCGTTGTCGCAGACAGCGGTGTCTCTGTCCTTGGAGGCGGCGGCGGCGGCGGCGTCGCCCTGCGGCCAGACGCCTCGCCTGGTCCGACGCGAGGGCCCTCGAGCCGCACAAAGCGTCATTGTGTGCGCTCGCATTGTGTTGCCTAAACTCCGGGCCGCGAGCGGCCGACCCTGGGGCGGGAGGAAAATACAACGACGTGGCGGGGGCGAGGGGCGGTGGCGCCCACCTCTCTGCCTGATTACCGGGGGCGCGGGGCGGCGCCGAATGAAATATTCACGCTCGTGCCCTGCACTGAACCGGCGCGACTGCCAGCGAAGCCTCCAGCCGCCGCTTAAGCCCAGTTAATCGCGCAGTGGGTTCGGGGGCCGTTTGTTTGGATAGATACGTGCTGCCCTCCCACCTCCCCCCCTCCCCCCCTAGCAGCTAATTATGGTCCGCGCATTACTCACAGGGCGGCCGGCTCCACTGCAAAACGTCTCCTCTCTTAAATTGTCTTCGGCGGCATGAGCGAAGACGTATAGTCATCAAAGCCCAGGCACGGACGTTTAAAATTCAAATTCGTGCTGTGGGCTAGGCTCCGTTACTCTGGAGGCCTGTAGGACGAGTGTTTCTTCTTCAGAGTCTTCCTCTCCTCCTACATCTACACATGCAATCTTTGAATAACTAAAAATTGCGTGGCAGGGGGTACTTCGTATTGTACTCCACAAAAATTCACGGATGGAAAAAGTGGCAAACGTATTAGAGGGAATAATTAAGCTCTAATTATCACCTCGAAAAAGTAAAGATGCGATCATCAGATCTGGCGGTAGTGTTTGAATTTCTCTGTGCCGCCATCAAATCCACACATTTATCGCAACTATGGACGATTTTCTGGAACGCTGGGTTTCAGTTGACCGCATTCCTTCTGTTCAGAAAACGCTCGAACTCGAGAATCATTCTGGAAATGCTTATCACTTATTGATTTATCCATCCGAGGAAACAGGAAAAAGTCACTAGGTGCACTGTCAGGATAGTACGAGGGAATGACCCTGCATCTGAGAGGCAAAAATAGTAACGTATGTGACTGTGTTCTGTGCAGAATAAGTTGGGTGTTGTCATGGAACAATAGCCCCCTTCGGCGGCTTCCTGTGACATTCCGTCTAATAGCCTCCCGTGACCTAAGGCGGTTTACGTCTCACTAACGTAATATGATAGCTCCACACATCGACAATTTCGGCTTCATACTGCCCGATGACGGTTAGGTCTCTGCTGTTTCGGCGGTTCATAATCCACATATCTGCAGTGCTTGTTTTGCTCCTTCGTTTTGGGGTAATACTGATTCACCCAGGACCTAACCATGGTAACCTGGCGGTTAACGATGTAATCTGGATTGAGTTGACGTAACTGCTACATTTCCACATCTGCTTTAATTCTGAGCAGTCGTCTTGTTTGTGGTATTAATATCACCAATCGGTATTTTTTGTGGTGTTTGAAAATCGATTGATTGTATAAATCATGCTACTCTCTCAGAAAAACTCTATTTTTATGGAAATGGTGGTTTTACACACACCTGTCTGAATCGTGCTTAGCAAACACAACCCCAAAGGTTGTGGTGGATATTTCAGACAATATTGGGAGGGTAGAAAATTGTAGTGATTGGGACTAAATCACAAAAGCAGTCCCACAGTGCTCAATTTTGGCTCTACACCATTCCTTACATATGTGAATGAGTTCCACTTAACATTTAACAGCCGGTTGCTGTAGCCGAGCGGTTTCTAGGCCCTTCAGTCCGGAACCGCGCGACTGCTACGCTCTTAGATTCGAATCCTGCCTAGGGCATGGAAGTGTGCAATGTCCTTAGGGTAGTTAGGTTTAAGTAGTTCTAAGTTCTAGGGGACTGATGACCTCAGATGTTAAGTCCCATAGTGCTCAGAGCAATTTTTTTTATCATTTAACAAGCAGAACTGGTACTTTTTGCAGACGATACTAGTGTTATAAATACTAGTGCTATAATAAATTTCTCTTAGAGAGGAAGCAACGGAAGCCATAGTAAATGATATTGCCCAAAGAATTACAAAGTGTTTCTCGGAAAACTAAATCTCGCTAAATTTTGAAAGAAAACACAATACATTCAGCTCTGTGCAACAATAAAAGTCATACCAAGAGCTGATGAAGCACGTACGCAGGAGAAAGGAAATAGGGTAGAAGGCTTCCAGTTTTTGTTTGTACATATTGATGAAACCTTGAACTGGAAGAAGCATGTTACTGAGCTTTTCCAACAATTAAGTTCAGGTACTTTTTATCTCAGTATAATTGTTAGCACTGAAAAAAATGCATAAACCTTGTGAAATAATTTGCACATTTTCACTTAATAATATCTTATGGAATAATTTTCTGGGATAAGTCATCAGTTAGAAAGGAAGTATTGATTACACAAAAGCGAGTAGTAAGAATAGTATGTGGTGTTCAAATGTGGTGTTCTCACACATGGCTCCTCTTGGAGGAGCTAGGTATTTTAAATACGCCGTATCAATGCATACATTCCCTAATGAAATTCGTCTGAAATAGTCCATCAAAATTCGAGACAACAGTCATTTCCACACCTACAACACTAGAGGGAAAAATGACCTTTATTACCCATAATTAAACCTGTCAGTGGCTCAGAAATGCGTTGAATATGCAGAAAAAAATTTTTTTTGGTTTCTTTGCAGAATAACACATAATGTCTGACAGGTAGCAAAGCAGCCGTAAACCTAACTTAAAATCATCTCTCTTGGGCAACTCCTTATAGAACACTGACGAATTCGTTGGTAACCAGTTAAAAAGAATCATTAATGATAAAACTAATCATTTTACATATCCTGTAAACTGACCCGTTCCTAATTATTTCGATAAAAGTATCATTCAAATGTTCTGTGGAACACGTACATAAGTAACTAACTGTGCCGATCAGCTTGCACCAGAACCTGTACTCCCCTTGTGATTCCTGATTCACCACAGAGAGGTGGTCTGCAACTTCTCTGCTTTTTAGAGTTGTTTCACCACACAGGAAGCGTCTGTTCCACTCAACCACTATGCCATATGTTCTTGCAATGCTGCCGTGCACTTCCACCAAGTCAGCACGGATTGTTTCAGCATTGTTCACCCTCAAGTGCAGAAAACGAATTCCTTTGTTAGTGGGCAGCGCTGTTTGATTTTGGTGCCCCTACCGGTATGCTGGGGTACTGCGGCGAGGGGATTTCAGTGTGTGCCAGGACTACAGACGTGCAACTGCAACCAAATAAATAAAGTTTCGAGGTGATAATTAAGACTTGCAGACTTCTGTATGAGCTGTTATTTGTCTGTTTGTCTCTACGATCTTCGCGATGCAGACACGTAAGAAATATTTACAATTTATTTACACGTATTCATGTTTAGTGGACTATTTTCGTGACTTTCTTAAGTTTTTTTTTTCAAATACGACATGTTTAGGATGCTTTGCGCAATCATAAGGTGGTACCACCGGTGTCTAACTCAGGTGCATTGCTCCCGGGCGAACTAAAGATATCGAAAGGTCTATAACTTTTTGAGTTTATCACCTCGATTGCTTAATGTTTTTGGTAGATTAGATAGTTAGTTTGTTAGCTATATGTTGCATATATCATTTCAGTAGTTCGCTTATCGAAATGATCTTGAACTAAGCCGCATTAGTTCCAAAATATTTCATCGCTCTATCTTCTACTTCAGAGTAGTCATTTATGAAACTTGGCGGATTTCAGAGAAACTGTCAGACATCGGTATATCCCTGATCATGGAAATATGTTTTATATGAACTTAATGTTAATAGTAACCATAATTTACAGCTACGAATCAGAGTGAGAGACAGGCCTCTTGGGCGACAGTCCAACATCGCAGTGAGCTATTTGAAAATCGGCTAGTGGACCTCTCTGACTTGTCCCCTTTCTCGTAGAAGTCGCGAACGTTGTGCAGGAGTAAGCCGTATGTTGCACGATTCTTCTGGGAACGTTCGCCCTACGGATGTTAACAGTAATCCATAACGTGATGCTAAACTTGTCTCTTGTTCGGCCTGCTACTGGAATTACAATATCGAGCGGGGTGCGTAGTGGATAGCGCAATGGACTCGCCTTCTGGAACACGACGGTTCAAACCCGCGTCCTGCCATCCAGATTTAGGTTTTCCGTCATTTCCCTAAATCGCTCCAGGCAAATGCCGGGATGGTTCCTTTGAAAGAGTACGGCCGATTTCCTTCCCCATCCTCGATCCCAGCTTGTGCTCCGTCTTTAATGATTTCGATATCGATACGACGTTAAACCAAACTATCTTGCTTTTGGACCTGCAATGCCCTCTTCCTGAAAGAACCACCCGTGACTAGACGCGCTATTCTTATGTGTATTTTCTCTATTTCCCCTATCAGTACTATCTGGTAAGGGCCCCAGAATAATGAGCAGTACTAAATTACTGGAGGATGTACTGTCTCCATTGACTGTTTGGAAAACACGTAGTTAAACGTTAATGGGGCTTTTCCATTGTTTGTTGAAATGGCTCTGAGCACTATGGGACTTGACTTCGGAGGTCATCAGTCCCCTAGAACTCAGAACTACTTAAACCTAACTAACCTAAGGACATCACACACATCCATGCCCGAGGCAGGATTCGAACCTGCGACCGTAGCAGTCGCGCGGTTCCAGACTGTAGCGCCTAGAACCACTCGTCCACTTCGCCCGGCTCGATTGCTTGTGTGCAATACGTTACATTTGTTTATGATGGGTGCCAACTGCCGGTTCCTGCACCAAACGTGGGTTCTCCACATGTCCCTACCAATACCTAACGTTGCGACTTCATTATTGGAGCTTCCAGCACTATCCGGTAGGTCATTTGTGTAATGTGGCAATAGTAATGACCTCAGAACACTCTCAGGCGTTGCAGTGCGCTACGATTTTGTCTGAGAGCGTCTCCCCATTAAGAACTACGGGCTGTGTTTTATTTCAGACACACATTAACAACGCTAGTTCTATGCACATATATTTCATGATGCGTATTCTTTAATTTATACGTTGGTCATACTGATAACGGAAGATATACTCAAAACATTTAATAAGTCTCGCGTCCAAAGCCTTGAGATACAACGAGCATAAATCTGTAGAAATTAAGTACAATGTACAGCACTTATTGAGAGTTTGTTGTACTACATTTACATTTATGGTTTCTCGTGAAACTCAGTAATGAAACATAAACGTCATTTACATTACACACGTTAACGATCATACAACGCAGCCATCCCTCGTGCGATTTGTTTGGCAGGCACCATACCTCGACTGCATGAGGCATCAAATGTGTGGACAATGGCTGACGAGTGAGACGCATATGTGTTGCGTAATTATGGTTTTTTAAGAGTTTTTACTTCTTGATTTGAATATTTTTATCAGGTATAGGCATTAGTATCTATTCTAGTTCAACAAGTAAGGTTTTGATTGTTTACAGTGAGTTTTTTAGGAAATATCTTGCGTTATTTTGAATATCTCACACTCGCGAAGTTGGCCTCAATTTTTCAGAGTGATAAGTTCTATAAAAAGTTTCGGTAGTTCTTCATCTGAAAATATTTTGTAGTCGGTATACGTGATAGTGTCTGCTACAGTGGAGAGCTGTAGTTCTACAGTGCATTTTACGAAAAATGTCGTTTACATTTTCAATCTCCACTATTCGCGATCTAGACTTCAGACAGATAAATTCAGAATGACGTCATTAAATAAATAATCTCAATAAACTTGTCACATCAAACTCTTTTGGACGCAAATAAAGCGCGGTGTCTTTATTTTGTTGATTTTTCGTTTCAGAATATTTGCGCATATGTGGAAGGTTTGGAAGTGGTCATAGGAAAATGATGTTTAGCATGGACCTTTTATTGTAACGTAGCACTGGAGCACTGGTGTGTTGTAATAATCGTTTTAATCGCAAATCTCACTAGCTGACGAAACTTCCTTTCAAAGATAACCTAAACGAATATACTGTATATGCAACGGTGTATGTAACGGTTAAATCAATGTAATGACTAAAATATGTATTTCTGATTATCTAAAAGTATAGAAAGTTATTGGCAATCTGTAGATGACCCATACTTCTTAAGAAGAAGAAACTGTAGTGATGTAGAGACAGAGAGAAAGAAAGACTGAACTTTATATTAAGTGTAAATTTGTAATGTTAGTAGAATGTGTAAATGCATGGATACTCGACGAATAATTTTCATAGAGTACTATCGTTTTCCTCTGACAGATTCTTACGTAATGAAGTAACTGGAAAGGTTTTGTGCAATTTTGAGTGATAATTACTACGGGTGATAAATAAATCTCATAAAAATTCGAGTAAAACGATCGGCTTTCTGGCGATGATATAATCCACACATAACAAACAAAATTTCTAATGAACAAACTACGTTGTGAACTATCCAAATCCGTTATTGCCCTACCAAAGTTCATCGTATCTAAAAAGATACTCAGAAGTGACTGTAAATTTAGTACCTTTAAGCTGAGAGGACAAGTTGCACTTAGGGCTTTAATGATGAATTCTCGACTTGGTATCCCCAATACGATTGACTGCCACGACCGCTGGCTCTAGCTAGTGGCTGTTCCCGTCCTACATTCTAACCTCCTTGGTTTCAACTGAGGTCTCAAAGTTATCCCAGCTCTGCAGAGACAGAGCGTAGAAGAAGCAAGTTGTGTTTCTGTACACACGGACAAGTTAATCTACCATGTATAGAGTGGTATTTTGTGGGCATATTGGACCTTTTAAAAAAACGAAAATGTCAATGGCTCATCAGAGACGAGGGTATTATAAGGAGTGCCGCAGCGAGGTGTCACAGGACCACTTCACTATGTATGTACATAAACGATTTGACGGGCAGGTGAGCAGCAATCAGCGACTGTCTGGTGATGATGCTGTACAACGGGAAATTTTCGTCGTTGAGAGGCTGTAAAAGGGTACAGGGTTACTTAGAGAGAATTCTTGTTTGATGACACTAGTGGTAGCTTGCTCTAAATGTAGAAAGTTAATTAAGATGAATAAGAGAACGATGACATAATGTTTGATTAGTAGTATGCTGTTTGACACAGTCACGTCGGTTAACTATCTAGGTGCGATATGCGTGGTACGAGGACCTAATGTCGGTAGCTGGGAAAGCGAATAGTCGATTTCGGTTTATGAGGAGAATTCGAGATCAGTGTAGCTCATCTACAAAGGAATCCAGGTCTGGAACAACAATGCGACAGATTCTTGAGTACTGCCCGAGTTCAGGGATCGCCACCATATCGAATTAAAGGGCGATATTGAAGTGGATCAGAGGCGTGGTGATATATCTGTCAAGGATAGGTTGGACCAACAACTAAATGCTACAGAGGTGCTTTGCGAACTGAAATGGAAATCCCTGGAAGGAAGGCGACGTTTTCTTCGCCAAATACTGCTGAGAAAATTTAGAGAACCGGCATATGAGACTGACTGCAGAACGATTCTGCTGCTCCCAGCGTACATTTCTTGTCAAGATTGCGAAGAAAAGAGAAACTAGGGCTTTTACAGAGGCGCACAGACGGTCGTTTTTCCCTTGCTCTTGCGAATGGAACGGGAAAGGAAATTAGTATTAGTGACATAGGGTACCTTCCGTCATATGCCGTATCGTAGCTTGCGGAGTACGCATATGACGTCCTTCTAAAAATTGCGGAACTTTGACCACAAAATTTTTCTACGCTTACCTTTTACTTATTGTGCATGGTCATCTTCAAAATACACTCCTCCACAGTTAATATACCGCTCCCAAAGCCGATTTCAATTCCGGTGGCTGTCTTAGTACTCTTGCCATATCGCGCGAAGCGCCGTCTGCGATTTTTCTTTTATCTCGTCTATCGTTGCAAATATTCATCCGTTCAACGGGGTTTTCTATTCTGGATATGAAAATAGTTCGCAGGGGACAGAACTGGAGAGTACGGATGATGAGGTAGTACAATGATTCCGTTGTTTGTGCTATAGTCATTCGCCAGTAGGGATGAATGTGTAGATGCGTTATCGATGCAACGAGCCATGGATTGTCTCGCAACGCTTAAGGCCGTTTCCTCCTCACATTTTCTGGCAGGCGTCGCAAAATGTCCCGATAGCACCATCGATTAACGATTTGTCCCAATGGCAAGAATTCATGATGAACTTATCCTTTAAAGTCAAAGAAAACTATTGTATTGTACTATATTGTATGGAACTGGGGAGCTAGAAACGACGGAGAGGCTTCGTCCCCGCCGTAGCCCGCAGTGGTACACAATCTCACAACAGGCTGCAACAGTCCACTCACCCCACCGCCGCCCCACGCCGGACCCAGGGTTATTGTCCGCCCCCCCCCTCCTACCCTCCCCCCGGGAAGGTCACAAACTAGATGAGTGTAACTCCAATGTTTTCGTGGTAGAATAATTATGGTGTACGCGTACGTGGAGAAAGTGTTTGCGCAGAAATCGCCGACATAGAGTAACTGAGGGGGAATAGAGGGAAACAGTCCCCATGGAAAACCTCCTTAAAAACCATCCACAGACTGGCCGGAACACCGGATCTCGACATTAATCCGCCGGGTGGATTCGTGCCCGGGGCCGACAGGCCTTTCTGCCAGGAAAGCAGTGTTAGACCGCAAGGCTAACCAGACGGGCTAAGAAAACTATTAGTATGGCTTCCACATTGGACCTGACCTGAGGAGGTTTTTTTTTTTTTTTTTTTTTTTTTTTTTTTTGGTATTGGAGAACCATTGTCAGGACTGAACCTTAGTCACAGCATCATAACCATAGACCCACATCTCATCACCAGTTATGATTCTCTTAAGGAACATCTCGTTCTCATCTGCGGGTACCAAAAGCTCTTCTTGCTAGTCTTGATTCATGATGAGCCATGGGACGATCTTGGCGGCGACACGATGCAGTCCAAAATGCTGTGTCAGGATTTCACGACATTATCCAAAAGAAATGTTACATTCTTCTGCAACCTCTGTGACAGTCAGTTGTAGATTGGGACGCACTGTTTCGTTGACGCTCCTGGCATGAGCGTCGTCGGCAGACATCGAAGGACGTCATTAACGAGGGCCATCTTTAACTTCCCTCCGGTCATTTTTAATCCGTATGAACCATTCATAACATCGAGTACTGCATCATTTTCTTATGTTTCTGTAAACGTTTTCTTGAGTTTCCCCCAAAATTTAATACAGGTGTGTTGCTCTTCTAACTCTGCCATCTCAATATTCGCAACTGTGCGACACATCGTTCTACTCAATACAGCACTGGACAATAACTAACAGACATACAACAATGAAAGTTCCGATACACATTAAACACAGGCGTTTGCAGGGATGGAAA
Source organism: Schistocerca americana (assembly GCF_021461395.2). Lineage (NCBI taxonomy): Eukaryota > Metazoa > Arthropoda > Insecta > Orthoptera > Acrididae > Schistocerca > Schistocerca americana. Next base: position 628,566,838 of record NC_060122.1, read on the forward strand.
CCTATTTCGTTCCGACACGCCACAGACGCGAAATTACGAATGTTCCGTAATTCGTTGAAGAGACCTAGTATAGATGTAGAACAAATGGGATCCACTGGCTTCAATCTGACTTCGTCAGGTCGGCCCCAATCACCAAGCTGCATCTCCGCCAAGCTCCCGCCTACACATTCTCGTAAGCATCCTCCTCTTACCGAGCACTTTCAGAATCACCAAAACCCAACACTCCCCGAAGACTGAACGGAATTCTAAACCTGCGCACGGCAACACGCTTACGGCGTCTTTAATAGGTTTCTGTGCTCGCAGAACAATAACTTAACGGATAACGAAATGTCGCTCACTCGATATGTGCAACACTGAGAAAAAACCATACCTGATATTAAAACTTCTTGTCTTGTTAATAAAATTTTCCTGGGTTTCAAGCCGTGTCATGTGGTTCACTGCCCACGAGCTTTAGGCCGCTGCAGACAGCGATCTCCTCTGCCACTATCAAGTGGTTGACTGTCGTGTGGACGCCTCTGCCGTGCTTATATATCGGAGCCGTCGCCAGTGACGTCACTGGTGCTCGGTTGCGCGCCATATATGGTAATGTTTTGGTGACACGACAGCCGCGCCTACTTCATCTCCCCAATCGCATAATCCCAGACGGCACTTAGCTGCAATCGACCGTAGTCCGATATTTGGATCTCTATTGCTTCGTTTATTACGCTGTCCCAGTAGCAGTCGGACCGTTTAATACGATAGACGCCTCATCGAATGTAATTCAGTGTCCATCTTTCAGTGCATGTTCCGCTACAGCAAATTTTTAGGGATAGCTTCGGCGGATAGACCTTTCATGCCCTTTCGGCGCTGTTCAGTAGTGCGGACAGTCTGAGTGACATAAAAGTGCCCACACCCACGAGACATTTCACATATTGCAGCTGCTCTGAGGCCTACATCAGCATTCACAGGCTTCATTATTTGCCGGACCTTTGCTGGGGGCCTAAAGACTCGATTTTGTGTCTCTTCAGGAGTCGGCTAATCTTCCCTGTTATTGGACCATAAAACGGTAGAAATGCAATCTTCTTCGTGTTTTCTCCGGAGGACTTCTGCTATCAAATGGTTCAAATGGCTCTGATCACTATGGGACTTAACTGTTGAGGTCATCAGTCCCCTAGAACTTAGAACTACTTAAACCTAAATAACCTATGGACATCACACACATCCATGCCCGAGGCAGGATTCGAACCTGCGACCGTAGCGGTCGCGCGGTTCCAGCTTGTAGCGCCTAGAACCGCTCGGCCACTCCGGCCGGCCGTCTGCTATCGTTCCTTAGATGAAACTCGTTTCGAAATTTGTCTGTTGTTGTTTAAGATTTCCTTGAACACTTTACATAAATGGCTCAGTTGCCTCAGCAGATTTTCAGCGTATGGGACAATTTTAGCTCGGGGTACCAAGGTCCTCAGAACAGGCCGTTTCTATGCTCGGTGGTGGTAGCTTATGGCGTATAGACACCTATCCCTGAGGATGGGCTTGCGGAAAACGCTGTGGCCGAGACATTCACTGGGTTTATGTTGGACATGGACGTCCAAGAACGGGAAGGAACCGTCTTTCTCTACTCCCATCGTGAACTTCATGTTGTCATTGGGTTGTATATGGGGCTGTTCTTCTTCTGTAGCAAAAGTGAAGTTTTTTCCTTTCGAAAACAAACGTTTGTAAAACGACAGCATGCTAATACTTCTTCAAGTAAACAAACAATTCCCCTTAGAGCATACTCCTTGCACCACAGTTCAGGGACGAACGCAGAGGTGTCTGCCACTTTACCTCCGAGGGCCAGGGACACATTTACATCAGGCGGAGGTACGGCGTGCCGGTAATAGTTTGGCTCATTTCCGGTGCCGCCGCGACTCGCCCGACTTCCGGCGGTGATTATTTTGCTAACGAGGCCTGGCGCGCCTCTTATCGGCGGAACGAGAGCAGCGTCCCCGGCCGGCAGCAGCTGCTACAGTAATGGAGCCATCAATTACAGCGCTGCCGGCCGCTGTTCCTAATGACACACGCGGCGCCGTCCAGGGCCCCTGGGATCAATGGCGAGTTAACCCGCGCGCCAGAATCACCTGCTAAGTATGAGGGGCCCGTCGCAGCGGCAAATGTTGCCGTTCGAGCGCAGGACAAAATTCTCTCTGCAACTCAGGTGCCACGTGGGGTACCGGGTGGACACCTGTCGGCGTACTGTTTGTACAGCGAAATGTCTCCCAGAGATGTAGCCAATGTCGTTTCCTGTACTGTCATTACGAGAGACAAGAACTAACTTGGAACAAGAAATTCGCTATCCTTCGAAAATCGGAACGAACGTCCTGGGACGAAAGAATAATCTACATCATGTGCTTAGCCCTAGTCAGAGGAATAAAAATCAAACATCACAGACAAGTTCATGAACTTTCTGTTTAAAAAATGGGTAGATTTTGTGAAAAGTCACAGCACAATAACCACGAGGAGAAAATGAGAGAAATTAGACTTCGCACAAGGTTTATCGACGCCAGTTTTCTCACGCAACATACACCAGTGGAGTAATTCCGCCCGAACAGGTCTCGGAAGACCCAACGGTACTGACCGACGGCCGTGTCATACTCAGACTATAGACGTCGCTGGATGCGAATATGGAGAGGCGTGTGATCAAAACACCGCTCTCCCGGCGGTCCTCATTTTCGTGCCCGCGCGAGTGGAGTAGATAGGGAGAGAATGATAGTAGTTCAAGATGTGCCCTCCGCAGCAATCCGTAATGTTGCTTGAGCATTACATCCATGCATGTGCATGCGTAGATGTAGTTGACCCTTTCGCAGTTAGGTCATTTTTTAAAGTTATTTCATTGAAATTTATTAACCAACATTAAAAGTGAGGAAATGGTGTCTCATATTTTCTGAATTAGATTTAGTTTTCTTTGTATAAGCATCTGGAAGCAGCTGCTGGATGATTACTGTAACTTTCCTACCAATAAGGATTCTAAGAGGCTTAACGCTGTCACAGAGATTTACTTTTGGTAAAAAGACAAGTGCCAAGTAAGTGTAAGGTCTAGACAGGAAAAAAAATTAATTATCAATAATGTTAGGCAGTGTTGCATCTTATCGTCACTGTTCTTCAAATTGTAAGTCGAAGAAGTAATGAAGAAATAGAAAGAGAATTCCAGAAGAGAATTACAGAGTGACTCAAAACTCCGTTAGTATTTGGAAATTCAATAAAACGCGAAATAATGTAGGTTGAGAGGGAAGCATTGACACACATGCATGAAATGACATGGGGATTTACTGAGAGAAAAAAATGCACGAAATGGTCTACAGGTGGCGCTTCATACGGTACAAAAGCAGTAATCAACATAGCAACTGATTTTAGTGAAGACGACGATCTTTATGACAAATCCTCAACACGTCGGCCGTCATCAGTAACGATACTTGTAGTCAAGGGACATTGTTGCGAACAGCACCGCACAGCATATAAGTAGGTGTGGTGAGAAAATGTCGTCAGATACTGTCTTCCTTTTTAGTATGGCTAACGAGACCGGTACTCTTGCAACTTCAGGCAACCTCACAAGCTACGCTACTGGCCATTAAAATTGCTACACCTAGAAGAAATGCAGAAGGTAAACGGGTATTCATTGGACAAATATATTATACTAGAACTGACGGGTGATTACATTTTAACGCAGTTTGGGTGCATAGATCCTGAGAAATCAGTACCCAGAACAATCACCTCTGGCCGTAATAACGGCCTTAGTACGCCTGGGCATTGAGTCAAAACAGAGCTTGGATGGCGTGTACAGGTACAGATGCCCATGCAGCTTCAACACAATACCACAGTTCATCAAGAGTAGTGACTGGCGTATTGTGACGAGCCAGTTACTCGGCCACCATTGACCAGACGTTTTCAATTGGTGAGGGATCTAGAGAATGTGCTGGTCAGGGAAGCAGTCGAACATTTTCTGTATCCAGAAAGGCCCGTACAGGACGTGGTACATGCGGTCGTGCATTATCCAGCTGAAATGTAGGGTTTCTCAGGGACCCAATGAAGGGTAGAGCCACGGGTCGTAACACATCTGAAATGTAACGTCCACTGTTCAAAGTGCCGTCAATGCGAACAAGAGGTGACCAAGACGTGTGACCAATGGCACCCCATACCATCACGCCTGGTGATACGCCAGTATGGCGATGACGAATACACGCTTCCAATGTGTGTTCACCGCGATGTCGCCAAACACGGATGCGGCCATCATGATGCTGTAAACAGAACCTGGATTCATCCGAAAAAATGAAGTTTTGCCATTCGTGCACCCAGGTTCGTCGTTGAGCACACCAACGCAGGCGCTCCTGTCTGTGATGCAGCGCCAAGGGTAACCACAGCCATGGTCTCCGAGCTGATAGTCCATGCTGCTGCAAAGGTCGTCGAACTGTTCGTGCAAACGTCCCCATCTGTTGACTCAGGGATCGAGAAGTGGCTGCACGATCCGTCACAGTCATGCGGATAAGATGCCTGTCATCTCGACTGCTAGGGATACGAGGGCGTTGGGATCCAGCACGGCGTTCCATATTACCCTCCTGAACCCACCGATTCTATATTCTGCTAACAATCATTGGATCTCCACCAACGACAGCAGCAATGTCGCGATACGATAAACCGCAATCGCGATAGGCTACAATCCGACCTTTATCAAAGTCGGAAACGTTCAAAATGGTTCAAATGGCTCTGAGCACTATGGGACTCAACTGCTGAGGTCATTAGTCCCCTAGAACTTAGAACTAGTTAAACCTAACTAACCTAAGGACATCACAAACACCCATGCCCGAGGCAGGATTCGAACCTGCGACCGTAGCGGTCTTGGGGTTCCAGGCTGCAGCGCCTTTAACCGCACGGCCACTTCGGTCGGCAAAGTCGGAAACGTGATGGTACGCATTTCTCCTCCTTACACGCGACATCAAAATAACGTTTCACCAGGCAAGGCCAGTCAACTGCTGTTTGTGTATGAGAAATGGGTTGGAAACTTTCCTCATGTCAGCACGTTGTAGGTGTCGCCACCGGCGCCAACCTTGTGTGAATGCTCTGAAAAGCTAATCATTTGCATATCACAGCATCTTCTTCCTGTCGGTAAATTTGGCATCTGTAGCACGTCATCTCGCGGTGTAATAATTTCAATAGCCAGTAGTGTATATAGTCTCACGTATTGAGATGTGAGGATCTGGCAGGCCAAACCTGACGGTTGTGGTGGCTCAGCACGCGCTCCTCACCAGACGATGTGCAGAAAAGATCTTCCATACGTGTAGCAGTACGTGGTGGAGCGTCATCATGCATAAAAGATCTATCTTCCAGCTGGTGTTAATCAGCCAGGCTATGAATAATGCGACTCTGTAACATACGAGCGTAACTCCCACCTGTCTCACTGATAGTTTGATAAGCAGCATCTCCCTTTCCAGCACCATCTGCTGGACACTTTTTGCACTAGTTTTTTATGTCAATAAAGCACCATGTCATTTCAGGCATGTGTATCAGTTTTTGTCTTTATTCCTAAATTATTCAGTGAATTAGTGCGTTTCCAAATGTTAACGGACTTTTGGCTCACTCTGTAAAATTACATGGGAGGACAGATACCTAATACCAACATTGGAAACGACACTGAACTGGAAGGAAGAATTGTCCTACTTAGGAAGGAAGATTAGGCAGACGGGCCAAAGCAGACAGTGAGAACAAAACTAGTACAGGGGAGAAAAGCGTTCAGTAGTCACTCTGCTGGTATCAAACAGCAGGATGAGACGATGTGCTTGAAAGTGTATATAAATCTTGACTACAGGATTATGTGGAACCGAAAAGTGGGCCAGTGGAAGTCCAGAGAAGAAGAAAGTGGGAACATTTGAAATATGATGCTGTCGAATAACGTTAAAAATTAAGTGCACAGATCATATGAGTTACTAGAATGAATAGACGGGGATGACGTTGTATGGAAGACACTTAGAGGGGATGTTGCCTGTAGTAATTACATTTAAACGACAATAATCCAAGAACACACGAACCTCGGAGGAGACCATTAAATCAGGCGAAAGCCTGGTGACTTGAAAGAAATGAATATGGTAAAACTATGATTACTGCAGATTTTAATAATATGAGAAAAGTAGTGTACCAAAATGAAATAATTATAGGTACCTGAAACCCATACACAAATAACGTTGGTGTGTGCCTCCACGAAATACTTCATGTAGATGTTGTCATATTTCTGAACATCCTTTAAAATGTATCATCGCCTTCAAGACTATTTGCTGTCACCTCACTAATCTGTCAGTTAGCTCTGTCATTCGTGGTTGATCTTCAGGAAAGTTACTATATGTCGTGGAAAGAAACTAATGCAATTTTGCAAAACATGACACTAGCATGAAAGTAATGACTTTGTGACACAAGTCTGCACAAATAAAATCCAGTCATCGTATGTGTGCAAAAAACCCATTTTCTTTTTAGTTCAGGACAATGTTGCATAATTCGATAGAGACTTGAAGGCAGACGTGAGAAGAATTACAATTCAACAGGGCGTGGGGAGTTGTAGATATCGGCTACATTAATTGTTACACTGGTATGCTTTTATAATGGACATATTTTGTCAAGCCTGTGTTCCTTTTAGAATGAGAAGAATAGAGAATTACATAACACCAGTGGGCATTGCTAAGTAATTGACAAGATTATGAATCCAAGCTGTCTAATTAGTTATTAGAAAATGCTCAAGGGAAATTGTACAGGAAGCTAGTATAATCAGGAGGTACAACAAACTTTCCACTGTGAAATTTTACAGGCAGAGATGATTTGCATGCTTAAATGTCTGCCAGGGGTGTTACTCAAGACTGTTCTGAGCGGAGACTTAGTGTAGTGTCTTCATAAGTTCAAGTGTGTTTTGTTTGTCAAATCATTTCTATTGTGTCGCCATCAATTTGTAGAGCCCCATCAGAGCACATGAATAGTTATTTTGATCGTTAATTTTGATAGTTGTCTTAAGTGCTGATACTGTCTTTTCAGAACTGAATTGTCTCAGACATAGGTATAAAATATTGCCTCTCAACAGAAAATGTTATTACTGTCACTTAGTGTAAGACAATTCTGTTTCATGTGAGTCATAAGCGAGTTTCTTTCCCGTTTTATTATTATTTACAGTTGGCTGAGAGTTGTTGATATATGTTTGGCAAGGTGGTTGAGGAGGCTGTTTGAAATATAACTATTGGTCTCAAAAAGATGCCTTGTACACATTTTTCTTGGTTTGTAATACTTTAGGATTTTTCTTTATTGTATTTGTCCGAAAATAAAGGAGCACCATTTTGGATGCTTATTTTCAATTAGATCTGGTACCTTTTCAGATTTCGAAAATCATAATACTGAAAGGTTACGACTCCCGTTTTCTTCATGAAAGGCGATATTTTCGTAGAATTTCATGAGGAACGTATGATTGTAGATCAATAAGCGGCGCTCATAGTTTGAACGACTGATCGCTTTTATGATGAAACAGCATATATATTACGTTTCAAAATTATTTTGTTAATACGATTGGTTTGATATTTTATAAGTTGTTGCTAAACCACAGATTTTACATTTACTTGCAGTGCGTTTCATTATGATATTAAATCTGATACCCTGTTACTGTCTTGTTCTGGTTCAAAAAAATGGCTCTGAGCACTATGGGACTCAACTGCTGAGGTCATTAGTCCCCTAAAACTTAGAACTAGTTAAACCTAACTAACCTAAGGACATCACAAACATCCATGCCCGAGGCAGGATTCGAACCTGCGACCGTAGCGGTCTTGCGGTTCCAGACTGCAGCGCCTTTAACCGCACGGCCACTTCGGCCGGCTCTTGTTCTGGGTTTAGGCTTCTAGATGAAGTTCCGCTGTTACCTAAAAGTACATTATCTAAACTTCGATTTTGTCTACTGTCACTCAAGGCTTTGTGACAATAAATTAAAATCTGTGTGAATGAAATTGGCCTAATGAATTTCGCTATTTGATGTCTGATACAATGTTTTTGAAAATGTTATCAATTTCATTTTCTTTTAACGGTAAACAATGATTACTAGTAGCTTCATTTATAGCAAATGCATCATCACTTTGTTAGCCTATAGTTCACCAGTCACCAAATTAGTGCAGCGAATATGCTGGGGATCGAGCTGCAGCTAGTGAAGTAGCCCGTAGCGCGTGACATACAGCAAGTGTAAGGACTTGTTCTGCACGTGGCGTTTAATGAGTACGAGTCTACGTCTACTGCCTTCGAGCTAGTTCACGCACAGACACTACGTTGAAACTATGTTGCGAAACTCTGCTGCTAGCCACCATATGTAGCTGGCAATTGCGTACATCGTTGGCGAAGTTATTCAGTTTCGAATCATTCCAACGCAAAACCATCAGTTGCGGGTGTATTTTAGGTTACTGGCGTTTCAGAAAGTACGAGACGGCATTGATAACTGATAAAACTTAGTTTCTTCGTAGTTGCGCTATAGATAATGCTATAGGATATTAATGATGCTTATTACAAGAACAGTGTCCTCGGTACTTACACAGTGCCAAAACTGGAGAGTAAAATGATGTCGCCGTTTAGACAGCCATTCATGAAACTGGTCTCACAATGCTGGTTTCAATAAACAATTTTCACAGTTCAGTGTGTCCGTGTAAACTAGGCCTTTAACATTGAAATGACTCAGTAGGCACGTATACGTTATGTGTCGCTTCTATTGGTGGCTGGGCGAGATAGCGATACCTGTAGTCGCAGCTACGGAGAGCACGCGCGCTGTGTGAGCGCTATGCCGACGCTAAGTGTGCGGCGCAGCTATTTCGCGTGGCGGCGACACCTGTTTCCCTGGCGCCGACTACGGCCGGAAAAGTGGCGCCACTTGGCCGAAATGCAGGCCGGCAGGCGGCCGTTGTAGCACTCCCATTGATTTCGTCCCTCTCAGCTCAGGCGCAGAGTTTTGCCGTAAGTTTCGTCTGCGTGGGAGGAGCCGAAACGACTGGCGCCCGCGATGTAGCAGTCCCGCCGTCCCGCCTTGACGGCGGTCGTTTAACTTTGCACGGATGACGCCGTTACGCTTAATGCCGCGCCGCCATAACTCGGGGGCCGTTTGGCCAGCTACTGCGTCCGGAAGAGATCCCCGACTCAAACCGCCGGCGGAAGTAAGGCGCGTTCGGTACACCCCAGCTGACGCTGAGTGTCCCGGGGGAGTGGATTTCATCGCCGGAACTGCCAGAAGTTCCTGAAAACCCATCAGAAGAAATGCTACAGCAAGAAGGAAGCGTCACTGCTGAAGTCAGGCAATCGCGATTACTAGACATCGTTAGTTTAAGAAATAGAGCAAGTAGATTCGAAACGAAGATTAAGAGTCAATGTACCGCCCAGTATGAGGTCGAGCAAGATGTAGCCCAAGATCGGTTTTGGGAAAGGATGGAGAAGGACTTTGATCTAGTTCTTTTGAGGGGAACCATCTTGAACTCCACCTTCTGCAGTTTAGGAAAATGGATAAAAACGAAACTTTTATTACAGGACGGAGATTTCAATCGGCTTCGCTCTGAACTAGAAACCAATATACTTTACCACTGAAATACCTTCCTCCCTCCCGACTTTCCCTCACTCACATACATCCACATGTGCATGGATACTCTTCAAGACACATTAAAGTGTCTGACAGAGGGTTCATCGAACCATCTTCACAATTCTCCATTATTCAAATCCATACAGCGCGCGGAAAGAACCAACACCTGTATCTTTACGTACGAGCTCTGATTTCCCTTATTGTATCATGGTGATCGTTTCTCCCTCTGTAGGTCAGCGTCAACAAAATATTTTCGCATTTGGAGTAGAAAGTTGGTGATAGGAACTTCGAGATAGGATTGCTCCGCAACGAAAAACGCCTTTGATTTAATGATATCCATTCCGAATCCTGTATTATTTCAGTGACACTCTCTCCCCTATTTCTCGATAATAAAAAGCGTGCTGCCCTTCTTTAAACTTTTTCGATGTTCTCCGTCAATCCTGTCTGGTAAGGAACCCACAACGCGCAGCAGTATTCTAAAAGAGGACGAACAAGCGTAGTGTAGGCAGTCTCTTTAGTAGATCTGTCACATTTTCTAAATATCCTATCAATAAAACGCACCCTTTGGGTAGCCTTCCCTACAACATTTTCTATGTATTCCTTCGAATTTAAGTTCTTCGCAATTGTATTTCCTAGGAATTTAGTTGAATTTACGGCCTCGGATTTGACTGATTTATCGTGTAACCGACGTTCAGTTGATTCCTTTTAGCACTCATGGTGATGACTTTAAACTTTTCGTTACTTAGAGTCAACAGCCAATTTTCGCACAATACAGATATCTTTTCTAAATAGATTTGCGATATTTTTTGATCTTCTGATGACTTTATTAGTCGACAAACGACAGCGTCATCTGCAAAAAACCTAAAGCGGCTGTCTCACATTGTCTCCCAAATCGTTTATACAGATAAGAAAGAGTAAAGGCCCTATAACACTACCTTGGGGAACGCCAGAAATCACTTCTGTTTTACTTGATGACTTTTCGTCAATTACTACGAACTGTGACCTCTCTGACAGGAAATCACAAATACAGTCACATAACTGAGACGATATTCCGTAAGTACGCAATTTTACTACAAGCCGCTTGTGTGGTACAGTGTCAATAATCTTCTTGAAATCCCGAAACACGGAATCTTTCTAAAATCCCTTGCCAGTTGCACTCAATACTTCATGCTAATAAAGTGCCAGTTGTGTTTCGAAAGAACGTAGTTTTCTAAAGCCATGTTGACTGTATGTCAATAAAAAATGGTTCAAATGGGTCTGAGCACTATGGGACTGAGGTCATCAGTCCCCTAGAACTGAGAACTACTTAAACCTAACTGACCTAAGGAGATCACACACATCCATGACCGAGGCAGGATTCGAGCCTGCGACCGTAGCAGTCTCGCGGTTCCGGACTGAAGCGCCTAGAACCGCACGGCCACCGCGGCCGGCTGTGTGTCAATAGATCGAGGTAATTCATAATGTTCGAACACAATATATGTTCTAAAATCCTGCTGCATATCGACGTTAATGATATTGGCCTGTAATTTAGTCTATTACTCCTACTAACTTTTTTGAATATTGGTGTGACCTGTGCAACTTACCAGTCTTTGGGTACTGATCTTTCGTCGAGGGAACGGTTGTTTATAATTGTTAAGTATGGATTTACTGCATCAGCATACTGTGAAAGGAACCTAATTGGTACACAGCCTGGACCAGAAGCCTCGCTTTTATTAAGTGATTCAAGTTGCTTCACTACTCCGGGGATATTTACTTCTACGTTACTCACGTTGACAGCTGTTCTTGATTCGATTTCAGGAATATTTACTTCGTCTTCCTTTGTGAAGGCGTTTCGGAAGGCTGTGTTTAGGAATCGTGCTTTGGCAGCACTGTCTTCGATAGTATCTCGATTGCTATCGTACAGAGAAATCCAGATTCTAATATGCAGGAGGCGGCCATCGTCCAGGATACATCCCTCACACATAAAGACGAACATATTTTATAAAGATATAAGCACAGAAACGCTATATATCCATCATATTTTGTACAGCTGTTCACAGTACATTAATTATGGGGAACACACAGCCACAGATCAAACCACGTGTGTGCAAAAAGCGTAGGTACACGCATCAAAACATAGTCGCACTGCACTTCAGATGCTTTGATGTATCTTTGGACTCTTTCGTACGGTTTCATAGCTTTCTACTCCACAGACGCGAAAGCTCTATTCATATTGTTAAGCAGTCCAATAGAAATTATCTTTCCAGTTCCCGCACAGACACAAATGTATTGATTTAAGGTCGAAGAACCTGTAGGCCAGAGGAGTAGTCCATCTCTTCATAACCATCGATAATGGGACGTGTTATTTAGAAGCTGTCATACGTTAACACAGAAATTATCACTGCTTTAGGATTGCATAATCTGATCAATAGTATCCAGACACCTACTATGAACATTAATATGGGGTGTGCCCATCCTCCGCCTTTATAGCGGCACTTTCTCTGAGATGCTTTGTAGCGGCCCTTTCAGAGAAGTGTCTGAATGTCTGTGGAGGAATGGCAGCCCGCTCTTCCTCAAGAGCCGAAACCAGAGAGAAGGTAGTGATGCTGACCGATTGAATCTCGAGCTAAGCCGACTTAGCCCATCCCAAAGGTATTCTACTGGATTCAAATCGGGACTCCCGGCTAGCCATTCCATTTCCGGAATGTTATTGTCCACAAATCATTCCATCACAGTTGCTGCGTTGTCTTGCTGACTCAAACCTCAGGGTCTCCAAACTCTTCCTCTACTCCATGTCGTAGACAATGATTTAAAATCTGTATTCACCCTTTAGTATTTAGCATTTTCCTAAGCAAAATAAGGAGTCCACATGGAACCCCCCCCCCCTCATAAAAAAAAAGAAACACGCCGTACTCAAACACGACATCCTCTGTACTTCACCGCTGGCACTATACTTGATGTTCTCCAGGCATTCACCACACCCAAATCCTTCCACCGAGTTGCCACGAGGTATAGCGTGATTCATCACTCGTTTCCAGCCATTCACTGTCCACCACCGTCGTTCTTTATACCACCTCCAGCTTGACAATTTTACGGCATTCTTCTTAACTACCTACGCAGATTGTGCTAGCTGGACTCCAAGTGGCACTTTGGAACTCACGAGCGACTCGCATTGCTATATGGTTCCTGTTACCAGTACATAAGGTCTGTCTCACCATTATTCAATAGCCGTGTTAGGAAAGCGCTACATAAACAAAGAGCACGTCATCTCAGATTCAAGAGAAGTAAAAACCAAGATGAAAAACAAAAACTGAAGTGAAAATGAGCGTAAGAAGAGAAACGAGAGAAGCGTTAAATGATTTTTAAAGTAAGATGTTTTCAACTGTCCTGAGTAAAAACCATGAAAGATTTTGGTCGTATGCAAAATCAATAAGTGGGTCAAAATCATCTATTCATTCTCTCAGCGACCACACCGGCACCGAAATGCAAGATAACAGAGGAAACGCCGAAATAATGAAGTCGGTCTTCCGAAGTTGCTTCACCGCGGAAGATCGAAACACTGTCCCTCCTTTTAATGGTCGTTTGAACATCGAAATGGCAGGTATTGTGATAACCGATCGCGGATCTGAAAAGAATATAGAATTGGTTAGTAGCGGAAAGGCTCCAGGACCAGGTGAGGTACCTATAAGGTTTTATAAAGACAATGTGAAAGAGCTTTCTCCCCTTCTAGCAGTGATTTATCGTAGATCGCTTGAGCAACTAAAGGTAAGTAACGACTGGAAAAAGGCGCAGGTCATTCCCGTTTTTAAGAAAGGCCGTAAGGCAGATCCACACAGACTTATGCTGTTGACGACAATCTGTTGTAGAGTTATGGAACATGTTTTACGCTAAATACACTCCTGGAAATGGAAAAAAGAACACATTGACACCGGTGTGTCAGACCCACCATACTTGCTCCGGACACTGCGAGAGGGCTGTACAAGCAATGATCACACGCACGACACAGCGGACACGCCAGGAACCGCGGTGTTGGCCGTCGAATGGCGCTAGCTGCGCAGCATTTGTGCACCGCCGCCGTCAGTGTCAGCCAGTTTGCCGTGGCATACGGAGCTCCATCGCAGTCTTTAACACTGGTAGCATGCCGCGACAGCGTGGACGTGAACCGTATGTGCAGTTGACGGACTTTGAGCGAGGGCGTATAGTGGGCATGCGGGAGGCCGGGTGGACGTACCGCCGAATTGCTCAACACGTGGGGCGTGAGGTCTCCACAGTACATCGATGTTGTCGCCAGTGGTCGGCGGAAGGTGCACGTGCCCGTCGACCTGGGACCGGACCGCAGCGACGCACGGATGCACGCCAAGACCGTAGGATCCTACGCAGTGCCGTAGGGGACCGCACCGCCACTTCCCAGCAAATTAGGGACACTGTTGCTCCTGGGGTATCGGCGAGGACCATTCGCAACCGTCTCCATGAAGCTGGGCTACGGTCCCGCACACCGTTAGGCCGTCTTCCGCTCACGCCCCAACATCGTGCAGCCCGCCTCCAGTGGTGTCGCGACAGGCGTGAATGGAGGGACGAATGGAGACGTGTCGTCTTCAGCGATCAGAGTCGCTTCTGCCTTGGTGCCAATGATGGTCGTATGCGTGTTTGGCGCCGTGCAGGTGAGCGCCACAATCAGGACTGCATACGACCGAGGCACACAGGGCCAACACCCGGCATCATGGTGTGGGGAGCGATCTCCTACACTGGCCGTACACCACTGGTGATCGTCGAGGGGACACTGAATAGTGCACGGTACATCCAAACCGTCATCGAACCCATCGTTCTACCATTCCTAGACCGGCAAGGGAACTTGCTGTTCCAACAGGACAATGCACGTCCGCATGTATCCCGTGCCACCCAACGTGCTCTAGAAGGTGTAAGTCAACTACCCTGGCCAGCAAGATCTCCGGATCTGTCCCCCATTGAGCATGTTTGGGACTGGATGAAGCGTCGTCTCACGCGGTCTGCACGTCCAGCACGAACGCTGGTCCAACTGAGGCGCCAGGTGGAAATGGCATGGCAAGCCGTTCCACAGGACTACATCCAGCATCTCTACGATCGTCTCCATGGGAGAATAGCAGCCTGCATTACTGCGAAAGGTGGATATACACTGTACTAGTGCCGACATTGTGCATGCTCTGTTGCCTGTGTCTATGTGCCTGTGGTTCTGTCAGTGTGATCATGTGATGTATCTGACCCCAGGAATGTGTCAATAAAGTTTCCCCTTCCTGGGACAATGAATTCACGGTGTTCTTATTTCAATTTCCAGGAGTGTAATTATGTCGTTTTTGGAAAATGAACATCTCCTCTATAAAAATCAACATGGATTCCGCAAACAGAAATCCTGCGAAATTCAGCTCGCTCTGTTCTTCCATGAGGTCCACAACGCAGTGCACAACGGCGCTCAGGCTGATGCCGTGTTCCTTGATTTCAGTAAGGCGTTTGACACAGTCCCGCACTGCCGTTTAACGAAAAAAATACGAGCTTACGGAGTACCGGAGCAGACCTCCAATTGAATTCAAGACTTTCTTGCAGAGAGAACCCAACAGGTCGCTCCTAACGGAACTAAATCAACTATGTAGAGGTAATATCCAGAGGACCACAGAGAAGTGTGACAGGACTGTTGCTGTTTACAATATGCATAAATGACGTACTACAAAGCGTCGGATGCTCTTTTAAGGCTATTCGTAGATGATGCAGTTGTTTATACCAAAGTATCAACACCAGGAGATAGTATGAATTTGCGAAACGACCTGCAGAGAATTGATGAGTGGTGCAGGCTCTGGCAGTTGACCCTGAACGTAAAAAAATGTAACATACCGCGCGTACATATGAAAATAAATCTACTATTGTACAGCCAATCCATTGATGACAAACAGCTAGAGACAGCGTCTGCCGTAAAATATCTAGGCGTAACCATCCAGAGCGACCTTACGTGGAATGACCATATAAAACGGATAGTGGGAAAAGCAGACACCAGACAGTTTCCAGAATGAGATTTTTCACTGTGCAGCGGAGTGTGCGCTGATATAAAACGGATAGTTTCATTGGAAGTCTCTTAAGGAAATATAACTCATCCACGAAAGAAGTGGCTCATGTGGCGCTTGTTAGCCCGATTCTTGAGTATTGTTCACCTATTTCGGATCCGTATCAGGTAGGATTGTTAGAGGAGATAGAGGAGATCCAACGAAGGGCGGGGCGTTTCGTCACGGGATCGTTTAGCTGGCGACAGAGCGTTATGGAGATGCTAAATACACTCCACTGATAGACGTTACAAGAGAGGCGTTGTGCATCACGGAGAGATTTACTGTTGAAATATCGGGACAGCACTATTCAGGAGGAGTCGGACAACATATTACTTAGATTTTCATTCTACAGCGGAGTGTAGGCTGATATGAAACTTCCTGGCAGATTAAAACTGTGTGCCGGACCGAGACTCGAACCCGGGACCTTTGCCTTTCGTGGGCAAGTGCACTACCAACTGAGCCAGCCAAACACGTCTCACGCCCCGTCCTCACAGCTGTACTTCTGCCAGTACCTCGTCTCCTACCTTCCAAACTTTACAGAAGCTCTCCTGCGAAACTTGCAGAACTAGCACTCCTGAAAGAAAGGATATTGCGGAGACATAGCTTAGCCACAGGTACTAGCAGAAATAAAGCTGTGAGGACGGGGAGTGAGTCGTGCTAGGGTAGCTCAGTTGGTAGAACACTTGCTCGCGAAAGGCAAAGGTCCCGAGTTCGAGTCTCGGTCCGGCACACAATTTTAATCTGTAGGAAGTTTCAATATATTACTTCCCCCCACATACATCTTACGTACTGGCCACAAGGAGAAAATTTGAGAAATTAGAGACAATACAGAGGCTTACCTCCAATCATTCTTCCCACTCACTATTCGCAAGTGGAACAGAGTTGGAGGGATCAGATAGTGGTACCTAAAGTACCATCCATCACACGCCATTAGGTGACTTGCGGAGTATGATGTAGACGTATATATACATGTGGTTCCACTTAACAGGCACACCACCAGCTGTCGACATGGGCAGCTTTAGGAGGGTAGAAATGTTTCTCATAGTTTTGATCCCGAGGTGACTTCCGATCAGTAGTCCACGTTCGAAGTCACTGATCTACACCAACCAACTCTTTCCGCAGTTACTATTTCTCTGCTTACAAACGATACTTCTCATCTCCCTTTACTCTGGCAGGCCCACTTCTAGTGAAATCTAGTGGCCACTTTGGCATTACATAGGGATGTCAGGTTGTTTTTGATCAGGCGGGGTACATTAGGCATGAAGCACACATTTTGTCACTCTGATCGGGGTACATTTCTTAGAAGATCAGGTAGTGAATTCACGACAAAGCACTGTAAATTCGTTCGACAGTTGACAGTAGCGAGCGGATGTACCAGAACGTTTGTGTGCTAACTGTGAAAAATTCTAGTTTGATGTGCTGTGAAGAATTATGAAAAACATTTTCTTATGTATAGTACAACAGTCGGCTTTTAATTTGATTCGAAGGACATCCAGATCGTGCTGTTAAGATGTAATGCCACTGTTCCTTTAGAACTTGTCAGTTGACGCTGTTAATACTGTAGTGGGTGGGTGCCAGGACGTGCCGTATTAAAACTCGGCCGAGCTTTTCAAATGATTTATTCGTTTCCACTACAGTGCTTCGCTGGTCTCGGTCCGCGTCACAGGCCCCGCAATGCTGAGGTCACTGACCCTGTGCAACGCAACACTATGTCGTGCCGGCCTTGTTCGCAAGCTGTAGTTCCGATTACGTCAGGATGGCAGCGCCAGCAGCCGACTCAGTGGCCACCGTCCCTGTTGACTCCGCGCTGCTCCGCTTGGAGCCGTAGGCCAGCCCCGCTGCTGCTTCTTCCTCGGCTGGCGTAGCTGCAAACTTGGCGGCAACGGCCCCATGCGATCTGGGGTCCGAATATGCGGCCCCTCGCCACGAAAGTCTCTGGCGTCTGTCAGGAACCGAGACGACTGTCTGCGGTAGCGAGCCGAAGAGTGACCCGTCCTGGCTAGCTGCGGACCCCACGTTGGCCTCAGAGGGTCGAACCTACGACCCGCCGTGGACTGGGACGCCGTCGCCCCATCTGTTGCTGCCTTTAGGCCGGCGGAGTGACACGCCCGCCGTCCAGGAGAGCTGCCACACTTGAATGAATCTCGTTAGAAAACAACACCTATTTACATGCGGCTCTGCGCCTCTGTTTTGCTAACGCATCGCTCCGAGTCACCTACGCATGACACCCCGGTTGCGCTAGTGGGCCACTTCTGCCTATAGCTTGCGCCATACGAACCGCAGCGTTTAGTCTTTTCAACGGTTCGACGGCCCTGTGGCCTCCATTTCACTTTGCAACCGCTGGTCGGCGTAACGTACTGCAATCCAGCCCGCACCTGGCTGTAACTTGTGCGCTCCGAAATATTGCACCAAATCTAGCTTCCCCACCGTACTCTGTGGTGCCGCTACAATACGGTCGCAGTTTATAAATGGACAGAGTAGTTTGTTTACAGTGATCAATTAAAGAAACAGCGATGTGAACGAAAACAAGCTACATGAGTGGGTTTTCGTTAGATGATTTCCTTTACATTTTTGTAATGGGCCTATCTCAGTAACGATGTCTCGAGTAAGTTCTTTCAGATTTTGGTACCGTGATTAATCACTTACAGAAAATACTCGCCGCAGTTGGTTTACGGAATTTCGTCACTGTCGTGCTCCTCTACATGATGAATTTAGTGACGCTGTTATCCTCGAAAATATCACTGCAGTGACCAGCACATTTCGCGGGGGTTTGGAATGTGACTTACCATGAGGTACAGCCAGCATTAGACATATGGAAGACAGCAGTACATTTAATTGTCCATGAACATTTATCAGCAGGAGGATCTCCTGCCCATGAATTGCGCACACTTAGACTGAAATTCAAAAACTAGCTCCAGGCAACGGGTATTATTCGATTGTGTAAATTAAAGTCCGTATACAATATTGTAACAGGTTGCCTTTACGATTGTAGGGTTGGGTTGAGACGATGGGTTTCCGTCAGGATGGTGTCTTTCTGAATGACATTTCCGCCATTTGTTTGCAAAAAATTTCTTTATTTCATATTACTGTCTTGATCTCGGTCTTGAGCCACTATCAAATACAACAGTATTGGGTATAATTAGACTTTGTCAAGTGAAGTCACCGTCAAAATGCGTTGAACTGGGTGACCCAGTGTGCAAAAACAAAATGTGCGGCAGACAGGCAGCAAACATGTTTACGAGCCATAACACAATTGAGCCAAAGGATGAACATCAATACAGCAGTCAGATGTGCAGTGAACATGGTCTGAAGATATTTTACAGCAAAACTGAATAACAGTTGGTTAGTACAGACTTGTGGAAAACATAGTGGTTCCATCTTTTAGAAGGAAAATGCTTGGTTTTTACTGCACTGCTAAAATTACAATTTGTTACCAGATTACACCGTCTACATTATACTCAAACAAACGAATATCACTGTTCACTATAACGATCGATTCCACAGTCAAACAGACGGCAGCAATGTTGTCTGGTTCTCGACAGTAGTTTGTTACAGAATGTACACATCATGAACCTATTTATTCATTCCAAGCAAAATACACTTTACCTCCATAATAATGGTACCAGAGTCAGACGACTTTTAGTTCAGAAGTTATTAAATTTTCAAGCATTCACATTTAATGATTCCGAAAAAAAATGAAGTTTATTATACGCATTGAATTGAAATTTTCTGAAGAATACATTCGCAACGTCAAAATGGGCACTCGGTAATGGCCGTTTTCCTGTGCTATTTCGATAAAAAAAAATTCTTTCAGTTCTTAGATCTCAAAGACAGACGATTTATTAAAACTTGCAGGTACTGATATACAGAAGCGCTCGAACATACAGAGAGATACGAATTCATAATGGGAATAATCAATAAAAATACCATTTACGACACGCAGAGCGGGATTTTAAAAGAAAAATTATCTAATCAGTTTTGACATGTCTGGATCGAGAACTAAACACACGTCGGAAATTAACAAAAAAATTTAAAATTACTGTTTCCTTTTGTAAGCAGTATTTGGCTCATTTGAATGGGACGTCCAGCCCAAATGATGTCATTCATTCACACTTATGAACGTAATCATGATACAAAGTGCCAAAATATTTCACATTGAATTTCCTGAAAGCAGCTTCAACGTCTCCTCATGTGAGGTCAGTATGACGTGACAGGTATTTCCACTCTACTAATTACGCTGTTGGCGACTCGATGGTCGCAATTTCGAGTGTAAAGCCGCCGTACTGCATTCAAACGCCCACAGGCTGAGCTCTCTAAAAGTATAAGGATAGCGAATGGAGACAGAGGATCAATATGTAAAGCAGAAAAAGAAAGAAAAAATATATACACCTCCGTGATTTTTTTCCGCTTCACTCACGCGCAGTTAGCTGTTCGTAAAAGCATCAGCCAATGAGAGCTGCGCGCGGATTACTGAAATTACAGAACGCTTCCGCTCCAACTACAGGGATTTTATTCTTTCCTGCCCTCCTGGGGGGTATTAAATCGCGCCGAATGAGTTGGAGTATTTAACAGCCTGCGCGAGCGCCAACAGTTTAAATACAACGCCACGTAATTTCTCGGGGCCTAACTTCAAATTTAGCAGCCGTGTGCTAATGGGAGAAGGGCCGAAACGGGGTCGCAGGGATTGCGCGTTTTGCACGGGGGTGGCGGCTAGTGAATCACGGACGAAGGGGCGGGTGGCACGGGGGAGGAGGTGTTGCGGGTCACACAAGTGCACGACCTCCGCCGCTCGCTTATAATTAGCGCACACGCCGGACTCGCACGGCAGCCATTTAAAGCTCGCCAGACACGCCCAGACATATTCGACTACTGATGGGCCCTGGGCCCATTAGGGAGCAAATGGCCGCCCGGCTGGCACTGAATCAATTAATTGACGAGTCATCAGCGCGCATTCGCGTCACGTGCAATACGAGCAGGACGTGTAGGCACGGGGTGCTACGAACTATCACGACAGCGGCTTACGATAACATGACGTAACACTTTCTGATAAGCATTTGAGACCTATGATTAGTCTCTCTGTCATATAACACGATCAGTCATCAGTTACTTCTCAAGTACTCATCTGCCGTAGATATACACTGTCCAGTCACATAATGTGACCAACTGCGAAAAGACTGAATGACCATGTTTTGCAGCGTGGACCATTGCGATACGTAAGGGAAGAACATCAAAGAGATCTTTATTTAAAAAAAAATCATTATTTGTTCAAATCTACTATAAATCCACTACCTAAGCTATTAGTGGGTTGTATTGTATGTTAACCGGGGACCTAGAAACGACGGAGAGGCTCCGTCCCCGCCGCAGCCGCAGTGGTCCACAAACCAACGACGACTACAGCAGTCCATTTCTTCGCCGCCCCACGTCGAACCCAGGGTTGTTGTGCGGTTCTGCTCCTCCTACCCCTCCCCCCCTAGGAAACGTCTGTCACCAGACGAGTGTAACCCCAAATGTTTGCGTCGTAGAATAATTACGGTCTATGTGGAGACAATGTATGCACAGCCATCGCTGGCACGGTGTAGCTGATTCGGAATAAGGGGAACCAGCCAGCATTCGCCGAGGCAGATGGAAAACCGCCTAAAAACCATCTACAGACTGGCCGGTTCACCGGACCTCGACACAAATCCACCGGGCGGATTCGTGCCGGGGACCAGGCGCTCCTTCCCGCCCGGAAAGCCGTGCGTTAGACCGCACGGCCGACCGGACGGGCTGGGTCATATTAGTATACACACAATTGCAGTGATATTACAATTTTAACAGAAATCATGGTACAAGTAATAACATAATACAGTTTTGTTTATTTCAAAGAATTACATCTACTGCCTTTACCGTTACAGATTGTGCCAGTAAATATACAAGCCTATCACAGGTTATTGGCCGGAGCCCACCGAGATAATCTGTGCACGTGCCCCTGACACTGGGCTGGCCCGCGAAACTTTCTCATTCGCTGCAGTGTTCTTAAAAGATAACTTCCAAAAGAAATATGCTTCCTACTTTCAATCTAATTCTACAATACTGCTGAATTAAGTGCTGTTGGCAAATTCGTGATAATCGTCGCATCTTCCTCCTCAACGGACAAATGCGACGTAGCTACTTCATTTATGTTCTACTATTGGTCATTTTCTCGTAAGAAATCTCTCAAGATCTTTTGTGAAACTTCATCTGCCAATATGTCAAAAGTTTCCTCTCGGCCGGCCTTGGTGGGCGAGCGGTTCTAGGCGCTTCAGTCGGGAACCGCGCGACCGCTACGGTCGTAGGTTCGAGTCCTGCCTTCGGCACGGATGTGTGTGATGTCCTTAGGTTAGTTAGGTTTAAGTAGTTCTAAGTTCTAGGGGACTGATGACCACAGATGTTAAGTCCCATAGTGCTCAGAGCCATTTTGAACCCATAGTGCTCAGAGCCAACTGAACCATTTCCTCTTGACTAAGTAGGTGATATGTATCGTAATCAGGAAGTCATTGCTTAAATTCGATTGCTAGTCATCATCATATGCGTGGCACTCATAGATAACGTCGTCTGAAGTGCCCTCTACCGCTCCACAGCCATACACAAGTGTAGCCCGCTTTCCGAACCGGCATAAATATGACGGGTACGGTCCGTGCCCTGTAAGAAAATGCAACAGTCCCCTGCTGGGTTTAAAGCACTTTAGGTTCAAACGTTCTCTGATGTTTGATAATAGTTGAATAATTCTCCTCCCAGATTCATCCGATTCCCAAAATTATTACCAAAGCTCTTCCCCCCGCCTTTTGTTTCTAATCTTATCCTGAACTTGCAACCCTAGAATTTCAACCGTCTTTTTATACCCAGTATCATGAAGCCTGTTCTCTTGTTTTGAAGCCAAGAGGGCAAGGTCCCATTAGCACTAATAGGGCCTCAACATAGTCTAACATTATGTTTCGCTGTACTCTCTTCACAGCCATGGTAAGCGTGACGCTCGTGGGCCTATGTGTACAGACGTCAGGGCAGTTTCCCACAAAACTGTATACTGTTGTGGCATAATGTAGTTGTCTGGATGTAAATGGCACCTCCTATGTCCAATTCAAATTAGGTTCTGTAGTACTCTGAGCGATCTCTAAGTTACTGCTTGTAAGTCAGCTGCAATGCTCCCCCCCCCCCCCCCCCTCCCCGCATCAACAATGAGGCCCATGTGCCGGACCTGTTGAAGAACTGTGGAGCCCTCGATTCTGACTGTTGGATTTCTTATTAGCTGACTTTTTAATGACAAATATGTCGAGATATTCAAAGTAATGTTCATTTTAGCTTTATGGCACAGTTCAGTGAGTAAGGTCGTTGCCCTGTCTAGGTTAAAGATGACCCTCGCGTCTATGGACACGTAAGCTATCTCCTCCAGCACATCCTCACTGCTCTGTAGGTTATTCAGCTGTGGCTCCATGTTAAGACACACCCACCTCCCCAACTTCCCCAGAAAAAACGCAGCTCCAGGACAGAGCCATGTGGGTTTTCCTGATACTCCCAGTAGGGTATGATACTCAGATCTCCCTTCCCTCACAGTAGCTCCGAAGATAGCCATAAAGTGCTTTTGGGCACTCTATATCTTGTAAGTAGGAAAAGCCCGAAGACCACCAGAGGTGGTCAAAAGCGCCACTGATGTCTGCCATGATGCCAACTACTTAGTTATGCAGGACTGAGTCACAGACGTCAACCGCTAGCGCAACTGTGTCACACGCCAATCGCCCTGGCCAAAAGACAAATTGTCACTCATCCCACACAGCACTCTGTATGCCGTCAATCCGTCAGTCAGTAATTTTTCAAATAGTTTCCGTAACACACCCAGGAGACTTATCAGCCTATAATACTTAACTTCAGCTGTATCCTTATCTGGACTATAATTACATCATTCACCTGTTACAAAATCTGGAGGAATTCACCAATTTGAGGAATTCATTGTACAATGTGGTGTGAGGTTGAACTAGCTGGGGATTAAGGAACTGTAGTATTTCAGCTGTGTTATCATCAGATCCTGGACCTTTTTCCCTCTTAAAGGATGTTATCTTTCCCGCTACCTGAAGGTACTGACAGGAATGTGAAGCTCAAATGGTTCAAATGGCTCTGAACACTATGGGACTTAACATCTGAGTTCATCAGTCACCTAGAACTACTTAAACCTAACTATCCTAAGGACATCACACACATCCATGCCCGAGGCAGGATTCTAACCTGCGACCGTATCCGTCGCGCGGTTCCAGACTGAAGCACCTACAACCGCTCGGCCACTGTGGACGACGAATGTGAAGCCATGCCGACTAATGAATGTAACATGGCCAGTTCCACTACGATCTTTGGTCGAGGATCCATGGCGCGAACGTACCGATCGAAGTGGTCGCGTAGATCCTCGATTAGGTTTAAATACGGAGAGTCTGTTGGCCGGGTGCGTATGGGAAATTCATACTGATGCTCTCTGGCCCACTCACGTACACCACGAAGCAACGTCTCAAGCACTGTGTCCAAGCTACAGGTGTTTCTTGGCCTCCAGAATCGTAAACCGCAACCTCCACGTTCTGCCCTCTCTTATGGCAGTAAATGTCCACCCTCTGAAGAACACGAGTCCCTCTTTAGACGACAGAGACTTCTGAGAAACATGAGGCTCACTTCGCACTTTCTCTCAGAGCTCAGCTGTAATTAACTCCCAGACTTGCAGTGCTACAGGAATTGTCAGTGTGTAGTGCTAGCCAGTAGCAGCCAGTGAAATGATTAGTAACCAAATTGTGTATCATAAACAGTGATCTAATATAAATATAGATCTAAAAGAATATTGAATGTATGTTGTCAAAATCTTGACACTTTACGTGGTATCGACCAGGACAGTAACATAGAGTTACAGATTAGAGACCACGTTTATAAAATCGAGATAACAGTCGTAATCTAAAACCGATACAAAGAAAAGTTCATTAACGAGGTACGAACTGCTCATTCGTCTTGTGGGTAATGTATTTATTTCCTGTTGAGGTCGAACGCCGATCCCCATGTAATGTGGTTGGTGCGACCCCTGGAATCGCGGCTGCCATAGGCAGAACCGCCAGCTACACGAATGCACGGTCCAGTCAGATTAACGTGACTTTCGCCTACGTTCTACGATAACGTGCAGTAGCCACTTACAGATGGCAGGTGGCCATGCTAGCAATGGAGGGTATGTAAAGCGTGTCGAGGGGATGTGGGAAACAGTGCAGTCGTCCTCGTATTGCAGAAATGGAACGATATATCAGACATCCCAAAGGGCATGGTCATTGACTTTGGGCCAGGAATGGAAGCATTTCCTACATGGATAATTCTGTAAACTGTTCAATTGATGACACCGTTAAAACATGCCCTGCAGGACAAAATGGCATTATGCAAAACTACCCCAGAGGCAACTTTGTTGCACCACAGGGCGTAGATGAGAGTTATGAGCGACGATTGTGGGGAAGTGCACAGGCGAGTAGTCGTGCAACTGTAGAGCAACGGACCATCCAGGTAAACCTAAGGCCGTCAACAGTGTCTCC
This sequence comes from Schistocerca americana, assembly GCF_021461395.2. Classification (NCBI taxonomy): domain Eukaryota; kingdom Metazoa; phylum Arthropoda; class Insecta; order Orthoptera; family Acrididae; genus Schistocerca; species Schistocerca americana. The sequence continues at coordinate 628,592,016 of NC_060122.1, forward strand.
TCAACAACCACTCAGCGAACGTTTCTGCGTACGGGTCTCCACAGCAGACGCATGGTCCTTGCTCTAATGCTGACTGCTTTTCCTCGGCGACGAGGGCTGCAATTTGCGCGCCAGTACCGCAACTGGACGCCCAGTGACTGGCGGCAGATGACCTTTTCGAGTGAATCGTGTTTTTGCTCCATCCGACGCATACTCGTTGGCGTGAAACGTCTGAAAACAAACATCCTCCATCAATCGTCTGTAACATTCCAGGCTTAATGTTACCACCCCTGTATTATGTATTACTAGATTAATACTCTTATATCTCCAGCTATAATTAAATTCAATTACTTTTCGATAATAGGAAAAAGGCTTTTAGAAGAATAATAGCAATACCAAACAATAGTAGTTACAGTACCCTTTGTACCATAAACAATCAAACTCAGATTCAAGAAATTAATGTATGGAAAATGTTTAGATAAAAGAATAATATATTTCGTTCTCATCATCTGTAAATGGTGGGAATTAAATCTCGAGCCTAATTAACAAAATATAGATAACTGATCGTTTAGCATTCTTAGAATGATCATTTCTGCAGCAATATCAATCTTAATATGATTTTTATGTGCTTAGAAAATAGCTGCCAGGTCAGCCAAGACAGCTAACGCGCTGCTTCCTAGACTCGGGTAGGCGCGCCGACCCCAGATCGATTCGGCCCGGCGGATTAACCACGACGGCCGGTGTGCCGGCCAACCTGGATGTGGTTTTTAGGCGGTTTTCCACATCCTACTAGGTGAATACCGGGCTGGTTCCCATGTCCCGCCTCAGTTACACGACTCACAGACATTTGAAACACATTCACACTATTTCCCAATTTACACTAGATGCAGACCGCTGGGGTACACTAATTCCGTCCTGGGGGGTACAGGGTAGCGACAGGAAGGGCATACGGCCACCCCTTACAATTAACATGTCAAATCCGGCTAATCATGGCCGACCCTGCATAACCGCGGGACAAGGCGCAAGCGATAGATAGATTGATAATATGCTTAGTAGATGTCTTAAACTTGTTCTAGCAAAGTAGGGAATATTATAGAGTGTTTGATAATGTTGTTAAACTATTCCATATTATAAATTATGTTTTGCATTATTATAACAAGCAGTACATTGTAGGAAGAGTATAAATACTCGGCCTCGAGTATTGTTAGGGCAGCTGTGTGCTGGACCCACTAGAGGACAGATCTGTGCGTACAGTTGGGATAAGTTCTTGGTGCATGATTCAGGTTTGTATTTACAATGGAGGAACTCGTGTGTTGGACACAGTCTAAAACAACATATTAGAACAGTGCAGTCTTAAGCAGTTTGATTTAATATCGCAAAAGGCAGAATGATATGTAACTTTGTATTCGTACTTTCTTGAGTATTAGTGTTGACCAATGCAATGGACCTCACAAACGCATTTCCACCAAATTATAACATCTGGACTATTTAATAGCGCCAGTGTAGCATGTGCTACCATCGGTTAGCTGTAGTAGTAACAACGAGGCTTACTACACCGAGTATTGATCATGAGCTCTTAAGATACAGGTTTTGAAGTGAATAAAACCACTTACTTACTTTACGTCAGTTGTAGCCTACATCATTGTAGTGAAATCCATTATGGTAAGCCGGCCGGAGTGGCCGAGCGGTTCTAGGCGCTGCAGTCTGGAACCGCGCGACCGCTCCGGTCGCAGGTTCGAATCCTGCCTCGGGGATGGATGTGTGTGATGTCCTTAGGTTAGTTAGGTTTAAGTAGTTCTACGTTCTAGGGGACTGATGACCTCAGAAGTTAAGTCCCATAGTGCTCAGAGCCATTTGAACCATTATGGTATCCTGTATTTATTGAACAAACATATCTTACCTCATATATGCAGGCGTTGACGGACACCGAAGGCAAGATATTCACAGGTATTTAAACCAGTTTTAAGTACTCATTAGCCGGTGGGACGTTACACGCCGTGAGGAGAACGTTTTCGTGGAATTCACTGGAACTCTGAACTCGACATTCTGGATGGCTTAATGCATCGACACGAGTACGCAACTATCATTGGGGACCATGTTCAATCCTACACGCAGTTTACTTTCACTTGGCACGATGGAATCTATCGGCAGGACAATGCAACAAGTCACACGTGTGTGGTTCGAAGGGCACGAGGATGAGTTTAGCGTGCTCCCCTGGCTACCAAACGCATCGGATTAAATCGAGAATCTGTGGGACCACGTAGATCAAACTGTTCGCTTCATGAATCCCCAACCGAGAAACCCAGCTGAGCAGGCCACGGCATACAGCAAGTGAAAATATTTTTGTATACATTAGATGAGAACTCCAAACTATCTCAAAACCAACTAAACTATAACTATCTCTTCTTTTGTCAAAAATATAGAGAAGCCAAAGAACAGCTTTATTCTAGCTTATTAACCATGGGTAATTGTGATGAAACGGCTGTCTGTTTGGCTCAAACTACATGCTCCAGACCCGCTCCACCTCTGAAGCTATGATTTTCCTTTTCGTTCATCAAATTTCTTCAGCATTGTGACAGACTTTACGTAACAATACTCGTACATAACGTACACGGAATCAGTACTACCATAATGTAACAAAAAGTGTGGTAATTCATCTCTGCAAAAGCGTGTGCCTGAGGCAGCCCCATACTTTTCCTACGTGACACCTATGTATTCATTCTGGCCCACCATAATGTCAAAAAAAGTAGAATAGTAATTTTACATAGCAACGTTGTCAAGAGATAAACTGCATGTTGTCTAGGAAGTCAATATCAAAATCTCTGGATAACGAGGACGTGGGGCAGCGATGCAGAAATGTCAAATCTGTCGTACATTAGCCTATAGATACGATCTGCAACACCGTGAGGGACGAGACAGACCTGCGTGGTTCAATAGACATATTGGAAAGCTTTAACGAAAACGAGTGGAGCTTCATCCCATATTTAAGTCAAGTGAAAAGCACGATGAAAAACAAAAGTTGAAAATGAGTGTGACGAGAGCAATACGAAAAGTATTCAGTGAACTCCAAAGTCATACTCTGACGATCTATCGGAGCAAAAATCTTGAGAGGTGTCGATCTTATACAAAGTCCGTTACCAGACCAAAGTTATCCATTCTGTTTCTAAGTGGTCACACCGGCAAGGGAACTGAGGGCTACAGAGCGAAATGTGGAACTATTTGATGTAAATTACCCACCAAGCAGACGTATGGAAACGGGTGCGAACAGGATACCTGTACGGTTCTGCGTTTAAAGAGCAGCAGTTTATCTAGGCCAATGGGGCGGCGGTGCTTTCCGAGCGGTGGGGTAAAGGTGCTCCTCATTTCCTTTTCCACGAAATTCCCGTCAGACAGGTGCTGTTAAACACTACATCGCGGACATTCGTCTGTTGTAGAATCATTACACATTTTTTACTCACGCATTACAGCTGTTTGGGTGACGAGATATCCCGACCGTACAAATCCTCATCGATTCCGCAAGCAGCGATCTTGTGGTACTTCGGTCACTGTCATTGTCCACGATAGCGGAAAGACAGCATATGACGGCCCCTAGAGTGCTGCAGTACTCCCTAGCTTCTACAGACTGCAGAAGGTAAGCTCGAACCAAAAGTGCTTCAGATTGTATACAGAGAGGTCGCAACGCCAGAAAACGGTAGCGTAATACATGAGGACCTGCAGAGGATCGACGTTTGTTACAGTGAGCTGCAGTTGACCTCCGAAATGAACAAATGTAACGTATTGCGAATTATAGTGACAGAAAGGCACTGATGATAACACATCTGCGGAACAACCACTGGAAGCAGTTACTTCCACAAATTGTCCAGGAGTATGTGTACAGAGTGATATGAAATAGAACTAACCATACATAATTAACGTCGAGCAAGCCAGAGGCCACATTTATATTTGTTGGGAGAATCTCCAGGAAATGTAGTCAATCAACAAAGGAAGTAGCCTGCAGAACACTCGTTCGACCAGTAATTGAATACTTCTCGTCAGTATCGGATCCATAGCTGATAGGAATGATAGGAGAAATAAGGAAGATCCAAGGAAGAGCAGCGCGTTACGTTACAAGTTGATTCGGTAAGCACGAGAGCGTCACAGGGATGATCCAACGCTCTAGTTGCAGACGCTGCAAGAGAGGCGTTCTGCATTGCGGTGTGGTTATTGATAAAGTTTCAAGAGCGTACCTTCCTAGAAGAGTCAGTAAATGTACTGCTTCATGCTACTTATATCTCGCGAAAGACCATGAAGGTGAAACTGGAGAGATTCGAGTTACATGGAGGTTTCTCAGCAGTCTTTCTTCGCGTGAACTATTCGCGACTGGGACAGAAAACCAAGAGGAGGGCGTTGCAGTGGTACCCAAAGTATCCTCCGTCACACGCGTCACCGGTGGCTGGCCGATTATATATGTAGATGTAGATGTTGACTGATAAACCTCACTAGCCGGCCGTGGTGGCCGAGTGGTTCTAGGCGCTTCAGTCTGAAACCACGCGGCTGCTACGGTCGCAGGTTCGAATGCTGCCTCGGGCATGGATGTGTGTGATGTTCTTAGGTTAGTTAGGTTTAAGTAGTTCTAAGTCTAGGGAACTGATGACCTCAGATGTTAAGCCACATTGTGCTTAGAGCCATGTGCACCAAACCTCATGTGGTTAGTTCAATTACTGTGACTGAAATGCTTTTTGTTTTACTTCCTCTAGTTCACTGATATTTCTTAATAATTTGCTTTCAACTGTTGTCGCTATGATGATCCTGACATCTGTGCCAGCGAGACAGTGGCCTTTTTGCAAAGTAATCCATACATAAAAGCACAATTCGAAAATTTCAGTTATCACGTAGCCACGTGAAAGGCTGTTTATCCACGATTTTACGACTAAAATCTCATCGCTACCAGTCTTCTGCTCTTTAAGGAGCTTCTTGTTGTTTGATTTTGTTGCTGCAGGTCACTCCCTTCCTCAGGCTATTGGATTTACATTCATGAAGCAGACCCTCCTATTGTGAGTTCTTTTCCGCACTTGCATGCTCTTCTGCTCTTTACAGCCATCTGAAACTGTTTCTAAATCCTTTACGCTTTCTCTGTATACACCCAGTCCCGTTTCTTCTTCAATTGCAGTGACATTCAGCAGTAACCTTTCTCACTGCAAATGGTTCAAATGCCTCTGAGCACTATGGGACTAAACATCTGAGGTCAAGAGTCCACTAGAACTTACAACTACTTAAACCTAACTAACCTAAGAACATCACACACATCCATGCCCGAGGCAGGATTCGAACCTGCCACCGTAGCGGTCGCGCAGTTCCAGACTGTAGCGCCTAGAACCGCTCAGCCACCACGGCCGGATCTTTTCCATCCCTGAAAACAAGAGCCATACTGTCTGCCAAACGCAGTCGGCATACTCGTCAATCGTAAAATCTTACAGTACTAGCTCTGCCTCTAGCAGCACTAGCAGTTTATAATTCAAGTATGAGGTTAATTGCCTGAGGGCATTTACCTTTCTTTATTTAGCGAATTTAATGCTTCAGTAATTCTTGATAATAATAGCCTCTGTTTAGCTTCACTCTAATGTAAACGCCATTACGTTTGTACTGTAGTGAGAAGTCATTAAAAGGGTCTAGCAGGAGTTCCAATATTTCAGTCCCACTGCTCAGACGGATTACGTAAAGAGGTTATGAAATTAAGAGACTTTCGGAAAGCATTCAGACATCCACTCGTATTAACTGCGATTATGTTCCACAATGAAGTCGGACGATTAAAGTGTAATATGCTTTTTACCAGCGGAAAGATAATCCAAACGAAAACCATTAATTTGTTTTGTGTTACATAATTAAAATTTTTGTCAGTTTACTGGACGAGCTTCGTCTGCTTGATTAAACATCGTTTCGCATCAATTAAAGCGCTGCCTAATAAACTGCGGTGAATTTATTCTAACGCTTATCGCAGTAATTTAGGGGTTTCATTTCGCTAATCGACGCAACGATGCAGAGTGCTACACGACTGTATCTTCTGTTTAAAACCAGGTCCTTTCCGCTCATTTGATTAGAATCGGTTGGATACGCTTTTCGCAGCACAGACCTATGAAGCTCATATTTTTACGAATACATAATCGATTGACCATTCATACAGTACAAAACTGGTGTTCACATACAGGTGTTAAAACTTTTAAAATTGAAAACTGAATGAAAACGTCTCACGTCTCACTGGACAGGTGATTGTTTTTCCTACTGAAGAAAGCTGAAAGATTAGCCTAGCCACGCCAACAGTTAATCTACTTCATTTTGTAATAGGTCCTTGTACCATAACAAAGCATTGTCAATAATCATCTCTTCATTTTCCCAATCACATATATATTTTCTTCCTTATTTAAACCTGTTAAGTCAATACTTTAAAAATAACTTAGATAACTTCATTTCCCCATTATCAAAGCATTAATTTATAAAAATTTCTGTACAGATATACACCATAAGGAACAACTTAAGAGATACAGAACCTGTTGTGTAAGTCTGTAATCGACTTCTATAATTACAGTTATTTCGGGCTATTGGACATTTCATTCAGTATCCTTAGTATCCTTACGTAGTAGGTGGTTAGTGTTTAACGTCCCGTCGACAACGAGGTCATTAGAGACGGAGCGCAAGCTTGGGTTAGGGAAGGATCGGGAAGGAAATCGGCCCTGTCAAAGCAACCATCCCGGCATTTGCCTGAAACGATTTAGGGAAATCACGGAAAACCTAAATCAGGATGGTTGGAGGAGGAATTGAACCGTCGTCCTCGCGAATGCGAGTCCAGTGTGCTAACCACTGCACCACCTCGCTCGGTGCAGTATCCTTACGAATGTTGAACATGTCGAAAAGCAAAGTATCGATACTGTACAGAATTCACACATTACACCAAAGTTAATGTGCTTGCCTTTAATGGCTACAAGAGACTTAACTCGGTAGTCTCAATAATAATTTCGATTTTAAGGACCGAAGAATTTCGTTGTTGGCGAATATTACGTTAATATTTTAAAGAGGGAAAAATGTAATGTTTTCTAGAACGATTTTTAGATTTAAAGCAGGAAGAATTTCAGTTTTGTGGAATTTTGTATTTTAAAGAGGCAATAGCCTTAAGGTATTTAGGGCAGGAAATTTTAATTTTGTAGAAAAGGAAGAATTTTAGATTAAACGTAGAAAGAATTTCAGTTTTGAAGAATCTTATTTATTATGGGGAAGAGGATTTTTGGCTGAGCGGTTCTAGGCGCTTCAGTCTTTAACCGCGCGACCGCTACGGTCGCAGGTTCGAATCCTGCCTCGAGCATGGATGTGTGTGATGTCCTTAGGTTAGTTAGGTTTAAGTAGTTCTAAGTTCTAGGGGACTGATGACCTCAAATGTTAAATCCCATAGTGCTCAGAGCCATTTGAAGAGGATTTTATGTTCCTTGAAGAAGGGCGCTTTTAATGTCTTAAAGAAGGAAAAATCTTAACTTTTTAAAGAAGGAAGGAATTAATGCGTTAAGCGAGGCAGAAATTGGGATTTGAAGAAGATATCAATTTCTCAAGATGGAAGAACCCCAGATTTCAAGAAGATGGTTTTAGTTTTTGGAAGATAAGAATTTACCTATTTAGTTTTGTTTCGATGAGTATTGAAATTTCGTTTGAAAAATGGAGATTAGTTATTTCTCGGGTAAAGGATCTGAAGACCACTAAACACGGGAAGGGATGGGCTAAGGTCTTGCGTAATTTTTCAAAAAAAAATTAAAAAATATATAAAAAACGCTGTCCTGACAGGCCATTAATGTCCAAGAGCACCGATGGCCTGCCGTGTCATCCTTAACCCTTAGGCATCACCGAATGCGGATGAGCGTGTGAATTACGCCGCTACTTCTCAGTCAAGTAGCTCCTTAATTGGTCTCAGAATGGCTAAGTGCATCCCGCTTGCTAACAGCACTCGGCAGACCTGGATGATGGTGACCCACCCAAGTGACAGCCAAGCCCGACAGCGATTAACTTTTGTGATATGACGGGAACCGGTGTTATCACTGTGGCAAGGCCGTTGGCTGTTGCTTGAAAAGAATAAACAAATTAGAGCATAAGAATACAAATCCTAAATTCTGGGCACTTACCGCTGCTCTCACCTCTGGATACCATGTTTCTCTCACCTCTAGATACCATATTTTGACATTAAAAATTCCACACTAAACTGTGGTTTAGAATCCCTGTTAAAATCAGTCTCCTTTATGGTTGGTTAAATCACATTAAAGGTTGTAGAGAATGAATAAAACAATTGTCAAGTGACAAATATCATATTTTTCTCATGTAATTCTCTATGTAGCTGATATTTCACTTGACCCACTTTCTATTTGAAGTAGGAATTATTCTTCTGGAAGTTTATGGATATTTTTCCTGCCTCTTTTCTCTTAAATATCTTTTGGGATAGTTTTGTCGTAGATGGCTGAATTGTTTTAAGGAACTGTCGTCTACTCCAGGAGCCTTGATACGAAAAGATCCTTTCAGAGCTCTGTCAAATTCTTCTCTTTGTATCACATCTCGCATCTCATCCTTATCTGCATCATCTTCTCTTTCTATAATATTCTCTCATATTTCTTCCACCATTCACCTGTCCCTTCTTTGCTTAATATGGGCGTTCTATCTCAGCTCATGCGACACATATAGGTGCTTCTTTTCTCCATGGACTTCGTTCATTTCACTATAAACGGAATATATCTCTCCAAAAGTCATGCCTGCTCCTACAGCTTTGCATTTCTACTCTAGCAATTCCTGCCTGCCATTTTGTACAGTCTGTCAGTCTCATTTTTATACGACTCTGTTCCTTTTTGGTTTTTGTATTTTAGTTTTATCGAATTACTTTAAGTTATGTGAACAAATGTCCGATATCAGATAGCCTACCGCTTCCTCGAACTTCTAAAATGGCAGATTAACTTTCACTCTGAACCACGATATACTTTAGTGTTGTTCAACTAACAAATCATTAACACAGCTGAAAGAAGGGTTGATTGACCGAAATGCAATTTAGGACCAACTGAGCGGTGAACGTCGGGACTTCGGGCGTCTAGTCTGACAGAGTAACATACACAGTGTCCGATTACAGGAACGCTGAAATCCTGACCATCCTTAATGATTTACTTTTGTCATCATTTCAGTAACTGAAATTAGACAGCAGGAGGGAATTTCTTCTACAGAATCCAGCCGATTCCTTTTGCAGAGTGGTCCAACAAGCAACGCAACGACGCTGTTGTATTTGAAATAAGCATATCCCGAATAGATATAACAAATACGATTTCTTCCGTAATTGGTAAAGCTTCCATCGGGTTTACGTGGGGTGTAGCGTGATTTATCATAGCAGGTTAATCCTTACCAGTCTTCGCTCTTGACTAACCTCAAACATCGCTTAGCATTGACGACGGAAATGTATGATTTCGCGGGTTCTATCCAATTCTTTGAACACATTACACACAGTCCTCGTCCCTCATCACATGTGATTTGCCTGGCCTTGGTTTATATGTAGTTATCGCTTCACGTTCCACTTCACGATCACATCATCAACAGTCGACCTGGGTGAAGCTAGAAGGGTTTAAGTGTCCCTGATGCGTCTGTCACCCAGTTTACATTCAATGACTGGGAAACGATCGAAGTAAAGGAGCTCTGCTGGCCGGTCCATTGCGGTGTTACTGCGTCGTTACTGACACCACGATGTCGATTATAGTGATAGCCATTCATTTATAAGACGAGTCCATCTGTTTTGACATCTCTCATTTCCACATCACACAGTGGTGTCTGGTTACTTCTGATCACACAGTGTACATACTAGGACAGTATGCCTGTTGGTAGCTGACTGGTGTACATTACGAGAACTGGTTACTGTGGCCTGATGCACGCCCCACGGGGGCTACTTGTCGTGTCTTGGCGGCAGCGTTGCATTCGCCACAGCGCACGCTGCACTCGCCGTGGGGAGAGTAGGTCTCCTTGAGGAGGCGGCCAGACGCCCAGAGAGGCCTCCATTTTTAATGGCGCGCGCCCTCGAGCTGCCGACTGTTTAGGGAACACGTGAAAGGGCGGACCCCACTGGCAAAGCGGCCAGAAAGAAGGGTGCGCGCTGCCCTGTGCCCACACTGCGGCGGCCGGCTCCTCAAACATAAACAGCGCCCACCCCGAATGTCAGACGGTACCCCGGCTGGGGGGCCCGTCTGAGTGGATGCTGAGATGCGCGCTGGAACACTGTCACTGTACCGTTGCAGCCACATCTTTACACTGCAAGCAAACGTATAGCTGCACCAATTACGAGTTTCTTTTGTTATTGAACTATCTCCGTGATGTGGCACTGATGTCTTACATTAGATACAACACGTGCGACTGCATAATACGTTTGTCGCAGCAAACTGTGACAAGGCAGCGTCTGTACTACCAGAGGGACCAAAAATATACGTTGCCAGTAGCAAGCTCAAAAATCATTAAGCTGAACGGTATGTGCTAATGTCTCATCAGGGTAGATGCAGAAAATGAAGTCGGTAGTTGGCAACCGCAAGGTGGAATGAGTATAATATCTTTAAGTAGGAGGATCTTTGATGGTTAAGAGAGCTGGGCGCGCGCGCAGTAAAAAACTTGTGAGTCGCAGTTAGGTGCCCCGAGGAAGCAGACCTGTGGTCACAGCTTTAAGGTAGGACGCACACACGCTGCGCAGTTACACTGAGAAAACTTTAGCACGAAAATGAAAGAAGATATGTAATGATTTCAAAAATGGTTTTTGTTGTATAATGCCAGAGTTAGGATTTGTATGTCCAAGCTTTCATGCAGTAAGCGTTTTGTAAAATATTTTTTTAGCGTGATTCATTCTGCAAAAATGTTGGAAATGGGAGGGTTTGTGTATGACTTAAAATTTTAACAATATATATATTGAGATCAACCTTATTGTACTACTGATCACTATATAACTGGTGTGTCCTATCACCTGATGTGACAGGTATTGTATTATGGACGTTAGTTGTGGCTCAGAGTGCTTTATCACTTGAGATCCCTGTTTGTGACACAATATAGATTTTCATCATGGTAACCGAAACAGAGTGAGTTATCCCCTGACTTAACAGGTATTGTACAATTAAGTAAACATCAGGGCTAAAAGTTAAATTTTCAGTACCATTTTAATGCCATTGCACAAATGGCATTATTCTCTTGAACTTGATTGCTGAGTCAAATACATGTTTCATTACTGGAAAAATGGAGAAGTCCAAGAAACGAGTGTGCAGACGTAGTCAGATGCAGGTTTGTTGAAAAATAATTTGGAACAATCTTATCATTGGTACTTTCACTAATTAGAAAGGAAACAGTTTTGGTTAGATACTTCCAAAGCTTAAAATCATCCAGTAATAATCACTGACCGGGTAATGGGACAGCACCTTCTATAAAGTCTGATGTCTCATGATAGTACTAGTCTTACTTAATGAGAAAAAAATTTAAATAATATATGCCCAAACAATGTAGGAACCCAAACCTCGCATAACATAGAAGTTGCTGTAAAATAATGCACCAATCCAAAAAGAAAGTTACTACCAACAAACACTGAAGACGTTGAAACTTTCTGACGAATCACATTCGGTGATTGCCAGCTCGAGACTTGAACTCGGAACCATTGACTTTCGCGGACAAACTTTTTCCTCCAATGGAACCTTCCTGGCCCCCAAAGGCAGGGATGGGGGAACAGTGTACAGGGACATAACCTGAGGTTTAGGCAGCATGTCCAGCTCCCCCCAGGAATCGAGGAAAGCGCAAGGAACGTGGAGCACAGCTAAAAGGAACATCAATGCTTCATTCATTTATTTTCCTTTTTTATTTCCTTATTTCACTGGTATTCTCTGAATTATCATTAATACCTCTGGAAATGTCAGGAAGCCAACGCGCAAGGAAGGGATAGGGCATGACAGCATACTCAATGAGACTATTGACGCATGGTTTTATGGAGAGGAACATTCCGATGACTAGAGAATATATCGGTCCTCCTCATGGCAGGAACATCCCGGCTCTGGAGTGTACTAAGGATGACATTAGAAAGCAAGTTGGAGAAACATTATCTGTATTTGGGTTTACGAACAATTGCACAATGGTGTTCTTTAAGGACGTGCCAAAAATCAAAGACATTTATCTCGCCATCAGCAAACAAGTAGTGAACTTTGAGTCCACAAATCCGCTTCACCGAATTCGTATTTGCTTGTGGTAAGTATCCAGAGTCCGGAAAGAGACGTAGGTGAGGAGGTATCTGATGTCGCAAGGGTAATAAGAGTCAGCATCTGTCGCACAAAGAAGCAGACATCTACTTCCGATTCGCACACCAGGTGACGTCCATGTCTAGAACATCACATGCCACACACAACGGAGTGTCTGCAAGGATAATCCCATGATGACGTGACCGGCATATTTGCTTCCCATTGACCAGAAGGTATCATGCAGATTGGAAGTAAATGGTGAGATAAGGAGCACAGTGATCGTCAGACGGCACGCCACTCGATGTGAGGATGCTTCCCCTCAACCACATTCGGTGACCTGTGTTGGTGAGGAAGCTGTAAATCGCCTTCGTCGATGTCAAACACGTTGTCAGTATCGCAGTACGGATGTAGCTCAGTTTCAGGAAAAAGTGCCTGAAGTAAAAGAAGGGCGCCGGGACGTCTGAAAGATGTATAGGAACTGAGAGAGAGCGTAGTGGAACGGTCTCCAGAGACCGGTTGGTAAGGCACATAGGATAACGGCACCACAGCTGACGAAAAACGCTATCGCTCTGTCAAGGTCATGATAAAGATCTAACCGGCTCTGCACCATGGGAGGGTGATGGTTTCGTGCCTTATCTTGAAGAGCAAGTCGTGGCAGATGTAGAAACCCAACGCCACAGAAACTCAACGCCACTAACATGAATGGCGGAATGGGCAGTGTCTGTGCCACATGGAGGAAACGTGATGCCAAATAGCCGTTTACATTTTGTCCATTGCAGAAGATGGAGTGCTCGTAAAAGGTGAGCTAGGAGCCAATCTCGTGGGACAGGAGGCTCCGGCAGTTGAGGGCAATCGTCGGCCGCAGATCACTTGCGAAATCGAGTCCTATGCATTGGATAGTATCAGCTACACGCAATGGAGCAGCTGTCACCAGGAAGCCCCTCATCTATAGCTATCGTTCTGGGCTTACATCCGAGAGAATCAGTAATCAGAAGAGATACTGCGTTGTCGCTTCTGTTTCCTCGGCGGCCGTTGCCTCTTAGCATTCTGTTCCGTGTCGGATGGCGGTTTGTTGTCATCCGACGTGTGGCCAGAACGGCCGGAAGGCAGTGGGCGGTACAGCCCCTCACCTATAGCTAGGGTACTCGATTTCTAGATGCGAAGGCAGCTACCAGAAGCGTCGCCATCGGTGTTAACCCTTGTCAGTGACTCCCTGACCTCAGCAACGTTACAAAGATCGATGACGAGATCGTCCACTTCAGCAATGCAGGTGAATACACGGCCACTGAGAGATTCCGAGATAGGTGTTGACGGAGTTCGCAGAGCAGTGGTCCCACAGTGTATGCACACAAAAGTGGAGAGAGAGGGCAGCCTTGGAACCCCGGTCAACGATTCGAGATGGAAGCAGTGAGATGAATCACGGTTTCCCATACTGCAGACCACCCCTCCGAGGTAGTCGTGATCGACCCGATCGAACGCCTGAGCATCCATAAATCCAGACACATGACGAGCATGAGTTGTGTGGGAAGCCCTTTTTTCTCAGCACCCTAATGAGGTGTTGTGAAGCACACATAAATATAAAACATATTTTCACAAATATATTCATAAAAGCACTTAACACCTCACCAAAACACACTGTAAAGGTTGTTGTTGTGTGTTCCAGCCCAGTCAGTGAACAAATAAACACAAACTGGGCTGGGACACAAAACAAGAGCCCCAAAAACGTTCAATTTCCTTTCCCAAGGCAATTATACCTCTCTTCCTGGGTCGGTAGAATGAGATGATCGTGGGAGGCGACTTCTTCAGGCATCGCAAGGCCAACTACCACATCACTCTCCGTCCACGAAGGTAGAGGCAGTTCTCCAGGACCTCAACTATGTGAACTCTTGGGATCATGTCCATGGTGATCATCAGGGGTTTACGCATTTACTAGCCATTTTTTCCTGTGGCCTCTATAGCGATAGAGGGCATTGTGGATGTTATTAGAAGTTTCCCGAGAAGTTTGATCAGAGGAAACCACGAACCGGGCTGTCTGTTCATGCCGTGCAGCCAACAGCCAGGTAAAGATCCTCGTGTCACTATTGAGTAACGTCAAGGGCGGTAATCGCATATCTGTGATGTACGCTGCGGCTTGTGGATTGAAATGTGGAGACTGTCAAGAAACTCTTCTGGGGTCTTCGAGAGGTGACACAATTTCCGTCCACACCGGCACCATTACGCGACGAAATGCCAAGTAAAACTCTAATGGGAGGCCGTCAGGGCCTGGTGACTTGTTTGTAGAACCTGCCTCAGTAGCATCATGGACTTTGCCCATCGCTGCATGACCAGCAACCGAAACAAATGACAGTTAGGAGACTGCCGTAATGTTAGCAAAGTGGAGATGTTGCGCAGAGTACAACAGAACGTTATGTTCATGGAGGGCAAATTCTGTATCACGGAAGCAGATGTCGCATAGATGCTGATGGTCCTGCTGCCACCAAATGTGAGGGCCATACCTTTGGCACCATGGAGAGAGGCAGCTAGGAGGATCGCCACCACACTACCATTAGGGGAAGCATGGGCGACATGTGCCGTGAATCAATGGGGAGCACAAAACGTTGCAACATACACCTCCTAATGTAGGACAACGTCAGTGTCTGCAGCATACAGCATTTCATGGAGAAAGCCAGTTGTGCGCGAATGGCATTGGATACTGAAAAAAAGGCATGTCACACGAAAACGTAAGTAAAAACGAATATAGGCGCGAAATATCGCCACAAACTACATTACGTTTGGAGCATAAAATGATAGTTTAACTTCAAACAAAATTTCTCATCAACATCATTTGGTTACAGATGACAAGCTACCTGTAGTAAATAATACACAAGTGGTCCTGAAAACCCATGCAAACCATGTGTAAAGGTATTAACTAAAAGAAACAAATTGGTTTTTGAATTAAATATTCCCGTAATTTTGTAATCATTTAGTAAAAATGTTCAAAAAATGTTCAAATGTGTGTGAAATCTTATGGGACTTAACTGCTAAGGTCATCAGTCCCTAAGCTTACACACTACTTAACCTAAATTATCCTAAGGACAAACACACACACCCATGCCCGAAGGAGGACTCGAACCTCCGCCGGGACCAGCCGCACAGTCCATAACTATAGCGCCCTAGACCGCTCGGCTAATCCCACGCGGCTAAAAATGTTCACATTCCAGATTAAATAAAACAGAAACCCACTGATGATGGCACAGAGGTTCTGGAATATGTTTGGAACTTGGAAAAAAGCGGTGTTTTCCATAAATAGCGTACCTTACATCCAACAATTTGAACATACATTGTGTAATATGTGACAAGCAGCATGGATAGCGTGAGGACTCTACTAGGAGCTACCAATGAAACATCTATACAGTGGATGGACCCAACATATCATGATGCATAATGTGATGTAGGAAAACATTTGGAATTAAAATCAGCTTCCAGTCGTCAAGGAATGTACAAATGGTTTCAAAGCGAAATTTATATTGTTCTTCCTGCAAAATACTGGCAAGTTCAAGTAACTATGATGAAGGTGGACGGCGATCACGCACACTCCTCTCTAAAGTAGCCCACAAAGGCTCAATAATAAAGAGACGCCGTGACAATGGTGGTCCAGGGTGTGCGAAAATTGAACCTCGAGCTCAGAAAACCAGTCCTGGACGATGCGAGCTGTATGGACAGGGGTCCCATCGTCTTGAAACACAGCATGAGCGTTCTACATCTACATCTACATCCTGACGGTGTGTGGCGGAGGGTACGTTGAGTACCTCTATAGGTTCTCCCATCTATTCCAGTCTCGTATTGTTCATGGAAAGAAAGATTGTCGGTATGTCTCTGTGTGGACTCTAATCTCTCTGATTTTATCCTCATGGTCTCTTCGCTAGATATACGTAGGAGGGAGCAATATACTGCTTGACTCCTCGGTGAAGGTATGTTCTCGAAACTTCAACAAAAGCCCCTACCGAGCTACTGAGCGTCTCTCGTGCAGGCTTCCACTGGAGCTTATCTATCATTTACGTAACGCTTTCGCGATTACTAAATAATCCTGTAAAGAAGCGCGCTGCTCTCCGTTGGACCTTCTCTATCAACCATATCTGATACGAATCCCAGAGCGGTGAGCAGTATTCAAGCAATGGGCGAGCAAGTGTACTGTAAACCACTTCCTTTATTTTCGGACTGTATTTCCTAAGGATTCTTCCAATGAATCTCAGTCTGGCACCTGTTTTACCGACGATTAATTTTATATGGTCATTCCATTTTAAATCACTCCTAATGCCTACTCCCAGATAATTTATGGAATTAACTGCTTCCAGTTGCTGACCTGATATATTGTAGTTAAATTATAAAGGATCTTTCTTTCTATGTATTCGCAGCACTTTACACTTGTCTACATTGAGATTCAATTGCCATTCCCTGCACCATGCGTCAATTCGTTGCAGATCCTCCTGCATTTCAGTACAATTTTCAAATGTTACAACCTTTCGATATACTACAGCATCATCCTCAAAAAGCCTCAGTGAACTTCCGATGTTATCCACAAGGTCATTTATATATATTGTGAATAGAAACGGTCCTACGACACTCCCCTGCGGCACCCCTGAAATCACTCTTACTGCGGAACAAACAGTGCACAATGGATGCTGATAAAAAAACTTAACACTCATTAACCATTTAAATTATCGTAAAAATTACAATGATTAAAAGTTACGAATGATGGTGTGTTTCCTAAAGTCGCATACTTGCATGAAGGTTCCTTATTCACAGCTACAGGTTTCACGTCTTTAAGTTTATACTGACGTATCACCGGTAGCTGCCAGCACAGCACTTTCATACAGCTATTCGGATAGTTCGAAACACCTCTTCATTCCCGACTTTTTCATTTGTTGTAATTTTTGTGGTAAATTAAATGGTTACCAAGCACTGAGTGTTTTTGTTGCCATTCACAATTTCTCCGAGCTGTGGACGCCCTCCGTAGAAAGTTGTTTTTATTAACGTACTGTGGAATGGATCTGATGTGCCAAAATGATCACATATTTCTTGACACTAACGTGACTGTAAAGTTTATTACCTTGTGGTCTGTGGAATACTGCGATATTTCTGCCCAAATCATGGCCAGACACCTGCCATACTTCACCTTTGGGACGTAAACTCGGCCAGAAGTTGGAAACAGTGTGCAAAGAGACTAATCCGGCCAAATTATTTGGTTTGTCTGCTCCATAGTCCCGGTTTTATGGGATCGGCGCCACGTTTTCCTGTTAAGGACATTTGCAGCACTGTTGAGTGGTGTTGCAAATGCAGTTCACCCAGCAATTCCCATATTCTTTAGCTTCCCTTGAGTTGTTTTGGCTCTGAAAGAGTTCGCTAGTGCTACAGTGACTTCTGTAGAGAGTGGTCTGCAGCTGACGTCCTCTTATTTTCCGTCAAAGTTCCCTTCAATGACCATCTGTCAAGATCACTCAACACATGCTTTGATCCGCGTTGTGACTTAGCGGATGACGTTTTTCCTATTTCTCTGTATGCTGTATAAATCTCCGATACGGTGTCTCTTGACACACAAAACACTTCCACTAGCTTCGTTACGGAAGCACCCACCACACAAGCACCAACGGCTCGGCCACATTCGAATGAACTGAGCCGCGACACAATGCACTCACAACCATGCTTGTTCCGGCCACGACTAACAGTTATTGAGGGCAATGCGCAGATGCCGTTCGTGGCCAAAGAAAACGGCGCAACTTGCAGGCTTACATTTTAAAGGATGCATGTCTAGCGGTATTTCGATATTTTTGTCGATTCCTTGTACATCGACAGGTCACGCTAAGTGTGGCAATAGGCGACCGCCAGAGGCAGGAGGTGAACGCAGGCAGACGCCCCCAGATACAGCTGAAGAGTAGATGAAGCAGATTATAAATGGTTAGTTTGACTTGAACAGGTGGATTAATGAGTAGAGAAACGATATTATGAGGAAATGTTAAGAGGGAAATGACACGTGATTGTAATAGTGTAGCCGGCCGTGGTGGCCGAGCGGTTCTAGGCGCTTCAGTCCGGAACCGCGCGACCGCTACGGTCACAGGTTCGAATCCTGCCTCCGGCATGGATATGTGTGATGTCCTTAGGTTAGTTAGGTTTAAGTAGTTTTAAGTTCTAGGGGACTAATGACCTCAGATGTTAAGTCCCATTGTGCTCAGAGCCATTTTTTGGAGTAGTGTAAACAAGTTTGTCTTTGACTAATTTAACACATTCGTGGTGCAGTCATGGGTCTGGTGACAGGTGATGTCATAATTAAAGTGAAATCAGAAAGAAAATAATAAAAGTTAGAAATTACAGATATTTCTTAAACACTATGTGATCAAAAGTATCCGGAAACCCCCAAAACGTACGTACCTACTGCCAGGTACTCCATATCAGCGACCTCAGTAATCATTAGGCATCGTGAGTGAGCAGAATGGGACGCTCCGCGGAACTCACGGACTTCGAACGTGGTCAGGTGATTGGCTGTCACTTGTGTCATACATTTGGACGCGAGATGTACACACTCCTAAACATCCGTAGGTCCACTGTTTCCGATGTGATAGTGAATTGGAAACCTGAAGGGACATGTACAGCACAAAAGCGTACAGGGTGACCTCGTCTATTGACTTACAGATACTGCCGACAGTTGAAGCAGTTTGTAATGTGTAATACGCAGGTATCTATCCAGACCATCACACAGGAATTCCAAACTGTATCAGGATCCGCTGCAAGTACTATGAGAGTTTGACGGGAAGTGAGAAAACTTGGATTTCATAGTCGCGCAGCTGCTCATAAGCCACACATCACACCGGTAAATGCCAAACGACGCCACGCTTGGTGTAAGGAGCGAAAACATTGGGCGACTGAACAGAGGAAAAACGTTGTGTGGAGTGACGAATCATGGTACACAATGTGGCAATCCGATGGCAGTGTGTGGGTATGGCGAATGCCCGGTGAACGTCATCTGCCAGCGTGTGTAGAGCCAACAGTAATATTCAGAGGCGGTGGTGTTAACGTGTAGTGGTGTTTTTCATGGAAGGGGGTTGCACATCTGTTTGTCTTCGTGGCACTATCACAGCACAGGCCTACTTGTAACATCCCTGTATTGGATTGGCCTGCACAGAGTCCCGATCTGTATCCCATAGAACACCTTTGGGATGTTTTGGAACGCCGACTTCGTGCCAGGCCTCGCCGACCGACATCGATACCTCTCCTCACTGCAGCACTCCATGAAGAATTGGCTGCCCTTCAACATGAAACCTTCAAGCACCTGATTGAACGCATGCCTGCGAGAGTGGAAGCTGTCATCAAGGCTAAGGGTGGGCCAACGCCATACTGAATTCCAGCAATAACGATGGAGGGCGCCACGAACTTACAAGTCATTTTCAACCAGGTGTCCGGATACTTCTAATCACACAGAGTATTTCTTAACCTAATCCTTTGACAAATAATTTGATTACAGATAAAACGATGTAGCTCATAAAAATCCCAGGTCATGACATGGTAAAAATTATACAGCATTCACTACGTACTTTAGCAGGCGAACAGGACGAAGGGTTAGAATAATGCTAATATTGCTACGTGGTTTGTACGGCACTCGACCGATAATTAACTTTCATGAGCAAAACAATGCAGTCAGATTTCGTCAGAGGAGCAGTCAGGCAGTCCAGTGGCTTGGGTGCTCGCCTGAATAACCGCTAGGCTAACTGGAATGTAAACAGTTACGAAAATGTACGCTGCTCACAAACCTCTACTTCTTTAGAAGCAATATTTCTTTTTAAAAAAGGAACACTTCCAGATTCATTACAGATGTCTGCCCTGGTCAGGATTATATAAATATGGCATTAGTAAAGTATTTCCAGACATGCTGTAACTGTAGCTATAATTTATTGCTCGTTCTTGAGTACTCGTATTTTATTGGCATGGTGCGGCGGAAGCAATGCGTTCTCAAATAAACAAATGAAATACGAACTGTGCCCCCACGGCTGAATAATCTCAGTCTCGTAGAATACATCTGTAATTTTAATCTGCTGGTAGCTGCTATGTTCGCTTCAGCGATATGGGAGAGTAACATTTTACACAAGAGTTAAATTTTTTACTTACCACTATAAAACTGTTTCACGTATTTAAGCCATAAAGTATCAGACTTGTACCTATCCATTGCGTCATTTGAACTGAATTTCAAACAAAAGTCAGCCCCCTTTTTTATTAAAAGAATATTTCCATTTCAAAAACTTCATTTATGGTAAAAAAATTTCCAATCTGAGCTTAGATTTACAGTGACAATGAGAAGAACTCTATCACTCGATGCTTCAGGTAGGTTTATCAATTTCTTATTTAGCAACAACTATTTAAAATTATTTAATATTTATTATTATTGCAGATATTTAAATGCCAGTCATATTAAAAACACGAGGATACTTGAATACTCGAAAGACGTACATTATTTATTACGCAAGGCTATACGCTGTTTGACAAAATGTTGAGTAAAGAAAATAACTTGACAATTCAGCCCATTCACTAGCCATGACTAATCTTTGCTCACCACTGGAGAAGATATATTCCCACTTGCTTCAACCACTTTTCTCCTACCAAAACATACATAGCCTTTTCAGCAAGTCTCAAAAGATCTTCGTCAATATCGAAGGCTCAAAGCATGCTATTTCGTACATATTATCTCTTTGTAAACTACAATACGAGCTCCTCGTATATCACCATGCTTGATGAACTGGCTCATGCAGAAGCTTCTACTAAATATGTTATACAAAGTACTAAAACGGACAAATAAAAAGGATTTTTATTGCTTACAATGACGATTACAATGATAGTCGTCAATTTTAGAGGCTGTATTATATTTGTTTCATTCTGACTGTTACCTTAATCGCAGCTATATGGCCATAGCGTTTATGTTAGGCAGCATCCATTTTACATACTATTAGCGTCTCGGTAGACGACTGTTCCACCTCTTCTGAACTCTCATGCATCTTAATATTCATGCAACACAATATATTACAATCGATATACGTTCTGCATGAAGGCACATCATCAGGTCTTCTCATGGTGTCCCTGTATGTCCTTCTGTCATCTGCTATTCTCTTCATTTGCACGTAAATTCCATTTCCTTCAGATCATGTAACAGTACTTAGTATACATTTAAATCACAAGCCTAATAGTTACATAGGTTCTTAGACCAAATTGTCTTTAATGAAGGGCTTGACATGTTCTTGGATAGAAATGTGCAGTAGATCAAACAGTGTTTCACACTGGCGGTCATAGCGAACGACAAACGCGCAACTAAAATCCCTCGTAGCAACTGTGCTTTGGTACTTTATACGTATTGTGTGTTCTACCTATAGTCACGACAACAGTTCGCAATCAACTAATTTTCGTGATAGACTGTACTAAGTTCATAGGGCTTTCATGGTCTTAACATGTCATTGACTAAGGGAATACACATTCTTTGTAATAACCTGACACTTTCGAATTGCTGCTACTGCTCAGTGTGTCATAGACCCACAAAGAAAACTCTACTCTCCTGGCCACATAAAGGCTGCAGCGCTGTGAACTCTCGCATTAGTCGGAATATGCGACCACCTCAGCCGTTGCGCAATATTTTGTAAACAAGATGTATGAAAGATTTACGTGGTTCTTCGTTGCAGAGCTGTTACACCTCGCTCGATTTTACTCTTCCATCAGAAGATGTCGTGCACAAATTAAAATTGACCTTACCCTCTAAAAACAGCCAAATTATTTTAATTTTATCATCATAGCCTCCCAGAAAGAAGGAAGTGATTTGTTTCCTTGCCTATATTGGTCTACTGCCGTTTAATTTGGACATAGAAGATACAATAAAGGAAGTGAAGGAAAATATTGTCCTCCTACGCCACTGCGTGGTCAGAGAGTATGACTGCCACGCGGAAAACCCAGATTCTATTCCAGGTGCCGGCCGGAGAGGCCGAGCGGTCCTAGGCGCTACAGTCTGGAACCGCGTGACCGCTACGGTCGCAGGTTCGAAACCTGCCTCGGGCGTGGATGTGTGTGATGTCCTTAGGTTAGTTAGGTTTAAGTGTTTCCAAGTTCTAGGGGACTGATGACCTTAGCAGTTAAGTCCCATAAAGTTCAGAGCCATTTGAACCATCTATTCCAGGTTTTCCCAGGGATTTTTCCTTGCTGAGATGACTGAAACGGGGTGCACTCAGCTCGTTATGCCAACTAAGCAGATACTTGAATGAGATGTAACGGCATCTAGGTCTGGGAAGCGGCAACAGTCGGCTGAACCCATGCCCCTCCACACCGCATACGAATGACGCCATGTCAGAGGATGACGTGGCAGCCGGTCGGCATTTGCACCATCCTCTGGGCGGAATATTTCGAAAGTGGACTGAAAATGCAAGGACGTCGCATTCCAGTTGTCAAGATATGCAGATGACACATGACTTCTGGCCGGCTGTAAGGTAGACTTGATGAAAGGAGTTGGCAGCTTACGTCACAGAGAAGAGTTTTAAGGACAGATAAAGCAAAAGCGAAGGTGATGAATAGTAGCAGAAATTAAACTAACGGTTTTCCAGATATAGCTCGTGAACTATACGGTAGTGGAACAATCCAAAAATCCTGATTTGAAAACAAAATTAGAAAATATGGCTGAAGTGACGTAGGTTAATACATTGGCAGAAGAGAATAATTGTTTGTTCAGTGAAAGAGGATCACTGTTACCGCAAACTGATTAGGAATAATTTTTATAAGGCGAATGTCTGGATCACAGTAAAGCATGGAAGTGAAAAGTGGACCGTTCCTAGTCTGAAGGAAAAGATACTGGAAACAACTGACATGCACTACAGTCAGATAATATTAAAAGTTAAAAACACAGATAAAGTACGAAATCAGGTACTTAAAAGAAAAGATGAGGACGATGATCCATGTAAGAGAGCTAATTACCAGGAGAGGAGATAGGTTACATGGATTCGGTATGCAACGCCGTGCGGGAATAATTGACACGTAAGGAGCAGTGAAGCGCAAAAATTGTAAGGTAAGACAAAGACTGGAAGAGGCAATACGCTCTGATGTGAAATACATGGCTAAAAAATTAGAAAGATGGAGGAATCATCGGGCAAATCGAAACACTTGAGATATATAAAAAAATAATAGTCGGCCATGCTCCTCGAATTTTAAGAGTGGAGCTTACTTCAAATTCAGATGGCTCCAAGCACTATGGGACTTAACATCTGAGGTAAACAGTCCCCTAGACTTAGAACTACTTAAACCTAAATAACTGAAGGATATCCCACACATCTATGCCCGACGCAGGATTCGAACATGCGACCGTAGCAACACCGCGGTTCTTGACTGAAGCGCCTAGAACCGCTCGTAGACATGTTGTACCAAGTCGTAGATATGTTGCGTGAATGTGGCCTCTGACGCGTGTCAAACAGTTCGCCTCTAAAGTCTTTAAGCGAACCAGTGACTCGTATTAATGAGCGTAGACAAATAACTATGCACTGTGCTTACAGTCTCAAAATTGGGATGAGGTGCTGCTGTAGACATTCCAAGAGTGTGGATGTTTTCCGAATCGATACTCCAGTCTTTCCTATGCTTCTACAGCTTCCACTGTGCATTAGAATCTTTTGGTGAGTATCAGTTCATTCTTTCTGACTTAAACCGTGGCCAAACGAAACGGCGTTAAACTGTATCGAAGACTAAGCCGATGAGCCGAAACACATAGCCACGACATAGCGAGTTGTTCCACTTTTAAAATTGCTTCACTTTTCAGACACAATACATCAGAGATTCTGTTTGGCATGGATTCTACAAGTCTCTCACGGGATCCCACAAGTACGTGGCACCGGTTGCCTACTCACAGGTCAAGCAATTTCTGCCAAATTACTGGATGGTGGCTTATGGGCCCGCAGCTGACTACCCGTATGTATTCCAATCGGTACAGATCAGGCACATTTTCTGGCCAAGACCCCAATGTTAGTTCACTATAATACTCCTCAAACCACCGCAGCATTATTCTGACCTTGTGGTGTTACGATGCCTACGATTACCAACACAGATCCCGTGAAAGCCCAACTCAATTCACCCCACGGCATAATTTTGACCACACCGGCCTGCACCTGTGGCGTGGTGCGTGTTTCGTGCAGTCATTCGCCTGGGATGACGCCCTGTAAAGACCCAAACATCGACCTGATTAACAACAAATGCGATTCATTCGATAGGCGATACGTTTCTGTGGGTCCAGGGTGAAAAATCAGAAACGCTGTGCCCACTGAAATCCTAACTGACGATATCGTTGGGTGAACACAGGAACGCGCAGGGGTCGTGCAATGTGGAGCAGCTTGTTCAACAACGACCTTTGAACGGTGTGCTCCGAAACTCTTGTGCCTGCACCAGCAGTGTGCTCTGTTGTCAGGTCTGCCACAGATCGCCGCCTATTCTGTATAGTACCGTGGGGGATCCTCCAGCCTCTACGTTTTATGATGAGCCGTGGTCGTCGAATACCATACGGCCTACTCGTTATTGCACCGTCTTTCAACAACGTTTGATAAGTGCTCACGAGAGTAGTACAGGCGTCTAGCTACGTTTCAGAGATTCTCGTTTCCGGCCGCAGCGCCACAGCAATATGCCCTTTGTCAGAACCGCTTATATCGGTGGATATCCGCATCTGCGGCCCTTATCTTCGCTATAGTGACTGCCTCTTCGTCTTAAATGCTTTCCTTTCTGTGTCGCGTGACCGCAATACGACCAGGAGGCATTCAACCTCACGGTGTACAGTGGTCATAATGTTTCGGCTCATCAGTGTATAATGTGACTATTTGAGGCGTGACAGATTCTGAGTATAAAAGTCGAAAAAAAATGGCACAAACAAATCTTGGATTCAGTGGAAGGTATTAAAAAAAATAACTTACAAATATCATTTCTTCGTGAGCGAAAACGAATAATTCAGTACCATATAAGTCCGTGCAGCAAAGGTACATTCCTATAAATTTATTCCTTGTAAAAATGCCGCTGTTTGGTACCAGCAGAATTCTCTGGGTTAGGACCGCCTCCTTTGTCTGTCCTAATTTGCTTTTATGTCGTCCTTGCTTCAGCTGTCATGTGTTATTCTGCTCCCAAGGTAGGAGAATTCCATAACTTCATCTGCTTCTTGGTCTCCAATTTTAGTATATTTTGACTAAAGTTCAGTCTTGATCACACCATTTATGTTTCAATGACATTGGTCATGGTGTGATCAAGACTGAACTTTAGTCAAAATATAATAATCTATTGATCACTGTATTCCAAAAATGTTTACCAAAATTGTCCAATTTTAGTGTTAAGTGTATCGCTAATCGCATTTATATTAATCCTTTAACTACTTTCGTCTTTTTCTGCTTACCCTCAGTCCGTATTACGTACTCATCAGTCTTCCATTTCATTCAACACGTTTACTGGGGATAGCGTTGTCATCAGCCAATCTTATGATTGATATCCTTTGACCCTGAATTTTAATCACATTCATGCGCTTTCTTTTATTTCTGTCGTAGTATCTTCGATGCAAGGTCTGAACAGTAGGAGCGCAGAATACATACTTGCCTTATACACTTCGTTCTTGGTTCTCTTGCGTATTGTATAGTATCGTCTTTCCCTCAGCTTACTCCTATTCTTCTCAATATTTCGGAGATCTTGCACGATGCATAAGTCGAACGGCTTTTTCCAGGTCGATAAATCCAATGAACGTGTCTTGATTATTCTTAAATCTTTCTTCTATTATCAGTCTGTCGTTCCGAAACCAAAATTGACGGTCATTAACATATCCTCAATTTTATTTCCATTATTTTGTGTATTATTCTTGTAAGTAACTTGGTTCATGAGCCGTTAAGCTGGTCGTGCGATGGTTCTCGCACTTATCTGCCCTTGCTATCTTCGGGATTGTGTGCATGATATTTTTTCAATAGTCAGAGAGTATGTCTCCTGACTCACCGATCGTACAGTTGAATAATTGTTTGGTTGCACCATTCTATAAAGTTATCAGTTAACACTTTCCCGTTGTACAGACCTTCGACGTACTCTTTTTACAAATCTCCTCTCTCTCTCTCTCTCTCTCTCTCTCTCTCTCTCTCTCTCCTCTGCGCTTAACAGTGCAAATCCCATTGCACTTTTAATGCTGACGCCATTTATTTTAATTTCACAGGAGACTGTTTTGACTTTTTTATCTAGACTATTTTGACTTTTTTATCTACTGAATCAGTCCCTCCTGCGACAATACTTTTTGGATTCCTTCAGACTTTACCTGCAGCCATTTCGTCTTGGCATCCTGCATTCCCTATTCATTCGTTCCTGATGCATGTCACTATATTGGCGAATTTCTTTGAAGATTTTTCTACTTCATTCTTTTGTCGATCAGTTGCAACATTTGTTCCGCTGCCCGAGGTTTCTTTCGCAGTTACCTTGTTGCTAACTTTGTTTGTCCATCCTCTGCAACTACCCTCGTTAGTGATGATGTCCACACCTCATCAAGTGAAGTATCTACTGTGGTATTCGTTATCGCAGTGTCTGCAGACTTACAAAACATAAAAAACATCTCTTCATTACTTAGTACTTTAGATTCTCACTTCAACGTGCGTTGATTCTTTGTGACCAATCTCTTTAAGCTTCAGCCTGTTCTTCTTCATTACTTAATTGTAGTCGGAGCGTACACCTTACAATTCTGTATCCGATTTCCAAATATCTCTCTGAACATTATGTAATGAAGCTGCAATCCTCTCATATCTCCCGGTATTCCGAAGTATTCCTCCTCCTCTTGTGATTTCTGAACAGTGTATTCGCTATTACCAGATGAAATTTATTGCGGAAGTCAGTTTTACTTTATGCTCTGTCATTCCTGCTACTAAGACTATATTATTCCTTAAATCGTTCATCTATTTCTCCCACTACTACCACGTTTCAATCCCCATAACTATTAAATTATCACCTCATTTTACATTCTGTGTTACCCATTCAAAATTCTCATATACTTTCTCTATATCTTCATCTCCTACTTGTGACGGCGGCACGTACACCTGAAGTATTCGTGTTGGCGTTTGCTTTCTGTTCGCAATAACTCACTCTCGAGCCTACTTTCTTATTCATAACGAATCGTACTCGCGGTATACCATTTTCTACTACTCTTGATATCCTATATTCGACTGGTCAGGGGCCGGCCGCTGTGGCCGAGCTGTTCTAGGCGCTTCAGTCCCGAACCGCGTTGCTGCCATTGTTGCAAATATGAATCTTGCCTCGGGCATGGATGTGTGTGATGTCCTTAGGTTAGTTAGGTTTAAGTAGTTCTAAGTTCTAGGGGACTGATGACCTCAGATGTTAAGTCCCATAGTGCTCAGAGCCATTTTGAACCACTGAGACCCACTACACTTAGACTGATTCATTGCATTTATTTCTTATTGTTTTCTAGCGTCCCTACTACATTCAAACTGACAACTTTCAATGCTGACACTCTTTCTATGCTTGTCTTTCGTTGGTTAATCGGGTTTTTCCTCGTGGTTCCCGCGTCCTGGGCAATCCTCTTCAGGAGATCCGAATGGGAGAGTAATCCGGCTTCTTTTGTCAAAGGAGAGGTCATCATGACACTTTCTCAAATACGATTCACATGTCCTTTGGATACACATTTTTGTCTTTAATACACTAGTTTCTATTGCCCTCTGCAGATCATTCAGTTGTTCACTGCTGACTCTTCTGACTCTTATGGGCAGTTTTCCACCCCAGGGGCTAGATGTTGCCCTGGTACTCTGTCTGCCCTTTCGTGATATTTGACGAGGCCGTTGGTCCAAAGGGCTGACTCCTTCTACCGGAGTATTCTGCAGTCATTGTTGATTCTTGTTATTCAATTTTCAGGAAGTGAGTGTATTAGAACCTGGGACCTAGTACGTTAATAATTGTTGGTAAATGACGCTTCTCTTAGATCAAGTAGTATAAAATGTAATAACGTATGATGCAGTAATGTAAACAATAACAAATGTGATGAAATTGGAGAGCCAGCATTGTTAGCAGGAGTGGTTGCTGTTGTCTTTTCTGCAACCACAGATGAAGGCATATTACTGGGCCAAGTAAAATCTAAAACAACGTTTAAATTGGCAACACCACAACAACACATACAAAAAAAAAGGGAAAAATGCTACAGTGCTAAACGAAGGTATACCTGACATAATGAGACACTTCGTGATAGACGGAAAAACAATTAATGTCGACTTATGAAATTTCGGGAATGCATTTGTCTGGGTAACATATTTCAGTGGTTGACAACACAAAAGATCACATGTTAATGCAAGCGCGTGATACGCAATTGCAAATAGGAAATTCTGGTAAATTAATAACTGGTATAGCCGCCAGATTGTTGAATGCAAGCTTGAAAATGTGCTAGGATTGCGTTGTAGAGGTGCCACATGTCAGTTTGTGGGATGCAGTTGCATGGCTTTTACGCTTGGTCGGTCAATACGGATGAGGTTAACGCTGGTTGAGGATGTCGCTGGAGTTGTCGTTCGATGATTTCCTATACGAGGGCTATGCCGAAAGTTTTTAGCAGAATGTATGAAAAAAAAATTATTTGCAAAAAAACGTTTACAACTTTTCAAAATACTCTCCATTAGCATGTATACATTTTTCAATTCTCTGAAACCACTTAGAAAATGTGTCAGTCCAAGCTTCATTTGGGATGCACTCTCTCACGCTGCAATGGCCTCTTCATCTGATGAAAATAGCTGCCCTCGAATTTTTACCTTTGTCTTAGGGAACAGAAAGAAGTCACAGGGGGCCAGGTCAGGTGAATAGAGGGGATGGGGTAATACTCGCACTTTTTCCTTCTTCAGAAAGTCCATCGTTCTGGCAGCCCTGTGCGCAGATGCATTGTCGTGATGCAGCAGAAGGTGCCCACTCTTGGACTTTGGATGCTGTGACTTCCATGTGGCGATGAGTTTTGGAAGACAATCGTTCACGTACCATTCAGCATTAACTGTACGATGTCTGTCCAGGGTCACAGAGGTGAGATACTCGATCTTTGTGAAAAAGTTGCCAACATCTTTTTCCAGAGCTCCGACTTCGTCGAACTTTTGTGGGTGGTTCCTCCCCTGGAAAGCACCACACAGAAGACTGTCAATTCGTTTCATGGTCATAATGGTAGACCCACGTTTCATCACCTGTGACGATATTGTAGGTGTCTTGGGACTTCCCTCCATTGAAGTTTTCGAGCATGAGATGACACCAGTCCACTCTCGCCTCCTTTTCGCTTTCCGTCAGGGAATGTGGCACCCAACAGGCACATCTCTTAGTAAGGCCTAAGTGACCATGAACGATGGTCTGTGCTGCTGTTGATCCAATATTTAGGGTCCCTTCAATGTCGCAAAATGTAAGATGTGGATTTTCTTTGATCATTTTCCTCACAGCATCAATATTTTCAGCAGTCACAGCTGTTGCTGGCCGACTGGGACGAGGTTCATCTTCAATTGACTGCCGACCCCTCGAAATCTCGCGAAACCAATTTCCAACTGTGGCCCTAGAAAGGGAAGCTTCACCAAAAACACGTAGCAAAGAAGAATGGCATTCTTCGGCACTTAAACCCTTTTTATTATCCTAAAAAATCATGGCGCGAAAGTCGCGGCGCGACAGCTCCATCCTGCACCGTCTCTGACTCAGCACTGCCTGTGCTTTCTTACCGCGCTGTGGGGGGATCACCGCTAGCCAGGGGCTGCGTCCGCACGTCCCAAGGTCGAAAAACATCGCTCTTTCTAATGAAATGGTTTACAGGCTGCTAAAAACTTTGGGCATAGCCCTCGTATGTGCTCGATTGCATATAGGCTTCGTGATAGAGCAGGTCAAGGCTACCTGTCGACACTATGCAAAACATGTTGTGTTACAACATCGGCATGTGGGAAAACGTTATCCTGTTGGAAAACACCCCCTGGAATGCTGTTCGTGAATGGAAACACAACAGATCGAATCACCATGGCAGCACAACAGGTCGAATCGCCAGATACACAGTTTTGCAGTCAGCGTGCGTGGAATAACCACGAGAATACTCCTGTTATCATACGAAATCGCACCTCAGACCATAGCTACAGGTTTCGGTCCCGTGTTTCTCGCACGCAGGCCCTCAGCAGGCCTCCTCCTACCAAGCACAGGGACATCACTGGTACCGAGGGAGAACCAGCTTTAATTATATATATATAAAAAAAAGAGACAGACATCCACCCTCTCGCTTGACACCACTGAAGTAGCAAGTGGCGGTCGTTTGGGGTCAGTGGAATGCACACAATAGTGCATCTGGCGCGGAAGTTTTCTTGAAGTAACCGATTTATAACAGTTTGTTGTGTCCCTGTGGTTCCAACTGCTGATCAAATTGTTGCTACAGATGCAGAACGATGCTGCAGTGCTATACGCCGAACACAATGGTCTTCCCTCTCCATAGTGCCATGTGGCCGTCCGCTAGCCCGGTCTTTTTGCGACCGTATATTGTCGTGACCACCGCAGCCAGCACTCATGTGCGGTCGGAACGTTTCAGACGAGTCATTCAGCAGTAGTGCAGAGTGAACATCCAGCAGCTCGTAGCCCTGTTTCACTACCTCGTTCGAATTCAGTGACTTGTTGGTAAAGGTACCATTATAGGCATTCTTGATTAACATCAATTCACCAAGTTCAATCTCAAAGGTAAGTAACGCTTACGATCGTTACAGCGTATATTTAACGGAAAACTGATTGGTATTTTCTTAGTGGCGCTACTGGATCCATTGTTACGCGATGCTGCGAAATACTATTAGGCGTCATCTCTGAGGTATAAAACAACGCCTACCAACTTTCATTTATCTCGCGCTGCAGCTTCTTGTAATATTTTTCCGTTGGTGTATTGAAAGCAAACCGGAATTATGAACATTATTCACTGCAGACCAATGACAATGTTATACATCAATAAATGGAAACGTGTGTCGTTATGTAAAAGCACCTTTTTTGGTAGTTGCACGGACAGAATATAAATACCTATAATACTTTATAAAATTATTTGAGGTGTTTTTTTTTAAAAATGTATTAATGTTTATGAATGTAGAACCCGATATTCTGTCAGACGAGATACGAGATATAATTGTGTCTTGGATTTTATTAACTGTACTGTTCACTACACGAAAGTCCGCCCCAGTAGCTGAGTGGTCAGCGTGACGGATTGCCGTCCTCTGGGCCCGGGTTCGATTCCCGGCTGGGTCGGAGATTTTCTCCGCTCAGGGACTGGGTGTTGTGTTGTGTTCATCATCATTTCATCCCCATCCGGCGTGCAGGTCGCCCAATGTGGCGCCGAATGTAATAAGACCTGCGATATGGCGGCCGGACCTGCCCCGCGAGGGGCCTCCCGGCCAATGACGCCAAACGCTCATTTCCATTTCCACTACACGAAAGAACTAAAAAAATTATTCCAACTAATATATATATATATATATATATATATATATATATATATATATATATATATATTATATGTGTGTGTGTGTGTGTTTTAGCAAACACACTCCTATATTAGATCAAATTACGATGAGATTTTTTTATGGGATACAGGTGGTTTTCGGTTTAGACTGAAGCAAATGTCACACCAGATGATTGACGAATATTGATATAAGAGATAAAAATGTTTGATTTACTCATGTTGTGTTCCTAGTTACGTTCATAAACATGTAGCTACCTAAAATCCTCTCTCACTCCTTTCAACGCACTAAGCGAATTCTGTCCAAGCTGCCGATACATCGCCGTCTTGTACTCAGCACATTATGCAATACGAATATAGAATTCAAAGACAATGAACAGCGCAATGCATACGCAATACTTGATAATAGTCGACAGTGACGGGAGAATATACAATGTGGTTGTAACTGGACTTTCACTACTTGAGCCACTGTAAGACGAAAACTATTTACCGTTTGGTTAGCAAACTACGACTCGTATATACGAATAATGTACAGATTTTTCGCTGCAGGATTTGCGTTGTTAGTGGTGTTAATGCCATGACTAGCCGTTAGGAGTCGGTACTAGTACCACGACGTAAGATTCAAACAAAAACATCACTGTGAATCACCCCTGCAGTTAGTCAACAAGGTGGGCAAGGCTTTACGCGTAAGCTGTTTGATCAAAACAACAGTTATACTACTGCTGTACTTTGCGAGTATGACGCATTAAATGCATACGGAGCAGTCCTCTTTCTGAACTGGTGCTGAAGAACATGAAACAAAGTTCGAAGTAAATGAAGATTCGAGAATCGCTCTTGGGAAAGGCTGACGGTCAATTACAGCACAAATTATTGAAGTAGTTACTGTTGCCATTGCTGAGAGTATCATGACTGCAACGTGCAGTCTACCAACAGTGCTGTGTCGCGACAGCTGAGCATTCCATGGCACCTTTTGAAAAGCACTGCGAAAAACTGCGGATCGTTTCTGCAACACACGCTTTATGCAAAAAACGACAATTTTCATAAGACTCATTTACTTAATTAACAAGCAAGTTGAAGATGAAAATTTTTTTACAGTTAGCAAATTTCGTACATTTCTGAAGATGTTTTGCATATGCATTAAATTTTTGATAGTCTTTCAGCTGCTGGGAGTAGAGAAACAGTTTTCCTTTTTAAAACTCGTTTCTTGCTCAAACTAGATCAGCGATTCCTGACTACTAAATACATGTTTTTTTACGTTAAAGTTTTAAAATAATGCTTGTTTTTTCTCTTTTACAAAACTTCAGGAGACTATTTATCCGCATAAATTCTGCGTGAGCTGTCACGATATTCATATTCCTCACTATTTGCAGAGAGTATGTTGTTGTAGAAATTTGACGCGTCCTTAGCAATGTTAAGGAAACGCATTTGGTTCGTTACGTCCTTCATCTTCTCTGCACGCACATGGTGTATCTTGAGAATAGCCACAGTAGGTTACATGCCTTTGAACGAAGGAATATTCTTCTTCAAAACATCACAACGTACTTATGATGCAGATAAATACATCGTTTTAACAGCACATTGAATCTTATACCCGCCGAAGGTTCTTCTTCAAAACATCACAACGTACTTATGATTCAGATAAATACATCGTTTTAACAGCACATTGAATCTTATACCCGCCGAAGGTCCTCCATCGTGCATAGGTGTGTGTGTTTTGTCCTTAGGGTAAGTTAGTTTAAGTAGTGTGTAACTCTAGGAACCGATGACCTCAGCAGTTTTGTACCTTAGGAATTCACACACATTTTTGAATCTTATCATTTGTGTGTCCATAAATAACTACTTGTACATCATTTTGAAAGGCGAGGTAGACTTCCATAATTCTATAGAAATCCGTTTGAAGTAGTAGGAAAACCGATCGTCCCAACCTCAGCACATACAAATTTCGCAACAACATTCCTGTGTTCATAGGGTGATGTAGTCTCTTCTTTCTCCCGATATTGCTTCTGGACTCTACCGAATACACGATTCAGTGACATGTAACTATGTCAGCAAATATGAAAATAGTGGGTATGTTCAGAGAACATTTTACTCAGTTCTATAAAATGGGCAGCATACAGAGCGTTACAGAATTCTTGTTCTGGTCAGTGAACGAGTTTCAAAAACGTTCAAGTTTCAATCCTCTCTTATCAATATCTCTAGTTCTCTCTTCCAAATAATGAATTAGAAATGTTGTAACGCAGATGTGATTTCATTTGCACCTCTTCCAGTTTCTGTTTCACACCAGGTATGTTGAGAAATATCAGTACCTTGTTTTGGTCCACGTATCACCACAGTCAGGCTATAGCACCATATTTATGTATGCGTAAAAGAATTCTCCAATAGAGAGTTTTGGCAGTGGTTGATCTGTCGCATGTCAAAGACAACTTTTACAGTGTCTTCAGAGTATTTATTCATGATGCTGTGGAAATGCTTTGCACCGGCTTAATGCAAGTGCAGGCTAGTTTTACACACTTCCTTGAAAGCTTCTGCTCCTACGACCTTTTTTTCCAGTTCGAGATCCTTGCGTGTTCAACACGCGTCACTGTGAGGATGACCAAAGCCGAGATTAGAATTCTTATTAAACAATGTCTTAAATTTTGACAAAGAACAGCTTTTATTGCCTTCTTGTCTTTGTTCTTCGTAAAAATTTTCCCACGTTATACTTACGTCCAATGTTGCCCGCCCGGCTAGCCGGGCGGTCTAAAGCCGTCGGCACACGGGCCGTGCTGTCGAAAGTTATCGTTGAGCGTGCCAACTTCGACGTGCTGCTGAACTATCAGGAATGATGCGACTTGCGCATACGGTACGTGGGCCCCAACGTGGTATACGCGATCGCAACGCACTCCAGCGGCAGTTGAGGGATGTTTCTAGTTCGGAAATCACACTGTTTACTCAACTGAAGCCCGTAAAATTTCCACGTGAGCTCTATTAAAACGCACATTTCCTCCATCGTCGACGAAAAGGAAAGTACCATGTCCAATCAGTAAGGACATAGGCTTATAAAAGTTCCGTTACAAACGGTGCTGCACAAATTTGAAATACTTCTCTGCAAGATAAACATTATTTCATCATTCGCACATTTTAGTTAAACCCCAAAGCCAGTCTTACTTGATCACTGTTCCTACCCAGTAGCTGAATCTTTGCAACATGTGAATGACGAAGCGTAAAAGAAAAAAGGAGCAAAATATATTTATACAAGTAGCGCAAGCTGTCCTCTAGATTAAGCCAGTCGAACAAAGTCACCCCTCAAAAGAAGGTGAACTTATATTTACATAACATCAAATATTATAGTATGTAGCAGTGACGCTACTCATTACGCTAAACCAACTACGCAACCCGCGTATTTAATCATATTATTTTACTCCTTGCTGAAAACCTTAATCGTAGATATGTTACTAATTGAAATTTAATTAAAACAAATTGACCAAGAACAATGCGTATTGGGTGGATCTTCAGTGTGTCGCTGCCTTAAAATAGCCTACTCTCATAATACGCAAGTTACAATAATTCTTTTGCTGCGAATATGATGTTTCTCATTATTTTATGGGAACGAATCACACAGTTAACAACGAGTTTTCAGTGATTCTCAATATGCGGGCTCTGAGAAACGGCATATATACGTTGTAACCTCCCCGTAAAAAATAAAGGAATGAAAATTGACCGTAAAACAACAACAATACTAATTAATAATGAACCATGAAGGAAATGTAACTTCCTAACAGAAATAATAATGTCTGATAAATTTTATAAGGGCAGCAGCGCTGACCTTCGACCCTGTATTCAGAATAAAAAAAAAAAATTCTTACCTCAATAAAAACTGCATCAATAAAAAACTGCATCTATATCTGCTCTTATCTATCGACACAGCTTCGTGCAATGCTGGCGTATATTTAGTTTTGATTCTTGGAGGAAATGCATAGGAAATATTCTTTAAATTGAAATAAATGTTTTTCTTTAAAAGAGTTAATTTATAAAAAATTATTATTATTGGGGCATTTTTTTAACAAATTAATTACAATTACCATACATTACTAGATGTGCGCAATGCTGCTTCACTACCTTCTACAACAATACTCATCGTCCACCACAATCCTGACCAGAGTCGCAAGAAGAACACGCCGGCGACGCATGCCGACTTCTGCTCAGTACAACCGTCCTCTCGCGACTACCGTATCCGACTGACCACAACTGCAGACAGAGTACAACTGAACACTTCCGCGGTCAAGCGCAGACTAGGAACGATAAATAACTCTCTGGTCAGAGATTCTGTCATGCCTCGCCATCGCTGATAATGAATACATACGTGTTTCATAACCCTCCACTGGGGGGGCAAAAATTTGGCAGCGATGGTGAGTCATTTGGACTTGCCATGAGCAACAATTTTTTTTTAACTAACTAACTTTACAATTACACAATATATACAGATATATATAGGTATAGAACATGAAATAAATATGGTGCACATGCACCGAGTACAGAACATATCAGATAATGACAAAATATATATGCAATGAGTACAAAACAAATTAACAAATGACATAAGTGTACATGCACTGTAGTTCAGAACATATCAGCAAATCTAAAAATGTATAGGTCATGAATACAAATCATGTTAGCAAAAATGATTTTCACTATGTTACAAGAATTAGGATAGGAAAGGGAAGGATTGCATCATGGTTGTAGCACTTTAGGTTGCACGCAGCTGCACTGAAAGTACATATCTTTCTACAGAAGCACAACACCAAGTGAGACAATCTGAAGTTCTTTTCCCAGAAGTATTAATCAGCGTAGCCAAGACACTGAAATGTCGTAGTAATATTCCATGTTATCTTTTTGGTAGTACATTAGGTACACCAAACAGTGGGACCATATTAGCATCTCCATCGCTCACGGTGGTGGACAGCATGTCGTGTCAACACCACGTTCTTGTAAGGTACACCAACGTAGAATTAGTGCAAAAACCAAATATAGTGCTCCATGATCATGAGGATATACAGGACAAACGGATATTGCAGTAATTCCAGGTAATTAGGTCAGAAGGTGAAGGACATTAAGTCACATACCAGTCTTCATTGAGAATTACACTAATAGTTGGTGGCACTCATTGCCCAGTTATTGAACATATCTGTACCATGTACGTAGTATTACAGAATAATGTTCATGAGTCGTTTTACAGAGAACATTGGCACTCATTGCCTAATTATAAACCATCAGAAGTCATCATTGAAAACAGGAGCTAATAATTGACATAGTATTACAGAATCATGTACATAAATCGTTTTACAAAGAATATTGGCACTCATTGCCTAATTACAAACCATTAGAAGTCCGCATTGAAAACAGGAGCTAGTAAATGACATAGTATTACAGAATAATGTACATAAATCGTTTTACAGAGAACATTGGCACTCATTGCCTAATTATAAACCATCAGAAGTCATCATTGAAAACAGGAGCTAATAAATGACATAGTATTACAGAATAATGTACATAAATCGTTTTACAGAGAACATTGGCACTCATTGCCTAATTATAAACCATCAAAAGTCATCATTGAAAACAGGAGGTAATAAATGACATAGTACTACAGAACAATGCTCATGAGTTGTTTTACAGAGAACATTGGCGCTCATTGCCTAATTACAAAGCATTATATATATATATATATATATATATATATATATATATATATATATATATATATATATATATATATATTAAAGCAATGGATTGCGTTGGGTAATTACTGAAGAATGAAAATATTTGCTTTTGAGTTGTTGCTGCAAATGAAGATGTGTAACGTCATTCGTCATGAGTCAGCTGTAGCAAGATTATGAAACGAGTATATGTAATCACATTCATAAATGACATAGGTTTAATGAACAACGGCTTATAGCAAATTAATTTCATAAATAATTTCTCCTGCAAAATACAAAAATGGATTATAAAACTGAAAGAAGAAACGCATTTTATGCTGAAAAGTAGTGAACTTCGAATTAACAGGTAGTGAAATGTATATAAAAAATGTGTTCCCTAGCTGTCCTTTCCAAAACCTTCAGTCATCATACCAAACGATATAAAACATACTGTCAAAACGAACTGCAACAAATACTTAAATAACTACATAGCATAAATACATAACTTCAACATTATCCTCATCTGTAAAGAAAAAAAACTTCACTATCCATCACTTCATTATCTATATTATCATAACTCCATTATTATCATCACCTGTAAAGAAAAACTTCATTATCCATAGTAGCATATTCTTCATCATTATTCATCACCATTCATTATCATCTGCAAAAAAAAATCACTTCATTACTCATTACACAACTATTCCTTATTTCTAGCATATTTCATCACTAAAACTAAGATGTGTAGTTCTGTCTGACAGCCTGCATCAATCGCCTTGTATTCTGAAAGAAAAAATTAGTTAAGACTGCTATTCTACGATGTGTATAGTATATTCTTGTTAATGCTTGTTAATTCTGATCCATTTACTCTTCATCACGAAGTATTGTATCCTCTTTCGTTCATTCCGATGGTGAAATTCCCATTTCTGTTTCATTTATTTCGTTTATACGTTATTTCTTTCTGAAAATGATGAACAAAGATTAATGTCTTGCATTTAAATCACATACTCATTAAATAAAAACTGGTTTATAGTAACATAATTGAGCAAACAGCGTAACATGACAGAAAACGTAATACGTCAAAAATATAGATAGTGTTCAGAGGCAAAAATGTACCCAGTGTTTCACAATGTAGCACAAAAAAAAAAGAAGTAAAGTAGTCACGATGTTGAGATATCATACGGCAAAAATGTCAAAGTCAACTGGTGATTGCTATATCTTAACTATTTCATAGTGCATACAAACAAAACAGGAAAACAATCGTACATACATAAAAAAATGGAGAATATGCACGGTCTGGGGTGTATAAAGACAAGAAAAGCGACCTGCTAACCTTACCTTGGCGAGCACTTGCAAAAAAAAAAAAAAAAAAAAAAAAAAAAAACGACAATCATCAGTAAGTAGTCACATAAATATAATTGCATAAATGGCCATAAAATGTGTAAGTTCATCTGGAAAAATATGCACGGTCTGATGTGTAACGACAAGAAGAGCGACCTGCTAACTTTACCTTGTCGGGCACTTGCCAAAAAAAAATACGACAACCATCAGTAAGTATTCATGTGAATATAATTGCATAAGTGGTCATAAAAATTAGCAAATGGCATTACAGCATGTTAAATCATAAAGTATCTTCATTCAATAAAAGGTTTGATATTCGATATGTGGTGGTTTCCTTTGGTTTTTCTGGTTCTCAATGTTTCGACGTGTACAACATTGGGGTGAGGAATGCTGCGAATCCGATATGGACCAGCGTATAGAAGTTCAAATTTACTGCACCTATCTTTTACTCTATTGGATAAATAGTGTGTACATACGAATATCTTCTGTCCAATGTGAAAGTGTACGAACCTGTTTTTGCTGTCTTCTCCGGCGCTCTGCGGCACGTTTGATGTTGTTCAGCGCAATGTAAATTATTTCATGGTGTCGTAGTCGACGTGATGTAGGAAATGTTACTAACTCTTTAATTTTGTTAGGTGGTTCAACATTTTTCAGTATAACAGACGGAGATAGCATAGTGGATTCATTTGGTATGGAATTAATTACATCCTGGAATGAGAGTATGTGTGTGTCCCAATCAATATGTTTTTTATGGCAGTAAATTCTACACAGTTTACCAATTTCTTTCATTAATCGTTCACAAGGGTTCGAGGAAGCATGGTACCTGGATATATATATCGGAGAAATGTTTCTAGCTCGTAACATACGTGTCCATATAGCAGATCGAAACTGTGGTCCATTGTCGGAAATTACTTTCAACACATGCCCTACGTGAAATAGAAAATGTTTTACAAATGCTTTCGAAACAGTTTTAGCAGTAGCTTTGCGTAACGGAGTGAAGGTAACAAATTTTGAAGTGAGTTCAACAGCGACAAAGATGTAGCAAAAACCTCTATTAGTTCTGGGAATCGGACCAAAAATGTCTACAGCTGCCATATGTCTCAATTTAACAGGTACAATGGGATGTAATGGAGGAATATGTGAAGTCGTGTCTGATTTAGCTTTCTGGCAGATTTTACATGACGCTAAAACTCGTCGAATACGTGTCTCCATGTTCCTAAAATAACAGTTCTGTCTCAGTATAAGAAAACATTTTCTGGCTCCGTAATGTGCGTAACTTAAATCAGTATACCAGATTAATTTGTTAACAAGTTCATCAGGAATGCATAATAACCAAATGTTGCTGTCTGGATGAGAGCGGCGAAACAGAATGTCATTGCGTACAGTGTAAGGGTTTCTAATGGTAACATTATTCCTATCTTGCCAAAGGTGTTTAATCTCTTTACACACGTTGTCTTTACTCTGCTCTTGTGCTATGTCTTGTAATGACGACGAAATGAAATTTTCAAATGCAACTTGTTGAATGTACATGACGCTGAAATTTGCTTTGCAGAAGTTGGTTGCAATGTCTTGCTGATTGTTGCTAAGAGAACGAGAAAGTGCGTCTACTACAACATTTTGTGTGCCGGGAATGTGAATAATTGTAAAGTTAAATTCCTGCAAATAAAGTTTCCATCTACTTAATCTGTCGTGTGTAAATTTAGCCGAAAGTAAAAACTGTATCGTTCTGTGGTCTGTGTAAACGGTGGTGTGTCTTCCATAAAGAAAATGCCTAAATCTCGTAAAAGCCCATACAACACATAATGTTTCAAGTTATGTAACGGAATAATTTCGTTCAGCAGGTGACAGAATGCGACTTGCAAATGCGATGTTTTTAATTACCTTACAACCATCTTCTTCAATTTCCTGAAAAATATGTACGCCTAAAGCGGTGTTAGAACTGTCGGTGGCAATGGAAAAATTTCTAGTAAGATCTGGGTGCGATAAAAGTGGTGCATTCAACAAAGCATGTTTCAGGTTCATAAATTCAGAATGTGCTTGCTTGTCCCAGGACCAAATAGTGTTTTTACCTGTCAATTGACATAATCGAGGGGTGTCTAAAGCAGAGTAATGAATAAATTTACGAAAAAAGTTAATTAAACCCAAAAAGCTGCGTAGTAGATTTTTCGTCGTAGGGACAGTAATGTCACGTAAAGCTTGAAGTTTTTCCGGGTCAGGCGTAATGCCCTCTGCTGAAATTATATTCCAAGAAATTTTATAGAAGTTTTGCCAAAGTGCGATTTGCTAAGATTAACTGTGAGTCCTTTTCCACGAAAAGTTCGTAACAGTTGTTCGAGAATCAGATTGTGTTCAGACCAGTTAGCTTCTGCAATAAGAATGTCGTCTACGTACGTTGTGATTCTGTCTTTAGGTTCTGTCGGAAGTATCGTATTCAAACCGCGAATAAAAGCTGCTGGAGAAATAGTTGAACCGAATGGTAATTTACAAAATTGATAACAGACACTAAAACAGAGAAAAGCTGTGTACTTTCTGCAGTTCGGATGGAGCTGAATTTGCCAAAATCCTGATTTCAGATCTAATGTAGAATAAATAGCAGTACCATGAAATTTCTGTAAAATTTCTTCTAGTGTCTGTGGACGATCTGTTTCATTAATAATAATGTCATTGATGTGCCGCGAATCAAGTACGAGGCGAAGTGAACCATCTTTTTTCTTAACAATGTGGAGCGGGTTTACGTACGGACTAACTGCCGGTTCAATAATTCCTTGGTCAAGCATAGCTTGCAATCCTTTCTTAACTTGTTCTCTATGAATATATGGAATGGGATAATGCTTTGCTTTAAATGTGTCGTGCTGTTTGACTTGAAATTCATACATAAAACCGGACATTGTACTAGGAACGTTGTGAAAAACTGGAGCTTGCTGTAAAAGAATTTTGTGTAGTTGCGTGCGTTCGTCGTCTGTATTTGCACTACTCTGTTTAACTTTATCAGAAATCGTCTGTATTACGTCACAGTCGGCTTCGTCTGGAGTATTATAGTTGTGTACGTACGTATCCGTGAACAATGTGGAATTACAGTTTATGTTACGTAATACGGAAATGACCTCTGTACAATTAATTGTTTGTTCTTCCGCAGATAAAAAGTGCTGAAATTCTAAAGCCAGTTGTACATTTTCATCCTTTAACATTAAATAGGAATTTTGAAAGTCAATAATTGCGCCGTGTTGTACCAGAAAATTCGTATCTAGAATAACGTCTGTTGTCAACAAGGGAACAATCCAAAAATTTGAATGAAACGTATGACCTGCAATACAAAATGATAAATGTGTCTGTAATTTTACGTCTACTACTTTTCTAGATACTGCTCCTTTTACTTTCGTTTTGCCTAGTGGTAACGTTGGATAGATATTCTCTTTGTTACACTCGTTGAAAGTTTCTTCATTAATAACTGACATAGGTGATCCAGAATCGATTACTGCTGAAAATTTCGATGATCCAATTTTAACTTCGATGACAGGGTGTGAAATAGTTCTTTGAACAACTGGTCTTTCCTGCAAAAGAGTGTCTCGGATGTCGTCAAAAGTAATAACATTTTCGTGAACAAGATTCTGTGTATCTGAAGTATTGCTTACGTTGCTGGAAGATGCAACCTGTACTGTATCTAGTCAAATTCTATCTGACGTGTTATTATTTTCAGGAGGATTCTGTGGCATTTCAACTATTTGAACTGTTTTGTTATTTCTTCCAGACGTATTACGCTCTGGATGATACCTACTGTCTGGTTCATTCATGAGAATATGTTGTTGCTGATCATTATGCTGCTGGTAAGACCGACTGTTATTAAACGTATGTTGATAATTGTGCTAATTGTTTTTACGTCTGTCGTGATAGTCATTTCTATACGGTGCATTGCGATAGGAATTGAAATACGGTGTTTTCTGTACGTAGTTATTTCTTTGCTGCCGTGCGTTACTATTTGTTGGAGGTGAAACTATACGTGCACGCGGCGAAACATTAAAGTTTGGCTGACCTTGCACACTGCATTGTTGGTTAGGTATGCTAACCGGTTGGCTTTGATGCTGTTGTGGAGAAAAACGTCTATTGTTACTATAATGTGGTTCTTCTTGCTGATAATTTTGTCGATACTGATAATTAAAATTTTGCCTGTTATTAGAATTATGGTGGTTGTCGTTCCTAAAGCGTCTATTACCTTTGCTAGTGAAATTGCGTGGCTGATCGTAATTACTGTAAGTTTGTTGGCCTTGGTTATTAGATGAAAAATTTTTGTTTACAAAGGAATAATCCGATTGCTGCACTTCCAAAAGCTGTAACAGATCTCTGAATGCCGAAATGTTTTCCTTCTGCTGACCCATTAAAAGTGATACTCTTAATGACCGTGGTAATTTAGAAATGCATAATTGTATAAGTGCAGATTCACTGTATGGTTCACTTAAGTACTGGTTTTGTTGG
Organism: Schistocerca americana; assembly: GCF_021461395.2. Classification (NCBI taxonomy): domain Eukaryota; kingdom Metazoa; phylum Arthropoda; class Insecta; order Orthoptera; family Acrididae; genus Schistocerca; species Schistocerca americana. The sequence continues at coordinate 628,635,176 of NC_060122.1, forward strand.
TCCATATGCTCAAAAAATTGCGTGACACTGGGAAAATTTGTGTTCTCATAATTTGGTAAACTAATTAATTGATCCTTAATTCTGCGCTGTGTCGTCTTCGACCAATACGCTTACAGAAAAGCATTCTGAAATTCTTCTACCGAATAGCATTGTCTCGCGATCGGTCTCATACGAGTTGCCGGTTCACCTTCCAAAAAACTACAAATAAATTCAAGTTTATGTGTTACGGGCCAAGTCGGTGGAAAAGCAAAGCTGAATTGTTGTATCCAATCCAGGGGGTGAATCTGTGTTCTGTCATTTTTAAATACTTTAAATTTTCTCACTGATAGAAAATGCTTGTAATCAAAATTATCGTCTCTGTATGACGCAGCAGGTTCAGGATTGTATGAGAATCTGTTTGACTGTGACTGTTCGGTATCTATCTCACGTACTCTCTGTAGATTACCTAAATTATACTGGCTGTGTGAGTGTGAGAAATGTTCGGAATTCGCCGTATGCTGTGACGTGTTATTAACTGAAATATTTTTCATCTCTGTCACTTTTTGTTGTAAAGTTGACAATTTTCTACGCAATGTATTTTAGACGAATCTATCTCACTGATCGTCTGCTGTAAATTTTGGAATTCAGGTGTTTGGTTAAACGAAATTGGTGAAGTATCGTCTGATTTGCTATCATTATTACTTTCAATAACGCCAATACGACTGGCCAATTCATCATATTTTTCAGTCAGTATTTTTACCTGATCATCGTTTTTAGTGTCAGAAGAATTAATTTGTTTTTGTATTTTACGTGTGGTTTCGTTCAGTTTTTTAACGTCAGCTTTGATGTCATCGGAATCCTGTGTTAGTTCTAATTATTCGAGTCTGTCTGTCACTGTCTGAATATCTACTGTATGTGTATCTGTTTTTGATTTAAGATCAGAAATTTCATCACGCAATTCGGTGTTCAACTGTTTGATAGTGTTAATTTCGTCTGATACTGTAGCAATATTGTTGTCTACGTATGTTTTTGCTTACGCAAACAATTTACGTCTATCTTCCTGTCTTTGTGCGGTAATTGTTTCCATGACTTGTCGTTTTGCTTTATTTTCTTCCTGTATGAATTTACGGAAACGCGTTTCACTGTTTTGTAGGTGGTGATTAAAACGTTCGTCTGTTGGTCGAATTTCGCATCTATTTTTGTATTCAGTGTGCGCGAAAGTTCTGCTGTCATCAATTTAAACTCGTCTCGTAACTGTGTTGCTTTTTTAGAGCATTGTTTACCGACTGCACTAATTTCGCCTCTAAGTGCTTCTGTTGTAGTTGTTTGCATATCCCTTAATTCTTGAGCAACAGATCTAATTTCTTCACTACTTTTCCTAGCACAAGCCTCAATTTCCTCACGTAATTGTACTTTAGTATCCTGACACTGTGCGGCTATGGCTGTAATCTGTTCACTAAGCTGTCTGGAATTGTTGTCTAATTTTTCATTCAACTGTTTGGAAGTGTTGGCTAGTTTTTCATTAATTTCATTAATTTGTTGTTTGTTCTGTTCACTAAGTTGTTTGAAATTTTCCTCTTGTCTTTCATTCTGTTGTTTACAATTTTCATTAAGTTGTTGTTTGAAATCTTCACTAAGTTGTTTGAGATTGTTGTCTTGTCTTTCATTCTGTTGTAGCAATACTGCCATAATTTGATCAAATCTAAAATGAACATCTCTATTCTCTGTGCTGTGTGATGGTGTGTCTGCAAGTGTCACTTTTTGTGTATCCATTTGGACATTCTGTGATTCTTGAAAATGTTTACCAATCGGATGTGCACTGTTAATCACTACACTGGAATTAAATAAATCTGTCCTACTCTGAGTATACTGTTCATTTTCATTAGAAAAATTTGTCTGCTCGTCACGTAAATCCTGCAAACCGGGTGTGTCAAGCTGGGCAGCGCTCATTGCAACAGAACGCCCCGCGTCATCAATTGTCGTTAAATTAACAGAGGACACAATCGAATTTATTTGTTCATCACTAGGATAAAAATCATTACAAGTGGTCGGTACATACTGATTGTCAGTAAACGGAGGATTGTCATCATTACACTGCGTGTAACAAGTACTATCGGTCAAGTTGTTTAAGTCGACTATTTCACTCATTATACATCGCGATGTACTGTTAACAGTTTTTCGCGGCATTTTTACACAAAACAAATTAATCACAAATGAAATAAGCACAATGCAAAAAGCAACAAACACAAATACAACAAGGAGCAACGAATTGCCGATGATCCGTGAAAGAAAGTGACAAGATTAGTAAATGCGTTGCGCCAAATGCTAATTATATTTAAGTAATTAAGAGCAGATATATGACTACTTCTCAGGAGATTCTCAAAGAAACACGATCCTGGTTCGGATGTCGCCAAGTGTAACCTCCCCGTAAAAAATAAAGGAATGAAAACTGACCATAAACCAACAACAATACTAATTAATAATGAACGGTGAAGGAAATGTAACTTCCTAACAGAAATAATAATGTCTGATAAATTTTATAAGGGCAGCAGCGCTGACCTTCGGCCCTGTATTCTGAATAAAAAAGCAAAAAATTCTTACCTCAATAAAAACTGCATCAATAAAAAACTGCATCTATATCTGCTCTTATCTATCGACACAGCTTCGTGCAATGCTGGCGTATATTTAATTTTGATTCTTGGAGGAAATGCATAGGAAATATGCTTTAAACTGAAATGAATGTTTTTCTTTAAAAGAGTTACTTTATAAAAAATTATTATTATTGGGGCATTTTTTGAACAAATTAATTACAATTACCATACATTACTAGATGTGCGCAATGCTGCTTCATTACCTTCTACAACAATACTCATCGTCCACCACAATCCTGACCAGAGTCGCAAGAAGAACACGCTGCCGACGCATGCCGACTTCTGCTCAGTACAACCGTCCTCTCGCTACTACCGTATCCGACTGACCACAACTGCAGACAGAGTACAACTGAACACTCGCGCGGTCAAGCGCAGTCTAGCAACGATAAATAACTCTCAGGTCAGAGATTCTGTCATGGCTCGCCATCGCTGGTCATGAATACATACGTGTTTCAACATATAGGCTTGAAATGAATGCCAATATGGCTCCTTACAACTCAGTACTGACGGGAGACCGCGTGCGTGTAACGTAGGTGGCTTTGTGCCATCTCATTGGTCAAGGCTCAGACGCACGCTCAGAATATCTGACATGCCAGATCTTGGTCTGCACGTTCGGAAAGTCCCGAAAGTGCTATTCCATGCTATGACGTCAGAAACTCGGCACGCTCAACGCTCAACGTTCGGATGCACGATCCGTGTGCTTACGGCTTAACGTGGTGCTTCGTGAACGGGAAGACGTGTCGGTTCCCGGCACGAATCCGCCCGGCGGATTAGTGTCGAGGTCCGGTGTGCCGGGCTTCCTGTGGATCGTTTTAAGGCGATTTTCCATCTGCCTCGGCGAAGGCGGGCTGGGTCTCCTTATTCTAACTCAGCTACACTGTGCCGGCGATTGCTGTGCAAACACTGTCTCCACATACACCAAATTATTCTACCACGCAAACATTTGGGGTTACAGTCGTCTGATATGAGACGTTCCCGGAGGGTGAGGAGGGCTGGGATTCCACTGAGAGCCGAACCGCACAATAACCCTGGGTTCAGTGTGGGACGGCGGTGGTGTGGGTGGACTGCTTGGCCTGTTGTGGGGTTGTGAATCACTCAAGGCTACGGCTGGACGAAGCCTCTCTGTGGTTTCTAGGTCCCTGGTTTAATACAAATATACATACATACATCTAATGTTGGGGGCAAATATGACCCACTCATGTAATGACACTTTCTCACTTATGGTTTTGAATGTTCTCTTTCACTTGTTTGGTGATAACCATGTCACCTTTAGTTGCTATTGGGCCACCTCTTCGTTCTTGTATTGTAGTCCCATGTTCTTGATAGTGCCAAGCAGTCCAGACCAGGCGATTCCCCGATAAATCTGTTATTTTTTTGAAATATGGAAACACAAGCGGTTACTTAGGACCCATCTCCAAGTTTTATCTTATACCTGATAGACACTGATGTAGAAGATACAAATGATACTACGATATCCATATACGAGTATGAGGGAAACAATCCTTTTTCCTTTGTCTTATCTACTTCAGTTTATAAGTATAACGTATCATTGAAATATGATAAGTTAGCTTGCGTACATGACAGCTTTTCACTCCATAGTTACTTGCCTCAATCCTTTCAGCATGCCGGTGCCAATACCATGCGCTGCATTTTGCTTTGAACATCGAGATAATTTTGCTTTGGAGATTTTTGACTACGTCGTTTCTCTTCTTGAGCACCCATGACGTATTTCATTCATAGTAATATTATATTCACCCAAACCTTCGTTATTCACTATTTGACACATCTTTAGTCGGCTACGCGAAATGGTGGCAATGCAGAGTAAATACACACCCGGCGCACTCACTAATGGGAGCTTCCATCAGCCACCGCGCTGTCAGCTTTTCTGGCGTGCACAGTAATATGCCCTGCCATCTACCACCAAGCAAATCGATTATTCCAGGAGTGCCGTAATACAATCAGCAGTTACTTGTTCTGACTTCTTCCACACTTTAAACGGATTATGAGAAAACCCAAGAATACGCCTAACACCTTTGGCAAACTAAGTAGCATAAAGGGAGTTTCGAAAAGACCCCTACAGACGCATGAGGCAAAAATTTGCAAAAACTGGTTGTGTTCTCTGTGCTAAAAGTGGATGATATAGCAAGTTTTCGTGATGCAGACTGTATAGGCTTGTAGAGAAAACTAAACAGCGTATATTATGAAAAAAATTCTATTAAAAAAAGACGCATAAAGCGAGTTTGGCATAAACGGCCCTGAATTGTGAAACGTATCTCTAATGTGCATCTAGGCGGTGGATGCACGTGGTCGTCGCACTCAGCAACGTTTGTAAACTGGTACGTAAATATGGCAAGGAATTAACACATGTTAACATCTCATGCGGAGAATAAAATATGTTTCTTTCAATGGCTTATCCATCGTTTTTCTTCTGCATCTCTTTACAAAGTATCATTATCCTACGGTCATTCGTTTTCCAAGAGGGCCCTGTACGTTGATGTTAAAATATACTTCTCTCTGCCGCCCGTATTTCCTCTTGTTTGAACATAAGTGAATAAGGTGCATTGTAGAGAGCTGTTTCTGCGTAAAACTTTTGTGGAAACGATGAATTCCGCTTGAGCTACTGTCGGGGTTCAGCATTTGAAAACATTACATCTGTGAATTAGCGTGTTATGAAAGAAGATTATAAGTTCAGTTTCACCGACGTTTTACAGCAGTGGCCAGCAGTATACGCGCAAACCAATGAAATAGAGAGAAACTTTTTCCTCAAATAAATTCCTGTGAATGAAAGATATTGGCTTTTAATTCGAGGCTCCGGTAAAATATCTCTACTGTAGCTTTTATCCGCTTCCAGCGATTTGGTTTCGCAACATAAAGAACTTTCGGTTTCGAAACGATACCAACGATCGGATCTCGCGTCTTTACTCTCTCTGTAAAAACCTTTCTTACAACGTGGTTCCGTGGTCCGTATCTGAAAGGGACATGAAGAAGCGAGGTGCGGGCTCATTTGAGCCATTAAATGGAACGAACGAAATGGTTAAAAGGCTGTGAAGCTGTTAAGCGGTTCTGTTGTACACATACCAGTGCAGTTCAATATCTGGAAATCGCTGTTTCTGTTTGTACGCACACTGCCATCGCAATTTACGTAGGCCAAATGCCCTTAAACTGCTTACACTCACTCAGCTGTGCATAAGGGTTTTTCAAGCACCGCACCCGTGGAGATTACTCCCTACTGCAGATTTACGATTGAGTACACGTATGTCATTCCCAGCTTTAAAGAGATAAAAAACGTGTCTGTTTTGCACGAAAGCGAAGTGTAAGAGTTAGCAATACACAATTGAGTGTCCAGAACCTACAGTGGCCCTGCGTGTCTTAATCTTTCCGTCTAAAAGTGTTGTGCCAAGAAGCAAACCGACGATTAGGAAATAGAGCCTTTGCTATTCAACTCCTGTAGCATAGCCTCAGTTTAATGACTTCCGTGTAAGTAAAGTGGGGTCGACAGGTACTGTGTGGTTATAACACTAGTTAACAAATTTAAAGATTTTTCTGCATCTGGTTTGTAAATGGATGGATTTACCTAATTTTGGGGTGCTAAATACTCTGATAAAATCACAGTTTTTCTCTATGACATCACATTTCCTAGATACACAGCAGAATAGACAATGGTAATGGCGAAAATTGAAACAATTAAGTCAAACGAAAATACACATTCAGAACGTTTAAATCAACACTATCTTGTATTTATATATGGGCATGATGCCAATAAAAGGTCCGAAATTGTTCAGAAGATATTTTCACGCTTAATCGTCTTTGGTTTTGGAAAAATACGACGACGGTGCTGTTCATTTGTTTGCCTAACAAGATCCCAGCAGTAGTCACCCAACATAGAAGGGCTCCAATGTCCTTGGTAACGGTGTTCCATAGTAAGAATGTCTTGGTGAAAGCGTTTACCATGCTCATCGCATACGGCTCCCAAATTTCCTGGGAAGAAACGAAGGTGAGAATGGAAAAAGTGAATTTTAAGTGACATTCTGCACCCAATGTTTAGTTGTCCAACAGATCATTCAAAATGATAACATAGTGTTTGCCCTTCACAATTCCTTTGAAAGAACACCAAGCAGCTAACTGGGTATCTGTGAGTTTGGTATGACAGGTTGGATCTTTCAGAAATTTTATTATTTGTGGTCCAACAAATATGCCCTCATTCAGCTTTGCCTCACTTAATTTGGGAAACTTTACTTTTACATGACTGAAGGCGCCACCTTCTTTATCAAGAACTTTTACAAAGTTCTTGATAAGGCTCAACTTGATATGAAGGGGAGGCAAAATGATTTTATCGGGCTCAATTAATGGGGCCTTGTTCACATTTACGTTGCCAGGAACATACGACTTTCTTATAGGCCATTCCTTGACTGCATAGTGGTTCTTGGTATTACGGCTGTACCAAAGGCACAAAAAGCAGCAGTATTTTGTGAATCGAGCCTGTAAACCTGTAAGGAGTGCAACAACTTTTAAATCACAGCAAAGCTGTCATTCATGGTCCTTACATTTCATTGCCTCTAGCAGTAAGGCCATGGTTTCATAAGTTTCTTCCATGTCTACTGCGTAAGCCACAGGTACCGATGGAAATGCATTACCATTATGCTACAGTACTGATTTCGAGCTGGTTTTACTGGAGTCAATAAATAGTCGCCACTCCTGTGCATCATGAGACCATTGACGTCTCTGCATACACGCATTGAATTCTACATATCGGAATATTGAGCGAAGGAGGCACCTCTTGATCTGAAACAGGAAATTTTTCTCCCTGGACCTAGAAGGTTCCTTATTGCAGCCTTGACCCCAAGAGTTCAGCTTGCTGTTCCGAAAGTTTGAGATCGCGAACCAAATCGTTCAATTCCTTTTGATTAAAGAGGTAGGGTGAAGTGTCATGATATCGAGGGTAGTACTCTTATGTATGTTCAATACATTCAGATTCACTCGACACGGCGTCTGGTTTCGTGGCTTTCAAGTTACAGACAGGAACAGGCAACCCCTCATCATGGGGCACAGGCAAATGCAATGGAGATATATTTGGATACTTTATTTTATGTCTAGTTTTTCTTGAATGTCTCGAAATAATTGTAAGAAGGAAGTAACAGTCTGAACAATGGTCTTAATGCTCACACCACACCATCGGAACAGCTAATGGCATGGCTCGGCGTTGTCCCTTCAACGACTCTGTTAAGGTTGTAAAGGCTATACACGCAATATGAGGTGCCAAATTTTTATCTTGATCACCAAGAGGACAATCAAAATATAATTTATATGCCTTCTTAAGCAAATCAGTGATGGGTTTTTCTTGGGCTTTTGGAGTGAACTTCCCACACACGTAACAAAAGTTGTCGGGGTGGTTTAGACAGCAACGAGGTTTACTAGCAGCCATTTTTATTAGTGTAAATTTTAAACACAAAAATTTGGCACTATCATTCACAGGGTCGGCCGTGGTGGCCGAGCGGTTGTAGGCGCTTCAGTCCGGAACCACGCGGCTGCTACGGTCGCAGGTTCGAATCCTGCCTTGGCCGTTGATGTGTGTGATGTCCTTAGGTTAGTTAGGTTTAAGTCGTTCTGAAGTTTAGGGGACTGATGACCTCAGCTGTTAAGTCCCATAGGGCTTAGAGTCATTTGAACCATTTGAACCATCTTTCACAGGGAACACTCACTGATGATCTCTTTCATACCACTGGATTACCACACCAACTAGTTACTGACGATTTGTAGATCTTCTAGCTCTCCTCTGCAAATCATAAACAAACACTTACACATCAAAACGGAAGAACAACAAAAAGCGAAACACTGAACACGAAAAGTAAAAATCCCTGAACAACTCAAAAATGGTACGTGCTAGAACATTTTGAAAGGTATATTTGGATTCTACTCACAAAAATACGTACTAGTTGATGTTTCAGATCCCAGATGCAAAATGGCTGATGACTAGTGGAATTAAAGGGTACCAACTCACTGAGGTCCAGTGTAGGATGTAGTTATCGTATGGTAGCGAAAATTGGTAGATATACTAATGCGTTAATGCGGAAACGACTTACGCTGGAAAAAATCTGTTCCAGCCTAAGTCACCAGTTGGAAGTAAGACGCCGTACAGGATCTCATCGACTTCTTTGGTGGTCATATTGAACCAATTCTGTAAGCGGCCATCAATAATAAAGTTAGCATGCCTTTATCACTTGTTTGATCTTTTCTCCCCACGTACCGATCCTAATCGATGACATACGGAAACACCTTTCTAGCAATCACAGTGCCAATTTGCACCTAGTGGCCCAAAATTGGAACTTAAGTTTTTTCAGTGTAAATCGATTCGGCATTAACGCTTGAGAATATCTACCAAGTTTCGCTGCCATACGACATTTACAACTCTCACCGGACCTCTGTGAGTAACTTCACGGAAGTTGTAAGCACCCAGTACTCTTAGCTTCCTATAATTAAATCTCCGCTTTTGTAACAGATGATTCAATGTTTCGTAGAATGGTGCGTCAAAAGACAACGTGCTAGCACAAACTCTCTTCAACTTGTACTCAAATGAACTATAATGTCCCCAAGACGCAGGATTTTTTTAAATGAAGGTGACCCTTCCTTCGCTGTGGCTGACCGAATCAGTGAACAGGCTGAATACAAACTTACAAAACCCATGGCAGCTATATTTACGTATAATAAGGATAGTAAACTGAAGGCATATCCTTCAAAGATTAAATTGTGTACCATCCAATTGGAACAGATGATTGTAAAACAGTGACACAGTGCGTGTTAGAAATCGCAGTTTGTATAGGAGCATGAAAACGTGGAAACAGCAGTAAATGACAAGCTGGAGCAAAATATCAGCAGGAGTGCAAATTGGAGATAGTCATACGAGCACCAGTATGTGATATTAAGAAAATAAAATGAACCTCTTCACGGGAACTTATCTTCATCGAAACATATACGGCTATTATAAAGAATTTTTGTAGGCTCAAGTCAGAAAAATGTATTCATAATTATGTATCCACTACCCGACTGCGCAACTTCAGGTTCACGCTCACACAACTTCAAGACTTATTCTTCCCATACAGTGTTCATTCACGTCATCATGCATTAAAATGGTATATAAATTGCATATTATTGACCAAAAATGAAAAACGAAAGTTCCGAAAACATTTGCTAGAGAATACCTTTTCCTTTTTTTTTAACTGAAGTCTGTGTCTTAATCATTTGCAGTAAGATTCCTACCTAGATTTCTTCTATGACATCTTCATCAACCGCTTGCAGCAGAAAGGCAAGCGGCCCATTTAGATGCCATAGAAAAAAAATGGCAAAAATCTTATTGTAAATGTATAAAACACAGACTTCAGTAATAAATGTAGAAGGAAACATGTTAACATTTCCTACATTTACAGTAGAGACAAAAAACTCAATAAGACCGGTTTAACGTAATATATCACCTGGCATGTATTTCTCGTTTCTCGATACAGGTAAACTTGCTTATTACATGCATTTAAAAACGAAGATGTCACGTAAGGGGAAATAGGGGGACGACTTAATTTGTGCTGGAGATCTTCTATTTCTGCAACACACTACATTAATTTTAGGGTTAAGTTACTTGTTTTAAAATGCAATTGTCCTTTTATCGTAACTAATACTAATTGTTACACGTTTTGAATAATATTTTACGTTTCACGTGCTTGCATTACACATATATCTCCATCTACATCACGACATGCCGTTTCGCCGGCTATGATGTGAATGAATTCCGAAATTGCGTCTTGTCTTGAGAGATATAGACCAAATGTTTTTAATGGAAAACTTGTTATCATTTCTTGAGGAATATTTCATGAGTTCAACAACGGAATCCACTGTTATTATGTCTCCTTCTTCTCCAATTCCTCCTAATTGTCCCAAAATTAACTGGCATGAAAGAGTGACCTCTTACGGGAATAACCACTTTAATTTCAAGGAATCTTCTCATGTCATCATTGCCATAATCATCCTAACCAGAGCACTCTTTTTGCTCTGGGTCACACAACTGACCTCAAACAAGTATACCATTTTTACCTCTTTGTCGATCTTATTTTCGATGCGCCAGTTCAACATCGTAAACACTTCATTTGAGCCCTCTCCTCGCCCGCCTTCATGTCATTTCCAGTGAAGCTATTTTATGCTCACCGAAAAAAATATATGGTAAGTTGCCTCAAGTATCAGGTATGTCGAACGGGAATTTGAGGTAGATCGATGTTGGCCATGAAATCAATACAGATTCCGACTCTTTGTTTAGGCTCCTTAACATATTTGGCTTCAAAATTTCCGGGACTATTTCCCTGTTTACAGCAAACGGAAAACTGACGGCGTTTCCAGATCCGTGTTATCGTGCAAATAGGTATCCTTTTTGCGGTGAACGATGAATTATACCAATGAAAACCATCGTCATAAAAAGACGGTAATTTATAAATTTCTAACTCACAGCCTATCTGCGGTAAGCGATTCATATAATGTGTATTAGGGAAATACTCTTGGTACAATATGTAAAATTTAGACTTTTGGATATATTCCTGTATATATATATCATCAGTTTCAACATAAACTGGCATGATGATTTACTATTCTTATTTGCAGCGATTCGCGATAAGCACACGCAGCTCACTGCATCTCACCACCTGACTCATACGCCGATTGGGAACATGTGTCTCGGGCACCTTTACATGTGGCATCTACTCAGCCAGTACTGAAGAGTGATTATATGTTGCTAATCCACAAACAGGTTGTTCTAAAAGGTTGGGCAATGTAGTGGAAGGAAATGCTCACCTACAAATGATCTAAAAGTCTCATAAAATGTTCTTTATTAGCAGCTAATTTTCTAATCGTTGCTGCTAAGCTGTTGAGAATATTTCTTTGTGAATAATGAGTGTATTTATGGACGAAAGTGAGCGACTAAGTCTTTGTAAAGATTTTTGTCATTCCTGACACTGATTTCGTCGAATGAGGTGTTGCTCTGAAAAAGAGGTGTGCTACGCATCACACATATAATTTAGAAATAGAAATACTGAGAAGCAGCAATTGTTACTTCAATTTCTTCAAACAGGTTCCCATAAGATGCTCTTGAGTTTAGTCCAAAGACAGTTCGTGTTACACAATTTGCACCCAGATAAATTTCTTCTTGGCTTTATGTGTTGTCCCAAAATATAATACCTTATGATCTTTTCGAATGAAAGTTGGCTAAATATTCCAATATCTTTATTTTTACACCTCCTGCGTCTGAAAACACATTGCAAACAAATAGCTTTTAGGCGTTAGGGCAGATTCTCTGCGTGCCCATTGCAGCTCGAATTTTTACCAGATGTTAAAATACGCGTAAGTAAGAAAAAATCGCTTTCAAGTTCTGAATATAAAAAAACAAGATATGTTAATGTTTAATGACTGAATAGGCTGAAGTGGCCGTGCGGTTAAAGGCTCTGCAGTCTGGAACCGCAAGACCGCTACGGTCGCAGGTTCGAATCCTGCCTCGGGCATGGATGTTTGTGATGCCCTTAGGTTAGTTCGGTTTAACTAGTTCTAATTTCTAGGGGACTAATGACCTCAGCAGTTGAGTCCCATAGTGCTCAGAGCCATTTGAACCATTTGAATAGGCTAGACGCCATTTATAGATGTCCCTGGATATTTTATTGAAGACATCCTTTCGCAATGTGTGTTTCATTTTAAAACAAAACTAATTTAATACAAGTTAATGTTAAGGACAAACGGTCATTAAAATACGCAGGTAAAGTAGCGACGCTAAGATGAAATCTTTTCGGACGCCTCATGTAATTACACTCATGCTCATAAATTAAAGAAAATGCTGATCCATGGTGAACCAACGCTCTGTTGGGTGGTTTGCAACTTTCAGTCACCTCGGGGTATGACCGTGCGAAGCATTTGACGTGCGGTCGTCGCACGGTGGCGCTGGCAGCAGTCCACGTAGGCATAGGTGTGTTGGTGCTTGTCAAAGTACGGTGCAGCGAGTAAGTGTGCAGACGTTTTCAGACGTGCTAATGGTGACTGTGGTTTGAAAATGGCTCAAATAACACATACTGATGTCGTTGTGAGGGGTAGAATACTAGAGCGACTGGAGGCTGGTCAAACACAGCAGGTCGTAGCACGGGCCCACCATGTACAACAAAGTGTGATCTCAAGACTATGACAACGATTCCAGCAGACAGGGAACGTGTCCAGGCGCTACAGTACGGGACGTCCTGAGTGTACAACACCACAAAAAGACCGATATCTCACCATCAGTGCCACAGACGGCCACGGAGTACTGCAGGTGGCCTTGCTCGGGTCCTTACCGCAGCCACTGGGACAGTTGTCCTCTAGGCACACAGTCTACAGACGACTGAACAGACTTGGTTTATTCGCCCGGAGACCTGCAAGGTGCATTCCATTGACCCCTGGTCTCAGCAGAGCCCATGAAGTCTCGTGCCAAGAACACAGCAGATGATGTTCATTGGAACAGTGGTCCCAGGTTATGTTCACGGACGAGTCCAGGTATAGTCTGAACAGTGATACTCACCGTGTTTTCATCTGGCGCGAACCAGGAACCAGATACCATTCCCTTAATGTCCTTGAAAGGAACTTTATGAAGGTCGTGGTTTTTTTCAAATGGTTCAAATGGCTCTGAGCACTATGGGACTTAACATCTATGGTCATCAGTCCCCTAGAACTTAGAACTACTTAAACCTAACTAACCTAAGGACAGCACACAACACCCAGCCATCACGAGGCAGAGAAAATCCCTGACCCCGCCGGGAATCGAACCCGGGAACCCGGGCGTGGGAAGCGAGAACGCTACCGCACGACCACGAGATGCGGGCAAGGTCGTGGTTTGATGGTGTGGAGTGGGATTATGATTGGTGCACGTACACCCCTGCATGATTTTCACAGAGGAACTGCAACAGGTCAGGCGTATCGGAAAGTCATTTTGCACCAGTATGTCCTTCTTTTCAGGGGTGCAGTGGTTCTCACCTTCCTCCTGATGGATGATACCGCACGGCCCCACCGAGCTGCCATCGTTGAGGAGTACTTTGAAACAGAAGATATCAGGCGAATGTAGAGGCCTGCCTCTTCTCCAGACATAAACCCCATCGAGCACGTCTGGAATGCTCTCGGTCGACATATCGCCGCTCGTCTTCAAACCCCTACGACACTTCAGGAGCTCCGACAGGCACTGGTGCAAGAATGGGAGGCTATACCCCGGCAGGTGCTCAACCACCTGATCCAGACTATGCCAACCCGTTGTGCGGGCTGTGTACGTGTGCATGGTGATCATATCCCATATTGATGTCGGGGTACATGCACAGGAAACAGTGGCGTTTTGAAGCACGTGTTTCGGGACGGTTTTCTCAAATTATCACCAATACCGTAGACTGACAGATCTGTGTCGTGTGTGTTCCCTATTGTCTTCTCCCCTCTCGAAACCTTCGTATTCGATTGACATGGATTGAATAAATTCGCATAACTTCCTGTGACACCATAACATTCCAGTTGATTTGATACGACGTGATTCACGTAGTTAAGTGCGTTTGAAAAATCACGGTCGCTATAAGCACCGTGCACTTTATGGTCGAATGAATTGAGCATATTATGGACGAAAGTGTAAATAGCCTTCTCAAGACGAGAACCCCTGCGTTCTTCAGTTGTAGTCAGGATTCTGTTGTATGACTGTCCTTTGACATATTACTATCAAATTTTTTTATACTGCAAAATTTCCTAGCTGATTTCCTCAGAATTTTATCAGTAATCTATGAGAGCGAGGTGCACCGATTTCATTAGATTCTGATTCTGACTAAGGTTTGACGCTCTTTGTTATATTATCTATTCTTATAAGATGAGATTTGTATAGCTGGGTGTCAAAGGTAGTACGTATTATCTGCTAAACAGCCTAATCTTGCTGCGATACTAACATTTACTATTAAGACCATTTGAATACAGATGTTTCAGTAATATAACGCGGATTTCCTTATCTATCTTCATCTAAACCTAAGTACCATAAATACGCTTATATCTATCATTATTTCACATAAGCATTTGCGTTACATATGATACCTGGCTACTTGTTTCAAACGATTGTTATCCCTGAGAGTGGTGAGTTTTGTCCATAAGTATTAAACAACGTGGAGTACTAAAGTTACTTCTGCTCACCGTATTTTTCTAGTGTCATATATATATATATATATATATATATATATATATATATATATATATATATATATTTCGATTATCTAAAAGAATCAAGTGCAATGCCCCTTGTATTACGAACTTGCTGCGGTATTGACGATTTTACCTACGTAACTAATACTGCTGATTTTTTTAAACTTAAATAAAACAGACAAGTGATTTATTGATGTAACTAGAATATTGTGACTGTGGATCAGTGAGCATCTTCGTCTTTCATTCTTTGTACGATCTGAAGTTACATTAAGTACTGCATGTGTAATTCTTGATTTCTGTGGCTTGTATGATAGCTTCATCCTATTCTGCCAGGATAAGGTTTTACTGTCCCTTAAATCCTCAAATTAGCCTCTTAACAAGTAAAAAATTTGGCAAGAAAGTATTAAACAAGTGCCCTGTATGTCCGTAACGATAAGCATGTGAACTAAAGTTTTTACATAGAAGCACTAATGTTTGCCACTTAACTCTAGCTTACATGTGGTTTTCTGCTATTTTAGGTAAGCCGTTATGGATCATCAACCTGTCGCCTTCTCATACCAACGTGCAGTACTCAAATCCAAGCCAAACCCAGGGACAGCAATACACAGAAAGCCGATGTGCAGGTTATGTGAATAACTTGTCGAGATGAAGTAAAGATCATTATATGTTGCCTGCTGCTCTAAAAGTAGATGTATTTGCATCAAGCATTGCAAGTACAACTTCTATTTTTGCTAAATAATAATTTTTGTTATGTTAGTTTCCTAATCATGTAACCAGCTATCTATTCAAGGGAAAAGGCCCTGAAAGCAAAAGTTGCCTACAATTGTTTTTTTTTAAATATTACTGGAATTTGTTTGAATTTTGTACCATAGTGAATTAAATGTAGTTAAACTTCTAACAGCACAAGAGATGCAGTCTAAAAGTTTGGATACACGCTAGAGTATATTCCATTCGAATTTGGAAGTGTATAAAGTAAGTACTTCAGTCGAAGAGAAGGTTCCTTAAAAATTTTTGAGAGAGCAAGTGCCATAAGATAATCTTTCGAGAGTCTTTCCGAAAATGATTAACGTATCGACAAAAACTGTTACACATCGGCAGATAATGAAACTGTTCTTGTATTAGCTGCCCGCCACTTGGGAAAGACTAGTATTTGATATTACGAAGGTCGTGATGCTGACGAGAGCTTGAAATCTGCATTTGTTTCCTTCAGAATGAGGCCATCTATGTTATTATGAGGCCGTATGCTGTTACCTTGTTTGCTGTAGAAAGATTTATTACTGCGCAACCAGAGATAATTAGTTTGCAAAGGAAAACATTTGTGCTTCCCTTCATAAATCTTAATAAACGTCGGCTGATAGACTGTTTGCACGTAAAATACGTTATTGCCCCACAGCTTCCATAATTTGATCCGGAAAGTATAGTCACTTCCAGCGCCGTTCATGAATTTCTTTCCGATACCGCTTTAATATTCTCAATTACACGCCATTGCCGACACCCTAACATGTTACTTATTGAAAACGCAGATCCAGCTGAAATAGTGATTTATCTGACATTACGTCGTTTGCAAAATGAACTACTGTTACCCCTGCAACTTCGTTTTTCCTTACTACCGATATATAGAAGTGAAAAATTGCTCTCGCACTGAACATCGAGAAAATGGTGCGAAACTAAAACGATCAGAAAGATGCTCGCTCACGTTAGCTTTATCTCATGTATTCTGCGGAGAATGGTCCATGTGATATGGAATAACGTCTAGGATGTACACTTTAATTATGTAGAATACAATGAAATGACATAACACTGCAAAACATTATACCGTGACAGTGCTAAACGTAGTCACAAGGACATCTAAAACATTAATTTCTGTGAAAATTAATCCAGGGTGTAGAAACAAATGCTCAATAGAAGTTTCTTTAATTCCTACTTAACATATCACCAATAGAAGTCTCTTTAATTCACTCGTAACATATCACCGAATTATCCTGACACATGTTATGTGCTCTGGCAGTTGGCTGAATACATTTGTACCAATATAGCCGATTACTTTCTATACTAAGTATGGCCACCTGAAGTCTTCAAGAGGTTGTTTTCGGTCCTAATATTATATTCATACCTATCTCCATTGTTTGAGGAAAGAGACACGCACTGCTAGCCGTTAAAACCGAAACAGCAAAAAGAGTAGCAAGTGACGAAATTTTCTGTTATTGTGCGCATATAGTAGAGAAAGACGGCTATAATTAAAGCTGGAGGTGGTTTAAGGGTATACAGTTACGAGACTCCTTACACCGAGCAGCAGCGACGGCTGAAATCCGACTAAGAACTGAGAGAAGTGGCTCAAATGGCTCTGACCGCTATGGGACTCAACATCTGAGGTCATCAGTCCCCTAGATCTTAGAACTACTTAAACCTAACTAACCTAAGGATAGCACACACATCCATGCCCGAAGCAGGATTCGAACCTGCGACCGTAGCGGTCGCGCGGTTCCACACCGAAGCGCCTAGAACCGCTCGGCCACACCGGCCAGTTGACTAATCACTGAGACGAACTGCAGTTGGATGGTATGTATGGGTGTCTCATTCTATGCCTATTCAGCTCAGTGCCAGAGTGCGTGAACTATAAGGAGTCGTGTGCGGTAGCTTTCCAATATCTCGGCCTCCTATGATCAGATGGTCTGAATGGGCTATGGACCTGGAGAACGTGTTGCCATGGGCAACGTGTAACAGGCATAGAACGATCTTCTAACACATAAAACTCGAATGCGATTCCTGAATCAGAAACGGGTGCATGATCTTTCTTTATACACAGAATCTACATTCTGTTAGTCTTAACAACGTCGTGTACCTGCGATGAATGCCAATCATTTTGATATCCAAGCAAGTAGTATACTTCACCTTATTACGACCTTTATTGCCTGTTGCCGTCATGGTGTAGCAATGTTAATGGGCAGTATACACTGAATAGGCGAAGAAACTGGTAAACCTGCGTAATATCGTGTAGGGCACCCGCGAGCACGCAGAAGTGCGGCAACACGACGTGGCATGCACTCGACTAATGTCTGAAGTAGTTCTGGAGGGATGTGACACTATGAATCCTGCAGGGCTGTCCATAAATCCGTAAGAGAACGAGGGGGGGGGGGGGGGAGAGAGATCTCTTTTGAATAGCGCGTTGCAAAGCATCCCAGGTATGCTCAATAATGTTCATGTCTGTGGACTCTTGTGGCCAGCGGAACTGCTTAAACTCAGGAGAGGGTTCCAGGAGCCACTCTTTATCACTTCCGGACGTGTGGGGTGTCACATTGTCATGCTAGAATAGCTAAGTTCGTCGGAATGCACTATGGACATGGATGGATGCAGGTGATCATGCAGGATGCTTACGTTCATGTCACCTGTCAGAGTCGTATCTAGACGTATCAGGAGTCCCATATCACTCCAACTGTACACGCCCCACACCTTACAGGTGCTCCACCAGCTTGAACAGTCCATTCCTGACATGCTGGGTCTATGAAACCATGAGGTTGTCTCCAGACCCGTAAGCGTAGATACAATTTGAAACGAAATTCGTCCGACCAGGCAGCTTATCCCCAGTCATCAACAGTCCAATGTCGGTGTTGACGGGGCCATGCGAGGCGTAAAGCTTTGTGTCGTGCAGTTATCAAGGGTACACGATTGTGCCTCCGGCTACGAAAGCCCAATTCGATGAGTTTTCGTTAAACGGTTCGCACATTGACACTTGCTGATGGCCTAGCATTGAAATCTGCAGCAATTTGCGAAAGGGTTGCACTTCCGTCACGTTGAATGACTCTCTTCAGTCGTCGTTGATACCGCTCTTGCAGGATCTTTTTCCGGCCACAGCGATGTCAGAAATTTGATGTTTTACCGAATTAATGATATTCACGGTACACTCGTGATATGGTAGTATGGTAAAATCCGCACTACACTTACCTCGGAGATGCTTTGTCCCATCGCTCGCGCGCCGAATATAACATCACGTTCAAAATCACTTAAATCGTGCCATTGTAGCAGCAATAATTGATCTAACGGCGTCCGAAATTTGCTGTCTAATATAGGCTCTGCTGATCGCAGCGCCGTGTTCTGCCTGCTTACATATCTCTTTATTTGAATACGCACGGGTATACAACTTATTGGTGCTTCATTGTATTATTGGTTGTATTGTCTTTTCACCCTGTTAAAATGTTTCTTTCAGTGCCCAGTCGTTATAGACAGCTACACGTGCCACTACATGAATGCTGTTAAAACAGACGGAAGTCCGGTAACAGTATAGAGGCCATACTAAGACGCACACAACCCAGCATTTTAGAAGAAACCAATCAGGGGGCTTAGGGGTGGTTCGGTGTGACTGCCTGCCTGCAGAGTGAGACATTTCTTAATTACGTTGTATTCTATCAAGAACGTCAATCTTCTATTTCTCCTTCTACATCCGTACTTCTCAAGATACCTTACACCATGTGGAGGAGGGTGCTTTGTGTGTCGTGTCAGTTCCCACTTTTCCTGATCCAGTCGCGAACGTACGCTATCGAAACTTTCATTATGAATCACACTGTGACGTAGAGCGCGTCTCTTGCAGCGTATGCCAGTATCGTCGGTTGATCATCTCCTTGACGCTTTCGTGCTTATTAATGAAACTGTAGCGAAATTGGCTGCTCCTCTTTGAATGTTTTCGTTTTCCTCTATCAATCCTATCTGGTAACGATCCCACACTGCCGATCGATACTCAGGTAATAGCAGATATCCTGAGGCATCATTCCCCCAACCCCCATTCCCACAGTCACTTTTGTAATTGAACTTATCGTCTACTACTCTCTCTCTTTTGCTCGTAACTTCGGTCTAACCCTCTATTACCGTTCCTCCTTTAAATTCTGTTCACTCACTCCTGTCACCCACGTGACTGGCACAAGGTATAACCACATTCTTTTTTTAGAGACCAATTTTTCTCCCGAATGTACAGCAAACGAAGATGTTTCCAAAGTATTTATGACCATTAACTACATCTTCCCTTTCCATCACGTCTCACTCACAGTTATGCATACCATTTAGTTCTGCCAGTCTGTATAACTTAGTAGTCCTCCAACAATTTAAATTTCTGATTTGGCGAAACGTCAAACTATCATACCTTAGTCTGCACTTCAGTTATCATCAGTCGGAAAGGAACACGATGTATTTTTGACGGCTCAGACTGTTGTTGACGGTTGTGTCAGTAATGTCTCTCCACTTATTAATAAAATGTTGTTTGTCATGCATCATTCGCATAAGTTCTTGAAGACCTTTGCAGTTTTTCTCAGTGATCGAGGATAGTGAAATCGCTTTGGGCTTTCATTGATATAGCTATCCGTCTTCCTCTAACCGAGGTCGCTAATGCATGCCTGTTTGGAAACATTCTACACATTCATAAACGGATTCAAGTCTTCTTCCTGGGAGAAATTTGCACCAACGTTAGTCAGCATCAGACTTTCAGTCAGCGTCCTGGATTAAATTCCAAACCTTTCCACAGTATCTCATGGAGAGAGGTGATGGTGATCTGTTCATCGGATGGGCACGATAAGCTAGGCGGCCCCCTTGGTGCCATTCGTCAGGATTACTTGTCGTTTCGACGTTTTACCCTCTCCCTTCTCTCGACGTCATACAGCATATACTTGACACCACGTTATGAGCTCGCCCCTCACAGTGATCTGCACTCAGTGTATACACATAAGACTTAACATACAATGTGAAAAAACGGGCCGATATGGGCGGAGAAGGGAAACTCTTCCCGATTAGGCGACTGCTCCTACTCATCAGTGTGCCCTAGTCAACAACCCCACACGTCTGTCCTCTCTCTTTAGCGACATCAGTGCTGCTAGGATATGAAGTATAATCTAATTATAATTTCTTCTGATATCCTTATGTTTTTACTGGGCAACACCTGCCTTTGCACAACGTCCACCTAAGCATTCATAAGGCGTTATTGCTGGAACACCGTAACCGATGTACCCTGTAGGGCTTCCTCCTACAATCCGGAAATTTGACGAATAGAGCTGTGACCAATTACTAAGAGTGAAACTATTCCATTTGTAAGCTAGGAAAAATTGGCATCTTCATTCCTCTCTTACAACAGGAAGATATTTAAAAGCTCTACGAACTCTATGACAGGTTCCTCAGCGAAAGTTACCTAATCTTTTCTGTATATCACGAAGCTCCTTGAGTCTGCTAATCTGTCTGCCAGTTGGGTAACGATGTACCTAATTTTATCGAATTTCACTTTTTCAACAAGTATCACGCAGCCTACTGTTAAATTACCAGGTCCACTGCACTCCACCCCTGTGTAATAGATCAGCTCAAGCCGTGGAAGATCCCGGACTTCGGAGACTAGTTACTTTCTCACTCGTGTAATTGTAATGTTTCCTGTGTAGTATCATTTGCAATTAGTACTTCGAGAATATGATTGAGCAACTTCCTCTAGATGATTAAGTAGTAAAAGCTGGAATACAGTGTCCGAGGTTTGCGAACGACACGGCCTTTTAGCGAAATACAAAAGAGTGTTTCAGGAAAGAGTGGAGGTCATTGAAGCTAAAGGAAGGAACGATGGAATGAAAATCAATGCAAAGACAACTAAGATAATGGCTCTAGAAGGAAATAAAATGGTAAATATAATGCAGAATGGTGAAATACTCGAAGATGCGGAAAGCTTTCAGAAGGGGTACAAAGCAGAGTAAAAAGCACCTGAAAGAGCAGCACAGAAATTAAAACCAGGATATCGTGAAGGAGACATTTGTAAGAGAAGCAGGGTGGAAATAGAGGCAAAGGTGGGAGGAAACGTCTAACAACGTGTTTTGTATCGAGTGTCCTCTTGTATGTGTTGAAACGAGGATAATGAGGAAGAAAGACAGATGAAGTCTTCTAAAATATGGACGTGCCAAGGCATGGAAAAAATGATGGCGATTGATGTAGAGAGAGTTACTGAAACAATAAAAATAAGGAAACGGAACTTGACAGAACATATGTTAAGAAAGAATCACGGCTTTCTGGGAGGGAAGTCAAAGAGAGGGAGGAATATAATTGAGATCATGGGCAGCTAATAGAAGATTATTCAGAAAGTAGTGATGGACCGCCAGAAACGGAGACGCGGAAGACCCGCTGACATAGTAGAAAACTGTAGGTGATGATGAGGTTTCATGGGGTTGGCTGTGGTCCCACACAGGTGGCACATAATCTGTTTTCAAGTTTTGTAGCTGTAGGTGGAAGATGAAGATGATCGTGCCCTATTAATGAATTCCACCGTGGTTTGACGTTCACATTCAGCTGCAGCCCTCCAGTAACTGACTGTCTAAATCTGTCCAAAGGTCGGAGGATAGCAATAATCGAGTTGAAAATACTTTGGTGACCTCCTTTACACCGCAAAATAATTATTTCCGTAACGAAACATCGTTTGACAGTGAACATAAGCGCTTAATGACAATATTACCTACTAAGTTGCAAAACACGCTGTCGACTTATTTACGTTGCTGTGCAGTTTCGTAGACACTTTAACAAAATAAACAATTTACTGACGATGGATCCGAAATCATAAATTTTGTATTCGAAAAAGAATAACTTTATCCTTTATTTAAACATATGTTCAAATTGTTGACCATGGACTGAGAGGCAAATTTGCAATCGCTATTCAAAAGAACTATGAACGGATGCAATTATAGTTGATAATATGGTAGAGCATGCACTGGCGATTCGACGACATATGAAGGGCTTATTTCAATAGTGGTACAAGTCCACTTTCTGAGATACAGAGTCCTAAAGTTAAATGAGCGCTGAAAAATCTGAGGGATGAACCTTTCTTTCTGTCTGTTTGGACCATTAATGTCAGAAGCATTATGGACAGAAAAGTGGAGGTAATGGACATGCACCAGTATTGAAGTAAGCCCTTCATATATCTTCTGGCGTAGTTGTGGCTTCGTAATGGACTACATCTTTGAGTTCTCCCAAACTAAAGAAATCAAGAGGAATCAAATCGAGGGGGACCTCACGAGCCATTTGGCAACAGAATTTGATCCTACCCAACGCCCAGGGAAGTTTTTTACATTCGTCATATAACAGTAGTGTATCCAACTTCTCCTCAATAGTGTGCATGTAAGCACACAACGAATGTTGAAGCAGAAATGGGCGGCCTTCAGTACAGACAACTCATTAGGTAAATGTGTTGTCATTCTGACACAGGGTAGCACGAGAGAACTGCTTGGTGGTGCTTTCGCCTCCGGTCACCATTCTCTCTAATTCTACGGCATTATTCGAATTTTTTACTACAGGTTTCAACGTCAACATTAACAAACTCTGTCACAGCAATTGTCTTCTCAAGAGCTATCTAAATTGTAAAATGTGTACGATTTCACTTTCTAAAAAAGGTACTTGATTCAATATCTCCGTTGATACCAGCACCAAAAACATTAATCCAGCAAAAGAAGACGTCTCCCTCGACGCTCTAACATTTGCCGGAATCTGCGTTTCGATATGTGTAACCGTTCACGAATTACAAGGGATGTTACGTCTTATGTGACTCACCCTACCATATGGCGCTCCGTAAGTATACAAAACTAAACTCTAATTCGATTGCAACCTTGTGTCAAAATTTCAAAAGAATCGGTGAAGAACATTCGGAGTTTTCAGATTTTGAACAAACGACAAGAAATTTTTACTAACAACGTATCATCTTTTTATATTATATGCGTATTTATGTACTATACGGAGCTCCAGTAGGTACATAGAAACCCACACGTATTCGAATGCAACGTTGTGTCAAAATGTCAAGGCACTCGGTTAAGAACTTTTCGAGATTTTGAACAAACGAAATTTACATCTACATGAGTAAATGCGTAGATTTTCTGTTACCGAAATTTCTTAATCAATTGCTTCCAAATTTAGACGCAATATCGGATTCGAAAACATGCGTATATATACCCATATATTGGAATCACCAACCCCCCCCCCCCCCCCACACACACACACACACAAACACACACATACACACACACATAGGTGAAGATGAAATGGGAGATATGATAATGCGTGAAGAATTTGACAGAGCACTGAAACACGTAAGTCGAAACAAGGCCCTGGGAGTAGACAACATTCCATAAGAACTACTGATAGCCTTGGGAGAGCCAGCCATGACAAAACTCTACCATCTGGTGAGCAAAATGTATGAGACAGGCTAAATACCCTCAGAATGCAATCGCAAAGAAAGCAAGTATTGCCACGTGTGAAAATTACCGAACTATCAGTTTAATAAGTCAAGGCTGCAAAATACTGACACGAATTCTTTACAGACGAATGGAAAAAACTGGTAGAAGACGACCTTGGGGAAGATCAGTTTGGATTCAGTAGAAATGTTGGAACACATGAGGCAATACCGACCCTACGACTTATCTTAGAAGATAGATTAAAGTAAGGCAATCCTACGTTTGGAGTACTTGTAGACTTAGAGGAAGCTTTTGACAATGTTGACTCGAACACACTCTTTCAAATTCTGAAGGTCGCAGGGCGTAATGTACAGGGAGCGAAAGGCTATTTACAAATTGTACAGAAACATTGGTAGTTATAAGAGTCGAGGGGCATGAAATGGATTCATTGGTTTGGAATGGAGTGAGACAGGGTTGTAGCCTATCCCCGATGTTATTCAATGTATATATTGAGCAAGCAGTAAAGGAAACAAAAGAAAATTTAGGAGTAGCAATTAAAATCCATGGAGAAGACATAAAAGCTTTGAGGTTTGCTGATGACACTGTAATTCTGTCAGAGACAGCAAAGGACCTGGAAGAACAGTTGAACGGAATGGGCAGTGACTTCAAAGGGTAATATAAGATGAACATCAACAAAAGCAAAACGAGGATAACGGAATGTAGACTAATTAAATCAGGTGATGCTGAGGGAATTAGATTAGGAAACGTTACACTTAAAGTAGTAGATGAGTTTTGCTATTTAGGGAGCAAAGTAACTAATGATGGTCGAAGTAGAGAGGACATAAAATGTAGACTGGCAATGGCAAGAAAAGGGTTCTGAAGAAGAGAAAATTGTTAAGATCGAACTCATATTTAAGTGTCAGGAAGTCATTTCTGAAAATATTTGTATGAAGTGTAGCCATGCATGGAAGTGAAACATAGACAACAAATAGTTTAGACAAGAAGAGAATAGATGCTTTCGAAATGTGGTGCCACAGAAGAATGCTGAAGATCAGATGGGTAGATCACGTAACTAGATGGGAGGTACTGAATAGAATTGGGGAGAAGAGAAATTTGTGGCGTAACCTGACTAGAAGAAGGGATCGATTTTTAGGACACGTTCTGAGGCATCAAAGAATCACCAAGTTATTACTGGAGGGCAGCGTGGAGGGTAAAAACCATAGAGGGAGTCCAAGAGATGAATACAATAAGCTGATTCAGAAGGACGTAGGGTGCAGTAGTTACTTGGAGATGAAGAAGCTTGCACACTATAGAGCAGCATGGAGAACTGCTTCAAACCAGTCACTGGACTGAAGACCACAACAAATTGTGTCTTACCAGCATATGATTAGGATACTTCTACTGAATTTGTATTGCCAATAACAATAAACAAGCGTCGAGCTCAGGGAGAGGGGGGGGGGGGGCGGGATGAGGAAATAAATGTAGGGGGATGGGGTGGACGATAGGGGAACAGAAGCAGAGAGGAGGGCTGGCAGGAGAGGGGGCAGGAGGATATGAAGAAAGGGGAGGTGAAGATGGTGGCAGAATGGAGGGAGGGTGATAATGAATAAAGAGAGGGGCGATAGAGGGAGCAGGAGGAGTTGGAGAGAGGATGGAGGAGAACATGGACAGAGAGAGAGGGGAGGTGATGGAGAGAGAGGAAAAGAGGTGGACCTGGAAAACAGAGGAGGACATGGACAGAGACCGGGGGAGTAGGGATTACGACGTACATGCAGTTCCTACACGTGTTACAAGCCTGTGGTTTCTCTTTTCTTCCTTTTCCATTTATACAGACTGTGTCACAGCAACGCGTAGACAGTACTAGCTAGTATTTGTATGTAAGAAAGTACAGCAGCTATTCGTGATATTCTCTTGTCGAGATACAGGTGAACGTTACAATTACTACCCATGATTACAGTCTCTTCTTTATAATTTGGTTGTTTGCGTATGTACCTTGTGTGTATAACCCAATTCCAATGACCATCACATCAGTTCAGGTAGACTTATCTGGAAACGGTTTTACTGGACCCGATGATTCTTGCATAGTCGTTCTGCCATTATACTGTCTGAAGGATTGCCTCTGTTTTTTTTATATCTTTCACCTGCTTGCAGAGTGTTTCTGCTAATATGGATTTGAATTCTAGAAGCCTAAATGATTCTGCTAATTATGGGGAATTTCTGAACTGTAACAGTCCCTCTCTGTAGACGATACATGAGGTTTGAAGTATCTATTTGCATCTCGAGGTGCATGAAATCTCGGTGACACATAAATAAAAACTTCAGAATTATAGTAGTTTATTATAATTTTACCACATCGCTATAAAAGTGAAATGTAACTGGTCCAAACAATGTTGCAGTCGGATGTTCAAATGAATTAATGGAAACTTTTAATAAATTAAAGTGTATAAACGCTGATAATGCACACAGTTGGTTGAAGTATTCTGTTGGTACAAATCAATGGAAATGTTTGCTTTCATTTATTTGATTACATGCACCTACAAAACCACAACATTATTTTCGAAATTCACTCGCAAGTGCAAAATGGCTCAAATGGCTCTGAGCACTATGGGACTTAACTTCTGAGGTCATCAGTCCCCTAGAACTTAGAACTACTTAAACCTAACTAACCTAAGGACATCACACACATCCATGCCCAGGGCAAGATTCGAACCTGCGACCGTAACGGTCGCTCGGTTCCAGACTGTAGCGCCTAGAACCGCTCGGCCACCCCGGTTCAAAAATGGTTCAAATGGCTCTGAGCACTATGGGACTCAACTGCTGAGGTCATTAGTCCCCTAGAACTTAGAACTAGTTAAACCTAACTAACCTAAGGACATCACAAACATCCATGCCCGAGGCAGGATTCGAACCTGCGACCGTAGCGGTCTGGCGGTTCCAGACTGTAGCGCCTAGAACCGCTCGGCCACCCCGGCCGGCTTGCAAGTGCAACTAGGTTATTACACCTAAATATGATTTACCTCACATCACAGATATAAGAGAATAAATAAACTACTTTCAGAACAGAACTTTCCTCTGTATCTAGCCGCAACTCTCCAAACAATGAGATCTTGAGCGTGGGTCGTGAACAAAGCGGCGAAGAGCAAGTTGCTGTAGAGCACTCGAAACACTCTGAAAATGGCAATAAGTGTCACAGGCGTTGTAAGCTCCGTGTGTGATCTGCACCTCCCTTCACTGGCGTTCTGAAACAATTAAGCTTCCATTTATTAGCGTCGCTTTGTATGCTGCGAATTCGCGACGCACGGCTTTGTGGGGTTAACACTAGAGCGGTCCGCGTCGTGCAACGCTTCTCTTGTAGCGGCTGCAGCTGTGCAGGTTGTTTAAGAAAATTATCCAATTACACAAAATTGTACCTATTATATGAATTGGAATGGAAACTCTGGCTAAAGTTTAACTTACCAGTAGCATTACAAAATTTATATTCTCAAAAGAAAGAAACATATCACTTTACAAAGGCACAGGGTGCAAATATTGAACTAGATGAAATGAAATCGTCATAACGGTTTGCTTTAGGACGTTCAAACTGTATGGCTGGACGCGTAGCATGACGGGAATTAGTATGCGCATACATCGTTTGGTTTAGCGACGAAGCCCATTTTCATTTATGGGTTCGTCAATAAGCAAAATTGGTGCATTTGAGGGACTGAGAATCCACATTCCGCGAGCGAGAAATCTCTTCACCCTCAACGGGTGACTGTGTAGTGTGCAATGTCCAGTCACGCTATAATCGATAGGATATTCCTCGGTGGCACGGTGACCACCGAACGGTACGTGAAGGTTTTGGAATATAATTTCGTCCCCATTATCCGAAGTGACCCTGCTTTTGGCAAGATGTGGTTCATGCAAGATGGAGCTCGACGCCATCGAATCAGGAGACTGTTTGATATCCTGTAGGGGCACTTTGGGGACCGTATTCTGTCTCTGGGGTACCCACAGGCTGCTGAGATGGGCCTCGATCGGCCACCGTTTTCTCCGGATCGGAACGGACGTGACTCATTTTTGTGGGGCTGTATTAAAGACGAGGTATACAGCAATAACCCCAAAACCACTGCCGAGTCGAAAACATCCATTCAGGGAGTCATCTACAGCATCGATGTTCCGTCACTTCAGTGGGTCATGCAGAATTTCGGTATGAATGATAGTAGGCATATCGAACTTGTCATAACCCAAATCCGAATACTTGTCGTGAAGTTTACATGTTGAATAAAGCATGTGCGTCCCGCAGTTTGTAACTAATTAACGTTTTTTTTTCATACAGTTCAATAACTGTCACCCTGTATATCTTTTAGATGCATGCATTCATCACTCACAGATGCATTTTACAATTACATTCAGGTTGAATAGTTCCATTTATCTTTCAAAAACTTTCAATATGCCACCCACACGGCTGACGATAACTATGCAGACGACAGTTAATCTCGGACCTCACTTATGGGAGGGTATCCGGAATTGTGCCTAAGCTGAAGCTGCTCCTGCTATGCGGTGTCACTGAACACCCAAAGATTTTGACAGGCATCTACCCACAGTAATAAAATTCTAATAATTTTTTCATTATGTGGGGCCAGTACCGCCATTCGACTGATTTTTATTTGGAGTGTTACATTTACACAATCATGATTTCGGCTTTAAATTTCCATTATCATGTGTTTTAATGTTATACAGTGCCTAAGATGACATACTGTCCGATTTAAAATACACTGTCTAATGGTGCATTTTAAATTTAAAGCAGAAATCACGATCGTGTAAATGTAACACTGCAAATGAAGAACAGTTTAATGGTGGTGCTGACTTTAAAGTATTGAAATTCTCATACCGTCGGACGAGGCGACCTTGGACGCTAAGGATGCAATGCGGCATTCGTACAGCGCTTACGACCAGTCCAACTAGAGTCAGTTCACCATTCAGAAATGCTCTTACTGCAGGCTTCATTGCGTTTGTGATACGTCCTGTTGAAAATTGACGACTTCGGTAAGTTCTCGCGATCGTCTCATGAAGAGAGAGCGAAGTAACGGGATAATTTTAGCTGGGTGACTCCATACTGCAATTGTAAAAATTGGCAACTTACAACTGATGCCAACGTAAATTTTTAGTTTCGATGCATAAGTTAAGACATCGTCCAAGTTTCTGGGTTCATCAATACACTGTTGAGCCACATTAATGTGACCACGTGCGAAAAGCCTGAATAACCACATTTTGCAGACCGGATGGCTTCGAGAACTGCTAGAATAGAGTCAATGAGGTTCTGAAACATACCGACAGGTGCGCGTGGACCCAAGCCGACTCCAGGGCCGTGGACAGCTGTGCTAGGTGTTTTCGGTGGAGGATCGGTGGCTTGAACAGCCCGATCGAGGTGTTCCCACAGATTCTTGACTGGATTTATTCGCCGAGTTTGAAGGCCACGGGAGTACGGGAAACTCATCCTGGTCCTCTTTGAACCACACACGTAGACTGCAAGATGTGTGACACGCTGCCGTGCCCTGCGTGAGTTGGCTTCCACCTCTGCCCACTAAATATGTGCCGAAGCTGCACAACGTAGTTGTACTAGACTAGTGTTGGAAGCAGTATAACTAATGACGTAGACTGATGGAATTTCGAAATGTGGATTGCATATTACAATCCGGTATACGCTCCAAGCTGTGCTTTATTTAAAATTCTCGAACTCTCGGCGAACGACTGCAGCTTCAGTTGACACAAAAAGCGAAAAAGAGATATTGGGAATTTGTAACAAGGTGACACCATTGGCGGAACGGTGTCAAGCTGAAATGCTACGTCTCTCAAACAAAAGAATGAAAAATGAAACTGTAAATACATTTGTAGTTTGCATAAATATGTTAACTAGTATGGCAAGAAAGTATTCAAACACTTTTTTTTTTGAGAAGTCACTTACTATATTATAATTTATATGGAGCTACAGAGCGCGATACTTAAATGATGAGACCAGGATAGCAAAAGACAAAAGCGAACAGCCAGGCATCTTCTGGCTGCCCTCGAAAAACCTGTAGGTTGCACCTTGGTTTTTTGGACACTAAAAAGAGACGCCCTGCTAAACCCGCAGGACAGGAAAGGTAGTTTAAAATGTGGAAAGGGGCCAAAATAAGCGGCTGTCAGTTACACTCGAACATACAACTTTATTTATTTGACCAAATATTACAAGAGCCAAGAAAACTTAAAAACAAAACACACAGCATTTATTTTTGGTACTTAATTACCGGCTGAATGCGCCATACAATCTCATGCCTTAAGGGCAAAACCACTTTAATTTAAAATCGGCTGAAAGCTGAAACTTAAGACTCAAACCCAAAATCAGAAATTTAAAAGGCAGAATGCCTTACCTTAAATCAGTTCTATCAGTTAGACTGAAGACCCAAACCATCTCACACCTTAAGAGAAAAACAACTTTAATTTAAAAATCGGCTGAAGGCCAATCACTTAAGACTCAAACCGAAATAAATTTTTAGAAGGCCAAAGGCCTTACCTTAAAATAGTTCTTCAAATGAGGCTGAAGGCCCAAACAATCTTATGCCTTAAGGGCAATACAACCTTAATTTAAAAATCGGCTGGAAGCCATACAAATACAAACAACAAGAACAAATACGAAAAGGCAGTACACCCAACGGCGCTCAGAAGTTTCCGATGGTCGGCCTTGAATTCAAACACTAACGCTCGCTTAGGTGAGGCAGGCAATAGGCCTAATCACCCTCGATCCGATAACAACCCAACCGACCCACCAACAAGATAACATCCGCTCCGCCCGACCAGCACACAACAGGGAGTTCAATAGAACAATGCAGAAGGTATTGGCGCCCTCAACCAATTATACATTGAGCTGTCAAACTACACACCGTGATGGACAGCGACAACACGATGAGGAAAACACACTGCCTGAATTTACGTCAACGCTCGGGGCAGGTAACCGGAACGTTAACGGCCACAAGGCAGAAGATTCCGCAGGTACACTTCAATTCAAAGTAACCAAGCAGAGTTAAACTCCACCGGACGGTAGCTAAAATTTGCCAACGAAAACACACGTTGTTGCTCGCGGGGATGTTCCAACAGGCGACAACGAAATCCAAACGACGCAATGTAAACAGTCGTGACTTGCTGGAGGATTAAGTCAAAAATCAACTTTCGTATCCAGGATCGGTGATCCACGGACCTCGTAGCAATGGGAACAGCACCACACACCCCGACCGCGCATGGACGCTGCCAGCGGTCTCGGCCAAACTACGCGCCGCGATTTCCTCGCTGCTCCACGCCAACCAACTAACTGCCCAGGCCCGGAAACTGTGAAAGGACCTAATATCGTTGGCCGATGAGACGAGCAACCGAATGACGGACCAACGGTCATCCCGCTTCAGTCTCCCTCCGCCGGAAAGTTCATGTGTATCGCCAGCGGTCGGCGAGCACTGCCTTCCCGCCTCAGCGGCGCTCCGTCCCCGACTTCACTTCTGGTCCGCCTCCAACCGACTGGGAGACACACGACGACCCGGAAACACTATCGTTCTCTCCAAAGATGGTACGACAGTTGCACTTATCGATATGCACTACTGCTGCCGCTCACGGGCAAGTAAGGGAGGAATTTAGTGACGCCAGAAAATGGAATAAGAAAACGAGGCGGCAGTACCATAACAGAAGATAAAAAACAATAAATGACATTAACATAATCCGTGCTCGTCTCAACTTTGGTGTGCTAACATCACAGAAAATTTTTGAAAATAAATTAATTTTCTACAAAGTGGTATGACAGATGCCCCATCAGCAGTGGAGGGTATATAAAGCGTGTCGGGAGGACGTGGATAACACTGCAGTCGTTGTCATAGTTGGGAAGTGGAGCGATTTGTTTGACGACCAACAGGGCATGATCATTGGCTTTTGGCCAAAGAGCGGAAACATTTCCAAAACGGTTAAGTTCGTAAATAGTTTCTGTGCAGCCGTCGTTAAAGTATACCGATTGTCTGTAAGGGTGAATGTGGATAAATGCGTATATGCGTTTCGCACTGTGCCTTCCTGATTGACGAAATCACCCAGGGAATGTCACGAAAACGTTCTCCAGACCGTAACGCTTCCTCCTCCGGCCTAGACGCCACCGACGATTTGGCAGGGTCTTCACTTTCAGACATTTTACATCCGATAGAACTTAAAACTCGGTTCATCTGAAAAAGCCAACTGCCGCCACTCAGTGGGAGTCTAGCTGGGGTATTGGCGTGCAAATTCCAGCCTTCGTTGCCGATGAACAGCAGTCAGCGTGGGTGCATGAACCAGAAGAGTGTTAAGGAGGCCCATACGCATAAATGTTAGTTGAACTAGAGGCACACTGTTGGTAGCTTCTTGGTTTATCTGGGCGGTCAGCTACTCAACAGTCGCACTTCTGTTCGCCCGTATACATCTCCGCAGACCGTCGTTCACCACTTTTTCATCTATATCCCGCTGTGCACCACATTTGCCTCGGCGCCAGTTTTGAATAACACCATTTTGCCATGCACGGTATACTTTAACGACGGCTGCACAGTAACTATTTACGAACTTAACCGTTTTGGAAATGTTTCCGCTCTTTGACCGAAAGCCAATGATCATGCCTTGTTGGACGTCAAACAAATCGCTCCACTTCCCAACTACGACAACGTCCTCCCGACACGCTTTATATACCCTCCACTGCTAATGGTGTCACCTGCCGTCTGTGAGTGGTTATTGCAGGTTGACGTCGAATACAGGCGATGGTCACATTATGATTGATCCGTTTATGAGGGGCACTCAAATGAAAGCAGACAGATGGACAAAAGTAAATAAGTTGTTCATTATTGAAAAATTTATCGCCACAGTCTTACCAAAGTAATTTTGAATAGGCTGTAGACGTTTTTCTAGGAAGCCCTATGCAATTTTTATATTTTTGGAGACCTGAAGGAAGACATTCATGGTCGTATAATCGTTTCGGACGAAGAGGTGCACGTCTGTGTGCAGTCATGCATTTAGATGTTTCACTGATTACCGAAACAGGACTGCCAGAGTCAAGTACTGCAGTAAATTTTATGTCATTTGTTGTGATGTGAAGTACAGGGTTGGGTTGCGTTGTTTGGAGGTCTCATCGGGTTAGGGAAGGACGGGGAAGGAAGTCGGCCGTGCCCTTTCAAAGGATTTGGGGAAATCACGGAAAACCTAAATCAGAAGGGCCGGACAGTCCTGTTTCCATAGGCAACGGTAAGGACGTTTTTCCGTGAAGGCACAGACCGTTTCGTCTTACAGTGGAATAATTGTAATAATAGTTGTGGCGATTAATTTTGAAATAATGAACAGTTTACGTAGTTTGTTTTGTCACCGATCTAATTGTCATTTGACTGCCCATTACAGAATATAAAGTCTAATGAAATCCGGTGAATCTGTTTTAGAACATCTTCTAGTTTGATCAGACCTCAGTATCGCTCCCGCGGTTACAGAACTAAATGTAAATCGCTAGAAAACAATCAACAGTATAAAAAAACTTGTGAAAGCTTCCACAGAAAATACAGTGTACGGCCTACATAGAGTTGTAGGAAGCACGAATATCGAAAATTCACAGAGACCAACAAAAGTGTTCGTATACACTATTTGTCAGTATCGGATCCTTATTAGGTTATAAAGGAGATAAAGGACATCCAAAATAGAAAGCATAGTATCGTTAAGCAGATGCTCATCAAACATCGGTGGGAGATGCCACAAGAGAGACGCTGTGAATCACAGAGTGGCAGGGGGGAGGGGGGGGGGTAGGCGTTAATATTCCGAGAGGATGAGTACCAAGAGTGGCCGGCAGTACCAATACTTCATCCGGAATACGTCTTGTTGAATGATCACGACAAGAGTGTAACTGAAATTATAGCGTACTGAGTGTGGATCGTGTCACGAACCATTCGCTAACATGACAAGAAAGGGGCGAAATGTTAGTTGTACCTGAAGTAACGTCATGTATCGGAATTCGGCCAGTTTCTGTTAAAATAATGCGGGGTTTGTCATGGGAGATCGTGGAATAATCCCGCTTCAGCCTTTATTGTTTCATGAAGTTCCGATAGATGAAGACGCTGTACGTAGCTCGCACAGTGGCGTCTGTAACGGAAATGCGTTCCAGTCAAGGAGTTATCTTTTGGCGGAAAACTACAGCATCACAAACATTCATAGGTGCTTGGAGAATGTCTGCGGAGACCTGGCAATGAAGAAAGGCAAACGTGATACTCTGGTTTAGGCGGCTGTCATTACTGTCAAAGGTCGCGCACGTCCGTCAGATCTCCCGCGTACCGGCTGACTGCACACGGCAGTCACTCCTGCCGTGTTCGAACGTGCGGACACTCCCATTTGGGGTGATCTACGGGGCTCAGTCAAATACCTCACTACACAATTGGACGTCTCTGACGGTAGTGCTGGCACACACGTCCACCAGTTCGGATGCTCAGAGGCATGTGCCCACTGGGTTGCTCGCAGTCTGACAGATGATCATAAAGAGCAACAATGGACAATCTGTGCGGAATTTCTTGCACGTTACGAGGCTGATGGTGACAATTTTTTGCCGAACGTCGTCACAGGCAATGACATATGGGGTCCATAACTTCGAATCGTATCAAAACGGCATCAATGTTGTGACGCCACCCAAACTCTCCTCCGAAGAAAAAGTTCAAAGGCGGGCGACGATCGTTTGGGATTCTGAAGGGGTTATTTGTTGTCGTCCATCATGATGCTGTGATGAACTGTGAAGTGTATTGTGCTGTCTTCAGGAAACTTAAGAAACAACTTCAATGTGATTGTCACGACAAAAGTTCAAACGAACTTATCCACGACAAAGCTATGCCTCCCAAAAGTCTGCGCATCCTAGAGGAGCTCACGAAACTTCGTTTGTTCTTTCTCATTCGCTCTAAAACCCAGTTTTCGCACCTTCTGACTTCCACCTGTTTGGCCACTATGAAGGATGCACTCTTCGGCAATCAGTACGCGTGCGGCGGGACGGGTTTTTCTTTTGTTCGTTCTGAATGTCAGTGTCTTCCGTCATACTGTTCACTGAAAAAGTTCCACCTATCTTTGTACGCCGGCAGATCACCAGCCCGTTTCTCTGCTTACGTATGTTCTGCGCCAATGTTTTGTGTGTGGAAGTGTGATTCAACGTACACATATCTGGCACGGTTCTTCCTCAATACGACGAGATATTTTAAACACCATTTACAATGAACTAATTGATAAATCAGAAATACTATAATTGCACATAGAAACCAGAATTACAGTCTAATACATGAACACGAGCCAGATGCTTTGTTGACTGAACCTGTGACCAAGAGGCATTGTTATTTAGGAAATCTGAAATAAAAATTTTTTTGTTACCTGCATATATATTGACGAAAAGTACACTGTGATCATTGCAACATCTTCCATCTATACATTACACCAACCGAACAGTATCTGCTGTCTCGCCCAACAGAACAACTGCACACGACATGCTCTCAACTACTACTGCTCTCGACATCCTCTCAACAAGCACTGCCCACGACAACCTCTGAACTACAACTGCCCCAGTGGAGGTGGCGGAATAATACTCTTTGGTGCTGTGACTCAGTGTAGCCACCTTTCAGCGTTTATCTTTCTTACAAAACAATTCTAGAACTTCCAAACTTCAAAAAACTGCCACTGCTTCTACGGCAAAACAACCTGGACGCGAAATTCCTATATCTTCTTTTTACACATTACGCAGACTGTCACGTTCAATAGCTACCCAGCGACTCCTCCATGCTGCTCCTTCTACCGACTATAATTACCTGGCAGTGCGCGGGAACTGCTAACCTCTGATTGGTTGATCAAAACGAGATCATTCTCGCACCTAAATTGTCCTACACCAATCTCTATTCCCAGTTGCATTCACGTCATTCCAACACGCAAGTACTACTATAAGATTTAATAAAACCAACTAAAAGAAAATTAATCTTGAAATAAATTTAGAAATCGATTTTACTTCATACCGATGTTCTGGCTGCCTCCTTACAAAAGCAAGTACACCTAAACATACGCCATCAGCAATGTGGGCACAAACATCTTTCCCACGCAATCATAGCGTAATGCATTACATTAAATTAATCTTGAAATTTAACGTATGCTTCTCATGCACCCTCACACTTTCTCTCGTTTATTACCACAGCAACATAAAACACAAATAATAATTTTATCTGACTTTTATATTTTGAGAATGAAAAGTAGGTAAAGTTTTTAAATTAAAATCTCAATTAAATAATTCTGCCCATTGAGAGTTCTGGTAATGTTTTCGAATGATACCAAAAGATAAAATGTTATAGTTCATAATTGAATTTAATTCTCTACGTGTCAGTTTTTTACTTTTTCAGTAAATTTCTCTATATCTGAAACTATGATAGTTACAACATTGAAATTTTTATACCATATTCTCTTGAACGACAAAAAGCAGTGTATCGACTAGGAACAATATTAAATAATATTTAAAATAGTTTATTTAGATTCTTGGGGTTTGAATATTCAGTCGCTCAAAGTAACACAGATACCGCTTCCCACGGCTAGCATAGCGACAGGTGCGAATGAGTCATTGCTAAGACACAACTGGCGGTCTCCTTCACATCCAACGGCTCCATTGCTACGGGCTGTTTCGCAAAGTAGCTTACTGCAATAAAGTTATCGCGTATTGACTCGCGACGTTACACACGGATGATGGGGAGGTTACAAATTCAGCAATAACGCCAATAACGCGGGCAAACAGGCCCTCCCAGTGAGTTGGCGTAAGGCCGTGACATTGAACTGAGATTATGTTGAAAAATAGTCTTTTGTAGCCAAAAGACTGTATTCGAATCGTGAATAAAATCAACCTGGTTCCAGAAAACGATGTAGACCACTGGTTCGTAAGCTGGGGGTAATTACGCACTGTGCGGTAAAATGAAATTTTCCGAGGGGTAAAAACGAAACGATTCTATTCTGTTTCAGTCGCTAAACTAAATTATTTCCAAAAGATCATTACTATGGCCATAATTTTGTAAGACTAATACCGATTACAGAAGTTATCAATAATTACTTTTCTCAATTAGTAACGATAATGCGGTGGAGTTTACCGGTTCGTCACATATTCCACCCACTATACATGTATGTTTTTCTTCGTCCCGTACAGAGCTGATGATAAAAGTGTGACATATACGGAACAAATGCTAAATATCTCACGAAAATGTCTTCTCGAAGTTGTAAATAGTACCAGCAGTAGTCCAAAAAATGCTTCGTTACTCGCTTCAAAACAGACGAATTAATTGACAGCACGACACAGCAGTAGCTACATGAGGGCTACTGTAGCACTTATTATTATCATTATTATTACTATTATTATTATTATTATTATTATTATTATTATTAGAGTGGATAAACACAAAGCATTACCAGCCTGAAGTCGTCCTATTTCCACGAGTTCAGATGTAAGGAGTGCAGCAGTAACCGGCCGAGACACAAGCAGCAACAGGGAAGTAACTGAGATTGTGAATTTTACGGGTTCCTAACCAGGAGGAAATTTTATAATATCATGTCTGTGCTCTAATAGTTTAGTTTCCTGACTTCCTGCGTATTAATTCAATTTCCATAAGCCACAGTTCTCGCGTTTTTGTTTACGTCGGAAAGTAAACCGATTTTGTGACATATTAGAAGTTCCTAACCACGGGCGAACTATTTACTTTCACCTGAGTGCTTCGGTAGTTCCGTTTTTGAATCTTTGCATATTATTCTAAATTATTATACATGGTTCCAGAGTTTTCGTGAGGGTCTACATTAGAGATGCGCAGCACGTCCCGACAGTCAGTTTATCTGCATAGTTTAGTTTTCCACTGTCTTTAGTATGGACAGGGACTGCGATTGTTGTGTGCGGATGCGAGCCGAGTTGGTGACACTTCGCTCTTAGCTTCAGGCTGTGATGGCTTCGGTTGCAAAGCTTGAGGCTGCAGTGGATGGGCACCACTGTTGTGGGCCGGCCGTGGGGATCCAACGGACGTCAAGCGGCCGCGGTGGTCTTGCGGTTCTAGGCGAGCAGTCCGGAACCGCGCGACTGCTACGGTCCCAGGTTCGAATTCTGCCTCGGGCATGGATGTGTGTGATGTCCTTAGGTTAGTTAGGTTTAAGTAGTTCTAAGTTCTGGGGGACTGATGACCACAGCTGTTAAGTCCCATAGTGCTCAGAACCATTTGAACCATTTGACGTCAAGCACCTCCGAGTCCACCGATCGGTCCTCACTGGTAGCCAACCCAGTTACTGCTCGCACTGAGGTTGACCCCTCACCTGTGGTCGAGTGGGAGGTCGCCCCAGAGCGTGGCAGGCTGCGAAAGACTTCCCAGACGGCCGCACGTAAGTCCTCCCCGGTTTGTCTGACAAACAGGTTCCAGGTGCTGTCTGTGGCTGACACTGTCGTTGCGCCAGATGCTGTCGCCTCTCCTGTTTCAGAGGAAACCTCTCAGCCTGCTAGATCCGGACAAACACAGAGGGTGAGATAATTGATATTTGGGAACACCAATGTTAGGCACATTAAGGGCCCCTAAGGGACATTGCTGCTAATAAGGGAAAGAAAACCAAGGTACACTCTGTGTGCATACCGGGTGGACTCATCCCGGATGTGGAAAAGATCTTCCCGGATTCCATGAAGAGCACAGGTTGCAGCCAACTGCTCACGTAGGTACCAATGACGTTTGTAACTTTCGATCAGAAGGGATTCTCTCGGGTTTCGAGCGGCTAACAGAAGTGGTAAAGGCTGTCAGTCTTCCTCGCAAGATGAAAGCAGAGCTCACCATTTGTAGCATAGTCGACAGGACCGATTGCAGACCTCTGGTGCATAGCCGAATGGAGGGTAGGAATCAGAGACTCAGACGGTTCTGCGACCGTGTAGACTGCAGGTTCCTCGACTCGCTCCAGAGGGTGGTTGGGTTTCGGGTTCCGCTGAAGAGGTCAGGTGTCCACTATACACAGGAAGCGGCTACACGGGTAGCAGGGGCTATGTGGTGCGGACTGGGCGGTTTTTTAGGTTAGAGGGTCTCGGGAAAACACAAATGGGCTTCAGTCACAAAGAGTGCAGGTCGAACATAGGAAGAACGTAGATGCAGGAGCCATCGGTATAACAGCTGTGTTGAGAAGTTAGCAGAGCTCCAAGCGCTGATAGAAAGTACTGATGCTCAAATCGTTATAGCCACTGAAAGCTGGCTAAAGACGGATATAAGCTCAGTCTAAATTTTTGCGGAGAACCTAACGGTGTTCCGAATGGATAGGCTAAACGTGGTTGGCGGTGACGTGTTTGCTGCTGTTAGAAGTAGTTTATCTTGTCGAAAAATTGCAGTGAATTGTTATGGGCTGAGGTCATTGTTGGCAACCGGAATAAAATAATAATTGGAGCATTTTTCTCACCTCCGAATTCAGACGATACAGTTGCTGAAAGCTTCAAAGAAAACTTGAATTTCATTTCAAACACGTACCCGACTCATACGATTATAGTTGATGGTGATTTCAATTTACCCTCGATATGTTGGTGAAAATACATGTTTAATTCCGGAGGTACGCATAATACACCATACCAAACTGTGCTAAATGCATTCTTGGATAATTAATTTGAACAGTAACTTCATGGGCCCACACGAACAGTAAACGTTTGTCAAAACACACTTGACCTCTTTGCAACAAATAATCCTGAGTTAATAGCGAGCATCAAAGCCGAATTCAAATGGTTCAAATTGCTCTGATCACTATGGGACTTAACATCAGAGGTCATCAGTCCCCTAGAACTTAGAACTACTTAAACCTAACTAACCTAAGGACATCACACACACCCATGCCCAAGGCACGATTCGAACCTGCCACCGTAGCAGTCGCGCAGTTCCTGGCTGAAGCGCCTAGAACCGCTCGGTCACCACGGCCGGCATCAAAACCGACACAGGGACTAGTGAACACAGGGCTCTCGTGGCGAGATTGAATATTGCAACCACAAAATCATCCAAAAATAAACTAAAAATATACCTATTCAAAACGGAAGATAAAAATTCATTTGACGACTTCCTGAGAGACAATCCCCACTCCTTCCAAATTAATAATAGAAGTGTGTACCAGATGGGGCTTGAATTCAAAGAAATAGTATCGGCAGCAATTGATTTATACCAAATAAATTAACAAAGGGCAGAGCTGATCGTCCTTGGTACACAAAATGGGTCAGAACACTGTTACAGAAACAACGACACAAACACGGCAAATTTAAAGAGACGCAAAATTCCCAAGATTGGCGATCTTTTACAGAAGCTCGAAATTTAAACGGACGTTAATGCGGGATGCTTATAACACTTCTCACAACGAAACTTTGTCTCTAAATCTGGCAGATAATCCAAAGAGACTCTAGTCGTGTGTGAAGTATGTTAGCGGCAAATGCCTTCTCTCCGCAATAGCAAAGGAAATACTATCGAAGACAGTGCTGCCAAAGCACCGTTCGCTCGACGAAAGATCCGTATCCAAAGACTGGAAAGTTGCACAGGACACACTAATATTCAAGAAAGGTAGTAGGAGTTATCCACTCAATTATAGGCCAATATCATTAATGTCGATATGCAACAGCATTTGGGAACATGTATTGTGTTCGAACATTATGAATTACCTCGAAGAAAACGGTCTATTGACACACAGTCAACTTGGGTTTAGAAACCGTCATTCTTGCGAAACACAACTAGCTCTTTATTCGCATGAAGCATTGAGTGCAATTGACAAGGGATTTCAGATCGAGACCGTATTTCTGGATTTCCAGAAGGCTTTTGACACTGTACCACCCAAGCGCCTTGTAGTAAAATTGCGTGCTTATGGAATATCTCTCAGTTATGTGACTGGATTTGTGATTTCCTGTCACAGAGGTCACAGTTCGTAGTAATTGACGGGAAGTCCTCGAGTAAAACAGAAGCGATTTCTGACGTTCCCCTAGGTAGTGTTATAGGCCCTTTGAGGTTCCTTATCCCTATAAACGATTTGGGAGACAATCTCAGCAGCCGTCTTAGGTTGTTTACAGATGACGCTGTCGTTTATCGACTAATAAAGTCATCAGAAGATCAAAACTAATTGCAAAACGATTTAGAAAATGTATCTGAATGGTGTGAAAATTGGCAGTTGACCCAAAATAACGAAAAGTGTGAGGTCATCCATATGAGTGCTAAAAGGAATTCGTTAAACTTCGGTTACAGGATAAATCAGTCAAATCTACGGGCCGTAAATTCAACTAAACACCTAGGAATTACTATTAAGAACAACCTAAATTGGAAGGAATACTTGAAAAATGTTGTGGGTAAGGCTACCCAAAGACTGTGTTTTATTGGCAGGACACTTAGAAAATGTTGCAGACCTACCAAGGAGACCGTCTATACCTTGCTTGTCAGTCCTCTTTTAGAATACTGCTGCGCGGTGTGGGATCCTTACCAGGCAGGATTGATGGAGAACAACGAAAAAGTTCAAAGAAGGGTATTGTCACGAAATATGGGAGAGAGTGTCACTGAAATGATACGGGATTTGAGCTGGACATCATTAAAAGAAAGGCGTTTCTCACGAAATTCCAATCACCAACTTCCTCCTCCGAATGCGAAAATATTTTGTTGACACCGACCTACATAGGGAGAAACGATCACTACGATAAAATAAGAGAAATCAGAGCTCGTACAGAAAGATATAGGTGTTCGTTCTTTCCGTACGCTATACGAGATCGGAATAATAGAGAATTGTGAAGGTGGTTCGATAAACCCTCTGCCAGGCACTTAAACGTGATTAGAAGAGTGTCCATGTAGATGTACGAACAGGAAGTATAATGAACACATCTAAACTTGTCTGATTTTAAAAGGGATCGCAGCGTGCAATAAAGAAGGGTATTGCAGGGGTAGCATCTGTTCATTGTAGCACACACAAACTACATGTAATTCATATTTCATAATTTTAAAAATAAAAGTGTTCCAAGTGAAGTGTTTCACTCTAGGGCTTAGTAAACTGCTGAAGTTGGTGACAATGTGGTGATTTGGGGGGGGGGGCGGTGTTTCAGATGACAGGGAGAAGAAGAACGAGGGTAGTAGCTAATAACTGATTGCACTCAGAGGTAACGGTCTCAGAAAGGATGGGAACTACTGATGTAGAAGATCAGTAAGCCTCTTTGCGTTTCACAGATGATGCATTGCGTCTGCCTCTTTGTGCAGTTATCAACGGTTTGCTCGCATCCGCGCTGTATATTATTCACTGCCCGTCGCCTGCACTGTAGCGATGTATTATGCACGTTTCAATTATTTCTGATTGCGAAAAATGCGTTCCCGGCGTGCGAGAGACAGCGAGCTAAGAGGCATTGTTTCCTGCTGCTTACGAGCGATACTTAATATTTTCATACCGGGCATAATAAGCGAGGCTGAATGCTCGGGCACAGAAAGTAAT
This sequence comes from Schistocerca americana, assembly GCF_021461395.2. NCBI lineage: Eukaryota > Metazoa > Arthropoda > Insecta > Orthoptera > Acrididae > Schistocerca > Schistocerca americana. The sequence goes on from NC_060122.1 coordinate 628,677,645, forward strand.
TCCAGGCAGCTGACGACCGCCTACTCCTTCCGACAGTGAAATAGGGGGGGCCGCGCGGAACAGAGAAAGAGCCGCGGATAGAGGATGGCGGTACTGGCTATCACCGTCAGGGCTATCGGAATACGATAATTGGCTGCGGCGTAACAGACTTAGGTCCAGCCTGGTTACCGCGATTGTCGCATTACTGGCGTGGACTGCGCCGCACTGATACTGCACCATCGGCACAAAGGGCATTCTTTATTGCGTCCTCCCCAGAGGGCACTTGCTGGGCACTCGGTTTCAACATGATGCACGCGAGTAACACTAGTTCCCCTCATCAGAAACTGCCCTGCATATTCCTACTTGATCAGTGCCAGATATACGTGCACTTTCCTCCACATTTTTAATCCAGCTGCATATGCGTTTAACTTTTAAACATGTACAAGTTCGTACATACTGTTCATACCGCTGTCAAATGGCTGGCGCAGTTACTTAACGTTTTACCAATTGCTACGGTTTCTTACCGCTGCAATCGCGATTGGAGCGCGGGAGCAATTATTTCTTAAACTCCTTTGTGAGTGTTGTAAATAGTTTAATCTTGTCCACACAGTCCTTACTGGAGCGATAAGTAGCATGCGAGATTCGTCACTTCATAGTGAATAATCTTTTTCTTGGGAGGTCTCAGTAAATCGATCTTCAGGCCTGGCCATTAAAGAGACCATCTACATCTACATAACTACTCTCCAATTCACAACTGAGTGCCTCACAGAGGGTTCATCGAACCACCAAGCTACTTCTCTACCGTTCAACTCTCTAAAAGCACGTGGGAGAAATGAAAACTTATATCTTTCTGTGCGAGCTCTAATTTCTCCTATTTTATTATGAAAATTATTTCTTGCTATATAGGAGGATGCCATCAGAATATTTTCGTAATCGGAGGAGAAAGTTGTTGATTACAATTTCAAGAGAAGATCCTATCGCAACGAAAAACCCCTTTGTTTCAATGACTGCCGCCCCCACAAATCAAGTATAATGATACAAATGGAAATACCCTTCTTTGAAGTTTTCGATGTTCTCCGTGTCTCATTTGATGCGGATCCCACACTGTACAGCAGTACTCCAGAAGAATGCGAAGAAGCATAGTGTAAGCAGTCTCTTTAGTAAGCCTGTCGCAATTTTTAAGTGTTCTGCCAGTATGTCGTGTTTAATTCGCTTTGCCCACAGCATTATGTATGTGATTGTTCCAATTTAAGTTATTCGTAATTGTGGTTCCTAAGTATTTAGTTGAATCTGCAGCCTTTAGGTTTTCATGATTCAACTTGTAATCGAAATTTTGTGGATTTATAGTACTACTCATAAGACGGATTTGACACTTTCCATTATTTACTGTGCACTACCACTTTTCGCACCATGTTTAAATCATTGTGTAGTAGGTTTTTAACTTCTGATGACTTTACACGAGGGTAAAGGCCATATCTGCATACAATCTGAGAGGGCTGCTCACATTCTCTCCTACGTCGTGATCGGGAACAGCAGAGGGCATGTAACACTTCCTTGGGGAACGCCAGTTATTAATGTGTTTTACTCGATGACTTTCCGTTAGCTACTACGAAATGAGACAGGAACTCACGAATCCAGTCGCACAACTGACGTGATACTCCACACGCACGCAGTTTGTTAAATATGCGGCAGGATTCATAACACTTGGTGTCGGGTGTACAGGGTACCTTATGAGTGTGGCCAGTCTTACGTAGCGCAAACAGTACTCACCATAGAACAAGTCAGGATGGAGCATGAGAGGCCCTATCGACTGTGCTACCGTGAGAAATTCACTTTAGCTGAGCATGCTCTAGAGAACCGTCACCTCATTAAATGTGACGAATTTCTGTTGTGGTTCGCACTAACGGCTTCTGGGACTATGCAATTAAAAAAGCCATCGAAATAAAAATCACCGATAACACTTTAAACAGAGACGGTGGACAGCAGCTTAGCGCGACCTGGGATCCAGCGATCGGGAGGCTGAAGCGGAGCCTCGAAAGCCGAGTCAAAGTGTGCCCATAGAGGGCAATATCGTGAGAATCCGTGATGTCATAGCCGGCAGCTGCTGTACCAGGTATAGAAGAATGAAACCGGAATTTGGTTGCAAGAATTGCACATATGTTCTTTAAAAATGATAAACAATATTGTATTCAGAATAATCTCCATTGCCATTTATACATTTCTCCCACCTTCCCGGCACCGCCCCCAGCCCTCCCCCCCCCACCACACACACAGACACACAAACACAAAATAAACAAAATAAACCCTTCTTCTTTTGAAGCGAACCAGTCAGTGACCCACTTTCTTACATTTTCATACGAATTGAAGCGTTGTTCAGCGAGAGCATGTCCCAGTGATGCAAACAGATGGTAATCGGACGGAGACAATTCTGGAGAATAAGCCGCATGCCCTAGTATTTCCCAAGTGATCGCCTCGATCGTTTTACTGACCCGTTCTGCCGTGTGTGATGGGGAATTATCATGAAGCAATATGACTTTGTGTTGCTTTTTTTCCATATCCCAGTCGTTTGTCACGTAATGCTCAATTTAAATTGATCATTTGCTGTTGATAACGATCAGTGTTAACGGTTTCACCAGGTTTTAGCAGCTCGTAATAGATGACACCCTTCTGATACCACCAAACACAGAGCATTGTCTTCTTTACAAAGCGATTTGGTATTGCAGTGGATGTCGATGGTTTGCCTGGATTCATCTATGATTTACGAAGATTAGGATTCTCAAAATATATCCGTTTTTCATCACCTGTCACTGTTCGATGGAGAAACGACTTTCTTTTGTATCTGGCGAGCAGCATTTCACGAGTGGTCTTTCGATTTGACTGTCATTACAGTTCATGCGGAAACTGTTGAGTTTGAGTATCATCTTCATCCAACAACAAATAAGGCTTGAAATTCACTGCCTTAGAACTTTTTCAGTGGTTTCCCGTCGTTTCTCACGTCAAAATCACCACTTTTGAATTTTTTGAACTACTCGGAACACTGTGTTTTCCCAAGAGTATGTTCGACGAAAACTTCCACAAGCATTCGATGTGATTCTGCGGCGGTTTTCTTCAAATGATAACAGAAATTCGACAACTTGACGGGTTTGAAACAGATAGCGACGTATGGAACTTGGGTTACTGTGTGTTGACATTTGTCGTCAGCCGTTAGAGGAAGCAGATGGCGCTGCAGAAGCGGTCTCACACGCCGTTCACTGGCGGCCAGCGGCATCTGTACTGTAATTCCGGCTTCATAAGCGCTGCTTGGTCGAAAGCTGATGACATTTCAACTACTTGAAAGGATAATTTATTCAATGTTACCGCCGCAAGGCACTGCATTCTTAAGTCGTTTAATGCTTGTTCTTGATATCCTGCAAGCAGGCGTTTGCGGCAAATCTGGTGTCTATCTACAAGTTTATGTCGGTTTAGGTTATTCATTTTTTCTGTAATGTCCTCCAATGAGTCAAATAAACCGGTGGTCGTTTGTGCTGCCCTTTTTTCTACACGTTCAATATTTGCAGTGTGTCCTGCTTTGTATGGGTTGCACTCAGTTGAGCAGTATTCCTAGACGGAACGCACAAGAGTTTTACAACAGTTGTCTTTACTGACTCACTACTTTTTCGCAGTATCCTAATACTCGATGGGAGCCTGCCGCCTGCTTTACTTACGACTGAACCTGTGTCATCGTTCCATTTCATGTCTATGTAAAGCGTAACACCCACGTTTTTGTATGAAGTGGTTGATTTCGATTCTGACTCATCGACTATGAAGTCTTACTTTGAAGTTTTAGGAAATTACAATTTCGCTTTTTTATAAGTGCTCAGTTTTACATTCTTAACATGTACATCAAATAGCCGAAATTGGTACGAATTTAAAACCCTATAAAGATGTGCCTCGAAATTTCTACAGTTTTTTTTCAGAAAGAGAGAAAGATAAACAGTTGAAAAGGTGAAAAGTGTCAAGCATTTGGGAAGTGTGATGGAGCAAAATGGAAGAAATGAGAAAGAGGTTATTTAATCGGCAGACACGCAGAAGTATTCATGTGAAGAATCAGGAGCACGGTTTGGATCAAAGACGTCCCACAACAAAGCAATAATGTAATATATAGAAGTTAATACACCGTATACTGACTTGTGCATGTGAAACATGGCCAAAAAAGAAAAGACATATAAACAGCTTACGGATATTTGAGATGAAGTTCTCAGAAGAAGTATAAGAGTAGCTAGGACAGATATATAAGATGAGGAATGAGAGGGTAATGGAAATAGCGGAAGAGAAACCCTTGCAGAGTAGGATAGAAACGTCAAGGCTAAAATGATATAAGTGCTTAAATAGAATAGAAAACACGGAGATTCTCTAGAAGATACATGAAATGGAGATGCAAAGGAAACGACCAAGAGAAAGACAAAGGGATGAATGGCTCAAAGATGTGGAGCAGTTGGTTGAAAAAAGAGGCGAGGACTGGGCCAGACGGTGGGAAAACAGAGGACTAAATGGCGAGTCTTACGTTCCAAACAGACCCTGCCTGGGGCTGGATAGTGTTCAAGATGGTGATAACGACCTCATTACAGGTATCTACATACTCTCGAAGAAGTACGAGATTACCGTAGTGCTGGTCATTAAAACTGCAGCACTGAAATGGATAGCCAATAACTTATCGTCCTTATACAGCAAAACAGAAACAATGCGAGGTTAAGAAAGTAGTTGTTTGCTAGCGCGAGTGAAATGTAGTTCACTGAGATGTCGCCTCTGCCACTAGCAATGACTCTAACCCTGCTAGGCATGAGATTCAACTTGGCTTGAATGGTTGATGGTTGATACGGAGAAACTATTCCGTGCTACTTCAAATGTGTGGCAGAGTCCATCAATTGAAGGGTGTGGGGAGTGGTGACGGACCAGTCGCTCGGGAACCCATGATCATTTGTATCCACTGAGTGAGAGATCTGGAAAACGTACTGGTCAGGATAACCACAGAACAACCTCGGTATCGAGGTAATTCAGGATAACACGGGAAACATGTGGTCCCGTGTTATCTTTCTAAAAGACAACATTACGAACAATTCATTTATGGGGTACAGTACCTTCCTTAACGCGCTAGATAACAGAAAACTGTGGCTGAGCGGTTCTAGGCGCTTTAGTCTGGAACCGCGCGACTGCTACGGTCGCAGGTTCGAATCCTGCCTCTGGCTTGGATGTGTGTGATGTCCTTAGCTTAGTTAGGGCTAAGTAGCTCTAAGTTCTAGGGTACTGATGATCTCAGATGTTAAGTCCCATAGTGCTCAGAGCCATTTGAACCATTTGAACTGAAAACTCTGTTTCCTCACTGTTCTGTAAAGGTTCGTATCCAACTTGAGTAACAGAACGGCGCCGAGAGCACCACCGCAACAAGCAACTGACTTATTTACCCGTGAGTAACAGAAAGAGCCAAGATCTACTGTGTCCCTAAAGTCAAAAAATTACCGGTCGCGCTTCTTAGTGTTAAATCTGCAGTTAAGTAGAATCCATTTCTAGAAATTTGTGATAATTCTATTATAAATGTGAATGTTAGATGAATGTGACTATAAATATTATGAATATGATTATTATGTACTCCAGATTCCGGGAGTTGTGGTGATCAGGTATGGGGGAAGGAACGTAGACGCATTTTATTGCTGCCTTGTCGAAGGATTTAAGGGGACGGTTTTAAGGCTGCCTTGCTAAAAGCGTACCTCACACAAGAATGCATACGACGTAGTTAGCATGATATGTGAACAAACCGTTGATTTAGAATATAATTATTTATCGGTTCTCACTGGTGTAGCCAGTAACCGTACGAGACAACCAGAGTGTTTTTCCTTCAAAGAGACGGCCACCGCATCTCAAACTCTGCCACCAAGTACTTGAAGGTTGCAAACTTTGTTCCAGAACTTGAATCATGAATTTAACAGAATGCTTCTAAGTTGGAACCGTATCTCGTGAACTTGTACAGCGACTAACTTACAGTATACAACGAAAAGGACAACCCTACATTGCTGTTTGCGGCATGCGTATATTGACTGTTGAAAACGTGTAGTTAGTAATTTGGGACACCTCGGAAAGGAATGATAAAAGTTACGGTCTTCGGTTGATGATATCGCTAAATAGTCTTGCTTATACCACTATAATGTAAGCAGATGTATCAAAATCAATGAGTGTTCCTATACCACATACTAATATAATTATATACGGCCAATAGGTGAAGACATACATAAAAAACGACCGCGTTGTACACTGATAAAAACTAAACAAAGCACAGAAAGAACATGAGAGAGAATGACGTCCTTATGGGACCGAGCACACGCTAATTTCAGTCGGCTGTTAAGTAATTTATGATCCAAGTACAGGATTCGCAACTAATTGCAATCTCTACTAATTGTAAGTCCACAAAGGTAACTAATTTCGCCCAACATGCTGCTATAAAGCGACTGGAATAAACCTTAGTGGACTTCGCGTTCGTATTCCAAGGAAAGCAATATGTACATCCTCATTTTAAACAAGAGGTAAGTTGGAGGTCATTCGTAATGAATAATGAAGGTTTCGTTATCAACATTACAGCTCGCAGCGCGGTTGATATTAAGCGCCCGTAGAAGCTCTTCTGTCTGCTGCGGCCACCAAATGAATTCAAACAAAGCGTGTACCTGTGCACCTGTGTTTCCCTCAAAGGGAGTTGTTGTCACGTTCCCTGACCACTGTCACCCAAGAAAACTTGAAGCCTAATGCATACATGCCTACCGATATGACCAAAGATACTACGATGTTCAATTTTTATGTAAAGTTAGTAATTTGATCGAAAATCATCGATTCAGCCAATCAGTGACTTTGAAGGCATCGAAACATAACACATAAAAGAGCGAAATACCGAATTCGGTATTTTGACATTATTTCACTACAGATGATCGCAATACGGATAATGATTTCAGTCATCACACGAACACCGAAATTGCAGACATTGTGATCAGTGATCGAATAACTAACATTTAAATGAAATCACTTAGTAGACGAAAAGCATCTGGAACGGATGAAATTCCCGTGAGATTCGATAGACATCATGTAAAGAATTTGCTGCCTGATAGCACCGGTTTATGGTATGTCCTGCAACAACGTAGAGTACCAAGTGGGTGGGAAGAAAGCACAGGCCACTGCTGTTTTTAAAATATTTCATCAAACTGATGCACGTAATTATAGACCTATATAGCCAACATCTGTCTGTTGTAGAATCATGGAACATATTATAAACTCGCGTACTATGACGAAGCTTCAGAGCGAAAGTATCCTCTATAAAAAGCGAAATGGATGCTGTAAACAGTGTTCTTGCGAAACAAAGCTCGCTCTGTAAGAATGCAGAGACTGGCGGCGATAATATTGAATAAAACGAGGATTCAACGTGTTCGCCTATTCGGAGATGCCGAGAGCACAGGACCCACGATAAATAGGGGCCCTGCAACCAACATATGACGTCACAAATGTCCACCACACTTGGCGAACGCTCGGCTCCGTGCATGGCCCACGGGAAACCAATACGTATTTGTAAAAGGTACCCACTAAAGATCTTAACTTTGTCTTGCGCAATTGACAGCCTGCGTACATTTAAACAAAAGGTGTTCAAATGTGTGTGAACCCTTATGGTACTTAACTGATAGGGTCATCAGTCCCTAAGCTTACTCACTGCTTAACCTAAATTATCCTAAGAATAAACACACACACCCAATCCCAAGGGTGGATTCGAACCTCCGCCTGGATCAGCCGCACAGTACATTTAAACACGCGGTGAAAAATTGTTAATCTAGTCTGAAATAGCTACTCGCTCCCCGCCGGAGACGGGTTCAAAGTGGCTCTGAACACTACGGGACTTAAGATATGAGGTCATCAGTGCCCTAGAACTTAGAACTACTTAAACATAACCAACCTAAGGACGTCACACACATCCATGCCCGAGGCAGGACCGTAGTAGTCGCGCGGTTCCGGACTGAAGTGCCTAGAACCTCTCGGCCACACGGGGCGACTCGGAAACGGGTGCTGGAACTCGTAAGTCCTGTGATGTCACGTGGTGTGACGTACGCGCCACGTACTGTCCTTTTCGTGCGCTTTGGATGGTCACCAGTGGCGTCATGGCCGGAGGTTAGACTTTGGAGCGTGATTTAAGAAAACGTTTGGAAACTAACATAGCACATCTGGCAAACAAAAGGAATCAGTAATCACATATGAATCGGGGGCCATAAAGACCTACAGGGGGTACTAAATGACGTTGCAGTTATTTAGTCACTTGCTACAAACTGACTCTCACTGTAGGAGATGCTCAAAGTTTTGTCTACCTGAATTGAGACACGCCTGACACCGATGCTGCATTGAACGAGAATCCTCTCAATTATAGTTGCTGTATTCCTCCTCACTGTCCGCCGGCGATGTAACAGGTGTTTCATACATAAGGCCCTTTAGATACTCGCACAGGAAAAACTCGACTGGTGACAGATCGGGTGATCGTGGTGTTAATGCGACTACCCCACCGCGGCCAATCCAGCGGTCGGAAAGCGTTGCCTGCAGGTGTGCCCTCACTTGTGTGTTGAAATGCGTGGGTGCTCCGTCGTACAGATGCCGAATGCGGCGACGAATAGGCACCTAATATCATTCAGCATACCCGTCAGAACTTCGAACAGGAATACGAGATACGTGCGATCATCCAGGAGAATATGCGGCCCAATTAATCAATCTCCGACGACGTCAACCCACAGGTTAAGGGTAAATTTCTGTAGCAAGGCATGCGTACGTGTAGCATGTGGGTCCACATACGCTCATGTATGCAGGCTGTGAACGTTCGTTGCACACTCGAGTGAGAGAGCAGCCTCGTCGGTGAAGAGGACCTCGCTGTGAAGCATCCGTCTGCCGCGGATTCCAGCAGAAACCACCGCGCATATCACTTGCGCTTATTGTAGTCGCCCAGTTGCATTACCTGGACGCGTTGGAAATGAAATGGATGAAGTCCTCCGCCGTGTGTAATGCGCCAACGAAGGGTTGGTGGATTCAGTAGTGTGCGATACAGCTCGTGTACTTGTTGACGGCGTATGCTGCACCCTTCCGAGAACGCTTTCTTTCGCCACAACTGTCCGTGTTGCTCGTTGGTGACTAGCATCCCGCTTGTACACGTGGTACGAGCCGGTTTCGCACAATCGGCGATGCAGGGTAACGAATAATTTGTGGCACAGCACCTTTCTATCGAGATATTTCGCATAATACAGTCCCTCGGTTTCTCGTCCATTGCAGTTGGCCGCAACGTAAGATAAAAGCCTCTCAGCCATTTCGCGGTACATGTAGCTGCCCTTGTTGCTCCTAAAGCTTCGACGGGGTGAATGGTGACTCTCTCCGTTCTCTCCGCCAGTATTTGTAGAGCAACGCCCTCTCGTGACCGTAGTGCCCTCTCTTGGCGTTTGTGAACCCCGTTGTTCTTTGTAAACGTTTTCTCGAATCACGCAGTACAAGGGCGTACTAGAAGTTCGTCAGCAGTCACCCCCAAGTGACAGTTGTCAGGAAGAGCTTGGTCGAAGGGTTTGTGGTATTTTAACCACTTCACGCCGCTGGAAGCGCAACAACATTATATTCCAAGCTCGCTATGTTCATCCTTGAATTCCACAGGCTCACAGACAACGTGCTCAGGTTGGTGACACGTTCCTGCACTTTGGCAAGGCTATCGGTTCCACATTATACTTTAATGAATATAATACGTACCCAACGAGTATCGACCCAGCTTTGTGGTAGAATCAAAGGCTTTCTAAGCAATAGAACTTATTACATCATTCTTAAAGGGAACCCTAGTTGCCCTAGTGGACAACCTCGGAAGTTCCCCGATCTTGTTAGAAATTGATGCTGTTGTCCACAGGAAAGTGGCAACAATAGAAGTGTAGCGGAATGCAGGAGCCCCTGTGGAAGATCGGTCACTGGTGCAGGCATTGATTGTTAACCCATAACGTAAATAAACGTATATGTTGCGCGAAAATAGGGTTCCATTACTGTTCGGTTTCGCTGTCGATAAAAACTAACTGGAAACAGTTACTACCGTAAAATACATACACTCCTGGAAATTGAAATAAGAACACCGTGAATTCATTGTCCTAGGAAGGGGAAACTTTATTGACACATTCCAGGGGTCAGATACATCACATGATCACACTGACAGAACCACAGGCACATAGACACAGGCAACAGAGCATGCACAATGTCGGCACTAGTACAGTGTATATCCACCTTTGGCAGCAAAACAGGCTGCTATTCTCCCATGGAGACGATCGTAGAGATGCTGGATGTAGTCCTGTGGAACGGCTTGCCATGCCATTTCCACCTGGCGCCTCAGTTGGACCAGCGTTCGTGCTGGACGTGCAGACCGCATGAGACGACGCTTCATCCAGTCCCAAACATGCTCAATGGGGGACAGATCCGGAGATCTTGCTGGCCAGGGTAGTTGACTTACACCTTCTAGAGCACGTTGGGTGGCACGGGATACATGCGGACGTGCATTGTCCTGTTGGAACAGCAAGTTCCCTTGCCGGTCTAGGAATGGTAGAACGATGGGTTCGATGACGGTTTGGATGTACCGTGCACTATTCAGTGTCCCCTCGACGATCACCAGTGGTGTACGGCCAGTGTAGGAGATCGCTCCCCACACCATGATGCCGGGTGTTGGCCCTGTGTGCCTCGGTCGTATGCAGTCCTGATTGTGGCGCTCACCTGCACGGCGCCAAACACGCATACGACCATCATTGGCACCAAGGCAGAAGCGACTCTCATCGCTGAAGACGACACGTCTCCATTCGTCCCTCCATTCACGCCTGTCGCGACACCACTGGAGGCGGGCTGCACGATGTTGGGGCGTGAGCGGAAGACGGCCTAACGGTGTGCGGGACCGTAGCCCAGCTTCATGGAGACGGTTGCGAATGGTCCTCGCCGATACCCCAGGAGCAACAGTGTCCCTAATTTGCTGGGAAGTGGCGGTGCGGTCCCCTACGGCACTGCGTAGGATCCTACGGTCTTGGCGTGCATCCGTGCGTCGCTGCGCTCCGGTCCCAAGTCGACGGGCACGTGCACCTTCCGCCGACCACTGGCGACAACAACGATGTACTGTGGAGACCTCACGCCCCACGTGTTGAGCAATTCGGCGGTACGTCCACCCGGCCTCCCGCATGCCCACTATACGCCCTCGCTCAAAGTCCGTCAACTGCACATACGGTTCACGTCCACGCTGTCGCGGCATGCTACCAGTGTTAAAGACTGCGATGGAGCTCCGTATGCCACGGCAAACAGGCTGACACTGACGGCGGCGGTGCACAAATGCTGCGCAGCTAGCGCCATTCGATGGCCAACACCGCGGTTCCTGGTGTGTCCGCTGTGCCGTGCGTGTGATCATTGCTTGTACAGCCCTCTCGCAGTGTCCGGATCAAGTATGGTGGGTCTGACACACCGGTGTCAATGTGTTCTTTTTTCCATTTCCAGGAGTGTATATGAGCGAGCGACCTAAAGTGGAAAGGCTACAAAAAATAATTTACAGGAAAGCAGATCTGCTGGTCGAATCTTAAAGAAACTTCACTCATCCACGAAAAAGTGGTTTACGACACGTTGTTAGAACTACTCTTTAGCATTATTCATTAGTCTGGTACTCATACTACGTACGATAAACAGAAGACACAGATATGAACTAACCAACAACGGGGTGTTTTTTCACGAGATTGTTTAATCGGGACGAGAGAGATCGGACATTTTCTACAAAATCTGCGTCATTTGCTATGAGAGAGATGGTGTGTATCACGGAGAGAGTTACTGTCAAAATTCAGAGCGCTTAGGTTCCAATAACAGTTGAGCAACAAATTTCTTCTTCCCACGTACATCTCACGAAATGGCCACCAACAGCAAATCCGAAAAAAAGTAGAGTTCGTACGGATGTTTGTAGAGCACCACTTGTAACGTTCTCTTAAAGAACAGCTCTTCAGATTACATTGAATGAGTGTCTGAACCGTGGACCGAATACTAAACTGGAGTTATCGTTTAGCCTGTTGTAACTACAAGTAGTGTGCTTACTCTGTGTTATTGTTAGCAAAACTTTACACGAATTGATTGCGCAACGCGACTCCGAATACCAATGAGGAAATACTGCAAAATACATTCAGCCCCTTAGGAAATGAATCCTGTGGCCCTGTTGAAAACTGATAACTTTGGTCCCTTTACACATAACAAATAAAGTGAATTGTCTTATCTCTAACGCAGCAACGGTGGAAAGCGATATATTCTGGTATCTCATGAAAAAAGTATAAATATGCTAGCTACTGGCTCGGCGATGAGCAATGCTGGCTGTAATACTTTGAAATGCACATGAAATTGTTTTGGCTGATAACCGAAAAAAATTATGAAAATCCAACGTCTTCATAAAACATATGACCTGCACAGGGAGGCGGTACTGATTGTGGTGAATTACTAACACTGACTTTGTTTACGAAAATTATATTGCAAGCTAAGTTTGTCTTTTCAAAAACATCTACAATTGAAGTTACATTACTCACAACTGAGTCACAAACAAAGAGATTTAAACAGCAAGTATTATCTAACCTCACAAATCCAGCATAAATGCAAATCACCAAATTACGTATAGCCCTATTAGCCCATCTTAGAAACATTACAAAAGTGAAATATCTAACTATCCTTTTTATCAGTCAGTTTATGTACATTCTGGGGTTACTGAACAAATACAAATTATCAGCCAATTATCTAGTATCTTTACCTCGCTTGCACGAACATTTCTGCTTCCATGTTCAACAGTATTGAATACTAAATTAATCTAACACTTCGTGACTTCACACAGCACACCACAAGAACTGCTACTCTGTCGCCTTTCGCTCACAGCCAGATAACTATAAATGTACGCCAATCGCTCCCTTACTCCACCAGAAACAGAATCTTTGGCTCTGCACAGTCAGCGATCCGCGTTATAAGGCCTATCAGAGACGTACATCGTTTATAGTGCACTAGTTTTATTTCAGATTTTATTAATATCATTATCATATTCTGGTGCCACAAACAAGTAAAATAGTTCTTTCGATTAAATTGAATGAATGTCTGAACTGTGGACTGGATACTAAACCGGACTTATCGTGTAGCGTGTTGTAAGCGCAAGTGGTGTGCTTGCTCTGTGTTATTGTTAGCAAAATTTTACACGAATTGATTGGGAAACGCAACTCCCAATACCAATAAAGAAATACAGTCACTGCAAAATACGTTCAGCCCCTTAGGGTCTGAATGCTCTGGCCCTGTTAATAACTGATAACTTTGGTCCCCATGCAGATAACAAATAAATTAAATTGTATCACCTCTAAAGGAACAACGGTGGAACGCGATATATTCTGCTCTCTCCTAAAAAAAATACAAGCATGCTTACTACAGGCTCAGCGATGTGCAATGCTATCGATATCTGTAATACACATGAAATTCTTTTGGTTGATAAACGAGAACATTCATGAAAAATCCAACTTCTTTGAAAAACATATGACCTGGGTAGGGAGACTGTACTAACTGTGGTAAATTACTAGCACTGAGTTTTTTTTAGCAGATGTATACTGCAAGTTAGGTTACTCTTTTCAAAACATCTACAACTGAAGTTACATTGCTTAGAATAATATATCTTATTTAGTAACTCATCCACAAACAATGAGATTTATATAGCAAGTATAATATATCTTCACTAATCCACCATACATGCAAGCCATCAAATTATATATAGCTCCGTTAACAAATCTTGGAAGAATTACAATAGTGAATTATCTAACTAGCCTTTTTATCAAATCAGTTTACGTACATTCTGGGGTTACTCAGTAACTAGAACTTGTCAGCCAATTCATCTATACTAAAGCGCTGGCAAAGCAAAAATCATAATTATTTAACATCTTTACCTTGCTTGCATGAAGACTTCTGCTGTCATGTTTAACAATATTGACATACCTAAGTTAAGCTAATACTTGGGTGGCTTCACACAGCACACCACAAAAACTGCCAACTTCATCTTCTTTAGCTCACAGAAAGCTACCTGCGACTGTGTACCCAGCGCTCCTTTACTTCAACACTACAATTTCAGGCCAGAAACAGATTCTTTGGCTTTGCAGTCATGTACAGTCAGCGATCCGATTTATAAAATTTATCAGAGACGTACATCGTTTATAATATACTAGTTTCATTTCAGTTTATATTAATATCCTGATCATAATCTGGTGCCACATACAATGTGCTCAGTACACTGATTTCACGTACTTCCCATGCAACATTCACGACTGGAACAGAGAAGGGGAAAGTAATAGTGGTAACCGTGCTATCTGAGGAATCCTTCGCAACATGCGTAGTATTCACCTAAATGTAATGTAGATGCAGAATAGACGGCCTGCGACCGATGATTCTCCTCCTTCAGATGTATCGACTGATCTCGCAAAACCTCCGGCACTCTGAAAAAATTACCAATTACTGGATAACTGCATTGGTATATCCACCACATAAAAAGCGAGACAGAACTGTGAAACAAGTATGCGACAGTAACTGGTTTGATCTCTGGATGAAACATGTGGGGTCGCTACGCATTCGTCACCAAAACTAATATATTTTCATATTATTATTCATTCCGTTCATAATTTAGCCGCTGCACACAACGCGAGCCCCATCAGAGTGAAACAACGCTTTAGGGTGTTTCTCATTTGGTAAATTAGGATCGCATAAACGTGGGAGAATTTTTAGAAAGCAATGCTCGTAAATGGAGGTCGATATCTGGATTACCAAACACTTATTCAAATTCAGTCCAAGTGGTAACTTATTGATATTTGACTCTTGGAAAAAAAAGAAAAAAAAAGAAACAGAAAATTAACTTCAAAATATGGAAGATTTCGACTGACTACATTAGGAAGATTGAAAGAAGAAAGTATCTGAGTTCCTCATATTCCCAACTCGCATCTTGAAATGAGCAAGAGAAATAAATCAACGAAATATTTATGTAAGGTGCACAAAGAATCAGTTAAACGCGAACTCCTCAGAGTACGGACTCAGAAATAGGGAACTGCCACCGCGTGCTATAACAAAAAGCTGTACTCACATGTTCAGACTGCACTTTCAGTATGAGACGAAAGCCAGTAAGTGAATCACAAGAAATCTCAGTTATTTGTTAACAGGTAAACCTTTGTCCGGGGACGACAGAATGCTTGCCAGCCAAAATAACGAATGTCGAAGTACCCAGAAGCATGAAATAGAGGGGAACTCTGCAGTACTTCCCTGCTACAGCATAAAAATGCATATAAAAATTTATTAGGTTGGTACTGAGTTTGAACGGTGTTTTAGAATTGGCTTACATAGCACAAACAGTGTCCTGTAGGGGAGACAGCACACGGAATTGGAGGAACAGAAAGACTGTTGGGATGATAAAATTTTTCTCACGTTTCGTGGCATCGGAAAGAAGGATTCTTGTTGACATTCATACTGAATTGGTACTGTACATATCTTGGCACCTTGTGGTCGTACGTAATGGATTAACGGCCAGAAGCCGCAACTATATGCACTGGAAATCTTCCCAAACTGCCAACCAAGTTGAGACAAGTTTTCCTGTTGCACTAGACAATAAACACGAGTTGTTCTGGAACCCATTTTCTTATGTGATAACGTTTCAGTCATCATTTTACAGTTTTTACTGTATGCTATTATTTACGAAATAAATTTAACTAAATTGATACAGAATCGTGAAGCGACCTATACCTCTCACGTTACATCACGTCCTCGCCCAATAAAAACAAATAGTGGCAACCTATTTAATTTTTTTGTATGTTTACATCGGTTTGTCACTCGCTTTTGGCACTGCTAGAAGATACGGCGATACTGAAATAGCAAAAGGAAAGGATACCTGCAGTCTTTTTATTCGAAAGTTATACTGGCGAGAAATGTTAATAGCTTAAGTGAATTTTACAATGATAAAAATTTGAAATTTCCGTGTGCCATATTTTTAACTAAAGCTCAAAGGGGGAATTACGGCAAAAAGTAATCCTAGGGTACATGGAGTATTCAGACAAATACAAACTGAAAACGAAAACGTAGTTACTTCCTTGACTGCCTATTCAGTTGAGGCTTAATATAACAAGGACATCGACAAATGACATAAGATCTAGCCAATTTATCTGTGCGGGTGCACAGTATTCTCGAGATAATTGTACAAGTAAGTGGCGAACCATATTTGGCTATCACTGTTTGCTTAAATCATAATATGAAAAACAAAATACATGGATAAAATTAAGCAGGTTGTCATATGAACAAAGATCATTTCTAAAACTACTTATTTTTGCTAGTAAACGAATTTATACAAAAGCATTTTGTTTCCCGTGTGTAGGAATCACTCTGCATCATGGCAAAGAAATATTTTCTTCACAAATAGCTTATAACTACATGCATCATTACAGATATTTATTGAAGTTATATGCAGGAATAATGGCATAGGGAGAAACATTAATTTAAATATTTATATTTTTGAGACATGACAAAGGATTTTGTACAGGAACAAAATTGACAACTAATTGTACAAATCCATCTTAGGAACTCAATTGTTTAAAAAACCAATATACCAGCACAATGGGAAATGAAAACAGCGTACATTTAATGGTTTAACGTTGTGGAAAGTGACGAAAGAATTTGTGCAAGGGAAACCTTACAACGAAGTATACAAGTTTAAGGGAATTAATTGTTTAGTAAAACTTGCCACCAGTGGTAAATGAAGACTTTAAAACTTTGTCTTTGTGAATGTCCATGTCAGCAGAAATTAATTCTAGAGCAGTAAACTATTCTTCTATCTAAGTCTATCGCTCTGTAAGCACAATCTCTTCTCCATAAAAACAGATCTAAGAAGACAGATTTTGTACTATCACGTAGCATTAGGTATGAAATCATTCACTTCACAATATCTGACTAAACAGAACTCACACCACAAATATATGGACTATTTCACATACAGATCCCTTTGAACTCAATGTTTTTTTAAAAGGAGATCCTCCACAACGAACATGAAACGTTACTAACTTCTATTAATAATTGCCTAACCACGTATTCTTTGCATCTTAACAACAGACAAAGAACTTAAACTCAGTTTTTCCTGTATTCCTTCTTGACATAGGGTTTTACCTCTCTGCAGCTTTTGTCGTTAGTCATGTTAGTAACACCGCCGACACGGTGACAAAGATCTCACCTGGCTGGCATGTCCGCTAATCCGCCCCTTTATCTGCTGTGGCATTTGCCTCTATTGTACGCGTCTGTCCTGTACCCACCATCACAGAATACAGCAAAACTGGAGAGCGATTCCCACAAGCATATTTTGTACTTAAAAGATGGTTTTAACTAACCAGCTGTCAATTCATTCAGAGAATTTAATTACTGTTGATTCTAAAGAAAAGCAACTGTGCGTAATAGTGAGATTTAAAAATGGAGATGTAATATTTAACCGTACGGCTGCCTTGTCTAATGAAGTAGCAAAATGCTCAACATGGCTTCAACAGTTACGTTTTACTACCATAGAAAATTTTAATTACGTCTTTAATGGGGGACGTAAGCGTAGTTGCAGTACTTTGAAGAGAGTTTTATAAAGTCTAAAGTTTTCATGGCAGTATAACCACATTTTGCACGGTTATTAAGCAATGTTATATGAATACATGTATTCGTTTTCATGATTATTGAAGTTACATATTTTTAATTACAAACATGAAATTTTTTCAGCAAAGTGAGTACAAATATTTCTTTCTTGAACATTCTGTCGAAACGAAATTGATGTATTTTTGTTCAAAAATGGATACACCATTATTAAAAATATCTGCGAAACAGGATATTGATATTTCTATTACTAGACTTTTTTCCTGTGAAGAAAAGGTACCAAATCTTAGGGCTTTTCTCTTACATAAATTGCATTACTATTTTAGTAAATAAAATTTCGTTCCACAGAATGTTTCGTCATAGTACTGACTAGCTTCATGCCAAATGTAAGTTCTATAATGTCAGCGGTTTGTGAGGAAAAGGTGCATAAAGGTGACTAAACTAAAGTTAATGGAAACCCGAATCAATGATTTGACAGCGTTTGTATTAGACCTTGACGTAACAATGATTTTATCTTGGAACTCTTCCAGTTGGTCCGTGTTTGCAAAGAAATACAATAACATCAGAAAATTGAGTCCGCCTTTATGGAAAACACCTTGTTATTCGTTTATTTCTATATTCTCCAAAATTAGTTTCGGAGACAAATATCACCATTATCAGTGGAATTTTTTTTATCTTATTTATTGTATGTTATAGCACGCTTTAAGCGATTATTGTCGTTGTCTGCGACACATTTTCTGTGCGCTTTTTGTTTCTGATGCCGTTTTTTACTTAGCGAACATCATGTCATGTTTGTTGAATGGTATGTGGCTGCTTTTATACTCAGAAAAACTAAACTTTCGCACTCTGTTTCTGATCCAGAACATTACGCCATCTTGCTGTTCGCATACCATCCAACGAACATGACATGACGTTCGCTAAGTAAAAAACGGCAAGAGAAACATAAAGCGCACAGAAAATACGTCGCAGACAGCGACAATAATCGCTTAAAACATGCTCTAACACACAATAAATAAGATTTAAAAAAACCACTGATGTGGTGATATTTGTCCCCGAAACTAGTTTGAGAGGATAAAGAAGTAAACGAATAACAAGGTGTTTTGCATCAAGGCTCAATTTTCTGATATTACTGTTAGGCCTTGACTTATACGCGTAAACTAGGTACAAATATATGCAGTCTTCTCTTCAACCTCAAAAGGTCCTTTCTTGGCTTGTCCTCCTAGATTAATCTGATTTTCAAATTTAGTAACAATAATGTGAGCTCCCTTCATTGTTCTGTTATCGACTCCCATCAATATCGACAGAGTGTTAAATTCAAGGATCAAATCCTAGCCTTGTAGATTCCGTGGTCTGACGAGATTAGCACTAAACAAGCATCATACACTGCAGCCCAATAATCAGTTTAGGAAACGAACGTTTTCTTGAGATATGGTTGTCCTATCAGGATGTAACTTTCAAGAGGCTTTTGAGTTTTTCCAGGCACACACTCTCTTGTAGAAGTTCTGGATCTGCTGAACACCAAAATATTCCTCACATTCTGACTGCATTAAATTCGACGAAAACACCGCAGGAATAAATAATATGAAGAAATACAGAACAACAGAGCCATCACGCAAAATTTTGTTGATTATTACTTTTATTACGCTTAGGAATAGAATTGGAGCGTAATTTTCAGGAATTTAAATTTCAGTACCACGTAGTAAACGAAGATCCAATAACAATATTTTCACTATTTTGGTCGATATCTCGTACGTCCCCAGTCACGAAAACTGACAACGGCCTGGAGAGCGGTGTGCTGGCCATAAGACTCACTGTATCCGCACCCGGTGACGCCCGAGGACTGAGGATGATACGGCGGCCGGTTGGGCCTTCAAGGCCTGCTCGGACGAATCTTGTACGTCCCTCCTTAAACTCTTACGTTTTTGAAGTGCTACTTCCAAAAGAGAACACACATAAACATTTTTATCCTTGATACTGTTTCACTTGGTTTTCCTTGTAATTATGCTCGTGAGATGTGCACTTTTGACAGAAAGTTTTACGGGGTGGCGAAATAATGACAAAAGCAAATCGTTCGAACAGGCTCAGGAAACATTGTTCCTACCACAAACAAAACAAAGATCGGCCAGTATTTCTTTGGCAAACTGGCGTCTTATAGAAACTCTCACAACACATCCTAACACAAATTAAATCATTGTTACCGAGTGGTTTCTAGGCAAATCGGGTTGAGATAAAATCTCTTACAAATTTTCTCAGAAAACTTTATGCCAATATGCAGAGAATTTTTTCGCTATCGACATACAGCCATATTAAAAAAAATATCTCCAATGCATCCTATTGACCACTCAGATCATCAAAGGGAAATCTGAAAATGTTTCAGGTCCCATATACTCCAAACTTATACCTCATACATCAGTGAGTTCAGTCTCAGAGAAAACAATCGCCTCCACAAAATTTAAGGATTCCAAATGTAACAGGACACTACACAGATGAAATAAGACAAAATTTCTTGAATTCAGAGACCCAAAAGGAATGATACTTCTTATTGTTACCTTTGCCGTCTGAGTGCGAGAGGTTGAAGGACATATAAATGCATCCCGCCGACATTTCTCCTTTATGTTTGCTGTTGCATGTTATCTAGAACGATGGAAAAAACGAGCATTATACTCCAGCACAACAGGTTTACCGAGCCATACACTAACTGACTGACGAAAACAAAGGTGAACAATACCAACAGAAACAGGACACGCCTCCATCTCGTCGTTGCCAGTTTGAGTCCGATATTACTCTTGTTTTCCGCTGTATGTGATTAACGCCTGCTGATTTTTGCCTGGAGCTATATTCAGAATTTTAACAAAAGAGAAAAAAAGGTTCAAATGGCTCTAAGCACTATGGGACTTAACATCTGTGGTTATCAGTCCACTAGACTTAGAACTACTTAAACCTAACTAACCTATGGACATCACACACATCCATGCTGAAGGCAGGAGTCGAACCTGCGACCGTAGCAGCAATGCGGTTCCGATTGAGGCGCCTAGAACCGCTCGACCACAGCGGCCGGCGAATTTTAAAAAATTGCTCTCCTCCGTTCTCCGACTCTCTCCATCGACCTTGGGCAAAACCAGACCGATGGGATCTTTCGCCTGTATTTCATTTCCGCTGAGAGGACCAGTTGTTCTTGTGGTTTTGGAATCTTCTACTGTTGTTTCCCATGGCAAAATTTCCATTTTCGTGCTGATCAATATTTGAGTTGTTGAACTGGTTTCTTCTCAACACCAAAATTTTCCTGCCTTGCCTTCATTACGTATTCGTCCAAGTCAGTTAAAATTAACCTGAACTCTTCCACGTTAGTCTTTCCGATTAATAACAAGCTCATTCTGTGCTCTGTTGGGATGCTGTTGATAAAAAGCAGAATTAGCTTGCCATTATTATAATGCTGGTCTAGATACTAAGTTCTGATTAACACCTCAGATAAGTACGCCAGGCCTATTTTGAATCTAGTCGGTCAATGCAGTGGACTTTGAAAACACCTATTCGCACTCTGTTTTGCTCCAAGCTCGACCAGTAAATTTTCACTATCTCCGCTCCGAAATCAGCGAACTTTCTGCACTCTCTGATTACTGGCAGAACACACACATTCAGTTGGCCACTCGTGTGGCTGCTTATGAATTCTAGTTTGTACTGATTCAGCCAGAAATTCCATAAACTATGTCTAACTCGACAAATGTGCATCTTTATATGCAGATCCCTATCCTCTGTGTAGGTGAGAAACTAACGTAAGGATAAGAATGTAGTCATAGAAATTTTGTTCGGCAATTGACAGAGATTCGGACGCAAGGCCTGGCTCTCTCACGACAGGCCGTTCTCTTACTGGTAAAAATGTATCACCTGTCTCAGAAGATTCAGGAATCCGCTTATCAGCGCTCTGCCCGGCGTATTGCTTCTATTTCTAATGCTGTCGGCCCCATGATTTCTTGTCTGGCCTTACCGTTTCTGTTTGTCAACATCTCCTGAATGAAACGTATTCCTCGGAATCGGAGAGGTGGACTTCTTCAGACTCACAGAGTTCGCTCCTCTAACGTCTCGACCTTCTGTGAAAACGGGGTGTCTACTTCCACTGCCTTCTTTTTAATAACATGCCCAAGTTAGAGTCAACCGCTTTAGCATAGACAAGTTTCCCTCAGTTGTTTTTGATATGTCCCGTCCCACATGGATTCAAAACTTTCCTGTAATGCTTTCATATCTAAACTGAATTGCTTCGCTTTTTGTTTAGCAGTCACTGCTTTTTGACTCAGCCTCTGTTTTTCTATCTCTCTGCTGTTCTTCCCATCTACACGCCTCTGCTCCTTTCTTTCCATCTAATTGCTTGCTTATCTCTTCTCTCTGCCTTTCCCATCACCTGTCTAACCCAGATTGGGATGCCATACAAGGTTCCGCACCGTTGCCATTTCGGTCTTGCGAAGTGAACCAGCCTCACTTTTCTGAGACATTACCGCTGTTTCCAGGACATCAGGTATTGGGATAGACGCTGACGCTTCTTCTCCCTTGGAAAACACAGAAACTATCTCGTGTGACTGCATAAAATGTTCCTGATTGTAAATCTCAATCATTTCCCTGGAAAGAGCCCTATTAATCCTGTTCAAATCACAAATACTGTAACTCACATTCAAATAATGCGAATTATCGCTACAGCAAAAACAAAAACAAAAAAAAACGAAACCTACACAGACAACAAAAAATCATTACACTTTGCAAAAGAAACGTTAATTATTCCGGAAAAATACCCAAATACAGAAAATATAATACCTGACTTTATATATATATATATATATATATATATATATATATATATATATATATATACACGCAATTCCAGCAGAGACTGCGCTGCAGCCGTTTTAATTGCGCAAGCGAATCAAAGAAAAAAATCCTTCGCCCCAACTTCTGTACCCGTAAATACGTTTCAGTGTGATTTATCACTATAGGACACAAAAGAAAAGAAAGGAAAGAATACTGGAAAGGGATGGCCATGAAGCTAATATGCATTAATGAAATTTCAAAGGCGCGGTGAATAGTAATGCCTCCTGAAACTGTCACGTTGAAGGAGACGGTGCTGTGTGTGTGAGGAAATTTCGAAAAAAAAGACCTTATTAACATTCCATATCTTTATTCTTCATGTCCGTATATTTATTTCTCAACATAGTCGCCCTAACAACGAACACATCACTCTCAGCGATAGATCGATTTCTTGATACCGTTACTGTAGAATTTTCGATGTTGTTGATGGAGCCACAAACTCCTCTCTGCTTGCACCACTTCCAGCCTATGAATGTGCAGTCCTCGAAGGTGTTCATTAAGTTGTGGATACGAGTGGAAATGGAGGTGGCCAAGTCGAGACTGTATGGAGGATGCTCGATGGCAGTAAACTCCAGAATTGTGATTGTTGCATACGCCGCAGCGCACGTGTGTGGTCTGGCTCTGTCATGTGTCGGGCAATTTAGAATTCGAAATTCGATTACAGCACGCTGTTCGTCACGCACCTACGTAGTTACGTTACGCATCCCCATGTAACCCGCTACAATTCTGAGCCCTCTATAGGCAGAGGGCTGTAATTGTGTAGATATGATGAACACAATGTAGAATGTTAATAAAGTTTGTTTCATTAGAAAGCTTTAAGAGCTTTCACACAAGAAAATCGGAGGCATTACTTTTCACCACGTCCTCTTAGAAATGTGTGTGCGCTACCCACTCGTAATAACAATTAACTTATCTTTATATTACCTATCATTCCATTCGTAATATGGCCACTGCGCACAACGGAAACACCATCATATTGAAACAACACTTAGGCCAACTCCTGGTTTTGTACGTTACAGCAGGATCGTCCGATCATGGGAGAAGTCATAGCAAGTAGGGTTCATAAATGAAGGCTGTTATCACTCTTACCAAATATTTATTCACATTCACATTCAAAACCAACATGAAATAGAGTGCAGTGAGCTCTTGAGAAATAGAAACACAGAAAACTAACATGAAATACTGAAGTTAATTATGTGAGAGTTTCATTTACATAATTAGGAAGACTGAAAGAAGAACGTATCTTAGTTCCTCACACGCACAGCTCACATATTCAAATGAATGGGTGAAATAACCCAATGAAATCCTCATGGAAGATTCGTGAAGATCCAGTTCAATGCGAACTGTTTAGAGTGCCGACTCTGAATCACAAAATTAACACCTCATTCTATAGCAAAAAGCGATACATACAGGTTCAGACTGCGCAGTCAGCAGGAGATGACAGGCATGAAGTGAAATACAAGTCTCCTCAGTTCTGTGTTCTCGATCCAAACTTCGTTGGAGGAGCTATGGCATACATTTAGCCAAAATGACGAGTGTGAAAGTGCCTTGAAGCGCGAAAATAGAGGGGAGTGCTGCGAAGATATTCCTAATGTGAAGTAAAAAATGTGACAGATCTCAATGGTCTTTTACTACTGGATGACGTAGCATACACAGTTTGTCGTAGGGGAGGCAACGTACAGGATTCAAAGGAACAGAAAGGCTGTTGAGATGATACGACATTTCTGATATTTCATGGGAACAAAAATTCGGGTTTCTTGTTAACATCTATACTGAATAGATACTTGCCACATCTCAAATGGCTAAGACACTCTTGTGTCCTAACGTAGGGGATCAACACCTCGAAGCCAGCAGCGTGTGGGAACCTTCCCAGGCAGCCACCCAAGTACAGGCAAGCTCTGCTGAGTTGTCAAAGAAGCTGCTTTCTTAGGTGAGAACCTTTCAGCTACCGCTTTTGTACTGACCACTGTAATTTATAAAATAAATGTAACTGAAATGATTCTGGAGCTATTTCCCTTCTGCCTGTCTCATACAAAATTCTGTCTCAGTGAGACGGGACCGAGACACAATCACCAAAAACGCGAATCTGGTGAATGGCAAGAAGGTTTCAGACCAAATACATCCTTTCCATAATATGGACTGTAAGTCTCTTTTGCAATTTCTGAAAGAAAAATGTCTGGACATCAAACCCAATGCAGTTTTTAGTGATGCAATAAAAGGTACAAAATGTATGGTGAAAATCGGGAGAGAAATGTCAGAAAATTCGGAATTTTATAAAAGAAGTCAGACAAGTTGTGGATTTTCTCAATTTCTTTTCAGTTGCGTCTTGGGAAATGTAATGTAGGAGTTGTATTAACTGAAATCAGAGCCCAAAATAGAGAAACAATGAAATTATGAAGAACCAATATTTGGTTTGACCACTAAGCTTTGGCAGATGACCTGACGATTCTATTTCAGGATACCAAAACACCAAAAAACAAACTTAAATTCCTAAAGGAACAACAGAATCAGTAGTGCTCCAAATAACACTTGAAAAACCGAAATATTTATGTAACAACTTATTTATATAAATGAAACTATTTCTGTTTGCTGATGAAACAAGTTTGGTAGTAGAGGGTGTTGTGTGCAACA
The DNA here is from genome assembly GCF_021461395.2 of Schistocerca americana. Taxonomy (NCBI): domain Eukaryota; kingdom Metazoa; phylum Arthropoda; class Insecta; order Orthoptera; family Acrididae; genus Schistocerca; species Schistocerca americana. Next base: position 628,702,791 of record NC_060122.1, read on the forward strand.
TTGGCTCTGTTTCAAACTGTTCAGTACATGATATAAGTTCATAGGTTGTAGAAAATAGGGCTAAATCGTAGTAGGCCTCAGTTTTAACAGTTTCTAACACACAATTCAACATACCCCGACGTTTTAATTTCACAGAATGGGCATATGATTAGTGAAAGTAAATTTTTCAAATTTCTAGGTGTTCAGATAGATAGTAAACTGTAGTGGAAAGATCACGTTCAGGATCTTCTTCAAAGACTTCATGCTGCCGTTTTTACTATTCGAACGGTATCTGAAATAAGTGATCGTTCGACACGGAAATTAGTCTACTTTGCTTATTTTCATTCGTTCATGTCGTGTGGTATTACATTTTGGGGTAACTCTTCCCATTCTCAAGGGAAATTTTTGGCTCAGAAATGGGCAGTTCTCGCAATAAGTGGTGTAAGTTTGCGAACCTCTTGTCGACCCCTGTCCACTAGTCTTGGCATTCCGACATTGGCCTCCCCATATATATAGTCTTTACAGTCGTTTCTTGTTAACAATATCAGTTTATTCCCAAGAATTAGCAGTTTTCATTCAGTTAATACTAGGCTGAAATCTAATCTGCATTGGATCGCACTTCCTTAACTCTTGGGCAGGACGATGTGCAGTATACTGCTCCATTCATTTTCAATAAGCTGCCACAAGAATTCAAAAATCTTAGCAGTAATCCAGGCACTTTCAAATCGAAAATGAAGAATTTCCTCATGGGTCTCTCCTATTCTGTTGAAAAGTTCCTTGAAGAATTAAGCTGATTCTGATGTTATATTGTCGATAGCGTTACTTAAACTTATGCCTTGACTTTTTTGCGTTCATAAATAATTTATTTTACCTTGTAAGACGTTGTGGTCTCTGACCTTCATTGCTTACATATTCCGCCCTCACAATCATATTCTGCACATCAAGACGCTTCATTCGAACCCAAACTCGATAAGATAAAGTCGATGTTGTATGAATTCATGTAAACGATATGCAAATAACAAGTGCGCACCGGGGTTGAAATACTCGAGGCTAGCGTACACACATACATTCCAGACACGATGGTCACAAGAGCTTTTAGTTCGAGAGAGGCAGACCACACACCGGGGGGCCAGTCCCTTCAGAGGACAAGTCAACCTCGGCTGCCCGTGGAGCAGACAGCATGTGTCTGAGTGAAAGGGGGAATGACCCCATGTTCGGCTTAAAAGCAAATTCTGCTACATTGTGTGGGAGCGTCCAACCTACGCATTCTTTACACATAGCAAGCAGTTCTAGAGATTTTCACAGGGAGACAGCAAACGCCAAACGCCGATACTACAAATTTCCGGATTGGTCGCCTTAAACGAAACGTCATTCTCCCGTTTTAGAAGACCAATGCTGATTGGCAGATGATATTTCTGACGCCTTGAGCTGAAGGAGTAACGGAAGAGACCGAAAGATATACCGCTTCATGTCTGGCGTGGAGAGGCGCCGTTCTGTTGTCACTCTTAGAGCGAGGAACAAGTCTCTCATCAGTACCTCACTGGGAGAGCACCTCTGTCGAGAGCGAATCGAAGTGTGGCTCTATATTGAGTCCTTGCGATTAAGCATTATTCAGTGGGTTGGCCGACACACTTATTGTGCGGTGTGAATGGACAGAGTTATAGTTAAACGCCTGAGAGCGAATTTTTGAGTGGCATCATGGTGGACTGGTTATCTGACCAGTGTACCACGCCGATAGTTAGACTAGGGGCGAGTAGGAATCCTTGACTTCATTAAGGCGTAGGGAGAGTTTGACTGGCGAAGGTCAATCCAGATAGAACGAGAGTTATCTTATTTGTCAGCAGCGAGCGGCACAGATAGCAGTCATCGCAGCTTACGGTATTGTGCGCTACAGCTCTTGCGACCCCCATATTTCCTCCACAACAGTACACTTCACTGCATTTCACATGTGACAGCCTGACCGTACCTAGCAACGTTCTATAGGATAATTATTCAAGTGGAGTAGGCGCGCCTCTTACCCATTCTGCCAAGTCAATAACAATCTCAAACTTCGTATTGAAATTTCATTAGCGAATCCTATCCTTGAGAGGTAACTTCACATTCCAAAAAGAACCAGGATATAACTTGTTTAATTCATAACTAAAAGTGCCATTGTGATTTCTCAGAATTTTTGCAAAATAAATAATCATTTTCGTTAGTTTCATGTTTTTCTTACACTAAGTAGCACTACTCCAGTACCCAAGTATTCCACTAGTTACCTAAGACATTTTGTGAATATTTGTGTCATTTCCTTACAGTGGACGACTCCAGAAGATATTTATTGCTGAAAGTTTTTCAGGTATTTCTCTTTAGAACGTTAGGAACGTCTGTCTTGACTTCTGTAGTAGTGTGAGGATGTGTGGCGTACGTACTGTAAGACCTTCGGTACACGCACCATTAGGTTATTTGACTTGTCACTCTAACGATGTAGGCGTGTGTCTGCAATATGTTTCGTGGTCTTATTTTTTTATCTTCTGCCGTTTGGTTAGATGATAGAAATGCCACGTGCATGCTTAGAGTAGCAGATTGACGGTGACCAACTTTAAACAGAACTTGATTAATTTTCATACACATTAATTAAAATAATAACAATCATAAACCTTACTTAACTTGATTCTGGATGCTATTTACAATTGACAATTTGAAGTTCCTTTGGTCTTGGTACGTTAATCTTATTCTCACATATCTCTGATGCTTGACAAAGTGTCTATACATTTTTCTTCATGGCTACGTACAGGAATATGATAATCTTATTAGGCACAGACTGAAACTTGACTATAGACTGGATCAGACAAATGCAGACTAATGCAAACTGACTAATCAGAGGTCTGTACACTCATTATAATACCTCGCGTGTTCAGGTATCACTGCGCGAGTGTGATCCGCGAGCAGAAAAGGTTCTACACTAGCAGCAATCTCATTGGCTTCATTACATATTAATACGCAGATCGGCGGAAGCAGAATTTGGTCCGTCTCTAAGACAGCGCCATCTCGTAGTGCGGAGACAGCGAGCGCTGCGCTTGCGCTGTTGTGCTTAGTGGGGCACGCTCTAATGGGAAAGTTTTGTAGGCGCTGACTACGCGGATCTATGTACACAACAGGATGGAAATTGTATCTTGCAGGAGTCACAGGGTAAAGGGTACATCTCAGATTAATCCATTGCGCAGAATAACAGAATAGCAGATCAACCCCACGCTCACAACCTGTTATTACTTTTATGTTGTAATTTCATGTACTGACACGCTCCATTAACCTTGGAGATTTGCTTCTCAATTTGGTCCTACTGAACTACACCTGTAAATAGTTAAAAAAATATATGAACATATACTCTGGTAATACCCGGTGTAATAGTGGTGTAGTAGAGTGCAAACATCACATAAGATCTCTGTTGTTTGGCACAATTCGCCCGCTGAAGTTTTAAGAGCAAAGTGAAGATAGTTTATCACCGAATACAAAGCCGCCTTTCACGGTATTTATTCCATTTGGTGCTTTTAGTGTTCCGTGTTGAACAAGCGATCGCTGGCGCCACACCGATCGGTCTCAGGTGGTCCTCGCCTTTGAAAGTGGCGGCCTTGCAGCGCCGCTGCAGTCCCGGTAGCGCTGCATACTTGCGGCGGGTGCCTGCCGGTGCGCCATGATGAGCGGCGCCTTTGATCTCCAGCCGCTCTGGCCAGACGTGGCGCTGTAGCTGTCTGCCGGCCGCTGCAGTCACACAAAGACCCCGCTCCCCTCCTCAGGAAGGAAAAGGAAAGGAGCCCCCCCCCCCCCCCCCAGCCCCGCTCGCCTCCACAGACCATGCTGCAGCTCTCTAACTCCGACCTCTCGCTTCCTTCCGGGCATTAAATCCGGGCTCTGGCCCCGCGACAGCGAGTAGTAGAAAGAAAACAGTGAATCTGGAGCACTCTGTGGGATCTCCAGAACAATTACATTTCTCCCCGGGCTTTTAACCTACTAGTGCTCTGCTGCTGGTCACTGGTCGGTGTGTGTGTGTAAAAAAAAAAAAAAAAAAAAAAAAAAAAAAAAAAAAAAAAAAAAAAAAAAAAAAAAAGCTTCGAATGGCTCTGAGCACAACGGGACTTAACTGCTGTGGTCATCAGTCCCCTAGAACTTAGAACTACTTAAACTTAACTAACCTAAGGACATCACACACATCCATGCGCGAGGCAGGATTCGAACTAGCGACCGTAGCGGTCGCGCGGTTCCAGACTGTAGCGCCCAGAACCGCTCAGCCACTCCGACCGGCAGAGAGCAGTCCTACTCCCACCAAACCTAATGTCAATATGAACTAAATGATACCTTCTTACGTCAGAGCAGCACTAGAATGAGCATAAACAGCGATCTTGTCTCCAACCAACCTCCATGATCTTCTTTAAAAACTCTTTTGCTCGACAACAGTGCATTGAAACATTTTTGAGTTAACAGCCCTTGACCGAAACTTAAAAGAAATGGAGTAAATACCGAGTTTTTGTGGGTCAACCCCGGCTTTATGAAGGCTATTCGTAAATTAACCTCGACTAGGTACTGGAAAAGAAAAAAAAAATGAAAAATTCTTATGTACAATGTTGTCTTACATATTGACAGTATTGCAGCGCAAATTCTATACCAAAATTCAGACTTTAGTCATACCGTGACTCCAGTTCCTTTATGTCGTCATCCAAGACTACCGGCCTGTGTGGCCGAGCGGTTCTAGGCGCGTCAGTCTGGAACCGCGCGGCCCCTACAGTCGCAGGTTCGAATCCTGCCTCGGGCATGGATGTGTGTGATGTCCTTAGGTTAGTAAGGTTTAAGTAGTTCTACGTTCTAGGGGACTGATGACCTCAGATGTTAAGTCCCGCACAGCTCAGAGCCATTTCATCAAAGACTCGAGCCACCTGGTACTTCAGTCAGTTGTTGATAGCATGCTTGAGCCCGCCATCATTCGTGAAGTGCCAGGCTTTCATCCTGGAGACCATATAAAGTCGCTTGATACCTGGTCCGGACAATAGGGAAGACGCTGTAAAATCTCTAAGTCCAAATGTCTGACTCTTTCCTTCTTTCAGTTCAGAATGGTGTCGCATATTATTCGTTGGAGAATGAGTTCTTTGGTAATCACAACCCGCCTGTTCTTTTGTATTGAACTTCGGGGTTTCGCAAATGTTTCACAGCAAAGGAACAATGTCACAGTATTCTTATGCGCTATTCTCAATAGTTTTTTTGTGTGCTGAAATCCCTACTCTCCCTGTGGTAATGTTAACGAGAGTTGACATCTGAGACACATCTTATCAAAATTCGGAAATGGCGAACCGAAGCCTCGCACGCAGAATTTTGTTACCATATTCACCACGTTATCAATGGCCGTGATTACACTCGTTCCCTTCAGATCAACGAACTTAACCAAAGTCGGGTGAGTTTGGCACTTGGATGCCTGACTTTTCGGCCCGCCAACGTGCTGGTGACCTACTGGGATACACTGAGCTTCTTGACGGCAATTGCGTAACTAGTTGACCGAATGGTAGAGGCTCACAAAAACTAATAACGGCCTGAAGAGCTATGTGCTGACCTTCAGTCCTTTGATATCCGCAGCCGATGACGCCAGTCGGCAGAGGACGACACGGCGGTCGGTCGATACCTTTGAGCCTTCCGAAGCCTGTTCAGATGGAGTTTAGTTTAGTTGTTAACAAGTTCGTCAGTCACATCCGAACGTCTCCCGCGAGTATTTTCGTCATGCACAACTGTGCGACTAGCCGAGAAGGAAGCAAATTTGTTCTGCAATACCATTTGGATGAGGTGCCGATCTTCTCGGGGAAAGGGGGGGGGGTTATGTGTGATCTGGATGGTGTAACCTGACCGATCTCGTCGTATTCTATGGCCTTCCGTGAACCATTCTGCACACACCCGTTAGACTGCCGAAATACTTCGTCGCAGACGAGAAGCAATCTCCCGGATGGATGCATCATTTTCTCTCATGGCAATTATGCACCCTCTTTCAAACTCACTGATTTGACGGTACGGTTCGTGTATACGTCTGCGAGGCATCCTGCACGTCTTCTCAAGTCACACTGATCCATTACCTTCGGTTTATAGCGACAACAAGAGCAGCAGCAACATTTTGCCGGTAGGTGGTGTTGTGCCGCGATATCGATGTGGACCTGGAACCCGCGGGCCAACGTGGTTCAGCTGCTGATCATTTCCGCAGAAGATACTAACGTACATGTCCTTTGAATACGAACGTCCTTTTTTCCCTGAATATAAGTGTATTTGCAGTCATTAATCCTCCACAGCTGTTCCTACATTCCACTACAACGATCTTCTTCTACTGCAGTCCTTCGGAAGCTCCATGAGGCTCTCTGCAGTTTCTGCTGTGATCAGCAACAGAAAGGTTGTAGTAGAAGAAGGTTGTTGTAGCGGAGTGTAGGAATAGCTGCGGAGGACTGATGGCTGGCATAGCGACTGGCAGTTGATCCTGAACGTCAATAAACGTAACACATTTCTCGTAAATAGGCAAAGATATGTCCTGCTGTTCGATTACGTTGTCGCTAAAAACTCACTCAAACCAGTAACTGCCATAAAATACGTTTGAGTCACCGTACAGAGCGACCTAAGCTGGAATGTCAACTGTAATAATAGCAGATGCTTGGCTGAGATTCAATGCAGGAATCTTAAGGGAATGTAATTACTCCACGAAATATATGGCCTACAAAACACTTGTTCGACCAATATTTGAATATTCTTCATCAATCTCGAACATATACCAATTAGGAACATAAGAAGAAATGGTGAAGTTCCAACGAACGGCGGCACGTTTAGTCATGGGAGTGTCTAGTCCGCACAAGAGCGTTACGAGTATGCTCGACAAACAGCAGTGTCAGTCGTTGCAAGAGAGACGATATATATATAGCGGGAAGACAGAGCGCTTGTTGAAATTCCGAGAGCGTGCGTCCGAATAAGAGTAGGGCAACATTTTAATTCCCTGCATATATACCTCACGAAATGACAGCGGCCACCGTAATGTTCTCGAGGAGCGTAGATGTAGACGTAGACCTGCTCCTAACGGACAATATGTCCTCTAATGTGTCACCGGCGCTTTAGTTGTAACACTTAATAAAGTCTCCTTCCCTTTTACTAAAAAATAAAGATCTACTATTAGTTTGTTGACGGAATGTTCCGAGAGTACTAAGGTTCTGATATGTCAGGCAAGGAGCAAAGTTTGGCAGAATATCTGGTTTTGCAGTGTGGGAGCCACGGTTTCTTCAAAAAGTGGAACAGCGGACAAACAGAGCGGAATAAACCCGCTCGCTGAATTTCTCGTCGGTGCGACAGGTTAATGGTCTGTGGGGGAGAGGGAGAGAAGTTCCCGCCTCCGCCCCTGTCTTTCCCTCCTCCACATCAGAAGACGTCCTTCCAGAACGGAAACTTGGTCTCCGATTTGGCAGGGGAAATGCCTGAAACAACCTACGGTTCATTAGGATTTAGCCTTATAGCGTCACAGTGGATAATATTTTATGTGATTTATTTGCTATCAGTGGTACAGTACATAGATGTTTAGTGAACCATCATACGAACCATCATACAGTTTGTGGCAAAGGGAGCAACTGGTAGTACTAACATTTCCTGCCCTCGCTGTTCTGTTACCAAATATCTGGCGACTGGAAAAAAGCGCAGGACAAATCGGTTCTCAGGACAGATTCACAAAATTATAGGCCTATATCGCTGACGCCAATTTGTTGTAGAATATAGAAACATCTTTTTGCTCATATTTTATAACGATTCTGCGAAACGAAAATCTTCTCTTTAAAGTCATTATGTATTCCAGTCTTGCAAAACTTAGCTCGCTGTCGTCTTTCGTGAGATTCAGAGCGCTGCAGACGCAGACGTCCAATTTAATACAGGGTTCCTTGATTTCAGGAACGAATCCGATACTGTTCCTCAACGTAAGTGAGTCAACTCAGAACTTACTGAGTACCAAACAACATTAGTGACAGGATTAAAATCTGCCTCTTAGACAGAACTCACCACGCAGCTCTTAACGGATAAAAAGCGAGAAATATGAAGGTAACTTGTGGAATCTCCTAAGGAAGTTTCATTGGAATGTTACTGTTTCAATATGCGAATACATATTGAGCTGTTAGGGGTATAAGTGCAGACACTTTTATTGGTGACTGAGGACAACGCACTGAACAAGACTCATCAAAAATTTACATGACTTGCAAACTAATAATTACAGCTATTAGAGATAGCATATATTTAAGTTTGTTAGTACAACCATGTACATGGGGCAAGAGCTATCCATTAACACTTATTTTCCCATGGGCAGCAGGTCGGTGTTGTGGTGTGGTCGAGTGGACGCAAAATGGTTAGGAATATCGTACTTAGTACTGGAGTCACCATACTGCAGAAAATGAATTATATGACATGTTCGTGGAGGGAGTGTTACACAGAGAAAAAAAACCAAACGCACTTAAGTGGGTATATAATAAGATATGAATATAAACAGGTATGCGCTTATACTGCTGACACGCTTAGATATTGTGGAAAACGTTGGTAGCTCCATAAGGCTGTTCACAGAAGTTTTGGTTGTTCAAAAAAAGTAGCCTCATCAGAAGACGCTAACAATTCGTAGAAACACCTGCAGAAGATCGACGATTGCTACTAAGAATAGTAGGTGACCCTGTACGTAAATGAATGTGATGCTGTGAGCATAAATATCCCCTACTATACGATTACACCACTGGTGAAAAATTAGTGTTGACTGCAACTATTGTGAAATACCTGTAGGGGTAACCATCCAGAAGGTCCAAAAATGGCTCTGAGCACTATGGGACTCAACTGCTGTGGTCTCAAGTCCCCTAGAACTTAGAACTACTTAAACCTAACTAACCTAAGGACATCACACACATCCATGCCCGAGGCAGGATTCGAACCTGCGACCGTAGCGGTCGTGCGGTTCCAGACTATAGCGCCTTTAACCGCTCGGCCACTTCGGCCGGCCCATCCAGAAGGACCCAAAGTAGAGTGATCACATAAAACAAATCAGATGCCAGGCTGAGATTCACTTAAACTATCCTCCGCGAAAGAAATGGCTGACAACACATTTTTTCAACCGATTCTTGAAAATTATTTATTAGCCTGGGGCTCATACCATGTTAGATTAATACAAGAGCGAGACGCTTCGTCACGTATCTGTTACCTCAGCTCGAGAACCACACAGAAATGCTAAACAAGCTCAAGTGGCAGAGGCTGCAGGGGAGGCGTTGCACATCAGGGAGAGATTTAGTTCCGAAAGCACAAGGGAGTAATTTTCGTGACGAGTCTGGGTGACATATTACTTCCACCTACATACATCTCGAGAAATGATCACAACGTGAAAATCTGAGAAACTGGAGCCGATCCGCGGTCTTACCGACTACCATTCATCCCATTCCTCATAAGGGAAGAAAAGTAGCAGAGATATCCTTCTCCGACTAGTGGGTGACATATTACTTCCACCTAATGGGTGACGTATTACTTCCACCTACATATGGGTGACATATTACTTCCACCTACATACATCTCGAGAAATGATCACAACGTGAAAATCTGAGAAACTGGAGCTGATCCGCGGTCTTACCGACTACCATTCTTCGCATTCCTCATAAGGGAAGAGAAGTAGCAGAGATATCCTCCTCCGACTAAGTAAAGTGTTCTGCTGTTTATAACTGTAGGAGACGTATGGAAAGAACGACTCTCATTAAACCTCCACTCAAACGCCGCTGGCTACCTAGAGACGTGTATGTGAGAAAGGGATCTTTTGTCCCACTCTTTTTGGAACATAGACTCTCGGAATTTCTACAGTAACCATCTGTGTAATGCACAACGGCTGTTTTCTAGCGTTTGCCCCTAGAGCATGGTACTGTTATTGAAAGATCTAGTGACGGAACTATGGAGACATAATTTTGTCGCAAACAAAACCTGGCTACTACGACTGACCACAGCGTATGACGTGGCGCTGATATGTCTGGTCAAACAGAGGCGGAAAAAAGATGCACCAAGGAAGAATTCTGCAAATTTATCACAAGCTGATACTCATACAGAAAAAGGAAAACTGTTAACATCGGTGGCCGATGAATGATCATGTGACACAGCCGTGCAAATTCATCGAGGAGAGGCAAGGATACGTCGATATCAGGGCATAAAGTTTTTATGAATTTCTTCCCATGTACCCGGTTGGAAAGTAAGTACGCCCAGACAGCCGCGTCAACAATATGCACCGATGTCATAATTTGAGAAAGGACGTGTAGGCTAACTGACCTCATAGAAGCCGGTGGGAGTGGTCGGTGAATCGGTCGACATTTGAGTAAGAGCGATATCACTATTCTACGACGTTAGCATGAATGGGTGAACCAGGGCCGGACACATGGTCAAGAAGGAAGCGGTCGATCTAGAGAGATAACAGAACGTAAGGATCAATCGTCAAAGAGGCACTCACAGCCAAGGATTCATCATTGTCATGGATCCGATGTCCGACTGGTGCATCAGTAGCGGCAAGGAACATTAATAAATGGCTCACAGAAAGAGGGCCGAGCGCGCGGTGCTGTTTGTGCCGCCTACCATTAATTAACCTCTGTGTATCAGAAAGCCCTTTTTTGGTGGTGTCGAGCCCATTCGGCCTGGAAGACCATAGACAGGAGTAAAATTGTCTTCAGTGGTGAGTCCCGTATCGAATTGAGCCACAATGACCAGCGGAGACGTATTCGAAGACGCCTCGAACAGCCGTAGGATTCTAAACCGAGTGTCACACGCCGTTCGGCCCGACAGCACAGACTGATGGTCGGGAGTGCCGTTTCTTCGCACAGCAGGACACTCTTGTCCTTTATCCGCAGCATTCTTACAGCACATGGGTACGTATATTCTACGCTTCGTTTTATTGCTCTTCATGGCAAGCAATCCTGGGTCTACATTTCAGCAAGATAGTGCCCGCCCGCACACTGCGAGAGTTTCTACTATTTGGCTTCGTGCTTGTCAAACCCTGTCGTGGCCAGCAAGGTCGCCGAATCTCGCCCCAAGTGAGAACATAGGAGCATTATGGACAGGGCAATCTAACCACCCCGGGATTTTGAAGAACTAAAGCGCCCATTGGACCTAATTTGGCACTATGTCTCTCAGAATGAGATCCAATAACTCTGTCAATCAATGCCAAGGGGAATAACTGCTTTCACAGGGGTCAGATCTGGACTAACGTCTTATTAACGTGTTCAATTTGTAGAGCTCTTTCTCTTGAATAAATCATCCCATTTTTATTAAATTGTAATCATTTGTTTGTCTATACAGGTACATAAAATAACGTTCTTTTTAAAAAATAAACTTTACAATTACTTTGAATGCATGTCGGAACTGTGGAATGAGTACTGAATTCGAATTGTCGTGTAGGGTGTTGTAACTGCAAGTGGTGTACTTAATCTGTGTTATTCTAGGCAAAACTTTATACGAATCGATTGGGCCGTGAACTCCCTATACCAATAAAGAAATACAGTCACTACAAAATACATTCTGCCCCTTAGGCACAGAATCCTCTGGCACTGTTCTAAACCGATGACTTTGGTCCCTGTGCACGTAACAAATAAATTAAATTGTCTTACCTATAAAGCAGCTACGGTGAACGCGATATATCCTGGTCACTCACAAAAACAAAATTATAAATATGCTAGCTACTGGCTCAGCAGAGTGCAATGCTGGTCATTGTACTTTGAAATGCACATGAAATCCAACTTCTTAGAAAAATATATGACCTGGACGCGGAGGGAGTACTGATCACGGTGTAGTACTAACACTGATTTTTTTAGCAAAATTATATTTGCAAGTTAAGTTTGGATTTTCACAAGCATTTGACAACTGAAGCTACATTACTCAGAATTGATTCATAAAGAATGAGATTTAAGCAGCAAGTATTATCTAACTTCAGTTTACCAACATAAATGCAAATCATCAGGTTACATGTAGACCTGTTAACAAAACTTAGAAGCATTACAATAGTGAAATACCTTACTAGCCTTTTTATCAAAAGAGTTTACGTACATTCTGGGGCTTCTCAACAGTTACAAATTATCTGCCAACTCGTACATACTAACGTACTGGCGAAAACAAAAATTATACTTATTTGACATATTTTCCTTGTTTGCATGAGGACTCTTGCTTACATGTTATCACATGTTATCGTAATTCCTACATTAAGAATTGGTGGCTTCACACTGCACACCACAAAAGCGTTCTACTCCATCGTCTTTCCCTCACAGTCAGCAACCTACAACTGTGTGCTAAGCGCTCTCTTACTCCAATTTTATAATAACAGTATCTCTGGGTCTGCTGTCTTAGACGGTCAGCGATATAAGGCCTATCAAAGACATACATCGTTTATAAAATCGTATTCGGGTGCCACATACAAATGTTCCCCATTACACTCCTTTCAATAAGATCTATCGATTTCGTCCAACTTGGCCAAGTCCTTCGTTGCGTGTCGTTCTTTGTCCTAGTTTGTATCAGACCTGTTGAAATAACTACAAATTTCTATGTTGTAAACACTGACTTATTCATCAACGCAAACACTCTCATGTTATCGTTGTACAAATAGTATAGCTTCTGGAGATGCTCATTTCAGTCTAAATCTCCAATACGACTGTCTTCTTCACATCATAGACATTGCTCCATGACACTGTCTCGTAGTTCGGCTGCTAATTTACTGTCGAACTCGCCGTCGGCGTGTGTGCCGATTCCTTCAGCGAAAAGGTCGCTGCTCTTTGGCATATGAGCTGCAATGGTCCTGCAGAACTCGATGTAATTGCAACTGAAACTCCAAGTTAAGTTGAGATATGCGGCTCGTATCCCAGGTTGCGTGGTGATGAAACTACACACGACTCATTCTACCTGAGCGCTGGCGTGCTAAACAGTTTCTGTTATGCTAGCGACCGCTCGATTTGCTAGCGGTCTCGCTTCACCTTGCGAGAAGCTGCTCCGTGCAATCCGTGTTGCTACAGCCGAGGCTGGCCTACAGTGCATTCGCGACCACACGACTCGCGCTAATAACAGAAACCCGCGTCTCTTCGTTGGATCTTCTGTATCTCTTTTATTCATCCAACCTGGTAAAGGTCTTGAATTCGTGGTACTATTCAAGAATAGCTCGAACAAGTGTTTTGTAAACCAGTTTCTAGGATGATATAAATTTCCTTGCTATTTCTCCAATAAATACCAGCCTGGGGTTTGACGGAGTCTTTTCGTAAAGCACCATAACGCAAATGTCACATACTGTGAGATCAGGTGTCCTTGGGGACTAATGGTGAAATGCGAGATCGGTAATACCCATACGAACGACCCATTGTCACAGTGCCGTACTCTCGACAAAATATCACTGTCTTAACAGAACTGCATATGGTGAAACGGAGAACGAGAAACGCCTCGTATGGTGTGTTATTGCCATCCCGACCCTATGCGCTTCGGGTAATAAACGAGATAGTGAGCGAACACAGTAGCTAGCTGCACATACAGAGATCCTACCGGCAACCGCTTGAAATAGACACGTACAACTTACATCCAGGCAAATCTCTATTTAAAATTCAATCGAAATTTCGACCTTGATTCAAGTAGAAATCCGATTTATCCTTTTGTAAGACCCTTTGTACTGCAAACAGTACCGGCCCCATAACAACGTCCTGGAGTACTCCTGAAATTAGTTTCGCAGGTCTCCATTTCTTCCCCTAACATTGCGCCTTGGGTCTCACTGATCCAAAGGTTTGAATCTAGTCTCAAATCTGGTACTATTCCCTGTAACCTCGGATTTTTTTTCACTAAACTCATTGAAGGGAACTGCAACAGCAGAGAGATCCCTATTTTCAATGTGTTATCATTCTGAGACTTATCGTTAGATATACAAAAGAGTTATATCACAGTATTTGTCTGGTGGAAATATGCTTTCAAGGCAGTAGAAGTAGTTTAGTTCCACATAAAAGAAAAAGTTATGCATGTACTTCGGAGTTTAATGAATTTGCGAGAACCCATTGATGATTGTTTAATGAATGCCTGGTTACTGAACTTCTAAATTGAAAGAGTTTACAAACCCCTTTAATGAGTAATTTGGGGTAAGACAGTTAGACGCCTCACTCTGTATATTCATAGGCTGGGTACTTTCAATCACACTTCGTAATTTTTGAAAGGACGCTGACGTTACTTTGTTTGTGGATCTCATGTAAGACGACAATTGATGTATTTTTTAATACTAGAAAGGTGTCTGGTATACTAGAAAGCTGTGTGGTAGTTCTTGTGTCTTTGCCTTAACGTTACCATGTTACACGCTACAGGTCAAGTTTTCAACGTCGTGCTTTAGAAACGTAGGAAATAATTAAATTTTCACTCGTCTTTTTAAGCAGAAAAGAGATGGATACGTAACCAAATCGATTACCATCAGCAAACCTCATGTTGACAATTGACAGTTTTCGTTTGGTTCCACGTATATTGTCATAAATGTCTCATTGCATTTACCAGTATTAAAATAGTGCCTTTTATTTTTACAGGTGAGTACGGTTCAATCGGATCGGATCATACCGAGAGACTGGATTGTTACGCTGTCGCAGGCAGGTAAATTCTTAAATTAAATCTTTGAGAAAATGATGTCTTGTCTTTATAATTAGCGCGTTATCAAATTCACTTTTACAAAATGGTTCAACGGTGATCACTCCTACAATTTTTTTCTCTTTTAAACTATCAATATCCTTGACGTCTGGAGAATTTTTAAGTACTGGAATTATGAGTCATGTGCTCGTTAAATTCGTTTGCAATGGAAAAACAGTGGATTTAATACATGCTATACAACAAAAACATATTTAGAACGATTTCATCTAGTATGTATTCGTGTATACATTCTGTGTCCTAACTTTGTGAAGCTAAAGACCAGTTTCAGCAAGCGATTTTATGCAGTTGGTATATAATCGGTAAGCAAAGAGTCAATAATTATCAACCTCCTTCTCTGCCTTTCTTTCTTCGGTATTTGCGGTCTAGTACCACATGATCCGTCCTGCCTGGTCGCCACTAAACTTAACCCTTTTTAATTTGTGATTACAATTGCAGAACACCTAGCATCAAACTGAGAGAGAGCGAGAGAGAGAGAGAGAGAGAGAGACAGAGAGACAGGAACAGCAAATATAATATGCATCCCAAGTTGACACGTCATCTCCACATCAATAAGACACGAAGATTATTTGCTATGCATTTACAGTAAATTCAATAACATGGTGGTTGCAGTACACAAATATTCTGAACAGATGAGTTGGAAAACTGCTTATTATGAGACATCTGCTGATACAGCGAGTTGTGAACTAATAGTTTAAAGGAATGGCAAGCCGAGTAGTGGAATAACGCTCGCTCTCCGTAACACTACAGTACTTCTATAATTGCCACAATGTTATCGAACTTTGCTCCGAACTCATGGTACAAAATAGAGCCTTGGAATGGTCTTATTTCGGTGAAGTCCCGTACAGGACTCGTTTAAGTATTTAGCATACCTGTCAAGTTGTCCATTAAAACATATAGGTATCCAAAAAAGCTAATTCAGTCAGTAGGCTACTCTAGTGATTAATGGCAGTAAGTAATAGTTATCGTCTCTTATACTCAACAGGCAGTACAAATATATGTTGAAGGATGTGTAGAGGAAGTAGAGCAGATAGTATTTCAAGTTAGTCCCGGGAATAAATATAAATATGAACCACCATACAAGCTCTTACAACGATGTATTCTTTACCACAGAAACTCATTTCTCGATCGCTTTTAGGTGATGAAGGTTATCGTTAATTCGGTTTCCGGAAAGTGACTTTACACGTCTGTCGGATCTACTGCTGCGACGTATTTTGCAATTTGTGGTTTTCTGTTTGTTTGTTTATTTGTTTTTTTTTCCTCTCTCACAGCCAAGAGAACTTCCCTGCAAGCTTATGCAGTAACAATAACTTTTCCTAACTGAAGATGATCACTTGATCGAAACTAGTCTCGACACAAAGAATAATCCTGTTTTTGGTGGTTAGTAATGTTCTATTCAGACATTTATAAGCTGTGGTACGCTGTTTACAGAAACAGCCCCGCAGAAAGTGAGAAGTTGATAACGGGTAGTATTCCAGAAGGAGTTGTAAACCATTGAATGTACATATGGAAGAGCTAGCGGATGTATGAAGCTCACAATTAGCACTGTAGGAACTCTTTGTCTACGGAAAGGCGTCCTGGGGAAGAATTTTACATCTCGACAACATCCTTGGTTAGAATTTTATCGATATTCCAGCAGTATCTCATTAGAGTAAAATTCTCAGGTGTAGAAATTTCGTCGACTGTCGTCATTACGAAAAACGTACTGTCATTTGTCGACATGCTGCGAGAGATCGTATCAAAGTTTGCGATGATAGTGGTATGTAATGGAACGTAGGGAACTCAATGGATATCGCTATAGTTTGAGACACGTTACCCTGTGTCACTAAAGAGGGAAGTACTCCATAATCGGTAAAAGAAACTATATGGAATGGAGCACAACGCATAGTTAACAAGGGGCTTCATTACAATATGCTATAATATTTTCAGTGTATCCTAACTGCGGTAGCCCGGTATCAGAGGCAGAAGTGATCATGTAATCTACATTTTGGCCTACAACTTATCCACTCTATTGTGCATTGGTCACTTCGCTGAAATTCTGCATTTGCACTTTGGAGACGAATGGGGGAAGAACACGCTACAACAAAGCTATAACTCTTTTGGGATGCATCACAGTGTACGCTTTGCATGTGTTAACATACAATGATGAACCAAAGCGTAATGAGCACCCACTTAATGACGTTTACGACCACCTTTCCAACGTAATACGACAGTGAGTCTCTGTGGCATGGATTCGAGAAATCCTTGATAACTCTCCTGAGGTATTGAGGCTTCATATGTCTACGCACCAGTCATGTGGTTCTTGTACTTTACAGTCAGATAATTTGTGGGTGTGAAGCTGCCGCATGGTAGCCTCCCAGTGGAATCTAATTGGGTGCAGATATGTTGACCATGCACATAAAATCACTGTAGCGCGATTCTGGCTTTGTGACACAGGGAGTTGGTCTTTTGGTAAAAGCCATCGGTGTCGGGGAAGAAATCGAACAAGAGGGGATGAAGTTGGTTAGCCATAATGTTCCTGTGTCCATTATACTCATTTAACAATCACGCTGCCTTTGATTACAGCCACGTGTGATTCTTCCCCATTGTATAACAGAGCCTCCACCGGCCTGGGCCTGTGGCGCGTTGCGTCTTTTGATGAGTCTGGACGACAGATCCTCGAGCCTGGTGTAACAAGTAACGTAACTCTGCCTATTAGGAGACACATCTCCATTAACCCACGGATCTATTACAATGTTCCCTTACCGCTGCAGTAGTTATTGACATTGTCCTTAGGTCAATTTGGGAACAAGTAGGGATCGTTTGCCACCGAGACCACGTTCAACAATGTGAGCGGCGCGGTGTGCTCCGCAAAAAGTGTGCTTGCACTTGTTTTCCGTAATATCTGCAACAGATCGCTGCCTGTTTTGCTTTATAAAGCGGGTAGCATCCGACCTCCACATTCTGTGATGAAGCTAGGACGTCGAACGTTTGGTCACCTACTCGTGATTTCGCCGTCCTTCAGCTATTTTGCATAGACTCTTAGGACATCAGCACTCCAACAACCAACCAACTTCGCCGTTTCCCGTATGCTCATTCCCAGACGCCAAGCCATAATGTCGGGCTTCAGTTGAGCTTTTAACCATATGCTAGATACTATACTTGTTGCCCATTCTCTGGTGAGCTACAGAGAACGGATCACGCAGATTAACTACAGGAAATGATAATGTACAACGGAAACAACTTAAGGAATGATAATTGAAAGTCGAGGTCCAATCAAGCACGACAAAATGGATAAGCCAGCATGCACATATACATATTAAGGAGAGGAGGGATCATGCAATTCATAATAGAAACAAGTCGTCACTATAACAAACGGGTTTATTATCAAAAAGCAAGATACATGAGCTGGCACCGGAAAAGAACTGATCGTTTCATACTTGCACAAGAGGCTCTCCATAAACGGATACCTACGCAAATAATATACAAATACGACCAGCAACCTAAGTATGATTACTAAATTACAGGAATAACACGGAAAAATACGTTTGTTCACAAGTCAGATGGCCGAAGTCCATACTGATACAAAGTAGTTTGCTCCAAAAAATTATAACTGAATAATTGGCTGCCGAAGGGAGTGAACTACACTGAAGAGGTAAACCTGCTTAATATCGTGTAGGGCCAGCGCAAGCACGACGCGGCATGGACTTGAATAATGGGTGATGTAACAGGGAACTGAAACAATGAATCCTGCAGGGCTGTCCATAAATCCTTAAGAGATTGAGGAGGTGGAGATCTCCTCCGAACAGCATGTTGCAAGCCATCCCAGACATGGTCAATAATGTATATGTCTAGGGAGTTGGTCCCAACGGAAGTGTTTAGACTCAGCAGAGTCGTCCTGGAGCAAATCAATAGCAAATCTGGACCTGTGAGGTGTCGCACTGCCCTGCTGGAATTGCCCAAGTCCGTCGGAATGCACAAAGGACGTGAAGGGACACAGTTGACCAGACAGGACGCTTACATACGTGTCACCTCCCAGAGTCGTATCTAGGCATATCAGGGGTCTCATACCACTCCAACTGAACACGCCCCACATCATTACAGGGCCTGCACCAGCTTGAACAGTCCCCTGCTAACGTGCAGATTCCATGGATTCACGGGGTTGTCTCCATATGCGTACACATCCATCCGCTCGATGCAATTTGAAACGAGACTGTTCCGTCTAGGCAACATGGTTCCAGTCATCAACAGTCCAATGTCGGTTTTGTCGGGTCCAGGAGAGGCGTTAAGCTTTGTGTCATGCAGTTATCGAGGGTACACAAGTGGGCCTTCAGCTCCGAAAGCCTGTATTGATGATGTTTCACCGAATGGTTCGCACGCTGACACTTATTCATGGCCCAGTTGTCGTCGTTGGTCGTGTTCTTGGAGGATCTTTTTCTGGCCGCAACGATGTCGGAGATTCCAAGTTTTACCGGATTACTGATATTCACCGTACACTCGTGAAATGGTCGTACGGGAAAATCTCCACTTCATCGCTACCTCACAGATGCTGTATCCCATCGCTCGTGCGCCGACTATAACACCACGTTCAAACACAAATCTTAAACCTGCCATTGTAGCACCAGTAACCGATCTAACAATTGCACTAGACGCTTGTTTTCTTATGCAGGCGTTGTCGACCGCAGCGCCGTATTGTGCCTCATTACATGTCTCTGTATTTGAATATGCATGCCTATACCAGTTTCTTTGGCGCTTCAGCGTAATATCGCGCCCTACGGAATCGGTGAGCGTAACGCTGGCGCATATTACCAGACTTGTGACGTAAATATGTAAAGCGGTGACAGTAGCGGCCGTGTACTGTAGACTCAGGCCTCTATCTGTACTCAGTGCTCCGATGGAGGAATCGTCCTGCAAGACAGCAAGGCTCATATCGCCAGTTGCCCAATAACAAGTCTTTACTCCATGATCTCCCAGTAGCAAATGTGTTCAATACAAACGCCCTTAAGCTTCGCTGTTTCTGCCACGGCAAGGAGCTCGGCTGCCGATTGTGCCAAATATTAAGAATTCAATCGAGTAAAACGTAAGCGAAAAAGGTAAACAATTTCGTAATCTTTCAGATTTTCGCTATATTCTACCGATCTAACTGTGGGGTTGGGAGGAAGGAATAAAATATCCCACTCTCCATGGTACAGTTTTTGAACGGACCGGGGAGATGGTCGGGACATTATCACAGACGAGAAAGAGTTTGCGCTGTAGAAAACAACAGTAAGAAACACTCATAATGCTGGATTTTTAAATTTAAACTGAACATTATTTTGTGGCATGGCTCTTGAAGCAAATGGCTATTCACACGCCAGCCACACCTGAAAAAACGTCCCTTCCCTTTTACTGAATCTTCCGTCGTTGCTTGGCAGTATATGATGATAGTAATAATAACATTACAAAGGGAAAGAGCTTTCTAATGTTCTGCAAAGTTATATTTATTTTGTAACAAATCGGATTTCGTCTTCTCACGCCATCTTCAGATTGCAACTGAATCTCGGAAACCTAGATAAACATAATGTGCGACTTAGACAGATACTGTTTGTACAGAAAATACGAGCGACAAAGTGTTTACATAGAAATATATTACAATAATTACATTTACTAAAAATGAGAATAAACGAAGTTTTGTGTGAAGATACATTTAACGAATGATGAGAAAAAAATGAAATTATAGTTTTAATCTAGTATTTTAATGAAAACTTAACGAGTGAGAAAATGGAAACTGAATCCGATCATTTAATACAATGCTGGCATTCTGTGTCATGTGTTTCTTTATTTCCAGTAGGGTCTACTTTTTTCTTTTTTTTCTTTTACTTATCCTAACAAAATGTAAAAGTCCACATTCTACATCGTATGGATAGTTCACTGCTAAAAGATGATCAGCAAAGATCGAAACTTTTTTCTTTATTTCGTCCTTTGATGATCACCATTAGCAGAGAACCATCTATATGATGCAGAATGTGAACTTTTACATTCTGTCAAAAAAAGAAGAACTATGACCCTTATAGAAGTACTGGATGTAAACAAAAACGTGACAAAGAGTTACAGCTTAGTATTAAATGATCTGACCCAGTTTCCATTTTCTCCCTGTTAAATTAAGTTTTCGTTAACTAGATTCAAACTGTAATTCGCTCTATTTTTCATTATTTGGTATATGTTTCTACCCATTAAAGCTTTGTTTACCACCCATTTTAGTTAATCCAATTAGTTTAATAATTTTCTTATGTATACTATGCAAACACCTTGTTACTTTTTATTTTCTGTGTAAGCAATATCTGTGTAAGTCGCACATCATGTTTATCTGTATTTGCGACATTCATTTGTCGCCTGAAGATGGCCTGAAAAGGTGAAAGCAGGTTCGTGAAAAAATAAATATAATTTTGCAGAACATTACGTATTGTTTTCCTTTTTGATATTGTTCCTTATCTTTATAATGTATTCTACGATAACTGCTGCTTTTTGTAGGAAAAAGCCGCCCCGTCCATGACCTGGAGTACGGGGGTGGGGAACTGAGTGCATTGTCGGTTACCTGAACTAAGACCCCTTGGGATTCAGAGAACATTTTTATGGTCTAGCTTGTCCTTTTAAGAAGACAGCTCGTGGGTTCTCCATTCTGCAGTCCGTTTACTGCACTAAAAAAGACGAAAAGAAGGAAATAAAAGGGCTATGTCACTGGAGATTCTAAATATAGATTGCAGTGCATATGTACCATCAGAAGCCGACTACATTTATAAAGGGAATGAGCATAAAATATTCTGAAATACGTAGTGTGATATTTTTGGTGCAATTACCAAACTGTCTTTTCTCAAACGGACTTACATCAGTGTATTTCCCCATTTGCATCACGCACAACCACTAGAAAAATTCCCTACTTGTCTCTGCTCTGTGTACATACTTTCCTTGCGATATCACTTGCTCGTAATGAAATAGATGAAATTCACTGTCATGGTCGGCTGTGGTGACAACGCTTATGCCTAAGGCATATTGTTTCAAGTGATCGTTTAGCTGTTTGCCAAATAGTATCTCCTTCTTCACTCTTGTGCATCTGCTGCTACATGATATGTTTTCTTCAGTTGCCTCGATGAGCGGTACAACAGACACATCTACATGTTTTTAATCATTTTTATTCACTATGATTCGTTCGAGCTTGTGTACTTCCCTTATAGTCGTTGTCCTTATTGAAGTACTTGGTGTACGTTGTAATCTCTATGACCTCCTAGACGATAAGATTTTCAGCAAGTTGATACATAGAACTACATATCTGTTTCATAAAAAATAATGTCTTGTTTATTCGTGACCCGCCTGACTGTCGCTTTAGTTTTCAAATAATGGTCTTTTATGTGACACTCGTTTACCACACAACGTTCGAAAACTGTACGATTTGACTGGCTGATTTGACTGGCTTACTGACTCTGACTGGATATGTTTCAGGTTAAACAAATGGAGTGTCGACACAATAAAAAGCAAATATAAGTTCTTTTGTGGGTAACATAGTGCAGTGGCAAACCGCGAGGTGGAATAATTGGGATTCTGCAGCTCTCTAAATGTGGCAAGTGTGATGGCCATAGCACAGAGAAGTTAGTAAGACCGTACCACACGTAACAATCTGCCTGAAAGTGACTTTTATTCATTTCATTATTAGGGACTTCTTACTTTCGCGTAAGAGAACCACAGGGGTTGAAGCAGAAATGTGTACACAGCGAGAAATGCGTGCTTGAACATTATTGCAGGTAGTGTTATTGGATTGGATCCAAGAACAGAACCTGTGCAATGACGTCAATAATTTGCTGGTGTCAGGCACTGTCAGATCAGTGCTCTGTGTTGTTGTGAGGGCATCATGTCAGAGCTAAGTGAATTAAAAATTGTTGGTGGTCCTATTCTGGGTGCTTCCGTAATCGAGGCAGCCGTAGTTCTGGTGTATAAAGCTGTACTGCATCCCAGATTAATACCGTATACAGCGAAAGCGGAAAAACATCATCCGCTAAGACACAATGTGGTCAAAATCGTGCGTTCAGTCATCGTAACGAATGACCATTGGAGAGGACAGAAGAGGACTGTGACGGAAGCAAGTCACTGCAGAACTGTATGTCTCACTCGCGAACCCCGTCAGCACCAAATTAACACGAAGGGAGCTTCATAGGAAGGTAATTACAGGAAGAGTTGAAATTTAATCCAAAGCGCTCATCAATGACGCAAATTCCCGTGACAGGAAAATGTGAGGTCGAAGTCATGAAACTTGGACTATTGACTAACTGAATAATGACATTTGAACAGATGAGTCGTATACCACACTGATCCCACTTATGGCCGAGTTCAAGTTTCAAGCGCGAGAAATGGTTGGGTTCGGTGATGATTTGGGCAACCATACCGTGACATTCCATGGGCTTTAGGATTAGTCTACTAGGCCACATTAGAGCCAAGGATTATGTGACAATTTTGGCTGAGAGGTCCATCCCATGGCACAAGTTTTTTCCCCAAGGGTGATGCTGTGTACCAAGACAATAAGATCCCTGTTCACAGAGCTCGCACCATTCACGACGGTTTTTGTCAGCAGGAGAACGAACTGCCACATCTTCCGTGGGCGCTACAGTCACCGCGTCTCGATATTATTGAGCCTTCGAGGTCTACTTTGGAGTGAAGGTTGTGTGATCACTTCCAACGTCCACTATCATTATCTAGACTTGCCAGTACTTTGTAGGAAGAATGGTATAAGATGCGGAAAGTACGTGTATTGATCTACTACAAGATGACGGGAAACTGTTTTGAATTCCAGGGGTTTCCCTACACTGTATTATGCATGGTAATGTGTTGTGCTTTTGGTATTGCCATATTTTTGTCCGGCCCCCGTATCTGTCTGCGACTTTGGTAATCAATGAGCTATATTGGCTTCGTTGATCTTAGTTTTGTTTGAATAGATTGGTCGGAGTAGCGTCTTTGATTTGTGAGCACAACGTCCTCGGTCCCGACTTCGAAACGCAGCACCTCTTGTATTTTGATTAATAATCTCCATTGGTAGCCGAGGACTTCCGACACAATAAGTTACCCTCCTTCTGGCAACGCCCTTCTCAAAGAGGGTGGATGAACGGACAGAGGTTCAGGGTTCTTTCTTGCCATTGTGGTGGGAAACTACCCCTACATACAGCGTGGTCGTGCGGTAGCGTTCTCGCTTCCCACGCCCGGGTTCCCGGTTTCGATTCCCGACGGGGTCAGGGATTTTCTCTGCCTCGTGATGGCTGGGTGTTGTGTGCTGTCCTTAGGTTAGTTAGGTTTAAGTAGTTCTAAGTTCTAGGGGACTGATGACCATAGATGTTAAGTCCCATAGTGCTCAGAGCCATTTTGAACCCTACACACGGAAGAATCAGCAGTGATCAACGGCATGAGGATGCAGAAGGCAATGGTAACCATTGCATTAAAGACACATAACATGTATCCACAGGACATGTGGCCTGTAACTGAGAAAGTGGGATGATGATCACTCCATTGCCAAAAGATTCCGAAATAGTCCCCAATTCGGATCTCCGAGAGGGGACTGCCAAGGGGGAGATGACCGTGAGAAAAAGACAGGATAATCAAAGAAAGTATAACGTTCTGCGAGTCGGGCCGTGGAATGTTAGAAGCTTGACTGTGGTAGGGAAGCTAGAAAATCTGGAAACGGAAATTGCAATGCTCAATCTACATAGTAGGAGTCAGTGAAGTGAAATGGAAAGAAGAAAAGGATTTCTGACCAGATGAGTGTAGGGTAACATCAACAGCAGCACTAAAAGGTATAACGCCAGTAGTATTCGTTATAAAAGAAAAGGTAGCATAATGAGTGTGTTACAGTGAACAGTTCAGTGATAGAATCAACAGCAAACCGTCATCGACAGCGATAGTTCAGGAATACATGCCGACGTCGCAACCTGAAGATGAAGAGATAGAGGAAGTATATGAGGATACTGAAAGGGTAATACAGTACTTAAAGTGAAATGCAAATCTAATAGTCATGGGGACTGGAATGAAGTAGTAGGGGAAGGAGTAGAAAAAATGGTTACGGGAGAATATGGGCTTTGGGCAACGAATGAGAGAGGTGAAAGACTAATTGAGTTCTGTAATAAATTTCAGCTTGTAATAGCGAATACTCTGTTCAGAAATCACGAGGGGGAATACTTCGGAAACACCGGGAGATATGGGAAGATTGCAGCAGGACTACCTAATGTTAAGAGAGACATTTAGAAATCAGTTACAGGATTGTAAGGCGTACCCAGGAGGACTTATAGACTCAGATCACAATGTAGTAGTGATGAAGAGTAGGCTGAAGTGCAAGAGATTAGTCAGGAAGAAACAATACGCAAAGACGCGGAACATACAAGTACTAAGGGATGGCGAGACACGCTTGAAGTTCGCTAAGCCTGTAGGTACAGCAATAAGGAATAGCTCAATATGCAGTACGGGTGAAGCGGAATGGATGTCTCTAAAGACAGCTACCACAGAAGCTGGAAAGAAAAGCATAGATACAAAGAAGGTAACTGCAAAGAAATCACGGGTAATGGAAGAAACACTGCAGTTATCGATGAAATAAGGAAGTACAAAAAGATATGGGGAAATACAGGAATACACAAATACAAGTCGCTGAAAAATGAAATAAACAGGAAGTGCAGGAAAGCTAAGACGAAATGGCTGCATGAAAAAATGTGAAGATATCGAGAAAGAAATGATTGTCGGAAGGATTCACTCAGCATACAGAAATCTCAAAACAACCTTCGGTGGCATTAAAAAAATGGTTCAAATGGCTCTGAGCACTATGGGACTTAACATCTGAGGCCATCAGTGCCCTAGAAAGTTGAACTACTTAAACCTCGCTAACCTAAGGACACCACACACATCCATGCCCGAGGCTGGATTCGAACCTGCGACAGTAGCGGTTGCGGGGTTTCAGACTAAAGCGCCTAGAACCGCTCGGCCACAACGGCCGGCTGACATTAAAAGCAAGAATCGTAACAATAAGAGTACACCGGGAAATCCTCTGTTAAATGTAAAGGGGAGGGAGCGGCTACGAGGAAAGAGTACATTGAAGGCCTCTATGAGGGGGAAGATTTGTCTGATGCGATAGAAGAAGAAACGAGAGTCCATTTAGAAGAGTGGGGGATCCAGTATTAGAAACAGAATGAAATAGAGCTTTGGAGGAGTTAAGATCAAGTAAGGCAGAAGGGATGGATAACACTACATCAGAATTTCTAAAATCATTGGGAGTTGTGGCAACGAAACGACTATTCACGTTGGCGTGTAAAATGTATGTCTCTAGCGACGTACCCACTGACCTTTGGAAAAATATCATCCACACAACCCCGAAGACTGCAACAGCTGATAAGAGTGAGAACTATCGCATAATCAGCTTAAGAGCTCATGCATCCAAGGTGCTGACAAGAATAATCTAAACAAGAATGGAAAAGAAAATTTAGGATGTGTGGATGACGATCACATCGGCTTCAGGAAAGGCAGAGGCACCAGAGAGGCAATTATGACTTTTCGGTTGATAATGGCAGCAATTCTAAAGAAAAATCGAGACGCGGTCATAGGCTTTGTCGACTTGGAAAAGGCGTTCTACAATGTAAAATGGTGCAAGATGTTCCAAATTCTGAGAAAAATAGAAGTAAGCTATAGCGAGAAACGGGTAATATACGAATGTACAAGAGGCAAGAGGGAATAATAAGAGTGGACGATCAAGAACGAAACGCTCAGATTAAAAAGGGTGTAAGGCAGAAATGTAGTCTATTGCCCCTACTATTTGATCTGTAATCGAACAAGCAATGATGGAAATGAAAGAAGGTTCAAGAGTGGAATTAAAATTGAAGGCGAAAGGATATCAATGATTCCATTCGCTTATGACGTTGCCATTCTGAGTGAAATTGAAGAATACTTACATGCTGACTGGAACGAACAATCAAATGAGTAAAGTATATGGATTGAGAGTAAATCGAAGAAAGACGAAAGTAATGAGAAGTAGCAGAAACGATAGCAGCGAGAAACTTAACATAAGGATTCATGGTCACGAAGTATATGAAGTTAAGAAATTCTACTACCTGGACAGCAAGGAGAACATCAAAAGCAGACTCTAGCTCTGGCAAAAAAGGAATTCTGGCTGAGAGAGGTCTAGTAGCATGAAACATAGCCCTTAATTTGAGGAAGAAATTTCTGAGAACATGTGCGTGGAGCACAGCATTGTATGGTAGTGAAACATGGGCTGCGGTAAAACCGAAAAGGAGGGGAATCGAAGTATTTGAGATGTGGTGCTACAGGCGAATCTTGAAAATTAGGTGGACTAATAAGGTAAGTAATGAGGAGGTTCTGTGCAGGGTTGGGGAGAAAAGGAATATTTTGGAAAACACTGACAAGAAGAAGAGACAGGATGATAGGACATCTATTAAGACATCAGGGAATGATCTTCATGGTACTAGAGGGAGCTTTAGAGAGCGAAAACTGTAGAGGAAATCTGAAATACATCCAGCAAATTGTTGAGGATGTCGGTTGCAAGAGCTACTCTGAGATGCAGAATTTGGCATGGGAGAGGATTTCGTGGCGGGCCGCATCAAACCGGTTAGAAGACTGACAGAAAAAAGGAGGAACTTCTCAGCTTGCTAATTAGAGATGGCGATCTCGCCATCTTTGGATAAATACTTCCATGTGATAAAATTTCAATGGGTGTGAATAGTACTTCAGATTATGTGTATACATATACTTAAAAAAGTGCGCCATACAGTCTTCGCTGCTGTGTGATACGACCAACGAAAGGAAGTTTGATCATTTGGGGAAAAGCTAATGTAAGATGTATCGTAACGTGAACTAGCAGTCTGAAGATGAATCTTTCATTCGAAATTGGTAGCGGCGCTATTGAAGTAAATAAATATCATTGTAAAAAGGGGCTGGTTGCTGTTGTTTTCTCTGTAAGGGTCAACCTTAACTTGTACTTGCCCTATCAAGTAAATCTTCATGTTTCATGCAGATAATATTTAATGGTTGTAGGTGGTTCACTTTACTGCCCCCTGACTTCTCTTAGGTGGTGCACTGGGTCATAGCGTTTTGTTCTGCTTGTTGGTATTCCGATTACTATGGATTGCTTTTTCGATTGTCATCTTTTATTTGAAGTTCGCTGTTGCTATTTGAGTTTACGTATTGTAATTTTGTCATTTGGAGATTAGAGCTGTGGACATTAGAAGAAAGACCTACTCTTCTGTTTAGGTTCAATAGAGGTATGACAGCAGCGGAGACGGCCGGAAATATTTGAGCCGTCAATGGGGATAGTGCCATTGAATAGACACTGAAAGAAAATGGTTTTCTCGTTTCAAGGAGGATCGTTTGAGATTATTAATTCTCCATGTTCAGGAAGACCTTCTGGGTTTGATGTAGGTTGTTTAAACGTCTTAATCCACAATGATCAACGTCAGAGCGATCGAGAACTGGCATATGTGATGAACTGTGATCATTCCATCATCGTGCAACATTTGCATTTTTGGGGGTCCAAAACTCGTGTGTGTCTGTGTGTGTCTGTGTGTGTGTATTGAATGCTCTAAGCCATAATCACTAAAATCTGCCGATG
This sequence comes from Schistocerca americana, assembly GCF_021461395.2. Taxonomy (NCBI): domain Eukaryota; kingdom Metazoa; phylum Arthropoda; class Insecta; order Orthoptera; family Acrididae; genus Schistocerca; species Schistocerca americana. The sequence goes on from NC_060122.1 coordinate 628,731,037, forward strand.
GCCCCAAGTGCATCTCTGCTTGCTCATCATCAACTCCATTGTGAACAACACTAACCATTCCTGTCCTGCACCGTTACTGGGGACGAGAAATGGTATCTTTATACAACCATAAGGAAAAGAGGGGAATGGTTGAGTCCAAACAAAGCAGCAACTCCTTATGTAAATACGTGCTCGCATTCACAAAAGATAATGTCACGCATCTGATGGAACAGCGACGGTTTAGTGTACTACGAACTTGCTTCCTCTTGGTATGACCATCCCTGCAGACACTTATTGTCAATAACTAGGACTGCTGCAGACGCAGTCCATGAACAAGACTGAACGAAGTCATACTAATCAACGATAACGCCTGCAGTATTCTGCTATACTGACAAAAACATATTAAACAGGAGTGGACTTGGAAAATCATTCCACACCCACCTCATTCATCTGATCTTGGGCCCTCGGACTATAACCTTTACCGCTCCCTATTAGAACTTCCTTTCCGCATTCAAATTCGCTCCGAACAATGGTTGATGAGTTCTTATCCTCATAAATACGAGATTTCTACAGCGGCAGAATCACAAAATTACCCCAACATTGGCAGACTATTAGAATTAGTGAAGGAGACAGCCTATATTATTGATGTCCAAATTCTCTGTTACGTGCATCTGTGGTGTTTGTGAAACTTATGAAAAAACGCTACGAATGCATGCACCAATCCTATAGATGACTGCGATTGGGAACCATCACCAGCAGGCAATCTTCCCGTGAATGTAGATTTTGGGCTAATGTACCTTCCTTGATTCTTCCGTCGCTTGTTTCCAAAAAATATTCTACAGTTGACGTGAACTGAGTTCTTCGAAGTCTGTACACTTATAGCGAAGCGTGCATTATTTGCTAAATATATTCCAGTCTCTGTCTTCTACAGTTTTTGCCTTCTATAGCTCCCTTAGTACCATGGAATTCATTCCCTGAAGTCTTAACAAATGTCATACCATCCTGTCACTTTCCTTGTCAGTGTTTTCCATTATTTCTTTCCTCTGCTATTCCGCACAGAGCCTCCTCATACCTTACCTCATCAGTCCACCTAATTTTCAGCATTCGCCTGTAGCACCCGAAATGCTTCGATTATCTTCTGTTCCGGTTTTCCCACATCCCATGTTTCACTACCATATAATACTGTGCTCTAAACGTACATTCTCAGAAATTTCTTCCTCAGACTAGGAACTGTGTTGCACATTAGTAGGCCTCTCTTGCCCAGAAATGTCCTTTCTGCGAGAGCTGGTCTGCTATTGATGTCCCACTTGCTACTTCCGTCATTGGTTATTTTAATGCCTAGGTAGTAGAATTCCTTCATCTACTTCGTGACCATCAGTCCTGATTTGAAGTTTCTCGCTTCTCTCATTTCTACTACTTCTCATTACTTTCTTCTTTCTTCGAGATACTCTCAATCGCTATTATTTACTAATTTGATTGTTCATTATTTTCAGCATATCGTGTAATCATTCTTCAATTTCACTCAGAATAGCAATGTCATAAGTCAATCGAATCATTGATATCCTTTCGCCTTCAATTTTAATTCCACTCTTGAATCTTTCTTTCATTTCCATCATTGCTTCTTCGATGTACAGACTGAACCTTAGGGGCCAAAGACTAAATTCCTGTCTTACACCCATTTTAATCCGAGCGCTACGGTCTTGGTCGTCCACTCTTATTCTTCTCTCTTGGCTCTTGTTCATATGGTATTTTACCCTTCTCTAGCTATAGCTTACTCCTATTTTCCTCAGATTTTGAAACATCTTGCACCATTTTACATTGTCGAACGCTTTTTCCAGGTTGACATATCCTAAGACCGTGTCTGTAGCTTTCTTTAGACTTCCTTCCATTATTCCTGAATTTCCCTACTTACGCCTACCCTTCATCATTACTACATTGTGATCTGAGTCTATAAGTGCTTCTGAGTACGCCTTATAACCTTTTATCTGATTTCGAAATGTCTCTCTGAACATTATGTAGTCCAGCCGCTATCTTCCCACATCTCCCAGCCTTTTCCAAGTACACCTCCTCCTCTTGTGATTACTAGCTGAAATTTATTACAGAACACAATTAGTCATTCGTTGTCCCAAGCCCATATTCTCCTGTAACCTTTTTTTCTACTCCTTCCCCTACAACTACATTCCAGTCCTCCATGACTACTAGATTTGCATCTCACTTTATGTACTTTATTATCCTTTCAATATCCTCATATACTTCCTCTATCTCTTCATATTCAGATTGCGACGTCGGCATGTATTCCTGAACTATCGTTGTCGATGATGGTTTGCAGTCGATTCTGACAAAAGCAACGCTATCACTTAACTGTTTACTGTAACACACTCTTTGCGCTACCTTTTCTTTTATATCGAATATTACTGCCATTATACCCTTTTGTGCTGCTGTTTATGTTACCCCATACTCTTCTGGTCAGAAATCCTTGTCTTCTTTCCGTTTCACTTCCCGGCCCTTACTATATCTAGCTTGAGCCTTTGCATTCCGTTTTTCGATTTTCTAACTTCTCTATCATATTCAAGCTTCCGATAATCCACGCCCCACCTCGCAGAATGTTATCCTTTCGTTGATTATTATAATGTGTAATTTTCAGTTTCAGCTCTGTCCCCGAGTGGCTACTCATTAGAGTGACTGTGACTGGAGTAACTGAATTATTTATTCAACAAAATGTCGGCCTGCCGGTGTAGCATTTCGAGTGCAGGGTGTTTGTTTCACCTGAAACAACTAAATACATAGAAAACTACGCATTGTAAAAAAAGCTTTCTAGGTGAAGAGTTAGTAATAGTAAAGGTTTCATCTGTCTGCGCTACAATTGGTCACCTCCTACCGACCCCTCCTACACGGGCACGGTTAACTTTGTATTTTCAAATGGGACGCCCCCTTTGGTTGCATATTCGGAATCTACACCAGAAAATATTCACAGGCGGTTGGCCCAAACCATTGTTTTTCATTCATGCTGGATGACGTTGTAATCGACAAATATCAACCAGGTCTATCTTTGCAGTTAAGAACCTGCGCATTTTATTCTACATTTCGTTTACGATTTATACGTGTGTAATTGGTGTTCTAACGTTACTTGAGTGTTGGAAATGTGATCATACAGTAGAAATAATACGTACAGGCATTGGCAGCTACTCTTCTTTTATTGTAATGAATTTTTCTGTTCCCAATGGAGTTGGTTCTGATAAGTCCCCGAACCATCGGAGTGCTTGATTTCGGTGGTCACTCTCGAACCCCTCGATCAGGATGACTGACTGCTGTATCTGTTTCCATCCAACCACCGTAAATCTATCGCTGGCCGTTACGCAGCTACCAGCTAAATACAAATCACAGCCATTGTAAGAAGGCAAAATGTCCATGATATAACAGTGGCAGACTCACCTGCTATGAGTAAACACATATCCTGTAAACACACTCTCGCCCCGCGCTCAGTGCCTCACCACGCAGCGTGCCCCACTGCAGTGCCGGCTCCGTTTCGAGCGCCGTATTGTTAATTAAATTCAAAATAAGTCGTTATATAACAAAGGTTTAGATTTACATTGTAAATGATATGTAGAAATGACCGCATCTCGTGGTCGTGCGGTAGCGTTCTCGCTTCCCACGCCCGGGTTCCCGGGTTCGATTCCCGGCGGGGTCAGGGATTTTATCTGCCTCGTGATGGCTGGGTGTTGTGTGATGTCCTTAGGTTGGTTAGGTTTAAGTAGTTCTAAGTTCTAGGCGACTGACGACCATAGATGTTAAGTCCCATAGTGCTCAGAGCCATGTGTAGAAATGAATGCGTCAGTTCTTAACTACATGAACAGACACACGTGATATATGGTGTAGACTCCAAATATGCTATAACAATGAGGGGCTACAATTTGAAAATACATAGTTGACTTCGTGCACGCAGGAGGGGTGGGTAGGTGACGCCAACTGCAGCAAAAACGTACTTCCTCATTACTAATAATACACACATCAAAACCTGTACAGTAAATTGAAATAGAGATCAACATAAACATCATTTCCGCCATTTTAGTGTTCATGAAAACCACACATTGCATGTTGTGCCACAATACAGAAAAACCTTCAGAGGTTGTGGTCCAGGTTCTGTACACACCGGTACCTCTAATACCTAGGAGCACGTCCTCTTACATTGATGCATGCCTGTGTTCGTCCTGGCATACTATCCTCAAGTTCATCAAGGCACTATTGGTCCAAATTGTCCCACTCCTCAACGGCGATTCGGCGTAGATTCCTCAGAGTGGTTGGTGGGTCACGTCGTCCATAAGCAGCCCTTTACAATCCATCCTAGGCATGTTCGATAGGGTTCATATCTGGAGAACATGCTGACCACTCAAGTCGAGCGATGTTATCCTGAAGGAAGTCATTCACAAGATGTGCACAATAGGGGCGGTAACTGTCGTCCATGCAGACAAATGCCTCGCCATTATTCTGCCGATATGGTTGCACTATCGGCCGGAGGATGGCATTCACGTATCGTACATCCGTTGCGGCGCCTTCCATGACAATCAGCGGCGTGCGTCGGCCCCACATAATGTCACCCCAAATCAGCAGGGAACCTCCACCTTGCTGCACTTGCTGAACAGTGTGTGTCTAAAGCGTTCAGCCTGATGAGGTTGCCTCCAAACACGTCCCCGACGATTGTCTCGTTGATTGTCAGTGAAGAAAACATGATGACAATCCTGAGAGGACAATTCGGCATGTTGTTTGGGCCCATATGTACCGCGCTGCATGGTGTCGTGGTTAAAAAGATGAACCTCGCCATGGATGTCGGGAGTGAAGTTGGGCAACATGCAGCCTATTGCGCACAGTTTGAGTCGTAACATGACGTCCAGTGATGCATGAAAAGCATTATGCAACATGGTGGCGTTGCTGTCAGGGTTCCTCCGAGCCATAATCCGTAGGGAGCGGTCATCCACTGCAGTAGTAGCCCTTGGACGGCCTGAGCGAAGCATGTCATCGGCAGTTCCTGTCACTCTGTATCTCCTCCATGTCCTAACAACATCGCATTGGTTCACTCCGAGATGCCTGGACACTTCCGTTGTTGAGAGCCCTTCCTAGCACAAAGTAACAATGCGGGCCCGATCGTACAGCAGTATTGACCGACTAGGTATTGACCGACTAGGGATGGTTGAACTACAGACAACACGAACCGTGTACCTCCTTCCTGGTGCAATGACTGGAACTGATCGGCTGCCGGACCCCTTCCATCTAATAGGCGCTGCTCCTGCACGGTTATTTACATCTTTCTTGGGTTTAGTGACACCTCTGAACAGTAAAAGGGACTGTGTCTGTGATACGATATCCATAGTCAACGTCTATCTTCAAGAGTTCTGAGAACCAGGGCGAATCAAAAATTTTTTTGATGTGGGTAATAACGTTTCACCTAGGACTTTTTCTTCGTACGACGTGTCACTTTCGAAGTATTTAGTTTCTCGCGTTAAAAAGCCATCCCCTGGGTAAATACTGGAGTGATATGGTTTTCGGAAAAATGAATTTGGAAGATGTGAGCTTGAAAACCAATGTATTGACGCTAAACTATATTGACGTTAAACAGAAGAGCGACACTTTACTGCTCTGTAGAGGCCCAACCATTTCCTATTAATGGGAGATAAACGTCTTTGAATTCATGAAATAACAGAATAAAGTAAAGCTGTAAGAGATGCAGTAACCGGCTTCCAAACAGCTCATGATAGCAACGTTTGAGCAACTATTACTCTGTGCACAACACAAGACTGGGTAACTACTCCCGGAGTTATACAAGCTAAAATTTCATACTAATCTCGATAAGTAAAACCAACCGTCATCTCAGTAATAAACAGATTTAGTCTCACGCAATTCGTTATACTTTGCGATGTCTGCTCAAGTGCGTGTATCTCCACCAGACAAATGCAGGTTCCTCCTCAACATATGAACAATGCAGTAAGTGCCTGTTCAACTTTACCATACAAAATCCAAACGAAAAGTGACAAAAAATAGTGACAAACTATTTTCGAAGAAGAAGGGCTACTACACATCCCACAATCGCGAACGAGTACTTTCCGTCAAGAGCAACACCAAAGACTTTACATATGTTACCGTGATAAAGCAAAGACGTTGCTGAAGAGCTTGTATCTATAGATAGAAACTGGATGGAGGAAGTTCTCATAGATTATAAGAAATACGAACAACATGACTGACAAAAAGGTAAACTATACTCGGAGAAAATGGAATTGCTAAGTAAACAGTCATGTTTCTACAGGAGCTTGGCATTTTCCGCTTGAGTTTATGGAAATAAAAATGCTTTTAACACACAGACAAAGGTTTTTCGCTCATCCTGTAGTGTACAGCATTTGTAATTGACATGTTTTCCCTTGCCAAAGCATCAACGTTCTAGTTCTTTCAGTTTTTTGAATATATTTACGCAGTCACCATCCATGCGAGTACTGATATTAAATAAGGGTCGACATCGAAGCCGATCAGCCTATATGTAAATCAGCAAATACTTGCGCCGTGTATCGATACACAAACATCGCAGCTAGTGCTATGCTTTTGCGAAGCACACCAGCAGTAGCACATCTCTGTTCTGCAGGCTGAGTGGGCGGGAAACGGCGGGTGCGGAAGAGGTCAGGAAGGCAACCATGTGCTGTTTCAGCCGGACAGAGAGAGAGAGAGAGAGAGAGAGAGAGGGAGAGAGAGAGCACGAGATTACCCTGTGGCTGGGGCAGTTGTCCGCAGAGCCACTCTGCATGACAATAGGCGGCGACTGCGCGGGCATCCAGCACCGGCAGTTGTCAGCCGCCGGCCGCCCTCCTGGACGTCATGTGACGTCACGTGACGCGTCCACAGCAAAAGCTGTATCGCTATGGGACATTCCGCTCTGCAGTATCTCTTGCAGTCTGCACGGAGCGCTACCTACATCTAAATTTATGTGGATACTCTGCAAGTCACTTTTAAGTGCCTGTCAATGGGTTCATCGGACCACCTTCACAATTCTCTTTTACTCCAATCTCGTACAGCGCCCGGAAAGAACGAACGCCTGTAATTTTCCGTTCAAGATCTGATTTCCCTTATTTTATGATGGAGATCGTTTCTTCCTATTACGGTAGGTGTCAAAAAAATATTTTCGCATTCGGAGGAGAAAGTTGGTGACGGAAATTTCGTGAGAAGATTCCGTCGCAACAAAAAACGCCTGTGTTTTAATTATGTCCACCAAAATCCTGTGTAATTTCACTGACACTCTCTCTCCTGTTTATCCATAATACAAAACTTGTTGCTCTTCTTTGTACTTTTTCGATGTATTCCTTCAATCCTATCTGGTAAGGATCCCAAACAGCGCAGCAGTATTCTAAAAGAGTACGGACAAGAGTAGTGTAGGCAGTCTCCTTAACAGATCTTTTACATTATCTAAATGTGCTGCTAATAAAACGCAGTCTTTGGTTAGGCTTCCCTACAACATTTTCTGGTGTTCCTTCGAATTTAAGTTGTTCATAATTGTAATTCCTAGGTGTTTCGTTGAATTTAAGGCCTTTTAAGACTGATTCATCGTGTACCGGTAACCGAAGTTTAACGGATCCTTTTTGGCACTCGTGTGGATGAACTCACAATTTTCGTTATTTAGTAAGGTCAATTGCCAATTTTCACACTATACAGGTATCTCTTCTATATCGTTTAGCAATTTGTTGTGATCTTCTCATGACTTGATTAGTCGATAAACGACAGTCTCATCTGCAAACAACCAAAGAGGGCTGCTAAGATTATCTCCCAAATCGTTTATGTAGATAAGGAAAAGCAAAGGGCATATAACACTATCTTGTCAATCCTATCTGGTAAGGAACCCACAACGCGCAGCAGTATTCTAAATTCCTAGGTATTTGGTTGAATTTACGGCCTCGGATTTGACTGATTTATCGTGTAACCGACGTTCAATTGATTCCTTTTAGCACTCATGGTGATGACTTTATACTTTTCGTTATTTAGAGTCAACTGCCAATTTTCGCACAATACAGATATCTTTTCTAAATAGATTTGCGATATTTTTTGATCTTCTGATGATTTTATTAGTCGATAAACGACAGCGTCATCTGCAAACAACCTAAAGCGGCTGTCTCACATTGTCTCCCAAATCGTTTATACAAATAAGAAACAGTAAAGGGCCTATAACACTACCTTGGGGAACGCCAGAAATCACTTCTGTTTTACTCGATGACTTTCCGTCAATTACTACGAACTGTGACCTCTCTGACAGGAAATCACAAATCCAGTCACATAACTGAGACAATCTTCCATATGCATGCAATGTCACTACGAGCCGCTTCTGTGGTACAGTGTCAAAAGCCTTCCGAAAATCCATAAATACGGAAACAGTCTGAAATGCCTTGTGAATAGCACTCAACACTTCATTAAGGTAAAGAGGTAGATGTGTTTCTCAAGAACTATGTTTTCTAAATCTATGTTGACTGTGTCAACAGACCGTTTTATTCGAGGTAATTCATAATGTTCTAACATTCGAACACGATGTATGTTCCAAAATCGTGCTGCATATGGAGGTGAATAATATGGGCCTGTAATTTAGTGCAGTACTACTACTGGAGTACTGCTACTACCTTTCTTGAATATTGGTGTCATCCGTGCCACTTTCCAGTCTTTGGGTACCGATCTTTCGTCAAGCGAACCGTTGTATATGATTGCTAAGTATGGGACTATTGCATGAGCATACTCTGAAAGGAACCTAATTGGTATACAGTCTGGACCAGAATATCTGCTTTTCATTAAGTGATTTAAGTTGCTTCACTACTCCAAGGATATTTACTTCTACGTTACTCATACTCGCAGCTGTTCCTTATTCGAATTCTGGAATATTTACTTCGTCTTCTTTTGTGAAGGCATTTCGGACGGCTGTGTTTAGTAACTCTGCTTGGCAGCACTGTTTTCGATACTATCTTCATCGCTATTGCGCAGAGATGGCATTGATTGTGCCTTGCCGTTAGCATACTTTACATACGCCCAGAATCTCTTTGGATTTTCTGCCAGGTTTAGAGACAAAGTTTCGTTGTGGAAACTATTATAAGCATCTCGTATTGAAGACCACCCTAAATTTCGAGTTTCTGTAAAAGGTCGCCAATCTTGGAAATTTTTCACCTTTTTAAATTTGGCATGTTTGTTTCGTTGTTGCTGAAACAGTGTTCTGACCCGTTTTGTGTACCAAGGAGGATCAGCTCCATCGTTTGTTAATTTATTTGGTATAAATCTCTCAATTGTTGCCGACACTATTTCTTTGGATTCAAGCCACATCTGGTCTATCCTTATATTGTTAATTTGGGACGATTGCAGTTTGTCTCTCAGGAAGGTGTCAAGTGAATTTTTATCTGATTTTTTGAGTAGGTGTATTTTTGGTTTATTTTTGGAGAATTTGTGGGTTACACTATACAATCTCTGCATCCGTTTTGATGCTCGTTATTAACTCAGGATTATTTGATGCAAACGGTTTTTACAACGTTTATTATTCGCGTGGGCTCATGAACCAACTGCTCGAAATAATTTACAGAGAACGCGTGTAGCACGATTTCGGATGATGTTTTATGCGTAGCTCCGCAATTAAACATGTATTTTCGCCAACTTATCGAGGGTAAATTAAAGTCACTACCAACTATAATGGTGTGAGTCAGGTACGTGTTTGAAATCAAGCTCAAGTTTTCTTTGAACCTTTCAGAAACTGTATCATCTGAATTGAAAGATCGGTAAAAGATCGTCTGTGTACACTACTGGGCAATATAATTCATACCCTAGGAACATTAAGAAATAATGAAATTTTAATTATTGTGCGATCTATATCGTAAACTGACATACTACCGTGAGAGCTGTGTGCTGACCACATACTCTTCCATATCCGCATTCATTGATGTCTGTGGGCTGAGGATGACACGGCGGCTGGTCGGTACCGTTGGGGCATCATGGCCTGTTCGGGAGGAGTGTAATTTATTATTATTATTATTATTATTATTATTATTATTATTATTATTATTACTGTGCAATGCCGACGATTTTCTCTCCTGTGCCAACCGTTTCATCTTAGAGTACCACTCGCTCCCTACGTCCTCAATTGTTTGCGGGATGTAGTCCAGTCTGTCCTCCTCTGCAGTTTTTAACCTCTGGTCCACGTTTCTCATGTATTCCTTTCCTAGCCTATTCTGCGGAGAACGTCTTCATTTGTTACCTTATCAGTCAAATTTTCAACGTTTTTTGTAACACCTCATCAGTGTGCTCCCTGCCGCCGTTGGATAAGCAGCTGCCAGCAGAAAGTCGTATACTCCTAGCTCACGTATTTGTTACATAGTTTAATTCGTAATTTCTTCGCGTGTTTTTGGTACTTGCATTGTTTAATTCATAAATTTCGGACGTATTATAGTATTTGAGAGTTGTAGCATTGCGTTTTAGTACCTGAATAGTGTAAAATCGCGTAGTCGTCTGTCTTCTGTTTTTGTTTTGAACGGCCAGTGTCTGTTGGTCACAGCCAGTGTGCTCCCTGCCGCCGTTGGATAAGCAGCTGCCAGCAGAAAGTCGTATGATCCTAGCTCACTTATTTGTTACATAGTTTAATTCTTAATTTCTTTGCATGTTTTTGGTACTTGCATTGTTTAATTCATAAATTTATGGCGTATTATAGTATTTGAGAGTTGTAGCATCGCGTTTTAGTACCTGAATAGTGCAGAATCGCGTAGTCTCCTTCCGCCGCCGAGTAGTGTGTCAGCAGTGCGCAAGCAGCAGCATTACTGCATTTACTAGGCAATCTTGTATTTTAATAACCATTCAAATTTTGTGTTGATTTTTTTGTGCTCTCTGTAGATTAGTTCAGACGTTCTTTGCACAACAGCTTTTAGCATGGATAGGGACTGCAACTGCTGTGTTCGGATGCGGGCTGAGTTGGCATCCCTTCGCTCCCAGCTTCAGGCAGTGTTGGCTTCGGTCACACAGCTTGAGGCTGTTACCAATGGGCATCACTGTGGGGGTCCGGATGGGGGTTTGTCGGGGACGGCCAGCTCGTCCCACGCATCCCCCGATCGGACTACGACTATGGCTGCCCGGGATACTGCCCACATTGAGGCCTGTGGTAGAGTGGGAGGTCGTCTCGAAGTGTGGCAGGGGGCGAAAGACATTCCGGAGGGCTGAACGGAAGGCCTCTCCAGTTTGTCTGACGAACCGGTTTCAGGCTCAGGCTGATACTGATCTTCGGCCGGACATGGCTGCTTGTCCCGTTCCAGAGGTGGCCCCTCAGTCTGCAAGATCCGGGCGGTCGCAGAGGGTGGGCTTACTGGTAGTTGGGAGCTCCAACGTCAGGCGCGTAATAGGGCCACTTAGGGATATGGCAGCAAGGGAGGGGAAGAAAACCAATGTGCACTCCAATGTGCAGTCATTCCAGATGTGGAAAGGGTTCTTCCAGTTGCCATGAAGGGTACAGGGTGCACCCATCTGCAGGTGCTCGCTCATGTCGGCGCCAATGATGTGTGTCGCTATGGATTGGAGGAAATCCTCTCTGGCTTCCGGCGGCTATCTGATTTGGTGAAGACTGCCAGTCTCGCTAGCGGGATGAAAGCAGAGCTCACCATCTGCAGCATCGCCGACAGGACTGACTGCGGACCTTTGGTACAGAGCCGAGTGGAGAGTCTGAATCAGAGTCTGAGACGGTTCTGCAACCGTGTGGGCTGCAGATTCCTCGACTTGCGCCATAGGGTGGTTTCGGGTTCCGCTGGATAGGTCAGGAGTCCACTACACGCAGCAAGTGGCTACACGGGTAGAAGGGGTTGTGTGGCGTGGACTGGGCGGTTTTTTAGGTTAGATGGTTTGGGCAAGTACAGAAAGGGCAACAGCCTCAAAGGGTGTGGGGCAAAGTCAGGACATGTGGGGACCAAGCAGCAATCGGTATTGTAATTGTAAACTGTCGAAGCTGCATTGGTAAAGTGCCGGAACTTCAAGCGCTGGTAGAAAGCACCGAAGCTGAAATCGTTATAGGTACAGAAAGCTGGTTGAAGCCAGAGATAAATTCTGCCGAAATTTTTACAAAGTCACAGACGGTGTTTAGAAAGGATAGATTGCATGCGACCGGTGGTGGCGTGTTTGTTGCTGTTAGTAGTAGTTTATCCTGTAGTGAAGTAGAAGTGGACAGTTCGTGTGAATTATTATGGGTGGAGGTTACACTCAAAAACCGAGCTAGGTTAATAATTGGCTCCTTTTACCGACCTCCCGACTCAGCAGCATTAGTGGCAGAACAACTGAGAAAAAAATGTGGAATACATTTCACATACATTTTCTCAGCATGTTATAGTCTTAGGTGGAGATTTCAATTTACCAGATATAGACTGGAACACCCAGATGTTTAGGACGGGTGGTAGGGACAGAGCATCGAGTGACATTATACTGAATGCACTACCAGAAAATTACCTCGAGCAATTAAACAGAGAAGCGACTCGTGGAGATAACATCTTGGACCTACTGATTACAAACAGACCCGAACTTTTCGACTCTGTAAGTGCAGAACAGGGTATCAGGGATCATAAGGCCGTTGCAGCATCCCTGAATATGGAAGTTAATAGGAATATAAAAAAAGGGAGGAAGGTTTATCTGTTTAGCAAGAGTAATAGAAGGCAAATTTCAGACTACCTAACAGATCAAAACGAAAATTTCTGTTACGACACTGACAATGTTGAGTGTTTATGGAAAAATTTCAAGGCAATCGTAAAATGTGTTTTAGACCGGTACGTGCCGAGTAAAACTGTGAGGGACAGGAAAAACCCACCGTGGTTCAACAACAAAGTGAGGAAACCACTGCGAAAGCAAAGAGAGTTTCACTCCAAGTTTAAACGCAGCCAAAACCTCTCATACAAACAGAAGCTAAACGATGTCAAAGTTAGCGTAAGGAGGGCTATGCGTGAAGCGTTCAGTGAATTCGAAAGTAAAATTCTATGTACCGACTTGACAGTAAATCCTAGGAAGTTCTGGTCTTACGTTAAATCAGTAAGTGGCTCGAAACAGCATATCCAGACACTTCAGGATGATGATGGCATTGAAACAGAGGATGACACGCGTAAAGCTGAAATACTAAACACCTTTTTCCAAAGGTGTTTCACTGAGGAAGACCGCACTACAGTTCTCTAAATCCTCGCACAAACGAAAAAATGGCTGACATCGAAATAAGTGTTCAAGGAATAGAAAAACAACTGGAATCACTCAACAGGGGAAAGTCCACTGGACCTGACGGGATACCAATTCGATTCTACACAGAGTACGCGAAAGAACTTGCCCCCCATCTAACAGCCGTGTACCGCAAGTCTCTAGAGGAACGGAAGGTTCCAAATGATTGGAAAAGAGCACAGGTAGTCCCAGTCTTCAAGAAGGGTCATCGAGCAGATGCGCAAAACTATAGACCTATATCTCTGACGTCGATCTGTTGTAGAATTTTAGAAGAGGTTTTTTGCTCGAGTATCATATCGTTTTTGGAAACCCAGAATCTACTCTGTGGGAATCAACATGGATTCCGGAAACAGCGATCGTGTGAGACCCAACTCGTTTTATTTGTTCATGAGACCCAGAAAATATTAGATACAAAGTAAGAGCCTACGGAATATCAGACCAGCTGTGTGGCTGGACTGAAGAATTTTTAGCAAACAGAACACAGCATGTTGTTATCAATGGAGAGACGTCTACAGACGTTAAAGTAACCTCTGGCGTGCCACAGGGGAGTGTTATGGGACCATTCCTTTTCACAATATATATAAATGACCTAGTAGATAGTGTCTGAAGTTCCATGCGGCTTTTCGCGGATGATGCTGTAGTATACAGAGAAGTTGCAGCATTAGAAAATTGTAGCGAAATGCAGGAAGATCTGCAGCGGATAGGCCCTTGGTGCAGGGAGTGGCAACTGACCCTTAACATAGACAAATGTAATGTATTGCGAATACATAGAAAGAAGGATCCTTTATTGTATGATTACATGTAAGCGGAATAAACACTGGTAGCAGTTACTTCTGTAAAATATCTGGGAGTATGCGTGCGGAACGATTTGAAGTGGAATGATCATATAAAATTAATTGTTGGTAAGGCGGGTACCAGGTTGAGATTCATTGGGAGAGTCCTTAGAAAATGTAGTCCATCAACAAAGGAGGTGGAAACACTGGTAGCAGTTACTTCTGTAAAATATTTGGGAGTATGCGTGCGGAACTATTTGAAGTGGAATGATCATATAAAATTAATTGTTGGTAAGGCGGGTACCAGGTTGAGATTCATTGGGAGAGTCCTTAGAAAATGTAGTCCATCAACAAAGGAGGTGGCTTACAAAACACTCGTTCGACCTTTACTTGACGGAGGAGATAGAGAAGATCCAATGAAGAGTGGCGCGTTTCGTCACAGGGTTATTTGGTAACCGTGATAGCGTTACAGAGATGTTTAGCAAACTCAAGTGGCAGACTCTGCAAGAGAGGCGCTCTGCATCGCGGTGTAGCTTGCTGTCCAGGTTTAGAAAGGGTGCGTTTCTGGATGAGGTATCGAATATATTGCTTCCCCCTACTTATACCTCCCGAGGAGATCACGAATGTAAAATTAGAGAGATTCGAGCGCGCACGGAGGCTTTCAGACAGTCGTTCTTCCCGCGAACCATACGCGACTGGAACAGGAAAGGGAGGTAATGACAGTGGCACATAAAGTGCCCTCCGCCACACACCGTTGGGTGGCTTGCGGAGTATAAATGTAGATGTAGATATACTTCGATTCTCTTTGGTAACGGTTTTCCCAGAGTCAATGCTGAACTACCATACTATGCTGTGCTCCAAACGTACAATCTCAAAAATATATTTCTCAAGTTAACGCTTATATTTCATACCAGTAGATGTCTCTTGCCAGGTATGCCCTTTCTGCCCATAGCAATCTACTTTTTATGTCCTCCTTACTCCGTCAGTTACTGGGCTAATTTGCTGCCTCCGTAGCAGAATTTATTAACTTCGTCTACTTCGTGATCCCCATTTGTGATGTTACGTTTCTTGCTGGTCTTATTTCTGCTACTTCTCATTACTTTCGTCTTTCTTCGACTCACTCTCAGTCGGTATTCTGTGTTCATAAGACTGTTCATTGCATTCAACACAACCTATAGCTCTCTCTCATTTTCACTGAGGATAATAATGTCATCAGTAAATCTTATCGCTGATATCTTTTCACCTTGAATTGTAATCCAACTCGTCAACCTCTCCTTTATTTCCGTCATTACTTCTTCGGTGTACAGATTGAACAGTAATGAAGTGATCGTATGTCATTGTTGGTTGAGAGATCCCATCTGGGGTTTATTAGCCGCCTAGTGTAAGTCTTTTTATTTGACGCCACTTTGGCGACTTGCTTGTCGATGATAAGTTCTGATGAGGACAACACAATGCATTGTCCTCTAAAGGGTGTAATCTTCTAACTGGCGTGGAAGCGAACGCGGACGTACTGATTGGTAGTTAGCCGCGCTGACCACTTAGGTACGGAAGAGAACGATTGAACATAGGAGTGAAGACTACATCCCAGTCTTACACCCTCTTTAATCCTAGTACTTCGTTAGTAGTCTGCCAGTCTTACTGTATCCTCTCGGTTCTTAGATATACGAGGGGTACCCAAAAATACCGGTATAACATTGCCGTGGGCGGAGCTTGTATAGTACGCATTTATGCCTCTAGGCTTGTATAGCGCAACTCAGTGCCAGCTCAGTGACGCCAGTGTTGTCAACCTGGCTTGTTCTGTTCGTCTGCAGTGATTGTTTTTGGTAGCGCTGATTTGTTTTTGTTTCATTTTTTTATGATGGCAAGTTTCCGTGAATCATATGCAGCTGTGAAATTTTGTTTTCTACTTGGTAAAATGCTGCTGAAACTGTTTCAATGTTGAAAAGAACTTACCAAGACGACGCTGTGGAAAGAACTCAAGTAAACGAGTGGTTTTCTCGATTTAAAAATTGTGACATGTCGATTGATGAAAACCCTCATTCTTGACATCCATTAGCTGCCCGAATCGACGAAAATACCGAAAACATTCGAGAGCTTGTGCTCACAGACCGTCGACAGACAATTCATCAACCGTCAGAGATTAGTGGACTGTCTTGGAGCTCGGTTCAGAGAAATTTAACGGAAGATTTGGGAATGAAAAGGGTTGCTGCCACATTCGTTCCTCGGGTTCTGACTGGCAGTCAAAAGGAACGTCGAGTTGAAACATGTCGTGCTTCGAAACAACAGCTTGAAACTGACCAGATTTTCCGTAATATATAATTACTGATGATGCGTCATGGTGCTATGGATACGACCCAGAAACAAAACAACAGACAAGCCAATGGAAGACGTCATCGTTACCCCGTCTAAAAAAATGTGGTCAAATCAAATCAAACATCAAAACAAAACTGATTTGCTTTTTTGATGCCAAGGGCGCAGTTCATTCAGAGTTTGTTCCTCCAGGTAAGACCGTGAATGAAACCCTTTATTAGGAAGTAATAAGACGTTTGTGCAACAGTATTCGTCAAAAAAGATCCGATTTGTGGCAAACAGGAGACTGGTTCTTCCGCCAAGGCAATGCACCTGCGCACACAGCCATCTCTGGTAATAGCTTTTTGATGAAAATGACATTGTTCCGCTGTCCCACGCATCTTACTCGCCTGACCTGGCTCCGAGCGAATTTTTTCATATTTCCACGCACGGAAAGGGGCTGAAAGGACACCCGTCTGACAACACTGAAGAAGCCAAGAGAAAAACGAGGGAAGAACTGTCAACCATTTCTAAAGATGACTACAAAACATGTTTCTACAGTAGCTGCACAGGTGGGACAAATCGATTCATTGAAATGGAGAGTATTTTGAAGAGTATCAGGTTGTTCTGTAAACAATTTGAAAATATATAGCTTTCAAAAATAATTCCGTTTTTTCTTGGGTACCCCTCTTATTAGCCGTCCTTCCTGTAGCTTATTCCTATTTTTCTCAGGATTTTGACATCTAGTACCAGTTTACATTGTCAAACTCTTTTTCCAGGTCGACAAGTCGTTCGATTGTGTCTTGGTTTTTCCTCAGTCTTGCTTCCATTATCAACTGCGTCAGAACAGCTTCCCTGGTGCCTTCAACTAAAGCCAAACTGGTCTTAATGTAAGATATCCACTTTTATTCCATCACTTTTAAATTTGCTAATTATTTGGGGCTACAGCGCGCTGCCACTTCAGACAGCATCGACGGCTCTAACCCAGTTGGGCATCTAACTGAAATGAGGTTCATTAACAATTATGGGTCCATCACTTCATGCTAGTTCACCTCTGTGGTAGAAATGGCGACCCAATACCTCTGCAATCAATAGTTCAATGTTATCACTGGGTGAGAGACGAGGCTATCCAGGACTGTGTAGGCAACATGCAATCTAGTTTCATCTTCTTGTATGATAATGTCACTGAGACTTCGGGGATATTTTTCAGCCGACACAGTTAATACACTAGAAATGTAGGAGTTACTTCTAAATTAACGGCTATACGAACCAGCGGGGACCGTGTTTTGCAAAAAATGGTAGCCCATATGTTCGCACTGGAACTGTATGACGGCGACAAACACAACAGGGCAACGTTTGTTCTCTTTGGTGGTTCCGAACACGGATACTTTCATCAAGATCCTGTATCCAGATCGGGGACCTGTCGAAAGAGGCTATGTGGTGCGATGCCTGTATCCAGTGTTGCCAAACACTGCCTCTGCCTGCTCCTACGTCAAGGAAGGCCGCAACAGCTGTTGACCTGCTGACAGTCCGTAGCGGTCCAGAAGCCACCTCCCAGCCTGAGTGGTTAGGTATCCTGCTGCTACCAAGCCCACCTTCTGACTCGTGGTAAGTGACGTGGCTGTACGATCCTGTGTACTGTCGAAGCCGTGCTTAACGTGGGTGTGGACCTCCTGAATCCGTCGATTCGGTGCTCGCAGTTATGTAATCCCGCTCGACGTGAGCAGTAATACCGTGGAGCGGTAAACCGCAATGTTGACAGACCACGAGAGGGCCACTGTCGAAGTCCGACTCATTCTGGTAAACTTTTCTTCTTCTGAGATAAGATATTGACGCACTTTGATCAGACAAAACCTATATTCAAATGCGATATGTGAATGAGAAATTTGCTGCCTAATCTGTCCTTATACGCGAAACTACCGACCCGCCCCGCCTTGACATGAATAGCAATATCTACTGACAGACAACGTGTCTAAAGTAGAGACAGATTTGTTTATGATACATTGCGTAGTGTTATGATTCAATTTCGGGGAACAATATTAGGTGAATGAATGCCACCACTTTCATATCTGGTCCTTCTGAAAAGTAATGCTTCTGAATCTTTTATTTTCTTCTCAGTATTGGGTTGTGGTACTGAATATCATGCATATTACACGGTCGGCTTTCCCGTTTTGCTGACGCAAGTTGCTACCCTGTGCCGCTAGACTCCTCTGAGTTGTAGCGTGTGACGTGGTAGTATGTAACGTACCTGCGTCTGTGCGTGAGAAAATGTCAGCTGTAATGGAGTTTCTAACGCAGAAAACATGCCTCCAATCGAAATCCATGGAAGAATGAAAGCTGCCTATGGTGATGATCGTATCGACATCAGTAATTTGCTACAATGGTTTTTGGTGCTCGTAATGGAGAAATAGGAATGATGCACGCATCAGAGGAAATTGTCGGAAATAAAGATACAGCTCTTAGGGAAGTGTGGCATATCACGAGAGCATGCACTGGTCATCATTGCAGAACTGCGGTACAGAAAATTGTTTGCTCGTTGGCTGCTTTGAATGCTATTTCCCGAATAGAGGAGACTGGATATCTGTCAACAATTTCCTTTGCGTTTTAACAAAATTGTGGTGACAGCTAGTTTCACCATTCTGGCCTCGAAAAACAGAGAGCATCAGTGTTCTGCCTCGAAGGGTCATCAGACCATGCCATTAGCAGCCAAAGTCACGCCCAGAGTGTTCTGGCATGTTCACGGTGCGGTGCATTTGGAACTCATTTCTAAAGGCACCTTCATAACCTCTGCAAGAAACCTTCAGAAAGCTGAGTTTTTCCACACATACAGCACCCTCCATTTCAGCATGACAGTGCCCGAACACACATGGGCGCTGCGGCATCTGCAACAGTCCGACACTGTTGTCGATCAACCTTCACACCATCCTGACTTGTCCCCATCCGATTTTCACCTGTTTCCAAAACTGTAAGGACACCTTCGAGGACTTCACTTTGATTGTGGTAAATCAGAGCAAACTAATTATAGAGCGACGGTATCAACATCACTGGTCTCAGGTGGAGAGAAGTATACGCATCACTGGGGTGACTGTGTTGGGATATAAATAAGTAGACTTGAAGAATAAAGATGTAGAATGTTAACAAAGTTTGAAGAGCGTTACTTTTGACCACGACCTGGTGTAACTTGAACTAGGTGGAACATGCCGGGAGAGTTCTCAGGATGCACGAATGATACCTCATTCGTATTTAACTAGCGTCTGGAGTCACATCTCGAGGCACTGACGGGAGCTCCGATCTACCGTTCCACCTGCTCCACCCGACTGCAGTGGTAGCTCGGCCCCTGGCTGGCTGCAATGTCAGTATAGCGTGGTCAGCCTGTCCACAAAGGAGCTCACCACGACCTACGGCCGCTCGCCACGTCCTGCTTTACACGTCGTTTAGGAATTCGCCGGTGTCTGGCGCTGGATTTACGTTAGCTCCCACTGGCCCAGCGCTGCAGTCGAGTTTGTTTCCTACGCCAAAAAGTCGTACTCCTGTGTACTTTGAGTGGGTGTGCTGAAATGCTAATCATTTTCATATGCTAACATGTATATGCTGCCTGAATTGTATACCAGTTTAAATGGCTGGTGGTATATAGGTAATAGGAGTGTGTGTGCAAGTTTGTGTGGGTGTGTGTCTCTATGGAGAACCTAAGAAACTTTTCCCGTCTCTTCAGAAATTACCAAAATTAGTACTGTGGGGTAAGATTCTCCATTTCTGTGGATTTAGATGGGATAGTAGCAGCATCTACACTGATCAACCAGAACATTATGACCACCTACCTAATGGCCTAATGGTACACCTCTGGTATGGATAACAGCGCCGACGCGCCGTTGCATGGAAGCAATGAAGCCTTGGTAATCGCTGGAGGGAGATGGTACTACATCTGCACACGTAAGTCTCCTATTTCCCGTATATTCCTGGGATGGCGAGGGAGGAGGGAGGGGGGTAGGGGAGAGAGATTAGATTTGTCGCCATGTTGAATCACATTCCAGATGGGTTCGACAGGTTTCAGTTCTGGCGAGTTGGGGGCACAGCACATCAATTTCAACTCGCCACTCTGTTCCTCGAACCGCTCCATGTTACTCCTGGCCTTCATCTTGCTGAAAAATGCGACTGCCGGCGGGAAACACTATCGTCATGAAGGGGTGTACGTGGTCTGGATCCAGTTTACGGTATTTATTGGCCACCATTGTGTCCTGCACGAGCTCCAGTGGGCCATTGGTTGCCGACGTTCCCCAGAGCATAATGGAGTCTCCATTAGCTTTTCTTTGTCCCACAGTACAAGTTCCCTAGCAAGACGACGGACTGAGCTCTCCCATAGCGTTGATGAAGAAGCTATTAGGATTCTTTAGACCATGCAACGCTCTGGCACAACGCCAACGTCTGTGCCAATAGTCACGCGCCCATTTGAATCGTAGTTGCTGATGTCGTGGTTTTAACATTGGCACATGTGAGGGTAGTCGGCTGCGGAGGCCCCTCGTTAGGAGTGTTTGGTGCATTATGTGTTCAGACACACTTGCACTCTGCCCAGCATTAAAATCTGATCTGACTTCCGCCCTTGATCGCCGTCTGTCCTGTTTTACCACTCTTCACAGTCTACATCAAGCATCCTTTATGAAGGGTGGTCGCCCCAAGACATCTGGACGTGGTTTCATCTTCTCGTCTCGAGCATGCACACCACAACACTCCTCGAACGTCCGACAAGTCGTGCAGTTTCCGAAACGCTCGTGCCGAGCCTCGGCGACGTCACAATCTGCTTTCGGTCGAAGTCATACCGCATGCCTTCCTATACAACACGCGGGCAGCACGCTCACTCGTACTACATGCACCGTGCTTGTGTGTGACAAGCAGTCGTTCCTCGCCAGGTTACGCTGCTGCCGTCTGGATGCTAGATCGGTTATCATAATATTCTAGCTGATCACTGTACGTCCAGAGAGTTTTCAAAGGTCAATGCGAGTTCACTCGACTCTATATTTTGCAGGAACGCATGTAGTAATTTCGGTTAGATATTAACTTCATCCACATCTGTATCTACTTAGTTATCCTGAAGATCACAGTTATGTGCCAGGCAGAGGGTTCATGGCATCATCTTCAAGGTATTTCTCTACCGTTCCACTCACGAACGACTTGTAGAAAAAAACGAGAATATAAATATTTTCGTGCGAGCTCAGCTATCTCTTATTTTATGATGACAATCATTTCTCCCTATGTAGGTGGGCGCGAACAGAATATTTTCGAAATCGGAGCACAGAGTTAGTGATTGAAATTTCACAAGAAGATCCAGCCGCAACGTGTGTGTGTGTGTGTGTGTGTGTGTGTGTGTGTGTGTGGTTTGAGGTTTTCGGGCGCTAAACAGCGTGGTCATCAGCGCCCAAACGCATAGAAACAGGAACACATGCGGTGAAGGGACCAAGACGGACAGTGAACAAGGAGAACGGCTAAAAGACACAGACCCGACGCAGTTACAAATCCTCACATACAGAGGCAATACAAGAGGAGAAGAAACGCTTTAAAAAAGGAAAGGAAACACAAGGAAAAGAGAACAGAAATCGAAGTGAATCAAGTAGGTAATCGTGACTGGCGGACCTCTTACCTAAAACCTGGGTGAGCCAGTCACCCAGCAGCACATTAAAATCCTCTCCCTAAAATCCGAGGCAACAAATTGGACAGGACACAAAACCGTAAGACCTTAACCACAGTCGTTGCGTCGTCTTGCAAACTAGAGGGCAAATCCGGTGGCAAGGAAACCACCGCCCTCTGGTCTGCCGCAACGAAAAACACCTTTGTTTGAATGATTGCCACCCCAATTCACGTCTCACGTTCCGCGGCGCTCTCTCCCTTATTTCGCGGTAATGCAAGACTAACTTATCTTCTTTGAATTTCTTCTATGTCCTTTGTCACTCCCATCTGATGCGGATCCTACACCGAGCAACGGTACTCCAGAAAAGTCGATAATAATGGTGTAACAGTTTCTGTCGAAGATCTGTTGCACTTTCTAAGTGTTCTGCCAATGAAAAGCAGTATTTGGTTTAAATCTCCCTACAGCGTTACCTTTGTGATCGCTCCAGTTCAAGTTATTCGTAATTGTAATCCCTAAGCTTTTAGTTGAATTTACGGCTTTAGAGATGTGTAACCTGTCGTATAAACGAAATTTAGCAGATTTCTTTTAGTAATCATGTGGATGACTTTGCACTTTTCATTCTTTAGAGTTAATTGCTGCTTTTCCTACCATGAGGATGTCTTACCTACATCATTTTGCCATATGGCAAGACGGCAAATGACAGCAACATCTACAAACAATCTATGAGTGCTGCTTAGATTGTCTCCCATGTCTTTTATATACATCAGCAACAACAGAGGGCCTATGACACTTCCTTGTGGAATGCCAGATATTGATTCTGTTTTATTGGAAGACTTTCCGTCAGTTGCTACGAAATGTGAGGTTTCTGACAGCAACTCAAGAATTTAGTTGCGGAACTGGGGCGATATACCATAGCACGCAATTTGATTAGAAGCAGTTTTGGGGAATAATACCAAAATCTAAAGCACTCATTACTTTGTGCGAATAAAGTGATAGTGGTGCTTCACAAGATCGGTACTTTTCCGAATGCGTGCTGACTGTCAATAAATCGTTTCCTTCGAGGCATTCATAATGTTCGAACACACTTAAAAACGTAAACTACGCAGTCAGTAATGGATGTACCACGAGGTACGCCGGGATCACACACTGAAATATTGACTTCCGAGGTCGTCTGATGTGGCGGTATGTGGTATTTTATGACGATTTATGAAAGGTTTCTTGTATGTTCCTGTTCTTCCAACATCATTGGGTGACAAAGGATCCAGCATGGAACCTGATGCGACTGCAGTAACGATAGGCAAACCCGTGTGAGTCTGGAAGTTAGTAGTGCGTGTGACGGAGGGCACACTGAATAATTGTGAAACGCAATGTTAATATTGATCCTTAATGTAATTAAAAAAGGTATGCTCTGAATTCTCTTAGACTGGAGAAAACAAAAATACATGTATAACGTTATAGATTTACAGACAGCTTTTTTCTACAGTGTTCAATGGAATGCACTTCAGAATTCCAAATGTAGCAGGAATAAAATACAGGGAGCGAAAGAAGATTTACAACTTGTACAGAAACCAGATTGCAATTATAGGAGTTAAAGGACATGAAAGGGAAGCATTGGTTAAGAAGTGAGTGAGACGGGGCTGTAGCCGTCCTCAGTGTTATTCAATCTGCGCAATGAGCAGCCAGGAAAGGAAACCAATGAGAAATACTGAGAGGAAAATACGGTCAAGGATAGGAAATGAAACTTCGCAATTAGACGTAGACTGAAAACAACGTAATTCTGCCGCAAACAGCAACAGATGTGGCAGAACAGTTGAAAAAAATGCATGGTGGCCTCCAAAGAGATTATAAAATGAACATCAACAGAAGTGGAACAAGGTAGTGAAATTAAATCAAACGATGCTAAGGGAAGCAAGTTAGTAAATCATCACTGAAAGTTGTAGATGAGGTCTGCTATTTAGGCAGCCAAATAACTGAATTTCGTATCCATTCTATTTTTACCATCACCAGACTGCCAAAACAAGAAAATAATTCCCGATAAAGATGCAGTTGTAAAAATCTAACATACATGTAAGTGTCGGCAGTCTTTTCTAAGGACTGTTCTGGAATGTAGCCCTGTCCAGAAATGAAGCAATTCAGACAAGAAAAGAATGGAAGCTTTCAAGATTTTGTGCTGTAAAAGAATGTGAAAATTAGATGGATTGATCAAATAAATAATGAGCGACTGAATAGAACTAAAACAGAAATTTATTTCACAAACTAACAGAAGTGATCTGCTGTTGGGAAACACCATAAGGCATTACAGAATCGTCAATTCGATAATGACAGGAGATGTGGGTGGTAAACCTGTAGAGAGACAACAAGGGATGAATGTAGCAGCCATTTTAAAATAATTGTCGTTTGCAGAGGCTTCCACAAAATAGACGATTACAGAAAGATGCATGAAACTGGTCTTCGGTCAGATGACAACAAGATTAACAGTCCTAATAATCTATGTGCATGCTTCTAAATGGTGCACCCTTGTAAACTGGGATGTACGTTTTGAAAACAAAACGTTGTGGTGGTAACCGTATGTATTGCTGATCCGTAGCTTACGCCTACTCTTCCGGCAACACACATTACATCCAAGTTAAACGGGCAGCCGCTACCTGGAAAGGGGCACACAAGAGGGCTGCCAGGCAACACACGACCACCAGCGACAACCTAAGCCCCTATAGACGTCGCTAGTCCCACAGACATCTCACTTACTCCAGCCATTTAACAAGAAACTAAAGCGTCTGTATCTTGGCGCCAGGGGTGGTACGTAGGATGCGCTCTGGCCCTGGAAGGATATTTCATTTCATGTAACAAAAACCCAATCGGAGCCAGCTCCACGCAGTCACCAACTACTGTTCGCGCCAGTCTCCGCAACGCGTTACTTCCAACGCGGCGTTCCTGGTACAAGACGTAACCGGGCAAAGGGCTCAGTAATATTTTCTCTTACTGACTATTGCTATCACGCCGGATTTAGAATATGCCTTACATTCTAAACATTGACTGTGACTCGGGTCCATCACCAAATGTACATTTCATACCGACTGTAGTAGTGTGATAACCTTACTCAAAGTCCTTGCACGCAAAATTCCAACAATCCAAGATTCTGTAACAGTCTATGTCCCAGTAGAATTAGTTGTGTCATTTAGTTATACAAGAAGCGTTTCCCAAAAATTAACGTGAAGATAGTAACCGGCCTTCACCCTCATTTTCGTTTGTCAAGGTAATTCAGTGAACTTGCTGAAGCCAGTACTCAAAAATCTGAAACTGTGTTTAATACTTCCTGCTGTCGGAGCTGACTCAATTTAGGAAACGCTTTAAACGTAATGTATCCGGGTATTGTTTCTCTATACCGCCATCGGCAGATACATTATATCTATCCTGAAACTGGATGAAACTTGCTAAATATACTGTAGCACTGTGTAACTCCCAGTAAAGATGACTCTAGAAGAATCTTGGGGTAACACGCCGTAACACGAATTGTTTGAAAACAATCGAAACGAAGGACGCAATGACGTATCGACGCTTTACCGGGACGCTGAACGGATTGTTGGCAGTCAATTTATTTTTTAAGTGTAGATTGTTGAGAGCATCAAATGTTAGTTGGATATCGTCATTATTTCCATCTATTAACATCAGCCTGTCATCAACATTACCGGTAGTAGTATACAATTTTGGAGATAGTTGTGTTTGTGGCGCGAAAGAGTTTCTCTTATAAATTATTTAAGAAAATGTCCAGTGTTAAGCTTGAGATTATGCATACCAAGGCTACACAATCTGCTTGAAAACCAAATTTAGAATACAATTGAATGTAACGCATTTCAGTATTAAGTTTATAACTGAATGATCTCAGTGACGCCTGTTATGGTGTTTTTTTTCTGGAACGTAGCAAACTGTGTTCTGTTATGACAATTGGTTCTTCAATTGGAATGTTTGCATAGAGATTTGTGATATCAAATGAGAGAAATTTGCCGCTTTGGCATTTTTATTTTTTGTCCTAGTAATCAATAGTCTTTTTATTGTTCATTAAAAGAGTATATTTTTCTGAGAATGCTGTGCAGTTTTTTGCTACGTAAATATCTGGGACTGCTTATACTATTGACGACTGGGCCTATAGCGGCAGCTGGCCCAGGTGAGTACAGATAGTTACTTCACTGAGCACCCAGGGAGAAAGAAGAACCACTTTGTGTAAGATGCTGCTTGTACCACTAAGGATGGAGTACAGTGGTATACTGGTGACATTTAAGTATCACACTAAGTATTCACTGACCGTAGACTGGATTCAAAAGTATCGATTTCTCATAAAAATACGTTGTACTTGATTTAATGAAACAGCCATATTATTATCGAGCGAACCACCTAAGAAAGAAAAAGAAGAGGTAAAGATCTGAGATTTCGTTCAACGTTATAGCAGGGCAGAGACGCGTGCCGTTTCCCTTTCGCAAGTCGCCCTGCCTTCCTATGAAGACCAATACGCATGGGCGTAACGAGGGGCTGACATTTTTGTGAACCCGTGCCGCTCTTTCCAGGAGCATATTTGGCATTAATTACTGCAGGTGCAGCCATCTCCAATAGAACCGCTTCAGGGTATCCACTGTCTTTGAGTAACTCGTCGCTATTCAAGAATTTTTGCACGTGAATTCAGTATGCAGTTATACAAAGCTGAAAAATGTACCGAGGCTTTGTCGTGACCTGTAATTACTGCGTATGAAAGAAAGCTGAAGTCGGTGTGCCGCCAGCAGCTTCTGAGCAGAATTACATCGTCACAGTTCTGCGTCTAATTAATGCCAGCAGTTTTTTTTTCACTTTAATAGAAAGCACCAAGGGGAATATTCAGATATAATATGGAAATCTCCTGTAGTGTAATACTTAGATGAATGGAAATGTCTTTTATAGCATTTTAATACTATGAGGTACCTATAATAATGAGTAAAGTACAGAAGAAGAATAATGAAATTGTTATCTACCGCCACAGAGCACAGGTGCGAGAGACTGCGTTTGATGTTATTAACATGAAACCCAAATTCTGCATCAGCTGACAGATGGATAACTGCTGCAGATGGGCTATGAACATAACGCAAATTTTCCTTTTCTTGTCGTGTTTTCAATCCCGGTTAGTTGATTATGATGGATAAGTCTTCTTCAGCGTTAGGTTGCACTGTTAAATGTATATATGAATGGCAGCAGTGTTTCGGTCCACAGGAGAAGTACCTAAATTTCATTCAGACAATTTTTTAGATCAAGGCATTGAAGTACAGGCTAGCAAGTAGTATTGCTACCGAGTAGATGCCATTTGTCTTCTATTTAAGAGCATTAATTTTCATATAAAAGAGAAATTTATTGACAAAGGTCATTATATATCTAACAAAAGTACGGCCTCAAATCTAGGGAATATTAATTTCATTGTTCCTGAAAGTGATATGAACGTCTTTCCTTTTTCTGTTAATATAATACTAGTAACAGGTTTTCCATTAATGAAGAGCGACGGAATGTTTGTAACCTTGCCGTGAAATAGAAATTTTAGAATAGATGACCACACAAAAGGCGGTGTAAAGCATTTTTTTAACTCAATGTTTTGACATTTACACTTTTGCTGTCGCACGACTGCTAAAACCTAGTATTACGTGACTAGTTTTTAATTTCCTTCCGCATTCGGCACGTGAAGAGAAACAGAAGGACAATGGTAAGTGTAGCCGTCAATTAAGTAGCGAATTTTGAGAAGGGGGTGAAAATGGTTTTGCATAGACCAAAAATAAATTACCTTTCGTTTAGAAATGCGCCAAAGCTCAATTAAAAATGCTGGCACTATTGAAGAACGTGTCTGTGGTCTTAGCAGTCAATGTTTCGCCAATAATTACGCACTTCTGTTAGCACTGAGTACTGACGCTCCCGATGAAGTAATTATTCCAATCTTCTAATAGTCCGTCCTTCTTCCTTCTGCCTCTCCCTCTCTCTGCTCATGTCCACCTCCTCCTCTCTCCATCAATCTCCTCCTCCTCCTCCTCCTCCTCCTCCTCCTCCTCCTCCTCCCTCTGACCTTTTGCTCCTCTTTCCTTTTCTACCCATCTCCTTCTCTCCGCTCTCTGTGTCCGTCTTCTCCTCTTTTCTTTCTCTGTCTGTCTGATCCCCCCCCCCTCTTTCCTGTCCATTTGTTCCTTTCCCCTCTGTCCATTTTCTCCTCTCCTCTCTGTCCATGACCTCCTCCCTTCTCTGTGTCTATGTCTCTCCGCCTCTTTTCGTCCAGCTCCTTCACCCTCTGTTTCTTTCTATCTCCTCCTTCCACAACAATATTTCCACCTCCTTCTCTTCCTCTCCTCTTTGTCCGCCTCGTCTTTCAATTCTCTGTCCCTCACCTTCCCACCTCTCTCTCTGCCCATCTACTCCTCTTCCATTTCCATTTCCTCTTTGTCCCTGTCTCTCACCTCTTTTTCCTCCCTCTGTCAGTCTCTTCCTCCCATCTGTATCTGTTCATGTCTTCCTCTTTCCTTTTGAAGTCCATTTTGACCTCCTCCCTCTGTCCATGTGCGTATTTTCTCTCTATCTATATCCTCCTCGCCTCTTTAAGTCCATCTGCTCCTCCTTTCTCTATCTCCTTTTCACCTTCTCTGTTCATCACCTCCAGCTCCCTTCTGTCAGTCTCCTTCTTAATCTCCCTATGCATCTTTCCCTCCCCTCTCTGGCTATCTCCTCCTCCCCCTCTCTCTGTCCAACACTCTTTCCCTCCCTGTATGTCCACCTGCTCCTCTTACCTTCTCCTGTCTATTTTATCCTTTTACTCTGTCCATCTCTTCCTCCTCCTTCTCTCTGTATATCTTCCATTTCTTTTCTTTTCCATCTCCTCCTCACCCCTCTCTTTTCTGATCTTCTAATCTTCCCTTTCTGTTCATTTCATCCTCCCTCTCCCTCAGTCCACCTCCTCCTGACCCCTATCTGTTTCCATCTCCTCCTTCCTCCTCTCTGTGTCCATCTTCTACTTCCCTATGTTTGTCCTCTGCCTCCTATCCCATTCTCTCTCCACGTTATCACCATAACCAAGTTGCATGTTGCTGGTTCTTACCCCCAACGTATTTCTTCCTTACAGTAAGCAATATGTGTTTGCTTGTAATTGTTTGTTTGTAATCGATCTAGGGAGTCAGAAGGAGCTTTCTATTCGTGGATTTGCCCATGTACGCCCATAATCATGTAGTTTACACATATCTGTTAAATTTCAGACGTATTTATATATATAATTCACTTGTAACTCTACCGAATTTCGCTATCCAATTTCGTTTTCACACAGCTCAATTTTTATTACATCATATTTATTGAACTATGTGTTGCACAAAGATATAATTCTGTAAGTACTTTCAAACGGATATACTGCATATAAAGCTACAAGCAAAGACGTAATAAATTCAAACGTCATGTGCGATGTATCATTTTTTCGTGTATCTCCTGAATTAAGTACACTCAGTGGCATGTCTTAATACTGTCTGTGAAAGGTGGCGCGAATATAGTTAATGGTGAAAGTGTAATAAATCAAAATGTCATTCCCAATGTCACAATTTCACTGTACGAACGTCGAAAATATAATAAGCGATAAACTTTTTCCCTTTCATAATTTTGCGGAGTATTGTTTATGATTTTGTACTGGACTTAGTAAAACTCATAATATACACAACGCTTTTTTTGTAAAAACCGTGTGGATGAATAAAGTGGACGTTAGCTCCGCTAACAACAGAAAAGATTTATATTCTATGAATACTTTGAAATCAAATGCGTTCCTATCAAACTGTTACTCCGTCTAGCATTCCCGAGTTAACAGAGGGCAATATGATGCTTTTGGTACTGAAACAGGTCTGTTGGGAGTTTGTTATTTGCATTTCTGGAATTTGTACATACTTTGGGTGTCTCAAACGCTAATCGACAATTTTGAATCGCTTATTATTCACGCGCAGTCCTTGGTCAGAGTAGCTGCGTCGCTGGAAGACAGGAGTTTTATCGTTCTATCGCTAGATCAGCAGTGAGACAGACGCCGAGCGGAGGACTCATGGCAATGTAGACGTGGAGTTAAGTGCATCTGTATTTAACTGAAATGTTTTGTGTATGGATATTGTGGAACAGAGGAAATAGATGCCATTAGTGATTTATAATGAAATGAGGTGTAATGATATAAGAAAAGAATATGAAGAGGAAGAAAGGTAATATTTTTCATTTAGTGGTACTGCAGTCGCACGTAGTTGGTACTCGTTGCTGAATGAGATATCGATATTAGGCAACTTTTAGATTTTTCGTCGAAGATTGTGTGATTTTTCAATGTAAGGTATTTCTTATGTTTATCATTAATTTGTATGACATTTGCAAAAGTTTTAGTGAGCATTGTAACATGAATTTCCTACAATTAACAATATATCAGATTGTTTAAAAAAAGTTTGTTAAACGAATATTACACCTAAGAGGATTGTCAACATCCTCGATCCAAGTCATTTTTATTTGAAGGAGTGTCTCACTCAAACATGTGTATAAAATAGTTCATTTGTTGTCCGCAACATTGTACTAAGCTCTGAGCAACTGTAGTCAGAAATTTGCAGCTGGCGCATAAAGAGTAGCAAGCATCGCATTTTCAAGCAATTACATTACGAGGTAAGATAATTTCACTTCAGGATCAGTTTGCTACGAAAATGATCAACGCACCGGAAGATTTACATGAACAGAATTATTAGGCAGATCACTAACGCACAGGCACCGCTTCGTTTGATTAAAGTTATTAATAGTAGAGTTCAGGGTTTCATCAGTTTGAAAATTTTTTTAGAAACGTTATAAAACGGGGATAAGTTCGTGTTGTATTCTCGCAGCCGATATATTTAGTTTCTCTCGCAGATGGAAATGCAAAAACTCACCCAGGAAAGCCCGCTGTGAACACTCAAAAGAGGAATTCACTAAAGAAATGAATAATTCTGGTACTTGTGAATTGTAAAGTTGTCATCAGCCCGAACGCTTGCTGTGAACACCATAGTACCTTACCATGGATTACCCTGTGGCAGGTTGGTGTGCCGTTGCCACCATCGACCCTTTAACTATTTTCCACAGCTAATTATAGGAGAATTAACATTTCAACGTGGGCTCGAACAACGGGACCACTCGGTGATTTCACATAAACCATCTATAGCGAAGACAAAAGCAATAATAGTGACAGCGAAAATGCTTGGGCTGAGAGTGGTAAACCGAGACCCTTGAATCTGTGTATGATAATTTACTACTGAGCCACAGACAGTTTACTGAAAGAATTGCCTTTCTTACTCAGCGGAACGTTAAGAAATAAACTAAAGACGCAATACGTTCCGTTGGGAATACTGCAGTTGCAGCTGCATCCGCGATCAGCATTTGTCTAAGGATTTAGAAAAGTGGCATTTATATTTCGTAGATAATATTTTAACACTTTCATATATTTCTTCGAGTAGCGATCTCACTGCGTTTAAGTGTACAACGATTTTATTTTTCTGTTCTGGTGGCGGTATAGCTACATTGGGAGTTTTTAAGTTTCAACGATAAGAGGTCTAAATTACTTGTGCAAATAAAATAAATATTTCCCATTATGCTGTTTAAGATTTTCGTCAATTATCGGAGCCTGTAGATTCAGAACAGGCAAGCGACATGTTTATGTTAGTTGTGGATACCATGCAACATGTATGATACACAACGCAAGTACGTTGTCCATTTATCATGAATCTTAACATGAAATTAATAAATCATTGACTTATAATTTCATGAACTGTGGGAAAATCACAAAAGAAGAAGATTGTAGTGTTTGAGATGTGTTATTGCTAAAAAATGGTGAAAGTTAATTATGTTGACAACATAATCATGAGGTAGTTCACAGCAGAATTGACGCTAGAAGAAATATAAAGAAAATGCTATCTATATGAAATAACGTGTGTTATGACACCAGAGGGCAACTCCCATGACTCTACAGGGAACAGTAGAGGGTGAAAATTGCAGGGGAAGACAGAGACTGGAGGATATAGGCCCACAGCAAATAATTTAATACCTGCTAAGTAATATGCTGAGATGAAAAGGCTGGCACACGTGAGGAAATCACAGCGACACACATTAAGTAAGACAGAAAAATATGAGTTCACACGAGGGAGAACGTAGAATGATGTGATGTAGATTGAAAGAAAATGCGGAGGACTAATAAGAATGAGAGCAGCGTGTTATGTTGGTCGTCATCCCATATCAGAAACCAATAATTACAGTATTACTATTACTTAAGAGCTACAAGACACAATTCATTGTAGAACAATCGTTCGCCTTCAACAAGACTGATAATACCTCTGACACATCTGCATGGTGTTTTTGCCCATAGCACAGTTTCACAACCTGTTCTGATGTATTATCGATCGTAATGTATGTCATAACGTTTTTGTAACTACAAGGATTTCGTTGAACTCAATCACGCGTTTACAAATCTGACGATAGGTACATATAACAATGATGTTTTAACGGTGAAAAGATAATTATTTGCTCATATCTTATATTTCCTGAGGAGAAACGCACTTTTTGATAGCAATGATAATTACAAGCACAATAATTACAAGCACATGGTAAACACCCAAGGACTGTCTATTAATCTAAGAGCGTTTAAAAAGCTGAAGTTTTATTGCCATAGATAAATAATTTTGTTTACATTTAATCTCATCCACCTATGTACGTGCATTTCATGAAATGAAAACAACACTGCCGGCGTATTAATTCGAGTTTAGTTATTACGGAACGTTTATGTTCCATATTCTTCCTGTAGGTATATTTTTAGGCCCTTTTCGTAAAGGTAATGTTTTGTAATTGAGTCTCTTTTTTTTAAGAGTTATCTTACTATGTATGTTTAGTTCATTCTTTCTGAAGATTTTACACAAGTACAATTTTGTACAGGAACAACACTGAACTAATAGAGTGCACTGCGTAGGAAGTTACACCCATTATTTAAACGCCTGTTTATGTTGAGATTACATGTATTGAAATGGTACCATTTTGTCTTGTGTTCATTTCAACGATTATCTTTCACTTATTGGTATCTGCTAAATGATGTGTGCAGAAAGAAACCATAGAGGACTGGCTGCTACGAAAACCTTCGGCAGTTTATATGTAATATACTACACATGTAATCTCTTATATGTGTCATCACATTCGATTGCTTCACATTACATTACATCACTCTGAGCACACTTTTTGAGACGAGGATTTTGCTTACCAGTGTCAGCAACTTTAACAACTCTGATCATTTCCCATAACCAAAATATTAGAAAAACATTTGTATCTGAAATAAATTCGAAGTTAGCCGGTCTGAAGACCTGTCGAATCTATACTTCTGTGATAAATCACAACTCGACATAAAGAATGAAACCCTAGATGGCTCTCCTGATGACTCGAGATAGCCATGAATGCTAGCGTAAGATATGTGCATAGCATTCGAATGTTTGATCGTGTAAAGTTTTTATATGTTCAGTTAGGGTACAACCGAACAGATGACAAGATTCTGACAGGCTGTCTTCTTCGACGGTTTCGTAGTCACTGCTGTCGTCAATAACTCAGAAAGCTGTCATTATTTCATAACTATAACAAAGCATACTGGCTGTGTGGTTGCATAGCACTAAATTTTCCTCCATTTCCTTCTGCACTTCAACCGTATCACGATGTAACTGGCTTCTTATTCAAAACCACTCTGCTTTCAGGAAAAGATTAAAGTTTCATCTGCTATCATCGGTGTAACTTCCCTCTCCTGACATCTGTGCTGTTTTCCTTTTCTACTATGGGAAATCAATGTCTGTCGCACTTCAAAGTTATCCTTGCTTTTGTCACCCCATTCTATTTCTGTTATTTGCCTTCAAACTCATCAGCTAATCTTACCGTACTATTTCTTGCTCATCCTCTGACCAGTCAGCTCCTCCACATTTGATTCCATCCGTATTGCTGCCGTATATCTCCGTTTGATGTCATTAATTGCTAAAACCTAATAAAGAAATGATTTAAGATGGTTTTGATAAAACTGAAATTTTTGAGTTCTATGCTCTTATTATATCTATTATTATAGTTACAAATATACTACTACTACTACTACTAATAATAATAATAATTATTATTATTATTATTATGACAATAATAAGCACACCAATTGAGACCACTACATTGGACTTCGTATTTTATCATTTGTCAACCACTTCCCAAGCGTTTAGGACTTCGTGATATACCAGCGGGTAATTCGTGCATAACCCACTTCCGTGACTTTGTGATCTGAGTCGCTGTAGTTAGATTTTCAACTCCCCGTGTCTGGGAAGTTTTTCATGATGTATCTAGATAATTTTTTTTTCTCGGGTGGCAATGTTTCTTTCCCTCTAAATTTGCATTGTTTACTTATCGCTTATTTAGCCTGACCAGATTAGGGCCTTAAGCCCCCTCTTACACCTGCTCAGGAACAACGCACACCAAACATATTACAAAAACACTATCACTAGTAATAGTAATAACGATAAGAATAATAAAAATAACAATAAAAATAATAAAAATATGTTAATTACAATAATAATATAATAGTTATTGACAAAAACAACAACAACAATGGTAAGCAGTAGTAGGAATGACACAAATTAGCTTAGCAAATTTGAAGCCAAGTTTAGTATTGTTAGATGCAGAAAGGATAAAAAAACAGGAGAAGATGGAAATGACAGTAACAGTGACTGTTAGTAAAGAATAGAATTTAAATAAAGAACTCAGTCAGTAATGGGCAGGGAAAAGTTTTGAGGGAGGGGCTTTGACAAGAGTGAGCTGCACGTTAGTATGTGGGAGTGAGGACCACTAGCTGTCTTGAAATTTGGAAAGAATTTAATTTCTCTAATGTTTGGAGAAAGACTGTTCCAAAGTCGTGTTTCTGATGCAGGAAATGTTTTAGACGACACGGCAGTGTTACACGATGGTTAAGGGGGGAATTTCTTCTGCGCTGTACAGATAGTATTGCAACAACTAATGATTAAAAATGTAGAGTACAATGATTGAGAAGACAACAGGGCAAGGATAGAATGTGATTGTCTCCACGCTTATTTGCACGTAGCCATGATAACTGTTCACAGGTAGGAGTGGTACTTTCGAAATGCACACACAAATGTATCGCACGCAACCATTAATCGCCATTTCTTGCCTGCATTAGTATTGTTACAGAAATCCTTGAAGAACAGTACATCCTAGTCAAGTATGGACAGTATTAGTTACTCCACTAGGTTCTTTTTAAGGTCGAAAGCAAATATTTTTCTATATTTCTCTAGCGAATGGCGTGACGCTGACGCCTTACACACTGCAGTTTTGCGGTTAGACAAGTCTAACTGAGGGTTCAGAATTACCCTCAAGTTCTTTACAGAAGAAGGAAAAGTTATATATGTGCCATTGAGAGGTGCCATTTAGTATTAATGGTGGAAGAGAGCCTCTGAAATGCAACTAAGATTGATTTCGTTTTAGACACATTATATTTCAAACCTGTGTTGTGCGTCCCCCATGATAATGCAAATAAATCACTAGTTGCAAGCTGAATGGGTGTGCACAGGTTTGTTGGACTTGAAATTACTCGTACATGTAAGTGAAGTTCGTCATCGTCTACAATTTGTGATATTTTCAGTGTCAGAGGATAGTCGACTCGACACATCATTAACATATAAAGAGATAAGTAATGGGCCTAAAACTGATCCTTGCGGAACTCCTGCTACTACAGCTCTCCGCTGTGAGTTTTTAATTTGAATCATAACAAAGGGCTGGCGTGATGTAAGGTATGAGTGAGACCATTGTACAACACTTGAAAAGAAATGCTGACTTGTGAGTTTAGCAACTAGAATGCAAAACTCAGCAGTGTCAGAAGCTTTGCTGAAATTCAAAAGGCACACAATAGTCACCTGTTGTTTATCAATAGCTTATTTCAGTTATTTCGTCACTTTTGTAAAGTCAGGTAATGGCTAAAAATATTGGGTTGCTTTGGGAAGTAGCCTATCGACGTGGAAACTGGTCATTTGCAGTGTTTTATTACCGTCTATTACAGCTGCCGAACGAATTCGCACAGCACACTTTGTAACCGTGGTAGGACTTACAGGCTGCAATTTTTTTTTATTTGTACCAACCACTGATGCTCTAAGGGATTCGATCGTTAGAGCTCTAGTGCATTGGTCAAGTAAAGAAGGTTCCGTCGCAAAACAATCACTTAGGTTTTCAAAAGCAATTAGAGGTTCAGCACATTTTTAGGTTTCCCCATTTCTGGACCTTGAGGATTTTTCCACAGGACTGTACGTCTGTGATTGTCCTCAAATAGAGAGTGGATGTACCGGTGCTTTGCGTTTCTCACAGTTTGGCTAATTCGATTGCATAGTTGCCTGTAGGTTATGAGAGGTCGGGTGCCATTTTTACCTCCTATGTGCTGCGACTCTGACAGTCATGAGGTATTTGAGGTAGCTTGTAAGCCATTGTGCAGGTTTTTAGATGGCTTGTAAGCCATTGTGCAGGTTTTCTCCCTACTCTTACTGTTTTTAGAGCAGCGTGTTTGTTGCATAAGTTACTGAGGCTCTCACAGAAATTGTATACTTTTGTGTGTTGCATTGTTTTCTGGCATTCAAATTGTCTGTAATCGGAAGTGGCAAAGTAATTTTGTATGTCCTTCTTTGACAACATTTTATGGCTTATTGTGCAACCAGTTCCTTACCAACGACAGACTGCAGATTTTGGCAACTTTCCAGTAGACCATTCGCGTCACATCATTGTGCCTCCGGCTGTAATCAGCCTGACTGATTTTCTTGCAACAGCTTAAGGTATTGTTAATTGTTGTTCTGGTTTATCTGAAGTCCTGCACTTTAGGTTTTCCACTAATTTCTCGATTCTGGCTTTGATGACGATGGTCCTTATGCCAGTGCCGCAAAAATCAGTACCCCAATTTCTTTCCTTAGCGTCCCATTGGTCAGTCAAAACAGATCATTTCTGTATCTATTTTGCCTTCGATCTTCTCCAAAGAAATCCTAATTCATGAGGTTTATTGCAGTGGCTGTCAGTTCGAAATTGTTATCATAATTATGCACTGGTAACGCGCTATGTATCAAGATGTCTGGTTAGATGTTTGACTCGGTCTGAGCAACTTGGGAGAAACGCTAATAACTTGTACAATGGGACGCCCTCTCAGCCATGCACTTCAGTGTGGTGTGCAGAGAGTAGATGCAGAGGTAGATACAGATAAATGCGGTAAACGGCCCCCATATATGCTATGTCAACTGATCGGGTCTGAATTATGAGGAAGCCTGATACAAGACGGGCCCAATTGATATGCTACCTACGATCCAGTTACACAACACGGGGCCGTGAGGTGCATTACACGAACATAAAAACGTTACTCTCTTTCTTGACCATACCTCTCAGCAATTTTTGGGGGGAATAATTTAGGGAAGCCGGAAAAAAGTTATGTGAGGCTGAAATATTCCAAAAACCAATATTACTGACACTCACAATTTATTACCGGGAACAGTGACCCACATTAAACACAGCAAGAAAATCGAATCACAGATGAAATTAGAGTCCATCACTCATAATTGTAGCATGTGGAACTACATATTTCGAGGGAATAACCAGCATATGAACTTTGTGATGGGGTAGGAAGAAAAAGGCCAGTTAAGAGGAAAGGAAGACAACACGGCATCAAATTTTTTTATCTAACCCATACTTTATTCAATATTAAATTCCGCCACCAATGTAGCTACTAAGGTGAGCTGGAGAGGCCGCAAGGTCAGAATTTGAGCTTTCTTGCTAACGCTGATAAATTCCACATTTATCAAGCTGATCATAATGGTGTTCGTTCAGTATCGCATTAAATATTCTGTATAGTCGAATAGATTGCACTTGTAATCTCTTAATTATGTTCACACATGGCCGTGATGATACAGGAAAGTGAGAGAGTAAACTCCCAAGTTGTGTGTGTTGATTATCGTAATGACGTTATTAGTGTGCGGAATATTGCTGAAGGAAAGCTCGTAT
Organism: Schistocerca americana; assembly: GCF_021461395.2. Classification (NCBI taxonomy): domain Eukaryota; kingdom Metazoa; phylum Arthropoda; class Insecta; order Orthoptera; family Acrididae; genus Schistocerca; species Schistocerca americana. The sequence continues at coordinate 628,768,972 of NC_060122.1, forward strand.
GAACAGTTGCAGATTGACTGTTACTATTCACATATGGTTCATCACACGAACAGACTTACAACTGTCCATGGTGTCGGAAATTATTAAAATCGAAATGTAGTATAGCATTCCATTATCAAACAAAACATATATTTACGTAATCGAAAGGGAAGCCTTTTCTGATGGCAGATGGGCTCTTATGGCATGAACAAAACGAAAGTATCTGACCACACTTTCCTCAAGAAAGTTAACTAAAGAAATTCTGTTAAAAGAAACAAATCACACCCGAATGTTCTAAGAACTGAATGCAATGATTGCCCCATACTTAACAAACATCTAAAAACATTAACCAAAATACAGTCACCTAAACTAACGTTTTGAAAGAACGTGAAGTCGTACTAAGGCAGCGTCTGAAGGGTGCCTTTGAGCGAATGCACTGGGATCCATAAACGTTTTTCTTAAATGCGAGGCTGGATATCTCGATACATCAGTTACGAAAAAGCCGGAAGACCTCTTATTCATGAGTAAACAAACTTTATAGACTTCTCTTTGAAAAGTTATCGGTATCGATACTATACAGCAGAGATCGCACAACACGATGTCTGGTTCCTTCACAGGTAGGTTCAAACACACATGCTCACGGATTGTAGCAAATATTATTTGTGGAAATGGAGAGCGTGTGGAAAGGAAGCTGGTTGACCCACGAAAATGAATATCTGTTTGCACCCTGCGTATTCTCTTTACAAGGTAGAAGGACCAAGAAACGATGTCTGTGCCATTTGTACGTAATTATTGGTTAACATTAAAAAAAAATTAAGAATGAAACTTGACGCATGCAGCAAAATTTCACGTGAACGCCCTAATATTGCTAGGTGAAATAAGTGCATGACTTACAAAATAGTATTCATTAATTTGGATTTATTATCTTCTGGAGATAACGCAGTAAATTTGTGCACATTGCGTTTGTGTCTTGTATGGGAAGTGGACGCTGGAAGAATTGCACCAATAGTTATGCCTGGAGTCTTTCCACTGCACAACGTGTGTGCGCAGGACCGAACAGTGCTACCACGACCACCACCCAGTGGAGACAAGTACATGTGTTAAAAGCAATAGGAATGAAACAATTTCTAAACCTTATACACCACACTTATCCAGATATAACGAAACCGTTTACATTGTGTCTCTGTGTCAAGGGGGAGGCAGCCCATGGGATGATAGTACTACAAACACGTGAAGAGCTGTTAACCAGCTGTCTCTATGTGATTTCTTTCAAATTTTTCTTTTGCCGCGCCATAGGGACCTGGTACCTACATATGCAACACAATTACACTATCTACGTTCAATTATTATTAATGATTTCGTCTTAATGGCGGTTGTGACGACACACTGATCTGTAGTGTATCCTCAGGTCTAGTTTACAGTATGGTCGTGAATTAACGAAGATAACCAATCTGCATATGAAATATAGCTTTTGATGATTTACTGCTCCCTAGAGTAGGCCGAGGTCTATGTAACGTCTTGGTAACGTTTGGTTTCATTTTCCTTTGCTTCCTGTTCTCTTACGCTCAGAGTGTTGCAGTCTTTTGCAAGTGACAACAGGTTCCCCCTGAATTTCTTATTTATGATTATAGTTTCGTCTACTGTGGCATTCTCTGGCAACAGTTAAGCACTAGTTTAGTTTTCAAGATTCTCTGTTTCCAAGTATTTGGAAATAATTTGTTTGTTAAGAAGTTTTAATAGCTCATATCTCACTCTGAAGTGTGTCATTCTACACTTATTGAAATTAAGGTGATACGGTCCTCGTGTCAAATATGTTTATATATTTCTTGACACAGAAATCTAAGATCGTATTTCACACCTAAATGTTAATTATATTTCAAAATAAAAAGTGAAAAAAATGCCGTATGTATCAACAAAAGACACGGCAATAAGCTGCAAAAACGAATAATGAAACACAATCTAACGTTATTTGTTTATTGTTTTGTATTTGCCACTGCAGACGAAGCATTGTTATACTCACAAAAATTCAGTTTGATTACATTCTGGTCAATGCAAAGGAAACGAAACATATCGTTGCGGTACTGACCTTAACAATCAGCCCCTTTCTGCAGTGTGACTTCCCACGAATGCTTGCGAGGACAAACGTAATATCGAAACATCGTGCGCAAAACCCATTTTAATTTTGTAAACAAATCTTGTTGAGAGAGACAAAAGATTTTACAAATGGCTGTACAGGCTAAGAAGTAAATAGGGTTCTGCGACCAAAAAACAGTAGGCCAAAGACCGACGATAAATCACAGGGATGTGAGAATACGGTTTCTCTGCCCTCATCATTTCGGGAAGATTTACAGAAACAAGACATCAGATGGGTTATAGACCTACAAAGAAAATACGTCAAGCACTCTGATCTGTACAGAATAAACGCCATCCTCCGTAGGCATGTGGGGTGTATCAGGTTCTGTGTACTTGTGGAAAGGTCTATGTTGGAACTACGACGAGAATCGTGAATACAAGGTTGAACGACCCTAAAAGTCTTTGCTGACGCGGGAAAAAAATTAAATTCAGCTGCAGCAGGATATGTTCTTCAGCGAAGAAATCATGAAGTTAAGTTTTCTGAAACCAAAATTTCATCAAAATGACAAACTATGATCGACAGATATATAGACGTGCCACCCAAATATAGAAGAGTGGGGACAACTTTAACGCAAAAGAAGAAACAGTTAAACTTGAGTGTTATCTGGACAACGGCTCTGAAGAATCGATAGGTAAGTTTTTATTCATGACAGGCGGCAATCGATAGTCGAGTCTTATCTGTGAGAAGAATTATCTCTGCTCATAACATGTTAACTAGACCACGCCCATTTTACGTAGTATTAAAGTCGCTCTCCGATGACCGACTTGTCAGTTAGCAAGATTCAGCGTCACCAGCAGTACTTCCGAAGATGTCCAGCGCAGCTCTGCGCGAATCGTCAGTAACCGAAAACTTTGTTCGACCACGGCCAAGACTCAACAGCAACTAATACATGCGTTCGTGAAACACTTCATTGTATAATAATGACGTGAATAAGCAAAGTATTAATCGTGTTCTATGAGGACGCAGGAAAGAATAGCAGGGACCGTCTTCCAGCATGATTTGTTGTGCTTGTGAATTAATCCTCACGTGATAAGAATTGGTGCGGTTTGTCAAGCTTGCTCGTTAAACAGATTTAACAAAGACTGGGTCCACACTCTTGGTAAAGTTACTTAAAGTTGTTACTCCATCGCCGAAAATCTTTATTGTTTATACATAATGATTGCAATTTCTACATTTTGTCATCATCATGTGGCCTAAAAGAAAAAGCCGTCCTTCCAAAAAATGACAGATTTTACAAATTAGATCATAAAGAAAAATAAGAATATAAAATTACTTACGTGGGGTAATGGTACACTCTTTACAACATGAAGTTGTTGTATATGGCAACATAGAGTTGAACATTATAAAAACAATTTTTTATTGTTATTTCATCTATTTCCGACCAATATGGGCTGTCAGGGGGTACAATTTGCCGCTGTCAGCCACATGAGAGTAAAATTTTAAAATATAATACATAATTTGGGCATGACAGTCCACAAGTAAAATTCTATGCAATACAAAACCAGAGCGTTAGCTCCATACATTAAAATATAAAACACTGATTTGGCGATTAACTGAAATGTAGAGGGAATGAATGGAAAACGAGTGTAGCACACGAATATGTAACAACAGATAGACAGTTAATAATGTGGAACGGAAAGGCCGAAGTGTTGAACGATTAAAACAGATACATAGACGAGTGAAAAGATGAGTGGATGCGGAATGCCAGGGAGAAGGGTATCACAGGAACGTAGCATTCAAAGGCAGAGCATGTGAAGGAGTTGGTGTGGGTTGATGTTTGGAGGTGGGATTGAGGAAGACTGGGGAGGGATGTCGTTATGAACCAATTACTTATGAAGCGGGTGGAGAAGAAGGAATCCGTCACAAGGGGAGGTATAATATCAACTTTTTCTCTCTTGTTATTTGATGCTACATGGCGTTCAGTGATACGGATAGCGGAGATACATAAACTGTATTTAAAACTTTATAAAGGTGAAAAAAGAAAAGGAAGTTTTTAGATATACATTAATGACCTTTTGCTCTAGTGGCAAAAAGGGTAACTATAAAAGGTAAAATTAAACACAGTAACACAATAAAACATTTAAGACACGTAGCCAAATGACTGATAACAGAAAGAAGCACATTCCTGTCACTAGAAATCGGAAGGTCCTGCCATGGGATAGGGAGTCAGCTATTGAAGAGAAAAGATTAGCCAATGAAGAGGGTAGGAATGTGGTGATATAAGGATGGAGGATTGGTACAGTGCAACAGTGGGTTAGGAATGGCTTTTGGGACAAAGGAGAGGATGTTGTAGAGGGCTTGGAGTAGAGGGGGAATTGGTGACACAAATAGTTGTTGGGTAAAGGTGGGTTGGGGAAGAAAAGGCAGGTGGGAAAAAAATGGGTGGTAAGGAAGTGTGGGGAAAGGCGGAAGCCCTGATAAGATGGAATGGTTGGGGTGGACTTTTAATTGCCAGGATGGGTAAATATTGGTGTGCCGCTGATGACCTGGGACGGGAGACGTATAAAATTCAACAATACGCGGAGGTATAAATCCACCCTTTCTTCCAAACACCAGGCGAGACAGCACATCACCCAAGGGTTAAAAAGTGACTAACACTTGACATGATGATAAAAACTGTGTCCACAGTGGACACATAAGACAAGCCACATTAACTAGCATGGTGGAAGATACACAAATGGCTCACTTACTGTGAGCATTAACCTGAGAGCGCAAAAACACTAGTCATTCACAGTCGGTATCATACGTTTATGAACACGTACCCAAAAAGGAGCAGAAATAACGGAAAAATGTGTTAAAATAAAGTATAATTGACATAACTTGGCTGTCATGATACACAAACAATAAAGATTTTTGTTATAGCCTAAGCGGAATGACAACCTTCATGTACAAAACAGTGTTTTAGATTAATGACAGCACCTAAGGCACAATGATGCCCTCAATTTCGTAACGGCGTGAAACGCCACCACAGCTCAGAGTGTAAGTAGGATGTTTAGGTTTTTATATTGGTAACGCCACGTAACGCTCTGTATGAAAATCACTGGCTGTGCTGTATGCAGTCTGTGGCTAGTTTGCATTGTTGTCTGCCATTGTAGTGTTGGGCAGCGGCAGCTGGATGTGAACAGCGCGTAGCGTTGCACAGTTGGAGGTGAGCCGCCAGCAGTGGTGGATGTGGGGAGAGAAATGGCGGAGTTTTGAAATTTGTAAGACTGGATGTCATGAACTACTATATATATTATGACTTTTGATGACTATTAAGGTAAATGCATTGTTTGTTCTCTACTAAAATCTTTCATTTGCTAACTATCCCTATCAGTAGTTAGTGCCTTCCGTAGTTTGAATCTTTTATTTAGCTGGCAGTAGTGGCGCTCGCTGTATTGCAGTAGTTCGAGTAACGAAGATTTTTGTGATGTAAGTGATTTGTGAAAGGTATGGGTTAATGTTAGTCAGGGCCATTCTTTTGTAGGGATTATTGAAAGTCAGATTGCGTTGCGCTAAAAATATTGTATGTCGGTTTAAGCACAGTCTTGTACAATTGTTCAAATGGGACATTTCATATGTCGACCCTTAGCCGAGGATACCTCACTGGAATCTTCTGATTTTTTCTTGTAGTTTGTGTGATTAGTGTAGCTATTGTTTATTGTTAGCGCGTAATTATAGAGAGAATTTTTTTTGTAGTTGCAGTCTTTCATTGTTTTACAGTAAAACAGGTGTGGCACGCATGTAGATTTTCACCAAGTATTTCGCAGCTGCAATTAACTAGATATTATTTTCAGTGCTATGTTAATATGTTCTCTTATTTTTGCTCTTCAAATTGTGTTTATCTGTGTTGTCGTGTGAAATATTGTGACAATAATGGCGTGTGAAAAACGTAAGACTAGGCTCCAAGGTAAACTGAGAAATGACAGTGAAGACGAAAGCAGTGTGTTAGCGCCACCATGTAATGAATTAACTAAGTAATTTGGTAACTGTGCGTAGGGAAATGGAGCGGGAGTCAAACAATGGTGTAGACAGTGAAACAGGTAGTGAACAGGGAAGCATTATCGATCGATCGGTCGGCAACAGCTCGCCTCAATAATCGGGAATGACAGGACGCAATCCTGCAAATACTGTAGATTCAGGTTTCGCGTCCTCGCCATTTTCTCAAATAAGTCAAGACACATTTCCTGCTTTTAAAAATGCGAATATTGATGGTTCAAATGCATTGCCGAATAGCACTGAGGAACATGTTTCAGACACCAGTGCATTGTTATTACAATTAATGCAACAAATGGGACAAAAGCTTCAAAAGTTAGACACAATGGAGCAACACCAGGGATAAACACAGCAACAGTTAGACACAATGGAACAAAATCTTCAAAAGTTAGACACAATGGAACAAAATCAGAGACAAACACAGCAAAAGCTTCAAAAGTTAGACACAATGGAACGAAATCTTCGGAAGTTAGACACCACGTTTGAAGAAACACGTGAAGATTTAACTACTGAGTTACATAACATTGAATCGAAATGTCAAAAAGTCTGTAATTACGTAAAAACACAAATTTGTGAGCATTTTCAACCTATTTTTTCGCGGCATGAAAATGCATTACAGAATCACGAAGCAGCCATAAAAGATATGCAAACTGTTGTTCATGAAAATCATGAGACCTTGCAAGCTAACATTGGTCAGTTGCGTCTACCGATTTGGTTACGCAACTTGCAAAATCTCAGGAAAACTTAAAGGACACAGTATATATTCTGAAAATTGGTTCAGAAAGACACATGGAGGAAATTAGTTCATTATCAGAGAAAGTAGTTGAACTTTCGGATCAGCTAAATAATTTATCTACGAAGGTAGATGATAATCTGAACGACACAAAACCGGTAGTCTTTAATGCCACAGAAGAGTGCGAACAAATTAGGAAATTCAAACAAATTCAGAATCAAATTAATACGCAACACCAAAGAGAAATCCAGGAAGTACAAGATCAGCTGAAACAGGTAATACAAGAATTACGTATTTCAGAGGACACTCGCGCCCCAATACGGGAAGAGGGACATAGAAATACGGAACAGCCACAAAATAATAACACAGGGCATTTCGGGAGTTATGAAAGAAATAGGCAATGTGCACCGAATTTTGAGATGGAACCGTAGACACGACGTAACAATGATCGACATGCGACTCGCCGACATGATGATTTTGACTATAAGCTGTTCATTACTACACGTAAATTCGAAACATTTAAGAATTCTGGCAACGACATTCATCCACAAGCGTGGCTCCATCAATTCTCTCATTGTTTTTCTCTCAACTGGTCATTAGAGCACAGATTAGAATTTATGTGTGGCTATTTAGAGAATGAACCAGCTGTAAGAATGCGATCTGTCATTCACGATTGTCACAGTGAAGGAGAATTTTATCATGCCTTCCTCATAGCATATTGGTCTCAAGCTGCACAAGACCAAGTAAAACGTAGAATCGTACTGATGAAACGTTTCGAACAATCTGAATTTTCCAGTCTTGCGAAATATTTTGAAGACATGCTGCACAAGAATCAGTACCTGTCAAACCCATACAGCCCCGCAGAACTCATCCGCATTTGCTTAATCAAATTGCCTGAACATTTACGACATATTATTTTGGCAGGACGTTGCAAAGACGACATTGAAGCTTTTCAGGGACTCTTACAAGAATTAGAAATTGACACTGACAATCGCGGAACGCGAAAACAGGAACACAACAATTACAGGACACATCCGTCGCAATTCCGCGAAGAAAGAAATAATAACTGGACACGACAAGGCTATTCTCACAACACAAATCGTGACCAAAACAGACACCACCCATATGACAACCACTGGCAGAGTAATAATAGTTACAGAGAAAGATCGCATTTCCGTAGTAATGAATGTGACAGACACAACCATAGAATCAGACAATATGGGAACCAAAATAATTATTATCAAGGGAGACAGAATAACTTCAGACGCAACGGTCCACCACGCAGTTACGATTCCGGGAGAAATTTCTCCACCACATGTCCGACAAACAAGAAACTATGTAAACTACCGACAAAACGACAGACCTGAATTCCATCAGAACTGGCGAGCTTTAAACAGGGGAGGGCCTTCTCGTCAAGGTGAATTTGTAGAAGTTAGGTCTCCTAATCCCAATAAAGACGTGCGCCAACAAAGAGACAGACAGTGACTCGCACCGCAGGCAGCCACGTGCGCCGGCTGTCTCAGAGAAAAATAACATAGACGCTAACCTTGAGAAAAATTCCAGTATTCTTTACCGATGTATACCGCATGACAATTGCATTCAAGTTCAAACTCTGAGTACTATGAAGAGTAAAGGATTTCACCACACTTCACATAATAAACCGCTTATTGAGAGATAATCTGCTTTTTAACTTAGTCTTTGCCATAAAATTTTTCACTTCACATTATTAGTACGCTTTGTCAGACTTAGAATCTGTTAACATGCAACAATGTTTGAAGTTAACTATCCAGTCTACAACCTAGTGAACATATTTAGACAGTATTTACAAATGCATTGTTATATTGAACAGATGAGACAGTGTTTTACATTCTTGCTTGTTAGTTGCACGATTACGTAACAACTATCAGGCTTACATACTTAGAACATATACTGGCACTGGTAATGAGATTTTAATGCAACATTTTGGTTTACTTGAAAATACATTCTGGATTTAAAGTACTTTCTGTGAGATACCAGATGACACAGTGGTTAGTTAATGTGACAGCTACACGATTTTATCACGACGCTACTAACGAGTGACAATGTACAGTGTTGCTTTTGCAGCGTTTTTGTTTTATATCTGCACAGTTTTTCTGTATTATTCTGGAAAGTAAACATGCTTTAGTAGTAACTTTTGTGGTATAGCTACAATGAGACTGCCTTTTCCACAGTACAACAATACGTTACAGCACAGTACTTTCATCATCACGGCAATAAGCGTAATAACTAAGATATCTATTCCCAAAGCATTTCACTTTTGTTTATCATGAGGTAAGTACATTGGCTTCTGCAGAACTTAGCTTTCGGAGGACGATAACTACGACACTTCCACAGAATTATCTTACAGCAAGACGCACATTTAGCGCTACAGGACACGCATTTGAGAGATTAATTTTGTACTTAAGCCATTTATTTTTCAAGATTTTTGAATTACAAAGAAAGTTTTCCATGATGCATTTCATTCCATTGCTGTAATCTGTAACACCTGAGGGTATAATTACATTAATCCTCAGGGGGGTACACATTTACTTTGTGTACCATGTGTTTGGCAAGCACAAGGAGCCCTAGCTAATATGGTATTTGCTTATACAACTTTACACATTGGTACCATATTTCTCTAACACACAAATTACACAGCTATCTGATCATTTAACTGAGGGATAAACATTTTTTTTACTACATCAGTGACAGATGTTTACACAATTACACAGTTGGATAACTTAACACTTATAAAATTTTATTTTGTCTGTACTTTGAGAACTGTTCATATTTTTTTGGAACCATTGTGATACTATGAGAGCTTTGAATTATGTATTTGGTAAGGGAGCACGATTTTTAAAGTACATTTGAGGTAGATGACAATTTTGAAATGAGCTGAGAATTTTTTTTAGGTTTTGACATTATTGCAGTAAGCTATGCCTTTTTTGAGATTTGGCTGAGGTTTTATAATGTTATGATGACGATGTGTATTACGCTGTTGCGGTATGTTTATGATCAATAAGCTGATGCTATATGAGGAATTTGATTATGCTACGTATTTATTATGATGAAATATTGAAGAAGTGTCGACGAATATGTATATGTGTAATAAGGTAAGGAATAATGAGTCGTGGTTAGGGACTCTGACTTGTGAAAAAGTATGTTGGAAACCAAGAATCGTACTTTAAGAGTTATGAAATGTGTCTAAATGCGTGAATGTGTCACAATGCCGATGAATATATTTTGGACACTGTTATATTTATAGGATTTTGTTTCTACAGATTTGCAACGCAAATTCTCGAACTGTGAAATTTTATATGAGACTGTCACAGTAGTGCAAACTGGTGTCGTAAATATTTCGGTAAGAAAGCCAAGTGACCTTGATGTAATGTGTCTTGAGCAGCCAGCTGTGTCAGATGCCTGGAGAAAAAGCCATTAGTGTGTGCCTTTTCAGAGGCACAGGTAAAAAAAAAAGGGAGGTCATTATCCTCGCTATTGACATTTCTTTGTAGAAAGCATCGCAAATACGACACACTCAAACTTGAAAACATATGATTACACTGTGGAGCTCTTAATTTATGATATTTACTGAAATGCCTAATGAAATGATGAGAAACATTTTACATTTATTGTCTTTCTAGTTGAGAGATTCTTTTGCCTTTGGAGACGCCATTTGCCTAGTGAATGACGTTTCATGCATTGCTCTATATAGGCTATATATATTTGCTCAATTCGATTAATATCTAGTTTCTAGCTGCACTGCAGCATTGGTAATTATAAAATTTAATAGATGTACTAATATCACTATTTTCTGTCTACAGACCCAGGAAAGAATACATTTATGATGTACTTTCTTGGAAAAGAGAGCACAAATAGACATTTCCCTTCACAGGAACTGCATAAGTAATTTTTTTAAACGATTTGGTAACTTTTCTGCTACAGTAACTTATCGTGATGCATCACTCTAGTATTAAGATGTGAGATAGGTATTAGACATGGCCATCTTAAGTGTAATATTTTTTTCTGATTGAGCTTTGTCATGTTTAGATATAAGTTATTGCATTTGCTGCTGCTGTTTGCTAGGCATAGTGCTACTAAATTTCACTTTGTATTACTCTGTTAAGCAAGTTTTACTACTGATTTATTTTTCTTGTTGCTGCGCATTGGCTCATATTAGTTGTAATGTTGCATTGCTTGGTAATTTAGATTTACTGTAGCTTGCTTTGCCAATTTCCATTTTTTTTTGTCATTGCTGTTTGAGTTAATTGTTTTGTGCTGCTGCATTGCCTCATCCCTTAGTTTAGCATCTGAGCTCAGTGGATTTAAGTTAGCTTAAGAGGGGGTAGACTATGTAAGAGAATGAATTATGATGAATTGGAAGAAATGCATTGAGAAGCTATAAGGAAATGGTTTGGCCAAAAATGTAGTGTACAGTGGAGAAAAACTATTTTTGAAAGAGGATATGAACAAGAAAGTAGGGTTTAGTGACAACAGGTTTAGGTAGGATTTTCTTGGAAATAAATGATAAGTTAAGATCATGGAAAATAAATAACGAGGTAAGAAATATGTGAACATAGAAATACAGAAAGCGTGCTTGGATTGGATTTTTTTGGTGGAAACAAATGTTGAAATAAGACGAAAGATCTATGGAATGAAGTTTTGGGTTGGACTGTAGTATCAAATTTTACACTGAAAACAAACCCTGTCCTTTCCTTTTGTATTATTCCGCTATATGTTTGTGTACCCTTGTGTATTTGTGTTCATCCTGTCTTTATGTGTTTATCTGATACGATTTGTGTTGTAGAATTCTTCTAATACTCAGCTACATTCACTATGATGAGAAATACTGTAATCCTCAAATATAATTTGCATTAGTAATATTTTATTTACTTTGTAAAGATGTTTGGACATTATTTAATTGTTCTGTTTTGTTGCTCATGTGTGTAGTTGATGTTTCAAAAGTTATTCTGATCTTTTATGTAGGTACTTATAATTCCTGTAACACTAATGTATATGTTATTTCGATTCTTTTGTAAACCCTGTATTACTACAAATGTTATCTGTATTATTATGTTTTTAATGATGTTTTCTGTATCTTTGTAATTGTATTCTCATGTTATAAAATTGTAATTGCCACCAGTTCATCATATTATTAACTTGTAAGTTACATTTCACTGCACACGTTTCTGATGGACATAGTATATGGACAATATGTGAGAAGTAGGGACTCATAGTGTTTGCACGTGTGTTAATAACTCAGCAAGGGACTTGATAACAGCATTGCTGGTTCTAAGGACAATTCCAAAACTTTGTCAGTGCACAAATGGTGGTTATGGACTTGCTATATTATCCGCAAGACTCTTCAGTGGTGATTGTGCACCTGCACAGTCACAACAGATGGCTGCTGGCCATCTCTACAAGGACTACAGTGGGTCTTTATCTTTGATGACCCACCAATACCATTATTTCTACAAGGACTACAGTGGGTCTGCACCTCTGGTGGCCCACCAATACCGTAATCTCTCCCAGGACTACAGTGGGTTTAATCTGTGATGACCTACCCACCAATATTCTTCAAAACTTCGACTGACTCTGCGGTGGGTTTGCTCTGTTGTGGCCCATTACCTATCTGCATGTCAAGAGTCATCACTGCCTTTCCGTTAGAAGGAGAACACTATTTCTTCAAGACTGCATGGAAATCCACTACTTCCGTGTGCGTTTTCTTTTACTGCTCAGACTTTGAGAAAAACACTGCAATTTTACTGTGATGAATGATCAGGACTGTCTTTATGGACTGTGAGAAAATTTTAGCTTATGACCAACATTGTATCAGTAAGTGTGTGCATTTGATATCTTCGTTATTGTAACTATGAAAAAAATTTTCAAATCTGTGTTGGCCACTGCCCAAAACAATTTGTAAAATTTTTTGTGGGGAGCATGGGGGCTATGTAAGTAGACTGTTTAGGTTTTTATATTGGTAACGCCACGCAGCGCTCTGTATGAAAATCACTGGCTGTGCTGTGTGCAGTCTGTGGCTAGTTTGCATTGTTGTCTGCCATTGTAGTGTTGGGCAGCGGCAGCTGAATGTGAACAGCGCGTAGCGTTGCGCAGTTGGAGGTGAGCCGCCAGCAGTGGTGGATGTAGGGAGAGAAATGGCGGAGTTTTGAAATTTGTAAGACTGGATGTCATGAACTACTGTATATATTATGACTTTTGATGGCTATTAAGGTAAATACATTGTTTGTTCTCTATTAAAATCTTTCATTTGCTAACTATGCCTATCAGCAGTTAGCGCCTTCCGTAGTTTGAATCTTTTATTTAGCTGGCAGTAGTGGCGCTCGCTGTATTGCAGTAGTTCGAGTAACGAAGAATTTTGTGAGGTAAGTGATTTGTGAATGGTATAGGTTAATGTTAGTCAGGGCCATTCTTTTGTAGGGATTATTGAAAGTCAGATTGCGTTGCGCTAAAAATATTGTGTGTCAGTTTAAGGACAGTCATGTATAATTGTTCAAACGGGACGTTTCAGGAGTCGTAACCAGGCCTGTTGACGCAGCATCTGTTTGCTTGTGGGCCACTGTCAAGTCGACCTCGTTCCTAGTGGCGACATCCGAAATTAGAGTACAGAGACACAGAAAACCTGGTTCTCCCATATCAACAGCGCCAGGCAGCTGTATATAAACCATCGGAGTCGGCCCCTCATCATATGGTGCAGCTGGAACACGTCATGACGCTCACCCCGTACCCCCTCTCGGACGTGAACAGCCGACAGGCGACTGACATCCTGGGCTGCTGGCAGCTAGATCTGCTGCATTCCACACGATCCAAGACACGCAGTGAGAGCAAGCCAGCTTGGCGCCAGCACATGCCAGTTGCAAGGTCCGTCTTCAACACCAGGGACTCTCCCGCTGTGTGAACCTGTCTACCAACCCCTAGCAACTAGTTGCCGCTCAGCAGCCTCGGCACCCTGACGTAGCCAGCAGCTATCTGTCTGCCGTAGACATGCTGCACTACTTAGCCTTCAACCAACTTCGGGCAGTGAGGCATTCGCTCACACCTTTCTTTCTATATACATTACGCTTCGAGTCAGAACTATGGTAGGCTGTAATAGTGGGCCAAAGGAGGGCATAAATGGAAAGGATGCAGCAACAGTGCTCTCGTGGCAAGAATACAAGCAAGAGCCGAATTTAAGTTTATTGGACCTATCTGATTGTATTTTTTGTATCCTTTCTTTTCCATTTGGTTGTAGTATATGCTTGTGGTGGTAAAAGTAAGAAAAATGTCTATCGGTACAAAAGCAACAACCCAGGAGACGAGTCAGCATTTTCTGGATGAGTTAGCTGAAGTTAAAGTGATAATGAAGCTATGCATACGGAAATAGGTCATTTGAAAGTTCACAGACAGGATCAGCTTCTAATGTGTACCCAGCCATCCTCGATACTAGTGGCGCCTCATTGGGAACAACTTTTTCCGGTACATCTGGGGAAGATGTTTCTATACTTTATGATAGTTTGCACATAATTAAAGTTGCGAAGTTAGCGAACTGGAGCAGTGGGAGTTGTTAAGTGCAGCTCGTTTTAAATTGACTGTATTTGCTAGAACATATGTGCTATCCTAATACTCTCTACAAAACTCTCTAGCAACTCCTCTTTTTTTTCTAACTACGTAATTAAGTTATTCCTGACAATATCTAGGCGAATTATTTATTCTGTAATCCACTAACCCTTCATGAAAGTCTACGAAGGACGGAACAGCGTGCAACTTCAGTTAAGAAGTTTGATGCCTGAATATACTCATCTGATGTTTTCACCTTAGACATACTCCTGAATATTAGAGCAAAGTTTCTCCAAAAATGTATTAATGTAGTTATGGATTGTGCACTGCACAATTGCCTTTTCTTTGCTTAGATCACTGCGGGTAGTGTTATAAGGATTTGAAATCCAGTTCATAGTTGCCTAATGTTTAGAACCAAGGAGGGTTTTAAAGGCATCAATATTCTCGAGCAACCAGCGCCAAATGTAGTGCCGGCCATTATGGTAAGAAGTGACTTCATTTTCAGACAGCATTCAGCAATGGGTTAGTTTGGATCCCAGTTGTCAATTTCTTGCCCAACTCTATCATCAGATATTTCCACTGTTGCAGGATCCTTAGTTTAGCAAAGACTGATCTTGGTTTTGCTAGTAGTTTTAGCAGAGTGAATCTCTTTAGGCTCGAAACTAAGTTTAGCCTTGACATGTATATGAGTAGTGTCACAATCAGCACTATGAGAGGAGTCCATGTGGAGATAACGGTGGAGATCCTTCCTCTTACTCATTGTGAGATTTAGTTGAGACCAATGTCTAGAGCCAGGATGCTCCGACGAAGCATTGTGGCTTGTCTTACCTTTGAAGTACGTATTAATGGCACACAGTTGGTACTTGAATTCTGTGCCAAGAAATTATAGTCAACACATATCACTTCCCTGCTGGTGTTTGTGTAAAAGGACCTAGAATATACATCTTATCATTTGGAATGGTCTATCCCCTCAGGTAATTTTTAATAATGTCTGCCTTCCTCAGTACTTCGATTCACAAACGTTGTATCTCAACTATGTGGCAGCAGCAGCTTGTTGCATAGCACTATCGTCAGAGCTGAACTGCGCTTGCTCTACGAAATACTAACAAACCTGATCAGCTACCTGAGTCTGTGCCATACTTCTGCGTTTACTTCAAACTTTCTATGGTGTATATTTTGCAACTAACTCTATCTATGCTACCATGAGATTTCCCTGAACGATGTACGCTCAAAATGAAATTTCCTTAGCGATAACAGTGGGTCAAACGATTCCTCAGTCCCACAAGTCATTTCAATGCTGTGTGATCCGTTATGACATTGAAACGTTTCTCATTCAGAGTTCGAGTCTCGGTCGGGCACACAGTTTTAATCTGCCACGAAGTTTCATATCAGCGCACACTCCGCTGCAGAGTGAAAATCTCATTCTGGAAACAATGGAAACAGGTCACGACATAAATTAAAGTGAACATATTCTCGGTAATTTAACAGTATTGTGCTCATCAACCACTTGCTACATTCCTAGAGCTACTTTGCTCAAGTTTATAACGATTTAAACTGTTTTTGAAAGTAGACGTGAAGACAGGGTAATGGACAATAAATTATTATATAGATGAAATGCTACTTCACAGCCTTTAGTCCAGTGAAAATTTGCTGCCTTCTGTATTAAATGTGCAATGGTTTTTGCTACATACACAAATTTTAGAATAATTGTCTGTGCAAATAAGTGAGCCAGAGAAATTACTGAATTCCTTTACCGTGCTAGGCCCTGGTATATACTTTTCAGCTTGTACAAGACGTGAGTTGCTTTGTACATCATCCTGGTTGATAATGTGAACTAAATAGTGCCTCTCTCGTAGTACATTCGGGCTCATTACTAAACTAATGGCCAGTCATGCTCTTCATGCGTTGTTTATCTTTCAGACACTGTAGCACCCTATTTAACAAGTACTGCAAGTTGGAGGCGTATTTCTCAAACCGAACAGCATCCAATGATACTGGAAATGACCAAATGGAACCGTAAATGCTACTTTATGTTGATCCTCTGGTGCTGCATGTAATTGATGGTACCCATTTTGCAACTCCATGGTTGTAAAATATCAGCATTTCCTCAGATTTTCTATGGTCTCTGTAATGTTATAGATTAGCTAACAGTCTGTAATTACCTGGTTGCTTAAAAATATATAGTCGCAGCGGAATCTATAATAACTACAGGTGCTGCTCATCGACTGGTGCTTTCCTCTATAGCACTGTCCAATAGCTGTTGATTCATTAACTTCTTCAGCACTTGCTGTAGATTGTGTGAGACTCGACATAGTTTTTAGTACAGGAGGCTCATTCCTAGTGAGAATTCTGTGCTCCACTAGCGGGGTATCTGGAAATGGCCCGTTAAATGATTAACTGTAGATTGTGTGAGACTCGACATAGTTTTTAGTACAGGAGGCTCATTTCTAGTGAGAATTCTGTGCTCCACTAGCGGGGTATATGGAAATGGCTCCAGTAGCCTCTCCATGACCAGTGCATCACATACGTGGGTTGGAACTTAAATTGTGGCACCTATTTATTCACAACTGATACAAAAAGGGTTACATTTTTCCACCTGTTACTGTCCTTCAAAGTACTCACCAGCGCCGTGTAGACCCCGTTGCCAGCGATGTGGAAGGCGTAGCATACGGTTAGCAGAGCTTGTTCTGCTGAGGGTGCGAATGTTGCGGTCTACTGCCTGACAAATCTCTGGAACAGTTCTGAAGCGAATGCCACGAAGTGGTTCCTTCATCTTCGGAATCAAATCGAAGTCACAAGGACTCAAGTCCGGGAGTATGGTGGATGGTACAGTACTTCCCAGTCCCATCAACCGAGAAGAGCAGCCACAGCTTGCGCTATATGCGCCCGCGCATTGTCGTGCAAAATGATGGGTGGGTTGCGCAGAAAGTGACGCTGCTTCTTTCGCAAAGCTGGTAGCAGGTGAGGCTTAAATGTTAAAAACACCTTACTAAAGACAACATCCACTAAAAATTTATCAAACTGGCTCCACTTTTCCCAGTGCTATACAACCTTCTACTGAAGTTTTGGGCTGCGTATAACGTGCCACAGGATATGCGCGATGCAAACATCGTCAGTCTATAGGAAGGTAAAGGCTGTCACGGTGGTCGCAATAGCTACTTTGGGATTTCAAATGCTGAGCACCGTTGGAGAAACTTGCCCATCGTCTCCACCCTAAGTCTCAGGGAGAGTTTAGAGCCCAGCGACCTAATACGAGCATGATCTTCACACTTTGACAGATTCAGGAAGACCATATTCTTAATGGCTTTTATTGGCATAAATGAGGCCTTTGAAGCAGTCAACACGGAGGGACTGTATACTTGGCTAATGCGGATGGGGTGTCCTCCGGAACCACTGAAGGTGATTAGGGCTTTTCACGACGATATGGACAGCATAATTTTTTTTTAAACATTACCATCGATCTTATATTACTATGATAATTAAACAACAGTCTTGATCGCAAATTTCTTTTAATCGGAGTGGCCGGTTTCAATCTTTAAGGATCATCTTCAGAACGGCAGGTGGACTTCCATGGAGCAGGCTGCACCGATACACGACGCTGAACAGCCTGCTCCATGGAAGTCCACCTGCCGTTCTGGAGTCTGAAGATGATCCTTAAAGATTGAAACTGGCCACTCCGATTAAAAGAGATTTGTGAACAAGACAGTTTTTAATTATTATGGTATGGAGGGTGCTGTCGTATTTGGAGGAACCACATCAGATACTCTTATTGTGCAAAGAATTTTTCGTCAAGGCTGTGTACTGGCCCCTATTTTGTTTGGTATAATCTTCTCGTTACTTCTCAAATATGCTTTCGGCGAAACAAACCAGGGCTGACGGGAAGTTTTAATACACTCGTTGCTCAGATCCAACCGCTGTTGTGGGACTTTATTTGTAAGCAATCTCTTATTCGCTGTAGCATTCATAGCTCATACTCAACACGACCTTCAAAGGCTCGTGGAAAAATTTTCTACTACATACAAGTTCTTCTCCATGTCCGTGAAGCCGGCCGAAGTGGCCGTGCGGTTCTAGGCGCTGCAGTCTGGAACCGCGAGACCGCTACGGTCGCAGGTTCGATCCTGCCTCGGGCATGGATGTGTGTGATATCCTTAGGTTAGTTAGGTTTAACTAGTTCTCAGTTCTAGGGGACTAATGACCTCAGAAGTTGAGTCCCATAGTGCTCAGAGCCATTTGAACCATTTGTCCGTGAATGTAAAGAAAGCTGTGATTATGGTGAAAGGACACACAGACATGCCTGTCACAAGATCAGATGACTCCTTGTTGAATAAAGTCGACTAATTATGCTACTCGGTTCGCGAGTGTCATAAAACCTTCCTCTAGACTACGAAGTGAACGCAAGAACAGCCAAAGCGGCGAAAGCTTCCGGGAGGCCTCCCACAAAAGTATGGGACAACAAACACATCACTGTGACCACAAAATACGCTCGCCTCTGCATGCTGATCACCGTGTTTGGTGATATACTGGACATCATATGCCAAACAAGAAGACTAAGCTCAACGTCTTTTGTCTGCAGTGGATACGAAACATTTCAGGCACAACATGAAGAGACTGTGTTACAAATGAGATTGTCTTGAATACTGCAGATCTTCCGAGTATCATCACAACTCTCAGGGAACGTCGTCTGCGATGGCTAGGACACTTACAAATGGGAGGAGTTAGCCGAAGACCGCAGCAGATGAAGGAAGGGAGCAAGTTCCACGACGGATCCTGGCTCAACAACTAAGCTGCAATACGAATGCGTAGATAAGCGGCTGCGACGAACCGCTCTTTTGGTGTGACACACACTTCCCCCAACTGTGGCCCCAAATTGACTCTCGCACTGGACTTCTGAGTCATCAAAAAAAGAGCCCGCTTGATGCTACTTGAATCTTCCATTAGGAAGAATATGCCATTGATGATGACTACGACTGAATATTTCTCACGTTTCTTGGCCGTGACCACCATATTAAATAAACAGGCAGAAACAGCGGCACAGGTTGTTGTTAATCAGTAGGGGAACTCGGGGCAGAACGGGATAGCGGCGCACAATTGGAAATTCTTCTTTTCTATACTGGACAGTGCTGCAACTTGTTGTATGGGCATGTAACTATTTCTCCGAATGGAACGGAAGTCAGGGTAGCCATATTGATTCAGTTTGAAGTGCGAGATCTAAGTGAACTGTTGTCCATCACGTTACTGCTTGCGTTGTTCTAAAGTTTGGTCAATTTCAAAGCCAGGTAAGCTGTTAATTGTTAGTTGTATACCCTAAAATGACAAATTCCCTTAAAGTGCATGGCATTTGTTATACTTTAGTTATTTAATGCGTTTATATACGTCAGTTATTACACTCCATAAAAGTTGTTAACCTCAAAAGTGCTCTTGGGGCAGAAAGGGACGGGTTAGAATGGGATAGTGTCCCGTTCTGCCCCGTCATATTTTGATGCAAGCAGGAAACAAACTATATTCTTTTTTCTTTCCCCCTTGCTGTTACAGATGGTGCAAACGTACATGAAAAAGACTGATAGACAGCAATGGGACTTAAAAGCGATGGAACTGGCAGTTTCAGCCGTTTCATCTTCCCAAATGGGATTTTTAAAAGCATCTAAGCAGTTCAACGTACCGAAATCAACATTGGAAAGATATGTGCGTAAAGCTACGAATAATCCTGACTACATAATTGACAAATCAGATGGGAAATTTAAAAAGCTCTTCACTGCAGAACGAAACATGAGCTGGTAAAACATCTCAAGTCAATGGAAAGCAGACTTGTTGGTCTAACAATGAAAGATCTCAGATCATCTAGTCGAAAGAAATGGCTTACCACACAGATTTGACAAACAAACTCATCTATTTGGACAAGACTGGGTTAAAGGATTTATTACGAGGCATCCTACACTGTCTATTCGCAAGCCAGAAAATGCTTCTGTTGCTCGAGCAATGAGATTCAACAAAGTAACAGTTTCACAGTTTAACTCTCTTCTCAAGAATGTTATTGTAAGTACAAGCTGACTGCTGACAAAATATTCAACTGTGATGAATGTGGCTTGACAGTTAATCCTAAAAGTCGGTCGAAAATAATAGCACTTACGGGAAAAAGGCAAGCAGGAGCGGTAACATCTTCAGAACGTGGAGAAAACGTTGCAGCAGTCATCTGCATGTCTGCATCTGGGTTATACATACCGCCCATGCTTATCTTTCCAAGGAAGAAGCAGAAACAAAAATTTGAGCTTGAATTGCCTCCAGGAGACTGGTCTGAAGTTCACCCCTCGGGGTGGATCACTAGAGAATTATTTGTAGTATGGTTTAGAAAGTTTGTGGGATTTTCTAAGGCCGCGAAAGAATCATCTGTGCTTCTCATTGTTGATGGACATTCAACTCTCACTAAAAACCTAGAGCTGCTTGAAATAGCTAGAGACAATGGTGTAGTCCTCCTTTGTTTACCGCCACACACTTCACATAAATTACAACCCCTGTACGTAAT
Organism: Schistocerca americana; assembly: GCF_021461395.2. Taxonomy (NCBI): domain Eukaryota; kingdom Metazoa; phylum Arthropoda; class Insecta; order Orthoptera; family Acrididae; genus Schistocerca; species Schistocerca americana. The sequence goes on from NC_060122.1 coordinate 628,789,882, forward strand.
GTTTTTCAAGCCCCTGAGTTACTATTGCAGTGAAGAGATAAAAAAAATGGCTATGGAGCCATCCAGGAAAAGTTGTCTCTCTCTTCCAAATATCATCGCTATTTGGGGCCGCGTTTTTATGTGCTGCAACGATGCCGACGGCTATAAATGGCTTTAAGAGAACTGGAATATGGCCGTCTGACCTGAATGTGTTTTCCGACGCAGTCTACCTCCCATCAGCGCCAATAGATACTCAGTTCGAAACAACACTCATTTTATCGTAAGTATCGTGTAACTAGAAAAAAGTATATTTCCGGGCAAAATACCCTTTAAATCCTCTCATCATGTTCATACACATTCCTATTATTTGTGTCACTCGTAATGACACAAAAAATATCAAGATGCACAATAAAGTGGAATTGAACATCCTTTTTAGTGCCTTGGCTTGTAACATGGGTGAGTTAATTCCACATTGTTTGCTTATTAAAAACGCCTGTTGCTTTGACAGACACACGTGTTCATAAGCTTGTCACTCTTGATAACTGTCCCAAACTTCAGTTGCAGATTCACTGTCTTCCTCTCCAAAAGTGTAATGTTTCTACACCACCTGCTTCTCCTGCTGTATTGTGTACAGAGAATACAAACAATATACGTTGTTGTACAATTGACCTGCAATATGCACCTCTTTTCTCTTTTTAGAAACAATGTATCCTTTCCATTTCATAAGCTCCAGACCCATGATCCTCTTTTGTTTAATCGCATTTCTCTTCCACAATTCAGGACGTCCTTTCTTCCTTCCAAATTCAGGTAAATCGTCACTGCACTCGTCTTGAGGTTCCATCATCGAAACCATTTTGAAATTTCACAGTTGTTTACTTTATCCCGCAACAGTGTTGCCATCACTCCTCAAGTTCTTACGTGCAATGTAGGGTCTTCTCTCTGTCACAAGTCCTCTTTCAGCACGAAACGATGTTTCAGCACTGGTTTAGACAGGATCAAAATCCCTGAACAAATACAATTTTAGAATCAACAGAGTCGTTTGAAAATAACAATTACAGTAATAACATGTACCCCACAAATGATGACAAGATACGTTTTTCATCTCAACGTCTCAATCAGTCTGTTTTCTGCACCAGCTGTAGATAGCCTTTGCTCTATACATTTTGTCCGTGCCACCACCAGAGTTTCAGAGCGTTATTAATACGACGAGTTAATGAGGTGTTGCGGTGCTGCCTCGTTTTCACACAAAGTGTTGAATTCGATGCTGCAGTCTGCTGAACATTGACGGCAACACTGCTGGGCTCCTCTGCGGACAAGATCCGGCTGCACAACAGGTGTTGTTCCAATGCGAGGCCCCTCGAGACAACAGGTGCCGTTACGGGCTGATGAAGAAGACGCGCATAGCTCCTGCGAAATTGGAGCGTTCTTGAGTGGCCGTAGCTACATTGTCTTTTCTTTATGGCGGCGCCATAAAACCCGCCAGTGAAAAATCCAAGGGCCCTCTTCAGCGTCCTACACAATTCATCGCTAGCTGTAAGGGTGTCAGCTTCACATAGATACGGAGCACGAAATGGCGCAATAGTGCCGCTACCGGGAGAAATCCGACTACTCGTCTAGAGAATTCTTTCCCCTATAATCGTCGTATTATAGTTGAAAGATAACTCAAGCCTCCAGTACCTACTGCGCTTCGCTTCATATTTTGTCTACATCATCCATAAAAAAGTGATTGACATCTTGTTCCTTGGACGCAGTTAATGTTGTTCAGAAAATCAGGCATCGAATTCTTTAATCCTTCGACCGGCCGAGTATACTGGTGCAATAAGTTTCTACTTCTCTTTAAATTTTACTTTTTGAAACTATTGCTTAATACGATCTGATCTGTTTATTTCCGTTACTGAATGCTTATGTGGTGCCAACGTGACAGCATTTAAGTTAGAATTATTACTCAGTCCTTTATACCTCTCTTTACAGCTGCTATCAAACATCTCCCGTTGACAACTGCCCACCTCCACAAGTTATTGTCTGCTTGCGATCCTTCACTATAGCATCGAGTCTTTGATACCTGGGGGCTACTTCTGAGTCAGATGAGCTCATCTCGACATATAATAAGGCATAAACAAGATACTGATAGTGATTTCATAATCTTGGATCGTACTCTTGTACTACCACACGAAATCTTAGATCAGTTAAGTGACTGTGTGCGATACGTACGAGGACTGTCAAAAAAGTAAGTTCCGATTGATCGCGAAATGGAAACCACAGTGAAAATCAGAAATGTTTTATTCGTAACAATTAGCTACACCTTCCAGCTACTTCCCTACGTAATCGCCGTTCTGACTTAGACATTTGTCGTAGCGTTGTACCAACTTTCCAATACCCTCATCATAGAAGTCAGCCGCCAGTGCTCTCCGCCAATTCTCTACGCCGACCTACAGCTCGTTGCCTGTGCCAAAACGTTGTCTTCATAGCCAGCGGTTCATGTGAGCAGAGATGAAAGTCAGAGGGAGACAATTACGGGCTGTATTGTGGGTAATCAAACATTTTCAATTGAAAACGATGCAGGAGCATAGTCACTACCCCTGCAGAATGCAGCTGAGAATTGTCTTGAAGAAGAAACCGCACGACAGTTATGTAATGTTGGCTGCACAGCTTGAGGCGAAATTATTGACCAGGCCCTCGTACTTGGCGGGAGACATTATTTTCGACACATCTTTACGCTCTCACTTTGAACTCAGAAATGAGAAGAGCGACGTGATGCTATCTAGGGTCATACTAGAGACACTGCCCAACACATCTATATAATACTTTATCGGATTTTCAAACCGTTTCCATTTCACGACCGATCGGAACTTACTTTGTGGACACCCCTCGTAGATGTCTTGCAGCGCCTGCCTTCACCTTATGAAAACAATTACCTGTCCCTCGTTCCTCAGTATCCACCATCGGCATTTAAATATTAGAATCACTAACTTCTTGCCAAATAAAGAGATGGTGAATAATACAATATAGGGAATTCGCTTGGTTTTTATTTTTATCTCGAGAATATGAATTTGGATTTCACGTATCTAGTTTGTGTGATATATACACATAACGGTGTCTTAGTTTTGGAACATTGATTTGAAGAAACTGGCTTGTGCAAGCTCTCGCTCACAAATCCTGGTTTCATAGTATCTTCAGTAAGTATTTTATATATTAATAATAGTGATGTTGGGGTAAATTCACTAGACGAAATCAGTTGCTGAAATTTGTGAGGCATGCTTGCTATACATGAAATGATCGGTACCAAAACGTCTGTGAAATTCTCAGAATTCTTTAACGTCAGAGTTTCACCAAATGCTCAAAAAAGTATCAACCTTTACGTTATAAATATTGTACTTCAAAAATTCCATTGTCTAATGTATTAAAACCGGTCTTCACGTTGTTGCCATTCGATTTAATTCAGCTACTGTCTCATAAGTTGAAATATACGTTGATAGAAGTTACTTAGTTCGATGATCAGACGAGTTGTTTCCCAAGTCATGCATCAAGCTATAACACAGTCAGTAGCGAGCGATGTATAACTTTTTCAGATTCTGTTACTAAACCTAGACTCAGTTCTTCATTTTGGCCTACATGTTTCTTAGTAACTTTCTCTGCATGTTATGGCCACTTGGTAGTAACAGAGATAATTTGTGTTCGTATTGCGAAACGCCCAAGTAAGGTATTTAAAACAACGACCACTTGAGTACTTGCGTCTTATGATAATTATTACATCTCAAAATCTAGTTCTTGTAATGCCTGTAAAAATTTATTTTATGGTGAAAAATACTTTATACTATTCGCCCTGAGGGAACTAAAATTGGATGACCACATAAAAATATTTACAGAAAAAGTAGATTCCAGACAGATTTATTGAAAGAAGACCAAGTAAATGTAATTCGTCCACCAAAAGCGTATTTTTTTTTTTAAATTCTCCTTCTACCAGTTCTAAGTATTGGTTCTGCTGTGTGGGACAATTGGCTGGAACTTTTGATACAGGAGACAGAGAAGTTATATAGGACGCAAGGAAAGTTGTAACACATAGTCGACGAAAAATTCCTTACATACGGAGACGAAGCTTGAAAAGAGAAAGAACTGCATTGTGACCTTCTCAAAGAACCACATTGGGATTTCTCCTCAAGAAATTTAGTAAAACTCCGGAGAACTAATTCTAAATGGTCGGACACTGAACAGCCGTCCATCCGAAAGCAAAACTAATGCCTTTCCACAGTACCCCCTTGCTTGGGATGATATCGAGATTCCTTTGGTATAAGCGCGAAAGTCATGGAGATGTTAATCAAAATCCAGAGACGTTGTCCATAACAGAGACGTTTACTGTAAAGACTGAAAGAGCTCTTATTCTAAGAAGAGTCAGGTGAAACATGCCTTCCACACGTATACGTCTCCTAAACGACTACAACGGAAAATCAAATTAAATGTGTACCAGTGTTTGTCGACAACGACATTCCCGTGCGCTTCCGCGAATGGAACAAAAGAGAGGAAAAACTGTAGTTGCACCAAAACTTCTCCCGCCCATCCACCTTGGTTCGTTAGCGGAGTGCAGATGAATACAGAAATGTGGATGTAGACACCGTGTTAATCCACCGGTCAGTGGGGTGGGGGGAGGGGGGCTACAAACCGTTTTTTTTACTCCATTTTGTCTCCAGAAAGAAGAAAAGAAAGGCATGGATTATTTTCTTTTCCTTTTTTTACTGATTGTACGAAAACTTTGAAATAAATAGCATTACACGTAGTGCTCTGATTGCAGCAACTCCGTGTTAACTTCGTAACTCCAATTGCAGGACGAATATTATGGAGTCATTCGTATCATGTATAAATACTGTAAGAAAATATTTTCAATCCGCGAAACAGAACAAAGCATTCGGGTACTTAAATAAAATGACAGGAAAATCTGGAAACTAACATATTGTTTCGTAAACAGCCTTACAACATGGTATTCCTCTAATCTGTCTTATTTTACTCTAGATCGAATATACTTGCTGATTTTTCGTCTCATAAAAGCAATTTGTAATGCAAGCGTATATTTCTTGTTCACTGTTTTCGCGTAACGAGCAGGAGATGTTTTAGAAAGACATCGCAAAGTTCGTTGGCTTTAAGGTATGAAGCGTTCTTTTTGCAGTGAGACAGATGTTCTTCTTTTGTATCCGGACGAATCAGGCAGCTCTTGAACAACTTCATTAGTTGGAGAAAAAAATTTCATCAAAATTTGGGTAAAAAACCGTTAAAATAGGCTGACCAGGGTGGCCGAGCGGTTCTAGGCGCTACGGTCTGGAATCGTGTGACCGCTACGGTCGCAGGTTCGAATCCTGCCCCGGGCATGGACGTGTGTGATGTCCTTAGGTTAGTTAGGTTTAAGTAGTTCTAAGTTCTAGGGGACTGATAACCTCACTAGTTAAGTCCCATTGTGCTCAGAGCCATTTTGAACCGTTAAAATAAGTTTTGCTTCTGGGGTGCAAGCGCAGTGGAATTATTTGTAATGCGGTAATGCTGAATTTATAATTGAGAAAGAATTCGCTTCGTAAGTTATTTGGAGTATTATCAAGGGTACAATTCAGTCACGTCGCTGACTTAATTCATTTTTAGATAGATGATCGAATTGTATTAGTGAACCAATCACAGGTTTCAATTCAAGTCATTTTACACAAAGCTAGACCAGCTCTGTCTCTTATTTTCATAAACTTTGTTTAGATTATGCCTCACAACCTGTAAGGTGCCCTCCTATCTCGACTGCTCATTCATGTTGATGAATACAATTTATGAACTAAAATCTACCTCCAGGAAGAGATTGTGGCCCACTGACAAAGCGATCTGACCTTTTCACTAATGCCAAGAGAGGCGAGCTCACCCAAAGTGCTCCGAAAAGCGGGAAAGGTGAGTAACACAACTCATTTATCAATACGTGCATCAAACTCTTAATCACACAAAATAAAATATTTAAGTGTTACACACCGCACCTTACAGGTCCGATTTATGCAGGGACAAATGTATTTACTTGCCCTAATAATGTATAAACATTTTGTTTGCGTGGTGAATTCATTATTCCAGGATAATTTATTGTTAATCTCGGCAGCATAGAACTTTGGAGTAAATGCATCATCTTCAACTTACCTTTTGTACTGAAAATCTCTTCTAAAACAATAAATTCTTACAGCGAACGCATGTGCAACGTAACGCTCAATTCAAGTCCCAGCAAAAACCACATGCACTCCCCTCTTTTCCCCAAGAACATGCTCGAGAATTCTAATATGGAAGCATACACTCGAGGTTGAAATTTGTAACATTAGGAAGATGTATAAGTTAGCGAACTGGTGAAATCTAGATTCAATGTTGGCTAGTAATGCAGTAAAATTTACCAGAAGATAAGTTATAAAATCTTGCCTTGCTGGTTACAAATATGTGTATGGGATAAGAGACGCTAACATCACTTTTGAGTTAAATGTACGACTGAAAAGAGAAATAATATTACATAATTCATGAAAACTTGCTCGTGAGTGGAAAAAGCTACTTGTAATTCACTTGTGTTTACAGGTGCCTAATACAGAGATGTTCCGTTCACTACTTATCGTGAATCAAATGTGAAAAAGATGCGGTATACCCTATGTAAAATCTACCCACAAAAGCACGCGAAAACTACAGTAGCTGACTTTTCTCATAGTCTCCAACCGTATGAAGGCAGTTGCAGTGCTTACATATGGCAGCGTTCTCACCATAATACCCAGGTTTGCTGATCGAAGGCTTTCGTATTCACTTCAGCCAAATGTCAGTAAAACTATTTGCTACGACGTACTACTCCACGCGACGAGCAAGTCGACAAACCTGATGGATCAGAAGTCTTTTGCCTAGCGTCTACGCCTGCCAAAGCTATACACTCGCAGCAAGACAGGCTCATAGGTTCTCGGTCTGGCAATGATACCTGGTTCTAAGATACAGAGCCGACGCGTGCCTGATTGTCTGTCGTCAAACAAGTGACTTAAAATATGTGTGGACCAATTTTGTGATACATGAAAGGCGCCCGATCGGAAATAGCTGTCTTTCAAAGCTTTCATAAGGAATATTTGGTGTGTAGGCTGCCGTCATAAAGCTGCAAAAATATTTGTAAAGCTGCAACTAGTGTCGAAAATTTATATCATCTTCTGGAGAAGCACTACTGGACTTGACATCTGAGGTCATGAGTCCCCTAGACTTAGAACTACTTAAACCTAACTAACGTAAGGACATCACACACATCGATGCTCGAGGCAGGATTCGAACCTGCGACCGTAGCAGCAGCACGATTCCGGACTGAAGTGCCTAGAACCGCTCGGCCACAACGACCGGCGTAATACTTAAAAAATTAATATAGTTTTTGAAGGAAAACACATTAATTCTAATACATGCCCGTATTATACATCTTCTATAGTCAGTACAGATACAGAACGTTTATTTGTAACATGTGATTTCTTTCAGTACACTGAAGCTGTTATTGTGTATTACATCCAAGCTTGCTTGGTAATGACTTCAATTGTCAGAAGTAGTTACATTTTCGTCTACATACAGTGGCTGGACAAAAGTATGTAAACATCACGAGAAATGCATGCTTGAAAATAAGTGCTGCTGCGAGCCAAACTTCAGCTTTCACTGTTCCTTTTTACCACGAACATTTATCCGACGTCCTCAATACGTTGCAAATATGGTCAGAAAAGCCGGCCGTAGTGGCCGTGCGGTTAAAGGCGCTGCAGTCTGGAACCGCAAGACCGCTACGGTCGCAGGTTCGAATCCTGCCTCGGGCATGGATGTTTGTGATGTCCTTAGGTTAGTTAGGTTTAACTAGTTCTAAGTTCTAGGGGACTAATGACCTCAGCAGTTGAGTCCCAAAGTGCTCAGAGCCATTTGAACCATTTTTTTTTTTTGGTCAGAAAAGTGTTCTGTGCAGTTTAAAGTGGATTACTCCGGAGCTAAGTAAATTCGAACGGGCCAAATTATTGGTGGTCGTGTGGTGGATGCTTCCGTAACGAAGGGATCCGTAGAGTTCCGAGTTTCAAGAGGCATAACAACGAAAAACTATACTGTACTCAGGAAAAGAGGGAAAAACCTGATAAATTACAACGCAAACTAAAATGTGTGTTGAGAATCGTGACTGGCGGTAATTGAAGAGGGTTGCGAGAAAAATAAGAGAACGACGGCTTCAACAGTATCATCACCACAAGTTCGACGCCTCTGAATGCCGCGTGCAATCTTTCCGCGTCGGTACTACAGAGTGGCGTGACAAGCGCCAATCAGGTGTCGCTCTCTGCCGACTGTCACGAGAGACGGCCGGAGACGGGGAGAACGGTTGCAACCAGAGAACGAGACGGAAGAGCTAGTCCCGGACTGCGTCAACCTGCTATACGACGTGTTCCGGACAGAAGATGCCTTTGGTTGGTATCGGTGACACCGTGGATAGTACCGATCATTAATCTTTTCGAGTTATAGTGAGCTGTGATTATTGGAACGGTCGTCGCCGAGGGATCTGAATACCGGGCGTGTTCTATGTGGCTCAGCTATGGCGTATATCTGACAGTTGTGTTTTCTGTTGTAACAGTTTGAATTGAGCAAAGATAGACGATTGAGGAACTGCAGTAGTTTTGATAGGATGAGTGCGGCGGCGCGGTTCTTTCCGTCCCTTTACGACGAACCTGCACCTACCTGTGAACGTTGTCGCAGCATATCATCAGTAGGGAAGCCAAGTGAAACCTACTGTACTTCGACGTGAACCAGGGGCTGCAATTAAAGCCACTAATCTACGTTTCGGGAGAAAGTTTTCATATGAAATGAAAGGTTGGAAAACTTTGTCCTCAATTAATATATTCTGAAACTTAGGCGAACAAGTATCACTGCCAAGCCTGTGCTAGTCTTCACAGTCACTCACCATCCCTTTCACTCACGTTAGCAGGTTTACGGTGTTGCATTTCCCGAAAACGTAGTAGCTAAAAAATACTGGTTGTTTTTGATTGAGATGCTCGCCAAATGCCGTCCGAAGTGGCCGTGCGGTTAAAGGCGCTGCAGTCTGGAACCGCGAGACCGCCACGGTCGCAGGTTCGAATCCTGCCTCGGGCGTGGATGTTTGTGATGTCCTTAGGTTAGTTAGGTTTAACTAGTTCTAAGTTCTAGGGGACTAATGACCTCAGCAGTTGAGTCCCATAGTGCTCAGAGCCATTTGAACCATTTTGCTCGCCAAATATTAAGGCTGTCGGTACCAAATGCAGTCGCCGTTTTTTAGCCACCGACCTGCACAATACGCCACGCGGAATATACGTCTTTTCTCGTCACAAAATTCACTTAAAAATTCCGAAATTTCTACACGCATATAGGGATAAAAAAATGGTTCAAATGGCTCTGAGCACTATGGGAGTTAACATCTATGGTCATCAGTCCCCTAGAACTTAGAACTACTTAAACCTAACTAACCTAAGGACAGCACATAGGGATAATTATGCCGTCACTTTCCAACACTTTTGATGTATGAAACACAACTAGATCCGGCAACTTATCATTTCCATCGGAACTACTAGTACACACGTCCGATCTGTTTTACGGCTAGGCTTCGACCCCTCTCTAGAATACTCTGTTTTCTCTACCAGGCGCGCGAAGAATACTGCTTTACCATTGGTCCGTTTACTCAACATCTAATAGCAAAACAACATTCTCCCGCGTCAGTCCGCGCTTTTCATCAATAACCAATCGCAAAATAGTAAACCTAACGACTGCACTTTTTACCGACGTAATTGTCTAGTATGCTGAAGTTTTGTCTATGCATAAATTTATTTATTATTGTTATTTATACCTGAATTAACTTTCCCTTTACCATAAACTTACTTTACAAATCTATTCTACAACAATGACCTTTGTCCATATCTACACTTCTTCGAAATGTCCCCACACTAAATCCTACTACATAACTGGTTGAACAATTATCTTCATATTAACCTTAAACCACACTCACTCATCGTTCATACGGCTAAAACACATTTATAACATTTACATACACAAAAAGACGTAATAACACTTTATGAAAATACTAGAACAGTTTATGAAAAACATTCTATTACTTTAGTGCACTCTAGTGGGCACAATTGAAACTGAAATCACAGTCCCCCTGTCCTATATCGTCCTCCATCGGCTGATACATAAACTACGTGTGCGTCCAGTCTCGCGTCACCATCTGTCACTATCCAGCTCTGAGACACATCTCCAACTTAACCGCCTCCAAGGCAGGATCGTTATAATGCGCTACGCCTCATGAGCACCTGTGTTATATTCACGTGTGGGTGTAAAACTGTTCTTGCCTAAGATACCACATTAAATTTAATTAAACGTTTCACTGTAAACTTTTTCTGGCATATTGTTTTAACTCAGTTATTATGTGTTTTTAAATTTTGTGTTTAAAAACTTACACCTATCTCCTCACCCCCAGCCCTTCCATATAATGCCCCATTACAAACTGAATGTAACCCTATCAGTACCAAAACACCACCAAGAAGGAGGTCTGTGGTTTGGGAATTACAGGATGAACCGGAATTCAACAACCGTTTATCACTGATGCAATGCCAGGAACAAGGAAACGTGATACTGAAACCATAAACGCTGGACTACGGAGGAATGGAACAAAGTGATTTAGTCTTGTCTCACACACTTTCCAGATTCTGGCCGAGTGTAGGGCCTACGTCTTAAGAAGGAAGGATGGCGGGAACCCTGTGATGATTTGGGCGGCCATACCATGGTTTTTCAGGGGCCTCATTGTTAGTCTGCGAGGGTGTATTACACTCAAGTATTATGTGACCCTTAATAACTTTTCTGACCATACTTTTATTACTTCCAAAAACACCTTACGTGTTGCGACATTCTGTCTTTTCAAAGGCACTGTTATGTCTTTGTCTTATAAAATTGGCCATTGCAACCGCACGGGATTAGCCGAGCGGTCTCTGGCGCTACAGTCATGGACTATGCGGCTGGTCCCGGCGGAGGTTCGAGTCCTCCCTCGGGCGTGGGTGTGTGTGTTTGTCCTTAGGATAATTTTGGTTAAGTAGTATGGAAGCTTAGGGACTGATGACCTTAGCAGTTAAGTCCCATAAGACATCACACACATTTCAAGATTTTTTTGTTCATTGCACTTATCTCGTGACTGTTGGCGTGATACAAATAAACAATTCTGACATAACACCGCCTTTGAAAATGACGAAATGTCGAAACGTGTAAGGTGTTTTTGGAAGTAATAAGTCGGCCGGTGTGGCCGTGCGGTTCTAGGCGCTTTAGTCTGGAACCGCGTGATCGCTACGGTCGCAGGTTCGAATCCTGCCTCGGGCATCGATGTGTGTGATGTCCTTAGGTTAGTTTGGTTTAAGTAGTTCTAAGTTCTAGGGGACTGATGACCACATATGTTAAGTCCCATAGTGCTCAGAGACATTTGTACCGTTTTTGGAAGTAATAAACGTGTGGTCAACATAAAAGAAAAGTTATTAAAGCTCGTCCAAATGGTCGTTTTATCTCACAGCATTTTCATGCAAATTGCAGCTGAATATGTCACCATTTTGGGTGACCAAGTTTGTTCCATCGCACAGTGTTTATTTCCCAATAGTGCCGTGGTGTTCCAAAGCGACACAGTCCCTGTTCGTCCAGCTCACATCGTCCAGAACTGCTTTTATGAGCGTGAGGGTGAACTGTCGCGTCTCTCCTGGCCACATCAGTCACCATGTCTCAATATTATTGAGCCTTTTGATCTACTTCGTATAGAAGGACCGTCATCATTATCCATTTTCATCATCGTTACTTGAATTTGGCATTATTTTGCAGGAAGGATGATACAGGATTCTCTTGAAAACCATACAGGACCGGTATTTATTCATTGCAAGACGACAGCAAGAAGCTCTGGATGTTCAAGGGTCTCCTGAACCATATTACAAGTGATGATGTGCTTTTGGTGTTTCTTTATTAATGTCCACCCTCTGCAAATACTCCTCACGCCCCTTAATGGTGTATGACTGGGGATACCAAGTATTACGAATAGTCATTACCTTTCCTATTCCACAAGCAATCGGACTCAATTAAATTATATTCCCTCTGTGCCTCTGTAAGGGACTTAATCTCTCTCATTTTATCGTTATGGGATATTAACATTGGATTCGGCAGAATCGTTCTGCAGACGATCGACAGTGCTGTTTCTCTGAACTCCCTGAACAGCGTTTCGCAGGCAGATCGTCTTCCTCCGTACACAGCTTTACTCCAAGCTCACTCAGTATTTGCGTAGCATTTTCGTACTAGAAGAAACAACTGTTAGAAAACGTAGCAGCTTGACTGGCAAAGACTTTGATGGCCTCTTCTAACTTGGAGAAGGTCTCATGAGTGCCCCACGGACAGTTTCCGTCTTTATCCGTACATGAATTTAATCTAAGCTCACGAACATTTACCTAACACTTTCGCACTGATAGAACAGCCCATTAGCAAACATACAGCTTTACTCTGAATTCCGTTGGATGTCTTCAAGAAATCCAGTTTACAAGTGCAATCTCCATTACTGGTGCGCTCCAGCTTCAGTTTCTCACAAGTCTCCCAATCAATCTTAGTCGGCTGTTCACCGTCTCTACTGCTGATATCAGGTGCTTGTTGCATGTAATTTCGCAACACTCTAACCAGATATTTACTCGAAGGGAGTGGCTCCAGCAACATGTCATTTATACCGTTCTCGAACTTCCCAGTGAGTTTGTGTGTATTATTTCATTTGTTTGTTTTTTTAAGTCATTACTCTTTAGACTGGCTCTAGACCGTCCTCCACTGTTTATTGTGTGTAGAGGAGAGTGTTGTACCTAGGGGATAGTGTACCTAGGATGCTTCCTGGTCGGTGTTTCAATCTGGTGAACGATTTTGGGATTACATGAAGGAATACTCACTAGAATCTGTCAAAGGCAGTTTCCAGTATTTTGTACTGTTTTTGTTGATGTGAAACACGTGGTTGTGTTTTGCGCATCATCTGTAAATACTACGAGTTCTACACACCACAAGTGCTGGTTTGAGGATATCCAGTACTTTACCTGGACGACCAGAATTCTTGAAGAGACGTAGATAACGGCAGGATCGTTAGAAGGTACATCCACCTTTAAGGTAAGCTCCCATTATCTGCACCAAACAGAAACTGTATCCAGGTCGCCCAGATTGTGTCCAAAATGTGCCAAGGACGACACTTTTCCGTACGTAACAGTGTCTTCAACAGCGTCATCACCAAACCGATAGATGGTGTATGCGGCTTCCAAACGCTGCGTGAAACCATTCGAAAAAATTGTGACTTAATATTCATATACCATACAGAGACAGTGAAGAAGCTTTTCATTTCTTTTTAATACGTCAATGATAGGGTAGAGGTTATTTATTTAACAGAGAGAGATATAGAGGAAAGCTTATGTAGATGTAAATGGAACAGCTCAGATGTTCACGAGAGGTGATATAGGAAAATTTATTGGAAACTTGCTTCAGCTGGAAGTTGGTTCACCAACTGAGAGCTGCTTCAGTCTGTGCCTTCTGGCTTATTGGAGGGAAGGAAAGAACGTTAGAACCAACGTCCATTCGACGTCATAGTTATGAAAGATAGACTACTAGCTCTAATTAAGTACTTGTCTGGTATTCACCTGGGTTGAGTTAGAGAAAGCGTAGGGAACCCAAACGAGATATCCCTTTAGTAACTTCTACCTCCCTTTTCTTATTTACAGAATTCGCGTCCATTTCGTGAATTAGACGCCGCCACATGTCTGAGTTCTTTGACAACAGAAGCAGAAGTATTATTAATCGCCGCTCTCCGTTCGTATATATGAACCACTGCGCAGTAGGGGAGGGTTCCAGAGTGCAGGAACATCTATTTTCAACGACCTGTATAATACTAGGAACGTGACACGACACTTAATCATTGTTGGAATATTCGATTTGCGGAGTGCAATTACACCTTCGTCGCCCTGTGGGAATACAATGTAATTCATTTTGCTGGACTGTAATAAATGTTGTACCATACGTATTACAGTATTAATTACGTAGCAACGCTCTTGATGAATATTTATCCAATACCAATGATTAATTAGTAATCAACACCAGTGATCGACTTATACTACCGCGAAATGTTTTCGTTACAGCCGGACTGCATTTCATGAAATGCACCCACAACTTTTGACATGAATGCCACGTAATAATACTATGTTTTTTAGCGATACGTGCCTTGCCTGTGAGAGAATAAGTGGTACTCGTGACCGTTCTGTATGCAATATAGCTTCCATACATTTAAAAACATGACTTTACTATAGCGTGATTTATTGTTTTTTCCTCATAGCATTGTTTGCTGACCCTAACCAGTTTTGCCACTTATTGTGCTGGTTTTGTCTGTGTGTTAACAATTTATACTTTCCCATCATTAATCACAAATATGACAAGACACTGTTGCTACCAAACACCCATAAAATCCTCTGATTCGAACACAAACTGTGCTCAACAATATTAAAATCACTGAAGTCCTTACCTTTACTTATAGAATCGTACGCGTTAAAAGCATCTCTGCCGTCACATGACTTCTTAATACTTTAATCACAGAACTGTTCAATATGTTATACTGCTGTGGAATTTATCAACCCTTCTTTTACCACCATTAAAATATTTATTAGTAACTTTAAAGACAATCAAGTATAAGAGGTGTGTGAGAAAAGTAATGACACTAGAAACACTGCGAGAGATCCGACAACACTGTGTTGTTCTGCTTGTGTACACCGATGTGTTCACCCCTTCGACATGTTCACTCCAAATTTCTGCTCAAAAGTCACGTGATTTTTGAGAGCACCATCAGTGAAGTTGTAATTTTGTTGTGTGTTGCAAAAATGGAACTACTGTATTTAAAGTAACGCTAGGCCATCAAGTTTTGTGTTAAGCTTGGGTGATGGGGGGACATACATTGTATGTCAAATTAACGCGATTAGAAGTACTTTGAGAAATAAATTTTTTCAGTATTCTTATTGTATCTGGCTTGACACTGACACCTCTTACAAGTCAGAGACTGCTGAATTCTTATGACATATGCCCCACATATGGCTAGTGGAACAGCGACGAGTGAAGTACTGAAAACTATATATCGGTGTCTACAGGCGCAGTTTATTTATTCTGCTTATTCGTTAGCTGTTTCGGCTCACACCACGATCCTCAGGCCATCCTCTGTCACGCTTCCCTAGTAGGTACGCATTTGCCACACCTGTTTGGGAAACAAACGTGACGACTGCGTGCCAGGGTTTGGCCTAAGGGTGGTGCTGTATACCGAAAGGGCTAGCCAGACGGAAAAATAAATAAACTGCTCTTGTAGACACAAAAATAACTTTTTAGCATAATCTTATTGGCACTAAAGCAGAGTCTAGCACCACATCTCTGGTTCTTTCATTTGGTGAGAAGTGTGTACCTCGTAGTGCTACATATTGCACGGATTCAAGATGTACAGTTCAGTCACATGTTCTACTTCATTTGCCATTTTAGTTTGGGGAACGTGTGGATTTTAATAGCTGATTCACAATGTTTCATTTACCCTTGCTTTTGGCGATCACACTGACGCCTCCACAAGATTTGTGATAACTTTGAGTCAAAATGCTTCAAAATCATTTCCTCTTCTTCATCAATGTCACTGAACAACTTTCTGACTACATCAAATGCAAGATACGTGGTTACCTGTACATCCACTCATGAGTCATTTACAACAAGATACAAGACATTTCTCTTCCACTGAAAAAGGAAACAGATTACAAAAGAAATAATCATACATGGAGTAATATTATCTCATGTGATTTTAGATAAAAACGTTGCATTGTTAATTCTGATAGGCCATGTACACTGTTCTTGTACTTATTGGCAGACAAGTGTCTAAAAAACACTTTTACGATATTCATTAGTTGCACATCACCGTCACTAAACATGGTTTATTTCAAAAGAACTATAAATAAAGTAATAATAATAAATATAATTTGAACCTCCAAAATTTAACATTCATGCTACACACAGAGAAACTACTCTGCATAACATTTCAGACACACACACACAGACACACACACACAAACACACACACACTATCGACGCGCATCAGGACCTTGACAAAACTTCCATCATTCTACTGAATTCATCGAGTTGTCTCCTTGGCCCTTATTAAGAATATGTATTGTCATATCGGCATATCATCGCAAAAGATGCTATATTGCGCTCAGGACAACAGAAAGATATTAGAATTAAGCGTCACAAATACTGGGCAAAGAATCTTGCAGCGAAATTCATTATTATGCGACAGTTTACCGTGGAATGATAGTTGTTTATTATTAAATAATGTAATTGTTTACCATTGCCTTCTCTTTGTTATCTAATTAATCTTTGATTTTGTGATATAAATAATTTAAGAGGAATGCTGACGTTTTAATATTTATATTTTTGTAGCGTCCTTTGTGTCCTTGGGAATGTGTCGTGTTGTACATATTTACTCACTTACAGGAAATTCTGTTTTCTGTTTATTGTTTGTTTATGCTGTGAAACGATTCATTTCTTTTCCTGTCAGTTTCACTGCATTACTTCAGCATGTCTGCCATATCTATATACCCGAGATGGATATTGTAATATTTTCGTACCGTTGGCCGTGAGATGGTAACATGAAAGCCATCTTTGGTCCTCCTTGATAATTTCGTGACACAGCGGATATGTAAAAATTTGACAGGAACAGAATACTGCTCCCGTCTTTCTACATCACCTGCTACCTGTATTCATATATTGAATTTATCCTCCTTCTACAAAATTTACAGACTTAAAATTACAAGAGAATCATCGCCAGCGTTTTTTAATTGTTCCACGTAAGTAAATTCCATATTCTCGCAAGTGCTGGATCAATGCCACTGATGAAAAAAAACTGTCAAAATACTCCTCCTACTACTATTCTTACTTATTCGCCAGGGCACGTATGAGTAAAGATGTCAGCCTTCCATGTATGTGTTTCAAACGTAGTTATTTCAATTAGTTCTGACTCACACATTCAAGCGACTATTTATTGGCTTCCACGGTGATGGTGGCAATGCATCTCTTGGGTATTATCACCGATTCTTCAACTGTCTGACTCTTAGTAGTTAGACAGTAAAAAATGTGGCTGAGAATCTTGCCAGTAGTTGTGATATGAGGAAACGACTAGACCTTACTTGCCGGTGGTTACAGACTGAAAGCACTCGCGGGTAACTTAATTAGTATGAAGCTCATTCGTGGTAACTACTTGTGGCCCACGAAACATAATTTTTAAGACATGGGAACGCTTACCTCCTAAGAAAACTAAGCTTCTCTGAACTGAAAATCAGAAATAGGGAACACGACCTCACAAGTGTCGTGATCTGCGGTGGTAAATTGAAAACCACGAAAGGCGGGAAATGCGTGCAGTTCCCAACTGAATACTGCATCTGACACTTAGAGGTCAGTAGCTACCAGTAAATATCGTACTTCCTCTAACACTCCAACAGTACAATATGTGGTCGACTTAAGAAAGATGATTCCGCACATTAATCATGGTAAACGTGACGTTAAGCTAGTTTTCCTATTTCGGAATTTGACCACTCGACATTAGACGCCGCCACATTAGAATTAAGAATAGTCATCTTAAATGCGTGGCGAGAGTGCCAGATCGTTACGTATTCTACACCTGAAGCATGCGTATCTGCTTAGGCATTAAGACGAGAAATTTATAAGATTTGGTAAACATACCTACACATTCAAGTATCCACACTAACGCACATTTATATTATTCCGCAAGGCTAACTGAAGAACTGGTCAGGGCTGGTGAGGCCGAGCGGTTCTAGGCGCACCAGCTTGGAACTGCGCGACCGCTACGGTCGCAGGTTCGAATCCTGCTTCGGGCAGTTCTCAGTTCTAGAGGACTGATGACCTCAGATCTTAAGTCCCATAGTGTTCAGAGCCATTTTTGAACTGGTCAGTGTGGCAGCACAGTGCTTACGACCGAGAACCAGTAACAGCGTAGACTTCAGTATTTTTACAACAGCAAAAGTATTTTTACACGCACTGCACGTATTTAAAGCAGCACCCTGCATAGCACAGCTCTCTGTCTCTCAAGTATGTAATGGTAGAGAAGTAGTATGAAAATGCTACGATGAACCTTGTGCCATGGACTTAGGTGTGAGTTGCAGAGTAACCATGAAGATATAGATATAAATGTGTGAAAATACTTCTCGCTCACTTATCCAACATCTATTCGGTGTATGAAACCACGTTTCGTCTGAAAAACCTACTGGACACCTTTTATGATTCTTCATATAGAATGTCGTGTTTGAATCCATGTCTTTTCGTTTGTACACTTGACGACTCGTTAATCCTTGTACTTTTCCCAACCAAATCTGTTAGAAAAACAGTATTTCTCGAGTTTCCTTGCTAGCCAGTTCTGTGTGAGAAAAGCTACAAAGTTTTCACAAAGTAGGTAATTTTTTCTGTTGGTCATAAATTTGTAGAAATTTCTGTCTCATTGACACATTTACCCATTTGCTCAATGTGATATCGATTACGCTCATTTTGCATTGTTTTTGTTGGGATAGGCATTCGAGTGTCACTCTGCTCAGAAATGTGACCCACATAAAGTGATATGCTCACAATCGACCTAGTGAATTTCAGCATTTCGCTTGCTCGTTTCGTTTTATGTTTACGGACAGTAATTCATTCCTTTTCCTCTTAAACAAGTATAATGATTTCAATTCTTTGTTTCGGGAATTTCGCAAATATCAATATCTCAGGCAATTTTCAACACCTATCTCCTTAATAGCACTTGAAGAACGGAATTTTAGTTTAAGGTACGGTGTTACCGCGTGGTCTAGTTCCTTTAGCAACAACCTTGTAGACTCCACCTCCCATACGAATTAGATGGATAAGCTGATCAGGAGAACGACAGTAATGATGAAATTACTGGGATGGTATTCCATACCAAATGTTAAATTCTACTGCATAGGTAGCAGTTTCAGTACTGCGTTCTGCGAGTATGTAGCCCTTCGAGTTGTGGAAGCGAGTGCGTAGATTCGTTATGTGAGTCGCTGCTTACAGTACAACCCAGTGGAAACTTCTAAAACTCTTAGTCATAACAAAGAATGGGACATATTTCTAATTTAATTATAGCATAATATGTCCTGCCAAAAAAATGAAACCGTAGTATATGATCCATTCTCATTAAGGTGACCACAACTCACGTTAAACGTCATCATGCATTAACTACTCATAGACGGTAGGAGGCAGCGCTAGCAATGGAAACGTATGGGAAGGAAGGGGAAAACGGTGGAGTTACTAGAAAGCGAAAACAAAGCGATTTATCTAACACCGAAAGGCCATGACCATTGGCTTTCCCCTGGGATGGGAGATTTTCTGAAACGCTTAAGTTTGTAAAGTATTCGCATACCTCCGTGGGTAAGGTATTCCGCGCATGGTAAAATGACTGTACCCAAAAAAAGCAACGGGGCAACTGTTTTCGCAACGGGTCAAAGGCGACCGGGGTGAACAACGGCTGCAGAGATGTGCAAGAGCGAATAAACGTGCAACTGTTTAGCAACTGACCGTCCAGATGAACTAAGGGGCTGCCAATGGCGTCTCTTCAACGGCCGTTCACCGAACGTTGCTGTGTATGGGCAGGTGCCTGGTTCGCGCACCGATGCTGAGTGCTGTTCATCGGCGACGATGGCTGGAATTCGTGCCCAATGACGCAACTGTATTTAGCGTCAGGTGGGCTATTAAGATGAATTACGTTTCATGCTGCACGGGCAGATGAAAAGTCTGAAAACAAACACACTGGAAATGTCGCCTCAAGGGCCCCGTCCTTAGGAAGGAGCGTTGTGGTCTTGGGAACGGTTTCGTGGCGTTCCCTGGGAGATCTCGCTGTTCTACAAAGGACAATGGATTAACACAAGTATGCGTTTGTCCTTGGGGACCATGTCCACCCTTACACGAAGTCTGTTATTCCTCGGCACGATGGCCTCTACCGGCAGGACAATGCAACATGTCGGACAACTTGCAGTGTACGTGACTGGCGCCAAGAGCGCCAGGATGAGTTTTCCCTACTCCTCTGGCCACCAAATTCGACGGACTCAAACCCAGTCCAGAATCTGTGGGACTAACTGAATCGTGCAGTATGAGTCATTTTTGAGAAACCTAGATCAGATGGCCACGGCACTGAAATCGGCACGGGTCCACATCCCTGTCTGTAACTTACAATCATCATTGTCTCTCTTGACAGGTGATCACATTAATGTGACTGGGCAGTGTATGTGAGATACAGTATTAGCGTATGAGTGTACAGAGTGAAGTCGATGACCTACTCAACCTCGCCTGAGTTGTAGTTATCTCCAGCACTCAGATTTGGCTGTGCTACACAGCAACTCCAAGCTCCCACTCGTTAAGCTGTCTGGCTACATTTTTTCCCATTCGCTCGGGAACGGTAGATAAATAGTCTGAACATCACTCGACGAACCGTCTGGAAGGCGCTTAAGCATGAGTTGCAGATAAGTCATGTAGATGCAGAAGTAAATATAAGACAAAAAATATCTTCACTAGTAGATTACAACGATTAATCAGTAAAATTTTTCTGGGTTTGCGACCGCATTGTCAATACGTACAACTACCAACGATTCGGTCACCGTTGCAAGTGCCGTAAACAAACACACCCTGAAGAACATCACTTGCAACAGTGACCGAAACGTCGGTATGTTTTCATATTGACAATGCGGTCACAAATCCAGAAAAATTTTATTGGCTAATCATTGTCACCGTTGCATGTGACCTTCTTCAGGGTGTTTTTGTTTACTGATAGTAAGCAAAAATACCCTGAAGAAGGTCACTTTCAACAGTGACCGAAACCTTTACTGACAGTGAACAAAAACAACCTGAAGAAGGTCACTTGCAACAGTGACCGAAACGTCGGTAGTTTACATTTTGACAATGCGTTCACAAAAACCAGAAAAATGTTATTGTGACAATGTCCTCGGAAGCCTACCTTTGTATAGAACGATTAAGTTTACAGACCGAACTTGAGAATAAGAAGCAGCTGGTATTTCTTTCGTGATCTTATTATGCCCGCAAAGCAGGTTTTTCAGTAAGGTAGGACAAACTGAAAGCAATGTTGCTCGCAGGAGCTCCGCTTCCGAGAACACGAACACGGCATTACGCAGTATGGTGCGCGGTCCCCTCGCAGTGGCGGCTGCAAAGTGTTTTGGGGGCTGCCTCTACCCCAGTTCTGGTCCCGTGAGTTACGTATTCCGTTTGCAGGCGCCGCCGCACTTTGGTGTCAGCTCTGGCGGCGCGACTCGTTCTGGCGTTTCTTCTGTGCATCCAGAATTAACGACGCCAGCGCTGGCGCCCTAATTCCGCGTGGTGTGAGGCGAGGTGAGGCGATGTGACACCTCGGCCGGAGGCCCGTCGGCGCTGCGCAACTCTGCTGGCAGCGGGAGCCATGAAATATTCTCTCCCACCGTGCGACATGCTGGCTCAGTAGTGTGGCTTCCAAAATGCCACTCCGGATCCGTTACCACTTCTTACAGTAGGGAAGACTGTCGTATCCTGGGATATTTCCGAGACTTTCACCTCTAGCCACTCCTCTAACAGAAGTTTAACAAAGTTTCTTATTCAATTTTTAAACGGGAGCATTCGCTTTAAGTGTGCTCCAAACTTTTTCTGAAATTAAAAAAAAAAAAAAAACCCTCACTCTGAAAATGTAAGGTTTTTCGAAATGAGATAAACTGTTCCAACAAGAGAAAGGTCCAATACGACATGTCAAAACATGCCCTGAAATTTTGTATGTCGGAAAGATACACTGAAAGAAAGGCTCTGTCAAGTTTAGCTGCTAAGACACACTGGAAATATTTTTAAAACAAATGATGAAATTGCCGAATTGATAGCTCGCCAGGCGACTGAAAATTTGTACACCCCTTCCGAAGCTGTAGTGGACTGGACATGAGCAACGTAGCAAGCGCATATCCTTGGACCGTCGATAAACAGATTACACCACTGGCGCGATCGTGATTTGTAAAGCGAATTTCAGTTTTCGTTGATACTTCCTCTGTAATAAACGTCCACTGTTTCTGTTCAATCAATTAGCAGCTCGTTTAGCACCCATAATAATTACCGGATGATTTTGGTTCAAATGGCTCTGAGCACTATGGGACTTAACAGCTGTGGTCATCAGTCCCTTAGAACTTAGAACTAGTTAAACCTAACTAACCTAAGGACATCACACACATCCATGCCCGAGGCAGGATTCGAACCTGCAACCGTAGCAGTCGCGCGGTTCCGGTCTGCGCGCCTAGAACCGCGAGACCACCACGGCCGGCGATGATTTTGGGTTAGCAAAGATATTAACAGTGAATATGAAGCTGAATTAGTATTCGCTTATTTCAATGCTTAATATTAAGACTTATACGCAGTAATAAATATGTGCGAAAAAGAAATTCACAGATATGTGGAAGAGAAACTCTCCAAAAGATTTACTGTATAAGTTTGCCATAAAATCCCATTACTATTATAATTAACCAACCCAAACTCCTAAACTTAATTAAATGACACCAACAACAATTCTTTAAAGGAGATTTTTGGGAATGAACCATGTAGAGCTGCTCGTGAGATGCAATGCACCATTACCGATGAAGATCTACGAGACTGGACCCTCCGACGGCAACTCTCATGGAAATTCCTAATTTCAAAGCTTCTTCCCTCTGTTTAAGTAGACTCAAGAAATTATTCTGTATAGGAACTCGCAAAAGAACGATGTCTCCAAGTGAAGGTGTAGAAAAGACGCCATTAATTCGCGGCTGATATGAAGATGTATGCTGCTATCTGCATTACATACGCTACGCCTAACGTCGATACGTCAGCTTTCGTAAAAGAACTCATATTGAGGCAGAAAAACACAGGGATTAATGCTATGACACATATGTATGCAAAAATGCCGATATGAGTGGGTTACTGCTTCCACAGCTTTATATTTACCCCAAGGGATATAGAGAAGTATTAGGATGAAAAATATTTTAAAAAAATATTGTTTAATGGCAAATATTTTATAATCGATCCATCGAAATCTGGCAAAATAGGAAATAATAATTTTTAACGTTTCGTACGAATCGGTTTTGATTGTCCATTTCTTTCATTGTATCTTACCTGCATAAAAATTTTCAGGGTGGGCTTCGGCATATCGTATTGGACCATTCGTTTCTGAAATTCAACATGGGCATTTACTGATGGTTATAATTATAATTCAGCTACTCCCGCAGGGTCAGTGGGGACTGTAATTATCCTATGGCAGTGAAATAGGTAGCCATGTGACGCTGTGCCGCTTCTCGCTGACATCTTCGGTGTTCGTAACGAACAAACAGTGAAAGCGGCGGTTAATAACAAAACAAACATTATGACTTCCTCAATTATTTCACTTTTCTGACGACTCCCGTTCCTAATAAATTACACATGGGTAACATTTCTGTGTGATGTATTTGTATTGACAGCGCCAGATTTGCACCTTAAAAAACTTTGTGTTCTGCCTTACGGCAGGTCTTGTCATGGGAGAGGACTCGTCAGAGAGGTCCACCGCATGATCGTCTAGGGAAGTGATTCCTGTAGTGGTTTCCGGTTGCCTTCCACTGATGATGATGAAATGATAATGAGGACAACACAACACCCAGTCCCTGAGCGAAGAAAATCAACGACCCCGCCGGAAACCGAAACCGGGCCCCTTGGCGCGACAGACCGCCGCGCTGACCTCTAAGCTGTCGGGGCGGACGATTTGCACCTAGAGGCTAAAATTGGAACTATTTTTTTCCAGCGTGAATCGGTTCCACATTAACGCATTCGAATATCTATCAAGCTTCGCTGACATACGATGAATACAGCCGACACTGAAGCTCTGTGTGTAGCTGCGCTTTAATTGTAACCACCAACTATCTAGTAAGAAATATTGTCAGTACTGTATTTATAGTCTTTGTCTGATTATTACTCTACTCGAAACCAGCAATGACTAACTGATAACAGTTTAAGAACAGTTATTATCAAAAACCAGGTAGATGTTAAAAACGTTTTAAAATACAAGCTGTTGGCAACAAATTTCCATTTTCAAAACAGGGAAAACTATTAAGACAACAAAGAAATTTAGTTCATTTGCAAATATCACGTATTACGTGGTAGAAGACTATCCGTTCATGACAGATGGAACTTGTCTTGACCGTCCAAAAGTTGTGTAACTAGTTTTAAAAATTTATGAACTTTTACTCGCCATAAGACTCTGTTACTGAAAAATTAACAATATCCTCAAACCAGCACGTAAATATGTAAAACTCGTAGAATTTACCGATGATGCACAAAATACAACCTCGTGTTTCACAACAACAAAAATGTTAAAAAATACTGGGAACTACGTTTGGCAGATTCTGATGAGTATTCCTTCATCTAAGTATAAAATAGTTCACCAGATTGAAACACCGACCAGGAAACATCATGTTTTCCTAGGTACACTATCCCTTAGGTATAACACTCTTCCCTATTCACAAGAAACAGTGAAGGATGGCCTATAGCCAGTCTAAAGAGTAACGAGTTTCAAAAAGAATAAAATAATGTACACAAATGCAAATGTCTGTCATCAAAGACAGCACTCCTACACATACAACACCCTATAAACATGCGTTTGAGTACTAAATTAGGTCCTATTTTACTAAAATGTCCGTAGTGGTTGCATCATTAATGAGTACTAAGACAGCAACTACGATCAATCGAATATGCAAAGCCATCCCAAATAGCTAGTGCCCCAAGAACAAAAGTAATTACCAAATATTTAGAAGGACGAAAAATTGATGTCCATTCCGTTAATGGTATAATGAATACTGTAATACAACCGAGTGTTACTAGATGATGTCGTAAGTTCAGTTACAGAGAAGGCGAATGGAAGACATTTGAGAGGCGTTCGGTAAGTAATATAACACATTTTTTCTCGGCCAATTTCGGTTGAAAAAAACGCGGAATTTGTTGTAGACATCGTAGAGTATTCCTGCTTCACCCCCTCCCCACCTTTAGTTTCTTGAAGTTCCTGTAAGTAGCGGCACTGTACGTAGCCTTCAAATTGGCGTCTGCAACGGAGGTGCGTTCTAAGCAGAGAGCTGTCATCGAATTTCCCCTGGTGGAAAACCAGAGCATCGCAGATATTCGTAGACGCTTGCTAAATACCTACGGAGACCTAGCAGTGAATAAATGCTCGGTGAGCCATTGGTGGAGGCGTCTGTCTTCGTTGCAGCAGGGTCACGCAAACCTGTCCAATCTCCCGCGTGCCGGTCGTCTGCACACAGCTGTGACTCCAGCAGTGTTGAAACGTACAGGCAGTCTCATTCGAAGTGATTAACGGACCACAATCAAACACCTCGCTACGCACCTGGACGTCTGTGTTAGTGATGCTGCCACACTCGTCCACCATTTGGGGTACTCAGAGGTGTATGGTTGCTTGATTCTCGCCACCTAACGGAAGACCATAAAGGGCAACGACGAACCATCTGCGAGGAATTGCTTGCCCCTTATGAGGCTGATCCTGAGAATTTTTGCTGAACATCGCCAAAGGCCATGAAACAACAGATCATCGCTTCGAACCGGAAACACATCGCCAGTACATGGAGTGGCGCCACGTTCAGTCGGCAGTCATGGCGACGGCTTTTAGGACTCTAAAGGGATTAGTTTGTATGATGTTCCCCTCGGGTGCAACGCTGAAGGGTTTTGTGCTACCCTCAGGACATTGAAGAAACGAATTCTGCATGTTCGTCGCTACAAAAAGCAAACAACACAAGTGTCGCACGCGTGATGAACTCACAATACTTCATTAGACTGTTCTTCCCCATCCATCCTACAACCCGGATCTCGCATCTTCCGGCTTTCTTCTGTTTGGCATAATGCAAGATGCACTTCATGGGAAGCAGTTCGCAGATGATGGGCACGTTACTCATGCAGCAAGGAGTTGGTCCCCACGTCGCCCTGCAGAGTGTCATGATGCATGCATACAGGTGGGGTAAAGCTGTCACATTGAACAGAGGTCATGTTGAAAAATAAATGGTATCGCGGCGATATGAATTAATAAAATCATCTCCTGCTTACAGTTGCGAAAACTGACGGGATTTTAACCACCTGTGCGGCTGGAGGCCCAAGTAAATTTTACTAATTGAAAAATTAGACTTTATAGGCAGAAAAGTGTGGAATAAGATCTTCTACTGGAACCCTGCATAAAATAAATGTGCTTTTAGAAAAAAATGGGTTGCATTACTTTTTTAACTCCCGTCGTACATTTGTAAAAGGGTTTTTGAGAAGCTCACTTGATCTGTAAATGAAATCACATACAAGACGTTTGTGCGATCAATTTTATTGTTCCTGTATTTGGAGTCTTAGTGAAGAAGGCGTGACGAAAGGTATGGAAAGGCTTCAGAGTCATGCTGCTAGGATCGTAACACGATGGTGTAGCACATACGGAGGTGTGACAGTAATGATCCAAGAACTTCAATGGGAATCCCTGTAAAAAATATGACATCGTTCTCCGGGAACCTACTGAGCAAATTAAGGTAATGCTGTGGGTCTAGTCTGCTGCCACCATCATATATCTCACGAAGAGGCCATAATAGTGAGACAAGAGACATTAGAGAAGTTTCAGAGAATATAGTCAATTGCCTACATCCTCGATATGTGCCCCAATCTCTTTTGTACTTATATGTATGGGTCTCAGACATTGTGGATGAGGTATCAGCAAGGTAAGCATTTCCTTTGAATGCTTGTAAAGGGAATTTTATTTGGTAAGAGCGTGGTTTTCAGGCATAGGAAAAGAGAGCATTACGCAGAGACGGTGACTGTTGCTTGCAGATAACCTTAATCTATATTTAAGTAATGCACACTGTGTTTGTTCTACACAGTGGGTAGCAGACTGGAAAATACAATTGAGCTAAACCGAGTAGTAACAACTAATTATTTATGGACAGACACACGCCGAGCTACAGCTAAATCTGCAGTTTCGTGATTACACCACGATTCACACTTGGAATAGGGTTCAAAGAACAACTTTCATACATTTCTGGTCTCTTCTCCTCCTGAACAGCACTTAGGAAAAATGAACGATTAAATCTCTCTGGGAAAGCTCTGATTTCTCTTGTTTTATTACAACAGTCATTTCTCCCCATGTAGGTAGGACTGAATAAAATATTTATTTTTTTCTTCTTCTTCCGTCCGAACAGGCCTTGGAGGCCCAACGGTACCGAGCGGCCGCCATATCATCCTCAGCGCTAAGGCGTCACCGGATGTGGATGGATAAGTTGGTGCTTATAATTTCGTGAAAAATCTTTCTTTAAAGAGAGATGCCTTTTTTTAAATGATTGTCACCTCACCTCGCTTATTAAATCCATGACACCCTCTCCCTATATTCATGACACCCTCTCCCCTATTTTACTATAATACAAAAGGAGCTCCTCTCTTTGATCTTCTACTTCTTCCATCAGTCGTCTCTGGTAGGGTTTTCTCACGCAAGTCGTCTTTCGTAAGTACCCTATGCGGTGCAGTAATACTCCATAAAAGGACTGATGATAGTGAATCATTCCCTAATCTACCTCTACAGCATCTAATTACTTAATTCGACTAACTTCATTAGCCCTGTTTTACTCTCTATGTTCACCTTATAACTTCTTTCTAAGACACTATCCATTCCGTTAAAATGATTTTCTAAGTCCTCTCCTATCTCTGAAAGAGTTAGAGTATCACCTGAACATCTTGGAATTTTTATTTGCCAGTTAGCTGGGGCTAAGTAATTCTAGCATCCTCCACACGATTTTCAAGTTTCGCTTCATTAATGAAGGGGAGTCGACATAGCGGCTGAAACATCACTCTCAAATGCTTGTGCCTGTTCTTTCCTGTTAAGCTTTCATGCTTTATTAACCGACGGTAAATGTTGTCGTGGTGAAGCCCTCATCTGGGGGGCGAAGCCCTCACCTTTGACCAGTATTCAAAACGTCCTCGGCCCTGTTTAGAACCTCGCCACCGCTTACATTTTGAATAAAAATTATCAACAGTACGGCCAAGACTTCCACCATAAGAAGTCACCATCGTTCAGCCAACGGCTTTGTCTAAGGTGGCTGAATAGTGGACAGAGATTCAGGGCACTCTCTTGCCTTTGGTGTGGGAAAGTGCTGTTAAAGGTGGAATAATCAGAAATGATACTCGGCATAAGGATGCAGAAGGCAATGGAAACGACTGTATTAATGACAAATAATGTGTATCAACATCAAATGTAGCCTGTATTTAAAAAAGTGTCATGATGAACTATCCATTAGCGAAACATTCCGACCTAATCACTCATTCGGATCTCTAGGATACGACTGCCAGGAGGAAGGCTATCATGAGAAAAAGATTAAATAAAAAAGAGGCACGTTCTAAGAATGGGAGCGTGGAATATCAGAAGTTTGAAAGTGGCAGGCAAGGTAAAATATCTGAGGAGGGAAATGCTAAGGTTCAGTCTAGATACAGTGGCGATCAGTGAAGTGAAGCGAAAAGAAGACAAGGATTTCTAGTCAGACGAGTATAGCAGAATATCAGTAGCTGCAGGAAATGGGATAACTGGTGTACAGGAAGACAGGGTAAAGAGTGATCTACTGTGAACAGTTCAGTGATAGGATTGTTCTTATCAGTATCGACAGCAACCCAACACCGACAACCATAGTTCAAGTATACATGCCATTGTCCAAAGCCGAAGATGAAGCGATAGAGAAAGTATATGAGGATATTGGACGGGTAACTGAGTACGTAACGGAGTATAAAAATCTAATAGTCAGGGGGGGGGGGGGGGGGCACTGGACTTCGGTTGTATGGGAAGGAGTAAAAGAAAGGGTTAGAAGAGAATTTGGGCTTGATAGTAGGAATAAGAGAGGAAGGAGAATAATCCAGTTCCGCAGTTAATTTCAGCTAGTAACAGCGAATACAGTGATCAAGAGTCATAAGAGGTAAAGGTATACTTGGAAAACGCTGGGAGATACTGGAAAACTCCAGTTACATTGCATCATGGTAAGGTAGAGATTCAGAGATTAGAAAGTGAATTGTGTCCAGAAGCAGACATAGTATCACATAACAATTTAGTGATGATGAAGAGAAGGCTGAAGTTCAAGAGTTGGAAAAAATCAATGCGCAAAGAAGTGGGTTAACGAAGTACATATAAGTGAAGAGATAGCCTTGAAGTTCTCTAAAACTATGGATACTGCGATAAGGAATAGTTGAGTAGGCAGTTTAGTCGAAAAGAAATGGACATCTCCAAGAATTGCAAATTACAGAAGCTGGAAAGACAAACATTAGTTCAAGGAAAGTAACTGCGAGGAAACCCTGCTTAACAGAAGAAATACTTCAGCTGACTGCGAAAGAAGGAAGTACAAAAATGTTCAGGGATATTAAGGAATACAGAAATACAAGTCACTTAGCATTGAAATAAAAAGGAAGTGCAAGGAAACTAAGGCTAAATGTCTGAATGTAATGTGAAAAAATCAAATATTCCATCGAAATTTTTAAAATACTGTGGGACGTGAAGAAAAGTATATTCACATTGTTGTGTAAAATATACGATATGTGTATTTACGTAGAATACGTGTGTAGAATATACAATCAGACTTTCGAGAAAACATCATCAACATTATTCCGAAGACAGCAAGAGCTGACAAGTGCGAGAGTAATCACACAATCACCTAACAGCTCATGAATTGAAAAATAATATTCAGAATAATGGGAAAGAAAATTTAGGCTCTGTTAGGTGACGTTCAGTTTGACTTTAGGAAAGGTAAAGGCAGCAGAGGGACACTTCTGACGTTCTGGTTGATAATGGAAGCAAGACTTACGAAATTTTTTTGGAGAAAGCGTTCTACGATGTCAAATGTTGCAAGATACTCGAAATTCTGAGAAAAATAGGAGTAGGCTATAGGGGAAGGAGGGAAACCTGCAATATGTACAGGAACCAAGACGGAGCAGTAAAACTGGAAGAGCAACAACGAAGTGGTCGGATTAAGACGGATGTGGAATAGAGATGTAGTCTTCCGACCTTACAAATCTCTCTACGCGGTGAAGAAGCAATGACGGAAGGAAACGAGAGGTTCAAGAGTGGAATTAAATTTCAAAGTGGAATGATATAAGCGATAAGTAACGAAAAGTAACGAGAAGTAGTAGAAATGATAAAAGCGAGAAACTTAATATTACAATTGGGGATCACGAACTAGAAGAAGTTAAGAAATTCTGCTACGTGGGCAGCAAAATAACCCAAGATGGACTGAATAAGGAGGGCATAAAAATCAGACTGTCACTGTCAACAAGGGCATTCCTTACCAAGAGAATTCTACTAGTATCAAAATCAGGCCTCCATTTGAAGAAGAAACTTCTGAGAATTTACTCTTACGTGTGGGGTACAGCATTATATGGCAGTGAAGCATGGAACAGAAGAGAATCGAAGCTTTTGTGATGCTGCAAACGAATGTTGAAAATTAGGTGGGCTGTTAAGGTAAAGAAGGAATGAGGAGATTCTTTGCAGTATAGATGAGGAAAGAAATATATGGAAAACACTGACAAGGAAAAGAATAGTCTCATAAGACGTCTGCTAAGGCATCAGGGAATAACTTTCATTGTACTAGAGGGAACCGTAGAAGGTAAAATTTGTAGAGGAAGACAGAGGTTGGAATACGTGAATTTTCTACTTATGAGAGTATTGAAGGTCGACCTGTTTTAATTGTTAAAATCCATTGAAAAGCCAAGATTGCACAAAATACTTTTTATTCAAGACAACCGGTTTCAATAGTCTTAACTGTAATTACAGAACGTACTTGTATATACAGCCACTTCGGCTGCACAAACCTTTTTTGTCAAATTGACCATGGCTGCTATTGCACTAGGGCAGTCTTCATGAGAATAAAAAGACGAAACACCGTCCGACTGCAACGGTTATGTAACACCGCTTTAGGTCGTAAGCGACCTTGCAGCTGTTATAATATTCCATGGAGTATTTTATGTAGTTGACGATCATGTGAAATTTTAATCAATCTTATTGGCTGAGATCCAGCAACCGTACGTTAATCTAATTACAGGATGTATATATAGCAACACAAGTTGCTCAAACTTTCTTGGTCAAATTGACCAAGGTTTCGACTGCACTATGGAAATCTTCATCAGAACAAAAATTACATGGATTAAAAGAAATTTTGTGCAACCGAAGTGGCTATATATACATCCCGTAATTGACAATCGTGTTATCCTTTTACATTTTAGATTTTATTCCTATGACGTATCTGTTCGGCGAGAGCGTGATTACATGTTTCCATGTAACTTTTTATTCTGATGAAGATTGCCCTAGTGCAATCGAAACCGTGGTCAATTTGACAAAAAAAAATTGTGCAACCGAAGTGGCTGTATATACACCATGTAATTACATATCGTACGGTTGCTGAGTCACAGCCAATCAAATGTTTAAAATTCCAGTCTTAGCTTTCAACTTCAGGTCTTAAACATTTTGTGGTAGTGAAACATGTTCATTTTTTGCTGAACCTCATGCACAAGATGCCAAGTGGATAAAACTCAGCACATTATTCTAGCAATGACAAACTTTCGTAATGTGCTGAATTTTATCCACTTGACATCCTGTTCGTGAGGTTCAGCGTAAAATGAACATGTTTTAATACTAAAAAGTTTCAAACCTGAAGATGACAGCTAAGAGTGTTGAAACTGGTTATTGAATAAAAAATGTTTTGTGCGATCTTGACTTTTGAATGGCTTTTGACTAGATTGGCATACACTGAGCAAATAATTGGTGACGTAGGGTAGAATTACTACTTTGAGATGACTAGGTTGGTACAGGAGAGGAATTCTTGGTGGGCCGAATCCAGCGAGGCAGAGGACTGCTCACACAAAAAAAAAGTGTTAAGGATCTTTCGTTTCCTTTATGATTGTTCACTGTTCTGGATGAATAATACTAGGATTGCGCAGGCAGTCCGATAAACGTAATTTTGAATTTGTTCATACTTTTATGAATCTCCATTGATTCATTCACCAAATTGTTAGTGTCGGATCACATCACGATGATGTGATAATGGTGTTAAAACCATCTGTGACGTTGTATTTAAATCACTTATAGTGTGGCACGTATTTTATTAATAACAGTACTGCATGCTCAGCTGCCAACAGTAACAGGGACATGGCAATAATAACAGCAGCGGAGACTGGTTTATGGGGCAGGCTGAGCGGAGTACAGCGTGACTGAAGGGATGATTGATTCACAGATTGATTGACTGATCACCCCTCGAACACGTCCAGTGGCTGCCAGTCGCGTATGACGGTTCCCTACACGTAACAGGACATGCGGCGCCGTATGCGCCTGTGAGCCGGACAGTTTCTAAACTGGGACGGAACGCGCTATCAACAGCGCCGAGACCTGCGGCAACTCCACTACGGGGAGTGAGCAAGCTTGTGGCTCCGTCGTGCCACTGACTCGGAGTTAGCACACTCTTCGCTGCGTTTCTATGTGGTAGACAATATACACTGTTCAAAAGAACTAGGTTAACATGTGTATCACCGTCGAGCCCGTTAAATGTGAATTGATAAAGGCGGCATCTGTGATCTTACTACAAGGCTGGAGACCTTCGCTTTCACTGTAGGCAACCATTATAACCAACAAACTATCTGTTGACTATGTTATGCATTCCAGTATCTGGTGTAGCCTTAGAAGGATGTGATTACTGATGTTCCATTGTTTTATAGCGAGGTACACAGACGGCAGTTGTCATTTGTGAATATTGTATTGAAACAAGCACACTCCATGCGACATTTTAATGCCGTGCTAGTTTGATCCAAAAAAGAATGAATGCTCGTTCGCGTTGTTGTACGTAGCAATGCTTCTCCATGTACCATATACGGTGGCTTGCGGAGTATTTATGTAGATGTATATACATTGGTTATGGACGTATTGCAAGGAGACAGGTCAGTGCAAAAGGCAATCTGGACACGTCCGGCGACGCATAACAACCCCAAGTCAAGACCCTAACTGGACATCTCTGTGTTACGTTGATACCGCCAAAAGACGAACTCATTATGGCCACTGGAGCCTCTGTGTCTGATCAGGCAGTACTGAACACGGCACGAGAAAGGTCTGTAGGACCCACTTCAACGACAACGTCTTGCATTGCCCTTCAGCTCTGTCCTTCCCACGTCAACTGGCAACTTTGCCACTGGCGGAACGTGTTATTCACAGACTTTCCAGATATCCTCTGAGGCCGTGGTCGCTTGCGGAGACCCATAGTGAGTGGCACCTGCCAATTATTGTCCAGGAAATAGGCACCTCTCCAACGTTGTGTGATGATATTGGAGGCTTCAGTGGTGACATCCACACAGACTGAATCTTATCGTTATCCAGGGTGGGCTAACTGCCACGTAGTACACCGAACAGATCCTCTCGGATCACGAACGCGATGGTGGCCCTGAGTTCCTTCTAACGCCACGGGTCATGTGCCGGGTGTAGGCAGAGATATCTTGCGAAGCCTGGACTTAGAAGTATAGGGTTGGCCGGCGGTAAGTCCAGACTTATAGCCCATCGTGGGTATGTGAGATATGCTTGACAGATGTCTTCGTGATTGTCCCGTTCCAGCGCAGACTCTCAAAGAAATCTCATGGCCTCTCATTGAAGAATTTCAGCGGATGGCACAGCTTGAATTCCGTATATTTGTGTGGCGCATGCCCCGTAGGTGTTAGGCAATGATAAATGATCACGGAGGGCATACAAGTTATAGAATCTCTTAGAGTCCAATGAAAAGAATCCGGGATGAAGTGATGAATGATTGTTTCCACTAAGTTTTCGACACATGTGTGACATTTCGGTTCCTTTTATGTAAACGATCAGGGATGTAACATTGTTTTGTTGTGTACTTAATTTGAGACAGATAAAAGTTTGATTGGGAAATGTACCCAGTCCTCAATTGTTGTTCAGTGGAGTATGACAGACGGCCAAAGTAATGCTACCGCAATCCTTTTAGAAGAATATCTACACTTATAATGACTGTGATCTGCATGACAGAGGCTACTTCCCATTTTGCCATTTACTTGGTCTTCTAATCTTTCCATTGAAGTATAGAGCACGGTACGAGTGACTGCCTAAATGCCGCTGTGTTTGCTCTAACTAGTCTAATTTTGTCTCCGCAGTCCTGTCGGGAGCTCTATGTAGGAAATTTTATAAGAGGCTTTCTATTTGATACTTTCGACCGTCTTCAGGAGCCTGAGAGAACAGTTTCTTCAGCCTCCCTTGACTTTCTCTCACGGGTGAAACAAAACTGTGACCATTCGTGCTGACATTTTTACACGTTTAATGTCTCCCATTAATTATTTTGTATGGATCCCACTCAGTTGAGAAATATTCTAGGCTAAAACACAAGGGTGTTTTGTAAGCAGCTTCTCCTGCAGATTGACCACTTCTTTTTATTTTCCTGTCAGTGAACTTACACGCGTCACTAAGCGGAACTTCCCATCTGTCACCTGCCTTGTCACCTGAGCTTGTGTGAACATTCCATTGCATATGCCTACAAATTCTTACACACAAGTATTTTTGAGCCGACGGATTTCACTTGCGACTCATAGCTATTGTCGTCATTGCAGCCGTTTCGTCATTTTGTGAAGTGCACGATTTTACATCTCTGGACATCTGTAGCTAGTTACCAATATTTGCTCCACTTTTAATTCTTTCGCAGACAGTACTTCCTTGTAGGTAACAGCGTCGTCTCTCAAAAGCCCGATGCTCCCTTTAGTATCGCGTACCAGGCTATTAATATAAATTGTGAACCGCAGTGGTTTCACCACATATACAAGGGCACACCTGAAGTTACTTCCGCATCTACCGAAGACTCTCCAAGATAGCATTCTGCTGCCACCATACCAGGAAATCCTCAAATTTCGCTTGATAACTGACGAGATCTTACTTTTCATACCAAATGTATGTATGGGACTCGCTAAATGAAGTCCTTATATGAGGGACGACATCTCGATAAACTAACTGGTGAACGCTGAGCAGAGAAGACTTACGGAATAACGAAAAATTTGTTTTAGTACATTCGTTCTGAATTTTTTCTTACAATGGTCAATTCTGAAGCTGTTGGTTGCATGGAAAACTATGTAAATTGAAGCAAAATTACATTTTAGAAGTCAGGTTGTTTTAAAAACAACAAAATTATGCACATATTTCTTGAGGCTCAGCTGATGAACTATAGGCTGTTGCGAATGAAAGATATTATTAACGAAGAACCACGAATGATCTTGTAGGCTGTTTATGTGTGTATGAAAATTGCGAAATTATTGACAAGGGTCACTAGGCCTATTTACGAATAACGCCTTTCGTTTATAGAAAGGAACTGGTATATGCATGCATATTCAAATACGGAGGTGTATATACAGGGAGAATGCGCCGCTGCTGTCGACAACGCCTATGTAAGACAACAAGCGTCTGTCACAGTTGTTAGATCGGTTACTGCTGCTACAATGACAGGTTATCTAGAGTTAAGTGAGTTTGAATGCGGTGTTACAGTCGGCGCACAAGCGATGGGACACAGCATCTCCAAGTTAGGGATGAAGTGGAAATATCCCCGTACGAACATTTCACGAGTGTACCGCGAATATCAGAAATCCGGTAAAACATCAAATCTCCAATATCGCTGCATCCGGAAATAGATTCTGCAAGAACGGGACCAACGACGACAGAAGAGAATCGTTTAACGTGACAGAAGTGCAACCCTTCCAATAATTGCTGCAGATTTTAGTTCTGGGCCGTCAATGAGTGTTACCGTGCGAACCATACAATGAAACATCATCGACGTGGGCTGTCGTAGCCGAGGGCCCACTCGCGTAACCTTGATGACTGCACGAAACAGTGCTTTACGCCTCGCCTGGGACAGTCAACATCGACGTTGGATTGTTGATGACTGGAAACATGTTGCTTGGTCGGACGAGTCTCGTTGCAAATTGTGTGGAGCGGATTGAAATGTACGGGTATGGAGACTACCTCATGAATCCGGTTATCCCTGCATGTCAGCAGGGGTCTGTTCAAGCTGGTGGAGGCTCTGTAATGGTGTGGGGCGCGTGTAGTTGTAGTGGTATAGGACCACTGATTCGTCCAGCTTCGACTCTGACAGGCGGCACATACGTAACGATTCTGTCTGAGTCATGTCCATTTTGCACTCCGACGGACGCAGTTCCAGCAGTACAATGCAACAACCCATACGTCCAGAATTTCCATATAATCGCTCCAGGAGCACTCTTCTGAGTTTAAACAGTTCCGCTGGCAATCAAACTCCCCATACATGAACATATTGAGTATATCTGGGATGCCTTTCAGTGTGCTGCTCGGAAGAGATCTCCACCTCCTCATACTCTTTGTGTTATTAGTAGTATGTTTTCAGGTGCAAGCACAGACTAGTAATAATTGCTTACTTACCCCCAATCAGCAGATCCAGTACTAACGTGCGGACGCGTGGAACCAAAACGGATAGTCTATACCAACATTTTGGCGCAGTTACGGACGAACGGAAGTCATCAGATGGTAAACCATGTGATGTGTTTGAGGGAAGACTGTCAGACGCAGAGAAAAAACAACTACTGCATTGAGGTGGGTACACACTAAGGTACAATGATCACAACATCAGTTCTCATACACCTAATACACCGTATAATGAATACGAGCCGACCCAATATTGAACCCTGTGTGACACCTTTCGTGATTTCATCCAAGTCTCTAAAATTTTCCCGCCTTACATCGTTGTTGGAACTAATCAGCACAATTTTCAGAAGTCTCATGTAAATTTCATGTCAAAAGCACGTTAAATATATACGCTAATTTTCACAAATATGTATGGCATATTTATCCCACATTTTGTCGGAGGGGCTCTAAAACTGTTCGTGTACCCTTACGTAAAGTGACATTTCCTTCGTTAGTCGCACCATCTCTCATTATTTACGCTAGACGGTTACCAAGTTACCGCAGTTGTAGAAGAAGAGTTTTCGAGGAAGATACTGTCGTACTGAAGTCTTTTTTTCTAACACAAAAAGCAGCCTCTGTTTCGGGAGCGTTGCAGCATATTACCTTGCGCGGCACCGCGCCGTCTGTCAAAGCACTGACAGCACACGGGGGAGGAAAAAGTGCACCCCGGTGTCGCTCGCGATGCTGTGTTTGGGGATTTTGCCCTGAGTTTCCACACTGACAGCGCAGCCCGCCACTAAATTATACTCGCACGCCATAGCATGACATACATTCCGCATGTAAACTGCCTGTCATCCTGTCGGCGTTAATCCGGTTTCCGTAAGCAGCTCTCGTCCT
This sequence comes from Schistocerca americana, assembly GCF_021461395.2. Classification (NCBI taxonomy): domain Eukaryota; kingdom Metazoa; phylum Arthropoda; class Insecta; order Orthoptera; family Acrididae; genus Schistocerca; species Schistocerca americana. Next base: position 628,827,284 of record NC_060122.1, read on the forward strand.
ACCTGTTCCACACACGTTCATAACCGCCTGAAAAAAATACCACTATAGTCGTCCCATCTCCAAAAAGTCCTTGTGTTTTTAATCTAGCAGAGTTAAACCATCAGCCGGCGCTGCAGTCTGGAACCGCGAGGCCGCTACGGTCGCAGGTTCGAATCCTGCCTCGGGCATGGATGTTTGTGATGTCCTTAGGTTAGTTAGGTTTAACTAGTTCTAAGTTCTAGGGGACTAATGACCTCAGCAGTTGATTCCTATAGTGCTCAGAGCCATTTGAACCATTTTAGCCAGTTACACAATCTATTCGTTAGCAAACCATTCACCCTCCCGCCCCTCCCCCCCCCCCCCCCCCCCCCCAGCAATACCAGCCGATGTATTGTTTCCAAAGAATCTTCATTTCTGTCTCATCATCAGTCGTAAGATTTCTCTTTTACGTTTCTCCATACCCGGCGCTTGCCGGTACTCTAACTCTTGCAAATCCCACATCATTCTCCATCAACCTCATGTAGTCATGTGTAGGCCTCTCTCTGACATTATTTCCTTGTACTGTACCTTCAACTACACTTTTTATTAATTTTTTAATACACTACTGGCCTTTGACACTGACACATCAGGAAGGTTAAAAAGTTATTGTGTACACACATATTAAATCTCGTGATACTGAAGGTATTAGATTATAAACCGAGACACTTAAAGTATTAGATGAGATCTGTCATCTAGACACCAAAATAACTGATGATGGGCGAAGCAGAGAGAAAATAAAATGGAGACTGATAATAGCAAGAAAAATTTAAGAAGAAGAAGTGCTGGCTAAGATGGAATACAGATTCAAGTGTTAGGAAGTCTTTTCTGAGCGTATTTGCCTGGATTTAGCCATGTATGGAAGTGAAACATGGATACTAAACAGTTTAGACAAGAAGAGAATAGCAGAATTTTAATTGTTGTGCCACGGAACAGTGCTGAAGATTCCATAGGTAGATCACGCAACTAGTGAGGAGGCACTAAATGGAATTTGGGAAATAAGAAATTTTCGGCATAACTTTTCTAAAAGAAGGGAGTGGTTGACAGAACGCGTTCTGGGATATCAAGGGATCACCAAGTTGGTAATGGGGGAAAGTGCAGGGGCTAAAAATCGCAGAGGGAGACCACGAGACGAATACAGTAAGCTGGTTCAGGAGGAAGGTTGCGGTGGTTATTCGGAGATGAAGAGGGTTGCATGCGATAGAGTAGCTGGAGAGCTCCATCATATCAGTCTGGGGACTAAAGTCCGCAACAACAACAACAACACAAATAATTAAAAAATACGCAAACTCAGTTCTTGGTGATTTAGGAGTATACAGGGTGCAAAATCTGTTACAAAGACCAGCCACCTCTAGCAGGAGCAATGGCTGTAACTCTGTTGGGTACGGAGTGAAAATGAGTTTGGATGACTGATACGGGTAGAAAATTCCATTCTGCTTCAGCTCTTTACCAACATCATTAATTATAATGGTTGGCAAGTAGTGGTTTGTCAGTCTCTGGACAACCCATGACCAGATGCTTTCAGTGCGTGCAAGATCTGGGGAATGAACTTTGTGGGGCAACGGTCAGAGACCCTCTGAATCGACGTAAATCAGGGCAGCGTCAGGAATATAGTCTTGCATTATCTGGTTGTGAGATTACATCTTGTAGAGATCGTAAATAGGACACAACCACCGGCTTCAGTACATCAGAAATGCAACGGCAGCTGTCCATATTATCGGACACTGTCCAAATTACCAGCCACTGCCCAAATTACCGGCCATGGGAAGTAGAGATGATGGTGCTGTTTGCCCAACGCTGCATCACAAGGTATCAGGCCTGGATGAGGATAGCAAATGGTGTCTATCAACGTCCATTCCCCTTGGAACTTACCCACACAGATACGTCCACCGTGATTTGTCTTCAGCACCGAGACATCTCTGAAAAGCTGACGTGTATCTAGTGCTGTCGTTGGCAGCGTCACTGTCGGCACACTCCTACGCTGCCGCCGCGGATGTTGTCGCCCTCCTGGCAGCTCGTAGTGCTCTAGACGTAGTTGCACTGATCGTGAGGATAATTGTATTGTTCCAGACGAATCCACTATCTACTCCAGGTAGGTGACGGTGCTGTAAAATCCCTCTCAGCTGTTTCAACAGCTTGAGTTTCCTCTCGGGCACTACTGAACCCATCGATTCCATATTCATACGACAGTGGAGGGATTTCCATCAACGCCAGCAGCAACATCGAGAGACGATAAACTTCAGTCTCGATAGGAGACTTTCGAGCAGTCCAATTTTTTCCTTGCACTATGTCAGAAATAGACAACCAGTAAATGTGATTTCTGAATAAGAAATGTCTGCTTTTTACACTAAGGTGAAAAAGTCGTGAGATACCTCCTAATATGGCGTCAGACCTCACTTTGCCCGGCGTAACGCAGCTCCACGTGGTGTGGACTCGACAAGTCGTCGGAAGTCCCCTGCAGAAATACTGAGCCATGCTGTCTCAATAGCAGTCCATAATTACGAAAGTGTGGTCAGTGCAGGATTTTGGGCAGGAACTGACCTCTCGATTACGTTCCGTAATGTTCAATGGGATTTATGTTGGACTATCCGGCTGGCCAAATCGTTTGCTTGAAATGTCCACAATGTTCTACAAACCACTCGCGAACCGTTGTGACCCTGGGGCATGACACTTTGTCATCCATAACATGGAGTCCATGAATGTCTGCAAATGGCCTCCAAGTAGGCAAACATAACCATTTCAAATGGATAACAGGTCCAGTTGGACGACAGGACCCAGTCAATTCCAAATAAACACAGCTCACACCATTATGGAGTTTGCACAGTACCTTGTTGACAACTTCGCGGGGTCTTCGCCACACTCGAACCTTGCTATCAGCTCTCATCAACTGAAATCGGGACTCATATGACTTGACCCCGATTTCCACTCGTCTAGATCCAATTTATACGATCACAATGAAGGAGAGGTACTTCAGGCGATGTCGTGCTGTTAGCAAAGGCACTCACTTCGCAGCCATAGCCCATTAAGAGTCAAATTTCATCGCAGTGTCCTAACGGATACGTCCGTCGTGCATCCTACCCTGATTTCTGCGGTTATTTTACGTAATGTTGCCTGTTTCTTGACACTGACAACTCTACAGAAACGCCACTACTGTCGGTCGCTAAATAGAAGGCAGCGCCCACTGCATTTTCCTCGGTGATATTGCTTGGAATTTATTAATCTCGGCACATTTTTCACACTATCGATCTCGGAAAACTGAACTTCCGAACGATATCCGAAATCGAATGGCACATGTATCTAGGTCCTACTACCACTCCGCATTCAAAATGTCTTAATTCCTGTTGTATGGCCATAATCACGTAGGAAACTTTTTCACGTGAATCACCTGAGCACAAGCGGAATTTATTAGTCTCGGCACATTTTTTACACTATCGATCTAGGAATATTGAACTTCCGAACGATTTCCGAAATCGAATGGCACATGTATCTAGGTCCTACTACCATTCCGCGTACAAAATGTCTTAATTCCTGTTGTACGGCCATACTCACGTCGGAAACTTTTCACGTGAATCACCTGAGGACAAACGGCAGCTCCGCTAATTCACTGCCATATCATACCTTGTATAGGGGAGACTCCCACCATCTGCATATGCGCACATAGCTATCCCGTGTTTTTTGGCTCCTGTGTGTATACAGAATGTGAGTGGCGTTATTCCTAACTACTTAAAATACTCGAGCTTTCAGTTCTAATGAGCAACATTGTGATACATATATGTCCAATAATTCCATCCCTCTGATTAATTCATCGTCTACTCGATGAGTGCAGATGATCTGGAACTATCTCACTCAGCGACACATTTCAAAGTCTTCCCATTAATTTATTTGCATCTTCCCCAGTGCCCAGTTTTTGCACCATCACAGAGCTGTTTTCTAAATAACCATTTTTCTAGTCTAGACTTTTGAGTTTTTTAACATACTGGTTTTTTTTAACCGTGACAGGACACGGGTTTAGAGAAGTGAAACAATCTGAAGGCTTACAGGATGTCACGAGAAGCTTATAAAAACATTTACCTGACATCAGTAGCCCATAAAAGAACCCAACATTGCTGCTCAGTTGTACCGTGTTGCATCGTATTACTCACCTCTTAGCAAAAAGATGAATTCTCGAAATATTGTCTACACAAGTACATGGTGGCGCACGAAATATGTTACCAATTGTTTCTTTCACAGTTTACGACGCACGTTAGATATCTCGCTGGGATCTCCACAGCTGTACCAGCAGAGGTTAGAAAAACAAATGAGTTACAAAAGACATGTAATTCACGATACTGCCGCTAGGAGATTAGTAAGCAGCAATGGCTGACAATGGAAGACTGACGACACAGCAACGATCGGCAATTGTATTACTTTTTCATGAAACGAAAAGCCTTGTTGTGACTCAGAGGCGTTTTCGACAACAGTTCAACACACGATGGGACCCTTGCAAGAAGACCATCCACGGGTTGTACGATAAATTTGTACAGGAAGGAACAGTATTGGAAGCGAAGCGACCTCGGTCTAAGCCTGTTTGTTCGCCGGAGAATATTGAAGCGGTACGAGTTACTGTACAGAGAAGTCCCGGGAAATCATGTAGAAAGGCAGCAGTGTAACTGGGAATATTCAGACGCTCCGTTCAACGCATTCTTAAAAGTGACTTCCATATGAACCCATACAAGATGACCTGTACACTGAAGCTCACGGAAGAACACAAGCAGCAGAGACTACTGTTTGCTCAGTGGGCGGAGGATAGGGAAGAAACTCTCAACAACGTTTGGTTTTCAGACGAGGCCCATTTTCATTTAGCCGGTGTACGCTTTGGGCCACTGAAAACCCATAAGTTCTTCATGAACGACTACATTATGCTCTGAGCATTACAGCGTGGGCAGCAATTTCCAATCACGGACTTATTGGACCCTTTTTCTTTGAAGAAACTGTGAACAGCGAGCGTTATTTCAGCATGCTTCGCAATAGCGTCATTCCACAGCTTCTTGCTACCGCCTTGCCCTTCAACACGCAGTGGTTCATGCGAGATGGAGCAAGGCCACATACTGCAAACACTGTGTTGGAGTTTTTACACGAGCATTTCGACATGCGGATCATTTCACTCAGGTTTGCAGGTCGCTTCAATGACGGACAAAATTGGCCCCCCAATAGTCCAGACCTCAAACCATGTGACCGTTTTCTTTGTGGGTACCTAAAGGAAAAAATTTTCCCAAAACGTCCACGTGATTTAATTGAGCTCAGAAGACTTTTTCTTCAAGCTTGCAGTGAAATTACGGAAGACATGTGCCGTAGGGTAATCACTAACTTCAGTGGTCGTTTGAAGGAATTTAGGAAATTAAATGGTGGACATATTGAGCATGTGCTGAGTTAGAACAAATCTCCATGGACGGCTCTTCGTTGTAGTATATGTTCCTTTCAGATTGTATTGACAATAAAGTTTATATTCAAAAACAAAATGGTAACACATTTCGTGCATCACCCCGTTGAAGCTCTTTTCAGTTTTATGTAGAACTCCAGTTAATAAATATTACAACTTTTTGAATAAATGCTTCACATACTGCAAACTGTTTACTAAGTTTTTAGAGGTAATACTGAGATTTGAACAACTACGCTCTGAAAACACTTATTTTACAATAAGATATAAAATTTATAAGGCTCTTATGGCCTTTAGCTAGCGTATATATCCAGTTGCAAAACCATTTGATGTATATTCTCCATATTTAACTTAAACCTTAGAATTAATATCAGTTTACTCCTTGAGCACTACCCAACTCTCTGATGGTTTGTTTCTCAAAACTTAAGACAACTTCACTCTTTCTCTCTGACTTTAAATTAACAAGAGGGCAAAATTGAAAATAGTTTATCAAATAATCAGTCGTCAGATACCGTAGGACGAGATTCGTACTTCCTTGATCGAATAGAACTGCAATACACTTTAATTTTGTTCACGAACACAATAACATAGCAAAAACGCTGCTTCACTGATTATTAAATCTTCCGATTCCCCAGAGTCATGTATAGTCTTTCTTAAAACGTAGACGCCCCACTGTATGCGGACGAATAGCGTACAAGTGTTGAGGACTGACAGTCCAGATGAAGCAAGGGACTGCCAACAGTGTCACCTCAATGACCGTTCGCCGAATGTTCGTGCATTTGGGCTTCCGCAGTAGGTGCATTGTTCCTGCATCCATGCTTATCCCTGTTCATCGGCGACGAAGACAGGAAACTGTACATCAGTACCGTCACTGGACGTAAACTGAGCGGCGACAAGAAACGTTTTCAGATAACTTACGCAACTGCCCATTAAAACTGCTACACCATGAATATGACGTGCTACAGACACGAATCTTAGCCGACAGGAAAAAGATGCTGTGATATGCAAGTGATAAGCTTTTCAGAGCATTCACACAAGGTTGGCGCCGGTGGCGACACCTACAACCCGCTGACACGAGGAAAGTTTTCAACCGATTTCTCGTACACAAACAGCAGTTGATCGGCGTTGCCTGGTGAAACGTTGTTGTGATGCCACGTGTAAGGAGGAGAAATGCGTACCATCACGTTTCCGACTTTGATAAAGGTCGGATTGTAGCCTATCGCGACTGCGGCTTATAGTATCGCGACACTGCTGCTCGCGTTGGTCGAGATCCAATGACTGTTAGCAGAATATGGAATCGGTGGGTTCAGGATGGTAGTACGGAACGCCGTGCTGGATCCCAATGGCCTCGTATCACTAGCAGTCGAGATGACAGGCATCTTATCCGCATGGCAGTAACGGATCGTGCAGTCACGTCTCGATCCCTCGGTCAACAGATGGGGACGTTTGCAAGATGACAACAATCTGCACGAAGTCGACAACGTTTGCAGCAGCATGGACTATCAGCTCGGGGACCACGCCTGCGATTACCCTTGACGCTGCATCACAAACAGGAGCGCCTGCGATAGTGTACTCAACGACGAACCTGGGTGCACGAACGGCAAAACGTCATTTTTTCGGATGAATCCTGGTTCTGTTTACAGCATCATGATGGTCACATCCGTGTTTGTCGACATCGCGGTGAACGCACATTGGAAGCGTGTATTCGTCATCGCCATACTGCCGTATCATCCGGCGTGATGGTATGGGGTGCCATTGGTTACACGTCTCGGTCACCTCTTGTTCGCATGGACGGCACTTTGAACAGTGGACGTTACATTTCAGATGTGTTACGACCCGTGGCTCTACACTTCATTCGATCCTTGCGAAACCCTATATTTCAGCAGGATAATGCACGACCGCATGTTGCATGTCCTGTACGGGCCTTTCTGGATACAGAAAATTTTCGACTGCTGCCCTGGCCAGCACATTCTCCAGATCTCTCACCAACTGAAAACGCCTGGTCAATGGTGGCCGCGCAATTGGCTCGTCACAATACGGAAGTCACAACTCTGGATGAACTGTGGTATCGTGTTGAAGTAGCATGGGCAGCTGTACCTGTACACCCCATCCAAGCTGTGTTTGACTCAATGTCCAGGCGTATCAAGGCCCTTATTACGGCCAGAGGTGGTTGTTCTGGGTACTGATCTATGCGTGAAAATGTAATCACATGTCTGTTCTAGTATAACATATCTGTCCAATGAATACCCGTTTATCATGTGCATTTCTTTTTGGTGCAGCAATTTTAATGGCGAGTTGTGTACTTTTATGCTGCATCGGAGAGATGGCTGTTGGCGGTTACTGCGTGAAACGTCTTAAAGCAAAGGGTGTAAAAGGGTCCGGAGAAGGGAGCTTTTTTGTTTGAGGTCCGTTTCTGTGGCATTCCCTGGGTGATCTCGCCATTATAGAAGGTACAGTGGGTCAGCACAAGTAAACATGTGTCCTTGGGGAGCAAAGTCTACCCCTACGTGCAGTCGGTATTTCCTTGACATGATGACATCTATCAGTAGGGCAATGCAACGTTTCAAACACCTCGCAGCGGGTAAGCGCGCTTCGAAGAGCACCAGGATGACTTTAGCATACTCCCCTGTTCGCCAAAGTCCCCGGAATTGAATCCAGTCTATAATCTGTGGGACCACCTATGTCGGGCTGTACTCGCCGTTGATTTCAACCGAGAAACCTAGTGCAGCTGAGGCGGCATGGCTCCGCATTCCTGTCTTTATCTTCCGGAACCTCACTGACTTCAAGGGCTGATAAATCTTAGTTTTAAAACTGGTTGGCTGATTTTCTCAACCTCTTCCCCACTGACTTCTTTCCTGTCTGTAGGTCTCGTAGCCGCCGGCGCTGCAAAACACGATTGAGGCTTTTCACAGTTGGCTACATTAAAGTTCCTGGTTAACCAACTGTACATCTGGAATATTACAAATAAAATGACGGCGAATTATTATAGTTTTTCATGTTCGTTATCGGCAGCTTAATAGAAGTAATAGACTTACATAATATTTACATCTATATTTGTACGACGGTGTCCTCAAAAGCAATCCCTTGGAACTTAATATTCTGTTCTGAGTAGATTTGGATATTACATTAAGTTGCAACCCTTTTCGTCTGGAGGATGTGTAACGTGGCAGTGAGTAATGTAGCTATGTCAGGGCGTTAGACACCCTCAGAAAACTGAAATCACAATATGAAGAATTCGTCCACACTTGGAATACTCCTTTCTGCAGGATGACAGGGCCAGGCCAAACACAAGGGCTGCGACATCTGCAGTAATTCGACGCCTTTGGTTTGCTGTCATCGATCATCCTTCATACAGTCCCAGCTTAGCCTCGATCACTTTCCATGTATTCGAAAACAAGGAACACCTTCGAGGACTTCACACTGGCGGTGATGAAGCGATGCGAGCAGAGATGAGGTTGTGGTTCTGTCAAAAAAGTCAAACATTCTGCAGTGATGGTATCAAAAAACTGGTCTCTCGTTGGCTGTAATGTCTTTGTTTCCAGGATGACTATGGTGAAAAACAAACATGTAGATATGAAAAATAAAGATGTAGAATGTTAATAAAGTTTACAGTCTCTTAGGAGTTTTCACAGAAAACATTCGGAGGCGTTTCTTTTCAATACCCCGACATATATTTCCGTACTTTCTTCCTTAAATACACCGTAGCTTATTATTCGGAGAGCTATTGTTGCGGCTTCTCCTAAAATCCTAAGTAGTAATGTCATAAATTACAATGAAATGAACACCCTTAGCGGCTTACAGGCGTTGACATACGTCAACGGGTCAGATGAAAATGTGTGCCCCAACCGGGACTCTAACCCGGGATCTCCTCCTTACATGGCAGACGCTCCATCCATCTGAGCCACCGAGGACACAGAGGATAGCGCGACTGCAGGGATTTATCTCTGTCGCGCCTCCCGCGAAACCCACATTCTCAACGTATTGTCCCGCACTACATTCGCAGTGCCCCCGCCCATTATACTCATTACTCGCGGCGCGTTGCCGATTCCCGTAAGAGTTCGGGCACTGTTTGTGCATTCTCACAGAAGAAGAAGATGGTCAAGTGGCCGGTGAGCCTTAACTGTATATATACTAAGTCCGAAAGAACAGATACCATCTTAGTATATATACAGTCATATCTTAATTTGCTTTTATTTTTCTTCTTTTAGTCTTCGATAATTTATCTTAGCTACAGCCATTGTTATTTTCGGCTACAGTTGATCTTTAGGTTTTGTTTGCTAACTTCTGACACGGTTCAGACATAGCTGCCAACATCCTATTTAAACATTGGCTGAAATACGTCAGTTATAGGTACAGGCGATAATCTTTGTTCACTTTGTGGCCCCATGACCTTTCTAATACCGGGTAATAATTCCACTCCCTCTTTGTGAATATTTAACAGTCGCCGATATCCTTATTAAACGCACACTCGTGCAGAATTCTGTTTCTAACTTTTAATTGACGTGTCGACGGCTAGGAAATTGCCCGCAGCTAGCTTGTTTCCTTTGTTTTTGCTGCAAGACCTTAAAAAGTAGCTACCGGCTCCATTAACGACGCAGCTTTTATTGAAGAAGAGAAAACTTAATTATGAAACTCAGCCACCTGCGACGAATTAATTGCATAAAGTATTCACAGAGACGTAATCCCTTTGATTTAACGTCTCTGCAGCTCAGACCTACTTAGCTGAATTTCTTAGTCTCTTAGTAACCTTTTTTATTGCCTATAAAGTTGCAGTTGCAGCTATAAGAATAAAATGCAATCCCACAGCAGCCCACGAAAGAATAGTCGTATGTCACTTACTTTACCAGCAACTTAACACATGCGTTATTTCTACTTTATAGCTCAACGTTTTGCTGCTCCCAAGCACTTCATGTCATGACTGATTGTCATTAACCGCTTGTGAAGGGATAACATGCTTTTGCATTTTGTGACGCGTACAACTTGTCGCTACAGTTGATTAGGGGCTAGTTCCCAGTCTTTGCGTGAAGCTGATATTCTGTTGAAATGTAACTGGAACTACAGCTGATTTTAGGCAACTCAATTTGTTCCTCTGTATTATTTCCTATTGTATTATTCCTTCAATAGCTGTCGTTTCACATCGAATATTATTAACCCTAAACAGGTCAGATATAACGGTTAGCAGTGACGGTGCATGAACTTCTTGTTTCCAACGAAGTTACATACATGTCTGACAGAATCCAGACGTTCAAACCGTACTGAGATAGAGAACATGTGGCAATTTGATTTCTTTCAGCAGTAAAGTTCTTCGCAGTAATCTTGACTCAATATCGTGAGATGGATACTACCGATATCTGCTATGTCGTTAAAGCATAACATGGGTATCAAGGGTCCTGCTACAATACCTTGTGACACAGCAGATTTTACATGTTTGATTGATCGTCCATCCACGACAACGTGCCGTGTCCTAAGTTACACAAAGTCGCAAATCTTGTTAGGTTCGCCACAGGATGTATTTTCTTCAGAAGTCACGACGGTGATACTAATCGAGGAGTTTCTCAAAGGCCACCAACCCTCGTATGTACATATTTTACACTACTGACCAAAAAATTGCTACAACAAGAAGAAATGCACATGATTAATGGGTATTCATCAGAAAAAATATATTATACTAGAACTGACGTGTGATTACATTTTCACGCAGTTTGAGTGCATAGATCCTAGGAAATCATGACCTAGAACAACCACCTCTGACCGTAATAACGCCCATGATACGCCTGGGCATTGAGTCAAACAGAGCTTGGATGGCGTGTACAGGTACAGCTGCCCATGGAGCTTCAACACGATACCACAGTTCATCAAGAGTAGTGACTGGCGTATTCTGACGAGCCAGTAACTCGGCCACAATTGACCAGACGTTTTCAGTTGGTGAGAGATCTGGAGAATGTGTTGGCCAGGGCAGCAGTCGAAAATTTTCTGTATCCAGAAAGGCCCGTACAGGACCTGCAACATGCGGTCGTGCGTTATCCTGCTGAAATGTAGGGTTTCGCAGGGATCGAATGAAGGGTAGAGCCACGGGTCGTAACATATATGAAATGTAACGTCCACTGTTCAAAGTGCCACCAATGCGAACAAGAAATGACCGAGACGTGTAACCAAAGGCACCCCATACCAACACGCCGGGTGATACGCCAGTATGGCGATGACGAATACACGCTTATAATGTGCGTTCACCGCGATGTCGCCAAACACGGATGCGAGTATCATAATGCTGTGAACAGAACCAGGATTCATCCGAAAAAATGACGTCTTGCCATTCGTGTACCCAGGTTTGTCGTTGAGTACACTATCGCAGGCGCTCCTGTCTGTGATGCAGCGTCAAGGGTAATCGTAGCCATGGTCTCCGAGCTGGTAGTCCATGCTGCTGCAAACGACGTCGACCTGTTCGTGCAGATAGTTGTTGTCTTGCAAACGTCCCCATCTGTTGACTCAAGGATCGAGACGTGGCTGCACAATCCGTTACAGCCTTGCGAATAAGATCCCTATCATCTCGACTGCTAGTGATACGAGGCCGTCCGCAGCTCGTGGTCGTGCGGTAGCGTTCTCGCTTCCCACGCCCGGGTTCCCGGATTCGATTCCCGGCGGGGTCAGGGATTTTCTCTTCCTCGTAATGACTGGGTGATGTGTGATGTCCTTAGATTAGTTAGGTTTAAGTAGTTCTAAGTTCTAGGGGACTGATTACCATAGATGTTAAGTACCATAGTGCTCAGAGCCATTTGAACCATTTGATACGAGACCGTTGGGACCCACCGAGTCCAAATTCTCCTAACAGTCATTGGATCTCGACCAACGCGAGCAGCAATGTCGCGATACGATAAACCGCAATCGCGGTAGGCTACAATCCGACCTTTGTCAAAGTCGGAAACGTGATGGTACGCATTTCTCCTCCTTACGCGAGGCATCACAACAACGTTTCACCAGGCAACGCCGGTGAATTGCTGATTGTGTATGAGAAATCGGTTGGAAACTTTCCTCATGTCAACACGTTGTAGGTGTCGCCACCGGCCCAACCTTGTGTGAATGCTCTGGAAACCTAATCATTTGCATATCACAGCATCCTCTTCCTGTCGGTTAAATTTCGCGTCTGTAGCATGTCATCTTCGTGGTGTAGCAATTTTAATGGCCAGTAGTGTATTTCCGCCATGACATGATCTGTGAAGAGCGAGCTGATTATCGTATGAACTATGTTTCTAGAATCCACGGTGACTTCTGTGGAGAAATTTTTTTAGTTTCAAGACTAACGAATTTTTGAAGTACTAACTTATTATTACTATTATTTTTTTTAATGGTTCTGAGCACTATGGGACTTAACATCTATGGTCATCAGTCCTTATTACTATTATCATTATTATTATTATTATTATATTATTATAAGGGGAAGCAGAAAACAGAAACTGAATAGGGCGTTGTAAGAATAACGTATATACAAACAAAGATATCATTTAATACGGTAAGTCGATACGGAGTTTAGAACGGAGAGACGAAGATCATATTAAAATAAGCTCCCGCACAGGGCATGAGATCAAGTGTGCCTCAGACAACGTCAGCAAGTCTGATGGCGTGTTTCCGACTTCTTCAAGTCGTCTGTTCTGCTCTGTCACTTACTGAACATAATGCCGGGTTACGTAGTATATGAGCAACTTTGTGACTGTATTCGAGGTCTACCTAGCACACAGAACTCAACTTCTTCATCTCAAGCAGGATGAGATTGTCAGGTGAGAAACTTGCTACTGTAGTACGCCAAGCGAATGTTTTAGGACCACTACAGTTCACACCACAACGATTAAATCGAATTAATTCGTGAACAGATCTAATTACCGATACTAGGTTCTCCATTAGTTATTTTTTGACGAGGATTACCTAATTTTCTTAAACAGTTATTTTTCGCTACTTTCGTATCATTCGAGATACTGAAGGTAGTACGCCTTTTACTCAATGGAGCTTTATTCACCGACGTTCGTAAGCTTTTGAAAAGACGAGTACAATTACATGGAAGTTATTAATGCCAGCAGTTTAATTTCTCTCAAAGTGAAGTAATAAACTTGCTGATATTAAGTGGGAAGACCGTGGAAGTGCCACCAAGCGTAACATTTACCCCGGACTTCGACGTTATACAGCAAGAAAATAAGTATATCTTTCCATTTATGAACTCATATTTGCTTCATCTTCTCGTCAGCTACAAATGATACTAGCATTAACTGAATTTCGTGCCAGTCTGCGTGCAATCATTTGGGAAACCTTATTTCATCGTCCCGAACGAAACACAAAGTGAAAGGTGTGATATCACTTACACGATTCTCACATATGGACAAATGATCTGGTGGTTTACGAGGGAAGCTGTGTGAGACTCTTAACTGAAGATGTTGTCGTATATTGGAAAGACACCACGTAAGGAAAATATAGCAAAGTGTGGAAAGACCTACAGACGATCGATACTTCGGGCAGAGACTGACAGTTAACACATCGGATGAACAGATGGAACTTACTATGCATAAATACGTGAAAAGTCCGATCAGACTCATTTCCTGCACTAACCTCTTCACCTCAGAGGAGGTACTTAGTTCTTTTTTGGATGTATTCCAGTCTCTGTCATCACTTACATGTTTTACCTTCTACAGCGTGGCGACTATTCCCTAATGCCTAAACACATGTCCCATCATCCTGGCCCATCTTCTTGTTTCTTTTTTCCATACGTTCCTTTCTTCGAGGACTCTACACAGAACCTCCTAATCCACTCCACCTAATTTTCAGGATTCATCTATAGCACCACATTGCAAACTCTTCGACTCTCTAATTCATTTCGGTTTTCTTACTTTCAGTGATTCACTACCCTACAATCCTGGGCTCCAAGAGTACTTTCTCAGAAATTTCTTCCTCGAATTAGGGCCTATGATTGATACCAGTAGGTTACCCTCGGCCAAGAATGCCCTCCTTGTCTCTGTCAGTTTTTTTGTTATTTTTATGTCCTGTATTAAGAGAATAACGCACTCGACTATAAACGTAGTTTAATTAGCCTAGATCTAAATTCAGTGAATACTGTCTTTACTGATACCTCGCCTTTAGGCATGGAAATGGTAACAAGTTATTTTGTACAACAATCTTGACTCACCTGACGGGTACATCCATCCATGACTTGCTCGTTCTCAATGGTTTGGCAGGTGTATTCATGCACGACATTCTGTGGCTAATGGCTAATGGGAGTGGTGAATTTCTGGCTGGTTATAAAGCTATTAGTTTACGCTCTCTGCACTAGATGGTACCTCTCATCACTCAAAATAACATATTTTATGAATTGTGTGAAAACTGTTCTGTTTAAACATTGTGTAACGAGTGTATATCTCTATGTGTAGTACCAAAATATGTAGACACATCAGAGCGCTGGCTGTTTTTTCTTTATATCGAACAGTCTTCCCACGATCATCATAGTAACTTTACGACCCGATTTTTCCTGTATGGTCGTCACTGTACCAGTAAGTTGACTACGCTTGGCAGTATAGAGTAATCGTTTCGCATGCACGGGTCCACACGTCAACACCTAACTGCCACCCAAGGTGAAGTAAGCGTTAATGGCTTGCACTTGCCACATGCACTTCGAAATACTGACCAAGCTAAAACATACTACTCCTAATAGCTGCAATTATGTCTGAAAATGAAATAAATACTAATGTAATTTTGTTCGATGCACCGTCATCAGTCACGAAGAGAATCATTTGTACTTATACCCTTTACGTGTTATATGTGGGACATCATCGTTTATACCAGTAAGGACTGCTTTATTGATGCACTTTTCCTGAGGGGTAAGCTGTTTTGGAGCTTGTTTATGATATTCTCAGGAAGAAATATTGAATTTGCATCGGACAAGTAGTACACTAGCCCAATTTTGTTAACAAGTAAGAAAACCGACTCCGATGGCGAATGTGGAAAAACACATGAAGGTGGAATACATAACGGCACACGGTTGCAAGGTGGTGGTGAAATGGAAAAACAAGAACATTATCAGAAGATTGTAAGTCATTTATTGAACGTTGCGTGCCTCAGGGTTTACATACTGTACAAAAAAGAAGGCGGTTGTAAAGGCAGATTGGGATTCATAATTAGTCGCACAGGACATTTGGTCGTATCCTCTTCACAACAAACGTCATAAACTGGAGGCCCACCTCGAGCAACAAGGGTTGGGTTGTTTTGGGGGAAGAGACCAAACAGCGAGATCTTCGGACTCATCGGTTATGGAAGGATGGGGAAGAAAGTCGGCCGTGCCTTTTCAAAGGAACCATCCCAGCATTTGTCTGGAGCGATTTAGGGAAATCACTGAAAACCTGAATCAGGATGGTCGGTCGCGGGACTGACCGTCGTCCTCCCGAATGTGAGTCCAGTGTGAGCAACAAGGGCGACTCCTTTTATAGCCACGCATTTTCCACATTCTTCGTCAAATGCAACGAAGAAGAGATCAACAATGAAGTTTTGAGTATGCATTGGAACAAGATTTTGTAATGAAACATGCTGTTGGAGTACAGAATGTGAAGTCAAACTCATCATTTAAAATATTTCGGACGGGAAACGACCACTAATTATGTGGAAATGAAACCTCCTTCTCGTCTGTAATGTTCTATTCGATCGCGATCCGCTTTAGCTTAAGAAATGTTTTCATGAGTGTGGGGTGGGAATGTGCCACTCACCGCTGCAGAAAGTGACCCACTGGGGCAGAAAAGAGCGCAGGAAACTACCCAGTTAATACGTTAAAAATCACATATTATACAATAGCCGGTTTCTTGAGAAACGCTTGCGTCCTTTGCTTGTCCTTCACAACGTGAACAAGCTTAGGACGCAGAAGGTGTAGTTGTTCTGACAAATACCCAGCCTATGGGTGTGATGGTCGTTCAAACTTCGATTGGGTGGACACTCATTCGTACGGAATTGCCGCGGTTGGATCGTTCGCACGGCACGGCTGAAGTCTTGTGCGGCGCTGACTGCGTTATATCCATTGTCCATGGAAGGGTTGCCCCGAGCGCCAAATCCAGCGTGGCTGTTTCTGGCCAGCCTTTGGCATGAGAAAACTATGCGCCTTTCATACAACAGTACGAGTCTTAGTCCTGCAGTGCTATTAATAGATGGATTACGAAACTCTTAACAGTCTTATCTCCAATACACTATTGGAACGATTTACACTTAATCCTAGCCACACCATGTCTTCATCTGCTCACTATACATTTAAGTGGTCTATTATTTGACCTAACAGACGTTCAATCTCAACAAGGAGGAGGAGAAATCGTGGTAGTACCTGAATTACCTCCACATTACCCCATAAGGAGATCAGCATGGTCCTGGCTTTTTTGCTGCTAATACTACCCATGAACCCACAGAGTCGTATTAAACCTGATATAACTGATTATCCCAGGCAGCCTTTTAAAAAGTACAGTCTCACACGATTCTGCAGTGGTGAACTACTGTGTCCGGATGCTCCACGGAAAACTAGTTGATATATATTGTTGTAGAAAGGAGAAACAATCAATGATGTAGTAGACAGTGAAGCTTGCATTTATTCTTATGCCAGGCACACCCGATGTTATAGCAGCATTGCAAGCCAATGGCAGAATTCACTGAACAGACCAAGTCGATTCATTACTGGCAACCACGGTTACAATCATTTGAAAACTCCCAACTGCGGCAGCCCGCAATTAAAGTCTATCTCTCTCAAACAGTTCTCTCAATCTCTCCGTATTGTAGTACCGTGGAATAGTAAAGAGTTGGAAACGAATAATATTGTCAAAGTTTCATTTCTATGCCAAGAGCCAGAGGCAGTAGGGTAGCCAAGAGGTAAGAGGATTGCACATGTATCGGAATGTGTTGTCACATAGGGGCAGTGGCCTGGTTACACACAACAGACGAGAGAGAATTGCTTAGCACGTAGGTTTGTGTTAGACGGAGACTTTCTTAGAGTGTAAGACACAGGTATAGCATTAGCTGTACTGCATTTCATAACTTCGAGTACGTCTGTCGTAACAACACACAACTCTGTCACAAGAACACCTAAGTGGCGAGTACGACGGATAAATCGGCGGTATAAGTGGAATGAATGCGTTCATTACAAACAAGCATGACGTCAGGACGTCGCTCATGCTTCCTTTAAATACGCCAGCTTTGATAGCAACAAGGCACCCACAGTTAGACTTGCAGTTAGATGTGCACTGGGTCGCTGCATAGCGCTCAGCTCAGTGATCGACATGTTAATCTCTACTAAGGAGATGTTGCAGTATTGGCGGCCCATCCAGCAGCAGACGTGAGGGGACAGTACCAGCTCTGGTACTCTCTGCTGCCGCTGTCAATCGTCAGCCCAGGATTAGCAGTCATCGCAGCAGACTCGCTCGCCACCAATGCTGACCACATCAGTGAGCCGTCGTCGAGATTGTGCGAGGCCTAGGCCCTGTGCTCCGTCGCCACAACTGGGTGAGCCGACGACGCTAGGGGACTGCAGCCCGTTCCGTCAGTCCACCACCGACGAGCCACCAGGAGGAGCAGGGAAGAAGACAGGGTGGGGTAGAGTACACTCGGCACTATGAGAACGCTTCTTGTGCCGACAGCGCCGGGACTCCAACCCAGAGCCTCCTACTCGTAGTGGCTTGCTGTCCGCCGCCGAGCTGGCCAGCCAGCTGGGCGCCACCAGCCAACCGTGGCTGAAGTAAGGGCATTCCACCGCTACGTTTCAGCACGCGTCTGCACTAGCAAGACAGGTGTGGCTTGGAGCTGGTGTCATCGCTCCAAGTCAGCGACAGCGAGGACTCGGGGAAGGTCGTTGATATCACCAAGCTCAGCCAGCCTGTGTTACACGGGTCAAATTATACTCGGCAGGAATAAAAGTGTCATGAATTAATAATGTTTCATTGGCATTTCTGACGCGTCCACAGTACTTTCCTAGCATCCTGATAACTGGAGAGATCACCGCTTGACTTCTAGTCCACCGTAGGGACCACCGGGGGGCCTACAGATTTGGTGTCAGAAGTCCTCGCGCCCACCGCCTACGGATTTGGTATCAGAAGTGTTCGAACCGCCCACTACAGACTGGCATGCAGATCTGGTATCTGGAGTCGTCGACACCGCCACTGCAGGACTGACACCACAGAGCTGCGGTCAGAACTGTCGACTCTACGCAGCCTTGTGGTAAGTGCATGAGGCGAATTTTGTTAATAACTATGAATGCACGTTCTTTGTTGGGAGTGCACCTTGTGAGACCTTTGGAAACAGCAGATTTATCTGAGTTTAAGGGAAACAGTTGGGAAAAGTACTTGGTACCAGTCAGATGTATTGCGTGAAATTTAATGGGGCATGGGGAGCCATGCACGAAGTTTGTATCAGTAGAATGCTCAATTTGTAGAAGGTTTGGTCACGCAGCGCACAATTGTAGAGAGTGTCGCTGGGCAATAACAAGATGGAAGGATTAATTTTTTTTAGTTGTGCTTTGTGAGTCTTGTTTGTCTTCTTGTGTGTAGTGCTCAACTGTGACAAAGGAGTTGAGTAGCTAGTGTAGTTATTGTTCTGAGGAGTAATTTCAGTATAGAGTAAGTTGTTGGTAATTCGCACAAATCATGCCGGAAACAAGATCCGTTAGTACTGAAGTGAGTATAGCTGCTCTGACGGAGCAAGTCTCAAAATTGTTAGAAGATAATGCGCAGCGTACGTTACGTCATGTAGAATTAATGACGCAAACTGGAGACCTTGCGATAGGCGCAAGAGTCGCAAACGGGTTCAAGTGAGTGCAAGTCAGTAGCAATGTCCAACCTTGCAGTATATCCTTCAGTAGCTAACCTGATCACGCCTTTCTAGGGTAAAACAACAGAGGATGTCACAGCGTTCATTAACTATGTTCTGGCCACAGCTGCAATGAGCAATTGGTCAGACGTAACTACGTTACGTAAGGCAAATTTGCGACTTGCAGGGGAAGCCAAGACGTTCGTGATGTACCATGAGACGCTTAGTAAGGCGAGCACGTTTGAAGAATTGACAGATGGGTTGTGACAAAGATATCGTAAGCAAAATAGTGCAAGATTTTTTAGGGAGGAGTTAGCTAATTTGACACAGAAGGTCAATGAGACATTGGAGTCTTTTTCAGATAGGATACGGAAAATTAATTTGCAGACCTATGAATTATCGGGTAATCCTGATGCAGATCGTGTTTTACTACGAGAGGCAGAAAACGGAGCCCTCGATGTATTCCTCAGGGGAATTTGTGCAGAATTTTCTCTTAGGGTTAGGATGGAAAATCCTGGGGATTTAGCTGCAGCACTGCGTATTGCAACACATCTGCAGGAGATAGATATTGCAACAAGGGTTCGCAATGATAAACGCATCTTTGCGTCGGAGAGGAATTTTTGCCGTTGAGGGAGGAAAGGTCACGTGAAGGCTCAATCCACACAGCCGCAGTGCTGTGCTTGTAAACGCTACGTTCACAAGGCGAATGAGTGTCGTAGTAAGCGGAATGGTAACGGGAATAAACAGGAAAAAGCGTTAAACGGGAACAGGAGTGTTTCGTCCGTCGGAAGACATTCCCGGTATGCAGAAGTACGGTGAAAACTAGTACCGAGACGGATTGTTGATTGATGGGTGTTATAAGGAATAACAGATGTAAGTGTTTGATTGATACAGGGGCACATGTATCTGTTGCTAGTGTAGACCTCGTGGGTAGGAGAAGACTAGGCACTCCTAGGCATAGATTACATGGAGTAGGGAATAATGAGTTGCAATCATTGGGTACAACACACCTCGTTTTTAAGATTGGAACTGTAGAGTTCGGGGATCAAATGGAAGTGTTGCCAACTGTGGGACAAGGGTATTCTGTGATTCTCGAACTGGACTTCCTCGATAAACACCATGCGTCTTTCACAGCGTACAATAGAACTTAGTGTAAACTTGTTTTCAATGGGTACAACAGCTGTAAATGTTTCTACGTCGTGATGTGCATCCGTTGCTAAGATGTCACCAATTGAACCGCTTACAAGGGCATTAAAGATGATTACGCATGTCAAAGTGCCTTCGGGTACAGGGAAGTTAGTTTGGTTGTCAGTAGGTACCGATGTACCACAGCAGAGACTATGTGTGGCGGAGCCACTGCAGAGCAATGAAGCATTGGATGAAATGCATTGTTTTATTAGGAGGAGCGTTGCGCGCCTAACGAATATAAATGGGGAACTCATGATTCCGGACAGTGTAGATAATTTTGGGGCAGATGAAGTGTATCTCCCAAAGGGTTCAGTGGTAGAAAGTTTGGAAATACTCGACGATGAGGTTATAGGTGAATCCAAAGGTGATTACAACGTCAAGCAAACTGTCAAGGCATCTGTACTACGTGATAAGATTCGTCATTTGGAGAATGGTGATCGGAAATCTATGGAAGCTTCGTTATTAGAGTATTTAGATTTGTTTAATTCAGAAGCTCCATTAGAAGCAACTCATATTACACAGCACCGTATATCGACTGGCGATAGGCCGCCGGTCTATAGAAAACCATACAGGGTAGCGAAACACCTACAACCACTAGCGGAAGAATTTATTAATCAACAGCTAAGGGACGGTATTATAGAGAACAGTGAAAGCCCGTGGTCTGCCAACATAGTGGTAGTTCCTAAGAAGTCATTGGACGGTACTAAAAAGTACAGGTTTTGTTGTGACTATCGTTTCTTGAACGCACGAGCTGTAACAGATGCGTATCCAATACCGAACATCACGGAAACATTGGATAACCTAGGTCGGTGTAAATATTTTTCGACACTAGATCTAAAGAGTGGGTACCATCAGATAGAAGTAAGTCCCGAGGATAGACCGAAGACGGCCTTTAAACAAGCCATGGTCGCTTTCAGTATCGCTGAATGCAATTTGGGTGGAGAAACGCTCCTGCTGCTTTCCAGCGTCTGTTAGATGGTGTGCTTGGGCGACTGAAACCGAAGATTGCTATGGTATACCTCGATGATATTATTACTTTTTCTCTTAATATGGAAAAGCATGTGGAACGACTGAACAAAGTATTTAGTAAGCTAAGAGCGGGAAATCTTACACTTAATGTCGAGAAATGTCAGTTTGCTCAGACGCAAGTGACTTATCTTGGGCATATTATCAGTCAGGATGGGGTAAGAACGGATCCTCGTTTAACGTCGGCTGTGCATGGTTTTCCAGTATCACAGACCACTAAACAAGTTCAACAATATGTCGGTATATGTAATTACTACATACGATATGTAAAGGGGTTCGCGGGAATTGCACATCCATTAACGAGATTGTTAAAGAAAGGTGTTAAGTTTGAATGGACAGCAGAGTGTCAGGAGGCATTCGAGAAGCTCAAACAGATACTAACATCAGACCCAGTGTTGATAATTTCCGATTTAGAACAAGAGTTCATACTAACTTGTGGTGCTAGTAATATTGCTGTTGGCTGTATTCTTTCTCAAAGGGTTGATGGTCAGGAAAATCCAGTGGCTTATGCTTCCAGGCAACTGAATAAGGAAAAGAAGAGTTATTCAACTACAGAGAAAGAAATGCTAGCAGTGATTTACGGTATCTGGTATTTTCGCTGTTAAATTATATGGGCGTAAGTTCAAGGTGATTACAGATCACACAGCATTGAAGTGGTTGTTGGGGTTGAAAGATCCTTCGAGTCGTTTAACGAGAAATGGCACTGAAACTAAGTGAATTTGACTATGGGGTAATTCACAAACCAGGGGTAAAAGGTACGAATGCAGATATGCTTAGTAGAAAAATAGCAGCTGTATAAGTTGTGGGCATAAGTGAGAAGGAGTGGATAAAGGCGCAAGCCACTGACAGAGTGTCAATTGTTCCTTACGCAACCGCAGTTTGAAATGCAGGATGGGTTGCTTTGCAGGAAGACGAAGTGTGGACTACGCGTCGTAGTACCAGAGTCGCTGAAGGAAGAAGTGTTGAAACAAGCGCACGACCATGTATTGTCGGGTCATTGTGGTAAAAGAACGACTGATAGACGGGTAGCTGAAAGGTTTAAGTGGAAGACACGTCGCAATGATGTAGAGCAGTATGTGCAAAATTGTATACCGTGTGCGCAGAGAGCAGATTTAAGTCATCAGAAAATTCAGTTACAGAGACGACCTGAAGCGGATCGCCTGTTCGCATTCGTCGGATTAGACGTAGTCGGAGCATTTAATAAGACCCAAGTGGGTAATCGATACGTATTAACAATATTAGACCATTTTTCCCGATACCTGGTAATGGTAGCTATTCTAGATCAGAAGCCAAGCACTGTTGCGCAAGCCTTAGTAAATAACTGGTTGCTGAAGTATGGTGTGCCTGATACTATAATTACAGATCAGGGTAGTAACTTTATGTCGGAGCTGATGAAGCAGTTATGCCGTTTATTGAAAGTTAAGAAATTGCGGACAAGCCCATTTCATCCTCAGTCCAATGGACGAACAGAACGGGTTCATAGGACGGATTGGGACGTGTATTTAAATCTGTTGACGAGCGCATATAACGCGAAAGTTCATACAGGAAATGAGCTCTCTCCGTATGAGGTAATTTATGGTCGGAAAATGCCTTCACCATTTGATGTGATCAAACATCAGGTAGGTTCACAGGATGAGTCAGTGAAGAATTTCGCCAAGAAACTGAGAGAGATTTGGCGAAGGGTACGGAGTGCTAATACTAAAGCTTTGGAGAAACAAGAAAGTATTCGGCAAAGAACAGGTAAATTGCCGCAATACGGAATTGCTCAATGGGTATTTTTGGGTAATCCTTATGTTCCGAAGGGTATAACGAAGAAGTTTTTGACGAAATATTCTGGACCGTATCAGGTAAACGAAATAGTGTCTCCAGTGAACGTAAAGTTGCAGTTACCAACCAAGTCGTCAGTAGTTCATGTGAGTAGGATTAAACCGTTTAAGGGCGCAGTGGATGTGTTATCGCAGATTCCTCCAGCAGTAACAAAGGATGTGGGGGTACCGAAGCTAAAAGAACAGCAGAGGAACGTTCCTTACGCACATAGGTCTAGGGATAAGTAGATTAAGTGTCCTCGGGGAAGAGCATGGCGTATTTATTGTTATTAGGTAATAGGGTATCTGTAGTTTTTACTTGTCATTTGTGTGTTTTTGACGCGGTAAGGAAGGGAACGATTGACATGCCTTACTTTTCCGTCAGGTGCCGTGCCCGGATGTGGCCCGGGAAACTTTTCGTCAGTCTGGTACTGCTACACTGTTGCAGAGGAGAGGTGGTGCAGGTGCAACCACTAGATAAGCGAATTTTGTTTGCAATACAATTACATGTGGTATTGTCAAGCCGTAGGTGGACAATTGTGTTCACGTATAATATATAGGGAGTGGGGAATGATGTACGGACCTTACAGGATAGGTTTAAGCACTATAGGCGGCCACAGAGAAGGAGGGGTTGTTTCAAGACATACGGAATGAGTATCAGGAATTGAAGCTCTCATACGAAAAGCTGAGAAGGCAGCTGCAACAAGTAACAGAAGTGGTACCGCAAACGTTCGTTTGCAGGAAGCGAGGGTGGTTGGATGCAGGGGGAAAACAGTGTTTGGAACTGCGGACCAGGAAGATATAAGGAGCTTAAATAGTACGATGGGGGAAGTGCAGGAGTTGGCGAAGTAGACAAAGTAGAAAGTGGATTGGCACATGACATGTATAGGTAACATGGAGCAGAGGATATTGAATGTCACTAGAACAGTGCGGGAGTTGACGTCAGACCTGGAACGGTATGCAGCAAATACCAGGAAAACGTTGAATGGGGATATAGAGGCTATACAGGCGAGATTGAGCCGAATAGACGGGAAAATACAAGTAGCAGCTTTATTGAGGGCATTAGCAGACAGAGTGGATGATGCGCGTGTCGAATTGGAAGTGTTATATGAAGCTATGCATCACGCAATGCAGGGGCAATTGAGTGCCATTTTGTTAGGCCCAGATCAGATGCTGAAGGCGTTGCTGAAAGCGCAGAAAGAATTCTCGGAAGGAGTGCGTCATGTCGTGCCTCCGGCGAAGCGGAATTGATCGTTATTCTATCGTACGTCTGAAGTGAGAGTAATTACGGATCAGGCGAGTATACACGTAAAAGTGCAAATACCAGTGATGGGTATCAATTCGCGATACCAGTGTCATACAGCACACCCGTATCCAATTAGATAGGGTGGACGTAGGAAGTGGGTGGAAGTGCAAACTCAGTAAGTGTTGTTAGTGTCAAGACGGAGGAGTGCTCATGTGGTAATGTCTACGGATGATTTGACAGCTTGTTTCAGGGGAAGTGCTCTTATTTGTCCAGCAAAGGAGTTGGCAGCCCACAATCATTCGTGTGAGATGCAGTTGTTCTTGGGAAATGTGGGAACCTTAGAATGCGAAAAGAAGATGTTACTTCCGGGGCCGAAATTGCAGAAAGTTCGGGAACATTGAATTTACTCTGTGTTCAAACTAGAGACCGTAGTTGCCACTTGTTACAGAAGTGGTAGATTGAAAGATATATCAAAGCTTGGATTGCAGGGCAGTGGGTTATTGATTAATGGCACTGGATGTGAAATAGTGGGGAAGCATTTTCATCAACCAGCTACTTTCATGGGTACAACAATGATCGACGTAACACAGCCTATCTTGTATTATCCAGAGAAACCACCGCACATATTGCCTCGCCAGAACCTAACGTTTATTAACGAGTCCTTGGGTCCCACTTTGCTACAATCTTTAGCTGGCCTGATTATCTCAGAAAAAGAGCAGATCTCATTTAATCAATTACTGCAGCACATGCAGCAATATTGGGAGAAATGTAAGCAAATCACAGGTATATTTGGCGTGTCAATGCCCAGCATAATCTTAGTTCTAGTGTTTACTTGTACAACTTACTTTTATATATGGAATAAGATGTCTCGATCTGAAACAACAACCATACATCAAATACCTATGGGATGGATCAGGAATAGTAGAATTTAATATAAATAGATAACCAATGATAAGATTGGAATCAGTATGAAGTGTAAATAGATTATTAGCGGATAAGAAAAGTTTGACAGTGTTGAAGGAGTAGTTGTAAGATACCTGTAGAGTAGAAGGAAGTATGGTGTGCACAACCAGTAAGTCCAGAATTGTAAAATTCGAGACAAATTTTCTTAAAGGAGGGTGATGTGTAGTGTCACAGAATAGTAAAGAGTTGGAAATGTGGAATATTGTCAAAGTTTCATTGCCTATGCCGAGAGCCAGAGGCAGTAGGGTAGCCAAGAGGTAAGAGGATTGCACATGTATCGGAATGTGTCGTCACACAGGGGCAGTGGCCTGGTTACACACAACAGGCGATAGAGAATTGCTTAGCACGCGGGTTTGTGTTGGACGCAGACTTTCGTAGAGTGTAAGACAGAGGTATAGCGTCAGCTGTACTGCATTTCATAACTTCGCGTAAGTCTGCCGTAACAGCCTGTAACTCTGTCACAAGAACACCTAACGGGCGAGTACGACAGATAAATCAGCAGTATAAGTGGAATGAATGTGTTCATTACAAACGAGCGTGACGTCAGGACGTCGCTCATGCTTCCTTTAAATACGCCAGCTTTGATAGCAACAAGGCACTCACAGTTAGACTAGCAGTTAGATGCGTACTGGGTCGCTGCGTAGCGCTCAGCTCGGTGATCGACATGTTAATCATTATTAAGGAGATGTTGCAGTAAGTGCGACCCATCCAGCAGCAGACGTGAGGGGACAGTACCGATCTGGTCCTCTCTGCAGCCACTGTCAATCATGAGCCCAGGATTAGCAGACTGTGTGAGCCGACAACGCTGGGGGACTGCAGCCCGTTCCACCCGTCCACCATGGACGAACTACCAGGAGGAGCAGGGAAGAAGACAGGGTGGGATACAGTACACTCCGCACTACGAGAACGCTTCTCGTGCTGACAGCGCCAGGACTCCAACCCGGAGCCTCCTACATGCAGCGGCCTGCTGTCCGCCGCCGAGCCGGATGGGCGCCAGCCACGCGCGGCTAAAGTAAGGGCATTCCACCGCTACGTCATAGCACGCGGCGCTGCGCTACAAAGACTGGTGCGGCCCGGAGCTGGTGTCATTGCTCCGGGTCAGCGAGAACTCGGGGAAGGTCGTTGATATCACCAAGCTCAGCCAGCCTGTGTTACGCGGGCCACATTGTACTCAGCAGGAATAAAGGTGACATGAATTAATAATGTTTCTTTGGCATTTCTGACGCATCCACAGTCATTTCCTAGCATCCTGACAACTGGAGAGGTCACCGCTCGGCTTCCAGGCCACCGTAGGCGACCGGGACCACCGGGGCGCCTACAGTATCACCACAGCAATTGCGGACCTCGAAACGAAGCGCCGAAAACCGGCGACTGCAAAATCTTCACCGACTGCCTCTCCCTGTCCCCACTCAAAGATCACTGCCCGACTCATCCCAGTGGCTTTTTGTTCTACCGTTGGAAAGGTACACATGTGCAATTCCAATTTTATTACTACAGGTTATATCATTAATCGGGTTTTCAAAGTACGCTCTTTAGCGAACTGATCTTTGTCATCACTCTACGATGTTTTTGGGTGAGAAATAAACCAAATTTCAGTAAAAGTTAATATAAATTATACACAATTAGTTTGAAATCTACATCATGCTACCTGTGTTGATTGACTACTATCTACAGATAAATAATTACTCATAGGATTTGAAGCTCTGAGGTCATCAAGTGTAACTGGCCTCTCTAATTTCACACTGCATCTACCTCCTCATCTGCATGACTACTTCGCCATTCACACTTAAATGCCTAGTATGCAGTACATCGAACCATCATAAGACTATTTCTCTACAATCCACTCCCCAAGAGCGCTCAGGAAAAACAAACACCAAAACATCTCCTTGGAACTCTATTTTATCTTATTTTATTACGATGATATATTCTCCCTGTGTAGGGGGATATCAATGAAAATTTTCAGAGTCTGTGGAGAAAGGTCGTGATAGGAACTCAACTCATGTATTATATTCGTGAGACCATACCATCTTTCTTGGTAGGTCAGAACCATATGCACTCCTTTTAACTTTTCCTATGTCTTCCATCAATCCTGTCGGGTAAGTACCCATACCGCTTAGCAGTACTCCAGAAAAGGACCGTGAAGTGTAGTGTAGGCGATCTCCTTAGTTGATCTTTTCCATCTTCTAAGTCTTCCGCCAGTAAAAAGTAGTCTTTAGTTCGCCTACCTAACAACAATTTCTATGTGATCGTTCCATTTTAAGTTGTTTGTAACTGTAGTCTCTAAGTAATTAATTAAATTGAGGGCCTTTAGATTTATCTGAATTATTATGTAATCGAAATTTTAACGGATTACTTTTAGTACTCGTGTGCATGAGTTTACACTTTTCATTACTTATGGTCAATTTTCATTTATGTACCGTATCATGTTTAAATGATATTGCCGTTGGTTTCGATCCTGTCATGAAATTACTAGACAGTAAATGACAGCACCATCTGCAAGTAACCTATGAAGGCTTCCCAGATTTTCTGCTAATTCTTTTATGTAGAGTAGGAGGGCTTATAAAACTTCCTTGGGGAACGCCTGATATCACTTCTGTCTTACTCGATGACTTTCCATCAGTTACTAGAACTGTGAACAGGAAATCACGAATCTAGTTGCACATCTGTGACGATACCCCACAGACACGAAATTTGATGGAAGCCGCTTGTGAAGAACTGTGTCACAGACCTTGCGGAAATATAAAATTATAGAATCAATAGTGCGCATTACCTCGTGTGAATAAGAGCAAGTTGTGCTTCACAGGAACGACATTTTGTGAATCTGTGCTGACTATGCGTCAATAGACCGTTTTCTTCGAGGTAGTTGACAATGCTCGAAGACAGTATATGTTCCAAAATCCTGCTGGAAATAGACGTCCACGATATGGCACTGTAATTGAGTCTAGTTGAAGAAGGTATTTCGAAAAACCGTGTTTTGCGAACTCCACTTTAGTGGCACTGTCATCAGTAACATTACGGTCGCTATCATGCAGTAAAAGTAGTGGCTGCGTTTTGCCGCTGGTGTATTCACATGAGATCAGAGTCTCTTTGGATTTTCTAAGTATTTTACAGACAGAGTTTCGTTGTGGAAACTATAAAAGATCTCTCATAGAAACCTGCGATAAATTTGGAGCTTCTATATGACGTCACCCATACGGCCGGGAGAGCGGTGTGCTGACGACATGCCCTCCATGTCCGCATCCAGTGACGCCTTCGTGCTGAGGATGACACGGCGGCTGGTAGTTACCGTTGGGCCTTCATGGCGTGTTTGGGCGGATTTAGTTTGTAAAACGTCACCAATCTTGAAGACTTGCCGTTCTTTTAAACCTGATTTTCTAATTCCATTGTATCTACAACAGTGTTGTGAGTACCATAGTGGGTCAGTTCCGTCTGTTATTAAATTCTCTGGAATAAATATCTCAACTTTCGTCGACAGTATGTCTTTTAAACCAAGACACATCTCGTCCACACTCAAATATATGGTTTGGAATTATTAGACAGTGTCGCTAGAGCCAAATTTAATTACGATATCGCTACTTTTATTAAATCAACGTACTAATCATTTCAGCAACATTTTATGTTAAATTTATTTATCCTGATATAGTACTGATGCTCTTTCTTCGTAACAGTGTAGCTTGCCTGTGCTACGTGAATGCCATATTTAGATATTAAAAGTCATATGTTCTAACGCTACTTGAGTACACTTACACCTAGGATGCATAATTTTACATGCGTAGTATTATGTCATACGTGTTGTCCAGTGGCACCTCAGCTGTGGTTGTCAGTGTCTATGTTCACTTGCGCTCGTCTTAATAAAGTCTGTTTCACGGCCCACTCTACAATTACCACTCTCCAGGCAGAGCTGAGTCTCACAGGCATGACACTGTAATTTATTACTCACTCTTCTCGTACCAAATTTTGTAGACAGTTACCACATATCCTACAGAGTGTACCTGCAGAATTATGAAGTTGTACGACACTGATATGACGTCTATGACTAGAGGGCAGTGGTTGAGAGAGATTCTTGCTCGTCTTTTAAGTGTTAAAAACGATGCTGCAACTATGGTATGGTTCGTACCTTTTGATGAGTACATATTCTGGATAACGTCCATGGTTATCTTCTTAGTTACCACTGATGTTTCATTACATGGTATAACTGCAAATGTTAAAAATAGTACTTCACTGAGTTAAATTGCTTGTAGCTTGCCGAGCCATTGGCGTACAAAAATGTGGATACAGGTATGGTATTTGTGGCCAGGAGTGCATTTTCTGGCGAGTTCAGCTGCCTTGTGCAAATCTTACGTAACGCCATAACGGCGACATGAGATGCTATGTTGACGAGGACAAAACACACACACACACACACACACACACACACACACACACACAAAGAGAGAGAGAGAGTGTGTCCCGCGCGGAAGAAAATACCCTATCCAGCGGGGAATCGAGCCTGAGGTCCAGTGATGGATATTCAGCGACGCTACGCAGAACACCACCTGCTGCTGACGTTTACCGTGCGGACAAGATCTTAGTCTTGCTATACTCGTCGCACTGACAGTGACGTGAAATCGAGGTGCTTGTTTTATTTGTATAAAACTAAAAGTAAACTCCGTCCGAACAGGCCTGGTGAGGCCCAACGATACCGACTGGCCGCCATGTCACCCTCAGCTCACAGGCGTCTCTGGATGCGGGTATAGAGGGGCATGTGGCCGGCACACCGGTCTCTCGGCCGTATTTCAGTTTATGACACCGGAGTCACCACTCTTCCATCAAGTAGCACCTCAGTTTGCCTCACAAGGTCTGAGTGCACCCCGCTTGCCAACAGCGCTCGGCAGACTGGATGGTCACCAATCCAAGTGCTAGCCCAGCTCGACTACGCTTAACTTCGGTGATCTGTCGGGAACCGGTGTTACCACTGCGGCAAGGCGGTTCACGTATTTTATTTACGTACCATAGTTAATGGTACAAATAATTTTCTTTCACTGTTTGTTATGGAAATTGGCCGCAATTTAGAGATGGTGCTGACCACTGAGACAAGCGATTCTCAGTTATTTTGTACAGCAGTTCAATGAGACGGTCAAAATCGTTCGGAGTATTCGGTTTCTGAAACAAAGGCTTTTTTTTGTTATTCCAGTTATTTCCTGACATAAATGTATTACTCGAACAAAGACTGAAACATTTGATCTCTCAGTTTCGAGATTCGTAGAATTAAAATATTAAATTAAATACATAAATGAAGGAAAACTTAGTCCGTCCCCCATTCGTTGCTTCTCTGGTAAAGTGATAAGTGACTGAATACTAGAAACGTTCAACAGTATTCTCCTACTGATTGAAATTTTTTGAAGCTTTGCTGAAAGATCGTATTGTAATGAGGTCATACTTCTAATTGGGCATTACAAATAGTCAGTGCTGAAGAAGAAGAACTCTACTTTTCGTAGTAATTTGTCTGTTTTCAAGGGGTAAAAGCAGATACAGACATATTATGTATACACAGGCGACATATTGCCTACTTTCTGATTTTATTGTATACTATGAATGAAGTGTTGTTAAGTTTTTAATCGATTACTGTTACTATAATTCCCTTCCTCTTTTATTATTTCACAGAAACGGCCGACAAATCTCTAATCTTTTAAAGCAAATGAATCATTGTGCTTCATTGCTTCATTGCTAAGTCACTTCATAAAAGTATTTCCAGACCGGGGTTGGTGCCATTCTGAAATACACAGGATGTCCGGCGACGACTCTACACATCAGGTGGTACCATCCTTCCACACTGCACGTACGCGCGTTCCTTACCCCACGACACACACCAATGCTGACATTAATGTCTCAGCAATGCTGTACCATTTCTTAATCCATATGTTCGATACTCCGTGCTTTCGACATTGTTATTAAAATGGCACTAATCGTTTTCCCCATTTGCTATAATACGGCAGATTTTTCGAATAAAAATTATTCCTTTTTTTAAAAAAATAGATTTATTTAAAAACGAAATACTTCACAACTGTTGGCATAGCAGATTGATATTTCGGTTTCTTTACTCGGCTATTAGCAAAAGATGAAAAACACTGTTATAACCAAGACCAAGCAAATACCTAAAAATATTGTGGTTGCTCAGAAATAAAATACCGGTATCGATTTTAACCGGTCGGGTTTTCCCGTTCCTAGGCCACATTACCGTCGTCTCCGTGTCTTCTTAACCACTTACACATCGCCCTCCGATCCTGAAATAGCTTCCCACTTCCATGTCTATTGCGCTAGAGCGGATGGACTCCAGTCATACCGACTTAGAGTTCCTCACATGAGACAACAAGATCACATTTAAAAGTTCCTCAGCTGTGAAAGCTTTCAGCACTCACGCTTAGGTGTTGTGTCGTAAAGTCTGAAGAGAATAAATATCGATGTAAATGAAAAGGCAGTAACTGTGCGGAATTTTCCGACAAAGGAGCTTCGGCGCTACAGACAGTGCCACCTGACGTAAACGGCAGAGAGAGAGAGCGAGAAAGAGAGAGGAAGAGACGCACGCGCACACACACACAAAACACCCTGCCTTCTGCGGCTTGGCACATGCTGCGGCGTGTCTTTGAGACCGCAATTGATCCTGGGAGCACAAATAGCGGCACAGCCAGAGGAGGATTTATTGTTTGCGCCGGCGGGTTGAGACTGGCGTGCCCGCGACGCCATTAATCTCGCAGAGAACGCCGAATTACCGCCTGGGCCACCCCGCTCTTCCACCATCCGTCTCGATCACGTGCCGGCCATTGTCCGCCGACGATCCCGGCTCTATTATCCGATTGGAGAGCTAGCCCTCTCGATACAGTGCTGTTCGCCCTGTCGTCGCCCTTATTCTCGTGTCCGATTCGCATTTATCGCTCGGCATGCACCTCTACACGTTCTGACAGTCTGAAATTGCGGACGGAATGAATGGACCTTATGACAGATGGGAGTATCCCAAAAATCACAATCAATGAGCACAAAAGTTGTCAGCAGTGGGAACCGCGACATCTGTTTCAGGAGAGGTATGCCGCTCCGATCGACCCAGCATACGACAACACTGCTTAAGTAAAAGTCTCTTTATCTTATCAGCCCGAATATAAACCACATCCTTAATTTTGAGGAGAGGAAAGAGGGGAAGCTGACTGCAGAAAAAATGCAGGGTTGTCAGAACCAGCCTGAAAACTTGTAAGACTGTTGCGGGGTAGGCTGTGCTGAGAACTAATTGTTAAGAACAAAATTATATACGTTGCGTCGTTTCCAAGTTACTTAACACTGAAGCTATGCATTCAGGCCGTTGCGAGTGCGAATTCAAGCCGCCTTTCAGGTACGATTAGTGTCAGTTGTTCTCACAGAATAGCGCATTTGACTGCCCAGCCTTTTGATCATGTTCGTTCCTTACTATCGTTCCATATCCTATTTTTGCATTACTCTCTTATTCGGATTTAGGAAACCAAACGAAGAATATGCTTGGTGTCATTGTCTCTGGTGGGTGGATTGAATTTGCGAGCGCCTGATTGCCTAACTACAATGGTAATCTACTTGGAAACGGCGCAACGGATAGAATTATTTTCTAGCCAATTATTTCTCAGCACAATCCACCCCACAACCTTCTTGAAACCTTTTCAGAGTGTTTCTAACCACCCTGTATATGCCACATCATCCGTTTACAAAAACTGTCCAGAATCAAAAATGGCTCTGAGCGCTATGGGACTTAACTTCTAAGGTCATCGGTCCCCTAGAACTTAGAACTACTTAAACCTAACTAACCTAAGGACATCACACACATCCATGTCCGAGGCAGGATTCGAACCTGCGACCGTTGCGGCCGCACGGTTCCAGACTGTAGCGCCTAGAACCGCTCGCCAACCCAGCCGGCTGTCCAGAGTCACATTGTTTTATCCTCAAATGAAACCTTTGACCGTTATGTGATGTCCACTTTTCAAACTTATTTGCAATTGGTCTAATTCGACTTTTAAATAATAATCAAGCAACCTACAAAACATACGAAAACACAGAGTAAAGCGTGTAATGCACATATTAGGTAAAGGTATTACAAAACATTCGGATAAAACATCTAAGGGAGACCTATAGATGACGTGAAGGAGAACAACCTTTTTCGCTGCAACTTGTTGGCGACGCAGACCTCCTTTAGTATTCGCCGCCCTTGGGACTACGAGAGTTCACCGAACTAGGACTATCTACTAACCATATGTCCTAGATGCTACCTACCTCAGTAAAGTGATAGTTATTTTTTTCGATAGCACAATTATAAGGATGAGTGACTGTGAGTGGAGTAAGATAATATAGAGGGGAATCATGATCCTTTATATTGCTCGTCCCAGCCCCCTTCATACGAAGCATATGACTGTATAATAGGCAGCACACAGTACAGCGCCAACACCCTGCTGCCTCTCGTGGACATAATCAGTACAAAAGGACGGCTGTCGTCTATATAACATACCGCAACACATGTAGAATGCAAATCAATCTGTCACCCCACATGTGGATCCACTCATAAACACGAAAGCGATCTGTATCAAATGGCGACGGAATGTTTATGTCGCACGTTTGAGCAACACGTCACTTTACCTTTCAAGCCCGCCCCTCCCCACAATTTCCCTTAACCTTCCATTCGTCTGTATTTTATATTTTTTTTTTTTTGCTTTTCTCCACATAAAGAAATCACGGTAACTGCATAAGATTTTGTTACAATTTTATATTGGAGTCACATTATCTCATTGGCAGTCCCTACATCTACGGTCTGGTGCGAGATAGTACATTTACCCCGTTTTAGCTGTAACAATGATCTTTCCATTCGTACTTTATTAAATACCCCCCCCTTCCCCCCAAGCTGGGTTTTGTGCATTTCCATGTTTTGTGACACGGATGTGTGCTTAACGATTTTTATATTTCTGCAGTTTATGCAATTGCAGGACGCTGGTGGTACAAATGATGAATTATATCTGGATTTAATATTCCTGAATGTACGCGTTACCAATTATGCAGTTCCTATTGTTATGTTTATTTGCCTATGACTTTTTGAACATTTTACGTGTATTATCTTTCGGAGATGGGTATGATTATTCCCGCTTCTTGCCGAGCGAATAGACAGATAAGTATATACCATCTGTCTGGTATACATTATGTAGGCCAGAAATCTGTTCTGTAATGCAGTCATTTACGTATAATATGAAAATATAATATGTTCGCTATATTACGTTTTCACTCCGTGGTCCAGAACACAGTCGGCCTTTAGCAGCGATACGGCTCGGACGCGCGGCGCACTGGGCAGCATTCCGCACTTGTATTTGTTTACTCGCTGCGTGAGGAACTACGTTCGTTGTGAATACGAGCTCTCACTGGATAGGCAGTTCTCTTACCACCAGGCGGCAGAGAAACTCACGTTCGACGATTCCTACGCACGTCCAAATGCTTTGAGACGCGACATGCATGTCGATCCCCACGAGCTGATTGGCATCCATCTGCCTATCACTTCCAGTACAGTCCTCCTCAAG
The DNA here is from genome assembly GCF_021461395.2 of Schistocerca americana. Classification (NCBI taxonomy): domain Eukaryota; kingdom Metazoa; phylum Arthropoda; class Insecta; order Orthoptera; family Acrididae; genus Schistocerca; species Schistocerca americana. The sequence continues at coordinate 628,862,294 of NC_060122.1, forward strand.
ATGAAGAACGAAGAGGCTTGTGCCGATCTAATAGGACGTCCCACCAACGGCTACCGCTTTCACCATCCTCACGGTAGCGTCAGCACTGTAAATGGGGACCACGCGGGTATGGTGGTGCTTACTGTGCGCTTATTCGAACTACCTTTTGAAGTCCCGGCCGCGCTCGTCATTGACGCATTTCGGCCGTATGCCACGGTCGTAAGCAGCAGGAGAAGTGAAACGCTTTTGAAACTTATCACGACCTCAATGGCGTACGACAGGTTCTCATCGAACTCCGCAAACACATGCCGTCGTGCGCGTTCATCGTCGGTTGCCGAGCCGTCGTTATTTTTGATGGACAACAGCGAACGTGTGCCGGCTGTGGACAGGAAGTCTACGTCCCATTAGGCTGCCTCCAGCGCCCCCTTGTCCAGGTGCCACGTGCGTAACTGTAACAACAGCGGTGCCGACCGCGTTACCGCCTACGTACGTGGAAGCGGTGCGGCCGGTATACACAGACGCCGCGCCGATGACGTAGCCCAAAGTGTCTGCTAGTTCAGCCGCCGACGACGCCGTGACGGCGGGGACGCATAAAGAGACACCCTTGCATGACACAACGCCCGCCAACACCAAATGGCTCTGAGCACTATGGGACTTAACATCTATGGTCATCAGTCCCCCAGAACTTAGAACTACTTAAACCTAACTAACCTAAGGACAGCACACACATCCATGCCCGAGCCAGGATTCGAACCTGCGACCGTAGCGGCCGCGCGGTTCCAGACCGTAGCGCGTAGAACCGCTCGGCCACCCCGGCCGGCCCCGCCAACACCACTACGTAGTTGGGCCGGGGGCATAGCTTCCGTACGCCAGCAACATGGCCGAAGGTGCTGATTGGGGTTGGGCACGCAGTCCTGGAAACAACGTTCACCGACGCGTCATATGAAACGCCGGCGCTCTACAGAAGACGACCAACAGGGCGGAGACAGAGAACAGAATGCAGAAACCATCTCTGACTCGTCGTAGCCTACATACTATACCAGTGCTGCCCCAAGGCAAGCTTCTGACGCCACGGACAGGACGGCGGCCTCACCTCAACCCAGAGGTCCCCATGGCCGATACCCCTCATGACACAATGACACAGACCAGACCATGGAGACCATTGTCTGCAACGACATGCTGTCACCCACACCTTCCCCACTTCGTGACTATGCTACTGAAATGGAAGCCGATGATGCATAAGAGCCCTAGACACTCCTCCACCACACGGGACGGTCGCCCATTAGGCTGTGGACAACAGAAGGGTCACGTTAAACATACCTGCTACAAGGGTGATTAGCCAAGCGGCCCCATTACCACTGAGGGGCCACCATTTGCATCTACATACTACGCATTAAGATGACCTAACCTTAAGGTGTGGGTACAGTGAAGGTCAACAGCATACACTCTGTCATCAAAACGCGCTTGTTCCATTACATGTTCCAGGCAGCGAACCTGGATATCACTCTCTTTCAAGAAGACCACCCAGAGCTGCAATTGAACTCCTATGGGTACAGAGCTTGCAGCATTACATCTAGCGACGATGTCGGTGGAACCGTCAATGTCTTATGCGATGCCATCAAGGTATCGAACGTCATGTACCTGCCATCTGCATGAGACCTTGCCATGAAGGTGGGAGTAGTCCATATTGTCACTGTACGTGCCCTCTCCGGGACATCTCGCTGCGGAGGGAGGAGCACCTTTTATTCTGATGAGATTGCTCTACTCCTGAGTGGGAACACAGAACACTACGTCATAGGCGGCGATTTTAATAGCGTCCCCGATCCAGCGGACGAAACGCCACACTACTCTACCTGCCTGACATTACGGGCACTCGTGCGGGATCAGGTGCTTCAAGACACATGGCGTCTCCTCCATTGGGACTGCGATGACTATACATATTTTACCGACCACTCTGACAGCCGCCTCGACCACATCTACGTCTCCCGAGGATTCCAGTCAGCGACAAGGGATGCGGAACTGTGGCCGACAGGCTACATCGACCATTTGGTATACATCTGTTGAGTCACACTCTCCCGTCAACGAGCATACCGAAGCCGTGGTCCATGGAAGGTGCATGTTTCCTATATGTACGAGGACGCATGTCGGCGGGAGATTGTTACTTTGTGGGACCGCTGCTTCTGCAGTCTGTACGTCCATCCTTGCATTAGTGGCTTGACCGAGCCTAACCAGCCCTCCAGCGGACGCTTGTGGGACATGATCGTGACAGAATGTGCTGGCTTCGGGCAACGCTGGCACATTAACACACAGCGCTGAGAGGGCTAATGACACAGCCTCCATCATTTGACCGGCAGACAGTGGTTAATGTCTCAAAGCTCGCTTCCTCGGTCTCATCGCAGAACAGCTTAACGGAGCCCGAGTCCGGACGAGGGCACAGGATACCATCCTCATCAAAATGGCATCCGTGTACCACGTCATCAGAGAGAGACGCCACCGCAAGCCCCAACTTATAAGATCAGTCGAGACAGCAGCGGGCAGATGCATGGTCAAGCGGTGTGCCATCGCTGCAACAATCGTTCAGCATTAGAGAAAGTTCTATGCCGAGGACCCGCGGACCGTCCGCGAGTATCAAGGCATCCTGCGCTAGTAGTGGCCCAGGACGACGCCCTGCTCACTCCCAGGAGACTTAACAGCGGCCTTGGCATGCTGTGTCTCGAAATCTACCGCTCCTTCTAAACCCTAATGGGAGCTCAGTGAATGCAGATGTCTAAAGACCTCATCTCCGACGATTTTACCGTCCCCATGGATTTCCTCGAAAGCATCATGATACCTGTTCCAAAACCGCTCCTCTTACGCTCATGAACTTTTCGCCCGAATCCTTCACACACGTCTGCAGGCCACAATCGGACGTATGAGGCATCCTGACCAGACATATTTAGGTGGCGACAACAACATCCACAGTGCACTTGACGCCTAACGCGACGTCACGCTGCTGGCGGTGGCTTGCCGCCTCTGAGGCGCCCTTGTCGCCGTCAGTTTTGGTCACGCCTTTGATCGTATCGACCACAGTTTCCTTCAACCCATGCTTGAACACATGATCCTCTCACAGTCATAAGCAAGGGTGACCCTACATTTAATCCACAGGTCGTTTCAAGGTGTGGCAGGGGGCGAAAGACATTCCGGAGGGCTGAACGGAAAGCCTCTCCAGTTTGTCTGACGAACCGGTTTCAGGCTCTGTCTCAGGCTGATACTGATCTTCGGCCTGACATGGCTGCTTGTCCTGTTCCAGAGGTTGCCCCTCAGTCTGCAAGATCCGGGCAGTCGCAGAGGGTGGGCTTACTGGTAGTTGGGAGCTCCAACGTCAGGCGCGTAATGGGGCCCCTTAGGGAAATGGCAGCAAGAGAGGGGAAGAAAACCAATGTGCACTCCGTGTGCATACCGGGGGGAGTCATTCCAGATGTGGAAAGGGTCCTTCCGGATGCCATGAAGGGTACAGGGTGCACCCATCTGCAGGTGGTCGCTCATGTCGGCACCAATGATGTGTGTCGCTATGGATCGGAGGAAATCCTCTCTGGCTTCCGGCGGCTATCTGATTTGGTGAAGACTGCCAGTCTCGCTAGCGGGATGAAAGCAGAGCTCACCATCTGCAGCATCGTCGACAGGACTGACTGCGGACCTTTGGTACAGAGCCGAGTGGAGGGTCTGAATCAGAGGCTGAGACGGTTCTGCGACCGTGTGGGCTGCAGATTCCTCGACTTGCGCCATAGGGTGGTGGGGTTTCGGGTTCCGCTGGATAGGTCAGGAGTCCACTACACGCAACAAGCGGCTACACGGGTAGCAGGGGTTGTGTGGCGTGGGCTGGGCGGTTTTTTAGGTTAGATGGCCTTGGGCAAGTACAGAAAGGGCAACAGCCTCAACGGGTGCGGGGACCGAGCAGCAATCGGTATCGTAATTGTCAACTGTCGAAGCTGCGTTGGTAAAGTACCGGAACTTCAAGCGCTGATAGAAGGCACCGAAGCTGAAATCGTTATAGGTACAGAAAGCTGGCTTAAGCCAGAGATAGATTCTGCCGAAATTTTTACAAAGGTACAGACGGTGTTTAGAAAGGATAGATTGCATGCAACCGGTGGTGGAGTGTTCATCGCTGTTAGTAGTAGTTTATCCTGTAGTGAAGTAGAAGTGGATAGTTCCTGTGAATTATTATGGGTGGAGGTTACACTAAACAACCGAACTAGGTTAATAATTGGCTCCTTTTACCGACCTCCCGACTCAGCAGCATTAGTGGCAGAACAACTGAGAGAAAATTTGGAATACACTTCACATAAATTTTCTCAGCATGTTATAGTCTTAGGTGGAGATTTCAATTTACCAGATATAGACTGGGACACTCAGATGTTTAGGACGGGTGGTAGGGACAGAGCATCGAGTGACATTATACTGAGTGCACTATCCGAAAATTACCTCGAGCAATTAAACAGAGAACCGACTCGTGGAGATAACATATTGGACCTACTGATAACAAACAGACCCGAACTTTTCGAATCTGTATGTACAGAACAGGGAATCAGTGATCATAAGGCCGTTGCAGCATCCCTGAATATGGAAGTTAATAGGAATATAAAAAAAGGGAGGAAGGTTTATCTGTTTAGCAAGAGTAATAGAAGGCAGATTTCAGACTACCTAACAGATCAAAACGAAAATTTCTGTTCCGACGCTGACAATGTTGAGTGTTTATGGAAAAAGTTCAAGGCAATCGTAAAATGCGTTTTAGACAGGTACGTGCCGAGTAAAACTGTGAGGGACGGGAAAAACCCACCGTGGTACAACAACAAAGTTAGGAAACTACTGCGAAAGCAAAGAGAGCTTCACTCCAAGTTTAAACGCAGCCAAAACCTCTCAGACAAACAGAAGCTAAACGATGTCAAAGTTAGCGTAAGGAGGGCTATGCGTGAAGCGTTCATTGAATTCGAAAGTAAAATTCTATGTACCGACTTGACAGAAAATCCTAGGAAGTTCTGGTCTTACGTTAAATCAGTAAGTGGCTCGAAACAGCATATCCAGACACTACGGGATGATGATGGCATTGAAACAGAGGATGACACGCGTAAAGCTGAAATACTAAACACCTTTTTCCAAAGCTGTTTCACAGAGGAAGACCGCACTGCAGTTCCTTCTCTAAATCCTCGCACAAACGAAAAAATGGCTGACATCGAAATAAGTGTCCAAGGAATAGAAAAGCAACTGGAATCACTCAATAGAGGAAAGTCCACTGGACCTGACGGGATACCAATTCGATTCTACACAGAGTACGCGAAAGAACTTGCCCCCCTTCTAACAGCCGTGTACCGCAAGTCTCTAGAGGAACGGAGGGTTCCAAATGATTGGAAAAGAGCACAGATAGTCCCAGTCTTCAAGAAGGGTCGTCGAGCAGATGCGCAAAACTATAGACCTATATCTCTTACGTCGATCTCTTGTAGAATTTTAGAACATGTTTTTTGCTCGCGTATCATGTCATTTCTGGAAACCCAGAATCTACTATGTAGGAATCAACATGGATTCCGGAAACAGCGATCGTGTGAGACCCAACTCGCCTTATTTGTTCATGAGACCCAGAAAATATTAGATACAGGCTCCCAGGTAGATGCTATTTTTCTTGACTTCCGGAAGGCGTTCGATACAGTTCCGCACTGTCGCCTGATAAGCAAAGTAAGAGCCTACGGAATATCAGACCAGCTGTGTGGCTGGATTGAGGAGTTTTTGGCAAACAGAACACAGCATGTTGTTATCAATGGAGAGACGTCTACAGACGTTAAAGTAACCTCTGGCGTACCACAGGGGAGTGTTATGGGACCATTGCTTTTCACAATATATATAAATGACTTAGTAGATAGTGTCGGAAGTTCCATGCGGCTTTTCGCGGATGATGCTGTAGTATACAGAGAAGTTGCTGCATTAGAAAATTGTAGCGAAATACAGGAAGATCTGCAGCGGATAGGCACTTGGTGCAGGGAGTGGCAACTGACCCTTAACATAGACAAATGTAATGTATTGCGAATACATAGAAAGAAGGATCCTTTATTGTATGATTATATGATAGCGGAACAAACACTGGTAGCAGTTACTTCTGTAAAATATCTGGGAGTATGCGTACGGAACGATTTGAAGTGGAATGATCATATAAAACTAATTGTTGGTAAGGCGGGTACCAGGTTGAGATTCATTGGGAGAGTGCTTAGAAAATGTAGTCCATCAACAAAGGAGGTGGCTTACAAAACACTCGTTCGACCTATACTTGAGTATTGCTCATCAGTGTGGGATCCGTACCAGGTCGGGTTGACGGAGGAGATAGAGAAGATCCAAAGAAGAGCGGCGCGTTTCGTCACTGGGTTATTTGGTAACCGTGATAGCGTTACGGAGATGTTTAATAAACTCAAGTGGCAGACTCTGCAAGAGAGGCGCTCTGCATCGCGGTGTAGCTTGCTCGCCAGGTTTCGAGAGGATGCGTTTCTGGATGAGGTATCGAATATATTGCTTCCCCCTACTTATACTTCCCGAGGAGATCACGAATGTAAAATTAGAGAGATTAGAGCGCGCACGGAGGCTTTCAGACAGTCGTTCTTCCCGCGAACCATACGCGACTGGAACAGGAAAGGGAGGTAATGACAGTGGCACGTAAGGTGCCCTCCGCCACACACCGTTGGGTGGCTTGCGGAGTATCAATGTAGATGTAGATGTAGATGTAGGACGCACTCCCGAACTATGGTCAACAGCCACCAGGCTGAACAAATCACTCTTGGACGGACTGTGTGACAGGGATGTCCAGTATCAGGAGTCTTATTCGCTGCCCTCAAACCCACACGGCCTTCGTCAGCAACTGGAAGGCATAAATGTGACCTTCCGATGTGGTTGTCTTCACTGACGACGCGGTGCTCTTGGCACGGCCTGGCGACGATATCTAAGCGACGCTTCAGTGGTTGTGTCACTACGGCGCGGTATCAGGCAGCGTCGTCTATATGCACAATACGACATACGTGGATGTTGGAAGTGGCCTTCTTCACCCGACAGCGATCTTGAAAGTTCTCCAATACAGTTCGCTGAACTTCGACGGCCACATATCGCTGCCACCAGGCTGAACAAATCACTCTTGGACGGACTGTGTGACAGGGATGTCCAGTATCAGGAATCTTATTCGCAGCCCTCAAACCCACACGGCCTTCGTCAGCAACTGGAAGGCATAAATGTGACCTTCCGATGTGGTGTCTTCACTGACGACGCGGTGCTCTTGGCACGGCCGGGCGACGATATCTAAGCGACGCTTCAGTGGTTGTGTCACTACGGCGCGGTATCAGGCAGAGTCGTCTATATGCACAATACGACATACGTGGATGTTGGAAGTGGCCTTCTTCACCCGACAGCGATCTTGAAAGTTCTCCAATACAGTTCACTGAACTTCGACGGCCACATATCGCTGCTTCGTGACAGCAAACTCCGCAACAAGGATGTGATTCTCTGGATGAGTCCAAACTTAATTATTTTGCACGCACTCTTCCCCTGACGGTCACTATGGCCCATAGTTTCTCGGCGGTGTATGGAAACTTTGTGAGCGCAGGTCATATGTACAAAGTCCGCTGCACTACAATAACGAGGCATCAGCTGGCATCAAGCACGACAACCCCGCAACAACGGTGAACAGTACCACCCGACAGTCCGCTGGACCAGGGTTTGTTGGGCCATCCACATCCCACATCTGCCCACGTACGCGTGTTCCTTGTAATACATGGTGGTGAATGGAAAATCAGCCAAACACCAGCGCCTCAGTACCATCCACCTTACGGACGACCCTTTGTGCCCACAGGGCGCACTCGCCGATTCAGGCGCGCACCACTTGACATGTTCTGCGACTGGTAGCTGCTGGGATCTTATACAACGTATGCCCGCACTCCTGTCGCGATGACACACACGCCGGACGAGCTCCAACGTCCATGTACTGTTTACTTTCCCACCGCCAGAACGAGCACCGTCAACTGGCTGAAGGGCATGGTGCTGAATTACATTTTGTAAGCCGTGCCTGAAAGCGATCTCGACTTGTGGTTCCACTTGATAACGAGTCATTAGGCGTTCTGCCGCCGTACATCGTATCGGACACGACTATGGGATTTTTTAGCCGCATTATTCGAGGATCCTCCTACCCATTGGGGCGTTCCGAGTACTACAAGAGACACTTGAAAAAATTTCACGGAACGTGACTGATTCTCCGAGGAGACGGTTTAAAGGGAGTCTCCTTTTCATTAATTAGCACGAAGATGATTCGGAATCTTCTTGTGGCGGTAGTAGCAACCAATTACAAAAAAAAAAAAAAAAAAAAAAAAAAAAAAAAAATGTACTACAAATAACCAAATAAATTTGTTCAGATATAGGTCTCTTCATCCTGTAAGATCCCTTTCCTTCCTTGGCTCTGAGAGGGCTGGAATGGGGCATTGTGGCCAGGCTTTGGAAGGAGACCACTGCCCTCCTTGCCCTCGATCCTTCTCTCGGGCTTGTATAACAAAAAAGAGGGTAGCGTCTTTGATTATGATTCAAAATGCTTTATTCAATCTATTTTTTGATGTGGTATGCACGTTTTTGATAATCCCTTATTTCGTTTTACCTTAAACAAAGTAAATAATCCTAGCTTCAAAATCCTTTTACCTAATACAAAGGAAGTTTTCCTAGCTTCAAAATCACAATATTAACTAGATCTTGCACCTGTGTACAATTTTATTGATAAAATGGCCGTATGCAGTCCATTCTCCACTGGAATCCCACGTCACACACTAAACTGGTTCAAATAATATTTATTCGAGCATTTATGATAGATTTAGTCGTTGCGACTAATACAAGTTTGAGAATTATGTCACAACTGCAGCAAATTTCGAAACTTATTGATGATGTTCTTTCAGCGTTACCAGTCTCTGCCGAAGACTAAATTTTAATCTCTAGTTAGATAAAAATTGTGACTGTATTGTCTTCTAAAGTAATGGAGCTCTGAGCAACACAATAGTGAATGGTTAGCTGTACAAAGAGACGTCGTGCAATATACTTTGTTTACAGATGAGATTACATTTACACGCAATGGTGTCATGAACATCCGCAATTCGCGTACAGCCGGCCGGAGTGGCCGAGCGGTTCTAGGCGCTACAGTCTGGAACCGCGCGACCGCTACGGTCGCAGGTTCGAATCCTGCCTCGGGCATGGATGTGTGTGGCGTCCTTAGGTTAGTTAGGTTTAAGTAGATCTAAGTTCTAGGGGCTGATAACCACAACAGTTAAGTCCCATAGTGCTCAGAGCCATTTTTTTGAATTCGCGTAAATGGGCGACGGAAGACCCACAAGACACTAGGGCAACCAGATTCCAAGTTAGGTTGTCAGTGAACGTCTGGTGTGTGACATGATTGATGATCTACTGATATGCCGTTTGTTCCTGAAAAATCGCATGACACCCGCAGCATATGCACATTTCCTGACACATCTGCCTGCGATATTGGCAGACGTGACATTAGAGCAACGACAGCAAATGTACCTGCAAAATGTTGGATCACCTATTCACTATACGAAACAAGCAGCCCAGTATCTGAATAATATATTTCGTCAACGGTGGATTGACCATGGCGGAACCATTAAATGGCCTGCCAGATCACCCAATCTAGCCCCATTAGACTTGTTTATGGGGCTGGTTAAAGAGAGGTGTGTTCCTTACGAAGGTGGATACACGTAACTTATCGGTCGCTTCACTGACGCAATTACCCGCAATAAGCCCGCCGAGATTATGTTCGATGTACAAAACGACATAGGGACCAAGACGTTGACAAGTGCACTGAAATGGGTGATGGATTGTTTGAACACGTTCTGTAGCATAGAACAGTCATGTGCCCCACTATTGTTCTGTCCACCGCTTCGCCTATACAGCGTTTCGGTAAGTAATATTCATACTTGTTTTCTTAATTGTTTAAGGATTTCTGTGGTCTTTAACCCGCTCTAGTTCCGTAACGATGGAAAATCGGAACGAAATTCACATGATTTTTTGGTTTATTTTCGCACATAGAATCACCTCAAAAACTGCGTGACATTCCTCCTATATAGCAGGCTCCCATTAAGGAAAGTAGGAAATTTTGAATACCTGTAATATTAAAAAGGTAATTAACAGCAACACGATCTAAAAAAGGTTGTCTGACTACCTTGGTTCAAGAAACGCACTATCCTGTTAGCTGCAAGACGAGGTGATATTCTCATTACAAAAAAGCTTCTATCCCTACGATTGGCAGTAAACTAATGGTTTCTAATGAATATTAACGTGATCTTGGAGGTATTAAGATATCAGTAGGACGTAAACAAAAGCTACATGTACATCTGGGCTCCGTACGTCAACTTACCATGTATAACGGAGGCTACTTTTGTGTCCCTTCATCTCTTTCCCCCTATCCTGTTACAGTCGTCATTGGTGAACATGAAGAGCTTCTCTCTGTGATCTCTAATCTGTCTAATTTCATTTTTTGCGAGATTTACATAGAAAGAAGCAATATTTTGGTGGACTTTTGTGGGAACGTATGCTCTGGGAATTTTAGCGGTGCACCACACGTCGGTGCACCACACCTGTCTTGTATCGAAAAATGAAGGAATTCCTCCAGCCTTATTTAAGGCGTGGATGTTAATTTGGCAAGTAGTTTCAACGTTGTAACATCGTCATCTTCAGGCCCATACACTTGTTGACGCCAACTGCGTGCGGCTGGTAATAGAAGTCAGTGGTGAGATATTGACGTGCTCCGTGTGGAAGGTGGGTTACTACGGACTTCTAGTATCAGCCGCACTTAGTTGACGTCAACAAATGTATAGGCCTGAAGACGACGTTGTTACAACGTGGAAACTAGTTGCCAAAATAAAATCGACACCTTAAATACAGCTGGAGGAATTTCTTCATTTTTAATATAAATTTATACCAGCTGACGTCCCACTGTCCTCCATTTCAACTACGGATGTACGAAGATCTCTTGTATCGAGTAGGATGAGCAGTGTTGTGAAGCTTTCGCGCTCTCTAAGCGAACCCACAATCAGACGCATTACTCTTGTTTGAATCTTCCATTTTAACTGTGACAATCCCGCCTGGTAAGATCAAAGAGCAGTTATGAAGTATCCTTTGGACGGAAGTTTTGAGAGAGACCTCCTTCGTTGGTGGTCTATGCTTCGATTGAACCTTTCTTCTCTGTGTCGAATTATTCCACTTTAAATCTGCTTAACAAAACTGACGGAGGAGAAGTTTTCTCCAATTTACATTTTTCCTGTTAATTTTTCCATGTCGAACATAGCTTGAGTGACCAAAGTAGTTTTTCAGTCACATTATTAATTAAATAGTCGTTCACTTTGCACCAACTTCAATGCCGACGCATGACTAGGGTTATTCCATACCCTGAAGGTTTTGTTTCATTATGAGATGTACGAAGTCTTCATCATCATTATCATCATAAGCTATTAGACATCTACTATTGGACAAAGGCCTCCATAGGTTTTTCGATAGGTTACGGTTATCAGCTGTGTGCAAGCATATTGCTCCCACATGTTGTTGCTGTCATCTTCTCACCTTCCATTCGGTTGCCTTGACCTTATATTATCTCTGAAATTAAGCAAAGAACTTCCTCTTCCCATCTGTCATCTACTCGCCTCACTACATATCCCACACGCCTCTATCTCATTTTCTTTATGGCATCCCACCAGACTCTTTTCCCTGGTCCATTTATGGTTTTCCCGACCCTCCCTCTAATTCCAAACACTGTCTCTAAAATGCCCACTGAGTGTTCTTAAGGAAAACTGAACTAGACGAATTGCTTCAGCAATAGACAATTCAGTCATTCACGGCTGAATGTTCAGCTGAACTTAAATACCTAGAAACAGGAGTCGTATGAACTACACAGGCAGTAAAACACACCGGATCATGTTACGTCACTGTAAAATCATCCATTATTTTTATTGTGGAAAGTAAGAAAAGCAGGTTCATGTTAATAAGAGTGAGGTACTAGTCTGATCCTGCTGGCATTGGACATTCCAAGTTTATCTGCTTCTTCCTTCGGACACCTTCTATACAGTCATGAACTACTGATTTGGGGAAATATTTCAGTATCCTGAAACTATATCACATTGCCGGAGTCTGTTTTGTTGCGCAGTTGTCGCCGTGTTTTAGCGAGAGCAACATATTAAACCAAACAATACAAAAATTCAAAACTTGCTAATTGTAAGAAATTTCCAATAAATTTACAAATAATGCGTGGTATTGCACAAGTAGAGTTTGGCGACCTAGCTGTTGTTGTTTTATTTTAATGGTATGACGCAAAGTAGTAATAGCAACTTCAGATTGTTGGGAAATGATGCACTTATCGCTAATTAAGTAGTGTCTATAAAAAGCTGTACAAGTATTCAGATCTTTTTTAATGTTCTGAAAGTTTGATAGCTTTCTTTCAATTTTTGTGAATGTAAACTTTGCGATATCAGCGGGTCGCAGTTGGAATCAGTAAACTCTAAAATATACGTCGGTGTAATACTTGGGAATATGAAATGGAGTATCATATATGCTCAATCATTGGTAGGTTCCTTTGAAGGACGCGAAGGCGTCAGTTGCTGAAAACCCCGAAATGGCACGCGTTTCAAGACAGACGTCGACTAACCCGCTAACGACTTCTCACAAATTTTCAAGATAGATTGTTAAGTGAGGAATCCAGTAACATAGTATAGCCCCAAAGTATCCATAAGCACTGCGGAGATAAGAGTATTCTGATTACAGCGCACACAGACTCAACAAAGCAATCATTCTAAGCGCGCTCCCAAGACGTACGGAACGGAAGAAACCTTGATACACTACTGGCCATTAAAATTGCTACACCACGAAGATGACGCGCTACAGACGCGAAATTTAACCGACAGGAAGAAGATGCTGTGATATGCAAATGATTAGCTTTTCAGAGCATTCACACAAGATTGGCGCCTGTGGCGACACCTACAACGTGGTGACATGAGGAAAGTTTCCAACCGATTTCTCACACACAAACAGCAGTTGACCGGCGTTGCCTGGTGAAACGTTATTGTGATGCCTCGTGTAAGGAGGAGAAATGATAACCATCACGTTTCCGACTTTGATAAAGGTCAGATTGTAGCCTATAGCGATTGCGGTTTATCGTATCGCGATATTGCTGCTCGCGTTGGTCGAGATTCAATGACTGTTAGCAGAATATGCAATCGGTGGGTTCAGGAGGGTAATACGGAACGCCGTGCTGGATCCCAACGGCAACGTATCACTAACAGTCGAGATGACAGGCATCTTATCCGCATGGCTGTAACGGATCGTGCAGCCACGTCTCGATCCCTGAGTCAACAGATGGGGACGTTTGCAAGACAACAACCATCTGCACGAACAGTTGGATGACGTTTGCAGCAGCATGGACTATCAGCTCGGAGACCATGGCTGCGGTTACCCTAGACGCTGCATCACAGACAGGAGCGCCTGCGATGGCGTACTCAGTGACGAACCTGGGTGCACGAATGGCAAAACTTAATGTTTTCGGATGAATCCAGGTTCTGTTTACAGCATCATGATGGTCGCATCCGTGTTTGACGAAATCGCGGTGAACGCACATTGGAAGGGTGTATTCGTCATCGCCATACTGGCGTATCACCCGGCGTGATGGTATGGGCTGCCATTGGTTACACGTCTCGGTCACCTCTTGTTCGCATTGACGGCACTTTGAACAGTGGACGTTACATTTCAGATGTGTTACGACCCGTGGCTCTACCCTTCAATCGATCCTTGCGAAACCCTACATTTCAACAGCATAATGCACGACTGCGTGTTACAGGTCCCGTACGGGCCTTTCTGGACACAGAAAATGTTCGACTGCTGCCCTGACCAGCACATTCCCCAGATCTCTTACCAATTGAAAACTTCTGGTCAATGGTGGCCGAGCTACTATCTTGTCACAATACGCCAGTCACTACTCTTGATGAACTGTGGTATCGTGTTGAAGCTGCAAGGGCAACTGTACCTGTACACGCCATCCAAGCTCTGTTTGACTCAATGCGCACGCGTATCAAGGCCGTTATTACGGCCATAGGTGGTTGTTCTGGGTACTGATTTCCCAGGAACTATGCACGCAAATTGCGTGGGAATGTAATCACATGTTAGTTCTAGTATAATATATCTGCCCAATGAGTACCCGTGTATCATCTGCATTTCTTCTTGGTGTAGCTATTTTAATGGCCGGTAGTGTATATGGTAGAATGGGAATCATACAGATTTTACAGTCGTTTGCAAGGTATATGGTTTTTACAGTAGTTTATTTGCTTTGATTTTCACAATCATAATGTATGTAGATCTATGTGCAGCTGCACTTTCGTGCGTCGTTGGACTTAAAGGAAGCAGATAAAAATGTGGGAACACCAAAAACTCGTTATAATGCCTAATAAGGCATATGGTAGTATCTGTTGGCATTCGAAAGAGCTTCCAGTCGTCTAAGAGTGGATAAATGCACGTCCTGTATGGTTATCAAGGGAACCTTATACATTAATTTTTTCCTGCCTAGTTGTGGCTAGTCCATGGAACGATGATGGAGGTGACAGCGGTCACGAATTCTTTTCTCCAAAGCAGACGAATTACGATCAATAATAGTGAGATCTGGTTCCAGCGGTGGCCAGGGGAGATGCGACAATTCATCCTCGTGAGCAGGGGCCCTGTCGTCTTGCAACATAGCTTTACAACTGGGGAACAAAGACTGCACCATGGGATGGACATGATCAGTCAAAATGGTCACTTAATCTTTGGCAGCATTGCGACCTTGCAGAGTAACCTCGGAGCCCATGGAATGACACGCTACAACTGCCCAAATCATGACCGAACCCCAGCCATCTTTCATTCTTGGAACGTAAACCCTGCCAGAAATTGGGGAGAGTGTGCAACAGGACTCATCCTACCAAACGACAATCTTCCTGTGTTCCATAGTCCAGATTTTATGGCTTCGACACCTCGTTTCCCTGTCACGGGCATTTGCATAACTGATGATTAGTTTTGAAATTACAGCTCGCCAAGCAATTCCCTGCTTATTCAGCTCCCATTGTGCTGTTTTGGTGCTGATAAGGGTTCGCCAGTTCCACGTTCAGCTCTGCATTGACATTTGCAGCTGGCATCCTCTTTTTTTCATCTCTGTCCTCTTCAGTGACAGAGAAATACTATCACTCAACAGATATTTTCCTCTGCTTTGTGACTTAGCGGATGATATTTTTCCGCGTTGCCGACATGCGGTATACATCTTCGATACGTTGCCTCTTGAAACCCCCAAACACTTCGGTTCCCTTGATTCCGGAAGCACACATCTTATGAGTGCCAACAGTTTGCCCCATTCTGTGCCCTGAGCTCCGACATATGCAGTCAACTACACAGCACAGAGCACAGTTCTCACCACTACTGATACTCGTACAATATTCACATTGCGTTTGTGGCGCTCGCTGTCAAAAGCATTTAAGTTGAAGCATGCATTTCTTGCGATTTTCCACATTTTCCTCACCCCCTGTGTATGGGAAGCCGTTCGTGTTTCGTGTGCATACAGTAAATATAGCTTTTAATGCACAACGTACGCAGACGCAAGTGCTTGTAGCAGCAGAATCCGCTACAGAACGCCTTTCTTACGAAACCGTGCGATCCACGCCCGGCCGTGGGCGACGCATTTTATCTCGACTGCAAGTCGAGACGATGGAAATAGTGGCCGATAAGTCTGTCGTGCGAAAAGGTTTCCCGCACTTTTCCTCTGGGGAAGATAAAAAGGGAGAGGTGACATTTTTATGTGAGTCACGCTGCGCCGCAAAATTTTTTATTCACACCAAAACACCTCCTCTGGCGACGTGTTCCTCGTAGATCTGGCAGGGGGAGCAAAATATCCTCTAAGATAAATCTGCCCCTAGCACAAGGTAGTGGCTTCTCTCACAGCAACACCTGCGATTACTTTCGTTTCACACAGAACCATTTAATGAATTAACTAATTTACGAAGTGATTAGTTGTTGATATCTTCTAAACTGTTCAGAGTTTTCAATGTGGAGATACAATATGAACTCATTACCAACAAGGCAGGTAGTAACACTTGAGCATATCACCAAACTTCCACAGTAAAAAGTCATGGTTACAAATTATTCAGACGAATTTGTCACACTGCAGCTCAACAAATACTTCAGTGGCAAGATCGCATTGAGTTTTTCAACAGCATTTTGCTGTCATCTTCGGATCTCATCTTTTTCAGTATTAAGCATTACGTCTTGAGAACGTTGAAACTTTAAATACTTTGGAAAAGAAAGCTCTACCAGCAGGTAGATCACACCAATAAGCATATTGGTAGCAAAAATTTTATTTACTGTCATGCAACTTTCACCAATTACGTGCGACCACACACATGCTCGTCTGGAGCTGTGACAATAAAGCAAATCGTTGGAAGTTGCCTGGCAACATGGCTGTAAATAGTACATTTATTATTGACATTCTTACTGCCCGTGATCTACCTGCTGGTAGAATTGTTTAAATTTTTAACACTGGCAATATATACACATCAAAAATGTTCTGCACCACCTCGGTTCCGAGAGTTTCGGAACCTGCACAGAAAATTGGAATAGAGATCAACATAAACATCATTTCCACCCTTTTTATTGCTCATGAAAACCAAACATTGCGTGTTGTACCACCATACAGAGGACCCTCAGAGGTGGTGGTCCAGATTGCTGTACACATCAGTACCTCTAATACCCAGTAGCACGTCCTACTGCATTGATACCTGTCTGCATTCGTGGGGCATACTATCCACAGATTCATCATGGCGCGAATGATACAGATTGTCCCACTCTTCAACGGCGATTCGGCGAAGATCCCTCAGAGTGGTTGGAGGCTAATGTCGTCCATAAACAGCCGTTTTCAATCTATCCCAGGTATGTTAGACAGAGTTCATGTCTGGAGAACATGCTGGTCACTCTAGTCGAGCTATGTCGTTATCCTGAAGAAAGTCATTCACAAGGTGTGCACGATGGGGGCGCGATTGTGGTCCATGAAGATGAATGCCTCACCAATATGCTGCCGATATGGTTGCACTATCGGTCGGAGGGTGGCATTCACATATCGAACGGCGCATTCACTGACCACCAGCGGCGTACGTCTGCCCCACATAATGCCACCTCAAAACAGCAGGGAACCTCCACCTTGCTGCACTCACGGGACAGTGTGTCTGAGGCGTTCAGCTTGACCGGGTTGCCTCCAAACACGTCTCTGACTGGTTGAAGGCATATGTGGCACTCATCGGTGGAGAGAACGTTAAGCCAGTCTTGAGTGGTCCATTCGGCACTTTGTTGGTTCCATTTGTACTGCGCTGCATGGTGTCGTGGTTACAAAGTTGGACCTCGCCACGGATGTCGGGAGTGAAGTTGCGCATCATGCAGCCTATTAAGCACAGTTTGAGTCGTAACACGACGTCCTGTGGCTGCACGAAAAGCATTATTCAACATGGTGGCGTTGCTGTCAGCGTTCCTCCGAGCCATAGGTAGCGGCCATCCACTGCAGTAGTAGCCCTTGGGCGACCTGACCGAGGCATGCCTTCGACAGTTCCCTCCACTCTGTACCTCCTCCATCTCCGAACAACATCACTTTGGTTCACTCCGAGACTCCTGGACACTTCTCTTATTGAGAGCCCTTCCTGGCATAAAGTAACAATGCGGACGAGATCGAACCGCGTTATTCACCGTCTAGGCATGGTTTAACTACACACAACCGAGTCGTGTACCTCCTTCCTGGTGGAATGACTGGAACTGATCGGTTGTTTCTGAACCCCCTCCGTCTAATAGGCGCTGCTCATGCATGGTTGTTTACATCTTTGGGCGGGTTTAGTGGCATCTCTGAACAGTCAAATGGACTGTGTCTGCGGTACATATCCACAGTCAACCAGTATGGAGTTCATGGAACCAAGGTGATGCAAAGCATTTTTGATGTGTGTTGTTGTTGTTGTTGTTGTTGTGGTCTTCAGTCCTGAGACTGGTTTGATGCAGCTCTCCATGCTACTCTATCCTGTGCAAGCCTCTTCATCTTCCAGTACCCACTGCAACCTACATCCTTCTGAATCTGCTTAGTGTATTCATCTCTTGGTCTCCCTCTACGATTTTTGCCCTCCACGCTGCCCTCCAATACTAAATTGGTGATCCCTTGATGCCTCAGAACATGTCCTACCAACCGATCCCTTCTTCTGGTCAAGTTGTGCCACAAACTTCTCTTCTCCCCAATCCTACTCAGTACTTCCTCATTAGTTATGTGGTCTACCCACCTAATCTTCAGCATTCTTCTGTACCACCACATTTCGAAAGCTTCTATTCTCTTCTTGTCCAAACTATTTATCGTCCATGTTTCACTTCCATACATGGCTACACTCCATACAAATACTTTCAGAAATGACTTCCTGACATTTAAATCTATACTCGATGTTAACAAATTTCTCTTCTTCAGAAATGCTTTCCTTGCCATTACCAGTCTACATTTTATATCCTCTCTACTTCAACCATCATCAGTTATTTTGCTCCCCAAATAGCAAAACTCCTTTACTACTTTAAGTGTCTCATTTCCTAATCTAATTCCCTCAGCATCACCCGACTTAATTCGACTACATTCCATTATCCTCGTTTTGCTTTTGTTGATGTTCATCTTATATCCTCCTTTCAAGACACAGTCCATTCCATTCAACTGCTCTTCCAAGTCCTTTGCTGTCTCTGACAGAATCACAATGTCATCGGCGAACCTCAAAGTTTTTATTTCTTCTCCATGGATTTTAATACCTACTCCGAATTTTTCTTTTGTTTCCTTTACTGCTTGCTCAATACACAGATTGAATAACATCGGGGAGAGGCTACAACCCTGTCTTACTCCCTTCCCAAGCACAGCTTCCCTTTCATGTTCCTCGACTCTTATAACTGCCATCTGGTTTCTGTACAAATTGTAAATAGCCTAACGCTCCCTGTATTTTACCCCTGCCATATTTAGAGTTTGAAAGAGAGTATTCCAGTCAACATTGTCAAAAGCTTTCTCTAAGTCTACAAATGCTAGAAACGTAGGATTGCCTTTCCTTAATCTTTCTTCTAAGATAAGTCGTAAGGTCAGTATTGCCTCACGTGTTCCAGTGTTTCTACTGAATCCAAACTGATCTTCCCCGAGGTCGGCTCCTGCTAGTTTTTCCATTCGTCTGTAAAGAATTCGTGTTAGTATTTTGCAGCTGTGGCTTATTAAACTGATTGTTTGGTAATTTTCACATCTGTCAACACCTGCTTTCTTTGGGATTGGAATTATTATACTCTTCTTGAAGTCTGAGGGTATTTCGCCTGTTTCATACATCTTGCTCACCAGATGGTATGACTGGCTCTCCCAAGGCGTCAGTAGTTCCAGTGGAATGTTGTCTACTCCCGGGGCCTTGTTTCGACTCATGTCTTTCAGAGCTCTGTCAGACTCTTCACGCAGTATCGTATCTCCCATTTCATCTTCATCTACATCCTCTTCCATTTCCATAATATTGTCCTCAAGTACATCGCCCTTGTATAGACCCTCTGTATACTTCTTCCACCTCTCTGCTTTCCCTTCTTTGCTTAGAACTGGGTTTCCATCTGAGCTCTTGATATTCATACAAGTCGTTCTCTTATCTCCAAGGGTCTCTTTAATTTTCCTGTAGGCAGTATCTATCTTACCCCTAGTGAGATAAGCCTCTACATCCTTACATTTGTCCGCTAGCCATCCCTGCTTAGCCATTTTGCACTTCCTGTCGATCTCATTTTTGAGACGTTTGTATTCCTTTTTGCCTGCTTCATTTACTGCATTTTTATATTTTCTCCTTTCATCAATTAAATTCAATATTTCTTCTGTTACCCAAGGATTTCTACTAGTCCTCGTCCTTTTACCTACTTGATCGTCTGCTGCCTTCACTACTTCATCCCTCAAAGCTACCCATTCTTCTTCTACTGTATTTCTTTCCCCCATTCCTGTCAATTGTTCCCTTACGCTCTCCCTGAAACTCTGTACAACCTCTGGTTCTTTCAGTTTATCCAGGTCCCATCTCCTTAAATTCCCACCCTTTTGCAGTTTCTTCAGTTTTAATCTACAGGTCATAACCAATAGATTGTGGTCAGAGTCCACATCTGTCCCTGGAAATGTCTTACAATTTAAAACCTGGTTCCTTAATCACTGTCTTACCATTATAGAATCTATCTAATACCTTTTAGTATCTCCAGGGTTCTTCCATGTATACAAACCTTCTTTCATGATTCTTAAACCAAGTGTTAGCTATGATTATGTTGTGCTCTGTGCAAAATTCTACCAGGCGGCTTCCTCTTTCATTTCGTAGCCCCAATCCATATTCACCTACTACGTTTCCTTCTCTCCCTTTTCCTACACTCGAATTCCAGTCACCCATGACTATTAAATTTTCATCTCCCTTCACTATCTGAATTTCTTTTATTTCATCATACATTTCTTCAATTTCTTCGTCATCTGCAGAGCTAGTTGGCTTATACACTTGTACTACTGTAGTAGGTGTGGGCTTCGTATCTATCTTGGCCACAATAATGCGTTCACTATGCTGTTTGTAGTAGCTTACCCGCATTCCTATTTTCCTATTCATTATTAAACCTACTCCCGCATTACCCCTATTTGATTTTGTGTTTATAACCCTATAGTCACCTGACCAGAAGTCTTGTTCCTCCTGCCACCGAACTTCACTAATTCCCACTGTATCTAACTTTAACCTATCCATTTCCCTTTTTAGATTTTCTAACCTACCTGCCCGATTAAGGGATCTGACATTCCATTGATGTGTGTATATGGCATGAATTTGAAAAGATGTGCTCCGAAGGTGACAGCAAGGTACTGTAGAAACCGGTTTTAAGCTCAGAATAAATATTCATATCTACATCTACATCTTCATCATCCTCGTCTAGCCACCTAATTGTGAGTGGCGGAGGGTATGTTATGTACCACTAACTGAGACCTCCAACCCTGTTCCACTCGCGAACAGCGCATGTGAAGAATGATTGTCGGTAACCCTCTGTACTGGCTCTAATTTATCGAATTCTCTTTTCATGGTCATTACGCGAGACGTATAAGTTGTCTGACTCTTCCCGGTAAGTCATTTCTCGAAATTCCAAAAATAAATCCCTCCGTGCTGCACAACACCACTCTCGTAACGTCTGCCAATGGAATTTGTTGAGCATCGTGATGAAACGTGCCGCTCTTCGTTGGATTTTCTCTCTCTTCAGTGTGTTTCATGTGGCTGGGATCCCAGATAGATGAGCAAAACTCAAGAGTCGGTCAAACGAGCGCCTTATAAGCGACTTCTTCGTGGATGAGTTACGTTTCCTTAACACTCTTCCTATGAATCTGAGTCTGGCATCTGCTTTTCTTACACAATTTTTTTATGTGGTCATTCAACTTAAGGTCATTCTAGATAATTACTAGAAGATATGTTACGGCAGACACTGTTTCCAACGGTTTGTCGTCGGTAGTGTAGCTGTACAGTAGTGGATTTCTTTTCCTATGTGTGAGCAGTGTGTTACATTTATTTACGTCCATGGTCAACTGCCAGAGCCTGCCCCTTTCATCAATTCACTGGAGGTCATTCTGCAAATCGTTTCCGCCTTCTGGCGTTACTACTTCGTTATAGACAACAAATGAACTGCGAACAGCCTTAGAGAGCATCCGACGCTTTCTACTGGATCATTTATATGTACTGTAAACAGTAATGGTCCTACCACACTTCTTTGTGGTACTCCGGGAATTACCTTAACATCTGTCGATTTTGTCCCGTTAAGAGCGACCTGTTGAGCTCTGCTTGCAAGGATGTCTTGAATGCATTTTCAGATGTGCTCTGATACTCAATAAGCTTGTATTTTTATCACTAAACGGCAAACGCCTCCCTGAGCTCAACGAACACGGCATCAAACAGAGCGCCATTGTCTACGGCGCTATGGATCTCATGGAGGAACAGAACGAGCTCTCAGAGCCTATGTTTGCGGTACCCATATTAGATTTTATAGAGGCGATTTTCCTTCTCCAAGAATGTCGTAATTCTTGAGCATAAAACGTGTTCCATAATTCCACAGCAGATTGACGTCAACAATACAGGTCTATAATTGTGTGCATCTGTCCTATGGCCCTTCTTTAAAACAGGAATGACCTGCACTTTAGCCTGACACTGTGGCCGAGCTGCTCTAGGCGCTTCAGTCCGGAACCGCGCTGCTGCTACGGTCGCGGGTTCGAATCCAGCCTCCGGCATGGATGTGTGTGATATCCTTAGGTCAGTTAGGCTTAAGTAGTTCTATGTCTAGGTGACTGATGACCTCAGATGTTAGGTCCCATGGTGCGTAGAGCCATTTCAACCATTTGAACTCTTGAAATGTTTGGCTATACTCTCTCAGTGTTGGACACCGACAATAGTCACTGAGTTCTGCAAGCGTGCGTTTCCAGAATAGGCTGCCCCACTGGTCCCCAGCACACACCAGAAGAGAGTTATTAGAACCAAACAACACCAGACGGCTCGTCGTAATGCGTTCGGCTCCACTATTGATATGCTGTGAGTCAGCAACTGCCAGGGCGCCGGCTTCGTGCTACAGCCTTTCAGACGTGTACGGTTCGCCTTGGTAGAATGGCTCGCACACGTCGTATTGGGTTTAGGTGGACGGAAGAACTGTGACAGCGCAAACAAATTAGTGGCCCACACACATATATACTTTCTTCCCCTGCGATACTTAATTAAAGTTGTACGTCAGCTCGTCGGATGTGCTTGTGGACAGATGCAACTAAGAAGTGGCCAGTCAAGGCGTGCCTCACGGAATACAGTGTCAATAAGATTGAACAAAATGTCAACAAGACGAAGTCCATCCTTGCCCCACACTGTCAGTCACTGTAGTAATCACTTGTTCCTATGCGAAGGCTATGGGCGACTCTACTTGTAGACTGGCAGGCTGATCTGCACTACGAACTGTAGCTACGAACGGCAACCCTGGAACTCTGTGTTAGAACTGTCTACACCAACGCTGAACATGAACTCTGTTGCTGCCTGTGGCCGCCGCTTATCACAACGAGTAAATTCCTCTCGTTGGCGGCGGTGCGGAGATTGCTGATTGGGCAGCGCTTGCACTTGTTGGCGAATTTCAAAGTGCTGCCCATGGCACAAATCGGAAACTCCTCTCAGTGCGTCAATTCCGCTTGCGTCCATTGCCAAGGACACAACACTTTCCACTGCTCGCAGCAAGCCTGCCGTTACAGACCGCTCCAGAGCCAAGATAGCTACAGGCGGCGCTCCCTCGGAGCATTCTATGCCGCTAATGCTGGACAGCGGGACCCAGTCCTCTTCCCAGGCGTTGACGCCAAACACCGATCCGTCTGCTACCCGACAAGACTCCTTAATGCAGCCGCTTTCGCCAACTCATCAACTGCATTTCACTGTACTCGGCTGCTTTGACGTTCTGCGCGCGCTCTGTCACAGCACAAAGACGCCACCAACCTTGTGGCCTGCTCAACAAGGCGAAATTGGACTGTGCCCTATAATCACATCAAAATGGCTCTGAGCACTATGGGACTTAACATCTGAGGTCATCAGTCCCCTAGAACTTAAAACTACTTAAACCTAACTAACCTAAGGACATCACACACATCCATGCCCGAGGTAGGATTCGATCCTGCGACCGTAGCGGTCGCGCGGTTCCAGACTGAAGCGCCTTTAACCGCGTGGCCACACTGGCCGGCTATAATCACATCAGAAGCTATCTCCTTGACTTCATGGAGTATATTATAGCGATGGCTAATCCTGCGAGCATTTCAGACTTTGTCTTCCTGTTAAATCTACTTTAATCTTTTACATTTACATCTGCATACACTAAAGAGACAAAGAAACTGGTATAGGCATGCGTAGTCAAATACAGAGATGTGTAAACAGGCAGAACACGGCGCTGCGATCAGCAATGCCTATTTAAGACAACAAGAGTCTGGCGCAGTGGTCATACCGGTTACTGAATCTCCGACATGTCTGAGCCCGACTACTGAAGAGAATCGTTCAGCGTGTCATGAGGGTAACCGGTCCGCAGATTGCTGCAGATTTCGATGTTCGGCCCTCAACAAGTCTCAGCGTGCGATCCATTCAACGAAATGTCTTCGGTTTGGGCTTTCGGAGCGGAGGACTCACTCTTGTACCCTTGATGACTGCACGACACTGGGCCCGTCAACACCTACATTGGACTGTTGATGATTGGAAACATGTTGCCTGGTCGGACAAGTCTCGTTTCAAATTTTATTGAACGGAAGGACTTGTACAGGTTTGGAGACATCATCATGAATCCATGGACCCTGCATGTCAGCAAGGGACTGTTGAAGTTGCTGGAGGCTCTGTAATGGTGTGAGGTGTGTGCAGGTGGAGTGACATGGGACCCGTTAAACGTCTAGATATGACCCTGACAGATGGCACGTATATAAGCATCCTGTCTGATAATTCGTGTCCATTTTGCATACCGACGGCTTGGGCAATGCCAGCAGGACACTGCGACACCCCACACGTCCATAACTGCTACAGAGTGGCTCCAGAAACACTCTTCTGAGTTTAAACGCTTCCGAGGCCCAACAAGTACTTTAGACATTAACATCATTTAGTATATCTGGGATGTCTTGCAGCGAGCTATTCAGAAGAGATCTCCATCTCCTCGTACGCTTACGGATTTATGGACAGCCCTGCAAGATTCATGGTGTCAGCTCCCTCCAGCACTACTTCAGACATTAGTCGAGACCATGTAACGTCTTATTACGGCGTTTCTGCGTGCTCGCGGGGCCCTACACGGTATTAGGCAGGTGTACCAGTCTCTTTAGCTCTTTAGTGTAACTAATCTGCAAGCCATCGTACAGTGAGTGGCGGATGGAACCCTGTACCACTACCAGTCGTTTTCTTTCCTGTTCCATTCGCAAACAGAGCCAGTGAAACACGCTTGTTTGTATGCCTCTGTATAACCCCTAATTTCTCCTATCTCATCTTCCAGGTCCGTGAGTACAATGTATGTTGGCGACTGCAGAATCATTCTGCAGTCAGCTTCAAATGCCAGTTCTCTAAATTTTCTCAGAAGTGTTCCTCCGAAAGAACGTGGCTTTCCTTCCAGGAAGAATAGGTCGCATCAACGTCCTGTATGCGGTCTCCTTTACAAGTGAGCCACTGTTTCCTAATTTTTTTCCAATAAACCGAAGTCGTCTATTCATCTTCCCTACCGCAGTCCTGAGATGCTCGTTCCATTTAATATCGCTTCGCAATGTCTTCGCCCAGATATATAAACGACTTCACTGTGTCAAGCAGTACACTAGTAATTCTGTATCCGAACATTACAGCTTTGTTTCTCCTAGTCGTCCTCGTTAACTTACATTTTTCCACAGTTAGCCATTCATCACTCCAACTAGAAATTTTCTCTAAGTCATCTTGTGTCTTCCTACAGTCAATCGTCATTGACGCCTTACCTTACACCACAGCATCATCTACAAACAACCACTGCCCACCCCGTTGGCCAAATTATTTATCTTAGAAATTATAGTGTGCAGCAATCAGTCGTCCTTTTTACATTTTATTGCGCAAATCCAGATTTCGGCTACTGGGTAGCCATTCTCAGTGCACTATTTTCTATTCTCGATGCATGTAGGCCCCTGTTCTTCGAGCGTCAGTCACATTTATTTGAGTACTACAGGAGTATTCAAAGGAATGTGACTGATGCCCGAAGAACGTGTCTACTAAAGTAGTATTCAGAAAAATGTGACTGACGCCCGAAGAACAGGGACTTACTACATGGAGAACCGAAAATAGCGCATTGAGAATCTCTAGCCACTATCCGAAATCAGGATTTGCGTAATAATGTCTAAAAAGGACAACTGATTGCTGCACTGTATAATTTATAAGCCACAGTCGCTGAGTGCACCAAATTTCCGAATGGAAGTCAACTTGATTCAAATTATTTATGCTTATAGAGAACAATAGCCGTCTTGTCACATATCCCTGGGCAACTCCTGACGGTACCCTTGTCTCTGACCGATGACCTATGCAGTTTGGTCCCTTTAATCTTTAAACCAACCAACCAACCAACCTTGTCTCTGATGAACACTCGCTGTCGAGGACAACACACTGGGTTGTATTACTTAAAAAGTCTTCGAGCCACTCGTATACCTGTGAACTAATTCCATATGCTCGTATCTTCATTAACAGCGTGGAATGGGGCACCGACTCAAATGATTTCCGGAAATGTAGAAACATGGAACCTGCCTGTAGTTTGCAGTATATCATGCGAGAAAAGGGCAAGATGAGATTCGCAAAAGCTAATCTTTTGGAATTCATGCTGATTCATCAACTTAACCTTCTCAGTGTCAAGAAAATTTATTATATTCGAACTCAGAATATGTTCACGGATTCAGCAGCAAACTGAAGTTAGAATTATTGGTGCGTAATTTGGGGGTCTTTTACTCCTCTTACATGCAAGAGGCTTCTGCACTTGTTGTTTTTCAATCTTTTGGGTCTCGATAATTGGCGAGACATTCTCCATAAATTCAAGCTACTTAATGGGCCTATGCCGTTGAGTATTCCTTGTATAACGGACCTGGGATTCTATTTGGTGACTTATTTGCTTTCATATCTTTCAGCTGTTTCTCTGCGCCAGGGATGCCTATTACTATGTAGGCCATAAGGAGACTGTCCGATGGTCAAATGACGTTTGTTTGTACAATTCTCCTGGATGAACGATTTCTTGAACGTGAAATTTGAAACATCGGCTTTCGTTTTGCTCTCTTCAACTGCCACACCACACTGGTCAATAAGGGACTGCACGGAAGCCTTTGACACGCTTAACGATTTTGCATAGAACCAAAACTTTTTCGGTTCCTCTGTCAAATCTTTTGCTACTGTATAGTTGTGGTATTTCTTGTATGCTTCGCGCGTAGATATTGTCACAGAGGCATGAATCTCTGAGAACATTTACTTGTCGTCATTTGTGCGTGAATGGCACCTGTTAATTTACAGTTTAAAATGGGACGTAACTCATTTTTCACATTAATGGATTATCGTCAGGGTGGAGGGAGGCAAAGAAATGATAAGTCACAGAAAATATCCTAGGACGGACTGAATAGGCTTACATACCTGGAACATCCGATTTGTATCTACTGAGCCACAACGTCGCACAGTCCATGGGTAGTGATGATGATGTCTATACGACGGTAATAGGAATGTTAGTCGAAGACTATACCAGTTTACAGAGTCTGATATCTATATATCCGCGACTCACACTCAAGCATATCCCTTCGAGACTTTATTACTGACGCATACGTAGTGTTTTGTGGAATCGAAGATTCGATGACCTTGCTTGGTTACTGATCCCTCTCAAGATTTGGTAGCCTTGACGCAGGTGCTGCTTCGCCGAAAAGGGGTGTAAAATTTTATTTCCATGTGTCCCTGCCTGGGGAGTTCTAAAATCTGCTAAATGACGCTCCAGCTTAGTGTGTTGGAATCCTAGGAGACGCTGCACAAAAATACAAGGGTACCCGCCAAAATAAAATCATGAGGAAACTTATGAATATTACCTGAGTCACGAATTACAATTACTTTGATTTACTCCTATAAAATGGTTGATCTTCAAATGGCAACCTGTGGCAATATTAATATTATTCCACATAGTTATAGACAAAATGAATGGAAAACTGTGGCAACATTAATATAATGGGACTTTGTCATAGAGGGTTGGAGAAAAGCTACTGATCATTGAGAAAGTGAATTAATTACGATCATAAAATGCCCGATATTGCCTCGAACTTACTTGAAAACTGCTATTACTACAGAAGGGACTACATCAGACCTGTGTCAAACTGTCCGTTGGCTGTAGAATCAAAGTCTTCAGAGTGGTGCATGAAGTAAACGGATTACTATATAGCGATTTTGATGTTCCTACACACAGTCTCACAGTGGTGGCTCAATCTCATCATATTATTGCAGTGGCTGCAGAATCAATCGTTGATGGAACCAACAACCCTCAGCAGTGACAAACTACACATCTGACCAAAAATTTTGTAAGTCTTCAATATATGAGGTCGGGTGGCAAGACAAGCTGACGGTGACTCTGGCGGCAGTGGAGCTTAAGTGAATTTTGATTGGCTTGGCATCAGATCTTCCTAGTGCTAACTGATAGAACTGCTCCTTACAAAACGCAAGTGCCTTTCCTCTAGCTGCTTAACCTGTAACTAGTGCCCTACCATTCTCCGCAGAAAAAGTTCTCACTCCTCTCTCTGCCTCTCTCTGTGACCTATGAGATGCTTTCATCATCACTGTCCTGTGTCTCATTCTAACTTGCAATTTACGTTAGTCAATGCTGGCAGGTGTTGTATTGAATAAACAAAGGCCCAGGACTGCATGTCCTCAATACGTCTTTGAGACGTTCATCTCTAGCTTTCAGTACTTACTGGAGAAATGGTTTGCTTTCTACATTTTGAACACAGTGATGCCTTCCACTAAAAATCGAGCCTTCTCACTCCGCTTCCAAATTGTAACATCTTTTTTCCACGAGTTTACTCCATGGGAGATGTTATCTATGTTTCTACACAAGGTGGCCAGAGGTTGTAGGACAGCACCATAAAGAGATGTCCAATGACCACTGGGCTGTTGACCCTCAGCTCCTATTCGACGGTGATCCCGCAAACTAATTCTAAGGCGTGGTCGACTCTACCGTCTCAGCTGATCCGGGTGCCTTCTCATCGTTCAGAATGCTTTCAACGTTTTTTTTTACTTCTAGAAGACATGCAAATTCGAATTAACAACAAAAGATTAGTAAGGTTTCACTAGTCCATTACTGACACTCCCTGGTACTGCTGTTTATCGTGTTACTCAGTGTCAGTTAAATATTCCAATGAAATGGGCCTTTCGTTATGAATTTGCATACGTTACGTCACAGTTTGCTGAAAAGTGGTCCTGTAACACTCTGCTGCTGTCAGTTTATTCTTCTTGTCTTACCAGAGACAGGAGGAAGGTAATAACTGCACTAGTGTTTCCCAGGACTCAAAAGCGACCTTATAAGGGGGCATTTTTAGAGATGAAACATCAAAGAAGTTGGTGTTCTGTGCATGCATTCATGACATGACTAAATAGATCTTCCCCGAATCTAAAGTTATCGCGGTTTCCTCAATTGACATTTCGCTCATCGTACCCAATGCAGGCGGCCAGTGTGGGCAATGGGGTGTATTTTACCTATAAGAGGGTTCCTGAAAAGAATGCTCATTCCACTGCGTCACAGATACAAAGAGTTCTTACGCTTTGGTCAACGTAATCGTTCATTAAGTTATTGCTGCTGACAGTACGGTCTTACCAAACGAAATTTGTGACTGGGATCGGGATTTGTAGGTATGGAGGCCGAAGCAAGTTCTCTTTCATGGAGAGCCAACAATAAACGCCAAAGTAACTTCAACTGCGGAAAGTGTTGGGTGTTTACAGCACTTCCTTCGCCTTAAAAACCCAATATAGTTTCATGCCATACGCAACCGAGATAATGTGTGTGGAATCCAGCCGACTTTGATTTCTTGTACCAAGCCCTAATCCACCTATTCCCAATTGAAATGGCCGTATTTGTGCCCTGTCGGACAACAGACACTCACAACACCCTACATTCGTACACTGATCAGCCAGAACATTATGACTACCTACCTAATAGCTAGTATGTTGACCTTTAGCACGGATAATAGCGACGTGGCATGGAAGCAATTAAGCCCCGGTAGGTCGTTAGAGGGAGTTGACACTACATCTGCACACACTAGTCACCTAATTCCAGTAAATTCCGGGCAGGTGGGTGATGAGCTCTGACGCCACGTTCAATAACATCCCAGACGTGTCCGATCGGATTCAGGACTGGCCAGCTAGAGGTCAGCTCATCAACTGGAACACGCCGCTGTGTTCCTCGAACCACTCCATCAAACTCCTGACCTTGTGACATGGTGCACTATCTTGTTGAAAAGTGCCATTGCCGGCGGGAAACATGATCATCATAAATGGGTGTACATGGTCTGCAGACGAGTGTACGATACACCTTGGTCGGCATGCTGCCTTGCATGAGCTCCACTGGACCCACGGGTGCTCAAAGCAATGTTCCCAGAGCATAATGGAGCCGCCGCCAGCTGGTCTCCGTCCCGCAGTGTAGGTGTCAAGGAGCTGTTCCCCTGGAAGGCGACAGATTTGCGCCCTCCATTCAGCGTGTTGAAGAATGTATTGGGATTCATCAGACCATGCAAAGCTCTGCCACCTTGCCAACGTCCAGTGGCAATGGGGACGCCCTCATTCCACTCGTAATAGCTGATGTCAAGGTGTTAACGTTGGCACACGCATAGGTCGTCGGCTAAGGAGACGCAGTAGTTGGAACATTCGGTGCATTCTGTATTGAGGCGCATATTCAGGTGCACTTCTACTTTGCTCAGCATTAAAGTCTTACATTATTTCCGCCATAGTTCGCAGCCTGTGATGTTTTACCTGTGTGACCAATGTAATATTACCCTCCCACACATCACCATTAAAGTTCTCAAGCTTTGCACAACTTTTTAGAATTATGAGAGGAGTAAGATTACAAAAGAAGAAATTTGTGCTTATCTTGATTATCTCGTTGTTGTCAAAATCTAGTCTAGGAGTGTTTTCTTGGACCTGAAAATTTCGATTCCTTACGCTTGTGATAACAAAATAACTGTTGAAGAGTTGTCTGTTGCTGTGAATATCTTTTTAATTTATCCCATTCTTCTAAATCAAACTGACTTTACAATTTTCACATTCAAAAAACCCATAATTACATCGTTGTTGACAAGTTGAGCAAAATATGTGCATTTCCATCAGAGGCATGTCCACCACACCTTACATTTTGCAGTACTCACATTATTTCAAAGAGGTTACAAAGCAAAAGAGCATACAAAACAAAAGATGGAGCATCGATAAAATATATCATTATTTTACAAATTAATCCAGAAATGAATTTAATGGTTAGTGTTAGATTGTGCAATTAATAATCTGAATCTTAAGCATGCCACAAATCTTGTAATTCCAAGTATTTTTAAAACTAGAGTAATTTTAACTGTTAGTACATACCGATTGTAACATATTAATTTCTGTTTTTAGCCTGAAATACAATACATCGTATGCAAAATCATATGAATTTTTTTAGTAAAGCTGCTGAGATAATTTTAACCTATGCAAGAATTGATTGTTTACATAGTATCGGTTATCTACATAAAAAAAAGTTAACGTTCGAAGAGGGTGATTCATTAGACTAGCCTACGAAATCCAACATCTATAATGAGGAGTGGCCGCCCAACCCACGACGTCTGGACGTGGTTTCACCTTGGTTTCGCCACAAGTTTGAAGACACTCACCACAGCATTCCTCGAACACCCGACAAATCGTATGGTTTCCGAAATGTTCGGCCGAGCCGCCGGGCTTTTACAATCCGGTCTCGGTCAAATTCAGATACACCACCAGCCTTCCCCGTTCTGGACACGGACAGCTCGCCCACTGATACTACATGCACTGTGCGTGTGTCTGACTAGCAGTCATTCCTCACCAGGTGACGCTGCTATCGCCTGGACGGTTTTATACCGATAGTCGCTCGGTGGTCATAACATTCAGACAGATCACTGTCTATTATGTGTCTAACATTAGCAGCGATTACAAAAACGTGAAGATTGCCTCCGGATACAACACGGAATGAATGCATAAAGTTACGTTAGTTAAATTTTATAACTATAAGCATGCTTAATTTACTACTGATTCAGCTGATCGCAACTAAGAATAGTATTCTAATCACAGTACAAGATGCACAAATTAACTATTCTGCCCATTTTGTATTCAGACGATTTTCGCGGAAACGGAGCAGTCTCCGTAACCAAGCTTTGCATCTGACTCCACTAGGACCCGGCGCTGTGCAGGCGGAGTCATTATCGTCCTACTGTATACCCTTAGAGGCCAGATTTCACCTAGCTATTCAAAATGCTGTAGAAAGTTTTCCTCCCACTACATAAAACGGCAGTTCTCTTCACTAATACGGCTTGATATGATGTAACTGTTGCAAGGA
Organism: Schistocerca americana; assembly: GCF_021461395.2. Taxonomy (NCBI): domain Eukaryota; kingdom Metazoa; phylum Arthropoda; class Insecta; order Orthoptera; family Acrididae; genus Schistocerca; species Schistocerca americana. Next base: position 628,894,436 of record NC_060122.1, read on the forward strand.
TTTGTAATGTGCAATAAAAGAACAGGAACGTAAAATTATTCGATTCACGAACCGAAAATGGAACGTAGTATCCTATGACTACAACAGAATGATTCACACTTAGCATCAATCGATTCATACAAATATCTGGGTGTAACTATCTGTAGGGCAATGAAATAGGACTCAGTCGTAGGTAAGGCAGGTGGTAGATTTTGGTTCACTGGTAGAATGCTAGTGAAATGAAGTCACACTACAGCAGAGATTACTTACAAACGCTGCTGTGACCTATCCTAGTATTCTGCTCAGGTATATGGGATCCGTACCGTACAGAACAAACACGAGATGTTGAACTTATGCAAAGATCCGTCATATAGTCGCAGCAAGAAATAACTTACAGAGAAAACTGGTTAATAGCAAATGTAGACCTATACGAAAGGTGATGAGAACGACAGCCGAGAAACTACGCTTCTACACGGCAGAATATGCTGACGTAGTGTGGTCCAGATCCGAACACGCCAGAAAGGTCAACTGAAATTTAGGTGAAACATGTCAGTAACCGATTGCATAGAACCCAAACGGCTAGTTACACAAAGTGGCCGAATTTACGGACAACGGCTAGTTACACAAAGTGGCCGAATTTACGGACCCCACATCCCGAAGGGCCGGTCACGCACACACTGGCAATCTTATGCCTACCTTCGATGAATGCCACATCTTATTTTGTGCTTCCTATCGACCTGGAAAACTTAAGTTCCGCCACAGATTCTTGAACAACTGACTTACCGAGCTCCAAACGACACCTTTCCAGTACGGGACATGTGCAGCGGCGAGAGCTAGAAATTGAAGATTAGGACGAGGCTGAACCGCGTCATACTGGGCGTAACACCAAAGAACGCAAATCTGATCAAGTCGGGCGATATAGATATTTATGACGGCAGATGTGGTTGTGACGGATTTCAGGATATGTTCCATATCTTGAGGTGTCTAACTTTCTCATGAAAGTTAAATATGGCAGGGCTGCAAAGAAGAATTGGACGTAGCCCCATTGTGGTCTAAGAAACTTCGACCTTCGTACACGTAAAACTAAAGGAAGTAACTGAATACTGGTACGGGACATTTGCAGCGGCGAGAGCTTTTAAGATTGAAGGTTTGGACGAGGCTGAACCGCGTCATACTGGACGTAACACCAAAGAACGCAAATCTGATCAAGTCGGGCGATATAGATGTTTATGATGGCAGATGTGGTTGTGACGGATTTCAGGATATGTTCCGTATCTTGAGGTGTCTAACTTTCCCATGAAATATACCCTAACTAAAATATAGCAGGGATGCAAAGAAGAATTGTAGGTAGCCCCATTTTGGTCTAAGTAACTTCGACCTTCGTACACGAAAAACTAAAGGAAGTAAGTGAATACTGGGGGCTGGTGTGAACAACATGCGACAAATTAGCGGAAGTGTTCCTTTGTTCTGAAGTCTTTCCACAACATAAATAACAGAGCTAACCAGCTCTCGTACTTCAGAATATCAAGCTCTCTCTGTCTCTCTCTCTCTCTCTCTCTCTCTCTCTCTCTCTCTCTGTCTCCCCGCCCGTCACAGCTCAGGGGGCGACAGATAACATACAGTGTGGAGCTAGGAGGTTACTGAAATACTTTGGCAAGTCGCCCCCTGCCATTCGCTTGCCAGCACAGTAATCCGGTTTGCCTGACATGTGAACGTGCCAGTGTGTGTGTGTGTGTGTGTGTGTGTGTGTGCATGCGTGTTCTGTTTGAGGCGCCGGCCGTACGTTAGCACAGCCCTCCTATCGATTACATTTTTCCCACGTAAATATGATGGCGCCTCTCCAGCAGTGAAGTGAAAGTTCACAATTTCCTTTACTGACTCTTTCCTCGTATATTTTGAGGTCTTTGGTAAATGGTTCGATTTTCAGTTCTGTTATGTAAATACACTCCTGGAAATTGAAATAAGAACACCGTGAATTCATTGTCCCAGGAAGGGGAAACTTTATTGACACATTCCTGCGGTCAGATACATCACATGATCACACTGACAGAACCACAGGCACATAGACACAGGCAACAGAGCATGCACAATGTCGGCACTAGTACAGTGTATATCCACCTTTCGCAGCAATGCAGGCTGCTATTCTCCCATGGAGACGATCGTAGAGATGCTGGATGTAGTCCTGTGGAACGGCTTGCCATGCCATTTCCACCTGGCGCCTCAGTTGGACCAGCGTTCGTGCTGGACGTGCAGACCGCGTGAGACGACGCTTCATCCAGTCCCAAACATGCTCAATGGGGGACAGATCCGGAGATCTTGCTGGCCAGGGTAGTTGACTTACACCTTCTAGAGCACGTTGGGTGGCACGGGATACATGCGGACGTGCATTGTCCTGTTGGAACAGCAAGTTCCTTGCCGGTCTAGGAATGGTAGAACGATGGGTTCGATGACGGTTTGGATGTACCGTGCACTATTCAGTGTCCCCTCGACGATCACCAGTGGTGTACGGCCAGTGTAGGAGATCGCTCCCCACACCATGATGCCGGGTGTTGGCCCTGTGTGCCTCGGTCGTATGCAGTCCTGATTGTGGCGCTCACCTGCACGGCGCCAAACACGCATACGACCATCATTGGCACCAAGGCAGAAGCGACTCTCATCGCTGAAGACGACACGTCTCCATTCGTCCCTCCAGTCACGCCTGTCGCGACACCGCTGGAGGCGGGCTGCACGATGTTGGGGCGTGAGCGGAAGACGGCCTAACGGTGTGCAGGACCGTAGCCCAGCTTCATGGAGACGGTTGGGAATGGTACTCGCCGATACCCCAGGAGCAACAGTGTCCCTAATTTGCTGGGAACTGGCGGTGCGGTCCCCTACGGCACTGCGTAGGATCCTACGGTCTTGGTGTGCATCCGTGCGTCGCTGCGGTCCGGTCCCAGGTCGACGGGCACGTGCACCTTCCGCCGACCACTGGCGACAACATCGATGTACTGTGGAGACCTCACGCCCCACGTGTTGAGCAATTCGGCGGTACGTCCACCCGGCCTCCCGCATGCCCACTATACGCCCTCGCTCAAAGTCCGCCAACTGCACATACGGTTCACGTCCACGCTGTCGCGGCATGCTACCAGTGTTAAAGACTGCGATGGAGCTCCGTATGCCACGGCAAACTGGCTGACACTGACGGCGGCGGTGCACAAATGCTGCGCAGCTAGCGCCATTCGACGGCCAACACCGCGGTTCCTGGTGTGTCCGCTGTGCCGTGCGTGTGATCATTGCTTGTACAGCCCTCTCGCAGTGTCCGGAGCAAGTATGGTGGGTCTGACACACCGGTGTCAATGTGTTCTTTTTTCCATTTCCAGGAGTGTGATATAGTACCAAATGGTGTTGGTCAAAGATGGAGTTGCTTGAATACTCCGTTGGTACTAGGTGCGACACATCGCTACAATGCATTATTTGTTAGCAAGATTATAAATAGCACATATTTTTTTACGAGGTAACGCAATAAAATGCTGGTTATTTTCTGAAATCTTGATCTATATATGGACTCTAGGAAATAAGCTACTAATCCTCCTGCGGTACGATATTACTATCTATGTGAGTAAAGCGCCTAAACTGCATACCGATCCAAATGGTGACGACATATTAAGCAAACGCAATGTCACTTACAGGCGTAGTGAAATGGTGCCAGCAACTTTATCGAGGCTGCACAGACATCGATGATGCTCATCGTGTGATCCATACCTTGCACCGCTCGATTTCCATCTGTTCACTAAGCTGAAAGAGTGTCTGTGGAGGTAAGATATTTTCCAACAATGAATATATTCACACAGCTCTATGACCAATGAGCACGTTCCTGTCGTCAAGGAATAGAACGATTGCTAGAACGTTCCGGCCTTTATTTACAGAAACTTGTTGACAATATTAAAAGTAATGTCGTTTGTCTCAGTCACTTTGTAGTGCAGCACTCAATAAAATTTACTTGGTCTACCACAATAATGTGTAACCTCATTTTTAAAGCCCTTCGTACAGTAAACTGCAATATATGTAACTCAAATATCCTGAAATAAAATAAGGTGTGAAGCAGAAGTGCTTCCAATTTGTTTTTACACCGTTCGTGACCTAGACCGCTACAAACTTTGTATTAAGATGTACGACGTGTGCTTGGTGTTGTAAACTTATGAGATACAAAATAATTCTGTTTAACTTCGGTTACATGTTAAATCTCACAAATGTAAGGGTTGCCGTTTCATTAAATACCTAGCAATCTCAGTTACGAAAGACTTAAATTGAAACCATTACCACGGAGCCACATAGCCAGAAAACGTTGTGGGGAAGACTATTGAAGGGCTAGGTTTTACTGGCGTAACACTTAGAAGATTCAACAAACCTGCAAAGAGGCTGCCTACACGAAGCGTGTCATTTTTCCGATATACGGTTTGAGAAATAGTCTGCAATTGGTTCTGTACACCCTCTGACAAACACTTAAGTGTGAACTGCAGAGCAGCAAGGTTGATATAGGAGTACATGTATAAGAAATGGGTGCACATATCTTTCACACTAAAAGTAAAATTGATATGGATAGTGGCAAGGTATCGCTCCCGAGAATACCTATACTTTCGGGAATGTTATAATTTTAAGTGCGTATTTTGAGTAATTTCGTATTTTGTAATTTTTTATTTATTTTAGAAACTTTAGAGTTGCAAAATTATCCTATGCTAACGGCCAATATCACCTATGTTACACATTTTGATACTTACAAATTCACTCGGCAAAACCTATAGAGTACTTTCCATAGACATAGAATTTGGAACTCTGGCGAAAAGCAAGGCAGAGTATAAATAGACGCAAAAATACACTAATTGTTAATTTTAGCGCCTAGAGAGTGTAAACCTCAGTATGTAACAAATTTGAACCGGATATCTCTAAATGTTCCTGCTTAAGAGATGAAAGTTTATCTCTTCATGTGATAGCATTACAAGTTAACATTTTTCGGATTTTCACCCTTTATTGTACTGTGAAACCTTGCTGTCTGCCAAATTTCATGATTTTACGTCCATGTGTTTCTGATGAGTGAGTTTGCGAGTATAAGAATATGTGACATAAATGGCCATATGTTTTGATTGCACTGACTTAGAAGATTTAAGTTTTACAACACCAAGGGATCGTGGATATTAATATGTGACGTGAATTTCAACTTGGTACGCCAACAGTATCCAGAGAAAAAAGGCTTTTAATACTCGGAAAAACAGACAGACAGACAGGCAGACGTACGCAACAAAACAAAAAAAAAAAAAAAAAAAAAAAAAAATTACACGAAAAGTGAGTCAGGAAGGTAATTATATGTTAATATCCTGGCCGTTTTCAAGTATGTTGTTATTTCAAATGTTTTGAGTGTAGATTCACCAGTAGTTACACTGACATACAATTTTTCTGTATCTTACGTTCCATAATACTTTGGAAGATCTATCTTTAAAGATATTATCCCACTTTAAGGAAGATAATATACAATAAAAAATTCAGTTACTGAACGGAATATTGCGAAAAAACTGTACGCCGCTGGCGTAAGAAGGCGAGAAGGTACATACCATCTCATGGGACGCATTTGACCTGTAGCTTAGGTTGCTCTTGTAGCCTAATTTGAGGCTGTTTCCCGACTTGATAGACCGCAAGTGTCGGATATCAAATTGTTCGTCACGCCTTCCCCTACTTCACTGCGGTACTTCGTAAACAGATATCGTGGTGACTGTCTATATTATTCAGTACCTACGGAATATTCCGTCTGTTCTTGGAAGATCAAAGACATATTAATTTTACACAATAATATTTTTTAATTCGTTATGAACCGACTTTCAGCTTCTTAGGTCATCGTCGGATGACGTAATACCAAACAGGCGGTCCACACAACTTTAGTTACAACTTATAGTTTTAAAATTTTTCTGTGCAAAGCTATGTGTCATTTTATCACGATATCGCCACAAAACGCAAGCGTAACGTAGTACATAGAGAAACTTCAAACAAATGAATCTTATGTTACAACCTATTCAATCCTTAAAAGTATGTGAATATGCATACCAAAAACGTTGTACAAGCGAGCAAACTAAAAAGTTGTACATAATGTGAAGAACAATCTAATAATTCAAAGTCAGAGATGGTAAAATTATCAAAAAATTGTAACTGAGTTAAAGTTCAAATCAGCACTAGCTTTTCCACTGTATCACGACCGGTTTATCCTGGAGGCATATCTTCAGGTCATATCTGCAGATAGAATAAATCTACATAAGTAAAAACACCAGCAGTCAACATAACCTACCGAACAAAGTGGACAGTAAAGCGATGCACTCACAAAACTAAAACTTCATGTGCCACGAAATCCATGGTACAAGTGCGTGTGAAACCGTGTCACTCCTCGGTAAAACCTTGGAGAAATGGTATTACGGCATCCGATACGAACCATGCATGATCACTGACACTTCTCCAAAGTACAGTCAAAAGATGAGCCCGGAGAGCACATGATAATCCACATATGATAGGATGAAACATGTGACCGCAAAACATTACGGAATGAAAGAAATGTACATTAAAACACAGCTCGCGGTCTCGGAAGAGTATAAAAGAGAGGGAACCAGCCATCGTCAAAACCTGCCAGAAAAATAAAGAATCAAAAGACACACAATCCATGGGAGTTGTCGACATACTAAATTATATCGGCATGCGTCGTATAGAACTGCACATTACAATTCCAGCCACGCACTGAATACTGTAAAGCCAAGCAAATGATACCCCCTCGCGGGCAGAAGATCTCAACATCTAGCGGTAGAAAAAATATTAAATGGATACGCAGAATTGACCTTGGAAATCGCAAAAGCAATATGGATCTTACTATTCAATAACAATCCAGCACAAGACACAGAAAATATTAACCATTACACTTACGTGAAGTAAAATACAACTAAAATCACTTAAAGGTAAGGAAACTGAACTACCTCGTAAATAAATAAATTTGTTCAACATTTGAATGCACATCAGAGTAAAATCTAGTTTACAATGGAGTTGCGAGGAGACTCTTATCAACTTTTTATACCTGACAGTTGGAAGCAGTAAGCAACAGCATTTGTTTACGATATGCTGGAAAGTAACCTCAACATAGGCAGTTCCCAGAATCCCATAATACGCAGACATGCAGCCTTCCACACCATCTAGACCACAAACCAAGACAGATTTTGAAAATGAACTGAAAGTAACTAAATAAATAGCATACGCCAATGTTTATAGTCCTACTCTAATTGACCACATACTTAGCAAAAAGAAGAGACAGAAGATAACAGCACCCCCTTATTCATCTCAGACAGCACACAACCACAATGACAACAAATGGGCCACGTTGGTATATGTCGGTAGGACTTCACAGGTTCCTGACAGGAAACTAAAATCCAGGAAAGATACTCCAGCTTCTTACAGCAGGAATGTTGTTGCCCACCTTCTATTCAGTATTAAAGATAGGATTCCACATTTAGAACAAAGTGGAATTTATAGAATTTTCTGCAATTTGTGTGGCAAATTATACGTAGACCCCATAAATGCACTAAAGGGAGAAAACTTACATTACTGCAAACTCTGATCATTAATAAACATCAAGAATCCTGACCTGGTCCTCAATGACCAAACACAGTACCATTACCCGCCCTTATTAAAGCAGCAGCCGTCTATTATTTCTCTCACCTATGGATGATAAGTTTGCTATAACTGTTCCACACTCACATTCCATATCTTCTGCCACCCCCCTCCCCCCACCCCTTTATTTGGTTTGTTCGTAACATTCACTAATTTGTTCACACGACGTAGTAATCTGTGCCGTTACTCCCTTATAGAACAGTTTTTGCTTATACATTCACTTAGTTTTAAGGTTTGAATATATTGCAAAGTAAAACTATTTGTTTAAGAGTCTTTTTAGGTATTAAATTATACTTGTATTTGGTATCGATAAGCCATGAAAGTCACATTTCTTTGTACAGCAATCATTGTACAGCTTTAAATTGTCGCTGAAGTTGTGTGGACTATCTGTTTAGCATTATGTTATCTGACGATGGACTAAGAAGCTGAAGGTCGATTCACAACGAACTAATAAGTATTATTGTGTAAAATCAATACATTGTATTCCAGTTAATATATCTCTGTTATTCACTAGTAGATTCTCAAAAGAAGCATAAGAGCAAGGCTGAAATTACTGTTTCCTAATACTTATCTACGTTCGTGCCTGGTATACTTTTGTGAATTCTAGTTACTTTCTCTTATACTATGAATACCTGCTGTTGCAGGGAAAAGTTCCCTCTTGTCAGAATTAACTGTTTCTGAGAAAACAGCTTCTCATCTGGAGATGAATTTATGATACTTCACTTGTAGCTCACCTCCAGATGTAAAGACTCCTGAAGAATTCATAATAACTGGCTTACTTGTACTCTCCAAAGCTAGGCAGGCACAAATTTCATACCTTGGCTTTCCATTTATTTTTCCTTGAATTCTTGTTATCACTTCACTGTGGACACTATATCGTAAAATCATAACTCAACAAGAATCAATTGACAGAATAACAAACATAGGCTGATACGTCTCATATCCTCAGAATAAAAACTGTGAAGTAGTTGTGCATAAAACTTGTATCTGCCATGTAACATATGATAGGTATGAACACCATCTCGCTTTAAGGAAACGTACTCATGTGAAGAAACGACAAATAATTCCAACATGCTTAAGAACAGCAGTGGTTTGATAGCCTTGTTATTACAATTCGGAGGCTAAAAATTAACAAAATTTTATAACTGTCGGCTTAATAGTACGTGAATCAGAGAAAAAATTTATCCATAACATTTCATAAGCAACAGTGTTACATTACCAGAAAATAAATACATTTGAACAGAAAATTTCAGTAGCTAAAAGCTAGGATCTCAATTGGGTGTCCTGACATAGGAACTAAACACTATAACATAACTGCGTAGGCTTCTGCGGCCAGTGTCAGTCGACATGACAGTTTTCTGTGTATGGTACCGCGTCATAATGTGTAAAACTACTGCTGCTGTAGAAAAACCAACGTTTCTGCGGCCTTGGTCTAATCAACCCAGAAGAAGGCCGCTGGAACCGTGGCCGAAAAGTTGGTTTTTCTCCAGCAGCAGTAGTTTTATACATTATAACGAGGTAATGTATACTGACTGTAGTTTAAAATTTGGCATCACGTATATTTAGTGGGCACAGGTATTCAATTACTTGTTAAAAATACGTGTTTTAGGTTAAGGTATAATGAGGCAGATAGCTGTAGATACGACGTAAATTTAATTTTGTAGTGGAAACGTGAGTGGAGTCATGACGGAAAAGATATATCAGGAAAGAGTAAGCTTTGAGGAAATTAGACAATGTATGTCTGTAGGATCACAGAATCTACTAGGGAGTAAGAAACTGAAAACAGTGAAGCCATATATGAAATACTGAATCTTATAGAAGAACGAAATGATGTGAGGGGAAAAAATAGATTTTGATCTACACAAAAAATCAAAGCCGAAATAACAACGACATTCCCCATAGGAAAATGAAATAGGTTCTAATCCTATTATTTCGTGGCACGTAAAAGCTAAATTAGCTACCATAGGGAAAGGAAATTCCAATGACTGGTCAAATTACTGAGCTATACTTCAAAAATTCTAGTCAGTATCATTAAAGAAAGAGTACAATTCAAGATTAACCAACATTTAAGAGAAGATCAATTTCGATTTAGTAAAAGAAAAGGCACCAGAGAAGTTATAATGGCACTGTGAATGAACTTAGAAAGTAGAACTGAAATGAAAAAAGAAACAGACGTATGCCATATTCATTCAAGAGATGGTGTTGGTAGAGTAGACAAGAACATAGTACTAGGAGAACTGGGTACGACTGGGATAAACTGGAGAAATAACAGAGAGGCTATGTTATGGTGTCCAGTTCTCACTCCTCATTTACTTAACTCTGTGTAGGAGATGTAATAAAAACAACGGAAAGCAACCTAGAGGGGATCAAAATTAATGCTTAACAAATACATTGAATTTGATGTATTTAATCTCTGCACATTCTGTAAAAGACATAAATTATTAGTAAAAATGTTGGTCTGACGCTTTGGATAACCACATCCTGACAATAGACGCAAGAAAGACTTAAATGACGATGACACGTGAATCGAGCGGACAGATAAGGAGAAACTTTAAGATAAATAAAAGGCTGATACAAATAAATAGATTTTGCTATTTGGAAATCACAGTAACATATGACAACAGAAGTATAATGGATATTGGAACAGGAACAGCAGTGACTAAACAAGCATTCGGATGTAATGGTAATTAATTAACAAACAACACTCTCAATATAGAAACGAGAAAGGGATTCATCGAGACATTTTTTTGGAGCATTTTATCCTATTGCCGTGTAGGGTGTACTACGGGGAGACAAAAGAAGTAACAGTTAGAAGCAATACAGATGTGAATGTGGAAACCGCCACCAAAATATCTTGGACTGCAAGAACATCGAATGAAGAAGCAGTAAAATAAATTAACTTGAAAACGACATTGTTTAACATGATACAGAGACACAAAACTTCACTGACTGGACACCTAATTGGACGTAACAGTTTCATAAAGAAATCTTGGAAGATGAACTCACCGAAAAATTTATACGTGCGCAGTTTGGGTTGCACTGTAGATTTTTCGTGTTAGGACTAAATGATAACAAATGTTTCATACTGATATGTAATTTAATTATCAAACTCTTTAATAAAATGGCTGCGCAGTGTGGAATAATGGTACAAGGAAGGTAAGTCACAAGTTTAGAGCGACGCTGGCCAGTGTACGCCAGATGGGCCAGCGGCGTAATCGCTTTTCGCTGTTCTTTCGTTTCCTTTTCGGTGCTACCGTAGTTCTCACATCTCTCAGCACCAGACTTCGAAGGTTTTTTGCATTTCCTGCGGCGCTAGCTTTCCTCTGACTAACGTTTTCTGTAATTCCCAGCATATTTATGGGTCACATGAGACGACAGCTTTCATTTTTTGTAATTTTCAGCTAAATAACGATTTTCACATACATATCGGCGAATATTTTTATTGTCTCACATTGGGTCCAGTTAATGCTCCTCAAACTCTTCACCGTGACAGCCTAGTCGATGTCCTAGATAAACGCGTTTCCACGCTATATCAATTTATAACTTTACACAAAGCCAATTCGTAACAATGACGCCCATTGCATGCACTGCTAGAATGACGTCATAGAAACAAACAAATACTGCCCGAGGAACACGTACAAACGTGATCAACTGAACCATTGATAAGGTCTAAGCCATTGTCTCGTAGTTATTCGCGATTCTAATCTGACTGCATATATTATGTCGCACAAAGTTCAAGCCACGATCGAACAGATCAAGAGGTACGCCCAGAATATTCATATTACAAAGTGTTATCAGAGGAGTGAACTGCAGCAACTGCAACCAACAGACACAGACGGAGGGGGACTGAGGATGGCTACATCAGCAAGGCATTGCTTTTATTTCTGACGGTGACGAAACGTCAGTATAAAGTACAACGTTCGGATGATGGTATAGTCTGTCGGTAAACTGAAGAGCGAGTGAGTGAGTCCCCACTCTGCCAACCCAGCTACGTCACATGGCGCTTCTACAGGCTGTTTCACAACATAGTACCGGCCCTACCGCGGCGCGCATTACAAATCTGTGACGAAGCCATGTGCAGTTAACGTCTCGGCTGCGTTTATTTTTAGACAAATGCATTAAGACCATAAGGAATACATAAAACGATAGCTTCTTCCGAAATACAACATTATAGAGTAAATAATATCAACATAAGAACGGAAGTCAAGATTCTACTACAAACATAGAACCAAATGCCTTTTTTCTGTGAATGTATGTACGTCTATTGCTATTCGTAAAACGAACCCCATATAATGCAATCTGTCTGTAGAATTTAAGGCTTGTTCTTATCTTGTGTTTCTAGTAAAATGTAGAAGTTTTCTTTGAAGGACTGCATTGAAACTTAACAATTTTTGCAACACAAAGAGTGTTTAAAAAGTAAGCAGAAATTTATAATTTTGTGTGTTGCATTAGTTGTATTGTTGTCTTGCACTACTTTTTTGTCACTGTCTTCGTAAACATGTCTCAAAAGTATGTGTTCAATGTTATGCATATTTGGTATGTACTCTGTTGTCAGCTGTCAGAAAGGTTACGCGTGTTTTGGTAGCATCAACGATTATTGTTTTGTATAAAAATGGATGAGATTAAAAATGCACAGTTAAGAGACCTATAAACTATCCCAAAGAAACAATTCCTAAAGTGTTTCGGGAACTGGAAAAAGCACTGGCGTAAGTGCACAGTATGTAATTGGGAATATTTAGAAGAGGGTAACATTGCTGTAGATTAACAAATAATGTTCTTACCAAAAAATAAAAATTAATATGTGAACGCACCTCGTATGTCAAGCTTTTTGCTTAGAAGTCCTAAAACGGTGTACATGTTTCGAAGGAGATCAAATGGTTCAAATGACTCTGAGCACTATGGGACTTAACTTCTGAGGCCATCAGTCGTTTCGAAGGAAATTTCAGCAGTGTTTAGAATAGCTATTGCTCACATGTATTAAGCAATATGTCTTAGAATCAGGTGAATAGTGACAGAGATAGAGATTTTGTGATCCATACGCATCAAAGGTTGTACGTGATTTTGAAACTGTCTATAACGATGGGTTTCCTCCAAAAATTATTAGTCTTCCTTCGTGGCGATTCCAGTAAATCATGCGGCTTATTTTTGCATTCCTTCCTTATGCGTCCTATTGGGCGAGGCTGACGTTTGCATAAATTGTAGCCCTTTGATTGAGATTGGTAATATCAGCCAACAGTTCTTTTTAGGTCGCCTCTTTGATACACACTGTGATAACATTAGGGACGATCGAACGCTCGTTACTCCGCAGATACCTCATATTCTTCGTATTCTGTACATTTTCTTGCAATGCTAGACGATTATCCACCACTTCCGGATATGGAAGTACATTAGTAAGTATACAAAGTTAACTCACTGACACGGGCAACAAAGATTCCACGAACAGAAACAACGTATATCACTGCACGCCGATCTACACCGTTAGACAGATAATGAGCAACAGATTTTGGGTGCCCCTGTAGGCAGGTGGCAGCGTTCTTCCGGGAAAGGCCACTTCCCCCACCAAAAGAGCTGCTCGATCTTGAGTTTACAGACAGACTATACTGAGGGAAGTAAGTAGTACACTTTGTAAATGGAGTGAGATGTACATAGTACGATATGGTGAAGTGATTGCTGAAACGTAGAAAAAGAACGGTAAATTAATATAAGGGAAAGGAAGACAATATTGTGTAGAAAAATAGACAAAGAGAGCTTAGAAACGGAGAATAAGTATCTTTTTGACTACTTAGATTATGTATTTTGCGCCTTTACCGATGGAAACAGACACACTCTTGTTACGTCGCCAGTAGATTGTTCTGCGTCGTGTGAACTGTGTCTCATATTAAACGATAGTAGCCGATCCGGCCGTTGGGGTAGATGGGGATGTCCGCTTGGAGGGAGACGCTGCCTCGAACGGCCGTGGGATTATTGGGTGATGGCGGTTGAGTGGAGGGGGTTGGGAGGGGGAGTGACTGGCTCTGGAAGCGGCGGCAGCTCCGACGAACTTTGGGCCGATAAGGGCCGAGGGTGCGCTGCCGTGCGCCGACTACCTGCGGGGCTTAGCACGAACCGGGCCGCAGTGTTTCGGAGGAGCAGACCAAGTCAAGGCACTGCAGTAAGATCAGGTGCACTGCAACCGTAAATATGTACCCAGTCCGGTAATGACGTCCAGTCGACTCTCGATAAGTCGAAGTTCGAGGGACCTCAGAAAAGACAGTTCGATTTATCGGAAATTTCGCTGATGGTAGAGGAAGTCGAAATAAGTCGATAATATTTAAAAAAAGAAGTGTTGTAATTTTAATAACATCTATTTTTCTTAGGAAGTGGTTCATGGTGTGGGTTCCTGTAGTCATGTCCTAGTTCATGAACCACGGGCAACGTATGGGTGGCCAAGTAAGTGCTCCCGACAGTCGGGATACCAGTTACTTTGGAATAAGGCTGGGCATCTCGGACATATTCTGAGTCGTGGTCACCTTTGTGCTCATACGGCAAAGACTACCAAATCCACCGGTTAGTCCCTCAGCCGTTAGGGGTAAAACCCAATGGGACTCGGGGCAAGTAAGTCTAGCAACCTGCTTCCCTGGTACTTTAAATATGATGCTGGCAACAATCAGAGCAAAATGCCTCGGACCTTTGGAGGTGACGGAGTCCCACCTCTAACTGACAAACCAGGGACTCCTAAGATACGACTTGGCAAACAAATGGTAATGAGATGGGGAGCTATTAATATCAATGGGGCTACTCTGGGAAGAAGGTAGAGCTGGCAGAGGCTGCAAGTAAGATGGGGCTGGACGTTTTAGCTCTTAGTGACATTCGGGTAAGGGGTGAGGAAGAAGAGGAAGTGGGAGAATACAAGGTCTACCTGTCAGGAGTCAAAGCAGGAATAGCACAATGGGGTGTAGGGCTTTACATCTGGAAAGAAATGGAACCCAGCTTAGTTGCAATAAGGTATGTAAACGAACGACTGATGTGGATAGATTTGACAGTGTCTAGCAAGAAAATTAGGATTGTGTCAGTATATTCGCATTGTCAAGGGACAGATCAAGATAAGATGGATAGTTTTTATGAGGCACTCAGTGATGTAGTTGTTAGAGTAAAGGACAAGGACAGTGTTCTGCTCATGGGTGATTTTAACGCTAGGATTGGAAATCGAACAGAAGGGTATGAAAAGGTTATGGGTAAATATGGAGAGGATATGGAGGCCAACAGGAACGGGAAACAACTCTTGGATTTCTGTGCCAGTATGGGCTTAGTAATCACAAACTCCTTTTTTAAACATAAGAACATTCACCGGTATACTTGGGAAGGCAGGGGAACCAGATCTGTCATTGACTATATAATAACAGATCAGGAATTCAGGAAGGCTGTGAGGGACACACGTGTATTCAGGGGATTCTTTGATGACACTGATCATTATTTAATCTGCAGTGAAATTGGGATTGTGAGGCCGAAAGTGCAGGAGGTCAGGTCCATATGTAGGAGGATAAGAGTGGATAAACTTCAGGATAAGGAAACCAGGCACTACTACATAACAGCGATCTCAGAAAGGTACCAGTTAGTTGAATGTAGTCAATTACAGTCATTGGAAAAGGAATGGACAAGGTACAGGGACACAGTACTGGAAGTGGCTAAAGAATGTCTTGGAACAGAAGTGTGTAAAAGTAGGATGAAGCAAACAGCTTGGTGGAATGACACAGTCAAGGCAGCCTGTAGAAGGAAAAAGAAGGCGTATCAAAAATGGCTACAAACCAGAACCCAGGTAGACAGAGAAAGTTATGTTGAAGAAAGAAACAAGGCCAAACAGATAATTGCAGCATCCAAGAAGAAATCGTGGGAAGACTTTGGAAACAGGTTGGAGACTATGGGTCAAGCTGCTGGAAAACCATTCTGGAGTGTAATTAGCAGTCTTCGAAAGGGAGG
The DNA here is from genome assembly GCF_021461395.2 of Schistocerca americana. Taxonomy (NCBI): domain Eukaryota; kingdom Metazoa; phylum Arthropoda; class Insecta; order Orthoptera; family Acrididae; genus Schistocerca; species Schistocerca americana. The sequence continues at coordinate 628,910,042 of NC_060122.1, forward strand.
TAAGAAGGAAATGACAAGTATTTTGGACAGGTCAGGAAAACTACTGGTGAATCCTATGGATGCCTGGGCAGAGATGGAGGGAATATTTTGAAGAGTTGCTCAATGTAGGTGAAAATGCGATCAGTAATGTTGCAGATTTCGAGGTAGAATGGGGTAGGAATTATGATGGAAATAGGATCACATTTGAGGAAGTGGAAAAAATAGTCAATAGATTGCAGTGCAATAAAGCGGCTGGGGTGGATGAAATTAAGTCGGAACTCATCAAATACAGTGGAATGTCAGGTCTTAAATGGCTACACAAGATAATTGAAATGGCCTGGGAGTCGGGACAGGTTCCATCAGACTGGACAAAAGCAGTAATCACACCAATCTTTAAACATGGAAACAGAAAAGATTGTAACAACTATAGAGGTATCTCTTTAATCAGCGTTGTGGGTAAAATCTTCTCAGGTACTGTTGAAAGGAAAGTGCGAGTATTAGTTGAGGACCGATTGAATGAAAATCAGTGTGGGTTTAGGCCTCTTAGAGGTTGTTCAAAATGGTTCAAATGGCTCTGAGCACTATGGGACTCAACTGCTGAGGTCATTAGTCCCCTAGAACTTAGAACTAGTTAAACCTCACTAACCTAAGGACATCACAAACATCCATGCCCGAGGCAGGATTCGAACCTGCGACCGTAGCAGTCTTGCGGTTCCAGACTGCAGCGCCTTTAACCGCACGGCCACTTCGGCCGGCAGAGGTTGTCAGGACCAGATCTTTAGCTTACGGCAAATAATGGAGATGTGTTATGAGTGGAACAGGGAATTGTATCTATGCTTTATAGATCTAGAAAAGGCATATGACCGGGTTCCTAGGAGGAAGTTATTGTCTGTTCTACAAGATTATGGAATAGGAGGCCAACTTTTGTAATCAATTAAAGGTATTTACATGGATAGTCAGGCAGCAGTTAGAGTTGACGGTAAATTGAGTTCATGGTTCAGGGTAGTTTCAGGGGGAAGACAAGGCTGCAACCTGTCTCCACTGTTGTTCATATTATTTATGGATCATATGTTGAAAACAATAGACTGGCTGGGTGAGATTAAGATATGTGAACACAAAATAAGCAGTCTTGCATATGCGGATGACTTAGTTGTGATGGCAGATTCGATTGAAAGTTTGCAAACTAATATTTCAGAGCAAGATCAGAAATGTAAGGACTATGGTATGAAGATTAGCATCTCCAAAACGAAAGTAATGTCAGTGGGAAAGAAATATAAACTGATTGAGTGCCAAATAGGAGGAACAAAGTTAGAACAGGTGGACGGTTTCAAGTACTTAGGATGCATATTCTCACAGGTTGGCAACATAGTGAAAGAACTGGAAGCGAGGTGTAGCAAAGCTAATGCAGTGAGCGCTCAGCTACGATCTACTCTCTTCTGCAAGAAGGAAGTCAGTACCAAGACTAAGTTATCTGTGCACCGTTCAATCTTTCGACCAACTTTGTTGTATGGGAGCGAAAGCTGGGTGGATTCAGGTTACCTTATCAACAAGGTTGAGGTTACGGATATGAAAGTAGCTAGGATGATTGCAGGTACTAGTAGATGGGAACAATGGCAGGAGGGTGTCCACAATGGGGAAATCAAAGAAAAACTGGGAATGAACTGTATAGATGTAGCAGTCAGGGCGAACAGGCTTAGATGGTGGGGTCATGTTACACGCATGGGAGAAGCAAGGTTACCCAAGAGATTAATGGATTCAACAGTAGAGGGTAGGAGGAGTCGGGGCAGACCGAGGAGAAGGTACCTGGATTCGGTTAAGAATGATTTTGAAGTAATAGGTTTAACATCAGAAGAGGCACCAATGTTAGCACTGAATAGGGGATCATGGAGGAACTGTATAAGGGGGGGCAATGCTCCAGACTGTACGCTGAAAGGCATAATCAGTCTTAAATGATGATGATGATGATGAGGAAGGGAAGAAGATAAACCGATTCTTCCTTTGCTTCTTGGTAGAACAACTTAAGTGTAAACGAAAAGCAGCATATTTTGTGTGTCTACAGAATTAAATTACTTATTAATCAGTCTTCAGCTTACAAGGGCAGCATCGGACTGTAACTAATCACTATAGTGAAATAAGTTACAGTATTCGCGAACAACACTGAAAAAGATGTCATTCATCAGCACTGCGGCACGAACACCCAGTGTATGTCATCTTTGAATGTGAAACGGTAAAGCGGTTCGAAACTTAAAAATGAAAACATAGTCCATTCAGGCTGTAATATAATTATTGTCCTTCCTATTAGCTAATCTGGGTAACAGCCTTGCCGCAGTGGTAACACCGGTTGCCGTCGGATCACCAAAGTTAAGCGCTGTCGGGCTGATCTAGCACTTGGATGGGCGACCATCTGGTCTGCCGAGCGCTGTTGGCTAGCGGGTTGTATTCAGCCCTTGTGAGGCAAACTGATTAGCTATTTGATTGAGAAGTAGCGCCTCCGGTCTCGTAAACTGGCGCACAGCCGGGAGAGCAGTGTGCTAACCATATGCCCCTCAATATCCGCATCCAGTGACGCCTCTGGGCTGAGGATGACACGGCGGCCGGTCGGTACCGTTGAGCCTTCGTGACCTGTTCGGACGGAGTTTAGTATTAGCTAATTTTGACTTTGAGTCCTTTCCAGACATTTATCAGAAGCCTCCATTTTCATATCACACCTGACTAAATAAACGTGTAAAGGCACACATCGCTTTCATGTGTATCAATAGCATAGACACAATCCGATAGTGCACCACATTCCAACCATTAGTACTACACGTACATAAAGCTGCCGTATCATGATATGGCTGCCTTCTCTATGTGTATATGGATGTAACCTAGTGAGCTGTCGGGCTGTATTGTTGCTACACAGGGACACGAAAGCGATGTGTGCATTGGCATTTTTAGTGGCTATTTAGTCAAATGTGGCGTGAACCTTGTGGTGGCTTGTGAAAAGTGCTCGAAAAAGACTAACCATTAGCTAATACGACTGACAGCAAATACATTACAGCCTCTTTGGAAGATGTATTCTTTCTTAAGATATACTGAGGCCAGGGGTAGCTAAAGAAACAAAATTCTGAAAAGTGAAAGCTAAACAGTAATTAAATAAGAAAGCGAGAACGTCAGAAAAACAGTAACATTAAACTGAATAAAAAATAGTACTTAATAACAATTTAGATTAAATGAACAATCCCAATACTGGTCAAATGGCTCTAAGCACTATGGGACTTAACATCTGATGTCATCAGTCTCCTAGACCTCGAACTACTAACCTAACTAACCTAAGGACATCACACACATCCATGCCTGAGGCAGGATTCTAACCCTCGACCGTAGCAGCAGCGCGGTTCCGGACTGAAGCGCCTAGAACTGCTCGGCCACAACGACCGGCGAACAATCCCAAAAAGATAATATTAATATAATAACAGTGTCTGTCTGTCCCCCACCCCCCGTACCCCACCCAACCGTTCCTTGCTCGCTTTTGCATCCGTACCTGTGCTGGGATAAGTTAGAGATACTTAAGTGGCCAAAGTGTTGTCCCAGATCGTTGACTCACAATGAATTATTATTATCATTACTATTATTTCAATATTTATTACTTGAAACATGTTTGCATTTCACAGAACTGAATTACACTACTCATTCATAATGGGAAAAACGAGCTGACGCATGTTTGGGAGTTAAAAAGAAAAGCTGCTTGCGCAATAGGCCGACCCTAATTCCCGTAATTTAGATTGCGCAAAGACGGCTGCTACCAGAGTTTCAAAGCCATACGATAGGTATGAGGACGGATCGAGTTGTGTTGAAGTTTCGCTCGATTGGGGAAATTGAGTAGTGGTCAGTATTGGACGATGGCACCTGGAGTTTCTGAGACCTTATCGCCAGAAAGGCGCACCTCAAAAGAGCAGAGGCTCTCATACGGCGCCTTACACTAGCCGGCCGACGCCCTCTGCAGCTGCGCTCCCAATACTGCGAGGCCGGCCGGCCGGGGACTCTAATAGGTATTCCGGCGGACAAAGGCGACCGTGCCAGGAGCGAGATTCTTCCCTCCCCCCTCCGCCCCCACCGCCCCCGCGGCCCGGCCTTTTCTTTCCGCGCTCTAAGCTCTACAATTACATCAAAGCCGTCGCACGCCACCGTGCCTGCGGCTCCGGCTTCCTCCCTTTCTCTCCCCTCCCCCCACACAGAGGGGGAGAAACCGCCGTTATACCCGCCGGCCGCCTATATATTGGACATTTGCTATGGGCGCAGCGCTTTCTGATTGGAGCGTTTCCGCCGCCTCAGCTGCGGCCAGAGGCCAGCCGAATAATAAGGGAGACCGCCATTGGCGGCAGCGAGGCAGCGGCGGCCACGTCAGCAGAACACCTAGCTGTGCCCTGCTGTGCCAATAAAGCCGCAGCTGTGTGCCGTGACCTCAGCAAACTTCTGTGCTCAACTGCACACCACAAGGCGCCTGAAAAGGACATCCTTCACTTTTACGTAACTGCTGCATTCCGACGTCTTTATAACGTTTGTAATCAGGCGTGTCCCAGGACAGTGTATTGGGACCCTAGTTAATACTGCACATTAAGATAGTGCTCAGAGTTAACTGAAGCATTTTTCAGTTGGTGCAGTTATTGATTACGAAATCGGGGAAAGTGTTTTACCTTGTGGACAATATACCTAGGAAGACATGATGTTTCACAGTCGATGTTTCCGTCTAGTGAGCGAGTTTACAATCACATGGATTACCCACCAGAGATCGCCATAAGCAGTATTTGGGATCTTATAACACATTTATTGTTGTTAGACGTGAGACTGCGTTTCGTGCAGAACCTGTAAATATTTCGCGTACTACACATTTATGTACCGTATAGTATATTAAACCTGAGCTGTTTGGAAGCTATCGTTAATTCTACAGTAAAAGAATTCTATAGCATGTAAAATTCACCGTATTATTATAAAAGTAGTTCCATAATGCGTGGACGGTGAAGCGATACTTCACCGATCGTGCACCACCTTTACGCTAGAAAAGGCATGTCATTTACCATGCAATATGCGATACTTGCAAATGAATTGTGTTTCTTTTATCTCGTAATAATTTTACTTGTCTATTAAATGGAAATTTGTGTTAGTTCATAGCACCTTCTATTTCAAAATCTATATAAGTTTTATGTCTTTTTTTATATTTCTACTTAAATTCTTCATTTGTGTGGCCCTATCGTCCGTAGTTGCTGTACAATTCCTAAGGGTATTTTCGTTCCGTCGTTACAAGAAAATGCATTTCGCTTTACTGAGATAAAGCATCACTCGTGGTCTGTAATTCCCTCCAGTACAGTTAAAAGCATTAAGCTACAAATTTTATTTATTATTCCAAAGCGATATGTGACAGTTCTACCACAGCCTGCTACATACATCTTAATTCCTTATATAGCCATTATATTTTATGGATTAAAAACCTGTACAAATACCAGATCCGACCGTTGTAGTACATGCATCGTATGCGATACAATTTTTGCTCTTACAGAGGCATATACTGATTTTTAAGGTCGGCATTTATTAAGCCCATACACTGAGTTGATCAAAGTTATTGGATAGCGATACGCACGTTTACAATTGGCAGTAATGTCGCGCACGCAAGGTACAAAAGGGCAGTGCAGTGGCGGAGCTGTCATTTGTACTCAGATGATTCATGAGATACGGTGTCTGACGTGATTGTGGACGCTTGCGGGAGTAAGCTTAGTTTGAACGCGGAATGGTACTTGGAGACGGAGACATTCCATTTCGTAAATCGTTAGGGATTTGAGTATTCCGCGATCCACAGTGCCAAGATAGAGCCGAAAATACCAAATTTCAGGCATTGCCTCCCACCACTGATAACGTAGTGGCCAACGGCCTTCACGACCGGAAACAGCGCCGTATGCGCAGAGTTGTCAATGCCAATAGACAAGCAACAATGCGTGAAATATCCGCAGAAATCAATGTAGGGCTTTCGACGAACGTATCAGTTAGAACAGTGCGAAGAAATTTAATGTTAACGGGCTATGGCAGCAGATGACCGACGCTAGTGCCTTTTCTAACAACACAACATCGCCTGCACAGCCTCCCCTGGTCTCGTGACCATATCGGCTGGACCGTAGACGACTGAAAAACCGTGCCCTGGTCGGATGAATCACGATTTCAGCCAATAGTAGGGTTCATGTATGGCGTAGACCCGACGAAGCCTTGGACCCAATTTGTCAAGAAAGTACTGTGCAAGTTGGTAGCGGCTCCATAATAGTCTGAGAAGTTTTTACACGGAATGGACTTGCTCCTCTGTACAAACTGAACCGATCATTGACTGAAAATGGTTATGGTCGGCTACTGGGAGGCCATTTGAAGCCGTTCATGGACTTAACGTTCTCAAACAACGGTTGCATTCTTATCGATGATAATGAGCCATGACACCGGGCAACAATTGTTCTCGGTTGATGTCAGGAGCATTCTGTATATCTCGAACGAATGATCTGACATCCCACTTCGCTCGACATGAAGCCTATCTAACATTTATGGAACATAGACGAGAAGTTAGCTCGTGCACAACATCCTGCACCGGCAACACTTCCGCAATTACGGACGCATGTAGAGGCAGCATGAGGCACTATTTCTGCGGGGGACGTCCAATGACTTGTTCAGTCGATGTCACTTCGAGCTGCTGCACGATGTCGGGCAAAAGGGGGTACGGCACGATATTAATAGATACCCCATGACTTTTGTCACCGAAGTCTAAACTCGCTTGAATCTAGAAGTATTTTCTGAACGTAAAAGAAAATTGTGACTTGATATTACACGTAATTTCAGGTACGAACAAAAACATAAGTCTGCCTCATTGCGAAATTGCATCATTGATGTTGAAAGAGTGTGTTCTATACACATAAATGCGGAAAAAGAAGCGACAAGTTACAGAACAAAGGTAAGCGAACATAATTATTAATCAAATGCTAATATACAACTCCAGAAATGTGATAGACAACGAAATGTTGTTTTGCTGAAGGCAACTGCATCAGTCAATATGCAGCTGTCTGGGGTCATGAGACATTTGAATTATGATTCAGCGTAATGTTCTGAATACACAGTAGGCAGCGAAGCCCACGAGAAGCTAAGTCAGCACAACGGGAGTTCAAATTAGTCTAGGAGGCCGGCATAAGAATACTAACAGTGGTAAAAAGAAAAATACAGCGTAGTACGAAGGAGCCGACAGATACGTAGCTGTGAAATATTGAAAAATTTCAGGGCAGGGCAGAAGGGAGAGGAAAAATAGTCCATCATCAAATTACTTATTATCATACACTGAACAGCCTAAGAAACTGGTACACCTGCCTAATATCGTGTAGGGCCCCCGCGAGCAAGCAGAAGTGCCGCAACGCTACGTGGCATGGAGTTGACTAATGTCTGAAGTAGTGCTGGAGGGAATTGACACCATTAATCCTGCAGGACTGTCCATAAATCGACAGTACGAGAGGGTGGAGATCTCTTCTGAACAGCACGATGCCTTGCAGTAGCAAGGCATCCCAGATATGCTCAATAATTTTCATGTTTGGGGAATTTGATGGTGAGCAGAAGTGTTGAAACTCAGAAGCGTTTTCCTGGAGCCACTCTGTAGCAATTCAAAATGTATGGGATGTCGCATTGTTCTGCTGGAATTTCCCAAGTCCGTCGGAATGTACAATGGACGTGAATATATGCAGGTGATCAGACAGGATGCTTACATACGTGTCACTTATAAGAGACGCATCTAGACGTATCAGCGGTCCCATAACACTCCAACTGCACACGCTACACCATTACAGAGCCTCCACCAGCTTGAACTGTTCCCTACGGGCATTCAGGGTCCATGGATTCGTGAGGTTGTCTCCATGCCCGTAAACACCCATCCGCTCGATGCAATTTGAAACGAGACTCGTCAGACCAAGCAACAAGTTTCCAGTCATCAACTGTCCAATGTCGGTGCTGTTGGGCCCAGGCGACGGGAGAAGCTCCGTGTCGTGCAGTCACCAAGGGTACACGGGTGGACTTTCGGCTCCGAAAGCCCATATCGATTACGTTTCGTTGAATGATTCGCACGCTGACACTTGTTTCTGGCCCAGCTTTGAAACAGATTCTCCTCAGTCGTCGTTCGTCACGTTCTTGAAGGATCTTTTTCCGGTCTCAGAGATGTCGGGGATTTGATGTTTCACCGGATTCCTGATATTCACGATACACTCGTGAAATTGTCGTACGGGAAAATCCCCACTTCATCGCTAATTGAGAGATGCTCTGTCCCATCGCTCGTTTGCCGACTATAACACCACGTTCAGACCAACTTATATCTTGATAACCTACCAATGCAGTAGCATTAAGCGATCCAACAACTGCGCCAGACACTTGTTGTCTTATACAGGCGTTGCCGACAGCAGCGCCGCATTCTGCGTGATTACATGTCTCTGTATTTGAATATGCTTGCCTATACCAGTTTCATTATCGCTTCAGTGTAGTTACGAGGTAGGAGAAATTATTTTACGTGCAATTGTGAGAGTGTCACCTCTTGTCGGCGAGTTGGGACACTGCAGTTATCTCGCTGTTTACTGCCTCAGTGTTCCGATTATATCGCTGCTGACCGTGATTTTACACTATTTTTGTAGGTTGGAGAATATTATGTTACTAATTTCCAGCACATCTTAAACTGGCCTGTCAATGCGGTCTTAAGCCCCGCGCCGCAGAGAGAGCATAAAATCCCTGTTCCACAATATAGCAGTGTTGTAGCAGTTTAAAACTGTAAAGACCTACAATAGTAACTGTTTCCTTCGAGGCGGTAGTTGCGGTTGCGTGAGCCTCGTGAATTCAGATCAAATTTGCACACTTGATGTAGCGAATGTAGGCGTACCGAATGTAGGACACCGGGCCTCAAAAATATTTAAGTGTTGAACAGATTTGTTTACTATTCATCTATGGGTGTATCAATCACTCTCGGAGTGGTGTTTTGTTGGAGTAATTTATCAACAGAGTTCACATGTTGGTGCGCAGCGTACTATTTAACAGCATTACAAGTAAGTTTAATAGGTCGAGGGCTACCGATACACTTCCAAGACAGAGTATCAACAAGTAGCATTGCAACTGAGTGACGTACCCCTGATTAGAGCCCGGGGAATTATTTTTTCTCGATTTATACCGCGGCATTTTTTTTCGATTATCACCAAAGAGACTGAATTAAATTAACTTCATACACGAGAGGAACGGACGGTTGTTTCAGCTGTCAAGAGAGTCGAGAACCTGAAACACGACTTGGGGTAAATTAGGTTAAATAAAACCTGGCTTGTCAGACCATCATATGAAGAATTTCAAAGTGCAGCCACAGAGGTCAACGGCCATTAATGTGAATAGGTTAGTTTATCTGTCTGCATCACTGCGAATGTGAATGCTAGCAGATGCAATCGAATTAGGGAATGAAAGAATAAGCCTTGTATCTAAAAAGGAAAAAGCCTTACTATCAAATAAAAATAAAACAGCTTGAAGCTGCACATGTTCACTCCTCCAAGTGGAACAACGGTGCTAATTAGCAATTATACAACCCTCTTAAATGGTTCAAATGGCTCTGAGCACTATGCGACTCAACTTCTGAGGTCATCATTCGCCTAGAACTAATGAAACCTAACTAACCTAAGGACATCACACACATCCATGCCCGAGGCAGGATTCGAACCTGCGACCGTAGCGGTCGCTCGGTTCCAGACTGTAGCGCCTAGAACCGCACGGCCACTCCGGCTGGCACAACCCTCTTAACAGGAGCTTGTCATTCCTGAAGGTTTCCTACAATTGGTATATTACTAAGCCGTCTCTATACTTTACACCCAAGTCTCCAAGTATTGTGTATATCTTACGAGTATTCCTCTTTAGATAATCAAAGGCTTTCTTAAGCCATCATGAGATTTAATTGACTCTCATTAATAAGCATAACTTTAGAATTGCTTATCTTGTACCTTTCCCATTCATATCTTTACATGCGTGTCTGGTATGACTAACTTTAACGCGCCTACTTTCTTTCGTAATGTGAGGCCAATTAATTTTAGCAAATCAGAAGATAAGCCTCTCATTTAATTGATTTTCGATAACATCTCAAACAACCTTCTAGCGGTCTAAGTGATACATTTTACTCTGCTGCAGAGTAGATACTGGTCCTGACATTTGCTGGCAGATGAAAACTGCGCTTTCTCGGAACCCCTCCTTCCAGGCACGGAGCCGTATGAACTTAGCTTTTACCACTTTTGTAAACAGTACCATAGACCGTAGAAGTGTCATTTCTGTGTGACATCTTTTCTTCCAGGCGTGCTAGTCCAGCGAGCTGTAAAGTTTGGAAAACAGTGGAAGGACACAGGCAGACGTGAAGCTGTAGGGCGACTAGTGGGTTGTGCATAGTTAACTCCGTCGATGAAGGCAAGGTTCTGCGTACAAAAGCCCGCCAAAGAAAGAGTTTCAATCCATCGGGACGTCTCAACATTACCGTTACTATACCTTTCGCACATTTCAGTAACTCAGGAATTGTATCGCAGACTCTTGATGACTTCTTTGAGCTCATATCATTTAGCTGTCAAAGTCTGCCCGTATCTACATCTACGTCTATACCCTGCAAAACAACTTCCCCACATCGCTTCCTTTCCTCAATGGTACATGGGAAGATTGACTGTAGGTGAAACTCCGAATCATATCTGATTTCTCTAATTTTCTTATTATTGTTATTTCGTGAAACATACGTGCGACGACGTGATGTTTCATGACTGATAATGGAATGTGCGCTCTTGGGAATTCAACGGTAAATATTTCAAGGATAGAAAAGTGAGGACTATTCCTACAAGTATTAATAATCAACTCCTGACACCTTCAGTCTATGCGAATGGTTGATTGTCATGTCCCAGAAGCTATTTAGGGTCATTGACAGACTCATGAAATGGCATAGAAATAGTCACATGCATACTTCTATGACTTGTAGAGGGGAGTGAATACATACTATTATGAAGAGGAACCCATGTCCAAAAACGTACCGTTTCCGTGCTGCAGCCGTTCGAAAATATGTTTACTTGGTGGGTTTGCAGCAGGGTAGTCATAATGAGGATTTCTTACGTGGGTCAGAAATCCATTACACGTAGGAGGCGGACGGCTAGCAGGAGCTGTTTTCTAGGTTAGAGGGCCTTGGGAAAGCAGAAAAAGTTCTTCAGTCCCAAACGGTGCAGGTCAATCACAGGAAGAAAGTATAACTAGAAACCATCACCACAATAGTTGGAAACTGTCGTAGCTGTGTTGGAATATTACCAGAACTCCACGTGCTAGTAGAACCCACTGATGCTAAAATTGTTATAGTCACTGAAAGCTGCCTATGGACATAGATAAGTTCTGTTGAAATTTTTGCGAAAGGTCTAACGGTATTCAGAAAGGATACGCCAAATACAGTTGGTGGTGGTGTGTTTGTTGCTGTTAAAATAGTTTATATTGCACCGAAACTGAAGTAGATGGTTCCGGTGAGTTACTATGAGAAGAGATCATTCTTGGCAACAGTAATGAAATAATAATTGCATCCTTTTACCGACCTCCCAACTCAGATGATTCAAAACTAGGTTTCTAATTTGAAACACGTATCCGATACAGTTACAGTTGGTCGTGAGTTCAATTCACCCTCGATATTTTGGCCAAAATACACGTTTAGATCTGGAGGTACGCATAAAACATAATCCGAAATTGTTCTGAATGCATTCTCTGAATATTATTTCGAGCAATTAGTTCACGAGCCCATTCGAATAGCAAACAGTGTGAAAACACACTTGACCCCTTAGCAATAAATAATCCTGAGCTAATAACGAGCATCAAAACGGATAATGGGTTTAGTGAACGTAGGGTTGTCGTAGCGAGACCGAAAACCGTTAACTCCCAAATCCCCGAAAAATAAACTAAAAATATATCTACTCAAAAAGCACATAAAAATTCGCTTGGCGCCTTCCTGAGGGACAATTTAGACGCCTTCCAAATTAACAGTGCGAGTGCAGACCATATGTGTCTAAAATTCAACGAAATATTATCGGCAGCAATTGAGAGATGTGTACCAGATAGACGGAGTTGAACTCCCATCGCACACAAAACACGTCAGAATACTGTTGCAGAAACAACGAAAAAGTTTGCCAAATTTAAACCAACGCAACATACCCGAAATCGACGACCTTCAGCAGAAGCTCGAGATTCAACGCGGACTTCAATGCAAGATGCGTACAGTAATTTCCACTTTGTCCTAAGCCGGGCAGAAAATCCTGATTTTGGTCGTATGTAAAGTATGCTAGCGGCAAGGCACAATCAATGCCTTCTCTGTGCAACAATGTAAGTACTATCGGTGACTATGTTGCTAAGGGAGAGTTACTAAACACAGGCTTCCAAAATGCCTTCACCAAAGAAGATGAAGTAAATATTCCAGAATTCCAATCAAGAATAGCTGCCAGCATTAGTAACTTAGAAGTACATATTCTCGGAGTAGGGAAGCAACTAAACTCACTTATAAAAGAAAATCTTCCGGTTCAGACTGTATACCAGTTAGGTTCCTTTCAGAGTATGCTGATGCAATAGCTCCGTACTTGACAATACGAATAACGTACAGCTACTCGCTCAGCGTAAAACCGTACCTACAGACACGAAAGTTGCACGGATCACACCAGTATTCAAGAAAGACAGTAGGAGTAATCCAATAAATTTCAGGCTTACATCATTAACATCGATGTGCTGCAGAATTTCAGAACATATATTGTGTTCGAACATTGTGAATTACCTCGAAAGGAACAGTCTATTGACACACAGTCAACACAAATTTGAAAAAGAACCTTCTTGTGAAACATAAGAAACGTGAGGGCTGTCGGCAAGGGATTTCAAACTGATGCCATGTTTCTAAATTTCCAGATGACACAGTACCTCACAAGCGGATTGTAATCAAATTATGTGCTTGTGGAATATCGTCTCACTTACGCGACTGGATTCGTGATTTCCTGTCAGAGAAGTCACACTTCGTAGTAACTGACAGAAAGTCATCGAGGAAAACATAAATGATTTCTGGTGTTCCCCAAGATAGTGTGTAAGAGGTATACGCTGTCTGCGATATGAGAATCGCTGACCAGAGAGCAGTGTTGACTGCAGTACGAACTGTGTAACTGTAGTAGTTAGTTGTTGCTAGTCGCTTGTCGGAGGTTGTCTGCGCTTGTCTGCAGTCTCCTCTGGTCGGGAATCTGGAGATGGAGTATTATTGTATAAGGTAAAGAAGCAGCGGCTCGCATATCTAGTAATGTATCTGAACTGTCATCCAAATATTTTAAAAATGTCCTAATAATAATTTTGGTAATATAAAGTAATTTTTTTAAGAAAAAAGCATTCATTTTTTAAAAAATCAGTTGCTTCCTTTCACAAATCACAAATGTATAGGCCAGCATTGCACGGAGCTGTGCCGGAAAAATGTTAAGTAAGAGCAGATATATTCGCCGTTTTTATTGAGGTAAGAATTTTTGCTTTTTATTCAGAATGATTTTACAGGACCACGACGCAGCACTGCTGTCGTCCAAATTTTCCCAGGTTACTGAATTTATTTTTTTATTATGAGGCTTAGGAATTTTTCTGTTTCGTGCTTACATTAAACGAGAAAAGCATTTTGTGGGTACATTAAATGGGAACCAGTTTTGTTCTGAGGTCACACAAAAATGAGAATCGCTATCCATAATAATTATTCATAATTTCAATTATAAAATTTTTTGTGGGAAGGTTACAAGTGTTACAGGAACTTGCTGTTTCTTATCATCTTATTTAAACGATTTAGGAGTCAATATGAGTAGCCGTCTCAGGTTGTCGGCAGATAATGCTGTCGTTTGCTGTCTAGTAGTCATCAGAAGATCAAAATAAATTGCAATATCATTTAGAAGATATCTGTATAGTGCGAAAATTGTCATTTGACCTTAAATAATGAAAGTGTGAGGTCGTCAACACGAATGGTAAAAGGAAAAACCTTAAACATCGTTTAAACGAAAAATAAGTCCAACGTAAAAGTCATAAATTCATCTAAATACCTAGGAATGAGAATTACCAACAAGTTAAATTGGAAGGAACACATAGAAAATGTTATTGGGAAGACGAACCAAAGTCTGTGTTGTAGTGGCAGAACACTTAGAAGATGCTACAGATCTACTAAAGAGATTGCGTACACTAACCTTGTCCGTTCTCTTTTGGAGGACTGCTGCGCAGTGTGGGATCCTTACCAGATAGGGTTAATGGAGTGCATCGAGGAAGTTCAAAAAATGGTATCATGTCTTGTATAGAGGAGAAAGTGTCACTGGCATGACAGAGAATTTGGGGTGATATCATTAAAACAAAGGCATTTCTCATTGCAGAGGGACTTTCCAGCAAAATTTCAACCACTAACTTTCTCCTCTGAATGCGAAAATATTTTGTTGATGCCGAGCTACTTAGGGAGAAACGATCATCATAATAAAACAAAGGAAATTAGAATTCACACGGAGAGCTGCAGATATCCGTTTATTTTAGCGCGCTCTTCGAGAGTGGAGTAATAGAGAATTATTATGAAGGTGGTTGGGTGAACCCTCTGCCAGGCTCTTAAGTGTGATTTGCAGAGTATCCATGTAGATGTAGACAGATGTACGTCGAATTCGCTGGACGTGTATCCTACCTCTCTGACCTGGTTCGAGCCTCATTCACATGTCTAAGAGCGTTAGAGCAACATGGTTCGGCCGGCCGAAGTGGCCGTGCGGTTAAAGGCCCTGCAGTCTGGAACCGCGTGACCGCTACGGTCGCAGGTTCGAATCCTGCCTCGGGCATGGATGTTTGTGATGTCCTTAGGTTAGTTAGGTTTAACTAGTTCTAAGTTCTAGGGGACTAATGACCTCAGCAGTTGAGTCCCATAGTGCTCAGAGCCATTTGAACCATTTAGCCAACATGGTTCGGTACAAGTTTGCAGAATACATCGACATGATCCTTCCGTATGGTGAAAATCGAGGTAATGGAAGAGCTACTCGCCGCGCGGAGTGGGCCCGCGGTTTGAGGCGCCATGTCACGGACTGCACGGCCCCTCCCGCCGGAGGTTCGAGTCCTTAGCGTAGGTTAGTTTAAGTTAGTTTAAGTAGTGTGTAAACCTAGGGAACGATGACCTAAGCTGTTGGGTCCCTTAGAAATTCACACAAATTTGAAGAGATACTCTCCGGCTTTATCAAGTTTGTAATGCACAACGTCCGAATCAATAACATACCCTTTTCGCCACAATTACGCAACGGATTGAGAAAGGCTATCTTCACCTTGAGCAAGCGTGACAATGGAGTTCCGAGGAAATACCACACACCAGAATTGGAAGAAGCCGTACAGCGTCACGTAGAAGAGAACCCGTCAACGAGTACACGAGTAACTGCGCGTGCAATGGTTCGAAATGGCTCTGAGCACTGTGCGACTTAACTTCTGAGGTTATCAACTTAGAACTGATTAAACCTTACTAACCTAAGGACATCACACACATCCATGCCCGAGGCAGGATTCGAACCTGCGACCGTAGTGGTCGCTCGGTTACAGACTGTAGCGCCTGAACCGCACGGCCACTCCGGCCGGCTGCGCGTGCAGTGGATGTTGCTCCTAGGACCGTCTGGTATGTTGTGGATGACCAACAACTGCATCCACACCACTCGCATAGCAAGGCATAGAGGCACCATCTGTCCATCATGAGACAGTCAGTTGTCTTTGGTATAAAAAATTGGTTGACCCTATTGTATTGTGTTTCTCTGGACAGTATTCTTATCATGTAACTTTGATCTTTTATGATGGCAATGCTTTGGTCTAGAACGAACTCCGTGATTAAATACATGCATCTTGTAGGCAAAAGCAAGGAAGTTAAGTGACCTCTCCCCTGCTTTCTCACGAATGTAGCCACAGTTCTCGCCCATCACATTGGCAACAGCTTGGAAGCGTGCATTCCATGTAGAGGATTTCGAAAGTGGAGACTCAAGGACTATGAACTGAGGTACTGTCCTTACTGAGGCCATCGGATGGAAGATGTCATCTCAAGCCTGTGTCTGGTGCTGATAGGCACCTGTTTGTTGTTTAAGAGAATTTTATGTGATGCAGGGGCAAAATCCGTACTCTGTATGGATTATTACTTGCTTCCTTGTTTGTGAATTGCTTAATTTGGTTGTAGTTTGAGTTTATTGCTGTAATGTTAACTTTGATTTCGCGAGCTGCCCAAATTTGATCTTATTTTGCTTGCTCTATACAGTCTTCCACACTTTTTGGTACTCTCCCACTGTGTAAGTGTCATTCTTTCCTTCGATGTGAGCTGGGTGGTATTTTTCTTCTTTAAATTTCATTGTGTGTTACGTCAGTCATTATAGCAAATAAATAAATTCAAAGGCGGCAAGAGTTTGCCATAATACATTTACTATTTTTGTAGATTAATAGGTATGTTAGGTCACTGTTTACGACGCACAATTAGATTATGCCGCGCGGGATTAGCCGAGCGGTCTGAGGCGCTGCGACGGCCGGTGTGGTCGAGCGGTTCTACGCGCTACAGTCTGGAACCGTGCGACCGCTACGGTCGCAGGTTCGAATCCTGCCTCTGGCATGGATGTGTGTGATGTCCTTAGGTTAGTTAGGTTTAAGTAGTTCTAAATTCTAGGGGACTGATGACCGTAGAAGTTAATTCCCATAGTGCTCAGAGCCATTTGAACCATTTTTAAGGCGCTGCAGTCATGGACTGTGCGGCTGTTCCCGGCGGAGGTTCGAGTTCTTCCTCGGGAATAGGTGTGTGTGTTTGTGCTTAGGTTAAGTAGTGTGTAAGCTTAGGGACTGATGACCTTAGCAGTTAAGTCCCATAAGATTTCACACACATCTGAATTAATGAAATTTGAAAAATTTGATTATTGGTCAATTCATTGGGTAATACTGATGAGCAGCACATGCCAGCAATTTCCACAAAACAACATGTCATGCGATTAATTAGAGCTGAGCATTGACAGAAAAGGTGAAGTGGGCCACGTGTTCGTCAAGTGCTTCTGTTGGCTAAAGAGGGACTGGGAAGAGACGTGCAGGAGCAGTCATTCACTGTCGTAGAGAGAACAGAGCGTGGTGGCAGAACACTCGCACCATGGACAGACTGGCTGCATGTTGGTTTCTGGTGGGACGTAAAAATATTTCAGAGTAGGCTACTTGGAGAAAGAGCATCACGGGTGGAAGAAGGCAGAAGGGCATCCTTTTAGTACAAAGGAATGTGTCGGGTCACAACGATAGCTGCAAGCCTACCTTTGAGGCATTTCTCATTGGAAACTCCGCCGGGAAAACGCAGATGCATTTTTAATTTGCAAAGTGCTAAGGTTGTA
The DNA here is from genome assembly GCF_021461395.2 of Schistocerca americana. Classification (NCBI taxonomy): domain Eukaryota; kingdom Metazoa; phylum Arthropoda; class Insecta; order Orthoptera; family Acrididae; genus Schistocerca; species Schistocerca americana. The sequence goes on from NC_060122.1 coordinate 628,927,429, forward strand.
GAAGGGGAAATGTACCTTCCAGAAAATCTCCTGGGAAGAGTATGAGCTTTAAGTGATTGGCTGACAGATTCATGATCCATTTCATGGCAGGTAATGTTTGTGTAACAACCACTGGGATTCGTCAACTGAGAGCAAATGTAGACGCCGCACGTCCAGGAGGGAGCAGGGTACGGTGTGGAGGGGCGTATCTCTGTGGGCATCGACTGAGAGCAGTTCCCTGTTGGGATCGATCGAAGACACCTCCCTCCAGGGTTCGGCCCACATAGGCACATTGGAGAATCTGGCAGTTAGTTCAGAGAAGTACTGCTTTCGATAAAAGGAGTGTGTGAAGTTTCATGCTGAACAGAGTTGTTATTCTGTTTACTCGAGTGATGATTCGTTAACTCTGTTCAAATGCTCAAATGTGTGTGACATCTTATGGGATTTAACTGCTAAGGTCATCAGTGCCTAAGCTTACACACTACTTAACCTAAATTGTCCTAAGGACAAACACACACACTAATGCCCGAGGGAGGACTCGAACCTCTGCCGGGACCAGCCGCACAGTCCATGACTGCAGCACCTTGGACCGCGTTAACTCTCCGTGGAGTCTGACATACGTTGAAGAGCTTCTTGACGGGATGATATTGAGTCGAATTTCTGTTCGTGGCTAGTGAGTACACAGATATCTTGACGCACGTTCTGTACTGTACTGAGGTAATTTCAAGCGTAGGAGTTTTTGGGTGATATTTTACATCCACTGCGTAGACAGAGAATTGCAGGCATGCCACATATATCATCTGCACGGCAGTCTATGCCACAACGACCAAATGATTAGTGCAGTACAGCTACAATCCCTATTTCAGTAGGTGATAGGTAGAACCTGGTTCAAAGCACAGGGATATCCTAACAGCAAATGTCTTGAGTTCCTTTTAATTGTCCACTGAACTTTTTCAGACATTGCCAGTCAAGGTGTAGGTTTTCTGCTCCCCAGTGCTGGACGGTATCAGACAATTTTGTGTCCGTCTAATACTAAGGAGCCTGGTCTAAAGAAAGTCAGACATACATTCTGCCAGTCTCGAAATTACGTGTAGGGTAGAATCCGAGACACAGTATGCGAGGGTTACCCAGAAAGTAATGCACAGCATTTTTTTCTGAGCCGAAAACAATGTTTTGAATGCGAAACGTTACTTATGTGTTATTTGAAGTCTTGTGAGTGAGCGTGCCAAGTTTCTGTCACTTCCGACGGATGGCGTAGCTGCAGGACAGTTTCAAAGTGGCGTCTGTAGGTGATGTACGTTATAAGCAACGTACCGTCATTGAATTTCTCACTGCAGAGAAAGAAACTGTGGTAAATATTCACAGACGCTTGTGTAGAGTCTATGGAGCATCAGCTGTTGACAGAGGCACAGTTAGTCGCTGGGCACGGAGGGTGACGTTATCAGAAGGCGGTTAGATCTGTAGCGATCAGGGAGCCATCCACGGCTGTCACACGTGATACGTCGCAGCGAGCTGATGCTGTCATTCGCGAAGACAGACGCATTACGACTCGGCAGCTGGCGCTACATCTGACAATGATGAGGTGATTCACAAAGTGAAGCACAGGCTGCGCCACGGGGACAAGGACTGGTACCGACAGGACATTAACGAACTTGTTCCGCGCTAGAGGAAGGTCATAGAACGGGATGGGGATAACGTGGAAAAATGTGCGTAATCCTCATTATGTTCAACACAGAATTGTTGACGAAAAACATGCCGTGCATTACTTTCTGGGCAACCCTCGTATTGCACTGGGAATTTATAGATTTTTTTGCGCTCTATGTGTTTTATGAGAATAAATAATTTACACTATCAAGTTGTGATTCATTCCAGTAGCATCCCGATGAAACTTCGTTCTGTGGGAATTCCTAGTTGTAGGTTGTCAGAGTTATTTTAATCATTTGTAGGCTGAGTATTCCTTTGTTGTGACAATATTAGGCAGCCACATACACACCATGAGGTCTTACATGAAAAACTGTTAATATTAGTTTCAAGTTTGGTTTCAAGGTCATTCAACTTGTCCTACAACTTGTCCTAGCTAGACGACCCATTAGAAATAAATATAACCTGTTTCTGACCCATCTGGTTCACTTCATTTGTTAGCTATGTCGTTGTGCACTACTGGGAGATGTTCTAAAATCTGAAAACTGTTGCTTCAGGTTAGCGAATTGGAATCCTGGGAGGCATTGCAATAATGAAAGGGTACCTTCCACAACAGAATGACAGGGAAACTTATGACTACTAAGTGAGACACAAATTACAATTGCTTTCGCCTATTCTAATAACACCTGAATTATAATCTAATGGTAACTTGTGGCAACATTAACATAAAAGGACCTTCGCGTATCTGACAGACGGTCAGGGGAACACGCTAATAATTTCACCTGTAGTTGTCAAGTGTCCAGTGATTGTCGTGATGTTATCTGAAATCAGATAGTACTACAGTTGGGAATATGTCAGACGAGTGGTTGGAGTTGAAAGCTAACTGTTCGTTGGGAATAAACTTCAGAGTGAAGCTTGAAGTAACTGGATTACTATAAAAGGATTTTAATATCCTTACACACCATCTTGTGGTAGCAGCTCGATCTCGTCACAATGTTGGAGGTGGAGGCTGAAGTGGGTACAGAATCAATAACTGGCAGCACCAGCAACACTCACCAGCAGGTAAGTGCAGATCAGCCCAAAAAGTTTCAAAGTTCTCAATGCATCTGGCTTGATGGTACGTCAGACTGATGGCGTTCATGGTACAGTGAAAAAATCTGATCACGGAGGCTCCAGATGGTGCAGTTGAGGTTGGAGGCCGAATATGTAGTGAATTCTGATTGAATATTAATAGATGGTAAATCTGGTATTGCCGCATTTTGCATCTCTTACTGTATTTTGATTGTCTCAGCTGCAGGTCGTCTGAACGCTCACAGATAAAACTGCTTTTTACAAAATGCTTGTCGACTTCCTCCAACTGTTTAACCTGTAAATTACGACCTACATTCCTCAATAAAGAAAAGTCATGCCACTCCCTCTCCATATAAGCAGCCTATATGGTGCTTTTCATCGTCACTGGCATATGCCTCTTTTCAGCTTACAAAATGGTTCTGAGCACTATGGGACTCAACTTCTGAGGTCATAAGTCCCCTAGAATTTAGAACTAGTTAAACCTAACTAACATAAGGACATCACATACATCCATGCCCGAGGCAGGATTCGAACCTGCGACCGTAGCGGTCGCTCAGTTCCTGACTGTAGCAGCCGGCCGCGGTGCCCGTGCTGTTCTAGGCGCTCCAGTCCGGAGCCGCGCTGCTGCTACGGTCGCAGGTTCGAATCCTGCCTCGGGCATGGGTGCGTGTGATGTCCTTAGGTTAGTTAGGTTTAAGTAGTTCTAAGTTCTAGGGGACTAATGACCACAGCAGTTGAGTCCCATAGTGCTAAAAGCCATTTGAACCATTTGAACCAGACTGTAGCGCCTAGAACCACACGGCCACTCCAGCCGGCTTTCAGCTTACAACTTATTTACGTCAGCCACTGGTCGCGGTCTTTACATCGTGTAAACATTTGTTTTTTTCTTCAATAAAATTCTTCAGGGTATCAGACCGCATCGTCATAATTTAAAATGCGCCAACGTTTCGGCCAGCGTTGCAGCTAGCCTTCATCAGGGCTTTACGTTAACGTAAGGCCCTGATGAAGGCTAGCTGCAACGCTGGCCGAAACGTTGGCGCATTTTAAATTATGACGATGCGGTCTGATACCCTGAAGAATTTTATTGAAGAAGACAACGGCCGCGGAAGCCTACGCTTACATTTGTTTTTTTGCTGAGTCAGGAACGATCAGCGATGTCTGACGTCTTTAAATGCCCAGGGCTGCTGGTTCCCAGTACGACATCGAGATGTTTATGTCAATAACTCAGTGCAGTCTGGAGAAATGGCCAGCCTTCCACAATTTGAGAACGATGGTAACTTTCACTAAATAGTGAGGCCTCTCACTCCATTTCCAGCTCATAAAATGTTTTTAACAGGAGTTCGCTCCACAGGTGGTGCCGTCCGTCTGGCCAGACATCCTCGGGCGGAAGCACAAAGCGATGGCCGATGGGCTATTGACCCTTGTCTCTCCTTTGATGGTCATTCCACAAACTGGCTGTAAGGGACGGTTGACTACTGTATCTTGTGATCCGCGTGCTTTCTCACCATTGTTGCTTTCAAATCTTTCTCACAGCTGCAAGGAATTGAAATTCTAATTTATAATAAAACAATAGGAATGTTGCATTAGTCATTTACTGGCAATCACTAGTACTGCTATTTATCACACTCCTTAGTGTCAGATAAATATGTCGATCAAATGGTACTTTCATTATAAATTAGTAGTCGTTACATGAAAATAGTCCTGAAACAGCACAGAGGTCGACTACAAATATAATTTACTTATTCTTTTCTGAAATCGAAGAGCATTGCACTTGAGCACTGTGTTGGTAGCCCTGCATAAGGCCGCACGTACGGAGACAGAGCTCTCGTGAAAGATAAGTAATTTAGGTTGTAATTAATTGTATTTGAACACTTTTAACTAATTAAATACGTTCTTCAGTGCACTCTTCAAGCTCACAATTAAAAGTTTTTCTCTTATTTGCGTACTGTTCTAGTAATCGCGAAAAGTTCGTTTGTTTACTTACTGCTGCTTAGGCCTAATTTTTGGAGTGTGCATATTTAGCGTTATACCACAATTGGAAGTGCATTTGCTGTAGTTTAACTAATTAAATAGTTCATTAGGGTGCTTTTCAAGCTCACCATTAAAGGTTTTTCTTTTATTTGCGTATTGTTCCAGTAATTGCGATAGGATTATAGCTGAACAGAGGAGAAAATTAGAGCCATTCAGACTGATTTGGATGGAGCGAGGGAGGAACTGAAGAGGCTAAGGGGGGAGGAGGGCAAACAGCGGTGGGAAGTAGTAGCTGGGAACAGGGGCCACAGAAAGAGGACAGTGTATGACAGTTTCCCAATTGGCACAACCAATAGATTTGCCTTGCTACCACAGTTAAGTGAGAAAGAGGCTCCAGTAGAAGAAGATGTAGTTAAGATGCAACAGAATCTCACTAGGAAACCAACTGTATCAAAAAAAGTATCTGGAAACTTCCGTTGCTAGGTAGCAGCCATGGAAGAGATGTGGGCCAGATTTTGCAGTAAAAATTAGGTGACTGGTACCGGATCACAAACTTTTTCAAGCCAAGTGCAAATCTTAGCCCGGTGGTAGAGGATATAGGTTCCCTGTGCGAGGGATTCACAAAGCAGGATCATGTGATGATAGTGGGTGGAGTGGGAAACAGTATTGATAGGGATCAGGGCTACAGCATTGAGTGTAACCTGGTGAAAATAGCCTCGGCAACGACCCATACCAATGTTGGGCTGGTGCCTGCTTTCGTTTGACGTGATCAGCCCCAGTTGAACCGTTCTGTTAGGAGGATAAATATGGAGTAGGATCAGTTGCGTAGGGCGGCCACTCTGTCAGACATTGGATTGGTTCCTGTCGAGGCTATTGATAGGGGGGATTTCCCAAGGCATGGCTTACACCTCAATAGGAAAGGGAATGGTGAACTGTCAGGGTTGTTTGCAAAATCCATAAGGGGGCACACTAGTACTCATGGATGTACCTCTTTTTTAGACTAATATCAGTTTCCAATGAGAAGTTCGGTCAGGCAGGTGCTAAAGAGATCCAAAACTCACAAAATTCTCACAACAGGAAAGTAAATAGTAATGTTACCATATTTAACCAAAACATTGGTGGATTAACGAAAAAAGTAGATTCTCACAAAAGTAAAGTAAAAAATAATGTAACCATTTTTCACCAAAATATTCTGGGATTGAAGAATAAAGTAGATGAGCTCCTGGTTTGTTTAGATGACACTGAATCTGATAATGTAATAGATATACTATGCTTGTCTGAGCATCACATTGTGTCTGATATGGAAAAGGTAAATATCAGTGGTTATAAACTAGCTGCTCATATGAGTAGAGAGAATAAGGTGGGAGGAGGAGTTGCCATATATGTCAAAAGTTATCACTGTGTAGAAAGCTTAGAGATAAAAAGTTTTGTCTAGAGCAACATACAGAAGCATGTGCCTGTCAAACTGAAGGAGGGCTCTTTTATAATTGTAACAGTATATAGGTCCCCTTCAGGAAACTTTCATTTCTTCCTGGAAAACTTGGATGCCTTGTTGTGCTATCTTTCAGATACGGGAAAGCAAATTATTATTTGTAGGGACTTCAATGTTGATTCACTGAAAGAGTGCAATAGGAAGAATGACCTGAAAGTCTTGCTCGGCTCTTTCCATTTGACATGTGTCATTAATTTTCCTACTCAGGTAGTAAAGGACAGCAGCACATTGATAGATAACACTTTTATAGACCAAGATAGGTTTAAAAACATAAATTATATAGAATGGGCTTTCTGATCATGATGCTCAGCTAGTTACAGTATATGACAGAGCTCCATTCAGTAATTCAAAACTACCGTCCAAAGTTGTGCGTTCAATTAATGACTCAACAATTAGAAATTTCAGAGAAAATCTTCAGCAGTTAGACTGGGATGGTGTGTACAAGGAACCCGACGCTAATTTAAAATATAAATTATTTCATGATACACTTGTAAGAGAATTTGAAAACTGTTTCCCCAAGAAAGTAGTTAAATCTAATTATAAGAAACCATGCAAAAACCTTGGCTTACTAAAGGAATAAAATATCTTGTAACCACAAAAGGAAACTGTATCTAACAACAAGAAAGAGTAATGACCCAGAAACAGCCCAATATTATAAAAACTACTGTGCTACATTAAGAAAGGTTATTAAAAAGTCCAGAAGCATGTGCATCATGTCTGAGATTAATACCTCTGATAACAAAATCAAAACAATTTGGAATATTATTACAAGGAAGACAGGGCAACCAAGAGTACAGGATGACGGCATCACCGTCAAAGCGAATGGAAACTTGATAAACAACATGCTGGAAATCGAAAACATTTTGAATAATAATTTTTTAAATGTTGTAGAGAAAATAGGATCTCGATGTTCGTTAGAAGAAGCAAGGCAGTTAATGGAAGAGGCCTTACTCACACCATTTGATACAACTGAAATTCCACCCACCTCTCCTTCTGAAATTAGGAAGATAATAAAGTCTCTCAAGAATAAAAGCTCACATGGAATTGATGGCATTTCCAGCAGGATAATAAAAGCTTGTTCCCAACAAATAAATGGGATTCTTAGCCACAAAAATGTAATACCTCTTTGAAGCACAGTATTTTCCCAGATAGACTGAAGTATGCCATTGTTAAACATCTGATGTCAACAACTACCGCCCAATGTCTCTTCTGACTGCCTTATCCAAAATTCTTGAAAGAGTTGTATATTGTAGAGTAGCTTCACAAGTCGCACACACATTTACAGATCCTGCAAGGAATTGAGTATCGGTCTCGCGAAACCATCGATTCCATATTGGAATGTATGTCATAGGATCTCGACCAGCATGAGCAGTAATATCAGGAAGCAATAAACCATCGTCTCAATAAGCCATGATCCTGCACTGTTTGATTGTGACATGTGCTGGTAGATGTTTGTCCTTTTCACACAAGGAATTATACTATCCTCTCACCAATAAACTGTAAAATTGTCCAAAGATCATGGCAACACAGCAAAGTCGGCAACGTATTTTGATGCTAGAGACGTTATCAATGTATCGTTACAATCTGCAACAACGATTCGGAGAGACTGAAGGAGACATGCCCTCTCTCTCAGCACAGCAGCAGCCTCGCACGGAGGTCAATATAGAGCCGAGCGAAGAAGTACTCTGCCGCAATTCATGTCCTCGGCAGAAACAGCCAACATCATCGGTAGAACTAAAAAAATGGTTCGAATGGCTCTCAGCACTATGGGACTTAACATCTGTGGGCATCAATCCCCTAGAACATAGAACTACTTAAACCTAACTAACCTAAGGACATCACACACATCCATGCCCGAGGCAGGATTCGAACCTGCGACCATAGCAGTCACGCGGTTCCGGACTGAGCGCCTAGAACCGCTAGACCACCGCGGCCGGCTCGGTAGAACTAAAGACTAAATCAAGTGTCAGACGAAAATGTACTTTTGTAAATACTGAGTGCTCTACCCGATAATTAGTGCAACAACCGATGCTTTAATAGTCTGACAGCTGTAATTTATCTACTAATCCTGTAGTAAATGATTGTATTGAGCTAAGTTACTAATTTCATTCATTCTTGTAACAAAGTGAAATTGTATTTCAGATGTTGTAGATCAGGTTGTGACTCGACGATTGTAGTTTCGTCTGATCATAACACAAACAACACTCAATTACATTTTCTGAACTAGAAATCTGCGGAATAATTTTTGGTTATCTACAGAATGTAGGTGACTCTGTATTGTTGCACTGAAATGCTAATATTTCGCATTTCCAAGCATATAGTACACTTCCTTCCAAGTTGGCGCTTATTTCGTGGTGCCTTTATGGTGCTGCAGTTTTAATGAAGTCTCTACTCTGGCTCTGTCCCATTTTTGGATAGCTCCTGTGCATCAGACACAAGTGCAGAGTACAGGAAATTGTAGCATGTACGCCAACACTGGTCCCCTGGCCTGTGGGAAAGAGGGTCACGCCTCGTCTGCTAGGCGCGGTGCGGCCGGCGCCCGGCGTGCGGTGCTGTGCGGTGCGTCCTATGACCTTTAGGGGCGCGTGCGCAGTCGATAACCCGCTGCCAGAGCAGAGCAGAAAGCTGTACCAGCACCCCGCACCCCTCCCTGCCACATCCCATCCCCCCACCCCATACCCACTGGCCGGCAAAGCGCGGCGCGGCGCGTCCGTTTTTACGACACGGCTGCCGCTCCTGTCCCTCGGGACGGACGCTCAGCGCCTCTGGTGGCGCGGCCGCAAATTACCCGCTGTCAACTCGGCGGGTTGGCCCGCTTCCCTATCCCTATCCCTATCCCTTCTGTGTCCGGCCCTGTCCTGTCGGTGCCCAAACAAAGCTTCCGTCCCGATGCTACTGTGTGAGCGGCCGGCGCGGCCCCGATACAAAGTGCCGCAGTGGCGTGCGCACGGCACGTTTTTATTTCCTGTTTCGCCGCCGAAACGAGGCCACCCTATGCCCGCCGTCGCCTAAATCACCGTGTAGCCACACCGACGTTTCGCGTTATTATGGAAAGCGGCTGTCGGACAGACCCACCGACGTTTACACTGTACACGGACGTCGTTGCCGCACAACTAACCTGCCCATCACTTCCTCTAACAATAGGAACTCCAACAAACACACTCAGTTGCCTGTATCCCCGGAAGCTTAGGAGTCGATGATATTTACGTGCCCGGACCAAACAGCAAATTGTTACACTGAAGAATAAAGCGAACAGAATGGTCCATATCATATACCTCTGGGAGAGCCCACATTTTTCTTCCTCGATACTTCAACTACTGGACGTTTGCCTACTAAGGTGCGCATCTCTTTCTTAGCGTTCCCAGAATTCTTCGGCCTGCCGGAATATAATTTCTGGCTTTAAAAGGTAAGTCTGCCGCATTTTATTCTGTCTAGATGTTCACTCAATTTTTTTCTTTTTTCCTCAGTTTTGTTTCCTTCATTAAATGTGTTCAAATTCTTCCTCATGTCATTGTTTCTACTCTATATAACTCTGCACAGCCCTAATTAATCTCACTGTAGTAGGCTCTTGTCACTTTTCAACAATTTTAGACGACCCAGGACTCACTTTCGTGTTGTAATGACCACTGCTTTACAAATCTATATCGCTAGTATTTTTCACCTGTTTATGAAGGAACTGTTTTTCGACATATCCTAATTTTTGTGCTTTCTTGTCCATATTCTACTCATACTCCTATGTGACATCACAGTATCAGATACTTTATGGAGTTTTTTTATTACTGTGTTTTATGTGGGAAAGTGGCTTTGTGTAATTCGCTGAGTGCTGCAAAAAGAACCATGTTGCACAGTTACATATTCTCATTTAAGATTTTCTTTTCTTCTATCACTGATTTTCGTATAAGTTAGTTCTCCTCTATTGCGAGGTTTTGATAGGGACTATTACTATCTGTGAGGATCTCAAGAACATTCTGAATGATGTTTGTGTGTTGTTATTATTATATGTCATCATGTAAGGAAGTGGAGTGTGTACTGTTACTTTTCGAGGCTCTGAGGTGTTCAGAACATCTCGTTTTGAAATTTCTATATGTTTGGCCTATGTAGAGACACTGGCATGAACTACAACTTAACTCATATATTCCAGCTACGAAAAATTCTTTTGTGGAGACGTTCTAAATGTTCAGAATTTTCTGTGCTATCTTGTTTGTGCGAACTGATATTTGTAGTCCTTGTTTCATCAGAATGTTCCCCACCCTATGGACATTTTTGTTGCTATATGTTAATGTTTGCCATGCTGTGTATTTTATAAGTTGTTCCTGGTTCCTGTGTTTGTCATGTGTTTGTGTTCCTGGTTCTTTATTACGGACGGTAATTTATTAATTTTTTTAATTTGCTTATTTTACGTTGTTGTTCAGTTTGCTTATTATCTGGCGTATTGTGTTTAGTTCCTGTATGTAAGTGAATTTGTCCAGTGGAGTTCTTTTAAACCTGTACAGCATTTATCACAAACACGAATGTTTGTGAATCTGTGGGTGATTCCGAACGGTTCTGAATGGCTGTACTCGCGGCTGTCGATTTCCTGAATATTCGAAAATCGTATTTCTTGATGACGCTGTGTGTGGTGATTTCTAAGAAATTGAGTTTCATGCCCGATTCTGTCTCAATGGTGAACTGTCTTTCACACTTAACTGTGTTTATATCACTTACAGTTGTTTAATTTCGGCGTCTGTTTCATCTGTCAAGCAGCAGATGTCGTCCACATCATGGAACCAGTTCGTCCACACAATAGGACCAGTATATGACCTTATATTGTTTTGGAACTATGACTTCACTGAATAATATATATATATATATATATATATATATATATATATATATATATATATACAACACATAGGACCTCCACCAGTAACATCACACCACAGTAACCCTCACGAAACATCGGTAATTTTCGCCACACCAAACAGAAGCAAAACGATGAACAATTGACAGCAAAATGAAATAGGAGCGCTCAGTGACTATGGACACGTGAGTGAGCCAGATCACTTTTGCGAAAAATATGTCTGAAGAAATTGTGAGAGAGAAATACATAGAAAAATTTGTGAAAGCAGTCTCGATCTAACTAGGCTCATTTCAGACACGACCTTCTTAGCGAGAAATACTACTTTATAATCAAACTACTGCTTTATAATCTAACATGTTACAATTTACTGCACCTCATACCTGTTAAAATGTGTTCCTTGTGTCGTCCTCTTACATGGATGCAATTTATGTGTTGTGTCTTCGCCAGTGGATGCAGCTGGAGCTGGCGCTCCAAGACAGTTTCCGACTGGCGCCATGGGCGGTGCTTTGAAGCACGCCTCGAACCCCAAGCGCGGCCAGATCGGCAACCTCCGCGCCGCCACCAATGATATGGACTTCCACGTTATGATAAGCATTGGCCACGAACAGCAACGTACAGTGTATGTTCAGCATTGGCCATTGACAGCTCTAGTATGGACTTCTACTGTTTCTCTTCATTGTTTGTAGTGAAGATCAGCATGTGAGACTTGGTCTACGAATGATATTGCCCACAGTTTTGGCATAGGGACAAGTGTTTACTACAGAGATTTACAGTGTGGCGCCCAGAACGGACATAGTCTTTTAACATAGTATTCCGTAACGCATGCCTTGACAGGCTACTGCTCAGTAGTACCCGCCCACAAGCACATCCAACCAGTTGCTGTACAACTTACGTACCGCAGACCAGCAAAGTGAATATGTGTGTGTGTCACTAATGTTTTTTTTTCACCGTCACAGTTCTTAGGTCCACGTCGGAGCTCCTAAACCTAATATGACGTGTGCGAGCTGTTGTACCCAGAAGACCTGTACACAGCATTACAAATTGTTTCAGACATCCCCCAGATTATCTCATAAAAATGCTGCAATAGTTCTTCGACCGAATCAGTGGGAGAGTTGGGTGCACTTCACTTTTGAGATGGCTAAAGGTAGAAAAATACAGTGTGTATTAAAAAGAATCATCCGAACCTAATAAACTTATACAATGAATTTTGTTTTTTTGAATAACGGGAAACTCAAAAAGCTTTTTCATACCCTTTCATAAGTGTTCAATATGCCCCGCTTGAAATGCTCGGCATATCTCAGTGAGGTATTCAAACTGTTCCCACACTGCAAAGAATCTCATACAGTCAGATCCGGTGACCTGCGAGGCCAGTAATGTACGGCTGAATCATTTGGTCCAGTGCGATCTATCCATCATTCAGTAATCATTAGATTTAAAAATTCCTGCACTTCCAGGTGCCAGTGTGGTGGTGACCCATACTGTAGGTAAATGAAGTCATTCGGATCAGTCCCAAACTGAGGGACAAGCAGGTTCTCAAGCATATCGATATCTGTGCTTCCTGTAACAGTGTCCTCGGCAAAGAAAAATGGACCATACACCTTTTCCCGTGAAACTGCACAAAGCACGTTAAGTTTTAGAGAGTCTCTCTAACATTGTACAACTTAATGCGTTGTTCCGTTTCCCATATCCTCTCATTATGATGGTTCACCTTCCCATATAAATATAATTTTGTCTCGTCGTTAAACAGTAAGAGTGGAAGAAAACTGTCATCCTCCGTCTTATCAAGAATGAAATTACGGAAATCCACACACTGTTGTTTGCCACCTTCACGAAGAGGTTGCAGAAGCTGAATTTTGTGTGGTTTCATGTGTAAACGTCGACGCAACACGCGCCAGACGGATATCGGGGTCATGCTGAGCTGTCAAGCTGCACGACGAACAGATCTCTGTGGACTCCTTGTGAAACTATGACAGGATGCGTTCGACGTCTGTGTCAGACACTCGGGGACAGCCCGGCGATTTGTATTTGCACAAACAATCTGTTTCTCGGAATTTTTCATGCCATCGTTTAATGCTCTGTGCTGTAGGACGATCCACACCATACCTAGTACCGTCACGCTGAACAGTTATTACTGACCCACTCTGCGCAAAACGTAGAACACAAAACGCTTTTAAGTCGGTTGATTCTTTTTGATACACCCTGTACTGTATCATATCAATGCAGCATAGCCCCACGCTTGACGCAGGGATAACTGCGGGCAAACTGGAGTTAAATACGTGCAGTTTTTGCTCGTCAGCACAGATTCGAGTCTTCCTGTGGGCATGGTAACGTCCGCAGGTGATTTGGGAGACAGACCAGCACTGGACGTACGAGTAAACGCAATCATTTAGTCAACGCTTCATTATCATTCAGCAAGTGCAGTCATTCAAGTGCATATCCTTATTCACGTAATATTCCGCACTGAACAGCAGGCAATGGCATCCGGCGAGCGGTGTGATCGGGCTGTCCGGTTTGAGGGGGGAGCTGAGACAGGAGGGTGTGGTCACACTGCGGTCACCAGCGGCCAGCAGGTCTTCTTTGCTGAAGAATATCACAGCGTCCCAGCCAGTCGGCGACAGCGTTTCCCGGAGTCAATCTGTGGACTGCTGCTGAAGAACATGGGCAGCTGTTGCGGCGTTGTGTGCCCGGGCTGGGCAAACAGGCAGAGGTCCCAGCTTAGCGTCCTGTTATTAGCTGAAGAGGTAAGGCGACAGCGCCGACTGATACAGATTGGGCCCCATTTACGGCCCAGCTGGTCAAACAATGATCAGCCGTTGATTAATACTGCTTTTCCCTGCTGACTCATCGGTAGCAGCGGTGTTTATGTGTCACGTCAAAGCATCTGCAGTGTCAATATCTAGAAGCAGTGGTGGTGGCAGTAAGTTTGGTCAAGCTGAGTCGATTACGTGGCGCCAGGCTGTTGGCTGGTTCATGCGCTCATGGTCTGACGACACAGTAGCTGATCACCCAATTCAGTGACCAGCTTATGCTGTCTGGTTGTGGTCACGTTGCAGTGCTGGGCTCTTACTTCTCCTTCAGGTTGTTCTACAGTTTTATCTGTTACAGTTCTTAGAACTGAGAGACTATTTCTAATACCAAGGTACAGATCCCGCTCGACGTATCCATCACAGGTCGATTAGCCTCCTAAGATCTCTTACATCAGCAGTAAAAAGTGTTGATACCTGTTGATACTTGTACCACATTATCCAACCATGGGCCTTGGGTGAAATTTCAGCCCATTAAATGGGGACTATGTCTAAAAGATTATAAACTCAGGTGACGGAAGTCATGAGATACTCCTAATACTGTGTCGGAACATCTGCTACCCGACTTAGTACAGCAGTTCGAAGAGACATGGACTCAATAATTCATTGGATGCCTCCTGCAGATGTATTGAGCCATGTTTGCCTGTATCGCCGTCATTAATTGCGAAAGTATTGCCAGTGTAGGATGATGTGCACGAACTAACCTCTTGATTATGTCGCATCAGTTTTCGATGAGATTCATGCCAGGCGATCTGAGTGACCGAATAATTCGCTCGATTTGTCCAGAATGTTCTCCAAACCAATCGTGAACATCTGTCGCCGGAGACATGATATTGTTGTCTGGGAACATGAAGTCAGTGAATAGCTGCAAATGTTCTCCAAGTAGCCGAACGTAACTATTTCAAGGCAATGATAGGTTCAGTTGGACCGGAGGACCCAGTTCATTCCAATTAAACACTGACCACATCATTATGGAGCCACAAGCTGCCTGCACCGTACCTTGTTGAAACCTGGGTCCATGGCTTCTTGGAGTATGTTCCACACTCGAAAGCTACCGTCAGCTCTTAACAACTTGAATCGGGACTCTTCTGATCTGGCCACGATTTTCAAGTCGTCTATGGTCCAACTGACACTGTCTCGATCGCAGGAGAGACTCCGCAGACGATGCCACTCGCGTCGGTTGGTCGCTGCCATAGCCCATTGACGCCAAATTTCTCCACACTGTCCTAAATGATACATTCGTCGTACGTCCCACATTGAGTTCTGCGGTTATTTCACGTAGAGTTGCTTGTCTGTTAGCACTGACACAATTTAAGTAAAGGCCATTGGGCACTGCGTTGCTAGTGGTGGAAGATAATGCCTCAGATTTGGTACCCTCGGCACACTCTTGACGCTCTGGATCTCGGAATAGTGAATTCCCCAGCGCTTTTCGAAATGGAATGTCCCATGCGTGTCACTCCAACTATTATTCCGCGGTCAAAGTCTGCTAATTCCCGTCGTACGGTCATAATCACGTCGGAAACGCTTTCACACGAATCGCCTGAGTACATATGACAGCTCCGCCAACACACTGCCTGTTTACCCTCGTGTACGCGGTACTACGGCTATCTGTTGATGTGCATATCGATATCCCATGTCTTGTTGTCTACTCAGTGTACTTCACATACATTTGCACCGATTGTGACAGTGTATTATACAGAAGTCAGTGGCGGCTCGAAACCTGACATCTGGGGCTTTCTCAAAAACAATTCGTTTGCGGACCTGTGTTTACTGCAAAGTTTTTTCTTCTGTTATCGTATATTTTACCTCCGCCACTTCTTGATATTGACTATGATGCACTGTGTATTGAAATGGATGTATGTGTCTTTAATCATAGCTCTGGAATGCCTAGACCAATTTCAACAGACGTTGCTGCACATTAGACATAATAACAGCGACACTTAATTTATCGGACAGGGACGGAGAAACATGAAATGACTGTAGCAGTTTCGATCGAACTTGGTATGAACCTGACGGAAAACAGAAATCGTTGGGATAAGGAACGTCCAGCGCCGTTAGGTACTGGGTAAAGGTTTGAATTAGGTAGCGCGTCATCGAGAGCTAGTGTTGGTGGAATTGAAAATGCTCTCTTATAACTGCCTAACACGGAAACATTAGTCATGTTGCTTGGTTGCCTTATTTCCCCGTGACTTAGCGAACTGACGAATGAAAATGTGACGTTGATAGGGGTTTAACGCTCCGTCATCAACGCAGACGACAGAAATGAACCCACAGAACGGATTTCGGGGGACATTTACGTAATTCTGGAAATTTCAGACGCAGTTAGTATGGAGTTTTTGTTTTAAATTTTCCTGATAGCAGACGGCTGTAAAGTTATTCATTTTAAAGTCGATGTAACATGCAATAAAAAGGTAATATCCCGAATATCAAAGTAAAGATTTCATTTAACGATTCCAGGTACACGTTCCTGGAGCGGAAGAAACGCAGAATCTATCTAAATGCAGATAACCCAGCGAAGAAAGGGATCGCGTAAACCGATTTAAGAGAAGGCTTAATTGCGAAAGAAATTTCGCCGTGTAATAAACGAGTTCTTTCTCATGGAAGGTATCACTTTTAGAATATTGTAGAGTTATTCGTAACATTATCTTGTAATACCACTCAACTTCAGGTTGTAAGTGCACAACTAGTCGTAGTTACGTGGCTGTAACAGTTCCAAAGGGCACAAGCGCCGCGAAACTGAATATTGAAAAGTTTTTCCTCTTCTGCAAGACATGAAGTGTGCTTTCACAGTTGGAATCCTACATATATTAACGAAAAATGTTCAAAATTAATATTTCGATCTACGATATAGAAATGAAAATCACCTCTACATTGCTCGTCGTATCAGGTACGACAGGTTGTGAAGATGTGTAACCTGAAACAGAATGAGGGATGTTTATATGCACATTTAATGTTCGTAATTGGGGCCGAGCCTCAATGAAATTGGCCGAACAAGTACAATCAGCAGTGGGATGGGGGAATGGATGAATTGCACTTGTTTGGCATGTTCTGTCAAACTGCATACAAGAAGCTCCTCGTGAGATCAGTCTTAGAGTATTTGTTTCTACATGTTTGGAAGCTGTCCTTATTCTGCAAGACTAGCTAGCTACATCGTATAAATGGGAAGCAATTTCAAAAGACGATATAAGCAATACACGGAATTAAAAACGTTAAAAGTAGGAAGAAAATCCATCTTTGCAGCTCACCTCATGGAAGAGAATCACGCGGCAAACAACGTATAAAATACCCCCGTTTTCCTTCACACACTGGAGTGCGGATACTTTATGGGCACATGTGAAGAATTAGAAATCTACGTCCACCTGAAAAATATCCAAGGAAAAGACGCTCAACGAGTAATGCATACCTAAAAGCACCGGTTTCTTCGACGTCTACCATCCAGTTATTTCTTTTGAAGGCACTCCAAAAGCCGTATCTAGATGTTTGTCAACAGGGCCTATAAGTAGTGCATGGTGCGTCCAACGAACGCTAACAACGTCTGCAGTTTCCTGTAGTTCTACTCTTACACGGTAGAGGGCATAATTTTACACTCGACTTACATGCCCCGTCCACTGCAACTAGTTTATTATTTTATTAAATCTAAAATATTTTTTAATCTTTTGTTGGTAGACGTGGCAGTTTGAAATTTTCGAATATATCTGAACAGAAACCCTCTCAAAGCCGAAGCATGCAAAAATCCTTATTGTATTGAATTTGTGGAACCCCAGTCTCATGAAAAGTAACTTGTGTCAGAATTAACTGTGGGTCAGATTCACTCTTAAGAATCAGCGCTGCATTAAATGTGTACAACGGATTAAATCAACGCCGTAAGAGAATGCGGTTCTAGTGGCAGCAGCGGCGGTTATCGATATCTAGTAACGGTGGTACTACCTTTGGGGTGACGTGGTGGTGTTTCTGTGTGTGTCGTGTGAGTCGGCAGTTGGATGGTGGACGGATGAGCAGCCAGGTCCGCCCTACGCAGGAACATGGCGGGACCACTGGCGGCACACATGCACTGCCGGCTGGAAGGGCTGTAGTCGCGAGGGGTACAACCTCGTTGTCAACTGGACCCAGGAAGTTAAGCTGAGTGGACCTTAATTCAAATAGTGAAACCTCCACCTTTGTAAGACCTCGCCACTTGCTTGCTTGTTGCTGCTCACAGTGTCACCGAGATGAAGAGAAGCGAGTGGAGTGTTTGGGGAAGGCGAACCTAATTAGCCTTCCTCCACTTCTTATTATTAATTGTTGAATTCCATATGTTGTTATCTTTGAAGTTGAACCAGTGGTATTTTTTCCTGCCAGGTGGCCACTAACGCCCCTGTTACCTGCCCTGGAGCTCAGGGTATGTTACAGCAGTGTACTGTTCCTCACCTAGCCGCTGCTATCCGGTAAGGCGTGTAGTTCGACAGCGTTTTGATTTGTGGGCCAGGTGGTGTTTTCTTTTCCCTACTCTGGTAGCAGTTCTTCCTTTCTGCTTCCACATGCTCCAAACACCGGAGTTTTAAGACTTAGTGCTGACCGCCGGTTACGTCTTGGTTGTGTTATTCCATCGTTGCATTGGTCATCCGACGTTATGTGGATTCGGCAAATGATTACTGGTCATGCGTTTAAACAACCACTAGTCTGAGCTACCATCTCTTGACGTGAATGCAACTCTTGGCTGCCCGTCTCATCGCTTGCGAAGTTTTCAGGGACTTTCCCAGGTCGATCCTTGGAGTTACGTCTGTGCCCCACCTCCTTTCCCCTTGGTTTGGTCAGATTTTATGATTTTTTAAAATTGATAACTGAAATTTCAATTTTGGAGATGTTTAACTGGTTCTTAAAGGATTGCTATTCAACCCTTCAGCCTTGAAACAGTTTTAAAATAATTACTATAAGGGCCTTCAGCCGAGAAATAGTATTGCATTTGTTGTCATTAAGGCCTTCAGTCGTGTAACACCTCTTAATTTACTGCCACCTTTTATTTGTTGTTGTTTCAAAAAAAGGTTCAAATGGCTCTGAGCACTATGGGACTTAACATTTGAGGTCATCAGTCCCCTAGAACTTAAAGCTACTTAAACCTAACTAACCTGAGGACATCAAACACATCCATGCCCGAGGCAGGATTCGAACCTGCGACGCTAGCAGTCGCGCGGTTCCGGACTGAAGCTCCTAGAACCACTCGTCCACACCAGCCGGCCCTGTTGTTGTTTCCAAACAAAGTGTACGTGATTGAAAAATATACTAACTAATAGTAATTGATTACGGCCCCATCCACAATCGCAACTCAATCCTGCTTTCCTTGGTACCAGGTCTCATTGAGCGTACTCTCAATTTATAAAACAAAAATGTTGAATAAATAAAGAAAATAAAGCTTAAGATTTAATTATTTCATGAACAGTAAGATACTGATGTCGATATAACTGATATAAACCAAAGGATGGTTGGCAAAGTTTATTGGTGGGAAACAGGAGTTTGCTGTGCATCGTTTCCCAGTCCTAATGAATTTACGGCATCTGGCTTATGCATTAATAACAGTGATTGTGTGTCTTGAAAAAGGAATTGAAGTTCTCCATGGAACTGTAAATTTACTGTCAAAAATGCGTAGGCTAAACCGAAAGTGATGTTAAACCCCTTTGTCCAACGCCTTATCGCTGCATGATATTCTCACCATACTCGTTGACATAACACGAGTAGACTGCTAATGGCTTGACTGGCTGCCATCAAGTGCGCACCTAGAAGTGTTCTACCGTGTACTCCAAGTCTGACCACCCTCAAACCCTGCATAGTAGAGAGCTGCTTTTAAAGTCTTCTGTTCCGGCTGAGACGGAAACCAAAACACTCCCATCTTGTTTTGCCCCATACGGGCAAGACCATATTTTCAATAAGAATGAAAACTCTGTGTCTCGCAGCTAGAAAATGTCATCCACCAATCCTTAAAGAGTTACGATTTCTCCGTCAGTGGCATAGTTGGTTTGTTGCTAACACCGGATTATCTCAAATATCGGGACTACGCAACCACCCTCACACATTGTGGAATACGTACTGCAGCGTTACTCTGCCTGTCCACAAGTGACCCTCGTGTGACGAAACGGGATGCCCTCGAATATTAACCTAACTAGAAATGACCATACACTTATAATAAAAGTGGAGAAAGTTTCCTACATCTCCCCCGATATCTCACATAATTTTCAGGTAAGTGAAACCAAGGTTATTTAATTCTTCCCAGGATTAACTGAGTATCAGGTACAAACGCAGAAGCAACGCTCATAAAACTACAGTGGGATGGGTATTAACGTTCGTTCCAAAATCGAAGGTTTCTCCGAGCACACTGGCTACTTGTCGTTGGCAGCTATCTACTAAGGCTGCACAATGTTCCTATTTGCTTAACACAAGACAATAATTAATATGAAAATAGGCACTGTGCAAGGCAGAAAATAACCCTCACGGACAGCGTAAATAGGTATATACGTTTATTTAAACATTAACAACAAATAGAGAGTGATGACTTTGATAGTAATTGCAATGATGAGAACGCGATAGGAAGAACGAGACTTGCAAAGAAAAGGCTTCCGAAATACAGAAATTTATTCAAACCACGAAACTGATATTAATCTTTATTTTAAAAATGTACCAGAAAATTCTGTTCGAAGTTAAGCGGAACTTCAGTACTTGAAAGGCAGTAACAGCGAAGAGCTCACATAAGTTTAACACAAAAATTTAATGCAAAGCAGTTTGCAGTGATAGTTTGCGAGGGTTTAACTTTCCAGGTATATAGTCAACCTTCACTTAGCTTGTCGTGTCGGTGAGTCGTCGACGCCCGCATTGTTTGTCTATAATCCTTGAGTGTGCAATCCAGTAACTAACGTCATTCCGCTAAACCTCTTGACCGTAACGTGCGGTGTTTGTAAGTCCCTTTCAGTTTGCGTGTCTATATCCAGCGACATAGGTGAGAAATGTTTCATGGTATTAGCAGGGACGTATGCTGACCTTGTCACATTCATTATCCATTTCTAGGCAAAGTTTTGAATTTTTGTTGCCAGTTCGTTCCTGGCTCGCAGCATCTCACAGTCCCACGGTCCGCAATGAGAAAGTACATTAGTATCTTTTTAATTTGATTTAACAGGCCGCAGTACGTGCTAAACTATCCGTACTTCGTAATAGAATAACCGTAGTCTCATATTAGTCTCACGCCGATATGCGCACGGCATATTCAGAATCAATGTGCTGAATATCAATTCACGACAAGAACACTCATTGCGGTATTTCCAGTTTAATTTGACGGTCAGTGGTATATATTAAAGTTTGCGGTGTCTACAATGAAATTCATACACGTGTGGTATCCAAGGGACTCGGAAATCTGCACTTCTTAGTTTTTAGATTAATGTGCCGAGTAGCAGGTCTTTGGGTTTTTAGCTCCTTATCGACAATGCACACCGAAATCACAAAAGCACATCAGAGATCAAACAATAATTAAACCAGCCACACACAGTACACTTGCATTCATGCCCCATGACGATCACCCCCTGTTCTCGCACCAGACTCTTTGGCTTTCTCTGTCGACCCATCGATATGTTTCTGTAGCTCAGCCTGTCTCGTTTAACATTAAACTTTCAAATATTCAATTGTATCTATTTACAATTTCATATAAAACTACCACTTCATGTTGTTCTGTTCATGGGAAACAGTTCTGCGTAATATGTTAGTAAACGTGCAAAAATCAAAAAATGAAAATAACAATTCCATTAAGAGCAATTCCATGACCTAAACGGAAACTAAGTTTTACATAGAAACAAAGCAAACAAAACTCATTCACAAAAAGTACTTCATAGCGAGAAAATAAATTAGAAAACAAGGGAAAAGAGAGCACAGGAGAAAGAAAAAACATCTGTGTCGTACTGTAGTGTTAGCTTCACAGTAGGCAGATACAGAACACCACATAGTAAACCCCCTAAAGTACTCTACAGTTTGTGATGCCTCATGCCTGTTGTTATCTTGTTGGTGTATTTACGACGTTGTGTAGTACCCTCAAGAATAGAGCAGAGGGATTAGAAAGTAAGGACTAGAGTTTCTCATTTTTCTAATTAGCTTATTAGACAAGGAATATAACGTCAGTTGGGTATGAAAGGCATAGGAAATTTTAAAAAAAGCAGTGTTAAAGATTCGTAGTGCCATTCACCTCAAGCAGCTTACAGAAACCAATAAAGAACTGAAATGCGTTTGAGTTTCTTTTCAAAAGGAAACGTAGACCAGACAGGCAATCACTTTACCATTCACTTAGGCTGTATAGAGCAGTGACTCTTGTTAATATTGATATCGTTACAGAGGAAATTCACATCTTTGAAGTGAATATCGAACTGTATTGAGCTAATGTTCAAATCTACTATCACTTATTACGAACTAGATAGAAAAAATCTTAGTCCTTTGAATAGGCTCCATTGTAATGCCAGCCTCCTACAAGTTAAATTTAAATTTGACATCTGCCGGCAGTTTCAGTGTCCCATAGATCCAGCCTATCCCCATACTTTCCTGTGACTAAAGGGAGTCGCAACAACGTCTTCATTTCTCCTCCATTGAATCTGCGTTTAGTGTGAATAGGTGGGAGGCTACAAGATGCTGACAAATGCCTGCTTCGTCAGCCGTGTGGTGTGTCACAATACTAGTCGCAACTCATGTGAAGTCCGAAATTGCTGTTACTATTTTTTTTTTCAACGAGCTACACGTCTTTACGTATTTCGACTTCACCCTCTAACAAAATCACATTAAAAGAACGTGGATACACGTCAACTTCCTATGTGGAACCACGTCATGGTACTTCTTAGTGATACAGCTGCACAATAGAAACTGACAAAATACAGAGACATACAAGTCGTCATTTTTATGGAGCTGCGTCTGTGGATGAAATGGGAAAATTTGTAAGTATACAGGGCGTATCGTAATTAATAATTTTATCTGGCACCTGCTAAAGTATACGATAACGGAGGCAAAAAAGTTCTAGGAACCTGCTAGTCGTTTGCGAGAGACTTGTGAACGTGTGGCTACGAGCCGGCACTGATCAAAGTGCGAAATGTGGTCAAAATCGGTACACATACATTGTACTTCTCTATTAATTCCCAGTGTGGGCTCAAAACTAGCCGTAGCTCTTGATTGGGGACTGTGGTGCACGTACGATGGGCACCGGAACAGATCGTTGCTGATGTAAAACGATGTATAACGCACCAATATGTTCCAAGATGGGTAGTTTTAGCAGGACCTGTGCCGCGGCCTCTACTATCACGAAGTGTATAAAACCCACGTTGCTATTGTTGAAGAGCTAGAGCAGAGTACTGTGCATTCTTGTCAGGATTTACAAGATGATCCGGGAGTGCCTGAAATTCATGACTCTCTGCAGAGACGTAGGTAATATTGAATCTAAAGACGAGAACAGTACGTGCAGGTACGATTTTAAAGGAAACTGTATCATTTGATGCGATGGAGTGATAGTACGTATCGCATGTAAGGGCCCAGGATGATATTTATGCCCTATTAAATGTGGCCTTAATTGAACACATACAGTTACGAGGAAGAGATGTATTATGGACGAATGTAAAATTTTTTCTAAGTCCTCTCCAGCCGGTATCATGACAGTCAAGCCAGGCCACCGTCCAGTGTCACAATCAGAACAAAAAACAGGTACAAAGCCGACATTGCAGAAAGCAGAACAAACCCAGAAGAGACCACCTCATTTCACCCGAGCAAGAAGCTTCAATATGACCTCAGTGAACAAAAGACATCACGCCATTGTAGCATCACAGCTTGGTCTCGTAAGAGAGAGTATAAGTTTTATAAGAACACCTGTCAGCCTGCTGATGTGGCGGAAAACCAACAAGCTGAAGCCGTTGCGAGTTGAAAGGGTGGTGAAGACAGCTGTTGAGCCTGGAAAAGTAGGTCATCACTAGCCTGACGTAATGTTACTGCCTAAAATCAGTAATTACAAATACTCAGGCTACAAGGCTGAAAATGTCATGCGCTGTTCGTCGGGGCGACTTCTGCATACGAGACTGCTACCTGTCTCGTCTACTAGGTACATTCACTGTGAGCTGCCAACCTCACAGCCACTAATATGAATACTTGGAGGCGTCTACCTAGGCTTGCTGAGCTGAAATGATGGTGTTCAGCGCATTGTACACCCATTACAGCAGTCGGGAGGCACACTAACTGATGCTTCACTATATTAGTATCCGCAAGCACAAATCGGCATCTGCCGTCTTCCTTAGTGCAAGGGTTATGCTGTGAACCATCTCCATACCATGCAGAGCTGCTGACAGGTTACCTGATCCCCTCCGACGTCAACGAGTGTCCTCTAGTAATTCGCGGCCTCCGTCCTGGAAATCCGCGCCTGTCATATAGGCTGCACTGTTCGCCTAATAGGCCTGCCTCCTGCTCAACAGGATCTTTACGTGAGCCGGATGCTGAGACCGACGTCCGCCACAGTTTGCTAAGACAACATTAGCAAGTTCTGAGGCCGCGCGCTACACCACCACCCGGCTGGTAGCCAATACAGAAGGGTATGCACGATTATTAATTGTAATGAATAAATTGTTGTTCCGCTAATGTTGTATCATTAGCACCCAGTGTGCTGACTGGCCTGCTGCACCACGCTTCATGCACCATCATCCTGACAACAGCAGAGGCTTCAACCGAGACTCCTAACATATGAACCAAAATTAAACTCCATCAAAAGACCGTCGCAGGATCAATAGTACCGACCGACCGCCGTATCATCCGCAACCCCAAGGCGTCATCAGTTGCATGCATGGGGCTTGGGCGACAGCACACCTCTCTTTCAGCAGCTGTTAGTTTGTGCGACTTGGGGCCACTATTCCTCAATCAAGTACTCCACCAGTTGGCCGCAAGAAGGCTGCGTGCACTCCGCTTACCAAGAGCACACGGCAGACCCTAATGATCACAGATCTAAGTGCTATCTAGGCCCATCAGTACATAACTTCAGTGATCTTACAGGAACAAGTATACCCACTGACCCAAGGCCGTTGGACGTATGGAACTACAACAATAATTCATACTGAAATTAATGGCAGCTTCTAACCATACAGTCGAAGATATCTCGCACGTGACTAGGTTGCGAACCTAATTTGTGTCATGGTATTCAGCCGTGTCAGTTTGCGCTGTTGATAGAAGAGGTCGGCAAAAGTACGTGCTAACCCATAAGAGCCTGGTTTGAGTAACTGCAGGTTATATCTCTGGATAAGCTGAGATAACAAGATAGGGTTGTTTTGGGGAAGGAGACCAGACAGCGAGGTCATCGGTCTCATCGGATTAGGGAAGGACGGGGAAGGAAGTCGGCCGTGCCCTTTGAAAGGAACCATCCCGGCATTTGCCTGGAGCGATTTAGGGAAATCACGGAAAACCTAAATCAGGATGGCCGGACGCGGGATTGAACCGTCGTCCTTCCGAATGCGAGTCCAGTGTCTAACCACTGTGCCACCTCGCTCGGTCGAGATAACAAGAACATAAATGAAATCTCACAAACGATTTTATATACCAGACAGGACTATCTAGCTGTACATACGGAGCTACTTTCCATCATTTCGAAAACAGAACAGAAACTGTGATTCGGCTAATCTCTACTAAACGGCGCGTTGGCACTACCTACCGCTGACTTCTTCAATTCTGATACAACCTTTATACTACAATTACAGTATAAATGTAGACGTACAAAGTGCAGGTCAGCGAAAGTGCCTGTTTTATAAAGAATAACAGAATGTATGAAAATAATGTTTCAGCTGGGGTTGGACTACACACAGTATGTCTCAGAAATGTTCCAAACTTGGCTTGCATCTTTCGCTGCGGTCCACAGACGCTCGCCCGAAGTGAAGACGGAACTTCTACGAAACTACTCGTAAAAACAGAAACATTTCGAGTCTCGTAGCCTAAGCGGCAATACAATGAAGGCCGTTAACGTGAATACTCAACATTTTCAGACTTTTCGAAATTGGGTACTCACAACGGCAAAAAAAGTCATGGTGAGAGAGAGAAGTGGAGACATCTCTGCTGCTCTTCAGGCGTCAGCACGAATTCTGCACGGCCACGACCGTCTGGGGACGAATTTTGTTTGGTGCGTCTGCAAAGGGCGAGGCGCGCGGATCAAATCCTCTTAGCGCGGCATGGCTGCTCGTCGCAAACATTCTGGTCGGCCCTCTAGAGGGTTCTTTTTGCTGCAAATAACAAGCACGCCTCCAACTTCCCTCTCCCTCTCTCTCCCACTAAACTTCCCCCTCCCTACCTCCACCGATGATAACGAAGTGCACTCGAGGGGAAGACGGGGTCCGGATGTTTTCATCGCGACCCTTCTGAGCCACACGAAAGCCCAGTTCTTGACTATCCACATCTTCCTTAAACGAGAGGCTGAAAGGCACAAACGCACTCTGCCGGCGGGGAAATAATTACTCATTTTAATAAACCTCCACGGCCACAATGAGCATGCTGAAGATGTTCTGAGTGGAGGCTGAAAATTTCTTGCTTCATTCTCGATTCCAGAGGTTAAAAAGCTTTCTGCGATCCCATTGATCTGATGGAAAGCAGTTATATACAGAAACCACGCTTTGATACGGAATATAAAAGACTCGAACGTAATAACGAGCTCCATCTATTGTGAAATACAATTTAATTAAAGGGGAAATCCTCTGCTTCTAAAGGTTAGAGTGATGGCAGTAAGTGTATCATCATCGCAAAATCCACCTATAATACTGCACGTACAAGCAGGAACTGAACCCAAAACCAAATCGAGTTTCAGGGGTGGCTTTACCAGGATTGTTCGGAATACATGATGGGGCAGCACGTCGCACTTCTGACGTCATTATTGTAGAAGGAGAGACAAGTGCGGACAACCATGGCTGGTTTTGTATTTAGGTCGAAACGATGTTAGTACAATCCAGGAGCCTTTTTGGGATCACAGGTAAAATATACGATATGGTGGTTACGGGGTGTGGGAACGCTAATGGCGCCGGTCGTGAGCAGTTTGTCCGGGAAAGCAATCGAAAGGTAGCCAAATAATGTAGTGAACTTTTCGGTCACGTGTTGTGTGACGTGCAATATGAATACGCATCAAAAATCTGCAAGTAACTGGTGACGTTTAAGAGTGCAGCATTCAAGGGTAAGGCTTTACTCGAATCTCCTGGCACAATATTGTTACTATAATTCAGTAATGAGTTCCATTAAAGCATTTAATAAATTATTAGTGACGCTCCAGGCAACTGTTCTTATAATGACGATTCAGAAGAAATCAGTGGCCGACATGGACAGAAATTAAACAGTAGTCGACGTGGACAGGAGTAATTACGATGGGCGTTCAATAAGTAATGCAACATATTCTTTTCTGAAAGCGGAATGGTTTTATTCTGGATTCCGGTACATCATACTACTCCCCACTCATTTGGCTGCAAAACCCTGTTTTTGAACATATGCGACCGACTTACGGAACCCTACTGGGAAGGCCTGTGCTCCCTCATTGTACCTCTCTATTGGTTGGTGTCGGAGCTAAGATCTTGGTGCATCAATGACCTTCTCATCATCCACGATCTACTTCCCACGAAGTGCATCCTTGACTGTGCCAAACAGATGCCAGTTGGAAGGTAGGGATTCCGGATGTAGGCTATATGAAGAAGAACACTGCGGGCCGCACGTTTGAGTACATAACAAGGGGACGATTGCGTCAGCACTACCAACAGAGGCGTCCAGTTGTGCAGCGAGAGGCCTGACTGTGATCCGTCGATCACCTCGAATGAGAGTGTCCACACTTTCCAACACTGCAGAAGTGAGAGCTGTGGGTCTGGCCGGTACGCGGAAGATTGGCGAGGTTTGTGCGGCCGTGTTGCGGTAATAACAGATGCTCCACCCAACGATTCACCGTGCTTTTGTTCCCTGCCAGGTCTCCGAAGAAATTCTGCAAGGGCTTTTGGATATCTGCGATTCTATGGTTTTCCGCCAGAGGAAAACCAAACAGACGCCATTGTGAAGGCTATCTATCTTGCCGCGACATATCGCAAGTTCATGAAAATAAATGGGATGAAGCGAGAGTATTCCACGATGTCGCCAACAAATTCCACGTTTTTTTCAATCGAAGTCGGCCGATAAAGAAATGTGTTGCATACTTATTGAATGCCCATCGTATAAAGGAGCTGTACAAGTGAGACCTTCTTTCAGAAAGGAATAATTTTGACAAGTATATGTTCCCTTCTGGTGTTAAAGGTGCAGTGTATGTTGGGAACTAATTATGATGTTGGAGACGCGAAGGATCTCAGCTCACTATCTGCAGCGATGATCTCAGAAAAAAATTTTGTAACAGAAGGAGAACATCACACTGCTAGTGTGAGATACTTTGCTGTAAGCAATTATGAGAGAACCTTGATTTGGTGGGAGCTCTCTCAAGACATCTGCCCTCGCAAGACTGAAGACTGTGGGAGTCACTGCTGCTAATGTCGCAAGTGAGGTCCAACTTAAGTCTCAGCCGTAGTCGTGTAATGGTCGACGCCTGACGTCACCTAACGTCGATGCAGCAGCTGGTAATGGAGTTCACTATCCAATTTACCCAAATAAAACATCAGCTCCAAAGATTCTGATTTTGTCAAAGAAGTAACTAACATCCAGTGAAGAAGTTACCCTTTGATAATTAGTAATACAGTGAACATATTTCCGTTTTGTTTTTAGCATACGTATGGGGTGGAAAGATATTAATTGTTTAAAAGTAAGTTTTATAAAGTCCAACTGCTATTGGGTAAATTTTAACTTACGAGTAGGACTATGAAATGATTGATTTCAAACGAATTATTTCTTTATGTAGGGATATAATTTGCAGTGCATGAACAAATAACTTTGAGTTACTTTGTACAATTATATTTAGCTGCTGCTGCTGATTATGGGTTCAAGAAAACTAAATATTTATGGTCATCAGTCGCCTATTCACCACGCCCTCCAGTTAGTTTGTGTCTATCTACGAGAACTGTCCAGAAAGTAAGTTTCGATCGGTCGCTAAATGGAAACCACAGTGAACACCAGAAACGTTTTGTTTGCAACAGTTAGGTACACCTTCCACCTACGTCTCTTCATAGTCGCCACTCCAACTTCGAGTTCTGTTGTATCAACTTTCCAATATCCTCTTCATAGAAAGCAGCCGCCTGTGCCTTCGATCAGTTGTCTGCACTGGTCTTCAGCTCTTTGTCTGCGGAAAAATTTTGTCTTCATAGCCAGCGATTCTTGTGAGCGGAGATGAGACTCAGGGGAGCCAATTACTGACTGCATTGTGGAATATCAAACACTTCTCATCAGAAACACTGCAGGAGCGCCTTTATTGCCCCTGCAGTGTGCGCCCGAGATTTGGCATGAAGAAGGAACTCGACACTGTGTTATGTGGCCTGCATGACACAGGCGAAATCTCTAACCAGGCCCTAATACTTGGCGGGAGACGCTGTTCTCTACGCATCATTACGTGTTCACTATTCACTCAAAACCGAAACGAGCGACGCGACACGATCGACGGGCACTACGTGCAATAGTGAGAAAGTTTTATAAATGTGTCCTCTGAATCTTTCTTGGTGGCATGCTTCAATTAAATATTTTCATTTTACAAATCACGTATATTCATGTCTTCGACAGTTGTCTCCGCCACCGTCATCAGGAGTTAAAAATAACTGACCGCCGAGTCTGTCACGGTTTTCCACTTACATAAGTGCTATAGCAGCGTCTGGAACCTTTCAAAGAGGGTCGAAGTAACACAAAAGAGCGTGCCTGAACACGATAGTACACAGCGAAAAAATTACGTGTGACGACGATCATCTACACTTTGAATATCAGCATCTGAATAGCGCGTTATGAAAAATGATAACAACAAAGGAGAAAATGCCAAAGTTTTCCGACGAGAAAGCCTTGTGAAACATCGGAAGAGGCCAAACCAGCTGCATTCCTTCCAGATTGTGGGGCAACGACTAGCAAGACTGGTCCCAGTGCATGTTTCTGCAGTACACGTCCAGTTCCACCTCCAAGATACTAGATACGTTGTGCCCATTTACAGCCAATGTCTTCGAGTTCCTGTTGCGTATGGTGTACTCGACGAAAGCGGTAACGTTTACATAGGACGAACCATTTGCACTGTTGTTGGATGTTGAAGTGAGCACTCACGGCATACTGAACCAAGGGAACTTGAAAAGTCTGCCGTGGCTGAAAATTGCTTAGAAAACGGACAAAAGATACAACAGGAAAAGACGAAAGTCTTCACTCATGCGTCATCATACTGTGATCATGTTATAAAGCAGGCGACTAAAATTAAAATAAACAGCAACATTTTTAACAGAGATCAGGGGTACACAATGAGTAAGGCATGGAATCGAGCTTCATATATCGAGCGAAATCAAATCGGACGGTTGACGCTTCTAGGGAGGTGGGAGCAACAGTTTGAAACTTCTCTCTCTTCCCTCGTGCCACCAAATGTCATTCAATTCCGTGGCGGCCTGGAGCTGCTACGAGCTGCCGATTTCACCTTCTATACCTGTGTCTGTGTGGCCATTTGTAGGAGGTTTCAGACGCTCTCCGCGCAATTAGAGCCTCTAAGCAGGCATGGCGCCAGCTCCGACAATTAGTGATTTTAAATTCTGGTGACAATGGCTGGTGCTGGTATTGCAAACTCGAGAGTTTTATTCTATGTGGCGCAGCTTGTAAACTTCGAAGATTTCATTGAAGTTTGATAAATTTTTTGCGTAACGTATATCTAATGCAGGATGTGGTTACCAGTCTATCTTCACCTAGACAGACCTTGACACCGCCCCCGTCGTTAATTTGCCGGGTGGATTCAAACAGGAGCTATGTTACCCGTCCCTGAAGCGGGCGCCTTAAGGCGCACAGCAGTTTTGGTGGATAATTATGTTTATTATGAAAGTTATACTTAGCTATCAGAACTTAATAAATTCGCATTTCCACAGACAATGGAGGTAGCTTGCTTCTTACTTTCGCATTGTCTCGGGACATACGGCATTCACAGAAGCAGCAATGCGGTGGCGCAGCGCACCTATACTTGTTGCAAATGGGGCCGGGAGGGACATAGACAGACATGACTCAAATCTTCTCGTATTTCAAGCCGCCTTACTTCGAATAAAACACTCAGCCTTTCGACAGCTACCTTCGGTATCGTTCAGCAAAACCCCCGGTACTGGCATGTTATTCCGCTTATAGAAGCGTGATAGAAGCGTCTGCAATTTTCCACAGATGACCGAAGAGAAGCAATCGCCTGAAGACTTCCAGTTGCTCCGACCTGCCGTAGGAGCAGTGACGTCGAGTGTCAGGAGTATTCGGCGCCACTTTTCGAACTACCGATCCCGCCTCTCTCTACAAGCGTCAAGCGTCCAGGTTTGCTTCTACTTGATTACAGAAGCCCACCTCCAGTGTACCCTACGGTCTCAGTCCAACTTTTTTGCGTTTGTTGTAATCTCGGCTGCCTCCATTATAACAGAATCACGATATTATGATGCATGAGCCAACACCCTTTGTCTTTTCAGATAATATTTTGCGTCCTTTCTCCTGGCAATTTTCAACCGTGGCCACTTCTCAAGCTGTCTCTGTTCAATGTGTTGCACCTACTCAGCAAAATACACAGCAACGATGGGAATAGTTTGGCCTATGTGGCAGCTGCCACATTCGGAAGAGACACCACACACCAAGGCCACTCGAAGACTTAAGTCATCTTTAATGGGCTGTTATAGAGCCCGCATCTCGGAGGTAGGCCGGTACACTGGTCTCCATCTTGCTGCCTGTTGCCCCGCAGTGTAGAAGGAATGCGACGGGCTTTGCCGCCTATGCATGAAGCGAGAATGATGTCAGTCTCTTTCTCTCTCGGCGTTATCATTTTGTCTGAACACGAATCTGAAATTATGCAGATCACAGTGTAGGTTATCGTCGTCTAAAATAATATTTTCTCTATGTAACAACGCGGCCAGGACCGCTTTCTCACGGGCAATTTGGTAAATATTGATTGAATGCAAAAACGAGTGCCTGACGGCTTTAGGAAGTGGGAGCGACAGGTGCAAATGTGGCGTTGGCCCCCCGCGCCACCTGACGTCAGTCGGTGCTGCCCGAGGCCTACGAGAAAGACAGGCCGCTGCGCGTACGTCACGAAGATGGGCCTGCGCTCGCTTGCTCGCTCTCTCGCCTCAGCAGACAAACTACGTTCCTACACCTCTTCACTAGGTGTCTACGTGCAAACGAGAATTGCAACCTCTACTGGAATCCGCTATTACGGAGTTTTACTGTTATTAGTCCATCAACGATCGGAGGTCCATAGCCCTACTTATACACTACTGGCCATTAAAATTCCTACACCAAGGAGAAATGCAGATGATAAACGGGTATTCATTGGACAAATACATTATACTAGAACAGATATGTGATTACATTTTCACGCAATTTGGGTGCATAAATCCAGAGAAATCAGTACCCAGAACAACTACCTCAGCCGTAATAACGGCCTTGATACGCCTCGGCATTGAGTCATACAGAGCTTGGATGGCGTGTGCAGGTACAGCTGTCCATGCTGCTTCAACACGATAACACAGTTCGTCAAGAGTAGTCACTGGCGTATTGTGACGAGCCAGTTGCTCGACCACCATTGACCAGACGTTTTCAATTGGTGAGAGATCTGGAGAATGTGCTGCCCAGGGAGACAGTCGAACATTTTCTGTATCCAGAAAGACCCGTACAGGACCTGCAAGATACGGTCGTGCATTATCCAACTGAAATGTAGGGTTTCGCAGGGATCGAATGAAGGGTACAGCCACGGGTCGTAACACATCTGAAATGTAACGTCCACTGTTCAAAGTGCCGTCAATGCGAACAAGAGGTGACCCAGACGTGTAACCAATGGCACCCCATACCATCACGCTGGGTAATACGCCAGTATGGCGATGACGAATATGCGCTTCCAATGTGCGTTCACCGCGATGTCGCCAAACCATCATGATGCTGTAATCAGAACCTGGATTCATCCGAAAAAATGACGTCTTACCATTCATTCTCCCAGTTTCGTCGTTGAGTACATCATCGCAGGCGCTCCTATCTGTGATGCAGCGTCAAGGGTAACCGCAGCCACGGTCTCCGAGCTGATATTCCATGCTGCTGCAAACGTCGTCGAACTGTTCGTGCAGATTGTTGTTGTCTTGGAAACGTCCCCATCTGTTGACTCAGGGATCGAGACGTGGCTGCACGATCCGTTACAGCCATGCGGATGCCTGTCATCTCGCCTGCTAGTGATACGAGGCCGTTGAGAACCAGCACGGCGTTCCGTATTACCGTCCTGAACCCACCGATTCCATATTCTGCTAACAGTCATTGGATCACTACCAACGCGAGCAGCAATTTCGCAGTACGATAAATCGCAATCGCTATAGGCTACAACCCGACCTTTATCGAAGTCGGAAACGTGCTGGTACGCGTTTCTCCTTGTTACACGAGGCATCACAACAACGTTTCAGCAGGCAACGCCGGTCAACTGCTGTTTGTGTATGAGAAATCGGTTGGAAGCTTTCCTCATGTCAGCACGTTGTAGGTGTCGCCACCAGCGCCAACCTAGTGTGAATGCTCTGAATAGCTAATCATTTGCATATCACAGCATCTTCTTCCTGTCGGTTAAATTTCGCGCCTGTAGCTCGTCATCTTCGTGGTGTAGCAATTTTAATGGCCAGTAGTGTAATTTGTTACGGCTGTACTGAGGTAAAATTATAATCATGCCAAAATGATTATCACTTGCATAACGCACTTCTTGTGTAAAATGAGGACTGTTAAGCAGAAGAGACCAAATGCTGTAAACAAGCCGTTATACCATTTATATCGAGTACTGATCTTAAATTAAGTTTTGTTGTAGTATTGCTAATCAGTAAGACTTAATAATAGTAGATTCGAGTAGAAGATGCAATTCTAGTTAGTACGTACGCTCTCAGCTGCGGCTTACCCGGTTTAGAAACGCATTTTGTCTGCTGAGCTAAGTGAGCGGGCGAGCTAAGGTCTATCTTCTTGACGTACGCGCCGCGGCCTGTCTTTCTCCCGGGGCCTGGGTGCTGCCGCTGTTTAGAGCTTCTGTGAGCTGCCCTGCGTTCGTTGTCACACATGTGCCACTTCAGCCCTATCCGGAAGGTTTCAGACACCGCTACTGCTCCTGTGCAAGCGGAACACCGTCCATCACCCGCAGTCAGTGGCCTTTAATCTTCATGACCATGGTGGAGGCAGCTGTCAAAGACTCGAGTGTTTTATTCATAGTGACATAGGTAGAAAATCAAGAATATTTTATTCATGCATGCCACTGAAAAAAACGTGGAGGACATGGACAGTCTCATTCACAAAATCAATCGAAACAGAAATCGGAGACCGTTTTATCAGGCGCACTTGGAGGACAATGGTGAAGTTCAAGGTTCGAAGGCCCTTACGACCGATGAAACGTTGTACTCCAAACGGAAATCACCCGCACATTTGTAGCTCAACTGCTCATGTTGGAATGGAGGACGCAAAAGGCTTTCTGCCGCTATGCTATCGTCATATCGACTCGACGCACCTTCTGTAAGGAACACACATGCAAGGTAGCTGCGCCATGGAGACCTTACCGGCTATCACAAGATGTGTCTAATTACAATTGAAACCAAGTTTTTTTTTTAAATTCGACGAGTAAACTAAAATCCATCCAATGTAGTAACTCCCTTGATTCACGCAGAAGACGGAGTCTCGGGGAATAGATGACTCTTTTTGAAACTCATCGAATTTATGTCATTCAAGGCAATTAAAATATTCCAGCTAGTACATCTAATCCATTAATTTGTTATTGATGGCCGGCCGGAGTGGCCGAGTGGTATGGATGTGTGTGATGTCCTTAGGTCAGTTAGGTTTAAGTAGTTCTAAGTTCTAGGGGACTGATGACCTCAGCAGTTAAGTCCCATAGTGCTCAGAGCTATTTGAACCATTCTGTTATTGATGTGTGCGGCTGATCCCGTCGGAGGTTCGAGTCATCCCTCGGGCATGGGTGATTGTGTTTGTCCTTAGGATACTTTAGGTTAAGTAGTGTGTAAGCTTAGGGACCGATGACATTAGCAGTTAAGTCCCATAAGGTTTCACACACATCTGAATTTTTTTTTGTTTTTGATGTGTGAGTAATTGTTAACTTCATAAGCTACTCACTACGAGACATCCACTAGCAAATTAACTGTCTCGCAATGTGTAAGCAACAATGAAGTGTTTTGCTAGTTAATCTAAAAGATATAAGTTACGTAGAAAAATTGAAGACATCTCACTATAAGATAGTAAGAGGAAAGAGAGATCAGAAAAAAACGATAAGATATGGTTAAATTCCTATCGCAGCAGCTGGGAAGTGTAGCTTTGAAATAAACGTCAAGCCAAGATCTCTCAGCTAGTGGCCTAGTGGCCTGGTAGACTGTAAAGCTACATCTGAATGTTGCACATAAAATATCTTACAGCTACTGTTACGAAAGACAGCACAAATCTGTGATTATCTATACATGAGTGTTTGATCTCACCCAACTATGAGAAGACCACATGATTTTTTTCGTATGGCCCCACCCCTGTGTTCCATACGTGTCACCCTGGGAAGACCAGAGCGACTGCTTTCTTCATATTCTGTTCGAGATTTTATTTGCAAGATCATTAATTATTTGCCTCTAGTGACACGTGTAGGTTTCGCACGGTTAGCGTTAAGCAGTTAAAACCGGAATATTTGTCGGGAGTAACGATAATAACTATGCACACGAACAAACCTTGTGCATCAGTCAGTCTGTTAGGGAAAACCGAATCTAAATACATACAGTAGTTAGAGGTTTGCGTACACATACAGATATGACAACGCGGTGGGAATACTTTAAGTCATCATAGTTCAGACAGTTTGCACGAAATGTTTATAAACTACATACAAAAACTTTCCTCTTGGATCAGTCTACATATAAATGAAAACCGTATCAAAATCCGTATAGTAATTGCTGAAACTAGCGTTTACACAAATATGGAAATGGCTGAGGGGGACTTTAATTTATTATATGTGTAGACATTATATGTGTAGATGTATCCAGATTCTGGTAGAGTTTTACTGCTCCCTCGAGTTGGGACGACTGTTTATTTAACCGCTTTTCCTCCCAGGCACCGCCTCACGTGTAACTGACCTGCCCGTAGTCACCACCATTGCCACAAGACGTCACTCCAAGCGCCAAATAAATGTGTAAAAGGCAACAATACACAAACTACACGCTCACCATTACTAAAATTGTAAATTATGCACACGTACCTTCCTCGTGAATCAGTCTCTCTCTTAATGAAAACCGTCTCGAAATCTGTAGCGTATTTTCTGAGATTAGCCTAAAGAGACCGAGAATAAAAAGCGGTGGGGGACTTTCATTTACGATTACATGCCGTCTTTCTGGGTTTATTACAGCCATTTGTAGATTTGCTGCTAACGGAGCGTTCTGTCTAAAGGTGTTAAATGATGTGGAAGACAATGTGTTTTGCATCTATGTCTACATCATTACTCTGCAAGTCACTCTTAAATTACTGTTAGAGGGTTCATGGAACAAGCATCAAGCTATTTCTCTACCGTTCCACTCTCGAACAGCGTGCGGGGAAAACGAATACTTAAATTTTTTCCTTGCGATCTCTGATTTCTCTTATTCCAGTATGATGACCATTTCTCCCTATGTAAGTAGGTCCCATCAAGGTATTTTCAGACCCTCAAGAGTAAGCTGGAGATTCAAATTTCATAAGGTTCTGCAGCCACGGAAAACGCCTCTGCTTGAATTATTGCCACTCCAATTTATATATCGTATCCGTGGCAGTCTCTCCACTATTTCGCCATAATACAAAACGAACTGCACTTCTTTGAACTTTTTTAATGTTCTCCGTCAATTCTCCAGAATAGGTCGGACAAGTGGTAGCATAAGCAGTCTCTTTAGTAGACCTGTTCCGTTTTCGAAGTGTTTTGTCAATACATCGCTATCTTTGGTTCGTTTTATGCACGACATTATCTATATGATCTTTCCAAATTAAGCTATTCGCAGTTTTAACGCCTAGGTATTTAACTCAATCACAGCTTTAGATTTGCGTGATTTACCGTTAACCGAAATTTATGAGATTCTTTTTAAGTGTTAATGTAGATGACTTCACGCCTTTCTTTATTTAGAGCCACCTGACAATTTTAGCACCGTACAGATATATTGTCTAACTCATTTTTAATTGATTTGGTCATCTTGTGAGTTCACAGGACGATAAATAACAGCACCATCTGCAAACTACCGGAGAGGACCGCTGAAATTGTCTCATATGTGTAGATCAGAAACAGCATAGGGCTTGTAACATTTCCTTGGGGCCGCCAGATATTACTTCAGTTTATTCAATGACTTTCCGTGAATTACTGTGAACCGTGTTCTGGATTTCATTGGTTTACGTGTATGCAGACTCATTTCTGCCTGAGCCAGAGTTAGAGAAGGTGGGGAGGATATTGACTGTTATCTGTCAAAAAATGCGCCATGATCAGACTGTAACTGACATGGTACATTTACAACTTTTCCCAGATATTCGAGGAGAGAGAGTAAACTTGTCGGTCCTTCTATGTATTGTGTCATTGACTCTAAAAGAGCCTACAGTGTTCTAACTGAAGTTTATTGGTGATCCAAACAGCAGTTATCGTCTGTTGGACATACTCGAGGTTTCCCGATTCTAGCAAGTGCGAAGCAGCATTGTACCTAACAGTGATGTTTATTGACAGATAGATAGATAGCTATTCAACGATTACCGGCCCTGCAGACCACGCACTGCTACCAAAAACTGCCTCCATCGCTTCCTGTTTTGTGCCCGGTTTCTCCAGGTGTCTTCAATTCCCAGGGCTGCTAGATCCTTCGCCAGGTCGTCCATCAAGCGCCGCCTTGGTTGTCCAATGCGGAGTTTGGTGTTTGGTTTCCCTGCTAGTGCCATCTTCGCCTGTCTTCCATCTAGCATACGGGCTACATGCCCACCCATTGTATTCTTTTGCTCTTTATCTTCTGTAGGATAGTTGGTTGTCACATCACAAGGTAGATTTCCTCTTTTTTCCTCCTCATCGATTCTCTGTTACCTAAAACTGATCCTCATATCTTCCTCGTTACTCTTCTTTCAAATATTAGTAATTTTTTCCTTTCTCGCTTAGTCATGCTCCATGTTTCTGAACCGTACATTACTGCTGGGCTTATCACTGTGTTGTAGAATTTCATCTAAGAGTTCACTGGGATTAATTTAGTGCCAAGCGTCTCTCTGAATGAATGCATGCATTTCATTCCCATTGCTATTCTTTCCTTGATGTCCATTTTTATGTTGTTGTCCTTGGTAAACTAAGATCCCAAGTATTTGAACTGGTCTAGTGACTTGAACCTCTTGCCATCTATCTCAAGAAATGTGTGTTGGGTGGTCGTAACACCGCGTAAATACTGTATGTGTATGTGTGTGTGTGTGTGTGTGTGTGTGTGTGTGTGTGTGTGCTGTATACAGGTAGAGGCGCCACTGCCTTGTGCTAAGCACGTGTTAGATGTGTTGCTTGCTAGTATTCCGCTCTCAAGGGCGGTGGCTGCGTCACGGGCGATGGACCAGCCGGTCATCTGTGGGGCCCGCCGGCTGGGCCCTGTGCTAAGCGGCGAGCGCTGCAAGACAAACAGGCGGGGCGGCGGCGCCAGGGGCCAATCGGGCTGAGCGCTGTCTGCTCTGGTCTGCTGGCGCCCCGCGAGCTGCTGTTGACACAGCCAACTGCAGGCAGCCGCTTCAGTCTTCCAGGCGTCTCGGCCGCGCTGACAGACATACGGGGAGAACCACAACTCCGCCAATAGCACTTCTGAGTCAGTAATAATAGGTAGCATTCAAGAATTTTTCACATTTCAATTACGCGATTCGAAGGACAGTTCTACCTTCATCTGCAAAAGCTGTGACCATTCGTGCTACCCTTTTTTTGTACGCTTTCAATATTCCCATTTGTTCGTATTTGGTTCGGGTCCGAAACACGAGCATTATGCTGAGTTGGGATGCACAAGTGATTCGTAAGCAGTCTGCTCTTTAAATCAACTACACTCCTGGAAATTGAAATAAGAACACCGTGAATTCATTGTCCCAGGAAGGGGAAACTTTATTGACACATTCCTGGGGTAGGATACATCACATGATCACACTGACAGAACCACAGGCACATAGACACAGGCAACAGAGCATGCACAATGTCGGCACTAGTACAGTGTATATCCACCTTTCGCAGCAATGCAGGCTGCTATTCTCCCATGGAGACGATCGTAGAGATGCTGGATGTAGTCCTGTGGAATGGCTTGCCATGCCATTTCCACCTGGCGCCTCAGCTGGACCAGCGTTCGTGCTGGACGTGCAGACCGCGTGAGACGACGCTTCATCCAGTCCCAAACATGCTCAATGGGGGACAGATCCGGAGATCTTGCTGGCCAGGGTATTTGATTTACACCTTCTAGAGCACGTTGGGTGGCACGGGATACATGCGGACGTGCATTGTCCTGTTGGAACAGCAAGTTCCCTTGCCGGTCTAGGAATGGTAGAACGATGGGTTCGATGACGGTTTGGATGTACCGTGCACTATTCAGTGTCCCCTCGACGATCACCAGTGGTGTACGGCCAGTGTAGGAGATCGCTCCCCACACCATGATGCCGGGTGTTGGCCCTGTGTTCCTCGGTCGTATGCAGTCCTGATTGTGGCGCTCACCTGCACGGCGCCAAACACGCATACGACCATCATTGGCACCAAGGCAGAAGCGACTCTCATCGCTGAAGACGACACGTCTCCATTCGTCCCTCCATTCACGCCTGTCGCGACACCACTGGAGGCGGGCTGCACGATGTTGGGGCGTGAGCGGAAGACGGCCTAACGGTGTGCGGGACCGTAGCCCAGCTTCATGGAGACGGTTGCGAATGGTCCTCGCCGATACCCCAGGAGCAACAGTGTCCCTAATTTGCTGGGAAGTGGCGGTGCGGTCCCCTACGGCACTGCGTAGGATCCTACGGTCTTGGCGTGCATCCGTGCGTCGCTGCGGTCCGGTCCCAGGTCGACGGGCACGTGCACCTTCCGCCGACCACTGGCGACAACATCGATGTACTGTGGAGACCTCACGCCCCACGTGTTGAGCAATTCGGCGGTACGTCCAGCCGGCCTCCCGCATGCCCACTATACGCCCTCGCTCAAAGTCCGTCAGCTGCACATACGGTTCACGTCCACGCTGTCGCGGCATGCTACCAGTGTTAAAGACTGCGATGGAGCTCCGTATGCCACGGCAAACTGGCTGACACTGATGGCGGCGGTGCACAAATGCTGCGCAGCTAGCGCCATTCGACGGCCAACACCGCGGTTCCTGGTGTGTCCGCTGTGCCGTGCGTGTGATCTCGCAGTGTCCGGAGCAAGTATGGTGGGTCTGACACACCGGTGTCAATGTGTTCTTTTTTCCATTTCCAGGAGTGTAGTAGCCAGATAAATACGAATTCTTAAGTACAGGTGGATGAGTTTCATTTTTAATAAAAATTATACCAGCTGATGCCACACCATCATCCAATTTTAATATGGATGTACGAAGAATAAAGCTGTTGGTTAGTATTTAAATGTGACAATACTTTCGACTTTGGCTGACTTCAATTTTTTTTCGCTTCGAAGACTAAAAGGAAAATCTTGCTATCTTCTTTATGAGATACTTATGGAGTGACAGAATTGCTGCCTTCTTAATTTAGCTTCATAAATTTGTAAACAGCTGCAAAGTGTAAGTAATTCAGGGTGAGCGCTTTCATGTTTTTTTTTTTTTTTTTTTTTTTTTCCTTGGTGGTGCTCACCCCTTAAGCGACGCCCGTCGTATTTGCCGCTACGAGCTGATGAGTAGAAAGTTAATGCCACGCAAGCTAATTCCAGAAAACTTCCTCCGGATTAGTTGAGGCTGAAGTTCGGTGAGTTCCGCCGGCGGCCCGCTAAGTCACGTCCGGGTAGCCAGCAGCTGTCAGCCGAGGCTCAGCAAAAACGGGCCAGGCGCTCGTGCGGCGAGTGACGAGGCAGGCGAAGATCCCCGGAAGCAGGCGTGCACCAAACGGGAGGCCGCTGTCACTAGAACGAAATGCACGGGAACAAGCTGTCCGAGCAAGGGCCCAACAGGCGTAGTGTAGCCCGAACTGCGTATCAGTAAACACAAGTGCTCGTCTGTTACGTGTGCTACTACAGAAGAATGATTAAAGGTAACTTGATAAGTCACTTGCGAAATGAATAACTTTTGAGAAAAATAGATCTGTAAAAGATTAGTATCAAAAAAAGAAAGTGTGCAAATGCATCCAGGATTAGTTAAGTTGGCAACATAAATTAAATAACCAAGCAAAATCTCGTCACCAAACTTACCCTTTTCCCGTCAGGACGGTGCGTGGATTCTGAGGCAAAAATCAAAACAATGAGAGAACACAAGCTCTGAGAGAACTCAGTATCTTCCAAAACGTCGCATAAAAATCGGTTTTTCCGATGCTCGTACATCGGATTTTATTGTTGATAAAAAGGTTGAGTCAAGTGTTGGACAGTCCCTAGGGCTGGGGACTGTACATACAACAGAAGAAT
Source organism: Schistocerca americana (assembly GCF_021461395.2). Lineage (NCBI taxonomy): Eukaryota > Metazoa > Arthropoda > Insecta > Orthoptera > Acrididae > Schistocerca > Schistocerca americana. The sequence goes on from NC_060122.1 coordinate 628,968,879, forward strand.
CATCCTGGTGTCACTGTCTTACAGTACAGGGTCAAAGTATGAACATTACACATTTCCTCCTGCTTAGGTCAACAGAGCAAATCGGTTGGTTCTTTTCGCATTTGTTGTGGTATACGGTAGGCTTGATAGGACTTACGGAGGCACTATTAAATCGTGGGAGGTTACTGGGAAAAACTCTCGTATTTTCCCTGTCCCCAACGGACGATGACCCAGCCGAGGATTCAAAGTCGGCAATGAAACATCAAATAGCTGAAAATTTTACGATATGTTCCTAAGATCCTGATCTCGAACAAACTCGATAATTTTTTGATGTATGTATTCTTTTCCAAGATATAGAGGAACAAAGTTACCCTACTTCTACACGTAAAATCCGGTATGAGGCGAAATCTAAATAATAAATAATTACAGTAAATTTCTCAAAGTGTAAAGGTATATTCTCTATGCCTTTATCGAGAATAGTCATCTCTCTGTTTTCAAAAATCTATATCCCTTATCGATAACCACCCCAAAAACTTGTTTTTTGTTACCAAAACCCAGGCGCGGTTTCCGAGACAGCTACGTGCAGAAAACGGCTATAATTTTAACGATGCAGTCCTCAGATCCCGATCGCGAACTACCTGGAAAAATTTTCGTCATACCTTTGTCCGTTTCCAAGACACAGGGGCTCAACGTTCCCTCTTTGTACACATAAAATAAGAGCGTAAAATCCTGTTTGAAGCGAAAACGTAGTTTATACAGCGACGTAGCACGGACAGATATGCAGTAACGTGTCTCCATCGTCTGGGAAGCTAAAGTTGTAGTAGCGAAGCACAAGCAAATTTTTCCTAAGTAAAATTCGGTCTACCGAGCGACGTGGCGTCGTTCTTAGCACACTGAACTCGAGTTATTGAGGATAACGTTTCAAACAAGCGTCCGGCCACCCTTAGTAAAGTTTTCTGTGATTTTCCTAAATCGCTTCAGGCAAATGCCGGGATGGTTGCTTTGAAAGGTCACGGCTTACTTCCTTCCCCATCCTTCACTAATCCGATGTTTAGTCCCCTTCCCCAAAATAACTCAACCAACAAACGAATATTCGAACTGTGGTGTCAAATTAGTTTTAATTTATTTCAATTTCACCTAAGTAAACTAAATTCTACTGACCAATACATTTCGATTTGTTATGATGACGACGAACGAGTCGTCGCCAATGTTGATGGGGGGAGATGCTAAATAGCAACATATAAATCACAGCAGGATTGTCAGTTAGGTCGATAATGTGTTGGCTGCATGGTGTGCATCTGCAACGGCTAAAAACATTAGAAGTCGTGGGTAAAAAATGATATATATTGTACTTAACTGCTTGTACAGGATTCTCCTTGGCTGCATGCTTATAATAATAAACAGATAGCTATTGAGGCCTCACTTAGGCCATACTTTACCAAGCGCCTTGTTAGAGGTTGCTTCCTATCAGCTGAAGGCTATGCTACTTTACTACTTGACGTCCCGAACAAGAGTGAACGAGAGCTCGCTAGAAATTGATACAAGCCGCGGAGCGGCGCCAGCGGCGCTGGTCGCAACTCGCGGGTCCAACGATACTAATACGGACCGCGGTCGATAACTGCAACCCCTAACAAGTGTGGTATCGAACGTTGATACCATACGTTTCATATGAGTTCCGTGCCCTGCAGCAGCAGGGGGAAAGAAGCGACCAGCGGAAAAATGCTCCTCTCGGAATACAAAAATGCGAACTTCATTCTGTTTTTTAAAAAGAGATGGGCTGAGAGGTGCGGTACCTGCTTGCCTCATTCCACTTTCCTCAGCATCTCAACAAGATTTTTGAAACGCAAACATTTTCGCGCTATTTTATTCGTCTCCTTACCTAGGCAGTGGTAAGGAGACGAAAAAACAATTAATACTGAAAGAAGTAGGCAGTGGTAGAAGAAAGAGCGAATAAGACAATGGAAACAACGTGAGAGAACGTGGCATAGGAACGTGGACGACTGTGCTAGGAAAGAGTAAAGCAGACAGTGCAGGATAAGGCAGGGGGAGGGAGGAGGAATGAAGATAAAAAGGAAGTGGAAGTGCGTGAGAGCGACTGATAATGATAGGTAGAGTACATGACAGTGACAGTAAAGAAGAGAGAGATAGTGACACTGAGAAGCAACAGCACTAGTAGGATGGAAGGAATGAGATATTATCAGTAAGAGAAAGCAAGAGGTAGACAGTGACCCTGAGAGGAGACTGTAGTAGTAGCACAGGACGAGAGGGAGTGTGGTTGTGACACGAGAAGCAGTGACAGAGACACAGAAAGTGATAATGACAATGAGTTGGACAAAATGACTGTGTGAGAAAGGGCAAATGGGAGTGGATGGGTATCAGCCACTTACAGCGATGGACTAGTGAGTGTGAGTGAGTTACAATTAGGAAATCTTGTGAGAGTGAAAAGAAGTATGAATATGTTCGCATGCCAAAATTGTTGGAAGAATTTTTAAAGACGCTGAGGAAGACAGAACGAAGCAACTGGCACTTTACTTTTCAGCCAGAGAATTTTAAATGAACAGGAAAATACTCGCATTTTTTGTGTTACAGTAGGAGAATTTATCCGCTTATGTGTTATACTGAACTGTGGTACACGATTCTGGTACACGATTCCTTGATGAAACCCTTGTACTAGCCCATGGCAATGCCGGGATAAGTTAAACATTTTAAAACAGTCCACAAAAGTAAGCCTAAAGTATCGACGCCAGTTCTGAGGTACTACTTGCGTAGAGAAAGTTCGTCTGCTCTGTGTAGATCCTCGATTGTTGCGAAGTGGAGCAGTTCGACATATGGAAATAGTTCGGCAGGGACTGGGCTACAGTTGGGCTAAAGGTGTTCAGGGGGCGTGGCACTTGTGCACCCTGTCTTTGGGCGGCACCGGTTGCTGTCGCTGCCGCTGTCAGACAACAGGGGAACCTCTAGCACATTGAACGATTGCCACCTGTGTTCTATCGACTGGCTACGATACCACAAGAAGGAACTTGAGTCGAAATCCCATGAAATTGATTTCTGGTCACACCTGCAACACCGGCAACTATAGCACAGAAATTTCACTTCTTAAGTGTTTACAGATTAATAGGAACAACACATTATTAAACGTATAACTGATATGGGAGAATACAGTTCATCAGTCGTAGTATCTCGCAAGTGGTGCCGGTCTAGCGAAAACCGACAACCAAATGTGTTTAATGTGAGAGAGGTCTGGAAAATGTGCGGGTTATGTCAACAGTCGATTACCCTGTCAAACGAGATACCTGAGGACAGCACAGTCAACTATCTTGTGCTATCTTGTTGAACGGTGACGTCACACAAGTAGAGAAGAAAGGGTGCAGCAACGGGTCGTAACATTTCAAAAGTATAGCACCTGTTGCCCAAATTATTAGGTATGTGAACCAGAGATGAATGTACTGCTTGCCCAATGGCAACCCACACCATCGTTCCCCGTGATTAGCCTGAGTGATGATAACTAATGAACCATAGAAACGTTTCTTTTCCACACATGATTAAGTCCATAATGATTTGGTACTCAGAACGAGGAGTCAACGGAAGAGGTAGTGCCACTTCTGGGTTCAGTGATGGCGCCACCACTGTCGGCATGCCTCAGGGGAAGCAGCAAACGTAGCCGCTGTGCTTAAAGTCCGCGGTGTTCCAGACAGCGCCGCCCTCTCTGAGTGTACACATATTTTACTGCAAACAAGGCCATCTCCTCATTCACGCTACACTTTCTACAATCCAGCGTGGCCAAACGAACAAGATACATGGTGGTGAGAAACAGTTTGAAATGCGTGTAAGGGTGTTGCAGAGGAGGTTGTGGTGAAAAATAAGAAAAACATTCGAAACATTGCGCCGTTTCCAAATTATTTAGCATCAAAGTTAGCCAATCGGGTCTTTGCGCAAAATTCAAGCACTTACACGCGCTAAAATGCGGTAATTCTAGACATCTGTGGTCCTATCAGTGACCAAATATTCAGATGCTCATTACCAACTAAAATGGGCCTTTTTCTATCTATGTGAGCAAAAGCTACTTTTGTTCAGTTTGGGAAATGAAACGAAGAACACGGGTGGAGGGACTGTCTCTGGTAGGCTGCCGGAATTTGCGCATGCGACGACCTGATTGACAATCTTCTGTGTTAAATAACTCGGAAACGGCTCACGTTTCAAATTTTTTCTTAACAATTATTTCTCGGCACAACCTCCCCTGCAACACTGTTTGTTTCTGACCATCCTGTATACCGCGCTTCAGTAAGGCCTTATATGGACTACTGATGCATCTGGTGCGGTTCAGCAACACAAAATAGCCTAGGAAAACTAGATAAGGGCCATTAAATTCTGTGTTGGAGCCTTCAAATTGAGTTCAAACAATGCTTTACTGGTGAAAGCTAATGTAATATCACTAGAACTACACAGGAAACATCTCACTGCTAAATCCATTTTGAAACGTCTGAAACTGTTTACTAACAAAGATTATGGAAGTCACTGTTAAATGTTATGCAGACAGGTATTCGTGTAACAAGAAACTACCACCCTTAGCAGATTTTTACACCGATGCTTTGATCTGCGTGAATACGTTGACAGCAAGTTTAAGCTGCTTCAGGAGGCCCTACGGTAACACCTTAGTGAAGCTGAACATCAAGATGCACCTCCCAATCATCCAAGGTACATTGAATGAGGAATTTTTAGCAGACAGCGTAGCAGCGTGGTCATCCTAACGACAGATTTGCATTCGTAGGTTCAAGGTTAATCGAGGAGGAAAATTCAAACTCTTTGAAGTAGCGTCCGTACTTATTGCAAAACATACAGCAATTTTAGAGGGAGTCAGATACGCAAAACAAGCTCAAGGAGAAACAGTCTTCGTGTTATCAGATTTACGCTCAGGATTGATGCTGTTAAACTGCTTCAACAATTATCTCCTACCACATTACAGAAGTAGTCTAGGTGCTTTGCTACCCAAATAAGACTACCATCATGTTTTGAATGGAGGCACACAGTGCAATAAAAGGAACTGGGCAAGGTGATACAGTGGCCAAAGAACCTGTGTGCACTCGTCCAGTGAAATAAGGTAAAGTGTCACCAGTCAATCTCCTACAAACTGTAAGGGCTAGAAATAGAACGCAATGGAACGAAAACCTCCAGCGATATTACGAAACTAACAGGAAATATTATGCAGCATTGGTACCTAACCTGTCGTCAAATCATTGGTATTAAAAAAGTAGATACAGCAGAAACTTTATAGTGACAAAGGCACGACTGCGATTCAATTAAGGGAGATGGCAGCGACGCCTCTACCGCCTCGGCATGATCACATCTTCCTCATTTGAATGCGGGAATGAGGAAGATGTTCATCACATTTATTTAGACCGCGACGGAAGATATCAAGAAACTACGAACCTGATGCAGCATCTGATGTCCTTCAGCAATACTTTTGCAAAAACATTCAGACCCTTTTACCGACAGAAGACACAAATGCGTATGAACTCTTATACGCTTCAAAACAGAGGAACAAATGAGAATACAGAAAAAAGTGACTTCTTGTAATGTGTTTCTTAGAAGATTACGCAGAGTTAACAGATAACTGTTCTTTAATGGCTCACGCTGTTACCCAATTGAATGTTTAAAAAATAATTTTAAGAATGGCTGTATGACGGCAGTCTAAAATCTATTAATATAAAAAAATTCGTTGCACAACGGCTTTCCTTTGTTACAATCCAACAGTGAAAGATTTATCACTAAAATAATCCGTTACGTGCTGAAAGGCTAAGGCTAACTCAAAAACTGCTTATAATGAGATTTTTATAATGCGTATTAGTATTCATACATATTTTAGCACTAAAACGCATGTTTATCTGGCTTGACCAAGCAGAAAAGAACTTTCCTTTTTTATATTGTAGAAGACGCCGTTTCAGACTGTTGAGCGCACCTTGGTAACGTTTACTATGTCATATTGAGCTTGCACATGAGCGTGCATGTGCGGGAGAGAGAGGTTTGCATTGGATTTATCATTACAGATTCCTCTTGGATTGACTATCTAAGTCACATTTTCATACTTTAACTGAAATTAATGACTAGGATCTTTCCTTTAACAGTGCTTCTTCCCTGCTCACATGGTCTTCAGTAGACCAGTGAGTTATTACAATACCTTGCTCGTTCATCGTTTAAATGTTCTACCTTGCAGTATTTTACTATAGTTCTTTTTGTATGTGTTATGCTTTGGGAATTACTGTGTCAAGACTGTGGATTGTGTGTATTGTCGTATGTTATTGTATGAACTGAAATTCTGTGACTGTGGATGATTTTCGCCCGTGCATATCATAAATGATGAGAATCGCGTATCATATGATCCTAGCGACCATCGAATTTGTTACCGAGTTAGTTTCGTGCTCCATGCTTCATTTGTATGAATTACCATAATGATGTGAAGCGAATCATTTTACATTCACATTATACATTCATTTCTAAATATGGCTACATGCTCATCATACACAAGTTTTATGTAAGAAGAAACACAGATGTGAGTTAGTAATTCCTACCCACTACTCACACACATTACTAAAATGTAAATTCTTGTGCTGAATACAAAGAGTTTTCAATGAGAACCTTTTTCAGTTTCTTTTCATATTTAACTTTACTATCAGTCAGACATCTTATATCTCTAAATAAGTGATCAAAAATTTTCGTCGCTTCATTATGTACTCCTTTTTGTGCTAAAGACAACCGTAATGTGAGATAATTTCCTTTGGGATCGTAGTAATATAAAGCACTGTTCCTTCTGAATCACAATAGATTATTTGCAACAAACTTCATGAGAGAACAAATATACAGTCATGCAGTAGTCGAATGCCTAACTCCTTAAACAGATATCAGCAAGATGATCGTGGATAAGCACTACGTATTATTCTTACAGAATGGTTTTCGAACAATGATGACTTTCTTTCCTAAAGATGCGGTAACTCACAATGTTGTTCCATACGACATATTGATCAAAATACGCAAAATACGTCAACTTACTGACTTGTCTTTCCCAAAAACCTGCGATGATGGGAAGTGCAACAGTGGGTAAACTAAGTAGTCTCTTTTATCAGATAGTGGGTGATCATCTCGAGTTTTTTACAAAACAGGAATGCTCGGTCATACTGTATAGGAAAGTCTGAGTGAATCTCGAAGAGTTCTTTTCTGATTAGGGCTAACATCTTTGTGTAGCAAATGTGTGTAGAATGCAGTTAATGACGTGGAGAATCGTTTCATAACTTTACATGAATATCATATATTATGTAACTTCTCCTACTATTCACTCCGTTTCCGAATACACACTTTAAATGAGCTCAGACTTCATGGTTTGTTTATCGGATGAGATTTATTTGCTCTCGTCTCGAATACTTTTGCCCTGGGGCGCAGTGTACGCAAGATGTGATGTAGATGGCTGAACGTACCTCAACGAATTAGTCTAAATCTGCTGCGTGAGAAAAGTGCACTCATGTTCGTCTTTTCCTTTTCTTGAATTACATTTATCAGTATGACATGAAAAGACATGCAGATAGATAATGCAAACAGTTAATAAGCACATGTTCAGGACCAGACTAGCCTATTGTGCGACCACTTTTTACAAGGCAGAGCACTGCTTCACTTTTGCTTCTATTTTAGGTTCCGGTTTAGAGATGGCTACAAACAAGATTACAACTAGTTGGCTAACAATCAAACTGCGCAAAGCTGGTAGGTTGTTTTAGATGTGGTTGGGTACAGAATAGTAGAACAGATAGTTGCGTTGTCAGAAGCGTTATCCTGTTTGCGCTTTTGATTAAAGAGTAGTATATTAACTCGGTAGCAAGTCATAATAAATTCATCACCGACACATTTTCGGTAGGGCTTATTGATTAATTTTTTGGTTGATTTATTTGTTTATTCTTGCACTTAAGTGGTCTGTCTTAGATACGATAATCAGTATTAGTCACATGCAATATAAATATCAGTCAGATGTTCTTATATATCCATTATCACCCGTTTGCTTTTGTATGTTCCATATTAATCACATATGCGTGTGTATTTTCGACATTAGTCAAAGAACTCTTCAGATCTTAGCTCACAACTATCTGCATAAAATAACGTACCCAGTTTGTTCTAACAATATGAAATACAATATCTATTCTTGAATACTGCAACTCCTTTTTTCTCAAGCTGAATGTATGCCCGATCTGTTCTAGAAGTCCGAAATGATGGTTGATGGAGCATTCCAGTAATGCAGTCTGTTGCATGGTGGTGAACCCCGTTGTGACGTTTCTGTAAATATTTTTCGTGACATTCGTGGGTGCGGGAAGCTGATTACTTTAAGTACGAAAGCAATAATTGTATTCGTTTTTGACTTACAATTTGTTATTAATCACTTACATCGTCAGCACCAACTAACTGTTAATGTACAGAGCCAGTACTGATTGAACCATTCTTGTCAATCAAGTTACACACTTTGGTAAACGCTGAAATGAACTTTGCCTACTATCTACTCTTGATACTCACACCTTTCATGCAGCCTGGACATGGTTTTTACAGTCGTTAACTTTTGTCATTTCTTCCTGTACTTTAGTTTCAATAGGGTCCACAGCAATTATAAACTTCTAGAAAGAAATCAGTTTCGTGCATTTGCTGCTTTTATATCCATTTCACTTTTATTTTATACGCATGACTTTTTATCAGCGTAGTTATTTTCAAGCAACTGCCTACACATACGAAAAAAAACGTAATTTGAATAAAAGGCACCTACTGAATAACTAGAATAGTCACCAGATAAAAAACACAATAAAAGGAGAACAGAAGGAGTCATAGTCGGCAGAATAAAATCGGAACAAAAGCAGAATAGAAGGAACACATGAAACACGGATGTTCTGGGTTACAATCGTGTAGCTCCATAGGTAGTGCGTCGATGACCTAACGTACAATGCAGTAAGCGCTACGTAAGTACAGATGAAAATCGTAATAAGACAAAAGTTGAAAACGACGCATAATAAGATTGTTTCCCACATTCCCTCTACTGTGGTAAACAATTTTATTATATGAAGTTTCCAATTATTGCCTGGTTAACATTTTTTTACTTTTTTAGTTACATGAAAATGGCAACACAGCTGAAACGTCGTTGTATAAAAATAAAATGGATATAAAAACAGCCATTGCAGGAAACTTTCTTTTTTATGACTCCTGTGCACTCGCTACCTACCGTGACTTCACGACATTCGCTGCTGACTCTGCCGCCTATTTCTACCTTCCATCCGTCTGTGACCGTCGTCACCTTCCAACTGCCCCATTGCTCTTTAACATGGACTCTCCATCCACCTGTCACACACTGATGATGGGAACATCACGTATGGGTTCACATTAGCAAAACACATGTTTCTCATAGTACTTTTGTACCAAAGCCTTAAAGGGGCATTGAGTACAGGAGAGTATACAGATATTAACATACATATTAAAATTGAAGCGTATGTTTATTAATAAAAACGCCAGGTGGCATTTGACGTGTCTGAGGATGGACACCTGCTAGTGCTACAAATGAAATTAGTTCCATATAAAAGAATTAGATGCAACAGCTGTAGGAAAACATACAAAATTCATCGCAGTTGTTTTCATTATCAAAAAGAAAAGTTGCGCATAGTTAGAATCGTAACTGACAAAACTTTTTATGAATCATTGTTTAGCTTTGCGTTACACAATATGATAAAACGAAAATAGTAATTTCCCTTTATATTAATAAAGTGTGACTACAATAAGTTAGTTACGCAGTATTATGGCCGGGACGGCCGGAGTGGCCGTGCGGTTCTAGGCGCTACAGTCTGGAACCGAGCGACCGCTACGGTCTCAGGTTCGAATCCTGCCTCGGGCATGGATGTGTGTGATATCCTTAGGTTAGTTAGGTTCAATTAGTTCTAAGTTATAGGCGACTGATGACCTCAGAAGTTAAGTCGCATGGTGCTCAAAGCCATTTGTACCATTTTATGGCAGACCAACTAACTTTTATTCAATACTGCATCACACTTGAAACAAATGACATTACTCATCAACATAGTCTCCAAGTCTCTATGAACAATACTCAGGATGCTTAAAAATCCGTTCATTTCCTCGACGATAGAAATCCACCCCATAGCCACGGAGCGATTGGAGAACCTCTTCGTGAATATCGTCATCGTCGGAAAATCTGCGGTCGCGAGATTACTGCGAATCAGTTTCACAGGTGGCTGGACGTTGTCGTCTGTGGTCTAAGTCGACAGCCTTCACCGCCGCTCAGCATTGGCTACGTGTATGCGGCCTTCTCAAAATGTTGGCCCCTTTCCACTGCGGCTGGATTCGACATTTCATTTGGTACATACCTGTACACCGCCAGAATTTCACGATGAACGTGTGAGCAATTGGCTGTTTGAGCCACAAGAACCGTACTGCGACGCGTGCTTGAAATTTGGGGTACGTTTCCACTTGCCACCTCATCTCACTTTCACACCGTGTTGCACCTCTTATCCGTACCACAGTAGAACTGTGTCTGCGGGAACCCGGAACGTTTCTTCTGGCAACGCACCACACTTGTGGTGCGTAATGGTGTAAGCTTAGGACGGCACGTTTATGTTAGTTTTTGGAGTTCCCTCTTAATTACCTTAGCGTTGGTATCCTGCGTTTTAGTCATTATTTTGGGACAAATGCGAAGGAGGCTAGCCGACTGTTAAGTGAACATTCCTGTGCTTGTTGTTAGCAGGTGATGCGACTCATTAAAGTGGCGATATGCTGTTGCCGTGTGATTGTAGGAATCAGCAAGCTCCAGACAGGAAGTGGATTACTGTGCACATGTTGTGCTTTCTATCCTACTCGTTGCGCCCCCGGTGCTACCCGCGATTAAACGGTTATTTATAAAGAGACGTTAATGCGGAAACTGACTACACACGCGCATGCGCAGAAACAAAATTTCTGTCTCGGAGGTGTTGAGGCGCGAGCCACTAGCGGCCTAGCAAGCAGTGAGACATCGATAAATAAAAACACCAAATTTTGAGACGACGAGAGAAGCTGAAAGAATAAATGTCACTCGCAACACGCTCGTTTACTGAAGAAAAAAATATATACGTGACCGAGTGACGAATTACAAAATATGCCATGAAAGGGAGTAAATAATTTCACGACTGTTTCTCATATTATCATTTCACCAGTGTCCGTCCCCGGTAGCTGAACGGTCAGCGTGAGGGATTGTGAATCCTCTTGGCCCGGGTCCGATTTCCGGCTGGGTCGGGGAATTTTCTCCGTCCAGGGACTGGGTGTTGTGATGTTCTCATCACCATCCTATCATCCTCATTGACTGCAGGTCGCCGAAGCGGCGTCAAATTGAAAGACCGGCACCCGGTGAACGGTCTGCTCGACGATGGGCCCTAGCCATACGATTAAATTAAATACACCTCATCAGCTTCTTTAAGCAAATAACCCACGATGATAGTGTCAAAACCCCCGCTTAACTCCATCAACACTGTTCAAATTTCAGTTGCACAAGACAAAACTAGCACTGAAGACGATCAGTGTTATACAAACTAACATTCTTCTAACTGTGAGTGCCTGGTAATTCACCTAAAATGCCAACTAAGATAAATTCTCAGCGATAAAATAAATATACCGACTCCTAGAAAAGAAGCACACTATTACTAAACATTTGTAATATTTACGAGAAGAGACCAGTTTCAGGAAACCGCTCGAGTCAGGCAATAAATAATTCAACCATTATTAATAGCAACGTTTGCCATTAAGGTACTCCATGAAGCTCTCTAGTGTCCAGATTGGCAGGTACCGGGAAGAGATGACTACTGCAATAGTAAATTTTACAACATTTCGGTAAGGTAGAGTAATTATTATCACTATTTGATGAGACTGTAACATTGATTACTTAAGTTACTAACCAACGCAATATTTTTTTTTAAATGCTAGCGTGATTGTGTGACACAATGTTGTGTAGACTACAATTTTTGAAACTAATGTATGAACTACATCTTCCTCATACAGTCCACCCACTAAAAACATACTTTGTACTTTAGACCATGCATCTATGATACTAAAATAGAGACACATACGTCACTGTGCTTAGCTATAAAAAGTCATAAAAATGTCTTCTCTGAGTTGTAAGCAGTTCGTGGAATGGTTCACAGACTGTTTCGTTATTCACTTTCCAGCATATAAACGGACTAATTGATAAATGGCTCTGAGCTCTATGGGACCTAACAGCTGTGGTCATCAGTCCCCTAGAACTTAGAACTACCTAAACCTAACTAACCTAAGGACACCACACACACCCATGCCCGAGGCAGGATTCGAACCAGCGACTGTAGCAGTCGCGCGGTTCCGGACTGCGCGCCTAGAACCGCGAGACCACCGCGGCCGGCAGGACTAATTGATAGCGAAACGCAACAGTAACTACGTAATGGCTACTGCAATGTTGTAGGGACTACACAGTATTATTATTATTATTATTATTATTATTATTAGTGGCAGGAATCATACACAAAGCATTGGCAGCCTGAAAGCTACCAGTTTCTGCCACTTTAGAAGTAAGGAATCCAGTAGCGAAGAGATTTACAAACAGCAAGTATAGTGGAAACATTTCAACTTGGTTGATTTTAAGTGGAGGTTCAGGTAAGTGAAAGCTGTCACCCTGAATGTAATTTTTAAAAAAATTGTAAAATATATAACGTCGTAAAATCGGATTGTGTTTTTAAAATAAAAAGTTTGGAGTCCTGTGCGTAACTTGAAGTCCACCCCAAGATTCTGTCTGTTTTCGTGCGGAAAATATTCTCTAATGAAACCGGGTGAATATCTTTAAAAGGCCAGTATGTCTTGTTAGGGCCACAGCTGATCGAATACAGTTACATATGGTTGGAGTTACGCTTTATGAAACATGTTCTGAAACACTCTGAGACAGTCAGTCTTTAACGTATACAGTGTTAACTATTTTACATACTATTCCAGAGCGTAACTACAAAGGCTTCAGGCCGTAACTATTTACAGCGTACCTCAGTGGCGCAGACAGCCGAGACGAACAATTTTATACAGGACACGTGCGGTCCATGGAGCCGGGAAATTACGGCAAAATTGTCTACAAACAGCACATCTGCGTCGTGCGGGATTTTCCGTATTCTCTCCCTCACTTCGCGCAAGAAGAAATTGAATAGGAAATGGAATGTGACTTTATTTTGCTCTGGGATATGTTTTCTCTAGAGCATACTGTTCTCGAGTTATTGGAAAATGACGTTTAAAAGTGACCTTAAAATCACTCCCATCCTACCTCCTTATTCAGATCCTTCCCCTAACCGCCCCCCCCCCCCCCTTCCGCCCGTTCATCGGTTAGGCTTTTCAGAATGTTGAACATGGCACTCCCTCCTATCCTCCTAGCACTGTACAAAGATTTGCGATTACACGACTTATTTCCCATTCTCTGATTTCCGATATATTGCACTTAATCGATTCGACTCTTACTCAATCGACATAGTCGTTCACTCAAAACCAGTAAAATTGACATTTGTGTAAATTTGCCTCACAGTTTTATATAATTTAGCAGCACAAAATTAACAATTACATCTTATCTCTATGGCCATATTATTACGAAACTGCTTTGCTTCAAAGGGTGAAGTTCAGATCGAATTGTAAACGTAATTACTTTTTCATAAAACTTAGCCGCGCGGGATTAGCCGAGCGGTCTTAGGCGCTGCCGTCATGGACTGAGGGGCTGATCATGGCGGAGGTTCGAGTCCTCCCTCGGGCATAGGTGCGTGTGTGTGTTTGTCCTTAGTATAATTTAGGTTAAGTAGTGTGTAGGCTTAGGGACTGATGACCTTAGCAGTTAAGTCCCATAAGATTTCACACACATTTGAACATAAAGCTTACAAAATTCTTATTTTAATTTTATATCAGTCACAGGAAAGTTTAACTGAATAATGTTAACGAATCAATGCAATGCCATGAACAGCAGTCTAAGAATCCTGACCAGTGGAAGGTGAGTGATGTTGGGAGGAGGGTTAGTTCAGTGGTGACTTCCGTATGTTTTTATTGAATTACTCTGCCTCTAGCGAGGTTAAAATATATTACGAAGGGCGTTCAGTAAGTTATGCAATTCATTCGTTTCTTAAATAAGGTTCAATTTATTCTGGATTCCCGCACACCATATTAATTATTAAACTTTTGGTTACAAAAACTGTTTTTCAACTTAATCTCCGTTCACGCGATGGTCTTATGCTACCTTTCTGCGAGGGCCTGTGTGACCGCATGGTAACTCTCCCTGGTCGACTTCGGAGCCTCTGTTTTACAGCATCAATAACCAATAACCTCTCCGTCATCCACGTACTTCATCCGGCGGAGTGCATCCTGCATTGGGCCAAACAGAAGCAAATCGGAAGGTGCGAGATCCGGCCTATTGAGCGGATGAGGAAGAAAAGTCCAATGAAGTTTTGTTAGATCCTCTCGGGAGCCCAAGATTGTGTGTGGCCTTGCGTTGTCATGGAGACGGAGAAGTTCGTTTACATTTTTGTGGCGACGAACGCGCTGAAGTCGTCTCTTAAATTTCCCGAGGGTAGCTCTTCAGCGTTGATAGTGCACCATGACTGAGAGCATCAATCGAATGATCCACTGAGAATCTCAAAAGACCGAGGTCATGATTTTACTGCTTGAGGGTTCGGCTTTGAACCTTTTATTCAGGGAAGAGGTGGTGATGCGCGACTCCATGAATTGCCCTTTTATTTCCGGTTCGAAGTTGTGAACCCCTCGTTTCTTAGCCTGTTGGCGGCCTGCTGGGCACCCGGGAGATCGGACAGGTTTGCGCGACCTTGCTGCGATGATGACAGACTCCTCGCGCAGCGACTTAACTTACTTCCGTTCACTGCCAGTTCTCCGTAGACATCCTGCAAGCGCCTACGAAAATCAACAATGCTGTGGTCTTCCGAAAAAAGAAACTTAATAATAGCTCTCTCCTGGGAACACACCTTGGTTACAGACACCATTTCGAAAGCTACGTATGTATCTGTAGAGACTGAAACAGGAATATTCCAAAAGTCTCACAACAAATTCACCTTCTTTCCACCGATACTGTTCGAGGAAAATAATGATTTGGAGTACGTATTAAACACGCCTGGTACAGTACCTTTTCTCTAGGACTAATAGTTTGGCGAAGACAACGAGAGAATATCTAAAATAGCTTAGCTGGTTTTTCAGATCAATTTGAGATATATGCACGACTTCTTTGAGCACGAGTATTCCTTGTACAATTGTTCGTCTAGACTCAGTCTCCAATAGTGTGGCACGTTGAAAACATTTATTGTTTAGACAAAAGAGGTGTCTTGCTGCTTGCGAGAACTTAAGTGTGAATTGCAGAGTAATCTACGTCTACATCTAGATCTACATGATTGTTCTGCAGTTCACAATTAAGTGAATGGCAAAGGGTTCATCTAATCACCTTTGAGCTACTTCTTTACCGTTCCACTCTCGTACAGCGGGTGCGCAGCTCGTGGTCGTGCGGTAGCGTTCTCGCTTCCCGCGCCCGGGTTCGATTCCCGGCGGGGTCAGGGATTTTTTCTGCCTCGCGATGACTGGGTGTTGTGTGATGTCCTTAGGTTAGTTAGGTTTAAGTAGTTCTAAGTTCTAGGGGACTGATGACCATAGATGTTAAGTCCCATAGTGCTCAGAGCCATTTTTTCGTACAGCGGGTGCGAAAAACGAATAACTTAACCCTTCGGTAAAACTTCTGATTCCTCTTGTTCTGTTATGATGATCATTTCTCCCTGTGTAGGAGGGCGTCAACTAAATATCTACACACTCTGAGGAGAATATGGATGATTTAAACTTCATAAGAAGGTCCTCGTTTAATGAAGCCAACCGCAATTCGTATATCATTCCCGTAGCACTCTCACACCTGTTTCTGGATAAAAGAAAACGAGATGACTTTCTTCCAACTCTTTCTACGTCTCCCGTCAATCCTATCTTACGGGGATCCTACACCGCGCAGCTGCACTCCTTAAGAGGGTGGACAAGTGTAGTGTTAGCGGTCTCCTTAGTAGGCCTGTTACACCTAAGTGTTCTGCCAATATGTCACAGTCTTTGGTTTTCTTTCCCCACAACATTATCTACGTGATCGTTCAAATTTAAGTTCCTTGTAATTGTAATCCCTAAGTGTTCACTAGATTGGTGTGATTTATCTTGTTACTAAAATTTAGCGGATTCTTTGTAGTGATCACATGGATAACTTCACACTTGTCATTATTCAGAGTCGATAGACACTTTTCACACCATACAGACATCTTGTCTAATCGTTTTACAATCCATATTTATCATCTGATGGCTTAACATGACGGTTAATGACGGCATCACCTGTAAACAGCCTAAGAGGACTGCTCATATTGTCTCCTAAATCATTTATACAGGGTGGTCCATTGATCATGACTGGGCCAAATATCCCACGAAATTAGCGTCAAACGAAAAAAGTACAAAGAACAAAACTTGTCTAGCTCTCCCACCCCCGCCCGCTGCCGCGCCTGTATTCCCACGTCCCACCCAGTCTCCATCTCTCCACGCACCTTACCCTCTCCCAAGGTGGCTTCCGCCAGTTCCCTCTCCCTGATGATGCCCTCCTCCCCTCCATCTACCCCTCCTACCAACTTTGATCCTCCCACCCTCCTCCTGTGTTTGCTCCTCTGGACACCCTCCCTCCCTTCTCCCCCTCTTCCCTCCCTCCTCCATTTCTCCCCACTCTTCCCCCGGGCTCCCCCTCCCCTGTTCCTCTCCTCCTCCCCTCATCTCCTCACCCACTGGCATCCTTGTTCTCCCCTCTCCCCCACCGCACCCTTATTCCTCTCTTGGCAGGTCTCCGGACTCGCACATGCTAAGTGGACATTCGCGCGCCGGAGATCATCGCCATCAGTGTCTCGTGTGTGCCATCATGTTTAGTGTTCAGTGTTCACCGTCACACTCCATTGTTCACCAATGCTATCGTAATCTTCAGTGTTTGTGCTTCGTGTCAACAGTTTGTAGTGTGGATTGTCATCGAGTGTGAATGGCGTCATGTTTTTTTATGTTCATGTGTCTACTGTTTTTTCCCGCCATTTTGTTCCAAGTTACGTATCTTTTCTGTTTTTATCATTGTACTATCTTTGGCTGAAGAGCGGCGTATTGTGCTGCTGCCAGCCTACCTGTTCTAAGGGTTTTAAAATCACAATAAAGAAAAAAAAAAAGAAGTAGGTACGTTTGAACATTTTATTTCGGTTGTTCCAATATGATACATGTACCTTTGTGAACTTATCATTTCTGAGTACGCATACTGTTATAGCGTGATTACCTGCGAATACCACATTAATGCAGTAAATGCTCAAAAGACGTCCGTCAACCTCAATGCATTTGGCAATACGAGTAACGACATTCCTCTCAACACCGAGTAGTTCGCCAGCCGTAATGTTCGTACATCCACTGACAGTGCGCTGCGCATGTTGTCAGGCGTTGTCAGTGGATCACGATAGCAAATATCCTCCTAACTTTCCCTACAGAAAGAAATCTGGGGACGTCAGATCCGGTGAAAGTGCTGGCCATGGTATGGTGCTTCAACGACCAATCCACCTGTCATGAAATATGCTATTCAATACGGCTTCAACTGCACGCGATCTATGTGCCGGACATCCATCATGTTGGAAGTACATCACCATTCTGTTATACAGTGAAACATCTTATAGTAACATCGGTAAAACATTAAGTAGGAATTCTGCATATATTGCACCATTTAAATTGCCATCGATAAAATGGGGGCCAATTATCCTTCCTCCCATAAAGCTGCACTATACATTAACCTGCCAAGGTCGCTGGTGTTCCACTTGTCGCAGCCATCGTGGGTTTTCCGTTGCGCAATTGCTCATATTATGCCGGTTTACGTTACCGCTGTTGGTGAATGACGCTTCGTCGCTAAAATAGAATGCGTGCAAAAATCTGTCATCGTCCCGTAATTTCACTTGTGCCTTGTGGCAGACCTGTACACGACGTTCAAAGTCCTAGCCATGCAATTCCTGGTGCATAGAAATATGTTACGCGTGCAGTCGATGTTGATGTAGCATTATCAAGACCGACGTTTTTGAGATTCCCGATTCTCGCACAATTTTTCCACTACCGATGAGCGGATTAGCCGCGAGAGCTGCTAAAACAGCTACTTGGGCATCATCATTTGTTGCAGGTCGTGGTTGACGTTTCACACGTGGCTGAACACTTCCTGTTTCCTTAAATAACGTAACTATCCGGCGAACGGTCCGGACACTTGGATGATGTCGTCCAGGATACCGAGCATCATACATAGCACACGCCATTTGGGAATTTTGATCACAATACCTACACATCAACCGATAACGACCTTTTCCTCAATGGGTAAACGAGCCGTTTTAACACGGGTAGTGTATCACGAAGGAAATACCGTCCGCATTGGCGGAATGTTACGTAGTATCACGTACTTATACGTTTGTGACTATTACAGCGCCATCTATCACAAATAGAAAAAAGTGGTCGAACTAAAACATTCGCATCTCTTTACGTACTATACGAATACGTAATAAAAAATGGAGATTCCTATTTTAAAAAAACGCAGTTGATATCCGTTTGACCTATGGCAGCGCCATCTAGCGGGCCAATCATAGCGCCATCTGGTTTCCGCCTTTAAGCTAGACGCGTTTCGTTCTTTGTAGTTTTTTTCATTTGATGCTTATTTCGTGAGATATTTGGCCCGGTCACTATCAATGGGCCACCCTGTGTACATCGAGAACAACATGAGGCCTAAAAGACTGCCACACATTGTGCTCGATGAATTTCGATCTATTGTTAAGAACTTTCGGCTGTAGCACAACTGAGACGGTATTTCATAGGCAAGCAAATTAATGAGAAATCGTTTGGTTCTATGCAATCAATCTGATGTCCCCTTTCCATAGCACTCATTACGTCGTGCGGATAAATATTTACCTATGTCTCACAGGAACGGTATTCTCTCAACCCGTGTTGGCTGTTGTCAATAAATACACTCCTGGAAATGGAAAAAAGAACACATTGACACCGGTGTGTCAGATCCACCATACTTGCTCCGGACACTGCGAGAGGGCTGTACAAGCAATGATCACACGCACGGCACAGCGGACACACCAGGAACCGCGGTGCTGGCCGTCGAATGGCGCTAGCTGCGCAGCATTTGTGCACCGCCGCCGTCAGTGTCAGCCAGTTTGCCGTGGCATACGGAGCTCCATCGCAGTCTTTAACACTGGTAGCATGCCGCGACAGCGCGGACGTGAACCGTATGTGCAGTTGACGGACTTTGAGCGAGGGCGTATAGTGGGCATGCGGGAGGCCGGGTGGACGTACCGCCGAATTGCTCAACACGTGGGGCGTGAGGTCTCCACAGTACATCGATGTTGTCGCCAGTGGTCGGCGGAAGGTGCACGTGCCCGTCGACCTGGGACCGGACCGCAGCGACGCACGGATGCACGCCAAGACCGTAGGATCCTACGCAGTGCCGTAGGGGACCGCACCGCCACTTCCCAGCAAATTAGGGACACTGTTGCTCCTGGGGTATCGGCGAGGACCATTCGCAACCGTCTCCATGAAGCTGGGCTACGGTCCCGCACACCGTTAGGCCGTCTTCCGCTCACGCCCCAACATCGTGCAGCCCGCCTCAGTGGTGTCGCGACAGGCGTGAATGGAGGGACGAATGGAGACGTGTCGTCTTCAGCGATGAGAGTCACTTCTGCCTTGGTGCCAATGATGGTCGTATGCGTGTTTGGCGCCGTGCAGGTGAGCGCCACAATCAGGACTGCATACGACCGAGGCACACAGGGCCAACACCCGGCATCACGGTGTGGGGAGCGATCTCCTACACTGGCCGTACACCACTGGTGATCGTCGAGGGGACACTGAATAGTGCACAGTACATCCAAACAGTCATCGAACCCATCGTTCTACCATTCCTAGACCGTCAAGGGAACTTGCTGTTCCAACAGGACAATGCACGTCCGCATGTATCCCGTGCCACCCAACGTGCTCTAGAAGGTGTAAGTCAACTACCCTGGCCAGCAAGATCTCCGGATCTGTCCCCCATTGAGCATGTTTGGGACTGGATGAAGCGTCGTCTCACGCGGTCTGCACGTCCAGCACGAACGCTGGTCCAACTGAGGCGCCAGGTGGAAATGGCATGGCAAGCCGTTCCACAGGACTACATCCAGCATCTCTACGATCGTCTCCATGGGAGAATAGCAGCCTGCATTGCTGCGAAAGGTGGATATACACTGTACTAGTGCCGACATTGTGCATGCTCTGTTGCCTTGTGTCTATGTGCCTGTGGTTCTGTCAGTGTGATCATATGATGTATCTGACCCCAGGAATGTGTCAATAAAGTTTCCCCTTCCTGGGACAATGAATTCACGGTGTTCTTATTTCAATTTCCAGGAGTGTAGTTTCTTTTGTGTGATTCACAATATCCCAGCACATTATCTGTTCCTATATCACACTCACATCCACGTTGGGGATTCAGATGAGTCTGATGTAGATGCGGACGAACGCTGGTCGAGCTCTCAGCCCGGCAAGTGGACGCGGGCGGCAGCCATTATGTACGCAGCGCAGCAGCAGCCACTGTGCGAGAGAGCGGCCGCAGTACGGACAGGGGAGCGACGCGCAGCGCTGGCGGGTCCGCGGGTCAGGCTGATGCATTGTGCACCGCCTCCGATTTATTGTGGCCGCTAATGGTCGCAGGGCGGCTCGCATTAGCCCCCTAATTAACATGATCCACGCCGCGCCCGCCCCTCGACTTGTGTTTGCTTTAATGTGACATCCTGGAAGCGCGCCGCACAATGCACTGTTGCGCACAAAACCGCACAGAACGCACCCGCTGCCGACATAATTGCAATTTGAAATTCTGAATCGCCCGTGGCAGAGGTCGATCCGCGGCGCACCTATCCCCGGTTGACTTGTTCATCGGACACGGTCCGACCGGATTAAACTAAATCGTCAGTCCGACTCGTGCTGTCCAATAACTTCACCACTGTCGCGAGGTATCGGTTGCCCCGTTTAATGTGCGAAATGTTTCGTGCCACGCGAAATTGTAAATCGTTTCTCCTGCCAGGATATGTACGCATTAGCTCTCTGTCTAAAACTCACTGTGGAGTAGTGGAAAATAATTCGGATATGTTACCAAAGGCTGACGCAAACGTTTGATACACAGATAGTTTGAATAAAAACGCATTCAGTAACAAATTTTTTCGTGTTTGAATGAAATTAGACCCTTTTGATCCGTCTTCACGCGAAAATCGTCCAGATCGTCCAGTACATAGTTTTCGTTTGCTCTCGAGTGAGGTAAAATACACTTTCCTCTTGTAAGAAAGTTAACTATTAGGTTTAGTATTTCGTGAATCGAGTGCGGAAATATTTGAGACACCGTGGAAAAAATTTGAAAAACTTAATGAACAAAAGATCGAAATACGAAACCTGTCACCTTTCTCATAATACAAAAACGCATTTCACGTCAGTGAACAGCAAATTTATTAAACTTTATCACCTGAAGTTTGACCCATAGGATCAAAATGCGTCGTGTAATTTAATAAAAGACGAAAAAATTGTATTGAATACAGTCACGTTCGTAGCTTCAAAATATGGAGAAAATTAAAATCTAACATTTTTAGTTGCATAGACCGTCTGCCATATACTTCCGAAAGACAGTCGACGGCCAACAGCTGAATTTATGCTTGAAACCCAAATCAAAAAAGAGGAATGACATTCCTGTCGCGACAAGTTTTTCTGTTGGCGAAGTTGTTTCAGGCAGCGATTTTTTTTCTTTCGAGTCATCAGTCATCTGACTAATTTGATACTGCGCGCCACGGTTTTCTTTCTTGTGCCAATCTCTTCATCCCCAGTGGAGCACCTGCAACCTGCGTCCTCAACTATTTGCCGAATATGTTCCAATCTCTGTCTTCCTCTACAGTTTTTGCCGTCTACAGCTCCCTCTAGTACTATGAAGTTGTTCGCTGATGTCCTATCATCCTGTCCCTTCTCCTTGCCTGTGTTCCCCACTTAATCTTTCCTCTCAGATTCTGCGCAGAACCTCCTCATCCCTTACCTTATCAGTCCACCTAATTTTAAACATTTGTCTGTAGCAACACTTCTCAAATGCTTCAATTCTCCTGTGTTCTGGCTTTCCCACAGTCCCTGTTTCACTACCAAACAATATTCTGCTCCAACGTACATTCTCAGAGAGTTTTCCTCACATTAAGGCGTAAGTTGGTTACTAGTACACTTCCCCTCACCACGAATGCCCGCCGGCCGCTCGTGGCAGAGCGGTTCTGGGAGCTTCAGTCTGGAACCGCGCGACCGCTACGGTCGCAGGTTCGAATCCTGCCTCGCGCATGGTTGTGTGTGATGTCCTTATATTAGTTAGATTTAAGTAGTTCTAAGTTGTAGGGGACTGATGACCTGAGATGTTAAGTTCCATAGTGCTCAGAGCCATTTGAACCATTTGAACCCAGAAATGCCCTTTTTGCCAGAGCTGGTCTGCTTTTAATGCCCTCTTTGCCCCGTCCGTCATTGGTTATTTTCCTGTTCAAGTAGCAGAATTCCATAACTTCGTCTACTTCTTGATACTTCTGTGTAAATCCATCTATTGCTTTAATTTGAGTGATAATGTATTTATTATACTGAACGGCTTAAGAAGATAATTTGTCTTACCACAGTTATTGATTATGAAGCTGTAGTGGTTTTTGGATTTCTGTGTTATTTTGCCATTTTTCAATTATAGTACTGTAACTTTATTTGCTCTTGAATATGAAATTTGCTTAGTAAATGAAGAGACTGTGAGCACAAGGTGCGACTCTGTAACTTCACTGTCACGAAAAGTTACTGTAACAAAAAGAAGTGTTAAATACATCACGGATTACTAGTACCAATGAGATATAACTGTGCCCATTTTTAATACACTGAAGAGCTAAAGGAATTGGTACACTTGCATAATATCGTGTAATGCCCCTGCGAACACCCAGAAGTGCCGCAACACGACGTGGCATGGACTCGACTAATGTCTGAAGTACAACTGGAGGGAATGAACACCATGAATCCTGCAGGGCTCTCCATAAATTCGTAAGAGTACGAGGGGGTGGAGACCTCTTCCGAACAACACGTTGCAAGGCATCTCACATATGCTCCCTAATGTTTGTGCCTGGGGAGTTTGGTGCCCAGGGGAAGTTCAAAAATGGCTCTGAGCACTATGGGACTTAACTGCTGAGGTCATAAGTCCCCTAGAACTTAGAACTACTTAAACCTAACTAACCTAAGGACAACACACACATCCATGCCCGAGGCAGGATTCGAACCTGCGACCGTAGCGGTCGCGCGGTTCCAGACTGTAGCGCCAGAACCGCTCGGCCACCAGCGGCCGCCCCCAGGGGAAGTGTTAAAACTCAAAAGAGTGTTCCTGAAGCCACTCTGTAGCAATTACGGACATGTGGGGTGTCGCATTGTTCTGCTGGAATTGCTTAAGTCCGTTGAAATGCGCAATGGACATGAATGGATCCTGGTGATAAGACAGGATGCTTACGGACGTTTCACCTGACAGAGTCGTACCTAGACGTATTAGGCGTCCCATATCACTCGAACTACGCACGCCCCATTCCACTACAGAGCCTGTACCAGCTTCAACAGTAGCCTACTGATATGCATTGTCCATGGATTCTTAAGGTTGTGCCCATACAATTTGTGCTCGATACAATTTGAAACGACGCTCGCCCGACCAGGCAATATGTTTCCAGTCATCGAAAGTCCAATGTCAGTGTTGACAGGCCCAGGCGAGGCGTAAAGCTCTGTGTCGTGCAGTCATCAAGGGTACACAACAGGGCCTTCGGCACCAAAAGCCCATATCGATGACGTTTCGTTGAATCGTTCACACAACGACACTTCTTGATGTCTCAGCATTGAAATCTGCAGCAATTTGCGTAAGAATCTATCAGTTGAATGATTCTCTTCATTCGTCTTTGGTCCCGTCCTTACAGGTTCTTTTTCCGGCCGCAGCAATGTCGGAGATTTGATGTTTTACCAGATTCCTGACACTCGCGTTACACTCGTGAAGTGGTCGTAGGGGAAAATCCCCGCTTAACCGCTACCTCGGAGATGCAATGGCTCACGCACTTGTGCCGCTTGACAGCGTCTCGTTCGGGCGTGGCTTCGGTGGCAGGTGCGTGTCCCGCGGCAGCGGCCACAGCTGCACCTCTGGCGTTAGCGGAAGTAACAATCAGAAGCTGGATCTCATCAAGGACATTGTCTGTTGTCCCTACTCCGGTGTTTGCCAATCAGATGTCTACTGCAGTGGTCAATCAAGCAGAGTTATTAAACATGGTTTTCCGAAACCCCTTCACCAAAGAAGACGAAATAAGTATTCCTGAATTCCATTGAAGAACAACTGTCAAGATGAGGAACATAGATGTCCTCGGTGTCGCAAAGCAGCTTAAATCACTTCATAAAAGCAAGGCTTCCGGTCCAGATTGTATACCAGTCAGGTTCCTCTCAGAGTATGCCGATACAATAGATCCATATTTACAATACGGGACATTAAAATTGCTACACCAAGAAGAAATGCAGGTGATAAACGGGTATTCATTGGACAAATATATTAAACTAGAACTGACATGTGATTACATCTTCACTCAGTTTGGGTGCTTAGATCCTGAGAAACCAGTACCCAGAACAACTACCTCTGGCCGTAATGACGGCCTTGATACGCCTGGGCATTCAGTCAAACAGAGCTTGGCTGGCGTGTACAGATACAGCGGCCCATGAAGCCCCAACGCGATGCCACAGTTCATCAAGAGTAGTGACTGGCATATTGTGACGAGCCAGTTGCTCGGCCTTCATTGACCAGATCTTTTCAATTGGTGAGAGATCTGGAGAATGTACTGGTCAGGGCAGCAGTCGAACATTCTCTGCGTACAGAAAGACCCGTACAGGACCTGTAACATGCGGTCGTGCATTATCCTGCTGAAATGTAGGGTTTCGCAGGGATCGAATGAAGGGTAGAGCCACGGATCGTAACTCATCTGAAATGTAACGTCCACTGGTCAAAGTGCCGTCAATGCGAACAAGAGATGACCGAGATGTGTAAACAACGGCACCCCGTACCGTCACGCCGAGTGATACGTCAGTATGGCGATGACGAATACACGCTTCTAATGTGCGTTCACCGCGATGTCGCCAAACACGGATGCGACCACCATGAAGCTGTAAACATAATCTGGATTCATCCGAAAAAATGACGTTTTGCCATTCGTGCACCCAAGTTCGTCGTTGAGTAGACCATCGCAGGCGCTCCTGTCTGAGATACAGCGTCAAGGGTAACCGCAGCAATGGTCTCCGAGCTGATAGTCCATGCTGCTGCAAACGTCGTCGAAATGTTCGTGTAGGTGGTTGTTGTCTTGCATACGTCCATATCTGTTGACTCAATGATCGAGACGTGGCTGCACGATCCGTTACAGCCATGCGTATAAGATGCCTGTCATCTCGACTGCTAGTGATACGAGGCCTTTGGGATCCAGCACATAGTTACGTATTACCCTCCTGAACCCACCGATTCCATATTCCGCTAACAGTCATTGGATCTCGACCAACGCGAGCAGTAATGTCGCGATACGATAAACCGCAATAGCGATAGGCTTCAATCCGACCTTTATCAAAGTCGGATAGGCGATGGTACGCATTTCTCCTCCCTACACGAGGCATCACAACAACGTTTCACCAGGCACCGCCGGTAACCTGTTTGTGTATGAGAAATCGGTTGGAAACTTTCCTCATGTTAGCAGGTTGTAGGTGTCGCCACCGGCGCCAACCTTGTATGAATGCTCTGAAAAGCTAATCGTTTGCATATCACAGCGTATTCTTCCTGTCAGTTAAATTTCGCGTCTGTAGCACATCTTCGCGGTGTAGCAATTTCCATGGCCAGTAGTGTAGCAATTATACACAACCGCTCGCTCACAGAAAGATCCTTACCTTAAGACTGGAAAACTGCTCATGTCGCACCAGTACCCAAAATGGGATGTAGTAGTAATCCACTGGATTACAGGCTCATATAACTAACGTCGTTTTGCAGTAGCGTTTTAGAACATGTACTGTTTCGAACATTATGAAGTACCTCGAAGAAAACAATACATTGACACAAAGTCAGCACGGATTCAGAAAATATCGTTCTTGCGAAACACAACTAAGTCTTTACGCTCATGAAGTTATGAGTGCTATCGACAGCGGATGTCAAATTTGATTCCATATTTTTAGATTTCCAGAAGGCTTTCGACACCGTTCCTCACAAGCGTCTTCTAAGCAAACTGCGTGCCTGTGGAATATCGCCTCAGTTGTGCGACTGGAATCGTGATTTCCTGTCAGAAATATTACAGTTCGTATTAATGGACGAGAAGTCATCGCGTAAAACAGAAGTAATACCGACGTTCCCCAAAGAAATTTTATAGGTCCTCTATTGTTTTTGATCTATATTAGCAACATAAGAGACAATCTTAGTAGCCGTCTTCGGTTGTTTGCAGATGATGCTGTTGTTTACCGTCCTGTACAGTCGTCAGATGATCTAAACGACATGAAAAATGATTTAGATAAGATATCTGTATGGAGCGAAAAGTGGCAATTGACCCTGAATAAAGAGAAGTGTGAAGTTATTCAGAAGAGTAGTAATATAAATCCGCTAATTTTGGATTACGTTGCAAGTCACACAAATATGAAGACTGTAAATTCAACTAAATACTTAGGGATTACAATTACAAATAACCTGAACTGGGACGATCACATAATAATGTTGTGCGTAGATTAAACCAAAGACCTTGATTCATTGGCACAACACCTAGAAGGTGCGACAGGTCTACTGAAGAGACTGCTTACACCACGCATGTCCGCCCTATTCTGGAGTATTGCTGCGCGGTGTAGGATCAGTATCATGTGGGACTGACGGATGACGTTGAAAAAGTACAAAGAAGGGCAGCTGGTTTTGTATTATCGCGAAACATGGGAGATAGTGCCACAGACATGGTACTGAATTGCAGTGGCAGTATTAAACCAATGGCGTTTTCTTTTGCGACGGGATCTTCTCATGAAATTTCAATCACCAGATTTCTCCTCCAATTTCGAAAACATTCAGTTTACACCAACCTACACAGGGAGAAATAAACATCACGATAAAACAAGAGCCAACAGTTTTCTTACAGAAAAATTTAATTGCACGTTCGAGTTCGGAACGGTAGAGAGACAGCTTGAAGGTGGTTCATTGAACTCTCTGCCAGGCACTTTATTGTGAATTGCAGAGTAATCATGTAGATGTAGATGTAAATCATGAAACTAGACGGTCAAGGTCATCTCACTACAGAATTGCCAGTTAGTGGTATTTCAAATGCTAGTAAAAATTAAAAAGAAACAAGCAAGAGAAGAAACGACACACAACGAATGAGTTATTAAAATGGGTCTTAAATTGATATTCAAACAGCTATCGATGGCAAAAAAACGGAACTGTAAACTTCGGCGGTTGATGAATGAATGTGTGACATCGTAGCGCAATTTTACCTCGTATTTGGCAGTGTTAGTGAAATGTAATAAACAGGTGCCACGTCACACCAGGGCATAAAGCAGGGGCGGCCAACATTTCGGCTCGCAGGCCCCTCCAGGGCAAGAGTGCCAAAGTGCTCAGGCTTGCATCAGATTTCCCCCACCGTCACGCCACGCAGTCTGAAAACGAGGGGAAGAAGAGGGGAAAACTGCGAACTAGCCATATTTAAATCGCTGTACATACGCACAACAATACATATTACAAATGAAACAAGTTTTTATTCAATTACTTTTGGAGCCCTGACTAAATAACATGATTTTTACCTGGTACAGACTGTTGGCATACAGACACAGACAATCTCAAAGAGTTTCCCACTGAATTTGTCACGTAATCCGTGATTTGTTTTGTTTCCTAATCGAAAAAGGTCTTTCACCCAACTGTGTTGATCGATATATTTTAGCATTTTTGCAACCTCATCGTGGAGACTTGGACAGTGTTTTGCCAAAGAATTTGTCATTAAAACTGCAGTTACTCTGGGGATCAGTCAGTTACTTCTGCGCATGCACAGTGTCGCCTTGAACTGAAACGGCAAACGGTATCGAAAAGAGCTCGAAAACCGATGTAAAACTGATAGTCACCTCAAAATCTTCCTAAAATTCTTTATGATTCTTTCAAGGCAGGGATGAATACTTCAAACGTCGCGTTTTCTTTAATGCCAGTAAGCTTACGAAATTGGATTGTCTGTGTCAGAATGAGTATCTTCTGCAACGCGATTTTCTTTTTAAATGCATCCCCATCAAATCAGAAATAGCCCGCATCTCGTGGTCGTGCGGTAGCGTTCTCGCTTCCCACGCCCGGGTTCCCGGGTTCGATTCCCGGCGGGGTCAGGGATTTTCTCTGCCTCGTGATGGCTGGGTGTTGTGTGCTGTCCTTAGGTTAGTTAGGTTTAAGTAGTTCTAAGTTCTAGGGGACTGATGACCATAGATGTTAAGTCCCATAGTGCTCAGAGCAATTTTTTTTTTAAATCAGAAATAAATTACCTTGCAGTGCCGCAACGCAATGCTAACTGAAACGTCCCACTGTTCCGTGTACTTCCGAAAAGGACAGAGGGAAGCCTAGTGAAAAGCTGGGTCTTGGCCTGCCCGTGGCCGACAGCTTCGCACACTTGAAGTTTAACACCTGTGGCCAGGTCAGGCATAGATCCTTTGCGAGTTTTGTCTCCTGTACTCATCTGGACAGTAACAAAGCCTCGCAGAGAGGTGCCTGAATAATATATGCACATGTCCGCATCTGGTGAACCGCTTGACATTTGAAAATCAGCCTTGCCAGTATTCGACGATTTTGGTGGGAATGGTTGAACCATGGCCGAACACAGCGTCAAGAAGGAAGCGGTCGACCTAAAGATCCGACAGAATGCTATGACTGACCAATCGTCAGAGAGGCACTGAGAGCCGCGAATTCATCATTATCATCGACCAGGCGTGCAACTTGTGCTTCGGTGACCACAAGTACTATTAATAGGCGTCTCACGGGAAGGGGGCTGACCTCACCATTGACCACTGTACATCAACAAGCGGGTTTGCAGTGGTGTCGGGCGCATTTGGCGTAGAATATATTTGACTGGAGCAGAAATGTCTTCAGTGGTGAGTGACGCTTCGAACTGAGCCTAAATGAGCAGCGAGGACATGCCTGGAGACGTTCCAGAGAGTGGTGTGATACCAACCTGGAAGTCGCGTGCTGTACAGCCCAACAATAAGGAGTGATGTTCTGGGATGCCATTTCATTTCGTACCAGGGCCGCTTTGGATGTCATCCGCGGAACCCTGACAGCACAGCGGTACGCCGAAGATATTCTGTGCCCCGTTCTGTTGTCCATCATGACAAGCCATCCATGGTTTATATTTCAGTAAGATAATACCCACCCAAAACTGACTATAGTTTTTGCTCTTTGTCTTCGTGCATGGCAAACCCTTCATTGGTCAGCAATGTCACAGGATCTCTCCCCACAGAGGACTCTTGGAGCATTATGGGCAGTGCCCTCGAAGCAGCTCGGGATTTTGGAGACCCAACGTGCCAGCTAGAGAGAATCTAACTCGATATCCCACAGAGGACATCCAACAACTCAATCAATGCCAAGCCTAATAACAGATTTGTTGAGGCAGAGATAGACTAAAATGTTATCGACGTGCTCTGTTTGTGAAGCTCTTTCTCGTCAGTTAATCATCCAATTTCTATGAAACTGAGATCATTTATTGGTACGTATACATCACATCTACCGATTTCTGGCATTTTTGTGTAATTCCCCCCCCCCTCTCCCCCTCTCTATTTCTGTTTTTTTATTTTATGTCTTAGAATACATTTTTTTTTGTGTGGTCTACGAAACCCAAATGTTATCTAAATCTAAGTGGGTGCAAGCCTGTTGTCCTCATCATGCAACAAGTGCAACGTACGCAAAAAATTCGCTCTTGCTGTTGCAATGTTTCTGTCTTCCTGTAAAAATTTTTTTTTTCCATTATTACACTGAAAGCTATGTGAGTCGAGAAGACGAAGAAGAGAGACCTCTAGGCCGCGTTTTCCTTTGTTTTCTAGTCGTACGATATTCTGCTCTGTCGTAGTTACATTAATAGTTCTGTGCTCTACCTTCTGTTAATATCATCAAATTACGTAGATTTCAGTCCTCGTTTATATTCCTTTTCTGGAAATCAAAGGACGTACCCTCGTCTGGAGGTTCGACTGATATTACGGCACTGTTAATACGCTACAATCTCGATTCGGAAAGATTAAAAGGTTGTGCTGTCAGTTTATGAACTGGTGCAAAATTTATGCCATTCGTTGCTTTTCAGTATTTGTCAGAAAAGTTTTGTGCGATCGATAAAGAATATTAGTTTTCTTTCGAACAGTTTGCTGTCTTTTTCGCATACCGACATACATAGCTTCTTGCCCCCATATTACAGTCACTAAAAAACAGAAGACAATGCAATTCGAATATTGCATACTCCGGGAGAAATTGTGGTCTCACTTTGTTTACCTCTACTGGGCGAGTGTATCGTTAGTTGCTGTGGTCGGATAAACTTCACAGCGGTAGAGTGAGACTGCAGTGCGTTTTGTCGTTTTTTTTGTGGTGTCGTGATCAAAATATTGTTTCAACGCTTGTCAAAGTTCTACATAATATTGTTTCTCCTGCCGCCAATCGCATCAAACAATGAGCTCGCCTAGCTCTTGTTCATGAGGTCTTTTGAGGAAACCTACACAGTGCCGACTGATCGTTGTAATAAAATCAGTGCCCTCTGGTGGCTGCGTTGTGGAATAGATTTGGTACCAGATCTCAAGATAAACACACAAAACTTGGTATTACCACCAGTAAATTTTATTTTAGCTCCATTTTCTCCCATGCCGCCATCTTAGAATGTGCTGAGAGTTCCCTGAGGGGGACCCACATACCAGCCGGGAAAACCCATGATGTCGTCCGGGGATAGGTGTAACTAATTTATCAATTAATTAATATGCATAATTAATTTTACACCAATTTGATATCAGAAGTGGGCGAAAACTGTCTTGTCCCATTACTGGGCTGAAGGATGCATCAGGCTGCATGGTAACCACTTGCAGCATTGATTACAATGTCTGCTTCTATGTAAGAGACAGATGGGAATAAGGGGACAGATTTGTGAATATATCAAAAGTTATTGGTTTCACGACATACCGTTATGAGAACTCTTCTTCTATTTTGGACCAGCACTCCTTCCTGCAGGAATACATGACACCTATTAGACACCCTGTATGTGGGAACCACAGAGTTTGAGTTCCTAGACTTCTGAACAATGGCCTACACGGAGGTCATAAACTGAAAGCGCAGATCTGCTGCCCACAATCTTTTCGGATAAATTTTTTTTTTGCTGAGTTGCACCAAATTAAAACACAGATTGAGATAATAGAGTAAAAATGGACTAAGTAAAGAAGCCTCCGTCTATTAGCAACAGAGACAGCTGATATTAGTTTTAAAGTCAAAATTGCATTCTGTTCTGCACAAGATCTTACACGTGATACTAACGATTTCCATCTAAACTCTGTCATAATACTTTAAAATCATCCATGTCACTGTCTGTTTCACCACCCTGGGAGATTAAAATCTCGCTTTACAAGAGTTTTGTGTCAAAAATCGCATGCATTGTGTTTTGTTTTTTTTTTTCAGTGAAGCATCCATTTGTCAAAGCCGCGTGCTGATTTTGCCAACATTTCACGTCTTTCACAAAAGCATTTATTTCATTTGCAAATAGAAAATTTGTGATTCGCTACTCGTATTCAGTGGCAGGTTAATGAGATAAATCACGAAATGAAATAGACACAGAACAAATTCTTGTTGCACCCGCCACTAAACATGACATATAAATTGAAAGTGATTGGGGGGGGGGGGGGGGGGGTGAGGAGGGAGGCAAGGGGTGAGAAGGGAAAGGGACTATTGTTGTCAGCTGTGTCGGGACTAGGGACTACACGCAGAATGAGTGGCGACGATGGAGCATCTGTGATGGACTGGCATTCGAAACCGCGTTCTCCTACTTACTCTGCAGTTCTCTCAATCACTGCGCCATCCAACACAGTACTGTTGGCACCTGCACGGACTATCTCCGTACGCCTTTCGGCCAACCCACATTCCCACCGAGCGCCAGCAGTTAGTCCCTGTCCTCCATGCTCACTGCTTTGAGATCCCTGCAGGAGGTCACACGTAATTGAGCATCCGCCTTGAAGAAGGTGGATTAGGTCGCACATCCTTCAGCATCCGCACGTGAGAAGGTGAATTCGTTGCCCATCGAGGCGAATCAGTGATATGAACATGTGGTGTCTGTTCTTTCGGAGATGTCCTAAAGAACAGACACCACAAGAAAACAATGTAAGTTTCTCCGTGGAACGGTGGTGGAAGAACATGATGCTCCAACAACGCCGGCCGCAACGTTGACAGTAAACCCTTGTTGATGGCGTGACTGGACAATTTTGATTCTTGACAGCCTATGAGTGCTGACTGTGAAAATGTGATTATGAAGAGAAATATAAAATGAGCTCTGACATGTAAATAAAGCGTTTCCGGATGAATGTCCATCTAACACTTTTTATTCCTCTCTGTGTGAGCAATGTTTCCTGAATGTCTGGCCACACCTTTTCTTATACCCTGTATTGTAAACTGATTTCTTAGAAACGTTCGAGCGCTGGCATCAAAAGAATTGGCCTGTAACTGTCTACGTTATCTTTTTCGTAATTTTATATGTTTGTTCCACTTACGAGTATTTCAGTCTCTTCATTCCAGATTCACGTAAAACCATTTGTTGATTTTTTAGCTATCGCCTCTACATCGAAAAGAGGGTAATAGTGGTGCAGTTCAAGTCCTGCGACTTGTGAAATTTGATGAAACTGTGGTAGATGCCAACATTTCCGGTTTCTGGAACAGTGTCTATAAAGAGGCGATTGAAATTAGGTTGGCGAATAAATTAATCAACAAAGACAATGGGTTTCCTCTTAGCAAGACGTGGAATCCTGTATTACCTCGCATCAAAATTGAAGGTTCCTCGGTGCGGCCCTGAGTGCGATATATCGTTGCCAGCAGTGTTCCACTATGGCGGCGCCACCTCCCTGTCTTGGAGGGCAGCAACTGTGATGGGCGGCGCATGCGCCGTGTACTGAACGGTGGCCTATGTAAGACGTCGATTTGCAGCCTGGCGTCAGTTTTCAGAGGGACTCATTAGAAGAAGCAGCGTTTTCCTGAAGATGGCGAACAGTTGGATCGCCGAAATATCGAGTCAAGTTGATTTTAGGATCCGGCAGCAAACCCGAAGAGACTTTCAAGATTTGTGAAAAACTGAAACCTGTCACCCATGCAGTTTCATTATTCTCCATGTTAGAGACCATAACAACATGAAGGTATATTTTCTAGAATAATGTTCCTCTGTCATTCTAGCCTCATCAACGCTACACTGTCTCTCACGATCTTCACTACTCATTAAACTATTCCCATGATAAGTTCCTGAAACTAAATTTCTGAATATGAATGAGCGAATCCAATACTCCGTATGCCTAGGAAAACCTTTAGGACATGATATAAGGAAATCACGGCCAAGTAAAAGGGGAAACAAACTTCCCAACACTTTTCCGGCGATGTATAAAAGTTCTGGTATAATGTACGCAAATTCGTAGCTACTATTTCATTCCATGGGTGAGAAAGTGTGGGTCTGATGGGAACGAAGGGATAGCTGCTGGAAGGAAAGGCACTACGCTTGTCACCGGATGTTTGGGT
Source organism: Schistocerca americana (assembly GCF_021461395.2). NCBI lineage: Eukaryota > Metazoa > Arthropoda > Insecta > Orthoptera > Acrididae > Schistocerca > Schistocerca americana. The sequence continues at coordinate 629,002,744 of NC_060122.1, forward strand.
GTCTTGTTGTGAATTTGTGTTGCTGTAAAAATTCTGGCCTCAATCAGTGTAAGTGGTTCGGTATTTATGGTCGCGAAACTGCCATAAATAAAAGCGGCCGTGTCGGAGGCGCAGGCACGGGCTGATTCAGTCGCGAGTTTCGCAGCCGTCGCCGTGCAGTCGGAGGCAATATTTCTCCAGTCGGAGGCAGGCGTCGCGACGCGCCGCAGGGAAACTGCGGCGGGAATTTTCAAGGCGGTGGGCGGCGGCGCGCTGCGCATTTTAAAGGCGCTGCCAGCCACGCCGCCGGCCCGTCCCGGCCGCATTTGCTCCCAGGGCAGGCAAAAGACTCGTCGAATCAGGAAAAGGAGGAATAACAGAAAAAGAGACAAGCAGTGTTATGAGACTGAAATGACGGAAAGACACGAGTGCAAGGAAAGTCAGTTTCGAATGGCTGAACAGGTCGTGGATTTAAAGTGAAGGCAGGTCTTGTGTAGGAAGACATGAAGCGTACAGGGTGGCCCATTGATTGTAACCGGGCCAAATATCTTACGAAATAAGCATCAAACCAAAAAACTGCAAAGAACGAAACTTGTCTAGCTTGAAGGGGGAAACCAGATGGCGCTATGGTTGGCCCGCTAGATGGCGATGCCATAGGTCAAACGGATATCAACTGCGCTTTTTTAAATAGGAACCCCCATTTTTTATTACATATTCGTGTAGTATGTAAAGATATGAATGTTTAAGTTGGACCACTTTTTTCGCTTTGCGATAGATGGCGCTGTAATAGTCGCAAACGTATAAGTACGTGGTATCACGTAACATTCCACCAGTGCGGACGGTATTGACTTCGTAATACATTACCCGTGTTAAAATGGACCGTTTACCAATTGCGGAAAAGATCGATGTCGTGTTGATGTATGGCTATTGTGATCAAAATGGACAACGGGCGTGCGCTATGTATGCTTCTCGGTATCCTGCATGACATTATCCAAGTGTCAGCACCGTTCGCCGGATAGTTACGTTATTTAAGGATACAGGAAGTGTTCAGCGATTTGTGAAAAGTCAACCACGACCTGCAACAAATGATGATGCCCAAGTAGGTGTTTTAGCTGCTGTCGCGGCTAATCCGCACATCAGTAGCAGACAAATTGCGCGAGAATCGGGAATCTCAAAAACGTCGGTGTTAGGAAGGCTACATCAACATCGATTGCACCCGTACCATATTTCTATGCACCAGGAATTGCATGACGACGACTTTGAACGTCGTGAACATTTCTGTCATTGGGCACAAGTGAAATTACGGGACGATGTCAAATTTTTTGCACGCGTTCTATTTAGCGACGAAGCGTCATTCACCAAAACCGGTAACGTAAACCGGCATAATATGCAATGCTGGGCAACGGAAAATACACAATGGCTGTGACAAGTGGAACACCAGCAACATGGCGGGTTAATGTATGGTGCGGCGTTATGGGAGGAAGAATAATTGGCCCCCATTTTATCGATGGCAATCTAAATGGTGCAATCTATGCAGATTTTCTACGTAATGTTCTACCAATGTTACTACAAGATGTTTCACTGCATGACAGAATGGTGATGTACTTCCAACATGATGGATGTCCGGCACATAGCTCGCGAGCGATTGAAGCGGTATTGAATAGCATATTTCATGACAGATGGATTGGTCGTCGAAGCACCATTCCATGGTCCGCACTTTCACCGGATCTGACGTCCCCGGATTTCTTTCTGTGGGGAAAGTTGAAGGATATTTGCTATCGTGATCCACCGACAGCGCCTGACAACATGAGTCAGCACATTGTCAATGCATGTGCGAACATTACAGAAGGCGAACTACTCGCTGTTGAGAGGAATGTTGTTACACATATTTCCAACTGTGTTGAGGTTGACGGACATCATTTTGAGCATTTATTGCATTAATGTGGTATTGACAGGTAATCACGCTGTAACAGCATGCGTTCTCAGAAATGATAAATTCACAAAGGTACATGTATCACATTGGAACAACCGAAAAAAATGTTCAAACGTACCTACGTTCTGTATTATCATTTAAAAAACTTACCCCTCACCACTAAACGTGTGAACCATATATTTTTGTGACTATTACAGCGCCATCTATCACAAAGCGAAAAACGTGGTCCAACTAAAGCATTCATATCTTTACGTACAACACGAATATGTAATAAAAAATGGGGGTTCCCATTTAAAATAACGCAGTTGATACCCGTTAGACCTATGGCAGCGCCATCTATCGGGCCAACCATAGCGACATCTGGTTTTCCCCTTCAAGCTAGATAAGTTTCGTTCTTTGTAGTTTTTTCGTTTGACGCTTATTTCGTGAGATATTTGGCCCAGTCACGATCAATGGGCCACCCTGTAGATGTCTATCTGACTTAATGGGAGTTGTTATTGTGCGTGCTCCATGGGTCATAATCGCTAATTCTCTCTGTGATATAGAACCACTGAGTATTACTATACTCTTCCGGAAAATATCAAAAAAGTTAAAAAAATAATTAATATAGAGTAATGGCATTTCAGGAATACATTTGTTTATGTAACTTATAGAGATGATTAACACTTCAAGATCACAGGTTAATGCAAACAAGGGATTAGCTATTGCTAATTTGAAATGCTGCTACATTAATAAACAGTGTAACAGCCAGAATGTTCCATGACTGTTGGACTTGGTAAGTCAGTCACGTGTGTTAACGCTGTTTGTGGATAACACTGGACTTGTCATCCGATGCTTGTGCTCAATTGGAGACAGATCTGGTGATCGGGTAGGCCAAAGCAACATGTCTGCACTGTACAGCAAGCTGCGTTGGAGCAAAGGTATCCTCTTGGGAAACACGCCCTGGTATGATATTCACGAATGGCAGCACAACCGGTCGAATCACCAGATTGACGTACAGTTTTGCAAACAGGGTGCGTGGGTTATCCACGAGAATGCTCCTGCTGTCATACAAAACAGCACCCCAGACCTTAACTCCAAGTATATGTCCAGCGTGCCCTGTTCGCATACAGGAGGACTGCAAGCCCTCAACTGGCCTCCTTGTAACCAATACACGGATTTCTGTTGCACCGAGGCAGAACAAGCTTTCAAAAAAAATATCAGACCTACATACTGCCCTCCAATGAACTCAGCCTTACACTACTGAAGTTGTAAATGGCGCTACACAGCTTGCACCTACATTGAAGTAATCGATTTGTAAAAGTTTATGTCACAGGGGGGGGGGGGGGGGGGTGGCAAACTTGCATCTTCTCTATTACACGACCCTGTCGCCTTAAAGGCATTCGTGACTAACATCAACTCACCACATCCAATCTCCAAGATAACTAACGCTCACAACCGTTGCAGATCGTATTAACACCAAACCTGATTTCCATGCTCATAGTTGCGCGACTAACCCCGCTGTTATGGTACTGGTGCGAAATTTGAATAGACATCATCTTTCCGATTTACAAACACGCCTACCAACTTTTGTTTGCATCCCACAAATACTTCTTGGTGTTGAAATTTTTTTTTTTCGTCAGTCTAAAACCGGATGGTTGTAATTGAACTGACGGTGTTTCAAGTGCTGTCATGCGGTTTGTATACTTCGTAGGGCCCTGAAACATTGTAGCTACGTTCATTAATCGGTGCGCTAGTGCAGTATGACGAAAATAAATGGTTCTACTAGGCGGAAGTAGGATGCTACAAGCAGTCAGAATGCGAAATGTTTCCTGTTTTGACGTCGGTATGCGTTTGTCGCTAGGTGATGCGTGTTGATTTCTTTTGTGAAGTGACTGTTGGTGCAAAGGGTCAAGAAAGTTGAAGTGCTCCGCACTAAACGCAATGGCTATTAAGAAGAAAGACCATGCACTGATAGTAAAGTTGTATTATGAGAGTGATAGAAAGAGCAACGCTACATTGCGGGAATATCGACGATAGAAACATTTGCGAATAAGCCCCACGTCAATAAACGGGCTAAACAATATGACCAGGAAATTCGAAGAAGAAAGGGAAATTAAATAGTGCAGGAGGGGGGTGGGGAGGTGATCCATTCTCACAGAGGTAGTTGATGAGGTTGATGTAGCTGTAGCCGAGTGTGCCTCATAGTCCGCAGCCAATGTTTGAGCTGTCTCACGGTAATTGTCTTTCCCATGGTCAAAAATTGAAAACAGTTTGCGGCGCGTTTTTCTCTGGAATCCCTACAAGATCCAGAATGGGCACCAAATGAAGCCTCACTGTAGGTTGCAACTCCGTGACTTTGCTCTTCGTTTTTTGGCACGCATGGAAATGGATGACATGTGGCCAGGGAACATTCTTTGCACAGACGACGCACAGTTTACTCTGCACCGTACCGTGAACGCAGGTAATGCCGCACATGGGGTTCTGCTCCACCACAGGTTGAGTGCGAACGTCCACTGTACTCATTTTATGTTACTATGTGGTGTGGTTTCACAAGCTCCTTCATTCTCGCTCCGTTTTTCGTAGAGGAGATGACACCTCGCATGTCTGTTAGGTCTACAGTGACATCTGCAAGTTACAAGCGCCTTCTTGTGCCACAACTGATTGCAGCTGTGCAAGAACGCGATTCTGTCCACACCACTATTTTCATGCAAGTTGCGGCGACACCATATATCGCTAGCCAGATGAAAGAGTTCCTTCGAGAAACCTTCGGTAACGACCACATCGTCTCTAGGCAAATTCAAGATGTGGGGCTTCCAGATCCCAAGTCGTAAATTCGTGTGACCTATAGTTGTGGTACATCCTGTCAACAGGGATTTATCCTGAATCTTCCTGAAGGCTAGGAAACGACTATATATCGCTCACACACAACGGAACATGTTATGACAAACGGTCGACCATGCCGTATAACAGATGCAGCATGTCGCTGAGTGAGGTGACCATTTACTAACAAATGTGCCAGAACCATCGTTACGATTGAGTTGATCGTTCCTCCCCCTTCCTACACTCACATCGCATTCTGTTTGCTTAGAGTGCCATATTTTCTCCTGCCGACAGAATGTGGAACCATTATTTTCGGCACATTCCTTGAATGCACCGATTAATGGACAAACCTACGAAGCTGTAGCGCCCTGTGATGTATACAGCCCGCAGCGCAGTTCTCGGAACACCATCAGTTTCATTGTAACCACCCTGTACTCCTTGTTTGTGGAAAATATGACAAGATTACATGATTTTCTTACATATTTTCTTTACATATCTACAGATACGTATACTTCACTATGTTGTCACTGTCTGCCTCCCTGCCACCTGCCCCGTATAGTCCTAAAATATTAAGAAAGAGAAATCTAAGAGGTTGCCATGTTAAATCTTTGTCATTACAACACGATAGTAAACTGGGAAACGCTTATCACAGAACTGCTGAAGGGCCTAAACAAATCACTATTTGCAATGCGGATATTGTCTGACGTAGCTGACGTAAAAGTAAAACACCTGATGTATGTCACATTCATTCTTCAATGCCATATGGAACTATTTTTTGGAGTAACTCATCAAGTCAAAGGAAAGCTTCACAGTCCATCAACGTGTAAAACAAAACACATGACGTAATCCATATTTTGAGAGGTGGGAAGTATGGTCCAAAACAAGAAAGAAATGTCCAGTAAACATGAGATCGAAAATAAATGCCTTAAAACCTATGTACTTCTTAATCTTCTCTGCTGTGAAATATTTCCCCTCTGTTGCAAGGTATTTGATATTACGAACGACCTACAGACTGTAGTAAACAAAAATGAGAACATATTCCTCTGTTATTGTCCATGCATATATTGCGCAGTATTCACAGTTATTGGTCATTGCAAAGCAAATATTATTTCTAACGGAGCCAGATTGTGTTATTACAAGTTTGTGAGAAGCCTTGAAATTTTAGTTTTATGCTTGCACTTACGCTGCGCGCTGGATATTTTTCAGCATAGAGGACACACGCTCGATGACTGGTTCCGTTTGCCAGACCCTAACAAAAGATCAGTTCCACAATTTACGTGTGAAATAATCGGATTCCTTTACGGTGGTAAGTGTAACAATTCATAAGGTTAACGAAACACAACATGGTTGCATTGGAGCTAAAGCACGTCCCGCAGTTATCTAGAACTGTGAACACGACGCATCTGTCCTCATTTGTTTGCTGTATTCTGTAGATCGTTCGTATTTGAAAAGAGTTTGCAGTAGAAGAGGTGCGTTTCACAACATCTCTTGGGGGATGCACTCTATAGCCGCTGTTTAATGGAAATTTTTGTCTTGTTTTGGTCCATACCACCACCTCTAAAAATATGGAATATATATTTAATACAGTGTATTTGTGGTGTGAACTCAGTAGCATCCTGAAGAGGCCTGTTCAAGGAACAGTGGATACTAACGACTGTTTGCCAATGTATTTACACTACTGGACATTAAAATTGCTACACCAAGGAGATGACGTGCTACAGACGTGAAATTTAACCGACAGAAAGGAGATGCTGTGATATGCAAATGATTAGCTTTTCAGAGCATTGACACAAGGTTGGCGCCGGTAGCGACACCTACAACGTGCTGACATGAGGAAAATTTCCAACCGATTTCTCATACACAAACAGTAGGTGACCGGTGTTGCCTGGTGAAACCTTGTTGTGATGCCTCGTGTATGGAGGAGAAATGCGTGCCATCACGTTTCCGACTTTGATAAAGGTCGGATTGTAGCCTATCGCGATTGCGGTTTATCGTATTTCGACATTGCTGCTCGCGTTGGTCAAGATCCAATTACTGTTAGCATAATATGGAATCGGTGGGTTCAGGATGGTAATACAGAATGCCGTGCTGGATCCAAACGGCCTCGTATCACTAGCAGTTGAGATGACAGGCATCTTATACGCATCGCTGTAACGGATCATGCAGCCACGTCTCGATCCCTGAGTCAACAGATGGGGAAGTTTGCAAGACAACAACCATATGCTGGAACAGTTCGACGACGTTTGTAGCAGCATGGACTATCAGCTCTGAGACCATGGCTGCCGTTACTCTTGACGCTGCATCACAGACAGGAGCGCCTGCGATGGTGTACTCAACGACGAACCTGGGTGCACGATTGGCAAAACGTCATTTTTTCGGATGAATCCAGGTTCTGTTTATAGCATAATGATGGTTGCATCCATGTTTGCCGACATCACGGTGAACGCACCTCGGAAGCGTGTATTCCCCATCGCCGTGCTGGAGTACACCCGGCGTGATGGTATGGGGTGCCATTGGTTACACATCTCGATCGCCTCTTGTTCGCATTGACGGCACTTTGAACAGTGGACGTTACATTTCAGATGTGTTACGACCCGTGGCTCTACCCTTCATTCGATCCCTGCGAAAACCTACATTTCAGCAGGATAATGCACGACCGCATGTTACAGGTCCTGTACGGGCCATTCTAGATACAGAAAATGTTCGTCTGCTGTCCTGTCCAGCACATTCTCTAGATCTCTCACCAACTGAAAACGTCTGGTCAATGGTAGCCGAGCAACTGGCTCGTCACAAGACGCCAGTCACTGCTCTTGATGAACTGTGGTATTGTGTTGAAGCTTCATGGCAGCTGTACCTGTACACGCCTTCCAAGTTCTGCTTGACTCAATTCCCATGCGTATCAGGGCCGTTATTACGGCCAGAGGTGGTTGTTCTGGGTACTGATTTCTCAGGATCTATGCACCCAAGTTGCGTGAAAATGTGATCACATGTCAGTTCTAGTATTATGTATTTGTCCAATGAATTCCCGTTTATCATCTGCATTTCTTCTTGGTTTAGCAATTTTAATTAAATTTGGCATAAATAATATATCTCTTTTCCGGACCAGCAAGTTAGTCAACATTAAAAATAAAAATAAATTCTCACAAAGACTGAAAATCACCTACCTCGGCGCAGGAAAGTGTACATTAATCAGTGAGCCGTGTGGCTTTGTCAGCGATATTCCCGCTGCCGGTATGGATAATCTTTCGGATGATGTGCGCAGTGCGCGCGCTGGCACCTCTTACCGGGCCGATCGGGAGCGAGAGGAAAAGGTGATGAAGAGGGAGTGATTTTGCTTTGGGAAGCCAAGCAATAACGGCGTTTTGGGAACTGTGGCGGACAGCTGAGGTCCGGTGTCAGCCAGCAAGCAGGTCACGTCCAGAAGGGGCTGTTTAGCCGGGTGACGGCGTCGTGGCAAATACTGCCAGCGTGGAAAGAGACGTTACTGGAAAGCCGTTGGTGATGTTTTTCCGATTGCTTCATATCTCCTGGCATCAGGATATGAGACGGCTTGCTTCGTCGAACGAGAAAGAGGGTAAGGTTCTTGCTTGTCCTGTAAACTGTGGTCGGAATCCACTACTGGGTTCTCTGCGGTTGACTGTATTTTCTTGGGCGGCCGTCACTACTCCTGCTGAGTCTGGCGTACAATGTGTTGATTATAATTGGTTTAATACGTAATGTGTTTAAGGTGTATGTGGTGTGATCATTGACATTTACGAGGGCCTGGAGTACTGAGACATTCCGTTGTAGATCCCTCCTGTCAAGGTTTAACCGCCATGGAAAAACGTTTTCTGGTCCATGTGTATGTACCGCCTGGTTATTGTATTTATATCACACCAACAGTTAAGATGGCTAGGCGGTGTATACAAAATATTTCCATTGATATATTTACCTCTGCATTATAATAACATTACTGTTAAGTTTCTGTTGGAACTAATACCGTGTCTGAGAGACACGTGCATAATTTTGAAGTCAGTAGTTTCCTAAATTCCTAGCAGTTATTGAGAGGTCAATTGTTATTGTGTATTTAATGGCCAGAAATGGATTGTATTGACGATGGTACTAGAATTCCTTCAATGACAGTGGATCGATATTGTAATTAATTTCATGTATTAATTTTACCGATGTGTTGTAAGTAGTTATTGTGTTTCTAGTTATTTAAGGCAGATGTCAGAGTGTTGTAGATACCTACTAGTTCTGTGATTTTCTCGTGTCCATTCGTGAACAATGCTGCTCCCGTCTGGGAGTGTATTCCACGGAACCGAAACTACTGCCATTGGCGACTTCGGTGATGTCAAGCGAGAGCTCACTGTACCAGTGGTGCATGTTTCTCTGACGTAAAATACCGTGATATCTGAATGTGGCCATATCAGTAAACAATATTTTACGCGCAACGTAACGTATTGCAAAAGAGCCCCGTGCACAATTTAAAATGATCTAGCAAATCACTATCACGTAGATCTTGATGTAGAGATATAAGGAAACAGTGAAATTACAACACCCTCTGTGGCATTGTAGCGAGAAGGAAGTGCTTCTATGGGCGGTATCACTAACCTGGTGTCTTGCTGCATCGTGAAGTCCCTCGTAGCACAGAAGTAGCTCTCAGACGCCAGGTTCCATGTACGTGGTGACCCTGATGAATTGGAGTATTTAGGGATGCCAGGTGTTAATTGTCAACAATGTTTATACCTTACTTCTTTTAATACAGAGATTGCTTTGTCACACACATCACAGAATCAGCATTTGCAATATGGCGGCTCTGGACTACGCCATTATATTCGACCCTTTACACAAAATAATCCAGTTTTCTGACTTTACGTAATGATAGACCCTGCCCACGACAAGTGGCGTTCTTATAACTAATAACCTCTCTTTATATCTTGGAAATAGCTGAACAGGCGGGCGTCTGTCTTCTGATCGTATTTGTTGAATCTCACGAGCTTGTTTGCTTACATGAAATTTTGCACGTTATATGCTAAATTAACTGAATTATTCTAGTAGTAACAATCACTGTCGTAATGATAGAGTACATTAGTTATACAATTTAACTAATTTCAGTGAACCTGTAATAGGCCATAAATGCCGCGTTTTCATGAGTGTTTAAAATTGAACTAATTTATTTTCACCTGAATGGTAAATTTTGAAAATGTGTGGTAGTTTTAAACATGTGATGCTTTTATTTGTCAAGTTCTCTTGTTTAAAGGTACCAAATAAAATGTTAGGTGCAACTGCCGATGATGATTGCCTGATGTGTTACATTGGTCCAGTCCCACCACCCTACAGGCTATTGCCATGAGTTTGTGTCGTTGCGTAAAAGATGTAATTATGTGGTGTCTCGACACTTTAATCAGGAAAGCATTTTTTCGTTTATTTGCCAGCAGCCATACAAATTTTAAATACTATCGAAATTCAGTTCAGGAGGAGCATACGGCATTCATCGGTGCCCAAGTCCTACTCCTATTATGAGTTCCTTAGTAGAACCAACTGTGTTTATATTAGTAATAGTAGCAGGTAATGTTAGTATTACGTAAAATGTGACTTCACTACATTTTCAGAGGAGTAATGCGACCATTGTAAGGGAGTGTTATAAACTAACCTTTCTCTTTGTTGATTCATGGATACAATAGCCTAAGAGTTATCATATACACCTCAATGTATTGTGTAAGTACATTTACGTGTTTTGTGACTAAATTCTTGTTACATAGTAAATGAAACTGTGAGGCTTTTATTTGTGCCACGTTGATGGGGGCTAGGTCACACGGCATGTGGAAGTCATATAAGTTTTTCCATGTTTGTAATTATGTAGTGTGTATTCTTCTTTAATGACATATTCTACATCCTTTATGATCTCCTCGCTATGGATCTAGTGGAACGAAAACAACATCACATCATCTCTCTCTCTCTCTCTCTCTCTTTCTCTCTCTCTCTCTCTCGGTCTCCCTCTCTAAAACGCTCACACTCACATACACACATACATTAATACAATTGCACACTCAGATATTCTTGCACGGGGTAGATGGAGTTACGCACATAAAATTTCAATTTCTTGTTGAGGTTGGATTTATTATCCATTACATTCCTTTTGACCTGTTAAAGACATTTGCAGGCTGTTCTCATCTAAACGGACGGTGATCAGAGACACATGAGACAAACAGCTATACATTCTCGCAGCTTCATTTCTAAATCGCATACGGGTCACTCTGTTTTCTTAAATGAGCCCACGCTGATTTTGCCACCAGAACAGTTGATTTAGACAAGATATACTCAGTGACATGAGTGATTTGTAGAGCTAATGTGAAATCACGGAGTAAAAACACATTGAGTAGAGGGATTTTTGTGCAGTTGTTGCGGCTTTTGAAAGGCGCGTCATACAGATGTTATTTTGTTTACGCACTCTCGAGGGTATGACTTCGAGACAGGAAATTCGTCATCAGTCTTGCGTTAATCTTAAGAAGAGACATTGGAGGTTGAACCACTCTCTCAGTCAATCAGGTTTGTTATGATGGATGCTGCAATTCATTTATAGTGTTTTGCTTGTGAAACACCGACATTATAAAAAAAAAAAAAGGTTCATATTGCTCCGAGCACTATGGGACTTAACATCTAAGGTCATGAGTCCCCCAGAACTTAGAACTACTTAAACCTAACTAACCTAAAGACATCACATACATCCATGCCCGAGGCAGGATTCGAACCTGCGACCGTAGCGGTAGCGCTGTTCGAGACTGAAGCGCCTAGAACCGCTTGGCCACACCAGCTGGCTCCACATTATCGAATTGTTAGTTACACATAAATCATTTTCAGAAATGTAGAGCTATTTACTAATCAAGAATGATAGACATGTTATTAATATGGAGTGAATGTCACCGTAATGCATGAGGAGCAGCAGATCTGCTTGCAGAAAGGCTCCTTGGTAGAGGTTGTCCTCCTAGACCCTCATTTCTTAAAATCACCAAAATATTATGCGAGACTGACAGCTTTGCCGCAAGGACATGTGAACAAAGGAAAACAACTAAAAAAAAACCAGCAAAAGTAGCGGTTCTTATAGCTGCTGCAATAAATCCACTTTGCAGTTCTTTTAAAATACAAAGAGAAGTGGGTGTCAGGCAATGAAGCGTTTGGCTTATTCTTTGTAGACATAAATATTGCTCTTTCCTTATATCTATACAACAAGAGCTACGTGCCAGTGATTTCCTAGATCATTTTAAATCGTGCGAGGGGTTCTTCTGTAGTACATAATGTTGCGCGCACAATATTGTTTACTGATGTGACCACATTCAGATATCACGGTATTGGACGTCAGAGAAACATGCACCACTGGTCCAGTGAGCTCTCGCTTGTCATAAATGAAGTCGCCAATGGCGGTAGTTTGGGTTCAGTGGAATGCACGTTACAGGGTGTCTGTCATGGAGCTGTCTTTGAAGTAACTGACTTGTAACAGCTGGTTGTGTCACTGTGATGGCAACTGCTGTACAAACTGCTGCTGCACAAGCAGTACAGAGAGCCAGAGCCATACACCGAACACCATGGTCTTCCCTCCAGGTAGTGCCATGTGCTCTTCTTCCAACTGTACTTTCTCGTGTGACCTTGGCTGCTAGCAGTCATGTACAGTGGCTACATACAGGGCTTCTGAGAGCCAGGTCTTGGCCCGGGGCATGATCTATGATTGGGCTCCATCTCCAAATATAGCAAGGATATTTCATTGTTATTTTAAAGAAGGTTTGACATGATTTAAACATAATACTTTCTGGAATATCAGAGATGCATCAAAACTAATCATTGGAATGAAATACAAAATACATATTATTTCGTATTAAACACTAAGCCTATCTTCTTAAAGCCATAAGTTCTAAAAAGCTGCACGCAAAAATGCGACTTTTCAGTGCGTTATATCTCTGGTTCTATTGATCACAGAGATAAGAGGGCTTCAAGTGCTTTGGACAGTCCTCGTCTTAACGACCAATTGTGAAAATAGGAGAAGAACTGGCATACTGTGCCTATCATTTAGTGCAGGGTAAAATTTAAACACTGCATAATTTCTCCAGCCCTGGCAAATTGAGGGAATTGGCTGCGTTTTTTCATTAGGTTTGGATTTGCATGGATCTTAGGCGGCTTATAAAAGCACAATTTGTTGAAATCGACGATTTTACCATATGTTTTAATATTATATTATCCAGAAACTTTGAAACTTTTTTCGATATTATCATCCTTTACCATATCCAGAGGTTAAAAATTGCTGTACTCATGCAGAAAACCGCATAATCCGGTTTTTAACTGACTTTGCGCCGGTGGTCGCAATTATCTAAATAATTAACCTCAGAAGATGGCTAAAACTAACTGTATATTCTTTAGGCATCCTCCTAGAAACTAAATTTTTTCGTTTTTCGAGGTATCTATCCATTATCAAAATATACCGGAAAAACCATTATACTTGGGTAGCGAAAGTAACAATTATGGGGACAGCCACGTCTATGATTTCTTTTGACAGCGGATCACCAAAAAATTTACCACATCTTCTTAAGATAACATTCTCGCGGAATTTCGAAAGTTTTATTGATATCATTATCTTTTACAAAAATCAAGAGGTTCAGAGTTCTCGTACTCCTGTAGTAAAATGTGTACGTAATATTCGGCCCGAAAAGCAGATGTACTTCTAAGCGGTGTTGTGAACACATGGGAACGGTTCTAGGATCATCGGAGGACCTCTGATATCACCTAACTATGTTATCACCAGTCTCTCTATTTAAAGAGCACAATATGGTACTGCAATAACAAATATGGGCTAGAAAGTGTCTTAGCTTCAGCGTGCCTGAAGATAACTGAAGATGACTGCAAAAAAATTGTGTAAAACCGTAAAAAAATGCAAAGTAAGCAGGTTATTTCTCATAACTTTTTACTCTTTCGTGATACAAATCACAAGCTGGGTGTTTTCGATGAAATGCGATCAATGGGCAAAGTACTGAGACATAACGTAAAGCAGCGGATTTCGTGTTAACCTTGCATTATGCGTATTTATTTCTTGGTTACACGTGTTAAAGTATAAAAATGTGTTTAAGTACATAAATAACATGTCAAATCTTTACTGAATAAGCTGCTGTAGCAGGGAAGAGAAGGGAATCAGTGGAGAAATGATCCTGCTGGAGCTCATAAAGGAGTATATGTACCTCTTTAAAAGACTGAAAGAAAAGTGGGTAACCGGCTGCCCCAATCCTCATTCTGCCTTTCCTTACCAAAAATGGTGGCATGCGAACATATTTCCACATTTTTATGCTGAAAGAGAGTAGCAGAGACACAGTAACGGTGGAAGAGTGAGGTGACAGTGTCAGTGGGGTGGAAAAGGGGGAGAAATAGCAAGAGAGGGACAGTAATAGTGACGGAGAAACAGAGACGTATTATAGCAACAGCAGTGGCAGCCAAAGAGAGAGGAACTACTACTAGTCCGTGAGACCCAGTGGTAGTAAAACAGAAACAGAGATACATGGAGATAAAAGCAGTGGGAGGGAGAGAGAGAAACGAAAAAGAATGACGAGTGGATACAATAAGTATGCTTGGCTTGGGAGGAGTGCTCTACCGTCGCAGCCCGGCGAACGTTAAGAAGGGGAAATAGGGGAGTCAGTATTTTCGACCGAAATTTGAAACACGTGGCTGTAGGAGAGCAGATAAGTTGGGCCTCCCCTTACCCATACCGCTTCCCTGCCCTTACCCCCCCCCCCCCCCTCCCCACACACACACACACAGAATTTTTGAGCTGCCAAGGTATGATGGAGAAAGTGGCAGTGCAAGGAAAGACAAAAGGAGATGGTGTAAGTGGAGACAATGGCAGTCGGATACCCTGTAAATCAGTGGCAGAAAGTTGAGAAAGTGGCGGAAATTGTAGACATTGACAGCGAGAGGGAAATGTTGGGTATCAAGGCTTTACTATAAAGGGAGACTGAATAAAAAGGTTTACAGTGTTCTGAGTTAAAGGAGAGCTAATATGTTCGCACTTCAGATTTTTTGGTGAGGAAGACTGAATGACTGAGGAAGGTGGTTCCCCATTTATCTGTCAGTCTTTTAAAGAGGAACATACCCGATCTTTTTGTGTCCCAACAGGTGCATTTGTCAGCTGAATTGTACTACGATTCTATAGGTTACGCGAGGTATTTCCGGAGGAATTCGAGCGAATTAACAGTTGTTCATGACGCAGTAAGTTAATCAGAGCATGTGGTAGTATACAAACGCGTATCATCGAGCCAAAATAAAGTGCTAACTTCAGTAGCATGTTCAATGCAGTATTATTCTGTAATACAGAACATGTGAACATTCGAAGAAGTAATACAGACTTAGCATATCACTGCATTGTATGAGATATTTAGGAAACGGATTTCCCGAAGAAACAGCGCGAATTGTTCCCACAGGGAGTTTAGAAACAGATCTATCAGAGAAATTCTTTCTAATTTCCTTATGTCTTTGATAAGAATGTGAAAATTACTTATCAATAAACAGGATCTGCAGATGCTTCATTTTCTGTGCAGAAGACACTGTTCATCACTCCAAGTTTAGATGCCTTTGTTACCGCTGTATTCTTACCATAGAAACAACGAACAGCTAAAGTTAGTTTGTTATTATTGGTCGCAGAATACCTTCTATGAAATTTGTTACTATAAAGGGAGACTGAATAAAAAGGTTTACAGTGTTCTGAGTTAAAGGAGAGCTAATATGTTCGCGCTTCAGATTTTTTGGTGAGGAGGACTGAATGACTGAGGCAACTGGTTCCCCCTTTATCTGTCAGGCTTTTAAAGAGGAACATACTCGATTTTTTTTGTGTTCCAACAGGTGCACTTGTCAGCTGCATTGTACTACGATTCTATAGGTTACGCGAGGTATTTCCAGAGGAATTCGAAGGAATTGACAGTTGTCCATGACGCACAAAATTAATCAGAGCGTGTGGTAATGTACAAACGCGTATCATCGAGCCAAAATTTCGGGTATGGAAATACGTAATATTATTTTCCGTAAAAAGCGGAGGCAGACAGGCTTCATAGTTACAGAACTTACACTGCATGTTAAATGTGCTTCCTCCAGTAATTAATTTTTTCCGAGCTCATTTTATGCATCCACGTTTCTGATTTCCACACACATTTTAATCAGAATTAGATTGCGGTTACTACAAATTTAACTAACATCTGTAAATATTTAAGCTGTGTTAATTGTATGTAATTATAATAATTTCCTAAAAAGAAAACCGCTAGTATCACACGTGCGTGATGTGGTCTTGCTAAGATCATGCTTTAAATTTCACACTCGTTTAGCAACACTCATTTTGCAATGAAGTCCTTCAAGCACTTTTATTGCATCCTTCATCAAAGTGCAAATTCAAAGCTGTGTATTACTGGACATTGTTTTATCAAGAAAAATGCTCATTATCATGCCCTCTGTTATTTTGGGAAACTAGAAGTAACTATTATGATGCACTTTTCTATAATTTTCTATTACAATCAGAATTATTTGTAATGAAGAAAACAAGAAAATGCATAAACGACGTCTCCAATTTGCCACCGTGGCTGTAAAAGAATTAACACACCAGTCAGAAGAATCATGAATGTCTGTGCAATGGTTAAACATATCGAGAAGGAATACTGGCACCACGACGCTTTCATGGAGTGCCACATTGTTGTCGGCTGCTACTGAACAGAATCTAAAGAGGCTGAATAATTTCGATGAGAACACCTGCTCCATGGCGACTCTCAGCTGTATATACTCAACATGAGGTTATGATAAGCAGAGAGAGAAAATTTTGCAACAGTCTTTCACAAAAGAAAATGTGTCTGAGATCTTTTATAATACTCTCTACTGTTACATCATTTATCGTAAACTTGTCGGTGGCGTTCACTGATAGTGAGTGAGTATTTCACAAGTGCTGATCGAATTGTGTGTCTATAGCAACTCTTGTTTTTTGATTAAAATCTACGAATTCCAAAAACAGTTCATTTTTTTCGTATTTATCAAGTTCCTTCTTGAAGTAAATGTAGGGGAAGATGAATGCTCTTTGTTGAATATGATTTGAATCAGGAGTTTCATCAACAATAATTCAATAATGCCTGTCATTTTCTCTCGGTTCCAGGATGGCACCTCTGACATAATGGGTGCATCTACAGATACATTCATTGTGAGTACGACTTGATGGATAATGCACCTGTAAATATTTCCCTGCTGCTTGTCGGTCTCGTACCTTTCTAATATGTTTTGTAAGAACTCGATCATAACGACGCCAGACTTGTAACATTCCGAGGAAATTTCCGTTATTTGGATCCGCAGTTTCCTGAGCTGAACCTCTGAAGCCAAGAAATAATGTCAAATCAAATAACGTGAGAGTTCTTGTGTAAGCACCAAATTATAACAGATACTATTAAAATCAGTGTTGATCTAAAATTTATTAATTATGGTTACCGGTTTCGACCACGCCTGTGGTCATCTTCAGACAAAAATACTGTATGAGCAGGAACCTCCTTCTGGTGGTAAATCACTGCTCATTGAATTTCAATATTTTGGTCTGAAGATGACCACAGGCGTGGTCGAAACCGGGTACCAGAATAAATGAATTTGCGATCAAGACTGATTTTAATAGTGACTATTAGTGATAGCATTGATCACTGTCTGCTCCCACAATGTATCCAAAAGCAATTAAATTATAACAGAGTTTCACAGCTGCTTCCGTGCACAGCTGTTGGAGAAAAGCTCTGGTAAGATTTCAAACAACGTTTAAAGATATCATACACTCCTGGAAATGGAAAAAAGAACACATTGACACTGGTGTGTCAGACCCACCATACTTGCTCCGGACACTGCGAGAGGGCTGTACAAGCAATGATCACACGCACGGCACAGCGGACACACCAGGACCCGCGGTGATGGCCGTCGAATGGCGCTAGCTGCGCAGCATTTGTGCACCGCCGCCGTCAGTGTCAGCCAGTTTGCCGTGGCATACGGAGCTCCATCGCAGTCTTTAACACTGGTAGCATGCCGCGACAGCGTGGACGTGAACCGTATGTGCAGTTGAAGGACTTTGAGCGAGGGCGTATAGTGGGCATGCGGGAGGCCGGGTGGACGTATCGCCGAATTGCTCAACACGTGGGGCGTGAGGGCTCCACAGTACATCGATGTTGTCGCCAGTGGTCGACGGAAGGTGCACGTGCCCGTCGACCTGGGACCGGACCGCAGCGACGCACGGATGCACGCCAAGACCGTAGGATCCTACGCAGTGCCGTACGGGACCGCACCGCCACTTCCCAGCAAATTAGGGACACTGTTGCTCCTGGGGTATCGGCGAGGACCATTCGCAGCCGTCTCCATGAAGCTGGGCTACGGTCCCGCACACCGTTAGGCCGTCTTCCGCTCACGCCCCAACATCGTGCAGCCCGCCTCCAGTGGTGTCGCGACAGGCGTGAATGGAGGGACGAATGGAGACGTGTCGTCTTCAGCGATGAGAGTCGCTTCTGCCTTGGTGCCAATGATGGTCGGATGCGTGTTTGGCGCCGTGCAGGTGAGCGCCACAATCAGGACTGCATACGACCGAGGCACACAGGGCCAACACCCGGCATCATGGTGTGGGGAGCGATCTCCTACACTGGCCGTACACCACTGGTGATCGTCGAGGGGACACTGAATAGTGCACGGTACATCCAAACCGTCATCGAACCCATCGTTCTACCATTCCTAGACCGGCAAGGGAACTTGCTGTTCCAACAGGACAATGCACGTTCGCATGTATCCCGTGCCACCCAACGTGCTCTAGAAGGTGTAAGTCAACTACCCTGGCCAGCAAGATCTCCGGATCTGTCCCCCATTGAGCATGTTTGGGACTGGATGAAGCGTCGTCTCACGCGGTCTGCACGTCCAGCACGAACGCTGGTCCAACTGAGGCGCCAGGTGGAAATGGCATGGCAAGCCGTTCCACAGGACTACATCCAGCATCTCTACGATCGTCTCCATGGGAGAATAGCAGCCTGCATTGCTGCGAAAGGTGGATATACACTGTACTAGTGCCGACATTGTGCAGGCTCTGTTGCCTGTGTCTATGTGCCTGTGGTTCTGTCAGTGTGATCATGTGATGTATCTGACCCCAGGAATGTGTCAATAAAGTTTCCCCTTCCTGGGACAATGAATTCACGGTGTTCTTATTTCAATTTCCAGGAGTGTATTTTCTACTCTATCACAAGGTGAGTTTAGTTGACGATGTATAAGGAAAATATTGTACATTCGAGATTAGGAACGAAATTAAATGGTATGCAATTAGCCTGTACGGCTCGTGAAACTGATGTGAAAAGTAAGAGGTAGATTTGTTATGGTGGTGCTGTGTTAATGTTCTTTTATTAATAATATGATTCTAAATTTATTTTACAATAGCAGTCCGATATTTATCAACTTAGCACCATGGGGTTTCTGACCCCTTGACAGGTGTGGCCTCTTCCCATGAGGCTTGGCCCTGCCCCCGCTCCCCACCCCTGCCCTCTCGTCGGGCCTGGCTACATTCCTGCCAAGTCTTTCTACAGTCTCCCATAAAGAACATCCAACTTCTCGCTGCCCTGTTAAACAACCACATTCATACTCTGTGAGGTGTTGATAATGTCGTCTTTGTCACCTTAAAGGAATTCTTGAGAACCATCAGCTCACCACATCAAACGTAACTAAGTCAAACGACCGTTACAATGCGTGTTTAAAGAAAAGGTGATTGTCATCTTCGTAGAACCAATACCAGTGCTAATTTATGCGACTGATGCGAAATTTAGACACCTACCATCTTCCCCGTTTAGAAACACGTCTGCCAACTTTCGTTTACACATTAAATGAATTCGCAATTGCGAATAACGACTACCATCCACTGTGGAATGGAATGACGACAATGAAAATTTATGCTGGACAGGAATTCGAACCCGGATTTTCCGCTTATCTCGAGCGATCACCTTACCATTTGGCTATCCGTGCACGACTCACAGACACACCCAAAATTCCGAATGTCGTCAACCATACGTCTACGATCTGTATTCGCACATCCATTCTGTGTATTCCCGTACAGATCAGACGTTGTGCTTAAAAGTCGCATGCCCGGTATCGGCAGATAAATACGATAAGTTAATGTCGCACAAATCCTTACCTGTATTGCGTTTTTTTTCTTTTTTTACCGTTAATGTATGTTGGCAGCAGTCAGTTCATAAATTACGGAACGCGTTGGGAAGTGTCGTGATCCAAACGGTTCTGACTTTGAATATGTTGTTTAATAAATTCACCAACAGGCATGTGGCGGCACATAGTAATACCCACATAGGTTTTCGTTCACGCTACTGGTTTCGTCCAGTTCATGTTTTATTATAACGTATGATGTTTTACCAATGACACATCAAACGTAAAACAAACGGAGAAAACGATGCAATTTTTAATTAAAGTAATGCATTTCTCACGAAAATTCGAATAGTCTCTTCCTACACGAATTTTGGATATTCTAGGGGATGCCTCGGCGTTTGTTGCACATTATTGGAAGTGAAAAAAAATTAATGTTAATTCCGGTTGAATGACTTTCCAGCGAAATAATATTTTCTTTGGTACGAAACTCGTTTAAACACTTGCAAAGTGTAACGGACAAGGATGGGACTGCGCCTTAGCCCGGCGGCACACATATCCTTGAAGAGCCGTGTAAAATTCCAGATGGAAAGCCATTCAGCAGCCACAATTGCATAAAAGTCATTACGTGGAATGTGTTATTACCCCGTTATTTTCTGTTAGAAATACACAAGAGTTTTACTACTGAATTTATGTCATCATTATTTAACAACACAATTCCATTAAAAATAATTGAAACTTATATCTTGTTTATCAATGAAGATTAGAGAACGAATTTCTGTTTTTTTTTATTTTTATTTTATTTTAAAGCCCATGTTTATTGTTGGTAAGGTGACAATACATTAAAAATGTATTTCAAATCATCTTCGTGAATCAGTCTGTCTGTAAGTGAACATCGTGTCAGAATCCCTTCACACATTACCAGAAAAATGTGGCTGCGGATCTTAAATTATAATTTGTATGGAAGAAGAAAATATGTAGAGGTTCTGATAATAATAGTTTCGTGTAGCTCAATGTCTTGGCACAAGTCTTTCAATTCGACGCCATGTGTCAACTAGCGTGGCCCCAACCTATCCCATCTACAAATTTGGGAAAAGCGGACAAACAATTTAACACAGAATCTGAACCTCGTTTCGTTTCTGGTGAATTTCAGAATCATGAGAGGTGAATGATAGGTTTAAAGGGAGACTACTGCACTGTTTTAGCACTAAGTAACTACGGCCAGACCACTGTCTATGCAATTACAGCTATTACCAGATTATGGCGTTAATATTCAGTTGCAGAACGCTGTTTCGACGTTATAGGCGCCCAATGTATGTGCTTTTTGTTTAGGAGGGACACAAGGCGACAACGAGTCACCAGGTGAATTATAAACACTGAAGAAGTCGCAAATGCAGGTGGTGAATGGAACGACATGTTACGACAGCAGTGCTCTACAGCCTGTTTGCGAGCTGTGTTCCGAGAAGCCGGCCGCGGTGGTCTAGCGGTTCTAGGCGCTCAGTCCGGAACCGCGCGACTGCTACGGTCGCAGGTTCGAATCCTGCCTCGGGCATAGATGTGTCTGATGTCCTCAGGTTAATTAAGTTTAAGTAGTTCTAAGTTCTAGGGGACTGATGACCACAGATGTTAAGTCCCGTAGTGCTCAGAGCCATTTGAACCATTTGTTCCGAGAAGGAAAATATGCCAACAGTGGCAGGGGCCTAGCACGCACGTCAGGTAGGTGTCAGGCTGTCCATCGGCAGCGTCAGGCAGTTGCGAGCTTCCGACATTCTAAAGATTTCTATCATTCACCGCTGCATGGCAATGGCGTCATTCTTACAGAGATGGGGACTTTGATTCATCATTGTGCAGCCAATTTGCACAAAATATTTATGAACTGTATAAAGAAATCTTATTAGAGAAAATCGTATCAAAATCACTGATGTTCCCAAATTCTCAGACCGATGCGTTGGACTTTATACACGTGTTTAAAAAGATACATAGTAGAGAGATGAACGGCTAGTAAAAGACGATTTACGATTTTTTTAATGCCATATTGTTGAATGGTGACAACGGTCTTGCCGCAGTAGATACACCGGTTCCCATCAGATCACCAAAGTTTAGCGTTGTCGGGACGATCTAGCACTTGGATGGGTGACCATCCGGTCTGCCAAGCGCAGTTGGCAAGCAGGGTGCATTCAGGCCTTGTGAGGCAAACTCAGCAGTTACTTGATTAAGAAGTAGTGGTTCCTGTCTCGTGAAGTGACATACGGCCGGGAGAGCGGTGTGCTGACCACATGCCCCTCCATATCCGCATACAGAGACGCCTGTGGAATGAGGATGACACGGCGGCCGGTCGGTGCCGTTCGGCCTTCCAAGGCCTGTTCGGACGGAGTTTAATTTTTAGTTGAGTAGTAGTTTACATAAGTTAGTTTTAATATTACTGTGTTACATCACAGGTAGCTGGCCGTTGTGGCCGAGTGGTTCTATGTGCTTCAGTTCGGAACCGCGCTGCTACTTCGGTCGCAGTTTCGAATGCTGCCTCGGGCATGGATGTGTGTGATGTCCTTAGGTTAGTTAGGTTTAAGTAGTTCTAAGTTCTAGGGGACTGATGACCTGAGATGTTAAGTCTCATAGTGCTTAGAGCCATTTTTGAACATCACAGGTCCTTTTTAATGATGTGCTTTACGAAAGAAGGAAACCACTACGTAGTCACTCGCTTTATCGCTTAAGTAGATAACAGAAGGATATGTAACCAGTTCGATTACCATCTCATTTGTTTGATTCCACACTTGATGTGATACATTTTTGTTCCATTTCCCAATTTTAAATCAGTCTCTTATTTTTCCAGGTGAGTACGGTTCCAGTGGATCTGATCATACCGCAGGGATGAGTGGAACGGCTGCTGTAGCAGGTAACGCCTACGTTAAATCTTGGAGTAAATGTCGTCTAGTCTCTATAATTTATTAATTCATTTGGACTAACCATTTCATTGGTGATAACTCTTATCAACTTTTTTCCTTATTAAACTATGCCTGCACTCGCGTGTATTTTGATTTTATGACAAATCGGTTAGTTCGAAATGATTTTCTTAGGTTTCTTTAAGAGAGAAATTTCTGTTTAATCATAGTTAATTGATGTAAACTCTACAATTACGAAACAATATAACTGAAAAAGTTGGAAATAGAAGAGACCAATACCGGAAAGCACGATTATGATCTCTTCACCTAGGGCCTAAAGAATACATGGAAAGTGATCTACACTTAGGAAATATACCTGTCAACTTCTCGTAAAATGCGTTTTCTATATAAAAGCTGCTGGTAAAATTCTGATCCTGCTACACGTAACAGACATTCTGTCTTCTCTTATAGTTTTTGCCTTTACAACTCTCTCGAGTACAGTGGAGTTACTACATGATGTCTTAACACATGTCCATACATCCTGTCCCTTCTTCTTCTTAATGTTCACCACATATTTCTCGCATTGATGAATTTGCAGAGCAACTCCTCATACGTTATCAGTGCCCTTATTGTCAACATCCGACTACACGGTCCAGTCACATTAATGTGACCACTTTCTATGTACTATGTCAAGGTGCGTGTGACGTACAGACGGTAGCAGAGCCAGCATGGGGAAGGTGTAGGCACATTTATTTGGTCCAAGCCTTGTTCACACAAATTTATTATTTAACAATAATTAGTTATACATCCAAGTTAATACAAATTACAGTTTAAAAGGAAATTTTAGCACTAAAATTTTTTTGTAGGACTTTCTCTAGTAGAACATGCAGCCCCACTCTGAAACATTACATAAAGGTAATGTTAGTAAAAGTTATATCGTACAATTGTGCAACATGTACAAATATTAACAATTACTGCGGAAAAATATTTTTTTTTTTTTTTACCTTCTGATTTCACTTAAACTTACGTAATCCCTACACAAATGTCAATGTCATGTGACATCAGTTCACCTTTCGTGACAAATACACAAAATTTCTGAATTATTTTATATCAGTTAAGTAAGCTACAAGACAGAAATAACATTAACGACTGGTGACATCAGTAAACATTGTCAAGTTTTCAATTTCACGACGGTTGTGTTATCTAGCAAATTTTCATTTAAATACTCCCCCCCCCCCCACGTGTTCCAAAATCAATTCAGTCAGTCTCGAGAAGAAACACAACTTAATACAAAAATATGGCAATATCAAGAAATAGATGGGTTTATCCCTAGCAATATTAGTAGAATTAGGAAATTTGCAATTTAAGCGCACCAATTTTAACAAAGTCTAATGTAATAATAATTTGGACAGAACTTTCATAAAATGATCGATGATAGTGGATACCGTGCCATACACTATGAAACAAATTAAGAATTATTCACAGTAGACACCTGGCACATGATGATATTCTCGGAAGTAATTCAAATCACAAAATGTTTTCTACACGTACCAACCACATAATAAGGTAATGATCATGAAATATAGTAAAAGTATGTAAGTAGGCTGTTTAGGTTTTTTTATTGGTAACGCCACCTCTGTATGAAAATCACTGGCTGTGCTGTGTGCAGTCTGTGGCTGCTTTGCATTGTTGTAATACTCGCCATTGTAGTGTTGGGCAGCGGCAGCTGAATGTGAACAGCGCGTAGCGTTGCGCAGTTGGAGGTGAGCCGCCAGCAGTGGTGGATGTGGGGAGAGAGATGGCGGAGTTTTGAAATTTGTCATGAACTGCTATATTTATATATGATGATATCAAGGTAAATACATTGTTTGTTCTCTATTAATATCTTTCATTTGCTAACTATCCCTATCAGTAGTTAGTGCCTTCCATAGTTTGAATCTTTTATTTAGCTGGCAGTAGTGGCGCTCGCTGTATTGCAGTAGCTTGAGCAGCGAAGATTTTTGTGAGGTAAGTGATTTGTGAAAGGTATAGTTTAATGTTAGTCAGGGCCGTTAGTCAGGGCCATTCTTTTGTAGGGAATTTTGAAAGTCAGATTGCGTTGCGCTAACAAAATATTGTGTGTCAGTTTAAGCACAGTCATGTATAATTGTTCAAAGGGGACGTTTCAAGTATGTGAAAATTTCGGCCCTAGCCAGGTGACGAGAACCAAACCAATGCAGTTTCCTGTTGCACTCGAGTGCTAGGCCCAACAAACAACAGCTGGTCATGGAGAACCACGCTAAGCAAGCGAGCATTCCGTCCTCCCCACATGCTTGCAAACAGCCACAGTCATCGCAGTCATTAATCGGCAGGCACCAGTTGACTCCCCGCCGCCTCCGTCCTGTCGCCATCTACCGACCGAGCCGTCCTCCCAAAACTGTTGCCTCGCGCACCAGCGCCCACAGCGCTCAGCGACCACGCCCCCTATCGCTGCGGCGAAAACTAGTGAAATAATCTCGCGGGTAAATCAAAAATGCTGAGCCGTGACACGGCTCAACCACCCCCACCAAAGCTAAAACATCTCCCCTTTTAACGACCACACTGGGACCCATCGAAAGTAGAACGAGGCGCACCTTTAACCTGTGACACATGAACTCGTAAGGTCTTGTTCCCCTGAGGTTCCTGTACAAGAAGACTAACTGGTCCAAGCACGTTACGTACAACATATGGCCCTAGAAAACGATGGGAAAATTTACCGGTGACTGACCTTGCGGAATGAAATTACGGACGAAGACCTGGTCTCCCACCTTATCCACAAAGGGTTTCCTGCCTCGGTTACAACGGATCCTCAGGTGTCTATGAGCCTGTTCGATGTTACTACGAGCTCTAGCCCAGTTTTGTTGAATAATCTGGGGATCCACTTTCTCAGGCAGCAAGTCCTTAATATCCCACAAGTTAGAAATGGGGAATTTAAGGGATAGGCCGAGACTAGCAGGAGTTGCCTTCAATGCCTTATGCTGGGCTGAATTAAAGGCTAGATTCAACCAGGGTTTAGAATGATCCCATTTAGTACATGATTTGGCATGATAAATTATAAGTGCTGCCTTCAAATTCTTATTCACTCGCTCCACGAATGATGGCTGGGGACAATAGAACTGGTAATATGCTTAATCCCACTGCCAAAGGAATACTTTTTAAACTTCCTAGAAAGAAAGGCAGGGGCATTGTCACTAACCAGTGATCTAGGAGGACCAAAGAGGGAGAAAATCCGGGTATGATGACTTATGGTATTAAGAGCGGTCGTGGTGCGAACAGGAATGAGCCAAGTAAAATGCGAAAAGGCGTCGACCACCAGCAAAATATACCGATTGCCCGCCCTGGTGCGAGGTAACGGTCCCACATGATCGATAAATATCTTATCCATAGGCGCCTGCTCACGTTCCGAACACAACAGGCCCTTCCTGGCTCCAGAAGCAGGCTTAGCCATTATGCACTAATGACACTCCCTCACAAACCTGCGAACGTCCCCTACAAGGTTCGGCCAAGTAACATGTTCCTTAATTCTGTCAATGGTTTTATGCACACCAAGGTGACCACCTGCCAATTAACTATGGAAATAGTAAAATACCGGATGAACTAATTCCCTGGGTATACAAATCCGAAATCGTTTATCATTCCCTATTTCCCGGCATATGAAGCGATTATTTAAGACATAGCCCATGATTCTTTCATCACCCTTCAGCCGGCTACAGATGGGGCCTAACTGAGGATCAAGCTCTTTTTAATGCTGTAAATTACAAAACAATTGCGGAACCTTGGCAAGAACGCTGGCCACCAAAGGGGTCCGTCCTCATTATCAACCACAGAATCACCTTGGTTTTCATCAAACATGCGACTGAAGCCATCAGCTATTCCGCTATCGGAACTCCGAATATGACGTACTCGAAAACGAAATGCGGAAATTGGAATGGCCCGTCTGGCTATCCGACCCGTTTTGCGAGGGCGAGCCAGGATCCAAGTTAAGGCCTGCTTATCAGTTTGTAAATCGAATTTCTGGTGCTCCAAATAAAAGCAAAATTTCTCTAGTGCAAACAGAACGGCTAAAGCTTCACATTCATACACGGAATACCTACATTCCGGCCCTGCAAGTCGTCGCAGTATGTAAGCAAGGGAGTGTCTATCTCGATCCTCTTCTTGCAGTAAAACTGAAGCGATACCAGCATTTGAAGCGACCGTTTGTACGATGAACCTTTTTGTAAAGTCTGGAATGGACAGAACCGGGGGGTTGGTCAAAGCCGTTCTAATACTTCAATGGCAGCTTGTTGGCTTTCCCCCATACAAACTTGCAGCCCTTCTTGCGAAGATCATTAAACGGTGCTGCAAGCTGGGCGAAGTCTGGGACAAACAGCCGAAAATAATTCACCATTCCAATAAATTGAGCTACACCCTTACGATTTAGCGGAGGGGGAAGTTTCCTAAGGCTATGCGTACGCTCTGGGTATACGCGAATACCATCACCCGAAACTATGTTACTAAGAAAGGAAACCTGACGGCAAACCAACGTGACCTTGGCGGATTTCACAGTTAATCCAGCCTCCCTTAGCCTTAACAAAACTTGGCGAAGGTGTTTCAGATGTTCGGCAAAGGAATGGATATAAACAACAACGTCATCAAGGTAGTTGTAAACACAAACGAGATCGCCAAGAACCCTATCCAAAAGGAGAGATAACACAGCAGCCCCAGTAGACAAACCGAACGGAACCCGATTAAATTCATATAAATTCCAGTCAGTGCAAAAGGCAGTGGCTGGTTTGGAATCTTCAGTCAAGAGTATCTGATGGTAGGCTTGGTTAAGATCCAAAACAGAAAAATACTGAGCACCAGAAAACCATGTAATCGCATTATGCAGGTCAGGCAAGGGGACTGACTCAAGTACCACCTTCGTATTTAGAGCTCTATAATCCACTCCCGGTCTATGATCACCCTTTTCAGGTTTCGGGACAAGAAACATCGGTGAAACATATGGTGAGTTGGATGGTCTCATTACTTTATCGCGCAAGATTTGATAAATTTTCTTGCGTAGAAAAGCCATCTTAGGTGGCGAAAGGCGATAAGGGCTCTGTCTCACTGGAATATCATCCGCCAAACGGATCTTATACTCAATTAAGTGAGTGACACCAAGTCTATCCGTCAAAACATCCGGAAACTGATCCAAAACATCAATCAGCTGAGAACGTTAGGAGTTATCAAGGTGATCATGTCGGTAACCTTGTCCTTGTAAGACAACATAATTGACCCGAGCTGCCTTTTTGCAAGAACAAAATGCAGTCTTTTCCTGAGTGGCGAACTTAAAATAAAATGTGTTCATCCCGAAATCCATAATAAACCCGGTATGATGCATAAAATCAGCACCCAGAATTACAGGAACAGACAAGGAACTCGCGATTAAAAAGGTAATTGGCCAAGTAAATCCACAGATACCTAACCGCACCCGGCACTCTCCCACTAGAGGCAACTCTTGGCCACCAGCCGTACGACATCTCTGAGAAGGAGAAAGAAGCCGCGAAAACCCACAATCGGTTCTAAACTCCCGATACCAGGCGTGATCAATGAGGGAAACTGCGCTGCCAGAATCAAGCAGCGTGCAAACCGGCTCATGATTAATAGTAAGACACACGAAGGGAAGGGGTGTGCCATGTGACGCCACTATATGATTACACATGGCTTTCCTGCTCGGACTTAACTTCCTCTTGCCCCCCTCTGATCTTCTAAAAATGTTTACAACTCCCCGTGTTTCCCCTTGGGCCGTCAGAGTTCTCTACACGAACATGAGTGCCAATAAATTTACTTGAACAACCCTGGCAGTGCTTCGCTAGACATTCATAATCTAGTGTTCTGCCAGTTTCGATAAATGTGGTAGTTCCAACACCATTCAGGAAAGTATGACTTTCCTTCTGCCAAGATTCATCAAATGCTGCTAGAATGTCTGTATTCCCAGACATGGCTACTGCTTCTTCTGCTGCTCTTTTCATTGAATGTTCACTTACACCACATAAAGCATTATGTATTAATTTATTGTATCTGTCAAACATGAGTGGCGGTAGAGGCAAAACCAAGACCGCACAAAATGTCTGGGCAGCACTCCTTCCCGTTCCAATACATCGAATTGCATAATGTCGAGCCGGCCTGTGGGGCCAAGCGGTTCTAGGTGCTACAGTCTGGAACTGCGTGACCGCTACGGTCACAGGTTCGAATCCTGCCTCGTGCATGGATGTGTGTGATGTCCTTAGGTTAGTTAGGTTTAAGTAGTTCTAAGTTCTAGGGGACTGATGACCTTAGATGTTAAGTCCCATAGTGCTCAGAGCCATTTGAACCATTTGTGATGTCGATTATCAGTTACTGGCGATGTCATAGTATCACTCTGCATCTTACACGAGTTACAGGCAGTCACTAACCGATTTGAAAGCCCCTTCCTTGCTGAAATGTACTCAGAAACATCAATGCTATCTTCACAACTGCCGTACTTAACATCATCTGCGATAATTCTGAGGTTGCTTGTCTGCCAAGTAACTTAAAGAAAGGTTGCAACACATTTCCCTGGGGCAGGCGTTAAATTGCTTCAACTTCTGTCTGTTAGTCACCATCCAAGATAACATACTGCGTCATTTATAATAAGAAATTCTCAGCTGCGTCATAAATTTTACTTGATACCCATTACAATCGTACTTTGCTCAAATCCTTGATATACGGTAAGGTGGTCTATTGGTTTACCCTGTATTAAATTCTTGGCTATAGTGATGCATGTGAAGAAAAAAGTACAGACTGTCTTCCAGAATATGTTGCGATTTGCACTATTCAAAAGTTCAATGCGTGTTACCTGTAAATCTCTTTCCAGTGAGCTGTTAAAGGAAAAAAAAATCAAGCGAACTTCCCCTCTGAGTGAGCTCGTTTACATCGCTCGTTAACTGAAAGTGAGCATGTGGAATCAAAACCGCTATCAGTGTTTTATATTTTTTCCCGGTTTAATTGATAGCTCAATCAAATGCGACGGGTTGACTTCAAACAAGCCCTGTGCCTGACTGACGTTCTGTAACGGCCGCGTTATCTGGTGTGAAATGTTTTCATCTCTCCTAGCGTGCGGGAAATACGCTGAAGAGTGGAGATCGCTTCTTCTGGTGAGTGGGTGACGCATTTGGTGAGTAATATTGACACATTCTGCGTGGAAGAGCTTGTAAGTGCTGGCGGGGCAGTGGTGGGGGGAAGGTGGGGGGGGGGGGGGGGGGAGACAAAGTATAGAGATAGCGCGTTCGGAGATCGGGGTTTGAAAAGATGATCGCGGTGAAGTGAAGACCGCACTCCCTTGTCAAATACTCCACACCACCGAATAACGTAAACAGCTTTAGCCTTCTGATTAAAAAAAAAGGATACGGTGGAGGGATGGAGAGAGAGAGAGAGAGAGAGAGAGAGAGAGAGAGAAAGATAGAAACCAACACAATAGCATACGAAGATAATAATAGTAAAGGAAAACAATGCGTAGCCAATCCACAGTCAGTTAGACATCATCAGACATGGTGACCAAAAATATCCGTAGCTTATTTTAACGTAAATATCAAACTCGGATAAAATGTGAATTGCGCCTCTGACTGTCTTTTCTGTTTCTTTTCATGTCGGGAAATCATTACGTTTTCATAGTTTTTGACCCAGTCTTGACCAAGACTTAGGTTCACTTATGTGAATCCCACAGATCTTCAAGTGTTATTGGGAATCGAGATTTAGGGTCCACCAAAGGTTGCTCCACTTCTGGGATGTGACCTCATTGCCGAAAGATCATGTTCACATCTTTCAGGTCCAATGCTACTAGGCTGGTCTTCACCATCACCTCTGTTCATAACCGACTACAGATTCCCAAAATCTTAAGTGGTCAAGCTAGAAAACTCATTTTCTTGGAATGGGTTCCAGATTGCAGGTTCTAAGCTTCTTCATATTACTTGTTATTTTACGTACACTGATGGGCTAGAACTGTATGACCGCTGTCAACCGTGAGACCGAATGCCGCGTGGTGGCATCGGGGGTACTTGACGTGGTAAGGAAGGTATCTAAGTGCATCAGAGACGATTGTGGAATCATTCTAACGACAATAAATGTCGTGAATGGGAAATTCCATTGACATAAGTGACTAAAAACTGGCAAATTGTTATTGCCACACACCTGGGAACGCACATCTCTGTATCGGCGTAACTGGCCGGCTGTACAGCTACTGTCGATGGCACCTATGTTAAATTGTCGAAGAACTGTAAACCCACGAGTAGGTGACAGGGTGCTGGAAATCCACGCATTATTGCAGCACGTAGAGATACGAGGCTTATTCGCCCTATATAGCAGTTTGAACAGCGATGTGCGGCAGGTGTAATGAGTCCAATTCTGGAGCAGGCATAAGTGTTTCGGAGCACATCCTTCATAGCACATATTTTTAACATGGGAAAGAACAACTGATGACCCAAAGACATTGTCAACTTCGCCTGGTCGGAGGACCAGATTGCAGGTCTTTTTCTGACATGGCGTCATCCAGGCGAATGCCAACATAAAACACGGACGCAGGCCGATTTGGGTACTGCACTGTTCAAAATAATGGAACACGTGTATCAACTTGCGGTATGTCGATGCAGGCGGTACCTGTGGTCTTATTGCATCGCTTGACATCTTTGCTTTGAAAGTAGGCAACATTTAAAACCATTCACTGCCGATTGTCTGTGATATGCATTACACTGACTGTGTTATGCATTACACTGTCAGGTGACCTCTCAGACGGAAGCGAGTAGCGGTGTCCAAATGTTTCCTAGTGAGGTACACAGCTGCAAGTTGTCCTTTGTGGCCAATCTCATTCAATTGAGCACGTGCGACTTCTTAGTACAGTGCAGGTTGCAAAGTTAACTGATTGAAAATGATGGTCTTTCGGTCGTTTTGCTGCAGCCGTTAGTGCCTCTCCGCGTGTCACCCATTGGCTGTGGACACACTACAGAGAGATAAGTTAGTACACAAAGCGGGATGGACAAGATCGCCGAAGCAATACATCACCACGTGAAGACCGATATATCGCCATTTCTGCGTGGCGGCTTCTTACGGATGTCGCCAGAGTACAGCAGGACGATCTCAGAAGGGCCACTAGAGCTGCTGTGTCCGATCAGACTGGAATTATCAGGTTACGAGAACGGACATTTTGAGCCAGACGTCCTGTTCGAGTTCTCCGCCTGACACAGCATCCTGCAGCTCGACTTCTTCTGCCGCTACTATTCCAACGGGAAACTTCGTGACTGGCAAAAGGTGTCATTCACAGACGAGTACAAATATACGACATACTATGACGCTAGGTGAAGGCCGTGTTCGTGTGCGGGGACCAGCGGTGATCGGTATCTGACAAATGTTGTCCGGGAAATCGACAGATATCCAAGATTCTTGTGATGTTGTTGGGATGCTTGAGTGTTGACAGCCAAACGGATCTTGTCGTTGTCCATGGTCTCCTTACCGCCAGTCTGTACATCGAACAGATCCGGTTGGACCATCCGATCGCTGCTCCATATGGTGGTGGCCCTGAATTTCTTCTAATGGCAGAGCCCATTCGGCCGGCGTCAGCAGGATTGTTGTGCGACGCCATCGTGCGTATGTGGAGCATGCTTCAAAGACGTGTTCGTGTCGTCCTTGTTACCACAGACTCTCCAAGAATTCACATCGACTGTCGTTGAATAATTGGGACGGACACCACAAAGTGACATCCGTAGACATCAAATGAAAAGCATCCAGGACGAGGGGATGAGTGGTTGTTTCCACTTTGTTTTCGACACCTGTCCTGACATTTCACTTCTTTTTATGTAAGCGATCGAGGATGTGATGGTGTTTTGCTTTGTACTTAATTTGTGAAAAATAACGGTCTGATTTGGTAACAAACACAATTCTCAACTACTGCTCAAAGGAGTATAGCAGACGCCCAAAGTCATGTTCTAATTCTTTTCTGCAGTGTATTACGCTGTGAGGAACATTCACCTGCTCTTCCATGGGATCTGTGGTAATAATCGAAGGCACCATTAAAGCTGTGCACTAAGCGAACATTATGGCAGACCACCTGCATCCTTTCAATGATGCGTTCCCTGACGACGACGGCACTTCCAGAACGATATCTGCCCATATTACAAGGCAAGAATGCTGATACAGTGGCTTGAGAAGCACTATAGCGAACTTTTCTTGGTCAGCACATTAACCTGATCTGGAACCAATAGAAAAAACGTGAGATGCTATCAGGCGTCAGTTCACTCGCAAAAGACACCTACCTGCAATTTACTGTTGTTTGACCTGTGCGTCGGCATTTGGAGCATGTTACTTCCTGAAGCTACCGAGGACGTATTGAACCCATGGCACGGAGAATAGCTTCTGTAATACGTTCCGAAATTGGACTATTACGCTGTTAAGCAGGTGGTCAAAATGTTTTACTGATCAGTGAATATATCCTGTCATGCTCTGTGCATTCTACATGCATCCGTAGGCGTCCTAATCTCTCTAATGTTATTCTGAAGATCTCCACCGTAGTGGAACATTCCTCGAGCACAAGTTCTCTGAATTTATCCAACAGGATAAGAGTCTGTCTGAAGCATTCTGTGAGTGAGATATGTTATTGGATTATTTATTTCCTCTCATAAATCTCACATTAGGTGGTCACTACCAGGGAATTATATAATGAAACCGAATTTATCGTTTCCCAAGGAAGTGCGTCTGGCCCATTGTTGTTCCGGATTGATATAAAATTGTTTGTAGGTGATGCCGTCATTTATCTTCTGGTCAAGCAACAGAAGAGCTAAGCGGTTTAAAGTACTGATTCAGTGAAATTGTCGGAATGGTGTGAGGAATGACAGTTGACCTTGAACGAAAATTGTTAATAATAGGATATATGTGTGGAATTGTTGTTGCATCATTAGTTTCACTAGTTTAGGGGTATCTGTTGATTTAAATAGGACCAGTCATGTACAAAATATTGTACGGACTGCGGTCCGAATTTACGTTTTATTGACAAACAGCGTGGTCTATAAATCCACTACATTTGTCGGGCCTCTTCTACAATACTGCTGCGATGCATGAAACCTACTGTGCAGGATTGTCGGAAGGCATCAGAAAAGTCTGAAGAAGTGCTGCTCATGTTGTGCAATCACGAAATACTTCACTACGAGTCACAGAAGTAAGCGTATTGAGAGGTCAGTCACAAATGAAAAGGTGTTGTCTTTACGAGCAAACATTTTCACAAAATTCTATTCTACAAGCTCTTCCTACTAATGTATAATGTTCTCCATCTCCCACTTATACAATGAGAAAGGTGCATAAGAAAAAAAGAGAATTCAAAGCTCAACCGAAAAACTTTAGGTGTTACATTTTCTCACAGTATATTCCAAAATGGTAGGATAGATACTCGTGTAAATTTGAAAGTGGTGCCTTGCAGTCTTTTCCAATCCACAAGTGGCAAGATTTTGTCATGGGGGCTTCGTTGAAAATTCAGTACGACTGTCAAACTGCTAGCAGTAGAGGAGGATACAGAATGCAGCTACCAATTAGACTCCGGAACTATTTATCGCTTTTTATCAGATATGAGTGTTTTAATTAATATTTATGTATAGCCTTCGCCCTGCAAACCTGTGTTCATGGTATTCATCTCAGTTTTACTGAAACTATAGTTGACGTGGGTCGTAGCTGGATCTTACGGACTGGAGTATATCGGAAAGTTCGGTAAACTGTACTGACCTGTTGTCTTCAAGGAGTTATTAAAGCGCAGAGAACAGTGAGACAACGAATCATCATCACGTACACTGAAAGAAATGGAGATCTCCTGTGTGACTAGGATATTTAGGTTCAGGGTAACAACAGTACTGGAGAATAAAACAACACCATCATCAACTACGCCAAGTGATACCAGTTTATAATATGTGGATACTGAGGTGTTGCAGTGTTAGTGATTCATTTGTCATGGTCAGCGCTGATCAGATGACGCTCAAGAAGCCTGTCTGTGGGCCTTCAGTTTCAACTCAGCAGGTATGAACTGTGCTGGGTTCAGAAATTAACAATGCTTGTCATTCTAGCATACAACAATGCCTCGCAGACGAGTATGTACTCCTACCGAACAACTCAGCCCACTGAACGGCGTCGCAATGTGGGCCTGCGGGAAGCAGGATGAACATAATAACGGACCGCTGCCCGTGTCAGACGCAATGTGTCAGTGGCGTGTCTCTGCTTTCGGCAGTAGTCTGCGGCGGAGCGGCCCTGGGCACGTAGACGAGGTTCTGGATGTTTTCGTAGTACAGATGAACGCCAAAATGGGCGTCAGCCGTGGCTTACCGTCTATGATCCAGGGAAGGAATCTGGCTACACGTTGCACCTGCTGTGTCACTGATAAGCATTGGAAAAAGCCTGCTTGCTGCAGGACTAAGTTCATGGTTGGCTCTGGCCAGGCTACCACTGAAACCACGACACTGCCAAACAGGTCTACTCTGGTGTGGTGAAAGAATCGACTGGACAGTGAAATGGTGTTCTGTTGTCTTCAGCGATGTTAGTAGGTTCTGTCGGTAAACAACAGAGGGAAGAATAAGTGTACAGTATATAACTGGTGAGCGGCCTACTCCAGATTGCATCCGTCCATGACACACAGGTCCAGTCCCAGACCTCATGGTGTGGTAGGTCTTCAGTTATAGTTCGCCTTCACATTCGGTGGTTCTGCAGGATAAAGTAACCACTGGCCACTACATTGCACAGGTTGTTATCCCCGACCTATTGCCCTTACTTCGACATGAAGGTGAAGCGCGTCTTCAACAAGACTGTGCACGTGCCTATGTGGCTGCTGCGACGCAACATTCTCTTCGTAGTCTACAACAATTGACGATGCCAACAAGAACACCATATTCGTGGCCAAGTGACCATGTATGATGGGTGGTGAAGCGAGAACTTACTCGTTCTCAAGAGCTGCCAAAAAACCTCGTCGAATTCTAATAAACGTCTTGGGACAGTCTATCGCAGGATTCCATTCGGCACGTTTATGATCGTTTGCATTCGAGAGTATACGCCTGCGTTTCCGCCAAAGTGGGGTACACAGTGTAATGATGTGAATGTTTGGGCACCCTTTACTATGACGTGTGTATTTCTTGTGGTCCTACAGTGATGACCTACCTGTCACATTACTTGTCAAAAGATGGACCTTGTCCTCGAGGCCCGCATCTCGTGGTCGTGCGGTAGCGCTCTCGCTTCCCACGCCCGGGTTCCCGGGTTCGATTCCCGGCGGGGTCAGGGGTTTTCTCTTTCTCGTGATGGCTGGGTGTTGTGTGCTGTCCTTAGGTTAGTTAGGTTTAAGTAGTTCTAAGTTCTAGGGGACTTATGACCACAGCAGTTGAGTCCCATAGTGCTCAGAGCCATTTGAACCATTTGTCCTCGAGGGTACTGCATTTTTTATTTCCGTCCGTCAGTTAAGTGACGTGGACGAAATTTCAGAAGTAATGTCAGTAATTTTCTTGACGAAGTTAATGTTGGTTAAAATTACCTAAGTACAGTCATTATAACGTGGTGTGCTTGCATGTATAGGTGATCGTAAAAGAATCCACACATCTTATAAAAATGCTTTCGATACACCAATGAACAACGCATCAAAGCCATCCTAGTATGTAGTTGGTCTGTATTCGCACTACATTTACGGCACGGACTACATTTCTGTGGACTGCCAACAATATCTGAAATATAACTCATCATTACTCGCAGATGGTAAGATTTTATTCACTGCTAAAACTGCATCACAACACGACAATGCATCACGTGATTCCCTTACATTTAAATGTTTCAGTCGGAATACTTGTACTAGTACTTCATAATGACTATATTGATGAGAGACAATTAATACATATATAAATTCTTATTTGAAGTTTCCTTTAAGAAATAATAAGTAACAAAGTTATACGTTCTGGCGTGCATGCAGCACTTCAGCAGCCAATGAAAGCGTTGGATCGCTCTGCAGTTGCCAAATTGCCTGAATGAAGGCCGAAACCAAACTGTGGTGACGTGTGCAAACCACATGTGTT
Organism: Schistocerca americana; assembly: GCF_021461395.2. Taxonomy (NCBI): domain Eukaryota; kingdom Metazoa; phylum Arthropoda; class Insecta; order Orthoptera; family Acrididae; genus Schistocerca; species Schistocerca americana. Next base: position 629,039,544 of record NC_060122.1, read on the forward strand.
ACGTTCCTTGTTCACAGGTACCGACCTGGGCTTTCTCTTTAACAACATTAATGGCTTTTGGATGTCACCCATACAGCCAGCCTCAGCGTTTAACACTATCTAATAACATCAGTGGCGTGCTACAGTACGTCGGACGCTTTGATTGATAACAGTGTAACGACGGCTTCAAGAGCGTGAAACACAAAAATCACGTCTGTCCGAGATGAATATTTTCACGGTCAAAGTCGAATACATGATCAAAGCAATTTATCTTACGTCGTATAAATCGGGCAGCTTTTTAAAGAAGCAGCCTCTGTGTCACCTCTTGTGTCAGACTCGCACATTTTACGTTTCTTAGAGTCTAAAGTCAGCCTGAAGGTTGACATCCCTCAGCAGCTCGCAGAGATGCTCTTTATCAGACCACGACTGCTCCACCTGGCTGTCGGCGTATACTCCCCAGGGGGGCCTTACCGGCGCAGAGAGCACGGCAGTGATCGCCCTCCCCCCTCCCCTGTGCTGGAGGCCGTGTCCCGCTGAATAATGCAGACGCACAGCGGCGCGTGTACTGCCGCAGCGGGCGCCGTGCCAAGCACCCTCGGCCGCGCACTGCGGTCTGCGACACCGCTCGTCCCTTCGCCACAGACCGCTCGCGCGCTGCGGGTTGCCTACGCTGCAGGGCCCTGGGTTTCCGACCCGCTAACTGTGCCAGAGGCTTCCGCAGGCATGGTGGTCTCCGCGTCACGTTCACTGCCGAGTTACGCGCGGTCGCGGTTGCTGACAACTTTACAAAACACTCACACCCTCATTATAGCACGCCGAAGATACTATCGCGCTAGTCTAGTTCATTTCGTTCGTGTTAGGCAAAGAGCGGTTGTATGCACACTTCTAAATACGGAGCGACGTTGAAGCAATAAGAACCAGATTACGTAACATCTATACTACAGTTATGGCTATTAGGGAAACAGTATAACACGGCAGACATCTCATGTGGTCCAGAATGAGAGTTTCACTCTGCAGCGGAGTTTGCGCTGATATGAAACTTCCTGGCAGATTAAAACTGTGTGCCCGACCGAGACTCGAACTCGAGTCGGGCACACAGTTTTAATCTGCCAGGAAGTTTCATCTCATGTGGTGTTTATCAATTTGCAAATGCCACACCCACATTAGTGACGGATGGATTCAATCTGTTGTCAGGTCGCGCCATGTGTTCGCTGATCGCACTAGTGTGGGAAAATCGCAGATCATAGCGATCGATCACTCTCATGCGCTTTGATGAACAACACGAGGCCAATCGCCTGCAAGTGTCAGTACTGCTGCCGGGCTGCGACTCGTTTGTCTAGCTAATAAGCACGTTCAGCAGATTTGTTTCGGTTCACTATGTTAAAAAAATGTTCAAATGTGTGTGAAATCTTATGGGACTTAAGTGCTAAGGTCGTCAGTCCCTAAGCGTACACACTAGTTAACCTAAATTATCCTAGGGACAAACACACGCACCAATGCCCGAGGGAGGACTCGAACCTCCGCCGGGACCAGCCTCACACACTATGTTCAGGTGCAGTGTAAAACTTAAACTGGAATTTATGGTTATTCAGGGAGCACAGAGTAATCTGAAAAATTAAAGTGAAGTCGTTCACTACATTTACATTACATATGAATACAAGTGTACAAGCACTGACTCCCTCAGAATTTTCAGTGATTACCCCTTTGAAGCTTGCGCATAGAAGTAGAAATTCTTGGGAAGTTTTTAGCGATAGCCATATCATATTGGGGAACAGTTGGCGATTTTGAGTTATTTATGAAACAACTAGAACCAGTATTAAATTTTTTAACTTCTAACCAGTATTAGGTAATATTTAAGTTAACGTTTAACTGCAAATATTTAGAGTGTACCAGTCTTACAATTAAGGTTAGGTTCCTTGGCATTACATACACGGTAGCCCTCCTTCATAAAATTTACAAGAAGAGTAGTAGGGACTAACAGCGCTGGCACTGAAAACATCTATATAGACACATAAAGACTGCAAAACTACTGTGTAAACATTTGCAGCTCAATTTTCAAGACAAATAAAAGTAGATGTAAAAGGAATTTAGGATTTTAAGATATAATAGCGAAATACAGACTGAAATGAAGTACGAATACCTGGAATCATTGAACAATGTAATGTGTTCTATAACATAGCCCACTGTTCCCTAGAAATGACTTTTAAACTAGTTTAATTAATTGTACTCAACTTTTTGTAAAAATTTATTCTATTGTATATTTTAAAATTTATTGCATTGTATCACTAAAATCCCGTACCTTTCCTTCTGACTCACACTGTAGAGCTACATGTAGATATGGAGATTTCTCTCAGAAATCGACTGTAAGATGGACACACCTTTTGTAGGAACAACTGTTTATGTTGGCAACAGAAAACAGTGCCTCCACTGACAGTCTGAGAGAGAGAGAGTCGTGCCCAAACAATAACGACTCTTCCAAAGCTTCAGGGTAATAAAAAGAAGCACTTCATAGTTGTTGCAATGCGTTTGCTGATAGGACAGTCTCCTCCGGCCGCTGTGGCATGCATCGTTCATTCACAGAGCAGCCTCGGATAGCGGTTTTCTTGCAAACTTTTACTATATCATTACCTTCCATTAGTATTGTTATCATTACACACATATATGTTGCTGTGAAACATGTCTTGCACTGTATTACGTGGTGCTTGACGAACCAACTGCAGTCTGTGCCGTTCGTGTTCTCTTCAAACTGGAAGCTATCAATTGCATTAGTTTACCTCGCTGCAGATCTACAAATATCGACGTTGGCGTTTCAACTTCAAGTCATACTTGTTATTAATAATGTACACTGTATCTGCGAAATGCACATGATCGATAAATAAGTGCTGATTTCTGATTGTAAGTTACACGTGTCGTCCCATGTTAATACCATCAAGCAACAATAGTGTCACACTCTGGGAGGAGAGTAGAAGTTCTGGATGTCGATCAGACATAGTTCTGCTGCGGTACCAGTAAGAGATTGTTCACAATGTGCTGGTGAAGTGGTACAACAACTGGATGCGTAGTCCAAAGCTGAAGAACGCAGGACATTACTATACCTGTGGGTAAAACGTCTAAATTACGTACAACTTCACTGTGATATTCTGGAGCTGTATGGAACAAACGTAAAGTCACATCCAGGCGTAGATGAATAGTGCAACAGTTTGTTCAAGGCAACACAGACGTGGCTCATGCTGATACACCATACAGTTCAGATGTTGCACCATACAATGTAGACCTTTTTGGAAAGCTGAAAGAACATCTTTGGCATAGAAAGGCTCCAGATAATAAGGAATGGTGGTAATATGAGATGTCATTCCGAAAGCAGAACTTTCTGAACTCTTCAAGACACAGAAAGGGGGGTGATATTGTTAAGTCCCTAAGAGGTCCAAGAATAGGAAAAAGCATTAGCCGAAAAATTATTCCAGCTGTCATCCCTTTACTGGGTATAATTCACACAAAACGGGAGAGTGTAACTGCAACAGGGTTGATGGCTCAAATGTTGAGAATAGATTTGTTATCATTTTAATATTAAGTTCTTTCTTTCAGTTATCCTTTAGATATTTATCTGTTACTATATTTGATACGGGGGACCCTAATAACCACAAAAGTCTTTTTTATGGGTATATCGTCATGAATTGAATGGATAAACTATACTTACTCCTGTTTATGAACAAAATGAGTTTTGCGAGCAGACTTATGAATTTGATCAGTGTTTTCATGGTATACATTACTAAAGCAAATATTTTCTATACTTGTGACAATTTTCCAGAGATCAGCGATGGTACCAGGTATATCAGTAAACAATTTAGGGGAATAATCTTTGGATCGCATGCCCTCCACAATGTTATTGACCGCTTCTGCTTCAGTGACCTTAAAGCACAGCGCTGAGGTATGAGGTAGTTGCTCTAATTTTTTCGAAATACTGGACAAGATTCTCATCCAAGCCCGTACAAGGAAAGAATACTATTTAGGATAAATTCTTAACAATATTTTTAGGTAAATCTTTCAATATGCCACCATTATCTAAAAGCTAAACCCACTAGTTAGACTAACTTGAATTAGTAAATATACCGGTATTAATTGAAGAATAAGATAATGAGAACTTAGAAGTGTAGTAATGAGAAATTACGAAAAGTATTATGATCAAATAAAGTTCCACAAAATCCAACTATTTCTATGCCTGTTTCAATAGATGAACTACCAACTTGCTGAATCGTGGACGAAATAGTGTTAGATAATTTATTAAATTGTGTAAACATCTCTATACCGTCCGCAGCTCGTGGTCTTGTGGTAGCGTTCTCGCTTCCCTCGCACGGGGTCCCGGGTTCGATTATTACCTCTATACCACCACCATTGAACAACCTGTCATCACACACTGGGCTTACATCACCACTCAGGAAAGATTCACCCTTAATATCGAATGATATGACTTACCACTTTAATACATTAAGTCTGGCGTGCAACTGCATAACCTTATTTTGAAATTCATCACTTTCTGGAATTTGTTTCAGATCTTTATTTACTGACTTTAAGTCCTGGGCTAGGTTACACAAGTGATAATCTGCAATTGAACCCAGTACATTTGGTCTCAAGAGGGGATACTAGACTCTAAAATCTTGATGCCTTCCAGCACACTGGTGAGTAAGGCAGAACAACCACGCACAGCACCTTCTACTTTGCCCACACTGGCCACAATGACTTGTAGTGGCAGCTCAACCTACCATGGGTACATGTGCGCAGCACGGGGAAACTACATTCTGCAGATTGATTATGAAACTTTACCACAAACAGGATTTCTTTTTTAAGCCAGTGGACACACAGAATGTGTTTTGGTTTCATAATTGGAAAGGAAGTCCCCCATCATAGTTAAATTTTCTCCTCTCTTTAGCATCTGAACAGTTCCTTCTATTTCATGAGCCATTCTTACAATTTCTTCTTCATCTGTGGAGCTAGTTGACATATAAACCATACTGCAGTGGTGAATGTTAGCTTCACTTCTGTCTTGGTTACGATAATACTTTCACTGTACTGCTCATGGTAGCTCACCCATATTCCTGTTTTCTTATTCATTATAAATTCATAGTCCTGAACTCACCTGATAGGTAGTCCTGTTCTTCTTGCCACCACACCTCACACATTTCTACATTATCTAACATTAACCTATCCAAATTCCTTTTTAAATTCTCTAACTTATCTGCCCTACTGATGGATGTATTTTTCTGTGCTCCAACCAGTGGAATGACAGTTTCTTTTTTTCCTGATGACTACATCCTCCTAAGTAGCCTTCATCCGAAGGTCCCAATGGGTGGTAGTCTTACGTCCAGAATATTTTAACCAATCCCACCACTATACCATACAGCAGAGCTAGATGCCATTCGAAGAAGTAACGGGTATAATAGCTCCTAGCTTTTGTCCGTTTGCAGTACCAGGACCCGAAGTCCATCAAGACCAGATGAGTCAATCATAGAAACTGTTGCACCTGCAACTAGTAGCAAATGTGCTGCCCATCTTTGGAACAACAATCGAGTCTGGCCTCTGGACACACACTACTCCGTTATGGTTGCTTGTACAGTATGGCCCTCATCTGTGTTGAGGGGCACAAGCATGGACTGTGGTTCAAATACATTAATACGTACACAGAAAAATTTTAACATTTTGCCCGTTTTTCTGACTTCAGTTCATGTCCTACATCAATCGTTGGTATGATTTTGTTGTACAGAACTTATTATAGTGGGTTTTCCCATTGTTAAGGGATACTTTATTTTCACAGATCCAGTTAATAATTGTTGAAAACATCCTTTCTTGCCTTCTGATTAATGTAAATTGTTGTAACACTATAGAATATCATATCGAACACCTTTCCAGCGTTTCATTTCTAAACTGATTTTATTGGGTTAGCGATTGATTATGACGTCTTCAGGTCCCCTGACCGATGTGTATGAAGATTCCAACCTCGGATCCGGTCAACATAGGGGCCGGATTTCAAAGACGGGTATCTGTAGATTTCTGCATGATACAGTATTAGAAATTAATTGCTGAAAATTGAAGCCCAGTAAAACAAGTTAGAAAATTAGCTGGCTGAAAGTTTTTTTATTTGACATTGTGTACTGAACAGCCGAGCTCCGCAACCATTTCTGAAAAGATGGTCACACAGATATTATAGCCGTCTACCAAAACTACCAATTCTGCTTGATGAATGTTAAGTGCAACTTGATTCATATAAATGAGGAATTGAAGAGGAGCCAAAACTCAACCGCGTGGGGCTCCTAGTGTGACTTTTCTGCAGTCAATCAGAGTTTCTAACACCGAATTATTAAAAAACATTTGTATTCTGTTCGCCAAATGTAACTGAAACCAGTTGTTTGTAAAGCACTGCAGTAGATGTCGTTGCCGAAGTGAGTTGCAGCGCGCCGGCGGACCTGAGAGTACAGCACTGTGGAGCTGATGACCGGCAGCGCAGGCTGTGGCAGAATAAAGCGGGGAGACGCACCGCTTCCGGCGACCCTTTCACGTGCACTGTGCCGCAGTTAGGCCGCGCCTCGTCCGCCGGACTGCGAACAATGGAGGTCGCGGCCACAGCGGCGCAGCAGCGCACGCCGGTGGCGCCGGCGCTGCACAGCGCTGGCCTGTCCGGTCTGCCGGCAAAAGCAATTTCTCGGCCGGTTGAACGGAATCAGAGGCCGCGGGACTCCGGCACCGCCGTGTTATTTTACGGCGCGTCGGCTTCGAGATCGATACAAGCTGAGGCCGCACCGCCTGCCTGGAAAGGCGTGTCATAATCCTCTGGCGAAACGTCGCCCCCAGGACGTGACGGAAGACGCAGGGGAGGTCCTTGCCAGCGCGAATTCCTGTCGCAGAAGACGCACGGCGTGGCTCGCACGGCGCGCTAACTCGCGAGAATGTCCTCCCCATCTGCCCCCAACCGCCAACCTCCCACTGGAGCGATAAATTCCCGGCGGCGACGTCTGCGCCAAGTAGCTGTTGCCTCCGTGTAGTGGAGGAACGCGAGCTGTTCGCGGGACACGCGCCGTGCCGAGGCGAAACAATCGACACTCGACGTCTTCAGTCTTCAGCCCCGGAGGCCTATAAAACGGGAAACGCAGCCATCAGGTCACCAGTGCGCTGTCTACTGCGACGCACGTCCCTCCTTCGAAGGAACGCAGTGCTGCGCTTTGAAGGCTTCACTTCTTCAGCGTGATCGAGTGCTCGTGAAACGATCTATTTTCCGGTTTCTCTACTCAGCGTCGTTAGTGCCATTTTCTCTGCTGTTTCGGCAGATATTTGCTATTTCGTTTTTGCATTGTGTAGCTACAGTTAGCCCGAACAGTTACTGCTTCTCGCGGCTTTCATGCGACAGCCATTTCCAACAGAAAGCACATCTACATCTACGTCTACATCACACCCCGCAATCCACCTAATAGTGTGTCGTGGAGGGTACTTTTGTACCACTAACTAATTACTCCAACCCTATTTCACTCGCAAATAGCGAGTGGAACGAATGATTGTCGGTAAGCCTCTGTATTGGCTCTGCTTTCTCCTCGTAGTGATTACGTGAGACATATGGCGGAAGAAGTAATATATTGTCGATGTTCTCTCAAAATTTCAGTAGTAAATCTCTCGTCGTGGATGAGTTACATTTCCTGAACATTATTTCTATGAATCTGCGTCTAGCATTTGCTTTTCCCACTATTTGCTTTATGTGGTCATTCCACTTAAGGTCGCTCTGTAATGTTACTGCTAGATATTTTATAGCAGATAATGTTTCCAGCGGTCTGTCATCATTAGTGTAAATGTACAGTACTGGATTTCTTCTCCTACGAATGCGCAGCATGTTTCATTTATCTACGTTCAGGGTTAACTGCCAGAGCCTACCCCATTCACCAGTTCTGTGGAGATAATTCTAATAATCGTTTCTATCTTCTGGCGTCGTTTTTTTCTTGTGGACAACAGCATCATTTGCTAACAGCCTTGGATACCATCCGACGACTTCTGCTACGTCATTTATGTACATTGTACACAATAACGGTACTATTACACTTCCTTAGGGTACTCTGGAACTACCTTTACATGTGGCAGTTTTGTTTCGTTAAGAGCGACGTGTTGAGTTCCGTCTGCAACGAAGTCTTGAATCCAGTCGCAAATCTGGTCCGACACTCGATAGGCTCTCTTTTTCTACGACACGGCAATGCGGGACGGTGTATAATGCCTTCCTGAAGTCAAGGAACATGGCAGTAACCTGAGTGCCATTGTCTACAGCGCTGTGGATCTCATCGGAGGAACAGAGCGAGGTTTTTCGCAGTATCTACGTTCGTGGAATCCATATTTATTTTTATACCGGAGATTTTCCTTCCCCAAGAACCTCATAACTATTGAGCATAAAACATGTTCCATAATTCTACAGCAGATTGACGTCTAAATTATGAATCTATAATTACGTGCATCGGTCCTACGACCCTTATTAAGAACAGGAAATCTTGCGCTTTCTTCCAGTTACTAGGTACTCTTCGTTGCTCAAGCGATCTGCGATAAATTACTTCTAGAAGGGGAGCAAGTTCTATCGCATAATCTTTGTAGAATCTTATAGGTATCACATCTGGTCCTGACGCGTTTCCACTAGTAAGGTAATGTAGTTGTTTTCTATTCCATGATCGGTCACCTCAATATCTGCCATTTCGACGATTGATAGGAGGGATCGTATTACGATCTTCCGCGGAGAAACAATTTCGGACGACCGAATTTAGTATTTCGGCCTTATCTCTGTAATCTTCCGTTTCGGTGCCAATTTGGTCACCGAGTAAATGAACATGATTTTGACACTCTTACTGATTTTACAGACGACCGAAACCTCTTTCGGTTTTTACTCAGATCAGTTGACAAATTTTTATTTTCAACGTTATTGAACGCTTCTCTCAAGCGTCGGTTTGTCTCCCACTACGATGAAAATTATTTTTAAATGGGAAGTTTTACGTTCCCGTTCTGTAAAGCGCTCCCACATTAGTCTAGTCCGATATTCGTTTTACAGATGTGTATTAAGGGGGACAATAAAACACGAACAATAAATAATAATCCAGCAGCGAGTCAAGTAACGCTGTATGCCTGGGGGTAGCAGTCAGCGCAGGCAAGGACAGTGGTTATTCTTCGAGTTTTACTGTGCTTGTTAATACGTATCCATGAAGCAAATGTCGCAAAAGACTAGTCTAGGACCGCTCTAAAGAGTGGGCACGTAAAACTGCGCTTTAAAAATCATTTTCTTTGTAACGGAATTCAAATCAACGCTTTCCCTCGACGCTAGTCATCGCATGAAAAGCGTTATGAATATTGTTTGTTTGGGGTGACTCCAGTTACACAATTCAAAACAAAAATTGCAAATATCTACCGAAACGCTAGAGAAAATGCCCTCGACGACTCACAGGAGAGACACTCTGTATTTCTACACTTACACGTGCACACTATGGATGGAGAGTAAACCGAAGAAAGATGAAACTAAGGAGTAGTAGCAAAAATGACGTTAAATATGTACTTAACATCAAAACGGGGAGTCACAAAGTAGTCAGAGTGAAGTGTTACGTTATCCTGGAAGCAATATAACATATAACGGACGAAGCAAGGGGGACACAAAAAGCAGACGAGTGCCGCGACAGACGTTACTGCCGGCCAAAAGAATTCTACCACTACCAACCTTAATTTCAAGAAAAAAATTCTGAGAACGCCTGTTAGAGCACAGCGCTGAATAGGAGTGAATCACAGATTGCGGGGAAACCCGAGCAGAAGAGAATCGAATCGTTCGAGATGTGGTGCTGAAAAAGAATTTTGATAATTAGGACTTAAAAGAATCGATGAAGAGAGAAACATTTTGGGAAACTATGATCAGAAGAAGGAAATAGGATGATAAGGGATGTGTTACGGCATCAACGGATAGCTGTCATGGCATTGTAGAGAATAAAACTGTAGAGGAAGACACAGGTTGGAGTACAGCCCACAAATAAGTAAAGGCGTTCGATGTAAGTGCTATTCTGAGACGAAGAGGATAGCACAGGAATACCTGGCCCAGTCAGACTAGTCAGAATATTGAGTGCACAGAGATAAAAGGTTCGATTGTCTGGTAGACTGTCCTCGTGATTGTCTGACTCAAGTATTGATAAAAAAACATGCTACGTTAATAACCAAACTACAAATTATTTATTTATAAAACGTTTTGGGGGACTTAATTTCATCATAGATGGTAGTTCTGATAAACACAGTAACCGCTTGCATGTTTCGCGAAAAGCGTTCCACACTTTACAAAAGCGTCGACTCCAGACGAAGATTCGATCACATGGTACATCTTGGAAAATATGCAAAGGGTTCGAGGAGTAATATCGGCTATGTCCCATGGAAGATCTATAAGACCTCTAACATTTTCAGCATACGGAGACGATTTCTCAGATAAGACCACCAGCTCTGTTCCACGTTTCATTAACTGTACTGTTTTGTACAGGGAGCTATCTTCGTTGAATGATCGTAAGGGACAGTAGAAAAATTTTGAAAAAGAATCCGCTTGGTGTTAAGAATATCCGCTAGTTTCAAATGTAGATAAATGATATATAACACTTATAACAAACAGAAATAACCAGACAGTTTCTGATTACAAGATCAGTGACGTAGATCTCGACAACGTCACATCGTATAAGTATTTAGGAGTAGTAGTATATGGAATGAAATCAATATCGGATTAACTACGACTGTTGGAGTATTCTGGAGAAATGCGATGCATCTGCAAAGGAAGCACTACCGATTCTAGAATATTGTTGCAGGGTTTGAAGTCTTTATACAGTTGGCAGAATAAATCATCGAACGAATTCAGCGAAATACTGCTAGGAACGTAACAGCCCATAAGAAAGTGTGCCACAAATACTCGAAGATCATTTATGGGCATCCGTGGAGGGTCGTTCATGCGAAACGTTGTTGGTTCAACTTCAGGAGCCTATACTCAAAGTACACTGGCCGACAATTATGTTGCGGCTGTATCTCAAGTAGGGATCACGAGCATGGAGTAATTTCTTTCTCAACACACGAATGGAATTGGAATGGAAATCGATGTGACTGAGACGATGTACCGTGCACCATGTTCTGCATAGTACCTTCAGGGGTATATATGTAAGTGTCGCTTGATGATGGAAGAAAGCCTCCGAAACACTTCGAACAATCCGTTAAAAAGTAGTGGATCTTTGTATTTTGATTAAATCTTTATATTTTCTGGAAGACTTAGTGTTGTTATTTCGCAAATGTAAATTCCGAAGTCACGTCTTCTTCGTCATGACTTGACTTGTTTCGTAAGAACCTTCACAGTGAAGACAACGTCGTTACATAGTAGCTGAAACTCTGACGAAGAAGATGTGGCACCCAAGTGTACATAAACGAAGTAAAAATATTATTGAAAACCTGCCGACGTCGGCTGGTGAATGATCAACGCGTCTTACTGTTAAGCGAAGAGCGTGGGTGCTATTTCCGGTACTACTAGGAATTTTTCCTTAATAGGAGCACTAGAGCATTCGGATCTCCGGGAGGGGACTGCCAAGGGGAGGTTACCATGAGAAAAAGATTGAATAATCAACGAAAGGATAACGTTCTACGAATCGGGGCGTGGAATGTCAGAAGCTTGAACGTGGTAGGGAAACTAGAAAATCTGAAAAGGGAAATACAAAGGCTCAATCTAGATATAGTAGGGGTCAGTGAAGTGAAGTGGAAAGAAGACAAGGATTTCTGGTCAGATGAGTATCGGGTAATATCAACAGCAGCAGAAAATGGTATAATTGGTGTAGGATTCGTTATGAATAGGAAGGTAGGGCAGAGGGTGTGTTACTGTGAACAGTTCAGTGACCGGGTTGATCTAATCAGAATAGACAGCAGACCAACACCGACACCGATAGTTCAGGTATACATGCCGACGTCGCAAGCTGAAGATGAACAGATTGATGAAGTGTATGAGGATATTGAAAGGGTAATGCAGTATGTAAAGGGGGACGAAAATCTAATAGTCATGGGCAACTGGAATGCAGTTGTAGGGGAAGGAGTAGAAGAAAAGGTTACAGGAGAATTTGGGCTTGGGACAAGGAATGAAAGAGGAGAAAGACTAATTGAGTTCTGTAACAAGTTTCAGCTAGTAATAGCGAATACCCTTTTCAAGAATCACAAGAGGAGGAGGTATACTTGGAAAAGGCCGGGAGATACGGGAAGATTTCAATTAGATTACATCATGATCAGACAGAGATTCCGAAATCAGATACTGGATTGTAAGGCGTACCCAGGAGCAGATATAGACTCAGATCACAATATAGTAGTGATGAAGAGTAGGCTGAAGTTCAAGACATTAGTCAGGAAGAATCAATACACAAAGAAGTGGGATACGGAAGTACTAAGGAATGACGAGATACGTTTGAAGTTCTCTAACGCTATAGATACAGCAATAAGGAATAGCGCAGTAGGCAGTACAGTTGAACAGGAATGGACATCTCTAAAAAGGGCCATCACAGAAGTTGGGAAGGAATACATGGGCACAAAGAAGGTAACTGCGAAGAAACCATGGGTAACAGAAGAAATACTTCAGTTGATTGATGAAAGGAGGAAGTACAAACACGTTCCGGGAAAATCAGGAATACAGAAATACAAGTCACTGAGGAATGAAATAAATAGGAAGTGCAGGGAAGCTAAGACGAAATGGCTGCATGAAAAATGTGAAGACATCGAAAAAGATATGATTGTCGGAAGGACAGACTCAGCATACAGGAAAGTCAAAACAATCTTTGGTGACATTAAAAGCAACGGTGGTAACATTAAGAGTACAACGGGAATTCCACTGTTAAATGCAGAGGAGAGAGCAGATAGGTAGAAAGAATACATTGAAAGCCTCTATGAGGGTGAAGATTTGTCTGATGTGATAGAAGAAGAAACAGGAGTCGATTTAGAAGAGATAGGGGATCCAGTATTAGAATCGGAATTTAAAAGAGCTTTGGAGGACTTACGGTCAAATAAGGCAGAAGGGATAGACAACATTCCATCAGAATTTCTAAAATCACTAGGGGAAGTGGCAACAAAACGACTATTCACGTTGGTATGTAGAATATATGAGTCTGGCGATATACCATCTGACTTTCGGAAAAGCATCATCCACACAACTCCGAAGACGGCAAGAGCTCACAAGTGCGAGAATTATCGCACAATCAGCTTAACAGCTCATGCATCGAAGCTGCTTACAAGAATAATATAGAAGAATGGAAAAGAAAATTGAGAATGCGCTAGGTGACGATCAGTTTGGCTTTAGGAAAAGTAAAGGGACGAGAGAGGCAATTCTGACGTTACGGCTAATAATGGAAGCAAGGCTAAAGAAAAATCAAGACACTTTCATATGATTTGTCGACCTGGAAAAAGCGTTCGACAATATAAAATGGAGCAAGCAGTTCGAGATTCTGAAAAAAGTAGGGTAAGCTATAGGGAGAGACGGGTCATATACAATATGTACAACAACCAAGACGGAATAATAAGAGTGGACGATCAAGAACGAAGTGCTCGTATTAAGAAGGGTGTAAGACAAGGCTGCAGCCTTTCGCCCCTACTCTTCAATCTGTACATCGAGGAAGCAATGATGGAAATAAAAGAAAGGTTCAGGAGTGGAATGAAAATACAAGGTGAAAGGATATCAATGATACGATTCGCTGATGACATTGCTATCCTGAGTGAAAGTGAAGAAGAATTAAATGATCTGCTGAACGGAATAAACAGTCTAATGAGTACACAGTATGGTTTGAGAGTAAATCGGATAAAGACGAAGGTAATGAGAAGCAGTAGAAATGAGAACAGCGAGAAACTTAACATCAGGATTGATGGTCACGAAGTCGGTGAAGTTAAGGAATTCTGCTACCTAGGCAGTAAAATAACCAATGACGGACGGAGCAAGGAGGACATCAAAAGCAGACTCGCTATGGCAAAAAAGGCATTTCTGGCCAAGAGAAGTCTACTAATATCAAATACCGGCCTTAATTTGAGGAAGAAATTTCTGAGGATGTACGTCTGGAGTACAGCATTGTATGGTAGCGAAACATGGACTGTGTGAAAACCGGAACAGAAGAGAATCGAAGCATTTGAGATGTGGTGTTATAGACGAATGTTGAAAATTAGGTGGACTGATAAGGTAAGGAATGAGGAGGTTCAACGCAGAATCGGAGAGGAAAGAAATATGTGGAAACACTGATAAGGAGAAGCGACAGGAAGATAGGACATCTGCTAAGACATGAGGGAATGACTTCCATGGTACTAGAGGGAGCTGTAGAGGGCAAAAGCTGTAGAGGAAAACAGAGATTGGAATACGTCAAGCAAATAATTGAGGACGTAGGTTGCAAGTGCTGCTCTGAGATGAAGAGGTTAGCACAGGAAAGGAATTCGTGGCGGGCCGCATGAAACCAGTCAGTCAGTAGACTGATGACAAAAAAAAAAAAAAAAAAAAAAAAAGAGAGCATTTTTGGAGAATTCGAAGCGGATGTCGGACTGCATGGGAACGTGAGGATAGCCATACCCGTCGACTCAAGGTTCTAGTCGACCACATCTGTCAACGACAAGGGCGAATCGCCGCATTGTGAACTTTTTAATTTGCGCCTCTCATGTGAGGAAAATTAATGGAATGTCTGCAATATTCTGTATCATCCCGTACCATTGGTTGGAGACTAGCAGCAGCGGGACTAGTTAGTTACCATCCCCTGCGTAGTATAACCGTTCCCATCACAACAATAGTACAATGATTCGTTTTTTTTTCACCATTTCGTGGTTACTTTTGCTTAGAGTGTACGGGGCACGCATGAGTTTTCCTCAGTGGAAAATTATTCTCCTGGTTTGGTCTATGGATGCGCTTGTTTTGGTAGGAGGCAATAAGTGAATCTCATTAGGAACGAGGAATGTCCCCTGAAAGTTGAGCAGTTCACACAGAAGTCAGACTATGGCTGATCAGTTGTTTTCGCTCCAAAATTTGGTATACCCAATCGAACTGAGTCTCCCCGCTACCGTGCTTCGCGCGAAGAAGACGACCGACTGATGGGACACTTCCTTCCCAGTACCAGGTTACTATTTGTTAAGATGAGGTTTGCTCAAATGGCTCTGAGCACTATGGGACTTAACATCTGAGGTCATCAGTCCCCTAGAACTGAGAACTACTTAAACCTAACTAATCTAATAACAACACACATCCATACCCGAGGCAGGATTCGAACCTGCGACCGTAGCAGTGGGCCGGTTCCAGGCTGAAGCGTCTAGAACCACTCGGCCACACCGGCCAGCATGAGTTTTGTGAGCGAAGAGTGCAAAGATTCTGCGGCTTTCCCCTGTGAAATAAGCTCTACACTCGTTTGTAACATTGGCCCTTTGGTCTCCAGGCTGCAATTTGGTGCTGATTGGCACATTGTTGGCTTATTTATGAAATTTTGTCATAATCGAGATACTGAAATTCATATTCTAAGAAGTTCCTTACTTGCTTATAATACCATGCAAGTCGTGTCGCTTAATTCGTTTATCATTTGTACTACCTCGTAGTACTATTAACTTAGATTTCACGAGCTGCAGAAACCAGCAAATCTTGTTGCGCTTTCTCCATAAAGCCTTTTACAATTTTTGCAACCTCTAAACAGAATTAGAGGCGTTTTTGAATTTCATTTTGGCGAACTTCGTTCCCTGTCAGTTTTTATTGTCATTTTTATTAGTTATTTAAGCAAACAAATATTATTTAATCTCAGTCTTGACTTAGATTCCACATTGTCACACCACTTTCCCATGGTTAGAGGACGTTTTTGGAGGTATACGGCGCAAGTTGTCTACCCCACAGACCGCGCAGTTCCAGTGATAGGGATAGTAAATGGAAATGAGCGTTTGGCGTTATTGGTCGGGAGGCCCTTTACGGCAGGTCTGGCCGCCTTGGGCAGGTCTTATTACATCCGACGCGACATTGGGCGACCTGCGTGCCGGATGGGGATGAAATGATGATTAAGACAACACAACAACCAGTCCCTGAGCTGAGATAATCCCAGAACCAGTAGGGAATCAAACCCGGGCCCTTTAGGACGGCAGTCCGTCACGCTGACCATCCAGTTATCGGGGCGGACAAAGGGGTAGTTACCCTGTTGGAAGTTGCCATCGCCGTCAGGGAGGACATCAAGCGAGAGGCATACAGGTACACAACAAGAATGTTCGCGTAGTTCATGTCTGCCATGGTGCCTCCAACTGCTACCATTGGTACTGTAGAATAACAACCGAATGATCCCACCAGCACTCTCCATGGCGCTGTAACATGTCTCTTGATAAAGACGCAAGGGTGAACCTTCGTACCTAATTGAATTGTCTTTAAAGGACATGACAATAATGTCAAATAATATTCCTGCTTACCGAGTGCCACATAACTACTTATTATTTCATTTCAAATGCTTTTGAGATCATGCCAGTTACATTGAACTAACAGAGAAAGTATTTCTTTTGATTGTACTTATGCCGTATGTTCGGAAATTCCAGTTACAAACTTTTAGGTCTTGTAGAGAGGAGCGAGTATGTATTTTGAACAGGAACCCACGCCCTGAAACGTACCATTTGAAAACATGTTTGCTAGGTAGGTACGTAACGGAATACTCATGGTGGGGAGCAGTTACATCGGATCGGCTGATGTCATTTGACGTCCATCCTATATCTTCGACCTGGTTCGAGCCTCACTCACGTGTCGGTGAGTGCTACAGCAACACCGCTGAGTTTGAGAATACACTGAAACGAATTTCTGAATGGCAAAGCTTACGGTTATGGAAGAGCTGTTCGTCGCCTTTATCAACGTCTGACTCCATCGCATAGTCATTTCACCACGATTACGCAAGACTTTGAGAAAAGGTACAAAAATGGTTCAAATGGCTCTGAGCACTATGGGACTCAACTGCTGTGGTTATAAGTCCCCTAGAACTTAGAACTACTTAAACCTAACTAACCTAAGGACAGCACACAACACCCAGCCATCACGAGGCAGAGAAAATCCCTGACCCCGCCGGGAATCGAACCCGGGAACCCGAGCGTGCGAAGCGAGAACGCTACCGCACGACCACGAGATGCGGGCAGAAAAGGTACCTTCAGCAGGCGTGACTCTGGTGCTCCTAGAACATGCTGCACATCCGAATTGGAAGAGGCCCTACTGCATCACGTTGAAGCGAACCCGTCAACGAACACACGAGCAGTTTCTTTGGTTTGGTGGCGTCATCAACATTTTTGAAATCGTTGTAGCACGGCCACGGTACGTTTCCGGGCATCTACTTAGTCCCCTCTGCAAGTCCTAGAAGTTAGTAGCGGGAATTTCTGAACACACTGTATAAAAGCAGTGTCATAGAAAAATTAGTATCCGTTACCCACTGATATTATACCAATCTTTGTTCTTATATAATTGTAATGGTTCTGTCTGTAAAAAATATTACACGAGACAGTATCATTCTTCTTGTTTTGGCATCGGTACGATAAGTATGTTACATGTACTCAATGTACCATGTTGGCAATCATTGTTGGATCATTATACTTCAAACTAATTTTTATTTCGTAAAACGACGAATTTCTCAGTTCTCCTGTTTTGAGTACGTAATGCAGTTCTGGTCATTTGAAGTAAGTTGGGAGCGACTTGCTTGGTGATGCAACGAGCGAGCTTCATAAGCGCTTGGTCGTTAGTTATTGTATTATTAAATAGTCAAACCTGCTTCATGAATCGAACTTTTTACAAAATTTATTTGTCTGAACATTAACTACGTACATCACTATTTATCACGAAGCGCTCCGTTAACCAACAATGACTATTTGGCCTGAAACTAATTTTTATCCATGATATTGAAGTCAATCAGCACAACTTCATTTAAAGAAAAAATAGTCAGCGTTTACAACAAAGTCAGTAACAAAGAGAATAGTTGCAGTTCGCCCTTTTTGTCGCCTTTGGAGTGTATCCCCTTGTTTGAAACTTTATAACAGTCGTTATCTGGAAATTTAGTCAATTTATACAAATGGAACCATTTCGGTATGGTGTGTGTTTAGAGACGTCGCGACGTTCACCTGGATGCTGGCGTATCTGACGTGAGTAGCAACTTTCTGTACAAATAAACGTCATTAATGTTATCAAACTATCGTTTTCCACTGATATAGGGTCCAATATGTGTCTAATCTGGATAATCCAGTACCATAGCATAATCTAGGATTTTGGTACGGATGGCAGGCAGGGGTGGCGGACGGAGTGAGCAATCCCGATTCGCTACAATACAATAAACTAAAGTGTTTTCTTTATTACGTACCAGCTACAGCTTTTCGAGACAGTTAAGTCTGAAACTCTTATTGCAAAGGGTTTAATCACATTTTTGAGATTAAGGACAAACAGCTGCAGTTATGATGAGTGGTGGAGCAGCTTTATTCTCCCCGCTCCCCCCACTAGTTGTTCGCCTCTGACCCGTACTCACTGTATTCGCAACTGACGATGTCGTAGGGCCAACATGGGAGCATTTACCATTAGTCAGCTGTTGAACCCCATATTCCGAAATGTATGTTAAGCGATACATTGAGAAATACTTGCCCTAGCAGCAGCATTGTACTCTATCGTTAGATCTGTCACATCTTTGACAAGGGTTTCACCGCGCGGGATTAGCCGAGCCGTTCAAAATGGTTCAAATGGCTCTGAGCACTATGGAACCTAACATCTGAGGTCATCAGTCCCCTAGAACTGAGAACTACTTAAACCTAACTAACCTAAGGACAGCACACACATCCATGTCCGGGGCAGGTTTCGAACCTGCGACCGTAGCGGTCGTGCGGTTCCAGACTGAAGCGCCTAGAACCGCTCGGCCACAACGGCCTGCTTTTCTCCATAGCCGTCCAGAATAGTGCTGCCCGTGCAGGATTTTGTGCACGAACTGACATCTCTGTTATGTCCCGTGAATATTCCATAGGATTCTTGTCAGGCGATCTGGATTGCCTGACCATTCCCTCGAACCGTCCGGAATATTCTTCAAACCAACAGCGAACTATTGTGGCGCGGTGACATGGCGCATTGTCATCCATAAAAATTCCATCGTTGTTGGGGAATATGACGTCCATAAACGGCTGAAAACGGTCTGAGAGTAGCGGAGGATCCTGAGGACCCAGTCCATTCCATGTAAACAAAGCCCGCACCATTACAGAGCCACGCCAAGTCTTGTTGTCAACTTGCGTCTAATGCTTCGTGGGGTCTGCGCCACATGCGAATCCTACTATCAACTCTTACCATCTGCAACCGCGACTCATCTGACCAGGCCACGGTTTTCCAGTCGTCTAGGATGCAACCTTACGATCACCAGCGCAGGAGAGGCGCAGCAGGCGATGTCGTGTTATTGGCACAGGCACTCGCGTTGCTCGGCTGCTGCCATGTCCGATTAACGCCATACTCCGCCGCACTGTCCTAACGGATTTGTTCGTCATACGTCCCCCATTGATTGTTGCCGTTATTTCGAGCAGTGTTGCTTATCTGTTAGCGCCGAAAACTGTATGCAAACGCCGCTGCTCTCGGTCATTAAGTGAAGGCCGTCGGCCACAACGTTGTCTGTGGTGAGAGGTAAAGCCTCAAATTTGGTGTTCCCGCACAGTGTTGATACTCTGTAGCTCGGAATACTGAATACCCTAACGATTTCTGAAATGAAATATTCCGAGCGCCAAACTCCAACTGCCATTCTGCGTTCAAAGTCTGTTAGTTCCCGTCGTGCGGCTATGATCACGTCGGATACATTTCCACATGCATCACCTGAGTACAAGTATCAGCTCCGACAATGCACTACCATTTCACACTTTGTGTACGCGATACAACAGCCTGATGTGTTTGTGCATATAGCTACCCCGTGACTTTTGTCACCTCAGTGTATAATTTCTGGGCTACGCCCGTCCACTAGTGCCGGTCGCTATTATACCGCCATCTATGATTCCCGGGGGCAGTGGCTTTTCTTCAGCCTCGAGAGAATAGGAGAATAGTCGGGTCTTCCCTTAAAGCTAGTACATGAGCGGTGGTCTGGACCGCCTGTACTCTTTTCACAGATGTATGATTTTCACAAGATGGCCGCTATATCTGTTTGGGTCGGGGAGGGGGCGGTGGGAGTCAGCACCTTGTGCCAGGTACTACGGGAGCCAACGGGAAATAATCGCTTGAAGTACCTGCTTTCTGACCTGGAGGCTCATTGACTGAAACGTCTGCATGTTAAAATAATTTAGTGGAGCTGTATTGGTATCTCGCGAAGTCGGGAAGAAGGCGGCAACCCTAACGAGGCTAGAATCAGAGTCGTGCGTCGTGCAGGGAAGGAAATGCTGTTTTCAATATGTGTATGAAGTCGGTTTTCATACGAAAGGGAAAGATTTAATTAGCGAATGTTTGGCAGGTGAATAGAGGCCTGATATCATAAAGTGATTAATAACAGCATGGCGGACTTGTCGAGATATGGAGGACAATACGTTCCACTTGTTCCAGTAGAAACTTTGGTGTTTTGTTGGAATTCATGTGTCATTTAAGTGTAGTCACTATTGGAAGTGCTTGTTTATCAATTCTACAACAAGATCTGAAGCCGTTTTGAAAATAGTTGGACTGCGGCAGGGCGTTGTTTAGAGTCATAGAAGAAGTGACAGCTTTAGTCTGGACTCGAGCGTCGAATCGAGGATGGTGACTTATTTAGCATGATACCATATATGCAGAAGTTTATAAAAATAATCTGAGTCTGTAAGTAAACGTGTCCGAGGAAAACCAAGCAGCAATACATCGTGTAATTTGTCTCAGGCACCGCATGGCGCTAGAAGTGCAAAGATTCAAGCCACAGTCCTGATTAGCTCTTCACCCGACTCTACGGAAGCTTCTAGACAGTAAGAAACGTTTCAGTTTCATTTTTTTGAAAGCTCTTTTCGATCTCTTGAATCCGCCACGAAATATTATAAAAGGGTGTCTTACGTCTAGCACCGCTTTAGATTTGTGTGCGACTGATTACCACATTACAGTTTCTTTCACTTGGACTAGGAAGACAGGAATGTTAGCAGGGTGCTCCGGGGTGGGAGTGTGAGTGTGTGCTGGTCATGGGGCGGCGATAACCCGCTTGGAGTGACTCGCCTCTACCGGAGGCGGCAAGCGGCAGATAGCGGCTGCGCTGCGCTGCGTTCACGCTGCATTAGCGACGGCCCGCGCTGCTGGGCAGCACTTTGGGCTCCAGTAGGGCCGGTCAGAGGCCCTTCAAAGGGCCGGCCGCCAGCAGCCCCGGACGCGGCCCTTAATGAAGAGGGCTGCAGCCGGCCGAGATGGGCAGGCGAGAGGCGGAGGAAGACATGGCTAGCTCTCTGCCGTGGTCAGATACGTAATTAGGACACCAGATGTCCTGAATAGACATGTTCATACGTGTCTGTGTGTGTTTGTCCACTGTTAGATTGTTTACTAATAGTGGTGTTATATTCAGGAAAGTGTTAGTCACGAGTAACAACGAGGCGTGACGGGATACCATGAATATACAAGAGCTGTTCAATAAAGAATCATCGTAATTTTTTGGGTCATAATTTCTCTCGCTAAAATTTAACTTTATGATATTCTTTTAGCTTAATGTGCAACAAACACGCCGTAGTAGTTTAATTGTTGGGACTCCTCGTTCCCATCTGTGAGAGGCAGCAGGCAAGGTCAGACATGTTCAGTACCGCCTATCGCTGCATTGGAGGTAACACGCGAGGAACAGTATGCGGCTTTCAAACTCTGCTTTCGTCTCAACAAGTCTTCAGCTAAGGCCCATACAATGTTACAGGAGGCCTATGGAGAGTCTGTTCTTCTCTACAAAACAGCTAGAAGGTTGTTTAAGATGTTTAAAGATGGAAGACAATCAATTTCAAAGGAAGGTGGCCCCAGGGCTCCAGTTACTGGTCATACGGAAGAAAACATCAGCACTGATGCTGTCACTGAGATCGACGAATTACCTTAAGGGGACCACACTGCGGTTCATGTCGAAAAAAATCGATTTTCGGTTTTCATCATATTTCGGTAGATTAAGGTTTAATTTAAGTAGTCAGAAAAGGATTTTGCTGAAAAATTTTTTTCGACCATTTAAAGAGCATTTTCCTACCACGTGTGTTTATGGGCCACGCCCACTTTTCTGTCACCCACTTTTCTGCATATACCGGGTCATCAAAAAGCCTGTATAAATTTGAAAACTGAATAAATCACGGAACAATGTAGATAGAGAGGTACAAATTGACACACATGCTTGGAATGACATCGGGTTTTATTAGAACCAAAAAAATACAAACGTTCAAAAAATGTCGACAGATGGCGCTTCATCTGATATGAATAGCAATAATTATCAAAACAAAGTAAGACAAAGCAAAGATGATGTTCTTTACAGGAAATGCTCAATATGTCCACCATCATTCCTCAACAATAGCTGTAGTCGAGGAATAATGTTGTGAACAGCACTGTAAAGCATGTCCGGAGTTATGGTGAGGCACTAGCGTCGGATGTTGTCTTTCAGCATCCCTAGAGATGTCGGTCGATCACGATACACTTACGACTTCAGGTAACCCCAAAGCCAATAATCGCACGGACTGAGGTCTGGGGACCTGGGAGGCCAAACATGACGAAAGTGGCGGCTGAGCACACGATCGTCACCAAACGACGCGCGCCAGAGATCTATCACGCGTTTAGCAACATGGGATGTTTTTTTTTTTGGTTCTAATGAAACCCCACGTCATTCCAAGCATGTGTGTCAATTTTTACCTCTCTGTCTACATTATTCCGTGGTTCATTAAGTTTTCAAACTTATACTGACTTTTTAATCACCCGGTATTTTAGATATTTATATCCCCTACATTGCACGTTAGGGTTTTTTTTTTTTTACTCCCGAGTGTGTTGGCTTTCCTTGGAATGCAACGGTCGGTATTCTTTTGTTTCTGCTGTTTATAAACAACACACTTTCAAACACTCGGTTAGTTTTGTTCAAGTGTGGTTGCGAGTAGTTGTTATAGAAAACGTACGGGTATATTACGGGCAGGCAATTAGGAGAAATAAAGAAAATCTGGAGGCAATGAAGAGAGATGTTTGGACCATATTCTTCCATGATAAGCCATGTCATGGATTGTGTACATCAGGAGAAAATTCGTGGTGCAAATACAATAGAGCTCAGGCAACTGGAGAATCTTGTTCTGAGCAGCATTCTCTTCCTGCTGCTGTTATTACAGCAATTAAACCTATTTTCAGAGACTTGGCTCATTCTGACCTTCTAAGGAAAT
This sequence comes from Schistocerca americana, assembly GCF_021461395.2. Classification (NCBI taxonomy): domain Eukaryota; kingdom Metazoa; phylum Arthropoda; class Insecta; order Orthoptera; family Acrididae; genus Schistocerca; species Schistocerca americana. Next base: position 629,062,845 of record NC_060122.1, read on the forward strand.
GTCTCCATGGGCAGACACAGAACCCAAATGAATGTTTCAACAGCGTAATTTGGAACCGCCTTCCTAAAACTGTATTTGTAGGCATGCATACAATAAACTAGGAGTTCATGATGCCGTTATCACATTCAATTGTGGTAATATTGGAAAGTGTTGGGTACTGAAAAAGCTGGGAATTAGTCCTGGTGAAAATATGATCACTGGGCTGCAACATTGCGATAAAACGAGAATAGCCGATGCAGACAGGTCTGCATCTAATATGGCCAAGAAAGCAAGACAAGCATCGAGGAAGTGAAAAAGAAGCTGGAAGACGTGCTAGAGGCCAAAGAAGGGCCATAATATGCTGCAGGACACTTTTAATTAACTGCAAGTAACAAATTTCAAAAGTTTTTTCTTTAAAGTCAGTTTCCCGCAAACTAAAATTTTCAGTATATATCCCCCATTATTTCAGTAACTATCATAGATAAATGAATGAAATTTTCATAGACGCTGCGTAACATAAAAAGCCACCTCTGGTACTACATTCATTAATATTCCCGCATTGGGATGTTCACAAAAAATATTTTCTGCAGAAAAAAATTAATACTTTTTGTTGAGAAATTTAAAAATGTATAAAATGGATGAAGTAGATTTTAGTACAGTTGACTCTATTAGCATCATCTAACATACAGTAAAAATGTTAAGGTCCTGCATCAAATAGTTTTTTTCAGAAATGGGTCAAATACTTGCATAAATTAACATGGGTTAGATAGGCAGGGCGTGGTCCCCTTAAGATCACTTTCTGAAATGCAGAATATTTCATTGGGGTGCCACTCACACATTACACATGCACATGTTCGTGCGCGATGAGATCCAAGACTGTTGATTCCCGAACAAAAGGACATTCGCGTGCAGGTCTGCATCCAGTTAAAGTTGATGTTAGAGGAGGATCCGGAGTTTCTTTCAAATGTAATCACTGCTGATGAAACTTGGCTACCTTATTTTCATCCTGAGAGCAAACAGCGAAGCTCAGTGTGGAAATCTCCTTCATCAACAGCCCCCAAAAAAACAAAAATGGTTGCTTCTGCTGAGAAAGTTACGGGCATCTCATTCTTTAATGTTCTTGGAATGATTTATCAGCATGTTGTTCCTGCACACACATCTGTAACTGAACAATAATACAGGGATATCCTGAAAACATTGAAAGTCCATATCAGGCGCTAAAGACCACATTTTCGTGAAGCAGGCTGGATGCTACACCATGTCAATGCGCGGCCGCATATTGCCAACTTTGTTGCTGAATATCTTGCAAAAATCAAGGAGAAAATCATCCCTCATCCTCCCCATAATCCGGATTTAACAACATGTGACTTTTTTCTATTCCCTAACACGAAGAAACGCCTTAGTGGGAGGCATTATCAATCGTCAGAAGCAGTGGTGAAGGCCGCGGAGGCGATTTTGAAGCACCTCTGAAAAAAATGGTTTCCAGCATGTATTTGAAGACTGGCAGAAACGTTGGGACAATTGCATCTCATTCATGCGAGACTGCTTTGAGAAGGACCATCAAAATTATGAGGTTGAGTAAAGGTATCGTGTCAAAAGATATTATGATCATTCCTTATTGAACAGCCCTCGTATGTAAGAGGACACTGGCAGCGAATATCTTAATATAGCTTTCAGTACCGTTGAATCGCCTCAAAACAGTAAACGTTAACGAGGATGAATGGGCTGGTCAGAGTAATGTAGACCATTTTGAGTATCTACAATGTATTTATAAAGTCGACTGCAAAGTGGATGCGGACGCCTCTCATTAGTCGATACTCGGTTCCCTTATTCCTGATCCGTGATGAGAGGGTTTCTTCATTAGAGGTGTTAGTCTCTATCGTTTCTCCTAGATACTTAAATTTTACATTAGTTTGATTATCCATTCGTCAAATTTAGCAATATGGTTGGTGACCTGCTATTCGTAATAAATTCAGCTTTCTCGAAATTGATGGCGAGGTTTGCTTTTGCTGATTGTGTCATTTCACTGATTTGTTCTGACTGTGTCAGTTGACTGATTTGTTCTGCAACAGTGTCTAGTGAATAATAAAAAAGTGTGAAGTCGTAGGCAAACGTATGGCAGTCAATTATCAAATTATATATTTCGACCCAAGCGTGACTCCGTTCTCAGCACCTTTGTCAATCATTCGTTTTAACCAGTCGTGGATACACAGTATACAGTTAAATATTGATGAGATTTCAGAAGCACGTGAAATCTTTACCATTAACTTAACTTTGAACACGACGTCAGTAAGAGTGTTTCAGATATTGGTGTCATCATTATAATACAAGCGAACTTCTTTCAGTATTCTGAGAAGTGTTTTCGAACCAATCGAATCATACGACTATTTGAAATCTAATAAAGTCTTTAGGAATTTCATACTCCTACGACTGAAGTAAAGGAGAACACTTAAAAGATTCATGATCTGCTCGGAACATGAACGTCCCTTCCTGAACCTTCCTTAGTAACCAATCGCCTATGGGTCTAGCTATTACCCTGACCTTTTTCAATAACTGTTGTAGATTATTAAGTGAAAAGAGATCCACGTTATTCTCCGCATCGTTCCTGTAAGTAATGAATGGGGGGGGGGGGGGGGGGGCGGCACATGGAAGTTATTTTCTCTGATGCTGCGGATTATCATTACCATTATTAATTATTACTTTATTATATCATTATTTTTAGCACATCGTTTAGCTTCAGTTTATATACGATTTCCCTGTCCCACTCTGCTCTAATTAGTTGGTTAGCTGTTTAGAAAGCTGCGATGTTTCCGTGTGAAGTCAGATGGGCACAGTGGAGAACCAAATTCGCGCCACTGCCTCTGTGACCGTCTCCACCGGTCCGTCTGAGAGGTTCCTGCCGATCGAACGTGCGGAGCCGACAGAAGCCACCCCCCTATCCCTGCCTTGCTGTGTAATCCGGCTTACTGCTGGTCAACGGCCTCCGTCCAGCAGCGGACGGTTTAGCCAACCACCGATCACCGGGATGGACGCTTGTGGTCTGTGTCGTCACACAGGGTTCGCGTTTCCTCACTACCGTCACACCCAAAGCTGGTTTCGGTCACCCATTAATCGAGGTTCTTGTACAGTGTAACATAATTACGGAGGATACCCTTCATTAGTGTAGGGAAACCATGAAACTATAGCCATGGAAAACACCGACTCCACTAAACGTTCACACATACAAAGACAAGTTAGGAAATATTTTTTTTTCACTTTATCAATGAATTTGTGGCATGCTGACTCAGTAAATAACATCTGGTATAGAAATACAGGGTGATCGGAAAATCCCGTTACAGACTTTAGGACTCGTAGAGGGAAGTATGTGCATGATATTTTGAATAAGAACCCATGTCCGAAAACGAACAATTTCCCTATTGTGACGGTTTCAGTTCAGATATTCAAGCTAACTGGTGCTGCTTATTTAATCTTCCTACAAAACGTATTGGATCCGTTCTTTGAAGCTGCGCCATTGAATGTCTGTCAGGATATGTGGTTTCAGCATTATGATGCACCTCTTCACTTCTCACGGTTCGGAGACACCTGAACAGACAATATAGTGAAAGATGGATAGGTTCGGGTGGCCCAAACGTGATTACCGGATTTAACTACTATGGACTACTGTATGTGGGGTTGTACGCATAGTTTAGCTTATGGGACTCCTCTAGAAACAGAGGGAAGATCTGCTGACGTGAGTTCTGGCCGCTGCACTAGACACTAAAAAGATATCAGGTGGGATGGAGAGTGTGTACCAGAACATGCTTCGTAGGTACAATGTCTGTAACAACGTTGGCGTTCATAACATCGAGCCGCTATTGTAATGAATCAGCACTCTTCTGTACGTGCAGTGTGCCGCGTTCTTTTTTGCTTTGGAATAATGTGGACACGCAATGTTTAAGTGTTAAAACAAACAAATATGCTTAAGTGATAAATTGGTGTTTCGTTATGTTTCCCTTCCAACTGTTACTTAATAATTGTACTGCGTCACGAATAATCCAATTCTGAAGCAGAAGTGGATGAATTAAAGATGTGAACTGAAATCTTCTTAGAACTAAAACGGTACTATTCCGGACATGCGTCCCTATTCAAAATATTACTTACTCAGTTTCTCTAAAAGTCCAAGAAGTTTGTAACGGGAATTTCCGATCACTCTGTTTAAAATTCTGGTGTACAGTATCAGACCGTCCGAATTTTTTTATGTTACTTACCGTTCCTTTACGTGTGCACCTTATTACTTAATGAGGAAAGAGCCAAATTGTACCTTCGCTCGTAATTCACGTTGAATTGTAGGTCCTCCTACAACTGGATGGGTGAATTAAAAGGTAGGAGCGAGGGAAGTGGACAGGACCTCCAACAGGACAAAACAAAGTAGTATAACCTCACTGTTCATGGCAGGATGATGGCTCATATGTTAAGATATCATATGTTAAGATATCAGGGAGTAACTTGAATCATTGTAGGATAAAACAAAAGGGTGAAAAAAGGAATTTTTTAATGAATAAAACCGTCTAGATTGCTTAATATAATTCTCTATTTCTGACATCGTTTCGGTTACTCTCATCATCTATCACCGCCATCCTCATCATTATCATGTCAAAAGATAGAAGATTTAAAACCGCGTTCAGGGCCAGGTATGAAACGTACGCCTGAGTGGAGCAACCCAGCTTGTCGACCTATGTATTCTGTCTGCGCAAACTTAATCTTATACACGAGTATGAATTATGTATCCACGGTACAGAAGTGTGGTAGAGGACACATGGATTCTCTGAACCGTTTTTCCTTCTTCCTCTATGCCTGTGTCTCTACATTTTAATCTTGAAAAAAAAAATAGAAATATTGTTTCTACCTCACTGTATTTTAGTAGCTTTGCATTATGGTTAATTTTATATTGCTCCGTTTTAAAATATTTATATTTTGTTTTAAAGCTTAAAAGAGTTCGTCAGAAAAAACACCATTAATATCACTTTATTTAATAAGCATTATTAGGAGCTAACCATAATTTATTAACGATCACCAGAGAAAAATGTCCATATTTTCTGTCAGCAAACAACAGACCTGACCGTTAATGGAAGCTTGGAATAGCGCTTTTTGTTCTTCATCAGTACGTCACAGTGAGAAAAGGGCAAAGTCTCATGTTAGCAACTGAATAATGTATGACGTTTCGGACGAGAATTATGAATGAAATCTCACGTTCCAGTGTAATCGTACATTTAATGACGCAGCACACTGACAGTGGTCTAAAGAAGGTAAACGTGAGAAAACATAGTGTCTATCGTATCTTGTAGTGATAGGTGAATTGCGCAGTGCCGCAGAGAACTTCGCCGCGTACTCGATATATGGCAATGCGTGTAATTAATATAATGAGATTATTACAATAACGTCTTTATTTACTGTAAACTGCGAAGTGTTTTGTTTGTATATACTTCTTACATTTACGTCGCGGAACTGTGACGGACGCTGATGCCTGAGTTACACGCGGCGCTTATTTAATACCCAGGTGATCGATGCCATTCTATTTCACCAGAACGCTTGAAACTACACAACATGTCCCGCGGCGACTATGATTGGATGAATAATGAATGGAAAGTATGCTTTTAACATGTAGGCTGACACTTCTTGGCCAGTTTTGAGTGACGTTCACTTCTGTCGTACGAGTTAAAATATTTCATTACGCTGGCATCCTCTGTATATCATTATTATGAACAAATCGAGCTAAAATGTTTTATGGAGAATAATGAACGTTCATTGAAAGATGTTACTCAATTGTAGTCTTCTAGGGTGATTCGGCCTCTTTTTTCAAATTTTCAAATGTGTGTGAAATCTTACGGGACTTAACTGCTAAGGTCATGAGACCCTAAGCTTATACACTACTTAACCTAAATTATCCTAAGGACAAACACACACACCCATGCCCGAGGGAGGACTCGAACCTTCGGCGGGATCAGCCGCACACATCAATAACAAAACGGTTCAAATAGCTCTGAGCACTATGGGACTTACCTGCTGAGGTCATCAGTCACCTAGAACTTAGAAATACTTAAACCTAACTGACCTAAGGACATCACACACATCCATGCCCGAGGAAAGACTCGAACCTGCGACCGTAGCTGTCCGTCGGGACCAGCCGTACAGTCCATGACTGCAGCACCTGAGACCGCTCGGCTAATCCCGCGCGGCGGCCTCTTTTTTCAACGGTGTTAAATTGTTGAGTTGATCTGGGGGAAGACACCAAACAGCGGGGTCCTCGGTCCCACCGGATTAGGGAAGGATGGAGAAGGAAGTCGACCGTGCCCTGCCAACGAACCATCCCGGAATTTGCCTGAACCGATTTAGGGAAATCATGGAAAACCTAAACCAGGACGTCCGGACGTGGGATTGAACCGTCATCCTCCCGAATGCGAGTCCACTGTGCTAACTATTGATCAGGTCTAGATTGACAAGTAGTATACGTGAAATACCATTTTTGGCAACCTATTAAGACCAAACGCGTTTCACTTTAGAATAAAGTATCTTCATCGAGCAGGCTATTTGTTGGTTACGCAACTCCTGTTCTTCCACGTACCCGTATGTGTGTTAGAATTTAGCACTCATATTTTTGGGTTATGAAGAACCACTGTCATCTTTCCATTTTGTGTGTTGCGTCTTTCAACTCAACAAAACAAAAGAAGCCAAATGGCGATATGACCGCGGTTCTTCACAACACGAACACGAGAATATGTTTAGTATTAGTAAAAATGTCGTGTGCTGAAGTCTAGCACATATATGTGAAAGAACAGGAGGAATGACGCAAACAACAGAAAACATGACCATTGAATATGCTTTAGAACAGGGGTCTCCAAGCTACGGCCCACGGGCCGAAACCGGCGCGCGAGGGCCGGCAAACCGACCCGCGTTAGCTGGCGGGACATCCCCTGGTATCCGGCCCGGCAAATACACTCCTGGAAATGGAAAAAAGAACACATTGACACCGGTGTGTCAGACCCACCATACTTGCTCCGGAGGGCTGTACAAGCAATGATCACACGCACGGCACAGCGGACACACCAGGAACCGCGGTGTTGGCCGTCGAATGGCGCTAGCTGCGCAGCATTTGTGCACCGCCGCCGTCAGTGTCAGCCAGTTTGCCGTGGCATACGGAGCTCCATCGCAGTCTTTAACACTGGTAGCATGCCGCGACAGCGTGGACGTGAACCGTATGTGCAGTTGACGGACTTCAAGCGAGGGCGTATAGTGGGCATGCGGGAGGCCGGGTGGACGTACCGCCGAATTGCTCAACGCGTGGGGCGTGAGGTCTCCACAGTACATCGATGTTGTCGCCAGTGGTCGGCGGAAGGTGCACGTGCCCGTCGACCTGGGACCGGACCGCAGCGACCCACGGATGCACGCCAAGACTGTAGGATCCCACGCAGTGCCGTAGGGGACCGCACCGCCACTTCCCAGCAAATTAGGGACACTGTTGCTCCTGGGGTATCGGCGAGGACCATTCGCAACCGTCTCCATGAAGCTGGGCTACGGTCCCGCACACCGTTAGGCCGTCTTCCGCTCACGCCCCAACATCGTGCAGCCCGCCTCCAGTGGTGTCGCGACAGGCGTGAATGGAGGGACGAATGGAGACGTGTCGTCTTCAGCGATGAGAGTCGCTTCTGCCTTGGTGCCAATGATGGTCGTATGCGTGTTTGGCGCCGTGCAGGTGAGCGCCACAATCAGGACTGCAGGGCCAACACCCGGCACCATGGTGTGGGGAGCGATCTCCTACACTGGCCGTACACCACTGGTGATCGTCGAGGGGACACTGAATAGTGCACGGTACATCCAAACCGTCATCGAACCCATCGTTCTACCATTCCTAGACCGGCAAGGGAACTTGCTGTTCCAACAGGACAATGCACGTCCGCATGTATCCCGTGCCACCCAACGTGCTCTAGAAGATGTAAGTCAACTACCTTGATCATAGTATGAAGGCTTTCACGACCGGATGACATATCTTCTGGTAAACCTTCCGGGATGTAAGGTCGTGGTCCATGAAACTCTTCAGCTCCTAACGTTTCGTCCAGAGCTGCGCTGGACATCTTTAGAGGGGTGTTTCTCCTCCGGTGAGTCTTGCCGACTGACGGGTCGGACGTCTGAGAGCGACTTATGTATCGTAGAAAGTGGGCGTGACCAGAGTTACACGTAATATGCAGAGATAACCTTTGTCAGAGATAAAACTTAACTATCGATCGTAATCTCGTCACGGATAAAACTGTCTAGCAATTCTGTAGTGCTACTGTCCAAATATCACTAAGTTTCATGGTCTCTTCTTTCCGATTAAAGATTATCCCTATGTTTATATATTTCAATTGCTTCTCTACAAAGCCGTGGGTAATAGTTCGTCGTCGTAGATAAATTTTTGTTTCGGAAAACTTCACTTGATGATTTCCTGGCTGAAAAGCGTGTTCTGCTACAGCCGATTTATCTGTTTTTCCTAATCGGCAAAGACTTCTGTGTTCTTTTAACCGTGTATTTACGCTCCTTTTTGTTGTTCCAACATAAACTTTACCACATGTACACGGAATTTTATATACGCCACTGGCTGATAGAGGAGCGCGTTTATCTTTTACAGACCGAAGAACATGACAAAATTTCTTCGTTGGTCTAAAAACAGGTCTAATATCATGTTTACTTAAAATCTTTCCAATCTGATCCGTTACTTTCTTTATAAAAGGGAGAGAGACTGTATTCTTCCATCGTTTTTCGGACTTGTCCTTAAGCTTTTTGTTGTTTGGGTGCAGAATTCTGCTTACTTCTTTCTTTGAGTAGCCATTTCTCTCAAAAGCGTGCTTCAGATGTTTTAATTCGTCGTCTAGATACTCCGGCGTGCAAATCCGTCTGGCTCTGTCAACGAGACTTGTAATCACACCTCTTTTTTGTTTTGGATGGCGGTTAGAGTTTTTGTGTAAGTATCTGTCTGTATGCGTTATTTTTCTAAAAATCTGTTGTTTCAAGCTTCCATCCGTCTGTCTCATAACTAAAACGTCCAAAAACGGTATTTTGTTATCATTTTCTCTCTCCATGGTAAACTGGATTCTTGGATTTATATTATTAAGGTAATCAAAAAATTCGCCTAAGGCTTTTCTACCATGTGGCCAGACCACAAATGTATCGTCTACATACCGATACCAGCGAGATGGTTTCTTATCTGCTTTTTCCAAGGCTGACTGTTCGAATTTCTCCATGTAGAAATTAGCTACTGCAGGACCCAATGGGTTACCCATTGCTATGCCATTAAGTTGTTCGTAAAACTCATTATTCCACTGGAAATGACTGGAAGTAAGACAGTGTCTGAAAAGAGCAGTCAGATCTTCTGGAAAAATATCCGTAATAAAATCCATAACTTCATTAACTGGAATCATAGTAAATAAAGATACTACATCGAAACTTACTAAAATATCTTCAGGAGTCAGAATTAAACCTTCAATTTTCTCTATAAAATGACGTGAGTCCTTTATATATGATTCCGTTTTTCCAAAATATGGTTGTAAGCGAGTTGTTAGATATCTTGCTATTTCGTACGTAGGAGAATTGATAGTACTAACAATCGGTCTCAGAGGTAGGTCCTTCTTATGTACCTTGGGTAGGCCATAGAGTCTAGGACACATAGCTTCAGTCTTCAATAAAGCTCTTTTTTCATCTTTTTGAATAGAAGTGGCCGATTTTATCAAATTATTTGTTTTCCGTAGTACGCTGGCTGTAGGATCTTTCTTAAGTTTTTTGTATTGCCCTGCCGTTAAAAGATTCAAAATTTTGCTTTGATAATCTTCTGTATTTAAAACGACCGTAGCATTCCCTTTATCAGCAGGAACAATCACTATATCTTCATCTGCATTTAAATCTCTCAGAGCCTTTCTTTCGCCATTGGTTAAATTACTTTCCAGAAGTTTACTGCGGCATAATACTCTGGTGGTTTCGATCCGGATTGCATTTGCAGTTTCTTTGGGGAGAGTACGTATACCTGCTTCTACATTTGCAATAATATCCTCAACAGGAACTTTCGGAGGTGTTATAGAGTAGTTTCCTCCTTTTGCAAGAACTGAGATTTCGTCTTGAGATAAAACTCTGTCTGACTTATTAATAACAGTTTCGGACATCACTATATTATTTGTAGATTCTGCATAAGTTTGCAACTTTTCGAACTTCTTCTTATGCCTTCTAGTAGTCGTTTCCATCATGGTTTCCGTAGATTGGATGTAAGGCAATCTATTTTATTCCATAGGTCTATCTGTATCTTACTAGCAATCTCGCTGGTATCGGTATGTAGACGATACATTTGTGGTCTGGCCACATGGTAGAAAAGCCTTAGGCGAATTTTTTGATTACCTTAATAATATAAATCCAAGAATCCAGTTTACCATGGAGAGAGAAAATGATAACAAAATACCGTTTTTGGACGTTTTAGTTATGAGACAGACGGATGGAAGCTTGAAACAACAGATTTTTAGAAAAATAACGCATACAGACAGATACTTACACAAAAACTCTAACCACCATCCAAAACAAAAAAGAGGTGTGATTACAAGTCTCGTTGACAGAGCCAGACGGATTTGCACGCCGGAGTATCTAGACGACGAATTAAAACATCTGAAGCACGCTTTTGAGAGAAATGGCTACTCAAAGAAAGAAGTAAGCAGAATTCTGCACCCAAACAACAAAAAGCTTAAGGACAAGTCCGAAAAACGATGGAAGAATACAGTCTCTCTCCCTTTTATAAAGAAAGTAACGGATCAGATTGGAAAGATTTTAAGTAAACATGATATTAGACCTGTTTTTAGACCAACGAAGAAATTTTGTCATGTTCTTCGGTCTGTAAAAGATAAACGCGCTCCTCTATCAGCCAGTGGCGTATATAAAATTCCGTGTACATGTGGTAAAGTTTATGTTGGAACAACAAAAAGAAGCGTAAATACACGGTTAAAAGAACACAGAAGTCTTTGCCGATTAGGAAAAACAGATAAATCGGCTGTAGCAGAACACGCTTTTCAGCCAGGAAATCATCAAGTGAAGTTTTCCGAAACAAAAATTTTATCTACGACGACGAACTATTACCCACGGCTTTGTAGAGAAGCAATTGAAATATATAAACATAGGGATAATCTTTAATCGGAAAGAAGAGACCATGAAACTTAGTGATATTTGGACAGTAGCACTACAGAATTGCTAGACAGTTTTATCCGTGACGAGATTACGATCGATAGTTAAGTTTTATCTCTGACAAAGGTTATCTCTGCATATTACGTGTAACTCTGGTCACGCCCACTTTCTACGATACATAAGTCGCTCTCAGACGTCCGACCCGTCAGTCGGCAAGACTCACCGGAGGAGAAACACCCCTCTGAAGATGTCCAGTGCAGCTCTGGACGAAACGTTAGGAGCTGAAGAGTTTCATGGACCACGACCTTACATCCCGGAAGGTTTACCAGAAGATATCAACTACCCTGGCCAGCAAGATCTCCGGATCTGTCCCCCATTGAGCATGTTTGGGACTGGATGAACCGTCGTCTCACGCGGTCTGCACGTCCACCACGAACGCTGGTCCAACTGAAGCGCCAGGTGGAAATGGCATGGCAAGCCGTTCCACAGGACTACATCCAGCATCTCTACGATCGTCTCCATGGGAGAATAGCAGCCTGCATTGCTGCGAAAGGTGGATATACACTGTGTTAGTGCCGACATTGTGCATGCTCTGTTGCCTGTGTCTATGTGCCTGTGGGTCTGTCAGTGTGATCATGTGATGTATCTGACCCCAGGAATGTGTCAATAAAGTTTCCCCTTCCTGGGACAATGAATTCACGGTGTTCTTATTTCAATTTCCAGGAGTGTATTTGAGGTGGTGCCTATACTGCCAACAATTGAGTTTCGAGGCCTATCGCGACCAATACACCGCAAGATTGTCGGAGCTCTACTTTACAAAGTGGAAAGTCATGGTTAAACTTGTGGCTATCCAAATAATACACATTGGTTTGTTGCTTGACTCCACCACGAAATATTGACATCCCCACTGCTCCTTAAAAATTCTTCATTCACTGTCAACCTTTCGTTTCTTTTCCATATTTGCATAGAACTTCACAAAAGATTGTAACCTGAAAACAAAATTGTGCTATTTAATACTAATAAAACTAGGGAGTAGTCTGCCTAAACAAACTGCAACTAATTTTTTTAAAGTACTTTAATTACTAAATTAAATACAATTACACGGTAGTTCCACTAAAAAATATAGTGAAAAAATACTCAAGTCGTGCTATACGTATTTCGATTTACAGATTTTCCTTATCTCTTCAAAGTCAAACTTTGAATTGTTCCACACATCGTCGTCTCACCAACTAGTACAGCGCATAAAACACTAAAAATCTCGTGAGACACTCGCATTATAGACACAATCACGCAACAGAACTATCAAATATATGCTCTGGCTCTGCTACTTGCTACAAAACTACATAAGTAAACTTATTCTTGCGCCGCTTGAAATAACAATCCGTTGACATACACTACCCCTGTTAAGTCTTGCAGTAATAGTGTTGCTAACAATGATTTTGAGATTTCGTTAACTTTGCAGGACGCTTTCGTGAAGAATGTGCAGTGTCATACTTTTTTATCGGTGAAATGCGCCAGAATAAAATACGCCAAAATTACGGTCAGGTACGTCCACCAATCAAAATTATGTAATTAAATAAAAATCGTAGTTCGTTTCAGTGCTAGGTATTCCCACAACCTTAGATTTTTGCGATTTCATATTTCCTTTAGCCTTACATTACGGTGATCATGGAGTGCTAGGGTGCTTTAATTCCACTAGGTAGATCTTGGCCCTTATAAGTTCGTGGAGGAGTCAATGTGGCCTGCGGACTAAAATGTTTGGAGGCCCCTGCTTCAGAATAAAGTGAAATGCATTTGATCGTAATAAGACTTCCATTACAGTTGCAAAAGACGATATTTAACCCATGCAACTTGGATACTGCAAACCTATTTACCAGGGACAAAAATAATTTCAGTTATCCTTATTATGAAATTTCAATGAACTGATTACATATAAGTAAAGAGATTATTAATTTGGAGGTGTGCTAAGTGTCAGAAGTGTATCTTGTGTTCGATAATAATTTGTCGATGTAAGTTTATGAACGAGTACATTGGTGTTTTAGGGATAGGGAAAAGCATCAAACTATATGTTAAGAGAAAGTACGCAGTCCAGTTATTTGGGAACAGATCATATTCAGTATTAATGTGGCAAACTATTACATTGAAGTGTAAATGCTAGGGCAGAAGGCAATGATTCACCTACATTATTGAGTGTTTGATTAATCAGAACCGCCGTTTGTCTGGGCTACGGAGAGAATCAGTAACTTAAAAATGGTTGAAATGGCTCTGAGCAGTATGGGACTTAACATCTGAGGTCATCAGTCCCCTAGAACTTAGAACTACTTAAACGTAACTAATCTAAAGACATCACACACATCCATGCCCGAGGCAGGTTTCGAACCTGCAACCGTAGCGGTCTCGCGGTTCCAGAATGAAGCGCCTAGAACCGATCGGCAACTCCGGCCGGCTCAGTAACTGAATTTTACAGCGATTTAAGAAATGGGGCATAGAAGAGAATAGATCTTTCTATATCTTATTGTTCAACAAATGAGATGAACCTACAGGTGCACAAGATATTAAGGACGTGCGGTTCAATACATTCTTTATTTCAAAACAGATGTCGGGTAAACTTATGGTTACAGCGTAGACTCCGACGTGAAAGTCCAGTCGAGCCCAGGGTTAAAACTTATAACCTGAAAGGAACAAAGAATTATAATAACTATATCGTATCAATTATCAGACGCGGCTGTGGTGTTTGCGAGACAGGACATTGTCGGGATATCGTAACATGCACTATAAGACAAAATAAAATACAGCGCACCACGAAGGAATTACCCGAATGGAGCAGAAGTCTGTAGACGTGATGTACATGTACAGACAAACAATTGACTACGTCAGACAAACTTGATGATTTTCTCAAGAGAAAGAGCTTCACAAATTGAGCAAGTAAATAATGCGGTGGTCCACCTCTTCCCTTTACGCCAAGCAGTTATCCGGCTCGTCATTGATTGATAGAGTTGTATGATGTGCTAGTTAGAGATATCGTATCGTATTCTAACCAATTGGCTCCTTAGATCGTCAAAATCACGAGCTGGTTGTAGGATTCTTCTCATACTGCCGCAAACGCTCTCCACTCGGAAGACATACGTCGACCTTGCTGACCAAGGCAATGTTTGGCAAGCACATAAAACTACAAGCAGGTCCTGCTGGGAAAGGCAATGGTCCCCCTGACCATCACTCGCCGTTGTCGGTCCGCACTGCTGGCGATAGTCAGGTTGCAATATCACTGCTGTCCGGAGTATCTCCAGACACGTCTTCGCTGGTCATGTGGACTCAATTCAAAGCGGGACTCATCAGTATTCCATTCCATCCAATAAAATTCCAGGCCAAAGACGTGTCTAGAGACGCCCCGTCATTCTGTTCAGTATTGCGAGTGTATAATCAGTGTATTAATGCAACAGTTTGTGTCATCAAAATTATCATTACTTGTATTGCACAGGATATTATTATCGTCCACTTCTATGACTTCAGCGATTCATTTCTAACTCTTGCCTGCACAACGCCACAATACGCACTAAGCAAGCCAGTGAACAGAGAGTGGCGTAGGGTGATCCCTGTTCTATGCCACTCAGGGAGAGAACAACGGAAGAAGCACTGTCTACGTCGCTCCATGCCATAACTTAAACTAAAAATGAAAATAAAGTAAAAATAAAAAACTCCCAATTTACATGATCAGTGAACTCTTACACCGAGCGTCCATATTTTCTACGAATTTGCTCGGACCACGTAAATCATGTGGCTGTTGAGGATTCCTAGTGTTCCAAAGCAATGTATTCAATAAAATCTGATTTTATTACCATGGATTTTTATTTGCCGAAGATCAGTCGGGCTCAGTCTAAGTGCCTGGCTTGTGCTACAGGTTTTCCGGCCAGAGTGGCCGAGCGGTTCTAGGCGCTACAGTCTGGAACCGCGCGACCGCTACGGTCGCAGGTTGGAATCCCGCCTCGGGCCTGGATGTGTGTGCTGTCCTTAGGTTAGTTAAGTTTATGTAGTTCTAAGTTCTAGGGGACTTATGACCTCAGCAGTTGAGTCACATAGTGCTCAGAGCCATTTGAACAACGGGTTTGCACACAAACTTTTCACACTGTAATTTCCGAACGAGGGGGCCGTACTGGTTAGCACACTGCACTCGCATTCGGGAGAACGACGGTTCAAATCCCCGTCCGGCCATCCGGATTTAGAGTTTGCGAGATTTCTCTAAATCGTTCTAGGCAAATGCCGAGATGGTCCCCTTGAAAAGGGCTAGCCGATTTACTTCCCCATTACTTCGTAATCCGAGCTTGTGCCATCCGGATTTAGAGTTTGCGAGATTTCTCTAAATCGTTCGAGGCAAATGCCGAGATGGTACCCTTGAAAATGGCTAGCCGATTTCCTTTCCCATTATTTCGTAATCCGAGCTTGTGCTCCGTCCGTAATGACCGCGCTGTCGCCGGGACTTTAAACTCTAGTCTTGCTTCCTTCCTTCCTTCCTTCCACTACGTATTTCTCTTACAGATCATTAACTACACTTTAGAAGAAAGGTAGATAAAATACTCGTTACACATTCTGCAGACATTATTGTAGATCTCCACTGTATCCTGTTAGCTGGTGTCTCAGTAAACTTCTACGACCATGTCAACAACAACAACAATAATAACTACTACTACTACAATAAATTTCAAGAGGATTCTCAAATACATATAAAAATAAATGAAACGCAGTTTATGAACAGAAAATTAATTTCTATCAATTAACACTTTCGTTTCTCCGCTTTGGTTAAGTGACACCATCTACCATCTTCTCCTATTCTCCTTCTTTCTTAACATCCTGACACACCACAGCAATACAAAAGCACCTGCACAAATTGAGCTCCGATCTGCTTTCCATTTGGTGGGGTTACTAAGCAGCAGAAATTCGGTGTTCCTAGACGGATACGGCGCTGTGGGCACAACTGCTTCGAGGCGCTCGCCATTGTCGCATGTCAGACGCCGCCTTTACATACTTCTCTCTCTCTCTCTCTCTCTCTCCCCTCTTTCGGTGTTGACTGTTCGACCCTGACGCTGAGCAGAATACTGTTTTGTTATTCGCGTTTCCCATCTGTCTGTCTAAATCACTGACTCAGCTTCACTCAACGTATGAGAGAGATTCTGAGTTGAGAAAAATGGTCGCATGCAGTGGACGCGCGGTTAGAGGCGCCATGTCAAGATTCGGGCGGCCCCTCCCGCCGAAGGTTCAGTCGGCTCACAGCCGTGTTAGCGTGCGGAGCTGCTCCGCGCGCCGTCCGACGCTCCGCTGTCGGCGGTGTTTACTTCCGCGTCGCGGTGTTTGTGTCTATCGAGTCCAGCACAAACGTTCTCCATGGCGCACTCGTACCGCCGTGCAACGATCAAAGTAACGTTTCAGCCCGAACATCCACGACCTAGAGCTTTCGAAGTCGAACAGTTCATCCGGGAGGATCTACGTTGAACCCTCAGGAGGTAATCGGCATACACTTTTCCATCACTGGAAGTGTTGTCTACATCAAGATGTCGACGGAGGAAATTTGCACTGACATAATTCACCGTCATGCCACCGGACTAAAATTTAGGCACTCTGATGGACATATGGGTGCTGTGACAGTCGCCCATGCTAGATTCGGTCTCCGGACATTGCGGGTGTTTGAGCTCCCGTTAGAGGTGCCTCAGGATGTTGTCATTGCCGCTTTCCATCCATATGGCACCGTCTTGGGTCACGTCGCGGAGAAGTGGCAAACATTTACCACCTGCCCCGTACTAAATGGTGTCCGGCAAATAAAAATTGTGCTGACGAAACATGTCCCATCGTACCTGCTGATTGGCGGTATGATGGACAGCCACGAACGCGCGCAGGATGTGGCCAGGAGGGACATGTACGTTCCGAATGGTTACACTGCCGTTTAATACAGACGCCGTTACGTGAAGAGACCCAGGCTTCGACGGTCACATCCTTACGCATCACCTACGCCAAGGTTGCACAGGACCCCGTCGTGCCACTCCCGATTGCGCCAGCAGCACCGTCAACGTCACCCGCCGCAGCACAACGCGCCGACGACACAAGCACGGCGTCGCCTCCAGTGATCGCTTCCGGACCGTCCGGTTTGCAGACCGAAACCGATGTTCCTGTTGGAACCATGGACGTCGACCTCGGTGTCGTGCCGAGGTCTGCCTTTGTCCAGACAGGTTCGGCGTCAGATGACGGGCGACCACATTCTGATTCAGAAGGCCACATCAGAAAACAGCGGTCGCCTCGCAAACACAGGAAACGACGACGAACGCCTTCCGATGACGCCCTTTCTCAGATGACCCCGCGAGATGTCGACCTGATGTCTGACGGTGATCTCCCACATTGCGTCCAGTCACGCGATGTGGCAGCAACAGGCGCTCCTCCTGTGACGCCTCCTCGTCCAGCCAAGGACGTGTCCTCGCCGTTGTCAACGGATGTTGACGGCGGTTATCCTGCCACTCATGATGCGGAATCCACAACACCCGTTCCCGAAGTACGTGACCGTCACATGTCCACGTCGTCAGCTTCCTGGGCCGATGACGTTGAAGAAGAAGTGGAACAGACTGCCAGCGTGTCTGCACAGGAGTCCACCACGGTGACACTTGGGCTGGCGCCCCGCCAGTAATTATCACCACTGCGGCACCATCGGCGGGTCTCCACCTGCCGGCTACTTCTACCGCACGTTCGGCAAATACTGAGGATGGCCGTACACAGCAATATTGTATCGCTACGATGAATCTTGCCACCATTCGTTCCTCCCCATAAACTGGCCATGTTCCGAGACACTATTTACTATGCGGGTGTTGATATAGCACTCTTACAAGAGGTGTTTGTGGCTGACTTCCTAGTTCCTACCGGATACAACGTCCATGTTTCCCCCGCATCCGACACCGGTAGCGGCGTCGCCATCCTGTTACGCGACGGACTCCTTGCAGAGGACGTCATCTACCTCCCCACTGCGCGAGGTATGGCCCTCACACTGTTCGGCGTGAGTATTATTAATACCTACGCTCCGTCCGGAAATAGCCGCCGTCATGACCGGCAAACTTTTTTTGCCGAAAGCATCACACCCCTCTTCACAGGTCCGCAGGACGATTTGGTACTCGGTGGTGATTTTAACTCGACACAAAAGCCCGCTGACCAACTCCCGCGACATTCACCTTGTGCGTCTCTCTCAGTGGTCATCGACCGTCTACGACTTGTTGACACTTGGAAGAAGCTCCACGGAATTCAACCGGGCTATACACTCTACACCTCTCACTCGTCCAGCCGCATCGATCGCATCTACGTCGCTCGCTTCCTTGCTGATGGCACACGTCATGCGGAGGTCTGGCCTTTGGCGTTTTCAGACCATGACGCGTACCTCTGTGACGTCACTCTCGCCCGACAGGGTGTGTGGCATAGTCGTGGTCTGTGGAAACTCAATGTCGCTCACCTGACCTCCTCAGACTATCGCCGTATGATCGAAGAAGCGTGGGCACGCTGTCGCCTTTGTCGAGAAGCCTATGACTCCACCTTATCCTGGTGGCTCTCCTGTGCAAAGCCGACCCTCAGGAAGACACTGATGAGTTATGGGAAGGAATTTAAGGCGTGGAAAACTAATACCCTACACCTCTACTACACCATACTACGTGACTGTGCGACGGTGCCTTTCTCGCCAGCCCGGCAGTCGATGGTCCATCGCACGAAGGCGCAGATCTCCTTGATCAAGCGGCGCTACTTAAAAGGAACTGTAGTCCGTTCTCGTGCTTCTAATCGTATCCCTCAAGAACGTCCGTCGATGTACTACCTACTTCAGGAACGACAACGACGACGACGAGCTCTGATCCAAGTACTCACTGATGTGGAAGGGCGCCGGCACGACACCCAACAAAGCATCGGTCGTGCTCTCCATGCTCATTTTGCCGGGCTATACGCAGCCGTATCGCATTCTGCAGCACTGATTACAGAAGTCGCTCAGCTTACTACGAACACTCTTCCGGAGGATGCAGTGCATGACCTCCAAGACGACGTAACCACAGGTTAAGTGGTAGATGCTATCAAGGCGGGTACCTATAATAGATCTCCTGGACCTGACGGTATACCCATCGAATTTTATAAAAGTTTTCGCTATTTGTTGGCTTCCACGTGGACGGCAATCGCACAAGAGCTGATGTCACCGATGACAGTGGTCCCGAGCGCCTTTCTACATGTCATTATTATCCCCGTACATAAACCGCACGGGTTATCGAGGGTCAAGGACTATCGACCAATTACTTTGCTCAACAGCGACATGAAAATATTCACACGGCTATTGGCATCGCGACTCAAGAAGGTCGCACGTTACGTCACTTTCTGCGACCAGACTTCCCTAGGAAGCGACAACAACATCCGTACGGCCCTTTGCCGTTACAGAGACATGATAGCATTGGCGCATTATCAACGTCTCTCTGGCGCCTTGGCTTCACTGGACTTTAGCCAGGCTTTCGATCGTGTTGACCACTTCTATTTACGGACAGTTCTTCAGCATATGGGATTTTCTGGCGGTATTGTCACAGTGGTTATGCGCCTGTTGAGTAGTGCAACCTCTAAAATCATGTACAATGGTCGCCTCACACCGTCCCTGGTCATCGCACGATCTGTACGACAAGGCTGCCCTCTTTCCACGATTTTGTACGCTTTCGCCTTGGAATCCCTGCTCTAGGGCATGCGCCAACGTTTGGAAGGTATGGCTGTGCATGGCCACCGTTTTTGTTGTACAGCCTACGCAGACTACATAGTACTACATCTGCGCAGTGAAGATGAAGTACGAGCAGCACTGACATGGGTGGCGACTTACGGCGAAGCTTCGGGGAGCTGCATCAACGTGTCAAAATCCAAGGTCCTGCTCATTGGTGAGGGCTTGCTGGAGAGATGCGCTGCCCCCCTTAGTGTCGCCGCCACCATAAGATGTGTTGGACTTGATTTCGCAGTAGATATGCGCCGCTCAGTGACTATCAATGGTAGACGCTTGCTACAGACAATCAGAGCAAATCTCGCAGATCACCGGCTACGAGCTCTCGACGTTATCCAACGCGCGCAATACGTGAACATGTATCATGCTTCCCGTATACCACACGTGGCTCAAGTACTACCAGTCCCAGATCTCCTGGCCCGACGACTGTTGATGGCTTTCGGCTCCTTCGTCAGCTCGGGGATGTTATTCAAGGTGCAATAATAATCCCTTGCACTGCCACGAGATCGTGGCGGGGTGGGACTCATCCACGTGCCGACTCGTGTCAAGGCACTTTTCGTCATCTCCCAACTAAAACTTTGGCATCGTTGGCCGCAGAGCCTTATTAGCCTCCTGCTTCACAACTTTGCGCCGGCCTCCCTGTCCGCCACAGTACTGGTATCGACCATTCCAACCCCGTTTTATTACATCCAACGATTTTTTCTGGAGTTCAGCCATGTCTACCGATCCTTACCACTTACACGTTTGTATTTTACGAAAACAGTATCCGAATTGTTACAACAATGCCGCCCGTCCAACCCCATCGAACGTAAGTATCCACAGTACGTGTGGCGACACATATGGAAGGCAATTCATGGGCGTTTTCTCGAATCAGACGTTCAATCAGCGTGGTACATCTCCGTGAATGGCAAACAAGTTAACCGAGATCGTCTACACCGCATCCATCTCGCCGATTCATCCCTCTGCACCCACTGTGGAGTGGATGACACGGATGTCCACCGGTTCCACTGTGGCACAGCGTTCGATGTCTGGACACTTGCGCGGCGAATTTTGGCGTTTCTTACTCGACAGACAACAGTTCAGATCGACGTCCACATGCTTTTGTACCCCGATAAGACTTTCTACCCCTCTGCCGAAACTCACTCTGTGAATTGGATCTGTGGCCACACGATCCGCTATCTTTTTACTTCTGGCGACAAGTCTACGCTAGGATATTGGACTTATCTCAACGAACGACACTGCGTCCTGATACGCAACCCACGCTATATTCAATATTTTTCCAATTTCTTAAGGAGCACCTTCGATTACCCACCTCGTAGCTGGAACGTCCAAGCCCTGAGAAGCTGAAAACTGTATTAACCGAACCGAACTGAAGAGATCTGCTACCCAGAACCAACGCTTACGCAATGAGAAGACACGTTTGGACGAGCTGGCCTGCTGTAGGCGGAGACACTTCAGGCGCTCCTGTAAGAACTGGTCATTAACTACAAGTCGCACGACGACTTTACATATAAAAAAAAGTGATTAAATAAATGAAATTAAATAAAATAAATAAAGAAAAGTTTCGAGTCCACCCTCGGGCATGTGTGCGTGTGTGTGCGTGTGTGTGTGTGTGTGTGTGTGTGTGTGTGTGTGTGTGTGAGTGTGTGTGTGTGTGTGTGTATTTTGTCCTTAGCGTAAGTTAGTTTAAGTAATCGATGACTTCAGCAGTTTGGTCCCTTAGCAATTCACACACATTTGAACATTTTGAGGAAAATGGAAGTAGATTAGTTTATTACGTATCACAGGTGTTGGGGATAAAGTTTTAGACTAACCTGCACTTTGTTTTGATGGTGAACTTTAGAACAAAGTTTCTCAACCTTTTCCGGCCCTCTGCCCCCTTTTCGAAGAAAAAACTACTTAACGCCCTCACATCTTTCTTCAGAGGAAAAATATCAGAGACAATCCCCATCTATAAATAAATTACACAATATTTTGCAACTAACTTTGATCATAACACGTTTCGCGAATAATAATTCGATGGCTACAGTCCGAATCCAAGAATCCCGTTTTACACAAGTTAGGAAAAATTTACAGAGAGGCCACGGAAAACTAATTTGGAGCAATCCGTGTTTAAATTCCAGTTGGTTCACAATTTTCATTTTACAGTTAATGTTTAATTCTTAATGAGAATTGAAGAAAGGATATATTTTTAAAATTACTTTACTGAAATGTATTAACAGTATTGGTATCATTCTCAACGGTTGAGTAACAAATATATATTTAAGAATTATACAATATTTTTAGTGAGAGGTCTGAATTTTGTGTAGTGATATCAGTTTCACAATATTTGGTGTCATATTAATCATCAGCAATCTAAAACCACTGCCCTCTGCGATCGGCAGTCTGTTTCTGTTCTTGGTAAGTAACTTCCTAAACACGCTGAAGCATCTTTCCCGTAAATACGAAGATACGAAAACAATGAAATACCTTTTCCCATAAAGCTGGATGCACTATAGGAACTTGCTTTTTAAGCTAGAATTCTTCACATTCATCTTCGAATTTTAATTTTAACTCTTCATTTGTTGAAAGTTCAATTAGCTCTCACAGTGAGGATAATTCTATTGTCTGTGAATCAGAGAAAGATTCCAGTAACCAATATGGAATAGTTATCCGAAGGGGATACTGAAATCTGTTAGTAAAATATTTTTAAGTGTGTCCTAAGTGTTAACAGAACACTAAAATGTAATCGTCATTTGTTTCCACGGAAGGAAGATTTGGGTACTGATGAAATTGTTTTCGTCTCTAATTACAGTAGCACAGGACGAGTTTTGACGCAAAATGAAAAATAGTTACCTCGCTTCCTTACAGCTGTAGATTCATTTCGTTAAATTTGCTGTATAAATCGGTCAGATAAGCTGCATCACTCTTAAACTTCAGTAAATTATACAACGAATGATCTTTGTTTTCAAGAAAAAAATCTGTTTTGTCAAAGAAATTATAAATGTTTTTTAGACGGCTATCCTTTGTAAGCCAATAAACCTGTGTGAGAAGGAGCAGACGAATGAAATCTTCGTTTCCATCACATAACTTTTTAAAAAAATCTGTCGCTGAGTGTACTGCTTCTGATATAGTCAACAGCACTAATTACGTAATGTAGAGAGCTATTAAGGCGATCTAAAAAGTTTTTTCTATCAAATGTTGTTTTTGAATAACAAACTAAATTGCTACCTCCTTTTTTAAATGTGAAAGTGGACCACAGTATCGTCCTGCCATTGCTGGAGCACCATCTGATGCATCTGACACAATATTCTGGTGAGTGATACCTTTCCCTTTAAAATAGTGTTCTAGTACAACAAATAAATATTTCTCCTTCAGAACCGGATTATGATTTTCTGGCAAATAATGGCTCTTGACAATTTTTTTTCTTCTTTTATCAAATGAAGTTGAACAAGAAATGAACGATCGTTGTCTGGTAATATCGACTCACCCACCTACAAAGAAAACTCGCTAGTATTGAACAATTTTGCTAGAGGTATTCTGTAACAAATTAGTAGGAAAAGGGGAGCATAACATTACTCAGTAGCGTGTAAGTATCAACTGGCGCCAGCCTGGACGGGCATACATGTTAATAACGTTTCTCGCTCAGGGAGAGGCTGTCTCAAGTCTCTTGTGTGCGACTGTGAGGGAAATCAGTAGAAAATAATTAAAAGAGTGCAGACTGAACTGCTCTGGTTACTCTGGTAACTTTTGGAAGAGCCCAATAGGAGTTTGACTAAGCAGTGAAGACATCGTATCGAATTCGCTAAGCAAATTCAGCACGATGTCAAGGCATGTGACATCGCGGTTTATCTGAAGGGACAACATGAGCAGTGATCTGGAAGGGACTCAGTACTTCCCGAAACGACATGTGAATCGAACACACGCGTCGTGCCCGCAATTTCCAAGCAGGGTTACCGATGGGGGTGGGCCTACCTTGCCAGCGGTCGGCCAACAGCCGCACCGTTGTGTCATGGACTTTCACTCCCAGCTGACGCAGCGCCCTCGCAGCCGTGAGTCTGCTGTTGGATTTGGCAGATTCCTCTCCGGATCACGTAGATACCAGCCGTCGCAGTGAACATGGCAACGACATGCGTTCTGAATAATAATCTGAATAATCTTGAGTACCGTTTTAATACGTCTAACGACGCCACGCATGTCGTCGTTCGGAATTCTGACAAAACATTAGGCGTTCCCACTTCGGTAGTGGCGACAACTACAAATAGACGGTCAGAAGTGCTCCAGTTCAAAAGAGCTGGACGACAACGATCCGCCAAACTAACGACAGCAGTCGTCACAGAGGATGGGACAAAGAGAGACATTGTTATTGGTTCTCAAAAAGAAAAAGAACGATAATCTTTTCTATTTCCAGTTTCGCAAGAGTATCTTGTTCTTACACTTTCTAAAACCTGTAATTTTACTGGACGTACTGCACCATGTGATATACTTGTACCAGAAACATCTATTACGTGTAGGAAATACTGTCACATAGCAAACGATTGTTCAGATTGTTGTTCATTGATGATTAGGCTTAGGAATTGTCTTGTTTTTGCAACTATGGTTATTAAGTTATTGTCGGGAGTAACAATAGTCTAAAAAAGAGAGAGAGGTCAACTGCACAGAAATGACACTGACAACGTCAGCTAGTGCTAACGAGGCGGTAGGCCCTCTTATTGACCAAGTTCCCAAAATGCTAGAGGATAATGAACAACAGAAAACACTTAGCGAACAGCTAAGTCAGTAGTTAGAATCTTTAATAACAGAACAGCAGCAACAATCACGGTTGAATCAAGTTAAAACTGTAGTAAGCGTTCCCCGTTTATCTGTCGATCCTTCAGGTGCCAACCTTAAATTTCCCTCCTCCGTGGAAACAACAGAGGACAATGCTGTGTATAATGACGCTGTACTAACGACAGCGACGTTAAGTATTTGGTCAGGTAAATCAGTTTTGCAGACAGCCATGTTGTGTATGAGGAGTGTAACAAAAACCTGTATCTCTTATTTTCAGGTGCTTAATAAGGTACCCACATTCAGTGAATTAGCGGAGATTTGCGCCAGTGGTATACAAAAAAGAACAGTACACAGGTTTTCAGGAACTTAATAAATAGTTTAACGCAGGAGGCGAATGAAACAGTGGAATCATTTTCTTACAGATTTCACAAAGTTAATGCACAGGCTTACGAGCTAACACAAACCTGGTGCGGACAGACTCTTGCTCAAAGGAGCGGAAAATCGTTGGACGTATTTCTCAGATGGATCCACACAGATTTTTCATTCCGGGTGTGAATGGAAAACCCTGAGAATTTAGTCGCACCACTTGGTGTCACTGCACATTGCCAAGAATAGGATAGTGTAACTAGGGTGCACACGCAACCGAAGATATTCAGATGTGGTAAAGAATGTTAACATTGTGGTCAGCAGGGGCACTTAAAGACTCAGTGTCTCCAACCACGATGCTATAATTGCTAACATTTAGGGGGCATTAGGCTCTGGTTTATGAATTAAGAGAACAGCGCCAGAACAATGCGAAAACGAAGCACTTAAACTCCAACGGAGATGTTCCTTCCGTCAGGAAGCGTTCCCAGTAAACCGTAGAGCTGTAAAAACGTACAAAGATACGTACTGTTGCTTGATAGATTTTTTGCAGTAGGGAATGACGAAATAGATTCAGAGGAGACACCAAAGCTCAAGTTTTCGTATGGCAGAGTAGCAACAGGTCCGGAACGTTAATTTGGATTATGATATATGTCAATGCTCCACAGGAAGCATTATTTTTAATAGAAACTCCGTTGAATAATGACGCATTGGATGAATAGTATTATTTTATTCGAGGACATTTAGCACGTGCTACGGAAATAGATGACCTAGTTATTGGAACAGTATGACATAATTTCGATAATTTCGAAATGAGTGAAGTAAGTCTTCCAAAAGGATTGGTAGTAGGTACTCAGTGAAGAAGTTGTCGATGGGTCAGGGACAGAGTACAATATGATGCAAACCATCTGCACATATCCATTATGTAACAAGGTTAGTCACTTTAAGGTAATGGAGCCATTGTGATTTCTCTACAGAGATTTATTTAATTCTGACGCTCCTTTGCCAGCCACATTCCTAACACAGCATCGTATGCCAATGTGTAGTCGCGCAGCAGTATACTACAAGCAATATAGGTTATGCAAACATCTCCAGCCATTAATAGAAAAGTTCATGGGTCAACAGCGTAAAGAAGACATAGCACAGGGAAAGTCCTTGGTCAACAAGTATGGTAATCATCCCGAGAAAGTCACCTAACGGAACGAAAAAGTATAGACTCATTTATCACTGTACGTTTTTAAATGAACATACGATAACCAGGTCCATGTCCAGTAACAAATCTACCCAAAACTTTGAATAACCCAGGTCAATGTAAATTCTTTTCTACAATTGATTTAAGGAGTAGTTAACAACAGATTGAAGTCTGTCCTGGAGATAGGTCAAAAACACTTTTACAATATCATCTGGTCACCATAACCGCAGAATGCCTTGGGGGTTAAAAAACACTTGTAAGATGCAGTCCTTCGAGAGTTAAAACCAAAATGATCTATATGGCTGACAGCGTAGATTTTTCAGTATATCTGGATGAACATGCAGGTCGACTATTTTACAGATTGAAAACAGCTTATCTAATATTAAGCTCTGATGTGACATTTTGCCCAGTCACAAATTGCGTAGTGGGAGCGTGTTGCTCTCAAGGGTGGAATGGGAATGGATCCTTATTTCACTTCACCTGTATGTGATTTTGTAGTTTCACAAACAGTTAAGCAAATAAAATCACTACTTGAAATGTCAAGTAAGTATCGAAAAGTAATCAATATCTCTTCAGACACTGTGCAACCATTAATTAGACTATGAAGTAAGGGTGAAACGTCCCCTTTGAACAATTACACATGACTGTGCTTAAACTGACACACAATATTTTGTTAGCGCAACGCAATCTGACTTTCAAAATTCCCTACAAAAGAATGGCCCTGACTAACATTAAACTATACCTTTCACAAATCACTTACCTCACAAAAATCTTCGCTGCTCAAGTTACTGCAATACAGCTAGCGCCACTACTGCCAGCTAAATAAAAGATTCAAACTATGGAAGGCACTAACTACTGATAAGGATAGTTAGCAAATGAAAGATATTAATAGAGAACAAACAATGTATTTACCTTGATATCATCATATATAAATATAGCAGTTCATGACAAATTTCAAAACTCCGCCATCTCTCTCCCCACATCCACCACTGCTGGCGGCTCACCTCCAACTGCGCAACGCTACGCGCTGTTCACATCCAGCTGCCTAACACTACAATGGCGAGTATTACAACAATGCAAAGCAGCCACAGACTGCACACAGCACAGCAAGTGATTTTCATACAGAGGTGGCGTTACCAATAAAAAAACCTAAACAGCCTACTTACATAGCCCCCATGCTCCCCACAAAAAATTTTACAAATTGGATTGGGCAGTGGCCAATACAGATTTGAAAAAAGGGGTTACGTTTCAGTGGACATCAGAGTGCCAATCAGCTTTTACGAATTTGAAGGAGCTACCAACTTATGATCCTGTACTAATTTTTCTTGATTTTACTATTTATATTATCATTTGAAGCAAATAGTACAGCTCTGGTCATAATTTTAAGTCAAATTGCATATTAAACTCCGGTAGCTGATGCATCTCACCCCATGAATGAAACTGAGTGCAAATATTCTGCTACAGAAAAGAAGTCTTAGCTTTGATATACGGTACTTTTCATTTTCATTGCTACCTATAAGGATGCAAATTCAAATTCGTTACGGATCATGCATCCATGAGGTGGTTATTAGGACTTAAACGCCCTTCAACTCGATTAGCAAGATGGGCTCTGAAATTGTGTGGGTTTCAGCGCGACGTAGTTCACAAACTTGGTATCAAGCACACGAATGTGGATACACCTGCAGGAAAGTTGCAGTGTAGCAAGTGTCACAATTAAATTTAGTAGATTTGGAAATGGCACAGGCAGCGGATATATTACAATTTGCCAGGAAGTTGTTCTGTGTAAACCAACTGAACGAGACACAGGCATCGTTGTTGGTTGGTTGGTTTGTTGGGGGAAGGAGACCAGACAACGAGGTCATCGGTCTCATCAGATTAGGGAAGGATGGGGAAGGAAGTCGGCCGTGCCCTTTGAAAGGAACCATCCCGGCATTTGCCTGGAGCGATTTAGGGAAATCACGGAAAACCTAAATCAGGATGGCCGGAAGCGGGATTGAACCGTCGTCCTCCCGAATGCGAGTCCAGTGTCTAACCACTGCGCCACCTCGCTCGGTCTGCATCGTTGTTCCAGCAGCTCAAGGAACCGAAGTGCTATGAAAAACATATGACCACGTATTATCAGGACCTGGAGGTATAGAAAGGTATTGGATGATCAAGGGGAAACTGGATACTGTACAAGTAAATCACCACAGTACCGAGTAGGACAATGGGTTCTGCTAGCAAATCCATGTACCCCAAAGGATAAAACCACGAAATTCTTGACGAAGTTGCAAGGACGGTACCAGATAATGGAAATGACTTCATTGGTGAATCTCAAGTCGTATAGACCGACGAAAACATCCGTTGTACATATTAATCAGGTTAAAAGTTTTAAGGGTATAGATGGTCCGTTGCTGTAAATACCTAGAATGTTGGCAGAAAGAAAATTGCCGCATCCAACAAGAGTAGAAAAGATTGTACCTCATGAGCTTAGATTTAGGGGTAAGTGATAAAATAGCAGTGAATTCTGTTGAATTTTGTGTAGCATTATCTAGATTAACATTATTTTTTTAGTCTGCTATAGTAGTTTTTCAGTGAGACATGCTTTTTCCTTAAGGAGGGAGAGGATTCATTGTAATTCCTTTCTCTTAGGCGTGTCAGAGATAAAATTGCAATATATTACCATGACTGTAATTGATCTTGCATGTATGCGAAGCAGAGGTGATTAAAATCAGGCCGTTGGAAAGTGGAATCTAGTTCTCACGACAACCAGACGTACTTCTCACTTACCACAAGAGGTCGTTAAATCTCACATTTGACATCTGAGAGGCAAGAAACGAAATTCGAAGTTTGTGGAGTATTTTCATAAAAGTGGGCACGAAAGCAGGAAAGGGGAAATGCTAGCAGATGTACAGAATGAATACCAGGAATTGAAGTTCTCCTACGAGGAACTTCAGGATAGGTTACTGTAGTTTCTATTGGTACTGCAGCAAGCGGGAAAAGAATTTCCAACAGGAATATGATACGACTCGTTACACCGCTAATGAAACGTAATGTAGCATTTGCTCTCATGTTTCTACAGTTAACGTTTACAAAGATCGAGCTATGATGTATATTAACATGGACTTTCCAGTTGCAAGTTTGAATTCTGGTTACCAGTTTCTCTGACTGCGAGCGACCTCAGCCGAAGATGGTTAGAAGATTACAGGCTGAATTGCCTTTGTTATTCCCATGGCGTTATGTACGACCCTGTAGATAGGAGCAACATCGCGTAGCAGGAGTCTGGTTTGGCAGTAAAGACACTGGAAGAAATTAGCTCATCAGTTGTAATGACCTGGAGACTACTGACAACACGAGAAGAGCAGAACCAATTCAATCACTAAGAATAGCGTCGTAGGATAGAGACCCAACGGTCGACGTAAATACTCCAACCCCTGTAGCTTGAAGCACTCGGTCATTAGGATCAATGGCGTTAATGTTGTTCGCAATCGTTTCTCTGATTATGGTGTGGCAACATCTTGTGCGTGAAATTGTCCTAGTGTCGGTCTTACACTTGCTCATAAATTTAGACAACATCTACGCAGTGTCAGATCAAAAATAGAGAGAAATTTCTATTGTAAGACAAATTGCAGCAGCTAATGGTTACGACACTAAAACGGTTGACGTTCTTTTTCATAAGATAGAGCTACAACAACCGCAGGCAGATACATAGAAAAGTGTTTCTCGCAAGTGGTCTACTTGGGAACTGCGTCTGATAGGATAATCCTGGTATCCAAAAATACTGTCATAACATTAGCTTTTTCTACCACACGCTGTCGGAAATTCAAAATATCTATTCTCAAGATTGGAGTATATAAGTTAACATGTAGGGATTGCTGTAAGATATACAGGGTGCTACAAAAAGGTACGGCCAAACTTTCAGGAACCATTCCTCACACACAAAGAAAGAGAATATGTTATGTGGACATGTGTCCGGAAACGCTTACTTTCCATGTTAGAGCTCATTTTATTATTTCTCTTCAAATCACATTAATCATGGAATGTAAAAACACAGCAACAGAACGTAACAGCGTGACTTAAAACATTTTGTTACAGGAAATGTTCAAAATGTCCTCCGTTAGCGAGGATACATGCATCCACCCCCCGTCGCATGGAAATCGTGATGCGCTGATGCAGCCCTGGAGAATGGCGTATTGTATCACAGCCGTCAACAATACGAGCACGAAGAGTCTCTATATTTGGTACCGGGGTTGCGTAGACAAGAGCTTTCAAATGCCCCCATAAATGAAAGTCAAGAGGGTTGAGGTCAGGAGAGCGTGGAGGCCATGGAATTGGTCCGCCTCTACCAATCCATCGGTCACCGAATCTGTTGTTGAGAAGCGTACGAACACTTCGACTGAAATGTGCAGGAGCTCCATCGTGCATGAACCACATGTTGTGTCGTACGTGTAAAGCACATGTTCTAGCAGCACAGGTAGAGTATCCCGTATGAAATTATGATAACTTGCTTCTCGAGCGTAGGTGGAAGAATGAAACTAAAATGAGCTCTAACACGGAAATTAAGCTTTTCCGGACACATGTCCACATAACATCTTTTCTTTATTTGTGTGTGAGGAATGTTTCCTGAAAGTTTGGCCGTACCTTTTTGTGACACCCTGTATATTGGACAGACTACAGGAGTTCTCAAACAAGTTTCAAAGAGCATATGGAGGGTACAGCCCGCAGAAAATCTGCATTTGGACAAAATCTGGCGAGTGCTAAGCATTCACAATGTGATACAGAACACGATATGCAAATCCTACGTACTGTAAAGCCTTCCTGCTAGACACCTTGAAAGAACTTGAGATTTTTGTCCACCAAAGAAACGACCCTTCCCTTCTCCTTAACAAACACATAGAATTTCAAGATGAAGCATATTCTGAATTTTTCAGAATATCATTTGAACCCAAGGATGCTGCTTTACCTCTTTTAATTAAGGACTCATGTCTTATCTCCTCTCTTATATAGGTTTCATGAAAATTAACTGTTATACCACTATTTATTCACTTCTCACATGTATGTTAGCGTCATATTGTCATGAACAAGATTTTTATCTCACATAGTTTTCATTTTATTGAGTACTTTGGGAGGACGTAAGTTAATATGTACTCGCACACATCTATCGTTTCAACGTGTTATATTTCCATTCCTGTAAATTTACATGATAACTTTAATGTATCGTAATGCTATTAAGACCTGTGTAGCAATTTATCATCACATTACTGACGACACGATGTCGTATACTTATTCAAGTCTCTAGGAACCCATGCCATGAAAACCTTGACAACAGCATCTGCTCTAGCGGTTAATCTGTCACCACATTTGGTCTCAGTAATGGTGCTGGAGGACACTAAGAACTTTCCTACGGTCGTCGGCACAAATATCTTAGAAGATAACACCTGAAATGATACCTTGATCACAGTTGGCGTGCCCAGGTATACTTCTTCGGTTTTTCAACTGCCACATCGGCCATTACACTACCGTGACAACATCCTTTTCAGTACACACATCTGTAACATCATGGCGGCCATCTTAACCATCACGTCGCCTAGCCAACGGCATCTTTTTCAATTCTTATCAGAGAAGACTTCACACTAAAAATAGAACTACGTGTACATATTTTATTGGTTCTATCTTGCAATGTAACTTTGCCTGTTATTACGTCTTTAGGTAATGTTAGTATCTACGTGTAATGACCACTCTATTCGTTTATCGATAATGTATTAATAAGAACGATGTGTTTGTCTTTCACACCAGTGTCATAGATTACACTACTTCGTATGTTGTTTTGTACGTTTGTTTATATTATTTTAACGTAAATGACTACTTGCTTTGAGGGATTATAATGTTTTAACTTCTTATGTACTCGTTCGTGGCTTACGAGAACGTAGTGTACAAATTTAATATCGAAAAGACATTTCAGTTCTTGTGAAGCTTTTGCCATTGGCTGGTGATGACGTAATCCATAGTCGGCACACGAATTGTGCACTGTTTAACATGTGGCTCCACAGCCATAGAGTCACAGTGTATATTCGTGGCATCACGAGAAAACCGAGGAGCATCCAGCACCAGCCATAGGGGTAAACGACGCAACCTTCCTCTACTTTCTTTTAACGCCATCTACAATAGTACTGGTTGTGATTTACTACAGCTATTCTCTACCTTCTTTTAACTCCATGGTACTGTTTGTAACTTTGCTGTTCCCACCCTTGCAGTGCCAAAAATTCTCAAGATAACTTTAACATAAGCCGAAATCGGTAAACAAATAAATATTGTTGCGATCTCGACTGTTGATCTTATCCGTACACTTGCTGCCTTAAGAGGAGATCAGCGATCCGTAGTTATAATAAAGCACAGCGGCCAGCACTGATTGATAGTGCAGAGGTCTAGCAGTACGACTGCAATCCAGGGCACAAACTGCCCGTGTGGACGGACCAGGTTCAGTATTCAGCGCGGCATCAACGCATCTGACTTCGCCGTCTACCTCAGGGCCAACGTGGGCAGCGAACTGGCAGGGTTTGAGTACTCCCGGAAACGGTGTGTGAATCAAACACACGGACCGCGGTCACCGCCATTTCCAAGCCGGGCTACCGATGGAGAGGGCCTACCTGGCGACTGTGACGCAAATAACCGCACCAGGGTGTTGTATACTACGCCTCTGTGCTGATACAACGTCCTCGGCAGCTGTGAGTCCGATGATGGGTTCAGCGGATTCCTCTGCGTAGACGCCAGCCATCGCAGTAGATATGGCAATGACTGCTATTCTGAGTAATAAACAGAATAATCTTGAATACTGTTTCACTGCGCTTAACGACGCCACGCAGGACCTTGGTCTGCATACTGACCAAACATTAGGGGTCTCCAACACGGCTGTGGGTGACCTCTGCAGAAGGTTCTCGATTTACTTGGACGTTTCACTGATTCGTCTCTGTCGTGTGCTATTGCTCAATGGGCCTTTATCAGTGTTATCTGATGATGATATCGACAGCACAGTTCGCAAAACCTCACTAACAGCTGGCAGTTTCAATCCGTCTCCCACAGTATAGGATTTTCCCGATTTGCCAATAAGTAAAGACATTTTTTACGAGGAAACTTCATTCGTTGACACCCCCCCCCCCCTCCACCGAAACATATTAGTAACAAATGTTGTTCTTTGAAGCTTTCACAGTAGGAATTTCTTTTATTTTTGTCAGATGTTCTTGTAACATGAAAGGTCTCATTTGGGAATTCTCTGTGGGATGTGAGACACATTGGTAATGTTTTGTTTGTGGGTGACTGAATAAAGCCGTACTTCAGATATTCGACATTGTACTGTCTACAGTTTTTCTTTGTTCCAACATGACTTTAACTGTAAAAATAAAAAGCAAAATAAACTTGCGTTAGCCACTCCAGCACAAGTAGTCAAGGTATGAAATAAATTATTGTAATTTAACTACGCAAATATAAATAGGTTTTTATTTGTTACATAATTAAAGTTTACGATCACAGACGCTACCACGAAAACAACTTTGCAGATTAATTGAAGACAGTATTTTCCGTATGTGTTTTTTACTTTTATCCTGTGTTGTAGCTCGCCTCTGGCGAAAACATTTACAAAAATATTGTACGGAATCTATGTGCACTTGTAGCCTACGACATGCGTGAACTATATTTTTCTGCTGTTTTCTTTTGCCCTACAAGTATATATGACAATAACTATTTACGAAATTTAGTGAAACAAGACAGAATGTTGGAGTACGAAATACTTATTAGTAATAATGGATTTTTTCCTAGGTATTATTCAGCTATGAAAGTAATGTATCTGCCTTCAGCACAACGCTTCCCGAAGTACCATCTAAACAAGCTATACTTCAAAATACGTCTTTATGAGAACAAACGATGGTATCAAGAGCAGAAATTTTAGCAGCTTTAAAGGAACCATGAGAAAAATAACTGAATGCATATCAAATGAAATATTTTCTGAAGTGATGGATGAAGTGTCTGTTCACATTCATTTTTTAAAATTTTTATGGCGATTCAGTCAACGATATCTTATGTCTGCAATTTTCGAAATATAGGTAAGGCCCGTTGTAATGCTTTTTTGTTGTGAGATATATCAAATCACATACAACATTGGCTACTTTTCGTTTATCTGAAAAAGTAACACGAAAAAAATTTCAATCGATATAAATATACGTTCAATTGCCATACTACAGAATACTAATGTAGTCGTCAGAAGAAATAATAAAAATACATTTCTATAAAATAACGTGAACTGACCTCTATCGTAAAAATGCACTGCAAAAGGAATGTGTTCTTAGCAAGAGTTCCATGTAAGTAATACATTGAATGCAATGTCTAATAGTTCAGAGTTGCTCTGAAGGACCTTGGAAAAATACTTGTGTCAGCACAGAGTCTCACGTATTTGAAGTACTGTGTCGTTAAATGAACCGTTGGAAATATTCTGCAGGTAAGTTCATCTTGTACATCTACATCTACATGATTACTCTGCAATTCACATTTAAGTGCTTGGCAGAGGGTTCATCGAACGACAATCATACTATCTCTCTACCATTCCACTCCCGAACAGCGCGCTGGAAAAACAAACACTTTCTGTTCGAGCTCTGATTTCTCTTATTTTATTTTGATGATCATTCCTACCTATGTACGTTGGGCTCAACAAAATATCTTGCCACGAACCACTGCAGACTGGTATAACGTAAGCTTTGTTGATCGGTAGACAACACTCGCAGATTACAGTTCACAGTGCTGTAAAATATACGTGTTATCAGTTGCTCACTGCACGCATGCGTCAGACGCAGAGGGCATCCGAAGTTATATCGAGGGAAAGACAGCAACATAAAAAAGGCAGGTTATACTCGCTAAGTAAATTTACGTGTACACCTTGTACAAAATGTTGTAACGGAGAACGCTATACCTATAAGCAGACTAATTTGTTTGGAGATAATTTAGGACTGTTGCGTTGAAATAAGCGTTTAATAACGTTTGCTGTTAGTATACCTTTCCATCGCGGCTTTGCAAATATTTCCCTACCACCCCTATTGAGAATGGATCTTGTAGAGTGACAGAAGTTTTAATTACTAATTTATGCAATTTTGTTACTCGTCCCCCGTCTTTGTTCGCTAAGTAATCCTTGATGGTGAAGTATGTATTATTCAAGACATCAGCTTAACGGACTTTTATAATGTTTGGAATTACGCTGTATCTTTGATTATCAAGAGCAACATATTACACTCTCTTCTTCCCGTTAGATAACTGTGTACTCTGTTTACATTTTGGTGGTAAATGTAAGTTTAATATGGCTCTTGTTAATAATTAGGGCTCTACCTACAAGTACAGTATAAAGCTCTAAGGTGGGTTCAGAACATCACATCCACAACGTTTTGATAGCCAATTGATAAAATATAGTCACTGCCATTCTTAGTTTCCAGTGACACTTTACAAATCTATTTTGGTTTCTATTCCTCGAGAAGAACTGTTAGATAATAGCTCAGTGAACATAGACCAAAAAAAGGTGAATGGAGAAAGAAGTTCGTGTAATCTCAAATTTTTATTCATTGGTGGGGAAGAGTGTCATGAACAACATACTGACAACAACCCAAAATCTCCACCTGTGTGGCCTGAGCCGAGGAGTCGGTGGGGGGGGGGGGGGGGGGGATAAGTTCTTTTTAAGGCCGTATTTTTACGTTTCTCTTGAATAACTCGAAAACCGAGACCTTAACTAAAATGTTTTCCAGCTAAAAATTAAACCACATTAAATTTTTTGCGGAGAAAGTCCTGCTCATTTTTTCTCTAGAACCAATAGGTATTCCATTGCAGGGGATGGAAAAATCGCTAATTATTTAAAATTGTATATTAATTATGTTATAAATGTTTATCGTTAAATGTAGTGGGTAAAGACCTGAAGTTAAATTACAGTACCATTTTAAGTACACTAGAGCCATATCGGAGAATAAATTGTGTTTTGGTGACGCGATTGTTGACAGTGGGAGGGAGCGGGGGTGGAGGGTAGAAGTGTGAGTGAGGCAGGTCGCCAGAATGAGGTCACTTACTACCCTCATTTGTGCGTCTGCAAAACGAAGAGCGACGAAGTGAGTCCCCAGTCTCTGTAGGGGGATGACGCTGATAACTCTGTGCGAAGACACACCTGGAGAATGTTTATTTTCGACAAACATGCACTAACACTAAGTGAAATGCAGATATAAGAAGATTATAAAAGTACTCATACGAAGAGTGCTCAAATCTTCACACAATGCCTTGCACTGCTAGTAGGGAAATTCTGTGTTATCCTGTACAACTGTTTAGGCTCACTTTCGGGAAACGTCAATTACACCAACGGCTGGGCTGCTCGCTCTTCAGCTTATGTTGTTGTTGTTGTGGTCTTCAGTCCTGAGACTGGTTTGATGCAGCTCTCCATGCTACTCTATCCTGTGCAAGCTTTTTCATCTCCCAGTACCTACTGCAACCTACATCCTTCTGAATCTGCTTAGTGTATTCATCTCTTGGTCTCCCTCTACGATTTTTACACTCCACGCTGCCCTCCAGTACTAAATTGGTGATCCCTTGATGCCTCAGAACATGTGCTACCAACCGATCCCTTCTTCTGGTCAAGTTGTGCCACGAACTTCTCCCCAATCCTATTCAATACTTCCTCATTAGTTATGTGATCTAGCCATCTAATCTTCAGCATTCTTCTGTAGCACCACATTTCGAAAGCTTCTATTCTCTTCTTGTCCAAACTATTTATCGTCCATGTTTCACTTCCATACATGGCTACACTCCATACGAATACTTTCAGAAATGACTTCCTGACACTTAAATCAATACTGGACGTTAACAAATTTCTCTTCTTCAGAAACGATTTCCTTGCCATTGCCAGCCTACATTTTATATCCTCTCTACTTCGACCATCATCAGTTATTTTGCTCCCCAAATAGCAAAACTCCTTTACTACTTTAAGTGCCTCATTTCCTAATCTAATTCCCTCAGCATCACCCAACTTAATTAGTCTACATTCCATTATCCTTGTTTTGCTTTTGTTGATGTTCATCTTACATCCTCCTTTCAAGACACTGTCCATTCCATTCAACTGCACTTCCAAGTCCTTTGCTGTCTCTGACAGAATTACAATGTCATCGGCGAACCTCAAAGTTTTTATTTCTTCTTCATGAATTTTAATACCTACTCGGTATTTTTCTTTTGTTTCCTTTACTGCTTGCTCAATATACAGATTGAACAACATCGGGGAGAGGCTACAACCCTGTCTTACTCCCTTCCCAACCACGGCTTCCCTTTCATGTCCCTCGACTCTTATAACTGCCATCTGGTTTCTGTACAAATTTTAAATAGCCTTTCGCTCCCTGTATTTTACCGCTGCCACCTTTAGAATTTGAAAGAGAGTATTCCAGTCAACATTGTCAAAAGCTTTCTCTAAGTCTACAAATGCTAGAAACGTAGGTTTGCCTTTCCTTAATCTTTCTTCTAAGATAAGTCGTAAGGTCAGTATTGCCTCACGTGTTCCAGTGTTTCTACGGAATCCAAACTGATCTTCCCCGAGGTTGGCTTCTACTAGCTTTTCCATTCGTCTGTAAAGATTTAGTGTTAGTATTTTGCAGCTGTGACTTATTAGACTGATAGTTCGGTAATTTTCACATCTGTCAACACCTGCTTTCTTTGGGATTGGAATTATTATATTCTTCTTGAAGTCTGAGGGTATTTCGCCTGTTTCATACATCTTGCTCACCAGATGGTAGAGTTTTGTCAGGACTGGCTCTCTCAAGGCCGTCAGTAGTTCCAATGGAATGTTGTCTACTCCGGGGGCCTTGTTTCGACTCAGGTCTTTCAGTGTTCTGTCAAACTCTTCACGCAGTATCATATCTCCCATTTCATCTTCATCTACATCCTCTTCCATTTCCATAATATTGTCCTCAAGTACATCGCCCTTGTATAGACCCTCTATATACTCCTTCCACCTTTCTGCTTTCCCTTCTTTGCTTAGAACTGGGTTTCCATCTGAGCTCTTGATGTTCATACAAGTCGTTCTCTTATCTCCAAAGGTCTCTTTAATTTTCCTGTGGGCAGTATCTATCTTACCCCTAGTGAGATAGGCCTCTACATCCTTACATTTGTCCTCCAGCCTTCCCTGCTTAGCCATTTTGCACTTCCCGTCGATCTCATTTTTGAGACGTTGGTATTCCTTTTTGCCTGCTTCATTTACTGCATTTTTATATTTTCTCCTTTCATCAATTAAATTCAATATTTCTTCTGTTTCCCAAGGATTTCTACCATCCCTCGTCTTTTTACCTACTTGATCTTCTGCTGCCTTCGCTACTTCATCCCTCAAAGCTACCCATTCTTCTTCTACTGTATTTCTTTCCCCCATTCCTGTCAATTGCTCCCTTATGCTCTCCCTGAAACTCTGTACAACCTCTGGTTCTTTCAGTTTATCTAGGTTCCATCTCCTTAAATTCCCACCTTTTTACAGTTTCTTCAGTTTTAATCTAAAGGTCATAACCAATAGATTGTGGTCAGAGTCCACATCTGCCCCTGGAAATGTCTTACAATTTAAAACCTGGTTCCTAAATCTCTGTCTTACCATTATATAATCTATCTGATACCTTTTAATATCTCCAGGGTTCTTCCATGTATACAACCTTCTTTCATGATTCTTAAACCAAGTGTTAGTTATGATTATGTTGTGCTCTGTGCAAAATTCTACCAGGCGGCTTCCTCTTTCATTTCTTAGCCCCAATCCATATTCACCTACTATGTTTCCTTCTCTCCCTTTTCCTACACTCGAATTCCAGTCACCCATGACTATTAAATTTTCGTCTTCCTTCACAATCTGAATAATTTCTTTTATTTCATCATACATTTCTTCAATTTCTTCGTCATCTGCAGAGCCAATTGGCATATAAACTTGTACTACTGTAGTAGGTGTGGGCTTCGTATCTATCTTGGCCACAATAATGCGTTCACTATGCTGTTTGTAGTAGCTTACCCGCATTCCTATTTTCCTATTCATTATTAAACCTACTCCTGCATTATCCCTATTTGATTTTGTGTTTATAATCCTGTAGTCACCTGACCAGAAATCTTGTTCCTCCTGCCACCGAACTTCACTAATTCCCACTATATCTAACTTCAACCTATCCATTTCCCTTTTTAAATTTTCTAACCTACCTGCCCGATTAAGGGATCTGACATTCCACGCTCCGATCCGAACGCCAGTTTTCTTTCTCCTGATAACGACATCCTCTTGAGTAGTCCCTGCCCGGAGATGCGAATGGGGGACTATTTTACCTCCGGAATATTTTACCCAAGAGGACGCCATCATCATTTAATCATACAGTAAAGCTGCATGCCCTCGGGAAAAATTACGGCTGTACTTTCCCCTTGCTTTCAGCCGTTCGCAGTACCAGCACAGCAAGGCCGTTTTGGTTATTGTTACAAGGCCAGATCAGTCAATCATCTAGACTGTTGCCCTTGCAACTACTGAAAAGGCTGCTGCCCCTCTTCAGGAACCACACGTTTGTCTGGCCTCTCAACAGATACCCCTCCGTTGTGGTTGCACCTACGGTACGGGTATCTGTATCGCTGGGGCACGCAAGCCTCCCCACCAATGGCAAGGTCCATGGTTCATGGAACGCAGAATAATTGACTATACCTTCCCAAGCATTTCCGGTCCAGTTCTCTTATGCGAGTAGACAAATTAACTGCATGCGCTTTTGTTTTAATAGTGCAGTGACTTTCAGTTTATTAAGTGAGTACTTTCGTTTCTGTAAGTATTTGTATGGAGTGTAACAATGCATGGAAGTGAAACGTGGACAATAAATAGTTTGGACAAGAAGAGAATAGAAGCTTTCGAAATGTGGTGCTACAGAAGAATGTTGAAGATTAGGTGGGTAGATCACGTAACTAATGAGGAGGTATTGAGTAGGATTGGGGAGAAGAGAAGTTTGTGGCACAACTTGACTAGAAGAAGGGATCGGTTGGTAGGACATGTTCTGAGGCATCAAGGGATCACAAATTAAGTATTGGAGGGCAGAGCGGAGGGTAAAAATCGTAGAGGGAGACCAAGAGATGAATACACCAAGCAGATTCAGAGGGATGTAGGTTGCAGTAGGTACTGGGTGATGAAGAGGCTTGCATAGGATAGAGTAGCATGGAGAGCTGCATCAAACCAGTCTCAGGACTGAAGACCACAACAACAACAACATCTTTCGTGTCGTAATTAAGAGAGTTTATATATGTGTTCCCATAAACAACGATTGAGAAGTATTTAATCCGTGAGAGTAGTATTGTGAGTGACCTATGCAATGTTGGTGAGAACGGATTATGTGTATCAGTAAACGCCAATTACTTGAGAAAATGTTGGAAAACTGATAGTTTAAGGAACAACAAACGCACCATTGTTCATGCATCTTGCAGAAAAGAGCACACCAGAGTTAAGTCAATCAAAAGATTTCCAAGAGAGGGTGTTTCAGAGGAACAGGCTTGTACGTAAATTGGAGTCCCACGTTTGCTTTCAGCCAAAGCGATTTTGATTTTAAAATTCGCCGCCGGTTCTTGCGGAAGCTGTTGATGATGAATTTCGTGACGAATAAAAGAAAAAAAAACCCGAAAAGGGCGGCGAAAATTTTACAGATTTCGATCCTTCTGCGATAATACATTTTATATTCGAGTACGTCGATTGCAACATCTGCACTGTGGATGGCTGGAATACACTTTACAGCATGGGGGCATCAATTACGTCACCCGCTTCACTTCCCCCACCATCTGAAGAGATTCAGAAGCTTAAACTGACTCCCACAGCCACACAAGTACGCCACCTGGGTGTTACGGAACTTCAGGTATTTGAACATCAGACAAACAATACGTTACGGCAG
Source organism: Schistocerca americana (assembly GCF_021461395.2). NCBI lineage: Eukaryota > Metazoa > Arthropoda > Insecta > Orthoptera > Acrididae > Schistocerca > Schistocerca americana. The sequence continues at coordinate 629,103,952 of NC_060122.1, forward strand.
ATTACTGACGTTGAAAATGTTTAGTCCAATTTCGTCTTACATGTTAACACCCTCTTTAGCAGGAACGACGCTGTGGATGTGAGGTAAGCGACTATTCCATACAGACCACTCAGGAAATGCCATAGTTCCTGAATGGAAGGGATTATGAAGTTTGTTAGTAGCACAAGTAATGGTGAAAGAAATTTTCTACCTTTCTCTAATTCAGCACCAAGTGACTCAATACAGTGTACATAGCATCACAGTAGGCCGCTGACGATAGGCAGCACCAAGGTGTATTAATGTGTTTTGTTACTTTCGACCAACCGTCGTACCTAAAGGCTGGAGAAATCCAGCCTTGGATTATTTCCATGAGATTAGGAGGATTTCACATACGCTTGTCCTATATGGGGTGCATTGGTCACACAGTGGCAGGGTCTGGGCTGAAGGAAGTGGTATGTTGAGTTTATTGTGAAAATTCACAGGACAAGGTGTTAAATGGACATGCTTAAAGCAGAGGTTTTCGAGAGCACATACTTGTTCGTTTTGGTTCTGGAAAACGCCCGTGTCTCAGAAGAAGAATGGGGTGTGTAATCAACATTTTGAGCGATATAGAAGGCAGTACTGTGCTAAAAATTAAGGAAGATTCTTGTTTGACATCAGCTTTAAATCATTTCAAGAGCGATCCGAAAAACTGGCATTACATGTTCCAAGGTTTGTGGCATGTGCCATGGTACATATAAGAATACTGTACCGTTACTCGAGCTGCGTTTTGGTGACGATGATGATGTAATTGCTGATTTTTGAAATGTGCACAGCTAATATAAGATTTTATTTCATAACAATTCATGTGTTTCCTGTTCTTTCTGCGCGCAGTGGCCATTAAACACCAATTTTGTACCATTAAAACACTATTTTTAATAATTTGTGATTTTTCCACCCCCTGCAAAGCGGAACCCATTAGTTCTAGAGAAAAAATGAATAGGATTTTCCTTGTAGGAAATTTAATGCAGATTAATTTTGTATTGGACAAAATTTTCGCTGGATGCCGCAGTTTTCGATGGATTCGAGAACGGGGTAAAGTGACCTTCAAACGCTCCACCACCCAACACTCACACTCCACAGTGGGGCGGCGCGGAAGGGGGAAAATTTTTTGTATTATTATTACCAAATAAGCAGCAACCAGTCGCATTTTGCGAGCCCACCATTAAAAATTTTTTTGTATGTTGTTCATGACCCTCCCCCCTACTACTGCACAAAAATTTTCGACTACACGAACTTCTTTCCCCTGATTTCCCTTCGTTGACGGGACTGGAAGTGACAAGTAGAAATTCCAAAACGAGTCAGGAAACGATCTACTTTCCGCAACATGAATCTATCGTAATGATCACGACGACGCAAAAATTTGACACATTCTGGTCCTTACGGAGGAGTACCCACAGTATTTCTTCTCGCGTATTATACACGAATGGAGTAGAACCGAAGAAATGAGTTTGCGACACTACGTACCGTCCGTCACACACCACACGACGGTTTGCCGAGTACATACATGGATGTAAAATAGCTTCTCGCTGTTTGAAGCATTTCACTGCGATCGGTTCACATCAGTCTCATACAATGTATATGTGTGTTAACGCTGAATCTCTGAATGAAAATTAAAGGATAGTCTTTAAACTTGAGTATATGTTTTCTATGCATTAGTGCGAGCTTAGCGATAATGTTCTCTTCCTGGTAGCTATATTCTCGTTAGGAGAAAAAAGTACCTCTGGCATGTTTGCAGATACGTACGGTGCGAGGTATGGTTTCTCGGAACGCTTCGGCTTGAAAGCACCCATCGTGACGCGTATTTCGCGAGAAAGCGGTAGTAGTGAAGCAGGTGTGCTGCAGGTAAACATTACCCCTCCATTTCCTGCTGAGTTATGTGCTCAGCTGAATGAGTAAATTCTTACTAATGAAAAATGCAACACGATGAACGATCCCCAAATCAGCAATAAAATGTGTGATGCACACGATCAGTAGGTGCACAAAAAGCTTCATTAAATGAACAGAGCGTTCCAGTTGTGCATGCCCACAATTGATATTTATTCAACTTAGCTCCAGCAACTTATACAGCTTATGTTATGGAACAGAACCGATACCATAAGCTACCCAGACGAATGACACAGCGCACAATGGTGCCATCTGTGCGAGCTAATAACGAGTGACGCCAGAACACAGTAGAATTCATTATCAACTGCTTGATTCTTTCACGTTGCTGTCGTAGGGAAAGAAGTATATCGTCGAAAGCAGATTCCAGTGACTGCATTCATTCGTAACCACTGTATAGAATTATTATTATTATTGTTTTTTATTACTGTGGACGAACAAGAATATACACAAATTGCTTTCTGAAAATGTCTGTACTTCGCTTATAAACGAGTACAAATGTATAAATTGTCGACTAAAGAGAAACAGGCGCTTCAAAGAATCTGACAATATATCAAGCATGTTATATAAGAACTAACTGTTCCAAGGATGTAATTAAGCGGACCTTCGACCGTCCGCGCTATGTAAAATAGCTTCGTTGCTATCATCTTCATCTGCACCAAAGATTTTTTAAAATTTCTTCATTGCTTGTTTTCAACTCAGTTTCAAAACTAGAAAGAATGTGAAAGCTGGGCTTCTGCAGTCTTGCAGCTGAAAGCCTATATGAAGATGGAATGACAGATGAAGGACAAATAAACAGTTTAGCTTTATTAAAATTTTCTCTTTAGTGTTCGTGTCGCGTCGAATTGGAATGAAAATTCTAGTTACTTGCTTAACTTCCATATTCTTCTTGAGGAACAACTGACTGCCTACGAAACTCAAACACAAAGATGTTAAACAACATGACAATGTTCTACGTTTCGTGGGGCTCCAGGTAGGAGAAGAGTTAAGGTCCTGGGCAAGCAAAGCGTGAGACCTATTTTCTGACCATCTGAGAGGAAAACGACATTCAGCGGCCGGTGAAGGTCACTCTTGGCTACATGTTCTCTGTGCTTCCTAAATCACTTGGAAATGCCAAAGCATTTATATTGGTCAGTCAGTCAGTATAATGAAGTATTTCACGACCGGATGTCCTAGTTTCTAGCGAACCTTCGTTGTTGCAAAATCGTGCTGTATGGAACTTTCTTATTCATGGCGTTTCATTCACAATTGCGTTGGGCACCTTCAATGGGCTATTGGTTCCACCGTCGAAGCAATAACATGAAGATTGAAGGAAAAGAAAAATCCATGAAACTTAATGACATATGGACACTGACTTAAAAAATCGAAAGATAAGTGATTTCTTTGTCAAGGATCACCTCTGTTGGCCACAAGTAAACTTTTACTATAACGCCTCCTTCACACGGTACACATGTCACTCACCAACGTCCAAACCGTGGGTCGGCAACACTCAGCGGAATCAGGAAGGCCTGTTAAGATGTCAAACGCAGACCTGGGCGAAACATCAATAACCAAAGTTTCCTTTGTCCTACGTCCATACAAATCGAATCGTACTCCAGCAACTAATCCATACAGTATGCTAGCATTGCACGCAACACTATTGACATATTTAAAAGTTGTGGTTTAGACAAATCGATAGCTGCTGATAACAGTTCCGCAAATAATCACAAAATAATGTTTGGAACAAATACGTTTTGCGACGTGTCTTCGTGTTCGGAGACTGCAGAGTTCAGAATGTGCACTACAAACTTGACCGCGACAGTGGCTATAACGTCAGCGTTGCTAAAAATGTCACTTGACCTGCAAAAATTTGTGCTAACTGGCACGTCTTCCAGGAGTATAAAGGACATCCTGTCACCTGCTATACACTATTTTACGAGCATTAAGTGTTTACAATGGAGGAAATTTACCATTGTCTTGATGAGCTATTTGAAGCACTGCATTTTGAATTTTACTCAAGTTAACACCGCCATCTCGATTAAGGGAACCGTTCGTTCTACGGCTTTCTGTGACTTCCTTAACCACAGACAACGAGAAGGACGATGTAGACATTAGACTCTTGAGCTTTTCATACTACAAGGAGCGGCTTGTCTCACATTACATAGCTCGGCCACAGCTCATCTGTAAGACTGCAGCAGACTGGTGCACCGTCAATGTTTCACGTAACGTTCTTGAAAGTATTTGTGTTGCTTGTGCGACGTATGGATGTCCACACTAACAGGGTCTCCTAGTTTCACCTGCTTTACGTACCATTAGGAATCCACAAATCTGACGGAAATAAATATCTTTGATTCTTTGTTATGGCTGGAGAGGGTTCGAACTATTTTAGAAGAAGGATTCCACAGAAGCGATTTGGATTTGAAGCTTTGCTCTTCAGCCCCTTGTCCCAAGAAAATCACTTTCGGTTGAAACTGCTGAGGCTTGAATTTTTTCTTGGCGGGTAGCCATTATCTTCAGACGCTTTCTTGAGGTGTTCTTCTTTAAGCAGTTTACGTACTTTCTGGCCACGAGTACTGAGGAAACGACTTTTCCTGATGGATGACGACCGCTATTATGCTTAAATATAGTATTCGTCATTGCGTAGACCCGTCAGTGATGCTAACTGACTTGGCCACATGATATGGTACAACGACGTTCCTGTTCAGAAAAGTGCACGTCGTTACGTCCCAGAACAAGCATGGAAGGTGGTCGCGGAAAATTCGTTCTCTCCTTGCCGCGGTTGTCTGCTATTAACGTCATCAAACGTACTACCGATAAGAAGTAGGAAGAAGTGTCTGAGCATACACGAAAGGTGAGCAACGTGCTGGCAAAATGCTAAACTTGAGTATGTCGGTAGTGTGAAAATTACGGTGGAAGTGACGTGGCCCTGAGATGAGTGGAAATGGAGGATCTATCCTAAACAAGAAGAAGTAAAGCAAACAGCGCACGGTAAATATCCCGTTGACGATGGTAAACAAACCCGACACAGGTGTAAAATTTTTTATCAACCTAAATCGCTATACACTTGCACGGTTTATAGGTTTTAGCCACATCACGAGATGTATCTGAAATCTAACGTAAAACAATAATTATAATCTCCCGCTTTAAGCAATTGAAAAATTAAAAAACACTGAAATTTATAAACTAAAAAATCAGATGAAATGATTAAAAAATATTCCACCTAGCAGTAGTAAGATGTCATGTCTATGTCAAAACAACTAGCAGGCAAACATCGCGTAAGCGGACCATCACAGCATTCCAAATTGTGGCTGCGAAGAACCGCAACTTTCACGCACGGCCTGGGAAGATGCCTCCAAGACTACCACTGGCAATGCACGCTGTCTATAAAAATAAAGCCACAACAGGACATTAGGTTGAAGTTACACCCTAAACCAAAGTTAAACTAAATAACGACCCTGCGCTGCATAAAGCAGCTTACCTATAAACCTGATATGCCCAATCAGGAGAAAACAGCATTAACATTTGAGGCCAACATTACCTGACCGCTGATATAGGCCACATAAGTGACCAGTGTGAATAGGGTAAGAGGACTGAGCAGTAACACTTGGGGCAGTATTCGTGGTAAACCCCGTGAAGGGGACGCATAACACGACATGAAGAGGAACTAGACAACAAGTACGTACTAATGACGAAAAAACAACAACACAGAAGATACACAGTAATAACAGAAAGTAACGGCAGTCCAGTACGACGATTGTTAACCCCGTAAGGGAAAGTAGGAAAAAGCAGAATGACTAACACCAGAAAAAGTGCAACGAAGCAAAAACACGACACGGAATGCATAACTAACAGCATAAGCCAAAGGTCGTAATGGATAAAAACGCCAAAATTGGCATCCAACAGCAGAAAATCGTAAAAAAGAAAACAGTATGCAATATAAAGTGCCGCGGCAGACAAGACAGTAAGCTACGTCCGAAACGGACTATTGGAAGCGTTGTACAAAGTTATTGAAGAGATTTTTATGCTTGAGCTCAGTATACTCGTTGTCCGCGTCCATGGCTGAGTGCTCGGCGTGGCAGAATGCTATGCGAGGTGCCCAGGTTCGATTCCATGCTGCGCCTGAGATTTCCTCCGCTCGGGGATTGAGTGTTGTGTTGTCTGAATCATCATATTATACTCATGGACACGCAAGTCGCCAAAACAGCGTCAACTAAAAGATTGGCACCAGGTGAGCGATGTACCCGAGGGAAGGACTTCGTCAGAAACTTACTCGTTAGGTGCAGTGTCAGGATTGTTCAGTGTACATTTGAAAACCTCGATCTCTTCCTAAATATTTTGCAATTGACGTGAGGTGTAGAAAGATCCTCCTTAATATCCCCTAGTTTGTAATTAGACCTAGTCTGAATACATCTGTCAGTTTGTCCAACGCAGCGGCAGTCACATTGCGGACACTCAATACAATAAAAAATTTTATTTTTAAAATTATTCAATTGTTTGAAGAAGGAGATCGCTACAGTTTTACTTTAGATTTAATACACACCTGATGATGGGGCTAACACCGTGATAGTGTATAGCGACTTCTGTCTTCTAGGACTTCAGTCAATAGAAGAATTTTACAACTATGGTGGATTTGTTTTCCATGGACAAGTTTCAGAATCGTTTTGAGTGTCCGACAAATAAAAATAAAAAATTACGAATAAATAAATTACTAGACAACAGATTCGGTTAGAGAACAACTGGAGTAGAAGTCAACTTTCCGAGAAATTACAATTTGTGTTGCAGAAACTGGACTTCCATGTAACCAACAATACTCTGAGGTAAATGGGTCTGTTTTAGAAATTTGGCTTTAACATGTTTTAGAATAAGAGACTTACGATATGAAAGTGAGACGAAATATATTCGCAGAAATCAAACAGCGTCAGATTATTACGAAAAAAAAAAAAAATAGAGCGCACGACAATTTATTTAGAGGAAACGTGCATTCATACATACTATACATATTAAACCATGATTAGATGCTGGAAAAGTGATAGCATTAGATGAATATTATCAATGGAAAATGTAGGTCTGTGCTGGTTGTGCTAGAAACCTAACGTGTGACAGCGCCCTGCTTGTACAGGTACAGTTTCGCAAGGTCTCAGGCGTAACAACTGCAGTTGCCCCACTTTTCATGGTCAAACATATACGTGCATTGTCGGGACGAACAGCGTTCCAAGATTTCATCGGTTCTGTGATAAACTAAGTCATCTATGGACGTAGAAAAACTGGAAAAGTAACGAATTAAAGGATATGAGATATGATGTTGAAAATTGGTGGGCTGTTAAGACAAAAAATTGGCCAGTTGCTAGGCGGTCTCGCGTTCTGAGGGTTACGTACAAACTTAAATAAATATATGGACCGTGTATCCACTCTAGGAATCGAGGGTCTCGACGATTTTTTGACAGTTACTATCGATACTGGCAAGATATCGATCTTGATAATTCCGAGACTTTCGATAATTTTTTATTTTAAATTTGAAGTTGGATAACAAAGGATAAAAGAATTATTTTTAATGTGACGCAATTACAAACGAAAAATTTTGGATTTTTTCCCCCTGTTTGCACATCAGTCCCTGCTTCCTGCCAAATTTCATAATTGTAGGTCATAGAGAAATACCCTGTAGGTTGAAATGAATGAGTTTCCGAGCATCAAAATATGTGACGTAAATGGTCGTAGCTTTTGATTACGTTGATTTGGAAGGTTAACTGTTTGACACCATCAAGTGACCATGTGATATGAATTTCAACTTGATTCCAGAGAAAAAGACGTCTTAACAGACACTCGGACAGACTGATACACAGTCGGACAGGAAAGAGAAAAGAAATACTTTTTGGTGTGATATCATTGCAAATTAATACATTCCGTATTTTTACTTTATATTTGCTGTTAAACTTTGTTTATGGCCGAATTTCAAGAGTATAGGTCAACGAGAAATACCCTCTTTATTTTGACGAGTGACTTTTCGAGTGTCAAAATATGTGACGTAACATGCAGTATATTTTGGGTAAATTCATTTCGAAGCTTCAATTTTTTACATCAACAAGGATCAGTAGGCTTTAGTATGCGACAAATGTCAACATGACACTTCTATTCGTTCATGAAGGAAATGGCAGTTGGACAGACAAACAAACGGACGGAAAACAACATGATGCTATAAGGATTCCATTTTTACCGATTATGGTACAGAACCATAAAAACGAGAAGGTTTTCTGCAGAATCTGTGAGGAGATAACCATAAGGAATACACTGACATGAAGAAGGAACAGTATGATAAAAGATGTGTTACGACATGAAGAAATAGCTTCGATCATTCTGGGGGGGGGGGGGGGGGGGGGGAGGGGAGCTGTAGAGTGTAAACACTGTAGGTAAATGGAGACACTGCAGTACTTCCAACAGAAAGTCGAGGACGTTTGCTGTAGATGTTAGAGACTGGGTAGTAGACGAGATGAATTCATGGCGGGTCAAACCAAAGGACGTCGAAGACTGAACACCCGAAAAAAAGGACAAGAAGTCCAAAGTATGGACCATCCCGACTTTATCCATGTACATGGTGAATTCTTCGTTTTCATGGATGGCACCAGTGTGACATTTCTATTGACCTGATGCAATTTCTCTTTCGACGGATTTACTGCATAAGGCAGGCAGAAGGCCTGGGCCACCAGCGTTTCCTGGATCGAATGGTTACTTTGTTCTCACCCAAAATAACAGCACAAGCATTTTATTGGCTGCATTTGTATTCCCGAAATCTCACAGAATAAGCAGTATGAAAATACGAAGATTCTCATTTCTTTAAGCTGTCTGACCTGTCCCATTTGTAGTTTCCGCTGGGAGTGAGCTGTTGTTCAGAGGTCGTTTACAGCCATAAACTGCAGCTTTCTTCCTTCCTGGAACGTAAACTGTGCGCCATAAACTGTTCGCCTCACGTTGGGAGGCGTAGCACGTCGTCGTGGTGCAGCTAACACGTTTCTTAAGCTGCTGTGTCGGCGTCTACACCGTGCGGCCCCTGACCCACCCCCGCTCGTCTGCTCCCATCCCTACGCACCCACCCTCTGCCCCACAAGCGACAGCTTCCCAGCAGAACGGGGCTAATGCTATGCATAACCTCAGAACCGACGGCGCTGGGCCCCGGCAATATTCTAGCAGGGTGGCCCTACGTAACGGCAAGGGCGAGGGAGAGGGAAAGGGACGGATAAAGGGCTGAAGGGAGGCTGCGCTGTGCCGTCAATGTCTTCACCGCCCGTGGGGTCGTAGCGTCTTCTACGTTGCCTGCGAACTCAGCTTTATTCGAAGGGCAGCACTATATATTGTGTGAAAGGCGAAGAAGCTATAGAATTTCCATAGGAGCTGCGCGTCGTAACAAGTGTAACTGTCTATCAGGAAAATGTCAGCCCCAATAGTGAAAACTTGTCGGTATTCTGTCATTTGGTGGGCGTCTTGCTAGCTAGCTAAAAAAGAAGACATTGCAAAAACAAGGCACAGAATTTCATACTGTGGTTACGTATCGAAAGTAGTTACTCTGAGGTTCTCTAGGTTCTGAAAGTGTGTGTTGGTCCCAGGATCTTCCGTGGCTGTATGGGACTGTTGTACATAGTTTGAGAGCTTATGGGCACAATACTGTCAACAGAATTTCAGTACAAAACAAAAGTTAGCTGCCGCTGACATTGGGAGAGAGCTTTACAAATTCTTACAGTTTGTCTTTGCGAAATTTACTTCATGTAAGGACTTACTATTCCGAACTCTGAACAAAGTTTTGCTAAAATTTTTCGTGAATGATAGAAGCATCCACATAATTAATTTTTTCCTGCATAAGATTTTACTTCGAATCTATGTTTACGTGCACAATAGGTAACAACTTTGTCTCGAGTTAAGAAGCTAACTTTGGTAGGGTTTTGTGATAAAATGGAAAAAGTCATTTAAGAAGTCCGACCCAGAAAACTCCAGAGTCAAACTGCAAAGCAGCGAAATGAACAAACATGTTCTGCTAACTGACCACTAGGTGATTTCAGAATACTTAATTACGGTAATCTTATCTCAAAACTGAAATGGAATGAATATTTTTCATACATTGTAGAAAAGTGCTTTGGGTCTGTTTCAGTTTCTGGCAATCCGCCTCGGAACATCATATTCGGTATCCTTCCTTCTCGTGTGTCTTTACAATTCCGATGTTATTCTTTCTGTTCTGCGCTGCAGAGGCTCTTATACTAGTAGCTGTTTCAGTGTTTCATTTTAATACCTAACTAGTTGTATGACCCCAATTTTACTCATCGTGAACTTCATTTCACCTGCCTCTAACGAGTTTTTATTCCTTTTCTTCATTTCCAGCGTGACAGAGCAAGGTGAGATAAATGAGAATAGCAGCAAACAGAGGGATTTTCTAAAAAAAAATGGCTCTGAGCACTATGGGACTTAACTGCTGTGGTAATCAGTCCCCCAGAACTTAGAACTACTTAAACCTAACTAACCTAAGGACATCACACACATCCATGCCCGGGATTTTCTCAAAATAGGCTCTGAGCACTATGGGACTTAGCATCTGTCATCAGTCCCTTAGAACTACTTAAACCTAACTAACCCCAGGATATCACATACATACATGCCCGAGGCAGGATTCGAACCTGCGACCGTAGCGGTCGCGTGGTTCCAGACTTAAGCGCCTAGAACCGCTCGGCAACACCTGCCGGCTTTTCTCAAAAGCTTAAGAAAGAAGTGCTACAAGATGCCAAATTATTTGTACACTTAGGTGCTACATATCAGCTTCTTGCCGTGGGTGGCAACGCCTATATTAGACGACAAGTGCGTATCCCAGTTGTTAGATCGGTTACTGCTGCTACAATGGCAGGTTATCAAGATTGAAGTGAGTTTGCGTGTGGTGTTATTGTCGGCCCATGAACGGTAAGACGCAGCCTCTGCGAGGTGGTGGCGAAGTGGGGATTTTCCCGTACGAACATTTCAAAAGTGTACCGTGAATATCAAGAAATCGATAAAACATAAAATATACGACATCGCTGTGACCGAAAATGCCATTGCAAGAACGGGACTAACGACGACTGAAAAGATTCGCTCAACGTAACAGAAATGCAACCCTTCTATCAAGTTGCTGCAAATTTCAATGCTGGACCATCGACAAATGTCAGCCTGCGAATCATTCAACGAGTCATCATCCTTATGTGTTTTCGGAGCCGAGGATCCACTCATGTAGCCCTGATGAATGCACGCCCCAAAGCTTTACGCCTCACTTGGGCCTGTCAACACCGACATCGGACTGTTGATGACTGGAAACAAGTTGCCTGGTCGGACTAGTCTCCTTTCAGATTGTATCGAGCAGATGGACGTTTACGGGTATGGAGACAGCGTCATGAATGCATAGACCCTGCATGTCAGCAGGGGACTGTTCAAGCTGGTGGAGGCTCTGTAATGGTGTGGAGCGTGTGCAGTTGGAGTGATATGGGACCCTTGATACGTTTAGATACGACTTTGTTAGGTGACACATACGCAAGCATCCTGTCGGATCACAAGCGTCCAGTCCGGTCCATTGTGCATTCCGACGGACTTGGGCAATCCTAGCAGGACAATGCGACATCCCACTCTTCCAGAATTGCTACAGAGTGCTTCCAGGAACACTCTTATAAGTTTAAAAGCTTCCTCTGTCCACCACCATCCCCGGACTTGAACATTATGGAGCACATCTGGGATGCATTGCCACGTCCTGTTCAGAAGAGGTGTTCACCCCCTCGTACTCTTACAGATTTATGGACAGCCCTGCACGATTCGTGGTGTCAATTCCCTCCAGCACTACTCCAGACATTATTGGAGTCTGTGCCACGCTGTGTTGCGGCTCATCTGCGTCCTCGGGGGAGCCCTACACGATATTAGACATGTGTACCAGTTTCTTTGGCTCTTCAGTGTATATAATATTCAGCAATTAACTTAAACATTGAAGGTATCAGTGTAACTATTTTAAGAATATTCATTTACGTAAAGGCACTCTATCACCTGAAAGTAAATTTAGAGTATCTTTAGTACAATAGATATCTGTGAGGACATGCCTCTAATATTGATCCCAAATATATGCGTCCAGTATTCCTTCGTGAATGTGATAATATGAAGAAAACCTTTAAATAATTCAAAACAAAGAGGAATCATTAGTAGGCCGTTTTCTGGAAAAGCTAATGGATTCTGCCTATGCCCGACAAAACTCAGGTCCCAAGTGTAACTCAGCATAAATACGTCTGCAATCCTCTAGTAGCTGGAACCAAATGCCTAATCCGCTCCCACGGAGAGCCCACGTAACTTTACGAAAATGTGCTGGCGCCAGTAGGTACTCGAGCCGACTCAGATTACAAACAATGTGACTGGACAGTCACTGACGCTCTGATGTTCTAGGTTTTTCGGGCATCAAGGATTCCAGTATATTCATCTCGCAGACTACACAAAAGGAAAGAAAATCGGAGACATGCTAAACAACAAAGTGAGAGACTATACACTAGACAAACAGGGTATGAAATGGACATTCATACTTAACTTACATTGAAACAGGCTATTGCCGTACATAAAGAACCTTTGTTAAAGCAAGTAAACTATTATAATTTTAGTGTTTTGTGCGACTGAGGCAGTGTACGCTTCAAATAGATAACTTTCAGTCTGCTTGTGTGCAGTTCTTTGGGTTTTTGCACGTGCTGAAACAGTGACGGTCAACATTTAGGCCTACAGGGATCTGAAAATTGAGATAAACGGTGCTGTAGTGAAGCTACGGTAGGCGTAGCCACCCAGCAGTGGACGGAATACAGCGCTGAAATGTGGAACGAGCCTCCGTATGAAAGAACTGAATTGTGTAACTCTACAGGATGCAGTGCAGTAGAAGTGTTGGAATGGAGACTACTAAATAAAAATCTTAAGTAAGGAGATCTTAGGATGTATTGCCGATGACGGAATAAGTTAACGGCTCGCCCTGGAGGCTGAGGTAGAGGTCGACTGTCGGTCTAGAAGCCTGAACAAAGAAATGAAAGGAGGTGAACAGGTGACGGTTCACGTTTGTGTGGTTGCTGCCTGGTCCTGATGAGTAGGGGTGAAGGTTAGATCACGGGAGAGTATCTGCTCTACCTCAAAGCTGGAAGCCAAGAGGGCGAAGCCAGTGCACACTTCCCACCAAGAACCTACAGCAGCCTCACACGTGACCTTCTCACACCTCCCAAAGACTAACGAGGTTGTGTGGGTACGCCAGTTCAATCAGCAGAGCTCTGAAGGCTTCGCTTACCAGCGACTTTTAGAGGAACGAACTGCTTTAGTCCTAAAAGGCAGGCAGGTTTAGCATGTAGCCGCTGGTGAATTAGCACTAGGAAGTTACACGAGAGGCTCAATGGAAAATGAAGTTTGAAATAAAATTTAGCGCAAATTACTAAATATTCCGGGACCCGCTGGCCATCGTATAGTAATGTTGGTTTGGTGTGTGGGCTATTCCAGTTTTAATATGGAACTGTTTGATGAAATTTAGTATGATGATATTTCACTAATGATCGTGTGCCAGTTCCTTCAAAAATTAGTAAAGACCCCGAATTTCTAACAGATAAAGAATTGTAATGTAGGAGGAGGTTGCGATAAGTAACGCAACACATTTTTTTCTCTCAAAGCTTTTTAGCATTATTCAGGTTTCCAGTACATCATATTGTTCTCCACTATTCTAGCTACAAAAGACTATTTTTCAACGTGATCTCTGTTCAGTATGACGGCATCACGCCACCTTACTGGAGGGCCTCCATGATACCAATCTACTGTCCGATCTCGGAGCAAAGATCTTGCTTCATTAGTAACCTCCCCATCACTCACGTCCTGCTTCCCGTGGAGTGCATCCCTCGCATGGAAGTCGAAAGGTGCGGGATTCGAATCGTAGGGTGGATGAGGAATAACAATCCGATGAAGTTTGGCGAGCTCCTCTTGGGTGCGCGGTCCTGTATGAGTCCTGGCGTTGTCATGGAGAAGAAGAAGTTCGATTGTATTTCTGTGCCGACAAACAGGCTCATGTCGTTTCTTCACTTTCTTGATGGTGGCACAATATACGTCAGTACTTATCGTTGCACCACGAGGGAGGACATCAAATAGAATGACACATCCAAAATTCCAGAAAGCCGTCGCCATATCTTTAACAGTTGAGGGTGCGGCCTTCTTTCGAAGAGCCGTCGTGTGGTGCCACTCCTTGGACTGCTGTTTTGTTTCCAATTCGAGGTGATGAACCCATGGTTCATCACCTGTGAACATATCCAACAAATACTGTCGCTATCAATGTCCTAACTTGCAATCAATTCCATGCAGATGGTTCTTCGCTGCTCTTTATGATCGGCGGTTAGGCGGCGAGGAACGGGGCAGTACCACAACTGATGTGTGAGTGTGTCAGCGCTACCAACAGAGGAATCCAGTTGTGCAGCGACGTATCTGATCGTGATCCGCCGATCACCTCGGGTGAGAGTGTCCCCACTTTCCAACACCCCAGGAGTCACAACTGTGTGCAGCCGGCGAGCACACGGGAGATCGGATAGGTTTGTGCGAGCTTGTTGCGATGATGACAGACTCACCGTACTTTTGTTCACTGCCAGGTCTCTGTACACATTCTGCAAGAGCCTATCAAAATCCACGATGCTTTTATTTTCCTCCAAAACTCAATGACAGGTTGGAATGCACCACCGTTCCAGAGGCCATTTTGAAGGCTACTTGTAGCATTGCCACAGGTTGGAACTTAATGAAACTATAGTGGCAGATGCCGAAATATTCCACGATGTCCCACAAAACTTTCCGCATTCTTCTATCGAAATTTGTCGAGAAAAAAAAAAAAAACAAACGTTGCATTAGTAATTGAACGTTCTTCGTATCTCGTACCTGCTGGTACGGCAATTCCAGATACGTAATTTAACCCTTAAAGACAATGAACACCAGTAATGTCACAAACAAGTCCGCAGCTCGTGGTCGTGTGGTAGCGTTCTCGCTTCCCGCGCCCGGGTTCCCGGATTGGATTCCCGGCGCGGTCAGGGATTTTCTCTGCCTCGTGATGACTGGGTGTTGTGTGCTGTCCTTAGGTTAGTTAGGTTTAATTAGTTCTACGTTCTAGGGGACTGATGACCATAGATGTTAAGTCCCATAGTGCTCAGAGCCATTTTGTCACAAACAAAAGAACGATACCATTATTAGATTAATAAATAGGCACATATATCTTCCATATTCTGTATAACTCTCTCGAGGAGGGAGAATTTCGTGCCGATAGTTAATTATATCCCTACAAAGCGAACTGAATACTTCGCCTGATGGCAGCACTGTTGCGTTTATGCTGAGACTTAGGGATGAGGCTTCGTAACTGTGATCATTTTGTAAAAGTGTAGAGCTGTCACACAACACGTGTGTACGCCAATGCCATGCTTACCACTACCAATGAAAATAGATGGTCACTTTTCTTTTCACGGTAATAAGCCAACGATATCATTTTACCTAAATTTACTCACAGATTAATAATGTATAATCAACATTTTCGACTAAATAAACCAATGGCCACTTTAATTCTTATGATTCACATTTTTGTATAAATATAATTTCATTTCAGATTTCTTTTGTACATAATAACTCATTTCTTCAGGCACAATTTAATATCAGATTTCAAAGAAAGAACCATTTTTCTCACAGGTAGGAGACACAAGTCAGGATGAGGATCTTACAATTTAACTTTTGTCAGTCTTAATCCACCTTCATAATCTGTCAGGGAGATGACAAGTATGAGAAGCAGTTAAGTTACAAAGCACAAAATGTTCATGGAAGAAACCATCCATATTAAGAAGACTTCGATATACTGTATATCGTCAAAAATCTCATGGTGACAACTGTCTCACACTAAAGACTTTTTCATTGGTGGGCGCTTACCAAAAGCTTCGTCCTCAGTAACTAGACGACATCAGATCAGCTATAATAGTAACTGTATTAACAACTGTGAGATATTTTGGTGTGTGTAGCGTCAGATAGCAGTTTTGTAAATCATACCGTCGAAGGTAGCCACATATAATTTTTATTTTTATGTAAGCCTGCATACTAGCAAACTGAACAGCTACTTTTTTTGAGAAGTAGCATCTCCGGTCTCGTAAACTGACATACGCCCAAGAGAGCGGTGTGCTGACCACATGCCCCTCCTTGTCCGGATCCAGAGACGCCTGTGGGCTGAGGACGATACGGCTGCCAGTCGGTACCATTGGGTCTTCATGGCCTATTCAGGTGGAGGTTAGTTTTCTGCACACTATCATGGTTTGCTGCAGTAGGAGTTACTTCAGCGGCACAGGTGCAGAAATGAGTCGTGTATATATATGGAAATGAGGGTGAAGACCACTGTGTTTTGGTCAGATGCTGTTTATGGTTCAAAATTAGAACACTACCGCAGACATCTCCACATTTTAAGGACAGTAATGTGGATTTGTAGAACATCTTTTGAGGCAAATAACACATGGTTAGTGTGCTTATGTTTATCGGAAATTTGGAAATTAGTGGTAAGATCATATGGGACGAAACTGCTGAGGTCATTGGTCCCTAAGCTTACGCACTACTTAATGTAACTTAAACTACCTTACGGTAAGGACGCACACCCACCCATACCCCAGGGAGCACTCGAACCTCCGACTGGAGGAGCTGTGCGGGTTGTGACGAAGCACCTCGGACCCTGCGGCTATGTTTATTGGTTCAAGTTTACAGTTCAGTGTCTTCTCGTCATTCGCAGCTCACAACTTGTGCTAGTGATATGGTGCTATTTCTATGACTCACATTGTCAGTTTGACTTGGGTGGTCGCCAAAGCTGCTTCTTCAGCAGTATGACTCAAATCTTGTAGATTTGCCTGGCCATCTGGCAGGAAAAGCCATAGCATGAGAGTGTGTCCACAGTGTGTCCTACCGAGGAAGATGAAAATGACTTGCAATTACCCATCATGGCCCTGGCATCTGGAAGTCCTACAGCAATGATCAAGAACAGAGCCACATTATGGCTCTCTCACCAGTCAGTGAAGATCGTGTTAGCTTGGCAAACAATGTGAGATGTAATGGTTTGGGAAGACCTTCAGTCACCCTACCAGTTACGTGGTAGGTTGAGAGCAATTTGAAGTGCAATGAGTGGCATCTTGTGATTACTTGGATGTTGCCACCTGAGGAAGGGCAAATGTTTCATGAAAAGTGCTGAAACATCTAACAAACAGATGTCACTACACCATAACAATAATCAACAAATCGAGTGGTATCAATACGAATGCCATCAGTCCTGATGACCAACTGAGTTCAGAGCTGGAGAAGTGGTGAATTTATGGAGACTGGAGTGAACTAAAGATGTGAGGTTCTGTTCATTATAACTGAATGTGATCTGTTTCTTTACCAGTTGTCAAGGGTCCTCATTCTGCTGCATTCTCTTAAAAATTTATTAGAGGTTCTTATCTGCAATATCAGGTCTCCTAAATGTGTTAATGCATCTGAGATAATGCTTGTTGCAGCACTTCACAAGAGCAAATAAACACATCTCTATCCCTCTCCTTCAGCTGACATTTTGTTAAATGTGGAAATTGTGGTTGGCGATTTGGGCCGATGTATCAATGTGTGCTCGCATTCGTTCATGATTTATTTCTTCTGCATAACTATGGCACCACCTCTGCCTGGCAGCCCATGTAGCTGCCCTAGTGAGAATTTAAGAAAAATATAGTTTCGTCCCCTTTCTGCTCTTTGGCGTAACAATACCATAAACCAGTACTGCAGAATGTTTATGACTTCATTTCCCTTAAAGTTATTGAAAATTAAATGCTGCCATGGCAGGATGTTCCTCAGACAAAATTGGTGGCTGAAACAATTTACTTTACGCACGTTTCAATGACAAATGTCGCTCTAACAATTATAAATTGTAACACAATAAATATATTTTCATGTGTGTGCTGGAAGCTGATATAAAATTAGTTGTATTCTATGTCTTAGTTATCCATTTTGTAACCAACGCTATGAAGGCGGTTGTAAGCGGTCATCCAAAGTGAAGGGCAAAAGAAAAGATGAAAAAATAGTGATTTTATGGTAAGATCGAACCCATAACCCCAGTGTATGAGTATACATCTTTACTCTTTACACTATCTGCCTATTTAGCAGGGTGCAGGTATTTTAATGAAACATAACAAGTATATTCATCTCATCGACTTATTTTAAATGAAAACCCACTGGGATGAATGGTGTTAGGGTCATAATTTTAGACTGCTCTCTGATCCCCCCATCCCCGCCCTGTGACCTACTCTTATCAAAATTTCTTTGCTCGCTTCCATTTTTGTACAGCATAAGCAGAGGTGTACTAGCGGAGTTGGCACTTAGTGTTCATAATATCGCAGAAATGAACACAATCATCCAAACTGTCAAACCATATTTGTCGTGTGCACTTCGCTGTTGCTTCTTCTTTGGGGTATATACACTCTGCGCCACCAACTTCAGCATCGCGTCTCTCCTGCCGTAATTAGCACACCGCTCATTTGCCGAGCTTCAACATTATGCTTACAAGTTCATCACCATTTCCGTCTCCACTCTCGCTGCGTTCTCCTCATTGCCAATAAATGTAGTGTTATTGACAGCGGGTTTTCGCTCTCTGGTAGCAAGACTCACTACTTTAACTAGGGATGTCTGTACCGGGTGACGCGACCACCTTAGTTCTCGCTACTGCCGGGTACGCAACTCGCTTTTCCGCGTGTTACAAGTTCTGTCGCCTACGTCACGTGTGACAGCATTGCATCAGGTTACATCGTCGCGGCGTTCAGTCATCTGACTTTGCGGCGCGTTCGTCCCTAATTGGCATCTAATTACATGTCGCTTCTCCGAAGTGCCGGGCGCCAAGTGATGCTGGGGCGCTGATGTTCAGTTTGAAATAGACTTGAGGGTTCACGACGCGGAAGAAGCACCACGTCTCGTTGCCAGCCTGCTAAGGGGGTCCACGAAACGTTCTTCGTTGGAAAAGTCGCTGAATCGAAAATGATGTCACGCTTTCTCTTAAGATGTCTACCTCGTACCGCTGCACGCGCAAAAACGTTCTTCATGCATGTATCCGCGAAAACAGTAAAATAGGGCTGGTTTTAATGAATCCAGGGCTGTAACCTCCGGCAGCCACATCGTCTGATATACTATAGAATAAATGATGATCTTTGTATCAGAAGCCGTCTGATGTTTTGTAGTGATACGAATATTTCGATTTGTAAGCATGACGTTAGACTGACAAGCTGGGGCAACGTCATGTGTAGTTCTTAAAACTATCATTGACGACAGAGAGAAAGATGACAGAGGAACGAAAAGGTTCTTGGTCCCGTTTTGGGAAGGATTTCATCCACATGTGCATACACGTACCGGAAACCACCTTACGGTGCAATGCGGAAGGTAACTTGCACGACTACTTGTCATTTCCTGTTCCACTCGAAAATGAAGCGAAGGAAAAACGGCTATCTATAGACCCCTGTGCGAGCCTTAGTTTTTCGTTTCTTCGTGTTCTTACGCGAAATATACAAGAGGGAGTACAAGAAATGGATACAACGGAAACATAACAAATTACCATGTTTAAAACGGTTGGTAGTCAATGCAGCTTCCAGTCATCTGGGAATGGATAAATGCAGGCCCTGTAAAGTTTTCAAAGGCATATTATACCATTTTCCTTGCAAAACGGCGGAAAGTTCAGGTAACGATGACGAACGTGGATAGACATCGCGCACCATTCTCTCCAAATCAGACAATAAAGGTACAATAATACTGAGATCTTGTTACCGTAATGTCAAGGGGAGTTGCCACAATCGATCCTCGTACGCACAAAACCAATCGTGGACGATGTGAGTTGAGGGAACAAGACCATGTCGTCTTGGAACGTAGCATCATATCAAAATGATCAGCCAAAATGGTCGCATAATCGTACGTCGCAGAGTAACCATGGGGCTCAAGGAATATCACGATATGTTAGCCCAAAACATCACTGAACCCTAGCCATGTTTCACTCTTGGCAGGAAGCAATCAGCATCGTACGCTTGGGGCGGCTTTCGCCAGACGTAAACTCGGCCATAAGCTGGAAACAGTGTGAAAAGTATCAACAAAACAAGTGCCAAATGACTTTTCTCCATTGCTCTATATTACAGGTTTAATAGCTTCAGTAGCACGTTTTTCTGTTAAATGAACTTGCGACAGTAATGTGTGGTTGTGGCATTTCAATTCGCCATGCGATAACCTGCCTATGGAGAGCTCCTGTACAGTTTTTTTGGTGCTGCTGACAGGATTCGACATTCAGTAATGCAGCGCATTTGCAGCTAATGTCTTCTCTTTTCTTTTCAGTCCTCTTCAATGAGTGTCTGTTACGATCTTTCAGCCCACAATTTCGTCCTGTTTCTGAGTTAGCACACGAATCATTTCTGCTTCCGCAGTATGCGTTACAAATCGTTGAGAGATTCTCTCTTGAGACAACAAATACTTCTGCTACTTGGTTACCGAAGCACCCACCATACGAGCAACAACAATTTGCCCGTTCGAATTCACGTACCTCCGATATAATGGATCCACAATTGCTCTGACGGCGACTGGCTGTTATGTTTTGTTGTCCTCACGAGCATATCGTCATAACTGACATTAAACTATCGAGATGCCACTAAACTGAAATAAAAGGACACTTCATAATTCGCTAGCTTCTGCATTTATGTTGAAGCATGTATTTCTTGCGGTTCTCTCCATATTTTTGCCCATCCACTGTACGTTTTCGGCGGTGGAATAGTCGTGTAGTCAGCCCCTCCAAATTTCGTCAATTTTATTCGCGAAAGGAACGTCTTATCTCCTCCAAGGTTTCCAATTTGCGTTCACAAACTACCTCTGTAATACCCGCTTGTTTAATCAATCTAACGGTAACAAACCTAGCAGCACGACTCTGCTGTGCTTCGACGTTTTCCTTTCATCCTATCTGGTGGGGAACATAAACACTCGGGCAACTCTTCAGTAAGCGGTCTTCTTTCCTAGAATTCTCCCATCAAATCTACCTTATGTGCTCGATCGATTTCATGTACCTTTGTAACGTTACACCCAGACATTTAATCGACATGGCCGTGTCAGCAGCATATCATTATGGGACTGCTTTCCTTCCTCTCCATTCAAAGCAGTTATCCATCGCATAAAATCGACAACATATCCCAGTTCACTATAGCGTTAGCAGCAAACAGCCGCAGATTGTTGCTCCCCTTGTCTGTAGGATCATTTATGTGTACGGAGAACGTGGATGGTCCTGCCTTGCTGCCCTGGGGCACTCATGACGATACCCTTCTCTCTAATGAATACTCGCCGTCCAGGACAGCGTACTGGATTCTATTGCTTGCGAAGTCTTCGAGCCAATCATATATCCTGGAATCTATGTTCGGAACTTCGTTAACAGCTGCATATTTTGTTGATCATAATTTTTGTATCGCTCTCTTGTTCGGTTTTAGGAAATCAAACGGAGGACACGTTTGGTGACCCTGTCTCTGGCGGGCAATTGAATTTGCGCAAGCAGTGGTCTGACAGGCGAACTTCAATGCTGATTAACTCGGAAAAGGAGTAGCGTAACGATTTTTTTTAACAATTACTTCTCAGAACCACCGACCCTGCAAGAACCTTTCAAGTTTTCCGGACCGTTTCTTACCACCTTGTATACAGGCGTCACCTTCACGTTCTTCCAGTAGTTTGGAACCTCGCGATAAATGAAAGGCAATTAAGGGGCCAATGTTGAAGAGAACTGTCTGTAAAACAAAAATGGGATTCCATCCAGAAGTAGCGATCTGTTTATTTACAATTCGTTTTGTTCTTTCTGACCGCCAGGAACGCCATACGAGTGTCTGTGGGACGGTCAAATGACGTTATGTCTGTACAATAGCCGCTTCTTGGGACAATAAAGGAGAGCAAACCTTTAAGTTCCAACACGTCACAGGAGACAGAATTCGTCAGTCTCAGAGTGGTTTGTCGGTCTGACTTCGTGCTGACTAGCAAACGTAACAGAGACAAATACTTCTGTTGTACCTTTGGCAGTAGCGTTCTTACGGCACGAATTTGCGTTGGACACCTGAGAGTTGTCAATACAACAGTCTCTGAAGACAAACGCTGAATTAAGGTCAACGGTTTTCGTGGTGGAACAATAGCTTACCTGCAGACGGACAGTGTTAGAGATTAGAGGTGGTCGAGCGACTGCCTTCGTGAAGTATGTGCCTCTGTCGGACTCGTGTGCCATGGAAGTCACTGCCGCGACAGCAAATTACGTTACAGTACGCAGAAAAACTCACAGTACGTTAAAATGTATGGCCTAATAATTCCTCTGTTTCACATCGGACTCATCGGGTTTCTGTGCTCTGAAAAACATTAACGAAGTGTGCAGTTTTATCAGGAGTCATGTGTTTATGCTTGTAAGTTGTGTTGCTACACTCACTCAGCTTGCAGCTCTGGAAGATCCACAGACAAACTACTGCTTTCGAATCCGCAGGTAGGGTCGAACCGATGCCCTTTGATCTACACTATCTGTACCTGGTTTACTGTGAGCGGTTAATCCTTCAGAGAAATCGTTAGGTAACAGTAATGTGCCAACTATATGTCATTAAATCACTACAACCCGCCAACCTAGTGCACTCCGTCGAAGTATTATAGTTGGTGCAGAAGTTCAAATAGTTTTTGCTTTGCGTTTGGGTATTCCGCTTGCTATGGATTTATTTGACGATTGCCATATTTATCTGTAGTTCACTGTTGATATCTGAGTTTACAAATTGTGATTTTGTCGTTTAGTGATGGTGACTGGAGCTGCGGGTGCTAGAAAATAGAGCGCCGAGAGAACAAATCGGACATGTTCTTCAAATGTTCAAGTGTGTGTGAATTCCTAAGGGACCAAACTACTGAGGTCATCGGTCATAGAATTACCCGTTACTTAAAGTAGCTTTTAACTCATGCTAAGAGCAACACATACCCATGCCTGCGGGAGGACTCTAACCTCCGGTGGGAGGGGTCGCCCAATCCGTGACATGGCGCCTTAGACCGCGCAACACTCCGCGAGGAGATATGTTCTTCAGTTGAATAGGATGAAAGCAATGGAGGCAGCCAGAACCATTTGCAATATTAGTGATAATCCTAGTGCACAGAGCACGGCAAGAAAATCGTTTACTCGTTTTAAGAAGGATCGTTTTGATATTGGTGACGCTCCGCATTCGGGAAGGCCTTCGGGAATTGATGAAGATCGTTTAAAACCATTAATGCACAATGATCCATGTCAGTGCACTCGATAACTGGCAAATTTGATGAAATATGATCGTCCCTGATTGTGCAAAATTTTCATGATTCGGGTGTATGGTTACAGCATGTTCTAAACCTAATCACGAAAATCAGCGGGTGGCCATATGTAGATCTATGCTTGCTCGTCATCAGTTGGCTTGTAACACCAGCCATTCCAAATTCGTATCGTTATTAGTGACAAGAAATTGTCTTTATGCTAACATCAGGAAAACAAAGAAATGGTTGAGCCAAAACAAACCAGCAACTCGCCGTAGAAAGACCTACACGTATCCACAAAATGTAATGTTATGCATCTGGAGTTGCGCGGGTAGCCGCGCGATTTTTGGCGTCTTTCCACGGTTCGCGGGGCATCCCCGTCGGAGGTTCGAGTCCTCCCTCAGGCATGTGTGTGTGTGTGTGTGTGTGTGTGCGTGTGTGTGTGTTGCCCTTAGTGTGCGTTAGTTTAAGTTATATTAAGTAGTGCGTAAGCCTAGGGGCCGATACCCTCATCAGTTTGGTCCCATAGGGAATTACCACAAATATGCATCTAGCAGGGAGCCAAAGTTAGGCGCGTTATGGGGCCCCTTAGGGACATCGCTGCCAATAAGGGAAAGAAAACCAATGTGCACTCCGTGTGCATACCGGGCGGAGTCATTCCAGATGTGGTACGGAGCCCCCCGTATAGGACCGATTGTGGATCTCTGGTACAGAACCGAGAGGAGGGTCTGAATCTGAGGTTCAGACCGTTCTGCGACAGTGTAGGCAGCAGATTTCTCAACATGCGGCAAAGGGTGTTTGGGTGTTCCGCTGAATACGTCAGGTGTCCACTATACGCAAGAGGCGGCTACACGGGTACACGGGTAATAGGGGCTGGCGGCGTGGACTGGGCTTTTTTTTTTTTTTTTTTTTTTGGGGGGGTCTCGGGAAACAAGGAGAACGGCTTCAGTCACAAAAGGTGCAGGCCGAACACAGGATGAACGTTGATAAAGGAACCATCGACCATCGGTATAACAGTTGTAAATTGTTGTAGCTGTGTTGGGAAAGTACTAGAGCTGCAAGCGCTAATATAAAGAACTGATGCTCAAATCGTTATACGCACTCAAAGCTCGCTAGAGCCCGAGATAAGATCAGCGGAAATTTTTGCGAAGAACCTAACGGTGTTCCGAAAGGGTCGCTAAACACGGTTGGCGGCGGGCGTGATTGATGCTGTCAGAAGTAGTTTAACTTGACGCGAAATTGTAGTGGATAGTTCCTGTGAGTTAGTATGGGCAGAGGTTATTGTTGGCAACCGGAGTAAAATAATAATATGATCCTTTTGCCGACCTCCCAATTCAGATAATACAATTGGTGAAAGGTTCAAAGAAAACTTGAGTTTGCTTTCAAACACGTACCTGAGTCACATGTTTATAGTTGGTGACCTTAATTTACCCTCGCTGTTGTTGTTGTTGTTGTGGTCTTCAGTCCTGAGAGTGGTTTGATGAAGCTCTCCATGCTACCCTATCCTGTGCAAGTTTCTTCATCTCCCAGTACCTACTGCAACCTACATCCTTCTGAATCTGCTTAGTGTATTCATCTCTTGGTCACCCTCTACGATTTTTACCCTCCACGCTGCCCTCCAATGCTAAAGTTGTGATCCCTTGATGCCTCAGAACATGTCCTACCAACCGGTCCCTTCTTCTAGTCAAGTTGTGCCACAATCTCCTCTTCTCCCCAATTCTATTCAATACCTCCTCATTAGCTATGTGATCTACCCTCGATGTGTTGGCGAAAATACAGGTTTAATTCCGGAGGTACGCTTAAAACATCATCCGAAATTGTGCTAAACGCATTTTCTGACAATTATTTCGAGCAGTTGGTTCATGAGTCCACGCGAATAGTAAACGGTTTTGAAAACACACTTGACCTCTTAGCAACAAATAATCCTGAGCTAATAACGAGCATCAAAACAGATACAGCTATTAGTGAACACAGGGTTGTCGTAGCGAGACTGAATATTGTAACCCCCAAATCATCCAAAAACAAACAAAAATTCTCACGACGCCTTCCTGAGAGACAGTCTTCACTCCTTCCAAATTAATAATATAAGTGTAGACCAGATATAGCTTGAATTCAAAGAAATAGTATAGGCAGCAATTCCGAGATTTATACCAAATAAATTAACAAACGACAGAGCAGTTCCACCTTGGTACACAAAACGGATCAGAACACTATTGCAGAAAGAACGAAACAATCATGCCAAATTTAAACAGACGCAAAATCCCCAAGATTGGCGATGTTTTAAGAAGCTCGAAATTTAGCTCTGACTTCAATGCGAGATGCTTATAACAATTTCCACAACGAAACTTTGTCTCAAAGCCGGGCAGAAAATCAAAAGAGATTCTGGTCATGTGTGAAGTATGTTAGCGGCAAGAAACAATCAATGCCTTCTCTGCACGATAGCAATAGAGAGACGGCCGAAGACAGTGCTGCCAAAGCAGGGTTACTGAACTCAGTCTTCCGATATGCCTTCACAAAAGAAGACGAAGTAAATATTCCAGAATTCGAATCGAGAACAGCTGCCAACATGAGTAACGTAGAAGTAAATATCCTCGGAGTAGTGAAGCAACTTAAATCACTTAATAAAAGGAAGTCTTCTGGTCCAGACTGTATGCCAATTAGGTTCCTTTCAGAGTATGGTGATGCATTAGCTACGTACTTAACAATCACATAAAACCGTTCGCTCGTCGAAAGATCCGTACCCATTGACTGGAAGATTGCACAGGTCACACCAATATTCAAGAAAGGTAGTAAGAGTAATCCACTTAATTACAGGCCTATATCATTAACGTCGATATGCAGCAGGATTTTGAACATATATTGTGTTCAAACATTATGAACAACCTCGAAGAAAACGGTCTATTGACAAACAGTCAACATGTGTTTAGAAAACATCGTTCTTGTGAAACACAACTAGCTCTTTATTCGCATGAAGTGTTGAGTGCTAATGTCAAGGAATTGCATATCGATTCCGTATTTCTTGATTTCCGGAAGGCTTTTGACACTGTACCATACAAGCGGCTTGTAGTGGAACTACGTGCATGTGAAATATCGTGTCAGTTATATGACAGGATTTGTGATTTCCTGTCAGAGGCCACAGTTCGAAGTAACTGACGGAGAGGCATCGAATAAAACAGAAGTGATTTCTGGCGTTTCTCAAGGTAGTGTTACAGGCACTTCGCTGACCCTGATCGATATAAACTATTTGGGAGACAATCTGAGCTGCCGTCTTAGGTTGTTTGCAAATGACGCTATCGTTTGTCGACTAATAAACTCATCAGAATATCAAAACATATTGCAAAACGATTTAGAAAAGATATCTCCAGGGTAGAAAAATTGGCACTTGACCATAAATAAATAAAAATGTGAGGTCATCCACGTGAGAGCTAAAAGGAATTCTTTAAGGTTCGGTTACACGATAAATCAGTCCAACCCAAAGGCCGTAAATTCAACTGAATACCTAGGAATTCCAATTACGAAGTACTTAAACTGGAAGGAACTCGTAGAAAATGTTTTGGGGAAGGCTAATCAAAGAGTCCGTATTATTGCCAGGACGCGTAGAAAATGTAACAGATCTACTAAGGAGACTGCCTATATTACGTTTGCCCGTCCTCTTTTAGAATACTGCTGCGCGGTGTGGGATTTTTACCAGATAGGACTGACGGTGTACATCGAAAAAGTTCAAAGAAGGGTAGTACGTTTTGTATTATCGAGAAATATGGGAGAGTGTGTCACGGAAATGATACAAGTTTTGTGCTGGACTTCATTAAAAGAAAGGCGATTTCCGTTGCAACGGAATCTTCTCACGAAATTCCAATCACCAACTTTCTCCTCCGAAAGCGGAAATATTTTGTTGACACCGACCTAAATAGAGAGAAACGATCACCACGATAAAATAAGCGAAATAAGACATAGGTGTTCGTTGTTTCCGCGCGCTGTACAAGACTGGAGTAATAGAGAATTGTGAAGGTTGTTCGATGAACCCTCTCCCATGCACTTAAATGTGATTTGCAGAGTATCAATGTAGATGTAGATGTAGAAGAGAGACGGAGAGGTACACTACGAATTGCTTCGCCGAAGTGTGACCAGTCAACAACTGAGACGTCATGGAGACACTGTCCACAGTCAAGACCAAGAAGACTACGTGAAGTGATATTACTCCGCGGTAACACCCGCTCACATCCTGGTAGTCAAACAAAATCGCTGTATGGGAGCTGGTTGCAAAGTCTTTCAGCACCCACCTTATTCACCTTATTCACCTTATCATGCACGATCAGATTTTCATCTTTCCCTCTCTCTATCGAACAACCTTCAAGGAACTTTCTTTCCGGATGAAAATGCACTCCGACCATGGCTCGACGAGTTATTCGCCTCAAAACCACGTGATTTCTACAACAGCGTAATCGGAAAGTTAGAGCTGAGAGATTGTTGTAAATAGTGAAGGGCAATGTATTGTTAATGACTTAAGTCTCAGTCATGTTTACTTGTTGTGTTTCTTAAACCTAAGGAGAAACGCTACGAGCTTATGCACCAGTCCAGTCATACGAGGGTAATGAGCAGTTAATTACCCACACAAAGGAAACTAACAGAAGGTCGTACACAATTTCCTACTATTTGTTCAAAATGTGTGTGAAATCTTATGAGACTTAACTGCTAAGGTCATCAGTCCCTAAGCTTACACACTACTTAATCTAAATTATCCTAAGGACAAACACACACACCCATGCCAGAGGGAGGACCCGAACCTCCACCGGGACCAGCCGCACAGTCTACGGCTGAAGTGCCTACTATTGGGCCTGAGCATAAATTGTACCGTCAAATTACACTACTGGCCGCTAAATTTCTACACCATGAAGATGACGTGCTACAGACGCGAAATTTAAATGACAGGAAGAAGATGCTGTGATATGCAAATGATTATCTTTTCAGAGCATTCACACATGGTTGGCACCGGTGGCGACACCTACAAAGTTTCCAACCGATTTCACAGACACAAACAGCAGTTGACCGGCGTTGCCTGGTGAAACGTTGCTGTGATGCCTCGGTAAGGAGGACAAACGCGTACCATCACGTTTCCGACTTTGATAAACGTCGGATTGTAGCCTATCGCGATTGTGGTTTTTCGTATCGCGACATTGCTGCTCGCGTTGGTCGAGATCCAAAGACTGTTAGCAGAATATGGAATCGGTGGGTTCAGGTAGGTAATACGGAACGCCGTGCTGGATCCCAACGGTCTCGTATCAATAGCAGTTGAGATGACAGGCATCTTATCCGCACGGGTGTAACGGATCGTGCAGCCAAGTCTCGATCCCTGTGTCTACAGATGGGAACGATTGCAAGACAACAACCATCTGCACCAACAGTTCGACGACGTTTGCTGCAGCATGTTCTATCAGGTCGGAGACCATGTCTGCTGTTACCCCTGACGTTGCATCACAGACAGGAGTGGCTGCGATGGTGTACTCAACGCGAACCTGGGTGCACGAATGGCAAAACGTGATTTTTTCGGATTGTTTACAGCATCATGAGGGTCGCATCCGTGTTTGGCGACATCGCGGTGAATGCACATTGGAAGCGTGTATTCGTCATCACCATACTGGCGTATCAACCGGCGTGATGGTATGGGATGTTATTGGTTACACGTCTCGCTCACCTCTTGTTCGCATTGACGGCACTTTGAACAGTGGACGTTTCATTTCAGATGTGTTACGACCCGTGGCTCTACCCTTCATTCGATCCCTGCCAAACCTGTACGGACCTTTGTGGATACAGAAAATGTTCGACTGCTGCCCTGGCCAGCACATTCTCCAGATCTCTCAACAATTGAAAACGTCTGGTCAATGATGGCTGAGCAACTGGCTCATCACCATACGCCCGTCACTACTCTTGATGAACTGTGGTATCGTGTTGAAGCTGCATGGGCAGCTGTACCTGTACACACCATCCACGGTCTGTTTGACTCAATGCCCAGGCGTATCAAGGCCGTTATTACGGCCAGAGGTGGTTGTTCGGGGTACTGATTTCTCAGGATCCATGCACCCAAATTGCGTGAAAATGTAATGACATGTCAGT
Source organism: Schistocerca americana (assembly GCF_021461395.2). Taxonomy (NCBI): domain Eukaryota; kingdom Metazoa; phylum Arthropoda; class Insecta; order Orthoptera; family Acrididae; genus Schistocerca; species Schistocerca americana. The sequence continues at coordinate 629,133,244 of NC_060122.1, forward strand.
TCTTGTTGTGTACATAGTTCCGCGTAGTCAGCGCGTACCCAACTTTCCCACTAGAGCGCGCCCCGCTAAGCACAACAGCGCAGGCGCAGGGCTCGTCCGTCTCCGCACTACGAGATGGCGCTGTCTTAGAGACGAACCAAATTCTGCTTCCGCCGATCGGCGTATTAATATGTAACGCTGCCAATGAGATTGCTGCTAACATAGAACCTTTTGTCTTCGCAGATCACACTCGCGCAGTGATACCTGAACGCTCGAGGTATTATAACGAGAGTAGAGACCTCCGATTAGTCAGTCTGCATCAGTCTGTATCAGTCTGCATTAGTCTGCAGTCAAGTTTCAGTCTGCGCCTAATAAGATTACCATATTCCTGTACATAGCCATGAAGATATGTGAATAGACACTTTGTCAAGTACCAGAGATATGTGAGAATAAGATTAACGTACCAGGACCAAAGGAACTTCAGATTGCCAATTGCAAACAGCATCGAGAATCAAGTTACGTAATATCTATGATTTTTATTATTTTAATAAATGTGTGTGAAAATTAATCAAGTTATGTTTAAAGTTGGTCACCGTCAATCTGCTACTCTAAGCGTGCAAGTTGCATTTCTATCGTCTGACCTAACGGTGGAAGATAAACACGCCACGATAAGAACACGAGGCATATTGCTGACACTCGCCTACTTCGTTAGAGCGACAAGTCAAATAATCTGATGGTATGTGTACCGAAGGTGTTACAGTACGCACGTCACAGTTCTAGTATATTATATTTGTACAATGAATACCCGTTTATCATTTGCATTTCTTCTTGGTGTAGCTATTTTAATGATCAGAGTGTAGTATGTAAAATACAGAGTGGTTATAATTAAACTTTCCATACATGAGCCAGTCTAGGGGGTGGTGTTCAATGGTACCAAACTTCGTACGAATAACGTTCAGACCATGGGCTGCAAGATTTGCGTTTTTAGTAGTGCTAGTGTCATGACTTGTTGGGGGCCAGTACTGGTACAGCAAAGTAGTTGTTGAAACACGAGCGTCATTGTGCATTACAGTTGCAGTCAGTCATCATGGATCCGCACAAGGTGAGCAGCTCTGTACTGGTGAAGCCATTTTTTTTATATCGTCGCAATAAAGGAATATGGAGAGGCCCTTTTTCAGCTCTGGGCTTGAAGAACATAATTAGGAAGTTGAAATTAATTGGCGATTTGAAACTGCTGCTGGGTGTGGCCGACGGGCAATTGCCCCACAAATTGTTAAGTTACTGTTGCCACGGTTGAGAATGCAATGTGCGATCTTCAAGTAGTGCTTGTGCTGTGTCACAGCTGAACACTCCATGGTCCACTGTTCGAAAAGTGCTCCTGTCAATTGTGGAATGGAATCTCTAGTGCGGTTCCAGGGTGTCCTGGATGCAGCAGGTCGTTACAGTGAGCAGTTTTGTAACCTGCAACGTAGACATGGAATGTTCTTAACGAACGTTACCATCTTAAGTGTAAATTAAAATGTGTTTCCTTCAGAATTTTATTCGTTATTTATATTCCGTATGTCCTTACGAAAGGTTTCACTAAGTTTCTTTGTCCTAGGATCATTCATTTTTCATGGGGGCTCTCTCATGTTGCGAAATTTTAGCTATAAACACCCTGCACATTACCTCTGATTTCTTTTGTTATTATACCTCAGTGGGCTATAGATCTTTTGCCATTCTCCTTCTCTCTCACACCCCCCCCCCCCCTCCCCAAAAAAAAAAAATGGTTCAAATGGCTCTGAGAACTATGGGACTTAACATTTTAGGTCATCAGTCCCCTAGAACTTAGAACTACTTAAAACTAACTAACCTAAGGACATCACACACATCGATGCCCGAGGCAGGATTCGAACCTGCGACCGTAGCAGTCCTGCGGTTTCGGACTGCAGCGCCTAGAATCGCACGACCACCGCGGCCGGCCATTCCCACCCCCCTCCCCCTCCTTTCGCTAATGGATTTTTGTTCAACAGTAAAACTGATTGAAATATATCCATCAGCACAGATCTCGGCATACATCCACATAGCAGCACTATCTTTTGCGAAGCTAACCAGTAACTATTGTGAGACGCCAGGTAGGGACAGCTTGCTGCAACACTTGGAAATCAACAGCCCTGCGTAGGTATATTCATTCGTTTAAGCCATCTCAAATCTTTATCAAAGTACTGATTAGCATAATCTCACAAAGCCATCACCGACTTTTGGCACACAACGCTACCATCTGCAGTTATGTGTTTTACAATTTAAGGGTGGGTAAGCCCAAGAGCGCCATTAAACCCTACGGTCTGTAAAACTGAGATAATTACATGCAATTCCCGTAAATGGCTCATATCCGCGGCCTTTACGAACCACTGTGTTGCACCGTTTGCGGCCGAACTGCGGGTATCCAAAATACCGCCTGCGTTGATGTTTTGCGACTGCCCTAAACAATATAGAGCGCTTTTCGCAACTGAAATTTGTGGCTGTTTCAATTACTACTGAGTGGCGCCGGTTCCCTTGTATCACAGAGAGGGCGAAAGAGCTCAAACAAACAGCGTAATGACAGAGACAGTATATTTCCACTCACAATAAAGGATAATTGAGGTTTCCCCGTGTGGTACCGCAGCGCTTTTGCCGTTGGATATTATCGACGGAATCGTCTGTTGGGACAACGAGAGAGAATGGAGTGGAATGTACACGTGTCGTCCATGTTACACAACGAAAGGTATACGATGTAGGTAAAATCCTGCCATATTAAGTAAGGCATGATAATAGTTTGCACAACTGAGAAGCTTATTAAAGCAAGCTCAATTTCTTCTCATCACCATCGCCACTATCGCTACCATGGAATTCACTATCATGAGTGATCTTACACTTCGTAACAGAGCACATATTCTGTCTCTTATGATCCATCTTTCGAAGCTGTTTTCCTGTATATGTAATTCTTCACCACTCTGGTTGAAATTATTAGCAATGGCAATATTTTGAGACGCTTACGACTTGTGATTGCGCGGGTCATGATATAAACATAAAAATGGTAAAACGTTTACGGCACAGTCGACACAATAAATTTATTATTTGCATCACACATGGCACAGTAAGTGTCAGTTTGTCACAGGCTTTCTATGTTAAAATCAATGATGTTCCATTGCGTTCAAGCTACGTTCCGGTGTTGCTTACAGCATACAGAGTGTCAAAAAGGAAACACCGACAACACTTCGTATGTTGAGCGGAAAGGCATACGATCGTCCTTCGAGAAGGAACCTCTCAACACCTACGCGGAAACGCATGGCTTGGGCGCTGGAGACCGTCGAAGTCTGACATGAGTGTGCCTTCCCCATTACGCAAATAAACCCAACATGAGTAACACATCACGCAGCCACATTTCTAAAGGGCTTTGCTGAGCATCAGACACACACACATGAGCCCATAAGTATGGTTGTCTTTTAAGTATTTCAATCGTTCCGTGGACTCAAGAAAGAAAGAAAGAAAGAAAGACCTTTTCTGACGTTGCAGGTATGTCATACACCATACCCTTCATGCTACCCTACAGAAAACAGTCGAGATTTGTCAGATTTGGCGACTGCGTTTGCCATGGAACTAGGCCAACCTCCACCAATCCATCGACTGGGATATACGACACTGAGCTGATTCCTCATCGACATCAAATTTTTCTGGAGCCCAGACGTGTTGCAGACAAGAGTCCATTCCAACATTTAGTGGCACTATATCCATTAGGGTTGGTAAAAGATCTCTAATAAATATGAGGTTGATCGTTCCTGCTAGTCTCTTTCGCGGTAGATATTGTCAAATGGTATGGTGAACAATTTGCCAGCCCAGATTTTAATACCGACCCATTGATGGAGATTTTAAATCATCGGAGGACGAGGATTTTGATGCTCCAAACTTGCTTGTTGTGCATGCTTAATATGCCGTCTCTTAGTAAACGTACATTCATTCGTGAGTAGTATCAAGCTCGAGAATTTTGGCTGGATTACAACTTTCCTGCTCCTCTGACTCGTCTCTCTATGGCCGCGAACTTGGAATGATGTGGGTACGTCTGTTTGGGAAACGTTCCGCGTACAATCTTGCAGCAGCTCTCTAATTACAGTCTGCTTTGCCGTGTACGTGCACCATGTCGATCATTTCCTCAGCTGTGTCCTGGTTCTTGTTGCACTGCGGTCCACGTCTTTACTGCTCTGGCAGGCCACACAAGGCGCGCAGTAGGATGCGCACAAGGACTGTGTGGAGGAATATAGCCTACACGCGGAAATGTTATTTGGCTCAGTAGTTAATCCGCAGCACGCAGCTCGCTACAGGATTACATACCTTCCGTATTCAGACACCAAAACGAATGAAATGATAATTAAATCAAGACCCTAAGCTGCCGACAGGCGTTGATATACATCAATGGGGACAGTTGAAAATATGTGCCGCGAAAGGGATTCGAACCCGCGATCTCCACCTTATATGGCAGACGCTCTATCCACTTGAGCCACCGAGAGCACAGTACAACTGCAGGGAGGCTCCAAAAACTGGAACGGTAGGATTCGGTGGGCTAGGGTCTTGTGTACGATTTCCTTTACAGATGCGTTGGATTTTCCCAGAAACCTTCCAACAAATCTAAATCTTCCAGCCGGCCGGAGTGGCCGAGCGGTTCTAGGCGCTACAATCTTGAACCGTGCGACCGCTACGGTCGCAGGTTTGAATCCTGTGATGTCCTTAGGTTAGTTATGTTTAAGTTGTTCTATGTTCTAGGGGACTGATGACCTCAGAAGTGAAGTCCCATATTGTTCAGAGCCATTTGAAACATTTTTAAATCTTCCACTCGCTTTTCCTAATATTGATTTTACGTGATTGGCCCTTTTCATATTGCTTCTTAGAATTACCCGTAAATACTTAAACGATTTCCCGTGCTTAAGCCGTTCAAGGCTAATCTTGTAATAAGATACGAAACGGTTCTTTCTCTTTGTTACAGGCTTTAACTTACGTTCAGCCATATTTAAAGAGATCTGCCCTTCATTACGCCGATTAGAAGTTTCATCTTTCTTCATTACCTTACGATCGCCCAAGGGGTACTCTCCTCTACACGACAATGTCGGCATCATATAATCTGAAAGTGGCCTATTTCAGCCCCCTTTCATATGAGTGTCAATTGCAATACCCTGTTTAATCTGTGATTAGAGCAGCAGACTAATTTTCTGGTAGGGTGCACCTAAGCGAGTAAGGTGGTGGTATTTCTGGCTTTACAGCCATCATGTTCAGCTACGAGAAGCTCTTCTTAGAGCAGTTGAGAAGACAGCATTGGGAAGATGATATAATGTGGTGTGAAATATCGAAGACAGGAGGTCCGGTCGCTATGGATTTATCCCTAGCACGCTCCCCGTGAGACCCTCATTCCCAACTGAATGTCAACACACTACATTGGTAGTGCCCATTACACTCATTACTCGCGGCAGACAATCTGACCGAGTCTCGTAAGAGTTCGGGCAATGCGTGTGTATCAGCACAGAAGGAGGTCAATGGCCGGTTAGCCTTCACTATATGTAGATGGCATCTGTTCTTTCGGGCATGTCCGAAAGAAGGGATACCATCTTCATATAGCAAAACGAATCGTCCCCGGAAATGACACTCTCCAGTGCTCATGCGGTGCGTTTCCAGATGTGGGCCCGCATCTCGTGGTCGTGCGGTAGCGTTCTCGTTTCCCACGCCCGGGTTCCCGGGTTCGATTCCCGGCGGGGTCAGGGATTTTCTCTGCCTCGTGATGGCTGGGTGTTGTGTGATGTCCTTAGGTTAGTTAGGTTTAAGTAGTTCTAAGTTCTAGGGGACTGATGACCATAGATGTTAAGTCCCATAGTGCTCAGAGCCATTTGAACCAGATGTGGGTACCTGCTTGAAAACCGCACAACATAACAAACGTTGTTGATGTTTTTCGGGACACACTGTATATTACTCATTATCGACGTACAATGCTGCTACATGGACGATTGACGCTCCTGAGTATGATAAAAATGTAAGTACAAAGATGGTTCTGGTACTCTTGTTTGCACGACAATGCACTGTTCTCCATTAAAATTGTGACACCATGAAAATGATATGAAACAAACGTCAAACTGACGCCGAATAATCTACATGCATGATATGTAAATGATTAGCTCCTGAGCACAGCTGTGCAAAGCAGGTTAATGTAACGACATTTAAATTCTGTATATGTGGAATGATTATGCAGGAGATTTGTCATTCAGTAATCACATTTCAGTCACAGTTGTTTGTGATAAGATTATCGTATGTCCCTTACAAGAAGGAGCAACGTACTCCAGCGCGTGTCGAAATACCACAGTCACTCAATCGTGGAATATCGAGACTGTAGTTTGTTATACCTTGATACTGCTGATCGAAATGGCCGAAATTCAACAAACGTCATTCCAATAAGGTTTCCGTGCATTAATCAGGGCCATACTTAAACCTATGCATGAGATCAGCGGTCCCCACGACCAGCGCCTTAGAGGAAATACATATTGCTTTGCCGATTGTGCAGGATGCACAGCCGGGTCAAGAGCCTGTAATCTGGAAACGGGCTTATGGGCGCGGTATCCTCAACGGCAATCCGATAATGTCTGGAACACAACGACCTGTCGGCATGGTAGCCATTTTTGCGACCCCCGTGACAGGGGCGTGCAGACAGTGGTGCGCCCAAGGGCAACGCCGGGCACATAAGAGGCATCAAGGCGCCTTTCAATGACTAGTATCAGTTCTGCGTAGTACATCATTAGAATGAAGGTATTCACGTGTTGAGGCAACGGAGAGAAGGAACATTGCCATATTGTAGTCGTCATCGTCTTACCGACCTAGTACTAAGCCTGATGTATGGATGCCACTGAGTACACAACACGATCACCTCTGGTTGGCAGAGCTGGTAATTTGGACAGCAGATAGTGACCTGTCTATGAGGTCTTGACGTCTCTCATCAAGATAATAAGACCGCATATTTTCCATGCTGTCCTGAACTACGTCGATGATTCCTACTACTTCGTACAATCAGTAAGTACAATTCTACACTAGCTATCCCTCCTGGTTTCGAAATTTTGATGCACAGGAGTGTATTATGATGGGCGCTGACACTATGTGTGAATTACACTGTTCAGTCGTATTGTTTACCCGACAAAAACCTGAATAACCACCTACTGCAGCGCGGACCGCTGCGAGACGCGTAGGAAGTGAGTAAGTGAGTTTCTGGAAGGTACCGACATGTGGAGCCATGCTAGCATCAGTGCCACGGGCAGCTAGTCTACGTTTCTCGGTTGAGGGTCAATGGCCTTAATAGCCCAATCGAGGTTGTCCCTTAGATTCTCGACTGGGTTCAAATCCTGGGGATGTGGCGCCCAACGGAGAACGGTAAGTTCATTCTGGTGCTCTTCAAACCATGCACGTACAGCGCGAGCTGTGTGACACGTTGCATTGTCCTGTTGGTATATGCCTTCGTGGCAAGGAAATACAGACGGCTTGTAGCGATGAACATGGTCCCCGAGGATAAATGCCCACTGGTGTCAATCCACTGTGCCTGCCAGAATGACGAGATAACCCGGGAAATGCCACGAAAACTATCCCCTTCGACGATTGTTACAGATTGTTACTTTTCAGACATTTCACACTGTGCACGCAAACAGTTACTCGTACAATGGAGCACAAAACGTGATTCATCTCAAAAGTCCACCTGACCCCACTCTAGAGACATCCAGTTGTGATACTGACGTGCAAATTCCACCTTTCGTCGCCATAAACAGCACTCAGGCGCCTGCTGAGGAGACCCATACGCAGCAACTTTCGCTGATTGATCACCGTTGAGGAGACACTGTTGGTAGACCTTGGTTCATCTGGTTGGTCAGCTGCTCAGCAGTTCCATGTCTGTTCGCCCCTACACATCTCCGCAGCTGTCGTTAACCATGTCATCTATCGCCCGTGCTGCCGTGCTGTACTACAGTTAGTCCGGCACCGGCTTTGGATAGAGTCATTTTGCCATGCACGGCATACAATAGCCATAGTGGCATGCGAACAGCTTACGAAGTCAGGTGTTTCGGAAATGCTTCCATTTTTGGCCCGAAAGCTAATGATCATGCTCTTCGGGTCGTGAAAAGAAACTGCTCCGTTTCCCCATTACGACCACCTGTCTGTTATCTGCGCCACTCCAATGTAGTTTATGTACTCTCCTCTGTTGTGTGCGAGTGCTCATTGCACGTTGACGTCGGCGATAGGCAGTAATCACATTACTGCTACTGGACCGTGTGTGTCTCTTCGATATGACAAAAATATAGGAATAAAATTACAACTAGCACTCTTGCTGATAAGACAGTGAATGAAATGTTTCTGAAAATGAAACTGCACTTCGTTACTCCCAGTCACGGTTCGTTAAACCTGTTAATCCAAAACCTGTGCACGAGCAGTATATCACGTGAGTGGCTTGTGCGGGAACTGTACGACTTGCGTACGTTTTTTACTGATTGTTCAGTTGGGTATCAAATTAAATTTAGGTCTGAGCCGAATGAAGAGACTGCCTATGTTTTAGAACGACTCGTTATACTATTCATATAAACTCACGTTAAAGATAATGCCGTACGTTTTCTCACTGTATAGTGGAATTGTTTCTTCCTTTTCTCTCTTTCCCTCTTTTTTTCGGAGAGTCAGGAAATCAGGGGAAGCAAGAAAGGGACTGGTAATCACACACATTTAGAGGAGAGTCCACAAGAAATTTCGAAATAGCGTTTATATACGATGACATTTAGTAACGAAAGTAGCTAGTAACGGTAAAAAATGTAGTAGTTACTTCTATCGCCATACTCTTCACCGTGGATTTCATCACGTTTCCAGATATTCCTCACGACCTTGCTGCTGAATTCTCTTTCTCTTATATAAGTTCATAAATGAATGGTCCCTAGTCGCTTCGTAAAGAAAAGCTACTTCATTTTTCTTTGAAGTTTAGTTTAATATCTCAAATACGTACACGGATTTTCAAGGAAATGAGAACAATGAAACGTCTATAATTTAATTTGGTAGATATCAACTTTCACGTTGGGAGCTAATATAACAAGATTAAAATTCGAGTCAGTAAAAGAGAGCAAGTAACGGAACTCTGACGACAAAGTGTTCAAGTTTACTTAAAGAAGACAAAGGGTCTTAATAGTTACTTACACCGAGACTGTAGAGTAGATGAAGAACCGTGTCTGCCTTGATAGAGAATATTGATAGTATCATTCCTAACATACAGACGATCACGGAAGGTGTGAGAAGGGGTCTGTAGCGTGCTTAGTTGGGTCCTAACTGCCAACATATCACTGTACTTGCAGGCACGTCGGAGTTCGCGTTCGCCTACAGACCAGAGAATGGTACCTAGAAAGAACAAAACCGTGCAGTAGCAGAGGCGTTTCTGCATTAAATTTGGCACTCTGACGTCGCTTAGGCGCCAAGGACTTTTACAGAGCATCTAAAATCCTTCGGTGAAATTTGATGATTTGATGTACTAGTACTATACTGCGATTTTAGGTCATGTTAGACTGCTTGACAATTGTTAAAGAAGAGCTGACACTTGCTAAGGAACACTTGCCAGTCATTACTGAACAACCGACAGTTGTTACGGAACACACGGCCAATTATTATTATTATTATTATTATTATTATTATTATTATTTTTATTATTATTTTTTTTTTTTTTTTTTTTTTTTTTTGGTCATCGGTCTACTGACTGGTTTGATGCGGCCCGCCACGAATTCCTTTCCTGTGCTAACCTCTTCATCTCAGTGTAGCACTTGCAACCTACGTCCTCAATTATTTGCTTGACGTATTCCAATCTCTGTCTTCCTTTACAGTTTTTGCCCTCTACCGCTCCCTCTAGTATCATGGAAGTCATTCCCTCATGTCTTAGCTGATGTCCTATCATCCTGTCCCGTCTCCTTATCAGTGTTTTACACATATTTCTTTCCTCTCCGATTCTGCGTAGAACCTCCTCATTCATTACCTTATCAGTCCACCTAATTTTCAACATTCGTCTGTAGCACCACATCACAAATGCTTCGATTCTCTTCTGTTCCGCTTTTCCCACAGTCCATGTTTCATGTCAGGAAATCGTTTTTGAAAGTATTTGAGTGGAGTGTAGCTATGTATGGAAGTGAAACATGGACGATATATAGTTTAGACAAGAAGACAGTAGAAGATTTCGAAATGTGGTGCTACAAAAGAATGCTGAGGACTAGATAGGTAAAACACATAACTAATGAGGAGGTACGGAACAGAATTGGAGAGAAGAGATATTTGTGGCACAACTTTACTAGAAGAACGGATCGGTTGGTAGGACGTGTTCTGAGGCATCAAGGGATCATCAATTTAGTACTCGAGGGAAGGGTGGAGGGCAAAAATCGTAGAGGGAGACCAAGAGATGAATACACTAAGAAGATTTAGAAGGATGTAGGTTCGAGTAGGTACTGGGAGATGAAGAAGCTTACACAGGCTAGACTAGCGTGGAGAGCTGCATCAAACCAGTCTCTGGACTGAAGATCACAACAACAACAACAACAACAACAACAACAACAACGGAAATACAAAGAAACTGTTTGTTATTTCTGTACAGTTGTGATAAAGAGCGAGTTTCACCGTAGTTCTCATCGTCACACCCTGGTATAATTTAGAAATATCTATGTTGATTATAATTACTGCCAATGTTGCTCTCTAGCAATACCAGATTCCTGTTGCAACAGATTTCATTTGATATCGTATTTCTTGCTACAAATAATAATCAGTTTTGAGCACGAATGCCCTCTAATAGGCATTCAGAAAATCTTTTTACCTTACAATTTCTACCATTTCAGATGCTCGTTACAAATTAAAATGTCTCTTGCTCTTCGCATCTCACATCCAAACCGCAGTCAAGAAAATTATTTATAACGTAGTTGTACTGTACTGTCTGGCCACAACAACTTGATCCCTTGTTTTTTTTTTCTTTATTGTTATTTTGAAACCTGTTTACAGGCAGGCCTGCAGCATCATACTACGCCGCTCTTTGGCCGCAGAGAAACACAAAGATACAAATGAAGACAATTACAGAAAAAAAGATGGTGGACATAGAAACGGAGACAAACACTTTTTAAAATACGAGGTGCCGTTCACAGGTGTAGAGTCCAAGATAAAATTGTTCAGACACTTGGACACATAGAGAGACGAAATTGTCACACGTGAATGTAGGTGCACAAAACGAAGGACACTGAACCACTTAAGCAGAAAACGACGGCACACACAGAACACGAGGCATTGATCTCCGGCGCCCGAATTTTCGCTAACCGTGTACGAGTCCGGGGACCTGCCAACAGAGGAGGAGAGGGGGGGGGGGTGGGAGAGGGGAGAGCAGATGCCATGGGCAGGGAGATAGGGGGAAGGGAGGAAGGGGGAGGGGAAGCCCAGGGGAAGAGGGGTGGAGAGAGGGGACGGGTGAAAAGGAAAGAGAAGGGAGGGAGGCTGCAAGCGGGGGGGGGGGGGGAGGATCAAAGTTGACAGGAGGGGTAGATGGAGGGGAGGAGGACATCATCAGGGAGGGGGAGCTGGCGGAAGCCACCTTGGGAGAGGGTAAGGAGGGTGGAGAGATGGAGACCGGGTAGGACGTGGGAATACAGGCGCGGCAGTGGGCGGGGGTGGGAGAGGATGGGTGAGACAAGCAGGTGAGGAGGATCGAGTTTGTGGGAGGTGTACAGGATCCGTATCCTTTCAAGGAAAAGGAGGAGGTGGGGGAAGGGGATGAAATCGTACAGGATCCGCATGGGGGAGGGGAGACGGATGCGATAGGCGAGGCGGTGAGCATGGCGTTCAAGGATTTGGAGGGATTTATAAAAGGTAGGGGGGGCGGAGATCCAGGCCGGATGGGCATAACAAAGGATAGGGCAGAGGAGGGATTTATAGGTGTGGAGGATGGTGGAGGGGTCCAGACCCCACGTACGGCCGGAAAGGAGCTTGAGGAGACGGAGTCGGGAGCGTGCCTTGGCTTGGATTGTCCGGAGATGGGGAGTCCAGGAGAGGCGACAGTCGAGGGTGACGCCAAGGTACTTAAGGGTGGGAGTGAGGGCGATAGGATGGCCATAAATGGTGAGACAGAAATCAAGGAGGCGGAAGGAAGGGTTGGTCTTGCCTACAATGATCGCCTGCTTGATCCCTGTATCTGGCCTGTATGTATCCCCACATGTCGGGAGTCATCGCGTGGGAATTACAGTCAGCCGATGGCAGTTAAAAGTACTTTGTTGTACTTTTACAAATCATACCTCCCCACGCTGTACAGTCATGCATTATTCAGGGTTGTCCATTGACACTGACCGGGCCAAATATATCACGAATTAAGCGTCAAACGAAAATCTACAACGAACGAAATTTGTCTAGTTTGAAGGGGAAAACTAGATTGCGCTATGGTTGCCCCGCTAGATGCCGCTGCCATAGGTCAAACGGATATCAACTTCGTTTTTTAAAACTGAAACTCCCATTTCTTTTACATATTTGTGTAGTACGTATTGAAATACGACTGTTTTAGTTGGACTGCTGTTTTCACTTTGTGACAGATGGCGCTGTAATAGTCACAAACGTATAAGTACATGGTATCACGTAACATTCCGCCAGTACGTACGGTATTTGCTTCGTGATACATTACCCGCGTTAAAATGGACCGTTTACCAACTACGCAAAAGGTCGATATCGTGTTGATGTATGGCTATTGTGATCAAGATGCCTAACGGGTGTGTGCTTTGTATACTGATCGGTATCCTGAAAGACATAATCCAAGTGGCTGGACCATTCGCTGGATAGTTACGTTATTTAAAGAAACAGGAAGTGTTCAGCCACATGTAAAACGTCAACCACGACCTGCAACAAACGATGATGCCCAAGTAGGTGATTTAGCTGCTGTCGCGGCTAATCCGCACATCAGTAGCAGACAAACTGTGCGAGAATCGGGAATCTCAAAAACGTCGGTGTTGAGAATGCTACATCAACATCGATTGCACCCGTACCATATTTCTATTCACCAAGAGTTGCATGGAGACGACTTTGAACGTCACGTACAGTTGTGCTGTGCCACTGGGCACAAGCGAAATTACGTGACGATGACAGATTTTTTGCACGCGTTCTATTTAGCGATGAAGCGTCAGTCACCAACAGCGGTAACATAAACCGGCATAATATGCACTATTGGGCAACGGAAAATTCACGATGGCTGCTACAAGTGGAACATCAGCGACCTTGGCCGGTTAATATATGGTGCGGTATTATAGAAGGAAGGATAATTGGCCCACATTTTATCGATGGCAATCTAAATGTTACAATGTATGCTGATTTCCTACGTAATGTTCTACCGATGTTACTACAAGATGTTTCACTGAATGACAGAATGGCGATGTACTTCCAACATGATGGATGTACGGCACATGGCTCACGTGCTGTTGAAGCGGTATTGAATAGCGTGTGCGAACATTACGGTAGGCGAACTACTCGGTGTTGAGAGGAATGTCGTTACACGTATTTCCAAATGCATTCGGGTTGACGGATATAATTTTGAGCATTTATTGCATTAATGTGGTATTTTCAGCTAATCACGCTGTAACAGCATGCGTTCTAAGAAATGAAAAGTTCACAAACGTACATGTATCACATTGGAACAACCGAAATAAAATGTTCAAACGTACCTACGTTCTGTATTTTAATTTAAAAAACCTACCTGTTACCATCTGTTCGTCTAAAACTGTGAGTCATATGTTTGTGACTATTACGACGCCATCTCTCACAAAGCGAAAAAAGTGGTCCAGCTGAAACATTCATATTTCTTTACGTACTACATGAATATGTAATAAAAATGGGGGTTTCTACTTAAAAAAAAAAAAAACGCAGTTGATATCCGTTTGGCCTAGGGTAGGTCCATCTAGCGGGCCAACCATAGCGCCGTCTGGTTTCCTCCTTCAAGCTAGACAAGTTTCGGTGTTTGTAGTTTATCGTTTGACGCTTATTTCGTAAGATATTTGGCCCGGTCACGATAAATGGACCACCCTGTACATCTAGTCTTCGGAAGAGTGTGCGATGATGAACAGTCAGTTTCATGAGTAATTCACACAAATGTTAAAAATAGAGACAAAAGTCTTAGATGAACATCGTGAGTACACCCTGAGAATTCCAAGCACTTCAATCGAACCTAATACAGATACACTGGTTTCCCAAATTCAAAGTAAAATGACCCAATAATTCTATTCTTTGTAATTACTTGCGTCAAAAATTAATAATGGAATCTCATACATAAAGTGTGAGACCTAATCTATGTTGCATTTTTGGAATAACCTGTATACCTGTGTCTGCTAAATATATGTCTCCGACCGTCCCCAGCTCCCTCCATTTTTTGCTGAGCGGCTACTCTTGGTGATAAGTAGTACATTAAGTACGTCCCAAAAATACTCTTCTTCCAGTGTGGCCCTGGTAAGCTAAAAGGTTGGACACCCCTGCTATAGAGCAGGCCTGGGTTGCTCTTCGGAAATGTGTTCCTCAAAGAACACTCCCTTTCCGAATCGCGCAAAAACTGAAAACCACTTTGACAGAGGAGTCGGAGAACCCTCAACCGTTTAGTACCTGGTCTGAGTAACAGATGCAAAATGTGCAACAGCGCTCGTGGAGGTCACGTTCCTTACTGAGATTCCGATATCGATCTTTATATTCAGAGTCTGAGCTATGTCAAATATGAAAGTTATTTATGTTTGTTATCCTGCTCTGCATGTGTTGCAATCTGTACAGTGTTTCGTTATAAATATACTACTCCGACTCTGTTACGTATGTACTTTGTTTCATGTCGACCATCGTTACCTGTGATTACTCTTGTTCAGCAAAATCTCTGTTCCTTTGTAACTGTCAAGCAGTGTACTTCACACGTTAGTTTCAGCAGTAGCGTTCTGTCCCCATGACATTGACGGGTGTGGAATTAGCGTTGATATTGCTATCCTCGCGTTACGCGGTTCACATTGATTGCGAGGGGCGTTCAGTAAGAGATAGAAAACATTTTTTTTCTCGGCAAATTTAGGTTGACATATGTGAATTTTGTTGCTGGACATCGGGGAATACTCCTGGTACAGTCGCTATAGTTTCATGAAGTTCCGATAGGTGGCGACTTTGTAGTTAGCCTTAAAATGACGTCTATAACAAAGTGTGTTCCAAGCTGAGAGCTATCATTGTATCATTTTTGACCGAAAACCATCGGATCGCTGATATTAATTGGCACTTGCAGAATGTTTTCGGAGACCTGGCAGTGAACAAATATACAGTGAGTCGCTGGGCGAGGAGTCCGGCATCATCGCAACAAAGTCGCGCAAATTTGTTCTACCTCCCGCGTGCCGGCCGACCGCACACAGGGTTGGAACGTGCGGACACTCTCATTCGAAGTGATCGACGAATCACAGTGAGACTGCTCGCTGCTCAGCTGGATGTCTCTATTGGTAGTGCTGACACACTCGTCCACCCGTTGGCGAATTCAAAGGCGTGTGCACGATGGGTTCCTCGTCGCCTAACACACCTTAAAGCGCAACGAAGGATTATCTATGAGGAACTGCGTGCGCGTTACGACGCTGATCGTGATAATTTTTTATCGAGCATCATCACAGGCGATGACACATGCGTTCATCACTGGGCGAGCCATGGAGTGACGCTACACCACCGCTGAAAAGTTCAGAGCCGCTCAGCCAGCCGGTAAATTCACAGGGACTGTCTTCTGGACTCTGAAGTGGTTATTCTGTCTGATGTCCTCTCTTATGGTGCAACGATCAACTCGGAAGTGTACTGTGCTACCCTCAGGAAACTGAAGTAACGACATTAGCATGTTCGTCTCCACAAAAACGGAAACGCCCCTTCTCTGTGACAACGCAACGTCTCACTCGAGTCTGCGCACTAGTGAGGACCTCACAGAACTTCACCCAACAGTTCTTCCTCATTTATCCTACATTCCGGTTGTGGCACTTTCTGACTTTCATCTGTTTGGCGCAATGAAGAATGCACTCCACAGGAAGCAGTACGCGGATGATGGGGAGGCTACTGATGCTGCAAGACTTTGGATCCGATGTCGACCACTACAGTTGTACCATGCAGGCATAGAGGCCATCGTAGTAAGGTGGAGTAAGGCCGTCGCAATGAAGAGAAATTACGCACAAAAGTAGAATTTTGTAGCCAAAAGAGAGGAGAATAATACGGTGTGCTGCAAACTTGAATAAAACTGACCTGTATTCAGAAAAAAGTAAGTTCCAGTACTTACTGAACGCCCCTCTTAGACGCCAACTTTGTGTAACACTATGACATAAAATAGGCACAAAGAAGAACTGCACTCTTCATGAGTAAGATCAGACAAATGTGTGTAGCTTGGCTGGAGAATTGTAGACGCCGTCACTAAGAGAGATGCCCAGATGACAGACGACACAGTTTATGATCGGGCATTGGGACATTGGGTACATCAGTCGCACCATCGAAGACAAAATCATACAGAAGGTGCCACATAATCCTCTGCGGCTAAAGCCAGAGACATTACGAGTAAATTCCACAGATTTGTTTTTTTTATTATTTTGTATTTACAAACAGTCCATCACCTACGTAACTAAGACGGACAAGATTATTGCTGATGATATTTTTTAAACAATCAGCACAAGACTCAGACGCAGTGTTATTGATGGCTCTTACAGTACTGAGTATTTGATTGAATTTTCTCATTTTGAGGGTACTGAAGACGCGATCTATTTTATTTGCTAAAGAAACATTCAACAACCTATTTTGCACAAAATATTTCTTTAAGACAACAGGTTTCGACAGACATTACAAAGTCTGTCGAAACAATTGTCTCAAATAGAGAAATATGTTATGCGGTCTAGGCTGAATGTTTTTTAGCAAGTAATTAGTATATTCTTTTGAAGTTGTTCTCTGCCGGCGGAGGAGAGCACCGGCGCTGTGTGTGAACAACTATGGTATTTAATTAAAGGTTACTAAGCTACGCCCTAAAACTGCTCTTTGTGGCTTGCGCTAAACGTGCGGAAATGAGAGCGTGTGCATGTACGCTTACGAGAGGGTTCCTAATGTTATATGGTGCAATAAAAGTTGACTCGTGTCCTCTCTCTCTCACGAGAGAAAGTTAATTTTGATTAAAAACGAAAAGAGTAAATGAACAGCTTGAGTTTTCCTAGCAAAAAAAAAAAAAAAATAAAATAAAAATGTGAAGTACTAAAGTAATAACGCTGATGAATTCCGCTGTTCTCATTTCGCTAGTCTACGCTCACATCCATGTCTACACTCTGCGAGTAACGGTGATGTGCGCTGCAGATGGTGCTTCTCGTTGTGCCGCATGGTAAGCTTCCTTACGCGTCCACTCAAGGACGCAGCATGGAAAGAATGACAGTTTCTCCGACGCCGAGTGAGCTTTTGTTTAGTTGATTCCGTCAGGGCGATGTCCGGGGGTTAGCTCCATAAACACCAGATAAATATTCGTAGTGTTTGGCCTAAGAGGGATTTCATTACCTTTCTGCCAGTGAAGGTTTCTCAAGATTTCGCTTATTCTCGCCTGTGAAACAAACCTCTGACCATCTGTACTGCCCGATATTTTGCTGGATGTATTCCAATCTCTGTTTCTTCTGCAGTTTTTACCCTCTGCAGCTGCCTCTCTCACCATGGAAGTTTTTGTGTGATGTCTTAATAGAAGTGCTACTAACCTGGCCCTTCTTCTTGTCACTGCTTTCCATACGTAGTCCTTTCATCGGCGAAACTGCGTAGAACTTCCCCATTCCTTACCTTGTCAATCTATACATTTTTTAAAATTCTTTTGAAGCACCACATCTCAAATGCTTTGAAACTCTTCTTTTCCGGTTTTTCCACAATTCTTGTTTCACTGCCACACAGTGCTGTGCTCGAGACGTACATTTCCTCAAATCAAGGCCTGTATTTGATACTAGTAGATATCCATTCGCAAAGAATGCCCATTCACCAGTGCTAGTCTGCTTCTTGTGTTCTCGTTGCTCCACCCATCATGAGCTAATTTGCTGCCTTGGTAGCATAATTCCTAAATTCCTATACTTCGTGATCATCAGTCGTGATGTTAAGTTTCTCGCTGTTCCCATTACTGATACTTCTCATTACTCTTCTTTCTTTGATTTACCATCAACCCAGCTTCGGTACTCATTAGACCATTCCTTGGAGGTTAAGCCACTTACTAATTTGGGTGTTTCAGCATCGGTTGCCGGCCGAAGTGGCCGTGCGGTTAAAGGCGCTGCAGTCTGGAACCGCAAGACCGCTACGGTCGCAGGTTCGAATCCTGCCTCGGGCATGGATGTTTGTGATGTCCTTAGTTAGGTTTAACTAGTTCTAAGTTCTAGGGGACTAATGACCTCAGCAGTTGAGTCTCATAGTGCTCAGAGCCATTTGAACCATTTTTCAGCGTCGGTTGATACCTGGTACCTCAGAACCCCTTGTGCCATTTATTTGTAAATATAATCGTTTCCTATACTCCATACGTACTGTTGCAACAAAAAATCTTGAGTGAAGTGGTAACCTCTAAAAGGCTACACTAATTAGTTTTTCCAGCAGTGTATATTTTACATTAAAAAGTACCATTTGAAATGCCGTAATCTCAGCGTTGAGATGCAGATGTATGAACGCGGCCTGCGCCCTTGCGCCCTCGCGCTGCCCACGTGTGCTGGTTATGGCGGCTGCCTCATTAGCGTCTTGTCGCTCCCCTCGTTACAGCCGCAGCGGTAATTAAGGATTATGCAAATGAAGCGTGATTCAGCCATTCTGCCACCGAGTTATGCGGCCGTTAAGCTGTCTGTAGCTCCGAGTCCCAGATGCGACCGCTAACTTGTTGCCCTGAGCAAGTACCCGCGTGCGTTCTACGCCAAACGTAACTACCAATCCAGACGTGTTATTTTCTGCATGTACAGTCACTTGGTGATGTTTATAAGTCAAATATAGAACAAATGCAGCGTTAGAAACCGCCTGGCGATTACATGTGTCCTACAAGGCTCAGTGTTTGGTCCACTCATGCTTCCCAGCAACATAATGAACTCATTTCTGAAATTAAAATTTCATCGTTGTTGAATTACGGGGAACGCAATCGTACGACTAATTCGGAAAACAGAAATTGATTAAGACTACAATTAATTGCTCTCCACTATATTATACCGTGATATATTTCGAGGCCTCTAGTTTTATCATCTGGTGCTAGGAGCCTCGAATTGTCCACGGTATTAAAAATGAAGGATGTTTAGTTGCAGTCTGACTCCTTTATTTTTCTCGACTTATTTTGAACTTCGAAATGACACGGGACGTTGAGATATAATTGATATTATGATGGGGAATCATGTCATTTGAATCGTCTGCTCTTCGAACTAAAAGAAGTGCGTTGTATGAGATGTGTGTATGGCCTGTGACACTCAAACAGCTAAAAATTGATTGACAACTCTCCAAAGTATCTGAAGACTGATAATAACGTTTCATACTTGCGAGGTCATTGAGTACAATAAATATTGATATATTTAATCAGCTGCTGGATCCTTTCTAAAATCGACGTTAGATTGTTAACTTCAGCGAATCTGTTGGAGTCCGTCAAATTATATTTACAGTTACAGTCCAGGAAACATACAATTTCGGCACCTGAAACTCACTTATTAGATGTAATTTAGCGTTACTAACACGTACGTAAAGTACAGAACACTATTTAGCTTTATACAGTAAAAGAAATAATCCTACACAAACGACAAGTATTTAATAGCAAATACGTTATTCTGCAAGGTCTTCGTCAGGAATCCCCGTTGCCTGGATAAAGTCGTAACAGGAAATAGCAGGAATAAACCTAAATACGAAAAATGAAACATTAAACGTGGTGTTTTCCCTACTCCTGTTTTGCACCTAAATTTATGATTCACCTGGAATTCCTCAATAATTTTGATGGTTGTTGATGACGACATAATACTGATATAGTTCCTAAATTTATCCGTAGCAGACTCAACCAGCAGAATAGTGAAACAGGCTTACTACAGGCGCACAGCAAATAGTGTAACCGTCAGTCTTAAGAAAACTCATATTATTCAACTTCAAACAAATAAAAAACATTCCTTGCTTTGTTGTGCATGATCCATTTGTTATTTGTTTCTCCATCTTTCTGTTTATGCTCGGCCTCACAACTACCAGGAGAAAACAAATAACATGTCTGTCATTGTTTTCATTTATTTCAAAACAAATGAAAACGAGAGATGGCAGAGATAAAATTGCTCAAGTGAGCGCTTAATCTATAAAGGGCACTTCACGCGAAAAACAAAGACGCAAACACTTACTTAAAATCACAAAATTAAACGCAGGGAATTGTTTCACTGCTAGGGGTGCTGTGATTAATTACTTGAAGTATGCAGCAGTGGACACACACCGGATGAAGCTCCATGTGTAAAGTTGCTAAGCATATTCCTTGGCATTGTAATAAATAATAAACTGCGGTGGTACATGCATGTGCTTGTGCTCTGCCTGATTCAATTTAGAAATTTGTCACATTGTGTTCAACTGCAGGTCGGTCTGACAACGTATTTTGCATAATCTGCGTCAATGGAAGTTCAGTCATCAGGAAGAAGAATATAATCTACAGAAGAGTGCAGTGAGAATGTTGTGTAAGGTAATATCTGGCGTTCGCCAGAGAAATGTTGTTGGCGTTCTGCTGTTTCTGATCTACATAAAGGATTTAAGAGTCAATCTGAGCAGGTCTCTAGATTGTTTATGGATATGCTGTCAGTTAATGTCTTGTACAGTCATACATATGAGTAATAAACAGAATCGACTAAAGTTCGGTTACACGATAAATCATGCAAATCTAAAAGCTGTAAATTCAACTAAATACTTGGGGACTACAGTTACAAATAACAAAATGAAACATTCACATTGAAAACTTTGTGGGGAAAGCAAACCAAAGACTGCGATTTATTGTCAAAACTCTTAGAAACTGCAACAGTTCTGCTAAAAAGATGGCTTACACTATCGTTGTGCGCCCCCTTTTGGAATATTACTGTGCAGTGTAGGACCCACACAGATATGTATAAGGAAGATTATGGTCAACGATTACGGTCAACTACATGAAAATTAGATCAACGAGGAATGACTGTACTACAAGGTAATGCCCAAATATTCTTCTATAAAAATCCGCAACAAATCTACAAATGAACAGTGCATTAGGAATAAATTAGAAGTGATGTGGGTCAAAAATAAAATTAAGGGGCTTGTAAACCCAAAAACTTTTCCAATGGGATTGTGATGGAAATACAGGTTTATTTGCTACAGTTTTTGACTTTTTTTCCAATTTAAAAACATTTTTGCTTTAATGAATGACTTCTTGCTCGGGGGGGGGGGGGGGGGGGGGGAAAAATCACGTATTAGACCCAGACATTGACGTAAGCATAGTTTTCTCACCGCACAGTAGGCTCGTAAACGTTTTCAGAAGCAGGGTGGTTAGCCTCCTCACTGATATCGGTTTGTCTAACGAGGCACATAGGTTACTTGGTAAAGTTTTAATCTATAACATACCGATTACGATGAATGATGGTGTTATCTAGAAAAGCATTGCGCGTGTCAAAACGGCGTGTGAACTAACTAAATCTTCTCACGCGATATAATCAGAAATTTCTGTTCAAAGAGTAGAGTTGTTGAAGACGCTGATGGTAAGACTGACTCGAAGAACGAGTTTAGGTCTATTGCTAGAAAACTTAGTGCTAAACTTCATAATAACAATGTCCCGGTCACGATGGTAGATAATGGGAACTATGTGATTGTGATATCAGACAACAATTACATTTTTAAAACACTAAACTTCTTTAAAGAAAGATGGCATAGTTTAAGATGGATCATCCCCTTCAATTTTAAGTGAAGTCTAAAGAGCATGTAACTCCTCTAATTTCCTCCTCCAATCCAGTTTTTTTTTAATTTAAAAAAAAACTAAAACGTATTGTTGTTCTGAATGCAAAACAACAATTAGATGCGGTCGGTCTTTGACTCCCGTCAAGCTCAGAATAAAAATCTCAGTGGATTTCATAAGAGAAAATTAAAGGAGGTCCTTACTTTTATATGGTCTTAATCCCTGAAAGACATTCATGAGTTTATTGATATTATTAATGAGTTTATTATCACACAGAACGCGTCACGAGCATTATTAGACATTAAAAATTTATGCATTACCATCTTCATTGAGGAAAATTCGAAATTGATTAGGAGAAATTTTATTAATTTTAGTGAAGTGAGCAGAAGAGAAATTTTTGAATTATTTTTCCTTTAATGGCAAGATGTTTCATCAAAAGGGAGGGCTAACCATGTGTATTTCTCTCTCTGCCGTTCTTGCAGACACTTTTGTCAATACTTTGGAAAGCAGATTTTTGCTTTGAACCCCAGTCAGTGATAATCCTGTTCTATACAGTTTGTATGTAGATGACATTGTTAAATATACCAAAGGGATGCAAACGGTGTTAAGAGCTTTGCGCGGATATTCAGTCACATGCATGAAAAATATATAATTCACGGTAGAGATAGGGGAAAACTTGTCTCTAAGCTTTCTGTTTTTTGACACTAAAGAGGGGTGGGGGTGCGGGTGGTGGTGGGATTTAATCATGTGCCGACTCGAATCACCCACAGGCGCATTAGAGGGCACACTTTCGAGCAAAGTTTAATAGACTCGCTAAATTACAACTTCCCGATGCTGCCGTTAACGGAGAAACTGATATCATTGTGCCAGTGGCGCTGGCAAATTATTATCCAGAAAACGCTCTACGGGCAGGAGGGAAAAAAAACTCTTAAAAGTTGTAGGATAAAAGTGCCATCTTTTCATCGAAAGTAACAAAAACATCGTGACCCTACTAAGCTCCGATCTCGGAAAAATACAAACACCTTCAAACAGGAAATGTAAGTACTGGTTATCAAACGAGCAGTAAACAGGGTTCATTTATTTGTCGTGGACTCGAAGGGAAGAAAATCCAATTTAGAAACCAGGTATCTATAAAATCACATGTCGGTCTTGTGAGTGTGCGTACATGGGTCAGACAGGGAGGAACTTTGAAACCCGATTTAGGGAACATAAATACAAAAATAATAATTCCTTTTGTTTGTACCTTAAAAATGAGAATCAAGTCATTTCTGACATTTCTAAAGGTTTAAAAATTTTGCACCTGGCACAGAAGGAATGTAGTCTCTATATTTTGCAAGAACTTGAAATTCATGTGCATCGATCTAAGGACACCAAAAAAACACGAAATGAGAAGGCAGGAAGAACACCAGAGTAATTCTATAAATGAATATGTAACCATTGGTCTATCTCAGGATGAATTCTTTTTGTTTAAAATGTTACATAATTTTTCTGTCGTTTTAAATGGAGACTTAATAAACAATAGCGCTATTTGATACCTACTTTTTCTTTTACATTTTTTGTTTGTTATATTTTTAAACATAGAGATTATTGCTAGACCATCCTAATTTTTATAAAGAAATAAATTGGTATGTGCTTCTACGAAAACGCTGGTTATCTGTATGGGAGTTCAGAGGTCCCTAAGTAACTTAGTTCTCGTTACGACTGTGGTGCATTTAACAACAATTGAGTTGCGCACCCACGTTTGGGCTCTCTTCCACAGATACCACCATCCCCCCGTTCCCCTCCCCCTTCCTCTCTCAACTCTCGAACCTCAGCACATCTTATCTGGATGGCCCTTGTTCCCTTTATGTCTTTGCTATTGTAATCTGTGCTATAATGTTGTTAGTATACGTTAATGATGACTGTTGCAGTTGCTGTTATTGTAAAATGACATCATCGGATGATAAGACTTACATAACACAACAGTAATGACATGAAGTAAACATACAATCGTACATAAGTCAGGACATGTAGCTTTGGGATGCTGAAGATATGGAGTGGGCGGGGAATTTGCAGCAGGAATTGACAGGAATAAATTGGACAAATGACAGATACAAATATAGCAAACATAATAATATATGTAGGTAGAATTGCAGAAACTTTATGACTATTTCTTGTACAGGGAGTAAACAAATGGGTAAAGATCATTGGCTTATATAATTACACAGATATAGTTCAAAGTATACTTCATAGGCCACGCCGGTTATTAATATAAATTAACAACAACAAAGTAGGAGGAACTACAGTATAAAACGATTGCAGCACACCGTGCTTACATGGAGATAATTATAGATTTTTTTCTGAGAATTTAAGATAAGCGTACGCTACAATTAATTTGAATTTTCTCCGTCTTCGGTCTCACATTTAAAACACATGGGATTTATTGTTGGGAAATATAGTTACCCGATGTGGTCTGGTAACTCATATGATCAAAATAGTGCATCAGACTTATAAAGGAAAGGAATCTATCGTGTTATACCAAATTTAGTCTATTTAAATGTTTATGCATTTGCGTATGAATGCATGTACGTATGTATGCACGTACTTATGTTCCGCATCTATCCCTAAACCACTGGACCGACGTCAACCAAACTCTGTAAACATATCACTTACTGTCTGGAAAGAATTGCTGTAAAGGAGAGAACCACCTTTACATCGGAGGGGTGTGGGTGGGGGTGAAATAGAACTGTAGCCCACGGCGCACGAGTACCCAGGTTTTAATGAACCAGTATTTGAGAATGAGTGCAATCGGTGACTAGGAGCAAACTTAACACATAATTTCAAACGTTTAGGAAACATTTCCTCGCTGACAAACCCCATAAAATGACGAAAGGAAAATAGTTTATCGCTTGCGACATTTTTGCTGTTCATGCGATAAACCTGCCGCATCAGGCATTACGTATTAATTTCTTGCCTCTTTCGGTAACTATTCGCGACACATATTTGAGACAGTGTACACATGCACCACTTAATATATGTGAAACATACGACACGTGCATACGCGGGCATAGCCACGGGTGAAAAATCCTCGTAAACCCTAGGATCGAATTTAGCCAAACTTGGTATAGTTATACCTGCTATCTGGAAATTAATATCGGGGGGGGGGGGGGGGATATGAGAACCAGCAGCCTCATATTGGAATGTGGGTGGTACTGTGGCGTGTGAAGGAGGTAGGTGGAGATGAACAGAGAGGGAGAAGGAGAATTTGGGGGGATAAGGTGAACAGAGTGAGGCGAAGAGGAAATAGGGAAATGGAAGAGGATGAGATGGACATAACGACGGAACAAAGGGAAATGGACAAACAAATGACGAGGGGATAGATAGTGTGAGGAGGAGGAAGAGATGGTCAGAGAAAGTCGGAATATGGGATGAACATAAGGAGGGGGGAGGCGAAAGTGGATTTAGAAAGGGAGGACGGCATGAACGTAGGGGAAATGTGCAGATTACAGAGGGGCAGGAGCAGATGGATAGAAACAGCAAAGAGGAGGTGATGGGCAGAGACTGGGACAAGGAGGAGATGGACTAGCAGGAGACGGGAATAAATAGATATCTGGGCCATGCCAGGGTCTCAGCTAGTGGATATTTGAATCTGTTTCGTCAGTACTGTTACCACTCAGCCAATAACACCGAAAACTACGTATTCTACACTAGTACCATTTCTCTAATTATTTTTATATGCCATGTCCAACTTCTCTCTCACCCAGCACCACCTTATCTAAAAGTTGTTTCTTACCCACATAGGAACACACAGATTCTTCCCAAACGCTAAGCAAAAATGCCTGTGTAATGTAGCAAACCACAGTTTGTTTCGTATGTTACCAAAGTGTGCTTCTTCGAAAGGAAATCCTAGAAGATTATCACGTGGTTCTAAATGTTTTCACTTTACACATCTTTGAATGCTGGAAACATTCAGCGATATACCGCCTCTCGTTTCTAGAGGTTTCATTATTGACTAGAGTGCGGGCAAGCAGGTGGGTATCAGACGAGTTGCAGGCTTGAGCAGTAGATGTTGGGTGTTGGA
Organism: Schistocerca americana; assembly: GCF_021461395.2. Taxonomy (NCBI): domain Eukaryota; kingdom Metazoa; phylum Arthropoda; class Insecta; order Orthoptera; family Acrididae; genus Schistocerca; species Schistocerca americana. The sequence continues at coordinate 629,159,211 of NC_060122.1, forward strand.
GAGAGGATGTTGTGTCATAGCGGGATGAGCAGCTTGGATAGCTGATGTGCCGCGGAGTGGTTCAAAATGGCTCTGAGCACTATGGGACTCAACTGCTGAGGTCATCAGTCCCCTAGAACTTAGAACTACTTAAACCTAACTAACCTAAGGACATCACACACATCCATGCCTGAGGCAGGATTCGAACCTGCGACCGTAGCGGTCGCGTGGTTCCAGACTGAAGCGCCTAGAACCGCTCGGCCACAACGACCGGCGCGCGGAGTGATTTCTGTTTGGGATGTTCCATGATGTGTAACCTAAGAATGAATTTTAAGATGTTTGTATAAAGAGAAAACTCTTGAAAAAAAAAAGATAACGTGTTTTGAGTTCAGGAATTATTGCTTGCTACGCAAGGATTTCATTCTGTTCAATAATATCTAATGTCGTTAATCAGGGAGAACTATGAATCATGTGATCAGTATTCTCATTAAGTTTCCCCCATTTAGTTAGTTAAATACTACTGCATTAGAGAAACAAGAAAACAAATTTTGTAATAGAAATGTTTGGTAGAAGCAATAATTTTTTGTTGCACGCATTGCAGTGCCTGTGGTATTCCGAATTGCTATGCGGTGACTACAGCCGTTAACAAATACAAGAGATGTGTTGCGAATATGGACAACTATCATCTGTATAACGGAATGACGACAATGAAGATTTGTGCCGGATCGGTACTCGAACCCGGATTTCAAGGTCAAACTTCCATAAGTCGTCAATCATGTGTCTATAACCCGTGCTCTTACATCCATTATGTATATTCCCGTACAAGGGAGGCATTTTACTTGGAATTCGCTTTCACGGTGTCGGCGGATAAATACTATACTGCAGTGCCTATCTTATTTCGAAATACAATACAATATTCCTTCGGACACAAGGAATAATACAGATAGATAGAAATTTGACGTTAAATTATTTGTTTATCTTAAATAAATCAGATTAATGATGCAAGAAAAATGATGTTTCAGTATTCAATGAACTGTGGATGAAGCCCGACCAACAGGCATTACATGCATTGATCAAAAATGATAGTGCATTGAGAATGGCTAGTTTCTAGCTGAAATCTAGGTCCACCAATAAAATTTAAAAAGGACGACCGATAGCTGAAATCTATTATTTACAAGCAAATAAACTATGTTCATAACTAGGCAGAAAGAGTAACTTTCCTTACGTTTATGTATCGTAACACATATTTTAAGGTTGAACGTGAGAAATTATATTTAGTTAGAAAACTTCTGTTCACGAATTATCGTGAGTTTAGAAAACATTGATGAAATGAAACTCAGGTAGTTCTTTTATGACAAAATACCCTATGAACCATTGATGAAGGACAACAGACATTCCATATTCCTAGATTTCTGGAACGAGTTTAATAGTGTTCGCCACTGCCGACTTTTAACGAAGATCCAAGCATGTGGAATCAATTTACAGATACATGAGTAGCTCGAGGATAGATGGAGCGATCGAAACGGTGCCGTTTGACGGGGTTGCTGTAACATATAACCAACGTAACGCCACCCCGATCCGGTTACATATGCATCATGTAAGCTAAGCATTGGTGTGGCGTTCGAGTCTAGGTGTGGTAAATGGCGAAAAGTGAACTACGGCAACATTATTACCAAATGCGACCAATCGGGACAAAAGTGCTTTTTGGCTGCCGAAGGACAAACATTGGTAGGCGTCCAATGAGAATGAAAAATGTGTACGGGGAAGCATTTCCGTCGAAAACCATCGCTGTAGACTGTTGCGTCAAATTCCGCACTGGTAGTGATTCAACACAAGACGCCAGAAGATCCGGGAAAGCAGCCGTCTCAAGTGGGAGGCAGTCGAGCACCCGCCATGTAGTCCTGAGCTCTTCCCATGCGACTATCACGGCTTCGGTCCTTTAAGGGGGTAGGACGTGAAACGGGCCGACTTGGAGCACGAGAGACATCACAGGACATTTTAATTTCCAGTGTCTATACTTTTACAAATAAATTCATAAAACTTTGTCAGCATCACCAGGAAGGATGTAGGATTCACACTCATTGCAGTGGAAGTTCGAAAACATAACAAAATAATTTTTATTTACGTGTGAAATTTCATCATTTTTTCACGTGCTAATGGCTGCATTTGTTGCTATTGGTACACTTTTCTTCATAAGTTAGAGACATTCTTCCATGAATTTTGCGCAGCATACATACCGTACTTACAGGTGTATGAAACTCTACAATTCATTTAATTTATGAAAAAACGAAAGATCTGTTGTATTTTAAAGTTCATGTTTAAAAAAACAACAGAAATTTTGTATTTAATTACCTCACTTTTTACCACAGTTTTTAATAGATTATGAAAATTCTAGAGTTTCATACACCTTTAAGTATGGTTTGTATGCTGTGCTAAATTCATCGGACCATCTCTCTTACTTATGAAGAAAAGTGTACCTATAGCAACAAATGCTGCCATTAGTAAGTGAAAAAATGATGAAATTTCACGTGTAAAAAAAATTACTTCGTTACGTTTTCGAACTTCCACTGCTATGAGTGTGAATCCTGAATCCTTCCTGGTCATGCTGACAAAGTCTTATGAATTTATTTGTAAAAGTATAGACAGTGCAAATTAAAATGTCCTGCGGTGCCTCTCCTGCTCCAAGTCGGCCCCCCTTAAATAAGGCCTTGAAGGGTCAATGATTCCTGTCGGACGAGGATGTCCAGCAGGCAGTTACGGACTTCGTCACACAGCAGGATGCGGTTTTCTACCAGACGAGTATTTTCAAGCTGGTGCATTGGTGATATGATTGCTTGAATGCTTACGGCGATTTTGCCTGATTGGCATACCGATTCTGGACTGTATGGCTTTCCAGCGGATACTTCTTGATCACCCCATACATTTTAAGTCACAGAACGCACTACGTTATCCTGGACGGCGTATACTCATGCGGGACAACGCTACCGTCTGGAGTGCCTTCAGAGAAGTTTAATAAGGCTGCACTTGTTCTCTGCATGCACAAACTGACCGATAGGGTCTCCATTCGTAGCTATTTTAGATATCACGCTTTAGGGAAGGGGGAAGTGTCGTCGTTCATTGGCTGGGGAGGATACTCAATGAATTACACAGTATTTCCATGACGGCCTACTCTAAATGTCGAAAATATAAGCTAAGGAAAATCATAACATGTAAGATTTCACGGGCGGTATCTTCATTAGTTAAAATTTCCGGGCTGAATTGCCGTGGCCCATATATAAAACTTCTTCTCCTTCCTGGCGTTTCGTTGCCTACTGCAGGCAACATCTTCCGAGGTGAGTCGGGGACTGGCTGCTTGGCGCTCGAGGTACCGCTTATATAGAGCACTCAGATGGTGCCACCATTCATCATGTGTTTTCGACTTTAAAACTATGTCTGGCTAGCGCCATCTCTCTCGATTACAAATAATCGATTGTCAATTCGTTGGTGCAAATTCGACCGCCATATCTTGTCTAGTTTTAATCATTCTTCTTTTTTATTAAAATTATTTTCGTGTAGATTTCTATAGCTTCTCTATACATGCGGGTATAATAATGTGAGGTTGTGAGGTCCTAGCTATCACGTTTGTCTCACTATATTTTATTTCGTGATCACCGTCTTTGAAAATGTTCCGCTATAGCTGATTTGTCAATTTGTCCTAATCCACAGTTCCTTTTGTGTTCCGTTAGGTGGGTATTAACACTCCTTTTAGTTGTTCCAATGTAAACCATGTCACAGCTACACGAAATTTTATACACACCTGGAGTAGGTAACAGGTGTCGTGCGTCATTCACCGATCTTAAACTTTCACTAATTTTCTTGGTGGGTCGAAAGATTGTCTCCACTTGAAACTTGGCCAAAACATTTCCCAATACGGTCCGTGATGTTATCAAAATCAATAGGGAAAGTAATACAGTAATATTAAAGTACAGTATTAATGATGAGACAGTCGATATTAAGGCATATCTATATGAAATACAGAAAACACGTAAGGTCGGTTGTAAAGAAGGTAACTAGGATTTACTGGGAGAAATCTAGGGAAGTGGCCTACATGGATTGGATAAAAATATTAAAACAACTGAGAAATGCATCTTCAGTATAAATGCAAATGCTATCCAATCCTGCTTGATGTGCTCTCGTATTTCACCACTACAATACCAACACAAAAGCCACAATAGATTGCAAGTGTCACTCGTGCTCAAAATCGTGTTCTGTGTCGTTATTTGTGGTTAAATGACATCAGACATGGGCAAATCTTTGATGCTCTATGGTGAAAGCCTTCCATAACCCAGGTAGTCTCCGCGTTTCATGTTTTAAGGGGCACCCTAACACAGATTATCACCGAGTACTGCGAAAGCTGGTAAACATTGCCCGCTAAGTCACAATGCAGATAAAAGGTTGTGTTGAGTGATAGCAAAGTACCGCTATTGAAGAGTATTGCGACGGTGTCACCCTTACAAATCACTCCTGAACCAAATGTTGCACTCACGAAACCTGTCAGCACCAAACAGAGCTCCATAAGTAGAAGCAGGGAATTACTGGGCAAACTGGGATTCCAACACCACTCATCACTGATGCAAATGCCTTAACAGGAAAACATGCTGCCGAAATCATAGAACCAGGACTATAGAGCAATGGATGGTCGCCGTTTGGTCGGACGAGAGTTGTTTCACAATGTTTTTAATTTCTGATCGAGTTTAAGTCCCAGGAGTAAAACGACAGATGTTCCGTAATGATTTGGGAAACCACGTCGTAGTTCCCATGGGTACTCTGCAAGGTTTCATTACGGTGGAGGATCATGTAACCATTTTGGCTGATAAGGCCCATCCCAAGTCACAGTGTCTGTTCCGCAATGGTGATGCTACGTTCCAAGACGAGGGGGACCACGTTCACACAGCTCGCACCATCCAGGACTGGTTTTGTTAGTACGAGGACGAATTACCGCGTCTCCCCTGGCGACCAAACTCACCAGATCTCAGTATCATGGAGTGTTTGTGGTGTACTTTGGCGAGAAGATTTCATAATTGCCATCCACGTCCATCATAGGCACTGTAATGTGCCACTGTTTTGCAAAAGGAGTGGTATAAGATTCCCTTGAAAACTGTAACGACATGTATTCATCCATTCCGAGAGAACTAGAAGCTGCTTTGAATGCCACTAGTTTTCCCACACCGTATTCTACATACTAATCTAGTCTTTGTTTACTAAATAATTGCTGATGTTTCTGTCAAGTTTTGTGTTTCTGGTGTTTCTATTATTTTGTTCACCCCCTATGCCTTATAAAGCAATTCTCTTATTGCACACTTGTGCGACCCTTTCTTGAATACTGCTCGAATGAGTGGGGTCCCAACGAGGTCAGATTATAGAACGACATCGAAGCAAATCAGAGGTGTTCTGGTAGTTTTGTCATCGTTAAGTCCGATCAACATGTGAGTGTTACAAAAATGCTCCGTGAACTCAAAGAGGAAACCCTAGAGCTGACAATACGTTCCTTTCGCGAAACGCTATTCAGAAGGTTACCAGATCCGGCATTTGTTATTGAGTGCAAAATATATCTAGTGTCTTCAAATTACGTACTGAGTAAGAACCCCGAAGGCAAAAGAAATTAGGGCTCATAGGGAGGAAAATAGATAGTGAGGAATATAGATAGAGCCGGCCGCGGTAGCCGAGCGGTTCTAGACGCTTCAGTCCGAAACCGTGCGACTGCTACGGTCGCAGGTTCGAATCCTGCCTCGGGCATGGATGTGTGTGATGTCCTTAGGTTGATTAGGTTTACGTAGTTCTAAGTTCTAGGGGACTGATGACCTCAGATGGTAAGTCCCATAGTGCTCAGAGCCATTTCAACCATTTGCCAATTTGAATATGTATAGTCGTTTTTTCCTCCCACCATTGGGAGTGGAATAATAAAAGGAGTAACTAGCAGTGGTACAAGATATTCGGAGAGTTTAATCTAAGGCAATTCTATGTTGGAAACATCGTTACGTAACGTTTCCTCGAAAAGCGGTCTTTACTTAGCAGCCTGTGTTTTCCTAGAACAGATCAGCGAGTTCTACATCGATCCATTCGAGAGAATTCGACTTCATTTGTTATTCACCGACCGTGTCCGACTGTAGCACGCCATCCGGACGTAAAGCAGACGTGCCCGAAGTCGAAGTTTCTCACATCGTTTTGAATCACCTAATTTCTTGCTTTCCGTCTTTCCAATGCTGCTGTATTTGAGGAGAAACCGAACAGTTAAATACTTCTAAAATCTGCGACTTAGTTGAATAGTTTGTTAGTCCTATATTTAGTAGATGTCAACTGAAAGAATAACATAGGAAATTTAAAAAGGGAGCGTTGCCTACTTCCTGGACTTTCAACTATTTCTACGGTACTGAAGTACTTCTAAAGAAGAGTAAACCGTAGGATGCATTAGAAAAATTTCTGCTTTCTGTCACACGATTTATTTCCAAAGTAAATTTATGGCGCTGTATATCACTCCATTATTGTGTTTAAGTGAGATTCGCTTGAGGAAAGAGTAAGCCCTTTTTCCTTCCAGAATCTTTCATGGTCAAATCTCCTTACCTTTCGGTCTACCAGAGATCCTTCACAAAAAACCGTGTCAGTGAATAAATGTTCCGTGGGTCTGTAATTAATGTTTTCGAAGTTGGTTAACATATGCACTATGGATACAGGTTTATGAATCTCGAACATAATTTTAATTATGGTACTTTCGTTTGTACAATGAATTATTTTTGACTAAGTGAAGATTTATTCCAAAACATTATCCTTAGGCCGACAGTGACTGAATACATTCCATTAAGTTACCTTGATGATGTCTGTGTCTCTAAAATTAGCAATTTTTCTTACGTCTAAGGTAATTGAAACATGTTATGAGGTCTGTTATGTGGTTTTTCCAGTAACATTTTATAAATATTCACAATCAGTTTTTGTCGATTAATAATCGTGTACGGCACCTTTGCCAGTACAAATCTACATGAAAAGTTTTTCTTCATATTTGTGACATATAAGAGCATATACTTTACAAATATATAACTTTCTGTTTTACCTGCTGATCATTCATTTCTCGGATAAACAATAATTCTTGTATAATGTGCAAAGACACTAGGTCTGTCTTCTAATTCAATTAATTACATCATAGGCAGTAATGAGTTTGTCATCGATCTCCTACGAATGCCTACTACAGATATCAGGCATTTACATTTACACTCCTGGAAATGGAAAAAAGAACACATTGACACCGGTGTGTCAGACCCACCATACTTGCTCCGGACACTGCGAGAGGGCTGTACAAGCAATGATCACACGCACGGCAGAGCGGACACACCAGGAACCGCGTTGTTGGCCGTCGAATGGCGCTAGCTGCACAGCATTTGTGCACCGCCGCCGTCAGTGTCAGCCAGTTTGCCGTGGCATACGGAGCTCCATCGCAGTCTTTAACACTGGTAGCATGCCGCGACAGCGTGGACGTGAACCGTATGTGCAGTTGACGGACTTTGAGCGAGGGCGTATAGTGGGCATGCGGGAGGCCGGGTGGACGTACCGCCGAATTGCTCAACACGTGGGGCGTGAGGTCTCCACAGTACATCGATGTTGTCGCCAGTGGTCAGCGGAAGGTGCACGTGCCCGTCGACCTGGGACCGGACCGCAGCGACGCACGGATGCACGCCAAGACCGTAGGATCCTACGCAGTGCCGTGGGGGACCGCACCGCCACTTCCCAGCAAATTAGGGACACTGTTGCTCCTGGGCTATCGGCGAGGACCATTCGCAACCGTCTCCATGAAGCTGGGCTACGGTCCCGCACACCATTAGGCCGTCTTCCGCTCACGCCCCAACATCGTGCAGCCCGCCTCCAGTGGTGTCGCAACAGGCGTGAATGGAGGGACGAATGGAGACGTGTCGTCTTCAGCGATGAGAGTCGCTTCTGCCTTGGTGCCAGTGATGGTCGTATGCGTGTTTGGCGCCGTCAAGGTGAGCGCCACAATCAGGACTGCATACGACCGAGGCACACAGGGCCAACACCCGGCATCATGGTGTGGGGAGCGATCTCCTACACTGGCCGTACACCGCTGGTGATCGTCGAGGGGACACTGAATAGTGCACGGTACATCCAAACCGTCATCGAACCCATCGTTCTACCATTCCTAGACCGGCAAGGGAACTTGCTGTTCCAACAGGACAATGCACGTCCGCATGTATCCCGTGCCACCCAACGTGCTGTAGAAGGTGTAAGTCAACTACCCTGGCCAGCAAGATCTCCGGATCTGTCCCCCATTGAGCATGTTTGGGACTGGATGAAGCGTCGTCTCACGCGGTCTGCACGTCCAGCACGAACGCTGGTCCAACTGAGGCGCCAGGTGGAAATGGCATGGCAAGCCGTTCCACAGGACTACATCCAGCATCTCTACGATCGTCTCCATGGGAGAATAGCAGCCTGCATTGCTGCGAAAGGTGGATATACACTGTACAAGTGCCGACATTGTACATGCTCTGTTGCCTGTGTCTATGTGCCTGTGGTTCTGTCAGTGTGATCATGTGATGTATCTGACCCCAGGAATGTGTCAATAAAGTTTCCCCTTCCTGGGACAATGAATTCACGGTGTCCTTATATCAATTTCCAGGAGTGTACTTTTATTGGTTCTAACTGAATGAGTAATTTTTTGCATTATGCTTTATTATAAGTTGTACAAAATAGATTGTTGTTGTATTCTAGTTTACAATTATAATCTCAACAAATAAATAAAACTTTAGTATGGCGTTATATTCAGAATTTTCAAGAATTTAATTTGACATTATTTGATTACGATGCAAAAAGAGAAAGAATATAGGGTACAATGAGTAACATCGCACTACCGGTGCTATTCCGGATGCATGCGCATCGGAAGTACAAATCGAGCCATTCGCCTCTGCCTGGCTTACTGATTTATAATGTTAGTGATTGCCTGACGGTGGCTATGCATCCTAAAATGAACCTAATGTCATTGTCTTAAGTTTGTGTTCTCTGCTGTTGCACTGTAACCTAAGTCCTTGTATTGTTGCGTGCGGTCTAAGGCGCCTTGCCACGAAACGCGCGGCTCCCCCCCTCGGAGGTTCGAGTCCTCCCTCGGGCTTGGATGTGTGTGTTGTCCTTAGTGTAAGTTAGTTTAAGTTAGATTAAGTAGTGTCTGCTGGCCGAAGTGTCCGAGCGGTTCTAGGTGCTATAGTCTGGAACTGCAAGACCGCTACGGTCACAGGTTCGAATCCTGCCTCGGGCATGGATGTATGTGATGTCCTTAGGCTAGTTAGGTTTCAGTAGTTCTAAGTTCTAGGGAACTGACGACCTTAGAAGTTCAGTCCCATAGTGCTCAGAGCCATTTGAACCACTTAAGTAGTGTCTAAGCCTAGGGACCGATGAACTCCGCAGTTTGGTCCAATAGGAACTTATCAAAAATTTCCAAAATTTCCTTGTATTGTTTTATGTGTATGGTTAGTGTATTTCCATTTATATACAATCTAGTGATCTAGTGCCGCTACTTATACACAACAGCTATTACAGGTTACCGCACTTGTATAGGGCACAACCTGACACAGTTACAACTAGTTGTACTATTTAGACGTTATTTCCTGGTGTTTCCTCATTAGGGTGCTATAAGCCGTCAGTCTGTCAGTTATTAACGTGGTTTCGTGTGCCCATATCTCTACCACTCCGCCAGTCATTGATTATGAATTAGAACTGTCCGAGTCTGTATTTTTGTTATTAACTGTGCCTGATACTGCCCATGGATCAGGTTGATCTCGGACGACTGAGTCTCTGTATGTCCTTGTTTCTACGTATTCGGCGTAGTGTCTACGGCTCTCTTCAAGTGTTGCCATTTGTTTGTTTCTCTTATGGATTCATTATATCATTATGTGTAAAATTTTTTTGTCGGGTCCGTATGTATAGTGTGCAACGCGGAAGTAGAGGGTGGGGCAAATAAAAATGGCCCGGACGAGTGGATACGATTGGACGTGAACGTATGCGTGTAACCTCACCGAGTGACGCGCACACCACACGTACGCCTGTCATGTGATCCACACCGGTTTAGAGCATAGTGCGGGCTGTGTCAGTGTGAGTAGAACGTTGCCATGGAGATGGTGGTACTCACAGGGGGACCAGCGGGTGTTCGTTGTGGAAAGTTATATTAGTAAAAGGTCGTAGAAACGGTGTGATCAGTTGTTTGCTGAGAAGTAAAATGGTGTCAAAGTACCAGCAAAGAGTGTCATGCAAGGCTTGGTCCGAGAACGGCGTCAGGTAGGGTCTGTTTTGAACGAGTCAAAAAACATTCCGAAACGTTCCCGCACTACAGGAAATATAGTTGCAGTTGAGCAGAAAATACTTCAGAGTCCTACTAAACCAACGCGACACCTATCGCAAAAGACTAGCATATCACGTAGATCACGGGCCGAATGCTCTACCTGGTCCCGCACATGCATCCCCGTCTAGTATCTGTCGTTCATTCATTAAAACCAACAGATGCTCCACATTGACTCCAGTTTTATGAGTGGCTATTCACTGAAAGAACAGAGAATGACTTGGACATTGATCTGTTCTTTATGTCTGATGAATCCTGGTTTGGACTGAGTTGTTGTGTCAGTTCGCAGAATCACAGTTTCAGGGCAGTGGAGAATCCGCATAATTTTCACGAAACATCATTGCATGACCAGAAGGTTGGGGTTTGGTGTGCGGTGTCTGCACGCCGCATTAATGGTCCCATCTTTCATCATGCGCTGACTCCGGAGCCACTTGTGGCAGCATTAACGGAGGAGGAAAAGACCTGCAGTTACTTCCAGCATGACGGGGCAACTGCCCCTACGGCCGGCCGAATCGTGCAGGACCTTTACACAATCTTCACTCCTGACATAGTTGTTAGCAGAGGTCAATCTGATCGCGGCCCTAACTACTCACCCGGGTCACATGGTCTGTCAGTTTGCGATTACTTTATGTGGGGAGCCCACAAGTCTAAGGTGTATCGCAACAACCCTCATAGTCTTCAAGAACAGCAACAGAATATTTCGGATGAGAGTGCAGCAACTCCATCACTCTAGCTTCTATCCGCCTTCAGCTACTTCCTGACTGGGGCCGAAATGTATCAAGAGATGGATGGTGGTCACTTTCAACATCTAGTCAGATTAGTACTGTATTTCCTTTCCTCTGCTGTGCTTCCTTGTACCCTGGAACCCTTTTCTCGTGGCCTTAGCCACTTTTATTTGCCCACATCCTATCCTCACTGGAACACTTGGTCCCCTGAATAAATCCGCTCAATGTACACTGGATAGGGCCTGTGTCCAGTTAAACGATGTATCATGCTGTTACTGGCGTCTGCATAGCGTATTTTCAGACACTCACGGATGTCGGGGATAAAACGAGTAGGCCCAGCAACCTTTACCACTGCTTGCCCGCTCCCGCTGCCACGCATTCACTCGCCACTGTTTTAGTAGGCACTTGTCAGACGGCTCTGAGCACTATGGGACTTAACTTCTGAGGTCATCAGTCCCCTAGAACTTAGAACTACTTAAACCTAACCAACCTAAGGACATCACACGCGTCCATACCCGAGGCAGGATTCGAACCTGCGACCGTAGAGGTCGCGCGGTTCCAGACTGCAGCGCCTAGAGCCGCACGGCCACTCCCCCCCCCCCCCCCCCCCCCCCCCCCGCCGAATTTCCGTTACTTTGTACTTTGCCTAGCCTTCGACCTCCAGCCAGTAAAGTGGCTACTTTGCTACCACAACACAATAATTATGCTTCCATTGACGTCGTGCTTCATCCCCATAGCTTCAGTATTACACTGCGATTTGGTTGATGTAGCCATCAGTAATTTGAAACTTGATTGTTAATAAACGTGGTATGTTTTCATTATTTCTATTTGCCTTTTTTTCAAAATATCTATTGCTTGTTGTTTACGTTGATCTGATAGGTATTTTCCATCTTTGAAACTTGATTGTTAATAAACGTGGTATGTTATCATTATTTCTATTTGCCTTTTTTAAAAAAAAATATCTATTGCTTGTTGTTTACGTTGATCTGACAGGTATTTTCCATCTCTTTACATACTTCGAGATGTAATATCAGACGATGGCATTCTAGTCTCCAGTATACAACGTCTTTACCGTGAGTTATGTATCATTACTATTTAACGTTCACTGTTTTGAAATATTTCCGTTTGCGATTGTTATTTCACGTCTGAACATGGTTGTTTAGCAACCGAAACTAGTAATCAAATGGCAACTAATATTTTTGTGCGATCAAGACGGTTAAAAGGTCTGCTAACAATTTTTAAAAAGTTTCAAAATATATTATTTTGATTAGCAACTTAGACACATCAGCTAATTGTGTGCAAGTTCTCGCATTTATCTATTCTCCCTACCTTCGGGATTACACGAATGATTTTCTTTCGCAAGTTATGGGTAAATACACAGGCGCGGATCCACCCCTACCCCCAAGCACGTTTTAATAAGAGCATTTATATTTTTAAGTATATCGGTTTCCGAGGTTTTAGATAAGAATTCAAACACAGAGCTGCTTGAAACCAGCTTAAAAATACAAGGGGATGTAGAAAATTACGAACTACGTTTAACACATGCCACTTTTTAGTAGCTTGTTTCAGAGCCTGCAGAGAAGATTCGCGTAAAGAAAAAGCGCAAATTTACAGGCTGAGCATACCTGCTGCTAACGACTAATCTGATACGGTTCTTCAAACCACAGATAGAACCAGAAAACCACAAAGAACTTTCTATCATCACGTGAAAATATGGCGCTGTAAGCAGCCAGAATGTGAAATGTTTCCCGTTTTGGCTTCAATATGCTATTTGTCGCTTGCTGATACTTTCTGATTTCTGTTGTGAAGGGACGTTTGGTGTATAGGCTTAGGAAGGTTTAAGTTTCCCGTACGAAAGGCTATGGCTTTGGAGAAGAAAGAAATTACTGCTGATAATGTTGTTTTATCATAAAGGCAGCTGTGCTTCATTCTGCGAATATCGCCGACAGAAACAGCTGCAAAGAGATCCCATGTCAATAAATGAGATAAAAAAATATTATCAATAAATTTGAATAAGCAGGTGATAGAGATGGTACAGCGGGGTGAGGGAGGCGGCCCATTCCCACGGCAGTAGTATGTTTCCCTAGCTATAGCGGTGCGTGCATGACACGTCTCAAATTATTCAGCTAGTGCTCGAGCTGTGTCGTGGGAATTGTCTCTTCCCTTGTCAACAGTTCAAAAGATTTTGCGGCGCATTTTACACTCGTATCCTAACAATAATCAGAATGTGCACCAAACGAAGCACCAAGATAGGCTACAACACCTTGACCATGCCCTTGCCCTTCGACTTTGGCACGCATGGAAATAGATGACATGTGGCTGAGGAACATTCGTTGGATTGACAAGGCACGTTTGACTATGTACGGTGCATATGGGGGTGTACTCCTCCAAATGCTGTGCAGGAACATCCACTGTAGTCAGCTTCTATTACTGTGCGGTGTGGTTTCACAAGCCCCTTCATTTTCTGTCTGTTTTTCTTCGAGGAGATGACATCTCACTGGCCTGTTAGGTGCACAGTGACCTCTACACATTACAAGGACCTGTTTGTGCAACTTGTGACTCCAGCTTTGCAAGAAGACATTCGAATCAACACCACTTTTTTTCATGCAATATTGGGTGACACAGCATGTCACTTGCCAGGTGGTAGATTTCCTTTGAGAAACCTTCGATAACGACTGCATCATCTCTAGGCAGTTCTAATACGTGCGGCCGTCCAGATCTTCTCGACCTACGTCCTTATGGCTTCTTGTTGTGTATCTGAAACATCAGACCAGAACCACCATTGATATGTGTTTGATCGTTCGTATCTTTTGTCTCATCCACATCACATTCTGACAACTTACAGTGCCATATTTTCACGTGGTAGCAGAAAGTGGAACTACTATTTTTTTCCACACCGCGAACGCACAGATTAATGAACATATCCATGCTAAATGATGACTAACTGAAAACCTCAGCTGCCGAAAGTTGTTGTTGGTATACCTCGATGTGGACAGTTGAAAATGTGTGCTACGACCGGGACTCGAACCCGGGATCTCCTGCTTACATGGCAGACGCTCTATCCATCTGAGCCACCGAGGACACAGATGAATAGCGCGACTGCAGGGACTTATCCCTTGCACGCTTCCCGTGAGACTCACATTCCCAACTGTCCACAATTCTACATATGTATTGTACCTTGTAGACATCTGCCCACCCACTCATTACTCGCGCACGCTTTGGCGATTCCCGGAAGAGTTTGGGCAATCTGTGCGCATTCGCACAGTCGAAGGTCAATGGCTGGGTAGCCTTTAACTATATATACGAAGACAGTAACTTGTTCTCGAAAGAACAGTTACTGTTGATGACCGTGCAGCTTTTCCCTGGAATAAATGGTTGAAATGGCTCTGAGCACTATGGAACTTAACTTCTAAGGTCAACAGTCCCCAAGAACTTAGAACTACTTAAACCTAACTAACCTAAGGACATCACACACATCCATGCCCGAGGCGGGATTCGAACCTGCGACCGTAGCGGTCGCGCGGTTCCAGACTGTAGCGCCTTTAACCGCTTGGCCACCCCGGCCGGCCCTGGAATAAATGATGACTAACTGAAAACCTCAGCTGCCGACAGGTGTTGTTGATATACCTCGATGTGGACAGCTGAAAATGTGTGTCCCGACCGGGACTCGAACTCTTACGGGAATCGCCAAAGCGTGCGCGAGTAATGAGTGGGTGGGCAAATGTCTATATGGTACAATACATATGTAGAAGTGTGGACAGTTGGGAATGTGAGCCTCACGGGAAGCGTGCAAGGGATAAGTCCCTGCAGTCGCGCTATTCATCTGTGTTCTCGGTGGCTCAGATGGATAGAGCGTCTGCCATGTAAGCAGGAGATCTCGGGTTCGAGTCCCGGTCGTGGTACACATTTTCAACTGTCCACATCGAGGTTTATCAACAACACCTGTCGGCAGCTGAGGTTTTCAGTTAGTCATCATTTATTCCAGGGAAAAGCTGCACGGTCATCAACAGTAACTGTTCTTGCGAGAACAAGTTACTGTCTTCGTATATATCCATGTTATTTCAGCGTTCTTTCTGACATATATACATCTGGAACTGCGGCACTCGGAATACTCTCTCTTTCATTATAGCCATCTGTTAATAAGTACAAATATATAAAAATTATCACATTTGCATTAAAACATTTTACTGTGATATGTCCTAGGCAACTGTGGCACGTTAAAATGGGGCTGACAGCATATTTGGTTTGGGGTGGGTGCCTGACGAGGGATGGAGAAAGAAAGTAAGAAATTGTGTGACCCTCACTAATCCCAGTCCTAGATCATAATGCTTGCCGCGTGAACCAAGTAAAAAGACGTGACTACTGTGTCGTCGTACTCCCAGATTCCTTCGCGGCACAGTGTTCTGTTTCAGGGCTCGCACCACTAACCGGATTCCGTGCCCTGCTCGCCTCAGCGGTGAACGGTAACGAGGTGAGGGGGGCACGCGGGATCGACCCCAGCGACTATCGACCCAGACAGAGTGTCGACGCGGCCGGTCGCGCTGCCCCCACACCCCTGCCACTGTGCGGTCGACCCCACCACGCACGCTGTTTTCGGCCAGCGGGCTGTTACGGCTAGGACCGCGCAGCTCTGGGAGGACCTCTGCGATTGCTTCTGGCGCTGCCCGGGGAGTCCGGATTAATTAAAGCAGACACCACCAGAGGGCTCTGGCTGTGGTATTTACATGCCTGTATGGCTCCGTGGCCAGCGGCGCATGAAGGACCGCCGCTGGCTCCTGAAAAGCCGACCGCAAGTGCATCTTTATTCTTCTTGCCTCCCCTCATCTGACCGCCATGTCGAGGAACTCTCCGAGGAAAGCTGTTTCGTCCACATACCGCATTTGTCCAGTACCATCACAAAAGATTGACAGTTTCCCTACTCTGTGCGCCACAGTAATGTAGGACCGTCTAAATTACACCTTTCGCCATTTCACTACTATATTATCTACTCCGAAAGAGAAGAGATGTTGCGAAACACAGGTAGCTCTGTTCCTCCACGAGATCCATAGCACTGTAGACAAGGGCGTTCAGGTTAGTGCCGTGTTCAGAAGGCATTTGGCAACGTTTTCGCACTGTCGATTAGTGAAAAAAATACGAACTTATCGAGTATCGAACAAAATTTGCGACAGATTTCAAGGCGTCCTTGCAGATTGAACTCAACAGAAAATCCACAGACGTGAAGTCAATTACCGTAGTGCCCCAAGGATTTGTGATACGACCGTTACTGTTTACAGCGTATGTAATTGATATAATAAAAAAACATCGGAACTCTTTCAGATAGTTCATAGCTGATCCAGTTGTTTGTAAGAAGAGAGCCACTCCAGAGGACAGCATTGATGTGAAGAATGACCAACAGAGGACTGATCAATGGTGCAGGCTCTGCAAATGACCCTGAATGTCAATGTAACATATTACATATACATAGTAAAGGAAAACCACTACTGCACAACAGTACTACTGATGATCTGGAAACAGTATCTACGGTAAAATGTCTAGGAGTAAGTATCCAGAGCGACCTTAAGTGGAAAAGCAAATGCTAGACTGAGATTCTTAGGAAGAATCAAGGAAAACAACTCAGCTGCAAAGTAGCTGCTGTTAAGACGCTCGTTTGGCCGATTCTTGAGTACTGGTCATCAAAATGGGACCCTTACCAGATAGGACTGATAGAGAAGATCCAAATAAGAGAGGCGCGTTTCGTCATGGGATCGTTTAGCTGGCGTGTGAGTGTTACAGAGATGATGATCAAACTGCAGTAGCAGACGTTGCAAGAGATGTGCTGTGCATCACAGAGATATTTAACATTGGAATGTGTAGAGAGCACTTTCCGGGAAGAGTCGGTCAACATCGCTGGTTACCGGGTGTCAATTCGAAGCGGTATTCATCACTCAAGACAATTCTACTGCAGTCAGTCGGATTCCAAGGCGAAGACGTGGCTGAAGACGGCCCGGAAAGCGGTGCTGTACCCAATACAGCCCGGCAACCAGAAGTGATGGTCCGGGTTGTGATTTATTTTCATCGCAGTACCCTTTTGGTTGTCATACTTTGCATCCCTACAGCACAGCGGTACGTCGACGATATTCTTCGACCCTCTGTTGCCCTTCAGTTCAACCCATCATGCGCTTACATTTCAGCTGGGTAATTCCCGATCGCGCACGGCCACGGTTTCTACTGCATCTCTTCGTGCTTGCCAGCTAGGCCGCCGGATCTCTACCCCACTGACAATGTTTGGAGATTATAGGCAGGCCCATACAACCATCGCGGAATTTCGACGATATTACGCACCATTGGAGAGAATTTCTCACAATGTTCTTTAGGAGGCATCCTACAACTCCATCAATCAGTGCCAAACCGGATAACCATTTCCATAAAGACCGCAGGTGGACCGACGCGTTATTGACTTGCTCAATTTAAGAAGCTCTTTCTCTTGACTAAATCATTCATTTTTTCTGAAATTCTAATCATTTGTTTGCCTGTACATGTACATCACCTCTCACGATTACCATAGCACTCTGATAATTCCTTCGTGGCTCGTCTTCCTTTTTTTTTTTTTAGGGGGGGGGGGATCTCAGAATGTATTATTTCCTCTCACGTAATTCTAGCAAATGACCAAATACGAGAAATCAGTGCTAATACAGAGGCTTACCGACAGCCATTCTTTCCACGCGCCATTCTCGACTAGAGCGAGCTACGGCGGATCAGTTAATCTTACCAGAAGTACCATCCGTCACACACTTAGGTGGCTTCCGGAGAATAAGGCAGATGCAGTTGTAGAGTCTGATGTACGTGTAAGCGATTATTAAGATGTTAGCAACACTACTTGATTTTCCGAGAGAATTCTAAAGACAAAAAACCAGTTTCGAGCTAACTTGCCAACTTCAAATCGTAGTACCGAAGCAACAGTTCACTCGTAAAAGCATTGAGGAAACCACATTATGACAGCCGAAATCAGCAATATCCTGGTGACTCTATATTTGATTGTATTGGAAAAAATCATTTTTAAAAAAGTATTCTGTCAGACGGTAGTGAAATTCCTGCTATTAGCTATTTTTAAAAGATCCAGCGTTATCCTATGGTAATTAAAATCTTCGTAAGCAATAACATAGGCCTATCTGAAGAAGATTATATGTAAGATCTACACATGCAGCTTCACCACACCAACATCACAAAATGGGATGCCAATTTAACATTAGTTCCCAACTCATAGCCAGTTCAGCTCATAACTTAACACCTGACACAGATACAGACATCAGAAACTGTCTGATTTTTATGTATATTACGTCTGGACATTAAAAATACTCCACACATACATTTATACTACGAAAGCTATTATACGGTGTAAGTGAGAGTGCAATAGTGTGTAAAATTCTGTCCGTTCCTATTCCATACAGAGATGATATGCTGGAAGAAAGACAATAGGTACCTATTAATCCTGGTTACTCCAATTTTCTCTAAATTTCGCTTTCTGGTCTTTGTAAATAATATAGATTTATTATTTCCCAACATTCAATTCCACTGATGTATGCTGCGTAGAAAGATTGTCAGTAATACCGACTCGCTGTGGACCACAATACCTCTAGTTTCAGATGTATAGTATTTATGGAAGACGCTTAGCGTTTCTCACTGCAGTTCGCTGTGCATATGGGCGGCACCCGCATGTTGATTAAACAAACCCGAGACGAGACGCGTAACCATCTTTCAGTCTTTTGTTTCATCCCTCAAATGTGGTCGGTAAGAGTAACAAACTAACGAAAACATTCAAGAGTAAGTCAAACCATGAATATAGTGGTGTTTTTCGTGAATTATACATGGACCATTTTTCTGTTTCTTTCCCCTTTTCTTCTCCCCCAAGGTGAAGTAAATTGGGAAACTAAAACCGCAGAGAATATTCTATAATACTTTCAGCAGGTACGTCTTTAGCATGCCCCTCATTTACATCACTTTCCCATTCTGTGCTTACAGTGAGCATCTAAAAATGCGTAGAACAGTAGAGTCTCTTACTCGGTGTGACGTGTGTGTATGCACATTTTCACTCGTCGCAGCCGATGCCACTTAATGTCCCAATGAAAATGACAGCACTGATTCCTGTCCTTTCCTTTCCTTTCTTCTATAGCTTCAATTTACGTATAATGCATTACAACTCCGGATTCTGCGTGGTGTCTGTTCTTTCAGCCATATCCGAAAGAACAGATACCATACATTCGTATAATTTGTTACATCTCATACAACTGCTTCTTGGTATTGCGATTTTTTTTTTCATTGTACAAGATTCAGGCGCTAATGTCGGTGAAACATCTCATGCTTTTTGGGCAACAAAAACGGTTTTATTCTTCAGGAGAAAGACAAAATGATTGAATTTACAGCATGACGAAGTGAAAAGATAATATGCGACACTATAATCAGCTTTCAATCAACAATTGTGAGTAACCTATTAGCTTCCATTGTACTACGCACACGCACACGGCTCCATTCCTGCTCATGGAGTTATCGCAACCAAGATGTTCAAATATCACTACAGGATTTTAACTAAGCTTCACAACGGCAAGTAAACTGAAATGATTTCTCCAACTTCCTTATTCATCGTAGAATCTTCGCAACAGCATGAACCTCCAGCTGACAAAGGCAGTCTTCTGTCCAAACAAAACTCCTGGAACTAGCATGCAACAGAACCAGACTACAATGCGAATAATCTTTCACACAAGAAGAACTAAGAAAGATGCGCAACCATTTCCAATGGCTGAAAGTAAACTGACTCCTGAAGAATATAAAATGGCCGAAAGTAAACTCACTCCCTTAGAACGTAAAATTCAGTGATCATACCGGTTTACTGAAACATTATAGCGACTGGCGTCGTGTATTACAAAGATGTCGATCGACTAAAAGCAAAACAGAAGGGATGGAAGTGTCATATGAACAGGCCATTCTCAACTAATCTGACATGACTTGGAAACATAAGAGATATAGAACGGAGGCGCTCTTTACAGTTTTGTCACTTCAGCAAATACGTCTGGTGGTCAGCAGAAGGATCCAGCTACGACTTATATAGTTTATTTCCCGTTTTATCGTTTGTTTCCCGTTCATTTCGTATACAGAATCATTTTTTCCCTCTTGATTTCAGATTCCTCATAATCCTACAAATACACGACCTCCTATTCCAAAGAGCCCACATGTTCGGTAAACATTTATGTTTGAAGTAGAGACCGGATTGCTAACAATTTCTGGTTTTTGGCGGTTCCAAATACTATGTGGGCCACACAAATGCTTAACATTTTTCGTACTCCGTTAATTTATTGCAAATGATTCTACAAATTTTGTATTTCCTATCTATTTTGAGCATTTGTTTATGTTATATCAGTATTTTGTATTCCTCAAAATGAAATTACATTTAAAAAAAAATGGCTCTGAGCACTATGGGACTTAACTTCTTAGGTCATCAGTCCCCTAGAACTTAGAACTACTTAAACCTAACTAACCTAAGGACATCACACACATCCATGCCCGAGGCAGGATTCGAACCTGCGACCGTAGCAGTCGCACGGTTCCGGACTGCGCGCCTAGAACCGCGAGACCACAACGGCCGGCAAATTACATTTCGTGCTTGGTTAAAGAGTGGGCTGTTTTAGAAATTCTTATGTAAATTTTACAGAAAGTTAGTTACCACTGTGACTACCTCTATTGTCTTACGCGTTTGCGAGAACTACACTGTTTCGTGTTCTATGGTACGTCCAGTAATAATATTCCACTACGGTGATCACCGAATTGTTCACAAATTGACCTTCCGGCAGCCGAGCACATTTCAGTTTACATCTACACCTATACTTTAAATACCACTGCCAAAGGCATGGAGTAGGTTACTTCTATTTACCAGTTATTGCTGTATTTCCGGTGCCATTGTCGTCTGGATCGCGGAAGAATGTCTTTTCACATAGCTTTATAATTAGTCTAATTTTTCCCTTGCGGTTCCTACGGGAGACGTACGAAGAAGAATGCAGTATATTCCTAGACCGTTCACTTAGTAATGGCTCATGAACAAATATAATTACGCTTGCGAGCATCTCCTTGATTCTCTCCCATGTGTCCAATTAATCTGGGAGCATTTGTGCTACACTTCCTTGTATACGTTCAGTATCTCCAATACCTCTTGATAATTTTTACGTGGTATAGCTACCAAGAGTCTGAGCAATACTCCTTGGTGGTTCGCACTTGTATGCTTTAGCTACTCTCCTTTATAGGCTGACTGCGTTTTCGTACTGCCTTGCCAATGAGTAATTCTGTCATCTACTTATGTGATCGTCCATTGTATACCCCACCTCCAGGCATTTGTATGAATTGACTTATTCTAGTTGTGAATCACTGATATTGTAGTCACAAGGTACAACATTCTTTTTTTTATTTTAAATATCTAATTTACATTTCTGAACATACACTGTTAGTTATCAGTGTTTCACCACTTCGAAATAGCATAAAAATCAGACGATTTTTGTGCAGCCTTTTTTTTTTCAAACGGTAGCTAATTATAGACAGCTGGACCATCCACGAAAGTCTGATGTCACTTTTAATATAGTCTGTCAGATCATGAATCAGCAGGTTTATGGCCTGTTTTCTGTGGATGCAACTTATGGTGTACCATAATAGTACTGGATCAGTAATACTCAGTTCAGTGATCATTTGACTGTCCAGGAAGGTGACAAATCGGAGGGAGATTACAAGGGACGCCACGCAAAGCGACCTAACGACTTTAGTTCCGGAACGCACTCCTCCTGGAAAACTTGGCGCTAACTCGGCGCCTGTTTCAACTGGGCTTTTCTTGCAGTCGCCGCTCATGAGTATGCAATGCACGGCGGGTGGAGTTCTGCTCGCCTCCTTATCTGCTGGCGCGGACCGCGCTTAACATTCAGGATGATCCCGCGGAATCCGGTTTACTTCACCGCCAACTGACGAGTGATTTCTTCAGCTAAAGTTGCTACTTCTTCTCCCCTGCTCTCTTCTTTTGAGGTAGAAGCTGCTGGAATACCCGATGGTCAACGCTGCGGGACGCATCGGAACTGAAAGGGAAAAAAATAAAAGTTTTAGGCAGCCGCACAGACGCTGATCCCTTTCAGCGCGAGTTCCTCCGAATATGTGTACTTTCGTGATGCGTGACGTGTGTCGAGCGGTCGCTTGTGATTCACAGGGTGTGGAAGAACTGACTACAGTTCAAATCAGGCGCCGACATGTGGAATGGGCTAACGGCAATCCCGATTTTCTTTGCGTAATGAACGGCATTATTATACCGGCGCACGCACGTTTCTTCTTTGCGAGTGCAGCAGTGGAATTTAATGGTTATACACACACATACACACACACACACTCACACACACACTGATGAGCCAAACATTATGACAACTAACAGCTAAAAGTTCGAGCCACTAATGGCGTCGTACGAGTTTAGGCTCGTTCCGCGCATCTGACGTTACTCATTCTCTGACAGCCAATGAGTGTTCAGTAATGTTTTGAGTGCGGGGTGCCGTGAACGTCATAGCCAGTGAGAAAATTAAAATTTGGTGGTAGTGAGTTATTTAGTGAATTTTTGCAATTTTTTTTTTCCATTTGTTACGAGTCGTCATTACTGATTATGGTGGTGAGCGAAAATTTCTACATAAGCAGGCGAGAGACATAATTTTCAGGATGCACGCATTAACCAAGCGCAAAGTCCATCTACACTCGTAGCGTAGTGGTCGCTTGGAACCTGCAGCACGACAATACCCGCCCTTACCCCACATGCACTGACTGCCATAGTTCGCGAATCGGACTACAGCTAAAAAACTGAAAGTTCGCCTTCTAAAGTAGTGTAGCGATTCAGCAGTGGATGAATTCGGCAATTTGTTGGCATAATTACGGAGACGGCTCCCAATGTTCGTGCACAGTTCATGAAATTCCTTTAATTTTCGTGCCATTGGTCTATTGATGAGGAGGTTGCCTCTGATTGCCTTAGAGGTCCGCAGCACCGGGCTCAGATCAGGCGAAATTTGTGACCTTGAGGTCACTACATACGACTCAGTCCACTGGAGCACGATTCTGGTTTTACGTCACGAACAGTTATTCTGCTGAAATATTTCTTTAGTATCAAAGTTGCTGACAAGAATAATGTACAGAAGAATGGAACAGAATAGCATGGATGTGTGTGATGTCCTTAGGTCAGTTAGGTTTAAGTAGTTCTAAGCTCTAAGGGACTGATGACCTCAGAAGTTAAGTCCCACAGTGCTCAGAGACATTTTTTAGATGAGGATCTATTTGGCTTCAGAAAAGGTAAAGGCACCAGAGGGGCAGTTCTCACGATGAAGTTGATAATGGAAGCACGAGTGGAGAAGAATCAAGATACATTCATAGCATTTATCGACCTGGGAAAAGAGTTGATAATGTAAGATGCTACGAGATGTTCGAAATTCTGAGGAAAATTGGGATCAGCTACAACGAAAGATGGGTAATATACAATATTCGTATGTACTAGAGCCAAGAGGGAACAGTAAGAGTGGAGCTCCAAGATCAAAGGTGCAAGAGAGGGATGCTAAGATGTAGTCTTTCGCTCCTACTGTTCAATGTGTCTTTCGAAGACGTATTGACGGCAATAACACAAAGTCTCAATACTGTGGTTAAAATGTGTGAAAGGATATCAACCTAGGCAGCAAGGAGGAAACAAAAAGCAGAAAATCACTGGCAAAAAGTGCTTTCCTGCCCATGAGAAGTCTGATAGCATCAAAAAAAAAAAAAAAAATGGTTCAAATGGCTCTGAGCAGTATGGGACTTAACATCTGTGGTCATCAGTCCCCTAGAACTTAGAACTACTTAAACCTAACTAACCTAAGGACATGACACACATCCATGCCCGAGGCAGGATTCGAACCTGCGACCGTAGTAGTCGCGCGGTTCCGGACTGAGCTGATAGCATCAAAACATAGGCCTTAATTTGAGGAAGAAATTTCTGATAATGTATGTCTGAAGTACAGCATTTAATGGTAGCGAGATGTAGATTGCGGCAAAGACGGAACAGAAGAGAATCGAAGGATTAGAGATGAGGTGCTGCAGGAGAATGTTGAAAATTAAGTGGAGTGATGACGTGAGGAACGAGGCGGACTTTTGCAGAATCAGCGAGGAAAGGAATACACTACTGGCCATTAAAATTGCTACACCACGAAGATGACGTGCTACAGAAGCGTAATTTAACCGACAGGAAGAACATGCTGTGATATGCAAATGATTAGCATTTCAGAGCATTCACACAAGGTTGGCGCCGGTGACGACACCTACAACGTGCTGACATGAGGAAAGTTTCCAACCGATTTCTCATACACAAACAGCAGTTAACCGGCGTTGCCTGGTGAAACGTTGTTGTGATGCATCGTGTAAGGAGGAGAAATGCGAACCATCACGTTTCCGACTTCGGTAAAGATCGGATTGTAGCCTATAGCGATTGCGGTTTATCGCATCGCGACATTGCTGCTCGCGTTGGTTGAGATCCAATGGCTGTTAGCAGAATATGGAATCGGTGGGTCCAGCAGGCTAATAAGGAACGCCGTGCTGGATCCCAACGGCCTCGTATCACTAGCAGTCGAGATGACAGGCATCTTATCCGCATGGCTCAAACTCATCGTTGAGCCATGTCTCGATCCCTGAATGAACAGATGGGGACGTTTGCAAGACAACAACCATCTGCACGAACAGTTTGTCGACGTTTGCACCAGCATGGTCTATCAGCTCGGAGACCATGGATGCGGTTACCCTTGACGCTGCATCACAGACTGGAGCGCCTGCAATGGTGTACTAAACGACGAACCTGGGTGCACGAATGGCAAAACGTCATTTTTTCGGATAAATCAAGGTTCTGTTTACAGCATCATGATTGTCGCATCCGTGTTTGGCGACATCGCGGTGAACGCACGTTGGAAGCGTGTATTCGTCAATGCCATACTGGCTTATCACCCGGCATGATGGTATGGGGTACCATTGGTTACACGTCTCGGTCACCTCTTGTTCGCATTGACGGAACTTTGAACAGTGAACGTTGTGTTACGACCCTTGGCTCTACCCTTCATTAGATCCCTGCGAAACCTTACAGTTCAGCAGGATAACGCACGACCGCATGTTGCAGTTCCTGTACGGGCCTTTATGGATACAGAAAATTGTCGACTGCTGCCCTGGCCAGCACATTCTCCAGATCTCTCACCAATTGAAAACGTCTGGCCAATGGTGGCAGAGCATTTGTCTCGTCACAATACGCCAGTGACTAGTCTTGATGAACTGTGGCATCGTGTTGAAGCTGCATGGGTAGCTGTACCTGTACACGCCATCCAAGCTCTGTTTGACTCAATGCGCAGGCGTATCAAGGCCGTTATTACGGCCAGAGGTGGTTGTTCTGGGTACTGATTTCTCAGGATCTGTGCACCCAAATTGCGTGAAAATGTAATCACGTGTTAGTGTGTCCAATGAATAACAGTTTATCATCTAAATTTCTTGGTGTTGCAATTTTAATGGCCAGTAGTGTATATGGAAGAAGCTGATAAGAGGAAGGGACAGGATAGTTAAGACATCAGGGAATTACTTTCATGGGACCGCTAGAGAGAGCTGTAGAGGGTGAAAGCTATAGATAATCACAGAGGTTGAAATACATCTAGTAAAAGTACAGGAGAGGAACGCATTGATCGCTCTGCTGCGGAAATAGGCACAGACGATATCCTCGAATAATATGGCGAACACAGAATTAACTGAATGTTCAAGAGAAAAACTTATTTTCTCCGAGACTGTCTCCTACAAGTCTCTTCTACATCTCGCAGCTTGTGTAGGTGCCGCGCCTGAAGTACATTGTGACGGTTGCCTTATAAACTTCTCTCTTCCCGATTATGTATGAACGGGACGTCTAGACTGTGAAGATGGGTCGGCTGCTGGTACCAGCACTACCAAATGAGGTAGGACAACCACTGCCGCAGACAGTCTGCGAGAGCGTCGTCAGAGCTGGACGCTCGCTCGTCAGGCGTTCGTTAAGCGCGGCACTTATCAGGGCGTCTGGAGGGTACACAGCTAGGAAATGGCGGCCCTCGTTACGCCAGCGCTGCTGCTCGTTTGAGGCACAGTGTGCCTCCGCCGTGTGCCTCCGCGGGCCGAGATAGCGCCGGCCATGCCGCGTTACGGCTGTCTTCCTCCGCCACAACGCTTCCGCCATCATCCGCGTCCGACTTAAGCGCGCACGGGGTTGGCTACAGAATCTCGTTACTGCAGCTTCTCTCCGAGGTTGTTGCTGAGGGTGCTGAATGAGGAAACAAAAAAGGAAACCTTCTGCTTCTGACGTAGACATCGTAGTTGACAATAAGCTCCTAACCTGTTTCCTGAATGAATCTTGCATTCTGAAGCAATGTGCGCTATTTCTCAACTGCATGGAATATCAAACACTATGCGACTGACCAGAAATCGAACACAGCACCTTGCTGTTCATCTTTCGAACACAACCTACGACTAGCTTAGAGACAGAAGTGATGACACTTTCTGCAGCTCCTTGTAATGGTTCTTTATTTACGTGACCATTACGGCACTTAACCCCAGTTCTCGATACCAGTAATATCGAACTACTTTTCTGCGAAGTAACGTATTTTTGTGACAATATTCACATTTGGTTTTATTAATGTATAGGTACTCCGATGTATCAATATATTATAATGATATGGTTCTTGTGTGTACTCATTTCTGTGAGACTGTCATAACCTTTGACTTACTTGTAACGTTCTGTCGTGAATGGGCACAGAGCAGTTTTTGTTTGACTTTGCAGAAGTTATGTTGTTTTTTCGCTTTGTAAAAGAACAGTCAAGTCTTGTGTTTGGTTAAAGTGGAAATTAAATATGTGAAGATTGATACAAAACTGTTTTCTTGATGATGCGACAATTAAGAAGAAGTATATGTGAATTTATAAGAAGTTTATTAAAAATGTGGATCGTGAACACCAAGTCAAAAATTATTTCTATCATGCCATTGTTCCGATCTGGGATTGTTTGGTCATTAAGAATTTCCTGAAAAACACATTTGTTAGGTCTTCAAATATTGCTAAAATACAGACCTGGACCTCCTAGCAGTCAAAGTGGAATCACCCTAGAATCAACAAAATGAGACATAACGACTTCGACGAAATCTACGTGGGAATCCAATCAAGATAAGTGCCAAATTAATGACTTCTTTACAGTGACCTCATTATTTCGATTCTGACGATACCATCCAAAGTCAATACTTTTGTTGTTGCCCGATAAAGCCAACATATGCTGCGTGAGCAACATTATTAATCTGATTTCTAATCTACTTTGCAAGTGGTGGTATTGTTAGAACCTGACGTTCATTTTGCAGGACAGTGCTCAAGCACGTACATTGTAAGCTGTTACTGATTTGTTTGACTGATGGGCGTGCTAAGTGCTATACCACCTACTGCACTCCCCTGACTTAAGCCCTCGTATGTTCAACTCGACTTCTAAACTGAAGGAAACACTTCACGATATTCGCTTCAGAACTGCCAAAAATTCGTCGGGCGACAGACCACGCCGATCGAACTGCCAACATAACTGGCACTGCTAAGAGTATCCTACGACTTCCACATCGCTGGCAACGGGTTATACACAATGCTGGGGACTACGTTCAAGGCCAGTAAAACTTTGGAACACGTATCTATTTTGTACGAGCTGTAAATTAACAGTTGCCACTATTAAAGTTCCTACCCTCATATATGGTGCGAAATTTGGCCATTGTCTTTCAATAAGGAAAAATGCCAAGCTATCCACATGAGTACAAAATTAAAGAGTTTTATTTGAATTACACGTTATATCACACAAATTTAACGGTCGCCAATTCGACTAAATACCTAGATTACACTTATAAACATATTAAGTTCGAGAGATCTCATAGATAATGTTGTGGGTAACGGAAACCAAAGAATGCGGAACACTCAGCACATGTAACAGATCTACTAATGAGACTAACTGCAGTATTTTTATTTGTTTTTTGTTAGATTTTGCTGTGCTGTATGGGATTCTTACCAGATAGGACTGAAGGAGAACATCGACAAAGTTGAATGGAGGGCCACTAGTTCTGTACTGCCGCGAAATAGGGAAGTGAATGCTTCGTATATGATAACCGAGTTGGATGAGCGATCATTAAAGCAAAGGCGTTTTTAACTGCAGCGAGAAGCGTTCATGAATTATCTCCAACCTACATAGGAACAAATGATCAAATTTTTCAGTTGGCTCTGATCCCTATGGGACTTAACTTCTGAGGTCATCAGTCCTCTAGAACTTAGAACTACTTAAACCTAACTAACCTAAGGACATCACACACATCCACGAGCCGGCCGGAGTGGCCGAGCGGTTCTAGGCGCTACAGTCTGGAACCGCGCGACCGCTACGGTCGCTGGTTCGAATCCTACCTCGAGCATGGATGTGTGTGCGGTCCTTAGGTTAGTTAGGTTTAAGTAGTTCTGAGTTCTAGGGGACTGATGACCTCAGATGTTAAGTCCCGTGGTGCTCAGAGCCATTTGAACCAATTTCAATTTCACATCCATGCCTCAGGCAGGATTCGAAACTGCGACATAGCGGTCGCGCGGTTCCAGACTGTAGC
Organism: Schistocerca americana; assembly: GCF_021461395.2. Taxonomy (NCBI): domain Eukaryota; kingdom Metazoa; phylum Arthropoda; class Insecta; order Orthoptera; family Acrididae; genus Schistocerca; species Schistocerca americana. Next base: position 629,187,942 of record NC_060122.1, read on the forward strand.
GCCTAGAACCGCTCGGCCACCAAGGACGGCAAATGATCATCACCATATAATAAAAGAAATTAGAGCTCGTATAGAAATGCTCACAGCGTCACAATGCTGCACAGGTTTGGTGGATGGAACGGAACAGAATCTGGTCGGTAGTTAGGAAGTGTGGTCCAACAAGCTGCGAGTCTGCCTCTTTTCAAGTGATGTAGGGTGACGAGTGCAGTGGTGGCCCAAAGAGACTTTGAACCTCCAATGCGTGGAAAGTTGTAGTTAAAGCCGTAAGTGGTTCTGGGTGTTTTGAGGGTGTTCTTCGTAGCATTACTTCTTCCACTCATTCATTTTAGCTTGAGATTAACCAGGATGATAATTTCAACGTTTTCGGTGATCGGTGGATGGCGTTTCTTGTACAGCTTCGAAAAGCTGCTAACATATTGTATATTCCTAGTTTTACGAACGCTCGAGCACCATATCGCCCCTCGCCAAACACCTATGATATCTTTCTTTAATTTCGTATTATTTTCTGACATAGTTTTTAATATAATTATATTGCATAAATGATCGTATCGTTAAATCAGTCATAGCTCCGCACTTTTAATTCATAGAATTATCTTAATATGTTACTTTTCGACGTTAACTATAGTTTCACTTGGTATTACTCTATGTATTTTGAAACATGAGCCGAATTTTTCTTTACATTTGCTACCCTCCCATACCACTTCTGCTATTGTCTGCTAGAATATTAGGATGGACTATATATCTGTACGTACATTAATATATACCGCTTATTTATATCCTGGTATTGCATCGACGGAGCATTCTCAAATAAGTTCATTTATCGAAGCTTGTGGCCACTTCAATGAAAAACGCCCGAGATCAGAGTCCACCGTACCCACAGCGACGCCCGCTTTTGCTCTCACAGCCTCTCCACTTCGTTCTGTATGCTCACAATTCATCTAACATCTCGGAGTTACCATCTTGGCCGCTGTGGCACCAGTAGCCTGCAGTAAACCCGCGCTGGACAAATAGCAGAAACAACTGTGCAAACGGAGTAAACATTGTGCTTTGTCGTTTATCTGTCTAGATTTGCGAGACTATGTTGTTGAGGTGTCGTAAATGTTGAAATGGCTCTGAGCACTATGGGACTTAACATCTGAGGTCATCAGCTCCCTAGAACTCCGAACTACTTAAACCTAACTAACCTTAGGGCATCACACATATCCATGCCCGAGGCAGGATTAGAACCTGACATCGTAGCGGTCGCGCGGCTCCAGACTGAAGCGCCTAGAACCGCTCGGCCACAACGGCCGACTGTTGTATAGGAATTACGGTGGATTAAGTTCATTATAAGGACGTATGTAACCGTAGTAATTTCTAACAAGGGACGATTACAGAGCTTGCATAAATCCGTTGTACATTTCGTGTTTCACATGCCCTCTATAAAATTGGCCACTCCATCGGCACATCTTCTCATTTAGTTATTTCTTATGATACATTACAATACAACAATAATGTCTCGTTACAGGTTTCACTTACCGGCAGCAGTGATGTATTGCTGTGTGCCTTTTTGCATGAATCAAAGTGATAACGTGAAAGGGGTTCCATTTCACAAATTTCACAGTCGAAATGGCCTCAGAGAACAATGGCTTAAAGCAATATCAAGAGCAGATTTCATACCTAATTTGAACTCTATATCTTATGTGGTATGTTTCCTTCATTTCCGAGACTCTGGCTATCGACCAGGATTAAAAATTGAGTAATTTAAGGACGCTGTTTGTTCCCTCGGTTTTTCCTTTTCATCAGCTTATAAAGTCGGACAAGTCCAACAATAACGGAGGCCTATTACCAACCATTCACTGAATGTGACATACAAAATACGAAAATATGAAAGCACAGGGCAAACCAGTGACCAAAGCATTGCTTAGTGTGTGTCTCTGCACGAATATCACGGAAATAATAATTGCCGTTCTTCCATTTACATCCAGTGTGACATTTTATATGAAAATTTGATCTAAACAGAGCAAAACTAATTGCGACTGAGACTGTGGAGGGCTCGAGTTAAACGTCTACGTCTTGAAAAGAATCTCAATGAAATCGCGCATGAGATGAAGTGCTATAAAACATTAACCACAACGCTTTGTCACATATAATTAAAACATCAGAGCAAGACCCATTAAATGCAAAATCTTCCTTTCTTTTTGAGCAGATAGCAAATTTCAAGAAATCCTCTCCTACATGGACTGAAGATACTATAAAACATAATACAGTGTGGGAATCAATATCACCCAAAAATTGCTTGTAGTTGCCTTCTATGAACACATTATTCCGCTGTTTGAGTGACATTCATGCCATACAGGAGTTACGAGGCTTGTGAATGAGAAATTAACATTAGAAGTTGGAAGTCTGAATGAGGCTGAAGGGTTTTGTTCCCTGATAGTAGTTGAAATGGCAATAAAATAACAATTGCAATATGATACAGAACAGAATACTTTCTTTGGTCATAAAACGACTTCCTTTTAATAAAAGCTGTCAGAACACTAGCGATAATGCATTAGAAGTTAAGAATTACAAGAATGTGTGAGAATGTGAAATTATCACCAATAACTGTGTGTGTGTGTGTGTGTGTTGGGGTTTATGGGTGCTCAACAACCAATAACTCATTGTGTTTCATGATAGTGGTTTTATGCACCGAGTACAGGGTGCCTGCTGCGTATTTCTTCACCAAACGAATCTCAGGCGAGGAACTACATAACCTGTCACTTGAGACGCCGTTCCAATGGCAAGATTTTGAATCTACAAGTAAACTCACCAAAATGGTCATAGCCGACCACTATTTCTTGCATTTCATTAATGAGACATTTTAAGAAAATATAGGAAACATATTTTTGGAGAAGACCATGTTGATGGAGAATATGAAATAAATGGCTCTCAAGTAAAAAACATCTGTGAACAGAACACAAATCTGGTCTCCAAACGTGTCCACTTTTCACCTGAAAACACGTAACCCATAACGACACAGAAAAAATTCATTTGAAGCGAGTGGAGGATACATATTCTACAAAGCACAGGAATATCTCAAAATACGTTGTGGGCATCCAAGAGCCCATTTGTTCCAAGACTGCACAGCGACCGTATATTTCATTACAGTCATTCAGAAGTGGTTCAGCACCCATGATGTTAGCAGTTATCACAACGCTAAGTTTTGCCCTGACAAGACCCATTTTTCTTCAACACAGATGACGGCAGACTTCATTGTCTGAAACACGAGTTCTTGATGTATCTCGAGGACGTCGAAAAATCATGCCACGATCAAGGAGTAGTTTTCCTCAGCAATGATATTTACGAGGCATTTCGGTTGACTACGTGTTCTATAGCCTGTGTGTGTTCGATACTTCTTGTCTTTAGGCTTTCATTTCGTGCTTACAAGAGTATTTTAACAAAGGTTCCATCGAAAAGTTTTTCAGAACTTTGAGGAGAACCTCAGGCAACAATGACATGCTGGATTCAAGAGCTGTAGTACATGTCCTCAACAGACTCTTGAAGATAAGAATTCCTTTGCGACAACGAAATCATCAAGCTCACGACATAAATGTTACTAGCTGCGACAAATCATCTGAGCCAGTTTCTTCAGAAGTGATGCCTAAAATCACGGAAATAATGACAAAATCCTACAGAAAATTAATGGGCCCCAAGAAATACACAGTCTCTTCAAATTCTTTACTGATAGTTGCTTGATGATAGTGTTATAGAAAACATCTTATCATTACAAAGGAATTATTCTGTTAGAAGTCTGGAGAGAGAATCTATTAAACTTGTATCGTTTGATCCTTTGCTTTTCTCTGTGGTTTCACGGTGAAGAAAATTAGAAAAGGAGTTACCAGGATTCGTGTCGTAGCCTAATTCAACAAGAAAAATGTAGTTCTCCACTAATGGAAATTATCTTTAAACAACTCAAGCATAACGTTTTCTTCTATCCTTTAGAATTGTTGGTACGGATAGTAAACATTGTATACGGTTTCCTGTGTGAAGCTGTCACATATGTCAGTACGTAAGCTTGCACAATTTCAGCTACGTCACTGATCAATGTTTCGAACATTGCAAAGGTTTTACAGTACGACTCAAGTGAGACTTCTGATAATGCTGAGAAATTAAGCCAAGTATTCTGCAAAAATATTGCACCAGTCGTCTTAAAAAATTACTGGAGACGAAGCAACTGCACATTCTCAAAGAGTGAAATATTTAAATAAGAAAGCGATCAACAGGATAGTGAACGGACTGCAACAGATGTGATTAAGTGCATGAAGTGCCAATTGGGCGGAATACTGCACGTTTGCAGCGCTGTGATAGAGAATGTAAGTACTTCCCGTGTTCGTGCTTTTTTTCCGAGTGGGGAAGCTGGGAGAATGCTAGTGGACGACGTCCGCAGTAATGTAACTACTTCGTACATCTATGGAATGTTGTCTGCTGGATATCACCTATCGGTAATCACCGCAATCTTTCTGAAAATCATCCTGCTGATACATCTTGGGAACGGCGTTGACCATCTCCACAGAACCATCGACATCGTAAATATTTTCCAGCATGCACGTACACGGCAACGTATACTCGTACACAAGGAATGCGATTTTTATTTGTTCCATTCCCAAAGTTTTTAGTACATTAATTTGAAATCAGTTTCATTAACAAGCTATTCCTTCTTCAACATAAAATTGTTCTACGTAGTTTGGACATTCTATTGATCAATAAGTACGTCTTATTTGCAATTCCCTGAAATTATGCTGCCATGTGTACCTGACGCCCTATTATTTAAGAAACAGCTGCTCTGCTCCCTGCAGCACTTGACTATCGTCATTTAGCAATTCCTACTCCGTGTGCAGCCATTGACCATCAATGTGGGTACCTCTTGGTTTTATAATTGTTTTTCTAGTTCTTGTTCTTTTTATGTGTCCCTCTGGTTAGTACCCTGTAATACATTACAGTTCTGAAGGTGTACATACGATGATGTGGTGATCGGAAACGGTCACCTTGCCATAAACGCTTTACAATTAATTTCATTCATTTTTGTAAGACCATGCAGATGTAAAAACTGAAATTTCCCGGGAAATGAACTGTTCAAAAAGATTTAGGGCTTGCAGCCGGTCGTCGTAAACTTCATTGCATGATATTGTGTCTGGACAACTTCCAGCCATCTTCAGGTGAGCCGAACGAGTACTGACGAAGACGTTCTCCGCTCCGTCTTATATAGCGTGCTGACAGTACCACCGTGTCAACGTGGCATGGCCTATATAGGACAGGCAACGCGTACAGTGGAAGAGCGTTGTACAGAACATCAACGTTGCACTCGCCTACTGCAACCCAGTAAATCTGCAGTTGCGGAACATTGTATTTCTAACGGACATTGAATGGAGTATGACAAAAATTCGATGTTGCCCACAGAAACAACTTTTTGGGATTCCATTATCAAAGATTCTGTTGAAATACGCATTGCGGGAAATCTAATGAACCGTGACAGTGGTTACCACTTGAATAACGCATGGAATCCCGTCATCTCCGATATTTGCTCGAGGCGAAGACGCCAGAAGACTTCGATAGCTGCGGCCAGCGACAATATCGACGGTAGCTGAGTATTGCAGTTCCACCAGCGAAGGTGCTGTCGCAGGGCGGTGTGACCCTTCTGTCTCCGCAACTGGAACGCATGCGCGGCAGTACTATTAGCACACCATATAAGATGGGGCGGAGAACGTCTAAGTCAGACCTCGTTCGGCTCACTTGAAGTTGGCTGGCAGTTGTCCAGTCGAAATATAATGCAATGAAGTTTACGATGACTGGCTGCAAGCCCGAAATCTTTTTGAACAAAATACCATGTAGAATATTTAATGTGATACGGGGTTAACGTAGGAAAGAGAAATTTCTTAAGCACATTACTAGTGAAAAAACTAAAAATTCATCCACCAGTTACACTACTGGCCATTAAAATGCAGATGATAAAATGGTATTTATTGGACAAATATATTATACTGGAACTGACATGTGATTACATTTTCACGCAATTTGGGTGCATAGATCCTGAGAACTCAGTACCAAGCACAACCACCTCTGGCCGTAATACCGGCCATGATACTCCTGGGCATTGAGTCAAAAAGAGCTTGGATGGCGTGTACAAGTACAGCTACCCATGCAGCTTCAACACGATACCACAGTTCGCAGAGAGTGGTGACTGGCGTATTGTGACGAGCCTGTTGCTCGGCCACCATTGATCAGAAGTTTTCAAGTGGTGAGAGATCTGGAGAATGTGCTCGCCGGGGCAGCAGTCGAACATTTTCTGTATCCAGAAAGGATCGTACAGGACCTGCAACATGCGGTCGTGCATCATCCAGCTGAAAGGTAGGGTTTCGCAGTAATCGAATGAACGGTAGAGCCACGGGTCATAACACATCTGAAATGTAACGTCCAATGTTCAAAGTGCCGTCAATGCGATCAAGAGGTGACCGAGACGTGTAACCAGTGGCACCCCATACCATCACGTCGGGTGATACGCCAGTATAGCGATGACGAATACACGCTTCCAATGTGCGTTCACCGCGATGTCGTCAAACACGGATGCGACCATCATGATGGTGTAAACAGAAACTGGATTCATCAGAAAAAATGACGGTTTGCCATTCGTGCACCGAGGTTCGTCGCTGAGTACACCATCGCAGGCACTCCTGTCTGTGATTCAGCGTTGAGGGTATCCGCAGCCATGGTCTCCTAACTGATAGTCCATGCTGCTGCAAACGTCATCGAACTGTTCGTGGAGATGGTTGTTGTCTTGCAAACGTCCCCATCTGTTGACTCAGGGATCGAGACGTGGCTGCACGATCCGTTACAGCCTTGCTGATACGATGCCTGTCATCTCGACTGCTAGTTATACGAGGCCGTTGGGATCCAGGACGGCTTTCATTATTACCCTCCCGAACCCACCGATTCAATATTCTGCTAACAGTCATTGGAATTCGACCAACACAAGCAGCAATGTCGCGATACGATGAACCGCAATCGCATTAGGCTACAATGCGGCCTTTATCATAGTCGGAAACGTGATGTTACGCATTTGTCCTCCTTACACGTGGCATCACACCAACGTTTCTCCAGGAAACACCGGTCATGTGCTGTTTGTGTATGAGAAATCGGTTTGAAGCATTCCTAACGTCAGCACGTTTACGTGTCGCCACCGGCGCCAACCTGGTGTGAATGCTCTGAAAAGCTAATCATTTGCATATCACAGCATCTCCTTCCCGTCGGTTAAATTTCGCGTCCGTTGCACATCATCTTCGTGGTGTAGCAATTTTAATGTCCATTAGTGTAGATACTCACAGGAATGCAAGAAACATTGACGTAATGATAATTGCAGTGTTATGTCAACACAGAAAATACGACCATGCTTTCTTCATGTCTTTGATACTCAGACTCTTGAAGCTACCGTTAGATCAAGGCGATATTTAGAGAGAACTTCAGGTATCAAGCAGATAAATATTGGAAAACGATCCAGGGGTAATGACATTGTCAAGATGTAGGAGGAGGTAACGCACAGGAAAGGTATTCAGTTAGGGATCCATGAGATCGGTAGGACATTTACAGACTAATATATAACCCGTGGTCTAGGGGTAGCGACTTTGATTCGTAATCAAGGCGTTTTTGGTCCCGGGTTCGATCCCCGCCACTGCCTAAATTTTGATAAATAATCAGCATTGGCGGCCGAAGACTTCCGGAATAAGAAGTCAGCCTCATTCTGCCAACGGCCTTGTCAAAGAGGGCGGAGGAGCGGATAGAGGTTCAGGGCACTCTCTTGTCCTAGGGGTGGGAAATTGCCCCTAAAGGCGGAAGAATAAGCAATGATCAACGACATGAGGATGCAGAAGGCAATGGAAACCACTGCATTAAAAACACGTAACGGGTATCCACAGGACATGTGGCCTGTATTTGAAGAAGTGTCATGATGATGTCTCTATTGGCAAAAGATTCCGGATCGGAACTCCGGGAGGGGACTGCCAAGGGGGAGGTTACCATGAGAAAAAGATGGGATAATCAACGAAACGTTAACGTTCTACGAATCGGGGCGTGGAATGTCAGAAGCTTGAACGTGGTAGGGAAACTAGAAAATCTGAAAAGGGAAATGCAAAGGCTCAATCTAGATATAGTAGGGGTCAGTGAAGTGAAGTGGAAGGAAGACAAGGATTTCTGGTCAGATGAGTATCGGGTAATATCAACAGCAGCAGAAAATGGTATAACAGGTGTAGGATTCGTTATGAATAGGAAGGTAGGGCAGAGGGTGTGTTACTGTGAACAGTTCAGTGACCGGGTTGTTCTAATCAGAATCGACAGCAGCCCAACACCGACTACGATAGTTCAGGTATACATGACGACGTCGCAAGCTGAAGGTGAACAGATAGAGAAAGTCTATGAGGATATTGAAAGGGTAATGCAGCATGTAAAGGGGGACGAAAATCTAATAGTCATGGGCGACTGGAATGTAGTTGTAGGGGAAGGAGTAGAAGAAAAGGTTACAGGAGAATATGGGGTTGGGACAAGTAATGAAAGAGGAGAAAGACTAATAGAGTTCTGTAACACGTTTCAGCTAGTAATAGCGAATACCCTGTTCAAGACTCACAAGCGGAGGAGGAGGTATACTTGGGAAAGGCCGGGAGATACGGGAAGATTTCAATTAGGTTACATCACAGTCAGACAGAGATTCCAGATACTGGACTGTAAGGCGTACCCAGGAGCAGATATAGACTCAGATCACAATATAGTAGTGATGAAGAGTAGGCTGAAGTTCAAGACATTAGTCAGGAAGAATCAATACGCAAAGAAGTGGGATACGGAAGTACTAAGGAATGACGAGATACGTTTGAAGTTCTCTAACGATATAGATACAGCAATAAGGACTAGCGCAGTTGCCAGTACAGTTGTAGAGGAATGGACATCTCTAAAAAGGGCCATCACAGAAGTTGGGAAGGAAAACATAGGTACAAAGAAGGTAGCTGCGAAGAAACCATGGGTAACAGAAGAAATACTTCAGTTGATTGATGAAAGGAGGAAGTACAAACATGTTCCGGGAAAATCAGCAATACAGAAATACAGGAGAAACAGGAGTCGATTTAGAAGAGATAGGGGACCCAGTATTAGAATCGGAATTTAAAAGAGCTTTGGAGGACTTACGGTCAAATAAGGCAGAAGGGATAGATAACATTCCATCAGAGTTTCTAAAATCATTGGGGGAAGTGGCAACAAAACGACTATTCACGTTGGTGTATAGAATATATGAGTCTGGCGACATACCATCTGACTTTCGGAAAAGCATCTTCCACACAATTCCGAAGACGGTAAGAGCTGACAAGTCCGAGAATTATCGCACAATTAGCTTAGCAGCTCATGCATCGAAGCTGCTTACAAGAATAATATACTGAAGAACGGAAAAGAAAATTGAGAATGCGCTAGGTGACGATCAGTTTGGCTTTAGGAAAAGTAAAGGGACGAGAGAGGCAATTCTGACGTTACGGCTAATAATGGAAGCAAGGCTAAAGAAAAATCAAGACACTTTCATAGGATTTGTCGACCTGGAAAAAGCGTTCGACAATATAAAATGGTGCAAGCTGTTCGAGATTCTGAAAAAAGTAGGGGTAAGCTATAGGGAGAGACGGGTCATATACAATATGTACAACAACCAAGAGGGAATAATAAGAGTGAACGATTAAGAACGAAGTGCTCGTATTAAGAAGGGTGTAAGACAAGGCTGTAGCCTTTCGCCTCTACTCTTCAATCTGTACATCGAGGAAGCAATGATGGAAATAAAAGGAAGGTTCAGGAGTGGATTTAAAATACAAGGTGAAAGGATATCAATGATACGATTCGCTGATGACATTGCTATCCTGAGTGAAAGTGAAGAAGAATTAAATGATCTGCTGAACGGAATGAACAGTCTAATGAATACACAGTATGGTTTGAGAGTAAATCGGAGAAATACGAAGGCAATGAGAAGTAGTAGAAATGAGAATAGCGAGAAACTTAACATCAGGATTGATGGTCACGAAGTCAATGAAGTTAATGAATTCTGCTACCTAGGCAGTAAAATAACCAATGACGGACGGAGCAAGGAGGACATCAAAAGCAGGCCGAACGGTTAAAGGCGCTACAGTCTGGAACCGCACGACCGCTACGTTCGCAGGTTCCAATCCTGCCTCGGGCATGGATGTGTGTGATGTCCTTAGGTTAGTTAGGTTTAAGTAGTTCTAAGTTCTAGGGGACTTATGACCACATCAGTTGATTCCCATAGTGCTCAGAGCCATTTGAACGTTAATTTGAGGAAGAAATTTCTGATGATGTTCGTCTTGAGTACGGCATTGTATGGTAGTGAAACATGGACTGTGGGAAAACCGGAACGGAAGAGAATCGAAGCATTTGAGATGTGGTGCTATAGACGAATGTTGAAAATTAGGTGGACTGATAAGGTAAGGAATGAGGAGGTTCTAGGCAAAATCGGAGAGGAAAGTAAATGTGGAAAACACTCATAAGGAGAAGGGACAGGATGATAGGACATCCGCTAAGACATGAGGGAATGACTTCTATGGTACTAGAGGGAGCTATGTTGTTGTTGTTGTTGTTGTTGTGGTCTTCAGTCATGAGACTGGTTTGATGCAGCTCTCCATGCTACTCTATCCTGTGCAAGCTTCTTCATCTCCCAGTACCTACTGCAACCTACATCCTTCTGAATCTGCTTAGTGTATTCATCTCTTGGTCTCCCCCTATGATTTTTACTCTCCACGCTGCCCTCCAATACTAAATTGGTGATCCCTTGATGCCTCAGAACATGTCCTACCAACCGATCCCTTCTTCTGGTCAAGTTGTGCCACAAACTTCTCTTCTCCCCAATCCTATTCAATACTTCCTCATTAGTTATGTGATCTACCCATCTAATCTTCAGCATTCTTCTGTAGCACCACATTTCAAAAGCTTCTATTCTCTATAGGGAGCTATAGAGGGCAAAAACTGTAGAGGAAGACAGAGATTGGAATACGTCAAGCAAATAATTGAGGACGTAGGTTGCAAGTGCTACTCTGAGATGAAGAGGTTAGCACAGGAACGTAATTCGTGGCGGGCCGCATCAAACCAGTCAGTAGACTGATCACCAAAAATAAAGAAAAATTTAACAGTGCGCATTCCAAAACCATTACCTACAACTAGTATCAGCACACTTTCAGACCACATATAGCCTTGGGAATTTGCTGTACTTGTTACTAACTTTGCTGCTGTTGCATATGCCTTGTTTTTGCACCGTAAAAAAAGAGAAAAAAACACTTGCCCAGAAATTTCTGTGTTAGATGCATTTACGTAAAGGAACCCACAGTCCTGTTATGTCGCGATTCGTGTAGCCCTCTGGCTAGCACATTGTGTTAATGCAGGTGGCCAACAGCACGCTGCCTCTTCCAGATATACTACAGAATTTCCAGGCATGTCCCTATATTCAGACCTACAACATTAAATTTATTAATATCTCCGTCATGAGATTCCGATACAAAAGTAAGTAAAGAAACTCGGCAAATACTCCGCACGTTTTGGTGCCTTTTCTTTCTGAAGGCTCCCTGCCGCCCACGCACGCCGCTCCGTCCTACAGACGTTCTCCGCAGCCGTGCAAGCGTCCTGGAGCCCAGTGACGCTGCTGCCGCCTCTTCCTTCCGCCCACGCCGCCCCCAGTAACAAGTGTTGGCCCGCCACAGGCGGCGCCGTCGCTAATGAGGTCGCAGCCCTAGCCTGGTCCCTCCCTCCCTCCCACCCGCCCTCCCTCCCACCCTACCCGACTCCAACCCCGCTGTCCAGACCGCAGACCGGCGGCCTGCCGCCCCATAAAACGGACGGACAGCTCTGCCGATGCCGCGGCCAACGTCGGGGGTGCGGGTGGCGGCGGGTTCCGTCGCGTCTCTGCTGCCGCAGCCCACACACTCCTACATGGCAAGTCTGTGTAACATCGCCGGCTAAAGCAACGGATTTTGACCGAAGCGTAAAATCGAAGTGCTTCACAATGGCACGAGACTGTGATTGGTACACGTACCATAGCTATCCCTTACCCCTGCCCGGAAACAATTACTTACGTAGCTAATTGCTACATTTCGTTACAATCTGGGTTCAGCTGAGAAGGCTCTCTAAGATATGGTAAGGAGTCGTTGTTCTTGTTGTTGTTGTTGTCTGCAGTCCAGAGACTGGTTTGATGCAGCTGTCCATGCTACCCTATCCTGTGCAAGCTTCTTCATCTCCCAGTACTTACTGCAACCCACATCCTTCTGAATCTGCTTAGTGTATTCATCTCTTGGTCTCCCTCCACGATTTTTACCCTCCCCGCTGCCCACCAGTACTAAATTGGCGATCCCTTGATGCCTCAGAACATGTCCTACCAACCGATCCCTTCTTCTAGTCAAGTTGTGCCACAAACTCCTCTTCTCCCCAATTCTATTCAATACCTCCTCATTAGTTATGTGATCTACCTATCTAATCTTCAGCATTCTTCTGTAGCACCACATTTCGAAAGCTTCTATTCTCTTCTTGTCTAAAGTATTTATCGTCCATGTTTCACTTCCGTACATGGCTACACTCCTTACAAATACTTTCAGAAACTACTTCCTGACATTTAAATCTATACTCGATGTTAACAAATTTCTCTCCTTCAGAAACGCTTTCCTTGCCATTGCCAGTCTACATTTTATATCTTCTCTACTTCGACCATCATCAGTTATTTTGCTCCCGAAATAGCAAAACTCCTTTACTACTTTTCCGCAGCATCGCCCGACTTAATTCGACTACATTCCATTATCCTCGTTTTGCATTTGTTGATGTTCATCTTCTTACCTCCTTTCAAGACACTGTCCATTCCGTTCAACTGCTCTTCCAAGTCCTATGCTGTCTCTGACAGAATTACAATGTCATCAGCGAAACTCAAAGTTTTTATTTCTTCTCCATGGATTTTAATGCCTACTCCGAACTTTTCTTTCGTTTCCTTTACTGCTTGCTCAATATACAGATTGAATAGCATCAGGGAGAGGCTAAAACCTTGTCTCACTCCCTTCCCAACCGCTGCTCCCCTTTCATGTCCCTCGACTCTTATAACTGCCATCTGCTTTCTGTACAAATTGTAAATAGCCTTTCGCTCCCTGTATTTTACCCCTTCCACCTTCAGAATTTGAAAGAGCGTATTCCAGTTAACATTGTCAAAAGTTTTCTCTAAGTCTACAAATGCTAGAAACGTAGGTTTGCCTTTCCTTAATCTTTCTTCTAAGGTATGTCGTTGGGTCAGTATCGCCTCACGTGTTCCAACAGTTCTGCGGAATCAAACTGATCTTCCCCGAGGTCGGCTTCTACCAGATTTTCCATACGTCTGTAAAGAATTCGCGTTACTATTTTGAAGCTGTGACTTATTAAACTGATAGTTCGGTAATTTTCACATCTGTCAACACCTGCTTTCTTTGGGATTGCAATTATTGGAATTATTATAAGGAGTCAAGAATGCATTTTTTTACTACAGTCTACATAATCGTCTTGAGAGACTTCAGCAGCTGTGTACCAGTAGTTATTTCAGATATTTCTTATTGATTGTTCTGTCTCAGTTGCACAAATTTTTAAATCGATTACGTATTTCGACCATTCTGGGTCATCTTGAGACCTAAGTCGCTGAATCGCTAACATGTCTTTCGTACTCGAAACAACATATCAGAGTATCCTGATATGTTGTTCTGAGTAAACAAGACAGGTTGCTGAAGATATTACTTAGATTTGAAGATAATCCAGAATGATCGTAACATGTAATCGATTAAAGAAGTGTGCAACTGAAACGGAACAATATATGAGAATTATCTTTGGAGATCTAGCTGTGTATTTCACTTGACGATTCATTGTGGTTTGCTTGCGAAAGTGCCTACCACGTTCGACTACCTTGTTAACCACAGGCACGATCGCTACATCATGATTTTTAATAGCAACTATTGTCCTCCAGTCGCCACCTCAGTAGAGTTTTCGCATAGTAACGTAACACCAGCGCAGAAAATGCGTCATGAGCGCAGAGCGGTTCCATCCCTTCGTTTCGAAGTGGGTGGGGGGCTGGCTCAGTTGACTGTCACTTGACAACCTGCACATTTCCATCGTTGTCGTTGGTATTGTTTTTACTAAATAAAGTGGTATCGCAGTCCTTGCGCACTACAGCTCCAGGGAAAGTTCATCATAACCAGCTACGCTTTATTAAATCCAATGCCATCAAATTTTTACTGAAAAAGGCCATCAGATTTTTACTGAAAAAGGCAAAACGAGAAGAAAAACATTGGTTTTAAACTGTTGCAGCAACCTCTAGCTATTCGAAGTAAGGAGAATAAAGAGGGATAGTGGGTGGTGGAGACATAGGTACAAGTACTTCCCAAGGCTTCACTACTTTGGAAAGAAGTGGAAGATGAAGAGTACAAATTTATTTTTAGGTACGGTATTATTGCCAAACAGTTAGGTCTGCATATTTCTGTATAGCCTTTCCGTACTATGCGCCGGTTTGTAACCACGACTAAGGTAGTCTGCAGCATGTGGTCTAGGGGATTACGTAGCTACATTTGGATCACAGGGTTCCGGGTTCGATTCCCGGGCAGGTTGTGGATTTTTCTCCGCTCGGGGCTGGGTGTTTCTGTTGCCCTCATGATTTCATCATCATCACCATCATTCGTGACAGTGGCTACATTGGACTGTGTAAAAACCTGGACTGTGAAAATTTGGGACTTTGTACGGGCACTGATGACCGTGCAGTTGTGCGAGCCACAAACGAAACGTCATCATCATTATCACCACTAAGGTAATGTCGGGTGTCCCAAACAAACACGTTGTAGCACATGCTAATGTCAACAGATTCTTTGGTGACAAAATTCCTTTAGTTATATCCCTGGGATACATTGTGGTTTCAGGACTCAAAATCGTACGTGTGGGTGTGAGGCTGCATCTGGCACAAGACAGCAGACAAAATCGCGATTTTAGTGTAGCGTTCACTGTGTGTAACGATGAAACTGTACCCTGTAAAAAGATCACTGAAACTTCTACGGCATTGACCAGAAATTTCATAAATTCCGGGAACACCGACGTCGAAACTGTCTTTGACTGTGCTTTATGTGTTTAATTTTCGACCACTCGGGAAGAGTAAACCAGTAACTAAAACCAACCTCTGCGGTCGTGTCCAGAGAACCTCTCGAATATGACAGGCCGCCATGCCGTCCTTTGTCGTATAGCGACATTTCTATGCGGTATGTGGCCAGCACACTGCTTTCCAAACCCTGTAGCAGCCATTTCTCCCTCAGATAGTTTGTCTACTGATGTTACGAGGCTGAGTGGACCCTGTTTCAGTTCTCAAACAAGAGAAAAATGCCACTGAGTAACAGTAATTAAAGCCAGGTTCTCCGCATCACAGTTAGAAGCGCTGACTACTCAGCTATGGAGATAGACCAAGAAAAAGTAAACAGGAGACATTCGTTCGTCTTCACGAGATTATATCTTACACGTGAAAGAAGTATATAAACTGCGATAAATTTTAACTTGCAGATGCGATTATAAAGCAATTTTTACAGTTGCAAATCTTTTACATGCATACACATGATTCACATGCAACCTTCTGGTAATGTTTTTATAGTTACGTTTAGGATCACGGTTTTCGGTTAAGTTTAACAGATATTCAGTACGCCCTCCACCTTATGCGTGATGGGTATCCAGATGATAGTCAAACTCATTGTGAGGCTATTGGTGCGATATCAGGTAGAAATGCCGCTTGCGACTTATCTATCATTGAGGTAGCTCATTGTTGATAAATCCCCTAGCATGCAGGTGACGGTGCACTGGGGCTCCACCATGCCGGAAAATTAAATACGCGACATGTTCTCGCTACTATGAAGTCCACAAGCGAGTTAGCGACCCAGCTGCATCAGGGAGACTCCAGCCGACAGCCACGTGAATCGTCAATTTCTAACTGACACAAATTAAATTTAGAGCTTCGGTGCATAGGCTATAATATGAGGTATAAAACAATGTAATGCGAAATCTGATGGATCTTTTTCAAATGCTGTGCGCATTTTCCGGTAATGTACCTCACGTATAGGTATCAAGTTTGGTTGAAATTATGTAATGTTTCATTGTCACGACTTCTACACTCGCGGCAGTTGTGTGTACAGGGTGTCGTCGAGCGCATGTTCTCTGATGCTTTTGTAGATAGTAGCAACTTCTAATCTGTAATGTACATCTGGAATCAGCCCAAACACATACAGCTCAACACGTGTCTCAAGCAACGCCCAGAGTCGATGGAAAGCTTCGAATTGTTCAGCGTTATGTAAAAAATGGTTTTTAAAGCGTAATTTTATGTGCCTATTCTGTAGAGCAGATTCAAATTTGTCTAGTGCTGTATTTATCGATATGTATTAACATGGACAGCGACACACGAAGAAGCAGTACTGCAGCAGCGACCGAACAGCGCTGTTGCATGGCGGTAGCAGTCGAAGCGGAACAGGACAGTGCAGTCCACATATACATATCGATAAGATAAATATTTCGATAGACTAACTTGCCACCATTCCATCGAATGGGCATGTAAAATACCGCTTAAAAATTGTTTGCTACTGGAAATAAACTGACGCTTTCCGTGGGCAATACACATAGTATTAAAGCTGTGATCAGCAGCAATTTCTTTTCTGGGGGAGGAAGGGGCTGGGGCTGAAGCCATCTACACAATGCCGAACCACCAGAGAAAATATTCTCCACGACTCTTAGGAGGGAATTCGACCGACAGACTGTTAGACAGAGGTGGCAATACGGACTAAAACAATACAAAAAGCAATAACAGCTAATTATGGGTTGAGATAATATGGACCAAAACAAGAAATAAATCTCGAGTGAGCATGAGTCCTAAAATGTCTACCTTAAGGACTATTAAATTTTGTTCCAAGAAGAGATGTGTTTCACATTAGCAGAGGTGAACAAATTCTCATAGCTTTGGATGTATGCATTTTAGAGCCAATGTTTACTAGACACTGTTTTCCTATTTTGGTCTATACGATCACCTCGAAATTTAATCTCTGGAGTTCTGGTTCACCTCATGTAGTGTTTCCATCACAGGTTTCGGGGGATCGTAAAGGGGAATAAGTAGATAAAATTTTGATAAGGAGACCATGTTCGAAAACGTACCGTTTGATTGTAAAATAAGTTTCCAGATCTTATCACACTCAAATCCCTCACCTCAGGGTACGCACAGAACCTGAGAAGTGGACGCAGTTGTTCGTCCCCTAACATAATTTGCCCTATGTCTCCAACCATTGCCTCACAGTTCGGCTCACCCGTTAATTCGTCAGTGAGTAGAAATGACGACAGAGACAGAACGGGATGGCGGAATGCACGTTTGAAAAGGCGCAGAGTTGTTCATAATTTACTCTGAAGCTTGACGGGACGGCAGTGGCCCAAGACGCATGAATCCGGAATGTTTTCCGGGACACAGCCTTTCATTACACACCATTTTCATGTGACTACAACAGCGGCTTCGAGAAACTGGAGGGTTGATTATGGTTTCCTATGGACACGTCACACACTGTACTTTGACAAGGATGTCTTTCCTCACGTAGAAAAGAACTGGACGACGAGTTCTCGAAACATTGCCCATGCCATGCAAGTGCCCCCGATCTGGCGGATTCTGCATGACCACCAGTACCACCCGTACCGCTGATCGAAAGTGCATTGATTTACTCCAACAGATATTGATGTACATTTCAGTTTCTGCACATGACTCCGACATCATTGTGTCAACATGCTCGAGTTTACTCGCCGCGTCCTTTTTACAGATGAGGCTCCATTCAAGAGGTAGGCTATTTTCATCTATCAAAATAGCCACATTACGAATGACGAAAATCCTCATATCACACATAAACGTGGATTTCAATAACTTCTCGGTATCAATCCTTCGCTTGTTATCATTGATGGCAATTTAGTTGGGCCCTACGTTTTTATCGTATCGCGCAACGATTCGCAGACGCTTGAAATTCCAGTAAGAGATGCTGATGGAGTTACAGGAAGAGTTGCAACTTTTACTCGTCACCACGCATGGTTCCAACATGATGGCATACTCGCGCATTTTACAGATGACGAACATGAACATCTCAGTCAAACACACAGTCAAAAATGGAGCGGTCAAGGTGGACCTAATCTGGACCTAATCCTTGGCTACCACGGACGCCAGATTTAATTCTTCTGGAATTTTTTTCTTGTGGAGAGTCTTGGGTATGAGATCCCTGTACAGCTGGAAGAAAATCTTCTTGCTCGAGTTTTGGCAACAGCATGTAACATCTCTGGCATTAATTTTCCTCAACAGAAGTTGTCGGTACCAGTATTATTCTTCGAATTTTGGACACGTCAGTATTATCTCAGCTCCTTTTCTGAAAACTATTATATAATTTTATGCACAGTATGTTATCTTTCAAGCTAAAATTTGTGAAAAGGAACTACTTTACTTTGGAGTTATAATCGATAAGTACTAGTTCTGAATGTATTGTTAAAATTATTTTTTTAGAAACATTTGAAATTACGAATTATTTGACACACTTAAAATTTCTGATGTTAATCACGCAATGTAGTACCATTTAATATGTTTATTTCTGGATTCATTTATGAAATAATAATCGAAAATAATAGAAATTAATTTGAAACTTCCTGGAAGACTAAAACTGTGTGCCGGACCGCGACTACAAATCGGGACCTTTGCCTTTCCCGGGCAAGTGCTCTACCAGTAATTGTAAACCCTTTGGAATATTGATATTTCCGCTAAATGAGCATGCCTTTGATGTGACCGGACCATTTTTGTATTTTGTGCGAAAAAAGGTATTTTCGGCTTTGTTAACGTAAAAACTCAAAAGACTGTATGATGTACTGAAATGTGACAAAATATATTAACGTAACATCAAAAAAACTGCAAAAACAATCTTCAAATTTATTTAGATCACTTCAAACACGAGGACAAAAATTATGAGAATTTGTGTTTATAGAATGAGACCCCTAGAACTGGAGCCGACTCTATGTGAAAAGGTAAGTAAAATAGAAAGTTTATTGCCATCTTTGGTCCTCTACAATCTTGATAAAGGACTAAAGTGGACAAAAGCTGCAACTAGGAAAGGGAGGGTAGATTAAAAGCAGCAATTACTTAGAACATACCAGGCTTTGTGGACCATGTGCATAAAAACGTGTGTCACATGTACACCTGGTGCAACGAAAAGTGGGGTCGCCTCATGGAGCAGCTTCTACAGAACACGCAGGTCAGAGCTCACTGTCTCCGCTTTGTTCCTACTGTGAAGCGGGAGATTTGAAAGTGATCCGTTCTCCAAACTTATTTTACATCCAGACGTTACATTTCCAAGCACGGATTCCGTATCCAAACTTTATCTACAAGCCCTAGAAGCCTGTAATAAGAATTGTGAAATTCGGTTGGATATATATACCTGCAAAACCTTTCAATGGCTGTCAGATGAAACAGAAACTTCCTGCACGCAGTCTCTTGCAGCAACCTCGTAGATTGCTATTACTCGTTGAAAATCGTGGTAAACCGGGCTATAATGTGAAAAGAGTGTAATGAAAGGAATTTTCTTCCGTGAAAGCAAGAATAATAAATGTTTCACAACTTCGAAGGGCAAAATGAGAGAAAATTAAAAATAGGTGGGAAGGTGGTATATTAAGCGTGGTACTACTGCAGTTGCTACGCTGCTGCCTTCCTTGATCTTGGAAGTGGCTTGCATAGCCAGTATTAGTGTGAATTACAGTTTCATGCGGGCAATGAACCACGGACCGTTGGAATTTTACACTGACCAAAAAAGTGGCGGGTGAAAGAAGTCAGTGGCGATAGATGAAAATAGTAAATCTGATCGGAATCGAACCCGAGACCTAAGGATCTGTAATTGACTTGAGCCACGGAACTACACTTTCACAAAACAGCATTGGCCAAATTTAAGAAGACAGTAATCTGAAGCGATGCAGTGCGAGTGATAGTACTTATTCAAAAGGCATTAAAAAATTTCACCGTTTGAAGGTAAACCACTAAAATGCTGGTGTGCTGGTAGCTTCCCCTCTCACGTGTTAAAATTACGAAATTTCCGGCTGCAATCCTCATCTCAATGCAGGACGTGGAGCAGTGGGGTTTGGAGCTTTCGAGATGGGCCGGCATTATGACAGGAAACTGCCCGTGAGGTTTGGAGCGCAACTGAATTAGCCGTCTGTGCCACGCATTAAAATTCATGACTGTTCGGTTTGGCCCGTAAAACCGGAGAAGAGAGAGCTAATGGAATCCCGATCGACACAGGGAATAATAAGCGAATCCTTTCAGGTGCTAACGAACGGCGCTCACACTTCGGCATACACACAGCGGCGTTTCACTCGAATGCTACTGCATAACGAGTTGCGTAATTTAAAAACGGGAAGAGGCGGGCAGAGAGTAACGAGAGGAGCAAAGTTTCAACTGCTCTCGGGAAACTAGGACAGAGTTATATCTAGAGAAATAGCACTACCGACAAAAAACATACCACTCCGTGACTACGAGGAAAAATGTGAGAGCATTTCGGGTTAGTACGAGTGAATCGCGGAAACTGTGTTAATAATTTACGTCAACACAGGTACATACAAGGCGTTTATCATTAATAGCGAAAACTGACGCGAGTGAAATATGCGATAACAGAGCAAAATCTTCACAATAATCGTAGGTACCCAAACGAATGAACGTGTGTTCACTAGCTACCACTGACTTCACGATGTGCTATTGTCCTTGTTACTACAAATGCATTTGAAGTGTACACACTTCGAATAAGTACTCACCCAATAGAGCTCAAATACCACCATCGGCCTACCTTAACTAGAAACCCTAAACTACTTCAACATTTTATATGTCACAATTTATCGTACATTCGTACCTACTGCAAGACGTCTCCATAAATTTTAAGAGGACTGCACAGTTTTCTGGTCTAGGACTTCAACGTTTTTACTGGGGGTGCTGTACACTTCACTTTATGGATAATCCCAGACAGAAAATTCCAAAGGTCTGAGGTCAGGTGAGCTTGGAGTCGAGGTGCTGGTCCTGCTCTACCTATATATTTGGACGATATTGGTGCGTTTGATGACGTCTTACACAAGCAGCAAAAGAGCCAGTGTCCGAAATTGCTTCTGCCACATATCCTAACCTTGGAGCACTTGTAAAAGTAGTACCCGTTAGAAGGAAACTTAGGCCGGCCGCGGTGGCTGATCGGTTCTAGGCGCTTCAGTCAGGAAACGCGCGACTGCTACAATCGCAGGTCCGAATCCTGTCTCGGGCATTGATATGTGTGATGTCCTTAGGTTAGTTAGGTTTAAGTAGTTCTAAGTTCTAGGGGACTGATAACCTCAGATGTTAAGGCCCATAGTGCTCAGAGCCGTTTGAACCATTTAGAAGGAAACTTGATTATGATGTCAACACTTCACAAACGTTTTTAGTAATTACGACAAATTCTCAAACACAAGTCTATAGTGGCTAGCAACTTACGACAAATTTTGATACAAAAGCCTATCATGGCTTGTAACTTCACTTTTGCAGTAACGTCGTAAACAGAGCCACGTATACTGAAAATTTTTGCGAATTTCAGTCCTATTGCTTTTCACTATTGAACGAAGGAGAAACGACTCACAGGTACTCTTTATTCACTCCCCCCCCCTCCCCCCTCCATCTCTCTCTGTCTCTCTTACACGCCCACACACACTTACTCGCATGCGCGCTAGCTTGCTCCCGCGCGCTCACAAAAATTACAAAACATCATCATTTGGGACAAGACCTTAAACAACAGTGGTGAGTTCGAGTACTCTAATGCTTCCGTTTCACTACATACACTCCTGGAAATTGAAATAAGAACACCGTGAATTCATTGTCCCAGGAAGGGGAAACTTTATTGACACATTCCTGGGGTCAGATACATCACATGATCACACTGACAGAACCACAGACACATAGACACAGGCAACAGAGCATGCACAATGTCGGCACTAGTACAGTGTATATCCACCTTTCGCAGCAATGCAGGCTGCTATTCTCCCATGAAGACGATCGTAGAGATGCTGGATGTAGTCCTGTGGAACGGCTTGCCATGCCATTTCCACCTGGCGCCTCAGTTGGACCAGCGTTCGTGCTAGACGTGCAGACCGCGTGAGACGACGCTTCATCCAGTCCCAAACATGCTCAATGGGGGACAGATCCGGAGATCTTGCTGGCCAGGGTAGTTGACTTACACCTTCTAGAGCACGTTGGGTGGCACGGGATACATGCGGACGTGCATTGTCCTGTTGGAACAGCAAGTTCCCTTGCCGGTCTAGGAATGGTAGAACGATGGGTTCGATGACGGTTTGGATGTACCGTGCACTATTCAGTGTCCCCTCGACGATCACCAGTGGTGTACGGCTAGTGTAGGAGATCGCTCCCCACACCATGATGCCGGGTGTTGGCCCTGTGTGCCTCGGTCGTATGCAGTCCTGATTGTGGCGCTAACCTGCGCGGCGCCAAACACGACTACGACCATCATTGGCACCAAGGCAGAAGCGACTCTCATCGCTGAAGACGACATGTCTCCATTCGTCCCTCCATTCACGCCTGTCGCGACACCACTGGAGGCGGGCTGCACGATGTTGGGGCGTGAGCGGAAGACGGCCTAACGGTGTGCGGGACCGTAGCCCAGCTTCATGGAGACGGTTGCGAATGGTCCTCGCCGATACCCCAGGAGCAACAGTGTCCCTAATTTGCTGGGAAGTGGCGGTGCGGTCCCCTACGGCACTGCGTAGGATCCTACGGTCTTGGCGTGCATCCGTGCGTCGCTGCGGTCCAGTCCCAGGTCGACGGGCACGTGCACCTTCCGCCGACCACTGGCGACAACATCGATGTACTGTGGAGACCTCACGCCCCACGTGTTGAGCAATTCGGCGGTACGTCCACCCGGCCACCCGCATGCCCACTATACGCCCTCGCTCAAAGTCCGTCAACTGCACATACGGTTCACGTCCACGCTGTCGCGGCATGCTACCAGTGTTAAAGACTGCGATGGAGCTCCGTATGCCATGGCAAACTGGCTGACACTGACGGCGGCGGTGCACAAATGCTGCGCAGCTAGCGCCATTCGACGGCCAACACCGCGGTTCCTGGTGTGTCCGCTGTGCCGTGCGTGTGAACATTGCTTGTACAGCCCTCTCGCAGTGTCCGGAGCAAGTATGGTGGGTCTGACACACCGGTGTCAATGTGTTCTTTTTTCCATTTCCAGGAGTGTATTTGAATAAGATCTCGACACATTGAAACTTGAACTATCATTAGATTTTTATAGATTTTTCATTTACCAATAATAATTTTGTAAGTGGATGCTGTCGGGTTCTTTCTTTTACACAACAGGTGACCTGGATGGCCGAATCACTCGCTCAAGACCAATTGTGAACAGTTGTCGCCCGGTGACATGGTGCATTCTCACCCACAACATGAAGTCCATGAACGGCCGCAAAAGGACTCCAAGTAGCTGAACATAACCGTTTCCAGTCAATGATAGTGTCAGCTGATCCGGAGGACCCACTCCACGCCACGTAAATACAGCCCACACCATTATGCAGCCAGCTCCATATTGCACAGTGCCTTGCGTCCATGGCTTCCGAGCTAACGCTACCATCAGCTCTTACCAACTGAAATCTGGACGCATTCGAAAAGGTGAAGGTGTTCCAGTAGTTTATGGTTCAACCAATACGATCAGTCGCCAAGGAGAGGTGCTGCAGACGGTGTGTGCTGTTAGCAAATGCTCTGACGTGGATCGTCTGCTGCCATAGCCGTTAACGCCAAATGTCGCTGCACTGTCCGAACGGATATGTTCGTCGACGTCTCACGTTGATTCCTGCGGTTTTATCCGTTAGTGCTGCATGTCGGTTAGCACGCACTGACAACTCTACGTAAGCGCCGCTGCTCTCGGTCGTTAAGTGATGACCGCCGGCGATTGCGTTGTCCGTGGTGAGAGGTAATGCTTGATATTTGATACTCTCGAACCACTCATGACACAGTGGGTGTCAGAATATTGAATTCCGTAACGACTCACGAAACGGAATGGCTCATGTGTCTAGCTCCAACTACCATTTCGCATTTAGAGTTTGGTAATGCCCTTCGTGCTGCCTTAGCACAGTGGAAAGCTTTTCAAGCGGATTAATTGAGTCTAAACGACAGCTCCACCAATTCACTGCCCTTTAATTCCTTGTGTACGCATACTACCGCCATATGTATATACCACAAACCCAACTTTTGCCACCTCACAGTAAGATAACGAATAACTGCCACGTTGCCGTCCACCCCTGGTAGCTGAGTGGTCAGCGCGACAGAATGTCAATCCTAAGGGCCCGGGTTCGATTACCGGCTCGGTCGGAGATTTTCTTTGCTCGGGGACTGGGTGTTGTGTTGTCTTAATCATCATCATTTGATCCCTACGTACGCGCAAGTCGCCGAAATGGCGTCAGATCGAAAGACTTGCACCCGGCGATTGGTCTACCCGCCCGGGAGGCCCTAGTCACACGACATTTACATTTACCGCTATATTGGCTATGTTGTTGTTATCCACGTGCTACTGCCATTTCTGCAACAGGTAGGTGATACGCTTTCTCAGCAAGACGGCGGACGTCTATATTTGGCTGCTGCGACGCAGCCAGTATTATCACCAGATTTCTCAACAACTGAAAACGTATGGGACGTGGCAGAGTGGCAAGCTAATTCTTCTTCCGAGCCTGCAGGAACCATTGTCGAACTGCAACAAAAGGTGCAAAGGGCTTAGGACACTCTATCGCAGGAATTAGCACCTTTCCGATAGTATGCATGCGAGAATCCACGCCTACGTTTCCCCTAGAGGGAGGTATACTCTATAGGTGCGAGTGTGTGAGCTCGTTTTACTATGACATTTGTGTTTCATATGGTATGAATTTGATAGCATATACTCCAATAATGACGATATACCTGTCACATGATTTTTCAATAAAATGGGCCGGCCGGTGTGGCCGTGCGGTTCTAGGCGCTTCAGTCTGGAACCACGTGACCGCTACGGTCGCAGGTTCGAATCCTGCTTCGGGCATGGATGTGTGTGATTTCCTTAGGTTAGTTAGGTTTAAGTAGTTCTAAGTTCTAGGGGACTGATAACCACAGATGTTAAGTCCCTTAGTGCTCAGAGCCATTTGAACCATTTCAACAAAATGGCATTGTTCTTGACGATGTTGCTTTTCTTTCTGGCAGTGCACTTACAGTAATCCTCATTTCAACAGAACTGTCATTCATTCCATAAGTGCGAAGGTTGTACAGGTAATTCTTTATTTCTTTACCATAGCGCAACGTCGAATCTTACCTACAGACAACGCCTTCCGTTAACAAACTTATAGAGAAGGTGGGTTATCTCAGAAATAATATAGACGCTATACACATATATTAAGAGTATTAGAAACTTTATTACGCCTTATTGTGGCACATCCTATATAACGCTCGTGTCTGTTGATATTCGCGGTTCAATAAACGCATTGGGACTTGTTCAGAGGGACGAACAGTGAAACAGTGCTATTAAATGCGAACGCATCGAAATACGTGTAAACACAGGGCTTACATGGCACAGGCTATAAAACAGCAATACGTCTCACACGAGTAACTAAAATAAACAGTATCAAATCAACCCCTGTACAACAATTTTCAGTGCAATACATTATCAGTTTTTATGTTTGTGCACATGTGCCATTACAGCAGAAGCGTTATTTGAATGGTTAACAAGTATTGAACGTTATTCTCTTTCATTTCTACTGTACTTAGGTAGACTAAGTTGTTACGCAACTTGTACCGTAAATATTGTGGAAATAGAAAGTGTTCTTGATGTGCAGGTCTTACAGAATGAATTGGTAGTCAGGGGCTCGTATAGCTAGCCAATCGACAGATTGTAATAATACTTAGAAAGAAATTTTTTTATGCAAACATGCACTTATTTTATAAGGGACAATTCCTATTGACACGAAAAGCTAAAATTAGAGTAAATAAGAAAGACAGTGACATTTGTTGCACTATTCTAGTGCGAGTCGTTTACTAGAGCGCTTCCAGTCTGGTATGGAACGCCTGTTGCACACGCGCTAGCATTTGAGCGGAGATGTCCGAGCAGGCTGCAGTAATACGTCGTTGCATATCATCGGTTGTAGTTGGTATGTGGTTGTAGACAGCCTCTTTCAGCCTTCCCCACCGAATATAGTCTACAGATGCCAAATCATGGGTACAAGCTGGCCAAGGTACAGGTCCTCGGCGTCCAGTCCAATGATTTGGAAATAATTCGTGAAGACATGCTGCTGTACTTGGTGCAGTATGGGCTGGGCAACCATAATTTTGATACCATATGTTTCTCCTAGTCTGCAGAAGGACGTCCTCCAGCATCCGAAGAAGATCATCTTTTAGGAGGCTGCCATAGTCGTAAGCGTTCTGTTTTCAATCTATGAGATGATGGTTCGGCATCACACATCACACGTTAATACTCCACCAACGCTAACGTTTTATTTGGTGCCGGCAAACAGCACAACAGTGTATGTTTCAGCGGTTTACGTGGCCGTGATTGGTAAGTGTGGCTTCATCACTAAACAGTATACATGCTACATCTGGAGTATTATGTCTTAGTGCCCACGTGTAAAAGTTAACACGATTCTCATAATCGTTTCCATGCAGCTCCTGCCGGAGAGAGATGTGGTAGGGATAGAGCCAATGTCGATGAAAAATGCGTAGGACATTTGCCTGACACATACCACTTTCTCATGCGATTGCGTGAGAGCTAACGTAAGGATCAACTGCAGCAGCAGCAAGAAATTCCACTTCCGGTTTTTCTGTCGTCACTGGTTTCCTACTGTTATGCTGACGACGTGTTACACCTCCACCACTTTAAAATAACTGGCTGAAGATGTTGATAAATAATTGGGATATTTGCTGCATGCAATGTACAAGAACGAAGTGCTTTCTTCCTAAACTCTCCGTGCACTATGAGCATGTCTGCTTTTTCTGTATTGGCAAATCCCATAGTCCACTCACGACCTGCTGCCGTGACTATCACACACTAATTGACTAGAAAGTCACAGTGCATTCGACGAGCTCACAAGCACACCGTAAGTAAACGTAACAACATCGTACCTAGCAGATACGCAGATTGAATGGCACAAACAAGAGTCGGTATAAATCTTTTCAAACTGTGGTGTCTCGTAAACGACTCTCAGTAGAATCCTGGAACAAAAGCCAATTTACTTTTGGTTTGTTAACGCCTATTACTCTATTTTAAAAAGTGTATTTCTGTACAAAAAATACACTTTCTAAGTATCATTATAGTCACTTTATTGGCTAACAATAGACCCCTGACTACCAATCCATTCTGTGAAAACTGTGCATCGATAGCACTTTCAATACCCGCAACATTTACGCTGGAAGTTTTAGGTGATTCATTCTGTATGTTTTTGTGGCAGACGTACACTCCATACACACTCACATAGTGCTTGTAAAACTATAAAGTTACGAGTAACAACACATGGCACATTACATACATCAGGTGATCGCGTGAAATAAATACGAGGGCTATTCGGAAAGTAAGGTCCGATCGGTCGCGAAATGGAAACGACTATGACAATCCGATAAAGCTTTGCACAAATGTGTTGGGTGGTGTCTCTAGTATAACCCCAGTTACCATCACGTCGCTCTTCCCATTTCTGAGCTCGCAGTGAGTGCGTAAAGATGTCTAGAAAATAGTGTCCGCCGCCAAGTACGAGGGCCTGGTGAGAAATTTCGCCTGAAGCTATGCAGCTAACATTACATAACTGTCGTGCTGTTTCTTCTTCAAGACCATTCTCCGCCGCATTCTGCAGGGGCAATGAAGATGCTCCTGCATCGTTTTCAATTGGAAATGTTTGACTACCCACAATACAGCCCGTAATTGTCTTCCTCTGAGTTTCATCTCTGCTCACATGAACCGCTGGCTATGAAGACAACATTTTGGCACAAGACAACGAGCCGTAGGCCAGCGTAGAGAATTGGCGGAAAGCACTGGCGGCTGCCTTCTATAGCGAGGGTATTGGAAAGTTGGTACAACGCTACGATACACGTCTAAGTCGGATCGGCGACTATGGAGATAAGTAGCTGCAAGGTGTATCTAACTGTTGCAAATAAAACATTTTAGATTTTTACCGTGGTTTCCATTTCCCGACCTATCGGACCTTACTTTCCGAATAGCCCTCGTATCTCTTACTATAACACAGCCAAGATGGGAAATGGAATTGTCTTTTAAGACCATTAGAAAAGCTAAATTTAAGTCCGTGTGTTATTCGATAGAATTCCGCAGAAACAATACTCCCACATGTTTAGGAAGGTAAATAAACCGGAGAAAGAAATTCAGCAACTGACAGTTTTGGTCGGTGTAATTTATAGCCCGCTCTCTGGTTTTCCCTCTTCTGCTGTTTTATTGGCGGTGTCGAGCTAGTGACAGGTTTTCTGAGAGGCCACGCTTAACAGAGAGGAGAGACCGCCGGTAACGAAGTGTTTCAGGTCGGCCACATCGGGCGCCCTTAAAGCGGCTCTCCCGCTTGAGGATCGGCTATTGATTGGTCGGCGCGGCTGCCGGCGGCGCCACAAATGGACGGATCGGCACGTGGCTCGATAGCCGCGCGGAAAGCCGACAGCCTGAAAAATGCATGTGCCGTTACCAGCACCGCTAGGCTGCAGTTTGGATTGCTGCGTTACAGGGGCTACACCCGAGGTTGTTTACCATACGTGCTCTATGCCGTACCTGTTTCCTCTAACTAAACAGTTTCCAATGTTTGCATAACAGAGAGGTGCGTTCTCCATTTCTAACTCATGAACGATTCGTCTATAGGGTCGAACATCAATTCTCACAATTATACTGTGCACGCAAAACATTTTTGACGGTGACTGCTTACATAATAGTGGTGCGACACATCTTACAGTATTGCTGAAATGTGTGGAGACCTTTCCACGTATGACTAACACGGGATACTGAGCGTATACTAGGAATGGTTGCACGAAAAAAAAAAAAATTGCAGGTTTTTTGACTTACGGGCGATGTTCACAGATATGTTGAAACAGTTGAATCGGCAGAATTTTGCAAATAGTTGTAAAAGTGTCCCACGAAAGCCTAACTACAAAATGTGATGTGTGAATGCCAAGTAAAGAATCTACAGATATTTCTTAGTCCCTACGTAGCGCTCCATTAAGTATCATGTAGCTGCTGGCATAGCTTGGACACGTGACTGTAAAAATCAAGTTGAAACACTCTGCTTTTTCAAAACAATAACAAATTGTACAACGATGAAAAATATCGACCAATGTCACCAGCACTAGGAAGATAACAGTCTGCTGGTGTACTTCGGACCCAAGAAATCTCAGAGAAGAAATTTCGCTGTTGTAGTGATCTTCATTAGCCGGCCGAAGTGGCCGTGCGGTTAAAGACGCTGCAGTCTGGAACCGCAAGGCCGCTACGGTCGCAGGTTCGAATCCTGCCTCGGGCATAGATGTTTGTGATGTCCTTAGGTTAGTTAGGTTTATCTAGTTCTAAGTTCTAGGGGACTAATGACCTCAGCAGTTGAGTCCCATAGTGCTCAGAGCCATTTGAACCATTTGATCTTCATTCCGAAAATTAGTTTAATGAACCTCTCTTGCGCAAGCCTCTTGTTCTCCACTAACATTACTCCTGACACCCAAATCCATTTGCATCTGCTTACTATGTTCCTCCCTAGCTCTCCTCCTACAATTTTTCACCTCAACACCTCCGTCCGCCACCAAACAGGTTCATGAATCAAGATATACCTCATCACCTGATACACTATTTTAGTCAAGTTGTGATAAAAATTTATTTTTCGCCAATTTGATCAGTATCTCTCCATTAGTAACTCCACCTACTCATCCAATCGACAGAATTTCAAAAGGTTCTATTCGTCTCTTGTCTGAACTGCTTATCGTTTACGTTACTTCCACAGAAGGCTGCATTCCAGAAAAAACCTTCAGAAAGTAAATTTATTAGTTACAATCATTTCCTCTTTTTCGGAAATACTTTCCTTTCCGTTGCCCGTCTGCATTTTATATCCTCTTTGCTTTGGTCATCATGTGTTATTCTGCTGTCCAGACAGCTGTATGCATCAAATACTTTTAGTGTTTCACTTGCTAGTATAATTCTAGCAACCTTAGTTATGTAGTAATTCTACATCATCCCATTACTCTAGTTATATTTTGTTGATTTTCATCTTATAACCTCTTTCAATGACACTATCTATTATTTGGTACCTGTGCTTCAATATTGTTCCACCCCTTCGGTCGCTCCTACGCTTTGCATGTCGTCTAAATTACACACCAATCTGTGAATTAATTAGTCATTTGTCATACACTAATGGATACGAAATTTAATAGAGCCTTTCCGAATAACAATAGCGAACTATGTACGAGACTCTATTTCGCATCTGAAGTTATTTTAGAAAAATTCAAAATTACTTAACAAGAATAAATGTATAACGCCTCACTTCAGTTAACATTCAGACACTTCAAAATGTTTCTCTGTTTATTTATTTTTTCTGTAAATGCATCCGATTATGTCTTAAACTCAATATTCAGTCATCAATATAGTTACTGAAACCAATTTTTGTTTGTGTAAGTTGCGGAATATTCTCAGCTTGCAAAAAGTAATTTTTTATCGGTGTGCGTTGGCATTATTGACTTAATCTATTGTGCTGTGAGAGTGAGTGAGAACGTTGGAATGCAGGCTGTGGGTGATAAAAGAATCACACAATTTGTGATGAATGTGAGTGCAAATCATGCTGCACAAACTAGCAAAGTGTTAAATACGTGGTATTATGCGCTTAATGTCAAGCACGAAGAGTAAGGATCGTAGAAACAAAATTTTTATTTTTGTTCTCAAGAAAAGTGAACACCAGCATAATTTCAGCTACCTTGCTTTTCTGGAAATACAGACTGTAGGAAATGACGTAATTAAACTCGGAACGGGGGTTGGTCAAGGAGGGACATTACCGTGCTGTTCGCGAAAATGTATGAAGGTGATTGGCTACAGCATGTTCCAGCCAATCAGAAGGTAGAACGTTCCCGTGTTCTGAAGGGCAGAAATTATCGCGCTCCTGTCTCGGGAATCGGAAATGAAATATCATGCTATGTGGAACAATACCTGTGTGAGCTAGTAAAAATGATGTAATTTACTTTCTTTAAAAAGTATAGGAGGGCGTAAAAAGCGTTTCGAGAAGTCTTGAAAATTTTAGAGAAATCTGAGATTCTGTTCTCATGGGGACTGATAGTTACGTGTGCTATACAGTCGTAAATCCGAAAGTCAGCCGGCACTCCGAAACTGACAATAATCTTTGAATCTTTAAAGCATTTATTGACCGTTATAAGTTGCGGTTCTTTAGACAGACGGTAGTGGGGTCTATGCTGTTATTCAGAATGCACAGCGTGTGAGCGTGATAGCGGAAACTGTGAGCTGAACTGTGTTTTGGCATGTAAAACTGTGCGTTAGGACGGACTCAGATGCAGCAAATGCATCTTTCAAACGGGAGAATAGTTTAAACGCCTCATATCAGAAATTGTTTCATTCAGTAGCTTCAGTTGAACGTACGAGAAAGAACATTCTTTGCAGCAGGAAACAGATCGTTTACCAGTTATAGTGCAACCCGTCTCTTTATTGGCTTTTGAATTACAGTATACGTCGCTTCATGATAGACCGTCGTATTAAGGAAATTCATGGATGTAAGTGACTAAATTAGAGAAGCGAGATAAACGAGGACCGTTGTAGTGGCGCAGAGGGACTGCACAAAGGTTTCGAACCTACGTGTTGTATAGTATTGTGGAGAGGCACGAGACGAAAATGTAAAATTCTACGTCATTGGCCGGAAACTGATCGTCTCGGGCTCGACGCATTTCTTGGAAAATCATAGGTTATTATAAGCAAGGATCTATCCTCTGCGCGTTCTCATGCAGTGGAGAAATGCGGCCTGTCCCACATGACGGATTGCCGAGAGCATCACAGAGCTACCCGAAGTATGCTCGTCTTCTGTCGTGTGTCACCACGAGCGAAGGCACCTTGCCTTTTTTTTATCAGTAAGATTATCAGTACAGATGTATGGTGTAAGGTGGGGAGGGTCTGACTGTTGTTACATCTCCTTTTCCAAACGTGTTGCTCATTGACTCAGCGCTCCCAAATCTACAAGGCTTACTGGGTTATAAAATCGCACGAATGGATGCTACCTGCCACATGTTTTCAGCAGACCTGAAATACGAGGGGAGTTCCGTTATTTGGGTTAAATAAAATTATTTTCTCTACTTTCAACATAATCTCCGTTCAGTGCGATGACCCTACGCCACCTTACTGGGAGGACTTCTATGCCCGCATGGTACCCCTCTGGAGGACGACGTCGGAACCAACGTCCTGCTTCACCAATAACCTCCCCATCATCCACGCTGTGCTTCCATCAGAGTGCATCCTTCATTCGGCGAAGCAGATGGAAGTGGAGGGTGCTAGATCCGAGTTGTACAATGAATGAGGAACAACAGTTCACCGAAGTTTAGTGAGCTTCTTCTGGGTGTACAGACTTGAATGAAGCCTTGCGTTGTCATGGAGAAGAAGTAATTCGTTCGCATGGTCATGACGACCAAGCATAAGCCGCGTCTTCAGTGGGGATAGCACAACGCACTTCATAGCTGATCGTTTCACCAAGAGGGGACATCAAACAGAATAACTCCCTCAGAGTCGCCATGACTTTACTGGGTGTGGATGCGGCATTCAACTATTGCTTCCGGGAAGAGGTAATGTGGTGGCACAACATGGATTACCGTTTTGCTTACGGTTCGAAGTGATGAAGCCATGTTTCATCGCTTGTGACGGTGACTAACAAAATATTATCCTGGTCAGCCCCTTAACGCGCGATTACCTCTGCACAGATGGTCCTCCGTTGCTATTTATTGACTGCTGTTAGGAGGCGAAGAAAACACTGGACTCGCATCTTTGAGTATCACAGCTGGTGGACGAGTGTGTTCTTAATACCAACGGAGACGTCCAGCTGAGCAGCGAGGTATCTGATTGTTATCACCAAGAATGAGGGTGCCCGCACGTTCCAACATTGTGTTAGCCACAATGATGACATTTGCCTCGGCCAACGGCTAACCGAGATTTTGTTCACTGCCACGTCTCCGTAGACGTATTGCAAGCACCTATGAATATCTGCGATGTTCTGGTTTTGCTCCAAAAGAGACTCAGTGACAGCTCACTGCTTGGAATGCACCTCTGTTAAAGATTCCATGTCTGAGGCTATGTATAGCGCCGCCATTTGTCAGAACTTCATGAAACTATAGGGGCTGAATCAGGGCGGGGAATATAGCATAAAGAGTTTAGATCAGAACGTGTTTCATTCACCAGCTTTAGTTGAACGTACGATAAGGGACTCTGTTTGTAGCAGGAAAAAGATAGTTGATGCACAATGTTTACAGGAATAGTGCAGCCTGTCTTTTAAATAGCTTTTCCAGCTTGAAATACACTACTGCCCATTAAAATTGCTACACCACGAAGATGACGTGCTACAGACGCGAAATTCAACCGACAGGAAGAAGATGCTGTGATTTGCAAATGAATAGCTTTACAGAGCATTCACACAAGGTTGGCACCCGTGGCGACACCTATAACGTGCTCACATGAGGAAAGTTTCCATCCGATTTCTCATACACAAACAGCAGTTGACCGGCGTTGGCTGGTGAAACGTTGTTGTGATGCCTAGTGTAAGGAGAAGAAATGCGTACCATCACGTTTCCGACTTTGATAAAGGCCGGATTGTAGGCTATCGCGATTGCAGTTTATCGTATCGCGACAATTCTGCTCGCGTTGCTCGAGACCCAATGGCTGTTAGCAGAATATGGAAGCGGTGCGTTCAGGAGGGTAATACGGAACGCCATGCTGGATCCCAACAGCCTCGTATCACTAGCAGTCGAGATGACAGTCACCTTATCCGCATGGCTGTAACGGATCGTGCAGCCACGTCTCGATCCCTGAGTCAACAGATGGGGACGTTTGCAAGACGACAACCATCTGCACGAACAGTTCTACGACGTTTGCAGCAGCATGGACTATCAGCTCGGAGGCCAAGGCTGCGGTTACCCTTGATGCTGCATCACAGACAGGAGCGCCTGCGATGGTGTAATCAACGACGAACCTGGGTGCACGAATGGCTAAACATCATATTTTCAGATGAATCAAGGTTCTGTTTACAGCATCATGATGGTCGCATCCGTGTTTGGCGATATCGCGGTGAATGCACATTGGAAGCGTGTATTCGTCATCACCATACTGGCGTATCAACCGGCGTGATGGTATGGGATGTTATTGGTTACACGTCTCGCTCACCTCTTGTTCGCATTGACGGCACTTTGAACAGTGGACGTTTCATTTCAGATGTGTTACGACCCGTGGCTCTACCGTTCATTCGATCCCTGTGAAACCATACATTTCAGCAGGATGATGCACGACCGTAAGTTTCAGGTCTTGTATGGTCCTTTCTGGATACAGAAAAGGTTCGACTGCTGACCTGGCCAGCACATTCTCTAGATCTATCACTAACTGAAAACGTCTGGCCGAGAAACTGGCTCGTTACGATACGCCAGTCACTACTCTTGAAATGTAGTATCGTGTTGAAGCTGCATGGGCAGCTGTACCCGTACACGACATCCAAGCTCTGTCCGAGTCAATGCCCAGGCGTATCAAGGCCGTTATTAGTTGTTCTGGGCACTGGTTTCTCAGGATCTATGTACCCGAATCACGTGAAAATGTAACCACATGTCGCTTCTATTATAATATATTTGTCCAATGAATACCCGTTTATCATCGGCATTTCTTCTTGGTGTAGCAATTTTAATGGCCAGTAGTGTACATTATACGTCGCTTATGACAGGTTCTGGGGTTGAGGAAACTGATCGAGGTAAGTCACTAAATTATAGTAACCGGGCAAATCCGGGTCGTTGCATCACGTCCAACAAATTCTGTATTATTTACAATCCAAATTGGCCGAGGGAAAAAGAAATGTGCTACTGAACGCCCCTCGTATCCGCATCACGGAAAACTGCACTTTCACCTACCAAGGCCTGTTAAGTATGTAAGCTAATAGCTGTCTTCGGCCACTCTGGTCAGGCTGGTCAGTCGGATGCATTCGGAAGGAGTGTTTTTTTGTTTCTACTTTTATTCATCTGATCATTTCTCATTTCCGAATTCGCCTCTTGGTTTTACTCACCTGAAACCTGGCAGCTGTTATCGTAAGTCACGAGAGAGTGACCACGTTAGGGAGTGAGTTACATTTCCTTACGATCCTTTCCATCAATCTCAATTTAGCATATAGCTTTCGCCCTGCTCGAATTACGTATAATTTCTACCTGAAATTCCTCCTCAAAAGCTCTTAGAATATTGAAGATTGTGACTAATCGCCGTAGTCAAACTATTATCAGATTTTTCCTACATAACATGTCCTTATGTTAAGAAAAATTTTCTCCCAGTTCTGATCATCCGCAAAGCTCTTTGTACTTCGTAACAAGTTAGTAACGACGTCAGCTCGCTGCACTCAACTGTGTACTCTACGGATAGCGTAATAACGATACAGACGCTAAGAGAGAAGCGTTGGACATAACGGTTTAGTATACTGTTAAGATTCTGGGACCGTACGTTCCTAGAAGACAAGGACCAGACTTTTCTTCCCTCTTCGTGTGTCCCACAAAAAGATCACGAAGGCAAAATTAAACAGAATGGAGCTCACATACACTCTTACAAACGACTCTCCTCTCGGCGCATCATTCGCTACTGGACAGAAAAGGGGAAAGTGACTGTGATACATCAAATAACCTCAATCACACACCATTAAGTTGGTTTGCGGACTATGGATGCAGATGTAGCTGCAGTAATCGTCCACCAGGTCTTATACGAGCGCACACGCCGTGGAAAGCAGCGGTCTTATCACGTTATTGTGGGACGTTTCCTGAAAGCAGGTATTTAGAGTGTGGTATTTTGTGGCTCTGATATCTCTAGTCTGGTAACTGAGGAGGAGATCAAACAAATACACATGTAGAGAAACAGAGTCCGTTGCAAAGTTATTTTGATAATGAGAGGTGTTCAATTCTTGATGCAACACTTTTTTTTTTTTTTTTTTTTGTGGAAGCCGGCTGTTATTATTCGGATTCCAGTACGCAGTATTTTACCCCACTCTTTTGCCTACTAAATGCTGTTTTTCAATATAATCTCATTTCAGTGCAATGACGTCACGCCATTTTGCTCGGAGGACCTACACTGCTGGCCATTAAAATTGCTACACCAAGAAGAAATACGGATGATAAACGGGTATTCATTGGACAAATATATTATACTAGAACTGACATGCGATTACATTTTCACGCAATTTGGGTGCATAGATCCTGAGGAATCAGTACCCAGAACAACTACCTCTGGCCATAGTAACGACCTTGATACGCCTGGGCATTGAGTCAAACGGAGCTTGGGTGGCGTGTACACGTACAGCTGCACATGCAGCTTCAACACGATACCACAGTTCATCAAAAGTAGCGACTGCCGTATTGTGACGAGCCAATTGCTCGGCCACCATTGACCAGACGTTTAAAACTGGTGAGAGATCTGGAGAACTTTCTGGCCAGGTGAGCAGTTGAACATTTTCTGTATCCAGAAAGGCCCGTACAGGACCTGAACATGCGGTCGTGCATTAACCTGCTGATATGTAGGGTTTCGTAGGGATCGAATGAAGGGTTGAACCACGGGTCGTAACACATGTGAAACGTAACGTCCACTGTTCAATGTGCAGTCAATGCGAAGAAGAGGTGACTGTAACCAATGGTACCCCATACCATCACGCCGAGTGATACGCCAGTATAGCGATGAAGAATACACGCTTCCAATGTGCGTTCACCGCGATGTCGCCAAACACGGATGCGACCATCATGATGCTGTAAACAGAACCTGGATTCATCCGAAAAAATGACGTTTTATCATTCTTGCAGCCAGGTTCGTCGTTGAGTACACCATCGAAGCCGCTCCTATCTGTGATGCAGCGTCAAGGATAACCGCTGCCATGGTCTCCGATAGTCCATGCTGCTGCAAACGTCTTCGAACTGTTGGTGCAGATGGCTGTCTTGCAAACGTCCCCATCTGTTGACTCAGGGATCGAGACGTGGCTGCACGATCCGTTACAGCCATGCGGCTAAGATGCCTGTCATCTCGACTGCTAGTGATACGAGGCCGTTGGGATCCAGCACGGCGTTCCGTAGTACCCTCCTGAACCCACCGATTCCATATTGTGCTAATAGTCATTGGATCTTGAGCAACGCGAGCAGCAATGTCGCGATACGATAAACTGCAATCGCGATAGCCTACAATCCGGCCTTTATCAAAGTCGGAAACGTGATGGCACGCATTTCTCCTCGTTACTCGAGGCATCACAACAACGTTTCACCAGGCAACGCCGGTCAACTGCTGTTTGTGTATGAGAAATCGGATGGAAACTTTCCTCATGTCAGCACGTTGTAGGCGTCGCCACGGGCACCAACTTTGTGTGAATGGTCTGAAAAGCTAATCATTTGCATATCACAGCACCTTCTTCCTGTTGGTTAAATTTCGCGTCTGTAGCACGTCATCTTCGTGGTGTAGCAATTTTAATGGCCTGTAGTGTATATGCCCACATATTACCACTCTATTGGTCGACGTCGAAGCCAACGTCTTGCTGCATTAATAACCTCCCCATCATCCTCGTACTGCTTCCCGCGGGGTGCATCCTTCATGAGCCAGAGACATGGTTCTTCATTGTTCTTCATGGGAATCTTTGAGTACCCCACCTGATGGGTGAGTTTGTCAGCACTAACAAGAGATACACCCAGTTGAGCAGCGAGGTGCACTATTGTGATTCGTCGATCACCTGGAATGAGATTGTCCACATTTTCCAACACTGCAGTACACTTATCCCAACTCTGCAGTAGTCACAGCTGTGTGCGTATTACCGTTACGCGGGAGAATGGACAAGTTTGCGAGACCTTCTTGCGACGATGATGCCCCGCTCAACGGCTTACCATAGTTTTGTTCACTGCCAGTTCTCCGTAGACGTTCAGCAAGTGGCTACGTATATGTGCGATGCTCTGGAGTTTCCACCAAAATAAACTGAGTGACAGCTCTCAGCTTGGAACACACCTCTGTTCCAGACAACATTTTGAACGTTGTGTATAGCATCGCATGAAACTTTAGGAGGTGACGCGGAATATTCGGCGATCTCCCACAACAAATTCCGGATTTTTTCAACCCATGTAGGCGGAGAAAACAATTTGTTTCATTAGCTACTTAACACCACTCGCCCAAATATCGCTTTTCACCTGGTGAATGCTTTACCATATTATATCCAAAAATAAAATAAAAGGAGCGTATAATCATACGGAAATATAATATTGGAGCTTGGTTCTAAACTGCGCCAAAAATTATTTAAAATCCTTTTTGGGAAACGAGGAATCAATTGAAAAAGAAATGCTATCAAGGGTATTTCATATTACAGTCTGGTGTGGGGGTTAGTCAGAACTGAGTATGAGTGATTTTTTTTTTTGACTTTATTGAGTTTCGATTCCCCCGAAGGGGGCGGGCTGGCAGTAGCTTAGTACGCCGCTCTTCAGCCTACAGAATTTGTTTTAAAAATATGAAGATAGTAAATAATAAAAGCAGGCGATAAATTCGGTGTCTTAAATGGTAAAATTGCGGAAAATTATGGAACTTAAACGTAAAACAAAGGGTTGATGATGCTAATAAATTACACAGGAAGCAGACAGGTAAAGTAATAGACAGACCATTCAAAAACACGGCGACAGTCTGGTTTCTGTTCGCAAGAGATATAAAAATCACACCCAGCAACAGCATTATTTCTGTTTGCAACACTTTGGAAAGACGCACAACACTGAACACTCACTTGAACACTGCACTAATAAGTTCGCCCATATATGACATAGCACAGCTGAGGCCAGACGGAGTTAACCTGGACAGATCATGGGAAAGAAAAAGGGGGGGCGGGGGAAGGAAGGAAATACGAACGGGGGAGGGGGGAAGGAGCTGACGGAGGATGAGGACCCATATGAGGGGGTGGGGGGCTGGGCAGACGCGAGAGGGAGTGGGGAAATGCAGAGGAGGGGAATGCAAAAGGACTCGGAGGGGTGGGGGGAGAAGGGTGGCAGAGAGAGGTTAGGCGGGGAAAAAACAGAATGGAAGGGGGGAGAGGGAGCCTGGGGAGAGGACAGAAGAAAGGAGGGGGAGATGAGAATCGGAGTTGATAGGAGGGATAAATGGAGGGAGAAAGGGCATCATCCGGGAGGGGGAGTTGACGGAAGCTGCCTTGGGAAAGGAGATTAAGGGTGTAGAGTTGGAGGGTAGGGGGGGACACAACAGGCATTGCAGAGGGCGGGGGTTGGAGAGGAGCAACCAGGAGATGAGGGTGATATGATTAAACCATCTAAAAGACTTTTGTGTCTTACTGTATCCACTGACAAAGGACTATATGTAGGTAATTGAAATAAACTGGGGGTAAATGTATAAAGGTAAGGTCTTTCGAAGATGATTGAAGCAATCAAATCGTGAAGACCGCTGAACCTGAAAATCACCTAAGTAAACACAAGGCTGCCACTTTGCAACTAGAGTGCAAAGTAAACATATATGAGTTGCGACAGTGGAGAGGAACGACTAGAGAGGGTGCAAGTGTCGGAAAATCTTCGAATAAGCTAAGCATACAATTGAAGGGAAAAGTGGGTAAAAGCAAGAAACAAAATTCATTGAAAATCTGTTACTGTAAAATGGCAGAACTACAAAAAGTGCAAAAGGCAAGTGAAATATGTGAGTAGATAAACTAAATAATAGTGCACTCAAGATAAAAAGGGAAAAATACTGAGTATTAATAATGGATGAAATATTTTGATGTGTGGTTCTACAGGTGGATACTGGGGACCAAATGTGCTGATAAGATCATGAATGCGACCTATTTCATGTTTTCGTCTGCTTCACAACGATATACACTTTTGGCAATTATTTAGGCTTTGGTTCTCTATGTAATGCAGGACATGCAGAAGAACCGGAGGAAGAGGTCGCCAAGGGATGTTTCAAATGGCTCTAAGCACTATGGGACTTAACTCTGATTGTCATCAGTCCCCCAGACTTAGAACTACTTAAACCTAACTAACCTAAGGACATCACACACATCCATGTCCGAGGCAGGATTCGAAACTGCGACGGTAGCAGCAGCGCAGCTCCGGACTGAAGCCCATAGAACCACTCGGCCACAGCGGCCGGCTACGCCAAGTTAGGACAGTGCTGTATAGTAATACTTCGTTTTATATTTGTTCGCACTGTTCGCTGTGAAGTCTATTGTTAACTTGGCGTCTGCGTGCGTTGGACAGCGGTGCGTCTAGGGCCGTCTGGACGCAGGGTGCAGCTTATAAGAAACGCGGGGTGTGGTGTGGGGTGACGGTGCCCAGGTGCCGCCACGTGTCCGTGGTGAGGCGGCGACTGTGAGATCGGCTTTCACGCCAACCCAGCGAGTTGCTAGCGACGCAGCGCGATCGCTTTGATGTGACCGGCAGGGGCACGCAACACTGCCACGTCGAGACCTCCCTCCCACCACTACAGCCGTAGTCTGCTGCATCCATCTCTCCTCACCTTGAACGGGAGCGGTTCACAATGCACTTTTTTTCAGGTATTAAACATCGACTTCGCTAGTGATACTGTGGTTCCTACTTCCTCAATCAGCTAAGTCTACTTTCCGCTTGTATACT
Source organism: Schistocerca americana (assembly GCF_021461395.2). Lineage (NCBI taxonomy): Eukaryota > Metazoa > Arthropoda > Insecta > Orthoptera > Acrididae > Schistocerca > Schistocerca americana. Next base: position 629,228,842 of record NC_060122.1, read on the forward strand.
CAAGTCTTGTTGTTGTTGTTGTTGTTGTTGTTGTTGTGCTCATCAGTCCGAAGACTGGTTTGATGCAGGTCTCTACGTTACTCTGTCTTGTGGCAGCCTCTTCATCTCCGAGTAAGTACTACAACCCACATCAATTCGAATCTGCTTATTGTTTTCGTTCCTTCCCCTCTCTCTATAATTTCTTTCCCCTTCACTTCCTTCCAAAACAAAAATGACGATCTATTCATGCCTCAGGATGTGTCTCGTTAACCGATTCCTTCGTTTAGTCAACTTGAGCAACACCAATTTAGGTCAGTGTGTCCTCATTAGCTACACGATATACCAATGCAAATGTCAATATTCCTGTGTAGCGACGTCTTTCAATAGCTTCTATTCAGTTCTTATCTGAACTGCTTCGTGTGAATTTGACAACGAGGACTGGAACACAAACCTCGAGATTGTATAGTTACGGGGGATAAAAAAAAAAACGAGAGAAAAGATATGTGCAACTTGTACAGGAAACATCGCAATTATGAGTCCACCGATACGAAAACGGAGGCTATAGTGGGAAACGATTTAGACAGGGTTGACACGTATCCTCGATGTTATTCAATCTCTCGATCGGGAAAGGATTAAAATAGCTGCACGAGAAGAGTTGTAAAGTAACTGAAGTACATAGAAATTTGGAGATTGTTTGTTGTGGTTCTCCATTGCGATGACACCCTAGACAGTTCTGTGCAAGTTTCTTCATCTCTCCCATTAACACTGCCACCTGCAACCATTTGGACCAACTTACCCTCATTCTTAATGTCTGTCTGCTCTCCCTGCAGATTAAATTATGTCGCGGATAGCTTACAATCCTCTGTCACTCCTTTCTCAACTACTGTTCTCCTTTCATGTCCTTATATAAATCGCTGGTCACCTTTCGTTCCCTGTATTGTGACCCCTCTACCTTAAGACATTCAGCTAGTGCATTCGCGTCAACATTGTCAAAAGCTTCCTCAACTATAAAAATGCTGTAAATATGTTACCCTTTCGTCAGTCTATCGCCTAAAGTACGTCTTTCAGTCACCACAGACTTAGCAATATTTTTCATAGTGGTCTTCATCCACTGGGTGCTAAACACGACGTAATATTCCAGTGCTGTGTCGAAAAACTGTTAAAATACAGGTATTCAAAAATTAAAATATAGGGTTGATGCGTAAGTTCGTAGCGTTTTTCCGTAAGTTTAATAAACCAATAGATACATATAGCAGAGACTTCAATGATCAGTAAAATAGTCTCGTTCACTATTAACAACAATCTACAACGCTCGGTTAACTTTTCGATTCTGCGATACTATAAATCTCTTATTTTTGTAGCGAAGAACTATTCGATCAGTGTTTGGAACCCAAGTTCATCCGGAAAGGAAGTTCCTTGACGATCATTCGGTAGAGAGCGGAAATGATGAAAATCTGACATGCAAGGTAGGGTGAATAAGGTGGGTGCAGAAAGACTTCCCAACCCACCTCCTGTATAGTGTTGTTTGTTACGTTAGGAGAACCCGGGTGGGCGTTATCGTGGAGAAGTATCACAACACGCAGTCTTCGTTGTCGTTGTTCTTGGACTGAGCTCGCATGACGTTTCAATTGTTGACAGTAAATGCCAGCAGTGATTTTTGCACCTCGGCGAAGGACTTCGTGCTACACCATACCGTCGCTGTTAACTTTTGTGTATGCGCGCAGGATTTTGTACGGTAGTTGCTACTTTGTTTGGAGTCAACGACCCCTTCCCTTTCCTTATGTTAGCATAAACATAAAACTTATCGTCACCAGTAACGGTACAGTATATAAGTGGCTGACGTTGTTCACCAGCCAGCTGATGGCGAGCAAGCAGAGATGCACATGTGGCCAACCGCTGATTATTGTGATTTTCGCTTTAAGAGCATGCGGTAACCATACATCCTAGTTTTGAACCTTCGAAACAGCATATCCAGCACTCTGCGATGATAATGCCATTGAAACAGAGGATCACACGCGTAAAGCTGAAATACTTAACACCTTTTTCCAAAGCTGTTTCACAGAGGAACTCCGCACTGCAGCTCCTTCTCTAAATCCTCGCACGAACGAAAAAATGGCTGACATCGAAATAAGTGTCCAAGGAATAGAAAAGCAACTGAAATCACTCAAGAGAGGAAAGTCCACTGGACCTGACGGGATACCAATTCGATTCTACACAGAGTACGCGAAAGAACTTGCCTTCCCCCCCCGCCCCCCCCCCCCTTCTAACAGCCGTGTACCGCAAATCTCTAGAGGAACGGAAGGATTCAAATGATTGGAAAAGAGCACAGGTAGCTCCAGTTTTCAAGAAGGGTCGTCGAGCAGATGCTCAAAACTATAGTCCCATATCTCTGACATCGATCTGTTGTAGAATTGTAGAACTTGCCATTGGGTGGCTTTCGGAATATAAATGTAGATGTAGATGTAGATTTCATGCAAATCTCGCACGATGGTGGAATGATCACAGTTCATCACATATGCCAGTTCTTAAGTACACTGGCGTTGATGATTGTCGATTAATGCGTTTAAACAATCTTCTTTGAACCCCGATAGTTTTCTGAACGTGGAGAGTCACTAATGTCAAAACGATTCTCCTTAAAACGAGTAAAACTATTTTCTTCTCGTACTTTGAACAATGGCAGTATCCCCACACACGGCGCTAATATTTCAGGCTGTCTCCGATGCTATCATCCCTCTAGTGAACTTCAACGAAGAATATGTCGGAAACGTTCCAATTTCTTCACGTGGCACTCTACTTTCTAGCGTCCACAGCTCAGCGCTCTCAAATGACAAAAGTGACAATACGTAAACTGAGATAGCTATATTGTACTGCAAATAAGAGTTGCAATCGATAAATGAAGCCATACCAGCCGGAATATTACCATGAATAGCAAAAACGCTTCTACCCTAAGCATCAATCTAATAAAGAAAATCGATGTTCTGTCGAGGGCTGAACTACGTATGTAAACACTTAACTTCGTTGTGTAGGGGGTATCTGCAGTAGTAGATGTTATTTAAATTTCAGAAATAAGGTGCACCTAGCTATCTGTAACAGTTTGACATAACGTTAAGCGGCAATGGGAAAAGTGCTACAAATCACTTTAGCCACGTCGAAATTATTTCTGATAACATTGACATGTCCTGACACAGGATAGAGGGAAGACAAGGGGTTTGAGGTCAGTCTGCAAATTCCGAGGGGTGAGGAGCAGTTGTAGAAATTCTAATTCGCAGTGAATGCAGGTTGATGACTTCGATCAGCGCCAGATACTGTCACAGGGTACCTAGGAGATGCGCGGATTCTTTAAGTGGACAAGACGCGTGCAGCAGGAGACTCATGGGGTTCAGGGGTCTGATTAACACTATTTATTAGCGATCAGACTAACGACTACACTGAAGGCTAATTCTAAACATTGCAAAAGTAAAGGAGGCAATTGTTTGCCCAACGGAAGTCAGTGTCTGAAGCCAGGGGGTTGGTTATTAACAGAAACAGCGAAAACTAGCAGCATGTTAAGTACAAACTTCAGAGCGGTACTCCAAGTGAGAAAAAGAGACACGTCGGAGCTTACCCAGGCTGGCCACGAGGGACATGGAGTCGGCGCCCCAGCGATCTGTTTGAGAACTCCCTCTGGATGCAGTAACATGGGGTTTTTAAAGAATCGTGGAGACGCACTGTTTCTTCCTTCCTGAAGTCGACCTACCAGTCCACCGGCACTTAACAAGTGTTGGCCAATCTGACGAGCCGCTCTGGACCTCTAGGGGCTTCCAGCCAACCACATTTAGATTCCTCCTCTACACCTATTCGGTAGGCAGTGATACTTCTGAATTTTTCACTAACAAATTCCAAGTTCAGTATCAACAACGTTCAGCTGAAAGCTAAACGTCACTGCCACTCTTATTATGGCCGGTAACAACAGTGTTTGACGGCACTTGGCCCCGCTCTCCGTCCTTTTGTGAGTGGGGGTTGCTGTAGTAGCATTATAAGGGTGTAAATCCACTGACATTGCAGTTCTCAGGAGCAAGTATCAAGCTTGCTGCCTCTGCTATGACGTGACTTTTCGTGGCCGTCTTCTACTGTGACGACTTACAAAGGCGTCTCGGCAGTGGATGGAGTTACCAGTTAATTGGCTGAAGTGAAACTTCTACCCTGCGACAGCTTCCCAGAGCAACTGCAATTCCTGGGTTCTAGTTTTACTCAGCTCCGGAAACCTAAATGCTACAACTTCCGTCTGTTCTCTGCACTGTGTCTGATTTTCTATCATGGAGTGCTCTTGATGGCTCCCAACAACCACAGTAAGTGGTCAATACATGACAATATAGAAAAATGTTTAAGCGTTACTATACATTCCTTGTGTGTAACGCTAGCCTAAACTGTCATTATTTGGGCCCTGTTACTAACATTCGCACTCACTGTGTTTAATAAAAGTGAAAGTCGGTCGACAGTCTGGTAAAAAGCACTCACAAAGCATTTTATTAATGGTATTTAGGTTTGGACCTCCTGTATACAACTGAAACAAGGCAATATTTGTGTTCCCAGGCGCATTGTGCTTCCATTTGTTAATGCTCCATCAGTGGCTGTGTGCATCGACAGTGCTCTACACGTACTGTTGCTGTACCGCTGGCGAATCTCTTGTTCTATAGTGAGAATTTCAATGTTGTTTTCCTCCGTGAACGCTGTGGATAAGATCTGGATATCTGGATGAACAAAAATAGCACTTCCATATTTATCATGTTGCCTTTCGATGGCCAGACGCATTCCGTCTGTTCTTGGTCTGCTCATGTCACAACTTCCATGTGTCTCCTGTATGCAGAGTACATGGCACTGGTGCTGTCAAAGTAGTTCTTCTTTGACTGGCGTTATGCCTTCTACGTTAATAGATATTATCGTTAACTGAGGTCCTGAAAGGGGCTCCTGTATATATCTTTCTGGTGTGAAAGTATCAGCCATCAGATTATTTAGAATCATATTATAACGTTGCCCAGGGTACGCCCGATTGCTTCTATCATCCTGATCGCAGACCATAGCAATCTTTTCGGAGGCTCCTTCCGTGTCTGTGTCTGGCTATCAGGCAAAGTAAAATTGGCAAATCAGGTGGCTTGGATGATATACGAACCGAGTAAATTAAGCACTTCGGCTTAAATACAAAGAAATGGATTCTGCAACTTTTCCAAATTCCAAAGATATGGCGGAAGAGTCGAGTGATTGCTTTGCTGAAATCTGGCAAAGAAGGATATGATACAAAGAATTTTAGAGCAGTTGCACTAATTTGTCATCTTTACAAAATACTGGAAAGACATTTTAAATCGCTTATCACCTGCAACTGACCCCTCAGTTATACCTCAGCAATCTGGATTTCGTCCAGGTAAAAACTGTACTGGACAATTTTTAAATCTCACACAGTTTACAGAAGATGGCTTTGAAGCTCGGAAGGTGACAGTAGTGGCATTTGTCGACTTATCAGCGGCGTATGACACGGCCAGTCACCAGCTACTACCAGTCAAGGTCTATAATCTGACTAACGACACCCATCGCCTCCCTTCTGCAGAATCATGGGTTCTTCATCGACTTTCAAGGACAGCGTAGTCGATGGAGACTACAGAACAATGGCCTCCCGCAAGTAAGTGTTTTGGCTCCAAATCTGTTTAATATATACTAGAACTACCAGCCTGTAGCCACAAACCCCAGGATCTTGGTGTATGCTGACGTCCTCGCTCTAGCTACCCAGAGTGCAGTTTCTGACTCAGTGGGAACAACCTGACGAATGCCCTTGAAGATCTATCCAGATACTACAACACAAACCAGCTTAAACCAAACCCTTCGAAGACCCAAGTGTGTGCTTTTTGTTTGAAAAACAAGGAAGCCATTCGCAAGTTGAAAACTGTATGGTCGGGGGTGGAATTGGAAGACTTCGAGACTACATAATACCTAGGAGTGATACTTCACAGATCTCTCACTTGCAAAAAGCACTGGATGAAATGCAAGTCGAAAGTTTCCACCAGGAAGTATCTCCCACGGAAACTGGAAGGATCACAGTGGGGTAGTCAACCTGAAACAATTCGAACATCTGCAATGACACTACGCTACTCTGCATAGAGTATGCCTGTCCTGTTTGGTACAATTCACCTCATGCCAAACAGGTGGATGTATCTCTCAACAAAACCTACATAATTATAACAGGTTGCTTGAAATACACTCTAGTCACATGGCTTTACCACCTCGCAGGTATAGCACCACCACACGTTCAAAGAGAGATAGCTGCGAACAAGGAAAGAAAGACAGTGTGGGCATGAAACGCATTCGCAACGACTGAGGTCAAGGAAGAGTTTCCTTAGGACATCAAAGAAACTTAGAGCCACTGCCGAAGAAGCCAGGTTACAACTGTTGAGAGCTATGACCTGCCTTCCACCTGGTTAGAAAAGAGTTGTTGAAGCTTTACCTCCAGTCCATGACGTGGAATGGACAACTTGGAGTCGTTGAATGGAATGGTTCAAATGGCTCTGAGCACTATGGGACTCAACTACTGTGGTCATAAGTCCCCTAGAACTTAGAACTACTTAAACCTAACTAACCTAAGGACAGCACACAACACCCAGCCATCACGAGGCAGAGAAAATCCCTGACCCCGCCGGGAATCGAACCCGGGAACCCGGGCGTGGGAAGCGAGAACGCTACCGCACGACCACGAGATGCGGGCGTTGAATGGACTAAGATCCGGATTTGGAAGAACAAAATTTAACTTTGTGAGATGGGGATGGCCCAAATTATATTTGGTGTGACTCTGGAGAAGAACAGACAGTTGGGCACACGCTTCGGTGTCGAGTGTTCCCAGTCTCCTATACAGAAGATGACCTTCAACAAACAATAGAAAATGCTCTAGAAGTGGCCACGTTTTGGTCAAAACTAACTTAATCACAACTGTGTAAAATGTATATACATATACCTGTATGTTTCTGACACGAAAATAACAATAATCTCTTGTTCTAGCTGGGAGCCCTGAAAAGAACTTTCAGCACCGAACTCAAACTGCAGACACGCTTTTCCAACGTGTTAACTTAGTAGCCACTGATGTTGCCAGTCTTAACTGAGTGAAAATGCTTCTAGGAAAACCAGTATTGCCTGTTTTCAGTTGCAAACAGCCGATCCTAACCTAATGAACATTACTATAATATTAATTACAACGGAATATTAACTGAACAACGACATTAAATATGTCATCCACGAAATATTTTCGGAGTTCCAACTAGGATTCAGCACCGACAGCACGCTAATAGCACATACACGTAGAACTCCACGTTGAAACTGAAACGCGCATCAAGATTCGTGGCGTCAAGCTCGAGGATACAGCCGCTTATTCTGGCTTTTCCATTACGACCTCTCGTTTGGCTCAACGTAAGGCCATTACAATTTTCCGTAGTCTATACGCTTAAAGTTAGAACGAAACGAATTACAGATACAGGTGTACACTTTTGAGCTGAAGAGAATGAGCTGTCGTAGGATGACGTACGAACAATACTTCGCTCAGAATTAACGACGACACAATCGCTATAATGGCACAATTTCGTAATAAGCAGTAAATATATAAAATTAACGACTCTCTCCGCTCGTGCGACCGGTTTTATTACATCATCAATGTAATTTTAGTTGCGCCGATTCTAATAATGAAAATATTAACCAAATGAAATGAAAATAGTAAGTGGCAAACATATGTGTTATAAATATTGTAACTGGTGTGTCCGAAAGTTTGTTGGCACGCATCGAACTGTTGTTAAGTGACGGTAGCCAACGTTTATGGTTTAACGTTGTTTTATACTGTATCTCAAAATAATTGTCATTTCTCTGTGAATTATTTAATTGTTCACAGACGAATTGTTTTTCCACGAACTCCTTAATAGGACATCTTGACTATTGCTGTACCATTTTTATGAAATTATTACTAATTTATGACGGTGCATTAACTTGTGCTTCAACTTAATGTACATTTAAGGTCAGAATTCGAAATATTTAAGGTTTTTGTCTGTATCTGGTTCTTATATGGGTGAATTTCCGTAGTTTTGAGGCGCTGAATTCACTGGTTAATCAGCTTCTACCTACCGCGACACATTTCCTTGAAACAGAGAGGAATCAAGAACAGTACTGACGAGTATTGGCAGAATTAAAATAGACAGGAAGAACCTATTCAGAGATTTAGAGCTCAATACTGTTTGATAGACACACATGGACATGATGTCAGCCAAATGTCTAAGTTCACAACATATTTTTAACTTTAACTAAAACCAAAGGGAGCAGAACACGAGAAGAAGGAAAGGAGAAAAACTTCCACTGGTACACTTACCACAAGTAAAAGGCGTCCGTGAATGGCTAGGCAACGTCCTCCGCCGACGTGGTTTCAAACAGATTTTTCTAAGCAGGCACAGGACCCAGGAAATGATAGGTTCCACCAAGGATGTAGTCAACAATCTTAACACTGCAGGTGTTTACGAACCACGGTGTGAGTGCGGAGCTACTTACATAGGAAAAACAGGGAGACCAGTCAGTTTACAAGTAGCACAACACGAACGCTATGTACGATTACAACAACATAATAAATCGGCGATAGCGGAACACCACCGTGACTGTGGACAACCTATCTGGTTCCAGGAAGCCCGAGTACTGGCGAAAGAATCGTGGATGCGAGAACGCAAAATACGGGAGGCGATCGAAATTATTAAGCAGCCTGACAACTTCAACAGAGAAGATAGCTGCAAACTCCCTACATCCTGGCTGCCAGCCATCACAGTCCAACGGGCCGCGAGCGGTCGCGGGGCAGAAGCTACACGGGACACGGACGTATCTGCACAAACAGCTATAGAGCAACTGTCAGTCCAATTCCGCGCACACCAGGAGGAAAAATTGGCGACCAGAAGCCGAACGCTGATTGGCGGGCAGCTACCAATCGTTGACGACATGGACATCCACGCTCTTTCCTTCCATCTTCCCTTACGTCACGACTAGCCAATCATGTTAGCCAATTAAAAGTTTACAACAGTGACGTCAGACATCGATAGTCTGTAATAAATAGAAACACCTAGCCCCATGCAAAACCAATCATGCCCTGAGGAAGGCCGTTGCAATTCGGTTGAAACGTAGGTTTTAGTTTATTATTGTTGTTAGTTTTTAGCAATGACGCGGCGCAATACCCAAATGGCTCTGAGCACTATGGGAGTTAACATCTATGATCATCTGTCCCCTAGAACTTAGAACTACTTAAACTTAACTAACCTAAGGACATCACACAACATCCAGCCATCACGAGGCAGAGAAATCCCTGACCCCGCCGGGAATCGAACCCGGGAACCCGGGCGTGGGAAGCGAGAACGCTACCGCACGACCACGAGCTGCGGGCCGCAATACCCAGAAGAATTTTAATCACTATGACATGGTCCGCTAAAGCCTACGTTCTTATAACTTTAATGATTGTTGGTAATCGAAAAATTTAACAACAATGCTCTTATTTTATCTACTGTTTCTTTATCATAAATAATAACAGTCTTTGAAAACTCAAAAATCTCACGTGCCTGAATATTTTGAAAGGGTGCTACACACTAGAATACGTAATGACTGATATATCACATCCCAAATGCAAAATGGCTACTGATAATGCAATTAGTAGGTGAGTAAAAACTATATGATCACTGCCACAGCGAGAATGAAAAACACTCTGTGACTTGCAGCCACTGGACGCTGTAAGGATGTTTCATATGCGGGACAGGAATTTACTGGGAATCATTCTAGCGCCGATAAAGGCCGCAAACGGGGAAATCCAGTGAAATAAACTGCTTTGTCATAGGGTGGAATGTTATGGCCCGAAGATGGGGTTTGAGCAATTAGGACACGGCGAACCTAGTCACATTCTACCCGTCGTGAGCTTTTATGGAAAGTTGTTGAAGCACGATGAAAGCACAAGCAAGCGACAAAATGTAGGCCTGCAGGTTTTCGTGGCCTCTGTCACTAAAGTTAAAATATTCTTGGTTGTTAGGCAGCCTCATACAGGGTGTTTCAAAAATGACCGGTATATTTGAAACGGCAATAAAAACTAAACGAGCAGCGATAGAAATACACCGTTTGTTGCAATATGCTTGGGACAACAGTACATTTTCAGGCAGACAAACTTTCGAAATTACAGTAGTTACAATTTTCAACAACAGATGGCGCTGCGGTCTGGGAAACTCTATAGTACGATATTTTCCACATATCCACCATGCGTAGCAATAATATGGCGTAGTCTCTGAATGAAATTACCCGAAACCTTTGACAACGTGTCTGGCGGAATGGCTTCACATGCAGATGAGATGTACTGCTTCAGCTGTTCAATTGTTTCTGGATTCTGGCGGTACACCTGGTCTTTCAAGTGTCCCCACAGAAAGAAGTCACAGGGGTTCATGTCTGGCGAATAGGGAGGCCAATCCACGCCGCATCCTGTATGTTTCGGATAGCCCAAAGCAATCACACGATCATCGAAATATTCATTCAGGAAATTAAAGACGTCGGCCGTGAGATGTGGCCGGGCACCATCTTGCATAAACCACGAGGTGTTCGCAGCGTCGTCTAAGGCAGTTTGTACCGCCACAAATTCACGAAGAATGTCCAGATAGCGTGATGCAGTAATCGTTTCGGATCTGAAAAATGGGCCAATGATTCCTTTGGAAGAAATGGCGGCCCAGACCAGTAATTTTTGAGGATGCAGGGACGATGGTACTGCAACATGGGGCTTTTCGGTTCCCCATATGCGCCAGTTCTGTTTATTGACGAAGCCGTCCAGGTAAAAGTAAGCTTCGTCAGTAAACCAAATGCTGCCCACATGCATATCGCCGTCATCAATCCTGTGCACTATATCGTTAGCGAATGTCTCTCGTGCAGCAATGGTAGCGGCGCTGAGGGGTTGCCGCGTTTGAATTTTGTATGGATGGAGGTGTAAACTCTGGCGCATGAGACGATACGTGGACGTTGGCGTCATTTGGACCGCACCTGCAACACGGCGAACGGAAACCCGAGGCCGCTGTTGGATCACCTGCTGCACTAGCTGCGCGTTGCCTTCTGTGGTTGCCATATGCGGTCGCCCTACCTTTCCAGCACGTTCATCCGTTGAAATTTTTCAAACAGATCCTTTATTGTATCGCTTTTCGGTCCTTTGGTTACATTAAACCTCCGTTGAAAACTTCGTCTTGTTGCAACAACACTGTGTTCTAGGCAGTGGAATTCCAACACCAGAACACTGGACTCGCATTCGGGAGGACGACGGTTCAATCCCGTCTCCGGCCATCCTGATTTAGGTTTTCCGTGATTTCCCTAAATCGTTTCAGGCAAATGCCGGGATGGTTCCTTTGAAAGGGCACGGCCGATTTCCTTCCCTATCCTTCCCTAACCCGAGCTTGCGCTCCGTCTCTAATGACCTCGTTGTCGACGGGACGTTAAACACTAACCACCACCACCACCAACACCAGAAAAATCCTCTGTTCTAAGGAATAAACCATGTTGTCTACAGCACACTTGCACGTTGTGAACAGCACACGCTTACAGCAGAAAGACGACGTACAGAATGGCGCACCCACAGACTGCGTTGTCTTCTATATCTTTCACATCACTTGCAGCCCCATCTGTTGTTGAAAATTGTAACTACTGTAATTTCGAAAGTTTGTCCGCCTGAAAATGTACTGTTGTCCCAAGCCTATTGCAACAAACGGTGTATTTCTATCGCTGCTCGTTTAGTTTTTATTGCCGTTCCAAATATACCGGTCATTTTTGAAACACCCTGTATTTCCTTCTAAAATAATCGACGTTCCGACCCCTCTGCTGGGATATTCTTCAGGATGTTTCGGTGCTCACTATTACTAGGACACTGTCAGAGATTAGTGTCGCGTTCCCTTAGAGAGGAGTTTCCGCTTTTGCGCTGGGGAAGTGGGAGTAATGGTTAAAATTCTTGTGGCTGCCACTGGTGGGCCATCGTCATAGGCTAATATTCCCGCGCTGATGCAGAAGAAGGAGCGTATTGCCCAAAGTCTTGTGGATACTACCCATGGCCCTTCGTCATTGGATAGAAAGGAATTATTCCACACTTACGCTGGAGAAGGGTTATTGATTGAAATTCCTGCTGCTGCTATTGGCTGGCCATCATTATTGGCTTGACGCAAAACCGACAGAGCAAGAGAGGAGGAATGTTTACCCAAAATATTATTATCCGCGAGGTGACTTGCAGCACGTTGTTTCAATGGCTCGCACACCGCCGCCGTGTATTTACTGCCTTGAAACTTCCTGGCAGATTAAAACTGTGTGCCCGACCGAGACTCGAACTCGGGACACAGGTCCCGAGTTCGAGTCTCGGTCGGGCACACAGTTTCAATCTGCCAGGAAGTTTCATATCAGCGCACACTCCGCTGCAGAGTGAAAATCTCATTCTGGGAATATCCCCCAGGCTGTGGCTAAGCCATGTCTCCGCAGTATCCTTTCTTTCGGGAGTGCTAGTTCTGCAAGGTTCGCAGGAGAACTTCTGTAAAGTTTGGAAGGTAAGAGACGAGGTACTGGCAGAAGTAAAGCTGTGAGTACCGGGCGTGAGTCGTGCTTCGGTAGCTCAGTTGGTAGAGCACTTGCCCGCGAAAGGCATAGGTCCCGAGTTCGAGTATCGGTCGGGCACACAGTTTTAATCTGCCAGGAAGTTTCATATCAGCGCACACTTCGCTGCAGAGTGAAAATCTCATTCTGGAAATATCCCCCAGGCTGTGGCTAAGCCATGTCTCCGCAGTATCCTTTCTTTCAGGAGTGCTAGTTCTGCAAGGTTCGCAGGAGAACTTCTGTAAAGTTTGGAAGGTAGGAGACGAGGTACTGGCAGAAGTAAAGCTGTGAGTACCGGGCGTGAGTCGTGCTTCGGTAGCTCAGTTGGTAGAGCACTTGCCCGCGAAAGGCAAAGGTCCCGAGTTCGAGTCTCGGTCGGGCACACAGTTTTAATCTGCCAGGAAGTTTCATATCAGCGCACACTCCGCTGCAGAGTGAAAATCTCATTCTGGAAATATCCCCCAGGCTGTGGCTAAGCCATGTCTCCGCAGTATCCTTTCTTTCAGGAGTGCTAGTTCTGCAAGGTTCGCAGGAGAACTTCTGTAAAGTTTGGAAGGTAGGAGACGAGGTAGTGGCAGAAGTAAAGCTGTGAGTACCGGGCGTGAGTCGTGCTTCGGTAGCTCAGTTGGTAGAGCACTTGCCCGCGAAAGGCAAAGGTCCCGAGTTCGAGTCTCGGTCGGGCACACAGTTTCAATCTGCCAGGAAGTTTCATATCAGCGCACACTCCGCTGCAGAGTGAAAATCTCGTTCTGGAAATATCCCCCAGGCTGTGGCTAAGCCATGTCTCCGCAGTATCCTTTCTTTCAGGAGTGCTAGTTCTGCAAGGTTCGCAGGAGAACTTCTGTAAAGTTTGGAAGGTAGGAGACGAGGTACTGGCAGAAGTAAAGCTGTGAGTACCGGCCGTGAGTCGTGCTTCGGTAGCTCAGTTGGTAGAGCACTTGCCCGCGAAAGGCAAAGGTCCCGAGTTCGAGTCTCGGTCGGGCACACAGTTTTAATCCGCCAGGAAGTTTCATATCAGCGCACACTCCGCTGCAGAGTGAAAATCTCATTCTGGAAATATCCCCCAGGCTGTGGCTAAGCCATGTCTCCGCAGTATCCTTTCTTTCAGGAGTGCTAGTTCTGCAAGGTTCGCAGGAGAACTTCTGTAAAGTTTGGAAGGTAGGAGACGGGGTACTGGCAGAAGTAAAGCTGTGAGTACCGGGCGTGAGTCGTGCTTCGGTAGCTCAGTTGGTAGAGCACTTGCCCGCGAAAGGCAAAGGTCCCGAGTTCGAGTCTCGGTCGGGCACACAGTTTTAATCTGCCAGGAAGTTTCATATCAGCGCACACTCCGCTGCAGAGTGAAAATCTCATTCTTATTTACTTCCTTGATGTCGGGGAGCTACGATGCCGGAAACCTATCTCTCTATTGAAATTACATGCATTCTCGGACCTTTCTTCTACAAATGTTGGTTCCTTGGCCAGTACACGTACTGTCAGAGCCACAGTTCTCATGATTTTCCGCTACTGTCGATTTTGCACTTAGTTTTGGCCACGTGTACCGTTCGTGTTCCTTAACGCGTTCTTTTATAGTTCTTTCCGTTTCTCCCGTATACACTTTGCCGCAGACACATGTCACTTGATAGACGCCCGTATTGGTGAGGCAATCAGGTGCATCCACTTTTTCGGAAAAAAATCTTTTATTTTGTTTTGACTTAAGAAAGATGTCGGGATACCATTTTTCTTTAGAATTCTGCTTATGCTGTAAGTGACCCCAGAAACGAACGGTAACCCAACGGAGTGAGAAGGCGGTGCCTTGTCATTCTTATTAGCGTGATTCATATTTCGCCTAAAGGCCTTGTCAATTGAATACCGCCGGCCGCGGTGGTCTCGCGGTTCTAGGCGCGCAGTCCGGAACCGTGCGACTGCTACGGTCGCAGGTTCGAATCCTGCCTCGGGCATGGATGTGTGTGATGTCCTTAGGTTAGTTAGGTTTAAGTAGTTCTAAGTTCTAGGGGACTGATGACCACAGCTGTTAAGTGTTTGTGTTGGTCGGCTTTTTATACACTCTGTAACCTAGAGTGCAAACAAATCTTCTGTATACCAACACATTTAGGAACGGTAGACCGACCTCACTCCCAACCTCCAAGGTAAATTCGGTTTCGGAGTGAATTCCATTTCAGAAATTGTGGAATACATGAAGCTCTTCTTCGCTGTGTGGCCATATAACAAATGTATCGTCAACATAGCGGAGCCAACAGGAAGGTTTGAAAGGGGCACTATTTAAAGCAAGTTGCTCAAAATGTTCCACATAACTGTCAGCTGCAGTTGGCGATATGGGTGAGCCCATAGCAACGCCGTCAACCTGTTCATGGAATTCACCATTGTATTTGAAATAGGACGAACGAAGACGTAATTCAAGTCACAAACTTCTGGAGCAACTTTCTCCCTTAGGATCTTCACTGAATCTAATACTGGGACGTCAGTAAAGAACGATATCGCATCGAAGCTAACAAGAATGGCACCTGGAGATATCTTCAAAGTGCGTGTAATTTCTAAAAAAATGTTTTGAATCGTTGACAAAAATATTTGTTTTGCCAACTAGATGTCTCAGTTTAACACAAAAACAACGTGCTAAAAAATAATTTGGCGAGTTAATCCCACTGATCGCAGATTTCTTGCAATAGAGCTGTCCAAACTGGAGTCTGAACCAGATTTTTCACTTTCTTAACGATTCTGTTCGTCGGATCGTTTTTTGACTTGCGATACACAGCATCAGATAGTAGCTGTTCCATATTCCTGTAATAATCCACAGCGTCCAAAACAACGGTAGCATTTCCCTTATCCAATTTCGATACAACAATGCTTTCGCTTCTCATGAGTTCATTAAGAGATTTTCTTTTCTGCGCCAGTATGTTGCTTTTGGGAGGTTTCGCTTTCCGAAGAACTCTCGACGCATCTTGTCTTACTTCTTCGGCCTGCACCTTCGGAAGACGGAACAAGGATACTTCGACGGTGCTTATGATTTCTTCAACTGGCATTCTCTTCGGTATAGTTGCAAAATTCAGACCTTTGGCCAGAACTGAAACAGCTGCTTCATCGACTACTTCTGACGAGAGGTGTACCACTACTCTTTTCGGATCCACAGTGACTTCTTCCTTGCGC
Source organism: Schistocerca americana (assembly GCF_021461395.2). Lineage (NCBI taxonomy): Eukaryota > Metazoa > Arthropoda > Insecta > Orthoptera > Acrididae > Schistocerca > Schistocerca americana. Next base: position 629,244,583 of record NC_060122.1, read on the forward strand.
ACTTTAACTGCTAGCTTCTCGAACTTTTCTTTTTGTTTCATAGCAGTGGAATCCGAAGACTTTATTCTGTCCACCTTATTCCAGTCCTGGAATGAGAGAGTTATCGCGAGTGAAACATGGCGATCGATTAAAACATAATTCAAGTCTCTACGTATTTGGATTCTTTCACGAGGAAGTGCTTCGCTCGCCCTTTGGTAGATCCTCCTGGCTTTCACTGTCTGCACGTGGTGGCTAATTCTAGCGAATTGAAATAACGTTTTCGGAGGTTCTCCAGTCGTCTCATGGTGGTAGAAGCCTCTTGCCCATACAAGCGTTTTATGTAAGTTTGCAGGGTTTCGTGGCCATTGTCACTAAAGTTAAGATCTTCTAGGTTGTTAGGCCGCGTCATATGTCCATCTAAAATAATCCTGAAGAAGATCTCAGCCTAAGGGTCGAAAAGTCGATTATTTCAGAAGGAAATATGACACGGCTTAACAACCCAGAAGATTTTAACTTTTAGCTACAAAATTTTGGATATCTACGGACCACGACATGACCTTTGCATTGGGGCTTTCCCGCTCTGTAAAACAGGATGGGCGTCCTTCTGTAGCAGAAGTGGTGCCAAAGAGCTACGTTGGTGCATGCACAAGGGCTGCTGCTCAATATGGGGTTACGGAGACTAAACATCTAAGGTCATCAGCCTCCTATTCACTCGCCAGAACCTGAACTCTATCTGTCTGTGTCTAGAATAAAGTCTACGCATCAATGTGAGAAACATTCACGTGATGTGTATTTGAGGTGCGATTTGGGTATAGCTCGGTTTCCAGTTAGTGGGTTGTGGGAAACGGGCCCCCGTCTTTAACTCCCCGTGCGGGATAAACTGTTCAGTGCATATTATTGAACATGGCGTACCACAGCAGACGACCCATTAGTGCTTCCATGCTGATCCAACATCGTCGTCAGTTGCGATAGCAGTGGGTGCGGGGTCATCGAGATTCGACCTTTTGCATTGATAGAGACATGTCACTTGGACGGATAAGCCACTTTTCAGTTATGAGTACATCAGGTCAATGGTTGTGTCCGAATACTTCGTCACCGAGGCGAACCGCTGCTCCAGACATGCACCGCGCCGCAGATGCAGGCATATGGGACCACTTTTATGATATATGAGACATTCAGCTGTGTTTCCATACTGCATGTTGTAATTACAGATGGGTCATGACAGCCATGGACCACGTGAACAATGGTGTGGACTATCCGGATCCCTTCATATTAATGTCTTCCCTGGCACCGATGGCTTATACCAGAAAGGCAAAACGTTAACGTCACGTAGGCAGGATCGTGCTACAGTGGTTTGAGGAACTTGAAAGGGAACTCACGTTCATTTCTTGGCTACCTCACCACCAATAAAACACTGGCCCCCATTTCAAGCGAATAGCGTAATCTGTGCATAGAAATCATGTTTTGCCTCATCAGCATATATGAACGAAGTATTGATGTGATCAGTGCGTCGCGATCTTTAAATGACATTCTGTGCATCTCTGTAAGCCAGGTGGTGTAGACAGTATTTGTATTCATTAAAAATTTAATATGTCGGCCGCATCTCCTTCGGCGAGAGCTTCCCAAGACCGAGACTTCCGACTTCTAGTGTTAAGTTAACTTGACACATTCGAGCGCAACGGTAGCCTGTCTGACAGACGACGGAGCACGCTCTCATCAGGCGTCAATGTTTCTTGTGTATGCGAAATGCACGAGGATAAAATTCACGGGCGAGGCTTCCATCGGCAAGTAGTCTTTGACGACCCGTTTCCTCACAGAATCTGCTCCACCATGAAGCGGCGCTATCTTCAGGCGTCGATGGAGAAGAGACTTCGTCAATCACCAGAGAAAAAGTCTTGTTCGTGTAGAAGACCGGATATCTCGTAGGCGCACTCCTCATTCCTTCGCTTGTCGGGTAAAACTATACAAACGGTAGCCATAAAGTTTTATTTATCAATATTTTAGCTGCAACGGGATCCTCAACCACGGAAGACTTTTCAAAATAATTAGTTTGCTGTGTTCACTGTTTTCTCATTTCCGTTTTATTCATACACTCCTGGAAATTGAAATAAGAACACCGTGAATTCATTGTCCCAGGAAGGGGAAACTTTATTGACACATTCCTGGGGTCAGATACATCACATGATCACACTGATAGAATCACAGGCACATAGACACAGGCAACAGAGCATGCACAATGTCGGCACTAGTACAGTGTATATCCACCTTTCGCAGCAATGCAGGCTGCTATTCTCCCATGGAGACGATCGTAGAGATGCTGGATGTAGTCCTGTGGAACGGCTTGCCATGCCATTTCCACCTGGCGCCTCAGTTGGACCAGCGTTCGTGCTGGACGTGCAGACCTCGTGAGACGACGCTTCATCCAGTCCCAAACATGCTCAATGGGGGACAGATCCGGAGATCTTGCTGGCCAGGGTAGTTGACTTACACCTTCTAGAGCACGTTGGGTGGCACGGGATACAAGCGGACGTGCATTGTCCTGTTGGAACAGCAAGTTCCCTTGCCGGTCTAGGAATGGTAGAGCGATGGGTTCGATGACGGTTTGGATGTACCGTGCACTATTCAGTGTCCCCTCGACGATCACCAGTGGTGTACGGCCAGTGTAGGAGATCGCTCCCCACACTATGATGCCCGGTGTTGGCCCCGTGTGCCTCGGTCGTATGCAGTCCTGATTGTGGCGCTCACCTGCACGGCGCCAAACGTGCATACGACCATCAATGGCACCAAGGCAGAAGCGACTCTCATCGCTGAAGACGACACGTCTCCATTCGTCCCTCCATTCACGCCTGTCGCGACACCACTGGAGGCGGGCTGCACGATGTTGGGGCGTGAGCGGAATACGGCCTAACGGTGTGCGGGACCGTAGCCCAGCTTCATGGAGACGGTTGCGAATGGTCCTCGCCGATACCCCAGGAGCAACAGTGTCCCTAAATTGCTGGGAAGTGGCGGTGCGGTCCCCTACGGCACTGCGTAGGATCCTACGGTCTTGGCGTGCATCCGTGCGTCGCTGCGGTCCGGTCCCAGATCGACGGGCATGTGCACCTTCCGCCGACCACTGGCGACAACATCGATGTACTGTGGAGACCTCACGCCCCACGTGTTGAGCAATTCGGCGGTACGTCCACCCGGCCTCCCGCATGCCCACTATACGACCTCGCTCAAAGTCCGTCAACTGCACATACGGTTCACGTCCACGCTGTCGCGGCATGCTACCAGTGTTAAAGACTGCGATGGAGCTCCGTATGCCACGGCAAACTGGCTGACACTGACGGCGGCGGTGCACAAATGCTGCGCAGCTAGCGCCAATCGACGGCCAACACCGCGGTTCCTGATGTGTCCGCTGTGCCGTGCGTGTGATCATTGCTTGTACAGCACTCTCGCAGTGTCCGGAGCAAGTATGGTGGGTCTGACACACCGGTGTCAATGTGTTATTTTTTCCATTTCCAGGAGTGTATTTTGTTTCCTATGGCGTTCCAGCGGTGTAGACATTTTCAAGAAATTCTATTTGTCTTCTTGAAACTAATAATGCCTCTGCCGCGAATTTTTGTGATGCTGTTAATGGCTCTGTAGCGGTCACTCCTCGGGTCAGGATTCTTAGTGAGCGAGGTAGTTGAGTAGGTGAGAAGGTGACGCTATAGCTGAAAGAGACCGAGAGAGAGAGTAGGTTTGCTAACTGACACATTCGAGGGCGCTGGTGAAGATCCAGCAGTGATGTTGAGCAGATGGCCGGAACCGGAGTTGATAGGCGCACGACAAGCACGGCTCAAAGGCATCTAGTGCCACTCGACCATTGCTCTCGAAGAGTCACTTGCGTTTAGGAGGCGGCCGATGACATATCACGGATGGTGGATCTCTTAAGGACAGGAGCTCAGGACTCCCATCAGCTACAAAGCGTACAACCAGGGAGGCGGTCATACATACACCCAGGGATGTGGTACTTAGATGTTTAGCCAAACAGTTAACAGTCACTCGGTTCGGACCTTCTCCAGGAAAAGATCCAGGCTCGCCGACATCATCTTCAATTGTGGCAGCGACCGAAGAGAAGTAGCAGCCTGCAGTGGCTAAGTCCTCCTACAGCCTACTGGCAGTGTTCGTAACAAAGCGACTTGTCTTGGCTGCAGCACCACATCACGATTCAACAATCAAGATATCCTGCAACTAGGGAGAATGTCATTCCATCAGAATCAGAATGCACACGGGATGACCAGACAGACAGGACCTTCAGAAACAGTCGTATTTAAGCTGAGCACAGAGTCAGCGTGCCCGACGATGCGGTCTTTTGCCGACATTATCTGCAGGTGTCAGCGGACTTGTGCTAACTGTGGTGTCTTAGTTATTGTCAGTTCCCCTTGCCTTTGCACTTTTCTTCAGTGACACGATACCACGGAACGGTTGACCTCCGAATTTACATATTATGGCACCGTGGTGAAAGATTCGAAGAGTGACACATTAGGTGCCATCATATTGGTGCGCATCTAGATTACGGCTCAGCTTGATGTGAGAATATATTACACTACCGGCCATAAAAATTGCTATACCAAGAAGAAATGCAGATGATAAACGGATATTCATTGGGCAAATATGTTATACTAGAACTGACATGGGTTTGCATTTTCACGCAATTTGGGTGAATAGATCCTGAGAAATCAGTACCCAGGTCCACCACCTCTGCCCGTAATAATGGCCCTGATACACCTGGGCATTGAGTCAAACAGAGCTTGGATGGCGTGTACACGTACAGCTGTCCAAGCAGCTTTAACACGATACCACAGTTCATCAAGAGTAGTGACTGGCGCATTGTGACGAGCCAGTTGCTCGGCCACCATTGACCAGACGTTTCCAGTTGGTGCGAGATCTGGAGAATGTGCTGGCCAGGGCAGCAGTAGAACATTTTCTCTATCCAGAAAGGCCCGTACAGGACCTGCAAATGCGGTCGTGCATTATCCTGCTGAAATGTAGGGTTTCGCAGGGTTCGAATGAAGGGTAGAGCCACGGGTCGTATCTGAAATGTAACGTCCACTGTTCAAAGCGGTGTCAATGTGAACAAGAGGTGACCGAGACGTGTAACCAATGGCACCCCATACCATCACGCGGGGTGATACGCCAGTATGGCAAAGACGAATACACGCTTCCAATGTGCGTTCACTACGATGTCGCCAAACACGGATGCGACCATCATGGTGCTATAAACAGAACCTGGATTCATCCGAAAAAATGACGTTTTGCCATTCGTGCACCCAGGTTCGTCGTTGAGTACACCATCGCAGGCGCTCCTGTCTGCGATGCAGCGTCAAGGGTAACCGCAGCCATGGTCTCCGAGCTGATAGTCCATGCTGCTGCAAACTTCGTCAAACTGTTGGTGCAGATGGTTGTTGTCTTGCAAACGTCCCCATCTGTTGACTCAGGGATCGAGACGGGGCAGCACGATCCGTTACAGCCATGCGGAGAAGATGCCTGTCATCTCGACTGCTAGTGATAAGAGGCCGTTGGGATCTAGCACGGCGTTCCGTGTTACCCTCCTGAACTCACAGTTTCCATATTCTGCTAACAGTCATTGGATCTCGACCAACGCGACCAGCAATGTCGTGATACGACAAACCGTAATCGCGATAGGTTACAATCCGACCTGCTGTTTGTGTATGAGAAATCGGTTGGAAACTCCTCATGTCACCACGTTGTAGGTGTCGCCACCGGCGCCAACCTTGTGTGAATCCCCTAAAAACCTATTCATTTGCATATCACAGCAGCCTCACGTCATCTTCGTGGTGTAGCAATTTTAATGGCCAGTAGTGTATAAGCGATGCTCTGCTTTCTGCATCATAGCACTCTCTGTGTGCTTCAGATACCAATTGTGACAAACGGCTATAGCCAGATCAGACTCTCTGCCGTCCATGCCAAGCAATAACTCTACAAATTTATACGCACAGCCAGAATTTCAATTTTCTTTACAAATCCTCTCTGAACATGGGACAATTTTAAAATGACTTGGTGGAGACCTTTGTTGTACAATTCTGTGCTTTTGCTGGAAAGAATGGTTCTTCTGTAGATGTTTGTCATGCAATGATTTTTTTTATTCACGGATGTAGGAAAGGCTCTCTGAGTATCATGTTGGAAGAATATGGTAAACGATGCTGACCGTGATGTATCAAATATGGGGCATGAACTGAGCCCCTGTCGTGGAGTAAAATCTCTAACCTGGATGGAGTAAAAACACTAACCTGGGCAGTTTCCTAAGACACTTCACCTTGTAGCCTCGTCATGAGATTTCCGTGTCTCGGTTCGTTTCACTATGACGGCTTTCCCCTTACTAACAATACGACTTCTTCACAGGGAGGTGATCTGTCAGTTTATTCTTCGTCTTTTCGAGTAGTTCCGTCCACACTGAAGCCTTCGGCAGCGTTTCGTCACTCAGTCTGTCTCTCTTTTTCACTCATCTGTCTTCAGGTCGGTTTGATACGGCTCGCTTCGAATTCCTCCTCTCTTGTACCAACATTTTCATCTCAGAGTAGCAATAGCGACCTACTTTCTTAATTATTTGCTGGATGTGTCCCTATTTCTGTGTTTCTGTACAGTTCTTACCCTCTACAGCTCCCTCTAGCACCATGGAAGTTATTCCCTAATGTCTCAACAGATCTCCCATCATCCTGTCTCTTCTTCATCTCAGTGTTTTCCATCATATAGTCTTCTTCTTGCCGATTCTGCGGAGAATCTCTTCATTCGTTACCTTATCACTCCTACTAAGTTTCAATATTCGTCACTAGTACCAGATCTCAAATGCTTCGATTCTCTTTTGTTGCAGTTTTCACAGCGTCCATGTCTCAGTAACATACAATGCCGTGCTAAAAAATCACATCCTAGGAAATTTCTTCCTCAAATTAAAATCTGTGTTGTATACTAGTGGATTTCTTTTGGTCAGCAATGCGCTTTTTGCGAGTACTAGTCTGCTTTTCATGACCTCCTACTTTTGTTCATCATGGGTTATTTTGCTGTCTAGGTATCAGAAATCAGTAACTTCATGTACTTCGTGATCACCAATTACGATGTTAAGTTTCTAGCGTTTTGACACTTCTTTTGTTTTCGTATTTCTCCGATTTTCTCTTCGTCCATATTCCGTATCATTATACTGTTCTTTTTATCCAACAGATCATGTAATTCTTCTGCACTTTAAGTGAAGATAGCAAAGTCATCAGCTAATCTTATTTTGGTATCCTTTCAAATTTTTATCCGACTTTTGAAACTTTCTTTTTATTTCCGTCACTGCTTTTACGATGTATAGATTGAACAGCTGGGCGAAAGACTACATCTCTCTCTTACACCCTTTTTAATGCGTGCACTTCGTTCCGTGCCTTCCACTCCTACTGTTCGCTCTTGGGTCTTGTCCCTCCCTTTAACTTAGACCTGTTTTCTCAGGATTTCGAACACGGTGCACCATTCTACCTTGTTGAACACCTTTTCGAGGTCGACATATCCTATGAACGTGTTTTAATTTTTCTTCAGTCTTGCTTTTATTATCAAGGGAAATGTCAGAATGGCCTCTCTGGTGCCTTTACCTTTCCTAAAGCCAAACTGATTGTCATGTAACATATCCTCAATTTTCTTTTCCGTTCTCCTGTATATTATTCTTTTAAGCAACTTCGATGCATGAACTATTAAGCTGATTGTGCGATACCTCTCGCACTTGTCCCCTCATCTTATCTTGGGAATTGTGTGGATGATGTTTAATCCGAAAGTTTGACGGTTTATTGCTAGTCTCATATATTCTACGCATGAATGTGAACGGTCGTTCTGTTGCCATTTTCCCCAATGGTTTCAAAAATTCCAGTGGAACGATATCTATCCCTTCTGCTTTATCTGATTTCTTCCAAAGCGCTTCTAAATTCAGATTCTAATTCTGCATTCCCTATCTCTTCCCTGACTTCTCCTGTTCCTTCTTCTACCATGTCTTCAGATGAGTCCTCACAGAGACCCTCAATGTTCTCCTATGTATCTACTCTCTCAGCTCTCAGCGTTACTATAAGTGGGAACATTTTATCACGCAGGCACAAACGTCCTTTAATGGGAACGAGGTCAGGAAGAGTAAACTCTCATTACATCTTTGGCCTCCTCCTCTCGTCCTTGTGGAGATAATTATAACTAGATTATATATAGGACACTATCTTTCCAGCCGTCATCATTTGTTAAATAGCGACCGCTCTTGAATTTGTTTTGACTGTAGTGAAGAACTGATTGTGCGCCACTTTTTAAACCACTCCAGTATATGAAACCCTCATGTTTTAAATATATGTTCCATGTTATCTAAGGAACTAGCAGATACAGCACAGGCAGTACAACGCGATCTACTTTTACTCGCCATATCCACATGGTGAAGAAGATTTTCCACCGTGGGCACCGATTTTCCTACAGACTCTCACCCAAATCCCAGTTAAAAAAGGACGGTTTCTGTAATTTTTCATTTTACCTTTTTACTACATTTGAAGTGTTTTGGCTAGCGTTCAAGGTTTCCGATCATTATTAATCATAGTTTTACTTATCTTGCAATTCCGCGCACACTCCCAAGTTACAGCTAACTTCGAGAACCACGGAGTGGTCTCCTAGAATCGGTCCACTTAAAGTCACGATTTGCGCTCTTATGAATAGAGCTATATTTAACTATAAATCGCAAACAAACAAAGAATGCAGCAGCTGGGCTTACATCTCCTTAAGGAGACCGGAACACAGAAACGGTCGAGCGACCCTAATTTTTTCATTCGACTTGCAGTATATACAAGTGACTCCTGATATTTTTAAGGATGCGCTGAAAAGTAATGCCCCCTAATTCTCTGTATTGAAACTCTTAAAACATTTTAAATGAAACTAACTTTATTAATATTGTACATATTTATTTTTCATATCCACGTATTTATTTATAAACATAGTCACTCTGGCCACAAACACATTTCTCCCAACAAGAGGTTTTGTGATTCCGACACTGTAGAAAGTTTGACTTCGTCGACGGAGCCACAACCTCACCTCTGCTTTCATAGCTCCATCTCTATCAAAGTGAAGTCTTCTAAAGTGTTATCTGAATTTTGGAAACAAATGAAAATGAAATGGGGACTGTATGGAGGATTATTGATGACAGTGAACCTAAGGCTGCAGATGGCTGCGATTGTGTGTGGTCTGACGTTGTCAAGCTGAGGAAGAGGGTGTTCCATGTGTGGACAAACTCTTCTAATTCGAAACTCGATTACAGCATTCTGCTTCTCACTCTCCAACGTGGTTACGTTACACACCGCCATGTTACGGGCTACAATTCGGAGCCCTCTAGCGGTGGAGGGTTGCAACTTGACGCAATGAAGCAAGAAAGTCGACCGAGTAATATGCATGACGTGTAATATCCTAGCGGATATTGAGAAGGTAATAAATAATTCAGATCAATTTCTTTTCAGGACACCCTCGTACCTTTCTGAGCAGAAACACGTAGGATGTGTAGGATCCCTTGTGTTAAGGGTCAAGTTACTCTAAACAGCGATGAATGCGGTAGGAACACAAGGGCACTAATCCAGATTAATAAGTCTGGGAACTTAATATGGTTTATGACAGGAAGTGCAAAATGGCTAAGCAGGAATATCTAGAGGACAAATGTAAGGATGCAGAGACTTATCACACTAGGGGTAAGATAGAATACTGCCTACAGGAAAATTAAAGAGAACTTTGGAGAAAAGAGAACCACTTGTATGTATATCAAGAGCTCAGATAGAAACCCAGTTCTAAGCAAAGAAAGCAGAAAGGTGGAAGGAGTATATAGAGGGTCTATACAAGGGCGATGTATTTGAGGACAATATTATGGAAATGGAAGAGAATGTGGATGAAGATGAAATGGTAGATACGATACTGCGTGAAGAGTTTGACAGAGCACTGAAAGACCTGAGTCGAAACAAGGCCCCGGGAGTAGACAACATTCCATTAGAACTACTGACGGCCTTGGGAGAGCCAGTCCTGACAAAACTCTACCATCTGGTGAGCAAGATGTATGAGACAGGCGAAATACCCTCAGACTCTGAGAAGAATATAATAATTCCAATCCCAAAGAAAGCAGGTGTTGACAGATGTGAAAATCACAGAACAGTCACTTTAATAAGTCACAGCTGAAAAATACTAACACGAATTCTTTATAGACGAATGGAAAAACTAGCCGAACTCGGGGAAGATCAGTTTGGATTCCATAGAAATACTGGAACACGTGAGGCAATACTGACCGTACGACTTATCTTCGAAGAAAGATTAAGGAAAGGCAAACCTACGTTTCTAGCATTTGTAGACTTAGAGAAAGCTTTTCACGATGTTGACTGGAATACTCTCTTTCAAACCCTAAACGTGGCAGGGCTAAAATACAGGGAGCGAAAGGCTATTTAAAATTTGTACAGAAACCAGATGGCAGTTATAAGAGTCGAGGGGCATGAATAGGAAGCCGTGGTTGGGAAAGGAGTGAGACAGGGTTGTAGCCTCTCCCCGATGTTATTCAATCTGTACATTGAGCAAGCAGTAAAGGAAACAAAAGAAAAATTCGGAGTAGGTATTAAAATCCATGGAGAAGAAATAAAAACTTTGAGGTTCGCCGATGACATTATAATTCTGTCAGGGATAGCAAAGGACTTGGAAGAGCAGTTGAACGGAATGGACAGTGTCTTGAAAGGAGAATATAAAATGAATATAAACAAAAGCAAAACGAGGATAATGAAATGTACTCTAATTAAGTCGAGTGATGCTGAGGGAGTTAGATTAGGAAATGAGACACTTAAAGTAGTAAAGGAGTTTTGCTATTTGGGGAGCAAAATAAGTGATGATGGTCGAAGTAGAGAGGATATAATATTTAGTCTGCCAATGGCAAGGAAAGCGCTTCTGAAGAAGAGACATTTGTTAACATCGAGTGTTGATTTAAGTGTCAGGAAGTCGTTTCGGAAAGTATTTGTATGGAGTGTACCCATGTATGGAAGCGAAGCGTAGACGATAAATAGTTTGGACAAGAAGAGAATAGAAGCTTTCGAAATGTGGTGCTACAGAAGAATGCCGAAGATTAGATGGGTAGATCACATAACTAATGAGGAGGTATTGAATAGAATTGGGGAGAAGAGGAGTATGTGGTACAACTTGAGAAGATGAAGGGACCGGTTGGCAGGACATGTTCTGAGGCATCAAGGGATCACAAATTTAGCATTGGAGGGCAGTGTGGAAGGTATAAATCGTAGTGGGAGACCAAGAGATGAATACACTAAGCAGAATCAGAAAGATGTAGGGAGATGAAGTAGCTTGCACAGGATAGGGTAGTAGGGCTGCATCAAACCAGTCTCAGGACTGAAGACTATAACAACAACAACATGTAAAATGGCAACGGGGTTTGTTGTAACTTTCCTATCTGGACGCACCTCGTGAAGGTAACTGCAACGTTGAATTTTTACCAAAAATCCTAATGAAGAAACTAGTAGCTTTAACCTAGTGGGGTTCTACGATAACTCGGTTGATTGTTTATTCTTGCTGACTTGCAACTGGATAGTAAAGTTGCTGGTAATTCGTGAACTTTCGGCTCTTTCCTGGACGCAGTGATTGAACAAACACCTCATGTAACATGACAACTAAACTCTTACACCTTCCGCCTTTTTTTTCGTATGACCATGTGTAGCGAATTAAAACTTCGTACTACTTAACAGTCTCATCACTTCCACGATATATCTAGAATCAAATACCAATGATGGGAAGCGTCTTATGATACTCTCACAATTTTTGCGTCCTATACGGATAGATAATTGGAGAGATAGATAACTGGAGTAGAAAGCACCACATACACAAAAAATGGTTCAAATTGTTCTGAGCTCTATGGGTCTAAACATCTGAGGTCATCAGTCCCCTAGAGTTTGAACTACTTAGACCTAACTAACCTAAGGACATCACACACATCAATGCCCGAGGCAGGATTCGAACCTGCGACCGTAGCAGCAGCGCGTTTCCGGACTGAAGCACCTAGACCCGCTCGGCCGCAGCTGCCGGCACGACATACACATTCTGGAATGTAATAAACAGCTTTATTGTATGTTTAGTGTCTCTGAAATCTTTTTAAACGCAGACAACCTTCAGTTGTTGTTGTTGTGGTCTTCAGTCCTGAGACTGGTTTGATGCAGCTCTCCATGCTACTCTATCCTGTGCAAGCTTTTTCATCTCCCAGTACCTACTGCAACCTACATCCTTCTGAATCTGCTTAGTGTATTCATCTCTTGGTCTCCCTCTACGATTTTTACCCTCCACGCTGCCCTCCAATACTAAATTGGTGATCCCTTGATGCCTCAGAACATGTCCTACCAACCGATCCCTTCTTCTGGTCAAGTTGTGCCACAAACTTCTCTTCTCCCCAATCCTATTCAATACTTCCTCATTAGTTATGTGATCTACCCATCTAATCTTCAGCATTCTTCTGTAGCACCACATTTCGAAAGCTTCTATTCTCTTCTTGTCCAAACTATTTATCGTCCATGTTTCACTTCCATACATGGCTACACTCCATACGAATACTTTCAGAAATGACTTCCTGACACTTAAATCAATACTGGATGTTAACAAATTTCTCTTCTTCAGAAACGCTTTCCTTGCCATTGCCAGCCTACATTTTATGTCCTCTCTACTTCGACCATCATCAGTTATTTTGCTCCCCAAATAGCAAAACTCCTTTACTACTTTAAGTGCCTCATTTCCCAATCTAATTCCCTCAGCATCACCCGACTTAATTAGACTACATTCCATTATCCTTGTTTTGCTTTTGTTGATGTTCATCTTATATCCTCCTTTCAAGACACTGTCCATTCCATTCAACTGCTCTTCCAAGTCCTTTTCTGTCTCTGACAGAATTACAATGTCATCGGCGAACCTCAAAGTTTTTATTTCTTCTCCATGGATTTTAATACCTACTCCGAATTTTTCTTTTGTTTCCTTTACTGCTTGCTCAATATACAGATTGAACAACATCGGGGAGAGGCTACAACCCTGTCTTACTCCCTTCCCAACCACTGCTTCCCTTTCATGTCCCTCGACTCTTATAACTGCCATCTGCTTTCTGTACAAAATGTAAATAGCCTTTCGCTCCCTGTATTTTACCCCTGCCACCTTTAGAATTTGAAAGAGAGTATTCCAGTCAACGTTGTCAAAAGCTTTCTCTATGTCTACAAATGCTGAAAACGTAGGTCTGCCTTTCCTTAATCTTTCTTCTAAGATAAGTCGTAAGGTCAGTATTGCCTCACGTGTTCCAGTGTTTCTACGGAATCCAAACCGATCTTCCCCGAGGTTGGCTTCTACTAGTTTTTCCATTCGTCTATAAAGAATTCGTGTTAGTATTTTGCAGCTGTGACTTATTAAGCTGATAGTTCGGTAATTTTCACATCTGTCAACACCTGCTTTCTTTGGGATTGGAATTATTAAAATCTTCTTGAAGTCTGAGGGTATTTCGCCTGTTTCATACATCTTGCTCACCAGATGGTAGAGTTTTGTCAGGACTGGCTCTCCCACGGCCGTCAGTAGTTCCAATGGAATATTGTCTACTCCGGGGGCCTTGTTTCGACTCAGGTCTTTCAGTGCTCTGTCAAACTCTTCACGCAGTATCATATCTCCCATTTCATCCTCATCTACATCCTCTTCCATTTCCATAATATTGTCCTCAAGTACATCGCCCTTGTATAGACCCTCTAAATACTCCTTCCACCTTTCTGCTTTCCCTTCTTTGCTTAGAACTGGGTTTCCATCTGAGCTCTTGATATTCATACAAGTCGTTCTCTTATCTCCAAAAGTCTCTTTAATTTTCCTGTAGGCGGTATCTATCTTACCCCTAGTGAGATAGGCCTCTACATCCTTACATTTGTCCTCTAGCCATCCCTGCTTAGCCATTTTGCACTTCCTGTCGATCTCATTTTTGAGACGTTTGTATTCCTTTTTGCCTGTTTCACTTACTGCATTTTTATATTTTCTCCTTTCATCAATTAAATTCAATATTTCTTCTGTTACCCAAGGATTTCTACTAGCCCTCGTCTTTTTACCTACTTGATCCTCTGCTGCCTTCACTACTTCATCCCTCAAAGCTACCCATTCTTCTTCTACTGTATTTATTTCCCCCATTCCTGTCAATTGCTCCCTTACGCTCTCCCTGAATCTCTGTACAACCTCTGGTTCTTTTAGTTTATCCAGGTCCCATCTCCTTAAATTCCCACCTTTTTGCAGTTTCTTCAGTTTTAATCTACAGGTCATAACCAATAGATTGTGGTCAGAGTCCACATCTGCCCCTGGAAATCTTACAATTTAAAACCTGGTTCCTAAATCTCTGTCTTACCATTATATAATCTATCTGATACCTTTTAGTATCTCCAGGCTTCTTCCATGTATACAACCTTCTTTCATGATTCTTAAACCAAGTGTTAGTTATGATTATGTTGTGCTCTGTGCAAAATTCTGCCAGTCGGCTTCCTCTTTCATTTCTGTCCCCCAATCCATATTCACCAACTATGTTTCCTTCTCTCCCTTTTCCTACACTCGAATTCCAGTCACCCATGACTATTGAATTTTCGTCTCCCTTCACAATCTGAATAATTTCTTTTATTTCATCATACATTTCTTCAATTTCTTCGTCATCTGCAGAGCTAGTTGGCATATAAACTTGTACTACTGTAGTAGGTGTGGGCTTCGTATCTATCTTGGCCACAATAATGCGTTCACTATGCTGTTTGTAGTAGCTTACCCGCATTCTTATTTTCCTACTCATTATTAAACCTACTCCTGCATTGCCCCTATTTGATTTTGTGTTTATAACCCTGTATTCACCTGACCAGAAGTCTTGTTCCTCCTGCCACCGTACTTCACTAATTCCCACTATATCTAACTTCAACCTATCCATTTCCCTTTTTAAATTTTCTAACCTACCTGCCCGATTAAGGGATCTGACATTCCACGCTCCGATCCGTAGAACGCCAGTTTTCTTTCTCCTGATAACGACATCCTCTTGAGTGGTCCCCGCCCGGAGATCCGAATGGGGGACTATTTTACCTCCGGAATATTTTACCCAAGAGGACGCCATCATCATGTAATCATACAGTAAAGCTGCATGCCCTCGGGAAAAATTACGGCTGTAGTTTCCCCTTGCTTTCAGCCGTTCGCAGTACCAGCACAGATAGGCCGTTTTGGTTATTGTTACAACCTTCAGTATACATCACAAACTCAATTTCTTTCCTTTCTAGGCTCAGTATTTTGGTAGGTACTGTACGATGTCTTTCCCACACTGACAAGTTCTTTTTTCTTAAAATGCCTCACTTTAATGGGCTGGAGCTGATAATCGCCTGACCAATGCTGCTGTGGATTTCTGCTGTCTGCGAAGTTCTGAGCTCCGTGACTTCTTTGACGCCAGCTTTACAAAGCCTCTGAGCGTCATCCAGCATCGGTTTGACATGTTTGATGTATTGATTTTTTACGTTTTATCCAAGAAATCCTCCCCTCCAGCTACTAAAATGCATTAAAGAATCAACGCACGTTGTACCTCTGCCTTGGGTTTTCTATGCTGGGAGGACCAGTGCCGCAGGCGGACGTTAGCTGTTCTATTTGCACGTCAGAGTCACAGTAAAACCTCTTTAATGCCCAAAATGAATGCCAGAACAATGGCGCAGGTCGGTTTCCGTGATCAACAGGGACACCTAGCAAAGCCTTGGCACGATATACTGACATGACAAATCGCACAACTGACATAATTAGAGTAATACATCTAAAATTAAAACTAACGTTCAGAAGAGAGAAGTAGTAGGTTACTACATAGACAAGTTTGAGACATGGAAACCAGGATTTAGCATAAGGAAAAGTGCAGTGGGGTGATGGGTGCCTAGGGGTCGGCTTTTGCTTCTTAAGAAGTGCTGGCATAACAGTACGTGCCATCTACGCAGGATATTCTCTCCTACTTGGTGGACTTGGTGACTCCGACTTCTCATGTAGGCTTGGTGGACTGAAGAACTTAGAGTGATATGTCGTCTTGGTAGCTGGCAGCTTCTGATCCCTAAATATAAGACACATTCATGTTTATGTTACAAATGTGAAATTTTTGTGGATAGATTTATCATAACTCCTATATTAAAACACGCGGCATGTTAGGCATGCTGACATTGACAATGCTATGCTTAGGCTTTTCTAAAAGCGTTCGTTATGCAGATGCAATGAACGGTAATGGATGTGATCACATGATTTATTGGAGTGCTCACATTCCTGGCGACTCGGTGATAAGACAAAGTTTGTCGTAACTGTCTTATTTTGAGCTAGCTTCCTCTGGTTACGCGTTGAGCGTTACATTCAGGATCGATGTAGATACAAACAAAATTACTAAACGCGTTTTGCCGGCCGGAGTGGCCGTGGGGTTCTGGGCGCTACAGTCTGGAGCCGAGCGACCGCTACGGTCGCAGGTTCGAATCCAGCCTCGGGCATGGATGTGTGTGATGTCCTTAGGTTAGTTAGGTTTAAATAGTTCTAAGTTCTAGGCGACTGATGACCTGAGACGTTAAGTCGCATAGTGCTCAGAGCCATTTGAACCATTTGAACTAAACGCATTTCTCTCTCAATCACTTTCGTTTATAGCCTAAATAGACGTGCTGACCTTGGTATGCAAGAGGCCTAAGTAAAGTTTAATGGTATCATTGATGAATGGGCTGTGTACTGAGAGACTTTTTAGGTACAGTGCCACTTTTCCCGGTTATCTCGAGTAAACGCGACGAAGCTACTAAAACAGTACTTATTAACCTTTGCTCACACATGATACTCCACTAGAGCAGGAGAGAGAGAGAGAGAGAGAAAGAGAGAGAGAGAGAGAGAGAGACGCTCTCATCTGCCTTCGTAACGCGTACCACCCCGCGCATCCACCCGTCCCCTGCTTCCAAACTACCCTGCTGTATGCTATTTCCGCAACCGTATGCGCTTGACCGCAGGAATTAACCGGGCAACTGCAAATTGCTGTTTATCCAGCGCTCTGCGCGTAAAATAATTATGCCTGTTTGAAAAGGGTACAACAAAAAGGTAGCGCACATTTGTGGCACGCTGTAACCAGTACCACCTGCTCCCTATCTCGGTTGTGACAACGTATTTTACAGCGTCACGGCCACCTCACAGGTGAAACCTGTATTAAAAGTGCTGTGCTTTCCAGTTTCCAACGACGCGGGTGATTCAATTTTGATACAGAGAATTTGGACGATTGGCCAACCGCCCGTCCTCACGTACCCCGAGCAGCAGAAGGGTTCAGAATACCTAGAAAAGTCTGGATAGTAGAGTTGCAACGATGTTAAAGCATTAGCAGCCTCACTCTCCTACATGCCGACGTGTCCAGGAACCTTTATGGTCAACATTCAGTTCCCTCATCGTGAGAAGTTAGAAGGGGCGATCTGGTTTACATGATGAATAATTTCTAAAGCCAAGATAGCATATATATCTCTTGATATACAAACATCTGATTTAGACGGACTTTGCTGTCATCTTCAGGTCTTACAAAATATTGATGATCAAACGTGTTGATTTTAGTCGAACTCACGTCAAGTTGTCTTGTACATAAAGTGTAGCTCGTAATACGTGGTATATTCGGAAAGTAAGGTCCTATGGGATGTAAAATGGAAACCACAGTGAAAATCCGATGAAGCAAGTAATACGAGGTATATTCGGAAAGTAAGGTCCGATGGGATGTAAAATGGAAACTACAGAGAAAATCCGATGAAGCTTGGCACAGATGCGTTGGGAAGTGCCTCTAGTATGCCTGACGACCGCGTCACGTCGCTCTTTTAAGTTCTGAGCACACAGTGAGCACATAAAGATGCTTAGAACAATAGTATCTCCCGCCAAGTGTGAGGGCCTGGTTTGAGATTTCGCCTGATGTCATGCAGCCCACATAACATAGCTGCCATTCGTTTCCCTCTGCATGACAATTTTCAGCCGTACTCTCCAGGGGAAATAAAGATGCTCCTACAGCGTTTTCGATGGAAAATGTTTTATCACCCACAATAGAGTCCGTAATTGACTCTCCCTGAGTTTCATCTCTGCTCATATGAACCGCTGGTTATGAAGGCAATGTTCTGGTACACACAACAAGCTGTAGACCAGTGAAGAGAATTGGTTGGATGCACAGACAGCTGCCTTCTATGACGAGGGTATTGGAAAGTTGGTACAGTGCTACGATAAATGTCTAAATCGGAGCTGTGACTATGTTGAGAAGTACCTGGAAGGTGTAGCTAACTCTTGCAAATAAAAGATTTTTTTTATTTTCACAGTGGTTTCCATTTTGCGACCGATCGGAGCTTACTTCCTGAATTTGCTCGTATAAATGCTCGTCACAAATAACACATTTAAAATCAAGGAGCACCTTTTGTACATGGCCATGTCCATATACGTAGCGATCATAGGTGATTGTTGAGTCATAAAAAACACAATATTCAATAAAATTAAAAGCATCACATCTGCTAAAATTAGTTGGACACTGAAGATCCTCTGTAGATAGTGTACAAGGTACAAATGAATACATTTTATAACATAAATTTTTGAAGACCTGAAGATGACAGCGAAGTCCGTCGAAACCGATTGTTTGTAAGTAAAGAAATATTTATGGGATCTTCGCTTTAGAAAGTTTTTACATTGGAGCCAGCGTCAATGAGCGAATGGACGAATTCTGGGTTGCGTTCTATTAAACTGTGGTAAGTGTACGCTGCACCGAGACTGGAGAGCACTGAGGGTATCAGAGCACACTACAAATATAAAGTCTGCATGTCTTTGGAAGTACAAGGTGGTTTGATACAGGGAAAACAGCTCTGCAGTAAAAATAGAGGACTTCCCTAAAGGGAAATAACCTGTACTTGGGGTATCCTTAGAACAACAGTGTAAATGAGAGTGCGCTCCAAAAGGTGTGTAAGACTCTCCAGGAAAGTCAAGCGAATGGTAGAGACCGGATTCGTCTTCTTTGAAAGCGAAGTAAGTCCAAGGTGGACATCGATTTCTGCACTCAGCCGTAGTTGCAGGTGACATTGATGAACAGTCAGACAGTCACACCGCAGTTAAACAGATGAGTAAAACACAAAAGTTGAAAAGAGCCAAGATCTCTGGTTAACGACCTGGAGGGAGAGAGAGAGAGAAAGAGAAAGAGAAAGAGAGTCACAGAGAGAGCGCGAGAGTTGTCAAGTTAGCTGTCACTATGAAGCGTGGGTAGCTAGCAGATGTCTTCCGGACTTTGGAGGACGCTCGAGATTGTGAGTGAGGCTGAGATTAAGTCAGGAGTGTAAATGTTGATATCAGTGTCAGTGGTGTAGAGAAACAGATAAATCACTCAAACTGAACGTTCCATACACAAATTTCTTCTGAAGTTACCCTTTCTAACCATAATATGCCATTAATCCCTCGATTAAATAGCTTTACCATGTACCTGGAAGGAAGCACACGTCACACAAGACTATATCAAGGGTAGCATAAGTGATCCACTAAACATCGTTCAGTATCTTTGACACCCATCTGTTTCTTTAATCTTAAAATATATTGTTATTGTTGTGGTATTTGGTGTTATCGGGCGCTCACCACCAAGATTATCACCGTCCTTACAAATATTAAAAGAAACGAATGGGGATGAACTGGCTAAAAATGTTATCACACAGTTAGGAGTAATCATACAAAATGAAACACACTCACTCACTCCTACCTCCCTCGTATCGACTTACACAATCATTCTACCTAACGCGCCTTTCTTACAACATATTTTATAATAATGACATAACTCAAATTCCTTTTTAAACCATATTATGAGCTCAAATGCAGTGAGGTATTCGGAACAGAATGCCATCCCTCACGCAAACCAGCATCCTAATCTCAAACGTCGTTCATGAGAAAATCAACATGTGTTTCTCTAAAAGGCGATCAGATTAAGTGAAGTATTTCTTGGCTTCTGATAGCAAATTTGACTCATTGTCAGTCCCACACAAAGCGTATTAGCGGAAGAGTGACCATATGGGTTATCAAACGAAATTGGTCAATGCATGGAAGATTTCTTGGTAACAAAGACCCTGAATATTATCACGGATGGGGAATTATCTACGGTTGAGACGGTTGCTGTCAATGTTCAAATTTAAAGGCCCAGCAGAAAATATTAATTGTAACTTTCAGCTTTTCGCAGATGATGCGGTTATGCATAATGAACTACTGTCTGGTTGTTTCGGGGAAGGATACCAGACAGCGAGGTCATCGGTCTCATCGCATTAGGGAAGGACGGGGAAGGAAGTCGGCCGTGCCCTTTGAAAGGAACCATCCCAGCATTTGCCTGGAGCGATTTAGGGAAATCACGGAAAACCTAAATCAGGATGGCGGGATTGAACCGTCGTCCTCCAGAATGCGAGTCCAGTGTCTAACCACTGCACCATCTCGCCCGGTAGCTACTGTCTGAAAAGAAAAGCTGGACAAATATTCAGTCAGATCTAGGTAAGACTTCAAAGTGGTGCTCAGAATGCTCATAGACGTAAATTGTGCACTTCGTAAAACACTGAACTGTGGAATCATGTATTTAAATATTACACAGTCACAATTCGAATCAGAGAGCGCATGCAATTACACTAACTGATCCACAGTATCCTGACATCTATTAGTGGTCACTGATATTAGCCGTGAGTACCCTTCGCCATTATGACTTCTTGAACTCTGCTGAAGATGCTTTCAGTTTGGTGCCGTAATGTCTGTGGAGGGATGGCAATCCATTCTTTCTCAGGATCCGACACCAGGGAACGTATTGATGTGAGATAACTGGCTTTCGGGGGAGACATTTGGTGATAGTAATTTTTTTAGAACCTCACGCTACAATGAATAACACCTTCGTTTCCACGATTGTCACCCCCCAACTCTCTTATCATATCGATGACACACTGTCCTGTATTTTGTTGTTATAACAAGCGAGTTACCCTTCTTTGAAAATGTTCGATAACCCCCATCGATCCTAATGATCCCACACCGCACAGCTGTACTCCAGTAGAAAGGAAGATTAGGGTTTAACGTCCCGCCGAAGTAGAGGTCAATAGAGACGGAACAGTCTAGAAGAGGACGGTCAAGTTTAGTGTTGGTAATTTCTTAGTGGGGTTGTTACACATTCTGAGTATTTTGCCAATAAAACTTAGTCTTATGTGCGCCTCCAAACAACATTTTATATGTGATAGTTCCAGTTTAAGTTATTCGTAAACGTAATCCTCGGTATTTGGTAGATTCGGAAACTTTTAAATTCATGTGGTTTATCGCATAACCAACATTTACAGAAAGTTTTTAGTATTCATTTGGAGGATCACACACCTTTTGTTGTTCTGAGTCAGTTGCTACATTGTGGCCCCTGAGGATATGTCTAAATCATTTTGTAGTTCGATGTGACCTTCTGATGACTTGCTAGACGGTTAACGACAGAGACTTAAAGGACTGCTAAGATCGTGGTCTAAATCGTTTGTGTGGATTAAAAATAGCATATGACGTATAGCACTTGAGAAACAGCAGGTACAGCTTCGGTTGCACTAGATGCCTTCCTGACAATCGACGAAAATCCTGCTTTGAAACAAAAATAGCTATCTTTCTTTTACCATGACAACGCCAAGAACGTTGTTTGCGGTTGCCAGATTGTCGCGTCTTGTATGCGGGTTGGGTGATAAGTCAGTTATCACTGGCAATCCTTACACTTTGTTTTTATTAGCGTAGCAGTAGTCAGTTTTGAACTAGCGTAATGTTGAATGCTGGAAGTCAGCTGAAACTAGCAGTCTGACACACTGAAACGATTAACAGAAAGTTCACTACAGTACGACGTGTATTTGGTTTGGAGACATGGAGGAAACCTGACCGTAATTGCGCTGATGTTTGTGGTTTATCTATGTGGAACGTGTTACAGTCATCCAACCACATCTCGATAAGGAACTGAAGAGACTAGTTCAATAGGGGAACTTCCTCGTTAAGGTAGGCCCAGGCCTGTTACTACCAAAACGAATCATAATGTTACCGCACAATGTTTTGTTCAGTTACCGACTAAATTTACAAATAAAAGCGTTCAAGGAGGAAGGAATGGTAAGAAAAATCCTAAGAAAGAATTGATGAAAAGCTGAAACTGAGTCCACATAACCCTAGTTTACTTCAAGACCTAAATAAAATTAATCAGGAAAGGCGTATAGAATTCCACACAATGTAATAAATGGAAAACACCAGTTTGCTTTTGTTCTACAATATTACTTTTATTGCTAACCGGTTTTCGGTTTACAAGGCCATCTTCAGACATTATCACCAAAGAAGTTGAATGTTAGCAGACAACGTTGGAAGAGAAGTAACACATCTAGAATGAAGTAGAAACATACAGTAAGTAACATCTTTGCAATGAACTAGTAAAAACTGAACAGTACATAAATAACAATGAAGTTGACAGGAAAACCTTTAGCATAAAATGGGAATAGCATGCCTACATAACAGTTTCTGCCGGCCGGTGTGGTCGTGCGTTTCTAAGCGCTTCAGTTTGGAACCGCGTGACTGCTACATTCGCAGGTTCGAATCCTGCCTCGGGCATGGATGTGTGTGATGTCCTTAGGTTAGTTAGGTTTAAGTAGTTCTAAGTTCTAGGGGACTGATGACCTCAGAAGTTAAGTCCCATAGTTCTCTGAGCCATAACAGTTTCTATTAATAAACAAAACTAATAAAATAAGATAAAATTAGTACTAGACAAGGCTGCATCAAGAGGTATGAAACATGGAGAGCGATACAAAAACAATTAAAAAAAAAACAGACAGTTGTCAATGTAAATACAGAATACACAAGGAACTTAAGCAATGTCAATAAGATAAACAGGAATAATAAATGCAGGAAAATTGAGGTGTTTGAGGGAACCTACAGTTTGAGAGTGTGGTGGTACTGCATTTTAACATTAACATTATAATCAAAGCAGTGGCTGTCTACCAGTTTTCATTAAATAAATGAGCAAAGTAAAATATGAACAGTATTTGATGAGACAACTACAAGGGGAGTTAAACATGTACAGTAATACAAGTACAAGTTAAAAGGAAACCCTTAACTGTTGAAACTACGGCCTATGTGGAATACAAAGACAACTGCAACAAATAAAACAACTTAATGGCTACAGGAAAATGGGAATATGTAGAAGAGAGAGTGTGGGAAGTGATGAACAACAAAAATGATTATATGAAGTTTAGGAGAGGGGAAGTGTTGAGTTGTGTCTGGTCATTTAGGATCAGATCTGGACTGTGAGCAAGATGTTTGTTAATTTCCAGGGCTTCCAGCAGATTGAGTTTATGGCCTTTGTTTGCTAAGTGAAGTACATGGGACACTGGCTGGTAGTTGTGACCCTCACTCAGCACATGCTCAGCAAATGCAGAGTCTGAATTCTGCAACCTCCAGCTGCGTTCATGTCCAGCCAGCCTAGTTGATATGTCTCTGCCTGACTGACCAATGCAAAATTTTTGTCACAATCAGAACAGGTGAGTTTGTATACCCCACTGTTGGCTAATAACTGGATCTTGTCTTTGCTATTAAAAACACACTGGGCTCTAGTGTTCCTGACATAGTAGGAAACCCTATACTTGCAGGATTTCAGTGCTTTGGCTACAGTCTGTGATACCTGACCTAGAAATGGTAGTGTACACCGTTTCTTGAAGACAGTGGATGGGGAAGCAGGTGGGGCATAGAGGATGGGTATAATTTTCCGTTTTTGTTTCCTGTGCAAGATGGGGTCAATAAGAACTTGATTGTAGCCATTGGCTGTGGCAATAAATTTTATTGTATCTAACTCTGCTTTTAAATCATCTCTGGACATGGGGATAGATATGAGACGGTGTACCATTGAGTGGAAAGCTGCATGTTTGTGAGCTATGGGGTGTTGTGAGCAAGAAGCTATTACTGTGTCTGTAGTTGTTGTTTTTCTGTAAATTTTGAAACAATGTGTGTGTGTACTGATGTCAATGGTGAGATCTAAGAAGTTTATGGATTTGTTGCCAATTTCCATAGTGAACTGGATATTTTTATGTTGACTGTTTAGGTTTTTCAAGAATGTGTTGATTTGTCCACATACACAGGACATCATCTACATATCTAAACCAGTATTTGATGTTTGCACTCAAAGGTTCTGTTTTTAGAAAATTTTGTTCAAAGTGGTCCATAAATATTTCAGCCAACAGTGGACTAAGAGGGGAACCCATAGCAAAGCCATCTAATTATTTATAAAGAGTGACTTGGAACTGGAAATAGTTCTGTGCAAGGCATGTCTGTGTGGCCAGTCTCAAGTCATTCAATTCCACAGGATTTACATTAGACTTGTGCATCAGCTCTGTCAGAATATCAATACATTCTACTACTGGTATGATAGAAAACAAACTGCTGACATCAAAGGATACTAATTTATCACTGTGTGAGACAGATATACCTTTTAACTTGTTTACTAGGTCCACAGAGTTTGAAATACCATGCTTTGGTTTCAATTTAGTCTTGCTGTTAGTTAGAACATCAAGTTTACTGGCTAGTTTGTAAGATGGAGCAGTGAATGATGATACAACTGGACGAATAGGAACATCTTGTTTATGCAGTTTAGGAAGACCGTACATTCTAGGAGGCACTGGGTTCATATTAGTTAACAGTTTTGCTTCAAATTCCGAAAATATGCTATTGCATGAAATGATTGCATATTTAACATCCTCTTTGAACAATTTAGTAGGGTCTTTAGAAAGGACTTGGAAGTCTGTGGTATTCAGAAAATCATTAACTTTATCCACATAATCACATTTGTTCAAAAGCACAATACTGTTGCCTTTATCAGATTTTGTGGCAACGATACCTTGGTGTTGTACTTTCGGTTTTAAGGACTTGAGGGTGTGAAAGTCAATAGACCGTGGGATGTTACACACGAATTTGGTTTCGTTCTTTAGTGCATTGGCAACTATATATTTTGCAGCGGTGTCTTTCGTTAAGGCATATTCAATATCAACTTTCATAACATCCAGTTGTTTTTTGATGGAGGGTGGGGAGGAGCATATTTAAAACCTTTCTCAAGCACTTTTTGTTCCTTTGGAGACAGAACCAAGTTCGATAAGTTAATTACACGTTGTGAAAAATTTTGTTTACAGTTTGAGGTTAGAGGTTCACTCAACCTACCTTATCATAGATAATTTCTTGTTCTGCAGCAAAAATACGTCGTGAATAAGATCACTTACACTTTGACGAACTTCTCGATCGAAAACATCGAACTCACATGGGTGTAACTTAGATGTGATTGCCATATGTACCACTTTTAGATGTGTACACACGTTGTCACGAACATGATACCATTTCTTCATTTCTTCCTTTATCCACGTGTATCTTGCGACGTCAACGGCTTTGATTGCTGCGGCGGATGTTCCTCTTGACTTTATGGAGACGTATTTTGGTGTAGTTTTGCGTTGCAAACACTGTTTGTTAATCCAGATGTGTTGGGTTGATTTACCTTTTTGTCTCAGTAATCTACAATAAATGTGACTAAAAGACGATCTCAAGTTTTACGAAATGGTTCTTTGGAGCGACGAAGCGACTTTAAATGTAAATTGCAGAGTGAGAAGACAAAACTGTGTTTACTGGGATTCCACGAATCTACATGTGGCGATGGAAACAGATTCAAACTCTTCTGGCACGAGTGTATGTGTAGGGACTTTCAGCGGTATTGTCAGTTCTGTAAATTACCTACATAAGCTTCAAGAGCCGTTGTTGGATCTAGAAAATAGCCTACTTTTGGAACATCTGCAGACGGTTAGCGAAAAGTTGATGCAGTACCTGGACGAAGACAGAATTACTATGAGAGATTTCCTGCATAAATACTTTGATCAATGGGTTGGCAGACGGTTTACTAGTGATTGTCTGCCACGACCCCCAGATATCACACCCACGAGTATTAGAACTGGGGTTTATTCGCTGAAGACTCGTAACGTTAAGCATTTGTAGGCATGAATCCACTCAGAACTTGAAAACGTACAGTCTCAGATGATTTGCGACAAAATTTATAAGTCAGTGGTGGAAATACGATATGTTTGCTTATAATAGATTGAAAACATCTTTGTGCAACTTTTGTAGGTTCATTGTACTCTACATGTATTTCTGCGTTGATCATTAATTTATATTTTCATTTGTGTATTATTGTTGCTGCAAACACATCTTTTACAACTGATTTATAGTCCACCTTGTATATAGATCAGCGGGTTAGCAAGTGTTACTTATAAACAGAACTAAGAAAAGCAGGACACCAGAGAGCCCTTTCTGATGGCGCTCTTAACTGTAGGTTCAGTAGTGAAGTATATCAGACATTAATTCTCAAAAAAAAAAAAAAAAAAAAAAAAAAGGACCAGGAACAAAATGATGCATATCGCAAAATGCAAAATGAGGAACATTGCCATGTATGGAAGAAGGAAGAAAAGAAGACCACGGTTTAACGTCCCGTCGACGACCAAATTGTTAGAGTCGGGGCAAATGGCATTTTTGCTACTTCCGTACTTAATAAGAGGCTGAGGGAAGATGAAGCACATCCGACACTCCTTCTAACCCATTCTATCATAGGTGCGAAGGTAAAAACAACTAAGTTTTATATGCCCTTCCAATGAACACAGAAAGTACCCTTCATATTTTCAAATAAATAACTTATTATAACAGATATAAGCTGAATCAGTTCTTAGGGTATAGGTCTCTTCATTAGTCAGTGGTTCACGCTAATACTGAGAGCGAAAATGTTCCTACAGCGGAGTAATGCTAACAACACTGTTGACACAACACTTTAAGGAGGCAAGCTGGAACTTCTTTACCAGCTCCTTTAACACCTTCTCTCCTTCATCTGTAGTCTGGAGTCGAATTCGACGGTTATCCGGCGCGTCTAGTTTCTCCCCGATCTCTGGAATAACTATCGCGCAAGGTACCTTAGTGGACACAATCGCAAGTTCTAACTTATTGGGTCAAGATTTTGCTGAGATTTCGAGCTCTTCAAATTACACGCCAGCCTTTCTCCCGAAGAAACGAGCAGCTGAAGTGCGACCTCTTGCTTTCTCCTCTCAAAATCGCTAACGCTATAATACTGTTTTTTCTATGTGGGAATTCTAACACGCAATCTCTTCGTCTCAGATGGCGTCCACATCCAAATGTTGCTGCATTTATCATACCGTAGACTGTGTTGCCTCCTTCTCCTTTATAATAGAATTTTGACTGACAGTACCTGTCCCAGAAGATGGCGGGAAGCTATCGTCATTCCTGTTCCGCAACCTGGAAAGGACGAACATCTTTCCCCTAGCTCTCACGAGTCGTGTATGTTCTTTTCCGAAAGCATCGTTCCGCAGTTGACCTTCCTGTTGCTCTCTCCACTTATATCATGAACAATTTTCTCAGGAAACGTCTAACGGTAGCTATATTTTTTGATTTGGAGCGGAAATACGATACCTGTTGGAGGACAGGAATCACCCGCACTCTGTTCTCTTTAGGCTTTTTAGGTCGGCTACCCCTTTTCATTCGTTAATTTATGACAGAGCGCGCATTTAACTAGCGGGTGAACACCACTCTCTCGCGTACTTTCTCCCAAGACAACGGGGTGCCCCAGGGCTCCGTGATAAGTGTTGTACTGTTTGCCATCGCCATAAATCCAGTTATAGACTGTTTCCTTTCCGAAGTCTCGGGCTCCCTCTTTGTCGACGATTTTACAATCTACTACAGCTCTCAAGGGACCAACCTTCTTGAACAGCGTCTTCAAGGATTTCTCTATCACCTTTACTCATGGAGCATGGAAACCGGCTTCCGATTTTCTCCCAGTAAGACCGTCTGTGCACATTTTTGGCGTCGTACGGAGTTTTATCCACCTCCCCAAAAAAAATGTTGTAAATGTGTGATAAGACCTACTCCGCTACCCCGCACGGCCCTCTTCCCTACATCTCTGCCCTGTCAACCTTCCGTTCGCGGACATCGCCAAATTCTTGGGACATATGTTTGACAAGAAACTGTGTTGGTCTTCCCACGTTTCAAACCTTTCAGCTCGCTGTCTGCGATTCCTCAACACCCTCCACGTTCTGAGTGTTCCCTCCCGGGGAGCGGACCGAGTGGTCCTCCTCAGCACATATCGCGCCTTAGTGCGCTCAAAATTGGACTATGGAAGCACAGTTTGCTCCGCTGCACGGCCGTCTATTCTTCAGCGTCTCGACTCTGTCCACCACCGTGGATTGCGTTTAGCGTCTGGAGATTTTTACACCAGCCAGTGGAGAGCCTTTGCTCTGAGACTGCTGAACCTCCGCTGTACAATCGGCGAGTTGTCCTTCTCAGTCGTTACGCTAGTCATCTGCTTCCAGTCCCCTTTCTTTCGAAAGAAAAAAAAATGCCCTGAGCACTACGGGACTTAACATCTGGGGTCATCAGTCGCCTAGAACTTAGAACTACTTGAACCTAACTAACCTAAGGACATCACACACATTCATGATCGAGACAGGATTCGAACCTGCGACCGTAGAGGTCGCACGGTTCCAGACTGAAGCGTCTGGAACCGCTCGGCCACCCTTCTTCATCTTTTTTTTTTTTTTTTTTTCTTTTACGACGCCTCCTTGAATTTAGGGTATGCAGGCCGCCCTTCCTCTCTACCACCACCGAGAGTCCTCTTCTGTCAACTGCTACATTCCCTTTCCTTCCAATTTCCAAATACTTTCGTGATAAATGGGGGTACGGCGCCACCTTGGCTTCGACCCCGGACTTGCCTTCTCCATGACCTTTGCCACCTTCCCAAGGATAGTACCTCCCCCCCCCCCCATAGTTTATAGTCTGCTCTCTGCGCACAAATGGAGGATGCCACATTTATTTACGCTGGCGGCTCAAAGACCACATTTGGTGAGTGCCTATATTGTTGGCGTCACCGCTATTAGATTTCAGCTTCCCGACCAGTGTTCTGTCTTTACTGCGGAGCTTTACGCTGTTCTCCAGGCTGTCTAATATATCAGTCGCCATAAGGGGATATAGTATATTATATGCTCGGATTCGTTCAGCTCTCTTCTCAACCTGTAAGTTCTTTATCGCGTCCATCCTCTGGTCCACCGGATTAAGGACTACATCCACATGCTCCACTTGGGAACCGTCTCTGTGGCATTCCTCTGCCTCCCAGAGCACGTTGGTATCCGCAGAAACGAGGCAGCCAATATAGCGGCAAAGACTGCAGTTCCTCTCCCATGAATCACTGTTCGCATGGTTCCCTTTGCCGATCTACAGAGCGTTTTATGTCGTCGTGTTGCTCTTTTATGGCACGCACACCTTGGTCTGCACTTCCTGATAACGAATTACGGGACGACAAACCTCTTCCTCTCGGCCTGGTCGTCGGAAGGAGGTAATTTTAACTAGACTCCGGATAGGGAACTGTCTTTCTAGCTATCGAAAACTTTTAAATGGCGATCCTCCTGCTCTTTGTTCCCACTGCTCACAACCGTAGACGGTGAGACATCTATTACTTCGGTGTCCTTATTTTAATCCGCTACGGCCGGCCGGTGTGGCCGAGCGATTCTAGGCGCTTCAGTCTGGAACCGCGCGACCGCTACGGACGGAGGTTCGAACCCTGCCTCGGGCGTGAATGTGTGTGATGTCCTTAGGTTAGTTAGGTTTAAGTAGTTCTAAGTTCTAAAGGACTGATGACCCCACATGTTAAGTCCCATACTGCTCAGAGCCATTTGAACCATTTTTTAAGCCGCAACGTGCCCGTTTACAGCTGTGGCCTTACATATCTTCCAATTTAGCAGATGACACGGGCTCTGCTCATCGCGTCATTGAGTTTATCAGGGTCAGTCAGATGACATGGGTCATTTGAAGCTCTTTTTCGAGGAAATCAACACATCTTCAATACCAATTTTCTAAGATTTCCTTCCGTTTTTAGTTTCCCTGTTTCTTGAGCTTCGCTCCCATTACTGCTCATCTGAAATTCTGTTTTTTACCAAGCCACAAAATGGGCGCTTATGACCGTAACAGTTTTTCGCCCTAAAACCATAACAAAGTATAACAACACTTTAATATGCACATTAAATATGAGTGACGTTACACTTCATACTACTAAGAAAAACCAACTTTATGTGTTAAGGTATTTCTTTTCGTCTAACTATTTAAATGTTAAGTATGGTTTGTAGAATAAGGAAACACATCTACTTAGTAACCAGCAACAGTATTGTATAGCTAGATCTCATGTATTTGTAATATCATTTGGCTGAAGATAATGTGGCATTTATTTTACATTACTTTAAATCTACTTCAAATGTTCAAATGCGTGTGAGATCCTAAAGATCCAAACTGCATAGGTCATCGGTCTCTAGACTTACACACTACTTAAACTACGCTATTGGCCATTAAAATTGCTACACCAATAGTAAATGTAGATAATAAACGGATATTCATTGGACAAATATATTATGCTAGAACTGACATGTGATTACATTTTCACGCAATTTGGGTGCATAGATCCTGACAAATCAGTACCCATAACAACCACCTCTGACCGTAATAACGGCCTTCATACGCCTGGGCATTAAGTCAAACAGAGGTTGGATGGCGTGTGTAGGTACAGCTGCCCATGCAGCTTCAACACCATACCACAGCTCATCAACAGTAGTGACTGGCGTATTGTGACGAGCCATTTGCTCGGCCACCATTGACCAGACGTTTCCAGTTGGTGATAGATCTGGAGAATGTGCTGTCCAGGGCAGCAGTCGAACATTTTCAGTATCCAGAAAGGCTCGTACAGGACCTGCAACATGCGGTCGTGCATTATCCTGCTGAAATGTAGGGTTTCGCAGGGATCAAATGAAGGGTAGAGTCGTGGGTCGTGACACATCTGAAATGTAACGTCCATTTTGAAAGTGCCGTCAATGCGAACAAGAGGTGACCGAGACGTGTAACCAATGGCACCCCATACCACAATTCCTGGTGATAGGCCAGTATGGCGATGACGAATACACGCTTCAAATGTGCGTTCACCGCGATGTAGCCTAACACTGATGCGACCATCATGATGCTGTAAACAGAAGCTGGATTCATCCGAAAAAATGTCGTTTTCCCATTCGTGGACCCAGGTTCGTCGTTCAGTACATCATCGCAGGCGCTCCTGTCTGTGATGCAGCGTCAAGGGTAACCGCAGCCATGGTCTCCCAGCTGATAGTTCATGCTGCTGCAAACATCGTCGAACTGTTCGTGCAGATGGTTGTTATATTACAAACGTCCCCATCTGTTGACTCAGAGATCGAGATGTAGATGCATGATCCGTTACAGCCATGCGGTTAAGATGCCTGTCATCTCGACTGCTAGTGATACCAGCCCGTTGGGATCCAGCACGGCGTTCCGCATTACCCTCCTGAACCCACAGATTCTGCTAACAGTCATTGGATCTCGACCAACGCGATCAGCAATGTCGCGATACGATAAACCGCAATCACGATAGGCTACAATGTGACCTTTATCAAAGTCTGAACCGTGGTGGTACGCATTTCTCCTCCTTACACGAGGCATTACAAAAATGTTTCACCAGGCAACGCCGGTCATCTACTGTTTGGGTATGAGAAATCGGTTGGAAACTATCCTCATGTCAGCACGTTGTAGGTGTCGCCGTCGGCGCCAACCTTGTGTGAATGCCCTTAAAAGCTAATGATTTGCATATCACACCATCTTCTACCGGTCGGTTAAATTTCGCGTCTGTAGCACGTCATCTTCGTGGTGTAGCAGTTTTAATGGACAGTAGCGTAACTTATGCTAAGAACAACGCACACACCCATGCCCGAGGGAGGACTCGAACCTCCGGCGGGGGATGGACCGCCCAGTCCGTGACATTCCGCCTGAAGCCGCGCGGCCGCTCCGCACGGCTAAATCTTTTTCGTAAAGTGTTGAAAACAAAGCTTTTGCTCCGTCTCAGAACTTTGTTCCAGCTGAAATCGATATCTTGTAACTGATTACTTTTATGTGGACGAGCCTGCAAATCACTGGTAACTTGCATACGGTCGCTCGTCATGGTACTTCTGACGTCTGCTCCTCTTCAACTATTAAGTGCAATACTTCACATGCACATTGAATCAAACTTTTTCTGTGATTACACTAAATGATGACAGATCAATAGAAAACGTTGTTCGAGATTTCATATTTAAGCTGTTCGGACCTTGCTGGTAAAAGAGGGTCATTGTTGAACATAGCAATATGTTTCCACGGTACTACCACATAGTCTTTCATTACTTATCGTCAAAGATTCCTTTGGGGTGAACTAGCAGCAGCGACGTATTCTCACCAGTAGGTATACAATATGCAACAAATGTTTCTTTGACACAGTTCACGTCGTACTTGAAATCTTTCGGCAAACAGTACAGAGACACGATCGACCTTTTGTACAATAACTGCATCACACTTCATGTAGTTATACTGCTTGTGGAACGAAGATTTGTACCACGTTTGCTGTTTCTGTTTCAAAATTAGGACTCAGACTTTGCGGACGCTTAAACACCACAGTAAACCGTCCACACTCGTTTATGAAAACTTGGGAGTTATCGTCAGGAGGCTCAAGTCAGAACCTAATTCTCACTAATTCTTAACCATTAAGACCTGGACAGTTCACCTCAATTCTGAATTGTTACATTAATTTCACACTGCCAGCTACGTTTAGAACTGATCATAAGAAACATACATCCACTTTGACATTATTGATATTCCAATTATTACAACATGCTACTAACTGTCTTTATTTATACAAAATATTCCTCTTCAATTACGTTATTATAGTAACTTCCGTTTTCTAAACGTGCAACAGACTATGTCTGTTCCTCGGGGGTGATTATGCGATTCTCTATTACATGTGGTTTTAACCTTGTGTCTTGCTACAAGTGTTGTTAGGTGTTATGTCTGAACTATGCATATTATGGCGGTACCAAGGAATGAGGGATAATCATCATACGTGATCGAAATGAGGGGTTGTGCGTAATTTCCACCAAGTCGAGCTTTAATTGGGTTAACTATCGAATGTGGCGAGTTAAGTAAGTTCCCGAATCAACACTCATTCTCCCCTTTAATTCCTCCTTCGCTTTCCCTCCTCCGTGTTACCACGAATGACAAGTAAAAAGCAGGCCATTCAAGGACCTGGGTGTATTCGGTCGCTCTAAGTTAGAATAAAAAGAGATTATGTAGTCTCCACTAACCTGGGATGTTCTATAGTTGCCCTGCCCCTGTGCAGCAGTACTGCTCCGGTCATGAGTCCATTGTTCTTAAGGCGTGGCCGCAAAATAACTGGAGAGACGCCTAAGACTCTCAACTGTACTAAATAATCTTATAAGTTTCAAACTTGGGATGCCAATACCTATTCGTTGACTCATAACACACGAAGCAGAAAAAGCCATAAACTGCCAATAATGCGCTTTGCATATATGGATTTGCAATGTTACACGATTCACATTTCATCTCAGAAGTAATGACAACTCTACTACATTAAATATGTTGTAGAAAATATGTTCACAAAAATAATATATACTCTACTTTGCACGGAGAGTCGTGGTTTTGAATCCAATTTTATACGACTCATGTCTGGTAGCTTAATTGTGTGGTCTGTAACTCAAACCGTACTGTAGACCTACAATTCCTCATTCCTGACTGTCTAGACACTCTGAATCACTTCGTTTGAGTCCGCAGCTCGTGGTCGTGCGGTGGGTGACCATCCAGCCGCCATGCGCTGTTGCCATTTTTCGGGGTGCACTCAGCCTCGTGATGCCAATTGAGGAGCTACTCGACCGAATAATAGCGGCTTTGGTCAAGAATGCCATCATGCCGATTGGGAGAGCGATATGGTGACCTCACGCCCCTCCTATCCGCATCCTCCCCTGTGGGTGACCGGCGGTCGGATGGTCCCGGTAGGCCACTCGTGGCCTGAAGACGGAGTGCATTTAGAAGTTTGGTGCGCTGCTCCTGTGGTGGCAGCCAATCAGGTTATCTTCCTACTAAACTACCCCATTTTATTGGGGGACTGTTACTCACTGTACCCTCTGTTGTTTGCCTCACACCTCATTTCTTACGTCACTCCTCAGCTACTGCAATGTCGATCAAACTAAGGAGTGAAGCTGCGAATGGAATCTTATGCCACCAAAGCCTGAAATGTCACAAGGTAACACCTGCATTTGGCCTACCTGCCAAGCTTCAAATTTAACATATGCAATGGAACAGTGTTCCATTATTTGCATCGTAGGCCTTTCATGACGAAACAGTGAAGGAATGGTGCCTAAAAATAGCCTAAACCTGAAATTGAGCAGTAATGCGAAAATAAACTGAAAATTAGGACTTGCATGCGGCATGGGCTCTTTTATGAACATAGCTCTCATTTACTAAACCAGTACTATTAGCATCTGCTGATTTAATTCAGCGGCATTCCATTACCCTTGTTTTGTCAAAATTCATCTCGTAGTCTCTTCCCAAGGCGCTGTCCAGTCCGTTCATGTGATCTTCCAAGCCCTTTGCCAACCTGTTAAAGCAGCAATGCCATCGGTAAAAGTCAAAGTTTTTATATCTCCTGCGAGAACTTTAATTCCTTTTCACACATGGTTTGCTCTACTGCTTTCAGTCTACAGATTAAATTATACTGGTGATAGGCTAAAACCCTGTTTGACTCCTTTCTCAATACCTCTTTCCTTGCTCTGTTCAGACAGCCTTTTGATACCTATATTTTATCACTGTTATCTACTGAATTTCGAAGACTGTGTTCCAGTCACTACTGTCAAGAGCGTTTTTTATATTTACAGATGCTGTGAACGTAGGTTTGGGTTTCTTCAGTTTCTCTTCTAAGAAAAGTCGTAGGGTCAGTATTGCCTTGACTCGGCCTATATTTTTCAGGAACCAAACTGATCTTCTCTGAAATTGTTCTGTACCTATTTCCACAGTTAATATGAAATGAAAGAATCGCCTTTATTGCTCTCGAATCCAAACCAGTAATGTGTTTCGAGGTGGAAGTAGTTAATGGCTGAGGTCTTCCGCTGACATATCTGGGAACTGAGGTTGCAGTACGCGATTCATTGGCTGTTAAACGTTCTATCTGATGTCCGTATCCCAGCAGATGGGTGCATTCATTGCCAACAACGACTAGGGTGAGCCCATACATTATGAATCACCGGTTTAAATACGAACCACTGCTGTAAGCCGATTCAGCGCCAATTTTCAAATCGACGGGGTCCCACAGGGTGCTGTTCAACCGTCGATATTGTAATCTGGGGTGTGTTTTCCATCAGACCGTACTACCTCTCTCTGTCCAACTACTAGGTGCAATCGCACATGTGTTCGTATTCACACACGGCCAGCCAACTTCTCTCTCTCTCTCTCTCTGGCAATCAGACACACACACACACACACACACACACACACACACACACACACACACACACACACACACACAAACTCACACACGCCAGCGAGCTAACGTTGGATTACCATACACGTGTGATTACACAGTGAAATCTGCTCCCAGTGCTAACCTACAGTGGATGTCAGTTTTATCAGCAGAAGTTGCACGAGAGGAAAATACTGCGGCCATTCTCAAACTTTTTTCGTAGCAGTTTCTCATAAGTGCGTAAACTACTATTCCCTTTTCGGTTACATAGTGCTTCTCTCTGTTCCACTATAATTTGACAGGTAACTACACAGATGAATCACAGAATTTCGACAGAAAAAATAACAAATAAAAAAACTCTCAATCAATTTGTTACATATAACGCAGATAAGTAACACAATATCCCAAAAACTCTAATCATTTACAGAGAACTTCGATAGTGATAATTAAGGGCTATATCCGTTTAAAATATGAGGTTCTTCTTTTCTGTGTGTTTTAATTCCTGCTGTCAGCCTGTTGAAAAGTCGGGTTGCTAGATAGTGCAATTATTTCCGAACAATGAATACTGGCGTGGTATACTTCGAAAATCGTTTTTCTGTATGGTGTTTAATGAAACCGAGGCAGAGATGCTTTAGCATACCGTCTTGTCAGTACATTATGCTAGTCACTATCGACAGATGAGATTGGCTACCTTTGTCCTCTACAAAACTCTCCGATTTAGTATTTCTATATGTTCCAGCGCGTGAGTACATTCTTTATCGGTCGTCTCGTAGCTTTCATTTCTACTTTAATAGATGACTAAGATTTTAACATCTTTCTATGAGACAATGTTCTACTGCATTAAATCCTCGTGGTCCACATTCCATGGCCGTCTGTGTTTTTCTCAGCGAAAAGTCTGTCATTGCATAGATAGTTAATGTCGCCGATGAAACCTTAGTAAATAAATGAAGAGTAATTAATTATTGAAGGTATATGTTATGTTTTCCTTTTATTTATACTACGAGAAAATAAATGAAGAAAACAATTTCTTAGATGTTGCACCTTGTAGAGTAGGAATTTTCAAGCCCAGCACGCTCTCGATGCTCGACATTTAAGGATAAATCCATCAGTCAAGTTAGTTGACAGTGCTTAAGCTGTGGAATACTTCGTCAAGTTAGTGCTATAACAAAACAAGATTAATGCGTGGAGGTCTGGAAGGTATTTGCAACAATAACAAACAATTCTGTTCCACATGACAGATCCTAAGATGTAATCCATAGTCACTTGACATAAACGTAGCATTTAACACGTAGAGTCGTATGAACCACTATTTTGTCCAATTACTAACTGTTGTACAGCATGTTCCCACGATATTATTGACTACAGCTTCGCTTCCTCACACCCGAACTATCACCATGAAACCTAAGGCAGACATTTGACTCAGCTATTGTCAGCAAGGACATAGTTCATAAAACATGGAAATGGTAGTGTAAAAGAGCAAACATATACCCGTGTTCTTCTGTTTTCGCTGATTTCTTCTGAAAACATCCACCGAGAAGAAAAAGTATCGAGTACCAGCTAGCTTTGAAAGAGGCGCTACAACTACTATTGTTCGAATAATACTTCAGTGTAGCCTACAACGTTTAATTCTTCTCAAGTAGAGTTGCATTTCTTTTGTGTTCCTAGTTGATGGATTCGTTCAAAAACCTTGCCTTATTTTCAAATAAATTACATTTATCTCCTTCTGTTATGTCTCTTTCTGTTATGTCTGTTTTTGTTATGTAATTTTATTTAGCAATACAAACATTTTCATTAGGTATCAAAATGAGATGACAGGTCGATCTGCAAAGAAATGTACGCCATTGTTGTTGTTGTTGCGGTCTTCAGTCCTGAGACTGGTTTGATGCAGCTCTCCATGCTACCCTATCCTGTGCAAGCTTCTTCATCTCCCAGTACTTACTGCAACCCACATCCTTCTGAATCTGCTTAGTGTATTCATCTCTTGGTCTCCCACTACGATTTATACCTTCCACGCTGCCCTCCAATGCAAAATTTGTCATCCCTTGATGCCTCAGAACATGCCCTACTAACCGGTCCCTTCTTTTTGTTAAGTTGTGCCTCTTACTCCTCTTCTCCCCAATTGTATTCAATACCTCCTCACTAGTTATGTGATCTACCTATCTAAACTTCAGAATTCTTCTGTAGCACCACATTTCCAAAGCTTCTATTCTCTTCTTGTCCAAACTATTTATCGTCTACGTTTCGCTTCCATACATGGGTACACTCCATACAAATACTTTCAGAAACGACTTCCTGACACTTAAATCTGCACTCGATGTTAAGAAATTTCTTTTCTTCAGAAACGCTTTCCTTGCCATTGGCAGACTCCATTTTATATCCTCTCTACTTCAACAATCAACACTTATTTTGCTCCCCAAACAGCAAAACTCCTCTACTACTTTAAGTGTCTCAGTTCCTAATCTAATTCCCTCAGCATCACCAGACTTAATTAGAGTACATTCCATTATCGTCGTTTTGCTTTTGTTGATGTTCATCTTCTATCCTCCTTTCAAGACACTGTCCATTCCGTTCAGCTGCTCTGCCAAGTTCCTTGTTGTCCCTGACAGAATTACAATGTCATCGGCGAACCTCAAAGTTTTTATTTCTGCTCCATGGATTTTAATTCCTACTCCGAATTTTTCTTTTGTTTCCTTTACTGCTTGCTCAATATACAGATTGAATAACGTCGGGGAGAGGCTACAACCCTTTCTCACTCCCTTCCCAACCACGGCTTCCCTTTCATGCCCTTCGACTCTTATAACTGCCATCTGGTTTCTGTACAAATTTTAAATAGCCTTTCGCTCCCTGTATTTTAGCCCTGCCACGTTTAGAATTTGAAAGAGAGTATTCCAGTCAACATCGTAAAAAGCTTTCTCTAAGTTTAAAAACGCTAGAAACGTAGGTTTGCCTTTCCTTAATCTTTCTTCGATGATAAGTCGTAAGGTTAGTATTGCCTCACGTGTTCCAATGTTCCTACGGAATCCAAACTGATCTTCCCCGAGGTCGGCTTCTACCAGTCCTTCCATTCGTCTCTAAGGAATTCGTGTTAGTATTTTGCAGCTGTGACTTATTAAACTGACTGTTCGGTGATTTTCATATCTGTCAATACCTGCTTTCTTTGGGATTGGAATTATTATATTCTTCTTGAAGAATATACGTCATTATAATCCATTATTTCGCACTGACTCTGACTTTATCTTGAATAATAAGATCTTAAAGGAGTGGAAAGAGACGTGGCCCATCTTCCAGTTGAAAAAGAAAGGAGATGTGACCTTCTTAGGAAAATAAAATTGTGTAACAGATTGCTTTAGAAACAAGTAGACTGTAACTTACTTAACAAACAGATTGTAAGAACTTGTTCTGAATAATACAAGGAGAGAAAGTCTTATTTAATGAGGAGAAATCACGAAAGAAATCAGAAGGCGTACAATTCAGGGTCCAATCCTACACTTGTTATATGCGAATAACCTTCCACCTCATTCGTCAAACAGAATCTGTACATTTACAGAAAAAAATAGTCTCATAATGAATTCAACTGTAGAGAAAGCAACAGAAGACATTGTCAGTTACATTCTTGAAAATATTATTAAGTCATTCAGTGAAAATTGAGTCCTCATTCATTTTGAGAAAACAGGCCACGTTCAGTTACCTACAAGAATTAAAGGTACACCAACAATTGATGCAAGACGTAAACAGCAGTCACCAAACACAGTGCCGGCCGAAGTGGCCGTGCGGTTAAAGGCGCTGCAGTCTGGAACGGCAAGACTGCTACGGTCGCAGGTTCGAATCCTGCCTCGGGCATGGATGTTTGTGATGTCCTTAGGTTAGTTAGGCTTAACTAGTTCTAAGTTCTAGGGGACTAATGACCTCAGCAGTTGAGTCCCATAGTACTCAGAGCCATTTGAACCAAACACAGTAGAACGCTCAGAGTTTCTGGGCGAACGTTTTGATGAAAACTTGAACTGGGAGAAACGTGTGCAACTTCAACCATTACGTTCAGACATATTTGTCTTTCGTGTAATTGCTAGTTTTTGAAAGAAAAAAATCCATCTCCTCATACATTTTTGCATATTTTTTCCCGATAACGTCTTATGGAGTAGTTCTATGGGTTTACCCATCACTGACTGCACAAAAACGAGCATTAAGATTAATAGGTGGTGCTCATCCGCGCTAATCTTGTAGGTACTTCTTTCGATTTAGGCATTATACTTTTGCTTCAGTATCATACAATTATCAACGTATTCGCTCAGGAAATCTGTCATTCACAATCCTTCATAATTTGAGAAGAATAGCAATGTTTATATCTACAACATCAGAAGAAAAGTCGACGTTCAATACTCGTTACTAAAGCTATCCTTGTCTCAGAAAGGAGTACCACATACATGAAGAAAATTGTCTGATCATTTGCCCAATAAAATAAAATATCTGACAGGTACTAAAAAGATTTGAAATCTACAAACTCATGTCATCTAAATCTCCTTCTACTCCATAGACAAATTCTTATTCATAATCTAATAGTCTGTAACGAAGCTGCATGAGTAGGACTGAAAAATATGTTAATTGATGTTAAATTTAGTCCCGTGGCCATTAAGGAACTTGTAAATGTGCAGCATGTAGCTACACAAACAAACTAATCATGTACACATACATACATGCTTGCACTGTTCATATTTGCATCCAGTCACCTATCTGCATACACTTCCCTTTTACTGCCACTTTTGCCGGCCGCGGTGGTCTCGCGGTTCTAGGCGCGCAGTCCGGAACCGCGCGACTGCTACGGTCGCAGGTTCGAATCCTGCCTCGGGCATGGATGTGTGTGATGTCCTTAGGTTAGTTAGGTTTAAGTAGTTCTAAGTTCTAGGGGACTGATGACCACAGCTGTTAAGTCCCATAGTGCTGAGAGCCATTTTTGAACTGCCACTTTTGGGGGTTTCCTTCTTTTCTTTGCTACAACATGTTCTACTGCTTTTATGAAATGAATTCTATAGGAAAGTAAATTTAGGACAGTTTATTTATATGCTTCGATACGTTTATGTAGTTGACACATATAAACAACGATTAAGTAAGCCTCATAACAGTTAACATAAAGCTGTTTGCCTTGCACTTCTTCATGTACTTTCCTCATTGATAGCAATTCATCGAATAGGTGTGATTTGTACTTATAAATGTAAAAAATGTCATTAGAAATAATTCACAAAGTTTGTGTTATTTACACTTTTACGAAATTTTGGCAGTCATTTTATATTCTTTCCAGACTTGTTAAGATCCTCTTTTGCACATTTCTTGTCACTGCAGTACAGCTTTGGGCATATACCTAAAGGCGTTAATGCCTATTACGTAGAGACAGTAGTTCATAAAGTTTTATTGACAAAAAAAATTCTGGTGACCTCAGAGTCCTTGTGGTGGTCCTAAAATCCTTGCCTTTGTTTACTATGTCAGCTAAAATCACACACAACAACAAAAAGTTCTGCATCAGCACGGTTCCGAGAGTTATGGAACCTGTACAGAAAATTGGAACAAGTGATCAACATAAAAATATTTTCCGCCCTTTTTATTGCTCATGAAAACCACACATTGCTTGTTGTACCATCTACAGCGAGAATTCAGAGGTGGTGGTCCACATTGCTGTACACACCGGTATCTTTAATTCCCAGTAGCACGTCCTCTTGCATTGATGCAGCCCTTTATTCGTCGTGGCATACTATCCTCAAATTCATCAAGGCACTGTGGGTCCAGATTGTCCCACTCCTCAACGGCAATTCGGCGTAGATGCCTCAGAGTGGTTGGTGGGTAACGTCGACCTTAAACAGCCCTTTTCAATCCATCCATGGCATATTGTATAGGTTTCATGTCTGGAGAACATGCTGGCCACTGTAGTCGAGCGATGTCGTTATCCTGAAGGAAGTCATTCACAAGATGTGCACGATGGGGGATCGTATTGTCATCCATGAAGACGAATGCCTCGAAAATATACAGCCGATATTGCTGCCCTCTTGGTAGGAGGATAGCATTCACGTATCGTACAGCCGTTACGGCGCCTTCCATGACCACCAGCGGCGTACAGCGGCCCCACATAATACCATCCCGAAACAGCAGGGAACCTTCACCTTGCTGCACTCGCTGGACAGTATGTCTAAGGCGTACAGCCTGACCGGGTTACCTCCAACACGTCACCGACGATTGTCTGGTAGAAGACATATGCGACACTCATCGGTGAAGAGAACGTGATGCCAATCCTGAGCGGTCCATTCGGAATGTTGTTGGGCCCATCTTTACCCCACTACATGATGTCGTGGTTGAAAATGGACCTCGCCATGAACGTCGAGAGTGAAGTTGCGCATCATGCAGCCTATTGTACAGAGCTTGAGTCATAACACGACGTCCTGTGGCTACACGAAAAGCATTATTCAACATGGTGGCGTTGCTGCCACGGTTATTCCGAGTCACAATCCGCAGGTAGCGGTCATCCACTGCAGTAGTAGCCATTGGGCGGCCTGAGCGAGGCATGTCATCGACAGTCCCTGTCTCTCTGTATCTCATCCATGTCAAAACAACTTCGCTCGTGGTTCATTCCGCCCTTCCTGGCGCAAAGTACCTATTCGGCCGCGATCGAGCCGCGATATTGACCGTCTAGGCACGGTTCAACTACAGACAACACGAGTCGTGTACCCCCTTCGTGATGGAATGACTGGAACTGACCGTCTGTCGGTCCCCCTCTATCTAACAGGCGCTGCTCATGCATGGTTGTTTACATCTTTGGGAGAGTTTAGTGACATCTCTGAACAATCAAAGGGACTGTGTCTGTTATTCAATATCCACAGTCAACGTCTAAATTAAGTTCTGTGGGACCAAACAGCTGAGGTCATCGGTCCCTAGGCTGACACACTACTTAGTATAACCTTAACTTACGCTAAGGACAACACACCCCATGTCCAAGGGAGGACTCGAACCTTCGACGGGGGGAGGCAAGCGAACCGTGGCAAGGTGCCTAAGATCGCACGGCTACCCCGCGCGGCTGGGAAATGGGGCGATGCCAAACTATTTTTTATGTGTGTATATTTACACATCAGACCGGATACTGCGTAAAAAATCACGTGCTTAAATATTGTATCTTTGAACGTCCGGATGTCGGTAACCGATAATGGCCAAGAAAAAGTTTCCAAGCTCGTCGTGAACACCATCTTAATAAAGTATAGTAAACATTTGGACGATTTTGCAGGACAGAAATTATACAAGTGGCCATCCCTACAACTGGACATTTGATATACAAAAATATAAATAAGGGTGTATCTTGATAACGGATACAGACTTTCGAAAACGAGAAAATTGAGTTTCTAGATGAATGTCTAAAGATTGTTTAGCTAAAATCTGGGCCATTTATTGTGTTTTAGTTATTTAGATGATTTCGGCTGACAGTGAAAAGTGGCAAAAACTGGGTGATGCCATTTTCGGGACAGATACGGTAAATTTGAACCTCTGTATCTCGGTAACGCATAATGATGTAAAAAAAATGTCGAGTTCCCCAGAAATGCTACCTTAAAAAAATATGTTAAAAATTCGACTATCTACC
Organism: Schistocerca americana; assembly: GCF_021461395.2. Classification (NCBI taxonomy): domain Eukaryota; kingdom Metazoa; phylum Arthropoda; class Insecta; order Orthoptera; family Acrididae; genus Schistocerca; species Schistocerca americana. Next base: position 629,287,602 of record NC_060122.1, read on the forward strand.
TTAAAGTGAAGTTACAGAAGTGGTCATCCCTAAAATTGGCACTTCTAGTACTAAAAAATCATGGTTTTTCGGGGTTTTCTCAGGAATTTCCCTTGAACAAATGGTGCTTTTATAAGCTGTCTAAGGTCCACCGTAGACCACATATAATTAAAAAGAACCAACCGATTTGCTCAATGCTGGAGGATGTGTATAATGTCAAAATATTGACCGTGTACTGTAGAATGACGGCAGTATGCTCGTTCCCGATAGAGAAACTAATGAAGGCAACGCCAGGTTACCCAACAATATTAACCATTTATCTCTGTGATAAATAGGACCGGAGACGTGACTACCTCAGGAATCGCAACTTCGCACAGGCCTGTTTGGGACGTATTTTATTTGTGCGTTATTACAAAGTGTGTAGGTGAATTTTGGCATCCAGGAATAACAATGGAAAAAAATGCAAAGAAAAATTCAATCTCTACTGCCATACACGGTGAGTTACGTACTACGTAACAGCCCTTTAATTTCGCGAACGGTTCACATATCGAAATGTGGTTCTCAGAAAATGCCAGGGCGTCGAAAAAAAAATTCGAGAGATGCCCTAGAATGTGAGAAGACAGTGGGTGGAAACGGAATTTGCGGTGCAATTACTGCCAAGCAGGTGTCTCGGAACAGTGTGCGTGGTTGCATACCGTAATAAAGGCATGCGAGGGGAGAATAAATCTTAATTTTCCCTCAAACCAACTTACGACCTAGGGGCTGGTTAACCTACAAATATTGTGTATGGAAATACGACATAGGCTAGAATATAACGTATCACAGAAGACAGCAAAACTATTTCACACTTGTGTATCCTCCCAGATTTACGTAAGCTGGAACAGGGGCATCAAGCGTTCTTTCTTGAAAAATAATGAGGTCTTATACGTTGCAAAAAGCAACTTGTGTATTAAATATCTAAATGATAGAAGGAATATTTGACCTCTCTTTTCTTGGACTTGGCTGTATGCTTCTTAGAGGTAAAATACGTGCTGTCGGACAACAATCTCTACCTACACTGCTCTAAATTATATCATATGGGACACATTCGTTGAACGAACAATTTCGTTACAAATACTTTCTTGATCACCCGTACACCGCAAAATAAGTATTCTTCTTAACGAAAAGTCGTTTCAAGATGAACGTGAGCGCATAATGACAGTGCTACCAGCTACGAGGAATACACGCTGTTGAGAATGCGGTGCAATTTCGTACACAAGTAAATAAAATCAACCGTTTATTAACAATGATTTGGTAACCATCAACATCACATACGAGTAATATAAATTTTGTCTTACAAAATCACTTTTTCCTTTATTTAAGCATGTGCTCAAACTGTTGACCGATGACTGAAAGGCATGTTTGCAATCGCCATTCGAAAGAACGATGAACAGATGTAATTACAGTGGATGATATGGTAGATCGTGTATTGGCAGTTCGTCTGGTGTAATTGGGTCTTCGTCACAGACTGTGTCTTTGAGCTCTCCCAAAAGAAATAATCGGGAGGAGTCAAATCGGGGGCCCTCGCAGGCCATTTGACAACAGAATTTCGTCCTATGCAACCTCCAGGAAAGTTCTCATTCAGTATTTACGTTGTAACACGGGACGAGTGACTGGAAAACCGTCGTGTTGCAACCAAATACAATACCGAATATCCAGTCGTACTTCATCTAGAAGAACCGGGTGAAAGTTCATCAGAAAGTGAGCGTACAAATGTCCATTTAGAACACCTGAGATGAAGTAAGATCCCACAATGTAATTTCCTATGGTGCCGCACTATACATCTACGCTCCACGGCCGTTGGTGTTGCACCTGACGGGGTCAGTGAGCATTTTCGGCTACCCAGCATTGCATGTAATTCAACTTTACATTAGCGTCGGTAGTAAGAGTTGTTCCAATCGTAAAGAGCACACGCTAGAGAAACGTAGTCCCTCGGCTCCTGAAGGGCATACCGAGGCCCTGCATACCGATGCAGGATGCGAATGACACTCGAATGGCTGATTCCACATTCCTTGGTAATATGTTTCGTATCACTGTGGGGATTCAAAATGGTTCAAATGGCTCTGAGCACTATGGGACTTAACATCTACGGTCATCAGTCCCCTATAACTTAGAACTACTTAAACCTAACTAACCTAAGGACAGCACACAACACCCAGCCATCACGAGGCAGAGAAAATCCCTGACCCCGCCGGGAATCGAACCCGGGAACCCGGGCGTGGGAAGCGAGAACGCTACCGCACGACCACGAGATGCGGGCACTGTGGGGATTCATTAGCGTCGTAGCCAGCACAGCTTCTTCGTGTTCTCTGTCAGTTGCATTCTTTTTTTGGACGAGCGGTTCTAGGCGCTACAGTCTGGAACCGCGTGACCGCTACGGTCGCAGGTTCGAATCCTGCCTCGGGCATGGATGTGTGCGTTGTCCTTAGGTTAGTTAGATTTTAAGTAGTTCTAAGTTCTAGGGGACTCATGACCTCAGAAGTTGAGTCCCATAGCGCTCAGAGCCATTGCATTCTTTTTTCTTGTCCTCTTTTTTTTACTTCAAGCAGTCTGTCCGCACTAGCGTCTTAATACTTCGTGCAACTGCCTGGCGTGACGGACATTGGCGATCCGGGTAGATAGCTCTTTACCACTGTATTGTTTTTACGGCATTTCTTTTACATTCACCCTATAAAGTAATACATCCTACTTCTCATCGGTGTACAAAGCAACGAATGCTGAAGCAGAAAAGAGTAGCTACAGTGCAGGTATGTGAACAGGCAAATGTGTTGACGTTCTGATACAGCATAACACGAGAGCTCTGCTTATCAGTGTTTGCCCCGCTAATGTCGATTCTAGCCATTCTGCTCTCAAATTCTATGACGCTTTCCGATTTTTTTGTTTTTTTTTACGACAAGTCTCAACGTCAACATTTACAAACCGTGTAGCACTGTAATTGTCTTCTCCATAGCTACCTGATGTATTTATAAAAAGTATGCGGTTCTATTTAACAAACATACTTGCTTCAACGTCTCCGTTGAGACCAACGCTATAATCATTAAACAAACAAAACAATATGTGTCCTTCGACGCTCTAACATTTGCCGAAAACCGCGTTTCAGTATGTGTAACCGTTCACGAATTAAAACGGGCGTATATCTCACTTGAATCGCCCTGTGTCAAAACAAGTTTTTACAAAAAATCTCTGAAAGCACTTGATAGATTTACTTTTAATTTTTCAAGATTATACTCTAATGAACATTTGCACGGATATAGGATGTACATTTTAATATATAAAATATATAAACAAATATGTAATACACGAGTATAAATATAATCATTGTCAGAAAGAATCTCGGAAAGTTCTTGACCAATTTACGTCAAATTATTACATGACACTCTAATGAACATTCGAAGAGGTGTATATTTTTAAAATATATAATTTTTAAATACATATGAAGTAAATAAATGGGAAGTGTTATCGAAAAGTGCTTGACCGAATAACTTGAAATTTTTTCACAATAATCTAATGAACATATAATATAGTGATATATATCGTGTATATGAAGAGGAAAAGTTATTACCATAAATCTAGAAAAGTTCTTAACTGTTTTACTTCAGATTTTCACACAACATTCCAATGAACGTTCAGTTGGACATAGGAAATCTATATATTTTAAACGACGATGTATAGCTTTTCTTTTAAAACCGACAACGAGAAGGGAAATGCTGTCTTATGAAAATGTGCAGTTTCGGAATCTTTATCCCAGTCAGTTAGAAATCTTTCTGAGAGTCAGTTCAACTATGATATCCTCTCTCAGCTTAAAACAAAGCGAAATAATGTCATTGAAGCTACTGTCCTCACGGGTACTGCAACTGGAGAGACGTGTCTCATACCAGAGCTTAGCAGTGGCCCCAACATTAAAGAATGCCCCAACATTTAAGAATGCTGAGGGACAGGGATAGGGGTAAAAGGATAAAAAGGGGTGGCAAGAAAATGAGCACAGAGAGTGGGGCGAAAAGATGGGCAGAGAAGGGGGGAAGGAGTTTAACTTGTAGATCTAATACCCATTCATATTTAGCAATTGCGAGGAATTGCTGAGTTCACTAGTAATTTTATTTAGAATAAAAGCTGGAGCACACTGAGAGTATGCTCTTAGGTATACGTGTGAAGTGTTTTGTACGTGTGGTCCCACTGTTGGCGAGAAAGCTGCGACGCACGTGTGCGCACCCGCACAGTGCATTGTCCTCTGTTAGTTTTCCTTCTCCCCACCCGGGGAGAAAGCTTTCCGGCGATCTGACAGCTGCTGTTGAGAGCAGCGGACGGGGAATCCCCGCATTGTGAGCCGAGTATGGACACAGCTGCCGCGGCATCAGCAAATATTACGGCAGGCGCGCCGATACGAGCACAGGACGGGCTCCTTCCTGAGACCGGGCAAACCGCCTGTGTGGAGGGGTGTGCGACGATATTCCGTATCACGGGACGGACTTGTGGTCTGTCTGGTCTTGACGCAACAGTGAACGCACGAGCCGCGCGCCAGTACGTGACTGACTTTTTAAGCACAGGTTTCGTGTTGACAGAGTACAATACTCATCTCTACAATATTGGCATGCATATCTCTGATCATGGTGTTTAGAACAACCGTAAAATCATGGTGCCTGCATGGTTTGCCATATTTAGAATGAAAGTCTTGATCAACATGTACGTGATTAAGGACTATTTACTTATTTACAGATATGAATCTTTAGTCACTGACAGCAAGAGTATGTGATGTAGGAAACCCCTGAAGGATCGAAAGTTATCTCACACTATCGACACGGTTTCTGTAAAACCCACTGGTGTGAAACATAGTTCTACATCTACATCTACATAAATACTCTTAAAATCACATTTAAGCGCCCAGCAGAGGTTCCAAGGAACGACCTTCACAGTAATTCTCTATTCCAATGTCGTGCGGCGCCCGGAAAAAAACGAAAACCTATATTTTTCGGTACGAGTTATGATTTCCCTTATTTTATTATAGTGATTGTTTCTCTCATTTCAATGACACTCTTACCCATATTTCGCCCCAATACTAAAGTGCTGCCCTCTTTGAACTTTTTCGAAGTACTCTGTCAATCCTATCTGGTTAAGATCCCACACCTTTCAACAGTTTTCTAAAAGAGGATGGACAAGCGTAGTGTAGGCAGTCTCCTTAATACATCTGTTACTTTTTCTAATACCCTGACAGTAAAACGTAGTCTTTGATTAGCCTTCTCCACAATATTTTGTATATCTTCCTTCCAATTTAAGTTGTTCGTAATTGTAATTCCTAGGTATGTATTCGAATGTATGGCCCTTAGATTTAGCAGATTTTGTCGTATAACCGAAGTTCAACGGATTCCTTTTAGGTATCATGTGGATGACCACACACTTTTTGTTATTTAGGGTCAACTGCCAAATTTCACACCATTCAGATATCTTTTCTAAATTGTTTTTCAATTTGTTTTGATGTGCTAATGACTTCTTAGTCGATAAACGACAGCATCATCTTCATACAGCATAAGATGGCTGCTTGTAAATCGTTTATATATAGGAGGAACAGCGAAGGGCCTATAAAACTGCTCTGGGAAACGCCAGAAATCTCTTCTATTTTACTCAATAACTTCCTGTTAATTACTACGAACTGTGACCTCTCTGACACGAAATCACAAATACAGTCACATAGCTGAGACGATATTACATGAGCACACAATGTCTCTACAAGTCACTTGTGTGGTACAGTGTCAAAAGCCTTCTGGAAACCGAGTGTTGTGTACGTAGTTCCGCGTAGTCAGCACTTACACAACTTTCTCACTAGAGCGCACCCCACTAAGCACAACAGCGCAGGCGCAGCGCTCGTCCGTCTCCGCACTACGAGATGGCGCTGCCATAGGGATGGACCAAATTCTGCCTCCGCCGATCCGCGCATTAATAGGTAACGCAGCCAATGAGATTGCTGTAAATGTAGAAGCTTTTCTCCTCGTGGATCACACTCGCGCAGTGATACATGAATGCGCGAGGTATTATAAACGAGTGTAGAGACCTCTGATTAGTCAGTCTGCATTTGTCAGCACCAGTTTGTACCAGTTCTACATTTGCCTGTACCAGTCTATAGTCAAGTTTCAGTCTGCACCTAACTATATTACCATATTCCTGTACATAGCCATGAAGATAAATGTATAGACACTTTTGTCAAGTATCAGAGATATATGTGAGAATAAGATTAGTGTCCCAATACCAAAGGAACTTCAGATTGTCAATTGTAAATACCATCCAGAACCTAGTTAAGTAATTTTTATGCTTGTTATTATTTTAATAAATGTGTGTGAAAATTAATCAAATTCTGTTTAAAGTTGGTCACTGTCAATCTCCTACTCTAAGCGTGCAAGTGGTATTTCTATCATCTGACCTAACGGCAGAAGATAAACACGCCACGATAAGACCATGAGACATATTGCTGACACTCGCCTGTTTCGTTAGACCGACAAGTCAAATAATCTGATGGTGTGTGTACTGAATGTCTTACAGTACGCACACCACACCTATAAATACGGAATCAATTTGAAATCGATTGCCAATAGCACTAACAAAATAGCTAGTTGTGTCTCACAAGAGCGATGTTTTCTAAATCCATGTTATCTGTCTGTCAATAGAGCGTTTTTTCGAGGTAAATCATAGTCTTTGAACACAATACATGTTCCAAAATCCTGCTGGATATCGACGTTAATAATAGGGGCCTGTAAGTTACTTGATTACTGCTACTACCTTTCTTGAATACTGGTGTGACCTGTCCAACTTTCCAGTCTTTAGGTACGGATCTTTCGTCGAACTAGCATTTGTATATGATTGTTAAGTATGGTGCTATTTTATCACCATATTGTGAAAGGAACCTAAATGGTATACAGTCTGGAACGGAAGACTTGCTTTTATTTGTGTTGGCCCAAACTTGGACTGGAAGCTGACACCTTTGGCTTCTACGGACAAGCCGCCTACCGCCTGAACTATTGAAACACGACTCATAACCCCCGCCCCCCCCCTCCCTCCTTCAGCCTTGCAACCACCCGAACGTCACCTGCTACAACCCAAACTTCCTAGAAGTTCTTCTGCATAATTTGCACACCTAGTACTGCTGAAGGAAATGATACTGTGGAGGCATGACTGAGCCGCAACTGCCGGATTGTTTACAGAATGAATTTTCACTCTGTATCGGGGTGTAAGTTGACTTTCTAGCATCCTGACGAAGAAGAGACATTGTGCTTTAGAAGTGTAATTGAGAGCTGCAAAATGATATTCGTTAAACTTCATTCAATACTGGGGTGGGCTTGCTGTTCATTCAGACCTCTAGTGAAGAAGCGCTGTTTCTTATTCATGTAGTAATAAAATTGTAACGCTTAAGCTTTTTTGCCTTCATTTTCCAGTCTCACGACCACAAATGTGGTCCATTGAATTATCTGCCCTGGAATAAAAGGAGCGCAATGAAAGAGGAAAACCTTAATATATGAGAAACTCTTTTGCAGCACCTCTAACATTCCAATTTCTTCCCTTGACATCAAGGTATGCTCTGAGCCCAGCGAGGCAACGGGATGAAAATTTAAGAAAGTGGAATATAATTTTATTCGCCCTCCAGACAGCACCTGTTTGCCTTCGCTGACAGTTAAAAATGTGAAGGCGGAAGGGCGCGTGGGCGGCTGCTCGTTTCCTTTCGCTTTTCACGCCCCGTTCCCAGACTGCAGGAGGCAGCCTGCAGTTTGTTCTTCACGCACGTCAAGCAAATGCCGTCCAGTCGACTGCACCGGCGAGGAAACTTGTTTCGCCCTCCGCTGACGCATGACCGCTGCCGTCGCTGCCAGGCAGCGGAAAGGCTTTCTCTTCCACTGCCGCTGCTGCTCTGGTCAGTCATTTTGTGTGTGTGTGTGTGTGTGTGTGTGTGTGTGTGTGTGTGTGGGTGGGTGGGTGGTTGGGTGTGTCCACTTTGTGTTACGTTGTTCTGACGTTACATTACGAGGCGACTGCGGTAGGGCGATATTTAATCCGTGGCAGGCAAGTACTCGTACGAAGGTATAGGCACAGACACCAGTCTTCAGAGTGTGCCCAAGCTTAAGTGTTAGTTGTATGCTGGGTGGTGAACTTTCAACCTATTTGTAGCTATAATTAACACTTTAATGACATACTTCATTCCCAGTGGCCACAGGAAAGAAATTTTTTGTGGTGCTGCGATATGTAATTCTTTAATGTGAACATGTACATTTGATGACGAGGCTAGATTCCTGAAAAAAATACAGATTTATTACTGATATCATCTTACAATCAAGTTTAATGAGCCCATGGAATTGTCTGTCAAGAACATGGTAACCATTTTGGCAGAGGTGTTACCTCAGACGGTTTTGAGGTGACTGGAAGTAAACACAGCTTCCGTTCCTTCCTTATCTCAATCAGTAAATTTCTCCATGTGCCATTCTTGACATGAACGCATGTAGGTGAACAAATATCTGCTCGTACTGATTGCAGCTGCAAAAGACTGCAATGTTTTCAGTCGACAAACGCTCGACAGGGAGTACAAATTTCCTCGAAGTTGTGTAGAACCGAGTAAAAAAGTGTTCACGATCCGTATTTGGCTCGTCTTAGCACATGTGTATCACTGAAAGACGTGCAGAAGAATAGTGCATGGAGAGGGAGCAAGCGGCGAAGACGGTGCAGATTCACTCTCTTTTACCCCTTTTGCCAACGCCATCTCTTTGTGTTATAAATTTCGGGTGACTGTTGAAACTACTACGACAGAACCACCTATGTGTAGATTGGCGAGAGGTGGGAACACATAATGTACCGAGTAAAATGGCCGAACATGGCCGTTTTGGTGGTCCAAATGGTGTGGGGATGCATAACTTTGCATTGGCATACTGACCTGCGAACCTTTGAAGATGGTACACTGACTCGTCAACGTTATTGTGACACTGCTGCCTTCCCCCTGACTGTTTTTACAATAGTGCATCTGTCCCTGACTCCATTTTTTCGGATGACAATGCGTAAGTGCATCGAACTGCGCAGTTGGAGAAGTCCTTGTGCGGCGTGTCGTGGTTTTATTTTTCATGTCTATTCGTCGTTGTCACTGTACAGGCTGAAAATTAAAATTCACCTACCTCAGAACGGCGTTCGCTCTATGTCCCTTCACTCGGAACGTAGATACAAGATGTAAAAGCAGAGTTGATAAAAAACACCACCCAATATCTACAATTACTGAGGCCGCACAACTTTAGTTACGAAAGAAAGTTCTGTAGGAATACTGTCATCTTATTTTATCAGGTAGTAAGAAAACGGATTGGCTTCTGAAAAATAATGTCCGAAATTTCCACACAATAATGTTTATTTTGTCCTTGATAACCAAAGAAAATGTACTATTCAGTCCACATCTAAAATATTGGCTATTTCCTTCCAGTTCACGATTCATACACACATTTCACACGCACAGCAGCCAGAAATCTGTCCAAAGCCGACCCAAATTAAACAACGTTTTCACAGTCATTAATTTCATCACTAATGAGTTATTATATTCGGTCCTTCTTGTGGCTTTCCAAAAACGAAACAGCTCGCCAAAAATGCTCAGTTGTTGAATACTGAAACATGCCACGCGGATTCTATGAAGGCCAATATTTCATATGCGAATATCGGTGCAACAGATTTTGTCAAAACCTCTGAAATTTCACTAAGCAGTCCACAACAACAACTGCTATCGACTTAGCTCACCAATAAGTCAAACACTAAGTAATTCTTCATCTTACACATTATTTCTACTGGCACTAGTAACACGACCGTCCGCATTCAAAGCTAGCGAGCGACTTCCTTCTTCCAGCCTCACTGCTAGTATATCTATTAGGTAACGAGCGGGAACCGTCTCAATTCTGATTGGCTGACCATACTGACTGCCAATCAGAACACTCTCTCGTGATCATACTCGTGCCGAAACTTGTCTGCACCAATCCTTATACAAAGACGCATTCGCGTCGATCTGACTTACAAATATTATAGTGATGTTCAATAAACGAAAACGAAACGACAGTAATTCTGGAAATATTCTTTAGATACAGATTTTACTCCAGCTGACTCTCTGGCTGCTCTGTTACAATACCAATCACACCTAGACATACGTCATCAGCAAAGTGGGCAAATCCCCTAGGATCATTTTCCCACGACAGGCTTGTGTAACTCTTGCACATTACTTAAGACGGTATATAACGCTATATTGAAATTTGACGAATGTCCCACACACCCACTCTCATTTAATCACAGGCTCACGTAACACATAATAAAATAAATATTGATTTTAATAGTTCGAATCTGAAGTTATTCTATATTTCATACTACGAAAATTGTAGGGTATTTGAAAATTTTAAATTAAATTTCAGTTAAATAATCCTACATCCTGAACTTTCAGGTGAGTATTTCAATTGATAACGAAAAAAATTATTTCTGAAGTTATTCTAGATTTAATACTACGAAAATTGTAAGGCATTTGAAATTTTTAAATTAAATTTCAAATTAATAGTTCTATATCCTGATACTTCAGGTGAGTATTTCAATTGACCACCAAAAACAAGTCATAAATGTTCCCAGGAGAATTTCCTGTCTTATGTGTAGTTTTTCAAACTTTAAAGTAAAGAAAATATGCCCACTGGAAAGCAGAGAATTTCACACCACCTTTCTATTAATAACAATGTGCAGTATACAAATTTTGAAAGCGATTACACAAAAACTATTATCCTTTATTTAGATTCTTATAGGTGGTGAATGTACTCTTTCAATAAGAGACATTGAACAGTTTTCCACGGCAGGCAGTGACAGATAGATGCACATCTGTCCCCCGCTAGATGTCAGCCCCCGAAGTTACATACAGCAAGCTATCCTAAAACAAACGTTCGCTCGGAACAACTTGCGACGCTACACTTAGAACGAGAGGCTATTCAATATGGACTGACCTGCCAGTTCACCCGAGTTAAATGCGATCGAGAGCGAGTGGGACGCTCCGGGGAGACGTCCTGCAGCACCTCCACATTCACCAACGACTATCCAGACGTTGTCAACCGCACTCGTGATGAATGGAACAGCTTACCACGGTAACTCCTTACCAACCTTGCGCGCAGCATGGGAGAACGTTGCAGAGTATGCACTGAGCTCCGTCGCGACCACAAACCCCACGAGAACCATGTCCCGCCTTTTATGATGTCCAAAGAAGCGTCATGAATCACGGCGGCTTCAGTTAATTATTGTTTTTGAATAAGATTGTCGTTTCTTTTCGTCTCATTGCCTAGTTCTTTCAGTTGCCTTCTAATCTAAACTACAGAATTTGTTTCTACGTATTTATTTCTACGTATGGTCCAAGTTTCATCCAGATACGTTACTTAGCAGTGATGCATCGTGCGAAAGTCGCTTCCGTCCTTAAGTTTTGCACACTTGCGTATCTTCCCAGTTGTCCCACAAAAGCTTATGCAGGACGTCTTGCAGATTATAATACGTCGAGCATTGTGCACGATAGTTTTGTTATGCACACTGAAACGGCGGCAGAGACTTTACTGTGCGAATTTTTAGTGACCCTGTAGTACTTACTGCCCAACAGATAGTACTGCAGGGGGAAAAGCCAAGTACTGGCACAACGTGTATTACCAGATATGGTATTACGTTGCAGTAAATGTTACCCTCTGGGTGGATTGAAGTAAATTGATAGTGAGTTGCCTAATTGATCTGGATTATCGAACCTGAAATTAATATAACAATAGAAACCAGAAAGCTAAACATAGAAATTTGGAAAATTGCTTAAGTAACCAAGATTACTTAAATGAAATAAAATACTGTCGCCAGCCTAATTAGGCATAATAATATGAAACATTACCTTTAAGAATCTGATTTAAATTTTGGTAAAGGAAAGCTACCATTGCTTCTTCCCCAGAGAAGTGCAATGAACTCTACCATAACCTGACAAGTGGTACAGTGATGATAGCAGCTATAAATAGTATATGCAAGTTCTCACAGAAAACGTTAACGGCTTATTTCTTCTCAATAGTAATTACTTTATTATATATGAATTATGTGATCACCAAAATTTATGAAAGTCAGTACTAAGCCAGAAATTAGATATAGACTTGGTCCTATTTCAACAGTTACTTTCCAAATAGTACAAATATAATTAAAATTCACTTGCAATACAATTTTTATGCCCATTAAGAAGTAATATTGTTTCTATATTTATGGATAGGGCAATCACTTTATCTTTCATAGGCAAAGTCTTAGGTGGGGGCCTTCAAACTCTCCTTCCAAATTTAACTGGACAAAGCATACAAAACTATAGAATTTCTTTAGAATGCAATTAGTAAACTTATTGTTCAAGAACGTTTTCTCATATTAAGCAACACAAAAGTGAGGACCCTTAAACTGTCCATTACCATAAAGCAAACTAAACACACTTTTCTGAGACAAATTGTGAGATGCAAATTTTGTTATTATTCTTTCACTAATTTCACTCATCTTGTAGGACTTTTAAAACAGTTAATGTCAGTGATCTTTTATACAGGTTCTCCAATACGACTTTAAATGAATTTTACGCTAAATAACCTCACAATAACGTGCTTTCATTTGTGATTAGCACAACCAGAATCTTCACTGACAGAATTAAAAACAGTTCGTCTTTGAAGCACAAATACTTTGAATTAGAAACAAATCTAACGTTATGGAGGTTTTCATAAATGAAATACTTCCTCCCTTGATTTCAATGAAACACACAGTATTTCGATAATCTTGTTGCATTCAGAATCAAGCAACACCAACAATCACTTATTTTCAATTGTTTTTCACATACAGGATACTCGGATGTTAGTAATTATGGGGAATGGATCCTAAGAGATATGATGAGAGGAACCAATTCAAGGGTCAGACACACCGTTTAACATAGTTTGCCTTATTATTCCAAATTAAAGAACACGTAAATGTACTGGTACATACTTTTGATATTTCTCTGCCTCGTGATGACTGGGTGTTGTGTGATGTCCTTAAGTTAATTAGGTTTAAGTAGTTCTAAGTTCTAGGGGACTGATGACCATAGCCGGCCGAAGTGGCCGTGTGGTTAAAGGCGCTGCAGTCTGGAACCGCAAGACCGCTACGGTCGCAGGTTCGAATTCTGCCTCGGGCATGGATGTTTGTGACGTCCTTCGGTTAGTTAGGTTTAACTAGTTCTAAGTTCTAGGGGACTAATGACCTCAGCAGTTGAGTCCCATAGTGCTCAGAGCCATTTTTTGAACTGATGACCATAGATGTTAAGTCCCATATTGCTCAGAACCATTTGAACCATACTTTTGATATAAATCTGACCTTTAGATTTGCTGAAGTGATGGCGCGATAATGGTGGCAAGTACATAGTGGCTACCTGGTATTTCCTCCGGATGTAATTTGTTCTATTATCTTCTTCTTGGCGACGATACTTCCCACATGAGAGCCTTTTTCGTTAGTAGAGCACCATTTTATAGCCGTACACACATCCGAGGTCTTTCCATGTTAATCCAGATACTGGATGCTACCCTCGGCACTTCCACTGATCAGTCACTTGCTGCTCAGCCCAGACTTTCCAGTAGCTAGCTGCCGACTGAAAGTGCTTTCTCACTTGGCGCCCAGACTGAGCGCAACATCCACCATTTAGGCCGCGTCAACCATATTTTGGCGAGCGCTTTTCATTTTATACGAAGTCTCTAGGTATGAATGAGCTTGTACATAGTTGTAAACAAACATCTTTAATAAAATCCCAACATTTAAACAAATTAATAAGTAAAAAATAAAGTAAAGATAATTAAATACTACTTTTCTCCTATTAATACAAAGAATTTAAATGGTAAAGAGAGAACATTTTACACAATTTTTCACTTCATTACAATAGGTCAAAGACATTAAACAGTAAAAAATATACATATTTGACTTTAAATAGAGCTAACCAGAAAAAAAATTACTGAATTAATAATGGTGTTACAACCCGTCCTGTGAAAAATTATTGGTATCCACATGATAGTGCTGTCGAGAAGTAAGGACCTAAACTGATTACCGGTGCGGCTGTTACCTCTCTCATCATCTTCCCCAACCTCCACTACCATTTCTATGTTTATAATGGTTTGTACAGAAAGAGTAACCACGTCTGCATTATTGTCACTCGAGACCACAAATACCACTTTTAAACACGGGCAAAAACAGCTCCATCGGAAACCAAGAGGAAGTAACAGAGGAGCGGAACGGAGTACCCGCCAGCGCAAGGCTTCTAAGCCTCACGGAGGCACCATTAATACTGATTTTTATTCCGCGCCCGTGTAGCCGCTCCTTAAGTATGCGACCGACTCTCCTCGACGACGCATAACTCCACAGTGTGAGGGTGGGGTGCAGGCGAGGGGGAGGAGGGATATACGCGACTCCATTATACTTTCAATAAAGCTTGGTGCCGGGTTTTCCTTTATTACTCGCCGCCTTTCTCAAACATTTACCGGAGACGGGCAAGGCTTAGCTCGGCTGAGGACGCCCGCCTAAATTCCGAATCTCGCGTTCGCCACGGCTATAATTTTCGTTCGCGCCTGCCTGCCTTGGCGATCCACAGCATGGCTTCGCTTCAAACAGGTATACATTGCTGCAATTCACACCGTGTTTCCTACCCAGTCCCAGAAATTAGTTTTGGCTATAGTTATGGGTGTCTGTCCTAATCCATGAATGAGAAACAGGAGGCTTAAGTTGCTTATTTGTATTCACTTCAGTCCTTTTCTCGTAGCATGTGGCGACAGTTATGAAGCATTCCCTCCGCCTTTAGATACGCCTTACTGTATACGACGTTTCAACCTTGAGTTGGCCTGTTGCAGTTTAGAGAAGTCACATGAAAATATTCAACAGCAACAGAAGAAAATAATTTGAATCAGTCCAAGTTTTAGCATATGTGGAGCAGAGTAACAGCAATAAAAAAGGTATGAAAATTGTAAGAGAAAGGTAAGCTGTTAGGGAGATACTCATATCAATACTTTTTCTACATATACATCTACATCGATACTCTGCAAATCACATTTAAGTGCCTAGCAGAGCGTTCATCGAACCACCTACACAATTCTTTATTATTCCAATGTCGTATAGCGCGCGGAAAGAACGAAAACCTACATCTTTCCGTACGAGCTCTGAGTCCCCTTATTTTATCGTGGTGATCGTTTCTCCCTATGTAGGTCGGTGTCAACAACATATTTTCGCATTCGAAGGAGAAAGTTGGTGATTGGAATTCCGTGACAAGATTCCGTCGCAAACGAAAAATGCCTCTTCCTTTTAATGGTGTCCAGCTCAAATCCTATACCATTTCAGTAGCACTCTCCCCCATATTTCGCTATAATACAAAACGTGCTGCTCTTCGTTGAACGTTTTCGATGTACTCCGTCAATCCAATCTGATAAGGATCCCACACCACGCAGCAGTATTCTAAAAGAGGACGGACAAGAGTAGTGTAGGCAGCCTCCTTAGTAGATCTGTTACATTTCCAAGTGTCCTGCCAATACAAGGCAGTCTTTGGTTAGCCTCAGCCACAACATTTTCTGTGTGTTCCTTCCAATTTAAGTACTTCATAATTGTAATTCCTAGGCATTTAATTGAATTTACGGCCTTTAGATTTGGCTGATTTATCGTGTAACCGAAGTTTAACTAATTTCTTTTAGCACTCATGTGGATGACCTCACAATTTTCGTTATTTAGGGTCAGCTGCCAATCTTCGCACCATTCAGATATCTTTTCTAAATCGCTTTGCTATTTGTTTTGATCTTCTCGTGACTTTATTAGTCGACTAACGACAGAATCATCTGCAAACAACCGTAGACGGATTCTCAGATTGTCTCCCAAATCGTTTTAGATAAGGAACAGCAACGGGCGTATAGCACTACCCTGGGGAACAACAGAAATCACTTCTTTTGTACTCCATGCCTTTCCGTCAATTGCTACGAACTTTGACCTCTCTGTCAGAAAATCACAAATCCACTCATATAACTTAGACGATATTCCATAAGCACGCAATTTCACTACACACTTAATCGATGATATGAAATTTGTATGGAGATCAGTTTAAATAGAGAAAGGACGAAGAAAAGTAATACTTGTTGTAAGGTGTCAGGCAAATCCAACACCTTCCATGAAAACCCTGACATGATAAGCAAATCCAGAAGTATGTCACATAGCTCCGAATAAATCGTGCCATTAAATTAACCAAAGTAATACGAGTAATGAGTGAGCAAATGGAATACCACAGACTAACACAAGAATGCCTAAATGCATGTCATACCTTCCCACCGTGAGACAGACGCAGTTCCGAGGGGAGAAACGAGAACAGAAGCCGAGAGCAGAACCGTGTTAAGCTAGAAGGCCCTACGATAAGGGGCGGACACCCACGTCGCCAGCTAACCACTAGGGCCACCCCCCCCCCCCCAGTCCATGTTAAAAGCTAGAGCCCTCCAGAAGAACAGTATAGATCTTACGATAACACTAAAAGGGCCACACCAGCCGCAAGTTTTAGCGTGAGACTTTTTCACGTCTCTGTTACGTTGCAAACCTAAAAAAAACATTGCCCAACCACGAAAAGTAACCGCTAGGACCACCCCCCAGCCCATGTTCAAAGCTAGAGCCCTCCAGAAGAACAGTATAGATCTTATGATAACACTAAAAGGGCCACACCAGCCGCAAGTATTAGCGTGAGACTTTTTCGTGTCTCTGTTACGTTGCAAACATTAAAAACATTGCCCTACCACGAAAAGTATAACGTTTCTCATTGGATAGACAGAATTTTTGTATGCAGAGCTTAAGGTTAACATTGAGACCCTGATTGGTCAGATGAAAACACAGCCAGATAGTTTTTTTTAAACCAACTTCGGTAAACTGTAGTAAGGAGAAGTTAGGAAGGATTTGCTTCCGAGAGGCGAGATGCATGGAGCTGCGCCGGCCGCCGCCCCCTGACGAACACCGACAAGGTAATGAATGCACGTGATGCCGCATTTTTGAGCTCATAAGGCTTCACTCAGAACTGCAGAAGTCTCATCTGTTACATCCCCTTTTTACGTAATACTAGTGTCGATCGTCAATTGAAGCTCATGGTATTCACATTTGCTATGTAAGTTGAAATCTGAAACGCGATGATTTTTCTGAAGCCACATCAGCCACTGTAATTTACGACAAGTTAGATAAGTAATTAAAGATAATTGAGGGTCACTGTAGACCATTTTGATAGTTTTCTCTTTTGTGAACCTTAATTTAAACCTAGATTATAGATGTGATATGGCATAGGTCATCCTTCGATCCATTGTAAAACTTGGAAACCCATTCAGGGAATATACGTTCACATATTTGTTGAACGCAGTTGGTTTCTATCATCCTGTATTAAAACATTTCCTTTTATCAATAGTGCAATTTATAAACAATGTTTTGTGAGTAGAATAAAATTTCCAACGGTAACTTAACTGCTTTTTCGACGTGTTTTTACCAGCTAACTAAAAATAGGAAAGCCTTGAACCCCTTCCACTAAATTTAGTTAGTATTAAGATTCTTTTACAGGAAGTGCAGTGGAGCTGACGCTGAAATCATTAAGTATTTGGTTATATCATCGCTAGTCTCACTGAACTCTTCTTAACTCTACATGTCATGTGTGGCCTGGCGTCTCCTTACCAGCAACAGGTCCCAGGTTCAATCTAGTCAATTCCCTAAAAAACACGCTCAGAGCGTCGTTGCGCGAAAGTGGTAGGGAGACACGACTAAGAACAAACAGAAACCACGCAGAATGTTAGATTGTTAGTAATGTAAGGAACACAAAAGACAAACAAAAATAATTTGTGATGGATTTCTTGTTACTCGACGGATCAACCAGTCCCTAAAGTTTGTCATCCAAATTAAATTATTTCTTCGAAGCGTATCTCAATATAAACTCGTCATCATGCCTTAAATTATTATTTGCTGCAATATGTTCCAGGCACATATGAAAACAGAAGAACGTTTCACTTAAAAATACGAAATATTATGATGAAATGAATAACATAAGCAGGACAACAATCTGTACCTCGAACAAGCAACGATAGAAATGAAAAACCAGTCAAAAAAGAAACATATATGAATTTTACGGTATTTCAGTTTTGAGTATGTTTCATATAAATGCCACTCTGAAATGAAGAGGTTGGCAAAGTAGAGGAATTCATGGCGGGGCGTAACAAACAAATCAGTAGAGTGATTAACAAAGAATTTTTGCAGACGACAATATTTTCCAATCCAAGCTAAGAAAGAATTAGAGAACGTAGTAAACAATGGAAAAACGAAGATACTGATGGGTTGTAGTTAGGATGTTAACAATTTGCTTAACATTAAACTGGAATCGACACAATAGTAAAGAAATCTACTATCTTGGAAGAAAGATTACACAGAAGGACCAAAGCAAGGAAAATATCATTACAGGACTGTACGGGGGAAGAAAACTACCTCAGCAAAAGAACTATACTTGAGTGAGATTTTGAGACAGGAAATAAGGAAGAAGTTGTTGAAAGCATACTTCGAGAGCACACCACTCCTTGAGTATGAGACGTGGATATTCGGAAATCCTGAGCAGAAGAAACTACCAGCATTTGAAACGTGATGACATCGAAAACAGATAAGAATTAACCGAGTAGTCAGAGTACTGCCATTGGTTTGGCATCCAGGAGTACTGAACTTGGTGCTGGAATCAGGGAGAAAGATGATATACTCAAAACGGATTAAACCGGATGTTCGGTGTAGCTGCTAAGTGGAGATGATAAAATTAGCACAAGATAGGGAGAGATAAAGGACAGAATGATGACAATCGGAAGAATGGTTACTTAAAAATACATTGAAGAGCCCAAGAAACTGGTTCACCTGCCTAATATAGTGTTCGGCCCCCCGAGCACGCAGAAGTGCCGCAACACGGCGTGGCATGGTCTCGACTAATGTCTGACGTAGCACCGGAGGGAACTGACACCATAAATCCCGGAAGGCTGTCCATAAGTACGTAAGAGTACGAGGGGGTGGAGATCTCTTCTACACAGCACATTGCAAGGCATCGCACGTATGCGCAATAATGTTCTTTTCTGGGGAGTTTGGTGGCCAGCGGAAGTGTTTAAACTCAGAAGAGTGTTCCTGGAGCCACTCTATAGCAATTCTGGATGTGTGGGGCGTTGCATTGTCCTACTAGTATTTCCAAAGTCCATCGGAGTGCACAATGAACAATAATGGATGTAGGTGATCAGACAGGATGCTTACATACGTGTCACCTGTGAGAGTCGTATCTAGACGTATTAGGGGTCCCACATCACTCCAATTGAACACGTCCCACACCATTACAGAGCCCCCACCGCCTTGAACAGTCCCCTGGTGTGATGCAGGGCCCATGGAATCATGACGTTGTCTCCAATACCGTATTTGAATACGCATGCTTATACCAGTTGCTTTGTCGCTTCAGTGTATATGTCTCGTGGGTGCATAGATGGCGATCTGTGGAGCCGAGTACCTAGCGTTTGTCATACTGCGATAGCGATTTCTGTTTTCGGCCTGTTATCAGATACAGACTCGGTGATACTAGTAGCTTAGACATGCTCCAGCTTCCCTACATGGGCACCTTCTTAAAGTGGTCTCTCGTTAGCAATTGAAATACACAAATGGCTTGAACGATCACACTTGTTGAATTTTTTGGAGGACTATATCTTCACCATCTGCTGCATTTAAACACGTTTGGGCGCGGGTCATGTTTAGATGAGCAGATTCCTCGGTACCATTGTTGCTAGAGCGCTACCAACAGTGGGATAATACTAGTGCCATCTGCAGAGAGCTCTCATAAACTTCTGGGTATCAGATGAGTGTACGTCTTGGGGCGAAGAACATGTTTGTGTTATTGTACAAGTTGAGTAAATTTTGTTACTCAAATATCATAGCTCCTGGGCAGCATAGCTTTAGAATTGAGAATTGGCAAATGCATGTTCGTTTACATTACATTATTCTGCTTTAGAAGGTACTTGTGTATCATCTGAGAGCCTTAAAGATACTGCTGTAGTTTCGAAACTAATTCAAACATGAAGATGGGGCATGTGAACGTTGTTCCGCTGGTGCACATGTACGCACTACTTTGAACTGCCTCCCAACAGATACAGAGTAAAGGAAACTGTAAGACAACAGAAGCTGGAATCAAAAATCAATAAAACATAAAAATTACTGAAACATTTATTTAACCATGATGCATCATGTCAAGCAGAAAGAATTAAGTCTGTGAGAATAGGTATTGAAAAAGGGACGAAATTGGTAAAAGCAAGAACAAGGAAAAATGTGGATTGTCCTGTCTCTGATCTCATCATTAGTGTTCTGCCAACACTCTACACGCTCTCCTCTCTTCTACTACCCTCTTCAGGCCTGCATAGTTTCCTCTGCCCTTTATGTCGTGTGTGGTCTTGCATGTCCTCGTCCTCTCAGTCTCCTCTCACCAACTAGTCATCCAAAAGCAACTGTCAGCAAGCACTCCCGTCTCAAAGAGTGTCCCATTTAGTTCTTCTTCCTTTCTCTTGTAACGCTCATCTGTCTGAGGAGGTGGACGAAAATTGCCTTTGAATTTGCTGCCTGAAGAGCTATAAGAGAAATGAGGAATGGGTTCCGTGCCTTAGGTGTAAACAATGGGCTCACGACGAATGTGATACAGGGAAGAAATTTTTTGTGCATAAATTATCATCTGGATAATGATTGTGAATACGAAATGAAAAATCAAAAATACCCTCAGCCGTTTATTTTATTTTACATTTTGTACTCAACAGCCGATGTCCTTCAAACGCCTTGTACAAAGATAGACTTACTGAATAATAATGAACATGCTTTTAATTAACATTACAACACGTACACCAAAAAGTGGTAAAAGGTAGCAGTTCGCCAAAAAATTTGTCTACCGCCCGTAAAATTGTTATGTTTTGCTATGTTAAGGGGTGTAAGTAAGACCGTAGTTTCGTTTACTGCCAACAAAACATATTTTTAAGTTTAGCGGTGAGATTCTATGTACATGTAAGCGTATTCCCATAGGGCGTAAACTTGGACCATTCCTGTGGCACTTTTACGCTCACGACTTGAGCCTACGTAAAATTATTTTATCCTCTTAAATGCAATGCTGAGTTAGAATTATCTACACGAAGCTATACTTTAATAACCATATTATAAGTCCAAAGTGTTTAATACACGACACATGTAAACAAAAAAATTTAATAAATCCTGAAATGAAATCGGGGTAAATGTACCCCGGTGTTTCCGCCACTGAAGAGTCAAAGAAACTTGTACACCTGCCTAATATCGTGCAGCTCCCTCCCCCCCCCCCCCTGACAAATGTCTGAAGTAGTGCCTGAGGCAATTGACACCACGAACCGTGCAGGGCTGTCCATAAACCAATAAGAGTACGAGGGATTGAAGATCTCTTCTGTACAGCAAGTTACAAGACTTTCCAGATATGCCCAGTAACGTTCATGTCTGGGGCGTTTAGTGGCCAGCGGAAGTGTTTAAATCCAGAAGAGCGTCCTGAAGCCAGTCTGCCGTAATAATGAACGTGTGAGGCGTAACATTGTCCCGCCGTAATTTCCCAAGTCCGTCGGAATGCGCCATGGACATTAATGGATGCAGGTGATCAGACAGGATCCTTATGTATGTGCCACCTGCCAGAGTCGTATCTAGACGTAACAGGGGTTAACAGGGGTCCCATATCACTCCAACTGCACACGTCCGGCACCATTACAGAGCTTCCACCAGCTTGAACAGTCCTCTGCTGACTTGCAGGGTCCATGGATTCATGAGGTTGTCTCCAGGCCCGTACACATCCATCCGCTCAATATAATTTGAAACGAGACTCGTCAGACCAGGCAACACGTTTCCAGTCATCAACGGTTCGGTGTCACTTTTGACGGGCCCAAGCGAGGCGTAAAGCTCTGTGCTGTGCAGTCATCAAGGGCACATGAGGGACCTTCGGCTCCGAAATCCCATATCGATGATGTTCCGTTGAATGATTCGTACGCTGGCACTTATTGATGGCCCAGTACTGAAATCTGCAGCAATTTGCGGAAGAGTAGCACTCCGTCATGTTGAACGATTCCCCTCAGTCGTCGTTCGTCCCATCCTTGCATGATCTTTTTCCGGCCGCAGTGATGTCGGAGATTTTGTGTTTTACCGGATTCCTTATATTCACTGTACAGTCGTGAAATGGTCGTACAGGCCGTCGACCATAACACAACGCTAAAACTCACTAAACTCTTGATAACTTGCCACTGTAGCAGCAGTAACCGATATCAGTACTGCTCCAGACACTTGTTGCCTTTTACAGGCGTTGCCAACCGCAGCGCCGTATTTAGTCTGTTTACAAATCTCTGTATTTGAATACTCATACCTATACTAATTTCTTTTGTGCTTCCGTGTATATACAAAGGTACTGCTCAACAAATAGTACTACCCTTCCGACCGTTTTCCCGAATGGAATTTACACTACATCTGCATCGACATCTACATCTACCACTACATCCATGCTCTGAAAACCGCAGTGAAATGCACTGTACCGCGTATTACGGTTTAATTCCGCTGTATTTGCGTAAGGAGCGAGTGAAGACCGACTGCTTGATTGCATCTGCGCGCTTTGTAATTTTTCTATTCTTGCTTTGTTATTGGTATAAGTAGAATAAAATGAGAGACACGTAGACGCGTACAGAGGCTTATAGATATTTCCTTCCGTAAATACGCAAATGGAATACGATAGAAAATAAGTAATGTGATACATATTACAATGGAAATGTCGTGGGGCGAGGGCCACCTGTCGGGTAGACCGGTCACCTGGTGGAAATCTTCCGAGTTGACCACACTACGGCGACATACGCATCGATGGGGATGAAATGATGATGAAGACGACATAACACCCAGTCCCTGGGCCGATAAAATCTCCGATCCAGCCGTGAATCGAACCCGGACCGCTTGGCATGGCAGGCCGTCCCGCTGACCACGCAGCACTTGCGGAGTATGTATAAAGTATGGTAAAATAAAAAAAGGAGACGACAGTTATATATAAAGAATGGTTAATAACGATATCAGAGTTGCAGTTTATATAGAACGGTACAACTATACATGACTACTATTCAGTCTGATACTCATCCCATCAAGTAGAAAGTGAGTAGATGACCTCAGCGCACTTACTCCTGGGTTACTGACGGATCTAGTTTTCGACGGTATTCTGCACTTCCTTGTCACTGATGAACCTCTGATCTATCAGAGACTGTGGTAAGTGGCCCATGATATGCGAGTCACATGGGAAGACAAAGGAGCTCTAAAGAGGGTGTTCCAGATCCTTCCATCAAAACTTTTAAACGAGCTCGAGTGTCTTACTGTACACATCCTGGACAAATAGTGAGTATCGTTACGAATACAGGGATTAGCGACTACAAGGCAGTTGCTGCTATGCTCAATACCGTAACACCTACACCCATCAAAAAGAAACGCAAAGTACACTACTGGCAACTAAAATTGCTACACCAAGAGGAAATGCAGATGATAAACTGGTATTCCTTAGACAAATGTATTATACTAGAACTGACATGTGATTACATTTTCACGCAATTTGGGTGCACTGATCCTGAGAAATCAGTACGCAGAACAACCACAATAATGGCCTTGATTCGCCTGGGCATTGAGTCAAACAGAGCTTGGATGGCGTGTATAGATACAGCTGCCCATGCAGCTTCAACACCATACTACAGTTCACCAGGAGTAGTGACTGGCGTATTGTGACGAACCAGTTGCTCGCCCACCATTGACCAGACGTTTTCAGTTGGTGAGAGATCTGGAGAATGTGTTGGCCAGGGAAGCAGTCAAACATTTTCTGTATCCAGAAAGGCCCGTACAGGACTTGCAAATTGCGGTCGTGCATTATCCTGCCGAAATATAGGGTTTCGCAGGGATCGAAAGAAGTGTGGATCCACGGGTCGTAACACATCTCAAATGTAACGTCCAGTTTCAAACTGCCGTCAGTGCGAACAAGAGGTGGCCGAGACGTATAACCAATGGCACCCCATACCATCACGCCGGGTGATAAGCCAGTATGGCGATGACGAATACACGCTTCTAATGTGCGTCCACCGCGATGTCGCCAAACACGGATGCGACATTAATGGTGCTGTAAACAGAAACTGGATTCATCTGAAAAAATGACGTTTTGCCATTCGTGCACCCAGGATCGTCGTTGAGTACACGATCGCAGGCGCTCCTGTCTGTGACGTAGCGTCAAGGGTAACCGCAGCCAAGGTCTCCGAGCTGATAGTCCATGCTGCTGCAAACGTCGTCGAACTGTTCGTGCAGGCGGTTGTTGTCTTGCAAACTTCCCCATCTATTGACTCAGGGATAGAGACGTGGCTGCATGATCCGGCTCAGCCATGCGGATAAGATGCCTGTCATCTCGACTGTTAGTGATACGAGGCCGTTGGGATCCAATCGGCGTTCCGTATTACCCTCCTGAACCCTTTGATTCCATATTCTGCTAACAGTCATTGGATCTCGACCAATGCGAGCAGCAATGTCGCGATACGATAAACCGCAATCGCGATAGGCTACAATCCGACCTTTATCAATTTCGGAAACGTGATGGTACGCATTTCTTCTCCTTACACGAGGCATCACAACAACGTTTCACCAGGCAACGTGGGTCAACTGCTGTTTAAGTATGAGAAATCGGTTGGAAGCTTTCCTCATGTCAGCGCGTTGTAGGTGTTGGCACTGGCGCCAGACTTGTGTGAATGCTCTGAAAAGCTGATCATTTGCATATCACAGCATCTTCTTCCTGTCTGTTAAATTTCGCGTCTGTAGCATGTCATCCTCGTGGTGTAGCAATTTTAATGGCTAGTAGTGTATATCTATTTAAAAAAGCTGATAAAATTGCTCTTAACGCCTTTTTAAGAAACAGACTTCACTCCTGCCGATCTGATGACGTAAGCGTAGAAAAGTTGTGGAATGATTTCAAAGGGATAGTATCGACAGAAATTGAGAGATATATACCACATAAATCAAAAAGTGATGGTACTGATCTCCCATGGTACACAAAACGGGTCAGATCGCTGTTGCAGAAGCAGCGGAAAAAGCATGCCAAATTTAAAAGAGCGCAAAATCCCCAAGACTGGCGAAGTTTAGCAGAAGTTCGAAATATACCGCGTACTTTAATGAGAGACGTTTTTAATAATTTTCACAACGAAATTATGTCTTGAAATGTGGCAGGAAATCCAAAGAAAATCTGGCCATACGTAAAGCACACCAGTGGCAAGACGCAATCAATATCTTCACTGCGCGATAACAACAGTGAAGTTACTGATGACAGCCTCTAAAGCAGAGTTATTAAACATGGTTTTCCGAAACTCCTTCACCAAAGAAGACGAATAAATATTCCTGAATTTCTATTAAGAAAAACTGCCAACATGAGAAACACAGAAGTAAATATCCTCGGTGTAACAAAGCAGTTTAAATCACTTAATAAAGCCAAGGCCCTCGGTTCAGGTTGCATATCAGTCAGGTTCCTCTCAGACTATGCTGATACAGTAGCTCCATATTTAGCAGTTACATACAACCGCTCGCTCCCATAAAGATCCGTACCTAAAGACTGGAAAAACGCTCTAGTCACACCAATACCCAGAAAGGGAAGTGCGAGTAATCCACTGAATTACAAGCCCATATCACTAACGGCGATTTGTAGTATGGTTTTGGAACACGTACTGTATTCGAACATTATGAAGATCATCGAAGAAAACGAGTTATCGACACATAGTCAGCACGGATTCAGAAAATGTCATTCTTGCGAAACACAACTAGTTCTTTATACTCATGAAGTAATGAGTGCTATCGACAGGGGATGTCAAATTGATTTCATATTTTTAGATTTCCTGAAGGCTTTAGACACCGTTCCTCACAAGAGATTTCTAACCAAACTGCGTGCCTATGGAATATCGCCTCTGTTGCGTGACTGCATTCGTGATTTCCTGTCAGAAAGGTCAAAGTTCGTAGTAACAGACGTAAAATCATCGAGTAAATCATAAGTAATATCCGGAGTTCACCAAGGAAGTGTTATAGTCCCTCTATTGTTACTGATGTATATTAAGTGCATAGGATGGTTTAAATGGCTCCAAGAACTATGGGACTTAATATCTGAGGTCATCAGTCCCCTAGACTTAGAACTACGTAAACCTATCTAACCTAAGAACGTCACACACATTCATGCCCGAGGCAGGATTCGATCCTGCGACCGTAGCAGCCACGTGGTTCCGGAATGAAGCGCCTAGAACCGCTCGGCCACCACGGCCGGCTTCGGCATTGGAGACAATCTGAGTAGCCGTCTTACATTGTTTGCAGATGATGCTGTCATTTACCTTCTTGTAAAGTCATCAGATGACCAAAACGAATTGCAAAATGATTTACATAAAATATCTGTATGGTACGAAAAGTGGAAAATGACGCTGGATAAAGAAAAGTGTATAGTTATTCACATAACTGCTGAAAGAAATCCGCTAAATTTCGATTACGCCATAAGTCACAGATATCTGAAAGCTGTAGATCCACCCAAATACTAAGGGATTACAATTACAAATAACCTAAAGATAATGCTATGGGTAGAGCAAACCAAAGACTTCGATTCATTGTCAGTTCAGCTTCGAGCACCGAGCGGCAATGTTGTTGCTTATTACATTTGCCGTTGCATCCCTTGTGTGTAGTTCTCCTCGTTAGTGTTTGTTCTGTCTGCCGAGTGAGTCATAGCGCCTCCGCTCCGCCTTACTGTCTGTTTGTGTTTCTCTACTTGCAGCGACGTCGGCCGCTCCACTATCGCTACGATGGTTTCCACGTGTATTCGAAGAAAAGGTACCGTGAGCTTTACCTTCGATAAAACAACGTGACACGTGCAGCCTGGGTCTCTAAAACTCCACGAATGGCTTGTCAGTACAATCCATGTGAACTCTGATCATGTCCACACCGCTTATTTTGATGCAGACGAGTGCGCGTTTTACGCGAAATTTATGGATCCCCTTCACGCTGAAAGATTACTGTCGCGAAATGGTTCTCGCGTTCAAGCATCGCGATAATTCCGTTAGTATGGTGCCCCTCGCAGATGCTGAAATCGAATAAACCAATGTTCGAGTGTTCGACTTCCCGCCAGAAGTTGATAGCAAATTTCTGAACGACATATTAAATATGTATGGTAACGTGAAAAGCGTCTGTCGTGAACGCTGGTATACTCAACACAGATTACAGTGTTATTGTGGAGTTCGTTCCGTGGAAATGCATATCAAAGGCAATATTCCATCGCATTTAGAAGTGTGAGGTTACCGCGTTCGTGTTGTATACTTGTCAAAATGGAACTTGCTTCGTATGTAATGAAAGTGGACACGTTCGGTCTAATTGCCCGATGAGTGTTTTTTTATTAAAGCCGTCATTAGTGCAGCGTCGCAAATTGACGGTTGCTGATCTTGTTCCTTCCCCTCCCGCCGTCGGATCTACTTTTGCTTCGGATCACAATGAACAAACAATCAGTTCTGATAATCGGGTCAATGACTTTCCATCTTTACTTCCGCGACAGGTTCACAATCCTATTGCCCCCAGGATAGAACCTGTAACAATGACAAACAAGAGACGTCGCACTCATAATAGTGATGATGATTTGGCTGTGCCTTCTGCCCCAACCTCCTCCACATCGATTGTGTCCCCTGCTCCTCTTGAGGCTACAATATCTGCCTTCCGTGGTACGGTGAGTGGTGAAGAGGTTATCTCCAGCATGCCTTCTTCTCGCGAAGTGGCTCTGTCTGAGTTGCCTGTGTGTGGGGAGGGAGCGGAGTCCCTCTTTTCGTGTTTGTGTCCTCCGTTACAGTCTGCGCCGATGCAATGTCCTCCTGTTCCTTCGTCTTCTCCCACTAAGGGCCTGGGGGGTTGGAATAGGCCCAAAGTATTCCTGCCTGTCGTAAGAGGCGACTAGAAGGACTCCCACACGTTTCGGCCTTAATGTGATGTTTCTCTGCAGGGTTTGACCTCCATTTTTCAAAATTTTCCCGAGGAGTGAGCCAATTGGGGAAGAGCGCCTTACATGTTGCATCGTGTCCATCATGCGCAGAGAGGTATCGCATCCTTCGTCGACGTGGATCTGCACTTCTAGTCATTCTCCAACTTTTCGGCGAGGTCACACTCCTGGGTGCGTATTTTTCCACCAACTGTGCAGTATCATTTTCTACGCTGACGATGACAATGGACTTCTTGGTTGCACCTGATATCCAGCACGGTAACCAGCCCGTTGTGGTGGGGCTACCATGTACCCTGCTGGTTGTAGCCCCCTGACCACACAGAGATCGCTCTGCTGATGCCTGCGCCAACTCCCCACGTATGCTGAGGAGTAGATGAATGTCACCCTGGGGCATCGGGACACCCAGCAATGGCCATCTTGCCAGGTGGCCTTTGCTGCAGCTGGGTGGCGCCCTTGGGGAGGCCCCCTGGTCTGAGTGGGTGGCATCAGGGCGTATGACATCATTTCTTGCTGGTGGTCAAACACCAGCACTCTCTAAGCATTCAGGGGCTCAATTCAATGCACAGAAGTATGAATACAAATTGTTCCCTTCCATGGCCACACCATGGGAGGAACGTCAGGCTAAGGATGGCAACAGCTCTTATTCTCCCCAGTATCTTGTACGTTCGAGAGCTGATGGGGAATCTTTTATGACGATGAAGCCTCAGTTTTTTGCTAAGCATTTAGAGGAAATGTTTGGGGAGTTGGAGGGCTTGTCCAAAGTGAGATCTGGGTCAGTCTTGATCAAAATAGCATCCTCTTCCCATTCATAGGCGTTACTTGCTTTTGACAAGCTGGGGAATGTCGCTGTAACCATCACGCCCCGTAAGAGCTTAAATATGGTCCATGGCATTACATTTCACAGGGACATTCTTTTGCTTCCCTGGAGCACCTCGTGTCTTTAAACGGCTCCGTGCCCGCATTCGCCAACTTATCAAACGATGGAAGCAAGAGTGTTGGGAAACATACGTCTCTATCATTAGGTGCCATACGTCACCTTCCCAACTTTGGGCGAGGATCAAACACGCCTTTGGGTACCAGACCCCAACAGGTGTTCCCGGTGTTAACATAAGTGGCGTGTTATCTACCGACGCAATTACGATTGCCGAGCGCTTTGCTGAGCATTATGATCGAACGTCTGCGTCAGAGAATTACTCACCAGCCTTTCCCACTCCCAAACGGCAGCTGGAAGGGAAAGTCTTCTCGTTCACTGCACAACCCAGTGAATCCTATAACGCATCATTTACAGAATGGGAGTTCGTCAGGGTCCTTGCACATTGCCCCGACACTGCTCCTGGGCCAGATCGGATCCACAGTCATATGATTAAACATCTCTAATCTGATTGCAAGCGACATCTTCTCGTCATCTTCAACCAGACCTCGTGCGATGTCGTTTTTCCATCACAATGGTAGTAGAACACTATCATTCCGGTGCTCAGACCCGGCAAAAACCCTCTTGATGTGGATAGCTATCGGTCCACCAGCCTCACCAACGTTCTTTATGAGCTGCTGGAACGTATGGTGTTTCGGCAGTTGGGTTGGGTCCTGAAGTCATTTGGCCTACTGGCTCAATGTCAGTGTGGCTTCCGCCAGGGTCTCTCTACCCCTGATATTCTTGTGTCCCTCGAGTCTGTCATCCGAACAGCCTTTTCCAGACGCCAACAACCAGTTACCATCTTTCTTGATCTATGAAAAGCGTATGACACGACCTGGCGAAATTATATCCTTGCACATTATACGAGTGGGGTCTCTGAGCCCCGCTCCCGATTTTTATCAAAAATTTCCTGTCGCTTCGTACTTTCCGTGTCCAAGTTGGTGCCTCCCATAAAGACCCCATATCCCGAATAATGGGGCCCGCAGGTCTCTGTATTAAGTGTATATTTTTAGTGGCCATTAATGGTCTAGCAGCAGCTGTAGGTCCGTCCGTCTAACCTTCTCTGTATACAGATGATTACTGCATTTCGTACTGCTCCACCAGTACTGGTGAAGCTGAGCGGCGCCTACAGGGAGCCATCCACAAGCGCAGTCATGGGCTCTAGCCCATGGTTTCCAGTTTTCCGCCTCAAAGTTGTGTGTTATGCACTTCTGTCGGTGTAGTACCGTTCATCCGGAACCAGAAATTTACCTTAATGATGATCCACTCCCTGTAGTGGAGAAATATCGATTCCTAGAATTGGTTTTCGACGCCCGATTGACTTGGCTTCCTTACCTTCGGCAGCTTAATCGGAAGAGCTGGCAGCACCCCAATGCCCTCCGCTACCGGAGCAACACCAACTGGGGTGCAGATCGCTCTACGCTGCTGCACCTCTATAGAGCCCTTGTTCAATCTTGCCTTGACTATGGGAGTCTGGTTTACTGGTTAGCGTCGCCCTCAGCGCTGAGTTTACTCGTCCCAGTGCACCTCTGTGGTGTTCGCTTAGCGACAGGAGCTTTTTGGACGTGTCTGGTGACCAGCGTCCTGGTGGAAGCCCAAGTCCCTCCATTGCAGGTAAGGCCAGTTCAACTGCTGGCCAGTTACGTTGCGCACGTTCGTAGTTCTCCTGCGCATCCGAATTACTGTGTCCTTTTCCCACCCACGGCGGTTCATCTCTCGCAACGGCGGCCAGGTCAGGGCTTCCAATTGGAGTTCGTGTCTGATCTCTTCATTCAGAACTGGAGTCCTTTCCTTTTCCCCCTATACTTGAGGCACATTCACGTACACCTCCATGGTGTACACCTAGGCCACGGCTTCGCCTGGAAATTTCGCATTTCTCTAAAGACTCAATTAACCCCACGGCTCTCCACTGCCACTTCCTCTTGATTCTTGACATGTACCAAGGCCATGAAGTGATTTACACCCACGGCTCAATGGCTGATGATCACGTCGGCTTCATGTATGTCCATGGAGGACATACTGAACAGCATTCCCTCCCTGATGGCTGCAGTGTTTTCACTGTCGAGCTTGTCGCTACATCTCGTGTTCTTGAGCACATCCGTTCATGCACAGAGGAGTCGTTTCTCCTGTGCACTGACTCCCCGAGCAGCCTACAGGCTATCTACCAGTGATACCCTCGTCATCCTTTGGTAGCCACCATCCAGGAGTCCATCTATGCTCTTGAACGTCCAGTCATTCATTGGTGTTTTTCTGGACCCCGGGTCACGTCGGAATCTCAGGCAATGAACTTGCCGACAGGCTGGCCAAACAGGATACGCGGAAACCGCTTATGGAGATCGGCTTCTCTGCAACTGACCTGCGTTCAGTACTACGCCGCAGGGGTTTGCGGCTTTGGGAGACGGAATGGCATAATCTCAGGACACACAACAAACTGCGTGCCATTAAGGAGACTACGAATGTGTGGAAGACCTCCACGTGGGCTTATCGCAGGGACTGTGTGGTTCTCTGTCGGCTCCGCATTGGCCACGCTTGGGTGACAGACGGCTGCGTTCTGCGCCGTGATGACCCACTTCAGTGTCGGTGCGGAGCCCGGCTGACAGTGGCCCATATCTTGTTGAGCAGTCTGTCTTTGTGTGCCCTGCAACGAACTCTTCACTTACCGGAGTCGTTGCCATTAATTTTAGCTATCAAAGCCTCATCGGCTAATTTAGTTTTACGTTTTATACGTGATAGTGGGATTTATCATTCTATATAAGTTTTCGCACATGTCCTTTGTCCCTTTGTGTTCTCCACTCTAGTCCTTTTAGGTTGGATGTTTTAATGCATCGCAGAGTGTCTGGCTTTTCCTTTTTATTCTCGTGGTCGGCCAGCCACGTTCATATAATCTCTTGTTTTTATCCCTTCTACCTGTTTCTTGCTTCTCTCTGTGGTTTTCTTTTCCTGTTTTGTCCATAGTAGTGTTGGTTGTCCTTTTGTTGTTCTTCTGTCCCTTTCATCTTCCATTCTCCTGTTATTGTGCTGTACGTCTACTTTCTTTTCTTCTTTCCCTTGGGTAATAATTTTACCTGGAACAAGGCACCAATGACCTCGCAGGTTCGTCCGTTCCCCCCACCCCATCTCTTTTAAACCAACCAACAAATTCTGCGTCTTCAACCTCCGACGATTTCCTGAATTTGTCGACTACACCAACTCCCGAGGAAAATAAAATTAGCTACCAGGTATCACTAGGTATCAGGATGCTTCTGCCTTAGTGACTGGAACTGCATTACATGACCGTAAATCTGAGGAGCAGGAAGCTGTGTCTATAATCCCTCCCACACCTCCGTCTGCAGAGACCGCCATGCCACGTAGCTGATAGAAACAGGGTATACAACCTACCGTGCAGTGCCACGTAAGAAATCACAGAAAAAAGGCTGTGATGACTGGGGTTCAGGTTCCCTGATGTCTGATTCTTCTGCAGATTCTGCCATGGACCTCGACATCCAACTGTCTACCTAATTCTGCTCGGCCACTTCCTGTACAAGCCTGTATAGATGTGATCAATGACTGAAGCCTTCACATTCTTTCCTTAAATGTTAATCGTATGGAATCAGTATTGTGATTGGTTTCGCTGCGTCAGTTCATTTATGATTCATGTTTGGACATAGTCGTCTTGCAGTGGGTGTTATTTAGGCATTTCTCCTTACTTGGTTTTCGCTCGATCCTTAGTGTAGCATCCTAACATTCTACGGGAACAGCCTTATATTTTCGCGAAGGCATTCCTATCGCTGGGGTGGAAATGTTGGGTTCTGGCAGGGGCATAAGTTGTCGACTTTTTAATGTTACCTTGGTTTTCTTATATGCTCCTTCTGCCACTAGTCGCGCAGTGGATCGTTCGTGTTTTATACAGAGGATATTGTTTATCTGTTGGGTAAGAGTTCTCCATTTATTCTGTTAGGTGGTGATTTTAACTGTGTGTTGCGTCCTGCAGATCAATCTCCCAGCATAATTTCTGTCGTGAATTACATGAATTGGTCCGCTCCTTACGGCTGAAAGACGTCTGGATATGTAAATACCCAACGTTAGTTAAATTTACTCACTTTACTGCGACTTCTAGTAGCCGGTTAGATAGATTTTACTTATCAGACTGCCTGCGCGATTGCATTCTTAATACCGAAGTCATCCCACCTTCCTTTACGGATCACAGTGCTGTTACAACAACCCTCAATCTAGAACGGCAACCAGTTAAATTTTTCCGCACTCCGTGGTGGTTAAACGTCGCTTACCTACCTGACCCCTCTCACGATGACGTGTTCCGTGCCGTGTGGGGGCGTGCTCTACGGTCCACTGGGAAGGACTTTTCCAGCCTTGAAACGCGCGGAGTTGCCGCGCGGTTAGGGGCGCCATGTCATGGAATGCGCGGCCACTCCCGCCGGAGGTTGAGTCCTCTCTCCGGCATGTACGTGTGTGCTGTTCTTAGCATAAGTTAGTTTAATTAGAGTGTAAGTCTAGGGACCGGTGACCTCAGTAGTTCGGTCCATTGGATATTCACACACATTCCAGTTTTTTCCATCCTTGATTAGTGGACACAGCTGGAAAAACCGAGGCTCAAGCAAACTTTGATTCTTCTCTGTGCTGCCAAAGAGCGAGACTTTCATGGAACTTTCGAATATTAATATTCCATCCTGCGAGAAACTTTATGATGCCGCGGCTCACACCCTTCTGCGAATAGGGGATGTTATGCATGTAAAGAATACAATTAGAAGGGTTGGAAATGCTATCCAAATCACGATCACTGGTGACGGGAGAACGGACTTCCTTAAATCATTTGCTTCGGCATCAGACCCATCGCCAACGCATTTGTATCAATTCTCTCACGACAAATAATGGACGTATCGTATCGGAGCAACAGGCTGATACAGTGCGTGTCTTCACCAGTACTATGTTGACATCTACGACGGCCGGCCGGGGCGACCGAGCGGTTCTAGGTGCTACAGTCTGGAACCGCGCGATCGATACAGTCGCAGGTTCGAATCATGCCTCGGGCATGGATGCGTGTGATGTCCTTAGGTT
Source organism: Schistocerca americana (assembly GCF_021461395.2). NCBI lineage: Eukaryota > Metazoa > Arthropoda > Insecta > Orthoptera > Acrididae > Schistocerca > Schistocerca americana. The sequence goes on from NC_060122.1 coordinate 629,321,651, forward strand.
AGTTAGGTTTAAGTAGTTCTAACTTCTAGTGGCTGATGACCTCAGAAGTTAAGGCCCAGAGCCATTTGAACCATCTACGACGTCGATGAGTTCAGAGCAACCCCTTGCCACTCACCAGCTAACATCTTGGCTACGACAATTGCACTTGAACATAATGAAACGCTATTATCTGCATTTCAGCCTGAGGAAGTTTACTATCTTATTGTATGATCGCCTTCTCAAAAGTTTCCGGGTCTGGATGGACTTCCCAAGGAATTTTACCTGCGTTTTTGACCGCTGTTGGGTGCTATCTTTATGTCTCTTTTGAACGAAGTGTTACAGGGTAAAGTGCTGTCGACCTCGTTCAAAGTGGAAAAAAAATGTTTTGATCCCTAAACGCTCTGGGCCAGCTTCTCCTGATAGTTTTACCCAGTTACTTTCCTAAGCTTTAATTATATGACTGTGGCTAAGGCAGTAAATAGTAGGATGTCGGTTTTGATGGAGATGATTGTTGCGCAACATCAAAGCTGCAAATCTAGTCGTACCAATCTCACTCCTGTAGTCGAGTATTGTGACGTGGTTTCGGTTGCTCGTCCCTTGTGCCTTTGTTTTCCTAGACTTTGATAAGCCATTTGATTGTGTTAACCACGACTTCCTTCTTCGTATTCCGGAGGCAATTGGTTTTACTGCTGACACACGGCGAGAGCTCTCAAATCTATTTACGGGTATTTCAGCGTCGGTGGTTGTTAATGGCCAACTGGTGCCCCCGATAAATATACGTCGGGCAGTGCCTCAAGGAAGCCCGCTTTCAATGACTTTGTTTGTGTTGTCTCTGGAGCCCATACTTCGGATGCTAAAATCCCAGTTGAAATACTGGACGCTTTCCGGAGGGACTAAAGCTGTTCGCGCATACGCGGATGACGTGATGGTTCTACTCCGCAATTCTGTGGAGATACCTAGACTGAAGGCTGTAATCGATGATTATTGTTGGAGTTCCAGTGCTCTACTTAATGAGGGTAAATGCAGGATTCTTACTTAGCGAGGTTTTGATGACGCTGTTGTTCCATGGGCTACTGTGGTGGGTCGGCATACGTATCTCGGTATCATCATTGATCGTTGTCCACTCTAAATGGCGACGCTCAACAGGAAGTTTGTTACGGAAAAATTCGGGGAGTGATACTAGAACACGAAAGGCGTTCTCTTACTCTGCGCCGGCCGCTGTGGCCGAGCGGTTCTAGGCGCTTCAGTGAGGGACCACGCTGCTGCTACGGTTGCAGGTTCGAATCCTGCCTCGGGCATGGATGTGTGTGATGTCCTTTGGTTAGTTAGGTTTAAGTAGTTTTAAATCTAGGAGACTGATGACCTCCGATTTTAAGTCCCATAGTGCTTGGAGCCATCTGAACCATTTCTTACTCTGCTCCAGGAAGTCCGAATACTGGATAAATATATCTTATGCAAAGCCCAAGTTTATCCGCATCTCTCGATGATGGCAAAAAACTACAGCGTCTGGTCATTTCTTATGGTATGAGGTGGTCTCGAAGCCTCGCTTCTTTAGGAGGTTGGTCTTGGCTGACATACGAAGGAAGACACAGATGCTGTACGTGCGACGTACTGTTTTGATAATTCAAGAAAGTCACACATTCAAATCTCATTTATTTCTCTCTGTCCGTTCTACTAGTCTTGTAGTCTTGAACCCCCTATTGATGTTGGTCGCCTAAATTATAAGTTAAAACACATTCGTGACTTCTGTCTTGCGGTGGGCTATTTAGTTGCTGACATTTGATGGAGACGCGTCCTCACCGTGAAATTCCTACAGACTCGTTGGAAAGCAGTGTCTTGTCTGAACCTCGTTGAAAGAGGATCGCCGCAAACAACGTGGACGACAGTTTGGTGCAATATTCGTCTTCCGATTTTGCCAATCCGTTTCGCATCCTCTTGGTATAAGATAGTCAATAACTTTATTCTAACGAACGAGCGACTTTTCCGTATTGGTCTTAGCGACACGGATTTATGTACTCGTTGTACGTCTATAGATACGATTCCACATCGCTTTACTTGAGGAGGTCATACGGCAAATTTGTCTTGCATTAGGACGCTGTTGGTCTTCCTTACTCGGTCTTCTGAGACTTTATACACTACGGACAATATATTGTGACCAGATTCTTCCTTCTTTCCACGGTTGAAAACACATACCTTTATGTTGTTAGTGGGACACTTCGATTATTATGTTGTAGAAGGCGAGCGGGAGGATCAAATGAACTTCGTGCAGTACACGATCACGGCCTATTGGCCATGCTTGCCAATGCCTCGATATCGAGGACTCTTCGCAAAATGTTGAATTTTGTTTTTCCGTCGGCAAGGTGTTGGTTAATTTCATATTACTGAGGATCAGTGATTTCTTTGTTACCTATGTTTCCCATCTGATTGCTTCGGATTGTTCCCTCCTAGTTTCCCTGCTAGTATTTTTTCGAACGCCTTTCACTCTCCATTGTCTTTCCCCATATGGTTGCTTTACCATCAAATTTCAACCTCTCTGCACTCCCAATGAACAACTCTGAACAACACCATCAGCAAACTAGGTACCAATAATCCTATAATATAATTCTATAGTTTCCCGTTCGCTTTCCTACTCTAGCAAGCTGCTACGCCTCTACCAACACATACCACCAACCCTACACCCACACACCCTGCGTATACTCTCCCAAATGAGTTTCAACAGTCTCTCCCTCACAAATCATAAACACCGTGCTGATATTCACCTCTCCTACAAACTGAAACCCACCCCACCTGTTTCAATTCCTCAGGGCTCTTTCCATCCCCCTTCCCCACATTTTCCCTATCCTCCTTTTCCCCTATTACCCTCCTTTCTCTAGCCCCATTCTCCCATCAAATTTTAGCCTTACTCACTGTACTCCAACCCCTCTTGTATCTCAACAGTCACTGTTTATAAATGTAACCTTGCTGTGTTTCTGATTTTAACCATTTATTACAACCGTTTTTAGCCAAAAGCAAAGGGAGTCGAGCCTCTTTATTCCATTTCATTTTCACCTTTATTATTCTTTCATCTCGTTTGGATTTTCTTTGTCAATTGGCTGAAGGGCGAGTTCACTGTGCAGACACTGTTCCTGATGCAGGCACAAGTCTTTTGAAGCAAACGGTTCAGCGCGCATGGGTGTGCAGGGAGCGTGCAGCAGATGACTTCTACGTGTACTCAACTTGACCCAACGACATCGTTAATGTTGTTAAGTGTGTATTGTTAGGTATGATTCCAATGTACTTGGGGTCATAGAGATTGGACTGTGCATCAATGGAAACATGTGAGTTTGTTTGAGGAAACACGTTTCATGTTATACCAGGTCGGTGGCCGTGTTCAGATATACCATCATCCATTCTGTCAGCTGCTCGAAACATGCACTGCATCGCGCACAGGCCGTTGAGGCTGTGATACGCAATGAGGGCTATTCGCCTGGGTCGCCATGTGACTTGCGGCGGTAAAATCAAAGGCACCGTTACAGCTGCGGACTACGCGAACAGGATAGTGAACTGATGTTTACGTCTTTGCCACTGAACTCGACTGATCTGCACGCGACTGAACACATCAGCTCGGCACCCACATACCAACAGCCCGTAATTTACCGTAACTGCATACACATCAGGTGACACGCACGTACAGGAACGTTTTAAGTATTTACTGAATCCATTCCACGCAGGACTGCTACTTTATGGCGCTTTAAAGGCGGCCCAACGCACTATAAAACAGGTGGTCATTATGCTTTGGCTAATTAGTATATCACTAGTATACCGAAGCTCAGCGAAATCATTGCAGCGTAGAATTGGTTCTCTCCTTGTGAGAGAGATTCGTATAACTTTAATGCAGTTAACGCAAATGAATATATAAACAAATAAAATGAAATGAGTTATCAGTCGACATACAGTTTTGAAACTTTTTACCGCTAAATCCAGATATTATAATAATTTCTCATAAGGCTGGTACGTTTTCATGTGTTTCTGGAATCTACATTCTTTTAATAGCCTTTCGGATCCAGTTTTTGTATTTCGCTTTGTCTGTATCTGACATACAGTTCCGAAAGTGTTTAAGGGGTAGATCAAGATAGTGGTTTAGTTTGTTTTGCGTGCAGTAGAACAGTAAGAGGAGCAAACAACTACGTACATCACTTCATTGCGTTTATTTGCTAAAGGTTTTTGAAGCGATATCTGCGTTATACTCCGGAACCGCGCTGCTGCTAAGGTCGCGTGTTCCAATCCTGCCTCGGGCATGGATGTGTGTGATGTCCTTAGGTTAGTTAGGTTTAAGTATTTTTAAGTCTAGGGGACTGAAGATCTCAGATGTTAAGTCCCATAGTGCTTGGCGCTATTTTTTGAAAATTAAAGTACGTACGTGGCCAATACTGAAAATTTTCTATGAACACAGGCATCATAATCATTTATTAGTGGTTTTCTAATTAAAATCCAAGAAATGAGAGTAACTTAATCATTTACTGTAGCGTCTATTGCGTATCGTGTCAAATTTTTACACTCATTTGTTGATTAGATGGTGCTACTAACTGATCAAACTTTTCTGCTAGACAGCAAAAGTATTGGAATGCACTTACAGACTAAAATCGACTTTACTTCATGCACATGTGTCTAATGAACAGGGCACAAATAATACGGTAAAATCACAAATAGAAAATTTGCCTCAGAGCTTGATTCAAAATCACATTTTTAATTTCCTCACCAGGAGCAAGTGTGTGTGTTTTGTGTATGTGCGCGCGCGTGCATGACAGAGAGAGAGAATGTTGCAGCATAGTTCTGTGACACATGAGATATTTTACTAAGCAGTCTGATTGTAGTGCCTATCTTGTAACAACCTATTCAACGTTACGTGCACAGAGGGAATATAGATTTGAGCTTAATGCCCCGTCAACTAAAAGGTCATTGGGGAGAGGGGACTACTTCAGATACAAGAAGATTGTAGAAGGAAACAGGCCACTTCATTTTAAAAGTAACCATCCCGGCATTCGGTTTCAGTGATTTAGTAAAAGCACATTTGCATGACCAGGCGGTGAATCGGACCACTGTCATCTCGAATGTCTGACCTCTGCTCCAAGGCATCCAGTTTTACATACACAAGCGTATTTATTTATAAATGCACGCTTATGGGAAGACAAATAATTTACGTAGCACAGAAAGATAATAGTTATTATTAGTGTTCGGCTACACAGGACCACGTAAAACAACTTATTTATGACATCATATTCTTTTCCTCTCTCGTGGCTTTCCAGTACTTCTTCATTCTTGTTCTCAGTTCTTCCCTTCTTTCCTCTGTTCACATTCCTTCTCTCTTATTTTGTGATGTCTTCTGGAAACACTTGACCTTTTGTAACGTTTCCCTGAATTCATTTCTGCTTTTTATGTCTTTGCCTGTAATTCCCGACTCTACAAGCCCTGAAATTTGGGTTTTGGGAGTTTTGTCAAAGACGTTGAATAGTTTCTTTTGTCAGTCTCTCGTTATCCATTCTTTTTAAGTAGTCAAATATCTAATCATCCGCTTTTTTATTGGAATTATTATATGGAATTTGAAAAAATTATAATATCTTTCGTTCAAGTCTCTGGGCAATTGAATAAATGTATTTTGTCATAGAGGTTTTGCCCCAAATTGTTTAATCGTCGTCAGTGGAGTAAAACATTTAGACATTTTTTTATGAGGATTTATTAAATGTGGTCCATAATAGTAAATTTTGCAGGCTGGTTTCTCTACGTCTTCGGTACATGTTTGTGACGGTAGCTCTCCTCGAGGAAGGAAGATAGATTTGTTTCTTTATTTTGATATCTGTATAGAGAGTATCATTATACCTTTTATCAAAATCCTGTCTCTGAATCAGAATGATTGGTAAATTGAGTTGAAAATATTTTTTGTAGGTGATGGAGTTCGTAGTCTGCTAACTTAGCTTTGCCGACATTTGGGGTAATAGCGTTTGCACAGGGAGATTAACTGCAACGACACAAAAGGTGCCTTGGTCAGGGTAGTTTCGCTATGATGGTGATGGAGGAGGAGCCTCTGTGGAGTACTATTCCCCTCCCCATCACTGCTTCGCGTGGACCTTGGGTAAGGCAGACGGGGTTGCACCTCACTTTGCAGTCGAAACAAAAAAGGAATTAGACTATTAATTAGGCAAGTTAGTATACTAACACTTTTTCACTCAGTGCTAGGAAGTTATTGGAGGTTCTATTCGTCGTTGAAATGAGTGTGATATTGCCTTTAGGTGAGTTATTGTGATTTGCGTGAGAATGGTTTGCTTTGAAGCTAAGCGGTCACTTTCAGTTCAGATGCTCGCTCATACGAATGTTGTCCTCCTTGCGTACCTCTACCACGGGTTCATCCTCAGATCCTTGCTGCAGACAACTCTCTTACGATTGCACATATTCAAGGATCGGCTATCCTCCGTATAAAAGCTAAATTATTTATTTTCTTTTATGTGAGAACCAACACCCTAGTAACATGTATGTATTTTATGCATAATGAGATCTGCTCCTTCACTGTTCAATAACTCCTGTGTAAATATTAATAGCAACCTCCAACTACTATTTTACGAACCCGTACTAGATACACACTCAAATTTGTTAATCTGAAACATCATTTGTTGTCTGTATTAGATATTTGCTCCGTGAATACTGGTTGGTCATGACCACAGGTAAAGAAACTATGATCGTAGGAATACCACTGGTTGTTATGAGATGTTGAAAAGTCATTGTTGCTAGTCTATAGTTAAATTCACTTGTGTCATCAGTGTATATAGGGTTCCGATCCCCTTTCTGTGTAAATGAATTTATGTCCATCCCACGTAGCAGCATGACTAGATAGGCATATGCTATTTACGTTGGCAGGATTTAGATTCTCTTTAACAAGGACGTTTTATTATACATAGCACTTTTAAATTATCTCTACCATTGTACTTACAAGTTACAGACAGTTCTGGCCGTGAAAATTTCTAGGTCATTATGTGTCTTAACTAAACTTTCTAACAGATTTAAACTATGCGCTAACTGAGATTCAAAACCGGAAGCTTGCCTTTCGTGAAAATTGATTAGGTACTGAGTTATAATCCAGGTCCGGCACACTGTTTTAATCTATTAAGAAACTTTGAACCATCGCGTAGTCTCCTACAGAGTAATAAACCGGTGGTTGTGAGTTACTTATTACAGTGTGCGTTGGTTTTAGAATAAATGTGTTCTCACTGTCCTACTAGTCAAACTGTCATTCCACTGCCAGCTCCAGAAACACTTCTCAGCACATCACACAGTCTTCCATGTTATTGTGTTTAGTTTTCTCTGTTGTTGCCAACTTTACAATGTCTTTATTCTGTTTTTGACCAAAAAGGCTGCATACTCACCCCAATCTTATTCAGTCACTGCACCGAGAAAGCGGTAAAGAAACCAAGGAGAAATTCGAAAAATAAATTAAAGTTAATGGAGGTGGAATAAAAACTTTGAGGTTTGCCGATCACTTGTAATTGTGGAAAAGATGTCAAAGATCTTGAAAGATCAGTTGAAAGAAATTGATATCGGCTAGAAAAGGGAGCAAAAGAAAAGTCAACAGAAGTGAGAACAGGTTAATGCAATGTAGTCTAAATATAATCAAACGAGTCAGAGTGAATTATATAAGAGATGAGATACTGAAACTAGGAGCTGTGTCTTACAATTTCTGCGGAAAACTAACCGTCGAAAGCCGAAGCAAAAACGATAAACATGCACATGAAGAAAACTGTTTTTGGAAACCAGAGAACTGTTTTGTCTGGAGTATGGCCTCGTATGGATGTGAATCGTGGATGCTAAACAGTATCGCGATTTTGGTAATGGAATGAAGTGCGGGGGAGCAAGAGTTACAGAGGAGACTAAGTTAGAATATAGCAAAGAAGACCAAAAGAATGTATATTGCAGGTGCTATGCAAAGATGAAGAGACTTGCATGGAATAGACTAGTGCGGACACCTGCATCACACTAGTGTTTGGACTGAATTCCAAAATAACAACACGGTAAAACATAGTATTCGACTATATGAGGACACGTAAGGGACCGCGTGTGAGAGTTTTTCACGTCTTTCACTACGTTTAGTACACAGTAACTCACCACTACTCACAGTTATAGACATGAAACATACGCAGGATGCATACCTACCTTAGTTTACAAATTTCGTTTGTATTTGGGAATAACTCCAGCGGTGGAGTTTGTGTTTCATTCCGTGTCTCAGTCTTTGTGTGTAATATTCACACACAATTTTCTCAATACTTTACGCTGTTTTATGCAGTCTTTATAGTTCAACTACTTTTATTACGATTTATAAAACTATATTGTGTCATCCTCTCCGTCATATCATTTGAGACCGAAACGTTAATTCGCAGGCCACAGCAACGAAATTTATTATTTGCACAATACAGTTGAGTTACGCAGTAGCGAACTCACAAACACCTCCCCGGTGAAACATGAATTTTACTTCCTCGGCTTTCCAGAATACGTTTATTTGTCTGCCAACATTCATATTCAGTGATGCCTGCGGTCGAAAACGAGAAGCAATGAATATTCAGTATGTTTCCCGAAGCATGTAACCCAATGCACAAACAATAGGATGAAAAGTTTTCGTCTGTAATTTACTCTCATTTTAGGTGTATTTTTAGTGTCAAATCACACCCACTCACTTGTTCTTCTAAATTTATCTTTTATCTCCGACAGTTTCATTTACTGCACGTAATGAAAAACAAAGTACTTCTTATCTGTCAATCACTTAGTTTTTGCGTTAACTGATACAGTACGGAGGTGTCTGAAAGCTGTAAGTAAGTTGTGCAGATTTTAGTATAAGATCCTGTAAATAGCCACGATAGTTGCAAAGCGTAGTTTCTTTCATATAATATACTTATCTAACATAGTGAATCGCCTGTATTTTGTGTGCATTCTGTTACTTACAAGTAAGTGAAGATTTTAAGAAGTTGAAGTACTATATTCAGGAAGCTGTATATCTTAAACTGGATCTTTTCATTCACTTCAGTCATGGAACTGGTTCCCAATAGTAATTCTCGTTCACAGGTAGCGAAAATTGCAGGGTAAGGCTGCTGTAGGCTGGCCATTACTGGAACCTCATTCACCTGCTAATTCTCCTTTAGAATTCTTCCATGCACAGCTCGTCAATTCTGGCAGCTGCTGAATGGCTCGTGACTTTTTCCCATTAGTCTGTAAAACTGGACAAAGGTGCTTTCAACGAAGTAGTTTCTCAGGAACTCTTTGTAGCGTTTCACTCAACGAGGTGGAGATTTTGTGTGGCACAAAGCAAAGGATACATAATTAAACTGTGCTGTGGTATTTTGCTTCGAGTATAAATTTTTTCTTATTTTCGTATTGGCCATCTCCGAACGAAGCTACTTCAACTACACTTTCCCTACTCTTGCGCCCGGGCACTAACTTTAGCTGACACTTCCCGCATTCACTATCTTCGCTGTTCTTTCGTCACTTCAGTCCACATTCTTTCTTACCTGGTGAACTACGCCTCCTTGATTTTCGTGTCGAGAAAGTAACATAAGATTTGATTGCTCAGCCTTGTAGGCCACATGCTATAGCGTACATGGTTGATTCGTCTTTTCAATTTATCATTTACTGTGACTGAACATAGGATTTTCCTCAACATCTCTTGTGTATAAGGCCCCACGTCGTATTACTGGTATTAATTGATACTGATTTCTTGTTGAATACACTTTTGGCCAGCTGATATGCTATTTAGATTTTTCTGATATATGATGCAAAGACTTCTTTCTCAGATATGTCTGGCGCTATCGTCTGTCATCTAGTATTCTGTGTTGTGACTCGACATTTGTAATTAATATAGTTTTATCGAAGATAATCTGGATATCCGCCTTTGATTCTTGTGTCTTCGTTTCATTGACTTGTTCTACAGCTCTGCCTATTGGATCACAAGAACTTGCGAGGTCATCTGCTGGGGCGAGGCAGTCGCCTCTCAAATTCATGTTTCTTCAGTCAACCCTAAATCCACTTACAATACCATAGTCCCTCACTGTGGAGGCAAGATATTACACGTTAGGTACAGATGTATCTTTAGATCATGTCAGTTCTCATGTAAGCACTTTCAGCCGAAAATTACTAATTTTCACTAAAATCACGGTGACAATTAATGATAGTTAAGTTCCTTTGTAAGAAGAAGGGCACCACAAGTGGAAAGAGGCCTTTCTTGGGAGGTAGTTGACGCTTAGGACCAACCCAACAGATCTGTAGAGTCGCGTCAGGAACGAGCTTGTAAAGGTGACCTCCATTTTTTGAGGAATGTCCATCTATGTCATGAAAGGGTTATCGTACGGGCCACAACAATACGCCCTTTTTTCACTGAAACCGACACCCTACACAGGATGCAGCAGACTCTTCGTAACGTTTCTCAGTTTGCTGGACCAACGTCCCCGTTGTGTAGTCCGTGACCTGAACTAGCAGAGGGGTAGTGAGAGCCTCTACGTGGGAATGCAGTGACGATTCTGTATGCAAACTGATTTCATTCGGTTGCCTACGTGCAGGGAGAGATGCAAATGCGCGACGTAGTCAACGACCTTTTCCCCTTGAACTGAAGGTGTCATTGATGACTTCCCACTCTCCTTCCTTCAAACCTCGGCCTGCCCCTCTTTCCCTTCCCGTAACCAGCAAATTATAGGTTAGCATTTAGTGGGTATTAAAATGAAGCAGCCAATCACAATACTATGTCAAATTATGTAAACCTAACCAGAAAGGCATAAAATGGCACCATGTTAAAGATAAGGAGTATCTCCATAAGTAAAATATAAGTTACCCTCAGTTAAATTGCTTAAAAAGGCTCCATGTTTAAGAAAAGTTAGCTTTTTTGAATTGTTTAAAAAATATTGTCACCACTAGACCACTTAAAAAATTACATAACCTTCACTTGTGTTAAGAGTATGTTCAAAATAATTGTGTAAGAATCTTCATATGAATTGCATAAATTGGAGTAATTCAACACACACACACACACACACACACACACACACACACACACACAAACATATGATCGGGCGCCTTCATGAAAGCACACATACAAATACAAAGACACATTGTTTACCTGGAGAACTTACGAGTTGAGCAATTCATATGATCATCCATAATTCGCTCTTTGTGCCGTACTTGGAGTAATACGCAATGCAGCCACAAACTGAATGTGTAGTGGGTCAGGGTTTAACGGCACCAGAAAGCGGAGCAAAGGTCATTATTTTGTCAGAGATGGTGGGAGGGAAAACAGCACTTCTTGGGCTGTGAAATGAGATCTTTTCTTGGCTAAGAGGGTGAGATGTGAGTGAAACGTTGGTGGTTCCGCTAACAGTCGTTTCCTGAGACATAAGACCCTTTAAGTAAACAGACTAAAACAGTTTTAACAAGTTCAATCACTCGCGGCTGCGGAGCGGCGGTGTCGCAGCGTGCAGACTCTGGTGACAGCTGACGCGGCGACGGTTCATGTTGCAGCGGCACGCCGACGTCATCTTCTTCCCTCAGTACAGTGCCCACGACACTCTGGGTGGCAGCGCGACCTTCTCCTTGTGAATTCGCTCTTTGCGTAATTAAAACAAGCAGCTACGGCGTGGCGAGGACTGCCCCGTCCCGGAATCGAATCAGCGACCCTCAAGTTTGGCGTCTTTTGGTAGAGTTCATCAACGTCTAGGTTCACAGGCGACCCATTTGGTGAGGTCACAGTCCCTTCGTCCTCACCGACCACATGCGTAAGTACCACACGAACTTCAACTGGTAACATATGGGATGGCGTCTTCTGCATTCACCTATTGGCGCGATACCGACATCTTCTTCCGTCGATCAGCGTAGCGACTATGTCCTTATAGCAAAGTATGACGTTCGCTGACTAACAATCGATCCATCCGTCCAGGGGAAGTTTCTTCGTGTCTTCTTTCTCCGCTCCAAGGACCTCCTCAAGGGACCCCTTCACACCTGTTTGTCGGAGGTATTTATTCGGTGTTTTGCCAAGGTCGCGAAGTTTCTAGGGTGGCGACTGACTCTTCGACCGTTGATCTACACTTGTCACGTTGGGCAGAGACGTGACCCATGTCTACACACATTCCGGTTTTCCATTATTTTGCCCAGTCGTCCTCGTGCCCATCGCCAGGTATGTCGCACCCGTGTGTTCAGTACGCTGACAGTTCCTGGAGCATTGACCACTGATGTGTAAACAGCGCTCGTCGTTGTACTCCTAGGAAGCATTGCGCGACTGCTCGGTCGTTGATCTGTCGAAGGGCTGACGGCTGCTGCGCAAACTCCGCTGGTCATCGGCCATCTCACATTCGACAGAAACGTGACGCCGACCGAGGTGGCCGAGCGGTTCTAGGAGCTTCAATCCGGAACCGAGCTGCTGTTACGGTCAGAGGTTCGAATCCTGCCTCGGGCATTCAGGTTAGCGCGTTAGCGTGAACTTGAACCACAATGTTTGAGTCAACGTTCTCGGTTACCAAGAGTTGCCTTATCTTCTACATCTTCATGATAAGCACGCTGTGCGCACTGACGTCTTCATAGATGACAACAGATCTGTTCACAGGACTGAGCACGCTTGGTCCTGGTTTGAACTGGTTAACACCATGTCATGCGCTAAGTAGCTAGTTAAATCGTCCGCTGTTACTCCCACGCAAAATGTCTCGACCTACTGGTTTACTGGGTAAAACGTAGCACTCACCATCCGCGCAGTTCGGTACCTCTAGGTCCTATGGGACCGAATCATCACAGATTAGCCTGAGAGGGATGTGCAGTATTTACATACTTGATTAAACTTGTGGACTGTGTTCCTCGTCGAATTCAGTTCGTTTCTGATATTAGAGACGATGTTACAAATATTTGGCATGATGTCAGCCAGGAAGGATTAATGTTTTGCCGGTAACTTCAAGTACCAGTATTTCGGCGTCAAATACAAGCTTTGGGAATATAGTACTCTCACACATAATTCTATGTAGGGCCATGCTTTTGCATCACTGTGTGTCATAAATGGAGAAAAATGTTTTCCCTCTCTGCTTGTGAAGTAATTGTTGTAGTCAGTTACTAGCATGTTATAGTGAACAAGTACAACTCCATAATCGTACATCTCCTTGAATGTCCTCTATATAAGTGCCTGTATTACTAACGGCAAGTGGAACCTTTCTTCTGCTTTGTGTAGTTTTTAACAACTATGGACTACCCAGAATTTGTGGCTTTATTATCAATCTCTTATTTTCCTCATAGAACTTCTTTAGCTCTTCACGTTTCGGTCTCTAGTTTTTAAAATTAAAAATGGTTCAAATGGCTCTGAACACTATGGGGCTTAACTTCTTAGGTCATCAGTCCCCTAGAACTTAGAACTACTTAAACCTAACTAACCTAAGGACATCACACACATCCATGCCCGAGGCAGGATTCGAACCTGCGACCATAGCGGTCGCGCGGTTAAAATTAAAATTTTGAATGCAGTTGTAGGTAATTCCTCCTTAACATTTCAATGTTTCCGATACAGTTGTTACACTCATTTCTATTGTATACTGATCCTGCAGTGCTACCAACTTCTCCTATACCGATTTTGGTCCTTAGTCCCAACCCTGCTATGTTCAAGAAAATCTATTTCGTTAATCTGTTTTCAGCCATAAAATAACACAGTTCATTATTTGGCAATGACATTTGATTTCTAACGGTACACCGATCAATACTCTCAGCAGAAATCACACGATGTACTGTGCGTAAGGCTATGAACTAATTCACGAAATTACTGCTTGCTACTAGTCGCATAAGCTCAGCTCGTAAATCAATTCACTTGGAATTAACGCACATTGCCTATAACCGTAATCTCAGCTAGCTCCTTCAGTAATTGGCACTACCCTAGCACCGACCACGTGAGTACCTGGGACTTCCATCTAATGAGTGCTTAAAGAGGACTTTACTAGTACCTAGCGTACACCGTTACAGCATAGTGAAGTGAAAACTAAGCAAAATTATGTGATTAGCTTGACCATTTCGGTTTCAGCTTTCAGTATTCAACACGTAAAATCCGAACTACTTGAAATTTTTTTAGGAGTGGTTATTCTTCAATGAATTCTGGGACAAACAATAGTATTCAGATGAACATTTTCGATGTTGAAATCGGTAACGTGGTTTGAAAAGGAACTCAGAAGAACTACTGACAACTAACATCCAGCGGAACATAAAAGTAATCGCAGCTGACTAGCACTTCTAAACAAAACAGGTGCATCTCAGTATGTAATATTAACTTCCTATCGTGTTGACATTCAATCCGCTGTAACGTTAAAAATTTCCCCACTCGGGGGAGGGGGGTTTCTCTGTAACCTGTGTACAAAAGTTTCAACTGTCGATTGTGAGGTTATCGAAGTACTATTTATGCTGCTCTTGTTTCTGTTTTGGTCTTCAGTGCAAAGACTGGATTCATTCATCCCTCCACGTTGCATATAGAAGCGTCAACAATCGGTTGTAAGGTCCTCGACGTATTATTTGTGGTGCTGTTGTTGTTTCTGTTGCGGTCTTCATTCCGTAGACAGGTTTGATTTCGATCTCAACGCTACTTATACATATTATTTCTGATGCTGTTGTTGTTTCTGTTGTGGTCTTCAGTCCGAAGACTGGTTTGATTCACATCTCAACACTACTTATACAAGTTTCAACTGTCGACTGTTAGGTCATCGACAAATTATTTGCGATAATGTTGTTTTTATTATGGTCTTCAGTGCGAAGACTGGTTTGATTCAGCTCTCCACACTGTTAAGTTATGGCCAAGGCTCTCCATGTGTTGATAGTTACAGGAACCTACAGCTATTCGAACCTGCTGACTATAGCTGCAGAGGGTAAAAACTGTGGTGGAAGAAACGTATTGGTATACACCCAGCAAATTATGAGGTCATAGCTTGCAATTGCTACTCTGAAATGAACAGTTTGGCACAGCGGAGGAATTCGTGGCGGGTCGCATTAAACTAGTCGGGAGACTAACGACTCAAAAATAAATAAATAAATAAACAGAACCTGAAGTCAAGACTTGGAGTAACTGCAATTGACTCATTCTCCTTTTACAACTCCGTACTTCTTTCCAACACCTAGCTGACAATTCTTGCCACCCTCAGCCCATCCTTTCCTTTAGTTAATTTGTACCATAAATTTCTTTTCCCCTCAGTTCGACCACATCCGATGTACTCATCTTATCTTCAGCATTCCTAGTAACGCCACATTTCAAAGGCTGATACACGTTTCTTGTCTGAACGACTGACTCTTGTAGAGTGGGATGTCGCTGGTTCGTAATTCATATGTAAACAATGTATCAGATAAATTTCGTGTTCATATAGTTATGAAAACACCATAACCTTGTTTTCCATTTTCTAGTTGATTTGATACTAGACACAGTAAATACACCGAGCGGGGTGGCGCAGTGGTTAGACACTGGACTCGCATTCGGGAGGACGACGGTTCAATCCCGCGTCCGGCCATCCTGATTTAGGTTTTCCGTGATTTCCCTAAATCACTCCAGGCAAATGCCTGGATGGTTCCTCTGAAAGGGCACGACCGACTTCCTTCCCAATCCTTCCCTAATCCGATGAAACCGATGACCACGCTGTCTGGTCTCCTTCCCCAAACCAACCAACCAACAGTAAACACCGGTAAGAAGTTAAATGCAGACAGGAGTGAGCATTTGCTAACAATCACTTTAATGGCTCTTGGTTATAGGACTATCTGAAATTCTGAAACTGACATCGATAAAATAAAGATGTGCAAAGTTATTTAAACATTTTTCAGAGTCCATATTGCGGAGTCGAAAGCCATTTAAGCTGCGAAATGAATAGGACAGGATTCTAGCACATCGAACAATTCTTTCGAACTTTATATAGAATAAACAATAAAGAAAACATCTAGAAATTCGGAGAACTAATCAACTATAGCGAAATTAAGTAATAACGTTAAAGTTTGTCGAGAAGGTAATTCTGCCAGAGATAACAAAAGGACTTGGACAATCGTTTGAAATGAATGGATACAGTATTGAAAATGGGTTATAAGCTGAGCATAAACAAAAGTAAAACAACAGTAATGGAATGTGGTCGAAAGAATTCAGATGACGCAAAGGGTATCACATCAGAAAAAGAGACACGGAAAGTAGTAGACGAGTTTTAGTGCTTGGGTAGCAAATAGAAGCAATGTTGGGCTTTACCATCCCGTCGGCATCGTGATCATTGGGGACGGAGCACAAGCTCGGAATGTTTCACGGCTGGAGAAGGAGATCGAGAGTGCCCTTTCAGAGGAACCATCAAAGAATTTATCAGGAGCGAGTTACGGAACTCACGGTAAACCTAAAACAGAATGGCCGGACGCGCATTAGAATCGTCGTTCTCCCGAATGTGACTCCTATGCTGTTACCACTGCGCCACCCCTTTCGACTGTAGCAGCTAAGTAACTGACGATGTGTAATGTACTACATATAAAAAATAATGAGAGAAAGGTAAAGAGTTGGTAATGGTTGTACTTAATTCTTCCGAAGCGGGGTACATCACAGTGCCTTCAGCAGGAGCATTATAATGAAAGATATATCATTGCAAATTAAGTTTTGATTAAGCTCAAACTTGCCGCTTGGTCAAAATAAAATTCCTGCGTTACTTGTTTTTTTTCTTTTTTTTGTATTTAAATCTAGAAATCTAGAGTTGTTGTTGGGGAGCAGAAAAACTTGGTGACGGCGGACTGTGATAATATGTTGAATGATACAACGGATTGCCTAACAAAAAGAAAACCAGTAATCGGATTTCGTGACAAGAAATGTAGTTTGCGAAGTTCGACTTACGAAAAAATCAAATGTGCGCTTAATGGCTGCGAATGGCGCGCAATCGACATATCATGAAACCAATCGCTTCCCAACGTTATTAAGAAACCGCAGCGGACACAAATTCTGAACACACATTAGTGAAAGGATTTCTACTGGATTACTATGAAAGAAAAGTAGAAATGAACATAAATATAATAGTTATTATTCGTAAAATTATATGCGACAAAGAAATGCGGCCTTTCATGTAACACGTCCGGAGAAGAAAGGTGAAAGGGAACAACCACGCAGATTAATTTATTACAAATGCCAGCAGTAAAGACGATACAAAATATATACTAAGAACACCAACAGAAACATTTCTGAAAAAGAGAAATTTGTTTACATCTAATATAAATGTAAGTATTAGGAGAAATTTTCTGAAGGTGGTTGTCTGTAGTGTAATCTTTAACTGAAGTGAAACGTGGATGATAAAAAGTTGAAAAAAGAAGAGAATAGCAACATTCTAATTGTGGCTCTACAGAATAATGCTGAGGAGTAGATCGAAAGATTGGGAAACTACAAAAGAAGGGCTGAATCGAATCGGGGTGAAAAGAACTTTGTGGTTCAACTTGACTAACCGAAGAAATGCATTCACATGACACATTATGAAACATGAATGTATCTATAATTTATTAACGAAGTGACGTTCGCTGTAAGTGTGGGATGGGTGGGGGGTTGAGAGGGGAGGGGTACACATTTTAGAAGCAGACGGAGGCTTCACTGCAGTATGTTGGTAAGGCTTGATTGCAGGGCGTAGGATGTAGCAATTGCAGAGAGGTGAAGAGGTTTCCACAGAAGTGAGGGGCAACAAACAGGTCTTCGGTCAGAAGAAGTCATTCGAATATACTGAATTCATTTATGCAGTTGAAAATCTTTTACCCATTGTTTCTGCGTGCATACCAATTATAGCAAAATGTAATGGAAGAGAGGAATCTACGCAGTTCATAGAGGCGTATTGGGTTTTGTAAGGGCCCACTTCACCTAAGTCATGCATCACATATGATATGTGGTGAGCTGCAAAGCTACTTTGGCATAACTTGTGTTGCATTAGTAATGAGATTAATTATGTTATTTCATATGCCTCAAGGTGCCAAAATACCTCGGTACCGACAAATGAAATCAAGTGTAGGACCATGTTTAAAGTAATAATGAGTTGACTGCATATACATCATTAATTACATCATCACGATTTATCACCGGAAAGTTTTGATGTCAGAAAGAACACCTGCACCCAAATTACGAGCAACAGAAAATTACTTCTGCAATTTTTTTATAGTAGGGGAATCGTAGATAAGTCTTATATTTAACAATGGCTCTTATTGCCTACATCTTTTCAGACGTAGTTTGGTCAAACAATTATGAAGAGTAATCTACAGGCTAAACATGTGGTATTTGAGGAAGGTCACTACTTAAACTGTACTACATTAGTTTCTTTCCGAATGAACTCCAGCGGACAAAATATTGTTTAAAATTCCTTTTGACTTATGATGATATCATCAGTGATATTTCTTAATTTTTGGTACTTTTGTATGCTACCGCTATAGAGAGAAAAAGAGGTAATTCCTTATCACTCACACGAACCATACGAGTGTCTGCTACCACTGTCTGCTTCATGAATTTTACAGGAATTTTATGTCTGTAGCGTATTATCCGTTTCCCCGTTTACCGCAAGTGTTATATTTGATTGATCGTTAATAAAAACGCGTAATATGAGGTCAATTTTACGTTTAATAAATGGGTTTAGATGAAAGTAACATATAATTTTAAAAACAGTGAATGTGTGGACTTTCAAGCCTCGACTACGGTTGAAAGGTAGATGTTGTCAACTATTCTGCAAATGAACATTCCGGGAATTCTTGTTTTTCCAGATAAATTGGGACATGTGCCTAAAAACATGTCGTATTTTGCCGAGAAGACCACACACTGAGAGATCACAAGCCAACTAAAATATGAACGCAAGAGCCGCGTGTGGCGTTGTTTGCTCTCAGAATTTTACCTCCGGCAACTTATGACTCAAGATATGTCTCGCTAGAGAGCAAAAATGTTGGCCCTAGAAGGTTCACGGTCGAAAGAAGCACCACAGACTGCAAAGTTTGGTGCACTTAATGGAAAAGTTGCTTCTAAAGCTTTATCCACGTCTTGCCGCACCCGCTGACACGAGAAGGCGACACGGCCGTAGCTAATATCGCCAAAACTTGCCGGTATATCATTACGCCACACTAGCACCACAAACTTAAAAGTGTATCCATCTTGCAAGAAATGACCATGGCGGAACAATTGGTGGCACCAGCTTGTGCTTCTGAAGAAAGTTGCAAGGATATTGTATTCTCAAGCTTTAAAATAGACAGATTGTGTCCGACTTTTCTCCGACATTTAACATTGCATTGCTCATACTTATAATGGGCTAAGTATTTTCATTTTGTAATGGGCTAAGTATTTTCATTCTGTGGGTAGAACACATTACACTACTGCGTCTTGAAAGTTACAAAATTCCGCATTTTACATCGTATCAAGTCAGCGAATCACATTATCTAGTGCTGGATGGGATCGATGACACACCAACGCAACGAATCCTGATGACATCCACAAATTAAAACAATAACTGAACATCAGAAGAAATGTTTCCTCACGGATGAAATTCCATTTAAGGTCTGGATGATTAGCCGATGTTCCCCATTTGCATATTTTTCTCACCTTTACGGAAGATAGGAACGGAATTCAGATTTACGAGGGTAATCCCAAAAGTAGGGTCTCCTATTTTTTTTGTAAGTGCATGGACTTGTTTATTTCTACAATGGTTTATATCAGTTTACAGCTTGAACATTTAGCTATTTTTCGACATAATCGATGCATTTTTGTAGACGCTGTGGCAGTTTTTGTATGCCCATGCCTTACCAGCTCGACGCCATACTGTTCAGAAAGTTATGAACCTCTTCTTTCATCTCGTCGTCGGAGCTGAATCGCTTTCCGGCCAAACGTTCTTTTAACCTAGAGAACAGGTGATAGTCACTGGGCGCCAAGTTAGGACCATAGGGTGGGTGGGTGATTATGTTCCACTGAAACTGCTGCAGGAGAGCAACGGTTTGCCGAGCGATGCGTCGGCGAGCGTTGTCGTGGAGAATGTGTACGATCTTCCTCAACATTCCTCTTCTCCGGTTCTGAATTGCCCGTTTGAGTTTTTTCAGAGTCTCACAGTACCTGTCAGCGTTGATTGTACACTTTCTCCACGACAACGCTCGCCCACACATCGCTGGGCAAACCGTTGCTTTCCTGCAACAGTACAGTGGAACACAATCACCCACCCAACCTACAGTCCTGACTTGGCGCCCACTGACTGTCACATGTTTAATAGGTTAAAAGAACATTTGGCCGGAAAGCGATTAAGCTCGGACGACGAGATGAAAGAAGGGGTCATAACTTTCTGAACAGCATGGAGGTGAGCTGGTATGACATGGGCATACAAAAACTGCCACAGAGTCTACAAAAATGCATCGAGAGAAATGGTGATTATGTAGAAAAATAGCTAAATGTTCTAGCTGTAAACTGATGTAAACCATTGTAGAAGTAAATAGGTCTATGTACTTATAAGAAAATACGAGACCTTACTTTTGGGTCTACCCTCGTATCTATAGTGAAAAATTGGTCAAAATTAATCTAGAATGAAACTGTTACTGTGAAGCTGAGTATGCGCTGATATGAAATTACCTGACAGACTCAAACTGTGTGCCGGATGGAGACTCGAACTCGAGACCGGGTTAAAGCAGTTTCCTACGAAAGGTAAAGGTCCTGAACTCGAGCCTCGAACTGGCACACAGTTTTAGTCTGACAGTAAGTTCCAGTCCCATTTCTTAATGATAAGGTTATCTCTTGTAGGGTTTGTGTGTACACTCTTCAGTCATATTAATGTGATCACCGCCTAAGCTCGACGTCATCGTGCAATAACCACTGAAAGACGGCAGGTGTCAGATGTCAGGACGTGGAAAGAGGTGCAATCTTTGTCGTAGTGCAGAAACTGAGCGATTTATTTGACGCACATGCTTTCGGGCCAGGGGTAGAGGCATTACCGAAACGGCTAAGTCTGCAAATTGCTCTGGTGCCACGGTAGTTAAATTGCACAGTGAATGACAAAATGGCGCAATCTAAACCTGGTGCGGGGGAACTGTGATACACAACGTGCCATAGATGTCAGGGACGAACGGAAGTTGTGGAGATGCGTAAGGGCGAATAGACGGGCCACTGCGGAGCAACTGACCACACAAATTATCGGAGGGGCTACCGACAGTGTCTCCCCAACGACTGTTCAGCACACGTTGCTGCGTATGGAGTTCCAAAGCAGCTCCTGGTTCACGCACTTATGACGACTGTTATTTACAAGCAACAAAGGCTGGGATTAGCACGCCGTTACCGCAGTTGGATGTCCACTGAGTATCGACAGGTAGCCCGTCCATATGGATCACTTCGGTAGTCGCCTCTCTTAGTAACGAGCGTTGTGACTGGCGACAGCGCTCCCGCCATGTCTTCAAGCGAATGCACACTCACAAACATAAAACACTTTCGAAATACTGAATTTACGTTTAAAGTACTGGAAATTAAATAAATATTCCTACAGATGGACCATAAACAGGATCTAACATACATTATTAAATACATAAACAAATTAAATAAACGTATATCAAAGGAATAGCAAGCCAAAGTAGGGCAGTAGTCTAATGTCTCTGTGCTTTCTAAAACACAGTAAATATTTTACCAATTTCTTCATGAATAGCATATATCAGATATAAAGAAAGACATAGACAAATAAACATATTTATAAGCATGCTGCTTGCGTTTTTTCGTGTAGCTGTGGAGCACTTATGGCCTGACGCGATCGATAGTAAATGGCCACTTTGGCCCCCAATGACTCGTGTACTATTCAAGTTGAATGCCTTTAATTTATACCAGTTTAGTCTTACACTAATAGCTTTCTAAAGGCATGTCGATCGATAAAATCGAATGAAACGTTTAGATTTTGGAAATTCGTTGCTGGGTGTTACTTGTTTCATTTAAAGTCAGATACTAAACTTTAAACTAATGAAGATATTGAAAATCTGATTACACCATCAGTGTTGTCGTGCATATAATGGTAATGTACATGTTTATTTTTGAGGTATCATCATTCATCTGGGTACTATTAATTTCTGTACGAACTGTGAAATGTCTGCTACTATGGTTTCACGAAGTCCGCCACCTTTGGCACTCCTGGCATAGACATCTCCTTCATCGACACAAAGCGCCGTCCTCGTCACAGCGTCAACATGGAATTCCCAGTCACGAGATGGGGCTGGGACCCTCTTGCTTCTGCCAATGCCCAGCACCACGGCGTCGGCCTGTCGAGCGGCCCGCGCCCGCCGAGCGGCCTGTGCGCCCACGCCAACTCCGAGCGTAGAATACTTTCAGGCTGCCACATTTCGCCCGTAACCTCACAAATAGAAGTATGCATCTATTCTTGGGGACCATGACCAGCCCTGCATGCAGTATGCTTCTCCTCAGCACAATGGCGTCTACCAGGAGAAGAATGCAACGTGTCATACAGCTCGCAGTGTACATGCGTGTTTTGAAGAGAACCAGGGGAGCTAACCTACATCTACATCTACATACATACTCCGCAATCCACCCTACGGTGTGTGGCGGAGGGTACCTCGTACCACAACAAGCATCTTCTCTCCCTGTTCCACTCCCAAACAGAACGATGGGTAAATGACTGCCTATATGCCTCTGTGCGAGCCCTAATCTCTCTTATCTTATCTTTGTGCTCTTTCCGCGAAATATAAGTTGGCGGCAGTAAAATTGTACTGCAGTCGGCCTCAGATGCTAGTTCTCTAAATTTCCTCAGTAGCGATTCACGAAAAGAAGGCCCCTTTACTCTAGAGACTCCCACCCGAGTTCCTGAAGCATTTCCGTAACACTCGCGTGATGATCAAACCTACCAGTAACAAATCCAGCAGCCCGCCTCTGAATTGCTTCTATGTCCTCCCTCAATCCGACCTGTTAGGGACCCCAAACGCTCGAGCAGTACTGAAGTTTAGGTCGTATTAGTGTTTTATAAGCGGTCTCCTTTACAGATGAACCACATCTCCCCAAAATTCTACCAATGAACCGAAGACGACAAATCCGCCTTTCCCACAACTGCCATTACATGCTTGTCCCACTTCATATCGCTCTGCAATGTTACGCCCGAATATTTAATCGACGTGACTGTGTCAAGCGCTACACTACTAATGGAGTATTCAGACATTACAGGATCCTTTTTCCTATTCATTTGCATTAATTTACATTTATCTATATTTAGAGTTAGCTGCCATTCTTTACACCAATCACAAATCCTGTCCAAGTCATCTTGTATCCTTCTACAGTCACTCAACGACGACACCTTCCCGTACACCACAGTATCATCAGCAAACAGCAGCACATTGCTACCCACCCTATTCAAAAGATCATTTATGTAGATAGAAAACAACAGCGGACCTACCACACTTCCCTGGGGCACTCCAGATGATACCCTCACCTCCGATGAACACTCACCATCGAGGACAACGTACTGGGTTCTATTACTTAGGAAGTCTTCGGGCTACTCACATACTCAACTGCCCACCAAACTCTCCGTACTTAGTACCCATCGATAATCTGTGGTACCACATCGATCGGGCCGTTCACGCCTTAGCTCCTTAACGGACCAAACTGGCCACAGCCTTCGAGTCAGCATGACTCCACATCCCTTTCGGTACCTTAGAGAACATCCCTTACTTTCTTCCTGCACGTCACACACACCACGTGCGTGCGCGTCACAAAGAGAGAGAGAGAGAGAGAGAGAGAGAGAGAGAGAGAGAGAGAGAGAGAGACAGACAGACAGACAGAGAGGCAGAGAGAGAGTGCGTGCGTGCGTGCGTGCGTGTGATTGCGTGTGTCAGATAACCTGTCAAAAGACTGAATAAACTCCTTTTGCAGCACGCCCCACTGCGTGACGTGCAGGAATAGAGTCAGTGATGTTCTGGAATGTACCGACAGGGGTGTAGAGTCATGCTGACTCGAGTGCCGTGGTCAACTGCGCAAAGTTTACTCCGTTACGGAGCTAAGGCGCAAACAGCCCGATCGAGGTGGTATCACAGATTCTCGATTGGTTTTAAATCCGGGGAGTTTCGTACCTAGGAGAGTACGGATGTCCCATGTGTCCTGACTGATACAAATAGCTATTTGTCAAGCGCTTCAGTCCTAGCCGGCCGGTGTGGCCGTGCGGTTAAAGGCGCTTCAGCCTGGAACCGCGTGACCGCTACGGTCGCAGGTTCGAATCCTGCCTCGGGCATGGATGTGTGTGATGTCCTTAGGTTAGTTAGGTTTAATTAGTTCTACGTTCTAGGCGACTGATGACCTCAGAAGTTAAGTCGCATAGTGCTCAGAGCCATTTGAGCTTCAGTCCTAAGCCACGCGGTTGTTATGGTCGCTGGTTCGAATCCTGCCTCCTTAGGGTAGGTTTAAGTAGTTTTAAGTGTAGGCGAGTGATGACCTCAGATGTTAAGTCCCATAGTGCTTAGAGCCATTTGAACCATTTGCCCAGCGGCTAAATGAAAATATTTAATGCATCAAGATAGTATCTGCACACCAGATGGACATCAACCCGCATGATTGCATTCCTTTTATGTTCAGTACGTATATAGGAATAGAAGTATGTCTTCTATAACTAGAATCCCGCATTCTCTATTCGATAATGCACTTCCTCTCCTCAAGAGCTGTTAAAAAATGTATCACTGTCTACCATTCGCTTAAACATGTCGTTAGTAAAGAAAAAGACACACTGTCCGTACAGCCAACAGTCCTTAGTCGAAATTTTTGGGACTTTGAGATACACTAACGAAGACAAGGTAGAAATGCTACTCATCTATGCAGAACTTACGTTGGCACAGTAGTAACTGAAGTAATGTTTTCTTATTTATGTACATGTAACAGAATAGTTTAGTGTCTTGAAACGATATGTTGTGCACAGTAAACGCACTCTGGTTAAAAGAGCATCACCATTACTTTTCATGTCGTTGAAGGCAAGTATAAAGCTAGAAGAATTCTTCAGAGAGCGATATTCTACAAGAACCACCTTCCCGATTATGACGTCTCGCATTGTGACGTTTCAAGAAACGGGACATTTCAAACCAAAACAACCCAATCGTCGAAGCAGTTGCGTAAACAAAGAAGTCAAACTTGCTGTTCTCCTTTCTATTAGAAGGAATCAGCACATGAGCTCGTAACAGCTTTGAGAGGAAGTTTGAATTCCCGGAAAACACCGTACATCATATTCTAACACGCTACCGGTTCCATCATTATTATGTGCACTTATACAAATACCTACGTGGGAATGATTTCATGAATATTGAACCGTTCTGTCAGTCAGTACAGCAGCATTTCCTTGGCAACCAGAACTTCTTCTCTGACCTTAATTTTACGGAAGGTAAATACAATGAAGTTGAATTGTTGGTCTAGGGAAATATCGCAATGGCTTAGACAGGTGGAACATCAGCGTCAATGAAGAGTTAGTGTCTGATGTGGAATACCTGGTGATACTATTTTCTATTTATTTCGTATTCGGAGCATATATACTATTCAGAATTATAACAATATTATCTTAGCCCTAAACTTGACCAGTTCCAGTGTATTTTCTGTCCCTTGATGATGTTCAACCTCTTGATGGGGCCTTGACACAGTGGGTATTGGAGCATCTAATGAACAGTTTTGGCTTCTCCACAGTCACACTGAGTATCTTCTTGATCAGTGTACCCCATGTAGCCAATTTAACCTTTGATCTGCCAACTCCAGATCTCAATCAAACCAGAAACTTCCAAGTCGCCCATTTCTTATCATCTCCAGAGTCAGGAGGTACATAATCAGAAACTCACTTCAAACCAGGGGGAATGTAGGTCTTAGTCCTCCGTAGTAGCAACCTAGCATTTTCGGCAGTGGTTTTAAGTGCCTTAGATGTTCTGAGGAAACTTACTTGACTTCAGATCTTGCCGGCGCGATTCGTGCCCACACAGTGGATGGATTCCTTTCTCCTCCACTATCATTTTTTTCCAAATTAGCAACTATTTATTTTGAACAGATGGTAAAGCTACTCTACTAGAGTGGGTTTGTAGCAACCTGCTATGATTCTCTAGGTGTCATTAAGATGCATGTCCACCTGTTTGGAAAGTGCTGGATTTTACCAAACACGACATTCACACTCTCCCGCATAATAGCACAGTCTCACTGCAGTCACGTCGTTTAAATATCTGGGCATAATGCTGCGAAGCGGTATGAAATGGAACGAGCATGAGAGAATTATGGTAGGGAAGGTGAATTGTCGGCTTCAGTTTATCGCGAAAATTATAGGGAACTGTGTTTCATCTGTAAAGGAAACTTCATAAAGGACGCTAGTGCAGCCTATTCTTGAATACTGGTTGAGTGTTTGGAATTCGCACCAGATTGGATGAAAACAAGTCATCGAAGCAATTCAGAGGCGGGCTGCTAGAATAGTTACCGGCAGGTTCGATCAGCATGCAAGTGTTACGGATATCCTTCAGGAGCTCAAATGGGAATCCCTGGACCGAAGAAGGCATTCTTATCGAAGAATACAACTGAGAAAGTGAGACTAACTTTTCCCGGCGAATTGAATGTTCAAATAACTTACGGGTTTGCTGCCGGGTGACGTCGTCGATCACCGCCGATATTTCGACAGGAGCACACCCTGCCATTCTCAAGGCACAAATGGAAGGAAGAAGAAATGTGCAATGAAATTTAATACCGCCATTCACAGAGGAGAAACTAGGGAGATACCACACACAGAATAAATGTTAACACAAACAAAGATAACCAACATCAGAATTATCGATAGTTACTATTAATCAACAGGTGAGGTAGCACTGATACTGTCCCTCTGCTTTTTGATGAGAAACAGAGTCGGATTCCAAGCAGCATTTAAACAAAATCCACCATCTCTGTTAATAAGGTTGCTTGATAGTTTGATTTCAACAGCTTCCTTAATAACACTATCCCAGTAGCTGGACGTGCAAGCCAGAATCTCCGTGTTGTATTCAGAAATGGTTCAAATGGCTCTGAGCACTATGGGACTTAACTTCTGCGGTCATCAGTCCCCTAGAACTTAGAACTATTTAAACCTAACTAACCTAAGGACAACACACACATCCATGCCCGAGGCATGATTCGAACCTGCGACCGTTGCGGTCGCGCAGTTCCAGACTATAGCGCCTAGAACCACTTGGCCACAGTGGCCGGCGTTGTTGTATTCCATAGGATGACCGGTGTCAAGGTAATGGTCTGCAATAGCGGATTTGCTCGGCTGTTGTAAGCGAGTGTGACGCTTATGTTCAATACACCGGTCTTGCACAGTCCTGATTGTCTGACCAATATATTACATGCCACAACTGCAAAGAATACGATAGACCCCAACCTTACGCAAACCAAGATCATCTTTTACGGACGCCAACAGGGCCTTAATCTTAGAAGGTGGTCGAAAAACATATTTCACATCATATTTCTGCAAAATACGACCAATACAGTAGGAAATGCTTCCTGCGTAAAACAAAAGGCCGTAGATTTAGGTGCCACTTCTTTGCTATCGTCACTCACCCGTTACACAGAAGGCTGATTGCGCAACACACGTTTGCTGTCTCTCACTATAACCATTGTGACGAAACGTGACTTCGAGATGTGATAGCTCAGTTGCCAAACTTTCAGAGTCTGAGATAACGTGGGCCCTGTGAACTAATGTACGCTGAGCTGGATGGTGATAACTATCAGCTCGCAGATGCATGTCAGTGTGGGTAGGCTTCCTATAAACAGAATGTCCCAACGTACCATCAGTCTTCCTTTTGACCAACACATCAAGGAAGAGAAGGCATCCATTCTTTTCTACCTCCATAGTGAACAGAATATTCTGGTGGATTGAATTCAGGTGTTCCAGAGACCGGTTTAAATTCTCACTACCATGAGGCCAAACAACAAAAGTATCGTCTGCATATCTCAAAAAAACACGCAGGTTTCAAGGTCGCTGACTCCAATGCACGTTCCTCAAAGTGAGACAATCAGAACTGTGGAAGACCAGTGTACTGAACATAAGCATCACAGCATCACAAACGCTTACAACAGCCGAGCAAATCCGCTACTGCTGAACACTGCCTTGACACCGGTCATCCTATGAAATACAACAACACGGAGATTCTGGCTTGCACGTCCAGCTATTGGGATAGTGTTATTAAGGAAGCTGTTGAAATCAAACTATCAAGCAACCTTATTAACAGAGATGGGTGATTTTGTTTAAATGCTGCTTGGAATCCGGCTCAGTCTCTCATCAAAAACAGAGGGAAAGAATTAGTGCTACCTCAACTGTTGATTAATAGTAACTATCGATAATTCTGATGTTGATTATCTTTGCTTGTGTTGATTCTTAGTCTGTGTGTGGTATTTTCCTTGTTTCTCCTCTGTGAACCGAGGTATTAAATTTCCTTGCACATTTCTTCTTCCTTGCATTTGTGCCTTGAGAATGGCAGGATGTGCGCCTGTCGAAATATCGACGGTGTTCGACGACGTCACCCGGCAGCAAACCCGTAAGTTATTTTAGCAACTGAGAAAGTTTAGAGAACCGGCATTTGAAGCTGACTGCTAAACGATCCTATGCGGCCAGTATACAATACGCCTAGGGACAACGAAGATAATATACGTGAAATTAGGGCTCGTACTGAGGCACATAGACCGTCGTTTTTGGCTTGCTCTTCCTGCGAGTGGAACAAGAAAGGAAACGGCTAGTTGTGGTAAAGGATACCCTCCGCCACGCACCGTACGGCTGCTTATGGAATGTGATGGAGACTTAGATGTAGACCCCTTGTGATCGTGATAGTTTTCCTAGAAGACTATTCCTCGTGGAAAATTTAGTCTTGCAGTTCATGCACTGCTTCTTGGAAGTAAGAAATCTATGTACCTATACATATTGAGGTCTCGAAGTGAATTACTGTTAGTGGCCCTTATTTCATCAACGGTAACAAAAACAGCAGTAGATACGCCATCTTTCTCACAAGAGTTCTCCCACGTCGTCTGGAGGACGTGTAGCTAAGAACCAGAGGGCTTGTGTGCACCAACACGATGACTGTCCAGCGGATAAAGTCTTGTGCGCATGTCGTGTTTTTTAACCAAAAGTGTAATGCCAAATGGTTCAGACACGGAAGAACAGTAGATTTGCCGGTTCATTCTCTTGATTTAACTGCTCTAGACTTTTCTTCTTTCGAAATGCGTAGAAGACTTTGTCTATCGCGATATTCCAACACGTCAAGGGATCATGGAAGAATGTATCGTGCTTACATGGAATTCACTTCAGCGGGCAATACTGGAGTCAACGATGAATTCGTACATCTAATGCGTGCACCAGTGTGTCCCCGTCCTTGGAACGCACTTTGAGGATCTTTGAATGTTCTATGCCGTCTTGTGCCAACAAAGTATTGCCCTGATACAAAATAGTGTTAAAGACTTTTTTTGATTCCTCTTACCTTTAATTTTATGTTTACGTGAGTGTATGTTCCGGTTTTCAACAGGTCTGAAGATGGAAAGTGGAGTACCGCGTAAAAACTGTAGGGTGCTATAAGAGAGACACATTGCTGCCCATATCTTTGTGACGAATAAAGCCACAAGAATGACAATGATGTTGGTTAATGTCTACCTGGTAGCTAAACACCAAACAGTTGATATAAATATTATTTTGATTAGTGATGATGGATGTTAAACCATTGCTTGCATGCGAACTTGACGGTGTGGAATTGAATACAAAACCGGTTTTTATTAATCTTTGGAATCTCAGTTTATCAGCCAAGGTACAGTTCTACAAAGGCGCTGTAATACTTCGCAGCCTGGACACAAGGGTTCCAGTTAAGCTGCGCCTGGATATCTTGAGACTATCCCAAAATGTGCACAGACGTGACACATCTAAATATTTTAAGCTGAGGGATACCGCCAAGTTCAAAGGACCTAAAACACTTGACTTGCCCCATAGAGTTTCCTCCTTTACGAAAAAATGGGCAGGCTGTTGGGCTACCACCATCTTAGCGTCGCAAGGACACAGAGAAACAGATATAGGCATTCTCCACTGATTTCTCAAGATAAACCGAGACGTACAAAGCTAGGTAACTATCCGCGGGCAAAGGTACATACTACAGTGGGAGACGACACGTGAAGTCCACTGTAACATCCTAATTTTCCATACCGTGTCAGATGCCCTCCTTCCTTGTGGTCTGATGCAGCCAACTGTGTTACCCTTCTTTGACCTCAGTTTCCAAACATATAATGAACACTACTTCTGCACTCGGATCCCCGGAAGCAGAAGTGAATAAGCCAATCGGGGCCACGCCCCGAAACTACGATACACGAAAACAAAATCTGGCAGCAATCAGTCAACGCCCATATGACAACACGAGACACTGCACATACCACAAGTTCGGCCATGTGCTGAGGTAAAGAGGTTACCCCCATATATGTCAACTTACTCTATCGTTTGTATATCTAGGCAAATTGGCTCTGAGAATTTTGTATTGATAATTTGTGCACACTTAAAGTAAATATGAATTTTCCCTCGTTATTAATTAGCACTGTCCAGTCACATTAAACTGATCACCTAAATAACAACCGTTTGCAGCGCAGACTGCTGCAAGACGTGCAAGAAGGGAGTCAGTGAGGTTCTGAAGGGTACCAGAGTAATGTGGAGACACGCCGACTCCAGTGCCGTGGTCAGTACGCTAGGTTTCTCGGCGGAGAATCCATGGCACGAACGGTTTAATGGAGGTGTTCTCACAGATTCTCGACTGGGTTTAAGTTCTGGGAGTTTAGAGGCCGGGGCAGTGCGGTTAACTCGTCCCAGTGCTCTTCGAAGTTCTCAAGTATAATCCGAGATTCGCGACACGTTGCATTGTTCTGCTGGTAGATGCCATCGTGCGGAGGAAGATGCGGTAGTGGAGAACCAGGTAAAAAAATATAGGGTGCTGTAAGAAAGACATATTGTTTTTACCCCTGTCACCTATGGCCCATGGTGGACCACAGTTGCCTCGGCGACCGTTTTGGTTAACGCCATTTTGCTATGCACCGTGCACTTAAACCACGGCGATATGCGAAAATTGTACAAATTAAGCGTTTCGGCAGTGTTCCCACCCTTAGTCCGAAAGCCAGTGTCCGAAAGCCAGTGGTCACGACATTTTGGACGTGAAACAAACCGCACCGTTACCGCACTACGACATAAAGTCCAGTGTTTGCTGTATCTCCCTACACAGATGAGATACCCTACAGTGCTAGTGCTGCCACCTAGCAATCTGTGAGTGGTTGTTGCACATTTACCTCGAACATAGGCGGTGGTCACATCAGTGTGACTGGAACGTGTGTATTATTCCATTTGCATTTTGCTTTCGTACTCACTGTATCAAACTTTTTGTGCCAAGTATGAGCCATGTCATTTCCTTATTCACTGTTCTGAAACATGTTTTGTGCCCACTGGGGCCATTTTATTAGCACGCCAAGAAAATTTCACTACCCTACAAAATAGGTCAAATACAACTTATAGTTTATGAAGTGCACTGTATCATATTTAAGAAAAGGAAAGGGCTTCTGGCCTGAGTGCAGATACAGTGCAGATATAGTGCAGCATTTAGTTCGTTGCGTCATGAAGAGAGGAGTGGTGGCGAGCCCTGGCCGTCTTTTAACCCTGGGAAAGAGCAACGGTACTCATTCTGGCAGCAGGTTGAGTGGACACAGGGCGGTCATTGAGGCATTTGAATGAGGGAAACTTTCCACTTCTACCGAGAATCAAACATGGGATCGACAGCGTCAGAGTCCAGTGCAGTATCCGCTAGATCACCATAGCCATTACTGTGAAATGTTGATGGCAAAAAACTGTCAAATTACAGTTAGAGTACTGTTAATTGACTTCCACTCAACAAAGAGCAGTTGCATGTGATCTAATTGTTTATTAATTAAACACTCACATAGTTTAAGGCAGACGAACAACAGAGTTCGGAACAGTACAGTTGCAGCTACAAAGTCTGTCCTATCACAATTCGTAATTAAAGGTCATCGATCAACTTTTTCGCATTCACGACGGAAGCTGGATTATACCGGACCTGTGGTTGTTTCTGTTTACTTTAATTCATAGTGGTCATTGTGTATGCTGACAAGAAATTTAATTCCTTATGTCATTGCATTTATTCCTTAACTATTAGTTCGCTCTCATGATATGCTGTAAACGGTGGTGATTACAAAATTGTGACAGTAGAGTCATGTAGCCAAACTTACTTTAGAAATAAGTTGTAGCCAAAGAAACAAATATATAATCCAAGGACAAACTACAAATTAGAAAGTAACGCATGAAAAACCAAACCAAAAGGAATCGAAGAATAGCGTAAGAACCCTACAACAACGATCAACGGAAGCAAGTATTCATTTAGCGTGAACTGTTCATTTTGTGTTGCCTCGGAATGATCGTCAAGTGTTACATTGACCTCTCAGTTCTTGTCTTCTGCTAAACTACTCTACATCTCTAACACTCCACATACTATTCAGCAAACTATAAAGTAAAAATGAAACTATTTGGCAGTCTAAATATGTATTTCCATAAAAGCTGATACATGTGACAGGATTTTTTCTCTAAAGCCAAGCACCGTGTTTAAATTTCTACTCCACTGCGCCGCCGTAGCCATTCAGCGCATGCGCACCGAGTATCTGTAACTGACGTTACCTACACACTCCATGACGTAAGCTTTCGTCCGTGTCTGCTTTCAGTTTTGGCTATTTCAAAAGCTTCACATAACTGAAAATACGGCCGATTGCGAAATGCAACTGTAATTACTAAATTTCCTTGGGATATGGGCTACGGGATGCTTAGAAAATGCGTTACAGCGTTTAATGGCTGCGTTTATGATGGAATGCATCTGTCGTCACTGAATACACGACGCTGTATTTTGGTGCGACAGTTCATGAGAGCAGACACTTTCAGATCTTGTTGTTATTCAATGAATGTCATCTGCTTAAAAGACGTGTTTTTATGAAGTCCTTCCACAATGTTTAAACTATCGCATTTCGGTGGCACATCAAGCGGTCAGTTCTAATTTCAGTGGAACTGAGAAGTTGATTGTACTACATTTACACCTGCAGCTATACTCCAGCCTTCTCGTGGTGTGTAGAGAAGGCTACTCGTTACAGTGCTGTTTTCTACGTCTTTCCCTTTACCATTCGCAAAAGATTTGTGGTAAAAATGGCTCTCCGATAATGGCTCCAAGTGATGTGACGAGGAGGAAGAAAAATGTTGTCCACCTTTCTTGGAAAGCATGATTTAGGGATACGAACAATAAACCTTTGACAAATAAAGCGAATGCCAAAGGAGTTAGAGGAAATCTCCATAGCGCTTTCGCGATTACTAAACGATCGCGTAGCGAAACGTACCACTCTTCGCACGCTCTTCCTCCTCTCTTCTGTTAATCCAACCTGAAAAGAGTCCGTGACCTACGTCAAGTACTGAAGAACAGGTGAAGCTTGTATTTTACAATCAAATTCTGACGTTGATGAATTACATTTCAGTAACAACACATAATCAGTCTGTGCCCGGCATGTGCTTTTCGTACTGTTTGTTTTAAGTGGTCATTCCATCTCTCTGTACGACTGACCCACTTGTTTTAGATAGTTACTATTTCCATTACTTTTCTGCCAATAGTGTAAGTGTAGAGTCATGTTTCTGTTCGTATGTGTGAGCGCAATACAATACATTTATTTATGTGCAGCTTCAACTGTCAGTCTTTACACCAATCAATGATCCGCCAGCAATTTGCAATAGTCTTCTGGTGTTGCAAGCTTCTTATCGTCGTATCGTTCTGGAAAGCCTCAAGATTACGTAGTTAAAATACTGTCTTTAGGGCCTGTAATGGAGCCCAAGACCAAATGCGTACCACTTTATTCTAATCTTTTCAGTGTTTAATGTGACAATATGGATATTCTCACAATTTTGGTTCGCTGAGATCAGGAACAGTTCTCATACTGTAACTTACCACTATCAAAAGTATGAATTATTGTCATTCCTCACGGTTTTTAGTTTCTTAGACTGTTATTCACGTTCTACACATATGTTGTCGATTAAGGCAGATACTACACTAAATACATTGATATTTCTGTATTGTGATAACCGCTGCCAAGTCGCCATTTTGTGCACTTTGCTTTGTGTGTGTGTGTGTGTGTGGGCAAAAAATTGCGGGAGCCAGACAAGACAAAAATATTTTCAGTTGGTGAAAGTGCTATACACTAAAATCTATCACTTATGTGTAGAAGAACGCTAAGAATGGCTTAAGAGCCAAAAACCGTTAGTAACGATAATAGTTAATACTGTTTTAGAGGTAATTTACAGCATGATCGCCGGCCGAAGTGGCCGTGCGGTTAAAGGCGCTGCAGTCTGGAACCGCAAGACTGCTACGGTCGCAGGTTCGAATCCTGCCTCGGGCATGGATGTTTGTGATGTCCTTAGGTTAGTTAGATTTAACTAGTTCTAAGTTCTAGGGGACTAATGACCTCAGCAGTTGAGTCCCATAGTGCTCAGAGCCATTTTGAACAGCATGATCCCAGAAAACCAAAGCTGTAAGGAAAACTATATTGTTACAGTCATTTAGAATAAAGCGAAATGAGTTTGGTCGTAATGCTACTTCATTACAGTCGGAAAACAAGGTACTTTACCTATACAAATTATACTACAGTGACTGCAGGAAAAAGAGGCTGAATAGCGGTGGCCTCATGAAGCTTCCGACGCTATGCTCTACAATATATATAAATATCCTTATAAGGCCTCTTTTCTATTCAGCCTCTGTATATATATGGTGATTCAGTTGCCTTTACCGATGGGTTTATGTAACCTGTGCAATGCTTAATGCTATAAAATACCATAAGCAAGATTTCATATTCTCTCGCTCACTACGTGCAAATTGTTAGTGCTGCAGAAAAAAATGAAAAGGATCTTTTTGTAGGAAATATAGTGTGGATAAATTTTGTATTTGTATACATTTTCACTGGAGGCAACGGTTTTCGATATATTCAAGAAAAACATGATTTCATGTGAATTTAGTATGTTTATCATGAATAATTCGGAAACTACGACCTCCAGCGAAAACGTGGCCTGCTACAAAATTAAACTAAATTAATTTTCCTACAGAAAGTTCCGGCTCATTTCTTCTTTGGGAGTAACAGTCTGTGCATAGTCAGTAAGAGAATATGAAAATGCTGTCCGTGGTCTTTGAAGGCATTGCGGTTTGCATATATATGTGCTAAAATCTCCTTTGGTGCAGTCCCAAACTTACTTTATCATGTACCTGTGTTTTCACACTAAGAACGAAGTGTTGTGTTCTATTCACATGGAAGTCCTGAATCCATTCATAAATCTAATCTGACAATCTGAAACTGGATAAGCTAGGGTTCTGTTCAAATAATTTACGGGTTTGCTGCCGGGTGACGTCGTCGACCACCGCCGATATTTCAGCAGGAGCACACCCTGCCATTGTCCAGGCACTACTGCAAGGAGGAAGCAATGTGCAAGTGAATTTAATACCTCGGTTCACGGAGGAGAAACAAGGAAGATACCACACACGAGAACAAGTAACCGCAAAGTCAACACACAACCAAAGATAACCAACATCAGAAATATTTCTGATGTTTGGGAACAAGAAATATTTGTGATATTGGTTATCTTTAGTTGTGTGTTGACTATGCGGTTATTTGTTCTGTGTGTGGTATGTTCCTTGTTTCTCCTCTGTGAACCGAGGTATTAAATTCCCTTGCACATTGCTTCCTCCTTGCAGTTGTGCCTTGAGAATGGCAGGGTGTGCTCCTGCCGAAATATCGGCGGTGGTCGACGATGTCACCCGGCAGCAAACCCGTAAATTATCTGAAGATTCAATTCACCGGGAAAAGTTAAGGTCTCACAGCTAGTGTTCTGTTAACTAAAGAAATTATGTTTTTATATGTGTATTGTTACTTGTGGAAATTACTTTGAAACGTAGGGTAACATTGAATGTACTGACTTGCTTTAGCTTTGTAAGGAATTTTACTTTTCGTGTTCTGGATGTTTTTGTTAATTACATGCTCTACTAATGAAAAACTAAAATAGTATTTTAGATTTGGCAACATTTTCAACTCGTTCCGATGGACAGTGCGTCCAGTTCGAATGTTAAGTTACGTACTGTACAGTGAGCTGGAAAAAGTGACAACATAGGAACGGTTGATGGGGTACCATTTCTTGGACGAAATGTAGTCTGAATATTACAGCAAGTTTACTAACATGTCGGAGCAGCTACAAACTTGCTGAGTATCTTCTAGGCGTCACTTTGCAGAGGAGACTGACGTCGCGCCAACACAATCTCCAGGTCAGAGGAAAGACATTCGGAAGGCTGAGGGAACTACACTCCTCCTTAAACAACATGTCTTCTCTTCCTTGTCACTTAGGGCTCAGAGGAAAGGCATTCGGAAGGCTGAGGGAACTATACTCCTCCTTAAACAACATGTCTTCTCTTCCTTGTCACTTAGGGCTCACCGTATAAAAAGCTACGGTGTTACCAATATTGGAAAAGCTGTTGGATGGGACAACAGAACATAAGGGAAGGTACAAAAGCTGCAGACAATACGAAACTAAGCATTAAAACTTGCACTGAAACTTCTTTTATGCTACCGTATTAAAGTGATTCACAAAATGACTGGGACGAATCTACTCCGCGAGTACTTCGAATATTCTACGCTAAGTTCTATGAAAAACTTTACACGCCTACAATGTAAAAATTCGTGTTCCAGATGAAAAAATCAGTCTGCGCAAGTCAAGGAAATTGCCCGACCTTCTGCGCACGGAGAGCGTTACTGCGCTACTTGCAGGGAGTGATATGACGCCTGAAAATTAATGTCCACAACATCCGTTATACCTTCTGTTCGGCGATTGTAATTACGAATCGAGGAACAGCCCGACGGGCTTCGTCTCCGCTCACACCAAAAGGTTAAGCATTTCTGAATATGTTAGTCGGCAGCAGGAGCAACAGAGTACCTTCAATGGAAATAAATATTAAGAGGATGACGTACGTCCTGGAAACTATTGCTTTGTAGTGTGCGCTGACGTTGAGCGTCTTTTCCCTGGATTATTTTTTTTCAGATGGACGTAATTTCTCTCTCTTCATTTACCTCCGTACAGTATCTCTTCATCTTTATGTAAGATAATATGAACATAAGACATATAGATAACATTTTTTTATTAATAAGGAGTTGGGTCATCATTCCCTTCGATAACAGCTGCAGTTCTTTGAGGAATAGATTCGTAAAGTGTCTGAATAATTACCAATGGAAAATTTTCACATTCTTGTTCCCAAACATCGGCCAACCATTTCAACGACGTTGAATGGGGAAATCTGCTCCTCGTCCTTTCTTGAAAATCTCCCCACGAAGGTTCAATGATGTCGAGGTCTGCCGATTGTGCTGACCATGGAGGACGTCGAATGATATTCTGATGCCCTACAAATCAGCCTGAGCCTTTTTTGCTGTGTGTATGAGGCGCATGAAATATGGCAGTGTTCGACAGGATTATGCTAGTCGTAATAAACACTTCATTGTCTAGTATGTTGAGATATTCACTCACAGTAGTCCGGACAGTGACGATAATGATAAGACCAGCCCAAATGATAACGGAACCTCTCCTATGCTTTAACGTAGGGAACAGACACGTTTGATCACACGCTTCTTTTCAAGTTCTCCATAGATAGACGGTGCCGTCTGTAGAAAACTATGTAAACGTTGATTTATCGGACCATACGATATTCCTCCAGTAATCAAGCGACCAGGTTTTATGATCGCGGAAAGCAGCACTCCCCGCTTTGCGCGTGCTTCTTTTACTAGGTATTTCACAATTGTAGCCCTTCCAGGAATGTTAGCCTTTTGAAACTCCCGCGGCAATGTTTTTGTCGACATTTTATTACTCAAGTGCAGGCACTTTTGACGCGGTACTTTAATGTTTTCTGGTCACAATCCATTTTTAAGCTCGTCGGTCTCTCTCAGTTAACGTTGGCTTTTACCCACTATTTCTCTTCGCCGAGCAGGTTTTGTGTGTACTGTCATTAGATTGGAAACTGTCGATCGTGATACGTGAAACAGTTCAGCCGTTTTCATCACAGATGCTCCCGCTAATCGCGCACCGACGAGATGCTCTTTTTTTATGTTTCATATTTCACCGATCGCTTCTGTTAACCATCGCTGAACAAAGCGTATAATACAGTGAAAGATATCCTCTAAGAATCTTCACGTCAGGTGTGCACTACAGCCGCACCACTGTATTTACTCGTAACCTTGGTGA
This sequence comes from Schistocerca americana, assembly GCF_021461395.2. Classification (NCBI taxonomy): domain Eukaryota; kingdom Metazoa; phylum Arthropoda; class Insecta; order Orthoptera; family Acrididae; genus Schistocerca; species Schistocerca americana. The sequence goes on from NC_060122.1 coordinate 629,359,900, forward strand.
CAGCTTGCTGCAAGATGTACTATACTGCATAGTGCTCACACTGTTTTATTGTTCACACTATTTTTTCCACCACGTGAAGGTACTGTCACGCGGTTATTTTCGATACTGCGTCTCCCTTGTGTGTTGTGAACTGTGAATAGATATGTGTTTCGTTATTTCTGCGTGTTCCTTGAAACATGTCCCTTCTAACACGTTCCTTGTCGTTTTTTTGATGCCACTAGTTTTACAATCAGGGCGGTAAATTCTGAATAAGCCACCATTTTGTTATAAGCCTTGCCGTGCATTAATGTCTTGTACACACATCAAAAAACGTTTTGAATCAACCCAGTTCCCAGTACTCATGAGGATAGACGTTGACTGCATGATGTATTGTATGATGTGATACAGTTAAAGTTATGACTTTTGCACAAAGTTTACATAACTTTTTTGTGTTTGCGTTGTGGCAGGGGGCCTGGACGATAACGAGGTGCTGGACGGCGACAACGCCACGTCGACGCCGTACTTCGACTTCAACGTGCCACGTAACGTGACAACGGCCGTGGGGCAGACCGCCTTCCTGCACTGCCGTGTTGAGCAGCTGGGGGACAAAGGGGTGAGTAAAGCTGAAATACTAAACACCTTTTACCAAAGGCTGTTTCACAGAGGAAGACCGCACTGCAGTTCCTTCTCTAAATCCTCGGATGAACGAAAAAATGGCTGACATCGAAATAAGTGTCCAAGGAATAGAAAAGCAACTGAAATCACTCAACAGAGGGAAGTCCACTGGACCTCACGGAATACCAATTCGATTCTACACAGTGTACGCTAAAGAACTTGCCCTCCTTCTAACAACCGAGTACCGCAAGTCTCTATAGGAACGGAAGGTTCCAAATGATTGGGAAACAGCACAGGTAGTTCCAGCCTTCAAGAAGGGTCGTCGAGCAGATGCGCAAAACTATAGGCCTACATCTCTGACAGCGATCTGTTGCAGAATTTTAGAAAATGTTTTTTCTCGCGTATCACGTCATTTCTGGAAACCCAGAATCTACTCTGTAGGAATCAACATGGATTCCGGAAACAGCGATCGTGTGAGACACAACTCGCTTTATTTGTTCATGAGGCCCAGAAAATATTAGATACAGGCTCTTAGGTAGATGCCATTTTCCTTGACTTCCGGAAGGCGTTCGATTCAGTTCCTCACTGTTGCCTGATAAACAAAGTAAGAGCCTACGGAATATAAGACCACCTGTGTAGCTGGATTGAAGAGTTTTTAGCAAACAGAACACAGCATGTAGTTCTCAATGGAGAGACGTCTACAGACGTTAAAGTATCCTCTGGCGTGCCACAGGGGAGTGTTATGGGACCATTGCTTTTCACAATATATATAAATGACCTAGTAGATAGTGTCGGAAGTTCCATGCGGCTTTTCGCGGATGATGCTGTAGTATACAGAGAAGTTGCAGCATTAGAAAATTGCAGCGAAATGCAGGAAGACCTGTAGTGGATAGGCAATTGGTCCACGGAGTGGCAACTGACCCTTAAATAGACAAATGTAATTATTGCGAATACATAGAAGGAAGGATCCTTTTTTGTGTGATTATATGATATCGTAAGAAACACTCGTAGCAGTTACCTCTGTAAAATATCTGGGAGTATGCATACGGAACGATTTGACGTGGAATGATCATATAAAATTAATTGTTGGTAAGTCGGGTGCCAGGTTGAGATTCATTGGGAGAGACCTTAGAAAATGTAGTCCATCAACAAAGGAGGTGGCTTACAAAACACTCTTTAGACCTATACTTGAGGGTATTGCTCATCAGTGTGGGATCTGTGCCAAGTCGGATTGACACAGGAGATAGAGAAGATCCAAAGAAGTGCGCCGCCTTTCGTCACAGGGTTATTTGGTAAGCGTGATAGCATTACGGAGATGTTTAGCAAACTCAAGTGGCAGACTCTGCAAGAGAGGTACTCTGCATCGCAGTGTAGCTTGCTGTCCAGGTTTCGAGAGGGTGCGTTTCTGGATTAGGTATCGAATGTATTGCTTCCCCCTACTTACACCTCCCGAGGGGATCACGAATGTAAAATTAGAGAGATTCGAGTGCGCACTGAGGCTTTCCGGCAGTCGTTCTTCCCGCGAACCAAACGTGACTGGAACGGAAAAAGGAGGTACTACAGTGGCACGTAAAGTGCCCTCCGTCACACACCGTTGGGTCGCTTGCGGAGTATAAATGTAAATATAGATGTAGATGTAGCAACGCACAGGCGCAACGAGCAGAATGGACAAGGCTCAGCAGCTGCCTCTTTAGTACGCAGCATGGATGACAGATTGAGGGAAATTTCCCTTGAACGAGGGAAAAATTTGGTCTTGTGGGCAAAAAGGAAAATTGAGGAATAATTTCAGAAAACGTGGGAATTTTGAAACGATTAACTGAATAGGTAAACTAAGAAAAAGTTTTCAGACATGTAGCTATATTGCAAAGAAATGCAATGGTTCTCGAAACCTCCTGCTATCAGTGACCTCACTGCCCGGGATTCCTCCGTTTGTAGAATCCTATGTCTCCTGCTACCAGCGAGCTCACTGCCAAGGATTCCCCCTTTATAGAACCTGATATAGCATGCTTCTATCGAGCTCACTGACAAAGATTCCCCCTTTATTGAACCCGATATCCCCTGCTTCTGTCGAGCTCACTGACAGAGATTCCCCTGTTTGTAGAACCTACCCTGCGAAAGTGCAGCTTTAGCGCGTTACTTTCCCATACAGCTGTGTTTTCCCCGTCTCAGTGGAAGTATACCTACATAGTAAGAACTGGCCATATTAGCGTTTTAGTATTACGTATGATTAGTGTGTAAAATGAAAGGCAAACAAAGTACTCCTAAAGAAAAGGAGAGTTCGTGGTGAATTAATGCCAGAAGAAGGCCGTGAGAAAGTTTCGAGAGCCGCGCGGGGCAGCCGTACGGTCTGGGTTCCTTGTCACAGTCCGCGCGGCTCCCCCCATGAGAGGTTCGAGTCCTCCCTAGGGCACGGGTGTGTGTGTTGTCCTTAGCATAAGTTAGTTTAAGCTAGATTAAGCAGTGTCTAAGCTTAGCGACCGATGATCTCAGCAGTTTGGTCCCACAAGATCTTACCACAAAATTTACAAAAGTTTCCGGAAGTAATAAATTTCAAGACCAGTGGATAAGTGACCTTAACTTCAAGTAATGACGTCAAATGTAGATGCGTTGCGCGTAACGTGGAAATACTATGTGGAAAGTGCAAACTACATAAACGTGTTCAACTTCGAAACCATATCAAGTTCGTGAAAACTTTCGTGGCCATTCTGTACGTAACTGTAAACGTATCTAGAACAGAAGTGAAAGTGCAGGTAACAGAGCAGTCAAAGAAGCAGAGATTGAACGGGGAACTTGTTGTGCAGAACATAATTTTACATTCCAGGTTGTTAAACATTTAATCCCCTTGGTGATAGATGTATTTTGTGATTTTAAAATTGCCCAGAACATTAGAATGAAATATATAAATGCAGCAACATCATAAAATAAAGTGTTGCCAAAGTAGAAATAGGTGAAATTGTAAAAAACATTGCCGGCCGGGGTGGCCAAGCGGTTAAAGGCGTTACAGTCTGGAACCGCGCGACCGCTAAGGTCGCAGGTTCGAATCCTGCCTCGGGCATGGATGTGTGTGATGTCCTTAGGTTAGATAGGTTTAAGTAGTTCTAAGTTCTAGGGGACTGATGACCTTAGAAGTTAAGTCCCATAGTGCTCAGAGCCATTTGAACCATTTTTTTTTTTTTTTTTTTTTTTGTAGAAAACATTATCTTGCATAAATCCCTTTGTGCTCTGGTTGGGTATGTTTCTCCAGATTCAGGTAGGATCAGAACGCAACTTCTAGAACTCATTAGTTTAGACGCCAGAGATTACTTTGCAGATAAACTTCCTATGCCTTTTAAAGAACCATGAATTGCAAAGTCCATTCCAGTGAAGAATGTTGTCGGCATTTCATGTGATGGTGCTGTTAAACATAACACAGATGCGGTAATCTGAAATACAAGCTGCTAAATCTACCACGCTATATATTACTACTCCTCTAGACTCTGTGAAACTTGTCATCAGGGTCACAAGCACATCTTCACTTGTGCACGTTTTAAGGAGCTTTCTCGTATGCGCAACTGGCGTGACGTCATTGCCTTACGGGTCAAATACGTACGGATTTGATAAATGACGTCCACCCTTCACGACGTGCAAAACGGGCTCTTACCAATCAACTACCGGTTTACGTCAATGCCGATAGGTAGTAACACACTGCAGCATCCTTTCATCCTCGTCCGGGCCGGCCGCTGTGGCCGAGCGGTTCTAGGTGCTTCAGACCGAAACCACGCTGCTGCTACGGTCGCAGGTTCCAATCCTGACTCGGGCATGGACGTTTGTGATGTCTCTAGGTTAGTTAGGTTTAAGTAGCTCTAAGTCTGCGGGACTGATAACCTCAGCTGTTGTCCTATAGTGCTTAGAACCATTTGAACCATTTTACCCTAGTCTGTTTGGCACAAATCGCGCTAGACGGTAGCACACTCCTCAGATATGCCAATTCACTCACTGAATAACAAAATTACGTCATACGACAGTATAAGTCATAGTTGTACTGATAAAAAGTACAATTTTGTGGCCGGCCGGTGTGGCCGAGCGGTTCTAGGCGCTTCAGTCTGGAAACGCGCAACCGCTACGGTCGCAGGTTCGAATCCTGCCTCGGGCATGGATGTGTGTGATGTTCTTAGGTTAGTTAGGTTTAAGTAGTTCTAAGTTCTAGGGGACTGATAACCACACATGTTAATTCCCATAGTGCTCAGAGCCATTTGAACAATTTTGTGGATGTGTAATTTAGCTACAGTATGTTAAGTTTTGATGTCATCATTCAGAAATCCACTTGAGGCGATGGGAAGCGTCTATTGTGAGATTGAGGTATTTATTCATGCTTCTGGCATCTGTTGATCTTATGGTTGGTCAAGTTTATCTGGGCTGTGGGCCCACATTGTATATTGTCACGCAAAGCTGTCTCACTGATTTCCCTTATTACTCACTTAAATATGGAATCGACGACGGTGTGCTTTAGGCACTTATGGTTCTCAGTGCCTCATTTGTATTCTCGTCAAGTGAGCGTGTTCGTAGACATTACTATTTGGATTTAATAATTTCCACAAACGGCAGTTTGTGTTCCGAGTTGTTTCTTCACTGTGCGGGAAAAGGATTTCGTGTGCAGTGTCAACATGAACGCTGTTGAAACTATTTTTAAGTGACAATATACAAAGTTAGCCACAAAGGAACTAGGGCCTTCCAGACCAGATCAGTTGATTGAGAAAGTGACGAAATCAATTAAGCGTCAGTAAAAGTAAACACGTAACGTGTATCCACAGGGCATGTGGCCTGTAATTGAAGAAGTGTCATGATGATCTCTCCATTGGCAAAAGATTCCGGAATAGTCCCTCATTCGGATCTCCGGAAGGGGACTGCCAAGTGGGAGGTTACCATGAGAAAAAGATTGAATAATCAGCGAAAGGATAACATTCTACGAGTCGGGGCGTGGAATGTCGGAAGCTTGACCGTGGTAGGGAAACTAGAAAATCTGAAAAGGGAAATGCAAAGGTTCAATCTAGATATAGTAGGGGTCAGTGAAGTGAAGTGGAAGGAAGAGAAGGATTTCTGGTCAGATGAGTATCGGGTAGTATCAACAGCTGCAAAAAATGGTATAACAGGTGTAGGATTCGTTATGAATAGGAAGGTAGGGCAAAGGGTGTGTTACTGTGAACAGTTCAGTGACCGGGTTGTTCTAATCAGAATTGACAGCAGACCAACACCGACAACGATAGTTCAGGTATACATGCCGACGTCGCAAGCTGAAGATGAACAGATAGAGAAAGTGTATGAGGATATTGAAAGGGTAATGCAGTATGTAAAGGGGGACGAAAATCTAATAGTCATGGGCGACTGGAATGCAGTTGTAGGGGAAGGAGTAGAAGAAAAGGTTACAGGAGAATATGGGCTTGGGACGAGGGATGAAAGAGGAGAAAGACTAATTGAGTTCTGTAACAAGTTTCAGCTAGTAATAGCGAATACCCTGTTCAAGAATCACAAGAGGAGGAGGTATACTTGGAAAAGGCCGGGAGATACGGGAAGATTTCAATTAGATTACATCATGGTCAGACAGAGATTCCGAAATCAGATACTGGATTGTAAGGCGTACCCAGGAGCAGATATAGACTCAGATCACAATATAGTAGTGATGAAGAGTAGGCTGAAGTTCAAGACATTAGTCAGGAAGAATCAATACGCAAAGAAGTGGGATACGGAAGTACTAAGGAATGACGAGATACGTTTGAAGTTCTCTAACGCTATTGATACAGCAATAAGGAACAGCGCAGTAGGCAGTACAGTTGATGAGGAATGGACATCTCTAAAAAGGGCCATCACAGAAGTTGGGAAGGAAAACATAGGTACAAAGAAGGTAGCTGCGATGAAACCATGGGTAACGGAAGAAATACTTCAGTTGATTGATGAATGGAGGAAGTACAAACATGTTCCGGGAAAATCAGGAATACAGAAATACAAGTCGCTGAGGAATGAAATAAATAGGAAGTGCAGGGAAGCTAAGACGAAATGGCTGCAGGAAAAATATGAAGACATCGAAAGAGAGATGATTGTCGGAAGGACAGACTCAGCATACAGGAAAGTCAAAACAACCTTTGGTGACATTAAAAGCAACGGTGGTAACATTAAGAGTGCAACGGGAATTCCACTGTTAAATGCAGAGGAGAGAGCAGATAGGTGGAAAGAATACATTGAAAGCCTCTACGAGGGTGAAGATTTGTCTAATGTGATAGAAGAAGTAACAGGAGTCGATTTAGAAGAGATAGGGGATCCAGTATTAGAATCGGAATTTAAAAGAGCTTTGGAGGACTTACGGTCAAATAAGGCAGAAGGGATAGATAACATTCCAACAGAATTTCTAAAATCATTGACGGAAGTGGCAACAAAACGACTATTCACGTTGATGTGTAGAATATATGAATCTGGCAACATACCATCTGACTTTCGGAAAAGCATCATCCACACAATTCCGAAGACGGCAAGAGCTGACAAGTGCGAGAATTATCGCACAATCAGCTTAACAGCTCATGCATCGAAGCTGCTTACAAGAATAATATACAGAACAATGCAAAAGAAAAGTGAGAATGCGCTAGGTGACGATCAGTTTGGCTTTAGGAAAAGTAAATGGACGAGAGAGGCAATTCTGACGTTACGGCTAATAATGGAAGCAAGGCTAAAGAAAAATCAAGACACACTCATAGGGTTTGTCGACCTGGAAAAAGCGTTCGACAATATAAAATGGTGCAAGCTGTTCGAGATTCTGAAAAAAGTAGGGGTAAGCAATAGGGAGAGACGGGTCATGTACAATATGTACAACAACCAAGAGGGAATAATAAGAGTGGACGATCAAGAACGAAGTGCTCGTATTAAGAAGTGTGTAAGACAAGGCTGTAGCCTTTCGCCCCTACTCTTCAATCTGTACATCGAGGAAGCAATGATGGAAATAAAAGAAAGGTTCAGCAGTGGAATTAAAATACAACGTGAAAGGATATCAATGATATGATTCGCTGATGACATTGCTATCCTGAGTGAAAGTGAAGAAGAATTAAATGATCTGCTGAACGGAATGAACAGTCTAATGAGTACACAGTATGGTTTGAGAGTAAATCGGAGAAAGACGAAGGTAATGAGAAGTAGTAGAAATGAGAACAGCGAGAAACTTAACATCAGGATTGATGGTCACGAAGTCAATGAAGTTAAGGAATTCTGCTACCTAGGCAGTAAAATAACCAATGACGGACGGAGCAAGGAGGACATCAAAAGCAGACTCGCTATGGCCAAGAGAAGTCTACTAATATCAAATGGCTCTGAGCACTATGGGACTTAACATCTATGGTCATCAGTCCCCTAGAACTTAGAACTACTTAAACCAAACTAACCTAAGGACACCACACAACACCCAGCCATCACGAGGCAGTGAAAATCCCTGACCCCGCCGGGAATCGAACCCGGGAACCCGGGCGTGGGAAGCGAGAACGCTACCCCACTACCACGAGATGCGGGCACTAATATCAAATACCGGCCTTAATTTGAGGAAGAAATTTCTGAGGATGTACGTCTGGAGTACAGCATTGTATGGTTGTGAAACATGGACTGTGGGAAAACCGGAACAGAAGAGAATCGAAGCATTTGAGATGTGGTACTATAGACGAATGTTGAAAATTAGGTGGACTGATAAGTAAGGAATGGGGAGGTTCTACGCAGAATCGGAGAGGATAGGAATATGTGGAAAACACTGATAAGGAGAAGGGACAGGATGATAAGACATCTGCTATGGTACTAGAGGGAGCTATAGAGGGCAAAAACTGTAGAGGAAGACAGAGATTGGAATACGTCAAGCAAATAATTGAGGACTTAGGTTGCAAGTGCTACTCTGAGATGAAGTAGACTGATGACCAAAAAAAAAAAAAAAAAAAAAGAAGTAAACATTTAACTAAGAGGCGAGCAATGTGGTGATGCAAGGTAGAAATGTCTGATTTTCAGCCCGGAAGTTAATTCGTGGACCAACACATGTGTTAGGGATCTTGTACATCAGTCCGACAAAATAAAAAAGCACGAAATCTCTCACTTAAAAATAAATTTGAGACGGAGAGTGGCAAAAGGTTATATGTTATTTCGTTCCTGCCCTAAACTGTACTTCATTACATAGAAAATAATAAAATTCGACAAAAATAATTTCTTCTTTTATTAGGCAGCTAATGCTTGTTATTATTATTATTATTATTGTTATTGTTATTGTTATTTGCAGCGGCTGTAGCTGTTTAAACATGTTGATAAGTATGGCTGTTATCAAGCAGATGCTATTAATTTCACATGATTCTAAAAATTTCTGGACACCCACACTGAGTATTCACGAGACGTCGCTGAATATAACTAATTAAAGCAATACATTTGGCGCCAAACCAGATAGGCGAATCACCGCTCTCTACAAGATCCAGCGCCATACTACATCCACACACAACACCTTTCTCACACTTCAAAAACGTCTGCCGCTTTGTGGTCTGGGTAGGCCTACCAATCTTGACTGTTTGCTACTTTGCTGATGCGTGAGCTATCATATACTGTGCTATAAAACATGATAAAACGTTGGCTAAAATTAGACACATATGCCACAGCACCTCAAGAGACAAAAGAAAAAACATTGCAAATAACACATTTCATCAGATAAACAATAAAGCGCCCCGTATTCAGGCGACAAGTGGCCCATCGGGATCATCCGACCGCCGTGTCCGCAGATGAGGATGCAGATAGAAGGGGCGTGTGGTCAGCACACCACTCTCCCTGTCGTGAGGATGGTTTTCTTTGACCGGAGCTGCTACTATTTGGTCGAGAAACTCCTCAATTGGAATCACGAGGCTGAGTGCACCCCGAAAAATGGCAATAGCACATGGCGGCCCGGATGGCCACCCATCCAATTACCGACTATGCCCGACAGCGCTTAACTTCGGTGATCCGACAGGAACCTGTGTATCCACTGCGGCAAGGCCGTTGCCTAGACAAACATTAGATGGTGACAAATATTTTATCGTATTTTACGGCACACTAGCGAAACACTTAAAAACATGACATGTTCTTTTGGCAGTGGACAGAGTGGCCATGCCAGAAACAAAATGGTATCTTTAAGTCAATCAAACCATTACTAATAAACGTCATTTAAAGGCTCATCGAATTATAAAATAGGTACAGCCACAGGGATTCGAAAGTAGGTGTACAGCCACTGTGTTTCGAGAACCATTGCATTCCCCTTCGTTGATGCGACTCTCTTAGGCTCAGCTAGCTGAACTTTCTCGATGTCCGTAAGAACTGTACTCGGTAGAATCCATGCCCCGAAGCCTCTGCTACGTAGAGATAACCAGCATATCGCTACGTCTAGCTACTAACTGTTTAAAAATCATCTCTCCGAATCAACAGTTCTAAAAAAGTTTATTGTCCTTATTTAAAGACTTGTGAAAAATATCCGAAATTCTTCCAGACAATTTAAATTCTGTGATACTATTTTAAAAACTTCCTTTAATAGGAGTGTATGTGTTGCGTTTGCTCCACCTTAGAGCCTTCAGCTACGAGCTACGTCTGCCTCTGTCGAACGCCCGCAGACTGAGGTAGTACGCAATGTATTCTAGACTCGCACAGCCCACACAGCAAGTGCCGGCTAAGTCACTCGCGAGACCTCACCTTGCAACCCCGCCTGCGCACCAGCACGGGGGATAGAACATAGTTTGCCCGAGTGACTTAGCGTGAGTAGACTCTCGCGCGCAGGGGGTAAACAGTGAACACTAAACACGCAAACACAGGAGGCCGAGTTGACTCTCGCCTGTGTTAACAGCGCGCACTAACCGCCTGCGTCTCCTGCTGCGTGCTGTGATCTCCCGTGTGACCTTCCAGGGAAACAATCGCTGCCCAGGGCGTAACTGTTCTACGTGAAACGTATTCTGCCGCTGCTGCTTTTGATAAAGGTGCACCCTCATTATTTGGTCTCCTCCATTGCGTGTGAAATTACTTTGGCTCCTGTGAGCTCATCTTACAGGAGAAGCATACAAAATGTATTCTAAAACCAACGGGAATTTGTGTTTTTCGGAAAAAAAATTATTACGTCTAGACTAATTTTATGCCCTTAAGAATAGTCCCCACTATGTGCTTTACACTCATGCCAGCGCTTTTCTTAATCCCCAAAATACCTCTGTAACTCGATTTTTAGGTATCTCAGCGAGGCTCTTTTAGACTCATTTACGATTCTAGAGCGACAACCCTTCATAATTTCCTACATTTTTTTAAACAAATGACACTTGAGGTTAAGTCTGACAAATACGCAAGTTGTGGCACCATTATAGTACTGACTTCAGCCAAAAATTCGCGAACAAGGAACCATGTGTGATTATGTCCGTTATCGTGGTCGAAAACCCATGAATTGTTGCGAAAAATAGTTTATTTAAAAGTTAATTTCCATAAATAACATTCCTACTTAAACGAATTTCTGAATTCTCTTGTCAATAACAAATATAGCTCTTATGATGTAATGCTGGCGTTCGTTTGTGGAGGCAGCACTACTCACAATACGAACTATTAATTAGTCTCCTACGTTAGCTTTCCTTTTGTAGACTTTGTCTTTCAGCGATCTCCAAAGGCCAGGGCACCATGGCGGCCGAAAAGGTGACGACTTCTACCAACGCACCTTCTGAAGAATATGAGTTTAGATGATGTGTAACCTGACGACTACAACGTGCAGGTGCCCCGTAATGCTGGAAGAGCCTTTTCCCTTATGATGGATGCTCATTTTTCAAGGAACTCGAGATAACGGGCGCTGGAAGACGATTCGGTAACACAAGAGGCCCAGTCATCTGAATGTCTTTCATACCACAGCACACAATCAAACAGAAGAGTTTTTGAAAGTCTCCACAAAGAAGTGAAGGGTATTCGCCGGACCATCGGTGTGAGTTACGAGTGTTATCGACATCGTCATAAGTGGCAATAGCTTCAATAGTTAACAGAATTAGTGGGATTACTCGGTGATATGAAGCTAGGAAATGACAGATTTCCTGTTGTCTGCCTTCATCTTCTCCTCGCAGGTGCGGAATCACCAAGATTCTGCTGTTAAATGGTGAAGACATAGGTGGTCGTGAGTACTTTTTGTCCGCCTTATTCTTGTATATGGAGCCCCGATACGTGCAGTGATTCCTTGCTTAATAATTAAAGGACTATGTTCTCCTAAGGGAGTAATGTTTTATAATTGATTCATACTCTTTTCATTTTAGATTACAGATAAAATACGACCCATTTGCACTGCACCAGTCTCAACAGTTTAATAAAAACACGAATAAACACTACTGACTCTGCTGTTGGGATATCGTATTCTCCAAGAGCAGCAGATGCGTTTGCATTACTATAAACATAAATAATATGGTGTAGCAATCTATGCAAAATAATTTGGGTGCGAAAAATTGATATTGTGGTGAACGACATATACCAATTGCGAGAATCGAACCAAACACTTGTTTGTGGAACTCTTTGTGAAGGAAACTGAGAGACCGAACGTGTGAGAGGAGGAGAGATATTGTATTGTTGTGAGATGCCATTACGGTACATAGTAAATGTTCGAACATTTTTTTGCCCAAAACAAAATACAATAACTAACATCAAGAATTGAAGGTATATGTATATATCTCCATACTGAAATTAGTTAATTATCACTGTACAGATATTACGACACTTAGATCGCTCGGATGTGAAGTTTAGAACAATAGTGCGAACCTGCATTTTTCACGGTCAGAATTCTTCGAGAGATTATCTCCGAATTAATAAACTCTAACTTGCTAAATTGTTGGGTCTATCATCTAGACTCATCAAAAAACATAGCAGACAGTTGTGCCGAATGATCTGCGTAGCGAGTAAAGGTTATAGAGATTTCAGGTGGAGCACTAACCGACAAGGAATTTCCGCGAGATCGCCGCTGCGGAATACATCTCCTTCTCTCCTGTGGTGTTTAAAACGAAATATTTATATTTTCCAAATTTCGAGGAGAGTAAGGAAAAAAGGAAATAAGGTACTGAGCTAAAACAACTGATCCCAATAACTAAACCAGTAATTAAAATAAAATCACACAAAGATTATTTATTTATAGTGATAAATAATTAAAGAAAATTTTAATTAAATAACTAATAATAAAATAATAAATTATATCAATAAAGCTCTTTTGTTTTTCAATGTACTCTGGTTCAAATGGCTCTGAGCACTATGGGACTCAACTGCTGAGGTCATGAGTCCCCTAGAACTGAGAACTAGTTAAACCTAACTAACCTAAGGACATCACAAACATCCATGCCGAAGGCAGGATTCGAACCTGCGACCGTAGCGGTCTTGCGGTTCCAGACTGCAGCGCCTTTAACCGCACGGCCACTTCGGCCGGCACAATGTACTCTCTCTGTACACTAATGCACTTCGTCCAGCGATGTTCCAGTGCCCTGAGCCCTTCTCGAAAATTATATTCCTCCAGGCCTGAAAAGTACCTGTCAACTTCGGCTGTTAGTTCTTCCTCTGAAGAGAATCTCTGCCAACCGAGAAATTTTTTGAGCCCGGGGAGTAGATAGAACTCTATTGGAGCTAATTTAGGCGAATAACGCGTGTGTGGCAACAACTCATTTTGTAGTTGATGCTGAAGTGTCCCGGACTGGGGCACTTTTACAGGAAGTCAGTAATTGCACTCACAAATCAATTTACTGACACAATCAGTTTACGTCCGCAAATGTAAGTTCTGTAATACCATAGCAGTTCGAAATGAATAAGAAAAGTCCTTCTCGAAAATAAGGGAATAACTACTTTGGCAACTTAAAGTTCTTGGGAAACAATAAGTAACCTTTCTGTGAGACAGTTTGTGAAAAGTCCTCTTACAAACGAAAACGACAATGTTCTTCGACATCAAAAGTAGGCAAAAAATGGAAGTCCCATCTAACAAGCAGTACATGGAGTTCCAGCATCAGAGTCCACTGCCAGAGCAGCGGGTCGCCATGCACAGTGTTCCCGGGTGGCAAGGGCGACGTTCAGTCTGCGCAGCGGCTGTGTGCTGGCAACCTTCTACTTCTGTTGGAGACGTAACAACTTGTTGCTCGCCGGGAAAGGGCAGTTCTATCAGTGTGGCGGGTGAATACTAGACAGTTATTAGTCCGGATTGGCAGAGGAAAATGGAGCGGCGGATGCCCCGAAAGGTCCGTACGTGTGACGGCCTCTACTGTTCTTGAGGGTACCCCCGGAACTAGTGCGCTTGCTGCAGGCAAGGTGATGTTCGCTTGATTTTGGCCGATGCGCCTGCAGAGCTGGAGCGGTGACCCGCATAGCGGTGTTACGTTGCGGGTTGTTAGCGTTGCAGGAGACCCAGGAACCACGCCAGATGTATTACTGACATAAAAAAAAAGACACTTGTGTGGGGCGCGCTTTATCTTGGTGAAGGATGACTTTTCTTCTTGCAAAACCTAGCCTGCCTTCTTTTCATATCTTTTGCTGTAGTTGGTCCAGGAGGTTAATGCTGTTTTATTACATAGTTTTCTGACAAGCAGCCGCGCGGGATTAGCCGATCGGTCAGGGGCGCTGCAGTCATGTACTGTGCGGCTGGTCTCGGCGGTGGTTGGAGTCCTCCCTCGGGCATGGGTGTGTGTGTTTGTCCTTAGGATAATTTAGGTTAAGTAGTGTGTAAGCTTAGGGACTGATGACCTTAGTAGTTAAGTCCCACAAGGTATCACATCTCAGGAAACTGACTCCTTACCTTTCACGCTGACAGTATTGCCTTTCCTTTAATATGGCATTGGTGAATAAATATGTTTTCTATGCTTTGACGGTTGCTTTGTAGTATGGCAGTGAGACCCAAGTTTCATCTGTAGCCACAATCTGGAGCAAAGAATCTTGTCGGTTGCTCTCAAAACGGGTCAAACATTCTTTGGACATATCCATTCAGAAGCGTTAGTGATACTGTATTAAGAGTCGGGGCATCCATCTGGCAGATAATTTTCTGCTATCCAATTCCACTGCTCAAACGTGATTTGCTCATTCAAATGAGATCCACACGGCTTCAGCAATTTCTCACGCTTTGAGTCGACTATTCTCCGTGACCATTTTATGCACATTGCAGTAACGTGTGAATCTGTGCCACATCTTGACTAAGCGTTATGTAGATCACCATCTAAGCCCTCCCATTCAAATTAAAACTTGTTTTTTCTACTTGACAACAACTATAAATGAAGTATCAGTGTCCTCCGGAGTTCCGAAGATCGGCGTGAATTTCATATGCTTTTCTGTGTTTCTTTGTAAAGTACATAGTGACTGCTAGAATCTCGATTTCCTTCATCTTGACAAATCACTACACGGGAACAACAACGGAGAGTCGTCTGTATCACAGAGCTCTACCCAGTGCTCTGACGCACCTTATGTATACAGAAAAAGGATGACTTATTACTACACAGTAATTCTGTTGCGCTGACATCTGGTGGTGCTCTGGGAAACTTTCAAATTGGCTGCATAGAACCACAGAAAATGGAGAAGCAACACGCGAGGGCAAAAGTTCTTTCTTTAGCCAGCTGTAGTTCGCAAACATTAAAAATAGGACACATGAATGGTCTTATTCGAATCTGCCCATGCTACCATCTCCTAAAATATTTACTATTCTCCCCGAAACGCCGTTACATGATGTTAAATACGTATCTAATTACTTTTAGTTACAATAGTTGTGTACTGTTAAGTACAAAAGGTGTTACAGTAACTAAGCAGTGTCTGATTACAGCAGCAACTTAGCCTCAAATGATTACAATGTACGAATATATTCATTACAATCTCATTGCAAGAAGATAATAATGTCCACTGAATCCCCGCTAGGACAAAGTTGGCTCTTTTGCCATCGTAATCTCGCATCCCGCGAGCGTATAACGAACGGCTTTACGGACCGTCTGTGATTTGCGCGGGATGGACTCCGTTCCACCACAGTCTCGTTAGGAGGACAGGAAACAAGAACAGAAAGCGAGTGATCAGTTTTTACAATTCACAGAAATTTATAAAAATGTAGATTACATATTCTTTGTTTTCTTTGCCGAGTGTTGGTTGGACGGGAGAAATATGAGTGCCGCAGCGCAAATTTCGTGACGCTACATTACCACTATCATCCATTTTTTGTTTTTGCATTCGTGAATGGTGTGTGGAAATTGGGTGCCCTGACAACTATTCACTAAGCAGGAACAGGCCGCCCGATAGACATTTTACAATAAACGTTTTATTTGGTATACCGTAAAACAGACACTTCAAATAAAATCGTAAGAGATGAAACGAAATCGTTCACAGAAATACAGCCAGGCTTCTTAATTGAATAGGAACCAGTAAACTGTATTATAGCTTTTTAATCAATGACATGTCTGAAGTACAATGGAAATCCCCGGTAGGAATACCATCGATATTATGAAAAGGACTGATTGATACTCACCATAAAGATGACATGTTGAATTGCAGGCAGGCCGAACGGAAAGACTACTACACATTTAGCTTTCTGCCAAAAAATTCTCCAGAAAAGAGAACACTCATATACACCCACTCTCACACGTATGACCGCGTGAGGCGTACTTGCTTGCGTGCTTGCTTGTGTGAATTTGTGCATATTTTTCCCTGGACTAGGCTCTGGCCGAAAGCTAATGTGTAATAGTCATTTCATTGTGTCTGTTTCCAAATCAGTCTATCATCTTTACGGTTAGTGTCTGAAACAGATGTTCATAGAGAAACACTATCACCGTCAGTCTAAGAGTATAAATTCTGTGTTCATGAGATGTATGTGTGGGGAGTAAACATTTTGCCTGATAATTTTTGTCATACATGCACTCAGAATTTGAACAGCACACCACTGTATCATACTTAACCACTCCCCTGTAGCACGAACCGCTGGTCTCCTTTACAACTTAGAGAATGAACCTGTGACTAGAAGTGCTGCTCCTTTTTCTATCTTCTTTATTTCGTTGACTAATCCTACATGATACATTATTTTTGCTTTATTTACTTATTTTCACTTGTTTCTCTAATTATTTATTTTTATGACTTACATTTCAGATTATTAATTACTCAGTTTCCAGCAACAGTGGCAGAGTTACTGTTCCTAAAGCCGTAAAGCTACATAGCAAAGAATTAACAATCATTACAGAAACTACTAAAACTTAATATACAAAGTAATATATTTATTGGCACCAGGACACTAAAATACGAGTATACAAAGAAATCAGTAGTACATTGATATAGAGCTGAATAGAATTTAAGAAAACATTTATGTGTAATCAGTCAAATATGGCAGTATCAAACAGTAGAGTGTAACTGAACACTGTTTGCTCTTTCAGCTTGTTTTCACGATGGCTCTCGTAGAGCACTCAGGACACAATCCAAAGACGCTAACACTGCTTGAGATATTGCTGATCAAGAGATACTAACAGATTGATACTGTACAGCTGCTAAATGAACAAGCACACGAGTTAATCAAGATCTTAACGCTGTCAAATTTCACTTCTTGCCCATAAAAATTTTGTTACATTCCACCCAACTGTAAATCATTGTGCCACCTACTTATAGATTACTGTAGCACAGAACGACTGTGAATCTAAAATTTTGTATGCTTACTAATAACAGTGAATTTTTCTAACGTTTGCAAATTCTTAGCTATTTAGTTTTGTGAGATCATGCACAGTAAAGTGTTTCGCTGTAACGCTTGACAGTGGATTAATAACCCGAAACGCACGTCGCAAAATTAAATAATTGGTGAAGCAACTGGTAAATAACTGCCTTTTTTCTAACTGACAAGGATCCCAGACTGAGAGCAGCAGTTAAGAATTGTCCCCGCGAATGTTTCATAAAGCACTCCTTTGGGAATGAATTACATTTCGTTAGAGACTTCCACAATGCCTCACTGTGGCATTTTCCTTTTTGCTACAACTTGTTTTATGCGGTCGCCGGTTTTATGCTCAATGTATACAACAACCGAGGGGTCATAGTAAGAAGTGTTTGGATTATGGTGCTTATAAGACGGGGATGGAGTATGTCGTCCCTCATCCCAATTTGTACATCGAAGAAGCAAGGACGGAAATAAAAGAAGCAGAGATTGAAACTCAGGGTGACAGGATACCAATGATAAGATTTGCTGATGACATTAACATACTCAGTGCAAGTGAGTAAAAGCTACGAGACGTGCTGAATGGAACGGAAAGTCTAATAATCATACTCTTTGCACTGGCAGTAAACCGAAGATAGATGAGAATACTGAGGACGAGGGCCGCGAATTAGATAAATTTAATACGAGGGTTGGAACCTTAATAGTGGCAACTATTTATTTACAGCTCGTACAAAATATATACGTGTTTCAAAGTTTTACTGACGTTCATAGTAGTCACCAGCATTGT
The DNA here is from genome assembly GCF_021461395.2 of Schistocerca americana. Classification (NCBI taxonomy): domain Eukaryota; kingdom Metazoa; phylum Arthropoda; class Insecta; order Orthoptera; family Acrididae; genus Schistocerca; species Schistocerca americana. The sequence continues at coordinate 629,377,914 of NC_060122.1, forward strand.
GTATAGCTCGTTGCTAGCGATGTGGACTCGTAGGATACACTTAGCAGTGCCAGTTGTGTTGATAGTTCGAGTGGGGTGGTCTATTGCCCGACGAATTTGTAGCAGTTCTGAAGCGAATGCCGTGAAGTGTTTCCTTCAGTTTGGAAATCGAGTTGAACTCACGAGGGCTTAAGTCAGGGGAGGGTAGTAGGTGGTATAGCACTTAGCAGCCTCATCAGTCAAACAAATCAGTAACAGCTTGCACTGTATGTGCTTGAGCACTGTCCCGCAAAATGATGGTCAGGTCCTGCAAAAGTGTCATCACTTCTCTCTCTATGCTGTTCATTTTAGGAACGCAGCCTACGGCCAGCTTAGACACAGAAGTAGTGACACTTTCTGCGGGGCCTGACCATCATTTTACAGGACAATGCTCAGGCACGTACAGTGCAAGCTGTTACTGATTTGTTTGACTGATGAGGCTGCTAAGTGCTATACAACCTACTACCCTCCCCTGACTTAAGCTCTTGTATGTTCAATTCGACTTCTAAACTGAACGAAACACTTCACGGCATTCGCTTCAGAACTGCTACAAATTCTTTAGGCAATAGACCGCGCGACTCGAACTGTCAACACAACTGGCAGCGCTAAGAGTATCCTACGATTTCCATATCACTGGCAACGGGTTAGACACAATGCTGTTGATTATTTTGAAGGTCAGTAAAACTTTGAAACTCGAACTGTAAATAAATAGTTGCCACCATTAAAGATCCAACCCTCTTGCATTCTGCTACTTTGGAAGCGAAGTAAAGCACAATGGACAAAGCAAAGAGAACATAAAAGGCGGATTACCACTGAAATAGGGGGGCATTCCGTGAAAGATAACATCTATTGTCAGTTTGTCAGAGATCGTATTTTTTAAACCGAAATGGCCCTATCAGGAAGTGCGGCTACCACCGACCGGCGACGAACAGGTAGATGAATGAGCGGTCGCTTGGGCTTCTGCCTAAAACGGTAAAACAGGGATACGGTTGAGTGTCACCAGGAGCTGAATACGGTAAAGATGTAGTACTTCGCAGATTGGAGAACAAATGGCTATGGCTGTAGCTTCTGGGACAAATGGCTACGGCCGCTAATTCCGAAATTAACCAATAAATCGTAAGAATGTCCTACAAGAAGTATAAATACACAGTAGTGATCACGACAGTGAGGTGAGTGCATCGCCACTGCAAACATAATTATTACTGAAGCTACACTGGCACAACTACATGGTCATTATTACATAACGCCTCAAAATTTAATAACTAGTCAGTGCACTGAGCAAAAATTACAGTCAAGCCTCAGACAATAGCTGACGGGTTAGCTACAACCACTGACAGGTCACTGACAGTTACTATCTAGTTACTAACTAATACACAGGCAAATTATAGTGTGTTTTAATCACAGATAATTACGCAGATGTGTCATAACGACGATTCCTCCACACACACACTTACAATGAGTACAGCATGTATTACGCATAACATTGCTCTTTTCCCAACATTTATAGTTCTTAGGCTGATTAATTAATTAAGTATTCATTTCTCATCGTTCTAGTCCGCCCTGCATAGTCACAGGTCCCCCCAACGTGCTTTCAAAGTGAGTGGTGGGGATTTCGTCTGGGGATCAAAGATATGGCTTCGCCACCCTCCCGCTCCTTGTGCCTTGGCGAACGATAGTCACACCAGAAATCAGTTCACGTGTTGAGTGCCACAGACTTCAACTTTTTGCTACTAATAACAACGCGTCAGCTGGATGAGGTTAAGCTTACGCATATTCTGTAACCACCATAAAAAAAAACAGGAAAATGCGCTCCGTACGAATAACGCTTGTCAATTTCTATTCCTACATTTAACCCTGGCACCAAACTGAATTTTTCGGAACACGTTCCCCAATGTGGGACTGCTCGCGATCCCAAAAATTAAACACCGTATATACTCTTCAAATTACTTTTAAAACTATTTCACTCATGAAGGCGAGCATTTATCATCTGTTTTTATAGTTACAAGAGTATGATTGATATAAAGCAGAAACTAAAGGGTTTATTCATAGCCAGACTAAAACACTAAAAAGCCAAGCTTTATTTAGCTTAATACGTTAAAACAATATTTTTATCATCTATTGCTGGAAAAAAAATCTTCTTCACTGTATGTGGATATACAGGGTGAGTCACTAACTATTTCCACCCAGAATAACTTCGAAAGTATGATAGTTGCTGAAAAGCATGTGCGACAGATGTTGCATGGGATAACGGGGGCCACAATATGACGTGTAACAGTAATGTCTTTGAAAGTCAAGATCATTGGTATCAATGCAGTGCTGCAATCTTCTTATCAATGATTGAGTGGTATTCCTTATCACTTCGGCACTTATCGAAGACCATGCTCTGACAATTATCTCCCGCATATCGTGCAAATAGTAAATATTCGCCGAATACAGCGTACCCATCTAACGTGCCATAGACATGTTAACACCATTCGACGGGTTTCGCAATACAACTCTAATAGGGACGGCAAGACTAGTATCGTCCAATGAAGCGAATGTGAATGATGTATTCCTTCGAAGAACAAGTCTATATGCTTCTCATTTACGGAGAATGCCAACAAATTTCAGTGACAGCTACAGACTTATACACTTAAAGGTATCCTCAATGTACTCACTCTACACGTCGTACATTTAAACATGTGTGTGGTAAATTGAGAACAACTGGATCTTTAACGCATCGGAAACATATCTGGCAAAGGAAAGTTACTAACGAGGAAACGGAAATTGGTACTCTTGCCACTGTGGTTCGAGATCCTTGTGTTAGTTCGCGTCAAATCAAAAGGGAATCTGACATGAGCCAGAATAGTGTTGTTCGTGTTCTGCATAGCCATAAATAACCTCCTTGACATATCGATCTCCACCAAAAATTAACTGGTACGGATTGTATGCGTCGCACTGAATTCTTCCAATGGGCTCAATTTCAGATTCAGAGGGATGACATATTATTATTAATTTGATTTTATTTGCTGACAAGGCTACATTCACGAACCATGGAAATGTTAATTTGCATAACATGCATTAGTGGGCAACTGAAAATCCTTGTTTGGTGCGGGAAGTTGCGCACCAAAAACTGTGGTCGGTGAATGTATGGTATGGAATGCTGGAGGACAGCATTATAGGCCCTACTTCGTCGAAGGAAATCTTAATGGTAAGAAGTACACCACATTTCTGCAAGAAACATTAGGTCTGTTATTGGAAGAAATATCTTTAGGAACAAGGAACATAATGTGGTATCAATACGATGAGTCTCCGGCACATTTTTCGCTGTTGGCTAGAAATGAGCTGCAGAGACAATTCCCAGATCGCAGGATTGGACGAGGGGGAGATGTGTCGTGGCCGGCCAGACTTGACGCCTCTGGATTTTTTATCGTGGGGATTCGTAAAAGACATTGTTTATAAGGACATTCCATTTACACCTGAAGATATGCGAGAGAGAATTGTCAGATCATGTGCTTCGATAAGAGTAGAAGTGATAAGGAATACCAGTCTACCCCTCATAAGATTATTGCAGTACTGCACTGATATCAGTGGTAATAACTTCGAACGGACGTTCATGCCACATTTGTGCCCTTTGTTGTCCTTCAAAGACCTTACTGTAACACATAATTGGATTCGTCACGATAGCCACTATCAGAAAATAATTACGAAACTGTAGCATCTCATTTAAAAATCAAAGTTGACCTTCATATCTCTGAAGGGATCCCACCTAGCAACAAAGAACCGTCATATTGTGGCCTCCGTTGTCCCATGCAACATTTGTCGCACACGTTTTTCAGCTCCTATCATACTTTCGGAGCTTTTCTTGGTGGGAATAGTTAGTGACTCACCCTGTATAATGCATATTAATCCATTTACGTATTTATGTATTTCAAGTTGCACTTCCGGCTAAATTTGCTCTTTATCTTCTTTACTGTCTAGACACATTCCCATCTGGTTTTCTTTAAGTGGAATGGTGGTCTGTACGACTCATATAAATTTCTTCTATAAATAACTTTCTTTGAGACATTGTTTCGTCTTTATCTGCTGATCCTGTTGCAAAATCATCATCTCTTCTTGGCCACTGACAATATTACCTTATTCAGTACTTTCCAGTTCACTGAACTCTGTATCAGATGAACATGTATCACTAGCTGCCAATTCTTCAAGTGTAACCCCTTCAAAGTCTGTGCCTCATTCTTTACACTAGAGCAAGAAACAATCCCGATAAGAGCCCGAAGCATTAATCACACTGTGGTATGGCATTCGACTAACGATACTCATGAAGGACGCACCTAAGCGCGGTAAATAACTTGTCAACACAACTGCTCTCACAGAACGACAACTGCCTGCGCTGAAACTGCACATGAACAGAGAGCGCTAAGCACGAAACTGAGCCTCCCACAAACCCACAGTGTCGTTCCAGGATTAATATGCTTCCTTCGTCGTATTAAATACGTTTTAGCATACTATGTGATTACATTGTTTATGAATAACCATTAGTCTTATGTTCCTTGTGTGATCGGAAATCGGCAGTGAAGTGAGCACTAATTTCAATGTGTATTTAACAGTATAAATTACTGACTTGCTTGGTGGACTTGTTTATTAGTTTTGCTGTATTTTGATGCGTTCATGATGACATAGCCACATTTAGGCATGTTGGTGGTCATTCTGTTCCGCGACGGCGATTCGGTATCTTCTATGTGTGCTTGGGTAGTAAAGTGATGGAAAATGGGCGGCGAGTAGCCGGTCATACGTTAAGTTTTGTTTGCGCTTAGTAAAAATTGCTGTGTCTTTGATCTCAGCTGAGCAGCGCAGGACTCAGAATTTGATATTTGCGACTTGTAAGCCTGAAAGAATTTGATATTTATTACTGGTAAGCCTAATAGATTTTATAAATGCTTAAGAAAATTTATAATTTGTGTAACGTGCTACTGAAAGGAAATTGTGTGGACTGGGTGTTGGTTTACGTATACTTCATGCGCTATTGGTCTTTATAATACGCGCATTTGCAATGAATATTTGACAGAGGGAATTTTCCCCCATTTGAATAGCAAACACGCAAACGTTGCAGCAGACATACTGTCATTGTCACTATTTAATCTTATGTGGTGATACAGCTGCCCCTGCCTATGTTGTTTTGTGTAACCCATAATGTTATACCTGGCCTTCAAAAACCACTCGTGAAATTTTCATGTTCTTTCGCTATCTACGCTCAAACTATTCGTCCTAAAAAAGAGAAAAATGAACAGGCTTTTTCTAGGAAATTTAATTTAGTTATATTTTGTACTGGGACTCGTTTCCGCTAGAGGCCGTAATTTTTGAGTTATTCAAGAAAAAAGGACAAAAGTGACCTTCAAACGCACCCGTACTTCCACACTCAGCCACCACCTGTCAAGATTTCCAGTACGTTGTTCACGGGTCTCCTTCACGACTGCATGCATTACTTTCATTTTCCCACCACTGTACAAAAATTACGACTGCTTGCATTACATTCATTAGTTGCCCGTTTTTGGTCTTCATTGACTGGCCTAATTGCGCCACCGGCCTAGCCGAGCACTAGAAAATGGTAAAATTTACGTCTGTTTAAAATTTACATGACAATTTTGTGAATTTAAACTGTGTGATATAAACAGTTTCATCGTTGTAGTGTTCAGAACTTCTGATTACGGGATTACTGTGCTTCTAAGAGTTAGGTTTGGATAGAATTATCAACCTAATTAGTTTTAGCGTGAAGTTTAAATCAATAATGTTAACGAAATAGCCTACTATGATGGTTGCGTAACATCCCAAACGACAGAGACCAATAAAGATCGATTACCGGGAAATGCTAGTGAGTTCATGTAGTCGCAAATTTTTATAAAGTCGTAGGCGCAAGTGCCACGAATATAATAATTGAAATCCTTACTGGCGAGTGATCAGCGTAGGGGTGAAGTTGCTTTTGAAGGTCATTTTTGTACATTTTTCTTTGATAACTCGAAAACCATTGCCACCAGCGGAAATGGATACCAGCAAAAAAATTTTACTACATTGAATTTCATAGAAAAAATCCTTGTTTATTTTTTCTGTAAGACTAATAGTCTGCTCCTTGTTTATTCTTCTGTAAGACTAATAGTCTACTCGTAGCAGGCGATAGAATGAGAAAATCCCACGCATGGATTTTGAAGTCCAGATATAACATCACGGGTTGCATAAAATGACGTCGGTAGGGGCATTAGAATCCCCCTGTATATTTGCATAACTCATTCACGGTCGCCTTTCTATTTGTTGTGTTTTTTTATGGGTGAATGAATAACCAGACCGTCCAAATCGTTGGTGTAGCCTACTGTTACCTATTCTAAGCGATATCTCACAATTATTTATGATGAATCAGTGTTATTTATGTTTAGTTCACAAGCTTGCCACTCTTACAGTTTCTGCTGCAAGATCACTTGTGAAGCCTGTTCATTTTCAACCACGTTAGCTACGGGGCTAAGTGTGATGACGTACGACCCACCCTTATTACAGATTATGAGGGAGCATTTGTCAGGGTCGTGCATTTGCCCAACCTCCGCAAGGAAGCAGTTAGTCCCTTTGTAGACCGAGGCGCTCATATGAAGAATACCGAGTGTAACTATGTATGTGTCAGACGTGGAGAAAGTCCACTAGTATCAAACATCACCCTTACTTAGCATGAGAATATGTCTTTGGAACACTGCATTGTATGAAATTGAGCCATGGATTGTGGTAAAAACGAATAAGAAGAGACTCGAGTCATTTGAGATACGGTCTATGAAAGGATGTTGAAAATTAGGTGCACCGATAAAACATAAGGAAGTTCTCCGTAGTATTAGAGAGGATTGGCTTAGATTGAAAACACTAACAAAAACAAGGGACAGAGTGGTATGACTTCAATTAAGACAAGAAAGAATAACCTCCATGGTACCTGAGGAAGCTGCACAGGGTTAAAACTGTAGAGAAGGCAGAGATCGAGATAGAGATTGGGATATGGCAAACAGATAACTGAATAAGTTGAGTTCAAATGCTACTTGGAGGTTAAGAGGTTGGTACAGGAGAGGAATTCTGGGTGGGCCGCATCAAACCAGTCAAAAGACTGAGACCCGAAGGAAATGATCAGTACGTTGTACTGATTTAAGTTGAAGATCAGCTCTCAAAAATTTCAGCGAATGTCTCGTCTCCGTAGGTCAGCCTGCATTCAAAAATGGTTCAAATGGCTCTGAGCACTATGGGACTTAACATCTATGGTCATCAGTCCCCTAGAACTTAGAACTACTTAAACCTAACTAACCTAAGGACAGCACACAACACCCAGCCATCACGAGGCAGAGAAAATCCCTGACCCCGCCGGGAATCGAACCCGGGCGTGGGAAGCGAGAACGCTACCGCACGACCACGAGATGCGCAGCCTGCATTCCATTACAGTTTTCAGCCCTTGAAACTTTCGTATGCATCTTAGCATTACACCAAACAGTTTCACGGGGATTTTTACCATATCCATTGGCTCACTCACATATAACAATCAAACAGACCCTTAGGGTACTCCGGAGGTTACTCTTACATGTGACGATTTCGTGCCTTTTAGAGTTCTGTGACCTTCGAAGTCGATAATCTAATCGCGATTCTTGTACGATACTCGGTAAGCTCATATTTTACTCAGCAAACCAAATTGCACTGAAAGATTCCCGGAAGTCGAGGGAAGCGGCTTCAGTTTGAATGTCTACAGTACTCTGGATCTAACACAACGTCAAACTGAGTTGAGGTTAGCAAGCTGTACATATAGATCTCTGTTTACGCAAATCTAAAGGATCTTTCAGTTCTTCTAAATGGTCGTAATGCTCGAACATAAAAAGTGTTTCATAATTCTACAGGGAATTGTAGTTAACTATACAGGGCTTCAATTATCCACATTTTCTCCCGTGGTAGTGTTTCGTATATTTCATGATAACGCCAAATATTCCGTACATATTTGTATGTGTGGTATCTGTTCTTTGGAACACCTCACATACAAATATGTACCTAAAAGGAAATTGACATCACAATGATATCTTCTGTGCGGATGCATTCACTCGTCTGAACCCCTGCGGGACTCAGACGAACAGCTGCGAGCAAACAGGGGATAATGGACGTAGGACACTGCGTCTGTAGTGTACGGTGTGTTGAAATTTCTTCTAGAGGGGAGGCATGCTCAGATGACCGAGGCGGAGGCAGTTTGACTTTGGCACGGCCATAAGTGCGGACGTACTGTTTGCGTCCTCGCAGCGGAGTGAGCGCTCGTGTGTGTTTGCACACTACTTCACCGTTTCGTGCGCGCCGGCTAAACACATACAGGGCGAAAATTACTGAACTAAATGAAATAAAATCGTCGTAAATTCTGATCGGTTTGCGTTAGGACGTTCAAACTGCACGCTTGGCCTCGGGACATGATGGGAATTTGTATGAGCAGTATGGTTCGGTTTAGCGACGAAGCCCGCTTTCATTTGGAGGGGTTCGTCAGCAAGCAAAATTGATGCGTTTGGGGAATTGAGAATCCGCATTTCACGATGAAGAAGTCTCTCAATCCTCAACAGGTGACTGTGTGGAGTGCAATGTCCAGTCACGGAATAATCGATGCTATATTCCTTGCTGGCCCGGTGACTACCGGACGGTACATGAACGTTTTGGAGATGATTTCATCCCCATCATCCAAAATGAACCTGATTTCGATAAGATGTGGTTCATGCAAGACGGAGTTCTACCCCATCGACGCAGGAGAGTTTTCGATATCCTGGAAGAGAATATGGCGACCGCATTCTGTTCCTGGTGTTCCCAGAGGCGGTATGCGCCTCGATTGTTCGCCATATTCTCCGGATTTGAACATATGCGACTCCTTTTTGTGGGGCTGTATTAAAGACAAGCTGTACAGCAATAACCCCAAAACCATTGCTGCGCAGTAAACATCCACATAGGAGGTAATCGGCAACATCGATGTTATGATACTTTAGCGGGTCATGCAGAAATTCAAATATTTAAAAGTGTGCGAAATCTTATGGGACTTCACTGCTAAGGTCATCAGTCCCTAAGCTTACACACTACTTAACCAAAATTAACCTAAGGACAAACATACACACACCCATGCCCGAGGGAGGACTCGAACCTCCGCTGGGACCAGCCGCACAGTTCAGATATTCGCTTGCCGTCTGCGCCACATTATCGCCGATGATGGCAGGCATATAGAACATGTCATAACCTATATCCGATATCTATAGTGACGTTTACATGTTGAATGAAGTATGTGCACGCCGTAGTTTGTAACTAATTTACGTATTCTTTACAGTTCAATAATAGTCACCCTGCATTTCAGCATGGCGAAACAATACAGAAAATCGACCCTCAAATTTACGTTTCAGCACAAACATGCGCGGCCAGCAACACTAGAAGTCGTACAGTTTTTACGAGACGAGGTGAAAGCCTCGTCGGCCGATATCATTGGCATACATTTTTCCACTGTGAGCAGTATGGTAAATATAAAGATCCTCAGTGACGCAACATGTGAATGATTCTTTCGGGAAACAAAACAGAGCTTCTGCTTTCGTGACTCTGACGGAAGTGTGGGCACTGTGAACGTGGTTTGGGACTCGGCACGATCAGTATAGTCGATCTTCCATTTGAACTCCCAGCAAATTTGAGTCGCCTATTCGCCCCTACGGCATTGTGTACAGCCAAATTGCCGAAAAAGGGACGCAATTCCGAACATATCCTGTCCTGAACGGAGTTTGGCCTGCCCGGATTCAACTTAAAAGGCATATCCCCTCATATACTTACATCGGCGGCTGCCGTGTCACCGCCAGTTATGAGGGACAACCAAAGACTTGATCCGTATGTGGGAAGGAGGGGCATCTCCGAACCTAATGCATCCAACGCCGGATCACGCAACTACCTCCTGCGTACATGGCGTCGCCTCGCAGCCGATACTGCTTCCTGTAACTACGTTTTCGCCTTCACGACTGCTGCTATTTCACCAAGGCATCCGACACTTCCTGATGACCCAGGGCAGCATTCTCATTCTCCGTCGCGGCGGAAAGATGAAACTTCCGTTCCTTATATCGCGGACTCCACTCCGACAGCGCCGCCCCCGTCGACAGATGACGTTGTCCTTGACAATATAATGGTGATAGACTAGTTGGTCGTGCTAACTACAGCCTTTGCGGCGAGGCGTTGTGAGTCGCTGCCTTTGTCTGACGCAGAAGGACACACCAGAAAGCAACGATCTCCAACGCGCCATAAGCGGAGTCGCAGGACAGCTTCAGGACAGGTTGAGAAACACCTGAAGGAGGACGAGGACTCCTAACTGCCAAGACGATGCTCCCACCGAAGCAACCGCCGTCGGCTGCAACGTGGGGACACAGAATGCGACTGAGGAAGTTTCATACGTACTCACAGCTTGGCGATCAGACATCGATATACGAGACGGACGCTGCCTCCCCAACCCCCCCCCCTCCCCCCTTTTCCTCATGCCAAAGTGCTGCCACCACTCCCGTGCCCTAATGACACTATGAAAGATGGTCTTGCTCTGCATTCAGCGGCGTGGGAGGCGGTCGATCACGCCACACAAGCTAGACCGACGAGGCCCGCACCGGTGACGCCAGCAGTTTAGGAACGGTTCCGGCCGAGGTTTTAGGGGAGAGGTGACGATGCAGCTTGACACTCAGTAGACATTTCCGTCCTAATGAATAATTTGGCACCAGCACTTGGTCGACGCGCTTTTAGTATGGTCATAATTATCATCAGTACTATTGTAATAGCGGTGCAGATCCATTTGTTGCGAGAAATGCTTCGTATGTCAAAAACTGACTTTGCTTTATTGCAAAAAGTGCGCTTCGCGTCCTTCCCTGACTTCTATGGTTATGCGATGTAAACGGCGACGGGTAATCAGACTGGCCTCGGTACAGCGGTAGTAGTGCGTGATAGTATTTACATCAAAGATGTGACTTACTTCCCCTCAGCGAGGGGGCTGACGATCACTGCGCTGGGTACATTTATTATTAACTTGAATGCTCCATCAGGAACCAACAAACGCCGCGAGAGATCGCAGTTCCACTCAGAGGAAAGCACCACCTCTTTCTTAGTCGCTGCGATCAATATATCTTCGGCGGCGATTTTAACTGTGTTCTCCAACCGAAGGACTAGGCTCCAGCTTTAAGATTTGTAAAGAACTTCGGATATTGGCGCGAGATCTGCATTTCATTTATACTTGGGAGAAAGTGCAAGGGGGCCACCCCAGACGCTCACGTCTTACTAGCCACGCGGGCAGTCGTCTTGATCGCTTCTATCCTCACATGAACTTGTGCCGGGACTTAAGGACGAAGAACTGTAGCCGCTTTCCTGTAGTGTCTTCAGATTCACGGTCCCTCTCCAGTATTAACGTGTATGGTGCAGCCGTAAGATGTGGACGATGAATGTGGCACACCTCCGGAATCCGGAATTCTGTCAAATTACCTCCACCGCTTTGGCGGACTGCGAAACACGTACTTCACTATACCCATCGACATTGGTATGGTCGATGGAATGGGCAAAATCCTCGTTCTAGCGGGTGCTAATGTACTATGGGAATGACATCGCCACATGGAATCGTCATACTTTGGAATTTTTGAAATACCTAGGCTAGCAGGACAGAGCGGATAGGGTTATAATTGTGGAAATGGACCAAAATAAGTTACTGTCGGTTGCACTCAACTTATAAAATTTACTTGTTAAAACACACAATCACACAAGCAAGCATCAAAAACTCTCAAGGTTTTAACGAAAGATCTCCTTTGATTTAATTTAGATCAGCTGAAGACCACATTAAAAATCCAAGGCACAATGCCTAAGCAAGGAATTGAGGTACAGGAGTTCTTCTGGAGGTTTCACTTCTTTAGAAAAAAAAAATTATCTTCAATACGAATAGGCTGAAGGCCTTAGCTTAAATTTTTCCCATATAACTCTGCTAAAGGCCACACATTAATCATGAACGGAGTCACGGCTTAAGGCCGAGACAAAGATTTTCAGTGTTTAAGCTAAATAGGCTGTAACCTCGGCTGAAGGCCGCATATCAACAAAACAATTTAACGGGTTAAGGCCGAGGAAGAAGAGTTTTCAATTTGAATAGGCTGAAGGCCTTATCTTAAAATATGTCTCGTAAAACTCGGCTAAAGAATAACAATCTCATGACTTAAGTGCAAGTCAAGGATTTTTAATTTTTAATTTGAGAGAGGTTAAAACTCGGCTGAAGGCCACATACGAAACCCAAACACTCTCAAGGCTTAAAGCCCACACCAAGAAATTCTCAATTTTTAATTTAATCTGGAAAACTCGACTGAAGGCCACAAGCAAACTAGAAAATATTTCTTAGCGCTTCAGGCCTAGAGAAAATATTTCTACTTTTGATTTGAAAAGGCTGAAAACTCGGCTGAAGGCCACATACCAACTTAAAACAAATTTACGGCTTAAGGCCTAGACACAAGGATTTTTAAATTTTAATTTTGAAAGGCTGAAACTCGGCGGAAGGCCATTTACCAAACAAGAAACAATTTTTTTTACGGCTTAAGGTATAAGAAGAAAGCCTTGCAATTTTAATAAGATAAAACTCGGCTCAAGGCCACACAGAGTACTCAATACTAAAAAGGAATCACTATGTAAAACACAAGGAGCGACGCTCAGAATGGCCCAAGGGTCGGCCTGGGAAGGTAATACTAACGCACGTTTAGGTGAGACAGCGAGACTGGTAATCTCTTCATCGGAAGGCAACACAACCAAGCGACGGTTCACGAGCGACCGACAACCTAACCGATTTCCAACGGTCAGATCCAACTGCACAGATAATAGAAAACATCGGCCGATGAATAGTAAACCAAGACAGCAATAACTTCAAACTCGGCCTCACAAAGATCAAAGCATCAAACACCACTCAAGACAAGTTTAATAGAGTACCGAAAACACATGTCACAACTCTCAAGTCAGTACTGGAGGCTGCACCTTCTAGACAACAAAACACACGATTTGGTATCACACGTGTCAACGACTGAGGAAACATCAATAACGAACAAATCTTAACAGTCGAGTTTTAAGAACAGGTAATTAATTACTCAACTTGAGGATCCTGCTCCGGAAAAAAGCGATAAGTCGCTCACACAGCTAGCGTCTCCAAATGCAACAGCGCGTGCCCGCCGGCAAAACCCCGGCCTCGCCTCGCTCTGTGGAGACTGCGTCGCTGCTCAGTTCCAACGAACCAACAAGGTCCAACCACATCCAGACTCGGAAAATGGTGTTCATCCCGAGGAGCCAATACGTCGTCGACTGAGATGACCGGCCGAGCAAACGACCAACGGCAGCCCACTTTCGCCGACAGTGATCCCAGCGAATACGAACAACATACGGACCCGACTGTTGCTGGCTGCCAAGTCTATCCCGACTAATACTGGTGTCAGTGCCCAGCAGACCATATGTCGCCATCCGACGACCAGCCGACCGACCGACCAACGGCCTTCCGTCTGCGTCGACCAAGGTCCCGGGGCGTACTTGCACCGTGCGAACTTGCCTGCTACTGACTATCAACACGTTCAACCACCGAGTAACGACGAACCCGATTCAGTCCACAACCCAAATCGACTGAGACTCAGAGCCGACTGACTAACATGCGACAGTCCGCTTCCAGCTGACCCTACCGACTCACTGCACCAACTCACTCAATTCCTGTCAGAGCAGAACCCTGAAATACTCGCGGTCGCTCTACAGAAAGTAATACGAACCTACTATCGATAACGCTGGTGCTGCCACTCACGGACAGCAAAGGTGACCAAGGATAGTGGCGCCAGAAGACATTAAAGAAAATTTTAAAAAATATTCTTGCCATATCAGAATTGGAGGAAGGACAGGTCACAATCGTGAGCCACGCACGGCTCACTTTTATTAGACGATGCTGCGTGAACTCTCATCCCAACTGCCGTCACCAGAGCGACAAATGTCAAGCCACCGAATTACACTCAAAATAGTCTCTCTTCTGGAGAAAATTAGAAGGGGTCGCGGTGTCAGGACCGAGAGAACGGCGAAATCCTATGTGTACACTATATCGCGCTCGATAGCCGCCGACGACAACTAATCAGGCACTCCACTATGACGGCGGTCAATACTTAACCGCTCAGGCAGCCATTATGGAAGCCTTTGCAAACCACTAACAAATATTTTTCCTGGAGGAGAATATAGAGGAAGGGAGCAATAACGACATTTCGCAGCACTTGTCGCGCAACGTCGGTAACACAGCACATCGTCGATTTTGGCGGAGATTAAGCAGGACGACAGTGAAGACGCACTAGATATGGCTGCACTGAACAAGTCGCCCGGGTCAGGCGGAGTGCTGCTCGAATCTTGTCAGTATTTCCGCACGCCGATGCTGCCACATTGGACCGTCATGTACCGAGAGCTGATGTTTGCGTGCCACCTACCTTTGTCGATGGATTACTCATCCTGATACACAAGCCATCAAGGAGCCGATCGATCGAGGACCATCGGTTGATCAAGGACTTTTGGCTGATTATAATGTTGAATTCGGACTGTAAGATCACTGCCCGGATCTTGGCGGCCAGCGTAGAGAAGGTTGTGTCACTAACCATTTCAGTGCAGGAAATGACACAAGGCGGAGAGACCAATATGCAAAAGGCCAGTGGCGAATGCAGGGATTTGATAACTATTGCCACATGCTGGCGCCTTCTAGGCATTGTAATTTCAATGGTCTATTATCGCGCTATCGACAGATGGCGCCTCAGTTGTCTTACATCAGTTCTAGCATGGGCTTTCCATCTCTCTTCCTCGAAGTAATCTGTCTCCTCTTACGTGGAACAGCATCCCATGTACTGTAAATGGACGTACGGTGGGTCCCTTGCCAATCTAGCGTTCGGTTCGCAAGAATGCCCGCTCTCTAAGATCCTTTACGCGATTGCACTGGAACCTCTCATAGGAGGTCGGAAACGCAGACTTTCGGGGTTTACGTTGAGGGGTTACACCTTCCACTGTAGAGTGAATGCTGATGACCTTCGACTTGTGGTCTGATGACGTGACGAGGTGCGCTCCGTGCTTGCATGGATCAAGGGATATGAATTGGCAGTGAGAAGCCACGTGCAGAAGAGATGAGGTATTTGGGCATCACATTTACACGAGATGTTCTACCACGAGCTATAGACGGCTACTGCAGGCGATATGCACGGAAGTCCACCAAAACCTACCTCGACGCATGGACACTCTACAGCATGTCCAGGATCTTAACTTCACGTGGTGACCGAGTTGATACACATGACTCAGGTTCTGCCACTACCGACAGCGGTGGCAGGCAGACTGCAGGCAGCATTTGGATATTGCCTGACAGCTTTATTGATATTTAAAGACCGCTACGACACCCTCAACCTCCCTCCGCGTGAGAGCGGACTGGGACTTAAAAATGTACGAGCGAGGGCTGCTGTTTTATGTATGGACACAATGGGGACACCATAGACACGTCACCATATTTCTCTTAAGGTAGTCTGTTATACGAACTAACGCCGGAACCCATCCTACCAGATGTCACGATTGCGCAATCGGTCACTTTCTTTTCCACATCTCGGCTTTCATACTGAAATACAGTTATGTCCACCTTGATCTGCCCACCACTCGAGTTCCTAAGGCGAGAGGCATCTATCGTTTGCTGCTGAGATCCA
Organism: Schistocerca americana; assembly: GCF_021461395.2. Taxonomy (NCBI): domain Eukaryota; kingdom Metazoa; phylum Arthropoda; class Insecta; order Orthoptera; family Acrididae; genus Schistocerca; species Schistocerca americana. The sequence continues at coordinate 629,393,654 of NC_060122.1, forward strand.
TCCCACGTAAAATTATTGAGAATAAAAGCCCGGTCACACTATACCATGTGGTGAACTGGAAATAAGTATGAGACAAGGGATGCACGCTACTGGGCTGGCAGATTCTCCCCTATGTCCACAGTGCCACCGAGATGCTGGTACAGATCTTCGCCTGTTACCTTCGTGCCCCGCTTTACACGATTGATCCCCTGTTCCTTTCAGTCCCAGAGTATACTTACTTCCCGACAGTGAAGAATCAAGCTCTCACATGGTTTAAAGGCACGTACATTTACTACTTATTGCGCGATGATGAGAAGATGACTCTTGCTTGTTGGCAGTATTCCCCATGATAATCATAGCGCACTTGAGTACAGTCCTCTCTATGAACGACTGTTTGCAAATTACATGTGTAGTATCTTTGTAAGCACCTGTGATAGTTGTGGAATACCGGGCAGAGGACCTTGACACAAGGCCGGGTAATGGACCCTGACTGGAGGCGAAATGGTTGTAGAGTTGTTACCAATGAACATTATCCGCAGATGAAAAGCGCGAGTGGTATGAGTGCAGGATTTGTTTTTTATGACTATTTTGAATTGCTGTGGCCGTATAGCCATCATTTAAGCAATATAACTATTACAGATATCCATCACTTGTTCTTAGATGTTTTGAGTTCACCCGTGTGCTGGAAAATGGACACACAAATTAAACGTGGAAAACAAGTTATTTCATTTTGAAATCATTTATGTTGTTTATTTTGTTTACAGTGCCTTTCCACAAACAGAAACAATTTGTATTAAAATTATACGCAAAAATCCGTAGTTAAAGAACGGAATATAAGTAAATAAAAAATAAGAATTAGACTAAAAACGGTGGTTAAGGCAATCGTTCTAGGAAACGGAGCATCCGGGATCGAGTCCCGGTATGGCAAATATTTTCTCATGAGTTTGTATTTAAAGCAACGTCAGTACGCAGCTGATATCTGAAGATACCTTTTTCAAAACATACCACCCTTCTTGGAACTATTTCGATTTATTATGTGACTGCTGTCTAATAAGGCTCCAATGCTGCCTAGAAAAACTCAACAAATGACGGACAGGTGCAATGTAGGTTAATTCAGTGGATTTGTTGTATCTTGTAAATATTCCGCCAATTACCGGCAGTCTTTTGTTCGATTTCCTTACAACTTTTTCTCTTTGATCGGTTCAATCAAAGTTCTTCCCAACTGCAGTCCACCACACTTTGTTACAACGACAACCTCTAAGATTGTGTCAAATGCAGCAGAAATGCAACTGAAGTTTCATAATACCCATATGATGACATCATACTTTTCACTGTACCACATTGTCACATTTCTCGTCATTCAGATAGTCTTCTCTAAATCATTACGTTATCGTTTGGATCTAATGCTGACTTTAGTAGACAGTTAACGACGCAATCGTCTGCAAATAGCCTCTTTCTATTTCCTAAATTATTTAAAGTGACCAAGAGAGGAAGTAGCCTAATACACGTCGTTGGACAGCTAGTGATGTAACATCTGTTTCTTCAAATTAATTTCCGACAGTTAACTACGAATACAGTAGCATAACTGAAACGATATTTTATAGCCATGGAATTTTATTAAAAGCCACGTACGAGAACTGTCATGAAAAGCTTTTTGGAAATCTGGGAATACAGAATTCTCTTAAAAACCCCTGTAGACGACATTCACAACTTTGCGCAGAGTGAGTTCGAATTGTGATTCACAGTAACAGCATTTTATGCTTATAAGATCACAAAAATGTGTGAAAAGTGTAAACCCCTTCTCCATGTTTCCTGTTCCAGACAAGGTCTCAGGATCAATTTTCACTTGTCGACAGTGACGGACCACAACTCCAAGCAGCATACGAGTTCATTAGCGCTTGTCAGTAGCGCGCCTGACGCTAGGCAACTCTTCCGCCTTGTCGTAGTAGCGGGCCGTACAACGACAGGCGCTGCGAATCGTTCGCCGGCTTGTCCGCGCACATTCGTTTCATATTCATGGAATTTTGCGGATTACGGCGGCACAGCGGAAGCAAGTGGGACTGCCGTAGCGTCTAATTACGAGAGACAGACTGGGTCCCTGTGGACCGACCGTGTGGAGATGGAACAGCCACACAGAGAGGTAATCTCGGCCGCCAGCAGGGGGAGCGGGAAGTACGTCGGGATCGGTGTCGTTCCGTTCCTCTCAGCCACCGGAAACGATTTCAAACATCCAGTCAGTCTTGTGGCTTCTTTAATTAAACCTAGCACTCTTTAATCTGTCTATCGATTGATTTCAGTGCAGATTCCTGTATTCTGTCTGAACCTATAGGGCGACAATTATTAAAAATCGTCATAACTTCTCAACGGTTTGCGTTTGTTCGTTCAAACTAGACGGTTGACCACGGGGCATGATGGGAAATAGTATTCGTGGTTTCGCGACGACGCCAAGTTTCATTTGGATGGGGTTCGTCATTGAACATAACTGGCTCATTTTGGGAACTGAGAATCCGCATTTCGCGATCGGGATGTCTCTTCACCCTCAACTGGTGACTGTGACTCGTGCAATGTTCAGTCACGGAATAATTAGTGCGATATTCCTTGACAGCACGGTGACTACCGAGCTGCAAATGAAAGTTTTGGAAGATGCTTTCGTCTCCATTATCCATAGTGATCCTGATTTCAACAAAACGTGATTCAAGCAAGACGGAGCTCGATCCCATCGAAGCTGGAAAGTGTTTGATGCCCTGGAGTAGCTCTGTGGGGATCGGAGTCTGGCTCTGGTGTACCCAGAGGCCACTGGCATAGGTCTTGATTGGCCGTCATATTCCCCTGGTCTGAAACTTACGACTCCTTCTTGTATGCTATACTAAGGACAAGGTGTACAGCAATAACCCCAAAACAATTACTGAGCTGAAAACAGCAATTCAGGCGGTAATCGACATCATCGATGTTCCGAGACTTCAGCGGGACATGCTGAACTCCGCTAGTCGTCTGCGCCACATCGTCGCCGATGACGGCATGCATATCGAACATGTCATAACCTAAATCCGGATATCTGTAGTGACGTTACGTGTTGAATAAAATGTGTGCACGTCGTAGTTTGCGTTTCTTCATATAGTTTAATAATTGTCAACCTGTATCTTCATCCTTAATAAAATACAAGACTTTGGATCTGCAGTAGAGTGGAGTGGAAATGTTACCTCCGTCTGATCTTCCACAATTGAACAATCGCTTCTCGTATGACACTACGTTTATTCCAAATGCTTCCTTGTTTTTGTAAGAGGTGGTTTACGCAGATTTCCATTTCCGTGTTTTCTTCCATAACTTCATTGTTTAGTTTTCATATATATATATAATTATTAGATCTTATGTAGAATTGTAGGGTACATTGAATGTTCTAGAATCTTCTTCATTAATTAGTCATTTTAATGTAATACTAAAGAATATTAGGACATCATTTCGTTTATTTGTCAATATAGGAAAGAAGCCACCTTGATTCGAATATGCTGTTATGTTTTCATATCCAGCTGTATTCCTCCTGATGTTACACAGGGCAACTTGTCTAAAACAAACGGAGCTAAGAGAAGAAGATTCCGTTCCATGTAGCCACGTCAGTATCCTAGACATAACGCACTTGCACTGGTGAATCGAACAGTCATCGATAATATTAAATAATCAAGGAGCTTAAGAGAATGTTCTAAATATCTTGCGCACCGAGGTTTAATTTTATTTCAGAAGAAAAGTTATTTTGCTCCGAGGTCAAGAAAATATAGAAAAGTAACATGGATTGGCGACTCAATGGAGTGCTGTGTGCACAACGATCATGTATGTGAAATTAAAAGGAAGGTCAGCGTTGTCGTAATGTTGATGGTTTATTGATAGCAAAATCGATTTTCAATCACATAGTGATTGTCTTCAGTGCTGCTTGACACCAGTGCCTGTGAGTTTAATTTTTACACCACAGCACTGAAGACGATCACTATGAAAATCGATTTTGCTATCAAGAAACCATCAATATTACGGCAAACGCTGACTTTCCCTTTAATTTAGCATGGATCATTTCATTTCACTTGTTAAAAAAATCGTCAGTTTAAAAAGTTTGCAAAATGAATACGTTTTGATGATACTGTTCTCAGATTTGTAGCCGGATTTTCAAGTCAAGTTGACGGAATATTGCGATGGATCAACTCGCCGTCAACTTCGGGTGAAACGCTGCTGTTGTTAATCACATTGACTAAAATTTGAACAACTTTGCATCTTTCGAGGTTACAAAAATGTAAGGATAAAATTAATAACACCAGGTGGATTGAAGTGTTACAGAGGTGCTTCGGGAACACAAACGGGAATTCCTGGAGAGAAGGAGACGTTCTTTTCGAGAAACACTACCGAGAAAATTTAGAGAATCAAAATCTGAAGCTGACTGCCGAACGATTCTACTGCCGCCAACATACATTGCGCTTAGTGACGACGAAGATCAGGTATGAGGTATTAGGGCTCATACGGAGGCCTATAGGCAGTCGTTTTTCCCACGCTCTACTTGCGAGAGGAACAGGAAAGGAAACAACAAGTTGTGTTATGGGCTACACTCCACCACACACCGTACGGTGATTTCTGGAATGTCTATGTACACGATGTCATCAAACGTACCCGGACACCTAGCTTAAAATGACTTACAAGTTCGTGGAGCACTCAAATCGGTAATGCTGGAATTGAATATGGTGTTGGCCCACCCTTAGCGTTGATGACAGCTTCCACTCTTGCAGGCATAAGTTCAGTCAGTTGCTGGAAGGTTTCTTGATTAATGGCAGTGCATTCTTCATGGAGTGCTGCACAGAGGAGAGGTATCGACGTCGGTCGGTGAGGCCTGGCATGAATTCGGCGTTCCAAAACATCCCAAAGGTGTTCTATAGGATTCAGGTCAGAACCCGGTGCAGGCCAGTCCAGTAGAGGGATGTTATAGTTGTGTAACCACTCCGCCACAGACCGTGCATTATGAATAGGTGCTAGATTGTGTTGAAAGATGCAAACCGCCTTCCCCGAATTGCTCTCCAACAGTGGGAAGCAAGAAGGTGCTTAAAACATCAATTTAGGCCTGTACTGTGATAGTACCACGGAAATCAACAAGAGGTGCAAGCCCTCTCCATGAAAAACACAACAACACAACACCATAACACCACCGCCTCCGAATTCTACTGTTGGCACTACACACGTTGGCAGATGACGTTCACTGGGCATTCGCCATATCGACACCCTGACATCGGATCGCCAAATTGTGTATCGTCACTCCACACAACGTTTTTCCACTGTTCAATCGTCCAATGTTTCCGCTCCTTACACCAAACGAGGCGTCTTCGTTCATTTATCGGTCTGATGTGTGGCTTATGAGCAGCCGCTCGACCATGAAATCCAAGTTTTCTCAAAATGGTTCAAATGGCTCTGAGCACTATGGGACTTAACTTCTGAGGTTATCAGTCCCCTGGAACTTAGAAGTACTTAAACCTAACTAACCTAAGGACATCACACACATCCATGCCCGAGGCAGGATTCGAACCTGTGACCAGAGTGGTCGCTCGCTTCCAGACTGTAGACTCTAGAACCGCTCGGCCACTCCAGCCGGCCAAGTTTTCTCACCTCCCTCCTAACTGTCATAGTACTTGCTGTGGATCCTGATGCAGTGTGGAATTCCAATGCGATGATCTGAATATATGTCTGCCTATTACACATTACGACGCTCTTCAACTGTCGGCGGTCTCTGTCAGTCAACAGACTAGATCGGCCTGTACGCTTTCGTGCTGTACGCGTCCCTTCACGCTTCCACCTTAGTATTACATCGAAGACAGTGGAACTAGGGATGTTTGGGAGTGTGGATATCTCGCGTACAGATGTATGACACAAGTGACACCCAATCACCTGACAACGTTCGATGTCCATGATTCCCGCGGAGTGCTCCATTCTGCTCTCTCACGATGTCTAGTGACTATTGAGGTCGCTGATAAGGAGTACCTGGCTGTAGGTGGCGGTAAAACGCACCTAATATGAAAGACGTACACTTTTGGGGGTGTCCGGATACTACTGATTACATTGTGAAGACGTAGATATTTTGTTTTAAATAATTATGACATGCAACTATTGAAACTCTGAAATGTGTTAGTGTATAAGAGGTAAATATCAAAATTTTTCTACAATGAGAATGTATTAACGAAAATTTAACTGTTATATAAAAAATATAACATTAATTTTCTATTTAGTGAATAAATACACTTCTTGAACAAATATGTAATGAATATTTTCGAAAATATCATAAATACATAACATTTTTTGTAATTCATGTAGAATGGAATCTGTATGATAACAATTTTCGTCGCATAACATTATCTCACAGATATATTCAAAATCATTACTATTTTAGGGACCGATTTGGACAGACAGTTTATTTCAAAAGCGCACCGTTGTACAGCGTAACTACACTAAGACCCAAAGAAACTGGTACACCTGCTTAAGGTCGTGTACGGCCCTCGTGAGCACACGAAAGTGCCACAACACGGCGGGGCATAGACTCAACTAATGTCTGAAGTATTCCTGGAGGAAACTGACGCAATGAATCCTGCAGGGCTGTCCATAAATCCGTAAGAGTACGACGGGGTGGAGATCTCTACGGCACAGCACGTTGCTAGGCGTCCCATAAATGCTCAGTAATGTTCATGTTTGGGGGGTTTGGAGGCCAGCGGAAGTGTTTAAACTCAGAACAGTGTTTCTGGAGCCAATATGTAGCGTTCTGGAGTGTGGGGTGTCAAATTTTCGTGTTGGAATTGCCCAAGTCCGTCCGAATGCACAATGTACATGAATTGAAGCAGGTGATTAGAAAGGATGCTTACGTACGTGCCATCTGTCAGTCATATGTAGAGGTATTAGGGGTCTAAAATCACTCCCATTTCACAAGCCCCCTACCATTACAGAGTCTCCAGTCACCTGCTGACATGCAGGGCCGTTGGATTGATGAGATTTTTTCCATACCCGTACACGTCCATCCACTCGATACAATTTGCAACGAGCAATGTGTTTCCAGTCATTACAGTCGAGTGTCAGTGTTGAGGGTCCAAGGCGAGGCGTAAAGCCTTGTGTCGTGCAGTCATCAAAGGTACACGATTGGGCCTTTGGCTCCGAAAGCCCAAATCGATGATGTTTCGTTGAATGGTACGCACGCTGACCCTTTTTGATGGCCCATCGTTTATATCTGCAGCAATTTGTGAAAGTGTCGCACTTCTGCCACGTTGAACGAGTCTGTTCTGTCGTCGTTGGTCCCGTTCTTGCAGGATCTTTTTCCGGCCGCAGCGATGTAGTAGATGTTATGTTTTACCGGATTCGTGATACTCATGGTACACTCACGAAATGGTCATACGGGAAAATCTCCACTTCATCGCTACCTCGAAGATGCTGTGTCCATCGTAGGGGCGTCATCTATAACACTACTTTCAAACTCACTTAACTCTTGACTACCTGCCATTGTATCAGCAGTAACCGATCTAACAACTGCGCCAGACCCTTGTTGTCTTACATAGGCGTTACCGACCGCAGCGTCATATTCGGCCTGTTTACATATCTCTGTACCTGGATATGTATGCCGATACAAATTTCTTTGGCGCTGCAGTGTATTTGAGAAACATGAACCTCATACACCGCAGCCCAAAAACAGAACAAAAAAATAGAAAAATAACCTGGTATGGTAAACTTCCGCTAAACTAGGGATACACCGTAACATCTTGGTTTGTTACAGTCTCCCGATGGAAGAATCTCGCCAAGATGGCCTCTTGCACGAGAATCACTGTGGGTGGAAGAAAGCACTGGCCATTCCTATGCACAAGAAAGGTAGCAGAAGTGATCCACAAAACTACCGTCCAATTTCCCTGATCTACATTTATTGTGAAATCTTAGAACGTATTCTCAACTGAAATGTTTTGGGATACATAGTATTAAAATGCTTCGATAAACCCTCAGCCGGGCACTTAAGTTTTAATTGCAGAGTAACCCTGTAAATGTAGATGTAAATCGAACCCACAGTTCTCTCATGTAACATTCGGAAAGCCTTGGATCAAGACAGTCAGTTAAATACAGTATTTCTTGACTTAGGAAAAGAGTGTGACTCAGTACCACATGGAGGCTTATTATCGAAAGTACGATTGTATGGAGTATCAAACTAAATTTCTTACTGGATTAAAGATTTATTGATAGGAAGGGAAGCAGCGCATTACGTCGTCTGGAAAGTCATCGATAACTTAGATAGCTTCAAGCGTACTGTAGGAAAGTGTGTTGCGATCCATGCTGTTCGTTTTGTTTTATAACGACCTTGCAGACATTATGAATTGTGACCTCAGGAAATTTACATATGGTGAGCTACCTATAATGAAGTATTGTCAGAAAAATGTTGTAGAGAAATTAGTAAAATCTTGATAAGATTTCAATGTCCAGCAATCATTAGCTACTTGTTTCAAATGTCCAGAAATGCAAAATTTGGCATTTCACAAAACGAAAAAAGAAACAGTATTATAGTATGGCTATAGTATCAGTGACTCACAGCTATAATCTTTCAAATTATAGAACTATCTGAGGTAATCGTTTGTTGGGATATGAAATGGAACATTTTCGTAGGCTTAGTTGTTGGAAAAGCAGGTGTCTGACTTCGGATCATTGCTAGAATACTGTGGAAATAATATCGATTTAGAAAAAAGACATTTTAAATCCATTTTTACAAGACACTGCTGCCACCTATCCTAATATATTGGTCGAGTGTGTGGTACTAGTAAAAAATACAAGAGATATTAAGCGTGTTCAAAAAAATGGTTGCATGATTTGTCACAGGTTTGTTTGTCCCATGAGAGAATATTAAAACTGAGCGTAAGTAAATCTGATCCTCGTAGTTAAAGACTCTATCTTAGCAAGAATACTGCGGACTGTCGAGCGTGAGTATTTTCTACTGCTACCCTAAGTGGACGCTCATAAATAAAATTTTGGCCATGCAGTTCCGCGATAATTCTGCCGACGCGTTGGATTGCTTGAGATAAAGGAACATGTCGTCGCCATCTTGGTGAATATTAATAATTATGAGCAGAAACTGGTTATCTCACACTTAAGAGCATTCAAAAATACCTCGGCACGTAATGGATGCATGTCTCTTTCCCTCTGCTCAGAAAATCGTTAATTAATCTCTGACTGGCTTAACAAAAAACACCAATTCGGACAACTATCACTGAACTTTCACAATTGAACTGTCAATCTATACCACTCACTGCATCACACTACAACCTCTTTCTCATGATTCTGTTCCTTTTATATCAATGTTATTGTGTTTAAGTTTCTCCTGATACCATGTCATTCATGAGAGTCTGCTTTTGCCAAATTATACATTCATCAGCTACAAGACTATTTTCTGCGCCATTTCACAAAATTCGAAAAACTCCCAAATTATTTTATAGCTTTTAAACAAAAGAACCGTATTTCTTAGAGTACCGAATAGTTGCCAAGCGCAAAATGAGACCCCAGCAAGAAGCTTGTTCGGCCATCTGATGACGGATTTTTAAAAATCTACTGGTTAAATGTGACTATATTTATTATGCCACATTTCTGGTTGGTTGCTATATTTTAGATATAGTCCTTACAAATAAATGATTCGAATTAAAATAAAACCGCATCACTGTGATAATTCGGCAGCTATAAACTTTAAACATTACTTGCGTGGTTCAGAAAATTCGTCACATTGTCCACAACAAATCTGCCATAAAACGCATCTCTGCATGTATACACCTTCTGCATATTCAGGGTGTTTCCGGAGGAACAATAAGTTTCTTAGGAGGTGGTTGTGTAGACCAATCCGAGTACAACATTTCATATAGCATGTGTCAAATTTTTATTTATTACACAAAAATGGTTCAAATGGCTCTGAGCACTATGGGACTTAACTTTTGAGGTCATCAGTCAACTAGAACTTTGAACTACTTAAACGTAAGTAACCTAAGGACATCACACACATCCATGCCCGAGGCAAGATTCGAACCTTCCACCGTAGCGGTCGCGCGGTTCCAGACTGTAACGCCTAGAACCGCTCGGCCATCCCGGCCGGCTTTATTACACAGGTACAGCCGGTTACCGAGGTAAGTTATCATTTCGTGTACTGGTATTACGATGTCACACGTTTTGCTATTGGTTTATGTATCGACCGTCATTCCTGTTTTCATGCGCAAATGTGAAGATGTGTGTGAGCTTGTATAATCGAATTTTACAACTGCGATTATGTTCGTGATACTCTAATCAATCTGCTGTGTCGTTTAAGTGAACATTACCTATTTAAAAATGCTAAGTATGTCGAATTATTAATAGTGTGTGAATTTTGTAATGGAAACGCTGCTACTTGCAGAGAATACGGTGGACGATTCTCTAATTTCACAGCACCAGATTGCCCAATATGTGTTCATGGTTTCAGTAAACTGTGTGAGACTCTTTCCGTCTACAAGAGTCACATCTGATCGGGGAAATGACCGGAGTGTGGGTGAAGTAGGTAGAAGACATTATTCAGTTAGTATACGTGGTCCATCAACAAACACCCGCAGAATTTCTGCAGGTATCGGTGTTTCGCATGCAACAGTATGGCTGACATTATGTATGAACAGTCTCAATCTTTATCATTTACAGCGGATGCAATACCTTTAAGAAGGAGATAAAAGTAGACGACTGGAATTTTTCATTCGCTAGTTGCAAAACTCCGTACAATCCCATTAATACTGTTTGTTGATGACGCGACGTTCACTCACGGTGGTGTCAACAACAGTCGTAACTCACATCGGTGGTGTGACGAAAGCAAGTACCCCCTGTGTAAATGTATGGTGTGATGTGAATGTGAAGTTTATGAAAATCAATTTTGAAGGTTAATAATATTTTTTTTTTTTACGTTTTATACAGATAATTTTTTGAATTACGTTATAAGAAATTTCACCAGTGAAAACCTTTGTCGTCGCTAGAGAAATCCTTACTAGAATCATTCCGCCCCTGGACTTGATAACCGCCGGGATTCGATTAGGAAGTGAGTCCACAAGGTTGAACAGGTGCATCTCATCTGCGTTAAGCCACTCACTAAAGATCTGGTCGCGCAGTTCCGCTGATCTCGACATTTTACCCACTGTTGCAACATGTCCGACAGCCTTTCTATGGGGTTCAAGTCAAATGATTTTGCAGGCCAGTGCAGATGTATTATGCCGAGGGATTGTTCAGAAAACCAGAGATACACTCTTCTAGCCCAGTGAACTTTGATGATGTCGTCTTTATCTGCCATTGCATGCAGTGGTCTCTTGAGAGGTGACCGACTCTCCAAATGTGCAATGCATGCAGATCCCGTCGCAATGTCTTCTCGCTAGCTCATGGGTACGGACCTTCATTCACTGCCTGGTGTAATTTCTGACGGGGTTTGAAGCGATTTTGTGTCTTTAGCTGTGAAACGTGTCTTCAGTCGATCTCAGGGCATTTCTTAGACCAAGATTCCGACGTGGTGTAACTCGTGGCCACGAGTTACACCACTCCTTGGAGACAAGCCGAACAGTCTGCCACGGAATATTTGCAAATCCAGCAATTTCGCACATTGCATGCCCATGAGCGGCTGAACACCATTGCACCTTTTTGTCACTCCGTCACCTCGTTACGTATATCAACGTTTATGTACAGTGTGAACTTCAAACTTTACTGTCCCACTCATCCCTACGTCGTATGTTACCCTACAGGCAGTGCGCGCACTGTTGAGCACGTAACTTGATTGCAGCGCCATCTGTAAAGATTTAACGATATATCTGTATGTGTGTACTAGAACGTCAAATCTTTTGTCCGCTGAGCTTATTTGAATTTGTGTAATTAATAAACTCCGGACAACGGACGCGCAAACTGGTAGATGTGATTTACATCTACAGACAAAAAAATGATTATAATTTCACAAAAAATGTTTGATTCAGTTAGGAGAAAACTTCGCAAATTGAGCAAGGAAATAACGCGTTGGTCCACCTGTGATCCTTATGCAAGCAGTTTTATAGGGTTATTAGCTGTACCCGGCGAACTTCGTTCCGCCTCTGAAAATGTTTATATGTTATAGCTGACCCGGCAAACGTTGTTTCGCCATATAAATTATCTCTAGTTTATAAGAATAATGTATACGTGTAACACAATGTATACGTGTAACACAATAGCCGTTGTTGGCGGGAGCTCGTGACAAAAACAATAATAATGGCCGAAAACTGTGTAGGGAGTGAGAAAAGGCTTAGGGGGAAGTCCGGCAGTATCTACCACTATTAGTTCTAGCGTTTCTGCGGTAGATCGCGCAGATTTAACAATTGCAGCCGATACACGGCTCGTCCATGAGCATACAAACATATTGGAATTTCGTGTCGAAACGTGTTCGCCATCATTGAATAAGGCCAAGCGCACACGCATCGAGTTTTATCGTACGTAGAAACATTGTACCATTAAATTATTTTAGAGGAACAAAGGAGAGCGTAGGAACATTTTTGGTCCACCAAAAGAATTTGACCGTATTATAAATTTCCATACAATAAAAATAGATTTGTGTGCGCTAGGCCTAAATGTCGGTTTGGCGAATGACGCGGGCTACCTAGTTAAACTTCTCGGTCTAGTTACGTCGATTCGAGTTCCTACATTTGGTACGTTTTCTTCAATTTCCTGTCTATCGAATAGTGAAAGACTATCACCGGTAGACACCTGGCGAGGATATCAGATCAAGTGGTAATTGATCAGTTACAGACCGGCGTTGAAAAATTTTAATTTACTAAAATCGCTATTAAAAACCAGGGGTTGGTGCTAGAAGGGTGAAAATTTAGGTTCGCGTGTGTTTTGTAATGCCACATCATAAAAAAATAAAACTAAAATGCTCTGTCCAAAAAATAAGAAATAAATTTTTGGGGTGAACCACCCTTATCACTTAGGGGTACGAAAAATAGATTACGACCAATTCTCAGACGTATCGAATAAACATGTAAAATTTCATCAGAATCGATTGAACCGTTTCGGAGGAGTATGGCAACTAACACTGTGACACGAGAATTTTATACATAAGGTCTGGAGGCCCTCCTGAGGCATGTCGCGCCAAGTTGTGTCCAATTGGAGAAGTAAATAGTCAAAATCTCGAGGTAGTTGAGGGTCCTGCCCATAACGCTCCAAACGTTCTCATTTGGGCGTGACAGCTGGCGACTTCGCTGGCCAAGGCAGGGTTTGACCAGCACGAATACAATCAGTAGAAATACTCGCCATATGGGGGCCGGCATTATCTTGCTGAAATGAAAGCCCAGGACGGAGTGCCACTAAGGGCGACAAAATGGGATGTGGGATACCGTCGATGAGCAGCTTCGCTGTAAGGTTCCTGCTGATGACAACCAAAGGGGTCCTGCTATGAAATGGCATCCCAAAACATCACTCCCGGTTGTCCGGCGGTATGGAGGGCAACATTGAGGTCGGTATTCTGCCGCTCTCAGAGGTGAGTCCGGACACGTCTCTGTTGGTCATCGGAGATCAGTTCGAAGTGGTACTCATTACTGAAGAGAGTTCCGCTCCTTTCAATAATACTCCAAGCCGAATACACCCTACATCACTGGAATTGGGCTTGTTGGTGTACGGAGGCCAATGATAGTCGGTGCAAGGGGCGCCGAGGGCTCAGGTCCCTTTTTGTGAGCCGCCTGATAATGGTCCTTGTGGACACGCCAGCACCAAGATGGACGTCCACTCGATGATGCTGAAGAATCTCTAACGATTTCCCGGTTGCCACGTTCTGTCATCTCTGTAGGTCAACCTGTGCCACGCCACGCCCCACCTCGCTGCCCGCGTGCGCGCTCCCGTGCCAGCATGCGACGCAGGCCGCGGCCGTCTCCATTCGGGTCACGACCCGCCTCCCGGAACACGGCCGCCGCCCTCGTTACGGAAGGGACGCAACATCCGGCGGAAGCTAACTGGGCACGCCGGGGCGGCGCAGTCTGGCGCCGTGTCCCGGAATCAAGGAGCTGCCGGCAACAAAACTAAGGAGCTGGCCGCCAGCGACCGGCGCCGCAACTTTTAATGAGGACGCCCCCCGCGCGCCTTCTGGCCGGTGGCACTGCCCTGTCTGTCTAACCGGATGCGTTTCACTTTCCAAGGGGACGGAATTAAACCCTTTTCACGGAATGTCGTCAAAAAACAGACACGAAAAGTTTAGAGTTTCTTCCGTCATTCAGCACTCATTCGCATCGGTGATGATTAACTACTAAAATCAACCCTTCGTTCATCTTCTGGGTTTGCGTAGCGCCGCACGCTCTCGTCTACGGCATGAATCGACACACCCCTGGCCACGTGCGACACAAATTACGCGACACCGCAGATTTAGTCGGAGAAGTGTTCAACCAGAAATAATAGTGAAGCACCCAGAATGGGAAATGAAACTTCACAATTTCAGATGGATTGTGATATGTCAGTGTTTGGAATAGAGACTCAAATTTGTTAAGTGGTTGATAGTATGAGTTAACGTACCACTACGACGTTTCAACTTCTCTGTCATTCATTCAGTTGGGAAGTGTGCCACAAAGTCGTTCTATTCTCTCCTCGCACAAGCCAGCTTACAACTGTTGTAAACTGGTCGTCTGTATCCTGAAAGTTGCCGCCAATACCTTCGCTGCCGTTGGCCTTTATATACGTCCTTCTGCGCCGTACTCCAGGTGCTGCGGACGTGAATACGACCAACACTTGGATTTTCTAGCATGCTACGGACGTCTGATTGCGAATACGAGCAACATTTGGATTTTCTAGCACTGCCACGGACGTCTCATTGCGTCCTGGGACGCCGACTTCTCTCTGCTGTGGATGAGGTACCTTAAAGTATTTATCATACAGCACATGTGTCTCACTGTGTGCTATAATTTGCAGAAAATATAGTTCCAATAACTTGAATCGTTTATAAGATATGACAATTGTTGTGAGCATATGATTCGCAATGCGCAAGGACATAAACGGGCGCGTAGAGCGCGACCGTCCCTCTACTTTCAGTTTTAAATCAAATTTCCATATCTTAGCTACATTTCATTCACCGCAGTGCATAAGCTAAAATGAGTCATACGCAATGTTTACGCAAAGGGTTTTTACCTTTGCAAAATCTTTCAAATTTCGCGTAATGTTTTACTCAGATTCAGCACAGTAACTAGGGTGTGTAACAAAAAGAAATTCAGCCCTTTATGAATCGAAGATATCAGACTGTAATATGTACAAAGACGAAAATACATTAAATATGATTTCAAAATTTTTAACTAGTGCAATTTTTTCTAACTGGTTCATGTTGACTCAATATTCATTATGCTGTTCTTGCTACCATCTAGTGATGTAAGTTATATACTGCAAGGCAGTGCGCTTTTTGGATATTGTATAAATACATAGAACCTGTAATCAGTACCAATGCCCACTGGGCTGGAAATGGTTAAATGAGCACCGATTTAAAATACTGTATTTAAAAAAATAAAAATATGGTTACAGTATCGGTGAGGCACAGTTGACGTCAGTCATCTATGAAACTGCAATAAGTCTGCAAAGAAGAATGATTAAAAACACCCCCAGGGACCCATCTTGCAATATTACACAAATTTATCCGATGTGCATGAAACAGGACTAACAAAGCAGGATTAACGGGGGATGTTGAACACATACAAAGAATGTCTGTAAGAAAGGCCACAAATATGTTTTTTCTGTGGAAGACCGTCACAGAGATGCTGAAGGACTGCCTCATTGGATGCTGAAAAACCTAAACGGGTAGACGGTTGAATATAAGCGCTATCTGGCTGAAGCCTACTTACGAAGTTTAAGACATGAATCTGGGAATAGATGAGACCGTGGCGATGATGGGAACAAAATTATACTAACTACAATGCACACAGCGGCGTTTGAGCCACCGGTTTCCACGCGATGCATATATGAATGGAATGGGTTAGAAGCCCTAACAACATTCACAATGAGAAGTATCCTCTGACACACACTTGACAGCGGGTTATGGAGTATGGATGTAGATGTAATGTTTGTAGCACAGCACTTTCAGAAATGTCCCGACGTTCAACCACTTAAATATGCCAAATTAACTTCTCTTAGTGACCGCTTCATACAGACGGCAAATGGCTCCTCGCTCTTATATAAACCTCCTATCGAGCACTTGCTGCCTTACTAAAAGGATACAAAGGACTAAAAAACTGCAGAAGAACTAAAGAGAATTCCACATCCTCACGTGGGATCCCACTCCCAGTTTTTGCAGCTTTTCAATATTTTAAAAGGGACTTAGTGCAATCACTTTAAAACGCACACTCCACCTTGCAGAGCCAACAACTTTCCAGCTCAATCCCAAGAGGACTTCTGGTCAAATATGCCGATTCCGCGAGCTGCACACCCATCTACAAAATTAACATTTAGAATCTTTCAACTAGTCACAGTCATGATCAGAATGCACGCGTTTTCATTGGCCATTTCATGCTCCCATTAGTAGCGCTTGTGTAAAGACCGACTTCCTGACATGACTGAGAAATATCAAAGAGGTGTTGGAAAATACCTCCTGAAGTCACTCACACACTAAATGAGGAGGACTAAAGAGAAATTGCATGACT
This sequence comes from Schistocerca americana, assembly GCF_021461395.2. Taxonomy (NCBI): domain Eukaryota; kingdom Metazoa; phylum Arthropoda; class Insecta; order Orthoptera; family Acrididae; genus Schistocerca; species Schistocerca americana. The sequence goes on from NC_060122.1 coordinate 629,410,279, forward strand.
CAGGAAGGTAACATGTTTGTGACTGAAGTTAGATTTTATGATGTTTATTGTTACGCCTCGCTTTGCTCCCAACCCTCTATTCTATCTGTCCCACGATATCTGAGCAGTTAACTACGTTGGAAACATACAGCATTACTCTTTATGCAGGTCCACTGGCATGACGGAGTAGAAGCCTCTAATAAATGCAGCCACCGGGACGTTAAGCCCCAATGGCAGCTTCCTGCATTGGGAACAGCGGCCGGAACATAGGAAGGCAGTATGTTGACTGCACTAAGGATGCAAGGCCACCTGGCAGCAACTAGCCGACACACAGACAGATGTGAGCATTTCTACGCTGTGGAAACATTGCAGTAACGTTTCCAGCATGTGAGAAACGTTGGTCTGAGACTCGAAAATCATATTAATTTGGCGTAAGTCTAGCAGCAGGCGATTGGAACCATCGTTGTCAGCGACACGCAGTAAGGAGTTTGTTATGAGAGCTGCATTCAGTTTCAATAATTCCTTCTGTGACCACAGAACGTAACTCCTCCACTGTCTTCTTGTATTTTAGTGGGATTGAATATGGTCGCACGAAAATCTTTTCGTATGATTTAATTTCGAAGCAGACACAAAATTTTTAATAGTAAAAAGTGCTTCATAAAATACCTCTCGATGTTACATTACAATTTCACGCAGCAGTTCTGTCTCATTTGTCGGCTCCAGCTGCCCTAGGTTCTAATTATTTTATTGCTTTAAATCTTTTGCTGGATGCTCTAATTGGTGTTTCACATACACCATATTTAACACATCTACAAATCGTATGGAGCAGTCCTTCGACAGGGCGTTTTCAATCCAGTCTCTAAGTTCTAAGTGGAAAGATTCATTTTTCTTAGCCACTATTAGCCTTAATTCAAAATTAATAAACATCTTATAATGTTTAGTAACACCAAGAACAAGAATGACATTCACTGCGAAGGAATGTACAATAACGAAATTTTCCAGCATTTCGTGCGACTCACCCAAGAAATCTGCCCTCGACTGTCACTTTATTTCTACTGTCGTATTGGTAACTGCTCTCTTAAGTTAAGTTTTCTGCATGTGAAACTCTGGCAATGCTCTCTCTCTCTCTGTCTCTCTCTCTCTCTCTCTCTCTCTCTCTCTCTCTCTCTCTCCCTCTCCGCGCGCCCCCTGTTCATAAAAACATTCATTCATGGCTTTCACAGGGCTGGCATGTTGAGAATGCAATATACTTATCTACCTTCAGTCGTCATTCATAGCCTGGTACTTCCAGGGCATCCTCCTCTCTCAAATGCCTTTCTCTTATCTCTTCAATATTCGTATACAAGATGCCTTACTACGCAAAACGCTAACCAACCGGTTACACCCTAGACAGTCTCTATTTTCACTCGTACTCAGACTCTTAATCCTCGAGACCACAATACACACTTCCACAATCTCTACGGATGCACTGTATGGCTCTGTTTTCTTGTAATCGGGTGATTCCTATCTCCCATTGTTCCTATTACGACGGGACCAACTTCCTCTCTCGTTACTGTGTTTCCATCTGTTCCCATCTGTTTGTGGTCAGTGACTAGGTTCTCATCCACTTCGTTCATCCGAATGAATATCCTACAATACTTTTATAGTGCCGTGGGCGCCCTTCCCGCATACCAGTCGTTGCAACCTAGTTTTTGTAGTAAGAACTGAGTTGCATGCACATCGTTCAAACACCGTCTGGTGATCAGTATCTCATGCTGAAGATGCTGAGGAAACTTGATGAAATAGATTGTAATAACTTCAGCCAGATCATATGGCATATCGAAGAGTAGATTCTTCTTAACGATTTCCATGACATAGATTATTGGTCTAGGGAAACTGGATTCGTTATATGGCGACACAATGAAGACACTCATTTTCATTTACTGTTGCATATTAGGCAACCAGAACTCGGACAAAAATGCGTGTTTAATTTTCAGATTTGTCCGACATTCATTCATCACGACACAATTCCTTGCACCGAGCCTATCACACAAGTGCCTGGGCACAAAATTCATCTTTATCAGACTATTCCACGACATTGTCAATGCACTATCGAGTTGTGCAAGCCACATGACTAGATGTGTCTCACTGTTCGGGTCAGGAAAGAAGGAGAATTCTAGCATCAACACAAAGTGCACCGCACCTCGTTCTCATTAAAGCCGAATGAGGCAGCCTCATTATGCATTTCATCATGTGCTGGCTCTCCTCGGAGCCAACACAGCAACATCGCTAATTCCAAATTTACTCCTCCTCATCCATCGTTCACTTTCGCCTTGTGTGGCCTACCACATTGTTTTCACCATTACTACTTCCTATGGATTGTTCTTAGTTCATATCAGACTGAAGCGCACGCAAGTCCTCTTGTTTCCCTCCACTGCCATGGTTAGTTGGCACAGTTTGACATATGTCCTATTACCTCGTTTGATGTGTCAACTAGAGCAAGAAATGAAAAATCTTAGACGAATTATGAAGCAGAAAATAAAGTAATACCCCTCATAACCGACTGAAAACACTCGCCGTGTTACACAAATGAATATATTATACACTATTAAAGTTATAGTAGCAGCCCGAAAAATATTAAAAATTTCAATGATACTACGCATATACATGGAGGAAGTGCAGCACTGAACACTCTCTGCAGCATGGAAGTTTCAGTATTCCAGTAACAGAAAATTACAGATTAAATATTTCCTAACTAACGCTTTCCAAAATGTCTACTCGGTCGAAAAGAATCCTTCCAGGCGTCGCCAGATGAAAGTGAACTTAGGGTTTTATAACGAAGCTGAATTCCACTTAAAGTAAGGACTTTGGGTAGCTGAGCGCTAAATGTACACAAGCAAGATTGTCAACAATATTTGTTCAGCCTTGAGTGTCAAATTATCTGAATTTCGTTGAATTTTAATTGGTTATTATCTCTAGCCTCTATCGTAAACTGAAAATTAGTTAACTCCAGAAAGACCGATCTTGGATCTTGCTTTGTTAAACATGTTAAATAATTTTCACTCACAGACTAAAGGGAATCAAAGATTACAGGATGCAGGAAGACATGCTGGGGTACACTTTGGGGCTAATTTTAATGAACTAAGTGGTGGGATTTTTAATGTTTATTTCAAAGATGGATTATACTCCTGAGACAGCATTTACTTGGAACACGCAAAAACCACTAATTATGCGGTTTCATACGAGGGAACGATATTAATTTACCAGTCGTTTGTCAGCAGGGGTTTGGGTGAATCAGTCAAACGCAGCATGGATGCGCAGTTACTCACTGACAAAGATTCGAAAGCCAAGTTCACTGTGTACCAATAGTAAATGAATCATAAAAGCCAGCACGCGACTCAGTGGGCATTCGTTACATGAAGTGCTTCATGACCAATCAAACACCGAATTTTGTTGCATCTGAATTTACGTAAAGCGATCCTGATATCACTCGCAAGAACTCGTCACTGTTGCTAACGACGGAGTTTCATCATCACGGAGAAACCTAAATCGAAATTAATCTAAAGCCCATCCATAAAATTACTTCTTACTCGACCACGGAACAGTGACTCATTGCTGCAGTCTGGCAAGTCCTCTCTGAAACTTAAACTAACCAGCATTAGGAAAGAGAGAGAAATAGGAATTGGTGAGGACGCGTTGACCAACCCCAAACTGCCTTATTTTCAAAGAGCAGTCATTTCCTCCAATCAGAAGGCAGGATGGGACACGCACGCTCCTCTCGTTCTAAAATTTTGCATTCCCTTGATCGTCTGGAATTTTGAAGTCTGCGTCCCAACACTCTGATTCGAGAACAGCCAACCTCGAGGCTCCATGCCTGGGACGCGCGGCCGAGTATGGCGACACAGTGTCAGGCCGCCCGAACTCCACCTAAGCTGACTTCGAAAATAACGTTAAGCAGCCAATAAAAGCTCATGCTGCAAAGATACCACCTAAAATTGTTTAGTCGCATGCCTTTGTTATTACACCGACGTTGATACAAAAATAAGGGATCATCCATGTTTGGGACAGGTGCTGAATGGGTCGTGTTGAGCTGACTGTCAGTTATTATTAAGGTGAGAACGGAGACACACAAAATCTGGTTCAAATAAAAATTGACGAAGACACATTGATCAACCCCAAACTGCTTTATTTTCAAAGAGCAGCGTGAACTTCCTCCCAGGAATGAAAACTATGAGCAAGTAAAATACGACAAAAAGCAAGCAGAGGAAAGATACTGTATCGTACTTGTTAAGGTAAGACCATAAAAATTATATGAGAGGTGTTTTCATAGACGCTTTTAAATTTCCTTTTTCTATCACACATTACTCCTAAATCATTTCGAAAGATTTACAATTGAAATTCGGAAGACAAAAGACAATTAACGGACGTCAGACCGCTGCTGATTAGAACGTGAGTCGTCAGTACCCCATTTCTGTCACGAATATATGGAGAAAAATGCACCGCATAGTCTTCAGCACCCGACGACTTACATCACATCCAGTGCCATTTCACGGTGGTTGGACACCCAGTGTGTTGTATTTCCTCCTCAAAGTGCACGACGTATCATGTAGGATAAGAATTTTCTTTAATACCTGATGACTGATGAAAAGATACGTAAATAATTGTGTTGCAAGTTAGTCAAAATAATCTTTGGAGAAATTGTCAAGAACATGCAGTTCCGTAAATACAGGATGTAGCGGAGATATTTTTACGTGTGGTACCTTAATATGTGCACGCTTCAGTGTGATGGTTGTATTTCTCTGCGTCGAACAGTTTCCCTGAAAACAGATCGCATAATTGACTACCTGATGTTTTCTCAACGGTAGTAACAGTACCACTAAATGAACTATGCCTGACAATATAGAATAACCGTTTTACACCAACACATCCACATTTCAACAACTGCTTAATCATTAGTGGTTTGATCTTGCCACATGTACGTGGATGTACTAAGCAGCCTAAAAACATGTTACTCCTAATAACTATATTTATTAGTCTGAAAATGAAGTAAATACTGATGCAATGTTGTTCAATATACCTTTCTCAGTCACCAATAGAAATATCTGCACTTACACCACGAATAATTAGCTGAATAAGCGAGGAACGAGACTTCATCATTTCGATAGGCTTTATCGTCACTTAGACACAAACTATCCCACTACTCTAACAGTGTAAATGAAAAGCCCACATAAAATATAGAAATAATTTACTATTTATTTGGCTTTGTTAACAGAATTTCTTTCTTTCCGGGAAGACACTTCACAGTTGTGCAAAAGCCTGTAATATGCGATCACCAAAACACGAAAGGACCCTGTTGTTTATTTTGTGTCATCGGCCTTGTGACTAGTTCGATGCAGCCTGTCACGAATTATTCTCTTGTGGGAAGTGTCAGAATAGTAATTGCAGCCTACATTATCAATTATTTGTGGGAAATATTCCTTTTTCTAATATCATCTACGGTTTTTAACCTCTGTAGCTCCCACTACTGTAATAGACGTTGTTCTATGATGTCTTAACAGATGCCTTTCATCCTATCCCTTTTTTGTCAGTGTTTTTTATATTTTTCTTTCTTCGCCAGTTCTTCGGTGAACCTTTCTACTCCGTACCATAACATTCGACAAAAACAAAAAAAATCATCATCGCCGCATTACACCACATTTCAAACGCTTCGGTTCTCTTCTTATTCGGTTTTATCACTGACCATTATTTACTATCTGATAACGATGTGCTCTAAACACAAAAAAATGGTTCAAATGGCTCTGAGCACTATGGGACTCAACTGCTGAGGTCATTAGTCCCCTAGAACTTAGAACTAGTTAAACCTAACTAACCTAAGGACATCACAAACATCCATGCCCGAGGCAGGATTCGAACCTGCGACCGTAGCGGTCTTGCGGTTCCAGACTGCAGCGCCTTTAACCGCACGGCCACTTCGGCCGGCCTCTAAACACACATTCTCATAAATTTTGTCCTCAGATCTAGGCTGATGTTTGATGCCAGCACATTTTCTTTCTCAAGAATGCTTTTTGCCCGGTGCAGCCGCGCGGGATTAGCCGAACGGTCTTAGGCGCTGCAGTCATGGACTGTGCGGCTGGTCCCGGCGGAGGTTCCAGTCCTCCCTCGGGCATGGGTGTGTGTGTGATTGTCCTTAGGGTAATCAAGGTTAAGTAGTGTGTAAGCTTAGGGACTGATGACCTTAGCAGTTAAGTCCCATAAGATTTCACACACATTTAAACATCTGTCCGGTGCTAATGTGCTTTGAAAATCCTTCAGTCATCCATCATGTCCAATCATACTTCCGACGCAGTAGAACTCCTCAACTTTGTCTACTTGGAGATTCTCTATTTTGTTGTTTAGTTTATAACTAATCTCATTTCCGCTACTCCTTGGTACATTCGTCGGTTTACTCTCAGTCCATATTCCGCACTAATTAGCCTTTTCTTTCTATTAAACAGATCCAGTAATTTTTCTTGAATTTCGTACAGAATAGCAATCATTCACCCCGAATTTTGCTCCCATTCTTCAAAGTTTCTTTTATTTCCGACATTGCTCCTTCGAAGTACAGAACGAACAGTAGGGCGCAAGATTGTAGCTGTATCTTACAAGATTTTTAATACGAAAGCTTCGTTTTTCGGTTTCGACGCTTATTCTTTTACTTACTGCATAATACCTTTCTTTCCCCATAGTTCACTCTTATTTTTCTCACAATTTAGAACATCTTGTACCATTTTGTAATGAACGTTCTAATGAAAAGTTACGACACGTCGTAACAACTAAACTGTTTGAAATTTGCATATGCCGCTATGGGATAACTTAGTGAGATATCTAGGAACGCGAATATGGCGTCGCCATCTCCCCATGAAATATTCATATCTGAGCTGTCAACAGCCAAAATCATGCCCGCCATCTTTTTCGACGTCCGAGGTCCTATGCTAATCGAATTACTCGAGCACGAACAAACAGTTAACAGTGACGTGTGCTATGCGACATTGTGTAGCCTACTCAGGTCCATAAACAGCAAACGGCCTGGCCTGCTCACGGAAGGAGTGATTCTGCTTGACAATAACTCGGGTCCATACGTCCCCAACGTCACACAAAGTAAAATGGGAAAGTTCAGGTGGAAGCAGCTTGAGCGCCCGCTGTACTGCCCAGGAATGTCGCCCTGGGATTTCCATGTGTTTGCTCAGTTAAAAATACGACTCAAAGGAAGTACTTAAGGTAATAGTACGAACTGTAGGACATAGCTAGGGGACTGGCTCCTGTCACAGCCGATGAAATTCTGGGAACGTACCTCGGCTCCTGAAACAGTAAGATAGTTGTGCTCAAGCCTCTGGTGATTTCTCTTGAATGAATACGGTTTTGTTTGTTATCATTCCTATTGAACACCCTTCTCACTTTGTCGAATGCTTTTCCCAGATCAACAAATGCTGTCAGCGTGTCGTGATGTTTTTAATACTTGCTCCCACTATCAATCACAAAGTCAGAACTGTTCCTCTGGTGCCATTACCTTTTCTAAATCCAAACTGATCACCTAACTGATCCTCACTTTCCTTTTCCATTCTTCTGCATGTTATTCTTGTCAGCAGCTTGGGTGCATGACCCATTAACCTGATTGTGCGACAGTTCTCGCAATTATTCTCCTTTGCTATCTCCGCAATTGTGTGGATGAAATTTTTCCGAATATCTAAGTATGTGACTCCAGGCTCATAAATTCTACACACTAACTTAAATAGTTGCTAGGTTGCCACTTCCTCCAAGAATTTTATAAATTCAGATGGAATGGTAAGTATCCCTTCTGCCTTATCTGATATCAAATCTTCCAGAGCTCTTTTAAACTCTGACTAATACTGGATCCCGTATGTCTCCCATATCGGCTACCATTCTTCCTCAGTTTGTCACAGATAAAATCCTCTATCTTGTAGAGGCCTTCTACGTACTCTTTCCACCTACCTGCTCTCTCCCCCGTGCTTAATATTCCTATTGCACATTGAATGTTGGAGCTTTGGCTCTTAATTTCACCGAAGATTGTTATGACCTTCATGTATGCTGAGTCAGTCCTTCTGAGATGATTCTTACTCGGTTTCTTCGCATTTATTCTGCAGCCATTTCACCTACGTTTGCCCAAAGTTCCTATTTATTTCATTTCAAATTGCCTTATGCTGCTGTATTCCTGAACTCCCGTGAACATTTTTGTACTTCCTTGTTTCATCGATCTATTGCAATATTCGTTGTTTTACACAAGATTTCTTCGCGGGTACCTTTCTTCTATCTAAGATTCTCGTTCCAACTTCGATTAATGCCCTTTTTGGACATGTCCTCTTCTCTTCAACTGAACCTTCTGCTGTGGCATTCAGCACAAAGGGTCTCAAACGCATCGCATCATTCCTCAGAACTTGTGTATCTCACTTCTTTCCGCATTGATTCTTCCGGATAATACTTCTTCAGCCCATTCTTTGTGATCATTAAACTGAGATCAGATTCAGTATCCGCTCCTAGGTACACCAATATCTAGTTTCGAAATCTTTGTCTGTCCGTTATGTAATACAGCTGGATTCCTTCCATATGTCCACTCCTTTGCCAAATAGACGTACTACTCCTTTTGTGATTTATAAAAAGTTTATTTGCTGCTACTAATTGAAATTTATTGCAGAACTCAAGCAGACTGCCTCCTCTCGCTTTCCTTCTACCAAGCCTACGTTCTTCCGTAACTCAGCTCAAGTGATTTTACACTCACTATTGTGAACTCAAAATTCTATCCTTCGTATTTCAACAGTAAAATGAGAAGTTCACCCGGGATGTGATTTCTGAATAAAATCGAAAGACACGGATGAACTTAGAAGTATTACATCAGAACCTTTGTATAAAAATATTTCAGTCTCTGATTTACGTAATAACCGAGGTCTTTTGGTTCTCATATCTCTAGTGTAGTACCGCCTGCCACCTTGCATAAGAGTATGTGACTATATGTAGTAATTTCTGTATGTAAATCATTAACGATAAGATCTTAAACATCAGCCGTCTGGCATCAGTTACTGGACAGAAAACTCCTCGAGACTTACCCGTTCAGCCGGCCGCTGTGACCGAGCGGTTCTAGGCGCTTCAGTCCGGAACCAGGCGGCTGCTACGGTAGCAGGTTCGAATCCTGCCTCGGTCATGCATGTGTGTGTTATGTCCTTAGGTTAGTAGGTTCACGTAGTTCTAAGTCTAGGGGACTGATGACCCCAAATGTTAAATCCCATGATGCTTAAAGCCATTTGAACCATTTTGAACTTACCCGTTCAATATGATCGTCAAAAAGCATCCATCATACTCCCGGATTTTATATGAGTGGATAACGGTTACAACTGGTCAGTTTCACTGCCTTATTGCATAGCAACTACCGACGTAATTTGGTTCCTCCATAGTTAAATTTTCATCCAGGCACAGACGCACACACACATCTGCAAGTAGGGAAGTCGGTGCCCAGACAGCAATCTGTAGGTATTGCGCCATGTCCATCACAAACTGAGAGTCACTTCCGTTTCTCATATACTTATTCTATTGCTCAATGCAACCTGCAATATGTACGTTGTCTTAGGGTATACAATAAAAGAAGTCATAAACTTTAGAAACATTTGATGAATAGATTCATTGTTCATTAATTGGTTTGGCTTTTAAGAAGAAAAGATATTTACAGAAACTCACAAGCATAATATAACATTTTACGACAGGTAACACTTTTGCCAGTAATTCGTTTTGCCAACGACTCACAGCTCACATGCCTACTGAACAATCACTCAAAACATGTACTTGTGAGTTCTCAAAGTAGTGGTAAAACTGATCGATATTGCATGCTTATTCCGTTTCCTAATGACAGCTACCATTAGGTCATCGACCGGCAGTAACGTATCTCCTTCAAGGCAGCGAAGATTCTTTCTTGGTTAATCTAACAGCCAGTCATCTGGTTACTTGTTCCGACGCTCTTCATATCATTTTTATTACAGTGACACTTATGTCCATCACTGTCTTTCACTTGATCCTGCATGCTAATAAATTTGTTTAAAGTGAGATGAATTAAATAATTAACTCTTTAATTATCTGAATTGTGAAATTAAATGAGTTTTCTACAAATATCTCTTAAATTGTAAACCTTAACGTTTTTTGACATTTTTTTACGTGTTTGTTCGTTACTTCCAAGTTCCTCTGCCCACGTTCAATGCACACGTTATGACGTAGAACGTTTCAGTTGAATAAAAAGTTTCAGGGACAGTATGGGAAGAATATTATTGTCAAAGAACTTAAAGGTAAATTTCAAAACATTGCCACTGTCTGTCCTAAGTTCTGTTTCCACGGGAAGATTGTCAACGAGTTTTACCGCTGTTTGTCTTAATATTCTTTCTTTGGACGTTAGATTAAGTGCAGGGAGGTGTAGATTATTTTTTCTCTGAGTATTTTATTTGTAAATATCACGATTCTTAAAACATATTTTTATCAAAGAAGAATTGGACAACGGATCTGTGGTTAATACATGTACTTCCCGATTCCTTAAAAAGATTCTCACTGCATGTTGGAGTGATACCCGCGCACAATTTCTTATTATTTTATAAAGAAAACTTTCCGGCCACGTGATGAAACACAAAATTTTTGCTTCCTGTAAATTAATACGAAGCATTATTGGAGGACATCAGTGAATGGAAGCATACCAAACATTTTAACTAATTAATGCCGTGTCCACAAATTTGCTGATTACTCTGACATACGTTGCTGAACCAAAGCGTTACATTCGGCTGTTTTGACGTCTTTCCTGTTTACGCTGTGACCAACTTTCACAGTTATGAACATGAAGCTTAGAATTTTCTTTATTATAAATCTAGTGTACTACACTAAAGGGAAGTGTGCTCTTTTTGACATTCTGTTGGTGGTGAAGTGCTGAGGAAGTTCAAGTTGACAATAAATTGCACTGAGATTGTCGGCTTAGCAGTAGTCTTGATTAGAAACAGTAGCCCCACACCGTTTTGGGAGTCACCTAACTAGAAGACAGTAACGATATCTTCAAATAATTGCTTGGTCAAAGTAAGGGTAACCAAGAATCAGGAAAGTGTGTGCGACAGTGAGGAAAACTTGCAGATATCTCCTAAATATTTTTTGTCTTATCTTCGGTCTGACCATCTGCAACTGAAAACCAGATTCTCTTCAGACCGTGCTGGTGCATCAATGACGGTCCTCGTCTCCAACACAGCTGTGCATTTTCTGGAATCGAATAGACTTCAACAAAATTTTTGCTTCCTGTAAATTAATACGAAGCATTTCTTCTGTAATTATCTTCGTGTATTCTAGCATCACGTGCAATACTTCTTGTACTTACAACAATACAGCAAAGAGAAACTGTTTCTACTTACAACTATTTCGTACGTAGGAGACCGACTTTAAGCTTAATCTTAGGCATGACATCAAGCCACACTGTTACGGAGCGTGGTTTTATCTCGGTGGTGCACAGTGTCACATGCAAGTCAGATAACCAAAACCACAAACAGCTTCGAAATTTCAACAATTAAATTAGTATATAGCTTAACTACCAATCTTGAATTAAATAAACACTAAACTATTACATGGTTTAACCATCATTCGTCAACTAAGTAGACGCAAGGTTCAGAATCATCGTACAGCATTTATATGTAAGACCAAATCGTACGCTGATTACCCAAAGCATTATGACAGCTGCGTACCGCGAGATGTAATGCCATCTAGTGGCCTTGTGAGAACCTAACGCGGTAAGGAAAATATGCACGGTGATTAAGCTGCCCCTACCGATGTCGTTAAATGCAATCCGCGATGCTACATTTGCCCTTCAAAAACCACGTGCGAGATTTTCATATACTCTCGCTCGCTATTCGCAAACTGTTAGTCCTACGGGAAAAATATTCTTATAGGAAATTTAATGCAGTTAATTTTTTTAGTGGGATTCGTTTTCGGTGGAGGCCGTGGATTGCGACTTATTGAAGATAACCATAGAAAAGTAACCTTCAATGCACCTTCACTCGCGCTTGTATACCTCACCAGCCAGAATTTCTAGTACGTTGATCGTGGCACTCGATCCCACCACTGTAGAAACATTTCCGGCTACATCAACTGTTCCTGATATTTGACCTGTTTTGGTCTCTGTTGATTGGTGATTCTAATGAGCACAACCATATCACTGAATAGTTCACAGAATTCACTCTCTACCCTTACTTCCTATTGATAAGGAATCCTTCTCACGTTATACCACTTTCTGTTGCTGTTAATATTACCCTGCACTCATCTGACCAGATCTCCTTGTCTTTTTTTCATTTCACTGCACTGACTAACACGATGTTTAGACGGAGGCTTAGTGGATAAATGTCAAATGGTATATCATTATATTCGCTTATACTACACACCAACGCGGAGAGCTGTTCTCTTGCTACATCCGCCTATGAGTATAGACAGTATGATGGAATTTTATATATCCCTTCTGCCTTGTTTGATCTTAAACCTTCCAAAGCTCCTTTAAATTCTAATACTGAATCCACCATCTCACCCATATCAATCCTGTTTCCCTTTTATCACGTCATCAGAAGCTAAGGCGAAATTGTTGCATCAGATAAGTCATCTCGCTCATAGAGGGCTTCATGTAACAGTGGCTTCCCATTGCACTCTTAATGTTACCATCCTTGTTTTTATTTTCACCGAAGGTTATTTTGACTTTCTGTATGCTGAGTCATTCCTTCCGAAATACTTTGCTTTGGTTTTTAGATTTCTTTAAGTTTTCATGCAAGTTCGAAGTCTGCAAGAGCCAACAAGTGCGAGAAAAATCAAAATACGTTCAATAGATTTGTTGACCTGGAAAAAGCGTTCGACAGTATTAAATTGTGCAAGGTGTTCCAAATTATAAGAAAAATATAGGGAAAGACTGGTAATAGAGAATGTGTAAAAGAGCCAATACGGAACAAGACGAGTGGAAGACCAAGATCAAAGTGCTCGGATTACAAAGTGTGTAGGACAGGAATGTAGTCGTTCGACATTACTCTTAAATTTACACAATGCAAGGGCCAAGAGTGGAATTAAAATTCAAGGGTATCAACGATAACATTCGTTGATGAGAAAGTTATTCTCGGTGAAAGTGAAGATTAATTACAGGATCTGTTGAATAGATTGAACAGTCTAACGAGTACACAATGTGATTGAAAGTGAATTGGATAAAGACGAAGGTAACGAGAAGTATTAGGAATGAGAACAGCGTGAAACCTGACTTCAGAACTAATGATTACGAAGTAGATGAAGTGAAGGAAATGTGCTAACTAGACATCAAAATACTCCATGATGGACGGAGCACGGAACACATAAAAAGGAGACTAGCACTGGCAAAAAGGGCATTCTTGCCCAAGAGAAGTCTACTAATATCAAACATAGGCCTTAATTCGAGAAAGAAATTTCTGAGAATATACGTTTGGTACAATGCATTATATGGTAGTGAAACGTGGGCTATGGGAAAACCGGAACAGAACAGAACCAAAGTCTTTGAGATGCGATGCTACAGAAGAATATTGAAAATTAGGTTGCCTGATAGGGTAAGGTATAAGGAGGTTCTCCGGAGAATCGGCGAGATAGGAATATATGGAAAACACTGACAAGAAGAAGGAGGAGGATAGTAGGGCACCCATTACGACATCAGGTAATAACTTCCATGGTGTTAGAGGAAGATGCAGACGGTAAAAACTGTAGGGGAAGACACGGACTGGAATATATCAAGCAAGTAATTGAGGATGTGGATTGCAAGTGCTACTCCGAGATGAAGAGATTGGCACAGGATACGAATTCGTGGCGACCCGCATTAAACCAGTCAGAGTAATGAAAAAAAAGTGCCCTAGTAGGCCAATGACATAACAAAATGAGTCAATGAAAACTAAGAAAAGGTCGAATATGGAAAATAATTCTTAAAATCGTCAATTTTAGTACTGTGTTACCGGTTGGAGCTGAGTCTGGGAATGGGGGTTCGTTTGAAGGTCACTTTTGTGTGTTTTCCTTGAATAACTCCAAAACTGCAGTCTTTAGCGAAAACATATTCCAGTAGAATATTTAACTGCGTGCACTAGTCCTGAGCATCTGTTGACTGATGTTGAAGGACGCCGAAATCACGTGTTGGTGACGAGGTGTTGAATGTCTAGCCTCATCGCAGAAGTTGAAGGTCGAGGGGCTTGCTTGCTATGTAAAGCAGGAGAAGGGGTGACATGTGGCAGAGCCGACAGAGTGCAGTGCTGGTGTGTACACGAGCTTTTCGGAGCACAATGTGCAGTGCTTACTGTTGAACATAGAGCTCCATAGCAGAAGACTGCTACATGTTCCTATGTTGATTCAAGGCTGAACCATGGATCAGTGAAATTCTGTTTGCAGGTCGGACGAATCACTTTGTATCTTTCACCTGGTCGATGCTCGTGTCCAGGGTGAAGAGATGCTCCGCTCCATAGTCGTAGGCCTTAGGACGGTGTTATGCTGTGAGGGCATCCATCTGGTCTCCTTTTGGATCTGCGGTAATAATTGAAGCTTCCATGGCAGCTCTAGACAATGTGAACGTCATTGTGGACCACGCGGATCCCATCATGCTTCATTTCGTCTCTGAAGGTATGGTATAGTGGTTTCGCGAGCATTTTAGCGATATCAAGTTGATGTCCCGCCATTAAATTAGTCTGATGCGAGTCCGATGTAACACGTCTGGGGACACTGAAGCACCATCTTCATGTCCATAATCCTGGCCTGTAATATACAGGAACTGTGTAGTAGACATTTGGAACCATGATCCACGGAAAGGAGTTGTCGAAATAACGCGATGAAGAATAACTGCTCCATTGCGTTCCAAAGGTCGACCAACACGCCATTACACTGAGGTGACAACTGTGATAAGCACTTATAAAGGTGGCGGTAGTATTGCTTAGACCAGGTATAAAAGAGTAGTGTAATCGCGGAGCTGTCATTTATACTTGGGTGATACATGAGAAAAGATTTACGACCTCATTGTGGTCACACGACGGGAGTTAACATACTTTCAACACGGAATGGTCGTTGAGCTAGACGCATGGGACACTCCATTTTGGAAATAGTTAGGGAATTCAATATTACGAGATCCACAGTGTCAAAAGTATGCCAGGAATACCAAATTTCATTCATTACCTTTCACCACGGACAACGCAGTGGCCGACTGCCTTCACTTAACGACTGAGGCCAGTGGCGCTTGCACAGAGTTGCCAGTGCTAACACAAAAGCAACACTGCAAGAATTAATGGCAGAAATCAATGTGAGGCCTACGACGAATGTATACATTAGGACAGTGCGGCAAAATTTGGTGTTGATGGGCTGTGGCAGCAGACGACAAAGGCGAGTGCCTTTGTCAACAGCACGACGTCGCCTCAAGCGCCTCTCATGAGCTCGTGACCATGTCGACTTGGCCCTAAACGACTGAACAACCGTCGCCTGCTCAGATGAATAGATATTTCAATTGGTAAGAGCTGATACTATGGTTAGAAAGTGGCACAGACTGCCGGCCGGTGTGGCCGTGCGGTTCCAGGCGCTTCAGTCTAGATCCGCGTGACCGCTACGGTCGCAGGCTCGAATCCTGCCTCGGGCATGGATGTGTGTGATGTCCTTAGGATGGTTAGGTTAAAGTAGTTCTAAGTTCTAGTTGACTGATGAGCACAGATGTTAAGTCCCATAGTGCTCAGAGCCGTTTGGCGCAGACTCCACGAGGAAACGGACCCAGGTTATCAAGTAGACACTGTGCAAGTTTGTGGTGGCTCCATAATGGTTTGGGCTGTGTCTACAAGGGATGGAATGGGTCCTCTGGTCTACCTAAACCGATCATTAACTCGAGTAGACAACTTGCAGCAATTTATGGACTTCACGTTTCCAAACAATGATGGAACTTTACGACATACAGATCGGCGAGAAGAATCCCATAGATCGTTAATGGGTAATAAACGAGACGTAAGTTCATGCACGAAATCCTGCACCGGCAACATTTTCGCAGTTATGGACGGATGTAGAAACAACATCGCTCAGTATTTCTGCAGGGGACTTCCAACGACTTGTTGAGTCCATGACACGTCGAACTTCTGTAGTACGCGGGCAAAAGGAGGTCCCATACGATATTACGTGGTGTACTACGTGCTTTGTCACTTGACTTAAGTACATAACTATTCTGTTCTAGCTTGTCGCTGGTTTTCCCTTCTACGATGCGACCAGCAAAAAAACTAATTTCATAAGGTAAGCCTTATTTCAAAATCAATTTAGTCTCAGTGAACAAAATATTAACCCTTATGTCTTCATACGAGCACCACGAAACATAGAAGTGGACGGCACAATCAGGTCCTCTCAAAATTAATTTTAATTTCAAAGCAAACAGTAGATACATTGGAATTTGAGTAATACAGAAAAAGAAGGACAAAAATAATTTCCTTCTTGATAAAAAACAAAATATAAACGCTATTAATGCGATAAAACAGTTACAATTAAAGCTCTTGTGCTAGAAAACACAAACTGTTTCACTTAAATCTGTACTTGCATAAATTTTGTCTCAAGAAAATTCAGAACAGCTGGTCTCTTCTTAGAAAGGATTTACGTCCACTAATTCTAAATAGCAGTCTCAGTTATATCTCCACATAGACATACCAAACTATTCTTGCTAAAATTTTTCTTTGTCTACAAACTGCTATGGCTAATCAAGAGTGTAATGAAAGAGACAAATCTAAGGTATTAATAGGCATGATGGCCACTGCAGAATCAAACCCAGCTGAAAAAATTCAGTTAGTGGCAAAACATAAAGATATCATTCAACCTAATGAGAGCAACAGTGGGAACCGTAACTGTTTAGTTTCTTCAGAAATTGGGCGAGACTTAAAACATCAAACTGTCCAGCAATTTCATCAGAATAGAAGGTGTAACTTTCCTGAGAGAACGGTCGTGGCTTACCCGTGAAGCATTTAACTTAAGTATTAAAAATAAATACGACGCAGAACTAACAAGGTGGCCGTTACTGTCCAACAACTAAGTAAATAAAACAATACAAAGCGTAATTTGCGGGCAGACCTCCTGTAACTAACTGGCAGTATCCGTGAATGAATATGAAAATTTTTAGCAAACAAGGACGGCCGTTACTGACCAATTAAAATAGTTAAATTACATATATAAAAGGAAGTATAATTTAGTATTGTGAAAGCTGCCGTTACTGTCAAACAGCTAAGTAAATTAAACGTCTCAAGTCAACCGGCTCTGTTAAGATAATGACAGACACACACATTGTAAGAGAATTAAGACGAGAGAATCTTTTGGGCAACAACGGCAGGGACAAACTGCCAATTAAACGGTGCAGGAAATATCAGGTAAAATTTACTTTCTGAAGTAACAGCCGTGTATAGCCAAGGGACAATAAGTAGCAACACAGCTAAACACGAGGCTCTGAATTCTCTTTGAGCAAGAAACAAAGGCCTTAATACACACATCAAAAATGTTTTGCATCACCTCGTCTCCGAGAGTTCCGGAACCTGTACAGAAAAGTGGAATACAGACTAACAAAAACATCATTTTCGCCCTCTTCATTGCTCATGAAAACAACACATTGCTTGATCTACTACCATACAGCGGGACTTTTAGGGGTGGTGGTGCAGATTGCTGTATCGGTACGTCTAATACCCAGTAGCACGTCCTCTCGTGTTGATGCATGCATGTATTCGTAGTTCACCAAGGCACTGTTGGTCCAGATTGTGCCACTCCTCAACGGCGATTAGGAGCAGATCCCTCAGAGTGGTTGGTGGGTCAGGTCGTCCATAAACAGCCCTTTTCAATCCATCCCAGGCACGTTCGATAGAGTTCATGTCTGGAGAACATGCTGGTCAGTTTAGGCGAGCGATGTCGTTATCCTGAAGGAAGTCATTCACAAGATGTGCGCTATGCTGCGGCGAATTGTCGTCCATGAAGACGAATGCCTCGCCAATAAGCTGCCGATATGATTGCACTATCTACCTTTCAATCAGCTTACACACAGTGCAACTACTAACACCTCAGCGCCAGATGACTGGATCGTAGCCTTCGTCCGATTGGCATTGTGGGGGGCGGGTGTTTTCGTGCAACAAGATGATTCCGTCCGACAGCATCCCTGAGGTTCTAGACTTTGTGACGCGTGGCAGTTTCTGCAAAGCGTCGTCATAGCGCTGCGCGTTGATTATGGTTCCACGTTCGAGGTACCAGACGAGCAGAGGGTCTCTGCAGCCGAAGAAGAAGGTGTCACGATAACTCCCATCCCCCCATTGCCAGTAGGATGTAGGTTTACGCTTCAGCAATCTGACTGGAAAACACTACCGGATCCTCTGCACAGCCCGGATCTTCCACAGTGTGATCTTCACTCCTCTGGTGACCTGAAGTAAGACTTGCGTGGACGTTGATATCAGTCGCACGAGAAAATGCAAGAGTGGGTTCCGTTGTAGATCCGTCAGCGACCGACCGCGTTCTATGAATCAGGAACTGACGGTCTCCTTTTCTTTTTGGATAAATGGTGTAACGCGTGGAGTGATTATTTTTTAATGCAACCATTCCACAGTCGCCTTGCCGCGTATGTTCGATTTTAGTTTAACCGCCTCTCACATGACAATGACTCTCCACCTGGCTTAAGACGCTGCGTCCTGCCTGTCAGATAATTTTCAATCCATTGGCAAATCTGGTCAGACAGTCCATGTTAATTTTCTTTCTTTAGAAATGTCATCGCTGTTAGACTGAGTCATTACCTAAGCACGTAACGACATCGTCCGTAAACTTACAGGGACGCTGAGCCGAAAACGCTTCGATCGTCTTCTCTCTCACTTTTCCGCACCAGAATATTCTGCACCACTCTGCCAGTACTCTGTACAAGCAAGACAGGTTGATGCAGCTACGAACGATACTGGACGCACTGTGACAGGCTCACTACGACCAACTCATGACAGTAAACAGTACCAAAGTATGGATACAGCGCTACCAAGTGTTGTCAGGAAATCAGCTTCAGAAGTGGAGAAGAAGGAGCGAGAAACTGATGGCAGACATCTTTTGTTTGAACACGAGCCTCAACGACCAAGATGTAGGTCAAGAAAAGTATTCATGCAGCCAATTACAGCAATCTCTTCGTCTCCCGTTATTCTCCGGTTGGAATTTTGGCGAGATTCTTCGCCCGCAGCACACCAAATGAATATCAAAGAGGAAGCACCTAGAGGCACGCATATGCCTTGTGTGACACGGAAGAGGCTGAAAAGACTAATTGGGGTGCCACGATGTAAATTGAACCTGAGGAAATATGGGTTTTATCAGTGATGATGAAATTTTCCATTGTGGTGAAATGCATGACCAACAGGATGTAATAGTCAGCAGGAATCTGCCGGACGCTCATAATCGCGATGTTCTTGTTGCCCCTAAAATAGCAGCAGTTAAAACCACCGAATAGTGGACTCTCCGGAAAATATGAAGAAAATTATCTTGCTTTTTTATCATCTTGTTTGTATTTCATAAATTCTTGTTGTATATTGCTTTCGGTCTTCTGTCTAACTGACGGAGGTAATTAATCTCTCTATTTTGGTAAAACTCTGGTCGTATTACGGTATTTTATGTCCTGGACACGTAGAGTAAATAAGTAACTGTAGGACTGGAACACTCTCTTTCAAAATACGAAGGTGAAAGGGGTAAAATACATGGAACGAAAGGCTATTTACAGTTTGTGCAGAAACCAGATGGCTGTTATAAAAGTCGAAGGACATGAAAAGGAAGCAGTAGTGGGGAAGGGAGTGAGACAGTGTTGTAGCCTATCCTCTATGTTATTCCATCAGCACACTGATCAAGCAGTAAAGGATACAGAAGAAAAATTTGGAGTAGGAATTAAAGTCTAGGGAGAAGAAATAACAACCTTGAGGCCTGTCGATGACGTTGTGATTGTATCATGGACAGAGAAGGACTTGGAAGCGCAATTGGGCGGCATGGACAGTGTCTTGAAAGGAGGATTTAATATGAACATCAACAGAAGCAAAATAAGGATAATGGAATGTAGTCTAAATAAATCAGGTGATGCTGATGGAATTAGATTAGGAAATGAGACTCTCAAAGTAGTAGATGAGTTTTACTATTTGGCCAGCAAAGTAACTGATGATAATCGAGGTAGAGAGGATAATAAATGTAGACTGGCAATGGCAAGGAAAGCGTTTCTGAAGGAAAGAAATTTATTGACATGGAATATTGATTTAATTGTCAAGAAGTCTTTTCTGAAAGTATTTGTATGGAGTGTAGCCATGCATTGAAGTGAAACGTGGATTATAAACAGTTTAGACGAGAAGTGAATAGAAGCTTTTGAAATGTGGTGCTAAAGAAGAATGTTGAAAATTAGATGGGTAGATCACGTAAGGAATGAAGAGGTCCGGAATCAAACTGGTGAGTAGAGAAATTTGTGGCACAACTTGACTAGACGAAGAGGTCGGTTGATAAAACACGTTCTGAGGCATCAAGGGAGCACTAATTTAATATTGGAGGGAAGCGTGGAGGGTAAAAGTCGTAGAGGGAGGCCAAGAGATGAATACACTAAGCAGATTCAGAAGGATGTAGGTTGCAGTAGGTACTGTGAGATGATGAGGTGTAAACAGGCTAGAGTGGAATGGAGAGCTGCATCAAGGCAGTCTTTGGTCTGAAGACCACATCAGTAACAACAAGGACAAAGAATGAAACAGGTTTCCTCTATTGATGACACAGGGGATGGGTAAAAACGGAAATGCCGTGTGGCTAGGGGCCCCCGTCGGGTAGACCGTTCGCCTGGTGCAAGTCTTTCGAGTTGACGCCACTTCGGCGACTTGCGTGTCGATGGGGATGGAAAGATGATGATAAGGACAACACAACACCCAGTCCTTGAGCAAAGAAAATCTCCGACCCAGCCGGTAATCGAGCCTGGGCCGTTGGGTATGACATTCCCTTGCGCTGACCACACATCTACCAGGGGTGGACACAGAGTATGGGTGAGGAAAGCGAATGAGGTTCCGTATTATCGGCGTTTCCATAACCCGCGCTGGTTTCCACGAGGAATGTCGTGATGCAAGTCGGTCATAAATTCTGAATCCAATATATTCTTTGGGCACAGATGGAGTCCCTCCTATGTGTCCTAATGGCGTGCTGCTATTTCTGTGGGGATTATTGCATGAGGGAGTCCTATGTGATGATAATGCGCACTTAGGAAGCAGCGAGTGCCTTCAGTGTTTACGGGTATGCGGTATCCTGACTGCGTCAAAACAGTGCTTTACGGCCCGCAAATGCACCGTAATGAGCAAAATCCCGCAGAGAGTGGCCAATAATTACAGACCCACACAGATTTCGCAGTGCGTGTGCGTAACGCATTACGGGAGTGCGTTGTACAGTAGCCGGCACCGTTGTGTCTTCTGCTGCATTCGTGCCAGAGGTAGTTTCCGTTTGGGGCGATGCTGCCCGTCAATGGAGGGCCAGCAGCTCGTGGACTGTCCTGTGTGGACGTGCAGATCACACAGCAAACGTAATCTTCATTTACTGATATTAATTAATCGCGAGCAGCAGGGTGAGCCAGTCAATTCTAGTAAATCTAGTCATTAAAATTTTGCATATATATAGACATTTTTGTATGTGATACCTTAACTTGTACAAGAAAAACAGTATGATGGTTGTATTTACTCTCCGTCGAATTGTCTTTCTGCAAACCTGTTAATTAATTTACTTCCTGGTGTTTTGTGCACGGCCGGGCTCTGTGGCCGAGTGGTTCTAGGCTCTCAGCCCGGAACTGCGCTGCTGCTACGGACGCAGGTTCGAATCTTGCCTGGGCGTGGATCTGTGTAATGTCCTTAGGTTAGTTAAGTAGTTCTTAGTCTAGGGGACTGATGACCTCAAATGTTAAGTTTGGTTGGTTGGTTTTGAGGAAGGAGACCAGACAGCGAGGTCATCGGTCTCATCGGGTTAGGGAAGGACGGGGAAGGAAGTCGGCCGTGCCCTTTGAAAGGAACCATCCCGGCAAGTTGATTATCTCTCTACAGTAAATTGATTTCTTAGGATGGATATGATGTGTGACTGCTGTGTACGGACGCAGGAGGAGCTGGCCACTGTTCGCGAACATCTGAACGTGTTGATGGCCGCGGTCAGCCGTCTTCAGGCTGCTGCCTCGGAGTGTAGCGGCAGTGGGGAGTCTGGTGCGTCGCATGGTACACCCCATCCATCTCACTATCCCTGCTGTCGAGACATCTTCGCGGGTCCCGGGTGCGGTTGGGCCACCCTCTCCCCAAGGGAGTGGCGGGTTCAGTGGCGTTCGCGGCGCACGAGGTGGAGGGTAAATGTGGAGGCTGGCCGTGTGGCATCGCCCGCTCTGCCTATGAGTGGACATGTGGCCGCTCCTTCAGCAAGGTCCGAGCAGGCACACGGGGGGAGGGGTTTATTACTTATTGGGAGCACCAACGTTAGGCGGGTGATGGAGTCCCTTAGGGAAATAGCGGAAAGGTCGGGGAAGAAGGCCAGTGTTCACTCTGTCTGCTTGCCGGGGGGTCTCGTCCGAGATGTGGAGGAGGCCCTGCCGGCGGCGATAGAGAGCACTGGGTGCACCCAACTGCAAATTGTTGCTCATGTCGGCACCGATGACTCTTGCCGTCTGGGTTCGGAGGTCATCCTCAGTTCGTACAGGTGGTTGGCGGAATTGGTGAAGGCGGAAAGCCTCGCTCGCGGGGTGGAATCAGAGCTAACTATTTGTAGTATCGTTCCCAGAACCGATCGCGGTCCTCTGGTTTGGAGCCGAGTGGAAGGCTTAAACCAGAGGCTCAGACGATCCTGCGGAGATCTGGAGGCGCAAATTTCTCGACCTCCGATATCGGGTGGAGAAATGTAGGGTCCCCCTGAATAGGTCAGGCGTGCACTACACACCGGAAGCGGCTACAAGGGTAGCGGAGTACGTGTGGAGTGCACATGGGGGTTTTTTAGGTTAGAGAATTCCCTCCCTAGGCCCGACAAGACGCCTCCTGAGACGCGGGAAGGTAGGAGTAGGCAAAATGCAACAGGGAATAACAATATTAATGTGCTAACAGTAAACTGCAGGAGCGTCTATAGAAAGGTCCCAGAACTGCTCTCATTAATAAACGGTCACAACGCCCATGTAGTACTAGGGACAGAAAGTTGGCTGAAACCAGGCGTAAACAGTAATGAAATCCTAAACTCAGATTGGAATGTATACCGCAGAGACAGGCTGGACAGTGAAGGGGGAGGCGTGTTTATAGCGATAAGAAGTGCAATAGCATCGAAGGAAATAGACGGAGATCCGAAATGTGAAATGATTTGGGTGAAGGTCACGGTTAAAGCAGGCTCAGACATGGTAATTGGATGTCTCTATAGGCCCCCTGGCTCAGCACTGTTGTGGCTGAGCACCTGAAGGATAACTTGGAGAATATTTCGAGTACCTTTCCCCACCATGTTGTAGTTCTGGGTGGAGATTTTAATTTGCCGGATATAGACTGGGAGACTCAAACGTTCATAACGGGTGGCAGGGACAAAGAATCCAGCGAAAAATTTTTAAGTGCTTTATCTGAAAACTACGTGAGCAGTTAAACAGAGAACCGACTCGTGGCGGTAACATATTAGACCTTCTGGTGACAAACAGACCCGAACTATTTGAAACAGTTAACGCAGAACAGGGAATCAGCGATCATAAAGCGGTTACTGCATCGATGATTTCAGCCGTAAATAGAAATATTAAAAAAGGTAAGAAGATTTTTCTGTTTAGCAAAAGTGACAAAAAGCAGATTACAGAATAACTGACGGCTCAACACAAAAGTTTTGTCTTAAGTACAGATAGTGTTGAGGATCAGTGGACAAAGTTCAAAACCCCCGTACAATATGCGTCAAATGAGTATGTGCCAAGCAAGATCGTAAGAGATGGAAAAGAGCCACTGTGGTACAACAACCGAGTTAGAAAACTGCTGCGGAAGCAAAGGCAACTTCACAGCAAACATAAACATAGCCAAAGCCGTGCAGACAAACAAAAATTACGCGAAGCGAAATGTAGTGTGAGGAGGGCTATGCGACAGGCGTTAAATGAATTCGAAAGTAAAGTTCTATGTACTGACTTGGCAGAAATTCCTAAGAAATTTTGGTCTTATGTCAAAGCGGTAGGTGGATAAAACAAAATGTCCAGACACTCTGTGACCAAAATGGTGCTGAAACAGAGGATGACAGACTAAAGGTCGAAATACTAAATGTCTTTTTCCAAAGCTGTTTCACGGAGGAAGACTGCACTGTAGTTCCTTCTCTAGATTGTCGTACAGATGAAAAAATTGTAGATATCGAAATAAACGTCAGAGGGATAGAGGAACAATTAAAATGGCTCAAAAGAGGAAAGGCCGCTGGACCTGATGGGATACCAGTTTGATTTTACACAGAGTACGCGAGGGAACTTGCCCCCCTTCGTGCAGCGGTGTACCGTAGGTCTCTAGAAGAGCGTAGCGTTCCAAAGGATTGGAAAAAGGCACAAGTCATCCCCGTTTTCAAGAAGGGACGTCGAACAGATGTTCAGAACTATAGACCTATATCTCTAACGTCGATCAGTTGTAGAATTTTGGAACACGTATTATGTTCGATATAATGACTTTTCTGGAGACTAGAAATCTACTCTGTAGGAACAGCATGGGTTTCTAAAAAGACAGTCGTGTGAAACCCAGCTCGCGCTATTCGTCCACGAGATGCAGAGGGCCATAGACAAGGGTTCACAGGTAGATGCCGCGTTTCTTGACTTCCGCAAGGCGTTCGAGACAGTTCCCCACAGTCGTTTAATGAACAAAGTAAGAGCATATGGACTATCAGACCAGTTGTGTGATTGGATTGAAGAGTTCCTAGATAACATATCGCAGCATGTCATTCTCAATGGAGAGAAGTCTTCCGAAGTAAGAGTGATTTCAGATGTGCGCAGGGGAGTGTCATAGGACCGTTGCTATTCACTATATACATAAATGACCTTGTGGATGACATCGGAAGTTCACTGAGGCTTTTTGCAGGTAATGCTGTGGTGTATCGAGAGGTTGTAACAATGGAAAATTGTACTGAAATGCAGGAGGATCTGCAAGGAATTGACGCGTGGTGCAGGGAATGGCAATTGAATCTCAATGTAGACAAGTGTAATGTGCTGCCAATACACAGAAAGATAGATCCCTTACCATTTAGCTACAAAATAGCAGGTCAGCAACTGGAAGCAGTTAATTCCATAAATTATCTGGGAGTATGCATTAGTTGTGATTTAAAATGGAATGATCATATAAAGTTGACCGTCGGTAAAGCAGATGCCAGACTGAGATTTATTGGAAGAATCCTAAGGAAATGCAATCCGAAAACAAAGGAAGTAGGTTACAGTACGATTGTTCGCCCACTGCTTGAATACTGCTCAGCAGTGTGGGATCCGTACCAGATAGGGTTGATAGAAGAGATAGAGAAGATCCTACGGAGAGCAGCGCGCTTCGTTACAGGATCATTTAGTAATCGCGAAAGCGTGACGGAGATGATAGATAAGCCCCAGTGGAAGACTCTGCAATAGAGACGCTCAGTACGGGATTTTGTTGAAGTTTCGAGAACATACGTTCACCGAGGAGTCAAGCAGTATTTGCTCCCTCCTACGTATATCTCGCGAAGAGACCATGAGGATAAAATCAGAGAGATTAGAGCCCACACAGAAGCATACCTACACTCCTTCTTTCCACGAACAATACGGGACTGGAATAGAAGGGAGAACCGATAGAGGTACTCAAGATAATAATAAGTTGTCGTCTCTTTCTCTATGAATAGATGATGAATGCAGCTAGCCGCTAACTTTGTGTACTGTCTTGTCTGTATAGACGTGTATCTGTTGCCTTTAAGACCCTTTCACCTTCACACATAAATCTATACAGTAATGTAAGGGCCTCCCGTGTCCTGGCTGATCCGTGATAAGACAGGCGAAAGGTTAGACTAATGGAGGATTATTAGTATTATCTCTAATTTCATTCGCTCTCTCTCTTTTTCTCTCCTTTACCTATGTACAGTTTTTAATATAATATTTCATTACGTGAAATCAGCCATATAGGATCTTTGGTGGAGTCCTTCGTCTTGGTAATCAGCGGCCGGCTTGCTGTAAGAGATCTTTACATTTATTATTACTGTTAAACACTGTATTCAGTCGGGAGAATCAATCGTGTGGACAATTTGTTCCTTTTACGAAAGATTGCGAATTCCAGATGTGTACGAAGACTTTTTGGACGATTTAACACAGACTCAGTGATTGCAGTTCTCTTCGACACAGCTGAAACTTCCCCACTAATTACAGGGCCAACGTGATCATCAAATGGTTCAGAAAAAACTCATTCGTTCATTCACTCCGGAACAAAAAGTCACAAACCTTATTTATGAAGGAAATTGTGTATTAAATCCATCTCCGTTACATGTCCAGATCTCCGGTGATTCCATGTCTTAATTATTTTCCGTTTACACTCTCTTTCTATTCAAACAAACCGCTAGTGGCACAAAAGTTAATTCTCTCGATTTAGCGAGAAGAAAATCAGAATATGTAATTCTCAGAAATACGTCAATCCCTCAATCCCTACTCTAGAAGCTGTCCTAGTTACCACTCTAACAACCATGGAGAATGCATATCTGCATCTCTGTTATTTCAAAGAATAAACGCGCTAGAAAATACTTTTGCGTCGTCTAGCTGTCGCCGCCTATGTTACGAGAAAAATCAGATCAGATACTTTTCCAAAGTGAATGAATGTGGATGGTTTGATTGACAATGATTAATTCGTGCGTGGTAGAGGGTATTTTCTGTGGGGACATTACATACCCTCCGCCACACACCGTCAGGTGGCTTGCGGAGTGTGCATATAGATGTAGAAGTAGATGTAGATGTAGCCTGTTTGTATCTACGGCTACCAGATGGCACTTTAGTGTAATGTTCACCTGCCCACAATCGCTAACGCGGGCGCCTCAGTCCGATGCTACATGTTGCTCGACATGTATGAGCAGCGCATAGTGGTTTGCCTTCCCTGTATTCTATTTTTGAAATTTGGTAACTAAAGCTCTATCTCTTGGTATTTACTTTATAAATGACATGTAAGTACTGTTTCTTTCTTGTACTGTTAGTCAGTACTTACACTTAAAAAAAATCTTTTTTCCTATAATTTTGTATTCATGTTGTTGGCCAGATTTAGTGTTTTACTTCTGATGAGGTCACTCATAGTAATGCCGAAACCTAAGTCAAAAGAGATCTTTTTTGCTACCGAGGGCTGTTATTGCTTTAATTTTACTTTGTAAACGATCGCTGATCATGTAGCCATGTTCAAAACTTCAAACTAATAGCTTGTCGGACCTCCTTTCTCCCAACGTACTGCAGCATATCGACGTGTCATGGACTCAACAATTTGTTGCTAATCCCCTGCAGAAGTATCCAAACAAGCTGTCTCTATGGCCGTCCATAATTATGAAAGTGTTGCCGGTGCAGGATTTTGTGCACGACCCGACCTCTCGATTATGTCCCATAATTGTTCGATGGAATTAACGTCGGGCGATCTGAGTGGCCACACCATTCGCTCGAATTATCAAACACTACCATTTCCAGTCAAATGGTCGGCTCAGTTCGAGTAGAGGATCAGTTCAATCCGCGTAAACACAGCCCACACCATTATGGAGCAACCACCAGCTTGCAGGTCTCCTCAGTGACAACATGTGTCCGTGGCTTCGTGGGATCGGCGCCACACTCGATTTCCGAATCCTACCATCAGCTCTTACCAACTAAAATCGGGACTCTTCTGACCAGAAAACTGTTTTCCAGTCTGGAGTCCAACCGATACGGTCACGAGCCTAGGAGAGGCGCTGCAGTCGATGTCGTGCTGTTAGCAAAGGTACTCGCTTCGGTTGTCTGCTGCCAGAGCCTATTAAAGCCAAATTTCCCTGCTTGATCCTAACTGATACGTTCGTCGAACGTCTCATATTGATTCCTGCGGCTATTTTAGGTAGTGTCGTTTGTCTATCAGCACTAACACGAAAATCCTTCTCCTCTCGGTCATTAAGTGAATGCTGTCGTCTACTGGCTTGTCCGTGGTGAGAGGAATTCTCAGCACACTCTTGACACTTTTGATCTTGGGATACTGAGTTCCCTAACGATTTCCGAAATGGTATGTCCCATGCTTCTACCTCTAACGACCATTCCGCGGTCAAAGTGTATTAATTCCCGTCGTATGGACATAGTCACGTCGGAAACCTTTTCACATGAGTCGCACGTGTACAAGTGACAGCTCCGCTAATGATTTCCCTGTTAGACCTTATATAGGCGATCTGTGTATGTGCATATCCGTGCTACGTGGCTTTTGTCACCTCAATGTACGTGCCACTTTGATGTCATGTCTTTCGTCATCAGTGGAGGGTCACATGACCACTTGGCACTCTGTTCCGATGAAAACTGCTTGATAGTTGACAATTCATGCGTTTTAGCTGATTTTCTCGAATCAGAACGGTGAAGTCGCGCTCGAACCGTTCGCCGTAGACAAACTGCCACAATTGGTCACTTGAGTTCCAGAACGTTGTCCATCTTTATGCTTTTTTTGTGTCTGGATATATGAATCTTGACTATAGTCCTTTTATTTCGTAATTTAGCGCACGTGATAAACCACGCCAAAAACAACACACATGCACGAAGATACTGACGAAGCACAAGCTTTTCATACGCTGCATTAAGTAAACACCAAGGGCAGCCATGCGATAATTTGTAGAGGGGAGAGGGCTTGACCTTGGGGTACGGAGTATTTTAAATATTCTGAAGGCGAACAGCGACTTGTAAGTAGACAAAAAAATTTCTATTTCGACCCTATCACGAACCTGCTTAATGCAGACCTTTAAAACTTTTTGTTGAAAAAACTCATGACGACAATATAGTTTTTTCCCTCCCCTCAGAGGTAAGGAGGAGGGACACATGCCCCCCTCCTCGATCTCGGAACTACTGGATCCATACAACTCGATACTAACTCATTAACTGCGTAACCAGTAAAGCCACGTTACTTAGTTGTCACAACCTTACATTATGTGTACCAAGCTTGAAAGATATTTTTCAATGTTTTCGTGAGTTATCCTATACTTGTCATCTATACCTACTACCACGCCAACCCTAAAAGTCAGATGACACGAGTATGTCACGAAGACTCTCAACAACTCAGTCTAGCTACCTCAAAATCTGTGAGTATGAAACTACTGTACCTCTTTTGGCGTTATTTTATGTGTCATGGTCTTCACGTTCCAACTTACAGCTAGCAATGTAGACGCAGCTCATCCCAAAGGTACATTTTTATACATAGTAAGTCTCATATGTTTTCATGGAATTTCTTCAGGTGTTCGAGAGTTACGCTTATACGTCAAAACTCTGGCTCCCCTACCTACGCGAGTAAATGCACTGAATGCTTCCACATAAGACGTGGTTCAGTGCCACACATATCGTTATTATAATCACAGGGATCGGCTTACATTAGAAAGCTCCACACTATATTCAATGTAGCTGAATTTTAAAAGGCTGGACTTCATTCTTCCGATTGCCTAAACAGAGTTGTAAAGATAAAAACTTTAGGCATTGTAATGGCATAGAGCATTGGTAGTATACTGTAACATAAAACCGTTGTGTAATGGATCTTAGGTACGATTCTCGTCAAATTCATTAACATTGATGGCTGAGCTTAGATATACGAGATATCCTTCAACTGGTCCACTGCAATAATGGGCACAGTAACTGTAGTGAAATACCTAGTAGTAGCCATCCGCGGCGACACTAAGAGGTATGACCGACCACACGAAATTAACTGTAGGAAAGGCGATGCACCGTAGATACTTACTGAAATGTGATTCGTCCGCGAATGCAGAAGCTTACAAAAGAATTTCTCAACCCACTCTTGAGTACTCTTGATTACTTTGGACCCTTACCAAGTGGAATTTGTAATGGAGGTGAATACCAACGGAGAATTGTCATAGTGTCTTTTTCGAGGAAAAACCATTACACTACAGATACTCACAGTACTAACAGGCGCTTGCAGAATGTCTACGGAGACTTGGCAGTGAACAAAAGCACGGTGGGTTCTTGGGCGAAGCGTCTGTAGTCATCGTTACGAGTTCACGCAAACATATCTGATCTCCCGTGTGCCGGCAGGCTGTACGCAGCTGTTACTCCTGCTGTCACGGTACGTGCTGTCACTCTCATTTGAGGTGATGGCAATCAAACACCTCGCTGGACAGCTGAAAGTCTCTGGTGGTACACATTCGTCAACTTGTTGAGTTAGTCAAAGATGTGCGGGCTCGTCGCTGCCTAGCAGAACACTATTAATAGCAACGAAGGACTGACTTGGCGGGGAAGCTTGAGCATTACGAAGCTGATCGTGCCATTTTTTGTCGAAAATCGTCACAGGCGATGAATCATATGTCCACCACTCCGACATGGCAACAAAACGCCGGTTCATGGAGTGGAGCAACATCACTTTTCCACAAAAGAAAAAGTTCAAAGCACCACTCTCAGTCGGTAAAGTCATGGATAAGATCTTCTGGGACACTGAATGTTCAAATGTTGAAGTGTGTGTGAAATCTTATGGGACTTAACTGCTAAGGTCATTAGTCCCTAAGCTTAGACACTGCTTAACCAAATTATCCTAATGACAAACACACACATTCATGTCCGAGGGAGGACTCGAACCTCCGCCGGGATCAGCCGCACAGTCCATGACTGCAGCGCCTTAGACCACGACGCTGAAGGGTTATTCCGTTTGATGTCGTTCGTCATGACGCAGTTATCAGCTCTGAAGTGTACTGTACTACCCTCAGCGTGTTCACAGCCACAAAAATGCAAACAAACTTCTCCTTTTCCATGACAACGCAAGGTTTGCATACCCGTTTGGAGCAAACAAAATTTCGACCCAATGAAGGATGCACTCCGCAGGAAGGAGTACGTGAATGATAGGTTATTGATGCAGCAAGACATTGGCTCCAGTGTCGATCAGTAGAGCTGTATCATGCAGCCATACGAGCCCTCCCCATAAGGTGGCATAGGGCCGTCATGCTGAACGGAGATTTTGTTAGGAAATACTGTTTTATAGCGACAAGAGTGGAGAATGATATGGTGTATCGTAATGTTGAATAAAATCAACCTACTTGAGACAAAAACTGAATTACATTGCTTATTGAGCGCACCTCTTAGATGTAAATTGGGACAGTTTGTTATCCCGAGTACTTTCCGACATTGTAGTATTGATTGTGGAAACGGTTGTGATACATGCGGTGCGGTGGATTACAGAGTTTAGATGTAGACCTGTTACAGGACGGGGTGAGCAACCTCTGAGGTCACAGAGGTCAAGAGCGCCCCCTGGTGGTGACGAAGCCGCGCTGTGACGAGGAGTGCCCCGAGCCTACGGCCCTCCTGTGATTACAGCCAACAGGATTTGTAATTACGGCCGCCGCCAATCGATAGCGGGGCCCATCGGCTGGCGACACGGCCTGCCGATGCCGGGAGGGAAGGCGACGAGAGCGGCAGAGGAGCGGCGACACACGGGATTAGGGTGGGGGGTGGGGGAGGGCGCCGTGCTCTCACAGCGCCGACACTTTGAGCCGCGCTCACAGCGGTAAACACGCGCGTCGCCGCCACCGCCACCACCGGCGCCGGCGCCTTATTCCGGGGAATTGGAGCAGCCAGCTGCAACGACGCCGTGGTGCCGAAATGAGGCTTCCACGCGAGGAACACAGGTTCATCTCAAGTAACCACCCGCCTTCCTGCTACTACGATTAGGTCTTCGTAAAGTTCACAATGTCTATAGTCGTGTTCACTCTGTTGCTGAGCTACCATTACTAATTTTGCTGCAAAAAACGACACGTTATCAGCACAGCGTAAGTGATTCACAA
This sequence comes from Schistocerca americana, assembly GCF_021461395.2. Taxonomy (NCBI): domain Eukaryota; kingdom Metazoa; phylum Arthropoda; class Insecta; order Orthoptera; family Acrididae; genus Schistocerca; species Schistocerca americana. The sequence continues at coordinate 629,442,202 of NC_060122.1, forward strand.
ATGATCTTTTCTTAGTTTCGTTCTGGAATATTCAAGCTGCATGCCAGACTGGGACTTGAATCCCGAAACTTTCCTACTACGGACGATTTTCGTACCATCTGAGCTGTCTTTTACACAGAGTTCTTTACAGTTACTGTTACAGTCTTCTAGGGTTTGTAGAAGGGATACAGTAGATAAAATTTCGACAAGAAACCCATAACCGAAAATCCACTGTTAGATGTAAAATAATTTTGAAAACAGGATCACTTTCAATTCGCCAGCTTCACGGTACGCACACAGTGGAGAGCATGACATGTATGCTCTCCACAAGGGCCGATGGCTTGGGCAATGTTGCGAGTACTCATCGTTGGGTTCCCCTCTTCGTGACGGAGCACGTTCACTTCAAAGTCGAGAGTACGGGACCTCTGGAAGTGACGGTAGTGCCCTCTTGTCAGTTTGTGCGCGTATTGTGTAATGGTAAATTTGAAAGTGGTTCAATGTGCTGACTTATTCTGCATCCAAGCGGTACATTTCCGGATATGGGTTCACTTCTTCTACTGAGTCCCCTCTATAGTCCCCAGACGTCTGTAATATGAATTGTGAAACATCCTGCCAATTTTCGGTGTCTGTTCTTTCGGATAAATGTACAGAGTGTTTCACAAATCGTATTACACATGTGATGGCATTATACACTGGTCTCAGTACATAAAGCTTTGACAGTGACGCCATAAACGAAAATGTACCGTTTGTATGTACAATAGGTCTGAAAATCGAACCACTTTCAAATCTCCCTGTTCACAAAAGCACAGACACCGCATACACGTAACTCGGGTGAGGCAGCCCAATGATCACTTCAGTGTGGATGTACAACAGGCTCGATCTTTTACGAGAATCAATGGTACGCTGCGGATAATAAGGGTAATGGGCAGGGAAAGTACGTTAGTTGCGCCTTAGTACTTTGTGAATATGATTCGGCAGGGACAGTATCAAATGGCCGAGGTGATCAAGGCGACGCGAGGAACTGAAGAATCCAGTTTAAAGTCTCGTCTGCTGATAATTTTTAACTTCACACCACTCATGTACGAGACACCATCAAAAATATCCGTCACTTTCATTGCATCAATGAAACCAGTAGTAGAACGACTTTCTGCCGCTAGAAGTCCCGAGAAACACGTGCAGCTACTGTGGCACAAAGTTGCGTCATCTTTGGAGCATGCGGTTGTCTGTCGTAATGGTGCACGTCATGACGTGTTTCAGCGCTTCTGTGAACTGAGAAATGGATAACGTGAAGGGGCAACAGATTTACATCAGATTCTGTTTAAAGTTGAAGACAATTGCAACTGAAACCACCGCATGCTGACAGAGGCATTTGGCGAGAGCGGACTGCGCCAGGCAAAAACCTTTGATTGGTTCAAGCGCTTCAATAAAGGCTGAGGATGCGTGTAAGATGACAAACATTATCGTTGACCGTCAACATGAACAACACCGGCAATGATATTGAACGTTCGTCATGTGATTCACGAAGACCGAAGACAGACAATCCACGATGTTTGTAATGGTATGTGTCATCGAATTATAGCCGATGAACTGAATATGAGACGAATTACTGCAAAGTTTGTCCCTCGACTTCTCAGCAGCGACCAACGAAACCCCAGGCTTCAGACGCACACCAGGAGGCGACAGAGTTCGAAAGTGTCCAAAATTCTTATCCTGAGTCATAACAGGTGATGAATCTTGGGGAAACACATCTGCGCACACCTCATTCGTTGTGAAGGAATTCCTGGCAAAAACCAACATTGCTACAGTGCCACACCTTCCTTACTCGCTAGACCGAGCCCTGTACGAGTTTTGCTTGCTCCAGAAGATGAAAATCGCATTGAAAGGGCGACGTTTTGACTCAACTGAAGAGACATCCAAGTGGAATCGCAATGGGTCCTGAACATCCTTTAGCCTACGGACTTCTAGAATTGCTTCCAAAAGTGGGAACACCTCTAAGGTAGTTGCATACACACTTGAGATGACTACTAAGAAGCTGACGTAGGAAATTGAGACTAAGTACAGTTTTCTGATTTTTACAATGAAATTCTCCAATTTTTCTGGGCGTCACCATGTAGGTCAATGCCAAATGACAGCTGATGTCTTCATTTCGTTTGTGTAACGAACTGTGTTTCCTGTGTCTCTCAATGAGGGATGACTCACCCCGGATGAGTAATGATAACTCCGTGTGGCTCGGTTGCCGGGTGCAAGTCTCTTAACTGGACTCCACTTCGGTGACTTGCATGCCCCTAATCTATTCCAGTTATCCAAACGGGGAAAGGCACTCCACTGTTGAACGTGAAATTCCAGCCACTGGTCGCTCCTGACAAGATGTTATGAAGACTAGATGAACAAGAGACTGGAAAATTTGTCTGGTCGTATCGGAATTCAGACCAATATCCTCCCCTTTCCTAGGCATGTCTTTACCTCTAGACCACAACGCCTGACTATTTAGTGGTAAAACACATGAAATTCCATTTACAACAAAATATTTGAAAAAATACACTTCTATCCACTATGGAGACGAAGGAAATGTAGATATAAAAGTCCTTAGTGATGAGGGAAATAGCGAAATGAGTAACATATACACCCTTCTCGTTTACTAATAAATAAACAGACAAGTGAAATACTTGTAGTTGTCATCTTGGATAGCATCGTATTTAGATTAGTCTTAAGACTATCCTTTGTGATGCTTTCAGCTTGCGCCCTCCTCGTTTCAGTATCAAGTTTATTTTATTCTTTTCTAATTTTTACTATCGTTAGGGCGTTATGAAACAAAGGACTGCAGAAGTCCCTGCTCCTTGTTCTAGCTCAATGCCATCATCAAGAATTCTATTTAAATAAGTACGAGAAAGATTTTTGTAGTTATCTCTGGTTTGCTTCCTGAAGATTCAATGCTGGAATCGCAAATTTTGTACGTACTCTACTCCAGTTTCTCTGCTGAAAGCAATTCCGCGTGTTCCCCGCGAGTCGAAAGTAATCATTACGCTTGTCGGCTGTGCAATTTGTCCAGTCTGTCCACAAGATTTTGGTGCTGATCTCCTGGGATGCGGTCCACGCGTTAAGACTCAGCTTTCTTCAGGTACCGCTGTAAGTTGTGATGGTATTCTTCCATAAAAGTGAACTGACGTGTCTTCAATCAATTTGCATTCATCGCTTATAGAACCTGAGATTAGTTTTATCCTACGCTTCTTTTCCAAAGACGAATAATTTTCTGTGACTAAATCTAACCACGGACTCCTCACGGTAGGGAACGGAAACCTGATATGAGGCTGCTCCTAACTTGGCTGAAATTTGCTGCTGGGCATTTGAGAAACGAGAGATGCTTTTGGGCATCCTGAAACAAAAAATGATATAGACGGACTGTTGGCTGTTTCAGGATGTTTGAATCAACGTGACTCACATCCAAATAATAAACTGATGGGTACGGGTCCAGGTTTGTGGGTGACATGTATTGAAACATCTTTCTCGTGCCCTGCAGACCGGACACACGACCTGCAGTTACAGCCTGACATCTGGCCGGTACCTCTCGCCTACGTTACTGGCCCACAAAAACAGTTTCCGTCTGACGATAAGATTCGAAACTGTTCACATGCTCTGCACTGTGATTAATCTCCTAGGCCGTGGTCATTTTTATACATTATACTTTCTCCCAGGAGTGCCAGTCCCGTAGGGTGTTCTGGTGAACTTCTCCGAAGTTTGGAATGTAGGAGAGATGTACTATGGAGGTAAAGACTTGACGGCGTCGCGGATCAAGCGTGGATAGCTTAGTAAGTAAGACCATTATACACGAATATTCTGGAGGTGATGGAAAGTTCAATCTTTTTACGTATCGTATAATGATTAACAGGACAACTTTATTTATATTACTAGTCAGAGATATTTAATACAAAGATTAATGCACTACGAAAAGAGTATTTATTTAGCTCTCAACATCCTCCCCACCGTGGTCGATTTCCAGTAGGACGACCAGATGCACCGGCCGAATGACATTTCTTCCATCCGGGGTTCGAATAATTAAGGTCCGCATCTTTCCATCTCTCCCTGCTCTTGTTTCCCTAATGTGAGCTCTCTTCCACATATGACTTGGCTGCTTATCCTCGTGCAAGAGAACAATGTCTCCCGCTTTACATTTAACCAGTTTCTAGTTAGGACGCTGTACTTCATGAAAGTTTCTTAATTCTAACAAATATGCTTTTTCCATCTTTTCATAACATCATTTTGCAATTTTTCTAGTAGCTTTCCTTCTATTTGCAGATCTTTCTGCATACTCGGTTCAGCACCTGTGGGTATTGTAGTTAATCGTTCTCCCATTAAGAAACGGCTTGGTGTCTGTGCATCCGATTCTCCACGACCGATTGGTCGTGATTTAATGACTGCTTCTATTTCTACTAAGAAAGTCCTAAGTGTTTCTTCGTCTGCTAGTGCATTTCTCAGAACCTTCCGGAGGCAACGTTTTGTAGTTCCCATCATGTGTTCCCACCATCCATTAAACCAAGCCGTCCGTTGAAAAGTACACTTCCAAGAGACCCCTTGATGATCTTATCTGCGCAAAAGTGAGCGATGTCTTTCAGTTCTCTGTCTGCGGCTTGAAACGTTTTTGAGTTCTGTGAATAAGTAGTATTTGACAGTCCTCTTCATGCAGTAAATCTTCTGAAGACAATCAAAAACTTATCTGTGCTCATACCTGATGCCAGTTAGAGTGGAGATATTTTGTAGCAGCACATGTAAATAGCAACGTATAGCATTTTCGTAACGAGTTGCCAAGTTTGACGGAAAGAAGTCTCTTGCAGGTGCCTCCGAAAGTACTCAGACCCTGTATCTTCCCGTGTATCTCCTTCTTCAATTGTCGTACTGATCCGTGTTACTAGTGGTCTTTCAGTCTTTCCTTTCCTTTTCAAGTTTCGTAAACGTATTTATATATCTGTCTCCGTTATCGTACTTTGAACTGATACCACACACAAACAATCAAAGAATGTATACAAGAAACTGTGAACATTGCGGTGTCTCAGATTAAGGTTGCGGAGTAGCAGTGAGAGATAGTAGTTCAACGAAAGGTCGACGGAGCAGTTTGCTATGTAATGTTAAAACTATCAGAACTCAGTATTCTTGCCCGCAAAATTCAGTTTATGATACTGAATAGGAGTTAACATGCGTAGCCATTAATATGCGCCTGCCAGGAAACACGTACTACTCAAATGCGGGCGATGAAATAACGTGATTACAAACTGCCCTGCTTTAGCTGTATCTGCTCCTACCTCGTTTCAAGGATGTGAGACAAGATGACGTCGTTTCCTTGTTTAGTTTTCCGTCCAGTAGCTAGTTCGTTCACCACCAATCGGAGCGTCCGGGGTTTCGGCACCGTTTTACGTATCGTATAATGACAGGACGAAACGTATAGTTCTTACAGCTTTATTTACGTTACTAGCCAGAGATGTATACTACAAAGTATAATGTACTCCAAACCAATAATTTACTTAACCCTCAACACATGTTTCACGAACTTATGTTTTAACCATGTCTTCACCAATAGATTCATGAATCCATTCCAATTCCAGTTTTGTGCTCCATATCTGATTACCTCACACAGCAGTCCACATTCAGCTCTGAATTTCCCGTAACAGGTTCACAGTCACGCACAGTCACTTGACAGGACGCAAAATACTTAGATGGAGACGTTAATACCTGCACTTTAGTTACATGACTGTTGTCGATTTTCTAAGTCCCACTAATGAGTCTCGTTTTTTTCCTAAGGCAATTTATTCACGTGTCCACATCGCCCTCAGAGCTCACACTAGAGAAGTATTCTCTCAACAAGAAGAGAGAAGTGAGGTTGTCTGTTTCTTCATACATCAGATCCATGACTTAATACTAAGAGTCAGGAGTCAGACATCTCGAACACAAGAGGAAAGGTAAAGCAGAAAAATCATACTTGATGTACTACATTGATAATTACGTTTCAGAAATATCTACGAGTAGGTGTCAGTAATTGTAATCAAAATCTGTAAAGAGAAACAGCTGAAAACAATATGCGTTAGGCATCTACATCTACATCTACATCCACACTCCTCAAGCCACCTGACGGTATGTGGCGGAGGGTACCTTAAGTACCTCTATCAGTTCCCCCTTCTATTCCAGTCTCGTATTGTCCGTGGAAAGAAGGATTGTCGATATGCCTCCGTGTGGGCTCTAATCTCTGATTTTATCCTCATGGCCTCCTCGTGAGATATACGTAGGAGGGAGCAATAGACTGCTTGACTCCTCGGTGAAGGTATGTTCTCGAAACTTCAACAAAAGCCCGTACCGAGCTACTGAGCGTCTCTTCTGCAGAGTCTTCCACTGGAGTTCATTTATCGTCTCCGTAACGCTTTCGCGATTACTAAATGATCCTGTAACGAAACGCGCTGCTCTCCGTTGGATCTTCTGTATCCCTTCTATCAACCCTATCTGGCACTGATCCCACACCGGTGAGCAGCATTCAAGCAGTGGGCGAACAAGCGTACTGTATGCAAAAAGAACAACAGCAAGTGACGTTGGGTAGGAATCATTGTTCCCTACTTAAGATGGCAGATGAAGCAATAATTATCATCATCACACAGCTAACTATACAAGGATTCCATAACTTGTTAAGTGTTTCTGTAGCTTTGAAGTTGAGTAACAAATAACGAAATACCCGACATTTCGCAGGTACTGAGAAGAATTATGGTGTTTGAATAGAAATGATCAAAATTTGGAAGAAAAATAAAACATACATTTTTTAAAATTATTTATAAAGTGGCAGGGAAGGAAGACAGACCTCTGAAACTGGATTCATTCTCTGTTTTACTTCACAATAAAAGAAGCAAAAAAGGCATATAAAAATATTGATCTGTCAGTCTTCTCTCATTAACGTACAAACATACCATAAAACTATCACCGATCGCATGGATAACCTCATACGACTTTTACCCAGGCGAACCATCAAGTTGGATTTGGGTGTGGATATAGTAGAACGGACAGTTTGCAAGTCGTCAACTATATGGAACAGTGTGTGTGAATTATCTTTGCCTAAGATTCGTTAATCGGGTCAAAGGAACCACCCTAGTATTGGAACTATGCGATTCATGGAAATCGTAGTGTGGCATCGCAACTAGTGCGCGATCGCCTATTTTGACTATGAAAAGCTTTGCTTCAGAATAACTAATAAAGGAATTACCTGAGAAACGTCATATTTGATTTACAACCTTCTATTGTGAAAATAAACAATATGTCAAAGTCTGAGATCAAAAATAGTTGTATTTTGGAAGTTAGTAAAATTCCATAAAAAAACGTAATTTTCCGACAGTCAAGAATTTAAATAAATACAGTCATGTAATAGTTCACCTTCAGTGACTATGTACGATGATCTGATAACACTGTCAGTGTTCACATATAAATTTGGAAAGTTTTTAGGTTCAGAAAACCTCTATAACTTTTCTATAATAATAATTTCAAGAATTCTAAGTAAATATGTGTATTGTGTGTTAGGGTGCGTGTGAATGAGAATGCGTGCGTGAGAGTATGTGGGACGTTCGGCATTATTAAAGATCATTCATGTAATTCTCTGCAGGAACTGGCAAGTGTTCCAACTCTGTAACGTGGGAACGAAACCATTAGTGGTTCCGCTACTAGTGAATGTCGGATGTCCAAGTATGTATGGTTATGTATAAGACAGCCAGAACATTTGCGACTACATAATAAATCTCCAGATATAGAGTAAAGCTTATAGTTCATTTTGTTTTGTTTATTTAATTAGAGGGTTTTGTGTTACTTAATTTGATGACGTCAATGAGCCTAGAGAAGTGGTTGGTGCTTGCTAGATTTTGGCGCGAGCCGCGCCCTAGAAGTGAGTTCTCATTGGTCGTAAGTGCTGACAGCCAGTGAGAAGCGAGACGGTTGGCCGCCTAGAGAGGAGACATAGTGTGGGAGTGTGAGAGGGGAGTCGCGAGCTACCTTTGATTGGAGGCGGTTATGCTGGATGTGACTTTTCGCATTATGTGTAAGACGAAGTCTTGGGAAGACTTCCGTGTTATGGTCCAGTGTTAATGGTATGAGGTAGTGACCAGAAACTGTTTATGAAAACTTTAGAGTGTTGTGATAATTCGTTCCGACGAAAATCGCGAGTGAACTTTCAATTATATAGCATGGCGGTACTGAGTATATTCTTACTGAGTATTTTATGGCGAGCATAAACTTTTACTAAAGACAACCACTGAATATCGTGTGCAGAAGTAATTGGCCGATCATTGACTGTGTTACAAGTAATTGGTTTCGGAATTTGGGAAGGTAAATGATCTGGTTGTTTTACGTATAATGATAACTGTGAGCAAAAACTTTAGTAATTTTCGTAAATGTGGGCTGATGATCTTGCTTAACGGCAATAAAGATCTATTGAAGGTTTAAATTTGAACTTCATGTTTAAAGTACGAGTGACATCCCCTTTCCGAATCATTTCTTTAAAGTACATAGACAATTTCCAGCAAATTTTACTTATACCGGCCTCCGGCGTGTAGCTATGAGGTTACAGTTTCCTCAACACTGCTTTTCGGTGATCTCGTAAGTAGCTGCAGTCAGGAGTTTACGTGCGAAGATCTACCACTGTAAAGAGGTAGGTGAACAAAAATTATAAAAGAAATGGTATTGCAGCTGCAACGTATAATCCGCTGCAATTGGTGCATCGCACACACGAATAAAAAATCCGTCGCAGTAGGAAATATAAATCCAGATGGCCAGACAGAGATTTGAGCGGCTGTCCTTCTGAATACTAGTCCATTGTCTAGCCAGGAAGGGAGCATGTAAAATCTGATTACACTATATAGACTACTCCACTGAACAGCATTGAAGTTGTCACCGTACCTGACCATCCGATGGACGGATGAAGATGGTGCTCATGTCCAAGCGCGGTGACAACGTTGCTATGGGATAGGGTGGTGGAAAACCGCTCCAGCTGTCACGGAACGTCTAACCCTGCTATCGGGCGGCGTAGAGTGCATGCGGCCATCGACTTTGAACACGCGATGCCACGTGTCGGCCCAACGCCTCGGCTCGAGAGGTGCTTGCTCCGCCACCCACTCCGCACTGACCTCCGCTAGTGCAGGCTGTTGACCTCATGTCCGCCTAGTGTCTGCTACATGCAATAGCGTGCTAGTGAACCGCTGACGAACAAGGGTATGTCGATACGGTGTTACTGCATCGTCACACCTTAAACTAGTTGGAATCGTTCTGAAAAATCGAGTATAAGATGCTAGTGTGACTAATTTTGTGAATATTGTACTGTATCAAGTAGGCATGAGAATATGCGTCGACCGAATTCAGAGACGCGTGCTGGGAAACCTTGGAAGAAAGCCAACATAGTTCTCGAGAAATCCTGCTGAGTAGATTCAGAGAACCTGTTTCCGAAGAAGATTCTACGACCTTCATGCTGTTACCACAGTATAACATGCGAAAAAGTCTTTGTGACTGACCGAGACTCGAACTCGGTACTTTGCCTTTTGCGGACAAGTGCTCTACCACTAAGCTACCCAAGCGCGACTCACGACCTGTCCTCACAGCTTCAATTCTGCCAGTACCGTGTCTCCTCCATTCCAAACTTCACAGTAGCTCTTCTGCGAACCTTGCAGAATTAGCACTCTTAGAAGAAAGGATATTGCGGAGACATTGCTTAACCACAGCCTGCCAGTAAGGAGACGGGGTACTGGCAGAATTGAAGCTGTGAGGACGGGTCGTGAGTCGTGCTTGAGTAGCTCAGATGGTAGAACACTTGCTGGCGAAAAGCAAAGGTACTGAGTTCGAGGCTCGGTCCGGCACACAGTTTTATTTTGCCAGAATGTTTCATATCAGAGCACATTCCGCTGCAGAGTGAAAATCTCATTCTGGATCCGAAAAGACCATGAAAATAAGATAAGAAATATTGGGACGTATACAACAGCTTGTAGACAGACATTTTCCCCTCTGTCAGTACGCGACCTGAAAGGAAATCGAAAATATTGATGCTAAGTACCACCCGCTACGTTCTGTACAACGGCTTGCGGAGATTGTAAGGAGTGATCAAAAAGTTTCCGGTAAGGGTGCCGCTGTTGCGTATATGCTACAAAGTGTGACTAAAGCACCAACATGTAGGCAAGGCATTAGAGTGGCACTGTTGTCTTTCTGACCTACATGAGGTAAATGCTGACAAGTGAACAATCGAGATGTTATTACCAAACGTGTCCAAACAGGACCAACGTGCTCTTATTCTTTTCTTGACTAAGGAAGAACAAATACCAGCAGATATTCACCGCAGAATGACGGAAGTGTATGGGGCAGCGTATCCGTCGAAATCCACCGCTGTGGGCGAGGAATGCTGCCGCTTTGTGATAACGCACGTCCCTATATCGCAAATTTCGTAAAGAAGAAATTAGGCGAGCTCAAGAGGCAGACACCCGAGCACCCGCCCTGTAGTCCTGATCATTTTCCAAGCGATTACCACGCCCTCGGTCTTTTAAGAGAGGACGGGAAGAGTCGGCGATTCCTGTGGAACGAGGATGTGCATCAGGCAATTACGAGCATCTTCGAGCATCCAGGCCCGGCGTTTTGCCAAACGGATATATTTCACCTGGTTCATATGTGGGATGATTGCCTCAATACTGACGGAGATTTTGCCTGATTGGCATGTAGAGTTTTTCTGTAAGGCCTCCGAACGGAACCCTTTCGATGGGCCCCTAATTAGTGTATTTGTAACTCTCTCTTGTCCAATGAATATTTATTTTATTTCCTCCTTACCTGGTTCCACAGTGTGCCATTCTAGAAAGAAAACCCTCTATGAGAGACGTATCTACATCATAAACTGAATATAATAATATAGACAGCAGATGTTGCACCTAACAGAGCACTGTTGATAAAAATTATCGCGTTTCCACTTATGCTTACTAAGAGTAAGTAGTAAGGGATACTTTGTATCACCACTGTTCTGGTAAACCCAAGTTATCTGTCTGTACTACTGATATAGACACGTATCTCATGGCCCCTTCTCTTTTTACATTCAGTTGCTTGGATGATGGCATAACGCTGAAATGCGCAGGACAGAAATGAATAATTTGTTGTCAAGACAAGATTTTCGTTATAAATGCAATACATTACCGCAACGTCTAATAAAGCTTCCACGCAACATGTATCTATGTGTAGATGTTGCAATATGGGTGTACATCTGCAATTTGTTTTATGTACAGGATCCAAAAACAGGTGTGATCCTAGGCATTACAATTACAAAGTAGTCTATTAAAATTACGCATCTAGTATAGGACCCAAACGCAGCTCATTGGGATAAGGAACTCATAGTAAGAAGTGAATCTTCGGGTTTAAATTGACGTAAGTAGTTTATACCACACCGGCCCGTTTTAATGCCGTGGCAGATATTGAAGATGACGACCACAAGTGTCCCGTCTCTCTCCTGAAGAATTACACTGCTTAACAGTAGTTCGAAACCGACCGACAAATACTAAATCAAAACGAAACATACACTTAAGTAAGAAGTTAAAAATGTAATGTAAAGAAAGAGGAAGACTCTACAAAATAAAAATTATTTGATTAATACACTCGGATAATTAGTTGATAATTTTGTTGCCATTGATCATTGTTATGTACGTAAGACCGATAAATTTTTTACAGTGTTGTTTGGAATACATTCGTTGAAGTTCTGATCGTTAAAGCGGTAAAATACGGGGACCGAAATGCAGACTCGGACCCAGTATTTGATTCTAGAGGGGCAGAGTGTCAGTGTTTCATTATCCCTCTCTCCCTTCTTCATCCCCCCTCCCCACCTTGCCCCTCCCCTCCCCCCCCCCCCCCCCCCCACACACACTGTAACTAGCGTCAACCTCCCATATAACGTTCCACAGAGACATGGGATATATAGTGCGTAATCTCTATATATATCATTCACTTCAACTGACCAAAGGACTCCACACTGATACTGACTTGTGGAGCTTACTCTTTTCCATATATTAAGAGTCCTCTTTTAACGTGCACAGGTGCCTGGGTGACTGATAGCGCAGTGGGCGACACTGAAATCTGGCTGAAGCTGTGTCATTTTCTGAGGTCTGTGCAAACATTTTACGCTTTGTCTACACTGCAAGGACAACTGCACACTGGCTGACTTTTTGCATAGGCCATTGATGAGTGTAACTGAGCGCAATATGTTCACATGTTACTTTGTTTCTAAAACCAGAAATTATGCGAAGAGCAAACGTTTGTCATCTACGTTGTGTGGGAAGCTCGACTGTGTTGTATGCCTCTCATTTTCATACATATATGAGGAATCTTCTGTGCTGTTCTCTATCGTTTGTTTATGTGCTACTCAAATTGTTGGCAGACGCGGCTTGTGGTACTGTAGTTGGGCAGGCTCCCAGTATGTAATCACTGTGATGAAGTTCTCAAATACCCGAAAGTCTTACAGATATTTTCGTCCTCTCCAAATGTGTGTACTCAACTCGGTAGTTTTGAAAGTTTTACGTAACGCGCACGTTGCGAAAACTGCAAAAAAAAAAAAAAAAAAAAAAAAAAAAAATTAACCACACTAAAATTGTCCTTAACTCCCCACTTCATAAGGGTAACATCGTTTGCAAGCAAGGACATTCTTAGCAACTGAGAGTTAGGACACGTTTTTCGCGCCCTCATTTCTCCAGAACGTTCGTTCAACTACCGTCACGTGGTGAAACTTAAGTTACAGAATTGTACTACACTCTAGCGAGGCATTTACAAACCTAATTTGCCTTTACTACAGTGTACAGAATTGACAATCCAAGAAACAAAAAGTATGTTTAACAATATCAAAACAGTAACTTTAGACGTCAATTAATGACGAGACAAAGCGTTACAGAGAAGTAGCGAGACTGAAGATATAGCCATTTCGTTGTATGCAACGGAATGGAAAGTCGTGTGGAGGATAGTACGGCTCCCTCATTCAGAGGTAACTGACGCTCCTAGGAATCCCTAAGAGCTGTACTGCATAGACGAGCCGCCCCAATCCTCTGCTACTAGGACCTAAGTGGCATCTCAAAGCGCAGCCATTAAGTGATTCAAAACATCGTTCGATGTCAACAATTCTAAAAAATATCACCACTATTACTTATTTCAGTACGCAAAGTGTTTTATATGCTACGTCATAATTTTGATTATGTTATACAGAACTGAAGAACCTACTTTGATACATACAATTGTAACGAAATCATTGCCGCCTTTTGACAGCCATTTTCAAATGCAATTGTTGAGAAAGACCAGTAAGTATCACATATGTATGAATGACATAATAGGCATGCCTGGTACTAACTGACTTTTTCTCGCCATTGCACTTCGGAATGGCTCTGAAACCAAAATCCCGATGGTTAAATCAATAGATAATAGAAGCTTACTGTCAAATAGTGCCAATTATCTCATTCAAAATGTGTGTTATGACTGTGGGCGCCAACCAAGCAAAAGTCACCAGTTTTAATATATCTTGTGGTCTCTCTCTGCCTGCGGCGAGTCTAAGGAGATAGTTCGTGTTTCTCTATTGCTTCTGGAGAACTGAATATATCGCTTTCTTTAAAGGTGATTGTCTGCAAACAGTCCATTATCTTAAAAATATTATTAACCTTATCATTTATTTCTTCCTATGAAGATTAATTACACGATATTTGTCACCTGTAGGGAATTCTAATTGCAATAAAGTGATAAAGTAATCACTTAATGAGGAATGGTCTCTTGTAACTATGTAAGTTACAGAGACATCGATATAACCTTCGCTCTTTAAATGGAACTATAGCTATTTCTGCCGATGGTATCGTCTCTGTAACAGAGATAAGTTCAACGTCGTTTCGCACTCCGACGTCCATCAAGTAGCTCTGAACATTAAACCGTCAAGTATCTTACGTGGAAATTCCTAATTTCATGCTGGCCGGAGTGGCCGAGCGGTTCTAGGCGCTACAGACTGGAACCGGGCGACCGCTACGGTCTCAGGTTCGAATCCTGCCTCTGGCATGGATGTGTGTGATGTCCTTAGGTTAGGTAGGTTGAAGTAGTTCTAAGTTCTAGGGGACTGATGACCTCAGCAGTTAAGTCCCACAGTGCTCAGAGCCATTTGAACCATATTTGAACCAAATTTCATACGCAAATAAAAAAACACGTCATGCCGCTTTAACACGATGAAGGGGGCATGAGGTAAGTTTTGCTTTTCATTCAGTCTACTTAGTTAATATGTATTTAGTGGTAGTCATTTTAAATAGGAAAACGTCTATCTCGCAACTTATCTGAATGAAAAATGAATTAGGACTCAGAGCCATTTGAATTAGGACATATTATGCGTTTTTGGAAATTTTTAAGGTGCACAGACTTCTTGAATCATTATTTATGATAAATATGAGCGACTTGTGCGAGTTCATTTGAGATTCTTTTCGGTAAAATTTTCTCTGTTACAAAAACTACACGGCGCTTATTTCCCATTCTTTTTCTTAAACGCGATAGAAAGCAGTTGTTAATAACTCCATTAGCTCCATAGAACTCAAACTTTTCTAAAAGAATGTCGCGTTCTAAACAAATGCCCGAAAAAAGCAAGGAAATACCAAACGAATACAGTTTGTTGTTGAAACCATCTATGCCCTATTGCCTGGGTATGGGATACTGTTTCACACATGTTTGTTGTTGACACTCCAGTAGAATGGCGGAAGCCTTTGCCTCAAGCTGGAACAAGCACATCAAAAAGAGAACGACCTCATCTCGCGGGCGATGGACGCTTTTACAGCGCTCGCTTCCGCGGCTGTTACATCGATCTTCCGGTCCGTAACCACGGGCTTCGATGTTTCCACAAAGCTTTTCGGCCGCGATTTCAAGAAAATGTCTCTTTCAGCCACGCGAACAACTGCAGGAGGCGGACGAATGCCTAACCTCGGAAATCCTTGAATTTTTTCTCTAAGATGACACTTCCGTGTGAAGAAAGAAGAGGCTACAATCTTATAAAGTGATACACATTCAATTACTTTTTGTTTACGCTCATTCTGTTGTCGAGATTCTCACACAGATCATTCTGCACATAACAGTATACATAGAATACTGGCCATTGAAATTTCTACCCCACGAAGATGACGTGCTAAAGACGCGAAATTTAACCGACGGGAAGAAGATGCTGTGATATGCAGATGATTAGTTTTTCAGAGCATTCACACAAGGTTGGCGCCGGTGGCGGCACCTACAGCGTGCTGACATGAGGAAAGTTTCCAACCGATTTCTCATACACAAACAGCAGTTGACCGGCGTCGCCTGCTGAAACGTTGTTGTGATGCCTCGTGTAAGGAGGAGAAATGCGTACCATCACGTTTCCGACTTGGATAAAGGTCGGATTGTAGCCTACCGCGATTGTGGTTTATGGTATCGCAACATTGCTGCTCGCGTTGGTCGAAATCCAATAACTGTTAGCAAAATATGGAATCAGTGAGTTCAGGAGGGTAATACGGAACGCTGTGCTGGATTCCAACGGCCTCGTATCACTAGCAGTCGAGATGACAGGCATCTCATCCGCATGGCTGTAACGGATCGTGCAGCCACGTCTCGACCCCTGAGTCAACAGACGGGGACGTTAGCAAGACAGTAACCATCTTAACGAACAGTTCGACGACGTTTGGAGCAGCATGGACTATCAGCTCGGAGACCATGGTTGCGGTTACCCATCTACATCTACATTCATACTCCGCAAGCCACCTGACGGTGTGTGGCGGAGGGTACCCTGAGTACCTCTATCGGTTCTCCCTTCTATTCCAATCTCGTATTGTTCGTGGAAGGAAGGATTGTCGGTATGCTTCTGTGTGGGCTGTGTTTATCCTCATGGTCTCTTCGCGAGATATACGTAGGAGGGAGCAATATACTGCTTGACCCTTCGGTGAAGGTATGTTCTCGAAACATAGTAGCCCGTACCGAGCTACTGAGCGTCTCTCCTGCAGAGTCTTCCACTCGAGTTTATCTATCATCTCCGCAACGCTTTCGCGATTACTAAATGATCCTCTAACGAAGCGCGCTGCTCTCCGTTGGATCTTCCCTACGTCTTCCATCAACCCTATCTGGTACGGATCCCACACTGCTGAGCAGAATTCAAGCAGTGGGCGAACAAGCGTACTGTAACCTACTTCCTTTGTTTTCGGATTGCATTTCCTTAGGATTCTTCCAATGAATCTCAGTCTGGCATCTGCTTTACCGACGATCAACTTTATATGATCATTCCATTTTAAATCACTCCTAATGCTTACTCCCAGATAATTTATGGAATTAACTGCTTCCTGTTGCTGACCTGCTATTTTGTAGCTAAATGATAAGGGATCTATCTTTCTATGTATTCGCAGCACATTACACTTGTCTACATTGAGATTCAATTACCATTTCCTGCACCATACGTCAATTCGCTGCAGATCCTCCTGCATTTCAGTACAATTTTCCATTGTTACAACCTCTCGATACACACAGCATCATCTGCAAAAAGCCTCAGTGAACTTCCGATGTCATCCACGAGGTCATTTATGTATATTGTGAATAGCAACTGTCCTATGACACTCCCCTGTGGCACACCTGAAATCACTCTTACTTCGGAAGACTTCTCTCCATTGAGAACGACATGCTGCGTTCTGTTATCTAGGAACTCTTCAATCCAATCACACAATTGTTCTGATAGTCCATATGCTCTTTGTTCATTACACGACTGTGGGGAACTGCATCGAACACCTTGCGGAGGTCAAGAAACACAGCTTCTACCTGTGAACCCGTGTCTATGGCCCTCTGAGTCTCGTGGACGAATAGCCCGAGCTGGGTTTCACACGACCGTCTTTTTCGAAACCCATGCTGATTCCTACAGAGTAGATTTCTAGTCTCCAGAGAAGTCATTATACTCGAACATAATACGTGTTCCAAAATTCTACAACTGATCGACGTTAGAGGTATAGGTCTATAGTTCTGCACATCTGTTAGACGTCCCTCCTTGAAAACGGGGATGACCTGTGCCCTTTTCCAATCCTTTGGAACGCTACGCTCTTCTAGAGACCTACGGTACACCGCTGCAAGAAGGGGGCAAGTTCCTTCGCGTACTCTGTGTAAAATCGAACTGGTATCCCATCAGGTCCAGCGGCCTTTCCTCTTTTGAGCGATTTCAATTGTTTCTCTATCCCTCTGTCTATTTCGCTATCTTCCATTTTGTCATCTGTGCGACAATCTAGAGAAGGATCTACAGTGCAGTCTTCCTCTGTGAAACAGCTTTGGAACCTTGACGCTGCATCACAGACAGGAGCGCCAGCGATTGTGTGCTCAATGACGAACCTGGGTGCACGAATGGAATAAGTCATTTTTCGGATGAATCCAGATTCTGTTTACAGCATCATGATGGTCGGATCCGTGTTGGCGACATCTCGGTGAATGTACATTCGAAGCGTGTATTCGTCATCGCCATACTGGCGTATCACCCGGCGTGATGGTATGGGGTGCCATTGGTTACACGTCTCGGTCACCTCTTGTTCGCATTGACGGCACTTTGAACAGTGGACGTTACACTTCAGATGTGTTACGACCCATGGCTCTACTCTTCATTCGATCCCTGCGAAACCCTACCCCGCATGTTGCAGGTCCTGCACGGGCCTTTCTAAATAAAATTCAACAGCTGCCCTGGCCAGCACATTCTCTAGATCTCTCAACAATTTAAAATGTCTAGTCAATGGTGGCTGAGCAACTGGCTCGTCACAATACGCCAGTCACTACTCTTGATGAACTGTGTATCGTGTTGAAGCTGCATGGGCAGCTGTACCTGTACATACCATCCAAGCTCTGACTCAATACCTAGGCGTATCAAGGCCGTTGTTACGGCCTGAGGTGGTTGTTTTGGGTACTGATTTCTCAGGATCTATGCACTCAAATTGCGTGAAAATGCAATGACATGTCAGTTCTAGTATAACATATTTGTCCAATGGATACCTGTCTATCATCTGCATTTCTTCTTGGTGTAGCAATTCTAATGGCCAGTTGTGTATTATATATAATATGAGATGAGCACGAAAGAACTTAACATTTTCAAAAATTCACACTAACGAAACGGTACGTTTCAAACCTCATCATGTTAATAGAGTATCCCTACACGTTTCATTTACAAGTTCGAGGAGATTGATATGCGCTCCTCGAGGCACACAGACACATCACCCTACATTCATACTGTTTCCAAACATCGTTGCCATAGCTGTGGCGAGGACAATAGCACGGATGAGACAAACATTTTATCTTTCACATACCGCTATAAAAATACCTCAAGGGGCTAAGTCTAGTGATCATACTGGCTGTAAGCTACGTACCTTATCACTGCATCTGCAAGGCCTGGCCGTTTTCCAGGCAGACGTGTGTTCAGGAGATCCCGTACAGGCAGGTACAAATGAGTAGGCTCATGACCTACTTGCAAGATGAAGTTGTTGAAATCTTCCTGCACTTGAGGCAGAAAGTATAATGAAAACATGTCGAGATAGCAAATGCCTGTGAAGGTTTTCTCCGAGAAAAAGGAGGGGGCGTATATTTTCTCCCGCGATATAGCGACATTGGCAATCCTCGTTTACGTTCCATAAAAAAAAGGTGTTTTCTGTTCCCAAAAACGTGTACTGTGTCACATAGGAGTATGGTTCGCAGACGTCCGTGCGTCCTGACTGTGTTTCGGCAGTAGTGAATGCATGTTGCCTGCCATATACGTGAACTCAGAACACGACTAACTGTACAAGCTGTTTTATGCGTTGTAGGTTTACCCTACCACAGAATGACATTGGCACCGATAATCAACCACGCTGTTCGCTGCAGATGCAGATGAAGTTTAATTACCAAAAAATAAACTCAAAAGAATTCTTAAGAAAGAAATTAATAAATTAAATTTCCTGATTAATCAAACTGTTCCTAGTATTGACATCTATTTTATACCGGAACGCCGACACACCGAGTGCACAGTTCACTCATGTAGAGCCGACCGATGATATTTAGAAAGAGAAAAGAGGGTCGCCTCATCAGATAGTTTTAGCATAAAAAATGATAATGGCCATTACAATTAACCATTAACTTAATCACCCCCACAAAACTGATTTGCAGATCATGATAAACTACAGTGACAGTTCACTGAATTAAGGATAAAAATTACTCAACATGGAATTACAAACAGAATTACGAGTACATTAATCTGTAGAGAAACGAAACTCATATCTAGAATGAGATTTTCACTCTGCAGTGCTGGCTGATATGAAACTTCCTGGCGGATTAAAACTGTGTGCCGGACCGAGACTCTAACTGGGGACCTGTTGCCTTTTGCGAACAAGTGCTCTACCATCTGAGCTACCCAAGCACGACTCACGATCTCTCCCGAGTCTGAGTCTCTGTCCGACACACAGTTTTAATCCACCAGGAAATTTCGAAATTCATGTCTACTTTGAAAGCAGAGTATGATTGCTGAAGGCACCTTAATACTATGTGAAAGACGGCTACCCAACAAGCCAATGTCTTTTGAAAGTCTGAGCCATTGGGAACTGCAATAATACTGAAGACGATCGACTCAATATCCCTGTACAAAAACTTACTACAAAAAGCAGACTCATAGTTACGGAATAAACTCTCAGAGTCTTGCTGCCCAGAAGAAAGGTAGCACCAATACTAAACGCGGCACTTACTCAGTAAGTAGCGAAAGTAGCGCCAAACTTGGCATGACACCTCTCGTTATCTTCGCGACTAATCGTCGCCCCTACAGTGCAAAACAGTGAACACCATGTGTGTCTCCTGTCTACTTTCCACCCCACTTCTAAACACCACCGCTTGCGAGTTTTGCCAGCATGACAACATATAATTAAACCATATCTTCTAAAATGCAGCGGAATCCCACAGAATTTTCTCCACAAGCGCTTGTTGTATTTGCATAAACAGACTAAAAGTTGGCAATGGACGGCCAATCATGCAGCTCGTTTTCCAGGCAATGAATAGCTAAATGGCCTAGGCTCATTATCTGCATCTGCTTCTGGTGAAGTCCGTGGTCTTTTCTGGCTGCCCTTAAGGGGTGCACGTAGTTGGCCCAGCTCTGAATAGATACTTAGCAGTACGCGGGCCTTGGAGCACCGTTACCTCCGGCGACCTTCTCACACGGCTCTACCGTCCTTGGCGAAATTCGGGACAACCTTTCAAAAATCCGGTCCACGAGCACGCAACGCCTAAAGCTTGAAGATGGCATTTCTCACCACGCTCCAATGTCAGGGAACTTAGCAAGCTCATACAGCAGACTTCCCAAGCCCTGTACCTCCTTCCAGAAAATGTAAGATAATTCAACGGCAACAAAGTTATTTATCGTTGCATAGCAACATAACGTTAATCAGTTACGTCACAAACGAATATTGTGTCGATTAGTGTGAAATATTGATCCGTCGCTTAAAATAAACGTCTCTGACATGTCGTTGTCACTGTCCATCCCTGCGAACATGTTGTCCAGAAGTCTGTGAGCTTCACTGGAATTCTGTTAGAACGCTACTCTTTTGCTTCAACACATGAGGACTACCAGCAGTTTTGCCTCTGCACATCCAGCCCATCTCTTCAATTTGTTCATACCGAGCGTAAGTGGAATCAAATTAAAATGTAAAACAGTGTTGATCGCAATCATGTTAAAATATTTTTTTTTATTGGAGTGAGTTACCGATTTCGACTCTATGAAAGAGTCATCTTCAGACTCCGGAGCGGTGGATGGGCACTGCTAGATGACTTCTGTCGACCCTCGATGCTCGTGTAACTGCTCCAAATTTCAAAATATCAAAAATATTAAGTGGATACTATGCATGATTGCTCCTGGTGAATGTGTGTGCAAAATAGTCGCGGAGCAGTAGTTGCCTGTTTTGTTAAGTAAGGGACACACTACCTCTTCTGTTGTGGTGTAGTTGCCATTTTCTACATTAGCGCTATCTGCTGGCAGCAGCGTGCAACAAAAGAATTGCGCCAATGTGTAAAATAAAATTATAAAGGTACTCTATTAACAGGTTAAGGTTTGAGGCATATAAGTTACTCCGTTTTTAAAAGTCTGAAGTCATTTTGTGCACATCCCATATATTTCTATAAAATTTATCATTTATTAGTGTCTTTCAACATTTGCTGTTTTAGAAAGATAGTGGAGGAGACAGAGTGTGACTTCTGCTTGACTCTTTGGCATACAGACGTGTGCCTATCCCAAATCAGAATTCATTCTACATGCTACTGTGCATCAGTACAGTCCGCCACGGCTAGCCGACAGTAATTTTAGTATTCTGCACTCCATCACAATACACTGCCTATCACTGTAGCACAGTATACAACTCTGTGGTTGTGAAAAAGCATTGTTAACTTAAACAAATAATGTTACGTAACTAAATATTTGTTCACATGTCTGCATTCTACGTACACGCTGCATTCCTCTAGCCTCTGTACTGTGGCATACCAAAATAAAATGAAGCAACCCTCTGATAGAGTTAAGTGTCAAGACGTCATTCATTTTCTTTGTTTAAAGCAGAAGAATAGAAGCTGTGCTGAGTAGGTGGATGTGTACGGCAACAACGCACAACCATATGACAAGCAGTGAGTTGGGGTACACGCTTTTACTGTGGTCAAACAAGTCTGAATGAATAAGAAAGATGTGGCAGGCAACCTCTCTGTGAAGAACCGGGAATCGAAACACAAGTAGAGTGCCTGATGCCCGAAGACTGGCTTATATAATTAAAGGAAAACATCCAAAACGTGGAAATCAATCACGGGTCGTCATATCGCTGTGGCGCACCGGACCTAAAATGGAGGCCAGGGTGCACGGGACCCAAGACGGAACGTCTCAGGACATTTCTAGTGGGAATGGATCGCAGACGGAACTTCCAGAACCGAGTGCGAAGGTAGTACATCCGCATATATACTCTGCAAGCCATAGTACGGCGCGTAGTACAACTAGCCGGCCGAAGTGGCCGTGCGGTTAAAGGCGCTGCAGTCTGGAACCGCAAGACCGCTACGGTCGCATGTTCGAATCCTGCCTCGGGCATGGATGTTTGTGATGTCCTTAGGTTAGTTAGGTTTAACTAGTTCTAAGTTCTAGGGGACTAATGACCTCAGCAGTTGAGTCCCATAGTGCTCAGAGCCATTTGAACCATTTTCGTAGTACAACTACTAGACACTCGTTTTCGTGTTCCACTCGCAAACAAATCGAGAAGAAAACGACTGTCCACATGTCTCCTATGAGCCTTCATTTCTCTATTTTCATGATCCTGACACGGAATGTATATTGACGGCAGTAAAATCGTTCAGCAGTCATCTTCAGTGCCGGTTCTCTAAATTTGCTCAGTAGCGTTCGTCGAAAATAACGTCGACTTCCCTCCAGAGATTCCTATTTGAACTCCCGAAGCATCTGTATAATACGTGTCTGTTGTTAGAAACTAGCGGAAACATATGGTTCAAATGGTTCAAATGGCTCTGAGCACTATGGGACTCAACTGCTGAGGTCATTAGTCCCCTAGAACTTAGAACTAGTTAAACCTAACTAACCTAAGGACATCACAAACATCCATGCCCGAGGCAGGATTCGAACCTGCGACCGTAGCGGTCTTGCGGTTCCAGACTGCAGCGCCTTTAACCGCACGGCCACTTCGGCCGGCAGGCGGAAACATATATAGCAGCCCTTGTGTGAACTGCTTCGGTGTCTTCCCATAATTCGGGCAGGGGCGGACCCAAACACTCTCCCAGTATTCAATAATGGGTAGCACTAGCGTCTGTATGCGGTCTCCTTTAGTAATGCATCACACTTTCCTAAAATTCTCCTGCTGAACCATGTCGACCATTGCCTTCCCTACCACGATCCTCACACGCTCGTTCCATTTGATATCAGCTTGCAACGTTACGCCCAGACATTTAATAGACGTGACACTGTCAAGCAGGATACTTCTAATGCAGTATTCAAACGTTATTGGTCTGTTTTTCCTACTCATCAACAATAATTTATATTTCTCTAAATCTATAGCTCGCTGTCGTTCATAAAAGTAACTATGTTATACTGTATACTCCTGAAGTCACCTAAATCGACATCTTCCGAACACCAAACACCCTTAGATTGCTACCCACCCTGTCCGCCTGACCGTTGTCGTATATAAAAAATATTATGGGCTCTATCACACTTTCCTGGGGCACTCCTGACGATATTCCTGTCTCTGACGAACACTTGCGATCGAAGATATCGTACTGATTTCTATTACTTAAGAAGTCTTCGAGACACTTACGTATCTTGGAATCTCTTTCGAACCTTCGCTAAGCACGTAATGCAGAACATGCCACACCTTCTGAAAGGTCTGAAGTCGACGCCCGCTGGATTCCACGACTGCTAACATCCATTCAAAAAGCCCACCAGACTTCGGCAGCAATGGAATTGTAGCAGCTGTTTACGGTCATTCTAGGTAGCTTCCTTAGTCATCTAATAAACACGGTATAGAGTCGCGCTAAGTGCTTTTGACACTGACGTAGTGTGATGCCAACAGATTGCGCTCATAGCGGGCAAAGTGTTACAGAAGTGTGCTACAGGAATCTCCTGGCGAAGTTAAGGGCGCATTTCCAGATGTAGAGTCGCATGAAGCTGTCCAAGAGGGTGTTTCTCCTCCATGATAACGCCACAGGTCATTCTGCGAGGAACACAATGGCGCTGCTGCTGCTTCGAGGTATCAAATTTTACCTCACCCATTAATTCTGGTGATATGACAGCCAGTGAAAACTTCCTCTGTCCTATCACTGTGTGGAACGCGATTCCAGAATGACGAATGACGTGGTTTTAGGCTTGAACAGTATCCTAAACAGCCGAAATGCAGACTTCAATAATGCCTTTCTCCAATTCATTCATATGTAGAAAAAATTAGTAGCACTGAATTGTGAAAATATATACCAGAACAAACACCATCGCTAAAGCTTAGGGCTACTACTTGCTTTTTTTGCTATTAACTGTCCAAACTTCATGACTACACCTCGTACTGCGTTTTATCAGTAACTATGTGCGTAGATACTTCGTACGACCCTATCTTTTGTTTTAGCCTGCTGTTACAATCTTGGATGCTCTACAGGAATCTACCAACCCGAAATCTACTGGCTGACCTGCGTCTGATGTCTGCTGCATGTGTTGTAAGAATAAAGCACGTTTGGTGTAGTATCATAGCTTTTCGATACTACCAGAGCCGGCGCATCGATGAAGGGTCTTACGGGCGCCACGAACGGGGCTTTCAACATCGCCACCTATAGTTTGACATGGATGTGAAGAACCGCCAGTCCAACGAGCGATGAAGACCGCAAGGACGGTATTATAAGTGACTGGCACCTGTGCACCAGTCTTATAATTCGTGATTAGTTCCGTGTTGCTACTTGGTGCCGAGCATTACACTCAGCTGTTGATAACTCAACCAACAAACATTCAGTGTACATAGACGCACTCCTGTGTCAGGTCTCTGGTTGTAGCTAGCCACGACAGCGACAAGTTATCAACAGTGTACCAGCTCTTCAGCAACAAACTGAGAAAAATATAATTATTTAAAGTGCACTTGTGACAACTAATATTACCCTTGGCTGTCTAATTTGCTACGGCGACTGATCCTTCCGGCCACTTCGACACATTTGTCATTAGCAACAAGGACACGACATTTGGCTTCTCAGAAGATTATAAAAGGTGGCGCACGAAATGTGTTACCATTTTGTTTTTGAATATAAACTTTATTGTCAATACAATGTGAAAGGAACATATACTACAATGAAGAGCCGTCCATGGAGATTTGTTCTAACTCAGCACATGCTCAATATGTCCACCATTTCGTTTCCTAATTTCCTTCAAACGAACACTGAAGTTAGTGATTACCCTGCGGCACATGTCTTCCGTAATTTCACTGCAAGCTTGAAGAATAAGTCTTCTGAGCTCCATTGAATCCCGTGGACGTTTCGGAAAAAAATTTTCCTTTAGGCACCCCCAAAGAAAAAAGTCACATGGATTGAGGTCTGGACTATTGGGGGACCAATTTTGTCCGTCATTGAAGCGACCTGGAAACCAGAGTGCAATGATCCGCATGTCGAAATGCTCGTGTAAAAACTCCAACACAGTGTTTGCAGTATGTGGCCTTGTTCCATCTTTCATGAACCACTTCGTGTTGAAGGGCAAGGCAGTAGCAAGAAGCTGTGGAATGAAGCGATTGCGAAGCATGCTGTTCACAGTTTCTTCAAAGAAAAAGGGTCCAATAAGTCCGTGACTGGAAATTGCTGCCCATGCTGTTATCCTCGGAGCACTTGTGGGTTTTCAGTGCCCCAAAAGCGTAAATTTTGTTTGTTAACCACACCGTTTAATTGAAAATAAACCTCGTCTGAAAACCAAACATTGTTGAGAGTCTCTAACCCTATCCTCCGCCCACTGTGCAAACAGTAGTCTCTGCCGCTTGTGCTCTTTTCAGTGAGCTTCTGTCCACAGGTCACTTTTAAGAACGCGTTGAACGGAGCGTCTGGATATTCCCAGTTGCAGTGCTGCCTTTGTACACCATTTCCCGGGACTTCTGTGTACAGCAACTCGTACCGCTTCAATATTCTCCGGTGAACAAACAGGCTTAGGCCGAGGTCGCTTCGCTTCCAATACTGTTCCTTCCTGTACATATTTATCGTACAACCTGTAGATGGTCTTCTTGCAAGGGACCCATCGTGTGTTAAACTGTTGTCGAAAACGCCTCTGAGTCACAACAAGGCTTTTCGTTTCATGAAAAAGTAACACAATTGCCGATCGTTGCTGTGTCGTCAGTCTTCCATTGTCAGCCATTGCTGCTTACTAGTCTCCTAGCGTCAGTATCGTGAATTACACGTCATTTCGTAACTCATTTGTTTTTCCAAGCTCTGCTGGTACTGCTGTAAAGATCCCAGCGGGATATCTAATGTGCGTCGTAAACTGTGAAAGAAAAAATTGGTAACAAATTTCGTGCACCACCCTGTAGTTACCGAGGGCTCGCATCATAACTTCTGGTTTATTCTGAGTCACAATTGAATCACTTAGAGAAGCTTCCCAGGTTGTCGGGTTTTACAGTAAATATTCGGGATATGACCCACACTGCGCAAGCTTGTCTACTTCTCACTTGGTTGGCGGGAAGTGCGACATTTAGGAGCTTTCCCAACAGACTGGGGAGAAACGTGTATGAACTCCTCCCTTTTCTGTTCTGTCCCACATATCCTGGCACTCTCAATCGATACAATTCCTCATTCCACCCTACTGTAAGCGTTTTCCGTGCGATGACGACAGAATGCGTGTATCTTTGCACACTGTGTCCCCGTTCGCACCCGCACGCGTCGATCGTGTCATAAACGCTGGGCTGCGTCAGCAACGCACGTGTTAATGAAGGGCGGGCACTACGTTGACAGTGCCGGCCATTACAGTGAAACACAAGCGCTCAGTTTTACTGCGAATTGCTTGCGGTCCATTAGTTGTTCAAAACGATAGCTGGCCACAAAATATATTACCCGGGAGCTTTTATTTTTATCTCTCCTATTTATTGAGCGTCTCCTATAGTTGGCCACGGATTTTAAATAAAATACAGTGCATACCAGGGACTGCAAACGCTGGTTCTCCTGCTAGATTCGTTCTTTTGGCCTTGTTGTCACGTACAGCGCGCTCAGACGGAATTGTCAGTTAACACGTAAAATGGCGGTGCGCGTAAAATACCGAATTCCCCGACATCACTACTGGGACACTTTAAAACAACGCCAGATTGCGGCTGCCCCCAGTGGCTACACTTCCACGCACGACAGCAGCAACCATGATCAGCGCATATTTTTCGTTTAATAGCGTAGAAACACATAACCTAACTCCTGTAAAAAATTGCAGCGTCATGAAAAATGTGTGTAGATCAAGCGTTCTTATTTACTTACTTATTTGCTGTTTTGCAGCTCAATATTGCGATTTCCCACTATGATGTGGAACAAGCCATTCAGTTTACAATAATTGTAATACATATTCTTACTGAAATACGAGGTAGCTTGGAGACTATTTAAATGACTACAATTTATGTTAATGTTGACCTACATTCTTTACTTTTTTTCTACTGATATATGCTATGTGTAATATTTCTTACGCCCACGCCGCTCTCACATTCACACCTTAACGTTACATTTTCACAGTGCCTTTCTATGGGCTAGAAAGAGTTGGGAAACGGATATATCACATGCGCACAAGGCATACAGCCTTAAGGGAATACACTTGCCAACTAGACATTTCTTGGCCCATTGTTTGAGCGGCGCGAATAAAGATTTCATAGAAATTACGCAGTGGACTTGTGTCCTCATTTTCATAACGAAACGTAGAGTGTGAAATGGATAAATGGGTACCAAATTAACCAGCATGAAGTCTAATTTCAGCAAAAATTCAAGCAATTGCTTCAAAGTAATCAGTGCACTTAAGAAAAGTTGATAAGTGATTAGAAATATTTCACGAAAAGCTAGCTGCTGCTAGCTATGTAAATGAAGTCAAGAACTTCATCTCATCAAGGCGTAGCTACGTTACACATAAAGAGTTACATTGACACGATGTTTAACTGCCACCGAAGAACTTCTAAATAAAGAAATGAGAAAACGGTGACATTTTTGCATTGCGATTTGTCTGGAAGTGAGGAATAGATTAGAAAAACATTTGACACACCTTTGAATGATCTTGGAAATCATGTACTGCAAATAAGGCGCCTTTTGTAAACATAAAGTTCAATGTTGAGCTTAGAATCTTAAATTTTTAAAGGGTGCTAGAGGATATTTGTCTGGTGGATTACATAGGCCTTGCAGTTTCATTTTCAGGACATGATTTCGAGTACCATCAAAGACGCGTCAGATGTTTCTTTAATCTTTTTCATTTCTTACTTGTAAACAAATTATTTTACAAAATGTCAGAAAATTTTCGTTAATTTGTATTTCAGCCTCAGGCCACACAAATGGTTTCAACTCAGCCAAGTCATCATCAGATTATATGTTTAGAGAAAAAGGAAAAGGGGGAGGGGAAATGATAGAAAACTGAGTACCAAATCAGAATAACTTGTTTAAACAACTAAACGTATGTACGTACTTGAATACGTTTCATAGTAAGTTGTCAACTGAATGGCCCGTAAAGGTGCTGACGACATAAACATATTTGTGATAGGAGGACTACGTCAGACCGTACCTCATCAGGATTACAGAAACTCTGGGTATCCCAGATATTCAGGAGAAAATTGGTGAAATTCGTTAAATATCATAGACTCGCACGTTACATTTATTTTCTCGTAAATACATAATATGTGCGAGGAGCATGAGAGAAAATTAAAAATGGAATTGGAGAATAAAGTGCCCGGATCAGAATAAGTGTAAGACATGGATGTAATGTTTCGGTCCCTACTCTTCATTCTATACGTTAAAGGATCAACTACGGAAAACATAGGTTCAGGAGAGGGCCTGAAATTGAGGGCGAATTGATATCAATGATGAGATTCGGTGATGTCACTGCTATCTTCAGCGAAAACAAAGAAGTTCTGCAAGACCTGTCGAGTGGAACGAAGAGCCTAGCGAGCACACGTTTTGAAGTAAGAGTAAAGCAAAGAAACATTAAAGTAATGAGGGCCAGCAGAATAGAGGTTAGTGATAAACTCAACATAAAAACTGGTGATGACGAAATTGAGAAAGGAAGGAATTCCGCTACCTTTGAAGCGAAATAACACACGACGGACGCAGGGATGAGGACATAAAGGACAGCCCAGTACAGGAAGTGAGAGCACTGCTGACCAAGTCTACTTCTTACTTTACTTTCCTTTACTTACTTTCCGTGTCCGGTCAAGAACACCTAAACTACCTTTCACCAAAACTCTGCAGCTTTCATGTCCTTGTCATTGCACAAAAATAGATCATCCTTTGTGGAAACAAACTCCATCCATGAGCACATGAGCAAATGTTCAATCGTTTGTGTTTCTCCACTTGTTCATTGGGCATCTTCACAGTAAGCCCACTTAACCATGTTTACTTTGTATTTTGCGACTCCTGTTCTTTATCTATTCAGTGCTATCCATGTCCGATAATGTAGTTGCTGCCCTTGTGTGATTTCTTCTTTGGGATGCAGGTTGTATTTAGCAGAGGGTCCAACGATGAAGATAAGAGTCTGGTCTCAGGTCGGCCTTCTAGCAGCGCTGTCAGTTAGATAAAGTCCATCTCACTTATAGCATGTGCACACACTGGACCCAGATGACCAGCTACTCGGAGCACAGCTTTCGCAGTGGTACTGTGAACAGTCTCACATGCATTCCACACTTCCGTCCTCTGTGATGTTTACAGGTAAAGAAACATTCGGACGTAATGGGGTCTTCAACATCCCCAGTTCGCTAATTCCACATGCCACGTTTACTCGCACTCTTCAAAACTGCGGTTCGACGTGAATGTAAGAGCAGATGTTGTTGGTGAATGTTTAACTGGGCAATATCTCCTACATGTGTCATTAAAGGACAGGTATTATTAAAATTATTATTACAATTCCTTTACCAGAGCATTGCCAGAATTGTTGGGTGACGTGCCACTCGATACAAGACATCGCATGCGGCTCCAGCATGACGTGCCACTAGCACACTTCAGTCGCTATGTGCGTCGGTTCTTGAACGGACAGTTCGCTGAAAGTGGATTGGCAGTGCTGGTCTTGTACCTTGGCCTACTCGATCCCGTAATTTCACCCCTCTCAACTTCGTGTGAGGCGGGATATGCAACCTTGTTTACAAAACCATTACTGAATCATATGAGAATCTGGTTCCCCGGATTGTAGCGGAAGCAGTAAGAATTGAGGACACTCGTGAAGTCTTCGACAGCATTAGGCATAATATGACCGATCGGTGCATTCTGGTTAAAAGTCAATGGAAGCATTTGTGAACCTCTACTGTAACTGAAGTGATTTTTTTCTGCTAATGTTGTTGTCTCTTATTAAAAAGGAATTAAAATGTTTTCATTACCCATGCTACCACCCATAGTCTCTTACTTTAATTTTCATCCAAAGACCACCTCTACCAGTTAAAAGAATACTCACAGGTAATTATTCCATTAGAGAAAAATATTTGTTTCATTGTCCTGTGCAACGTCTCAGAGTTCCCCTGAATAATTTTCACGCAGTATATGCAGAATGAAGCAACGAATGAAAGTTTGTGCCAACGCTGGGATTCGAACCCAGGTGTCCACTCTAGGCAGATGCACTAACCACTACTCCACATTAGCCCAGTGACTTTACACAACTGCTCGGACTATTCTGGTACGTCTCCCTCTTCAGTCTCAATTCCCATTCATTCCTCAGCCCACTTTGCGTTCACCCTAAACTCGAACAGCTTCATCTATGTTCCGCTAGGTAGAGAATTTTTCCTCCTGCACTTGATTATTATTTTGAGTAAGTATGTGCGTGTGTGCTCTTTTCACTCAGAATGCAACTGTTCTTTACACTTTACATAAAAAGAATAATCCGATTTTTAAAAAAATCGTAACTGTTATGTTATTTGAGATATGTGCGTGAGTAACGTACTGTTGGAAAAAGCTAACTCTCGAGTTTTACGTGGTCCCCACTAGGTAGCAGCAGTATGAGCCCACTTTAGTTCTAGCAAAAATTGTGTCCGGAAACAGAGAGCGTTCTGTGCTCTACGTTTTACGCAGTGCGGGTCAGTAATAACTGTTCAGCGTGACTTTCATACTAGGTATGGTGTGGATCCTCCTACAGCGCAGAGCATTAGACGATGGCATGAACAATTCTGAGAAACAGGTTATGTAAAGGTAAATCGCCGGTCCTTCCCAAAATGTCTGACAGACTTCGAACGCATCCGCCGTAGTTTCACAAGGAGTCTCCAGAAATCCGTTCGCCGTGCAGCTCGACAGCTCAACATGATTCGAACAACTTCATTGACCAACGCGATTGGGCACTGCCACACTGGCATCTGGAAGTGTGGGAGTTTTTCAAAGGATTATTGTACGATGGATCGGTCGCACTGTACCAAATGATTCATCCTTACAGTACTGGCCTCCAAGATCACTAGTCGTGACTGTATGTGATTCTTTCTTGTGCGGGTTATAAAACACCATTTATGTGCCTCAGTTACCAACAACAATGAATGAACTGAGACATCGCAAAGCAGCAGCTGTGGAAGCTGTAACTCGAGACATGCTCGCTGCTGCTTGGGAACAATGTGAGTACTGCACTGACATATGCCGTGGATCTCAAGAGAGGCATATTGAACACCTATGGAAAGGTAGGAAAAAAAGGCTTTTTGAGTTTCCCGTTCATAAAATGTAGACGTGCCAAATTGGATGACTCGTTTTGATACACCGTGTATTATAATAATAATATAACTATTATGGAATGTCAAAATATGTCATATCGTTACAAACTGGATTCCGTATCATCAGCAGATTTCACTTGCATCAGGGTGAGGCATTTGATAAATTGAGCAATAGATTCCAGTTTCATTCTGCCTTCATATACATAGCAAAGTAATTCGATGAAGCTAATGTGCATCGCCCTCTCCGTCAAGCTACGACTTATTCGTCCGCTAACCGACGTCGGCCTAGGTTATCTACGAAACTAGTTTTGCGTTCGTCAGTTGCTGGAAGAAATGTACTATTGACTACGCTGCAAATAGACGTTAGTCTCAGCTTACGCCTCTGAGTAACCAGGTGCCAGCGGAAGATAGTAGTGGCGGTCGCTTCTACTGACACTTAAAACTAGCCAGTGGAGATCTACATGCACGAGGAAAAAAAAATTAAACACCCCGAATACTTACACAGTATCCGCAGGGTACGTAAATGGTTGGAGATGCTATCCTCTGTGACAGATGGAACGGTCACGAGAGTGCGTTAGGGTTCTTCGTGTTTAGAGTTGTTACCATGCCTGGTGGGGTATGTCAGATGTAAAGTGATCTCTGAGAAAGACGGTGAGGATGGCGCGTTCTTTTGTGAGACAGCGTTCCCAGTGCATGGAAAAGTTTCAAAAGGACCTCATTGTGGGTCTCCATTTCGTCGCCTGTCGAATCATGCAGTATTCAGATTTATGGGCATTCTGTTGTGACTGTGGTCCAATGACGGCGAGCACGAAAACCTGAGGGGGCATACTCGTCAGCAAGTTTCCGGTTCACCATGTCTGATCACTACAAGGGATGATCGCCGTATTATGCCCTGAAGAAATAGTAACCGCCTCACATCTGCGCTTGGCATCCAAGATCATATAATAGACTGTCTGCAATATTCTGTGTCATCCCACAAAATTGGTCAGAGTCACCGTTAACACTACAACACACACGGCTGCGTTTGGAGTTCTGCCGCGTCTGGGAAGTTAGGACCGCAGGTGAGTGGCGTCCCATTGTGCTCAAGGATGAATCGCCATTCCGTACTACCCAGGACGACTATCATGGTGGCGATTTGGGGAGGCGTTGCATTCTTCCAATATTCTGAAGAAGCACGGCATTAGTACTCCTGTCGTCATAGTCTGGGGATCCATCGAGTATGACTTCAGGTGACGTCAAGTAAATATTGAGGGAGTACTGAAGACACGACGGCACGTCACGGACATCCTGAGTCGTCATGTGTTGACTCTCGAGCGACAATATTTTGGTGCCATTTTTCGACGGTACAGCACGGACATACGTTGCACTGTCTACTACATTGTACTATCGCAAAATAGGGGAGATATTGCCACAGATATGATACGTGATTTGGAGTGGTAATCATTGAAACAAAGGCGTTGTTCGTTGTGACGGGATCTTCTCATGACATTCCAATCACCGGTTTTCTTCTCCGATTGCGAAAACTTTATGTTGGCACCCACCTACGTAGGGAGAAACGATCATCACGAGAAAATAAGAGAAATCAGAGCTCGCACAGAAAAATTTAAGTGCTCGTGTTTCCCGCGCGCCGTTCGAGAGTCGAACGGTAGAGATACAGCTTGAAGGTGGTTCATTGAACCCTCTGAACCCTCTGCCAGGCACTTTATTGTGAAAAGCAGAATAATCACGTAGATGAAGATGTAAATGTTCCTGGCACGTGTTTCTATGACCTGTCTGCGTGATGGCGAGGTACTCCCGTAGCCACCTCCAATACAGCACGTGTGTGGAACCAGCTCGGCTGTCAACTCCATCCCACTGCCGGTATCCAGGACGTCAAGAACCAGTTACAACAGGTATTGGCCAGCTTGCCTCAGGATATACACTGCTCTATGACATCCTTCCCTGCCGAATCAGTTCATGCGTCAAGGTCAGAGGCGGCGCAGTGTGATACTGAAATGCGGGCTCATACAGCCGAGTCTATTGTAAATGTGGTCGATTTAGTAATAACTAAAACAACATCACATACATTCTCAACTCGTGGAGTTCCATTTCCTTTTGTCCTCAGCTGGCTGCTTCACCTTTGTTGTCAGACAGTGTAGTTCAAAATAGG
This sequence comes from Schistocerca americana, assembly GCF_021461395.2. Taxonomy (NCBI): domain Eukaryota; kingdom Metazoa; phylum Arthropoda; class Insecta; order Orthoptera; family Acrididae; genus Schistocerca; species Schistocerca americana. The sequence goes on from NC_060122.1 coordinate 629,475,676, forward strand.
GGATAAATGTTGCAGGAGTTCATTTAATATGTCGAATTCATTTAATATAATTACAAAGATCCCCAATAAATACACGTTACTACGACGAACTTTGGCTTTTAAAATATCTCACTTTGGTGAGGACCGTCACAGAGAGTTGCGGGCTGTCAGATATTATTGTAACAGCTATCGAAATAAGAACTGCCTCCACCGTGAGCAGACTTCCTGCCAAGCGTATTTATCTAATTTTAACAGAAAAAACTTTTCCGGGGTACCACTCACTGACGGAGGCATTTTTTGGCCCTCGGCCTAAGCCACTCGGCCATCAAGACGTCGCACAAAACTTGATCACTACGGAAAATGAGAGCAAAAGCTGTTTCTCATCCTCTTAGTAGTGAAATCCATAACTGCAACAGATCTATAGCTGTTTGCTGTGCTCGTCACATCTATAGGTGGAAGGCCGGGTACCGTGCTTAGAAGAGACATGATACGGGCAACCTCTTTCCCCTTTCTCCTGCTTCGTCCTACATTCTATTGCCCAAGATGGGGACTATTACAACATCCCTTGTCTTTGTAAACTTCACTTTGTGTCCTTGAACACTCATTACTACGAGGAAAGGGTTTTGCGAACGGCAAAGTTCTTTTGCAGTCTAAGCAATTATTTTGGTTTGCATGACTGTCATACTGCTGGAACAGTGCTCCCATTCCCATTACTAGAACGAAAATAATAGTTACAAATTCAGTACAGTTGGTTATTTCCGCATGCAGTATGAACTTCAGGCTGGCTGCCATTATTCAAAGAATGAACATTGTGAAATACTTCTGAAACTAGTCGTTGCATTGTTATGAGCATTCCAGTCACCAAATATATTCCAAGCCTGCAGCAGAAGTCATCGACAAGAGAGCAGCCAGCGCATGCAGACTGAATTCGACACTAGTTTCTGGTCATGACAGAACTGCTTCATCCCGCTCCGAAGACGACAGCACACTGTGTGACGTGACGTGGCATCGGATGGCGGGTCTTTGCCCTGCCTGCTGCTTGCCCGAGGTGTCCTTGGTATTGGGGACGAGTAGACTGTCCCGCTTCCTCTGAGTCGCTGGTTACAGCACATACAGTGATAGGAATAAACAGATGCCAGAATTTCGAGGCACAAGGTGGCCTCGACCCTCGAAGAGGGTGTCCAGGCAGATAACCTGTCAGATCTGGTTCTTTCTAATACTATGCCTCCCCCTCGGACCTTCAGAAAAAGGTTCCACGACGTTAAAGTCACCACTTTTGGCCCTTTGCATCCTCTACTTACCTGGCCGTACTGGGTAATGAAAACTTGTCGGTAAATTAATTACTGAAATTATCAACTTTCGCCACTAAATGGTTTTCTGCACGAAGATACGAATTTAAATTTACCGTAGAACTCGAGTTTCAGTGAAAACTACTTCTGAATTAAATATATTATAAGTTTACTTAAAATAATAATAATCAAAGAAGGGAAAAAAGAAAGATGGAAGGAGTATATACAGGGTCTACACAAGGGCGATGTTCTTGAGGCAATATTATGGAAGTGGAAGAGGATGTAGATGAAGATGAAATGGGAGATACGATACTGCGTGAAGAGTTTGACAGAACACTGAAAGACCTAAGTCGAAACAAAGCCGCGGCAGTAGACAACATTCCTTTAAAACTACTGACAGCCTTGGAAGAGCCAGTCCTGACGAAACTCTACCATCTGATGAGCAAAATGTATGGGACAGGCGATATACCCTCAGACTTCAAAACAAATATAATATTTCAAATCACAAAGAAAGCAGGTGTTAACAGATGTGAAAATTACCGAACTATCAGTTTATTAAGTCACAGCTGCAAAATACTAAAGCGAATTCTTTACACGAATGGAAAATCTGGTAGAAACCGACCTCGGGGAAGATCAGTTTGGATTTCGTAGAAATATTGGAAAACGTGAGGCAGTACTGACCCTACGACTTACCTTAGAAGGTAGATTATCAACAGGAAAACCTACGTTTCTAGCATTTGTAGACTTAGAGAAAGCTTTTGACAGGGTTGACTGGAATACTCTCTTTCGAATTCTGAAGGTGGTAGTGGTAATATACAGGGAGCGAAAGGCTATTTACAAGTTGTACAGAAACCAGTCGGCAGTTATAAGAGTCGAAGGACATGAAAGGGAACCAGTGGTTGGGAAAGGAGTGAGACAGGGTTGTAGCCTCTCTCCGATGTTATTCAAGCTGTAAAGGAAACAAGAGAAAAATTCGGAGTAGGTATTAAAATCCATGTAGAAGAAATAAAAAACTTTAAGGTTCGCCGATGACATTGTATTTCTATCAGAGACAGCAAAGGACTTGGAAGAGCTGTTGAACGCAATGGACAGTGTCTTGAAAGGAGGATATAAGATGAACATCAACAAAAGCAATACGAGTATAATGGTATGTAGTCGAGTTAACACGGGTGATGCTGAGGGAATTAGATTACGAAATGAGACACTTAAAGTAGTATAGGAGTTTTGCTCTTTGGGGAGCATAGTAACTGATGATGGTCGAAGTAGAGAGGATATAAAATATAGACTGGCAATGGCAAGGAAAGCGTTTCTGAAGAAGAGAAATCTGTTAACATCGAATATAGATTTAAGTGTGGGGAAGTCGTTTCTGAATGTATTTGTATGGAGTGTAGCCATGTATGGAAGTGAAACGTGGACGATAAATAGTTTGGACAAGAAGAGAGAATAGAAGCGTTCGAAATGTGGTGCTACAGAAGAATGCTGAAGATTAGGTGGGTAGATCACATAACTAATAAGGAGGTATTGAACAGAATTGGAGAGAAGAGGAGTTTGTGGCACAGCTTGGCTAGAAGAGGGGATCGGTTCGTAGGACATGTTCTGAGGCATCAAGCGATCTCCAATTTAGTACTGGAGGGTAGCGTGGAGGGTAAAAATCGTAGAGCGGGACCAAGAGATGAATACACTAAGCAGATTCAGAAGGATGTAGGCTGCAGTACGTACTAGGAGATGAAGCAGCTTGCACAGGATAGAGTAGCATGCAGAGCTGCATCACACCAGTCTTAGGACTGAAGACCAGAACAACAATAATAAATATTTGATTGGACATTTATTACCGGTTTAGCAGTAATAGTTATTACGAAATAAACATGGGATTAAAAAGATATATATTTCAATATCGACTATGTTTTCATAAAATAATAAGTAAAACTGTATTTGCAATTAATTCCGCTGCTTCTGCTTAGTGGTCACATCTTCCTACGACACAATGCTTGTACTAAATTCTATTGAGTTGTGAAGTCATCGTTTAGTAGGCCTAAAAGGAAATGGACACATGTAGAAGTTAATTGATATAGAATTAAGTAACAAACCCTTGTGCTTTTCGTATTTACAGATCAGGCTTGTCTTAAAATTTGGGGACTTAACTGTAGAAAGGTGCAAAGTGCCAAATCTATGAACTGAAGTTATTACAAACAAACTGTCACTAGTGCAGTGTTTTAATTATTTATTCCTCAAACTTATCCATGTTACAGTTAAGAGTATCTTATTGTATATTAGTGGTTGTTTCATTACAGAGTTGGATTTCTTTAGCGCTGAAGGCAATTCAAACAGAAACATTTATGAAAGGTGCTAATTCCCATAAAATTATTCTAGATACTTTGTTCTTAGTCACTCTCCACAGATCTGCCATATAATATTCTTTATCTCATTCTTTTCCGGGTAAGGTATCCTAGCCTTTAAATATTTCTTCTTTTCATCTGCAATTAAATGGATTCAGGAAATAGATTCAAGGTTTCAGATTGAATGTTTCTTGCATGTTTCCCTTTTTTGAGCACATTCACCTTCCGCATGCTTTCCATGTCAGTGTAACGTTCTTTTATTGCTACACGTGCTACATCTGTTGAATCATATGTGATGCCGACAGCTTTTGAAATTTTGAGCTTATTTATAGAGAGTATCTCGTCTGCCACAGCTTGACTATTAAAAATATCGGAAGAGTTGGTAGACATTACATTGAAAGTTCTAAGAACCTTTACTTCCTCGACCGTTTTGCATAGGTCGCTGGGTGCAAATGCCAGTCACCGACTTCCTCCTCTCTATCAAGGTAGACTCAGAGTCACAGCGGAGAAAGCTGTGCCCATTAACCAGAAACCGTTATTCTATTCGTGGGAAAAACCCTTTTTTCCACCAGAAAAAGAAAAAGAAGTACAATTATTCGATTCTTGCTTTGTGCTGCACGACTGTCACTCCAAACAATGAGGTTTTTCTTCGTTGTTATTCCGGTGTTTAAAGCTTCCGGAATGCGTGACGTGATTTCATTTCCACCCCTAGCAGCGATACTTTCATCCCACATCCACATGTGAGACTGAAGGGTGTTATCCACGGATACTGCCAAGTTGTAAAAAGATAACTGGCGGCAATAAAACATCTCAGCGTGCGTTACTGTGGGAGCAAACATAACCTGCTACATGTCAATCGATGAGCAGCAAATGCCAGTGTCAGGGAACTGAGAAGAACTGATGTCAGTCTTCACAAGGCTCCATGCCATCTCTGCCTTTGCATGGTGAATCTCTAAACGCACCTGTGACTGCGGTGAACATGCTTTTGCTTCAAATTTCAGTTGGCCACATGTATTGCAGGTATCTTTCTCTTTGGAAGGAAAGATTGGGAAATTCTTTCAGAAAGACTCTACAGTATAAACTGGACTTTATGGTGCTTTCAGGAAACACCTTATTAAAGTGGAAGTATATTCTTGAAATATGCAGATCAGGACTGAGGTATTCCTTGCTTGATCTTGCTCAGCTGTAATGGCTAAGTCATTTATGTGGTGTTTCATACACATTTTGCCTTCGTCGTTGTATTGTGATTGAGCGTGTCTTGTTCGGCGGTCGGTGAATATTGTCTCTGCAAGATTTTTCTTCATGATAAGTATTTCCAGCCTTTTCTTTCCAACACCAAAAATATTCATAAAAGTGGTTTTGCAAACTGCAACAAGATCCCCTGTACTATTTGGAATAGAATACCAAACTGCCGGCGACTTTCAGCGGGATTATCATAGGCTGGTTGTGTTGAATAATCTTGCTTATTGAACTTAGAGAACAAATCTATTTCCAATGCAGCCGTCAGCTCACTGCAGCTTAATCTACATTTGCGTAGTACTCACAGGGAAAGAACAACAAGACATTATGTTTCCTACAGAGGACACTGGAAATATTTACACATTCAACAGCTATCGTTTCTTACGTAGATTTCACAGCCAGTGAAGGGCTTACAATCGTATGCGCGGTGAGGGACGGTTCTTAGTTCACATAACTGTTTTTGTGAGTTTCGTACTCTAAACTTTTCATCTTTAATTTCTTCTGTTCATCTCTGAATGACTCACTACCATTCTTTTTCCGTCTCCTACCCATGTGACTTTCATCCCCCATAACCTAACATATGGACATCAAATGTGTACAAAATCATTTAAAGATGACATTTAAGTATATGATGTTTCATTTGTAAGACAGTGTTATACGACTGATGTGACCGTAATGTTATGGGATGTTTATACACATACTTCATGATTGAAGAGCAATGATTCACGAAAAAGGACAGAACAGAAGTCTACGGATGCACCTCTCACTGCAGCAAAGTGAGACAAACACAACTTAATGGCACACTGCACCATTCTTATGAAATCAGCGGGCAACTTGGTACCATTGCCATCTAGTGGTGGCAAGTGTAGCCACTTGGAATTCTCGGTGAACATAGCACTTTTCATATGTAATCCTCCATGGTTATTGCGCTGCCTATCAAATTTTTCATGAATTTGGCACTTAGCACCTTTCTACAGTTAAGTATCCAATTACTGCTACTGCTTACTCCATATTGAAATAAACTAATGTAATTGTTGCAACAGAATAATTGTAAGCATCTTGGATTTTATGGAGAACAAATTATTCCTATATAAATGTCCGCCCCGATAGCTGAGTGGTCAGCGTGATGGATAGCCGTCCTAGGGGCCTGGGTTCGATTTCCGGCTGGGTCGGGGATTTTATAAGCCCAGGGACAGGGTGTTGTGCTGTGTTCATCATTTCATCCCTATCCGGCGCGCAGGTCGCCCAATGTGGCGTCGAATATAATAAGACCTGCACCCAGGCGGCCGGACCTGCCCCGAAGGGGCCTCACGGCCAATGACGCCAAACGCGCATTTCCATTTTTTTACTGTACAAATTAGACAAGACATTCATAAACAACTGTCGTCATCATCATCATCATCATCATCGAAGACATCATAAATATTGCGTAGATTGCTACACTGATGTCCCGTGAAATTATTACTACTGCCCACCACGTGATTGAATACTGCCTGCCAACACAGCAGACGCGTTGCGTGGTAAGGTAAATTTATAAGGGGAGCAGAGACGAATGGAGATCACTATAGCGACGATAAGGACCGAAAATGGGAAAATCCATTTATATAAGAGCTTTTGACGAAGTATAGATTGTCATGGCTCGGCGCCTGGTAGCAAACGGCGAAGTTGTTCGGCTGTTGGCGTTCTGCTTTCTTGAGCGTCTATGGAAATTTGTCTAAGGACGGTAAACCCACTTTTAGGCGATTAGGTATCGGACGTCCATCTCTCAGCACACTGTTCAGAGGAAACTGTTGAAAATGAGGCGACACAAGAGACGGTGATGCCATGTTGACCCAGTGACATCGTTAATTATCATATCAGTGGAGGTCATCGAGACTGCATCGCATATGTCCAGGCGAGCGGTAGCCAAAGCATTCACAGCGCTACGGACGCAAGCCGGTGGTGACAGTATTATGCCAAAGGATACATTCACCTGTGTTTCCATACGTACTGTGATAGTAATCGAGGGCATTCATGACGCTGCTTAAACAGTATTGCGTTCCACCTGTATCCCTTCAAGCTTGATGCCCTCCCCGACAGGGATGTCATTCCCCGAGCGAGGGATGCAGTGGTTAGCATTGGACTCTCATTAAGGAAAACGCAGGTTCAAATCCCCGTTTGCGCTTCCTGATTAAATTTTGAAGAGATTTCAACAAATCGCTCCAAGCAAATGCCGAGACGTTTCCTTTGAAAAGGTCACGGCCGATTCACTTTCCCATGTTGTGCTAATTCGAGTTTGTACTCCATCTCTAATGACATCGCTGTCAATGGGACGATAGACTTTAACCTTCCTGTCTCATTTTTTTGACATTCGGAAGCAGGATATCTGTCCAAGTCACATGGGTGGAATGGTGCTTTAGTGGCTTGACGATCAACACATCTGGGGCACTATCGGCGCCTGCTCCACGCCCACAATCCACTGTTTCATCATTTACGGACATTGCGCGACCTGTGCCTTGATGTTCGGTTTAGCATACCTGCGGAAACCTGCAAAGGACTTGTCGAAACAATGCGAAAAAAATACCATCTCTAATGCTTTGTCGAAACCAAACGAAAAAAATCGTATCTCTAACGTGTTACAAAGGGGAACCAAATTGCTAGCCTACAGTAGGTAAGAAGGTTTTGGGTCACAAACATCCACGGCGATGGTGAACATGTTATAAAATCATCGATCCATTTTCCATTTTTTCTAATAAGTCTTTCCTTATCTCTTCAAACCCAGAAGAGAAAGGGCCGACCGAGATGGCCGAGTGGGTTCTAGGTGCTACAGTGTGGAACCGCGCGACCGCTACGGTCGCAGGTTCGAAACCTGCCTCGGGCGTGGATGTGTGTGATGTCCTTAGGTTAGTTAGGTTCAACTAGTTCTAAATTCTAGGGGACTGATGACCTCAGAGGTTAAGTCCCATAGTGCTCAGAGCCATTTGAACCATTTTGAACCAGAAGAGAAATTTCGTGGACATTCTTTCCCGAATACTTTACCCCCCCCCCCCCCACCCTCCCCTCCCGTCTAATTCGATTTTAATTACAATTGCTATTGTGCTTGCCATTCCAATGTGTTCCTTGATCGATTAATTTGCTTTACAGTCTCCGTAACTGATTTTCAACGTGCATCTCTCATGACCTCGTAAAGCGACCGTCATTCTTAGAACTGGAGAATTCGTGGGTTATTGTCATGCGCTACATGACTTGTTCAGACAAATAATGAACTTCGTTTTCAGAGCGCTAGTTAGTTTTCCAGCGACGCTCCCTGCAATATTTACACTTTAGCTTGTTTTTCTTGCTGTCCATCAGTCAACCTCTTCAGCTACACTAAGAGTAAGAACTTATCGCCTAGTTCTATGACTCCGATGTTAAATTTTTTGACGACATAGCTATAAATTATTATAGACTTGTTGCAATAAATTCTCAGATTTGCTTTTCTACCACACTTTGTTGAAGTTATTCAGCACTAGAGGTAAGAGTATGCCATCAACGAAAGAAAGGCTTGTTTTGCTTTTCTTTTTTCCATAAATTACATTTAAAAACGATTTAAAGTAAATTAAATCCTGAAAAGAAAAAGTTTTTAACGCGAAACTACAGAAAAAGTCTGCAAACATTGACAACTATTGGATGAGTACATAAGATGTAAACTTCTATGCAGCTAACATGCTTACTAGTAATTTTTAATATTTAAGTAATGGAATCAATGCTTTTTCCATTACAAGTGAATGCATATTCTCCATCTCTGTAATCGTCAAACTGTTTCGTATTCCATTACGATTTGGAGATAAGCGTATGATACAACTACTTAGAGCGTATGGCGCGGTTACAAACCGATTAGGTAAACACGAACGCACCAACAGCCACGTAGGAAATTGCTCATGCATTATAGTGCAGTTGGAGAATGAAAATCCCCTCTATAGCAATCAACATCGATTTGTAAAACAGACGTCTTGCGAAATTCTGCTCGATCTGTTTGTCTGTGTGATTTAGAGCACCATTGACATCAGCAGGTCAGTTAACGAGGTGTTCCTACACTTTATGAACGCATTCAGTGCAGTTATGTGACAGTAGTATCCTGAAAAAAAAAAGAGAGCTTATCGAATAATGGCGCAGATTCAACACTTGCCTAGCGGGTAAAACTTAACACATCGCATTTAAAGTAGCAAAATCGACTGTTGAAAAGGTACTTTCAGGTATACCCTAAGTATATGTGTTCTGAACTATATTACACATATATATATCCGCCAGGGTAGCCGAGAGAGCTAACGCGGTGCTTCCTGGACTCGGGTAGGCGCGCCGGCCCTGGATCGAATCCGCCCGGCGGATTAACGAATAGGCCAGCCTGGATGTGGTTTTTAGGCGGTTTGCCACATCCCGCTAGGTGAATACCGAGCTGGTCCCCACGTTCCGCCTGAGTTACACGACTCGCAGACATGTGAGCAAGCTCGCACTATTCCATTACACTCGGCGTGGACAGCCGGGGTGCACTAATTTCGTCCCGGGGAGGGTACGGGGTGGCGGCAGGAAGGGCATCCGGCAACCCCTTTCCACTAACCTTGCCAAATCCGTTCCTAACAATGCCGACCCTGCGTCAGCGCGGGACATGGCATCAGTGAAAGTGAATATCTTCGGAATGTTCATCCATGAGCCTGTCTGCAGACAATGTGGTTGTCCACAAAAAGATATAGAAGCTAGGAAACAGTAGCGAACTGCAGGAAGCTCTGCAGAGCGTCGATGATTACTACAGTGCCTGGCAGTTCACGCTGAACATAAATAAATCTATCATTATGCGTATAAATGAGCGGTGAGAACCTTTACTGTTCTATTGATTTAATGGTAATAATTCATTGGAAATAGTAATAAGCGTAAAACACCTTGGGGTTACCTCCCTGGCCGACTTAAAGGGGAATGCCCACATAAAACATACTGTAAACAGCAGACGTTGGGCTGAGACTAGTTGGCAGAAATGTAATGAACTGCCGTTTAGAGTCTAAGAAGTGGCTTACAAAACAATTGTAAGACCGATTTCTTGGACTCATTCTTGGATGGATTAATACAAGAGATCAGTAAGATCCAAGAATGTGCAGCAACTATCACCACCGTATCGTTTAGTAAACACGTAAACGTTAGCGGGTTGCTCAACAAACTATAGAGGAAGTCGCTGAAAGAGAGGCTTCGTGCATCACAGAAGAGTTGAATACTGAAATTCCGAGAGAGAACGCTCTGGGAAGAGTCGGGCAACATGTTACTTTTCCACATACTTCTCGTCAAATGACCGCGCAAGAAAATACGAGAATTTAGAGTAAAAAAGAAAGTTCACAGTCACACATTCGTCCCATGCGCCATTCACTAATGGATGAGGGAAGGGCGTAATAGACCCTCCGCAACACCGTATGATACGTTGCGGATCATAGTTATAGATGTAACCGTACAACTGAAAGATAGATATGTTGAAAATAATTTGCGTACAGCAGGGAGCGCCGGCATCTCGTGGTCGTGCGGTAGCGTTCTCGCTTCCCACGCTCGGGTTCCCGGGTTCGATTCCCGGCGGGGTCAGGGATTTTCCCTGCCTCGTGATGGCTGTCGTTAGGTTAGTTAGGTTTAAGTAGTTCTAAGTTCTATGGGACTGATGACTATAGATGTTAAGTCCCATAGTGCTCAGAGCCATTTGAACTATTTGAACAGCAAGGAGCTCTAATTTCGTCTGAACGACAACAAGCACGGGGCACTTAAATATCAGCCAAACGAGTGATGTAATACGCTCCGATACGCAATGAACTTTCTTGTATTTCCGCTATCAGTGCTAAACCAGCACTTTAATGCTTATCCTGCAGGTGTACGTCTTTCACACTGCTTCGTATGATACTAAGATATGGTGACAACTGAATTCGATAATTCCTTCTAGACTGCAAACAGAATTGACGTACATCAACATATCAGCATCCGTGTAGAATGCAAGCTAACCAAAAATTCTGAAAGTAATTTACTCCCCCCTCCCCCCCTCCTCAAGCAGGCAACTACACTACTGGCCATTAAAATTGCTACAACACGATGATGACGTGCTACGGACGCGAAAGTTATCCGACAGGAAGAAGATGCTATGATATGAAAATGATTAGCTTATCAGAGCATTCACACAAGGTTGGCGCCGGTGCCGACACCTACAAACTGCTGACATGAGGAAAGTTTCTAACCGATTTCTCATACACAAACAGCAGTTGACTAGTGTTTCCTGGTGAAACGTTGTTGTGATGCTTCGTGTAAGGAGGAGAAATGGGTACCATCACGTTTCTGACTTTGATGAAGGTTGGATTGTACCCTATCGCGATTGCGGTTTATCGTATCGCGACATTGCTGCTCGCGTTGGTCGAGATCCAATAACTGTTAGCAGAATATGGAATCGGTGGGTTCAGGAGGGTAATACGGAACGCCGTGCTGGATCCCAACGGTCCCCGACGACGTTTGTAGCAGCATGGACTATCAGCTCGGAGACCATGGCTGCGGTTACCCTTGACACTGCATCACAGACACGAGCGCCTGCCATGGTGTACTCAACGACGAACCTGGGTGCACGAATGGCAAAACGTCATTTTTTTAGATGAGTCCACGTTCTGCTTACAGCATCAATACGGTCGGATCCGTGTTTGGCGACATCGCGGTGAACGCACATTGGAAACGTGTATTCGTCATCACCTGGCGTGATGGTATGGGGTGCCATTGGTTACATGCCTCGGTCACCTCTTGTTCGCATTGACGGCACTTTGAACAGTGGACGTTACATTTCAGATGTGTTACGACCCGTGGCTCTACCCTTCATTCGATCCCTGCGAAACCCTACATTTCAGCAGGATAATGTCCGACCGCATGTTGCAGGTCCTGTACGGGCCTCTTTGGATACAGAAAATGTTCGACTGCTGCCCTGGCGAGCACATTCTCCAGATCTCTCACCAACTGAAAATGTCTAGTCAATGGTGACCGAACAACTGTGTTATCGTGTTGAAGCTGCATGGGCAGCTGTACCTGTACACCCCATCCAAGCTCTGTTTGACTCAATACCCAGGCGTATCAATGCCGTTATTACAGCCAGAGATGGTTGTTCTGGTTACTGATTTCTCAGGATCTATGCACCCAAATTATGTGAAAATGTAATCGCATGTCAATTCTAGTATATTATATTTCTCCAATGAATACCCGTTTATCATCTGCGTTTCTTCTTTGTGTATCAATTTTGATGGCCAGTAGTGTATAGTTCGCTCTGAACCGCTACGGTAGCGAGTTTCTAAATAACCGCCGAAAGAGCTTATAAATGCTAGAAACTCGCAAACACTCGTCCCTGAGCCCGCAAAAAACTCAGCACTAGCAAACTGCGTGCGTTTAGACCATTTCACGGCTGGAACAGCGTAGCTCGGCAGTATGAAAGGCAGTGTTACACACGAGACACGAGGACTGCCGTAGGCACGCAGGCGACTACAGCTCGTTGCCGTGCCTTTGTAGTCTGAAGTAGCGAGTTTTTTTCAGGCGCAAAAGACAGGACCGCGTGCAAATGTCGCCCGGGCAGACGTCGACAAACAGGCATACCGGTTCCAGTTCGCCACGCATTCTTCCAGCTCTCAGGCAAAATTCTTCTTCTGCGAATTTTGCCCTTTTCATTCTCTACCTTACAGTTCTCTGGCTGGTACATGTTGGCTACTCTGCTCTGTCATTTGGAATGTACAGTACACGTAGAAGTCACACAGAAATGCATTTATTATTCTACGATATTTTGTGAAGAAATTTCGCCAGAGTTAGCCCTCCTGCTCTCTTCTAATTTATTTTCCAACTGTACTGTTCGAGCAACTATCACCCGATCTGTTAAAATTATACATAACCTAAGAAATAAATTGCTAAAAACAAAATTATAGAAAAAATTGTTAGTAATCCCTATACGGAACTGCAAATAATGCAATTAGTACTAATGTCATTACAGTGTTTTTTTATATATTGCACTCCTATCACAGGACAACTACAAAGATATATTTGTGCATACAGTTCGAACATAATATCGCTAGTATTTTCTTGCAGTTAGGACACTAGTAGGGGACTGCACTACACGAACGTCTCTGTCACAGTTTCCAGAATTTGCTGTGTGCATCTTTTAAAGACACTCATTGACTTGGTCAGTGTTTTCCGGTTTCTCGATATTCCGGTAAATCATTAGTGATGCGTTCCCTTGTCCTGTGCCAAAGGACGATAGCGTGAGGCGACGTAGCTTGAGGCGACGTGAGTGTCGGAACGAAGAGACGCCTCTCAGATCGAGTGACGTCAGGTGAGAGCCGTGTAATGCGGTGTTGCCTAGAGAAACGGCACAGTGTCGGCACGGAACTGGAGGTTTCATGAAGCAGCAGCGCTGTCGATGTCAATAACATGGTGAGCACAAGTAAAACCGAGCAGCAAGTTTTTCTCTCTGTATTATTTATCGGTTTGTGCGATGCATGGAAATTGCAAAGTGTTTAGTATGTAACAAAGAAGTATGGAATGTAAAGAAGTGTAGTTTACGACGTCATTACTCTGACTGCCACTTAAATGAATATGAGAAATTTTAAGGAGGAGAACGTGCCGCATTAATATCAGAATTACAGGAGCATGCTGTTGTGGAAGGCTATCAAAATAGGGAAGCGTTTCAAACAGCCAAAAAGTAAGTCCATTCACTGAAGGCGACTTTGCGATCGCCGCCGAATAAATGTGTCAACATTTGGTAGAAGACTTTGAAAGAGTAAGTTTGTCTCCGAAGACTATTACGTGATGTATTCAGGAAACGGTGCAGATACCCAAGATGAACTAGATGTTATGGCACGTAAGTTTGTACATTATTCCTTAGCTGTTGATGAGAGTGGTGAGATATCATATAGCATGCAATCAGCTGTTTTCATTTGGGGGTGTCGATGAGAAGTTGAATATCAAAGAGGAATTATTGTATCTTCGCAGCTCCCCTTAAGGCTACAACCACGACGTTGTAAGAGCTGTTGAAAACTCTGACCTGAGTTGAAATAAGCTTGTTTATGTCGCAACAGATCGGACCCTGTCTATCATAGCAGCCAATGTTGGATTAATAACACGGATAAAAGAAAATCTGGAACATGTTCCTGGTGCAACACATGATGTCACTGCAGTCCTATGCATTCCGTCATCCAGAGAATCTTTGCGCCAAGTACATTAAAGATTAAGCTGTTACGGATACCGTGGTACAAGTTACAAAATCTGTCCAATCAGACATAGAGAGTTTCAACATTTGAAAAACGTTGCTATAAGTATTATAATCCCTCTTATCACCGTATTGTGCGCTGACTGAGCAGTGGAAAGGCATTGAATCGATTCTTTGAGTTAACAGGCGAAATAGTATTATTCATGACTAATGAAAATCAGCCTGTTCCTCTGTTGCGAGAAAAAAAAAACCTGGATTTCTGACTTAACTTTCCTTCCTGATTTAACAGGTCATTTGAACTATTTAAATAAGTCAGTCCAAGGCAAGGTACTCAACATACTAGATATATATTACAGAATAAAAGTCTGCAAAATGGCATTGTATCTGTGGACGAATCAACTGCTGACTGTAAACCCTATACAATTTACAAAGTCATCGCAAGCACATACACCAGATACTAGTCTCTCTGAAGAATATGTGTACATACTACAAAATCTTCGTAATCAGTTTTAGACCAGTTTAAAACGTGGAAACTTTGTCTATTACCGTTCATCTCCTTGTAACCCCGTATTCAGTGACTGCGATCTTTGTTTCTACCAGGTATGAAATGCAAACGCTAAATTTACAATGTGACGATTTGGTGAAGGACAAATTTAACCAAAAAATGTAGCTGATTTCAACAAGAGTGTTCCCCAAACGAAATTTACGAAGTTGTATGCACCTGCTGCATTGCTATTATGTGTGTTCTGTTCGACATATATATGCGAAGTTTTCTCTTCTGTTATGAAATTAAGCCGGCCGCTGTGACCGAGCGGTTCTAGACGCTTCAGTCCGGAACCGCGGCGCTGGTACGGTCACTGGTTCGAATCCTGCCTCGGGCGTGGATGTGTGTGATGTCCTTAGGTTAGCTAGGTTTAATTAGTTCTAAATATAGGGGACTGATGACCTCAGATGTTAAGTCCCATAGTGCTTAGAGCCATTTTTTTGTTATGAAATTAACAACGTCCAAATCCCGAAGCGCACCGTCAGATCTCGACCTATCCTGCAGTCTTCGATTATAAATATCCCAAAAATTGCGTCTTTGCATTCTTAAAACAGTAAAGAAAAACAAAATAGAAAATGTTGGGAAATGACCACAATACTGTTCAGCACGGCTCTCTTCTAAATTTTAGCAAAAATGGTATTTTTTCTGGAGGTTATAACATGATTGTCCTCAACATTAAGCTAGAATGTTTAAGTGTTTTCTCAGACCATAGGGTGGAAATGCAGTTGTATATTATAATGTGTAACCATTATGTAATTGAAACAGTGACACCGGCGCTACCAGTCCTGCACTGTCCTGTGGTGTGTTATTGATGCAATGTGTTACTTTATTGGCGATCTTTATAGACTTCTAAGAAAACTCTTGTTCCTGTCAATTTATCTGTGTACAACTGGAATCAACTGAAGTCTGCACAACCAAAGGGTTGTACGGAGAAAAGTCTAGAACGTTGTACAATACTACAATTACCTTGCAATTGGTCTAACATGTACATATGTAAGTATGTGTTGGTTAATCGAGTATGTCAATAAATTCTTTAGCTATCTTTTACTAAAGATCATTCATAGTTTTCGTCATCTTTGTGCTCGTTCTGACCATTGTGAAGCATGGTACTAATAAGTATGACGTGTCTGGTTTCGCCTTTGATGTAATTTATCATCGTGGTGCTATTCGTGAAGTAAAATGAGGGACTATGAACTGTCTTATTCGTTATTTGGTGCGGAATTTATGACTTGTTTTACACTGGAATTCATATGGTTGATACATCATTTATTAGAATCTGCTGCACCAAACCACTCGATATGTAAAAAACGTTGTCATTTCGACCCCTTGTCTCACAAAATGGGAAGGGGGCGGCTCAAGCAAAATCATTATTAACCTTCAGTATTTGGCACTGCAATATATTAATTTTGTTTTATATCAAATATTGCCTCAAACCAAATTTTTATGTCAGTTATTCCGGTAGCTGCGTACCTTGAAATCCCAGGTGTGTATTATGTGATGATGTCTGCAGGAAGATGGCTGTGATTGGGTGGCTGACGCGGCTGCTATTCTGTTGCATCATTTCTTGAGGAAATAGTTCGCACATCGCTGACAAAACTTTGACATTAGAAGCCATAACCGTTAATCAATCGACTATCAAATTCAGAAACTTTTGTTAGCTGTGTTGAATATTCACGAACTTAGTTACGAACTAGAGCAGTTGTTCAATCTACAGAGCTCTCTACCAGTGGAATTTCAAGTGGGGTAATGCAAAACAAATCAGAATGAAATGTTTAATAACACTATCATATGGCAATGGATCCTGCAAAAGATACTAACGTCAGACGGTAAAGTAAAAAGAAATTATTTATAGGCCATATTCACCCGAATAATACGTATGCAACATTTGCCATTTGGGGAAAAACTGTTCAGCAATCGGAAACATTTCTGGGTCTCAAAAACTCACGCAGTTACACCGATCGGTCAGAATAATATGGCCACTCACCTACTATCGATATAAACCCGTCCAGGCGATAGCATTGTCACCTGGCTAGTACCGACTGCTAGTCAGGTAAGCGTTTGATGCATGCATATCATTGAGCGCGAAGTCTCTGTGTAGAATGGGGAAGGCGCACGATCTACCTCAGTCTGACCGAGGGCAGATTGTAATGGCTTGGAGGCTCGGCAAGAGCATTTCGAAAACTGCACGATTTGTCTGGTGTTGGAGGAGTGCAACGGCAAATGTCTTCAGCACGTTGCGAAACCAAGCTGAAACCACGTCCAGACGTCGTGGTTTTGGGCGGCCACACATCATTACAGATGCCGGACGTTGTAGACCCGGGCAGACTGGGAAAACAGGACAGGAGCGAAATTGGGCAGAAGTAATATGAGACTTGAATGCTGTACAAGTATGTGTGAACACACAATGCACCGGACACTCCCACGAATGAGCTTCCGCAGCCGACCACTCATACATACATCACAAAATCTCAACTACGTCTGAAATGGGCAGGTGTCTATCGGCACTGGGCGTTGGTCAAGTGGCAGAGAGTTGCAGTGTGTGATGAACCCCGATACTTAATCCATCATGGCGGTGAGAGGGCGCGGATCCGTCGCCTTCGAGGGGAACAGCTCCTTAACACTTATATTACGCGACGGGGACCGGCTGGCGCGACTCCATTATGCTCTGGGGAACCTTCACGTGTGTATAAATGGGTCCAGTGGAGCTCGTGCGAGGCACCATGGTGGCCAAGGAGTATTGTACACTGCTTTTCAGACCACGTACAACCCTTTATGAGGATCATGTTTCCTGCCGGCAGTGGCATTTCTCAACAAGATGATGCACCATGTCGCAAGCCCAGGAGATTCATGGAGTGGTTCGAGGAACACAGTGGCATGTTCCAATTTATGAACTGACCCCCAACACACCAGATCTGAACCCAGTCCGACACATTTGAGATGCGATTGAACGTGGCGTCGTAGCTCATCGACCCCTCCGCGGAATTTACGGGAATTAGGTAACTTGTGAGTGCAGATGTGGTGTGACCTCCTTCCATTGACCTGCCAAGGCCTCACTGCTGCCATACCATGACGCGACCAATGATTTGTTTTAATGCCTGTACTCGGCTGAAGCCCTGATTTCTCGTAATATAATTCCTTTACAGACGCTGTGCCACCAGTGGTATCTGTTCTGTCGGACACTAAAAACAGGTAAATGCTTGACGAACGAGAACTTCCAAACGTGGCTCACCAAGCTCGCAGATGTCTGCAGTATTACCTGGTTCAAATCACTCGTCTGTAGAGAAAACATGGTTCGCCATTCTCTTATTAGTATCACTGGAACAAACCCTGGCTGCACTTACACAGCACTTTGTTTCTTTCTCAGTTCGTTTCATGGTAGCCTCCTTTCTTATCGGGCCACAGAACAGGAACATCTAGAAAGAAAAATAAAAGGCAGAATTGTGTCCTTCAAACTTGGAAGCCGCGCTGTCTAGACAGCAGTCTTTAAATTGCGTTGGCTAAGCACCGCTTGCCTTAGCGCCTTAGTTAAGACAGTCAAGTGTAGCTGAACAGTAGTGACTATACAGATAATCGGTTAGTGGTTGCAGACACTACAGCTCATGACTGCTCGCAACAGATGTGTGAAACTTAAACCATGGAAGCTGGAAAAACGTTACTGTGAAAGCCGAAATACGGGTGTCTTTTGAAAACTAATAATATGGCACCAGCTCTAAATAACACTGCAGTACAAACCAGAGATGAAAACTAAAGCCTACCATTTTCTGAACTATCTGATATAGCAGCTTTATTTGTTGGCACATAGCCGTCATCATCAGTAAGACTGGAGGACGTATAACTACCGCTACAGTCTCCATGTGATCATACTTCCTCAAAATTGACTACATTCCTCTTCATTAAATAAAGTGCTGCAGGATTCATGACCTACGAAACAACAGTTTTCCTGCGAATGTCTGTACTGATTGAAACATAAACTTTAAAAGAATACGGTCACAAAATTTTGTAACAATTTCTATCACGGTAATGTGTTAGCGGATGTACCTCACAATTACTAGTGTATTCGATAAGTAATGCAAAACATTTTGTTTCCGAAAGTAGATTGCTTTTATTCAGAGTTCCAGTATACCACATTATTCCCCACACATTCGGTAACAGAACCCTATCTTACAAAACGATCTCTGTTCAATGCAACGGCCTTACGCCATCTTACTGAAGGAGTCTGTATGCCAGTATGGTACCACTCTACTGGTCGACATCGGAGTCTACTTCTTGCTGCGTCAATAATGTCCCCTTCATACATGTAGTACTTCACGCCGAGGAGATCCTTCATTGCATCACACACATTCATTCACACATATATTCACACACCGTGTGTGGCTGGCAGACACGTGGGAGACCGGATAGTTTAGCGCGACCTTGTTGCCATGATGACAACGCCTCGTCCAGTGACTCAGCTTATTTTGTTTACTGCCAGTTCCCCGCAGACATTCTGAAAGCGACTATGAATATCTGCGATGCTCTGCCTTTGCGCCAAAACAGACTCAATAACAGCTCAATTCTTGAAATGCAGGTCGTTGCAGACGACGTTCTGAAAACTACGTATGGCGCCGTCACCTAACGAAATTTATGAAACTATAGGAGCTGAAGCGCGAATATTCCACAATGTTCAACAACAAATTCCGCATTTTTGAACAGAAATTGCCACGGAGAAATTATTTATTGAACGTTCAAAAAAATGGTTCTGAGCACTATGGGACTCAACTGCTGAGGTCATTAGTCCCCTAGAACTTAGAACTAGTTAAACCTAACTAACCTAAGGACATCACAAACATCCATGCCCGAGGCAGGATTCGAACCTGCGACCGTAGCGGTCTTGCGGTTCCAGACTGCAGCGCCTTTAACCGCACGGCCACTTCGGCCGGCTTGAACGTTCATCCTGCCTGTATCATGTACTACTCTTTTAAAAGTTCATAAGTTAATTTTTAAGATGGGTATTAATGAATTCTTACTGCTGAAATAAATGTGTCCAGCGGTTTCCAGAACTCCAAAGATTCAGCTTCTCAAATAGTTCAAGAGATGGTCGCAGAGCGGCGTGTGTTATCGTTCATTTAATACACTACTGGCCATTAATATTGCTACACCAAGAAGAAATGCAGATGATAAACGGGTATTCATTGGACAAATATATTATACTAGAACTGACATGTGATTACATTTTCCCGCTACGGTTGCAGGTTCGAATCCCGCCTCGGGTGTGGATGTGGGTGTGATATCCTAAGGTTAGATAGGTTTATGTAGTTCTAAGTTCTAGGGGACTGATGACCTTAGAAGTTAGGTCCCATAGTGCTCAGAGCCATTTGAACCATTTTGATTACATTTTCACGCAATTCGGGTGCATAGATCCTGAGAAATAAGTACTCACAACAACCACCCCTGGCCGTAATAACGGCCTCGATACGCCTGGGTTTTGAGTCATGCAGAGCTTGGATGGAGTGGATGCTGCCCATGCAGCTTCAACACGATACCACAGTTCATCAAGAGTATTGACTGGCGTATTGTGACGAGCCAGTCGCTCGGCCACCATTGACCGAACGTTTCCAATTGGTAAGAGATCTCGAGAATGTGCTGGCCAGGGCAGCAGTCGAACCTTTTCTGTATCCAAAGAGGCCCGTAGAGGACCTGCAACATACGGTCGTGCATTATCCTGTAGAAATGTAGGGTTTCGCAGGGATCGAATGAAGAGTAGGGCCACGAGTCGTAACACATCTGAAATGTAACGTCCACTGTTCCAAGTGTCGTCAATGCGAACAAGAGGTGACCGAGACGTCTAACCAATGGCACCCCATACCATCACGCCGGCTGATACGCCAGTACGGCGATGACGAATACACGCTTCCAATGTGCGTTCACCGCGATGTCGCCAAACACGGATGCGACCATCATGATGCTGTAAACAGAACCTGGATTGATCCGAAAAAATTACGTTTTGCCATTCGTACACCCAGGTTCGTTGCTGAGTACACAATCTAAGGCGCTCCTGTCTGTGATGCAGCGTCAAGGGTGACCGCAGTCACGGTCTCCGAGCTGATAGTCCATGCTGCTGCAAACGTCGTCGAACCGTTCGTGCAGATGGTTGTTGTCTTGCAAACGTCCCCATCTGTTGACTCAGGGATCGCGACGTGGCTGCACGATCCGTTACAGCCATGCGGATAAGATGCCTGTCATCTCGACTGCTAGTGATACGAGGCCGTTGGGATCCAGCAAGACGTTCCGTATTACCCTCCTGAATCGACAGATTCCATATTCTGCTAACAGTCATTGGATCTCGACCAACGCGAGCAGCAATGTTGCGATACGATAAGCCGCAATCGCGATAGGCTGCAATCAGACACTTATCAAAGTCGGAAACGTGGTGGTACGCATTCCTACTCCTTACAGGAGGCATAACAACAACCTTTCACCAGGCAAAGTCGGTCAACGGCTGTTTATGTATGAGAAATCGGTTGGAAAGTTTCCTCATGTCGCCACCGGAGCCAACCTTGTGTGAATGCTCTGAAAAACTGATCATTTGCAAATCAGAGCATCTTCTTCTTGTCGGTAAAATTTCGCGTCTGTAGCATGTCATCTTCGTGGTTTAGTAATTTTAATGAATTGTTGTTGTTGTTGTGGTCTTCAGTCCTGAGACTGGTTTGATGCAGCTCTCCCTGCTACTCTATCCTGTGCAAGCTTCATCTCCCTGTAACTACTGCAACCTACATCCTTCTGTATCTGCTTAGTGTATTCATCTCTTGCTCTCCCTCTATGATTTTTACCCTCCACGCTGCCCTCCAATACTAAATTGGTGATCCCTTGATGCCTCAGAACATGTCCTACCAACCGATCCCTTCTTCTAGTCAAGTTGTGGCAAAAATTTCTCTTCTTCCCAATCCTATTCAATACCTCCTCATTAGCTATGTGATCTAATTATCTAATCTTGAGCATTCTTCTGTAGAACCACATTTCAAAAGCTTCTATTCTCTTTTTGTCCAAACTATTTATGGTCCATATTTCATTTCCATACATGGCTACACTCCATACAAATACTTTCAGAAAAGACTTCCTGACACTTAAATCTATACTCGATGTTAACAAATTTCTCTTCTTCAGAAACACTTTCCTTTCCCTTGCCAGTATACATTTTACATCCTCTCTACTTCGACCATCATCAGTTATTTTGCTCCCCAAATAGCAAAACTCCTTTACTACTTCAGATGTCTCATATCGTAATCTAATTCCCTCAGCATCACTCGACTTAATTCGACTACATTCCATTATCCTCGTTTTGCTTTTGTTGATGTTCATCTTACATCCTCAAGACACTATCCATTCCGTTCAACTGCTCTTCCAAGTCATTTTCTATCTCTGACAGAATTACAATGTCATCGGCAAACCTCAAAGTTTTTATTTCTTCTCCATGGATTTTAATACCTACTCCGAATTTTTCTCTTGTTTCCTTTACAGGATGAATAACATCGGGGAGACGCTACCACCCTGACTCACTCCCTTCCCAACCACTGCTTCCCTTTCGTGTCCCTCGACTCTTACAACTGCCTCTGGTTTCTGTACAAATTGTAAATAGTCTTTCGCTCCCTGTATTTTACCCCTACCACCATCAAAATTTGAAAGAGAGTATTCCAGTCAACATTGTCCAAAGCTTTCTGTAAGTCTACAAATGCTAGAAAAGTAGGTTTGCCTTTCCTTAATCTAACTTCTAAGATAAGTCGTTGGGTCAGTATTGTCTCACGTGTTCCAATATTTCTACGGAATCCGAACTGATCTTCCCCGAGGTCGGCTTCTACTAGTTTTTCCATTCGTCTGTAAATAATTCGTGTTAGTATTTTGCATCCGTGACTTTAAATTGATAGTTCGGTAATTTTCACATCTGTCAGCACTTGCTTTCTTTGGGATTGGAATTATCATATTTTTCTTGAAGTCTGAGGTTATTTTGCCTGTCTTATATATCTTGCTCACCAGATGGTAGAGTTTTGTCAAGACTGGCTCTCCCAATGCTGTCAGTAGTTCTAATGGAATGTTGCCTACTCCCGGGGCCTTATTATGTAGAGTCAAATATCCAAATGTTTCAACCGGGATATGGGGAGGGAGGGGAATACCCTACACTAAACAGATACAGCAGTGTTTGGAAGCTCTACAAATATGTTGAGGTCCACCCTAAAACGCTAAATTACCTAGTACAGCCTAATGAAGCATCTAAGACCTTAAAACGTTCAAAAAATGGTGTTTTAAGACACATACAAGATGTGTACAAAGTGACGGTCAGATTGCGAAAAGGGAGACACATAAATTCGAAGTAGACAGCATTCTCTTAATGACCTTTATATTTCATTAGAGTGCAAGCGGCGACACCTTAATGAAGGGTTGGGGTATTCGAGTTACCTTGTTTCTTGGCGACGGCAAGTTGTTCACAAACGCCTCTGGCTCCCTTCAGACGGTGCCTCTCCGCGGTCGGTGACTTAACTGGTACCGAGTTAAATGTCTCCTCTTCTGGAGAACAGGCACGTTTGAGACTGGGGCACTGAGAACCAAATGACGGTCGCCTTCTGCAGGTGGGCCACCACATGTAGTTATCCTTATTGTTTTTCCCCTTATTTGTCTCGTTGTAATGTAAACTCTTCGTTCACGCAGTCACTAATTTAAACATAGAAATTATATTTTTCTATGAACAAGTGGAGTGAATTGTCAAGCACGAAATAAGGTTTAAACTTCCAAAATACTCGTAGAAGAATACGGTCGTAACCCAGTGCCAGTTCCGTTGGCTTACATTTATCAGAAGCCACTTTAACAGACTTTAAAGACGATCTGTATTACTTTATTTGCCTTTTCTGTAATGTTAACGTCACATGTATCTGAAGTGAGTTATTGAGTTTCATTCACTCAATATTAGGCAACACTAAAGAGATTTTTTTTTAAATTTTGGGCCCTAAAATATGGAGAGTACATACGTACGTGGCCCTGATAATGACTGAACGTAATTCGTTGTTACTATGTTCATTTAAGAAATTATTTGTGACCTCAATAGCTGTAGAAAAACGGCAGAAGTCTATTTCCATTAACTATCTTGAGGGCAGTAATCACAGAAATTCTACATGTTATGTTGTCTGATGTGACCCGACACGTCATCTAGGTTTGTTATATTTGGTGTTGTCTGACACATCTACATTAAGAAAACAATTTCGTGCTCCCTCTTAAGAGACGTCAATGCTTCTTTAAACCATGGCCTAAGCCAAACCAACAAACATTCATTAAAAGGTTACCATCATCCGAAGTTTTTCTGCACATTGACTATATAGTCGTTCAGTCCGAACACTTCACTATATTTCTTTTCTTATCTGCCTGCTAATTGCTTTTCACATAACGTAGAATCACTGTAGTGCAGAACCCTTGCTGTAAGACCAGAGTTAGGATCTGACTTTCGAATTTCCATCAGCATTGATTGTTGTCGGCTACTCTTTTTGCAAAAAGTTAATTGTAATGCACTCTGTTATTTTGGATAAGAATTGTATCTAACTTTAACCCGCCAGGGTAGCCGAGAGCGCTAAGTCGCTGCTCCCTGCACTCGGGTTGGGGCGCCGGCCCCGGATCGAATGCGCCCGGAGGATTAACGACGAGGGCTGGTATGCCGTCCAGCCTGGATGTGGTTTTTAGGCGGTTTTCCACATCCCACCAGGTAAATAGCGGGCAGGTCCCCACGTTCCTCCCCAGTTACACGACTCACAGACATTTGAAAACGTTCGCACTCTTTCCTCACTTACACTAGACGCAGACGGCTGGGATACACTGATTACATCCTGGAGGGGGGGGGGGGGGGGGTATGGGGTGGCTGCAGGAAGGGCATCCGGCCCACCCTTTCCATTAACCATGCCAAATCCGTTCTAACCATGCCGACTCTGTGAAACCTGCGGGAAAAGGCGCAAGCGAAAGAAAAAAATTGTATCTGACTTTACTGAGAGTGGCATAATTTTATGATTTTGACGAAGCAGCTCAGCAAATGCACATATATTACTTTTTCAAGCGTTTAATAAGTTCCCTGATATAAAGCTATACTTTAAAATCAGCTTTAAGCATTTCCAATTAGTGTAGATGGGAGAATCTCTTAAGCTGTTTGAAGTTACGAGAAATTTATCAAAAACTTTTACCTTATGAAGAAGATTTTGTCGAAGTTACGACGTAGCATCAAATAAATGTTACTTTACTTTTCTGTTTATACATTGTTTTCTGCATTAATACTGCATTAATATTTCACTCCTCACAAGTTAATTTAACTGATACAGACTGGAACGGAATCAATAAATAATTGAAAGACAGGGTAGGTTAATACGACATTGTATTTGAACTAACCGTTTCGCAAATTAAGTTTCTCAGCACACTATTACAATTTCAGATAAACCAAAGAACAGATTTATTGTTGGCATATGGAAGACAACGCAAGTTATTATTTAATGCTCATTGGAGCCAACCTCGTTTTCAGAGGTCTCGCTCTTACATTCTTCTTGGCTCTGGCTGACTATACTTCAAGTGAGTTTATTCGAAACCTGTAAATCTAATTTTACGTTCACTCAAATCCACAGTTACTTAAAGTGAGCAAGGCTGACAGTCCACTGAATTGCTCACACACAGGCTCTTGCCTCATAAGCAACTGCTGGTCCGATGTGTGCGCTCACTGGCATTGCCAGTCGACAACTGATACCTGTTGATAGTCCACCGTAATAACATGGAGATCCATCAGGGACAATGTTCAACATTTCCACAATAGTTACCTATCCAGGCTGTGATCAGAAAGTTTACAGTGATTTGTGAAATACAATTTAGATGTTTTTGTATTTATACTTTCGAAAGTGACGAAGCTACACAGTAAGGATGGAACCATTTCAGTTGTTTTCAAAGAAATTCTATTACACGTTCATTTACGTGAATGACTCTTGTAAGGAAATATATAAATGTGGTATCTGTGTGCGTGTCATAGTGTTGTTACGTGAGGAGACGAGGCGAGGTAACATGTTACGATCCCCTTGTAGTTTTTGTAATTTCTTGCCATCAGAAGGTGATTGATGAATCAGCTTTTCAGCTTTAACTTTATGATCTCATGGCACAGTTTCATTATGACAACATGGATACGTGATTTACTGATGACATTAATTTTAACCCTCTTCCCCACGATCTCGCAGTCTACAGACCTCGATATGTCTCGGTGTAGTCAGTGATCGGCAAACGATAAAGGAGGAACTGGGGTAGTCTGCGAGACAGCGGAGTCCATTTACATGACGGCGAAATGTACTTCAAGTTCTCGCTGCGACAACGAGTGATAAATTATTCGCCATGTCGACGTGTCTCGTCTGACACTGATCGATGCCTCTCCCAAAACGTCACGTGACAACAGCGAGCGAGAAAAACGCTAATGGACGAATAGAATATTTGAAAGGGTACCTTAGTAGAGGTGTTTGCGTTGTATAGTGTTCACTTTGTAATTTAACTTCACTATCTACTCGATCATAACATAGCTAACACTTTCATTTGTATTTTGTTTGTGTCATATTGTTATGGTGGGAATACAATGAAGCTCTATGCATTTATTTAAGAATGAAAGGACTGACGGATGTCCCTGAAACTAAGTAAATATAAAGTAAGGCGCATAAAAGATGAAGAGATCGTATACTGTTCAGTTACACTACTGACAAGAAGTCACTGTAAACATTAGCTACCTTAAAACACCGAAGAGTAACCACCTGGAACTATCTAAAGTGGAAAGATCGCAAAAAACAAATCATAGGAAAAGCGAATGGTTGACTGAAATTTCTTGTGAGAGTGCAAGAACCGTCATTCGTCCACGAAAGGAATGGGTTCGAAAGAAGTTCCTCCAAATATTCTTCCATTATGGAATAGTGTTAATCCAGCATGGGATGCTTACCCGGTCCGATTAATCCTCATAGGAGCCATTGAGAAGATCTAACGGAGATCGGCACTTTTCGTCACGTGCTCGTTTGCCGGCACGTGAGCAGTACAGAGATGGTCAGTAAACTCGCCTCGACAAATTGACAGACTTTACAAGAGAGGCATTCCGCATTGTTCAGCATCCAATCGTGCACGCTGTATAAATAGTTTAGGAATATATGATTTATCCTGATAAATTATTTATGTATTTTGAGAAAGTTAGAGGTGGCAGTATGGTTCCTTGAGGCTCTTCTGATGTGTTTCTCGTTAATGTTGAAGATTTGTCTTCCGGTATAACATAGGTTCTGTTAATCAAAAATGGATAGAACCAATCGAATACCTGTGAAAAATTTTAAAATTCCTCTTCCCGCCTATTGTCTTCAATTTCAGTAACACATCTTTTCCCAATATACACCAATGTCATTTGTAGTAAATTAACCTACACCGCTTTTCCATAATGAAACGACTGAACGAGATGGCGGAATGGCTAGCACACTGGACGGGAGGACGATGGCTCAAACCCGCGTCCGGCCATCCCGAATTAGGTTTTTCGTGATTTCCCTAATCGACTACAGGCAAATGCCCTGATGGTTCCTTTGAAAGAACTCGGCCGACTTCTTTCCCCATCCTTCCCTAATCCGATGGGACCGATGACCTCACTGTTTGGTCCCCTTCCCCCAAAATCCCATTCCCCCAAAGTTGAAAGTGTTGCAGAGTCAAGTCGGGCACTGAATCATAGGTCAAATAATAAACTGGAGGGAATCGATTACTGGCTAAATTGTGATTATTGCCCTTATTCGCAAAATTTTCTTTTTAATGATCACACTTAACAACGTGGCGTCCGTAATACAACTAAAATAGAAAGGAAGAACTAAAATTTAAACAAGTGCATTTTGTGTGTTCCAAAAGATACAACGCTCTTGCAATCAGCCAGTTACATAAAAAACGGAAAATAACAACAACAAAATTCGGGGACACTTCATGAACTCCTAGGCGTAGGAGAAATAAAAACATAATTCTAATACAAGGTGAGAACATACAAATGCACAAAACTGCACAAAAACGAAGTTTACGATGAATGATAGTATAATATATAATTACGTTGAAAATTAATACTGTTAGCTCTTGTATCAATCGACATATTAAAATTTTTTTTCAGTGGGAAGCTAAAACTCTTGAAGAGACGAGTTCAGTCTAATAACGCCGGTTAATTTTTACGTTGATCTTTTCGCGAAAATATCCAAGAATTGTGCTAACACCCAAACACCAGGATTCGTTACTCGTGTTTAAATACCGTCAAGTGGGGTTCTCATGGTGGCTACACTGTTGCAGCAAGCCCGTCCACCGTTTCTTGTCTCCTCAAGGGTTGTTCACTTAAACAAGAGTATGTACGCGTATTTGAAATTGATTTTGTAGGCCCCTTCGGGTACGCTAGAAGTTTGCACATAATTTCATTTACAACAATCGTAGCTGACCGCGTGACTATGTGCGTTAAAGTGCGCGCAAGAGGAAACACCTTTGCACTTACACTGTCCACGCCACATTAACCTGTCAAAAGCCTGAATAGCCACATATTGCTGCGCAAACCGCTACGAGACTAGCAGAGAGAGATGGATACACCGGTTACCGTGAGATCACCGAAGTAAAGCGCTGTTGGGCGTGGCCGGCACTTGGTGGGTGACCATCCGGCCGCCATGCGCTGTTGCACTCAGACTCGTGACGCCAATTGAGGAGCTACTCGACTGAATAGTAGAGGCTCCGGTCAAGAATACCATCATAACGCCCGGGAGAGCGGTGTGCTGACCCCACGCCCCTCCTATCCGCATCCTTCTCTGAGGATGACACGGCTGTCGGATGGGCCTTGTAGGTCACTCGTGGCCTGAAGACGGAGAGCTGGAAGGTACCGACATGGATGTGAATTATGCCGGTACCAATGCAGCGGCCAGCTGCGCTGGTTTTCTCGGTTGATGATCTATGGCGCGAGCAGCCCGATCGGAATAGTCTCACAGATTCTTTACTGGGCTTAAATCCGGGGAGTTTGGTAGCCAGTCGAGTACGGTAATCCCGTGCTGGAGCTGTTCGAAACACCCATGTACTCTGCGGCTGTGTGACACGTTGCCGTGTCCTGTTGGTAGATGCCATCCTGTCGAGGAATAACCCATTGCACGTGGGGTGGATCTATCTGTATACCTTTGTTGATTCACTGTGCCCTCCAGTATGACGAGATCACACACGAAATGCCACGGAAACAGTACCCATACAATAACGCTACCTCCTCGGGCGTAGAACCTTTACTGTCAGATGTTCCACGCAGTACACGCCAACGGCCACATCTCCGATGCAGCATTAAACATAATTTATCTGAAAGGTTTGCTTATCGCCATTCGATGTGCTGTGGCCTTCTCCACCAGCCATCTCGGCGCCTAGAGTATCAGCAACCAAACTGACAGCATGCAGCCACGGGTTGCACGCCTCGCAGGCACACCGAAGCACTACACAACCGCAGGCAATATTGATGAACGGCCACAGCAACAACCACAACAACATCACCACATCAAAGACACCAGCGGCACCAGGGGTCACTACCGGCCCACCTAAACATAAGGAAGAGGTCGCTGCAGATCCCGGAACTATTTTCACACGTCAAACCACGTGATGGAAAATAGTTCCGAGGTACTCATCCGCCGAAGCGCTATAAAGGCCGGCGCCCGGCCACACATCGTCAGTTCATAGACCACCAGCAGACTTGAATAGCTGCCGCCCGGGCATCCCGGCTTGGCTTGTCTCTCTGATCTTTGAATTAGGGTTCGTGTATCGGAGAAGTCTCTGGCGGAGACTAGGAGGAAATTATTTCAGTTGTTTTCTATCTTATTCTTGTATGGAGTTGTGATTCGAAGACGTTTCTCTGCCTCGAGATGACTGGGTGTTGTGTGACGTCCTTAGGTTAGTTAGGTTTAAGTAGTTCTAGGGGACTGATGACCATAGCTGTTAAGTCCCATAGTGCTCAGAGCCATTTGAACTATTTGATTCGAAGACGATTCACTGTGTTAGTGTTATACTTGGAGAATTTGTTTTGGTTAATTGAACAATCCGATAAATTGTTTTCGGACTTTGATCATTAGTTTCTTCTGCTTACGCAGACATATCACAGTGGACATCAAGTTGTGGTACTGGCTTGCCATTTCCAGCCTTCTTCGTCGATGAACAGGGGTCAGCGGAGATGCTTGAACCCGGCGCCTCCTGTGGAGGCCGAAACGCAGCAACGTACGGACTATGGTCGTCGAGGAGGCACACTTTGTTGCCCCTAGGTTAATACGGGCGCTCAGTTGCTCAACAGTTGCACGTCTGTTCGCCCGTGGAAATCTCCGCAGCTGTTGTTCACCCCTGTCACCTACGGCCCGTCGTAGAGCACAGTTGCCTTGGCGCCGGTCTTGGTGAGGGCCAGTTTCCCATGCCCGGTATACTTTAATCACGAAGGCACTCTAGCAGTTTACTAACTTAGCAGTTTCAGAAATACTTCCACCTTTATCCCGAAACCCTGTGATAATTCTCCATTCGGACATCCGGTAAATCGCTCCGCTTCCACATTACAATAACGACTGCACTGAAACTTCCTGGCAGATTAAAACTGTGTGCCGGACCGAGACTCGAACTCTTGACCTTTGCCTTTTGCGGCCAAGTGCTCTACCAACTGAAATACCCAAGCATGACTCACGCTCCGTCCTCACAGCTTTACTTCTGCCAGCACCTCGTCTCCTACTTTCCAAACTTAACAGAAGCGCTCCTGCGAACCTTGCAGAACTAGCACTCCTGAAAGAAAGGATATTGCGGAGACATGGCTTAGCCACAGCCTGGAGGATGTTTCCAGAATGAAATTTTCACTCTGCAGCGGAGTGTGCGCTATTATGAAACTTCTTGGCAGACTCAGTTGGTAGAGCACTTGCCCGCGGAAGGCAAAGGTCCCGACTTCGAGTCTCGGTGCGGCACACAGTTTTAATCCGCCAGAAAGTTTCATATCAGCGCACACTCCGCTGCAGAGTGAAAAATCTCATCGTCCTTTCTTCTCCCCCCCCCCCCCCCGCGGCCAAGCTTTATATATCCTCTACGGCTAATGCTGACAATGCCGCCTTTGATTATTTTACGTTGACGTCGAACATAAAGCGGTGGTCACGTAAAAGTGGCTGGTCCCTCTACTAGCCTAAGCCTATCTTTGTGCTGAACATAGGGACTGAGCCTTGCATGAGAGCCCGCGCGTCTGTGTCTACACAGCAATAACCGATGCCGGCTGCCTTACCTTTCCATTTTTGCTCACTTCTCTTATACTGTTACAAAAAGTTTCCACTTCAGTGTTAACGTTGTATCACTGTACTTGTTTTAAAGCTCTTTAGAATACCATTAAAAATTTATCATTCCATTAAAAAAAGTTACTTACTTCAATATCTCGGTGGACATTAGAGTTAATAGGGTTAGATATACAAAAGCTAACGTTTCCGGCATCTTCCCAGCTCTTCGGACCAAGTTGCTCTGGGCGTCTTGGGCTTTTCTGCCGGACCAACTGCTAGTCGGCAACTTTCTCCTTAAACCTCTTCTGCGTGGTACTTCAAGTTGTGTGGTTCCTGCTTCTTGAACTGCGCCAATCAGTTTTGTTCTTTCAATTTCAGTGTCACTGTGACTTTCGTACATTTTCACAACCTAATACAGATGGTTTCATTTTTTTTTAAGTGCCCATGTAATCTCAGCCCGCAGTTTTTTCATATACTAACAAATGTTAGTTTACTATTAATTTTTTTATTTGCTCTCTCTCTCTGTATGTTCCTACTTCAGTACAAATTGGACATAGAATATTTCCCATTACTTTTAGTTTTCTCTTTTGGATATCTTCAGTGTCTCTCTTGCCGCTTAAAATGAGTGTTTCAGCCCCATAAAGACACTAGTTTGATGACGCAGTTATTGTGCCTCAAATTTGTGTATTTTGAAATGGACATCTTTCAATTCTAAATCCTGTCTCATGCTGTGGGAAGGAACTTCGTTAACAATATTTTCCGAGCCATTCTCTTTAATTCTTCAATTGTTTCACCTAAATATTTGAACTCAGATATTCTATATTTTCCCATACTTAGTTTTAAAACTTTGGGTCGCACATTTTTGCTACACATCGTTAGTTCATATTTGTAGATCAGTACCTTCTGCTGCGTCTTTAAAATTTTGTAATTGTTCGCACTACTTGAATGTTTGCAGGATCACCAGGTCAACTCCTAAAGACAAGTAGTCTGTCCTAATAGTGGTGCTTCTTGATCAATTGTTTGATCAAATCTAAACTCCGATTTCTGTCTTCACCACTCTTGGATTACTTTTCCACAGATTCAGTTGAAAAATAGTGGTGACAGACTATCACCTTTTTTCACTCCACTTCTAATTTCAAAATGTTCCGAAATTTCGCTCTTGAAATTTATCTTAAATTGTACCGAACTTAGAGGGACTGTAGTAGGAGACTGAAAAAACTAAGGAGAGGAACTCACGTTTGGAAACGTCATCCAACGACGCTACACAGCAGGGAAATAGCTGCCCTAAGCCATCCCGTGGCATCAAACGTGCGTTTGTTCGCTTACGGACCGCAACTGGAGACTCACACAATGATACTCACCGCATTAATGATGCTAAATATTGTCGACCGGATACACGCCTTTCATAACATCGCTGTAGAGTGTACGATTCCACGTTTTCTGTCTAAGACAGGCCTAGCTGCAGGCTGTTTGCACTTTAATTTGTACACTCTGTAATAACACTAGATGACATTTCCAGAAATCGCTGTCCTCGATTTGTTTCTCTAAACTCCCCCTGTAGCTTTCGATGTCTGCGCAAACTATTTTGTTACTACCTGTACCTCAGCGACACATTCTCAGTGTCAACACTCTTGTGACTAGTTTTATTTTACTCGGCACGATATTATCCAGTGTGTTAATCTCTTCCTCACAGTCATTTATACAAAACATCCTTCATTATTTGATTGATGCATTGCAATCTCTGTGTTTCTCTAAATGGTTTCCCCTCCAGTATAACGAAGCTATTCTCTCCGTTCCTATCGTGCTTTCTGTCGTGCTACTATTTTGGTGATTTCGACTATTCGATGGAGAATTTTATGATTTAATTTCTTACCGGGCAACAGTATTTTTGGCACTCTTGTATAACACTACAATTCAAATGCCTCGATCTTCTTCTTTTCTGGTTTTCCCACAGTGCTTTTGCAGGAGGAGAGGGTAAAGTGACCACCCCACAGAAAATGGCGATTTTATCATACACTGTTGTTGTTGTGGTCTTCAGTCCTGAGACTGGTTTGATGCAGCTCTCCATGCTACTCTATCCTGTGCAAGCCTTCTCATCTCCCAGTACCTACTGCAACCAACATCCTTCTGAATCTGCTTAGTGTATTGATCTCTTGGTCTCCCTCTACGATTTTTACAATCGACGCTGCCCTCCAATACTAAATTGGTGATCCCTTGATGCCTCAGAACATGTCCTACCAACCGATCCCTTCTGGTCAAGTTGTGCCACAAACTTCTCTTCTCCCCAATCCTATTCAATACTTCCTCATTAGTTACGTGATCTACCCACCTTATCTTCAGCATTCTTCTGTAGCACCACATTTCGAAAGCTCCTATTCTCTTCTTGTACAAACTATTTATCGTCCATGTTTCACTTTCATACATGGCTACACTCCATACGAATACTTTCAGAAATGACTTCCTGACACTTAAATCAATACTGGATGTTAACAAATTTCTCTTCTTCAGAAACGCTTTCCTTGCCATTGCCAGCCTACATTTTATATCCTCTCTACTTCGACCATCATCAGTTATTTTGCTCCCCAAATAGCAAAACTCCTTTACTACTTTAAGTGCCTCATTTCCTAATCCAATTCCCTCAGCATCACCCGACTTAATTAGACTACATTCCATTATCCTTGTTTTGCTTTTGTTGATGTTCATCTTATATCCTCCTTTCAAGACACTGTCCATTCCGTTCAACTGCTCTTCCAAGTCCTTTGCTGTCTCTGACAGAATTACAATGTCATCGGCGAACCTCAAAGTTTTTATTTCTTCTCCATGAATTTTAATACCTACTCCGAATTTTTCTTTTGTTTCCCTTACTGCTTGCTCAATATACAGATTGAACAACATCGGGGAGAGGCTACAACCCTGTCTTACTCCCTTCCCAACCACTATTTCCCTTTCATGTCCCTCGACTCTTACAACTGCCATCTGGTTTGTGTACAAATTGTAAATAGCCTTTCGCTCCCTGTATTTTAACCCCTGCCACCTTCAGAATTTGAAAGAGTGTATTCCAGTCAACATTGTCAAAAGCTTTCTCTAAGTCTACAAATGCTAGAAACGTAGTTTTGCCTTTGCTTAATCTTTCTTCTAAGATAAGTC
Source organism: Schistocerca americana (assembly GCF_021461395.2). Taxonomy (NCBI): domain Eukaryota; kingdom Metazoa; phylum Arthropoda; class Insecta; order Orthoptera; family Acrididae; genus Schistocerca; species Schistocerca americana. The sequence goes on from NC_060122.1 coordinate 629,509,677, forward strand.
GTAAGGTCAGTACTGCCTCACGTGTTCCAGTGTTTCTACGGAATCCAAACTGATCTTCCCCGAGGTTGGCTTCTACTAGTTTTTCCATTCGTCTGTAAAGAATTCGTGTTAGTGTTTTGCAGCTGTGACTTATTAAACTGATAGTTCGGTAATTTTCACATCTGTCAACACCTGCTTTCTTTGGGTTGGAATTATTATATTCTTCTTGAAGTCTGAGGGTATTTCGCTTGTTTCGTACATCTTGCTCACCAGATGGTAGAGTTTTGTCACGGCTGGCTCTCCCAAGGCCGTCAGTAGTTCCAATGGAATAATGTCTACTCCGGGGGCCTTGTTTCGACTCAGGTCTTTCAGGGCTCTGTCAAACTCTTCACGCAGTATCGTATCTCCCATTTCATCTTCATCTACATCCTCTTCCATTTCCATAATATTGTTCTCAAGTATATCGCCCTTGTATAGACCCTCTATATACTCCTTCCACCTTTCTGCTTTCCCTTCTTTGCTTAGAACTGGGTTTCAATCTGAGCTCTTGATATTCATACAAGTCGTTCTCTTATCTCCAAAGGTCTCGTTAATTTTCCTGTAGGCAGTATCTATCTTACCCCTAGTGAGATAGGCCTCTACGTCCTTACATTTGTCCTCTAGCCATCCCTGCTTAGCCATTTTGCACTTCCTGTCGATGTCATTTTTGAGACGTTTGTATTTCTTTTTGCCAGCTTCATTTACTGGATTTTTGATTTCTACTAGCCCTCGTCTTTTTACCTACTTGATCCTCTGCTGCCTTACACTATATCACATATAAGCGTAAGAATCATATATGTATCAACTCACTTTTTTTTTTTTTAAAAAAAAAGAAAAGAATGTGATCTTAAGTGGAAGTCCGCAAATCGGCCACTTTGCCCGGTAGGTTGGACGAAGTGGTCAGAGACAAAGAACTGGAAAAATTCAGATGACATGAAGTCTGGTTTTCTAAGCCTTATATTTGGGTGTCTTTTCCTAAACACTGTCACGCAATCCTTGTCTATCCGCTTTCTCTCCTTCTTGAATTTACGTGGTAGATTATTCCGCTCTGCAAGCTTAAATGAAAAGCGTAGATCAGTTACTGATATGCCGTAAAATATTAATTCCACCTCAAAAATATGATTAAGGAGTTCTTTCTCTTAATCTTGGTTGAGTACACATCTGAAATTAAAAAGATTTTTCTTAACTTCAGCAGCATCCCGGCTTCTCTAAGAACTCTTATTCTGAGGCTGTTTTTAGAAACAATGAATAGTTCAGATGCTATAGGGAGAATTATCTTTCCTGTTCTTACAGCATCCAATGTTTGTTACATTGCTTAGGAATCCCATGATTGTTGTAGTGACTTTCGTAAATTATTTGATGGCAGCTTAATATACGCCTGTAATAAGACAATATATTTTTTCACGAAGTTAGTAATGCAATAGCGGCTTATGAAGACTTATTCTATGGAATAAAACTGTCGTATTATCAATGCCTTTGTCTTGATACAAAGTAAATACATTACAAAGTATGTGGCCAATTGGACACTTCGGCCCACAGGCGACTTGCTGCTATGACCGACAGGACGACATTACTTTAAATGTTGTCTGAATACGAAATTACATAACCGAGGCGACACATAAATACGTTCGTTCGAACACTGAAATTTAATGCTTTATTAGCACTGTATCAGGTAAATGTCACAATATATGTATTTTTTAGTACATGGAAATAATCTGTAACAAGCATTTCGCCAGACGCAGAGAAAGGTCTAACACTTCACTGCAAAGGAGCGCACAATAATAGTCACAAAACTCGATGACAGAACCTAAGAAGTCCCTTTCTACAACTTTAAGAGTTCGCCACTAGACTGCAGCAATCTTCAAAAGAATAAAACAAAGGGGTCACTTTACCCTTCCTGGCCACTGTAGCTGTCCTTATCCTAGTACTGGAAAATGAAATGTGAATACTCTGAACCATTTATGGTTAATTGTAATTGCGGGACCACGAAAGACCATAAGTCTATGGAGAGGCAGAGCTATAATATCAGCATTTTTTTGCAGCCTCATCCAGAAACAATGAAATCCGTATACAGTCCACTCAAACCATCGCAGGAGTTAACGGACGGCATATTTCAAGTTAGCGTCCCAGAGACATTCCACATGTAATCACAGTACCACTGCATCTAGTAGGGAATTCCGTTTGATTATGTCAGCCATATCTCCTCTGACCACTAAACTAAATTTAGCGTTTGAGCCCATCTGCTGCACATTGATGTAACGTCAAAGGGCTCGAACTAGTATTGACGTAGGGCGGTAAGTAAACTCAACCGTATACTCTTCAAAGGAGCCAACTCAGCGTTTGTTTTGAATGATTTAGAGAAACCACTGAACTCCTGGATGTGGATCTCCTCTATGTACGCGCAAGTCATGTTTACGTGACACTCATTGAACTGAGTTGACTAGAGGGATGTAATGCTTTAAACATGGAAAAACTTGGCCGGCCGCTGTGGCTGAGGGATTCTAGGCGCTTCAGTCCGGAACTGCGCTGCTGCTATGGTCGCAGGTTTGAATCCTGCCTTGGGCATGGATGTGTGTGATGTCCTTAGGTTTAATTAGTTCTATGTCTAGGGGTCTGATGACCTCAGATGATGACCATAGCGCTTAGAGCCATTTGCACCACAAGAAACTGTATTAATGACAAAATAAAAATGGAGTAAAAAGCCTGCGTCGTATGTGGTAAACGATAAAATTTGACTTAGGGATTGTGATTCTGCATTTAAATTAATCTTGTTTTATGTGATACGATGTAGACGCAGATAACGACAGTGAAACAGGTGCTATGGAATTTCTTTAATTGAAGTCAATGATCACAAACACATTTTCGACAGGTTATCGGTTTCGCCCTAAAGAGACCATCTTCAGATCTGAATAAAAGATAAAAAGCTTTATATTATTGTGATATGAATAGCCAAAAGCCAAATTTGTTTACCTCTAGTGACGATGCCACTTTGCCTTCGTCATATTAGCATAATATAAGGCTCCTTCCGTTTCATTCAATGTTGAAAATGTTCACTGGGAACAGAAACCTGTAGTCAGTCACCAATTTGTTTGTAATGATTGGCTGGAGTTAAACAAATAAATTTCATCGGGACAAATTATCTACAAACAAATCTATGTTTTGTGTCAACGTTTCTTCTCATTCACACTAAATAAAATCTCTCTCTCTCTCTCTCTCTCTCTCTCTCTCTCTCTCTCTCTCTCTCTCTCTCTCTCTCTCTCTCTAGATGGTATTGATTAAGATAGCCCAATTATTTTGTAAGACCTTGTTTGAAATAATGTATGTCTATGCACTGCAGAGCTTTCGATTTTTTGGAATTAACTCCCACAAAACATGTTACTGCAAATACAAGACAGCTCTCACTGTCAGTAAATGTCAGCAACCAAATGCCCTAACATTAACTATATATTGACACTATTCCGTTACTGTATGTAAAGTAAAAAGTATAAAAATATACAGTCAGTTTCAAGAAATCTCATAGTGCAGGCGAATATATATATTATGTTGCATCACATACGACATTTAATATGTGAATATTTGTATTCAACGAAAGCAGAATAACTGGATTTACATTCGTCAAATGCTTACTGTCGATAACTAATTGTTGAAAGTGGTACATTCATGAGAATTAATGCACGTCGTTAAGTTATTATTGATTTTCTGTTTGCTTTTTTCATTAGATGTCAGAAAACGCGACAACGCTACAATGCCGAAATAAACTGAAACAATTTTTTGTTTAAAATGAAAGTACAGTCCCCCTAAAATCTGTTTACCTTTTATTTATTTATTTATTTATTTATTTACTTACTTATTTTAAAACGTCTTTGGATCGGCTTTGTAACATCATCTATCTCACGCTAACGTTTCTGTCTCTACGTAGTGGCAGCATCCACCATTCTTATCCCCCTGCGGGTTCGGGTGTAAGAATAGGCCCGCGGTATTCCTGCCTGTCGTAAGAGGCGACTAAAAGGAGTCTCAAAGGTTTCGGCCTTCTGTGATGGTCCCCTCTTGGGTTTGACCTCCTTTTTTCTTCCAAATTTCCGTCGTCAGTGCGTGCCATTTGGGGAAGGACACCTTACGTGGTGTTTTTGTATTGGTCCATCATGCTCCACCATCTTGCATGTTACCTATTGTCGTGTGGGGGGGACTACGCCCAACATCTTCTGGGTGGTCTCCTTCTCGCCTTGTGCGCACTCTTCTTCTTAGCGCCTACGACAACTGTGGACCCTTTAAACACCTAAAATCCAGCACGGTAGCCAGTCCGTTGTGGTGGGGTCGTCATGTACCCTCTTGGTGGTAGCCCCCTGACCACGCAGGGATCGCACTACAGATGCCTGAGCTGTTTCCTCCCCATGCATGCCAAGGAGTATGTGCCCATCTTGTCTGGGGCACGGGGACTCCGGGCAACGGGATATCGGCCAGGTACCCGTTGCTTTGGCTGGGTGGCGCCCTTGGGGAGAGCCCTCGTTCGGAGTAGGTGGCATCTGGGCGGATGTGGCGCAATGACGCGCAATAAATCACATCAAGCTGGTGGTCGCACGGCCACCAGCGTCTCTAAGCGAGGTAGAGTCGACTTCGATGCTGCGCAGTATGACCCTCAGACGTTCCCCTCGTTGGCTGTGCCATGGGAGGGACGCCGATCTAGTGCCAAGCGGGAGCCTTACGTACCGCAATACCTTGTCTGCAGCAGGACTGATGGTGACTCCTTTCTTCCGACGAAGCCTATGTTTTTTGTGGAACACCTGGAGGATAAGTTTGGGGAAGTGGCGGGGTTGTCAAAAATGAGGAATGGGTCCATCCTCCTCAAGACGTCCTCCCCAGCCCAGTCACGAGCGTTGCTCTTGTGTGATAAGCTGGGTGACGTCCCTGTTACCGTCACTCCCCACAGTAGCTTAAATATGGTCCAGGGGATTATTTACCATCGTGACCTCTTGTTGCAATCCGATGACGAGCTGAGAGCCGACTTGGAACGACGTGGTGTGCATTTTGTCCATCGTGTCCATCGAGGACCCAAGACAAACAGGGTGGCCACCGGTGCCTTTATCTTGGCCTTTGAGGGTGATGTCTTGCCCGAGAAGGTCAAGGTGATGGTTTACCGTTGCGATGTCAAGCCATACGTGCCTCCCCCGATGCGGTGCTTCCAGTGCTGGAAGTTTGGGCATATGTCCTCCCGTTGCCCATCCAGCGCTACATGTCGAGATTGCGGACGCCCCTCTCATCCTGATTCTCCATGTGCACCTCCGCCTGTATGTGTTAACTGTGGGGAGCACCACTCTCCATGCTCGCCGGATTGCCCCGTTCTTCATAAGGAGCGGAAGATCATGGAATTTAAGACCCTGGACCGGCTTACTTATCGAGAGGCTAAACAGAAATATGAAAGGTTGTATCCTGCTTCCCTTCGAACATCTTATGCTGCAGCCACGTTATCGTCGCCCGCACGAGCGACGGTTGTCGCTTCATCTGTGCCGCCTTCAGTGGGCCCTCGGGGCCATGTATCTCTGTCTGCCCCCCTCGTGCCTGGGGGCAAGCCTTCCTCTCTTGCCCCCTTAGCAGTTGGGGGCAAACCCTCTTCTGTCGCTCCCCCCAAGCTTACTTCGGGAGTGACATCTGCTCCACAACCGGGAGGCTCGATTCCTCCCCCTCCTTCTCCGGCGGCGTTGCCTCCGCCGGTTCCTCTCTCGCGGAAGGGGTCCCTCGGGGCTCTCCCTTCCTCCGTTTCTTCTCCTTCCCAGCCAGATGTCAGCCAGTGGCTGAAGGTTCCGCCACCTGCTGGTCGTAGGGCTTCTGCGTCGTCGTCAGCCTCTGACGCTCCTTCAGAGAAGCTCTCCCAGCCCTCTCACCCTAAGGGCAGACGCGAGAAGAAGGAACGGAATGTGTCCAAGAAGAAGGACGTTCCGGCGGTTTCAGCACCGCCTGCTGTACATAGTCCTGGCTCCGGGGATGAGGTGGAGATCCTCGCCTCTGCCGCGGATCTCGCCCTCACGGAACCCTTGGGGGCCTCTCCTATGGACTCCGCTGACTCTCCCCCAGTGGCGACGGTTGGCTCTGAAGCGCTGTCTGCCTCTTAGTCGCATTCACGCCCTCCCAGTCCCTTCCTGCTTCCATTCTCCAATGGAACTGCGGCGGTTATTTCCGCCACCTGCCCGAGCTCCGGATGCTTCTGAGTGATTCCCCTGTTCTCTGCATTGCTCTGCAGGAAACTTGGTTTCCTGCACTGCGGACCCCCGCCCTTCGCGGTTATTGGGGATACTATAAGAACCGTGCTGCCTGTCAACGAGCGTCAGGTGGGGTTTGCCTTTTTGTTCACCACTCTGTCTGTAGCTCGCCAGTACCCCCTTCAGACGCCTTTAGAGGCAGTTGCTGCCAGGGTTGAGCTCTCGCCGGCTATTACTGTTTGCTCTGTTTACATTCCTCCGGATGGGGAGCTCCCCCGCCATGTCTTGGCTGCGCTGCTGGCTCAACTCCCGCCACCATTGCTGCTTCTGGGCGATTTCAACGCCCACAATCCTCTATGGGGTGGGACTGTCTCCGATGATCGTGGTCGGGCCGTGGAGCGTGTGTTGGCTCAGCTCGACCTTAGCCTCTTGAACACCGGTGCTCCCACGCATTTCAGTGTGGCCCATGGCTCGTTCTCGGCCATCGATCTCTCTATTTGCAGCCCTGGACTTGTCCCATCCCTCCACTGGAGGGTGCATCCTGACCTGTGTGGCAGTGACCATTTTCCCATCTATTTGTCACTGCCACAGTGTCATTCTTCTGGGCGCTTGCCCCGCTGGGCTCTCCACAGGGCTGACTGGCCAGCTTTTACTTCCGCTGTAACCATTGCGTCTCCCCCACAGGGTGCCATTGACGAGGTGGTCCGTGTTTTCACCACGTCCATCATTTCGGCGGCCGAGGCTGCTATCCCCCGTTCCTCTGGCCTCCCTCGGCGGAAGGCTGTCCCCTGGTGGTCGCCGGAGATTGCTGAGGCTATTCGCGACCGTAGGCGGGCTCTCCAGCGTCATAGGCGGCACCCGTCTCTGGAGACCCTCATCGCCTTTAAGAGGCTCCGTGCCTTCGCCCGTCGACTTATTGCACGGCGTAAGCAGGAGTGCTGGGAGAGGTACGTCTCCTCCCTGGGCTCCCGTGTCTCGTCCTCGCACGTGTGGTCCCGGATCCGGCGGATTTATGGCTCCCAGACCCCTATGGGTGTCCCTGGGCTCTCCTTGGACGGCGCTGTCTGCACGGACGCTGCCGCCATTGCTGAACGGCTAGCCGCGCACTTTGCTCAGAGCTCTGCGACTGCATCCTATCCCCCCGCCTTTCGCTCTCTAAAGGAGCGAGCCGAGCAGACGCAGTTCTCATTCCACACGCGTCGTTCTGAAACATACAATGCACCTTTCAGCGAGAGGGAATTCCTCGCCGCCCTCGCCGATTGCCCTGATACAGCACCAGGCCCAGACTGCATCCACGCGCAGATGCTGAAGCATCTCTCCAGGGACTGCCAGAGACACATTCTCGCGATATTTAATCGCATTTGGAGCGAAGGCGTGTTCCCGTCGCAATGGCGGGAGGGCGTTATTGTCCCCATCTTGAAACCCGGTGCGGACCCACTGGCGGTGGACAGCTATCGTCCCATTACCCTCACCAACGTTTTGTGCAAATTGCTCGAACGTATGGTGGGGCGGCGTTTGTGTTGGGTCCTTGAGTCGCGCGGTCTCCTCGCTCCATCCCAGGGTGGCTTCCGTCGGGGCCGGTCTGCAGTGGACAATTTGGTGCGGCTGGAATCTGCTGTCCGTACGGCTTTTGCCCGACGTCAGCATCTTGTTGCTGTATTTTTAGATCTGCGGAAGGCGTATGACACCACATGGAGGCATCACATCCTCGCCACGTTGCATGGGTGGGGTCTTCGTGGTCGGCTCCCGGCTTTTCTTCACAACTTTTTATTGCGCCGCTCTTTCCGGGTGCAAGTCGGTGCCACCTCTAGTTCCTCTTATATACAGGAAAATGGGGTCCCGCAGGGCTCGGTGTTGAGCGTCTCCTTATTTTTAGTGGCCATTAATGGTCTGGCAGCAGCAGTGGGGTCGTCGGTGTCTCCTTTGTATGCCGACGACTTCTGCATCTCATTTAGCTCCACGACTACGGGAGTCGCCGAACGCGGGTTGCATGTCGCTGTTCGCAAGGCAGCATCATGGGCACTGACTCATGGCTTTCAGTTCTCTGCTGCCAAGACTCGAGTAATGCACTTCTGCAGGCGTCGGACGGTCCACCCTCATCCTGCACTTTACCTCGACGGCCACCTGCTTGAAGTGGTGGACACTTGCGGCTTCTTGGGACTCGTGTTTGATGCCCGGCTCACATGGGTTCCTCATGTTACTTAGCTGAAGCAAAAATGCTGGCGGCACCTCAACGCCCTCCGCTGCCTTAGCCACTCGTCTTGGGGTGCAGATCGCTGCACGCTGCTGCGGTTGTACAGAGCCCTTGTGCAGTCCCGGCTTGATTATGGGAGCCTGACCTATAGGTCTGCGTCCCCCTCAGTGTTGAAGTTGTTAGACCCCATACACCACTGTGGGGTTAGGCTTGCCACTGGCGCTTTTCGCACCAGCCCTGTGGATAGTCTACTGGTGGAGGCCGGGGTTCCCCCACTGCGGATTCGCCGCCATCGTCTGCTTGTCGACTATGCTGTCCACGTTCATTGCTCGCCAGATCATCCCTATCGTCGCCTGCTTTTCCCTGCTATGGTCCTCCATCTGCCCGAACGGCGCCCTAGGTCTGGGCTTTCCATAGCTGTCCGTGTCCAGTCCCTGCTGTCAGAACTGGGGTCATTCCCTCTTCTGCCTCCCTTCCGGGTCCATACACCTACACCTCCCTGGTGTTTGTCCCGGCCGTCCGTCCGTCTGGACTTGGCACAGGGACCCAAGGACTTGGTTCCGCCTGTGGCCCTCCGTCGCCGTTTTCTTGCTCTCCTCGCCTCATTTTCGGACTGTGAGACTGTCTACACTGATGGTTCCCTGGTTGATGGTCGCACTGCCTACTCTTTTGCTCATGCTGCTCATGTTGAGCAGCGCTCCTTGCCGGCTGGCTGCAGTATTTTTACTGCAGAGCTGGTGGCCATATTGCGCGCTCTTGACCATATGCGTTTCTGCTCAGGTAGGTCCGTCGTGATCTGCAGTGACTCCCTGAGCAGCCTTCAGGCCATCGACCGCTGCTATCCCTCCTCTCCTCTGGTGTCCTCCATTCAGGAGACTGTTTCCGCCATTGCCCGTTCTGGTCGTTCGGTGGTCCTGGTTTGGACGCCCGGTCATGTTGGCATCCCAGGGAACGAACGTGTAGACAGGCTGGCCAAAGGGGCGATCGACGCCCCGGCTTTGGAGATCGGCCTTACGGCTCGCGACCAGCAGATGGTGTTGCGCCGTAAGCTGATTGGGATGTGGGCTGCTGAGTGGTGTGGCATGACAGCCCCGAATAAACTGTGGGCTGTCGAGGAGACGACCGCCGTGTGGCGTTCCTCCCTGCGGGCTTCTCGCAGGGACTCGGTAGTCCTGTGTCGGCTGCGCATCGGCCATACGTACCTGACGCACGGCCATCTCTTGCGTCAGGAGGATCCCCCCCCCCTGTGTCAGTGTGGGTCCCGGCTGACGGTCGGCCACATTTTGCTGGAGTGTCCTCGACTGCGCACACTCCGGCAATCTTTTAATCTCCCGGGCACTTTGGCTTTGGTTTTATCTGACGATACCTCCAGGGCTGATGATGTTTTAAATTTTATCCGTGGTAGTCCGTTTTATGGTTCGATTTAGGGAGGTCCTGCACCTTTCCCTTTCTGTGTCTTTTGTCCTTGTGTCTGTTGCTGTTCTGGTATGCCGTGAGATGGTTGACTCTTTCCCATTTTTGTTCTCGTGGTCAGTCAACCCGTCTCCGGCCATCTTCCTTTCTTCTGTTTCTTTCTGTCTGGTGTGCCTCTGTCCTGTTCTTGTTTGTAGTGTTTGTTGCTGCATTTGTGTTCTTTTAGCGCCTGGGGGGACGTCTCCTCCCCCTTTGGTTTTTACCTGCTCCGTCGCTTTTGGGCTCGCCTGATTTTGGAATGGGGGACTGATGACCTTCGCTGTTTAGTCCCCGTTAAACATCCCAACAACCACCACCACCACCACCACCATTCTTAATAGTATTTTTTGCGTATTCTAGTCTTAGTCTCCCTTAACAGTTCTCCCTTCTACTGCTCCTTCCTGGGCCAAGCCGTAGTGGGTGCCCCACTAACCAGACCCTTCTTCCGGTGTGGACCTGCCATACTCTTCTTTTATCACAGTCGTCTTCAGTACTTCTTTTAATATATTGTCTCACCACTTGATCTGTAATGTTCGTCGATAGCAGCAGATATTAAATGTTTCCATGTCTTCCTTCTCCGCATTGCTAATGGTACATGTTTCACTGCCATAGAATGCTGTACTCCAGGCGTAGCCTACAATATATATGGGGCAGAGATCCCCGTCTGTACATCGCCTATTTGTTATGGGAGCTGGAAAGTCCAATACAGTCCAGTAGTTGCACCACCTAACCATGGCCAATTTCTTGTAAAATACGTAATTTTGCTTTATGGTAATTATCCACTAACCTCATTTTTATATTTGCAAGCCACACAAAAACTGTCTCCGTATCACTCGAAAAGGCTACCTGTAAAATAGTCTAGCAGCATTGCTTGTAAAGGTCAGTGCACTTGTCATTTCAGTTCTGTTCCCTAAAAACCACTACCTGACATATGCCAATATATAGTAAGGTATGCGTTTCGAGAAATAAGATAAAATTGAATCTGTTAGAAACTGATGTACCTTAGATCTTGAAAAGTTCACTTCGCGAAATGAACCGTTCTACAACACACTAAGAGGCAGCACCTGGCAGACGCACGAGTTGAAAGTCTACTAATGTTTGAAATTTAAAGTCCACTAACGGAAACAATTATTGACGGTTTAATTCAGCAGTAAATTTGCTCGCCCTAATAGTGGAAAGACTTAATATCTCACTTACTGTGCTTTATCTCATGCAGGTGGTGTCCAAAAGCTTACCGCCAAATCTGAGACACTTTAATCTGCAGTTCACTGTCAGCGTAGTTATAAAATTATCATTTGAAACAGTCAATTTCGTAAACTCCTATAAGATATTAGGATTGTCTTTACCGCAGTACGACATTAATCTAATACAGTCTTGCAAGACATGCGGTTAGAACTTCTACACCGACAACTTGGCAGTAATTAGTACAGAGTGGACAAATTAGCACTAATTAGTACGGACTGACAACAAAGGATGTTCGGCTTGGAGCGGTCACACGGAAGGATTTGCGATGGCTGGGCGACTGCTCATTCATTTGGCATCTCAAGACTATTTTAGTCCAATTTCTTCGTAGTATAGTCACTCTTAACCTACTTAATACTCTGTTTAGTAGCTATTTGTTCCTCTCAGATAGGTTTGTCATGTATAGTGTCAAGAAAACTTACACAGTTTTTCTTATTGCATGTAGTCAAACGCGCATTTGGTCCTGCCGCCGCGTGGTCGGTCGCCAATGAGTCCAGTTGCCCAGACTGGCGATTAATATTTTCTCACACTTCTGCCCCGATGTATAAAACTGCTCTAGAAGAAATTGAATCGAGCCCTCTAACAGAGGAAAAATGTCCTTCACTTCAAACAAAAATCTAAATATCTTTCTCAATTGGGAAGTTAATTCTAAATTTTCTCACAGTAGAGAAAGGTTTCCGTGATATGCTAACGTTAAATATAATCCTCCACGTTCGTAAACACGAAAGCTGTAGTTCCTCTTTCAAGTGAAACTGTGGAAGACTTTGAATTTGTGACGTAGGTACAACAAGTATTGCCTTTGTTCGTCTGTGAAAATGGACTCGATAAGCAACCTGAGATATCAGTAAACGGAATCTAACCTGCATAGCCACCAACAGATTGTTACATGAAAAACTTAAAACTAATATTTTGATGAGCTATCTGACCGTGTTTTTGAATATGAAAAACTACAGGAACAAATGAACCTGTAACAATGAATACCTAAGCTATCTGACTGCGTTTTTGAACAAGAATTTACAAGTGAGGCAGGATCTGGCTTATGCTCCGGAATTTACTGGACTGGTGTACGAGACATGTGGTGTGTAGGTCTCTCTGTTTAGACCCTAAGTTTTGCACTCACCTCTTTAGACGACTGCTTTTTCCATGTGCTTTACAGCAATACGCAGCTAAAATTTATTGTTACTAATAATTAATTTAATAAAAGGAAGTTCGCTTGGGTCCTTTTACATACTAAGTAACCTGCGGGAAGGGAATTCATAGCTTAAGCCTATTTAAAAACTTCAGAATCATCATAACCCATAACCAATAATAGACAATGCCAATTACAATGACATAAGCATCAGTAATGGCTGAGTGCCAGATTGACGAATTATTTAAATTTGAAAGTTACATTTACTTTTAATAACCACAGCATATTTATGAATTACATGTGGAGCATAATTATTATTATTTGGAGGATAAGAAGGCTTCTACAACTGGCAAGCAAAACATGGGATTATTGCAAACTCGGATTAAAAATCACGTGCCTAACCCTGCAATTGCTTTTGCGCTATGCTTGGGAATTTTACCTTGAATTCCATCTGCAAGCATAGTTAAGCCATCTAAATCTCTCCCGAAAACAGGCGTTGAGTTTGGTAAGATCTGCCATCACCGACGTGAGGGCAGCGTGACACGTATTCTGTCTCCGAGCTCTCGACCGACGCTTCAATTCCACTCTCTAAGACAGAGCTCGTCTCACAACAGTGCTTAGAATTGATCTCCCATGTTTCGCCCAGAGGCTGTTACTATCGATATCTGAGTACTTACACAATGCAAAGAATAGCATTAAGTAGGATATATTGTTTTCAAAGTAGAATCTGACACACTCCTTACAACTTTCCAAAGTACCGATTTAAATCTCTACGTATCACTAATTATTGTAATTGCTAACATTAAAACTGATACAATACTTTTTGTATTATGTAATAAAAATGGAGCTGAAATATCTAATCTATCAGGAAAGCCAAAAGTGTTGATAACCTACAGCATTTTAAGGCTCCTTTATTACAAATCTGCACTTCACTTAATGACAAAGTGATGAAACAAGGTTCCCAGATTGGTGTGTGTGTGTCTGTGCTGGAATCTACGAGGCAGTAAACTTTAAAATTTTCTATATGAAGATGCCAGATGCCATCTTCATATAGTTAAGGCTAACCAGTCATTGATCTTCTTCTTCTGTGCGGATGCACACGCATTGTCCAAACCCTTACGGGACTCGGTGAGATAGCCTGCCGCGAGTAATGAGTGTAATGGGCAGGGGCACTACGAATGTAGTGTGTGGACACTAAGTTGAGAATGTGGGTCTCACGGGGAGCGTGCAAGGGATAAGTCCCTGCAGTCGCTGTGCCCTCGGTGGCTCAGGTGGATAGAGCGTTTGCCATGTAAGTAGGAGATCCCGGGTTCGAGTCCCGACCGGGGCACACATTTTCAACTGTCCCCGTTGATGTATATAAACGCTTGTTGACAGCTTAAGGTCTGGATTTATCATTAAGCTTTACTGTATTCAACCTCGGAATAGTCGCTGTAATTTGGTGTACACCTGACCATAGTATACAACGTTGTTGTATAGTTTAATCAACAATCATTTTAAGGACGTGATACGGCGTAGTAGTTAGTCAATAGCCAAGCTTCCGCCTTATTCTCACGCTGGCTCCAACAAGCGGTAGGGTACACATCCCGGATCTCTCTTGGTGTAATGTGAACCATCATACAAACAGAGCACTACAGTCACACTTGCCTCGACATACGGCGTGGCTCTGTCGGTTAAGAATGTTTTCTTCGCCTATGTAATGTAGACTGATGCAGATATCTTATTTTGTTTCGGGTATCCAGTGTAATCTGGCTTTCTAGAAGTTATTTCATGTCTTCACTTCTACGTTGTCGTCAAGATTGACGTTAAGTAAATTTTTAATTTCCTACCCACTACTCTTCATTGTCTTTTCTATGTTTGGTTTATCCTTAAGGCACTCAGTGTGTTGTCCATTCCTTCCGAGATGTCTAACACTTTTCAATCTGTTCCTCCAGCACTATTGTAGATGTTTGGAAATTTTTTTCACGTCGTTTCTTTTTCTGTATTCAAGTTGAACAACAGTTGTAATACGTTTCCATTCTTCTTAACACAACTGTTCCTTGTTGATCTTCCACTCTTAATGTCCTACTAGTGCTTCGTCCAGTGTCGTACCATTGGCGTATTAAAGTACTGGTGAAATGGTTTCGGTAACTGCAGTAGGTGCCGTCAGGTCAGCCGCACTTTCAAATAGGCGCACCTCCAGCCACGCCGCTGCGTTTCCTGAAACTGCCACCGCGGTACAAGTGCGCTGCCATGAACTTTACGCCGGTGCCAATGATATGCAAGCATTCCGTCTTCGGAGCTTCAGCGGCAGGTATAATTAAGTTCAAACACCGACACACAGATCCCACTTGTATGTTTGCTATTTCATAACATTTACTGACCTTTATAGCGGTCAGGGCTCTTCATCTACGGAATAGTCGTCGTACTAAACATTGACTGAATTGTAAACCTATATATATTTCAGCCGTTCAAATGTACTATTAGTAACTTACGCTGCAACCGCAGCAAACAAAATTGTGTGTTACCTCCACTGTTTGAGATTGGATGTGGGATAAGTTAATATGGGCATTCCTTGTCCACCAACCGCATCTGTTTCTCGCTCTTGTAGCCGCTAAAGGACAACAAAGCGAAAAATGGAAGCTACAACAATAACATGTAAGATAAGGTTTGTAACAGCACGGCAAATATTACAGTTAGACAACATGTATGTGTTTTGAGACAATGTAACTCGTGGCACTCAAATCACTAGACTATATTCGTCCAGCATTTATGAATCAGAGCACTTAGTGACTTGCAACAAACATTTCACATAATGTAAGACCCTTACGAATACTTTTCTTGCCGGTACGTCACAGAAAATAATGAAAGAAAAGAATGTTTGTCGCTTACTATGTTTTCACGGTTCACTCTGTAAAACTGCCGCATCACGCATGACGTTTTAATTTATTAATCCTTTACTACTAACTCAGTTCGCATCAAATTTTGCAGACAGTGCCCACAAACTGAATGTACCTGCAAATGTACATCATTGTATGACGCATAGTACAGGATATACGGCATCATAAACAGTGGAATGCTTGATGAACTAGTTTTTGCTTGAAATGGAGCTCAAGTTATCAGACTGCACTTGTCCACTGTTTGATAATAAGAACATTTTGCGAGCTCCAACACACATTAAACATAGTTTCAATATTTTCCAAAGTTCATTTCGCTTACATACATAAAGTAAAATAATTAACACATTAAATCATTTCTAAAACAATCAGATTTTTGAAACTATTTCATACACAGAAGATGAATTCTTTACAGCATCGAGGGTTTACTAGGTCCTTTAAAACGGCTTTTTGAAATGATATACAAAAACTAAATTTAAATCTCGTCAGAGAAATGGAGTATTTTATATATATTCCTTTTCATTTGAAACTATCAATGAGAGCAGTAAGCAGTGAACTATGTGATTCTGTATTAAAAATGAGCGAACGAATGACCAATGTTTCGATGGAATGCCGCCCGGAAATGTAGTCATCGCTTCCCTGTATTATTATTATCGACAGGCCTCACTTCTGCTGTGACAATATGAACAAGGGACACCAGCGCCTTTTTTCTTGTCACTGAGCGGGCACGTCCGACATTTACATGTCTGCTTTTACTGTCGATGTTAACAAGCATGTCTGTATTTATGAACCCAGTGCAAAACAGGAATGTTTTAAAAAACGAAAGCGATCAGAGGCTCATGTATGACATCTGTCGGAGAGTTGTGACAGGAAAGTACTTCTCAGATGCAAAAACCGGTACTACAGAATCGGGAAATAGCGCATAGAACAGCTGCGATAATGCGTCCTAATGGTCAGAGCGCAGACTAGTGTTGGTCAGTCGCTGCACGCATGTGCCTTACATTAACCACTGAGTGCCGAGTGTCGCGAATTCATATAATATCAAAGCGACTCTAGGAAATGGAAGGTTAAAGGTGTTTGAGAGCAAATGCCAGTGGTGCAGAATCTGCAAGCAGTTACCAAAGCTTCTGACATGCACTGATGCCTTGTTATCACCTTAGTTTTCAGGTAATTCGAGAGCGACATAATGTTTTATTTTATGTTTGATATATTTGTACCTGCTTACTTTATACAGGAGTTGACTTCCCTCCACATTTTTTATATCCCACCCTTGTCTCCATTACGAATATGATAATGGCCTCATGCTTTACGATATATCCTATCGTTTCATCCTTGCTTGTAGGCAAATTGTGCCAAAAAAATTCTTTTTCTGCTGTTAGATTCATTACATCTCCGTTAACTATTCACTGAACCCACCCAATCTTCAACATTCTTCTAAAGCATGGGTAGCTCGAGAGCAACATAACGTTTTATATTTTGTTTCATATATTTTTACCTGCTTACTTTACACAAGCATTGCCTTCCGTCCACCTTTTTTATATCCTACCCTTGTCTCCCCTACCAATATGACATTAGCCTCATGTCTTGTGATATATCCTATCATTCAATCCTTTCTTGTAGTCAAATTATGCCTATAATTTTCTTTTTATCCATTGCTAAATTGATTATTTATTCAATGTACCCATATAATATTCAACTTTCTTATATAGCACAATATTTCAATAAATTTGTAGTGTGTTGCTTGCATTTAACACACTTAAAAGACAACACTCCAAACAAATTCCTTCTGAAAAGAACATTGTAACATTTAAATGTACTTTCAGTGCTTCGAAAATTATATTTTTGAGGACAGTTTTTCTTACTGTTGCCGGCCTGAACTTTATGTCCTTTCTACTTTGGCCGACGTCAATTATTTTGTTGCGTAAATATCTGAATTCATCTACTGCATTTGGCTTCTCATTTCCTAATCTAATTCCCTCTGAATCGCCTTATTTATTATCCGTTACTCTTGTTTTGCTTCTGTTGACGTTTATCTTATAACTTGGCTAGTAAGGTAGTTGATTAAATGGTTCAAATGGCTCTGAGCACTGTGGGACTTAACTTCTGAGGTCATCAGTCCCCTAGAACTTAGAACTGCTTAAGCCTAGCTAACCTAAGGACATCACACAAATCCATGCCCGAGGCAGGATTCGAACCTGCGACCGTATCGGTCGCGCGGTTCCAGACTGTAGTGCCTAGAACCGCTCGGCCACTCCGGCCGGCTTAGTTGATTATTTATCCATATGTCACTTAAATAAACATATCATATACAGTCATGCTCAGAAAAAAAAGGAACACCTTCAACGAGTAGGGATAGGACGCTCTTATCCACAGGACATGTACATTAGTATGCTCTGCAGAAGTGATTAACATTGCAGTCGCCTCGGTTCAGCATGTGTTCTGTTGCCTAGTAAGCAAAGGGTCCGCCATGGACATTGTTAACTTTTTACATGAGTGATGGCATCGACGCATGACTTCCTGTGGTATAGCCATCCATCTAGTTCCGAAGTTCATTTGTGGTCGTTGCCATTGGGTAGCAACGTCCTTCCACCATGCCCCACACTCTTTCGATTGGCGACAAATCTGATGATCTGGCGGGCCAAGGCAAAGGCTGACATACTGTGACATCAAGAAGGCACAAGTTCGTGCAGCAACATGTGGTCGTGCATTGTCTTGCACAAAAACGGCGTCTGGACTGTTGAGCAGAAAGGGTATGGCAACGGGCAGCAGGATGTCAGTCACGTATGTCACACTGATCACAGTATCCTGGACACGCGCCAACTGTGATTTGTGTCACTGTGATGCCGCTTCCCCTGTTTGCGGGGAGCGAAAATGCGGCCATCATTTTCCAATAAACAGAACCTGGATTCGTCCCAAAACATTATCTGATGGCATTCTTGTCCACAGTAGTAGTGAGGCTAGGAGAGAGCTGGTGCATTTTGTTAGTGCGGATAGCCTACATCAGGGTTGGGGCTAAGCCCACTACTCCCAGTGACATCATTACATACATCATTGTCGTCTAGCATGTTTCTGCAGATTCATCATAGGTAGGCAGATAAGTGAACGACGCGCACGTAGCCTTCGTCATAATAAACGGCGATCGATTGTCACCCTGATAGTGGACGATGTGTTACATTGTTACACTATTGCGCCATAGCCGAGGAGAATGCAGAACTGTCCTCTTTAAATGCCATTCGGATGAGGTGTCGATTTTCTTGGGGGGTGATCTTGTTGGTGCGTGTTCTATGGCCTTCCATGAACCACTCTGCACACACCTGTTGCACAGCCGAAAAACGTCGTCCAAATGAGCAGCAGTTTCCTGGGTGGACGTATCTAATGCCAGTTATGCGCACTCTTTAAAACTCCTTCATTTAACGGTACGGTTCACGTATGCAGTCATCCTGCACGTCTGCTCAAGTCACACTAATCCATTACCTTCGTCTTACAGCGACAACGAGAGCCGTAAGCACATTTTACAGGTAGGTTGTGTTGTGCTACGTATCCATGTTGACTTGAATGCGCAGGCCCACATGGTTCAAATGCTAATCGTTTCTGCAGAATGCACCATTGAACATGTACTGTGAGTACAAACGTTCTATCTCAGCTCGTTAAAGATCTTTTGTTTTTTTAATGAGCATGAATGTATATCATCTTAACTAAAATTTAAACTATTTTTTAAAAAACAGCTAATTAAGTATGCAGTAATATTATGCCATGTAGGTATACATTAACATGTTTTATTATAAATTTTTATATGTTGTGTGCTGTGCTTTTGTACACATTTACTGGCTAGTTTACAAATAACTAAGACAGAATTTCGCTTCATCCGTTTGTCACATCACTGGTCACTGTCTGTACGACACACAAATACACACTGCACTGCGTGCGCGAGACAGTAGTTCCGACATTTCACTAATAAAATCTTAGTGCTGTTCCGTTGGCTCTTCTGGGAAAGCAGGGTCAGCATCAATTTTCTAGATCGAATCTATTCTGTTAAACTTCACTTCCAAGTCTTTTCCCGTCTCTAAAACTTTTTTTTTCCAAATTTCACTTACTGTACGTTCCCTTGCCGTAAATTATAACTTTAATATCGGCAATTATCTACGGTGTTTATTAAAAACTAACTTCAGATTTGGCTGGTGCACAAATAAAACGCCTGTCTTCTACGTAAGTTAAGAGGTATGCGGACATCTTCATCATCGATGCGGGTGCAAGCAACAACAGGCACAGAAAAAAAAGGTTGAGAGTATGCTTAAAGTTGGTTGGAAGTAGTTAAGTGCCCAAATTATGAATCACTGGAGAAATATTTTCGCTCTGTTATAAGTAAAAGCTTGTTTTCCACACGTCTCGATGTTTATGACGTATCTCCTAAACTGCTTGCCGTATAGTAGTAATGACATATTGTCTCAAAAGTGTGTTGCGAATAGAATGAGCAGATAAAAGGATTAAATTTAAAATTCGTGTCAGTGGCTGAAATTTTACTGCGTGAACAGCGAAAAAAATGGTTCAAATGGCTCTGAGCACTATGGGACTTAACATATGAGGTCATCAGGCTCCTACAACTTAGAACTACTTAAACTTAACTAACTTAATGACATAACACACATCCATGCCCGAGGCAGGATTCGAACCTGCGACCGTAGCAACAGCGCGATTCCGGACTGAATCCCCTAGAACCGCTCGGCCACAGCATCCGGCGAACAGCGAAAGTCTAGTAAACAATACACTTTTCTTATTTCATCATTTTGTGGCGTGTCCGCGGGAAGAAATTTTGTAAATATTAGAAATTGTGTGTAAAGTTCATTGGAAGTTGCTAGGTGCTGTCATTCTCAAATACTGGATGAAATAATTCCGTGCTTTGCCCGCCGTCACGTAACATTGCCTCCAGATAAACAAACGGTTTCTAACTGTAATACTTCTCTGAATGTGTGAAACTTCTAACGTGAGATTACACCTCGTAATAAGCAGATTATGACAGCATTAAAAATTTTTAAATTCTGTCAATAATTACACGAAACATTGCAAACCAAGGTTCTGTTGGACCTTGAAAACGTTTAATAGGCAACCTGTAAAGCAAACGGGTTCTAGGTTCCGAATGACAGCATATAGCACGCCATTACGTTCTAATTCCTAGAAAAGTATTATGTGGTGACGTCAACCATGAGGAGCACGCAGAAATTATTGTCATAGCTTCATACGTAATATTTTGATGTAGTCATTACCCAAATCTGATAAGTTTCTCACTAACCTCATTTCTATTCTCCATTACTTTCGTCTTTTTTCGCTTTACTTTCAATGCATAAACTGTGCTCTATAAACCGTTCATTTCATTTTTTATGTACTGTAGGTCTTCCTCACTTTCACTGAGGATAGCAGTACGAGCAGAGAGTCTAATTGCTGATTTGCTACTGATCACTACTAATACGTATATCACATACGATTATTTTCGCCACATACCTTTCAACTCTGCAGCGCTGGTGCCAGTGCCACTGACAACATCATCTACGCTTTTCCACTTTCAGCTGATGATAAACAACTACGGATGCAATACTTGCAATTTTAATGAAGCGTTCGCTCACACACTGAAATCATGCTGCGCACATACGAACCGCTCCATTCTGCGCCATTTTGTACTGCCTTGCACCGCGAGATTGAGCGCAAAGCTGTGGGCCTGGGCGCGTCCAGTGCGGACGCGACTTAATGTAAATATATTGACAGATGGAGACGCTAAAACTGAAAACGTCTTTGTAACACTTGTAATCATGAGTGACAGACATTTCCACTCCTGCATCTACTACGGTAATGAACTCAACTAATTCGCGACAAGAAAAAAACCTTCATAGACCTGCGTATGCATTGTATGCAGCTCAGTATGTTTCAAAAAGACGAATTTTTTAACACTGGAGAGAGAGACCGAATACTACGGGGGGACGTGCAGAGGACAACTGAAATCAGCATATACACTCCTGGAAATGGAAAAAAGAACACATTGACACCGGTGTGTCAGACCCACCATACTTGCTCCGGACACTGCGAGAGGGCTGTACAAGCAACGATCACACGCACGGGACAGCGGACACACCAGGAACCGCGGTGTTGGCCGTCGAATGGCGCTAGCTGCGCAGCATTTGTGCACCGCCGCCGTCAGTGTCAGCCAGTTTGCCGTGGCATACGGAGCTCCATCGCAGTCTTTAACACTGGTAGCATGCCGCGACAGCGTGGACGTGAACCGTATGTGCAGTTGACGGACTTTGAGCGAGGGCGTATAGTGGGCATGCGGGAGGCCGAGTGGACGTACCGCCGAATTGCTCAACACGTGGGGCGTGAGGTCTCCACAGTAGATCGATGTTGTCGCCAGTGGTCGGCGGAAGGTGCACGTGCCCGTCGACCTGGGACCGGACTGCAGCGACGCACGGATGCACGCCAAGACCGTAGGATCGTACGCAGTGCCGTAGGGGACCGCACCGCCACTTCCCAGCAAATTAGGGACACTGTTGCTCCTGGGGTATCGGCGAGGACCATTCGCAACCGTCTCCATGAAGCTGGGCTACGGTCCCGCACACCGTTAGGCCGTCTTCCGCTCACGCCCCAACATCGTGCAGCCCGCCTCCAGTGGTGTCGCGACAGGCGTGAATGGAGGGACGAATGGAGACGTGTCGTCTTCAGCGATGAGAGTCGCTTCTGCCTTGGTGCCAATGATGGTCGTATGCATGTTTGGCGCCGTGCAGGTGAGCGCCACAATCAGGACTGCATACGACCGAGGCACACAGGGCCAACACCCGGCATCATGGTGTGGGGAGCGATCTCCTACACTGGCCGTACACCACTGGTGATCGTCGAGGGGACACTGAATAGTGCACGGTACATCCAAACCGTCATCGAACCCATCGTTCTACCATTCCTAGACCGGTAAGGGAACTTGCTGTTCCAATAGGACAATGCACGTCCGCATGTATCCCGTGCCACCCAACGTGCTCTAGAAGGTGTAGGTCAACTACCCTGGCCAGCAAGATCTCCGGATCTGTCTCCCATTGAGCATGTTTGGGACTGGATTAAGCGTCGTCTCACGCGGTCTGCACGTCCAGCACGAACGCTGGTCCAATTGAGGCGCCAGGTGGAATGTATCTGACCCCAGGAATGTGTCAATAAAGTTTCCCCTTCCTGGGACAATGAATTCACGGTGTTCTTATTTCAATTTCCAGGAGTGTACAATTCCAAGTAAATCTATACCAGTGTACCTGGGCTAAGCTTCCGCACTCTTCTAGTTTTAAATAATGAGAATATTTCGAAGAAGTGTAGTCGCTGAGATAAGGGTAGCTGTGTAAATAGAGAGGAAACAGCTTTAAAAATGAATCGAACAACATGAAATAATAATCATGCATTTACACTGAGGTAACAAAAGCTATGGGATACCTCCCGAAATCACGTCGAATCTCCTTTCGCCCGGTGTATTGCAACAAGTGGAGGTGACATCGACTTAGCAAGTCGTTGGAAGTCTCCTGCAGAAATACTGAACCATGTTGCTTCTACAGCCGTCCATAACTGCCAAACTATTTCCATGAACGATTCTGTGCACTAGCTGACATCTCGATTACATCTCACAAATGTCCCATTTCATTTATGACGGGCGATCTAGGTTGACAAATCAGTCGTCTGATTTGTACGGAGTGCTCTTCAAAGCAATCACGAATAATTGTGGCTGGGTGACACATAGCATTTCCATCCTAATATTTCCATTATTGTTTGAGAGCTTGAAGATTATGAATGGCTGCAGATAGACATCAAGTAGCCGAACGCAACCATTTCCATTCACTGTTCGGTTCATGGGACCAGAGGAGCCAGTTCATTCTATATTACCACAACCGACACCATTACGGAGTCACCGCCAGCTTGCACAGTGCCTTGTGGCTAACTTTGCTCTATGACTTCGTGGGGTATGCGCCACAGCTGAACACTACCAACACTTCTTACCAACTGAAATCAGCACCCGTCTGACCAGGCCACGGTATTCCAGTCGTCTGGGGTCCAACCGATTTGATCACGAGCCAAGGAGAGGCGTTTCAGGCGACGTCGTGCTGCTAGCAAAGGTACTCGTATTGGGCGTCTGCTGCCAGAGCGTGTTAACGCCAAATTTCGCCGCACTGTCCTAACAGATACGTTCGTTTCTGCGATTATTTCACCCAGTGCTGCTTGTCTCTTAGCACTGGCAGCTCTACGCAGACGCCGCTGTTCTAGGTCGTTTAGTGACGGCCGACGGCCACCGCCCTGTCCGATGTGTGAGGTAATGGCTGAAATTTGGTATTCTCGTCTCATTCTTGACACATTCTTGACACTCTGGATATTGGAATATTGAATTCCCTGACGATTTCCCAAATGGAACATTACATGCATCTAGCTCCAACTACCATTCCGCGTTAGATGTCTATTAATTCTCGTCGTGCGGCCATAATCTTCACATGAACCACCTGAGAGGCAGTGACAGCTCCATCAATACACTGCTCTTTTATACCTTGTGTACGGGACCCTACCGCCATCTGTATACAGGGTGTTACAAACGGTACGGCCACACTTTCAGGAAACATTCCTCACACACAAATAAAGAAGAGATGTTTTGTGGACATGTGTCCGGAAACGCTTAATTTCCATGTTAGAGCTCATTTTAGTTTCGTTCTTCCACCTACGCTCAATGGAGCACGTTATCGTGATTTCAAACGGGATACTCTACCTGTGCTGTACGACACAACATGTGGTTCATGCACGATGGAGCTCCAGCACATTTCAGTCGAAGTGTTCGTACGCTTCTCAGCAACAGATTCGGTGACCGATGGATTGGTAGAGACGGCCCGATTCCATGGCCCCCACGCTTTCCTGACCTCAACCCTCTTGACTTTCATTTATGGGGGCATTTGAAAGCTCTTGTCTACGAAACCCCGGTACCAAATGTAGAGACTCTTCGTGCTCATATTGTGGACGGCTGTGATACAATACGCCATTCTCCAGGGCTGCATCAGCGCATCAGAGATTCCATGCGACGGAGGGTGGATGCATGTATCCTCGCTAACGGAGGACATTTTGAACATTTCCTGTAACAAAGTGTTTGAAGTCACGCTGGTACGTTCTGTTGCTGTGTGTTTCCATTCCATGACTAATGTGATTTGATGAGAAGTAATAAAATGAGCTCTAACATGGAAAGTAAGCGTTTCCGGACACATGTCCACATAGCATATTTTCTTTCTTTGTGTGTGAGGAGAGTTTCCCGAAAGTTTGGCCGTACCTTTTTGTAACATCCAGTATATGTATATCGCTAGCCCATGACTTCTGTCAACTCAGTGTATGATATATTGTTGTATATGCGTATCCATGCACATAATCTTGGACGAAATTCTTCACAGATCATTACAGTATCTCGGTGTTAACGATATGTGACGTAAGAAGGTAATCTTCGTGTACTCTTTGTTTCTCCTTTTCTTTAAGGTATACAAAAATGTTAGTGTATTTAGTTACGCTTGAGAAGGTTACAAACAATTCTCCATGAGTAAGTACGGGATTTGGTAATAACTATCCTGCTCCTTTGTTCCTACTACTTGTTTATTGTGACAACAAATGCAATTTTAATAAGCAACTATCTTATTCTCAATTGAAAAGGTGTTAAGTTTATCCGTAGGTTTTACTGGTGACGATCGTCAGAGAATTAATTGTAAATTCATTGAGAATACCACGTGTATTCCATTGACTAAACCCTATTAAGCCTTCAGGTTTCTTGTTAACATTACAATAGTGTTTTTATTTAGTATCAGTTTATGTAGCGGTAACCCTGACGGATGTAATGACTAAGAATTCTACACAATTATTCTCGTCGGACTGTACGAAGCCATAACTGTAGTAATGCTTTGCATTACCATCTGCAATGTTCTTCAGAATTTCTTCATTCATTTTTGTGAATTTTTCATTTTTTTCTAACACTGCTAATGTGTTGATCAATTCCTGCACATTTTCGGCATTAACTGCATTGGCTGGAAATACTTTCTCTACTATTTTGTCTTCTTCAATCCAAAAATTCTTTGGAATCTTGACGACGTGTGGTGAAACTTCTTGTTGGATATCAAGTACTCCGTTATCTGGTAGCAGGTACACTGCTGCACTGCTATAGGGCTAGTGGTGTTGACACAAAGCAGAGTAATGGAAACGATAAACAAAGCAGACATTGCAGCATATCTATAAAAACAGTTGTATAAGCTGACGTTTCGTCAGGAAGATGCCCAAGGAATTTCGCAGAGTGAGAAAGATGTGGCAGCTATAATACACTCCTGGAAATGGAAATAAGAACACCGTGAATTCATTGTCCCAGGAAGGGGAAACTTTATTGACACATTCCTGGGGTCAGATACATCACATGATCACAATGACAGAACCACAGGCACATAGACACAGGCAACAGAGCATGCACAATGTCGGCACTAGTACAGTGTATATCCACCTTTCGCAGCAATGCAGGCTGCTATTCTCCCATGGAGACGATCGTAGAGATGCTGGATGTAGTCCTGTGGAACGGCTTGCCATGCCATTTCCACCTGGCGCCTCAATTGGACCAGCGTTCGTGCTGGACGTGCAGACCGCGTGAGACGACGCTTAATCCAGTCCCAAACATGCTCAATGGGAGACAGATCCGGAGATCTTGCTGGCCAGGGTAGTTGACCTACACCTTCTAGAGCACGTTGGGTGGCACGGGATACATGCGGACGTGCATTGTCCTATTGGAACAGCAAGTTCCCTTGCCGGTCTAGGAATGGTAGAACGATGGGTTCGATGACGGTTTGGATGTACCGTGCACTATTCAGTGTCCCCTCGACGATCACCAGTGGTGTACGGCCAGTGTAGGAGATCGCTCCCCACACCATGATGCCGGGTGTTGGCCCTGTGTGCCTCGGTCGTATGCAGTCCTGATTGTGGCGTTCACCTGCACGGCGCCAAACATGCATACGACCATCATTGGCACCAAGGCAGAAGCGACTCTCATCGCTGAAGACGACACGTCTCCATTCGTCCCTCCATTCACGCCTGTCGCGACACCACTGGAGGCGGGCTACACGATGTTGGGGCGTGAGCGGAAGACGGCCTAACGGTGTGCGGGACCGTAGCCCAGCTTCATGGAGACGGTTGCGAATGGTCCTCGCCGATACCCCAGGAGCAACAGTGTCCCTAATTTGCTGGGAAGTGGCGGTGCGGTCCCCTACGGCACTGCGTACGATCCTACGGTCTTGGCGTGCATCCGTGCGTCGCTGCGGTCCGGTCCCAGGTCGACGGGCACGTGCACCTTCCGCCGACAGCTGGCGACAACATCGATGTACTGTGGAGACCTCACGCCCCACGTGTTGAGCAATTCGGCGGTACGTCCACCCGGCCTCCCGCGTGCCCACTATACGCCCTCGCTCAAAGTCCGTCAACTGCACATACGGTTCACGTCCACGCTGTCGCGGCATGCTACCAGTGTTAAAGACTGCGATGGAGCTCCGTATGCCACGGCAAACTGGCTGACACTGACGGCGGCGGTGCACAAATGCTGCGCAGCTAGCGCCATCCGACGGCCAACACCGCGGTTCCTGGTGAGTCCGCTGTGCCGTGCGTGTGATCATTGCTTGTACAGCCCTCTCGCAGTGTCCGGAGCAAGTATGGTGGGTCTTACACACCGGTGTCAATGTGTTCTTTTTTCCATTTTCAGGAGTGTATTAGCTTTCCTGCAAGATGAGTCAGTATGTGGTGTCGTACACGCTAGACTATGAGGAGTACAATGATGAGATATGTACTTAACAAGTGAAAGTGATACTGAAACACATGTCGGGGAGTGTAGTTCACCATGTTTCTCGGATATGGATCCACAAATCTCACCTCCAGTGAAACGCAGTAAAGGTAACTGTTGTCCAAAGAGCGGGTACTAAACATAATTACTACGTATATGGATTATCATTCGCAGCATAAGAAAAACACGATTATGAACAGATTTCAAATAAGTCCGCAGCAATGTGGCCGTGTAGTGATTAAGATAATCTACGGATATATGAGGGAGGACACGGCGCACTTGTTACAAAATGTGGTGTTTTCGCGTTTCCAGTTGCTCGATACAATTTACAGGATATGCTTGATACTGACCCACTACGTTCTGCACATCGAATTGCGCGCCACATAGATCGCCGTGGTTTCAAGGGGAGCATAACTTCAAACAGTGCCACACAATTGGAAGACATAATATAAGGAAGTTTCAAACAAAGTGCCAGCTTGGCTTTCCACAGTAAACTGCGGAATCGGCCAAAAAATTTGTATACGAGATAAAAAAAACTTATTCCGTCGTTAAGAGATAACTTTGTTTTCAACTCCGGCAAGAAGATGAAATGCATATCAATGAAACCTTCGGAATTAAAGCCACAAAGACAGTTGTATGAAGATTAACTAACATCACTGCCTTAGTGCATTAAAATACAATTATAGTTATTGTAAATCTAGGTGGTGAGTCTGCTGGAACGTTATTTAATGTGCTGCGAGAAGTTGGAGTAGCTCTGCCCCTTTCTCATGTCCGTTATCTTGCAGAGGCAATAGGGAATATTTACGTAATAGCAAGCAGGAGTGGTGCAATGGGCGTAAGACTACTAAAACTTCCATGTGACCATTGCTTTTGGACAATAGCTCGTTAAAGTACTTGATTTTTTTTGATTCCTGGTCTGCGTGTAAAAATCTCAGTCCCTTAGGGCAAACTATCACTCCTGAAGCGTGTGTGACATAGTACACGACTGGCCAGTAAATTTGCTACACCAAGAGGAAATGCAGATGGTAAACGGGTATTCATTGGACCAATATATTATACTAGAGCTGACATGTGATTACATTTTCACGCAATTTGGATGCATAGATCCTGAGAAATCAGCACCCAGAACAACTACCTTTGGCCGTAATAACGGCCTTGATACGCCTGGGCATTGAGTAAAACAGAGCTTGAATGGCGTGGACAGGTACAGCTGCCCATGCAGCTTCAACACGATACCACAGTTCATCAAGAGTAGTGACTGGCGTATTGTGACGAGCCAGTTGCTCGCCCACCATTGACTAGACGTTTTCAATTAGTGAGAGATCTGGGAAATGTGCTGGCCAGGGCAGCAGTCGAACATTTTCTGTAACCAGAAAGGGCCGTACAGGACCTGCAACATGCGGTCATGCATTATACTGCTGAAATGTATGGTTTCGCAGGAAATAAATGAAGGGTAGATACACGGGTCGTAAGGCATCTGAAATGTAACATCCACTGTTCAAAGTGCTGTCAATGCGAACAAGAGGTGACCGAGACGTGTAACCCGTGGCAACCCATACCATCACGCCGGGTGATACGCCAGTATGGCGATGACGAATACACTCCTCCAATGTGCGTTCACCGCGATGTCGCGAAACACGCATGCGACCATCATGATCCTGTAAATAGAACCTGAATTCATCCGTAAAATGACATTTTGCCATTCGTGCACCCAGGTTCGTCGTTGAGTACACCATCGCAGGCGCTCGTGTCTGTGATGCAGCGTCAAGGGTAACCGCATCCATGGTCTCCGAGCTGATAGTCCATGCTGCTGCAAACGTCGTCGAACTGTTCGTGCAGATGGTTGTTGTCTTGCAAACGTCCCCATCTGTTGACTCAGGGATCGAGACGTGTCTGCACGATCCGTTACACCATGCCGATAAGATGCCTGTCATCTCGACTGCTAGTGATACGGGGCCGCTTGTATCCAGCACGGTGTTCCGTATTACCCTCCTGAACCCACCGATTCCATATTCTGCTAACAGTCATTGGATCTCGACCAACGCGAGCAGCAATGTCGCGATACGATAAACCGCAATCGCGATAGGCTTTATCAAAGTAGGAAACGCATTTCTCCTCCTTACATGAAGCATCACAACAACGTTTGACCAGGCAACGCCGGTCAACAGCTGTTTGTGTGTAAGAAATCGGTTGGAAACTTTCCTCATGTCAGCACGTTGTAGGTGTCGCCACCAGCGCCAATCTAGTGTGAATGCTCTGAAATGCTAATTATTTGTATATCATAGCATCTTGTTCCTGTCGGTCTGGCGTCTGTAGGGCGCCATCTTCGTGGTGTAGCAATTTTAATGGCCAGTAGTGTAGTTCGTACCACCTGGAACCACTTGACAAATTCAGCCTCTGGATTTTTGTTTTTTTCTGTGTCTACAAAACATATCACTCTATTTGCAGCTACCCCTTATAGGGTTGCCAATTTTACGATAAGCTGGACGAAAAATAGTTTCTATTTATGTTGCATGCCATCATACGCCACCACAATACGGCCTATTTGAGCCTTTAAACTTGACTGATAACTAACGCAAATCTTAGGGATGATTACAGAAGATACTGGGTCCCAAAAATGTACACTAGTTCCCAAATTTTGCAAAGAGCCTTTACAAGTTAATAGCGATAGCATGCTTTTATCGTTAGAAATCTCAATCTATGCTCTCTCCTCCTAATGAGAGGTAGGCGGAAGGCCTCTCCACGTAGGTACAGTAATGCTGATAGTTTTCGTTTCCAACTCCACAGTTTATTGCGCTGTCCATTTGACGCTCTCTGGGAGGTAGTTTTCTTCGCTGAGGTCAAGCAACCTATTGCTCACACAAGGCGTTTACCTGCCGTTAGGGCTACGCCACATACTCTGATCAACCTCACCAGAGAAAACGAAGGCGACTCATACATGGTGCGGGCAGAAATACTTCCTTACTTTTGGTGTATTAATACTGTTGGGATATCCTTGCTTAAACAGACGTATCGTCTGCTGATGGAATAGAAGGAGAGAAGTGTATGTTTATTCCCTCATATACAGCCACGTTTCCAATGTCACAGTCTGCAGTGGTAGACGAAAAACGAGTGACGAAGCATGCTACTTCCTCTAGTGTACAAGCCGTATGAAATATATGACGCTGACAAGAGAGATATTAGGTATTAGGGCCGATACATATGGGTACAGACAGCATGTTATCTGCGAAAGAAATAGGAATGATGGAAGATGATACTGAGACACTATGTACCCTCCACCACACTGGCGTATTGTGGAGTACAGATGTAGATGTTTCTGTTGCTATACAGGCTTATGAAGAGCTGTCGTGTATACTTTTATTAACAGAACAATATTTCCAACATTCGGATGGTAATGAATACGCAGCGTCGTTTACCAAAGTTAATGTAATCGAGATACTGTCGGAGTTAACAATATAGTTGCTTTTCCCTACATATGACTTGCCATTTAGTTGGCGGATTTATAGACAAGTATATTGAGTGGAAACATTAACTGTCTTAAAGGGATGAAGTTTCTATTTTGTGGGAAAATAACTGGCAATGGTCGCCAAAGAAGGCAGCATTTTGGTGAACCCATATCCGAAAGGTATAACGTATGAGAGATGTGATGTACGCGTCATGGAGTAAGTCTTTATAACCAGGTTAGTCGTAATCTCGCAGAAAATGCATTTCTGAAGATGCCTTGAGTCTAGCTTCCAGAAAGCGATCTAAATCAATTGGCTTTTTTGCAAAGAAAAACTAATTAGTTCTGGAAGTGAAGTAATTAAAAAATTAAAAAAGAAGGAAGATAGTTATTTTAGTCACAATTGGTGAGTCGATTTTGATGAGATGAAAATCTAATGAGGTGTTCATTAAATTAGCCTTGGATGGTTTGCGAACGGTGATGATACGGTGAAATAAATATGTAATTTTTGCTTTCAAAAATAACACAGCGAAAATGGATGCTATGAAGTGTATCATTACGCACGAAACGTGAACAACGGTATTAAAGTAATGAAGGAGATTTATTTTTGAAAACTGTCGATTTAGTAAAGAGTAAAAATCAAATGAACATCCTATGTAAATGCGTACACAGCATAACACTAATTGCAAAAATGGATAATGGAAGTGCAATTAGGAAGGCCGAGCGGAAAGAGTTTGCTGTATGAAACATAAAATGTTAATTAAAGCACGTTGACTAAACACGTTGTCCTAAGCTACAGCGTAATTAGAAAAGACGACCTGCGAAGTTGATGAGAATACGGCGAAAACGTTTTGACCAATAACGACCAGCGAATTACGCGGAAACGGATATTTCTACCCACCATCAACATCAATTAATATATGAACATAAACAGTAGATTGTTGACAGAACTCTTTTTTCTTCCACTGGGAGGTATTTTCATTCCCTCGAAAAAGGTATGACTGGTACTCTGACCTAAGTTACATTATTGTGAAAATAGATCGAAAAACCAAATTCCTGTACTTTCTGTTATTTGATATGAACATCTGGCAGTTGCTCTTCGGTTTCAGTTTCTGAACTGTTTAGTTTACTTTTCTTTTGAAGCATAGAATCTCTCGCGAACTAAGCTTTATTATGTACAGGGCAGTTATATTTAGACTTTCCCTACTTAAGCCTGTGTAGACAGGAAACTACTTACCGTATGCGTACCCAACTTCATAGGAACGATGTTCAGACTGTGCGGTGCAGGATTTGCGTTGTTATCGGTGTTAGTGTCATAACTTGACGTTAAGCGCCGTTACTGGTACGGCGGCGTAGGGTTCAGACAAATGCATCAGTGTGCGCTAGAATTGCAGACATGAGCTTGAACAATGTGAACAGGCCTTTACTCGTAAAACTGTTGTGTCAAAACAATAGCAATAGTGATGTTGCTCTTCGCAAGTAACGACACATTGAAGAAATACGAAGAATTCCTCTTTCCGCATCTAAGTTGAAGAACATAATTCGAAACTTCGAATTAAGTAGCGATTTGGAAATTGCTTATGGAAGAGGCCGAAGGTCAACTGCGCGAGAAATTGTTACTATGGCTGACAATGCTGGACGCAATACTCGATCCTCAAGCAATGCACTTGCTGTGTCACGATAGCTGAACATTCCTTGCTCCACCGTTCTAAAAGTGCTGTGATTGTCTTGGATGCAGATGGTCGTCACATTGAGCAACGTAAATGTGGTATGCAGTAAAAAAAATGTTACTTGTCATGTGGAAATTAAAGTGTGATTCTTTCAATGGTTTATTCTTTATTACATGGAAGAAGCCTGGAGAACTGGAAGGTTTCAGATAGATTATATAATGGTAAGACAGAGATTCAGAAACCAGGTTTTAAATTGTAAGATATTTCCAGGGGCCGATGTGGATTCTGACCACAATCTATTGGTTATTATGAACTGTGGGAATTTAAGGAGATGGGTAAACTGACAGAACCAGAGGTTGTAGAGAGTTTCAGGGAGAGCATTAGCGAACGATTGACAAGAATGGGGGAAAGAAATACAGTAGAAGAAGAATAGGTAGCTTTGAGATTTGAAATAGTGAAGGCGGCAGAGGATCAAGTAGGTAAAACGACGAGGGCTAATAGAAATCCTTGGGTAACAGAAGAGATACAGAATTTAGTTGATGAAAGAAGAAAATACAAAAATGCAGTAAATGAAGCAGTCAAAAAGGAATACAAATGTCTCAAAATGCGATCTATAGGAAGCGCAAAATGGCTAAGCAAGCATTGCTAGAGGACAAATCTAAGGATGTAGAGGGGTATGTCACTAGGGGTAAGATAGATACTGCCTACAGGAAAATTAAAGAAACTTTTGGAGAAAAGGGAACCACTTGCGTGAATATCAAGAGCTCAGATGGAAACCCAGTCCTAAGCAAAGGAGGGAAAGCAGAAAGGTGGAAGGAGTACATAGAGGGTCTATACAAGGGCGATGTTCTTGAGGACTATATTATGGAAATGGGTGAGGACGTAGATGAAGATGAAATGGTAGATATGTTACTGTGTGAAGAGTGTGACAGTGCACTGAAAGACCTAAGTCGAAAAAAGGCGAAAAAGGGAGTAGCAGCATTCCATTAGAACTACTGATAACCTTGGGGGAGCCAGCCCTGACGAAACTCTACCATTTGGTGAGCAAGATGAATGTGACAGGCGAAATACCCTCAGCCTTCAAGAAAAATATAGTAATTCCAATCCCAAAGAAAGCAGGTGTTGACAGATGTGGAAATTACAGAACTATCAGCTTAATAAGCCACGGCCGCAAAATACTAACACGAATTCTCTACATACGAATGGAAAAACTGGTAGAAGCCGAACTCGAGGAACATCAGTTTGGATTCCGTAGAATTGTTGGAACACGTGAGGCAATACAAAACTACAACTTATCTCAGAAGAAAGATTAAGGAAAGGCAAACCTACGTTTCTAGCATTTGTAGACTTGGAGAAAGCGTTTGACAATGTTGACTGGAATACTCTCATTCGAATTCTGAAGGTGGCAGGAGTAAAATACAGGGCTCTGAAGGCTATTTACAATTTGCACAGAAACGAGATGGCAGTTACAGGAGTCGAGGAGCATGAAAGGGAAGCAGTGGATGGGAAGGGTGTGAGATAGGGTTGTAGCCTCTCCCCGATGTTATTCAATCTGTATATTGAGCAAGCAGTAAAGGAAACAAAAGAAAAATTCAGAGTAGGAATTAAAATCCGCGGAGAAGAAATAAATAGTTGTGGTTCGTCGATGATATTGTAATTCCGTCAGAGACAGCAAAGACCTAAAAGAGCAGTTGAACGGAAAGGACAGCGTCTTGAAAGGAGGATATGAGATAAACATCAACAAAAACAAAACGAGGATAATGGAATGTCGTCGAATTAAATCGCATGATTCTGAGGAAATTAGATTAGGAAATGAGGCGCTTAAAGTAGTAAATGAATTTTGCTATTTGGAGAGAAAAATAACTGATGATGGTCGAAGTAGAGAGGATATAATATGTAGACTGCAAGGGAAAGGAAAGTGTTTCTGAAGAAGAGAAATTTGTTAACTTCGAGTATAGTTTCAAGTGTCAGGAAATCGTTTCTGCAAGTATTTGTATGGAGTGTAGCCATGTATGGAAGTGAAACGTGGACGATAAATAGTTTGGACAAGAAGTGAACAGAAGCTTTAGAAATGTGGTGCCACAGAAGAATTCTGAAGATTAGATGGGTAGGTCACATAACTAATGAGGAGGTATTGAACAGAATTTGGAAGAAGAGAAGTTTGTGGCACAACTTGGCTAGAAGAAGGGATCGCTTGGTAGGACATATTGAGGCATCAAGGGATCACCAATTTAGTATTGGAGGGCAGCGTGGAGGGTAAAAATCTTTGAGGGCGACAAAGAGATGAATACACTAAGCAGATTCAGAAGGATGTAGGTTGCAGTAGGTACTGGGAGATGAAGAAGCTTGCACGGGATAGAACAGCATGGAGAGCCGCATCAAACCAGTCTGTGGCTTGAAGACCACAACACATTCGTTATTTCTCCTCAGCAAGTTCCTGCAGATGTTTACATATTGTTTCATTGCCCTACAATCACTCGCTTTCCATTGGGGCCCTCTCAAGCAGCATAAGTTGAATTATAACCACCCTGTAGGAAGAAAGGAAGGAAGATTTGGTTATAACGTCCCAACGACATCGAGGTCATTAGAGACGGAGCACTTGCTGGAATTGTGTCAAAGATGGGGAAGGAAATCAACCATGCCCTTTCAAAGGAAGCATCCCGGCGTTAGGGAAATCACGGAAAATCTAAATCTCGATGGCTGGACGAAGGTTTCAATCGACGTTCTCCCGAATTCGAGTCCAGCGTGCTAACCAATGCCCCGTCTCGCTTCATACCACCCTGTTCATTACTTATTTGGACCAGTATAGTGCCAATGACTGATACTAAATTATTCCATAATTTAACTCTAATGTTGGAAGCTCAGATTTTAGTTGATAGTATTTTGACACATTGTCGTTTTGAACTATAGATTTCCGTTCATTTTTTACTTTCTTACCGCAGCAATGTCAGATTTTGATCATGTTTCCACCTCAGGCATCAAGTGTTTAATTTTACGTCATTAGCTGTTAGAGTTCCAGCTTTCTCACCTAGCTGTAATTTCAAGAATGCTATTACTTTAACCATCTTCAGCAACGACAGTCGTATGTAATTAAATAATAAGCAGCCAGTTGCATGATACGAATTAAATTTCTTTACCAGTTTCTGGAATTAGTGCCCTTCTTCAGAAAAGATATGCCTATCGCAATCAAGTGTCAACAATAAAGTGCATACAGCAAAATTCCATTGTCCTAAAAAACATGCAGTAGTAAGTAATACAACAATACGTTAAGAACTCTTATGTGTCTACATATAGTACACAGTGTGTGCAGACAATAAGAGCTTTTATATGCCTACAAGTAATTCGCATCTAAGAGCTCTCATTTCTGTATCCAACAGCGGAGTCGTCTTAGTGTCACTATCCAACAGTACAGGCACAAATATGAATATTACACACTTCCTTCTTGTGCGGCAAATGGAACAAATCAGTTAGTTTATTGTGTATTTGATATGGTCTGCGGAGGGCTTGGTGAAACTAACGGAAGAGAAATTAGTTCATTGGCGGTCCCTCGTAAAACTCTAAAAATGGTTTCTTAGAACTATATTTTCGCCGTCGCCAGGTAACCAAAACCCCTCCGAGGGTTTCACAACGGCTTTTCACAGCAAATGGCTGTCATTTTTACGATGATGTATTTATAAGATCATAATCTCCAAAAGCCTTGAAAATATTCTGCATATCCTTCCCCCTTACCAAGATAGAGAGGTTGAAAGTTACTCTACTCGTACACGCAAAATATGCACGTAAAATTCGGTGTGAGGATAAACCCAGTTTGTAAAGTGACTAACCACAGAGAAATATGCTGTAAAGTGTCTCCGTAATGACCTGGGAAGTTTATGTTCTAGCACTGAAGCACCTGCAGAATTTTTTTCCACGTAAAATCCGGTCTACGATGTAAAATTAATTTTGATTTATTTCAATTTCACGTAGGTAAATTATCTAACCTTTACTGAGCAATACATTTCCCTTCATATGAGTTACATGTCCTGCAGCGGGTTCGAATAGAAGGGAACCAGGATGAAAACGCTCTTATGGGAGCACAAAATATACGAATGTGTTCTTTTTGATTTAAAAGTCAATCACTGAAAAGTGTTAAACCCGCTGCCCCATTCTGTCTCTATCAGCACCTTCAAAATTTTTCCTAAAAATCTTCGCATGCGGACATATTCGCGCTTTTTGATGCTGAGATATAAGAAGACAGTGGCATTGGCACAGAGATGGAAAAAGTAATTAGTACCGGAAACAGAAGATAGTTGTGGTGTTCTAGGAGTAGCGAAAGAGTCAACGGCGGTGTGAGAGAAATATAGGGCTATAGTGGCAGTGGAGCGTAGTTGACAGTGGCAGAAAAATACCAGGAAAAGACTGAAGGAGAAGTGCCAGGGGGAGACGAGGAATAAAAAGGAAGAGAAAGTGGATGAAGGCGACAGCCAGTGTTGACGAGAGGCAGCCGGCCGGGTTGGCAGAGCGGTTCTAGGCGCTTCGGTCTGGAACCGCGCGACCACTACGGTCGCAGGCTAGAATCCTGCCTCGGGCATGGGTGTGTGTGATGTCCTTAGGTTAGTTAGGTTTAAGTAGTTCTAAGGTTTAGGGGACTAATGACCTTATATGTTAAGTCCCATAGTGCTCAGAGCCATTTGAACCATTTAATGAGAGACAGTATATGACGATGATGACGAGGAAGAATGAGATAGTGACAGTGAGAAGAGGCAACATCAATGGGAAGGGAGGAATGAGTATTAGCAATACGAGAGAGCATGAAGCAGAAGTGATAATGGGAGGGGAGTGTAGTAGTAGGACATGAGGAAGGGAACTACGGCTGTGAAACAGGAGACATGACAGAGAGGCACAATGAGATGGGTTGAATGAGTGAGTGACAAAGGGTAACCGGGAGTAGATGGGTATGAGCTATTGGGTGGGATTGAGTTACAGTTAGGGCTGCTTGTTTGGGTCTGAGCTATGTTACATGTTCAACAAGCGCCAATACATTCGCATGTCAAAATTCTTGGAAACATTTTTAAAGGTGCTGACGAAGGGAGAATGAGGCATCAGGTACGCCACTTTTCAGTCAGTCTTTTTAAAGCAGCAGGAACATATTTGCATTTTTCTGCTCCACTAGGAGCCTTTACCCGCTGGTCATAATCATACCCAAGCATGTAGCACATGTCAATTGGACGAATGTAGCACGCTATCTTCGAGGTGTTGCAATTGGAATGGCCAGCGTTGTACGGCACAAGTTCATTAATGTTCTCTGAGAATTGTGGTTACAGAGGCCAGTGTATGTCCGTAACTGGTCGCGAGAGAAAACGTGTCCTGTGAGTGTGTCCAGATGAAACACAACGAGATACGTAAAAGTAAACAGTTATCATTTCTCTCCAGGACTGGCCTACGTACGCATTCTAGCGCGCAGTGAGCTCTGCTGCTGGGATGAGCCGCCATGCCACGCATCGCTGGCCCCCCGTCATTGCCCAGGGCGGCCATCAGCGTCAATTACGCGGCCACACCACGAGCGGCCGCCGGCCATGACGCCTCCGCAGTAATTGCTTCAACGTCGCCGTCCCACCTGGCTGCCACCAGCGCACTCTGCATTGCGATGGACATCGACAATGAACGCAGCTGCTCGAGGCGCTCTAGCACTAGCATCGAAAAAACTACACTACTGGCCATTAAAATTGCTACAACACGATGATGACGTCCTACAGACGACAAATTTAACCGACAGGAAGAAGATGCTGTGACATACGAATGATTAGCTTTTCAGAGCATTCACACAAGGTTGGCGCCGGTGGTGACACCTACAACGTACTGACAGGAGGAAAGTTTCCAACCGATTTCTCATACACAAACAGCCTGGTGAAACGTTGTTGTGATGCCTCGTGTAAGGAGGAGAAATGCGTACCATCACGTTTCCGACTTGGATAAAGATCGGAATGTAGCCTATCGCGATTACGGTTTATCGTATCGCGACATTGCCGCTCGCGTTGGTCGAGATCCAATGACTGTTAGCAGAGTATGGAATCGCTCGGTTCAGGAGGATAATACGGAACTCCGTGCTGGATCCCAACGGCGTCGTATCACTAGCAGTCGAGATGACATGTATCTTATCCGCATGGCTGTAACGGATCGTGCAGCCACGTTTCGATCCCTGAGTCAACAAATGGGGACGTTTGCAAGACGACAACCATCTGCATGAACAGTTCGACGACGTTTGCAGCAGCTTGGACTATCAGCTTGGAGATGATGGCTGTGGTTACCCTTGACGCTACATCAAAGGCAGGAGCGCCTGCGATGGTGTACTTAACGACGAACCTGGGTGCACGAATGGCAATACGTCGTTTTTTCGGATGAATCCAGGTTGTGTTTACAGCATCATGATGGTCGTATCCGTGTTGGGCGACATCGCGGTGAACGCACTTCGGAAGCGTGTATTCGTCATCGCCATACTGGCGTATCACCCGGCGTGACGGTATGGGGGGCCATTGGTGACACGTCGCGGGTCACCTCTTGTTTGCCGGCTGGAGTGGCCGAGAGGTTCTAGGCGCTTCAGTCTGGAACCGCGCGACAGCTACGGTCGGAGGTTCGAAGCCTGCCTCGGGCATGGATGTGTGTGTCGTCCTTAGGCTAGTTAGGTTTAAGTAGTTCTAAGTTCTAGGGAACTGATGACCTCAGATGTTAAGTCCCATAGTGCTCAGAGCCATTTGAACCACCTCTTGTTCGCATTGACGGCACTTTGAACAGTTGACGTTACATTTTAGATGTGTTACGACCCATGGCTCTACCCGTCATTCGATCCCTGCGAAACCCTACATTTGAGCTGGATAATGCACAACCGCGTGTTGCAGGTCCTGTACGGCCCTTTCTGGAACATCAAATGTTCGACTGCTGCCCTGGCCAGTACATTCTCCAGATCTCTCACCAACTGAAGACGTCTGGCTGAGCACCTGGCTCGTCACAATACGCCAGTCACTACTGTCAATGAACTGTGGTATCGTGTTGAAGCTGCATGGGCAGCTGTACCTGTACACGCCATCCAAGCTCTGTTTGGCTCAATGCCCAGGCGTTTGAAGGCCGTTATTACGGCCGGAAATGGTTGTTCTGGGTACTGATTTCTCGGGACCTATGCGCCCAAATTGCGTGAAAATTTAATCACATGTCAGTTCTAGTATAATATATTTGTCCAGTGAATACGCTTTTATAATCTGCATTCCTTCTTGGTGGAGCAATTTTAATGGCCAGTAGTGTAATTGTACCAGCAGTTTGCAGTAAAGTGATTTCGCACTTTCGCACAAAAATCTAAGTGTACACTGCACTCTGCAGGATCTGAAACTGGCGATATGCCTTCTACGATTGACGCCCTTGCTTAGTAGAACGTCCAAGAAGCTCCTTGATCCGACATGAAGTGTATAATTCTTACTGTAATTTGTTAAATGTTTCTGAGTTTTCTTGCCACCTCAGACTGGAGGACGCTTACACTGAGTTTGAAAACTCGTCGGATACTTCTTGTTATCGTATCGGACCTCCTTTTGCCCGTCGTCGTGCTGCGTATCGACATGGCAGGGTCTCAACAAGTCGTTGGAAGCCCCCTACAGAAATATTGAGCCTTGCTACCTCTGCTGACGTCCGTAACTGCGAAAGTGTTGCCGGTGTAAGATTTTGTGCATGAAGTGACCTCTCGATTACGTCCCATAAATCTTCGATGGAATTCATGTCTGGCCATGTGGGTAGGGGATCATTTGCTAGAACTGTCCAGAATATTCTTCAAACCAATCGCGAACAATGTGACCGAGTTACATGGCGCATTGTTATCCGTAAAAATTCCCTTGTTGCTTGAGAACATGAAGTCCATGAATGGCTACAATTGATTTCCAAGCAGCCGAACATAAGCATTTGAAGTTCACTGTCGATTCACTGGGACCATAGGACCTCGTCCATTCCACGTAGACACAGTCCAGACTATCATAGAGCCCCCATCAGCAT
Organism: Schistocerca americana; assembly: GCF_021461395.2. Classification (NCBI taxonomy): domain Eukaryota; kingdom Metazoa; phylum Arthropoda; class Insecta; order Orthoptera; family Acrididae; genus Schistocerca; species Schistocerca americana. Next base: position 629,549,740 of record NC_060122.1, read on the forward strand.
GCCCAGTGCCTTGTTGCCAACTTTGTTTCGCGATTTCGCGGGGAATGTGCCATCGCCGAACCCTACTATCATCAAGTCTTAGAAACTAAAATTGGGACTCATCTGACAAGGCCACTATTTCTCCAGTCTTCTAGGGCTCAGTTGATCTTGTTACAAAACCAGAAAGAGAGCCGCACGCCATATCTTGCTGTTAGTAAAGGCACTCGCTTCGTTCGACTGCTGACATAGCCCATTAACGCCAAATGTCGCTGCACTCTCCTAACGGATACGTTCATCTTGATTTCTGCAGTTATTTCAGTAATGTTGCTTGTCTGTTAGCACTGACTACTCTGCACAAACGCCGCTGCTCCCGGTCGTTAAATGAAGGCCGCCGGGCACAGCATTGTCCATGGTGAGAGATAATATCTGAAATTTCGTATTCTCTGCAAGCTCTTTACTTGGTAGCTCTCGGAATATTGAATTTCCTAACGATTTCCGAAATGGAATGTCCCACAGGTATAACTGCAACTACCATTCCACGTTAAACATCTGTTAATTCCCACGGTGCAGCCATAATGGCGTCGGACACTTTTTCACATTAATCGTCTAAATACAAATGACAGTTCCGCCAAGGCACTGCCGTTTTATTATACCTTGTGTATGCGATACTATCGATTTCTGTATATCTGCAAATCGCTGTCTCTGACTTCTGTCACCTCAGTGTATGTGAGTTCGAAGCTCTTCATTTATTCACTGATCATGTGCCGATTCTGAAATACCCTCTTATTCGTATAGTAAATACAAGACATCTGATAACTGCTGAAATCTACTGAACTCTATGGATAAAATGCTACATTCGCTGAAATGATTAGAAAATGAGACAGCGTATTTGAAGATTGACACGCATACGTACACAATGAAAAACGAAGTGGGCGGTTGTGCCTCATTACTGATTACCAGGAGCAGATATTCGGTATAACAATACCTGAAGAGAGACGTTAGACGATTTCATTTCCATCTTACGCCTTCTACACGTTTCAATTTGGACACAAGCCTTACCGTATCGGAAGTTGTCGCACGCTGAGTTTCAAAGATGCTGAGTTCTTCAAAAACAATCCTTTAGCCAGTGCTAACACTTTCCTCTGTTGTTAGTGAGTCCAAGGAAATGAGTTTTAAGACAAACTGTCACCAGTGACGAAGCAAGCGGGTCTGAGATTACACCGGAAAGAAACAAAGGATCTTGAAATGCTAGCGTTCAACATCTACCAAGAATATGAAGTTACAGCAAACAACTACAGCCCGAAAAATCACGAACACAGTGTTTTGACTGTTCAGGATATTTTGCTTGTCCATTTTTTGCCTCGGGCAAGCACACAGTTATTGCCAAATCTTAGAGCAAACTGCGTCTTGAAATCCGAAACGAAAGACGTGTTATGCTCGGTACAGAGATCGTGTGGCTGATGGACATTCGAGATCTCATCGCGTCGCATGTCTGAGAACAGTTTCATGATTGGACTTGACCTACGACCAAGTGACTATCATGCGTTCTTCTATTTAAAGAAGCCATTACTACGAGAAAATGACGATGTGCAGGCGTCAGGACGGGACTGTTTAAAAGACAAAGGTGGATTTTAGAAGCCGCTCATACAATACGAAAACTCCCTTAATACAGGTAGAAATTATTTTGAAAAAGAAATTAAGGTCCAGGCTTTCATGTACAATTAAAGCTGTTGAAACGTTGTTCCTATTTTTTACCACATTTTAAAACGATTCTTTTTTTAAAAACTCGACTCGTGTCAGCACTATGACGTTCCTGAAATGTTCACCGCTAGTCATACAATTGGTTGTGCTGGGCATTGTCCTCTGGCGTAAAAATTACCTTGCATTCATGTCATTCTGAAGAGGACTGCACCAAGCGGATACTCTGTGCATACCCTCCTGCAGACTGCAATATCGCCAACGGACAGTCCCTTAGTCCCACAGTGGTTTTGGCCCTGTCTACCTTGTGCTTTATGTCTTTGAAGTGTTAGTGGATCGTACAGGAAGGAAACATCTAACAGGAATGCAGTGGGGCGTCTTCCGTACGGCCGCCTGCGGAGGATAGATGTCGGTATGGATTCGGTGTATGCTGCAGTCGTGTTCTTGGCTGAATATTACGCCGACAATTTGTGAAGTGGGAAACAATATCGCCAGGCCTGGCTGCAGGGAGAACTACGGCATTTATTGCGTTTGCATATTAATGGCAAAACTTCCGCAAGCAAGCGCGCTACCAAGTTCGCCGTCTAGGGACAGACTTGGAAGTCCGTTGGGATCCTGCGCGTATGAGGGAAACTGGTTCATCAGCTGCAGCGCAACAGGCATATTACGAGAGTACTGCGGGTCTTTCGGTCTGTCTGTTGAATCGCTGCAGGAAGATCCTCATGAGGGAGACTACTTGCAGTTGTGGTTACCGAGATCCCGCCTGAGTAAGTTCTCGTTCTCAGCTTTACCAATCAAGTCAAGGCGGTAGGAAAATTAGAGTCGAGAATTTGGATGACCTTTGATCAAACCTCCCTCTGGCCATACTGATTAACGAAACCCCCCCCCCCCCCGCCGGCCGGTGTGGCCAAGCGGTTAAAGGCGCTACAGTCTGGAACCGCGTGACCGCTACGGTCGCAGGTTCGAATCCTGCCTCGGGCATGGATGTGTGTGATGACCTTAGGTTAGTTAGGTTTAAGTAGTTCTAAGTTCTAGGGGACTGATGACCTTAGAAGTTAAGTCCCATAGTGCTCAGAGCCATTTTTTTTGAAAACCCCCCATGTGACACACAGCTTGATTTATTCACATGTGATGTATTGCAAACCATAGATACTCCTGCAGCTGCTACATTCCGTCTTCCTACATTTGCGTAAGTCGTTCAGCACTATACACATTGCCGACTACTAACCAAGATACAAGCATACGGGTGAATGTCAAAAAGTGTGACTATCGAGAAACACTTGACAAACAGAACTCAATACGGTGCTCTAGACACCGAATTCACCACAGGAAACGAAATGAACATCAATTGTGCACCAAGAAAGTGTTATAGGGCGCATAGTTTTCTCATTACACATAAACGATTTATGAGATAGAATCAGCAGCACTATAAACTCGCTCGCTTCAGATACTGTTGTGCTCAGCACATATCATCGTTGGGAAATCTTAAGGAATTTCAGAAAAGTTTGAATGAAGTTTCCACCCGTTGTAACCAACGGCAGATCTCTTTAAATTTGGATAAAGGTGAAGTAAAGCCTCTAACTAAGAGAAACTAAAAGCATGCGATTACAAAATTAGTGGTGAATATCGTAGCTACGTCCATATTCAAATAAGTATTTAGATCTAATGTTAAGAATGAGTATCAAACAGGACGATCTCTCAATATCGGCGATGGGAAGGCGAACTGTAGGAGTAAGACAAGAGTGTCTGTAACATTAGTGATCTTTGCCTTAATATGTGCTATCCGGGGAGCTTTTAACCTTTCAGGATTTTCTGTTGTCAAATGTCATTTGTGACTGCTGAAACACCGTCATGTTGCTCCGACAATACCGGCAGTAGCGAGCACGAGGAGTCTGCAGTGGTTTTTCATTTAGAAGTTGGTGTCAGGTGAATTGGCAGACTCTGATGCCTATGAAAAATTGGATTCGTGTCTGACTTTGCCCCGGTCAACGCGCTCCCCTACAACAACACGCATGTATGCATACTAAGGCACACAGGAAGTTACAGGTACACAGGTGTAAATTTTCATCCAAATTCTCTATTTCGTAAGCTATTGAGTAAAATCTGTGGTAAAGAATGAAACAAGACGCAGAGGAATATTGGCAGGAAACCAAATTCTTCCACGTCAGGCGGATAGTTCGTAACTGAAATTTATCCTTGTTTCACTCGTACAGAACGGGATGAGGTCTTGGGGTGTTTAATATTTTATAAATACTGCTTCTCCCATGTTATTAAGCAAAGCTAATCAAAACAGTCACACACTACACAGGCCACACGAGTGTAGTCACCAGTCAGCATTTGGATTCCTAATACTATGGTTTGGACTCGAATTTCATCCCTTTTCGATCGTTTTACACAATCTCTTCGTAAAGCACAAAAACCGTTAAGGCCTTGTCGTCGTCCTGATCTTCAGTCTGAAGACGGGTTCGATGCTTCTCTGCTCTCTACATCCCTCGTAACTGCAGAATTACTGAAATATGCCTCAATTTTAACCTGATTATTTTAGTTCATCTTGGCATCCCTCTACAATTTTTATCCCCTCAAGACCTCCATCCATTACAAAAGTGGCGATTCCCTTACATCTGCAGGCCGGAGTGGCCGAGCGGTTCTAGGCGCTACAGTCTGGAACCGCGCGACCGCTACGGTCGCAGGTTCGAATCCTACCTCGGGCATGGATGTGTGTGATGTCCTTAGGTTAGTTAGGTTGAAGTAGTTCTAAGTTCTAGGGGACTGATGACCTCAGAAGTTAAGTACCATAGTGCTCAGAGCCATTTTTGAACCGTTACATCTAGGGATTTATTCTGTTAATCGATTCTTTCTTTTGGTCAAGGTGTGCTGTAAATATCCTTTTCCCGAAATTCGCTAGAATACCTACCAATCAGTTATCCGATATACTCATGTATCTTCTGCGTTCTCCTTTGGCACCACATTTCCAAAAATTCTGTCTTTTTATTCTAAATGTTAATCGTATGTTTATTTCTTCTAAGGAATGCTACTCTCCAAACAAATATCTTCATAAGAGGCTTCCTAATAATTAAATTTGTATTCGATGTTAAGCCATCCGAGAGCCTTTATCGATATCTGCCACCCTACTCTTCGTTCATTATAAGATATATCTGATATAAAAGTGATAATTGGTCAACAGCCGTAGCGCACGTACATTGATGCTGTTATGCTCCTCGAAGCCAAATTATATGTCAGATATGTTATTTCCATATTACTGTAAATGATGATACAAGGTATTCTAAGATAGTAATTGCCACCGACATGTTTCTTAGTCATGCATTAGCTATACAGTTTTTATTTTACAAATTGTGTACAGTCTCAGTCAATATAAACGCTACATTTGTCCTTACTGTCGCGCTTGTAATACGTACTGCGAAAATGGCTGACGCTATTTCTTGCTCCGTTGTGAAACACGCGATTGGAATACCGTTGAAAATAGCGAGAAACAGAATGTTCTTAATGTTTTCAGTAAGTTTGCATAAAAATATCCATCGTTAGCGATACGGAAAATTGCATAAATGATATCAAAATTTATTAGTATTTCTGTGTGGGATACACTGAGTACGCGGAAAGGAAAAAATAATACCGGCGAATTTTCCTCTCCAATGAAGTCGCTCGAATGTCATTCGTGTGCCTTACGAAAGTGTGATGATTTTGTGAGAAATGCTGTGCGGCCAAAGACGGACTGTTTTTCTTCAGAAACGAGGCACCCACAATAAATAAGGTATGTGGAGTAGTAAATGAAGATGAAAACTTGTCCAATTTTAAAAGGGGTATCATTTTACAAACTAATGAGAAACACTGATGTCCAGATTCAAAATAGGAAACAAAATAATATAGTAATAGCCAGCGCGAATTTACGAATTAGAAACGTAATATTTACTTCGTTGATAAAACTTGCGGTAGTACAAGTCATGTACACAAACGTATGGACTGACACAACAATTAGTGCTGAGAGACACGCTTTTGTTGCACATCTATCATAGCGGATAAAAACCCTACGTGAAAACTAAAGAGATTACTCACGATGCGTACAGGTAGCAACTGTGGTTTTGTGGTGATACAATTTTTGAGTCTAATAAAACCGGAGATTATCGCGAAGAAATGAATGGTGAAGTGTTTCTTAAGCGGTTTAGAGATGTTTTGCCCAAGTTGGAGCACACCAGCATTATTGTAAAGGACAATGCAACGTATCACAGCGTGAAAGTTGAGCGTAGGACGCAAAATTGTTGTAAAAAGCAAGACATCATAAACTGCCTGGAAGAAAAGGGAGCGAATATCGATCCTACCGCAGTTAAGGTTGAATTGCTGCAATGGGTTGAATGTTATACTGTAGATTAGGGATGAAGTTGCTAAGTCTACAGGTCACATTGTCATTAGATTACCAACTTATCACTGCAATTTCAACCCAACAGAACTTGTATGGAGCCAGGTTAATTAAATTTTTGCGAGAAATAATAAGACATTTAAACTGACAGACGTACTGAACTAATGCACGAAGCTTGGTCACACATCACTGCTGAAGACCTCGTGGAAGAAGAGGAGACAATGTTAACCTTATATAGTTTCGTGCGTTCTATTGTTGATCGCTTCCTTATCAACAAGCAGATGATAGTTTTAATATTGAAATACAGTGTGCTTTTTTCCACCATGTACTGACTCTAGGGATTGAACTGTGAGAGTGTGGGGACCTGCCCACTCGTCACGTAATAGGTGCCTAATGAATACGACGTTCTGGGAATGCTGTACTACAGTTCAAGCAAATAACATTAGTATTTTTATTTCAAATAAGAAGAATGCTAATACTTAAGTTGGAATATACAATGGTGTCGCAAGCGAAGGGCGACATGCAACATAAACGTTCTTCGTTATAGACAATGTCCAAATAAACAGTGGATATATATCACTAATAACTGTGTTGCGAGTGCTGGTCGACAATTTTGCGAATACTGTCCACTAATGTCCAGCCGAATCTGGCAGAAGCGGCGCTTATATTCACTTCGGCTACATGCCGCTCCTATCGTGGTGACGCCCTGGTCAGCGCGCTATTGGCCGACGTTGGCTCACTGCCTTCTCTTGCATTCTTCATCTTCGGTTCTTGGCTCTTGCGGTTGCTTCAGAACAGGGATGATACGGAACAAAAAGTGACTAACGAACTTAAGTCCAGAAATGCATGGTTTCCATGCTAGAGACCATTTATTTAGTCATACATTGTACAGAGACTGCGGTCTAATACGCGCTGTACCATGGAGTCACAGTTACAGTATGTGTTGAAAATGGTTTCCATGTGCCTCAACGCATGCGTGTACGTGCCGTAGCATGTTCTGTCTCATACGTTCACATCGGCCAGGCTGCCTCCGAACAGTGTCAAAGGCAGCACGAATACGCGGCTCCAGTGTCTCCACATCTGCAATGCGCTTTGCGTACACGAAGCTTTTGAGATGTCCCCATAACCAGAAATCACACAGGTTGAGATCCGGCAAACGAGCAGGTCATGCAACTGGATCCCCTTGTCTGATCCATCGACCAGGGAAGACACCATTGAGAGGTGTCCATACTTTAACGGCAAAGTGGGCTGGAGCACCATCACGTAGCAGCCATCAAATCATCAATGGCACTTTTTCCAGCCCAGGAGGTAAAGTCATTCACAAGTAACGGCGATAGTTCCGGCCTGTTAGGCGACGTGGATGGAAGACTGGTCCCAAAACAAGGTACCCAATTACTCCAACCCGCTCATTCCGGCTGCACCGATGCAGATGATTTGCTGTCACCATGCCATGGGAGTTCTGCATAGTATCCCACAGATGACTCATATTGAAGTGGAAGATATCACTCCGCGTGAAAGTGGTCTCATCTGTGAATAGAATGGATGACACAAATTCCGCAATCCAGACGTGGAAAGTCTGTCGCTAGTGAGCCCTGCACATGCTGTTAGTGATAAGGGTAGTTACAGTTATCGTAGAGAATGATCCACACGATCGTCTGTTTACCCTGTACTGGCGGGCCAACTGCCTAGTACTAAGACGGCGGTCGCCTTCCACAGTGTTTATCACATTTTCTGCCAAGTCTGGTGCCCGAACATTTCTGGTACGTCCTTCATGATTTCCTGCTTCCTGAAACGACCCTGTCAAAGACAAACGGAGAAAAACTATTGTTAACCTTGAATGCTGTGATTGTTGTCGGCGGGGGAGGAGTCTTGATACAACCTTGCTGCCAGCCGCCCGTTGCCATTTGTCTTTTCGTAAGTAGACATTGTGTCGGTTAGCTCTCGATTCGAATACGGAACCATTGTGTATTACATCCACTACGAGGCGAGTTAGCAGGAGAAGTGAATCGGGCACAACATTACAGCCGGCCGGTGCGGCCGAGCGGTTCTAGCCGCTACAGTCTGGAATCGCGCGACCGCTATGGTCGCAGGTTCGAATTCTGCATCGGGCATGGATGTGTGTGCCGTCCTTAGGTTAGTTAGATTTAAGTAGTTCTAAGTTCTAGGGGACTGATGACCTCAGAAGTTAAGTCCCATACTGCTCAGAGCCATTTCATCCATTTTTGAACAACATTACAAATTATCATGGCAGGAGAGAGCGTTAGGGCATGACGTATGAGGAACATACCACCCTCTAGGAGGAAACCGTACATACTGTAACTGTGGATGCTCGGTAAAGCACGTATTTGACCACAGTTTCTGGAACAAAGTGTGACTGAATAAATAGTCTCTAGCATGGAAACCATGCATTTCCGGATGTATGTTCATTAGAACTTTTTTGTTCCGTATCCCTTGATCGATGAGTCCCTAGAGTTTGTAAACGGTGGAAAAAATCACCTTGTATATTGCTCAGAAGAAGTTCAGAGATTATCGGACGACAGACTGCAAGTAATATATTCAGTGAGTTAAATATTTAACCTACACTGTGAAATCCCCAAAGTACTCTCTTACGTTGCACATAGATTACGCACAAAATTTACCCTGTGTTTCAATTAGGAATTTTCTGGATTCTTCTTTTTAATTACAATAGTAGGTTAGCTGAGAACGAGAGTATGTTACGTTTTTCGTCTCATCGTCTAAGAATCATATTGCCCGAACTTTACAGTATACAATTTAATTCAGTTTCAAAAGAGAATGGCATTCAAAGCTGTATTATTTTTGAGGTGGTGTATTTTTAGGTCTTAACTGAAGCTGTTCAGGTCACTGCAGGTTAGTTGTACTAATTGACTGACCAGTGCTGTCCAAGTTATATGCGCCGTTAAAGCTGTTGTCCCCTATTTTCGTTGAGTCGATGTGCGCGTAACGCGTAGCATAAAGCGTATCCTTAGTATCGTACTTGACTGTATTCGAGACAGATTGGCTTCCGCTCCTCGTGAAACAAAATCAAATTTGGTTCTTGTGGACGCGGAAGAATACATAGAGTAAAGTTTACATCGGGTTTATTCCTGTGATGAAAGCACTACTACGTAACGTCTTTGGCCATTTGTCCGGTAACTGCGACTCGGCGCCATCGAAGGACGTAACGATGTAATGCTCTGCAAGGACAGAAGCACGCTCATGAGCTAAGTCAATGAGGTTTGTTGAGCGTGCGTTGCAGTACTGAGACCTGTGGCGACGTTTTGTTGACGGCTCGTGTACCATCTGAGTGACTGGCCTGGAGTATTGAGGCGGACATGTTAACCGTTAATGGGGCGGCCACGCTGTCGGAAGTGGATGATTGTTTCCTGGTTGGGCAGTGGCGAGTCGCTGGTTGGAACGCGAGTCGCAGAACACATGCCGCTTTGCCTGGTGGTCAGGGGGCCTGTGGCAGTTGTAATTTCATTCACCAACAACGTGGAAATAGTGGTGAGCATCTACTTTACTGACGTTGGCTGCCGGGCAGAGGAATTTGGGGATATTCTAGTGTTATACCGTAAGTTCCTGCCATCATGCCAATAGACACACACTGTGCTGTAATATTCTACCGTGCGGGCCTGTATGCTCTGCTCTTGTAATAAACAGATGGGTTACTTCTTGTTAAATTTTTACACGCTTTTGCCTCACATTTGGCGGAGGGTACATGCAGCAGGTTGACGAACGGACATTGTCCGTATATAATCTAATTTATTACGTGGCATACAAAGCTGCATTACCGCACTGACAGACGAACTGCTCATAGTTCTCTTTGCTTGGCTTTCGACTTATTCTGTGCCACTTCGACGTTTACTGGTACCCAGCAGCGGTGGCCGAGCGGTTCTAGGCGTTTCAGTCCGGAACCGCGCAACTACTACGGTCGCAGGTTCGAATCCTGTCTCGGGCATGGAGGTGTGTGACGTCCTTAGGTCAGTGAGGTTTAAGTAGTCCTAAGTTCTAGGGGACTGATCTCCTCAGATGTTAAGTCCCATAGTTCTCAGAGCCATTTGAATCATTTGTTTACTGGTATTTTCATTTTGATACTTGCGTCATCTTTCGGTGATCGCTTTTGGTGATTGCTTCCTTTTTAATTTGTTTTTTGTTTCAGTGACTGAAGGCTTAAATATCTGAGGTGAGGCGTGTACTTTAAATCCAGTTTTATTTCTGTGTGCTTACCGTAGTAGTATTTAAAAGTTTAAAGACGTCAGGTTTGTTTGAGGCAGTCTTACCTATTTATAGGTCACCACATTGTAAGGAATTTAAAATCTTAAAAGACATCCTAGTAGAGAGCGTCCTTACCCATACAGTTTCTGTGCAACAGCTGCTTTCTAAGTTTTGGTTCAAATGGCTCTGAGCACTATCGGTCTTAACATCTGAGGTCATCAGTCCCCTTAAGGAAATCATACACATCCATGCCCGAGACAGGATTCGAACCTGCGACCGTAGCGGTCGCGCGGTTCCCGACTGAAGGGCCCAGAAGCGCTCATCTGCAGTGGCCGGCTAAGTTTTGGTACGTCATTTCATACGTAGTTGGGGGTCTGAGGCTGATAGTTGAATTCTGATATTCGCTGGTCTGGCACATTAATTTGCCTACTGTCACGACTAGTTCCCAGATAAAACTTTTTATTTTTATTTTATTTGCTTTTCCGACTAAGATGAGCTGCTAATAATAACTTTTGAAATTGTGTGTGAACCCATCGGTCTCCGTAAAGGTGCTTCATTAATGACTGTGGTTCTTTATTCTATTGCCTTCTAAGGCGGCTAGTGGTTGCAATTGTTTCTTATTTTTTATTGCTTGTGCCCTTATTATTCTGAGTGTTTATTAGGACGGAAAAGTAATTGGAGTAAATTGGTTTTATAAAGTGGCCTCCTCTAAGGGAGCTTAAACTACTTGTTTCTGATATTTGATCTTCTTGTTAAATAAACTAATTGAAATTGTCCAAATTTATTTGATACAACTGCTTACCACTCACCGACATAGCACCCTACCGTTACATTGACAAATTTCTCCTTTTCTGAACCGATTTTCTTACTGTTGCCAGAGTGTCTTTTATATCCTCCTACTATGGCCACAGAAGGTTATTTTACGGCCCAAGTATCAGAGTTCATCTACTGCTTTTAGTGCATCATTTCCTTATCTAATTCTCTCAGTCTCCCCTGATTTTATACGGCTGCATTCCATTATTCTTGTTTTACTTTTGTTGGTCTTAATCTTATTTGTTGTTTTGAAGATCTTTTTGTTTCTTGCTTTCTCTGGAAGAATTATTATGTAATCGGTAAACCAAAAAGCTTTTTTCTTTATTCTCCTTGAACTTTAATTGGCGTTCTAAATTTCTAGTTGGTTTCTTTTTCTGCTTGCTCTGTGTACATATTGTACTCGTATTGTACACATTGTACTCGTATCAAATCGAAGATACGCTACAACTGTATGTCACTCCCTTATCAGTTACTGCTTCCATTTCATGTCCTTCTACTCTAGCAAATGGAGTGAGGTTTCTGGACGAGCTACAATAAACCATTCGTTCCCCTTCATTTAACCAACACTGCATTCATATTTACAAGAGTGTACTCCAAACATCACTGTCGTTCTTCCTTTTTTTCTAGATCTACAACTACTCTAAACACACGGCCGTACGGCTTTCTTTTTCAAAATTACCTTTACCAACAGTAAGTCGAGTATGTGCCATTTCTGGTAGATACCGTTGCAGGCGTTCCAGCGTTTTATTAAGAGAAGCATACAGTTGGCGCACGCCCATGCACACACACGAACGCACACAAATACACGCAAGGCTTCTTTAATTTTTCATTACTTTCTTAAATTATGGAGCAATATTTGCATGCTATGCACAGGCGGGTTGTTATGATGTGACTCTAGTAGTAGCGAACTGGGGTAAATCCCGGCACACTCGCTCGCCTCCATATCTTTCAAATGATACAGCGCGTTTGTAGAAGGAGAAGTAGTACAACGACAGAATACTGGGATTGTATTTGTGACACAGAAGGCAGTTACAGAGAGAAACAAAAAGATAATGACCTGAATGAGTGAGTGAGAAAGGTCAACGAGGAGTGGATGTATAGGAGCGACCTATTGCGATGGACTAGTGGGTGTGAGTGAGTTATACTTAGGAGAACCGTGGTAGATTGAGGTGAGATGCATGTTAAGAATATCGCGAATATCTTCGCATGTCAAAATATTTTGGGGAAGTTTTTAAAGGTGCCGTTGAAGGTTGAATAAGGTTGTGATACCCCACAAAGTATTCAGTCTTTTAAATAAACGGAAGATATTCGCATTATTTTGTGCTTCCATAGGAGCATTTTCCCACTGGAGTTCTTTATTACTTCTTCTGCGCTGAAGTTGGACAGACGAGCTTATCGAATGTCGGAGCTGTTTTGTGACTGGATACCGGACTTCCTTGCAGATGAAACTCAATACGCCGCTCTTAACGAAACAGAGGGGAAAAGTGTGAAGGTTAATTTTGGAGTACCCCAAGAAAGTGTTATGAAACCGCGTCTATTGATAATTAATATTAATTGTCTAGTGAATACCGTTGCAAGCTGCGTGAGGCTATTCTCAATTGATGCTGTTGCTAGAGCAAAAGAAAAGTTTCAACGACAGAAAACTGTAGCGAAATACAAGAAGTTCTACAACTGGCGCAGGTATTAGCAATTGAACCTGAACGTAAGTGAATGTTCTGTATTGCGCATAAACAGGCGAAGACATTCACTACTATTCGATTACACTGTAGCAATATGTCACTGTAAACAGTGATTGTAATAAAGTGCGTCAAGAATAACCATCTCATCTGGAGCGACCTGAAGTGAAATGATAACATAAAACAACTTTCGGAGAAGCAGATGCCATACTGAGATTCATTGAGAGAATCTTATGGCAAGATAATTCATACCACGACATAAGTAGCTTATACAATACTTGATCGACCGATTCTTGACTACTGTTCAGGATGCTGGAACCATTAACAAGAAATTGGCAGACGCTGTAAGAGAGGCTTTGTGCATCACGAAATGTTTGAAAGGTGAAGCTGAAAGAGATTACGTTTAAGGAAGAGTGAGGAAATATTTTATATCCGTCAACGTACATCACGCAAGCTGACTAAAACTAGAAAATTGGAGAACTTTTAGCTAATACTGAGTTTTACCTACAACCATTTATCCCACGTGCCATTCGTGACTGGATCAGGGTAGGGGAGAGCAGAGTTGGCAATAAAAAGTAACATCCACCACATCCGTAAGGTAGCCTACGAGACATAGGTGTAGATGAAGATGGAAATGGAAATGAGCGTATGGCGCCAGTCGGGAAGATTGGCCGCCAAGGGCAGGTCTTGTTAAGTGCGGCGCCACATTGGGCGACCTGCGCGTCGACGATGGGAATGAAATGATGATGAGGATAGCACAACACCCAGTGCCTGAGGGGAGAGAATCTCCCTCCCCAGCCGGGTGTAGATGAAGATGGTAGCATCAAAGTTCTTTTTACCTTTATATCCTCCTTTCGTTACTTCCACTCAGTTTTTCAAGGTGTTGCAGATATTAGTTTGTATCTAAACTTTACAAACAATCTTCTAAATGTTGTGAACATATGACTCCGTCTTACTCAGTGTATTGTTTTCTATGGGTGCGAACATGGTTCGCCAGCCGGGGTGGCCGAGCGGTTCTAGGCGCTACAGTCTGGAACCGTGCGAACGCTACGGTCGCAGGTTCGAATCCTGCCTCGGGCACGGATGTTTGTGATGTCCTTAGGTTAGCTAGGTTTAAGTAGTTCTACGTTCTATGGGACTGATGACCTCATAAGTTAAGTCCCATAGTGTTCAGAGCCATTTGAAGCATTTTTGGACATGTTACGAATGTATCCTCACAATTTCTTTTAATCTGCCTTTCGTTACCAAGCAGATTGTGAAATGTATATGGGGTCTTATGTACTTAAGAAAACATTGCAGATATATTGCCAACTTTGTTTCCTCTTTGATATAATACTCTTGGGCAAGTTGTAATTACAGTCAGAATAAGCGTATTGCGACCTCTTGTTAGTGTGTATGTTGGCGCAATGCTGGCTACTTGCTGGTGAATTTCAAGGCACTGTGTCGGCTTCTGTGTTTTTATAGAGTTCATTCAGTTCCACGTAGGAGTAAGCTGTTTTATTGTATCTATTTCATATAAGAATATATCACTCTGGGAAACCAATCCCCTCGGCAGAGTAAATCAGGCAGCACTTTTGGCAGACCCATTCAAAGAAAAAATTCTTGCGGCTAATCGGGCAGCAGAACACGAGCGGCTTGAGAAGCAGGCTATCGGATTGAGGGCCAACATAGCACAGCTGTGGCTTAAATTTCCGGTGCCGGCCACGGCGGTATAATCCGGTCTCGCGTCGGAGCAGCACGTCTGCTCTCGGAAAAGGGGCGAGGACCAAGTTAGGGATAAGATATCCTCAGTGCTGTGCTGGTCCTGTCGGTTAAAAAAATAGGCCACGTCAGCTCAGGGCCTCAGATTGGGATTCCTTATGAGCGGACTGATACATGGTTTCTACATTACAATCACTATAATTTATCGTTTTTGAACTGTAGACTAATATCTGAATGAAACGCAGAACGGTATGATAGTGAGATGAGACGCGGATAAATTGAAAGAACTATATGTTGCTGGACGTTTCAAAGGGGGCATTAAGGTAACGACTTACTGGATCTGGCAAATCAATACAGCAGAAGACGAGTGGATAGCTTTGAGAGATGAAATACAGGTTTCAGCAGAGATTCGGAGAGGCAAAAAGACGATTACCAATAAAAAATCCTTCGATAACACATCAGATATCTAACTGAATTGAAGAAAAGAGAAAATATAAAACTGCAGCAAATGAAAGAGGCAAAAGATACAAAAGATAATTCAGACGTCAAAGAAGACAGTTGACAGGAAGTGCAACATGGCAAAGCACGAATGAGTGCAGGTGAAATACAAGGTTGTAGAAGTATTAATGACTATGGGAGGTCCTTTGGAGAAAAAAGAAGCATCTGTATGAACATCAAGAGCTCAGATGGCAAGCCGTGTTAAGCAGACAAGAAAAGGCTGTAAAGTGGAAGAAATATATAGAATGGCTATAAAAGAGAAAACACAAAAATGGATTGAAATAAAACAGAGGATGCGAAACCGGGACAAGAATTTGACAATCCACTGAAAGACATAAATCTAAATAAGGCTGCTGGAGACAATAACGTTCCCTAAGAATTACTGAGATCCTTGGAAGAGCCAACCACGACAAACTATCCCACATAATCCTCAGTCTAAAAAATTGATGTAATAATACTAGTTCAAAGAAGACAGTCGTGACTGGTGCGAATCTTATCAAACCATTGGAGTAATAAGATATAGATACAAAAAACTGACACGAATTACCTACAGAATAATAGTAAAACTTGTAGAACCCAATATCTGAAAAGATCAGTTGGTGTTCCATAGAAATGTAATAATTAGATTTTATATCATTGCAAGAACACTAATAACAACAATTTCTTAATAATAGGCTATCTAATATTGTCCTTTCATTGATTTTGTATGGATGTAAACAAATAGAGCCCGCCTCCACGTGGTGGGCCCCGGGCAACGGTGTGAGTGTGGACGGGAGCCGGGGTGGTGTTACTTTCAGTCACTCCGGACCCCGGACCCAGTCACAGCGGCTAATTGGCAACATACGACCCACCATAAGAAATTAGACGGTGGGTCATAAAAAATAAGCGGCTAGTGAAAAAAAAGTGTCCTATCATTCTTCCGTGTATTTTTAATTATCAACACTCACGCAAAAACTCTTTTCAAGGTCCCAGCAACGAAGATAATTTAGGTTGTATGCCCTCTATAAATGCCTTCCGCTTACCTTCACATTAGTTCCCCACAGATAATTTTAATTAATTTTAGAGGTTTTCTTTTCTTTAGCGACTGTAAAGATTCAGTCCAAAAAAACTACAATTTTAAAAGTGACTTTACTACTTCACAGATTTCGACAATGTGTGGTGTAATTCGAGCATCGACTGCATAAAAGCTATTAAGAAATGAATATTACATAGGAAGTTTTATGTCGATTTTAAGGTGGTAGTTTAATTCCTTATACCATTAAGATAGACCTATATTTGCACATGAATTCCGAAGGTCAGCACTACATGAATAGTGGCGGGTGCTTCGTGTGCCACTGCCGCCTCTTCCTTTACTTTTCCCATTCTCGGGTGATGCGCTGGTTATCCTTTTCACGAACTTGAATTTCTCTTATTTTACCTTCACGGTCTTTTTATGAGAAAATTTACACAGGTTCATACTACGATAAATGATATGAAGATAAAGCCTTATATCGGTGTCCCACCATAGCCAATAATGTCGACCACAGCGCATCTAAGAAGGAAAGCTGTTGGGAGTAAATATAGATTTTTAGTCTACGTCATGATATCCCATATATTCAAAAGTATCCGGACATCTGGCTGAAAAGGGCTTACAAGTTCGTGGCGCCCTCCATCGGCAATGCTGGTTTCAATATGGTGTTGACGCATCCTTAGCCTTGACGGCAGCTTCCAATCTCGCAGGCATGCGTTCAATCAGGATTCAAGTCAGGACTCTGTGCAGGCCAGTCCAGTACAGGAATGTTGTTGTGTACCCACGCCACCACCGGCCGTGCATTATGAGTAGGTTCTCCATCGTTTTGAAAGATGCAGTCGCCATCACCGAATTGCTCTTCAACAGTGGAAAGCAAGAAGGTGCATAAAACGTCAATGTACGCCTGTGCTGTGATAGTGCCACGCAAAACAACTAGGGGTGCAAGCCCCTCCATGGAAAACACGACCGTACTGTAACACCACCGCCCCCGAAGTTTACTGTTGGCGCTACACACACTGGCAGCTGAAGTTCGCCTGGAATTCGCCATACCCACACCCTGCCATAGGATCGATACATTGTATACTGTGATTTCTCACGCCACACAACGTTTCTTCACTGTTCTATCGTCCAATCTTTACGCTCCTTACACGAAGCGAGGCGTCGTTTGGCATTTACCGGCGTGATGTGTGGCTTATGAGCAGCTGCTCGACCATGAAATCCAAGTTTTCTCACTTCCCACCCAACTGTCATAGTACTTGCAGTGGATCTTGATGCAGTTTTGAATTTATGTGTGATGATCTGGTTAGATGTCTGCCTATTACACATTAGGACCCTCTTCAACTGTTGGCGGTCTCTGTCAGTTAACAGTCGAGGGCGACCTGTGCGCTCCTGTGCTGTATGTGTCCCTTCAAGTTTCCACTTGACTATCACATCGGAAACAGTGGACCTAGGGATGTTTAGGAGTGTAGAAATCTCGCTTACGGACAAATGACACAAGTGACACCCAGTCACCTGACCACGGTCGAAGTCCGTGAGTTCCGCGGAGCGCCCCATTCTGCACTCTCATGATGTCTAATGACTACTGAGGTCGCTGGTATGGAGTACCTGGCAGTAGGTGGCAGCACAATGCACCTAATGTGAAAAGCTTATGTTTGTTTTTGGGGATGCCCGGATACATTTGATCACATAGTGTAGCTAAGTACATTACTTCCGTTTTTACTTTTCCTTATATGAAGATATAAAAAAATATCCTATTTCCATATTCTAGTAAAAAACTAATTACATCAGTAATCTGTTATTTCTTGCTCTGTTACTGTTTTGCGTACCAGAGCCATTCTCCTTTTAACTCAAGCGTTTTTCACCACCTAAAATTCATCGTTTCACACACCCTACCTCTACGCCCAATAACCTCTATAAAATGTGTAGCGTGTTCCAGTATCTGTTTGTACCTACTATTTATTCCCTTGCAATTTTTCCATCCAGCGACAGATTATCTTCTTGTTGAATTCCATAGCAGATTTCATCTATGCCAGCCCGCAGCAGAGAACTTCCTTATCTTGACCATTCAGTGTATTCCTACTTGCACTTCTCAGGCTACAGCGTCGTTCCTAATTTGTCTGTTAAGCAACTCATTATTCTGCTTCGTATTGCTCTTCATCGCCGTAATCTTTTCTTTGGCTGTCCTTAGCCCATATTCTGTGTTAAGTGCTGTCCATTCCTTTCCACTGTTCATCGAAGCCCGCCCTGTGTCGGATCAAATGGGCTGTTACAACCTGCAAAAAGTGACTGACCAAAGAATACTTTGGAGGTATAGCACATTTGGCATCTACATCTACATACACATTCCGCAAGCCGCCACTCGGCGTATGGTGGAGGGTACTTTGTATCAATGTTACTCATTCCCTTTCCTGTTTCACTGGAAAACGGAGCGAGCGAGAAAAGGCTGTCCAAACGCTTCCTGCTATCGCTGATCTCTCTTTTCTTGTCTTCACAGTCCTTACGGGCAATTTATGCTGGTGGCAGTAGGATCAACCTGCGGCCTGTCTAAAATGCCGGTTCTCTCACCGTTATCAGCAGTGATTCGCGGAAACAACGTATTATTCCCTAATGGGATCACTTCCGGTATACTCGCATGTCTATCGAATCTACAGCTAACGAACATAGAAAAACATGTCTGTGTTACTACTTTGACATGTTCCTTTAATGCTACCGAGTGAGGTTTCAAAAAATTCGAGCAATAGTAATGAATAAGTCGTACAAGTGTTCTCTACACGGTCTTCTACACAGATGAGCTACACTTCCCTGTAATTCTCCCAATAAACCGAAGCCTAACATTCGCCATGCCTGCAACAGACTTCACGTACTCGTTGCTTTGCACCGTTACTCCTAGAGTTCTATACAATCTGACTGTGTCGAGCAGCAGACCACTAATACCGTATTAGAACATTACAGGAATTTTTCATCCTATTGATCTTTATTAATTTACATTTTTCACTTTTAGAGAAAGCTGCCAGTATCTACACAGTTGACTATCTTCTATTAAATGTTTCCATCAGGACATATTGCCTATGTAATAAATTTTTACATTAGTGGAAAGAAAAATTATAGCCTTGTTTCCGTATGAATATTAGAGCAATTTTCCATTGACAGAAAAATGTTTCTGGATGGTGTACACTGACAGCTTTGTTAATCTAATGATAACTGTGTGCAGTTTGAGTATTATATTTTATTTTACCGTCTGATCGCAGTAGGACAGTAATATTGGAAGCCGTAGCCTTGAAGAATGTGGAAGTTACGGAAACAAGTAATTAAACACAAATCCTTACCGTGAAAATTTTCTAACTATTGTATTTTATTGCAACAGTACCATATGAGTGTCCCCGCCATAACTTGTGAAGTTGACTAAGACATCTCAAAGGAGAAAAACTACCGGCAGTAAACCTGAATCTGACCTTCGCATTTCCCGTTGACTTAAATTTCAAGTTAATCAGTTAATTTTACTCGTAAAGTTCCGTAGTACCTCAGATGGAGCGCGGAATTTGATTTAAGAGGAGTCCTCCAGTGCAAGCGAGCGACGGCCCTACGGCAAGCTCGCTGAAACAGAAAAGTAACTGCAGAAAATTGGTTAATACGGGGATGACGACAGTGAAGTAGGCACTAGCGCACAATCTGGAACTCCTTATGTCCACTTTTTTTTCTAATAGTTGTAAGGATACAGATTTACTTTCATTCCTAAATATGTAATCTTGCCGCTAGCGATCTCTGCCAGACAATGACCCCACACGTGGTGTGGGAATATCCCACAATCCTAGTACAGATGCGATTTGACGCCGTGTGATGCAGAGTACAGTCGCGCAGTGGAGGATGGAATGTAGACGCGAACATTACTATTCGTTGATTCGCGTTATTTTTGTGTGAAATAAGACTACTGTAATACTTTATGGCGACAGGTCTGAATGAGAAAAACAATTACCAAATCGAGCGATGTTGTGGAACCGTGTGAATGCTAATGCCCTGTCTATGAACTTAACACGTCGTACGCATGTTTTCTATGCACGTTAAATATGATACATACGTGTCTAGTAGAAACTGTTCTGATATCAACAGATCTCATCAGTTTTTATGTGTTACTGAGTTAGTTATGAGCTGCAATGAGAGCAGTTACACACACAGTTAGGAACTTCCTTAGCGTCATAGGTGTACCGGGGAGGAATGCAGGCTACCCGTCAGTGCTCTCAAGATCGAGAGTCCTATGCCAGACCAATATTACAGAAAAACTAAAGAAGCCAATATTCAAGAACTAACATTAATCTATAACCTGCAAGCGACTTTGAAACTGACGTGTTACCTACTTTGTAGTTGAAGTTGGGGGAGCATATGGACTTCGTGTCGAATCATGGGGCCTCAATGCTTCATAGTTTTTATATTCACGCTGGAGGCCGAACGAAATTTGCGTCCGCTATGAAGGTCGAGGAATCATCGCCCATCGAATCAATGCGAAACAATTACATGAATGGGTGGTGTCTGTTCTTTCGGACATCTCCAAATGAACAGACGCCACGGATTTGTATATGATATCTGAAAACTCCACCATACACCGAGCTCAGTAGTTCTAAATCCACTTCCTCATCTACTTCTGCATCTGAATTTACGAGATTACACGTCGCCTACACATAATTGGAAGCACAGGGTTGGAGGTACCACTTCCAAATTACATCACTCGAATAGCGTGTTGAAATCACTCGGAGCGAGCTATAATTTCTCGTACTTGATCGTGATGTTCATTTAACTTTAGGTGTTTGGGATACAGTAAATATTTTGATATTCATAGTGGAGAGGTATCGATTGGAATTGCGTGGAAACATTTCGCCACAATGAAAAATATTCTACAATTTATTTGTAGCCACAACACCTCACCTATATTCGTTACACACTCGCTTTAACTTCGTGATAACATGAAACCCATCTTTTAAATGCTTTTTGCTGATAATCTGTGGCAAGAGTCCCATACTGCGCAGTAACAGGGCAGAACAGTCGGGACAAGCTTAGTATTATCTGTTTCCTTAATGAATTTGTTGCACCATTAAGTCTATCACTAACAAATTGCTGTGTTTTATTTGGTTCCCTGCAAACAATCTACGGTATGGTTCGAACTTAAACCTACTCATCACTAACGACCCTGCAATTCAATAACTCGACAGTCTTTAAATTTCTATCGTTCATCGTCTAACAGAAATTCAATGAAATTATTTTAGTGTTCATGTGGATTTCCTAATTTTTATTGTTCAGCGTCAGTTGTCCCATTTTGAACCATTCAAGTACTTTAATAATTTTCGCGTTCATTTTAGCCTGTTGAATCCACTAGACGATAGAGAATGAAATCATCGCGAACTATTGAAGATGGTAGGTGAGATTGTCACAGACTGTTGATATAGACCGCGAACAGCAAAGGATCTACAAGCTTCCTTGGGGAACATCAGATATTAATTCATATGCACTGTACGAAATGTCGTCAGTTACTGTGTAATGTGAACTTTCTGACAGGAAACCGCGATGCAAGTTTCGTAGCTGAAGCGATATCCTTCAGCCACACGATTCGGATAGATGACGCTTGTGAGCAACAAAGACAAAGTCCTGAAAAACTTGAAACATGGAGTTAAAGTGGTATTTTCTGTCAATAACACTCAATGTTTCAAGTGAACAGGTAGCGGAAGGTGACTTGCAACACCATTATCGGCTAATTTGTAAAAGATCTTTGTCTCCTAGGCTTGTCACTTTACACAAAGAGCTTGTAAGGAGATTTGCGGTGATATTAACTTCAAATGGTAAAGTACTTGACTTGATCGTAAATAATCTGATATGTCATTCCATGACGGGTTTGGGGAGAACACCATAATTAAATCTGTGGCATAAAATATAGAGCATAAGAAAAGATATTTTAAAAACTGGAAGTAACAACCTTGTAACAGCGGAAAATATACCTAGTGAAATAAATACAGAGTATTTACTCACTAACTTCACCATAGCCTCACAGCGTCCACATGAATAAGGCATTTTACCATTGTGCGAGAAAAACCATTTGACCAGCAGGTGATGATAGTGAAAGTAATGCCTGTGATATTAAGTTCAAATGGCTCTGAGCACTATGGGACTTAACATCTGAGGCCATCAGTCCCCCAGAACTTACAACTACTTAAACTTAACTAACCTAAGAACATCACACACATCCATGCCCGAGGCAGGATGCGAACCTGCGGCCGTAGCAGTCGCTTGCTTCCAGACTGAAGCGCCTAGAATCGCTCGGCCATCCCGCCCGGCTGAAATTAAGTATAATCGTTATAATCTAACGTATCAAATATGAGAAATCTAAGAAATAATTCTGGAAGGAATTAAAACCATCTTTCGCTTCGTTGTTGATTGAGTGTGCTTCATTTTCCTTCCTTCGAAAACTGCAATAACTAATCTACAACCAAGATTCAAATTTAGTATTTCACACTCTGACGATGTATATTTTTAAGGCACGAAATTTTTTCACCATCTATGTGGTTTCTCGTTAGATTTTAAACGATAACAGTCGAACGAATTGATAGATAATTAAAAATAGGCAAATGACAAATATTGCTCTGCTTGTACAAATGGCTAAAAAAATTTGAAAGTATAGAAACTTTAATTTCGCAATTATTGCTAGTAATATCGAATAATTTGCGTGATATTCATGTCGATGTTCTTCTGACCAATTTATATACATTATATACAAATAATGTTACTACACAGAGGAAATTAATTATGATAACAACAATAAATTAACAGCCGTGATATACGTACGTCTCTTCCCACATAATTACTGCGTCAAAGAATGTTCATACAGTTACATCATGCATCAGATATCAGACCAAAAATAAGGTGTACAACTCATTCAGTAATGATGTAACGCTTCGCCTCGGCCGCTTATGATATAAACAGCCGCTTTTGGAACCCTATTTTAAATAGCCTGGCCGGCCGGAGTGGCCATGCGGTTCTAGGCGCTACAGTCTGGAACCGCGCAACCACTACGGTCGCAGTTTTGAATCCTGCCTCGGACATGGATGTGTGTGATGTCCTTAGGTTAGTTAAGTTTAAGTAGTTCTAAGTTATAGGGGACTGATGACCTGAGAAGTTAAGTCCCATAGTGCTCAGAGCCATTTGAACCATTTTTCTTTAAATAGCCTGTGGTCTGTTTCGAAGTGACCTGAAGATTCAAGTGTTACTCGAATGCACCACATTACAAGGAAGTTAAACATAAAAAAACTGTATGTGACAGTGTTAGAATCTAAGTATCCCTATTAGCGATGCGCTGTTACAAACTTCAGAAGGAGCTGATTTTCACATGAAATGTACGCAGTTATAATACAATTAAAATAATTCTTCGCTTGTCTGTAGAAATGTTTTCTGGACCTTAGCAGATACTAAAAGGGAAGAATTTAAAGATTAAAATCAGAATATGAATTTAGTAATGCAAATATTTACGCAGTGTAAACAAGTTGCACCTGTTAACTGAATTCTCTGTCGGTGAAGTACAGAAAATGGCAATAATGTAAAAAAGGAAATACTCACTGCAACTTTTATTAATTTAATCACGAATCGGTTGCAGAACATCACGTAGGTGTTTCTTTGTTGATATTAGATAGTGATTGTCAGTTGCTATTTCGATTCCTACAGCTTTGTTTCTACTGTTTATTTCATAGCGGTTTAACCTAAACCCACTATTTCTGAAATTATTTTCTGAAGGCCTACTTTTTCTCTTTCTTTCTCCAGTCTGTGCTTTGTCAGTTGTCAACCTTCACGTTTCTTGGAAAGTCTGTTAGGTTGCTAGTTTCTTTTGAAATGATCGAGCCCTTAAGAGCCCTTTCAACCTCAGTGAAACAGAAGCACTACGTTACTTGCTACAGAAAGTATGTATATAAAAATCTACTCGATGCCTTTACTTCGAGTAGTGTGGCCATAGAAATCGTCTCCTTCGCATGGTGTCTGACACGCTTTCAACTTGGAAGTTCAGTTCCGTGCTATTTCATCTTCCCTACCCATCAGTCGCATTTATCGGGCCTTATATCTTCCTCTGCCTTGTAACACCTATTTTAGACCTTCGTATTGATGAAATGGAAATGTCGTGTGGCTAGGGCCTCCCGTCGGGTAGACCGTTCGCCTGGTGCAGGTCTTTCGATTTGACGCCACTTCGGCGACTTGCGTGTCGATGGGGATGAAATGATGATTAGGACAACACAACACCCAGTCCCTGAGCGGAGAAAATTTCCGACCCAACCGGGAATCGAACCCGGTCCCTTAGGATTGACAGTCTGTCACGCTGACCACTCAGCTACCGGGGCGGACTTCGTATTGATAGAAAGGTATTCTGCTGCGTGCGGAGCTAATGGCTGAACGACTGTATAGATGTGTCTGATCTTGGCATTAAGCGAGACGGACCGTTCGTTGTAGCTCCTTTCTCCAGGAGATGTACTACGTCAATGATGGTGATTCTAGAAGTTTATAATTCTTTCCGAGGCATGGTTGATGTCGTCCACTTTACTAAGCACTTGATATTGTCTGCCAGACTTATTTTTGCCTGATTTACATCTAGGTCTCTGTGTGCTATCTAGGTGTAAGTCACCAACACCATTCCCTCCAAAGTAGTTTGGGAAGTCAGTCTTGACCGCTTGCGTTTTCTGGTTTGCCATATTCAGGAAATTCGCACTGCTAGAAAATTGTAGCGAAATACACACATCAAAAAAGTTTTGCATCACCTCGGTTCCAAGAGTTCCGGAACCAGAAGAGAAAATTGGAATAGTGATAAACATGAACATCTTTTCCGCCCTTTATATTGCTCATGAAAACCACAAATTACTTGTTGTACGATCATACAGCGAGACCCTCTGTACACACTGGCACCTCTAATAGAAAGTAGCATGTCCTCCTGCATTTATGCATGCCTGTATTCGCCATGGCATATTATCAACAAGTTCATCAAGGCACTGTTGTTCTAGAGTGTCCCACTCCTCAACGGCCGTAGATCCATCAGAATGGTTGTTCGGTCACATCGTCCATAAACAGCCCTTTTCAATCTATTCCAGGTATGTTCGATAGGGTCCATGTCTAGAGAACATGCTGGCCTCTAGTCGAGCGATGTCGTTATCCTGAAGGAAGACATTCCCACGATGTACACAAAGTGGGCATGAATTGTCGTCCGTGAAGACGAACGCCTCGCCAATATGCTGTCGATATGGTTGCACTATCGGTCGGAGAATAGCATTCACGTATCGTACAGATGTTACGGTGCCTTCCATGATCACCAGCGGCGTATGTCAGTCTCACATAATGCCACCTCAAATCACCAGGGAACCTCGATCTTGCTGCACTCGGTGGACAGCGTGTCTAAGACGTTCAGCCTGACTGGGTTGCCTCCTAACACGTCTCTGACGATTGTCTGGTTTATGGCATATGCGACACTCATCGGTGAAGAGAACGTGATGCCAATCCTGATCGGTACATTTGGCATATTGTTGGGCCTATCTGTAACGCGTTACGTGTTGTCGTGATTGCAAAGATGGACCTCGCCATCGAAGTCGAGAGTGAAGTTGCGCGTCATGCAGCCTACTGCGCACACTGAGTCATAACACGACGTCCTGTGGCTGCACTAAAAGCATTATTCAACATGTTGGCATTGCTTTTAGGGTTCCTCCAAGCCATAATCTGTAGTTTGCCGTCATGCACTGCAGTAGTAGCCCTTGGGCGGCCTGAGCAAGACATGTCATTGATAGTTTCTGTCTCTCTGTATCTCCTCCATTTCCGAACAACATCCCTTATGTTTACTCCGAGCCGCCTGGACATTTCCCTTGTTGAGATCCCTTCCTGGCACAAGGTGACAATGCTGACGCGATCGAACCGCGGTATTGACCGTCAAGCATGGTTGAACTACAGACAACACGAGCCGTGTACCTTGTTCCTGGTGGAATGACTGGAACTGATAGGCTGTCGGAACCCCTCTCTCGAATAGGCGCTGCTTATGCATGGTTGTTTGCATCTTATGGTGAGTTTCAAATGGTTCAAATGGTTCTGAGCACTATGGGACTCAACTGCTGAGGTCATTAGTCCCCTAGAACTTAGAACTAGTTAAACCTAACTAACCTAAGGAGATCACAAATATCCATGCCCGAGGCAGGATTCGAACCTGCGACCGTAGCGGTCTTGCGGTTCCAGACTGCAGCGCCTTTAACCTCACGGCCACTTCGGCCAGCTATGGTGAGTTTAATGACACCTCTGAACAGTCAAAGGAACTGTGCCTGTGATACAATAACCACAGTCAATATCTATCTTCAGGAGTTCTGGGAACTGGGGTGAAGCAAACTTTTTGGATGTGTGTACATGACGACTTACAGACAATCGACACGTAGTGTAGGGACTGGTAGTTGAGAGTCAAGTGAACAAATGTAACCTACTGTGCGTAAATAGAAAGCCCCGTTATTGTATTGGCACACGATTGCACAAATACGACTGATAGCGGTCACACCCAAAAAACATCTTGTAGTACGCGTACGGTGTGATTTAATGTGCAGCGACCTTGTAAAATTACTCGCATGTAATTCATTTATCAGATTCACTGGAAGAATTCTTAGGAAGTGTAGTCCACGAAAAAAAGGAGCAGCGCATCTCGTCACAAATTCACGTAGCAGGCGCAAAAAGAAGTTCAGAGAGATGCTCATCGCACTCCAATGGCAGACGGTCTAAGGGTGGCGTTATACATCACGGCGTAAAATACTGTTAAAATTCCGAGGGCGTACGTTCCTAGAAGAATCAACTGGATTCTCCTGCGTATATCTCACGTAGAGCCTGTGAAGGTTGGTTGGTTGGTTGGTTGGTTTGGGGAAGGAGACCAGACAGCGTGGTCATCGGTCTCATCGGATTAGGGAAGGATGGGGAAGGAAGTCGGCCGTGCCCTTTCAGAGGAACCATCCCGGCATTTGCCTGGAGTGATTTAGGGAAATCACGGAAAACCTAAATCAGGATGGCCGGACGCGGGATTGCACCGTCGTCCTCCCGAATGCGAGTCCAGTGTCTAATCACTGCGCCACCTCGCTCGGTGTGGCTGTGAAGGTGTTCGTAAGATTTCACCTTACACGAAGGCTTAACAACAACTGTTCTTTCCTTGCGTAGTAATGACGTAGTTGTGTATGTAGATGTCCACATTACATATTGTCGTCTTCGATGAGCGAAGAATATATCTAGAGTATTGGATATGCTGTGTACAGGAATGAACAGGTTACTGCAATGGTTAAAATAAGATGATAAGCTGACGCCTTAGAAGAATGAGACAACCTGTCGACGTATACGGAGGTGCTGCTTAATTAATTTCACCTAAAAGAGCCTGAGTTACGCTGCCGTGGAAGAACTGGTGAAGTTGTGGCTCATTTATCAATACGCGTAACTTGGCTGAATTTGTAATGGTTTAGTACAAGCCATGGATCCATCAATGAACTTAGGGTGGAGTTATTCGTCAGTTGACTGTACGTCTTTGTAGTCTTGTAATATATGATAATTTTGGACATGTACAGTGCTAACATCTGAAAATCCCTCGAACAATGAACAATGTAGCGTCACTGGAAAATGATGTAACTTGGTTCGTCTAGATACACGGAGAGCACTCCACCTCTAGATAAGACCCCTTCGCCGTCTTCCTGCTCCGTAATTGCAGACGAAGACAATGGCCTGCAGCGCAGATAGGGACGAGAGTTTCGCGGCTAGTCCAGCGCCATGAAGAGAGCCGTGTAAGTACATAGTACCACCAACTAGCCGAAACTGGGATCCTCTCTAATGCACACCAGGGCTACATTGGATCGTGGCGGGAGAATGGAGAATGCCTTACCGTTAACCGGAAATCGTTTCACACTGGGATAGACTCCGTATCTCAGGGATAAGGTGCAACGTCATTTGCAGGACGTGTTGCGAAGAACTGTGTACTTATCACATTGCATGGAGAAGACTTCTTCCTGATTTCATGCGATCGTCTATTAAAGTTTATGAGTTCGCTCCATATACTGCTATTGTGATAGGAGGAATATCAGAATATCATCCAGCAAGTACTTAACAGACGAGGAGCTAACAGACTGGCGACCGTAACAGTGCTCAGCCCAAAGGACAATAGGACCAGAGCTTGGGATCAGAGTTGTAAACTGTTAACAGTATGCTGCCAACAACGATCGTTCTTCTCATTCCTACTAAATATCCTTCGTGACAGTTATCAATATCCTTGAAGGCTGTGTGCCACTAATATACTGACTTCCTTACAAATTTTTCAATAGTCCCCGTTGGTATTTATCAACGCCAGTAAGCAGCTGAAGCTCTGGATTCCATTATTATTTCATCCTTACAAATCATTGTAGACAATTTACGTCCTATTCTAAGGCTGACTGTTAAGGTCGCAGCCGCGCGGGATTAGCCGAGCGGTCTAATTCGCTACAGTCATGGTCTGTGCGGCTAGTCCCGGCGGAGGTTCGAGTCTTGCCTCGGGCATGGGTGTGTGTGTTTGTCCTTAGGATAATTTAGGATAAGTAGTGTGTAAGCTTAGGGACTGATGACCTTAGCAGTTAAGTCCCGTAAGATTTCACACGGATTTGAACATTTTTTGGAGGTCGCAAACAAACAGTGATGTACTTAAGCAAAGAACACAGCATTATCTAACTTAAAAAAAGTGAACAGATCCCAGATTTATAGCTACATAATGTAATAAATTTAGTACTGGGATTTGTGGAAGGCACATATATCTTACATCACCCTAGTAAATGAAAAGTGAGCAAACCTTTGTTGCATTTAACGTATATCCGTATCTAGCACTTCATTGCTGTAATGAACTAAAGTAATTTAATAGATGTATCCTCAACCTTGATTGCCAAAAATCATTTGAGGCAAAATAATACACAATTGCTTAAGTGAAAAGTCATTTAAGGCATGAAATTAAAGACAGGAAACGATGTTCACTGTAGCAATAACATCAACACGTTATCTGGCCATTACGCATCATAGTAAATATACACTGGAAAAAAGTCGCAATTCCAAAAAATAATTAATCTACAGTAATAAAATTTCAGGAATGTAGTTCTCTAGTTAACGTATGTAAGTAGTCAACACTGCCAAGTTAATGGTTAATGTAAGCGCGTGGTAAGCCGTTACAAATTTGAGATGCTGGTACATTAATACCCCATGAAACAGTCAGAATGTTGAATGCAAGCATGCAAACGTGCATGCGTTGTATGTCCCATATTTCCTTGGTTGACCGGCATGGGGTGGCCGAGCGGTTTTAGGCGCTACAATCCGGAACCGCGCGACCGCTATCGTCCCAGTTTCAAATCCTGTCTCGGGCATGGATGTGTGTGATGTCCTTAGGTTAGTTAGGATTAAGTAGTTCTAAGTTATAGGGGACTGATGACCTCAGAAGTTAAGTCCCATACTGCTCAGAACCATTTGAACAATTTTTTTGTCCTCGCTTGGAGACAGATCTGGTGATCGAGCAGACCAAGGCAACATGTCAACCATCTGTAGAGCATATTGGCTTACAAGTGGGGTATGTGGGTGAGCATTATCCCAATGAAAATATTCCATGGAACGCTGTTAATGAATGCCAGTAGAACAGTTCGAATTACCAGACTGACTTACAAATTGCAGTCAGGGTATGCGAGTGCTCCCGCTGTCATACGAAATTGTACTCTAGACGATAACTCAAGTTGTTGCAGGATGATTGCAAACCTTCGTTGCCCTCCTCCTAACCAACACACGGCCATCACTGCCATCGAGGCAGAACCAGCTTTCATCTGGAAACACAACAGACTTCCACCATGCCCTCGTCTGAGCTCCCGCTTGACGCCACTGTTGTCGCAAATGATGGTTTGGAGCCAGCGCCAGAGGCACATGACGAACACGATGGTCTGCACTGTCGGTAGTGCCACGTGGCCGTCCGGGGCCCCGAATTCTTCCGACCGTAGATTTTCGTCATCACTGCTGCCGGCAATCTTGGATAGCGGATACTTTCCTGCTAAGTCTTTCTTCAATACCGCAGAAGGAACATCCAGCTTCCCGTAGCCCTATTATACGACCTTGTCCAAAACTGATAAGTTACTAATAATGGTGTCTTTGTCATCTTCAAGGCAGTTTTGAACAATATCAATTCACCACGTCCAATATCAAAGGTATATAACGCTCACGATCGTTCCAGCGTGTATTTAAAGCAAACCTGATTTGCATACTCATTTTGGCGTCAATAGCGCCCTCTTTTGCTATATGCGTGAAATCTGAGAAGACATCTTCTTTCAGATGTAGAAAGATGCTTCCCAACTTCTCTTTATGTCGCACATCTCCCTGTTGTTATGGTTCTTTTCCGCCAGTGTAGGACCATTAAAATTTAAAAATGTTTACACAAAACCCTTACATAAACTCACACTAAATCTAGAGGTGCATCTCGATTCATCTTAGAGACAAAAACGAGTAGCAAACACAAAGAAAGATCCGTACTTAACTTTTACAAAATGTCAGTAAAGTAATTTAATATTTCTGCGTATTGTCGAGCAGAAAGACAAAATTTCTATTATCTTTTAAAATAGGCAACGAAAAATGAACATATATAAAGTGGAAATCTCATGATTATTCTGCTACTGCTATATGTGAATAGTGCGTCATAAAATAATAAAAAAAAATCTCAAGCAGTTCAATAAAACTTTGTACGTTTGAGAAAGAAGCTAACATTAAATAATAGTAAAACATAGTAGGGTGTTCTCCCTATAACATGCATTTAGCTACTGTCGTAGCGAGGGTTCTGACGCATTGCTGTGCACACACTGACATGTAACTGAATTGGCATACTCAATTGGATAACTTACGCAACGAAATCTCCATTGTATTTTATCTTATCAGAAAAAAAAGTGCTAGTGTGAAACAGCAACTGCTTACCTACCATGCCTATTCCCACACTCACGTAAACAATTATATAATGACTTGTGATATCTCTGCTGGCGCCAGAAGAATTTTTCCTTTGCAGAAAAAAGCCATCTAATGCTTTTGTGATTCGTCCAGGGCCTATACGTTTGTCGCACCCTTATCCAAACCAAGTTCAAGCGGTATGAACATGACAGAAGCTCACATAACCATTGTTATAGAAACAGGAATAAGCTCTCTTTGAATTTTCCAGGAACTTACACAAGTAAGAAAAAAAAAGAAAAACATTTCTACATAGGGCCTATAGCAATATCTTTAATTTAAAAATTGTGGCATGAGGCAGTTTAATAAGTTCAAAAAGGCAACACAGTCCAGGATGAAAGAAGCAGCTTTGTATATGTAATACTGCTATCGGTATCAGTATTCCTTATACAGTCAGTCCCTTCTTCCAGTCAAGTTGTGTGACAGATTTTGAAATCTGGCTTCGCAGGACAGAGAGAATCAGGTTGTGGAAAGGGACCAAGGTCAATTACTGTTAGTTATAGAAGAACACACACAACTTTATTCCTCAAACGAATGCACAGTCTCCTCTTTTCAAGCAACAAAGATCAATTAACGGCTGAGGGCTCAAGTAACTTCTCCAGAATAAATTTAAATGGTTGCTTTTAAAACACCAGGATTTAGCGTAACGGCTGTAAGCCTTACTTAAGTAAAATTAGAATATCTTCGCGGCTAAAGGCCGAAATAATATTTCAGATCAGCTAAGGAAATTCTTTAAAAGCAGAGCATTTACAAATTCTGGCTAGAGGCCATATTAAGGAAAACACAAGTTAATTCTTCGGCTGAAAGCCCAATTTAAAAAAAAATTTCTTTATAGGTAATCCTTTACACAGTACAACAGAAAAACGTCTTAAGAAAACTTGAAGTATTTTGTCGGTTGAAGGCCCAAGCAATTACTCAAGAATAATTAAAGACGATGTTAAGATAATCATTTACAGAACACGGCTTAAGGCCGTTCCAAGAATTCAAGGTAATGAAGAGAAACCTTACGGCAGGGATTTACATATTAAAGCCACAGATTCTAAAACAAACTCGGCTGAAGGCCTAAATACAGAGCAACAAAAATTTTAAATGAAACACGGCTGAAGGCCTAATGTTTGCCGGCACGGTAGCTCAGCGTGTTCGGTCAGAGAGCCGGTTGGCCTCTGTAATAAAAAACTGAGTTGAAGGATCAACAAAAGAACTTGAACGGATGTCATGTAACGTCCGCAACGACCAAACAGAACGATCGAAAAAAAAAAATGTTAAAGTTGTTATGAAGTTCGGCTGAAGGCCATATACTAAACATAAAATCGACAATATTAATACACGGCTGAAGGCCTGGCATAGTACCTGCGACCAAAAAAAGATAATCACAAACAACAAACAGTGGTGCTCAGAAGTATTGCAAGTGTCGGCCTGGGGAGGAAATTCTAACAAGGGAACCTCCCCATCGCACCCTCCTCACATTTAGTTATAAGTTAGCACAGTGGATAGGCCTTGAAAACCTGAACACAGATCAATCGAGAAAACAGGAAGAAGTTGTGTGGAACTATGAAAAAATAAGCAAAATATGCAAACTGAGTAGTCCATGCGCAAGATAAGCAACATCAAGGAGGATGTGAGCACAGGAGCGCCGTGGTCCCGTGGTTAGCGTGAGCAGGTGCGGAGCGAGAAGTCTTTGGTTCAAGTCTTCCCTCGAGCGAAAAGTTTACCTACTTTATTTTTGCAAAGTTATGATCTGTCCGTTCGTTCATTGGCGTCTCTGTTCAGTGTAATAAGTTTAGTGTCTGTGTGTTACCACCGCACCGCAAAACCGTGCGATTAGTAGACGAAAGGACGTGCCTCTCCAATGGGAACCGAAAACATTTGATCACAAGGTCATAGGTCAACTGATTCCTCCACAGGAAAACATGTCTGATATATTCTATACGACACTGGTGACGGAATGTGCGTCACATGACAGGAATATGTTGTCGACCCACCTAATCTGTACACTTGGCGAATGGGTAAAAAGATATTTCTACCTTGCCCGATTTAGGTTTTCTTGTGGGTGTGATAATCACTCCAAAAAAAGTGATGAAAACATAAGAGTTTGTCACATAAACTGCAACAAATGAATGCAACATTTCACAGTCGCACAGTTTTCCCTGTGCCATAACATGTCTTTAACGTTTTCAAATTTTTCCGTCTGTAGACCGTCAAATCCTGCATATGTCCAAGCAAATCTGAACACGTCCTGGAATTTTGGAGAGCGAAGTTGATTATGTGTGAGTGCCTGAACTTTGATAATTGTCTGAAAATAAAAAAATCTAACTTTTCACTCGAGGGAAGACTTGAATCAAGGACTTCTAGGTCCGCAGTTACTCACGCTAACCATGGGACCACGGCGCTCCTGAGCACAGATTATCCTTGATGTTGCCTATCTTGCGTATGGACTACTCAGTTTGCATATTTTGCTTATTTTTTTCATAGTTCCACACAACTTCTTCCTGTTTTCTCGATTGATCTGTGTTCAGTTTTTCAAGGCCCATCCACTGAGCCAACTTATAACTAAATCTGAGGGGGGTGCGATGGGGAGGTTCCCTTGGAAGCACAGTTTAGGTGAGACAGGCAGCCAAGCTTAACACTAAATAATCGGGTGGCAGCACGACCTAGGGACGGTTGAAGAACCAACCAACAACCTAACCAACTCCTTCTGTCGCAACCGACCAACTACCTACTCCAGTACTCAGACAGCATTCATCTGCTCAGCGGAAATCACAGAGGCTACACACAGTTCCACGTAAACACACTCGCACAAGAGCTCGAACAATCGTAAAAGCAATGACTGTGGAACAACGAGGACGAATCAGTGCGACACACAGGGCGGCAAACAAATACACGGCGTCTGATGAGGCGACCGACCGAACGACCAACCCAGGCCGTTCCCACTCAAGTTATGCGTTTCGGCAACGGTCGGGCGAGTCTTGGCCGTCCGAAACTGACTCCAGCTCCAACCCACTCAACTCCATGTCCGTTCGGAACTCGGAGACTCGGCGACCCGGGCACACCGGCTCGGACCCACCCATTGTAACCACCCCACAAAATTTCGCCAAGTGTAACCTCCGCACAAAATTTAATAAATAATACGAATGATTCTAATTTAGTGTAACATCAAAACAGAAAATTCATTGACATTTAACCTCCCCACAAAATTCATTCACATTTAACCTCGACACAAAATTCATTCACATTTAATCTAAGCTCAAAAACAGAAAAATTCCTAAACTTGTCAACATTAAAATATTATAATTATTTCGTTCACATTCAGTGTAACGTCCCAACAAAAAAAATAAGTTCAGTAACCCGGTAATAATACAATGTAATTAACCTCTCAATTAAATTGTCGCTAAGTTCTAGGGGACTGATGACCTCAGATGTTAAGTCCCCTAGTGCTCCGAGCCATTTTTTTTAAATTGTCGCTCATTTATGACTTTTTCAATAATTGACTGTGAATTTAACCTGGTAAATTTTGGACGTCAGCAGTGCTGCGTCATGGCCCTGAAAGATCATTCTGAATAAAAAAGAAAAATTGTTACCTCAATGAAGTCGCCGGATAACGCATATATTTCTGCTTTAAAAAATAATTTTTTCTGGCACAGCCCTGTGCAATGCTGGCCGATAGATTTGTCATTTATGAAACGAAGCAACTGATTTTTCTTTTGCAAGAATCGGGATGATCATGGATGGGAGAAATTAGTAAATTCTTTAAATTGAAATGAATGATTGTTAAAAGTTACTTTTTATGAGAAAGATTATTATTACGAGATTTTTAAAACATTTACATGGGACTTGAGATGACATTACTACATATGCGCGAGGCTGCTTTTTACCTTATAAGTTAATACTCAGGCTCCGACATCGCTGCACCGCGACTGGCCAGCCAACACGATACACCAGACCAGACCAGAGCAGACTGCTGACTAGCAACAACTTACTGTTACAGCTACACAGTTCCTACTGCAGTCAACACTGCTCTCTGGTCTGAGGTTCTCTTACACCTTGCATATCGCTGGCAGCGCGTGAGCAATACATCGAAATTACATCTGCTCGGACCTCTTACATAACCCTCCACTGGGGGGGGGGGGCAAAAATTTGGCAGCGATGGTGAGTCAATTGGACTTGCCATGAGCAACAAATTTTTCTATAATCTACTTAATTAACTAAGTCTACAGTCACAGAGTATATACATTATTGATAAGTGCAGAACATGTTAAGTACTGACAAAATGTATGCGCAATGAGTAAAAAAGATATTAACAAATGACAAAGTGCACACGCACTATATAAATCTTTAGCATTTTTACATAACATATCATGAAGTGAAATAAAGTGCACACGCACTGTAGAAGTCTTTAGCACATTTACATAACATATCATGGAGTGAAATAAAATGCACACGCACTGTAGAAGTCTTTAGCATTTTTACATAACATATCATGGAGTGAAATAAAGTGCACACGCACTGTAGAAGTCTTTAGCATATTTAGGACAACTGATCTTATTAACAAATGAAATGAAGTGCACACGCACTGTATATGTCTTTAGCATATTTAGGACAACTGATCTTATTAACAAATGAAATGAAGTGCACACGCACTGTGTATGTCTTTACCATTTTACAAGAACTGGTTACCCTAAAAATGAAATAAAGTGCACACGCACTGTAGAAGTCTTTAGCATATTTACAACATATCATGGAGTAAAATAAAGTGCACACGCAGTGTAGAAGTATTTAGCATATTTAGGACGACTGATAATATTAACAAATGAAATGAAGTGCACACGCACTGTAAAAGTCTTTAGCATATTTCAAGAACTAGGAAAGGAATGGGAAGGATTGCATCATGGTTGTAGCACAGTAGGTTGTACGTAGTTGCACCGAAAGTCCATATCTTTCTACAGAAACACAACACCAAGTGAGACAATCTGAAGTTCTCTTCCCTGAAGTATTTATCAGTGTAGCCAAGACACTGAAATGTTGTATTAATATTCAATGTTATCATTTTGGTAGTACATTAGGTACACCAAAAAGTAGGACCATAATAACATCTCCATCGTTCAAGGTGGTGGACAGCATGATGTGTCAACACCACATTCTTGTAGAATCCATACTCTTTCACCAACGTAGAATTAGTGCAAAAACCAAATATAGTGCTGCATGATCGTGAGGATGGACAGGACAAACGGATATTGCAGTAATTTCTGGTAATTAGGTCAGAAGATGAAGGACATTAAGTCTTATGCTAGTCATTTATCAACCGATTTGAGTAATTGTTGGCACTCATTGCCTAGTTACTAAACATTTCTGTACTATATATGGAGTATTACAGAACATTATTCATAAATCATCGCAATATAGTAATTATTGGCACTCATTGGCCAGTTACAAAGCACTGTCTTATGAAACATTATTCAGTAATATTCACAAGTCATCAATCAAAACAAGAGTTAATTATTGGCATAGCACTTATAGAGTATAACAAAAATATTATTCATAGAAATTATTGGCATAGCATTTATGCATTATTACAAAACATCATTCAGTATTACTCAGAACTCATCATTCAAGTGACATAGGACATATTTAAAATGTAACACACTGTAACTATTACTCAAGGTCTGTCGTCCAGTAATACATAGATATAATGGATTCAATACATCTGAGAAATTTGCATTATATTTAGAACTACAAATATATCTTAAACTGGTAGCATTATTTGGTTGTATACTGGTAATAGTTGGGACTGGTAATAATTTTTTTTTTTTTTTGCTAGCAACGCATTGTGTTGGGATCGATAATTAATTGCTGGGGCATGAAAATATTTGCTTTTGACTTATTGCTGGATATAAGGATTAATAACGTCATTCATCATGAGTCAGCTGTAGCAAGGTTATGAAACAAGTAGAGTACATGCGATCACATTCATGAATGATACACACAAATGGGTAAAAAAAATGCAAGTACTAGAACAGGTTTAATGACTAACTGCTTATAGCACATTAATTTCACGAATAGCTTCTCCTGGAAAAAATACAAAATGGATTATTGAGCTGAAAGAAGAAACGCGTATTATGCTGGAAAGTAGTGAACTTCGGATTAACAGGTAATGAAACGTGTACTCAATATGTACGTACTCTAGCTGTCCTTTCCAAAACATTCAGTCATTATACCATGCGACATAAGACACACTGTCAAAACGAACTGCAACAAATACTTAAATAACTACATAGCATCTCTTAACTAATAGTAAATATATAAACTTCATCATTATTCTCATCTGCAAGGAAAAACTTCATTATTAATATTATAATAACTTCATCATTATCATCATCTGCAAAGAAAAACCTCATTATTCATATTAGCATATTCTTCATATAATTATTCATCATCATTTGTTATCATCTGCAAAAAATAGGCACTTCATTATTCACATTCACATTACCATTTACTTCATACAACTATTCATAGTATAGAGTTTCTTATTTCTAGCATATTTCCTCACTAAAATTAACATGTGTAGTTCTGTCTGACAGCTTGCTCAATCACCTTGTATTCTGAATGAAAAATAATTAGTCAAGACTGCTATCATACGATGTGTATAGTATATTCTGGTTAATGCTTGTTAATTCTGATCAATTTACTCTTCATGACAAGATGTTACATTTTCTTTCGTTCATTCCGATGGTAAAATTTCTATTTCATAGTAAACCACTGTGGTTTGTTTAATTTATTTCTTGTACACGTTATTGCTTTCTGAAAATGATGAATAAGGATTAATATCATGCATTTAAATCATATACCCATTAGATAAAAACTTGTTTCTAGTGATAGAACTAAGCATACAGCATAGCATGACAGAAAACGTATTAGGTCAAAAACATAGACATGTTTTCAAGTGCAAAAAATGTACACACAGTATCATAATGTAGTGGCAAAAAGTGTAGAATAGTCAAGATATTGATATATCACAAGAAAAAATGTCAAAGTCAACTGGTGTTTGTTACATCTTGAAGATTTCATAGTGCATACAAACAAAACAGGAAAACAATCATACATACACGAAAAATGGAAAATGTGCACGGTCTTATATATAACGACAAGAAAAGCGACCTGCTAACCTTACCTTGCCGGGCACTTGCCAAGAAAAAATATGATAATCATCAGTAAGGAGTCACATAGATAGAATTGCATAATTGGTCATAAAATATGTAAGTTTATCTGGAAAATGCGCATGGTCTGATGTGTAACGACAAGAAAAGCGACCTGCTAACCTTACCTTGCCGGGCACATGCCAAGAAAAAATATGATAATCATCAGTAAGTGTTCATATAAATATAACTGCAAATGGCATGACAGTGTGATAATCATAAAGTATGTTCATTCAATAAAGGGTTTAATATTGGAGACATGGTGATTGCCTTTGCTTTTTTTGGTTCTCAAAGTTTCGAAGTGTACTACATTGGGGTGAGGAATGCTGTGAATTCTGTATGGACCTGCGTATAGAAGTTCAAATTTACTGCATCTACTCTTTCCTGTGTTGGATAAATAATGTGTGCCTACTAATATCTTCTGTCCAACGTGAAAGTCACGGCGTGTACAAACCTGTTTTTGCTGCCTTCTCCGGCGCTCTGCGGCACGTTTGATGTTGTTCAGCGCAATGTCCATTATTTCATGGTGTCGTAGTCGACGAGATGTAGGAAAGGATACTAATTCTTTAATTCTGTTAGGTGGTTCAACATGTTTCAGTATAACAGCAGAGTAGATTCATTTGGTATTGAGTTAATTACATCCTGGAATGAGAGTATGTGTGTGTCCCAATCAATATGTTTTTTATGGCAGTATATTCTACATAGTGTACCAATTTCTTTCATTAGTCGTTCACAAGGGTTCGGAGAATCGTGATACTTGGATATATAAACCAGAGAAATGTTTCTTGCTCGTAACACACGTGTCCATATCGCTGATCGAAACTGTGGTCCATTGTCGGAAATTACTTTCAATACATGCCCTACATGAAATAGAAAATGTTTAACAAATGCTTTCGAAACAGATTTATCAGTAGCTTTGCGTGACGGAGTGGAGGTTACAAATTTTGAAGTGACTTCAACAGCGACAAAGATGTAACAAACACCTCTATTAGTTCTGGGAATCGGACCAAAAATGTCTACAGCGGCCATGTGTCTCAATTAAACGGGTACAATGGGATGTAACGGAGTAATATGTGAAGTCGTGTCTGACTTAGCTTTCTGGCAGATTTTACATGACGCTAAAACTCGTCGAATACGTTTCTCCATGTTGGCAAAATAACAGTTCTGTCTCAGTATAAGAAAACATTTTCTGGCTCCGTAATGTGCGTAACTTAAATGAGTATACCAGATTAATTTGTTAACAAGTTCGTCAGGAATGCATAGTAACCAGTTGTTGCTGTCAGAGTGAGAGCAGCGAAACAGAATGTTATTACGTACAGTGTAATGGTTTCTGATGGTAACATTATTCCTATCTTGCCAAAGGTGTCTAATTTCTTTCCATACATTGTCTTTACTCTGGTCTTGTGCTAAGTCTCGTAATGATGCCGAAATAAAATTTTCGAATGCAACTTGTTGAATATACATGCCGCTAGAATTTGCTTGGCAGAAGTTGGTTGCGATGTCTTGCTGATTGTTGCTGAGAGAACGGGATAGTGCGTCTGTTACAATATTTTGTGTACCGGGAATGTGAACAATTGTAAAATTAAATTCCTGTAAATAAAGTTTCCATCTGCTTAACCTGTCATGTGTAAATTTTGCTGAAAGTAAAAACTGTATCGCTCTATGACCTGTGTAAACGGTCGTATGTCTTCCATAAAGAGAATGCCCAAATCTGGTAAATGCCCATACAACACATAACTTTTCAAGTTCTGTAACAGAATAATTGCGCTCAGCAGGTGACAGAATGCGACTTGCAAAGGCGATGTTTTTAATTACTGTAGAAGTCTTCTTCAATTTCCTGAAAAATGTGTACGCCTAATGCGGTGTTAGAACT
The DNA here is from genome assembly GCF_021461395.2 of Schistocerca americana. NCBI lineage: Eukaryota > Metazoa > Arthropoda > Insecta > Orthoptera > Acrididae > Schistocerca > Schistocerca americana. Next base: position 629,589,758 of record NC_060122.1, read on the forward strand.
TTCGGTGGCATGGAAAAATTTCTAGTAAGATCTGGATCTGATAAAAGTGGTGCATTCAACAAAGCTTGTTTCAGATTGACAAATTCAGACTGCGCTTGGCTATCCCAGGACCAAATAGTGTTTTTAATCGTCAATTGACATAATCTAGGGATGTCTAAAGCGGAGTAAAGAATAAATTTACGAAAAAAGTTAATTATACCCAAAACGCTGCGTAGTTGTTTCTTCGTCGTAGGTACAGTAATGTCACGTAAAGCTTGAAGTTTTTCCGGGTCAGGCGCAATGCCTTCTGCTGAAATTACATGTCCAAGAAATTTTATGGAAGTTTTGCCAAAGTGTGATTTGATAAGATTAACTGTGAGTCCTTCTGCACGAAAAGTTTGCAACAGTTGTTCAAGAATCAAATTGTGTTCAGTCCAGTTAGCTTCTGCAATAAGAATGTCGTCTACATACGTTGTGATTCTGTCTTTTAGTTCTGTCGGAAGTATAGTATTCAAACCGCGAATAAATGCTGCTGAAGAAATAGTTAATCCGAACGGTAAATTGCAAAACTGGTAACAGTCACCAAAACAGAGAAATGCTGTGTACTTTCTGCAGTTCGGATGGAACTGAATTTGTCAAAATCCCGATTTCAAATCTAACGTGGAATAAATAGCAGTACCATGAAATTTCTGTAGAAGTTCTTCTAGTGTCTGTGGGTGATCTGTTTCATTAATAATAATGTCATTGATGTGGCGCGAATCAAGTACGAGGCGAAGTGAACCACCCTTTTTCTTAGCAATATGGAGCGCGTTTATGTACGGACTAACTGCCGGTTCAATAATACCTTGGTCAAGCACAGCTTGCAATTCTTTCTTAACTTGATCTCTGTGAATATAAGGAATGGGATAATGTTTGGCTTTAAATGTGTCGTGCTGTTTAACTTGAAATTCATACATAAAACCGGACATAGTACCAGGGACGTTGTCAAAAACTGGAGCTTGCTGTAAAAGAATACTGCGTAGTTGAGTACGTTCGTCGTCTGTATTTGCACTGCTCTGTTTAACTTTATCAGAAATCATTTGCATAACTTCATAGTCAGCTTCGTCTGGAGTATTATACACTCCTGGAAATGGAAAAAAGAACACATTGACACCGGTGTGTCAGACCCACCATACTTGCTCCGGACACTGCGAGAGGGCTGTACAAGCAATGATCACACGCACGGCACAGCGGACACACCAGGAACCGCGGTGTTGGCCGTCGAATGGCGCTAGCTGCGCAGCATTTGTGCACCGCCGCCGTCAGTGTCAGCCAGTTTGCCGTGGCATACGGAGCTCCATCGCAGTCTTTAACACTGGTAGCATGCCGCGACAGCGTGGACGTGAACCGTATGTGCAGTTGACGGACTTTGAGCGAGGGCGTATAGTGGGCATGCGGGAGGCCGGGTGGACGTACCGCCGAATTGCTCAACACGTGGGGCGTGAGGTCTCCACAGTACATCGATGTTGTCGCCAGTGGTCGGCGGAAGGTGCACGTGCCCGTCGACCTGGGACCGGACCGCAGCGACGCACGGATGCACGCCAAGACCGTAGGATCCTACGCAGTGCCGTAGGGGACCGCACCGCCACTTCCCAGCAAATTAGGGACACTGTTGCTCCTGGGGTATCGGCGAGGACCATTCGCAACCGTCTCCATGAAGCTGGGCTACGGTCCCGCACACCGTTAGGCCGTCTTCCGCTCACGCCCCAACATCGTGCAGCCCACCTCCAGTGGTGTCGCGACAGGCATGAATGGAGGGACAAATGGAGACGTGTCGTCTTCAGCGATGAGAGTCGCTTCTGCCTTGGTGCCAATGATGGTCGTATGCGCGTTTGGCGCCGTGCAGGTGAGCGCCACAATCAGGACTGCATACGACCGAGGCACACAGGGCCAACACCCGGCATCATGGTGTGGGGAGCGATCTCCTACACTGGCCGTACACCACTGGTGATCGTCGAGGGGACACTGAATAGTGCACGGTACATCCAAACCGTCATCGAACCCATCGTTCTACCATTCCTAGACCGGCAAGGGAACTTGCTGTTCCAACAGGACAATGCACGTCCGCATGTATCACGTGCCACCCAACGTGCTCTAGAAGGTGTAAGTCAACTACCCTGGCCAGCAAGATCTCCGGATCTGTCCCCCATTGAGCATGTTTGGGACTGGATGAAGCGTCGTCTCACGCGGTCTGCACGTCCAGCACGAACGCTGGTCCAACTGAGGCGCCAGGTGGAAATGGCATGGCAAGCCGTTCCACAGGACTACATCCAGCATCTCTACGATCGTCTCCATGGGAGAATAGCAGCCTGCATTGCTGCGAAAGGTGGATATACACTGTACTAGTGCCGACATTGTGCATGCTCTGTTGCCTGTGTCAATGTGCCTGTGGTTCTGTCAGTGTGATCATGTGATGTATCTGACCCCAGGAATGTGTCAATAAAGTTTCCCCTTCCTGGGACAATGAATTCACGGTGTTCTTATTTCAATTTCCAGGAGTGTAGTTGTGTACGTACGCATCTGTGAACAATGTCAAATGACAGTCTATGTAACGCGATGTAGAAATGACCTCTGTTCGATTAATTGTTTGTTCGTGTACAGATAGAGTGTGCTGAAATTCTAGTGCCAGTTGTACATTATCATCCTTTAACGTTAAAAAGGAATTTTGAAAGTCAATAATTGCGTCGTGTTGTACGAGAAAATTCGTACCTAAAATAACGTCCCTTGTCAATAAGGGAACAATCCAAAAATTTGAGTGAAACGTATGACCTGCAATACAAAATGGTAAGTGTGTCTGTAACTTTACATCTACTCCATTACCAGATACTGCTCCTTTTACTTTAGTTTTGCCTTATGGTAACGTAGGATAGGTATTCTCTTTGTTACATTCGTTGAAAGTTTCCTCATTTATGACTGACATAGGTGATCCAGAATCGATTACTGCTGAAAATTTGGATGATCCAATCTTCACTTCAATGACAGGGTGGGAAATGGTTTTTTGAATAACAGGTTTTTTATGCAGAAGAGTGTCTCGGATGTCATCAAAAGTAATAACATTTTCGTGAACAAGGTTCTGTGTGTCAAAAGTATTGCTTGCGTTGCTGGAAGATTCATTCTGCACTGTATCTAGTCAAATTCTTTCTGACGTGCTGTTATTTGCGGGAGGATGCTGTGGCATTTCAACTATTTGTACTGTTCTGTTATTTCTTCCTAACGTATTACGTTCGGTATGATATCTACTGTCTGGTTCATTCATGATAATCTGTTGTTGAGGATGATTCTGTTTCTGGTAAGACCGACTGTTATTAAACGTACGCTGAAAATTGTGCTCATTACTTTTAGGTCTGTCATGATAGTAATCTCTATACGGCGCGTTGCGATAGGAGTTGAAATGATGTGTTTTCTGATTTCCTTGTTGCTGTGCGTTACTATTTGGTGTGGCCGACGTTATTCGTGTAGGCGGCGAAACATTAAAGCTTGGTTGACCTTGCAGACTACATTGTCGGTTAGGTATGCTAACCGGCTGGTTTTGTTGCTGTTGTGGGGGAAACCCCTCTATTGTTGCCAAAATGCGTCTGCGATAGCTGAAAATTTTGTACATGCTGATGATAAAAATTTTGTCTGTTATTAATATTATGCTGGTATTTCTTTTTATTTCGCGAGTGTCTAATGAAAATTGTCACTTTCGGTAAAACTTGTCATATCAGGTTTTCTTTACTCATTCTTAATTCTAGATAGATCGATAGTTGAAGAGCTGTTTTGACAGATATAAAGGATAGTAAAAGAGAAGGCAGCAGTGCAGAAAACTAAAGATGAAATAGCACTACTACGGCTCGGGCCCTGTGCACACTACGTCACATATTCATCGAAGCGTAATGAATCCCCTGAGGTCGATTACGCGCTGCAAATAAATTTTAGCTTCTTCGTTACAGGCAATGCCGGGGAAAATTCAAAAGCAAGTTGTTGTATCCAATTCAATTCTAGTTTCTGCATTACAGGCCAAGCTGGTGAAAGTACAAGGACAAATTGTCGTATTCAGTCCAAAGGATGTATTTGTGTTCTGTCATTTTTAAATACCTTAAATTTTCTACCCCCCCATGAACCATGGACCTTGCCGTTGGTGGGGAAGCTTGCGTGCCGCAGCGATACAGATAGCCGTACCGTAGGTGCAACCACTATGGAGGGGTATCTGTTGAGAGGCCAGACAAACGTGTGGTTCCTGAAGAGGAGCAGCAGCCTTTTCAGTAGTTGCAAGGGGAGCAGTCTGTATGATGGACTGATCTGGCCTTGTAACAATAACCAAAACGGCCTGGCTGTGCTGGTACTCTGAACGGCTGAAAGCAAGGGGAAACTACGGCCGTAATTTTTCCCAGGGGGATGCAGCTTTACTGTATGAGCAAATGATGATGGCGTCCTCTTGGGTAAAATATTACGGAGGTAAAATAGTCCCCCATTTGGATCTCCGGGCGGGGACTACTCAACAGGATGTCATTATCAGGAGAAAGAAAACTGGTGTTTTACGGATCGGAGCGTGGAATGTCAGATCCTTTAATCGGGCAGGTAGGTTAGAAAATTTAAAAAGGGAAATGGATAGGTTAAAGTTAGATATAGTGGGAATTTGTGAAGTTCGGTGGCAGGAGGAACAAGACTTGTGGTCAGGTGACTACAGGGTTATAATCACAAAATCAAATAAGGGTAATGCAGGAGTAGGTTTAATAATGAATAGGATAATAGGAATGCGGGTAAGCTACTACAAACAGCATAGTGAACGCATTATTGTGGGCAAGATAGTTACGAAGCCCACACCTACTACAGTAGTACAAGTTTATATGCCAACTAGCTATGCAAATGACGAAGAAATTGAAGAAACGTATGATGAAATAAAAGAAATTATTGAGGTAGTGAAGGGTGACGAAAATTTAATAGCCATGGGTGACTGGAATTCGATAGTAGGAAAAGGGAGAGAAGGAAACGTAGTAGGTGAATATGGATTGGGGCTAAGAAATGAAAGAGGAAGCCGCCTGGTAGAATTTTGCACAGAGCACAACTTAATCATAGCTAACACTTGGTTCAAGAATCATAAAAGAAGGCTGTATACATGGAAGAAGTTTGGAGATACCGACAGGTTTCAGATAGACTATATAATGGTAAGACAGAGATTTAGGAACCAGGTTTTAAATTGTAAGACATTTCCAGGGGCAGATGTGGACTCTGATCACAATCTATTGGTTATGAACTATAGATTAAAACTGAAGAAACTGCAAAAAGGTGGGAATTTAAGGAGATGAGACCCGGATAAACTGAAAGAACCAGAGGTTGTAGAGAGTTTCAGGGAGAGCGTAAGGGAACAAATGGCAGGAATGTGGGAAAGAAATACAGTGGATGAAGAATGGTTAGCTTTGAGGGATGAAGTAGTGAAGACAGCCGAGAATCAAGTAGGTAAATAGACAAGGGCTAGTAGAAATCCTTGGGTAACAGAAGAAATATTAAATTTAATTGATGAAAGGAGAAAATATAAAAATGCAGTAAATGAAGCAGGCAAAAAGGAATACAAACGTCTCAAAAATGAGATCGACAGGAAGTGCAAAATGGCTAAGCAGGGATGGCTAGAGGACAAATGTAAGGATGTAGAGGCTTACCTCACTAGGGGTAAGATAGATACTGCCTACAGGAAAATTAAAGAGACCTTTGGAGATAAGAGAACCACTTGCATGAACATCAAGAGCTCAGATGGAAACCCAGTTCTAAGCAAAGAAGGGAAAGCAGAAAGGTGGAAGGAGTATATAGAGGGTCTATACAAGGGCAATGTACTTGAGGACAATATTATGGAAATGGAAGAGGATGTAGATGAAGATGGAATGGGAGATACGATACTGCGTGAAGAGTTTGACAGAGCACTGAAAGACCTGAGTCGAAACAAGGCCCCCGGAGTAGACAACATTCCATTGGGAGAGCCAGTCCTGACAAAACTCTACCATCTGGTGAGCAAGATATATGAAACAGGCGAAATACCCTCAGACTTCAAGAAGAATATAATAATTCCAATCCCAAAGAAAAGAGGTGTTGACAGATGTGAAAATTACCGAACTATCAGTTTAATAAGTCACAGCTGCCAAATACTAACGCGAATTCTTTACAGGCGAATGGAAAACCTAGTAGAAGCCGACCTTGGGGTAGATCAGTTTGGATTCCGTAGAAATGTTATAACACGTGAGGCAATACTGACCCTACAACTTATCTTAGAAGCTAGATTAAGTAAGGGCAAACCTACGTTTCTAGCATTTGTAGAATTAGAGAAATCTTTTGACGATGTTGACTGGAATACTCTCTTTCAAATTCTGAAGGTGGCAGGGGTAAAATACAGGGGGCGAAAGGCTATTTACAATTTGTACAGAAAGCAGATGGCAGTTATAAGAGTCGAGGGGCATGAAAGGGAAGCAGTGGTTGGGAAGGGAGTGAGACAGGGTTGTAGTCTCTCCCCGATGTTATTCAATCTGTATATTGAGCAAGCAATAAAGGAAACAAAAGAATAATTCGGAGTAGGTTTTAAAATCCATGGAGAAGAAATAAAATCTTTGAGGTTCGCCGATGACATTGTAATTGTGTCAGAGACAGCAAAGGACTTGGAAGAGCAGTTGAACGGAATGGATAGGGTCTTGAAAGGAGGATATAAGATGAACATCAACAAAAGCAAAACGAGGATAATGGAACGTAGTCGAATTAAGTCGGGTGATGCTGAGGGAATTAGATTCGGATATGAGACACTTAAAGTAGTAAAGGAGTTCTGCTATTTGGGGAGCAAAACAACTGATGATGGTCGAAGTAGAGAAGATATAAAATGTAGACTGGCAATGGCAAGGAAAGCGTTTCTGTAGAAGAGAAACTTGCGAACATCGAGTATAGATTTAAGTGTCAGGAAGTCATTTCTGAAAGTATTTGTATGGAGTGTAGCCATGTATGGAAGTAAAACATGGACGATAAATAGTTTGGACAAGAAGAGAATAGAAGCTTTTGAAATATGGTGCTACAGAAGAATGCTGAAGATCAGATGGGTAGATCACATAATAAATGAGGAAGTATTGAATAGGATTGGGGAGAAGAGAAGTTTGTGGCACAATTTGACCAGAAGAAGGGATCGGTTGGTAGGACATGTTCTGAGGCATTTAGTATTGGAGGGCAGCGTGGTGGGTAAAAATCATAGAGGGAGACCAAGAGATGAATACACTATACAGATTCAGAAGGATGTGGGTTGCAGTAGGTACTGGGAGATGAAGAAGCTTGCACAGGGTAGAGTAGCATGTAGAGCTGCATCAAACCAGTCTCAGGACTGAAGACCACAACAACAACAACAACAAATTTTCTCACGGATAGAAAGTGCTTGTAATCAAAATTATCGTCTCTGTATGTCTGAACAGGTTCAGGATGGTATGATAATCTATTTTTCTGTGACTGTTCGGAATCTAACTCACGTACTCTCTGTAAATTGCCTAAATTATACTGGCAGTGTGAGTCTGACAAATGTTCGGAAAGTGGCGTATGCTGTGATGTGTTAAAGGCTGAAAAATTTTTCATCTCCGTCACTTCTTGCTGTAAAGATGACAATTTTCTACGTAATGTATTATTGGACGAACCTATCTCACTGATTGTCTGCTGTAAATTTTGGAATTCGGGTGTTTGATTAAGCGAAACTGGTGACGTATCGTCTGATTTGGTGTCATTATTATTTTCGATAACATCAACACGACTGGCCAATTCATCATATTTTTCGGTCAGTGCTTTTACCTGATTATTGTTTGTAGTATCACAAGCATTAATTTGTTTTTGTATTTTACGTGTGGTTCTGTTCAATTTTTTAACGTCTGCTTTGATGGCATCGGGATCCTGTATTAGTTCCAACTTTTCAAGTCTGTTGGTCATTGCCTGAAAGTCTAATGTGTGTGTGTCTGTTTTTGTTTTAATATCGGAGATTTCATCATGCAATTCGGTGTTCAACTGTTTGATTTCGTCTGATACTGTAGCAATATTGTTGTCTACGTATGTTTTTGATTTCGTAAACAATTTACGCTTATCTTCCTGTCTCTGTGCAGTAATTGTTTCCACGACTTGTTGCTTTACTTTATTGTGTTCCTGTATAAATTTACGGTAACGCGTTTCACTGTTTTGTAGGTAGTGATTAAAACGTTCGTCAATTTGGCTGTTCTGTTGGTCAAATTTCGCGTCTACCTTTGCATCCAGTGTGCGTGAAAGTTCTGCTGATATTAATTTAAACTCGTCGCGTAACTGTGTTGCGTTTTCAGAGCATTGTTTAGTGACAGCACTAATTTCATCTCTAAGTAATTTAGTTGTGGCTGCATGTGTATTGCTTAATTCCTGAGCCACAGATCTAATTTCTTCACTACTGTTCCTAGCACAAGCCTTAGTTTCCTCACGTAATTGTTCTTTAGTATCACGACATTGCGCGGCAACGGCTGTAATCTGTTAACTAAGTTGTTTGAAATTGTTGTCTTGTTTTTCATTAATTTGTTGTTTGAGATTTTCATTAAGTTGTTTGTTCGATTCATTGAGTCGTTTGTAATTGTCGTCTTGTTTTTTCTTCGACTGTTTGGAATTGTTGTCTATTTTTTCATTAAGTTGTAGCAATACTGCCATAACTTGATCCCAGCCAAAATTAGCGACTCTATTTTCTATGCTTTTTGTTGGTGTATCTGCATTTGTCGCGTTTTGTATAACCATTTGGTCATTCTCTGATTCTTGAACAGGTTCGCCAATTGGATGTGCACTGTTAGTCACTACCTCAGAATCAAATAAATCTGACGTATTTTGACTACATTGTTCATCTTCGTGAGAAAAATTTATCTGCTCACAATTCAAATTTTGCAAAGCGGGTGTGTCAAACTGGGCAGCGTTCATTGTATCGGAACGTGCCGCGTCATCAATTGTTACATTTACTCTGGACATAATTGCATTTGTTTGCTCATCATTAGAATTAAAATCAATACTAATGATCGGCACACACTGATTATCTGTAATTAGGGGATTATCATTATTACAATGAGTGTCGCAAGTATTATCGGTCAAATTATTCGAGTCGGCTATTTCACTCATTGCACATCGCGATGTACTGTTAACAGTTTTTCGCGGCATTTTCTCACAAATCAAAATTAAGCACAAAATGAAACAAACAAAATTACAACAAAGAGCAATAAATTGCCGATGATCTGTGAAAGAAAGAGTGACAAATTAGTAAATGCGTGGCGCCAGATGCAAACTACATTTAAGTAAATAAGAGCGGGCATATGACTACTTTTCAGAAATTCACAAAGAAAATACGATCCTGGCCAGTTGTCGCCAAGTGTAACCTCCCCACAAAATTTTAATTCCGTTACCCCCCGACAGAAAATATTAACATTCATAATATTCACGTTTAGTGTAACCTCAACAGAAAAATTCCTAAACTTGTCAACAGTAAAAAATTGTAATTATTTCGTTCACATTCACTGTAACGTCCCAACAAAAAATAAGTTCAGTAACCTGGTAATAATACAATGTAACAAACCTCTCAATTAAATTGTCGCTCATTTATGACTTTTCAATAATTGACTGTTAATTTAACCTGGTAAATTATGGACGTCAGCAGTGCTGCGTCATGGCCCTGAAAGATCATTCTGAATAAAAAAAAGAAAAATTGTTACCTCAATGAAGTCGCCGGATGACGCATATATATCTGCTCTAAAAAATAAATTTTTCTGGCACAGCCCTGTGCAATGCTGGCCGATAGATTTGTCATTTATGAAAGGAAGCAACTGATTTTTCTTTTGCAACAATCGGGATGATCATGGATGGGAGAAATTAGTAAATTCTTTAAATTGAAATGAATGGTTGTTAAAAGTTACTTTTTATGAGAAAGATTATTATTACGAGATTTCTAAAATATTTACATGGGACTTGAAATGACATTACTACATATGCGCGAGGCTGCTTTTTACCTTATACAATAATACTCAGGCTCCGACATCGCTGCACCACGACCGGGCAGCCAACACGATACACCGATACACCAGACCAGACCAGAGCAGACTGCAGACTAGCATTAACTTACTGCGACAGCTACACAGTTCCTACTGCAGTCAACACTGCTCTCTGGTCTGAGATTCTCTTATACCTTGCATATCGCAGGCAGCGCGTGAGTAATACATCGAAATTACATATGCTCGGGCCTCTTACACCATGCACAAGTAACTCTTGCCCATTGACCAAGACATCTTTGCACAAGGAAGGAACCGACCCACGTCTGGCAAGATGACCAACTGACGAGGCCCAGAAACGGTCAAAAGATCAAATACACATCGCCCGATGAGACGACCAACCAAACGACCAACCGACGATCGTCCTTCTACAATCTCCTCCTGTCGGACAGTTCACACATGTCGTCAGCGGTCGGCGAGCAGTGGCTGTCCGCACCTCACTGGCGCTCCGTCGCCGACTCACTGCTGTTGCGTCACGACTGATCTCCCAACTGACTGACTCTCCCCGATATAGGACGACCCGGAAACACTATCGGTCGCTCCAGAGATAGTACGACAGAGCACCTATCGAGAAGCGCTGCTGCTGCCAATCACGTGCAGGAAAGGCAGAAAGTTAGTGACGCCAGTAAATCTAATAAGAAAACGAGGCGATAGTACCGTAAGAGATGACAAACAATAAAGTGAATAAACACGAGCCATGCACTGCTCAGATTTATTTTTCCTCCTCTTCATTAGCCATTCCAACTACCTATCTAAGGTTTAGCATTCTTCTATAGCACCACATTTCAAAACCTTCTACTCTTTTCTTGTCTGAACTGTTTGTCGTCCATGTTTGACTTTCACACGACACAACTCTCTAGACCAGCGGTAGACAATAGGGGGATCGCAGTTCAGGTTCGGACCGAGGAAGGTCAAAAATTTGCCCGCCAAAAATATTTGGAAGTCAAAATCACTTACTCAGCGCCACTCTTAATTTTTATCTAGTAGTGTACAATTAACTTCTGAATAATTAGAATTCTTAATGGTTAGTTCAGGTACATTAAAATCTAAACTATACGCCGCCCGAACAGGCCATGAAGGTTCAACGGTACCTACCGGTCGCCATGTCGTCATCAGCTCACACGCATCACCAGATGCGGATATGGAGAGGCGTGTGATGAGCACATCGATCTCCCTGTCGTCTGTCAGTTTACGAGACCGGAGCCGCTACTTCTCAATCAAGGAGCTCCTCAGATTGCCTCATAAGGGCTGAGTACATCCTGCGTGCCAATAGCGCTCGACTGACTGGATGATCACCCATCGAAGCGCTAGCCCAGCCAGGCAGCGCTTAACTTCGGTAATCTGACACGAACCGGTGTTACCACTGTGGCAAGGCCGTTGGCATAGTAACATTAAATATATAGTTGCTATGCTGTGGAGCGCTGGAGAGGGCGTTGAAGAGCGGGAGACGGGAAGGAAAGAGCTGGCCTGCCGGCGCAGCATGTTATTTTCATCCGCACACGAATGCAACATAAGAATTTTGTTTAATGAAAAGGAAATTTCACATATCGATTTTAGACTCTGGCAGCCTCTGAAACTTCAGTTGAATCAAAGAAGACATACTCACTGAAACATTTTTTGTGCTCGTAACTCGAACGATATAAAACTTAGGGTGCGTTCACTCGGTGGCGACAACGGAGGGCGTCCTTTGCAGTGCGGATACTTTAGTGTGTGGCAGCATACACTTTCACATGGAAGTAAATCCTATGCTGTCCATCAGCAGATGCTGTGTGCGGGTGCCGGTATTTTTACAAGGAAAGAATCAATACAAAGTATACAAATTTTATCGCCACTGCGTCAGCAGTTGGTGCGTTCTCCTACGGAGCGTTTCGTTATTGTCGACGCTTATACTGTTTCTTTTGCATCGATAACGATCCTAAAATGAGTGAGGTTCATAGTGAAGTCAGGAAGTATTTCATTGAGTGGACTACCCAGTATTGTATTACGCTGCGTGATAGGCCTGGAGCTGTTCCACTCTGCCTCATATGAAATATAAAAACGTTCAAATGTGTGTGAAATTTTATGAGACTTAAGTGCTAAGGTCATCAGTCCCTAAGCTTAGACACTGCTTAACCCTACGGTCGCAGGTTCGAATCCTGCCTCGGACATGGATGTGTGTGATGTCCTTAGGTTAGTTAGGTTTAATTAGTTCTAAGTTCTAGGCGACTGATGACCTCAGAAGTTAAGTCACATAATGCTCAGAGCCATTTGAACCATTTTTTGAACCGCTTAACCTAAATTATCCTAAGCGCAAACACACACACATGCCCGAGGGAGGACTCGAGGCTCCGCCTGGATCAGCCGCACAGTCGATGACTGCAGCGCTCGAATGAAATATATCTGACGCTCTTATTAAAAGGGTCAATTAAAAGCGACACTACGAAACAACTCACTAGCAGCTCCTTCAAAATTTTTCTTAGGTACTGACGCTCATCAAGAAAAAATTCAGGCCTGTTTAGCTTCTTACAAAACAAGCACTGCCTTCCTAAATCACTCTATGAGCTTAGTAAGCACCAGAAGCCATTTTCATAAACAGAAATAGTAAAAATAATGTGTATTGGAACTGGTCGCGCCACTTTTTGAAGAGAAAATGGATGCTGTGGTCGCAATTCCAGGTATTCAATTGTCGCCAAGACGTAATACAAGCAGAACCGAATTTTTTTCTGTTGACAAAAAAAGCAATTTGTTCGAAGTTATGCAGAAGGCGGCTTGTTACGCCAAAGCACTAGGTGTTGATCAAGGAGAAAAGTCCATGTCAGTGCGATATTTTATATTGAAAGTAAAGAATAAAGGAAGGATTTTCTAACAATATTGCCATTGAAACGCAAGACTCACAGAGAAGATTTATTCAAGACTTTTCATGACTTAATGTCAAAATCCTACATTAGTTATAATAGAATGGTGTCTCGTTCAACTGACGGAGACCCAACAATGACCTTCAGAGAAAAAGCGCTAGTAACGAGAATCAAAGATAAGGATACTGAGCTACTACTGATCTGCACATAATTCACCAGGCAACCCTTTGTGGAAAACTTAATGTGAGCTGAAAGAAGTAATGAACAGGTTGATCAAGTTGATTAATTTTGTGAGGTCTCGTCCTGCACTTTAGCATAGACAGTTCAAAGAGTTTCTTTCTGAGTGTGATTCGCCACATTCTGCGTTATTGCAGTACGACAATGTTCGTTGGCTAAGTAATGGTCAGGTGACTGAACGTTTTTGACTAATAAAAAAAGAGGTAATAAATTTCTTAGAAAACTTGGAATCACAATAAGCAAGAAACCATTTGGAGTTCCTGGAAAACCAAAGCAGTAAACTAGCTGTAGCTTTCTTGAAAGACATTTTGAAACATTTAAATGCGCTCAATACCGAGATACAAGGAAATAGGGAATTAATATATGATCTGATACAAAATGTGTCTTCTTTCCGTCACAAGCCGGAAAAGACATTGTAAATGAAGATTTTTTTTCACTTTCCGACAATTTTAGGATATACAAATAATTCTTAAGGAGACATTCCAGTTTTCTCAAATTTTATGTCAGATCTAAGAATGAATTTGTAACAAGATCCCAAGACTTTCCAGAGTTAAGAAGCTGTCGCGATTCTTAAAAATCACATTTTAAATTTCTACAGCAGCAGATTGGATGGTTATGGCTGCGAAGTTGTTCTACCTTTCGAAAGTGTGACAGACGTGCAGGAAGACAATTCCTTGCAAACGTATAAACTGCATCTGCTGAAGAATTTAGTATAAAGCATGTCCCAGAAAAATACAAAAATAGCTAAAAATTAGCCTTATATCTGCTACTATGTTTGGCACCACTTGCACTTGTGAAATTTCTTTTCCAAAATAAATTTTTTGAAGAACAACTACTGCTGAAGTTTAACAGCAGCCCAGCTTGAAGACACTTTTTGCATCAGCTGCCTCCCAACGTGTATCTAACATTAAGAAACTAGCTCAGGAACGCAAATGTAATTTTCCTCATTGATTTTAAATACAAATAAGCCTGTCTGCTGCATTTCATATTTTGTGAGTGCAAATTAAAATAAAGAATAGTTCTGAATAAACGTTCGTTTTCTGTATTCCTCATTACAAATATACCTATCTACTGTATTTCATATTTTCTGTGAGCGAAATTAAAAATATATTTAGTGAAGAATATAAGTTTTCTTCTGGATTTAATAGTACAAATATGCCTACTTCATATCAGCTTGAGACCGAAAGTTAAAATAAAAAACTGGTAACGATAATGGGATTATTTCTGGATTTTTGAATACGAATACTCCTGTCTATTGTATTTCATATTATTTTGTGAGTGAAAATTAAAATAAAAGGTTAGTAAGGAATATGAGGTTTTTCTTCTAGACCTAGATGAAAATTTTAAGAAGTATGAGGAACCCATATAAGATTACTTGTGACCCCTGCTCTAGACAAATACTTTCTTTCACTTACGTTAGATATTAACAAATTCCTCTTTTTCAGAAATGACTTCTTTGCTACGACAAGTCTGCATTTTATATCTTCTCTGCTACGGTGCACGTAAGTTGTTTAACTGTACAAATAACAAAAGGCATGTACTACTTCCAGTGCCTCATTTTCTCATGTAATTCCCTCGGCAGCCCCCGATTTAGTTCACCAAAATTTCATTAGCGTTGTTTCACTTTTGCCGATGCTCATCCTATAAGTTCATTTCAAGACACTAACCACTCCGTTCAGTACACTTACAAGTTCTCTGTTGTCTGTAACAGAACTTCTTCTCCATAAACTTTAACCCTATTTCAGAATATTGCCTTGGTTTCCTTCAGGTCTTGCTCTGTGCACAGAATATTATTCAGGATAGGCGTCAACCCTGCCTCACCCCTTTCTCAACTATGGCTTCTCTTTCATATGCTTCGACTCTTGTAACTTCAATCTGGTTCCTGTTCAAGTTTTAGAATAACCATCGTTCCTTGTATTTTTTTTCCGGTCCATTGGAAATTTCATGGAATACGTTGCGGTGTCCATTGTCAAAACCTTTCTGTAGCTTAACAGGTGTTATGAATGTAGGTTTACTATTTTTTTAACTGGCTTTTGAAGAATCCATAGGGTCAGTTTTGCCTGGAATGTTCCTAATGTTACAAAATGACCTTCGTCAAGGATGCCTTGTACTTTTTCTTTCCCAGTTTTCCGTAAATAATTCGTTTCATTATTTTGCGGCCATGACTAATTAACCTAATTTGGTAGTGCACTTAACAGTCAGAACATTCCTTCTTTGGAATTTTAATTACGATTTTCACATATGAAAACTCCTGAAGCTTTTTAAAGGAATCAAATATTATTAACATTCTACATCCCTATTCCTCACGTTTACATATTTGCAGCCGTCTGCAGCTAGATAGCTCTGAACTGTAGTGTGTAACATTGCGGAGCATGAGAAACAATTCGCTGTAATTAAGCTTCGAATTCGAAGAGTTCATCTGTACATGGAGTACCCTTTCCTTCAGCATAACTTTTGCAGCAATCAAACGCCTTGAGTTCACTGTCATCCATCATCTTCCATACATTCCCGATTTGGCCCCATCCGATCTTCATCTGTTTCCAAAACTTCCTTCGAGGTCTTCACCAGGACTTCACTTTGACAGTGATGAAGTGGTGCAAGCAGAGGTGAGGCTGTGGCTTTGTCGACAGTGTCAACCGTTCTGCAGTAAGTGTATCAACAAACTTGTGTCTTGTTGGGAGTAATGTCATTTCCAGAATGAGATTTTCACTCTGCAGCGGAGTGTGCGCTGATATGAAACCTCCTGGCAGATTAAAACTGCTAGGTTCGCAGGAGAGCTTCTGTAAAGTTTGGAAGGTAGGAGACGAGGTACTGGCAGAAGTAAAGCTGTGAGTACCGGGCGTGAGTCGTGCTTCGGTAGCTCAGTTGGTAGAGCACTTGCCCGCGAAAGGCAAAGGTCCCGAGTTCGAGTCTCGGTCGGGCACACAGTTTTAATCTGCCAGGAGGTTTCAGTAATGTCATTGTTCAAAATGGATCAAATGGCTCTGAGCACTATGGGATTTAACTTCTGAGGTCATCAGTCCCCCAGAACTTAGAACTACTTGAACCTAACTAACCTAAGAACATCACACATATCCATGCCCGAGACAGGATTCGAACCTGCGACCGAGGCGGTCAAGCGGTTCCAGACTGTAGCGCGTAGAACCACTCGGCCACTACGGCCGGCTAATGTCTTTGTTTCCAGGGACACTACGTTGAGAAATAAATATGTAGACATGACAAAGAAAGATGTAGAATGTTATTAAAGCGAAGGTATTACTTTACCGCACACCTTCGTACTATATTCCAATTGAAGTCTGATGGGATTTTGTCTGAGTTGTATATCTTGCACACCAGGTGGTATAGTTTTGTCATAGATGGCTGCCCGAGCGATGTCAGAGGAGGGCTTAAACCATTAATAAATCGCAGTTTGATTAATTTAGTTGATAACTAAAGTTATCTGAACATTCCTTCCAAGCACAGTGCGTAGGAGCTGCTTGTCATGCTACGGAAAGTAACCCAGATTTGGTGGTACTACATCGGTGTAGGCTTCCCTCAGCTAGCGAGAACCGATGCTGATGTGGGGCGTAACGCGAGCTGCGCTAAAGCCGCGGTGGCCGATTGGTCAACCGCTGAGGCGACCCAGCCAATCTACTGCGGCCTCTGTCGCACGGTGGCGAGTGGACGCGGCGCCGGCGCCGAGTGGGGACTTTGTAGTTGGATTACGCCGGGCGAGACGCAGATGCGACGCGATCGGCCAATTACACGGCACGGATTAGGAGCCGGAATCTGGCCGCGACGGTGGCGGCTGTGGAGGCGGCGGGGGCGGCAGAGGGCGAGCACACAGCAGCCGCCGCCGCCGCCGCCGCCGCCCCCACGCGCGTCTCGCTAATTGTGAGAGCAATTAAGCCGCAGCGACGCCGGTGCCGGCCAGTTCGTGTGGTGCGTGGCGCATCGCTAATTATCGCGCCACGGGCCGCCAGGAAACCGGGGTCACACGGCTGGAACTGGAAGCTGCAGGAGGCCAGCTCCAGCTGCCGGCCGATGAGGCCGCATTAATTGCCGTAGCGCGTTAGCGACTGCCGCACCGGCCGCAGTCCCCCACACGTGGAACGCGTTGCCTTTCCTCGCCATTTACCGCGACACAAACAAAGAGCTCCGCTGCCAACTGCTGCGCGGACAACTGCACACGGCGTGTGCGAACAGCGTCTAGTTTCCTTAGGCATAAAATTACAGAGATCACAGATGTCGACAACACTGAAACAACGATGGGTGTTTCAACTGTGGAGACATCTACTAGTAGAGGGAAAGCCCAATATACAGTCTGATAAATAAGAGCATGGTCGACATTACACATAGACGGTAAAAGACATTTTCTTAGTACTTTCACCATCCAACAGAGGGTATCTTTGTCCTTTATGCATTATTTTACTTTGAATCCTTGACTGAGATATACAAGGAGACACACGAGTGCAGCTTGCGCTTCGCGTTTATCAAAGATGCTAGATACCGATAACCAACCGTTGTTTCATCGACAGAAATGATGAGTGGACACTGCAGGAACACAGTGACAGAGGCACCGCAGCAGGATTTGCAGCAACTGGAAAAGGAAGAAAGGTGTGGTTCAAATGGATCTGAGCACTATGGGACTTAACTGCTGTGGTCATCCGTCCCCTAGAACTTAAAACTACTTAAACCTAACTAACCAAAGGACATCACACACATCCTTGCCTGAGGCAGGATTCGAACCTGCGACCGTTGCGGTAGCGCGGTTCCAGACTGTAGCGCCTAGAACCGCTCGGCCACTCCGGCCGGGCGCGAATGGTGTCAACTTAGTTTATTAGACCCTACAGTCGCGCGACGCGCATCCCATTGAAAATGTATAATCTTACATAGAAAATAAGTACAAGAAAAACACTATCTCCACTTTGAAACAGCTGTCAACAAAAATTTGACACGTTCGGATGCCAGTCCCCTTGGATACCCGGAAAACTTGCTTTCAAGCATGTCTCGGAGATGTCAAGAAATTGTCGACGCCGAGAGTGATTGGACGTATTATTAATTTGATTTGTATTTTTCTTTTGTTCATGTATGAAGTATGCAATGTATTAGAATGTTGTCAAGTAATTTTTTTACTGATCAACCAGAGCATGATCTCCCTTAACAGAATGTAGGTGTTAGAAGTGTAAGCAAAAAAACACTGTTCTGAACATAAGATATACGTCAATTGATTGATGAATGAAGGAGATACAGAAATGTCAGGGAATACAATGGTAGGATGTACTTAGGAAAGACGTAAAAGGAAGCGAAGGGATCCTAAATTGAAATAGCAGCAGCAAAACTGCGAAGAAAGCGAAAAGAAAATGGTTGTCAGAGGAACAAATTCAACAAAGAGACAAGATAAAATAAGAGTTAGAATAAAAAGCATCTAAATTGAGCCAATAAAACGAATTCATTCGCTGAACATAGACAAATGAATGGGTAGGTTATAAGGCTGCTCTGTGGACATCTGCTAGACAAAGGACCTCTCAACTCTGTGCATCTACATCAACGTGATTAGCTCTCAGTTCATGTGTTTAGCTGCAGTCATGGGCTGTGTGGCTGGTCCCGGCGGAGGTTCGAGTCCTCCCTCGGGCATGGATGTGTGTGTTTGTCAGTAGAATAATTTAGCTTAAATAGTGTGTAAGCTTAGGTACTGATGACCTTAGCAGTTAAGTCCCATAAAATTTCACACACACACACACACACACACACACACACACACACACACACACATACACACAGGTGTTTAGCAGAGGGTTTACAGGACACCTATCGAATTATTTCTCGAAATTCCACTCTTGTATGAACATCTATAGCTCTGCTTGAAATTATAATTCCCCGAGATTGTTACAATGATCATTCCTTCCTATATAGGTGCCTGCGAAAGGCAAAGGTCCCGAGTTCGAGTTTCGGTCCGGCACACACTTTTAATCTGCCTGGAAGTTTCATATCAGCGCACATTCTGCTGTAGAGTGAAAATTTCACTCTATAAACATCCCCCAGGCTGTGGCTAAGCCATGTCTCCGCAATATCCTTTCTTCTAGGAGTGCTGGTTCTGCAAGGTTCGCAGGAGAGCTTCTGTGAAGTTTGGAAGGTAGGAAACGAGGTACTGGCGGAATTAAAGCTGTGAGGACGGGGCGTGAGTCGTGCTTGGGTAGCTCAGTCAGCATTCTGCGTTAAGGCCGGTTCCCACAGGGGCTGCCGCACGTCAAAACTGTGCGTCAGCGGCGTGGTTGCCATGGAAACGGCGTCAGCTGCACGCCGCGGCGGGCTCTGCGTCGCGGTTGACCATGTCGAACCGCTTCCGCTGCCACGTGCCGTGCTCCAGGTGCGCGCCGCCAATCACAGAACGCGCTGAGCGTGACGTCAGGAACGGAACCCTTGGCCACACGAACTTTCGCCGAACCGCTGGCTCGAACGCGGCGGCAGGTACGAAATACTTATCATCCGATTCCAAGGAAACTATTCGGTAGAAAAATGATTCTTGGGCATGTTACAGCCTGATATCTTCTCTCGATGTAGGACCGAATTTCTTTTCATTATTCGTCGTGGTTACTTGCTGTATCGCATTTACGTAAACCTTTACACGAAATTTTAATGAGTGTGCAGAGGTAAAAACGCAATGCGTGGACTTTGCGTACAGTTCATTTTAGGTAATACATTATTGCATATGAAATTTAGTCAACATATCGAAATTGTTTTTAAAGCTGAGACCAGAACGATAGCTATCACCGTTCTCGAGATATTGAATGATATGTCGGCGGACGGGCTGTGCGGTGACCGCGCGCGGATCGCTCCCGACGCGACCTATACTTCGTCCTGCTCATCGTAAACCATTTGGTTGTATCAACCGCAAATTTCGTAAACGGTTCAAGATATCTGAACGTGTTTTTTTTTGGAAACGATAACCCTTAAAAACTCATTTTTCATCGCATGATAAATATCTAAAATATATTTATCTACCGAGATTTGAAAGAAACTACAGTTTTTCAGAAGGGATAGATGATTTTTTTTAAACGGCATTTAATAGCATGTGGAATGAGAAATGAAACCGAAACTAATTTGCTGGTATGTCATAAGATGTAATTTGCTAAGTATCTACAGCTATTGATTATTTCCTTTCGTAAGTATCAAACGTTTTTTTCTTAATCCAGTGTACTTTATTGGTTCAAGATGCACTTCGCCTTTTACTTTAAGGCATTATCAGTGGAATCTAGAATGACTCAGTTTTGTTTTGATATGTGATACATGCTGATTATAAAACAGTTCACATCTTTTTTTACGTGAATAACTGATTACTTACACTGAATTGAGTTTTTGGCTGACATCTGTGTTTCCCCTCACCTGGTCACATGCTGGAGGTTGAACTAAAAATTAGATTATGGAACATAAGCACATTTTCATGTTCGCTCTTTTTTCTTCTGTCACTAGCTGTAGACATTGTACCGAAAACACTGATTTGAAGTCGTAACTATGGTGTGTTCACCTCATGACCCCTGCTGTATGGTTTGTTTATGGACATGTTGCCAACATAAATAATTATATGTTGAAAACGAATGTTTGTTTATTTCTGTTCTCCTTATATCTGTATGTGTGTGTGGCTGTCCAGTGATAGTTGTAGAAAGTTGAAAGTGACAGTGGTTGAGAGATTTGATGTTCATCTGATTTCAGTTTTGGTTTCAATGTTTTGTGGAGGAGTGCATGGAAGAGTAAATTCACTGCTTACATTAATAGATAAAATAGTAGAATAGCATTTCAACAGATAATTTTTATCAGAATACTATCACCCAACCCCTTTGTCCTCACTCTTTGACGCCTCGTAATATGTCCTGTCCACCTTACCCCTCTTGTAGTCAAAGATGTGCATAAATTCCTCTTCCTCCTCTATTTAATTCTGTACCTCTTCTTTAGTTACACGATCCTCATATCTAATCTTCAGCATTCTTTTTGATCACCACGTTTTAAAAGCGTCCATTGTCTTCTTGACAGAACTGTTCATCGCCCACGTTTCACTTACATACAAGGCTGCACTCCACACAAATACCGCACTCCACACAAATACCTTTATAAAATAGTACCCAGTCATTAGAATTTATATTCGATGTGAACAAATTTTCTTTTTCAGAACGCTTTTGTTGCTATTCACAGTCTTCATTTTATATCCTCTCTACTTCTGCCTTCTCAATTACTGCTTCCCTTTCAAGTCATTGAAGTCTTAGAAATGGAGTTTGGTTTCTGTACAAGTTGTAGATAATCTTGTGGCCCTGTGTTTTAACGATGACATCTCCAGAGTTTCAAAGAATGTTTTAATTAAGATTGTCAAAACCTTTCTCTAAACATGCAAATGCTATAAACACAGTTTCGCAGTTCTTCAGTGTCTGCTTAGCTAAGTGGGAGGATCAGTATTGCCTTGCATGTTCAGACATTTCACAGGAATCTAACATTGTGCTTACGTTAATTTGAACAACCCCTCCCCCTCTCCTCTCTACATATTCCTTCCATCTTCTAGTCTTCTCTCATTTGCTTAGTTCTGGCTTTCCCAAATGAGTTCTTGACAGTTGCTTCTCCTTTGAGCAAAGTTTTCGTTTTTCTTTCTCATTTTCATTCCCCTATGTTTTCCTAGAGCAAAATCGCATAGCAATTTTGGACTTTCTGCTAGCGTCATGTTTAGACTTTTTAATTTCCGATGGCCTACTTTATTTGCTACATTTTTATATTTTTCTCTCGTGGCAAATTTAATATATCACATTTTATCTAACGATTTCTACTGCACCTTCTTCCTGTTCACATACTCTGCTGCATTCACTCAAAGATATCCATTCGTATTCTAGTGGATACCTTCCTTTGTTTCTGTCAGTCGTTGCATTACGGTAACTATAAGGTTAACGAGAAACTGTGGGTCTTGACTTATTCAAATTCCATTTCCTAAGTTTCGCTACCGTTTAATGTCTCTTTAGTTGTAAACCACAGCTCGAAACCAATAAATTATTGTAGGTTTGCGTCTGCACCAGGAAATGTCTTATAATTTAAAATCTGGTTTCGAAAACTTTGTTCCAAAAATATATTATTCTTTCATGATTCTTAAGCAAGGTGCTGGCGATGATTACATTATGGTTCTGAGCACTATGGGACTTGACAGCTATGGTCATCAGTCCCCTATAACTTAGAACTACTTAAACCTAACTAACCTAAAGACAGCACACAACACCCAGTCATCACGAGGCAGAGAAAGATGATTACATTATGCTCTGTGGGAAATTCTATCAGGTGGCTTCCAGTTTCATCCCTTCCACCTAGCCTCTGTGTTCTTACTGTTTTCGTGTACCTGCTACCGTATCACATTTTAAATTTTTGTCTCGCTTAACTATCTGAATAATCTCTTTTATCGTACATTGTTTCCATGTGTTAGGAGATAGTGAACAATCACGAATGGTAGTCATGAAATCTGTTTATGTTGAAATGAGAAAACATGAATAATGAAATATGTGAAAGAGTACATTGTTCAGAAAATGAAAAATTGTTATGTCTTCACCCAACTTCGTCTTTCCTTCATGTAGGTGTAAGATATAGTTGTTCAAACACACCGTTCGTTTCGGTGGGTCCCACCCCGTACCTCAGTGGCTCTCTGTCATTGGCTACCGCTAACGTCTGCTGCTTCCAGATGGGAATGCCAATTCTGCGAGCCGCTGCGCCAAAGCGGAAAACGCTTGCCGCTGCCATTGCCGCATGCTGCGCTGCCGCGCTCTAGTGGGATCCAGCCAGTTTCCACTAGAGCACGGCAGCGTGGCGTGCGGCAACGGCAGCGGCAAGCATTTTCCGCGTTGACACGGCGGCTCGTGGAATTGGCGTTCCCATCTGGAAGCGGCAGACGATAGCGGTAGCCTATGACGGACAGCCACTGAGGTACGGGGCAGGACCCACTGAAACGCGCGGTGCGTTTGATTAACTATATCTTACACCTACATGAAGGAAAGACGAAGTTGGGTGAAGACATAACAATTTTTCATTTTCTGAACAATGTACTCTTTCACATATTTCATTATTCATGTTTTCTCATTTCACCATAAACAGATTTCATGACTACCGTTCACGATTGTTCACTATCTCCAAACACATTGAAACAATGTACAACAAGAGAGATTGTTCAGATAGTTAAGCGAGACAAATATTTAAAATGTGGTACGGTAGCAGGTACACGAAAACAGTAAGAACACAAAGGCTAGGTGGAAGGGATGAAAGTGGAAGCCACCTGATAGAATTTCCCACAGAGCATAATGTAATCATCGCCAGCACCTTGCTTAAGAATCACGAAAGAATAATACGTATATACTTGGAGCAGTTTTCGAAACCAGATTTTAAATTGTAAGGCATTTCCTGGTGGAGACGCAAACCTGACTGAAGACTGTCAATGGCAAGAAAAGCGTTCTGAAAAAGAAAATTTGTTCACACCGAATATAAATGCTAATGGTTAGATACTATTTTAAAAAGGTATTTGTGTGGAGTGCAGCCTTGTATGTAAGTGAAACGATGACGATGAACAGTCCTGTCAAGAAGACAATGGACGCTTTCAAAACGTGGTGATTCATAAGAATGCTGAACATTAGATACGATGTGACTAAAGAAGAGATACGGAATTAAATAGAGGATGAAGAGGAAATTACGGCACAACTTTGACAACAACAGGGGTTAGTTGACAGGACGTATTATGGGGCGTCAAAGAGTGAGGACAAAGGGGTTGGGTGATAGTATTCTGATAATAATCATCTGTTGAAATACTATTCTACTATTTTATCTATTAATGTAAGCAGTGAATTTACTCTGCCATGCACTCCTTAAAACGTTTAAACCAAAACTGAAATCAGCTGAACACCAAATCTTTCAACCAATGTCTGACAACTACTGGATTCACTTTCAACTTTCTATAACTATCACTGGATAGCCGCACACACATACAGATATAAGGAGAACAAAAATGAACAAACATTAGTTTTCAGCATATAATTCTGCAGGTTGGCAACATGTACATAAACAAACCAGACAGGAAGGGACATGAGGCGAACACACTGTAGTTACGACTTTAAATCAGAGTTTTCGGTAAAACGTCTGCTGCTAGTGACAGAAGAAAAAAGAGCAAACATGAAAATGTGCTTATGTTCCATAATCTAAGTTTTAGTTCAACCTCCAGCATGTGACCAGGTGAGGGGAAACGTATATGTCTGCCAAAAACTCAATTCACTGTAAGTAATCAGTCATTCACGTAAAAAAAGATGTGAACTGTTTTATAATCTGCAAATATCACAGATCAAAACAAAACTGAGTCATTCTAGATTCCTCTGCAGATGCCTTAAAGTAAAAGGCGAAACGCGTCTTGAATCAGTTAAGTACACTGGATAAAGAAAAAAGAAAGGAAATAATCAATAGCTCTACATATTTAGTAAATTACATCTTATGACATACCAGCAAATTAGTTTCGGTTTAACTTCTCATTCGACATGCTATTAATGCCATTTAAAAAAATTCATCTATCCCTTCTGTAAAACTGTAGTTACTTTCATATCTCAGTAGATAAACAGATTTAGGATATTTATCATGCGACGAATTACATGACTTTTCACAAGTTATCGTTTGCAAAAAAAAAAAAAAAAAAAAAAAAAAAAAAAAAAAAAAAAAATACATTTCGATTTCTCTTAACCGTTTACGAAATTTGCGGTTGATACAACCACATGGTTTACGATGAGCAGGACGAAGTACCGGTCGCATCGTGAGCAACCCGCGCGCGGTCACGGCACAGCCCGTCCGCCGACATATCAGTCAATATCTCGAGAACGGTGATAGCTATCGATCTGCTCTCAGCTTTAAAAAGAATTTCGATATGTTGACTAAATTTCATACGCAATAATGTATTACCTAAAATGAACTGTACGCAAAGTCCACGCAATGCGTTTTTACCTCTGCACACTCATTAAAATTTCGTGTAAAGGTTTACGTAAATGCGATACAGCAAGTAACCACCACGAATAACGAAAAGAAATTCGGTTCTTTATCGAGAGAAGATATCAGGCTGTAACATGCCCAAGAATCAAATTTTTCTACCGAATAGTTTCCTTGGAATCGGATGTTAAGTATTTCATAGCTGCCGCCGCGTCCGCGCCAGCAGTTCGGCGAAAGTTCGCGTGGCCCGGGGTTCCGTACCTGACGTCACGCTCAGCACGTTCTGTGATTGGCGGCGCGCACCTGGAGCCCGGCACGCGGCAGCGGAAGCGGTTCGACATGGTCAAACCGCGACACAGAGCCCGCCGCGCCGTGCCGCTGACGCCCTTTCCATGGCAACCACGCCGCTGACGCACGGTTTTGACGCGAGGCAGACCTAGTGGAAACCGGCCTTTAGGGGTGGCGTGGCACGGACCTGCTGTCCCGGTCGCGGGCGCGCGTGGACGAGGAAGTGTTTACACCGACGGTACTCGCGCGTGTTGTTGTCTGACTCGATCGCCATGGCACACAATTTTCGAGAGACCACGCTCCAATTTACGTTCGACAACGAATTTGCCAGACCCAAAGCTTTCGAAATAGAGTGTTTTTTGAGGGAAGAAGTTCGTTTACCTGCTGCAGACATAATTGGAATACACCTGTCCATTGTAAGCAGTACAATGTACGTAGAGATGACCGATGAAGCTGCGTGTGAAAGAACTCTCTCCGCTGCTCAAAGAGGATTTAAATTTCGACACTCTGATGGCCATATCAGCGATGAAACAGTAGCTCCTTCAGGATTGTGTGTAAGAGTCATTCGGATCTTTGAATTTCCATTTGAGGTACCAGAATCGATGGTTACTGAATCGCTGCGACCATATGGAACGGTACTTAGTCATCCGCCTGAACGCTAGGCAAGTTTTAGCACCTATCCTGTGCTAAACGGCGTCCGACAGGTGCGGATCGTCCTTACTAAACATATCCCTTCTTATTTATACATTGGAAGATGTCGAGCTATTGTGATCTACGATGGCCAGCCACGCACCTGTTCTGACTGTGGTGGAGAAGGACATATCCGCTCGGAGTGCATACAACGCCGCGTCGTGCAGCTGCCACATGGAGAAGCGTCACAGAGAGAAGTTCCCACGCAACTGCCGATGACGTACGTGTCAGTGGCCCGCCGGGAGTTGTTGCCAAGTTCGGAGCGTGACGAGGACGTGTTTATGCAGGAGCAGACCGAGTTACGGGAGCATGGAGGTGACTCGGAGAATGTCCCTACACCCACGTCACGTCAGTTGAGGGAGGAACCTTCCGAACTCACATGTAGCACGCAGCGTGGAAGTAGAGGTCGAGACAGTAGCGTCGGCAACAGACCAACAAACGATCGACGAACACAGTGAGGCAGCAGAGGGCAGGGCACGCAAACAGCGATCACCGAAGCGTCGCAAAAAGCGTCGCCATAGTTCGGGTCACACGTCCCCCCTTAGCCTACACGGAAGGTATCCTAGCCGAAGAACTGTCTGCCGCAGAACATGTGCCTTTAGAGGACGCTGACTGGATTCCGTCAGATGGTGAACAGATGTCCTGCCTTTCAGATGGTCCTTCTTCATGGACACCGACTGGCCCAGCGCTGCCGACGAAGGAGTCAGGGACACCAATGTCCCGGCAGCCACGTCGACATACATCAGAGGACAGATGACCACTGCGACTGGGCGGAACCAGTCGAAGACAATGCTGCTTTTCCCGACGTGCGTGGATACCACCCTTATCTGCGCCGACTCCAGATGGAGGACGTGGCACAGCGATACTAGTCCGGGAAGGGATTCCGATGTGTGACCTCGATTACCTTCCTTTTGCTCGGGGTTTGGCTATGACCGTGAACGGCATTCGTATCGTCAACATCTATGCACCCTCCGGATCTGACAATCGACAGGTGCGTGCACGATTCTACTCGGAGGAGATTGCCCCCTAATCCATGGGAGGTATGACCACATCTTGGTAGGGGGGGGTTTTAACTGTGTATTCACACCGAAGGATCAAACTCCTAATTTCAGCTCCTGCCACGCATTGAACACGATCTGCCGGGACATGGCCCTAATGGGCACGTGGGAAAAGATTAATGGGCAGCGAGAGGGCTACACGTATTTTACTAGGCACTCGGCGAGCAGGCTGGATCGGATTTACGTTTCTGACGGATTAAGAGATCACGTGTTGGCTGCTGAACGTTGGCCCACAGCTTTTACGGATCACCTTGCATATTTATGCACGTTAACCCTCCCACAGCAGCGGGTCTGGCGGAGTCGTAGTTCCTGGATACTTAATTCATCCTTATTGATGGATCTCGAATGTCGCCAGCGGATCAAAGAAACATGACAGACTTGCACTCGCCGTCTGCCGCTGCACCATACGGTTCTTTCATGGTGGCTACAGTGTCCAAAACCGGCGATATGAAGAGCTCTCATAACGTATGGCAAGGAAAAAGCGAAATGGCTCCGAGATACACTTGATTATTACTACATGGTGCTCCGCGACCTGTCCTCCAGGGCCCCATCGCCCGAGCGTCAAGCGCAAGTCCATCGCATTCAGGCCTGCATTTAATCGATCACGAGACGTCGACTGGAGGGACTTTCGATCCGTGCTCGGTGTTTGGACAACGTCGATGGAGAACGTATTAGCATGCATCATGTGTCCAAGGGACATGCGCGTAATCGCCTATCCCTAATTACAGTGCTCTATGATGACGATGGTCGGCCCTTGACGTCACAACAGGACATTGCTGCTGAGACTCTGGAGCATTACAGCCTCCTTTTCACTGGGACGCCGACGGACAATCGGACAAGAGAAGAAATTTTGCGACAGATGCAAACAGAGGTGGATGGTCCGGATGCAGAGACGCTATTGGAACCCCTAACGGAACATGACATCCGGGGCACATTCGCGAAGGGTGCGGTGGATAAATCCCCTGGGCCAGATGGGTTGACACTCGAATTTTACCGCGCATTTGCGGATTTAATGATGTCCCAGTTGGTATTGATGTATAATGAGTTATTGAGCCCTGACACGAACGTTCCGTCGCAGTTCATGGAGGGACTACTTATACCAACACCAAAATCGACAGCGAGTGTCAGCGCCCATCAATTTAGACCGCTCTCGATGCTCAATACTGACTATAAGATCTTTGCGCGAATCTTGGCGGCAAGGCTCAAGATTGTGATATCCAAGACAATACCATCAGACCAGGCTTGTCTCGGGGTTCGGAGCAACATACATTCTATACTCGGCGAATACCGTGACGTAATTTCCCTGACGAAAGCTTGTCGCATGCGAGCAGCGTTCGTATTGGTGGATTTTGATCGTGCCTTTGACAGGATCAACTATGATTTCCTTGACCCGACCATGCGACGCATGGCGATACCACAGGATTTTATTACAGTCCTCATGCGCCTCCTTCGCGGCGCTTCTTCGACGGTGAGAGTCAATTGGCAGGGAGGTAGAAACGATTCCTGTTTGCAGCTCAGTCAGGCAGGGATGTCCCTTGTTGATGGTACTGTTTACAATAGCGCTCGAACCATTGATTCAAACTCTTAGACGGACTCTAACAGGGGTGCGACTCCGTGCGAACTCTTTCACGTGTCGTGCATATGCCGACGACTTGATGATACTCGTCCGGTCGGAGAACGAAGTAAGTAAGGTGGTTACCCTTCTTACTACGTACGGAGTAGCTGCGGGAAGCAGGGTCAGCATGAATAAAACCAAGATCATGCACATCGGTCGAGGGCTGGACGCTCTGCACAGTCCGTTTACGACGGTGGACATCTTGCGATGCTTAGGTGTATTATTCATCCGATCGCTACGGCAATCAGCGGCGACGAGCCATCGACGTCTCCTCCAGCACGTCCGACTGCAAATACGCAACTATTCACTCCGAACGCACGACCTGCTCTTAATGTTAACCTGCTAATGTTAACCTGCCCTCGCGACTGTCGCACCTGGCACAGGTACTGCCAATGCCACATGGTATTACTGACAGATTAATGGCGGCCTTTGGATACTATGTCAGCCAAGGAATGTTGTTTAAGATCAGATACAAGACTTTAACTCTCCCACACCATTCTGGAGGACTTAACCTCACGGATGTGCGGAACGAGGCTCTAGCTCTATATCTGCGAGCGACTCTACGAACTTGGAACCAACGGCAACATGCCATCACGTCGACCATCCTGGATGTGCTTCTTCCCACGTCCTTTGAACCACCGGTGGTGGTAGGCACAATCTCGCCCTCTTTTTCTCACGTCGCGCGATTTTTTGTTGATTTTAGTTATGTTCAGTTATAGATACCTTCTACAAGAATCCCCACTAACCGTGAGATATATCGATACTTGCGGCGTCATCATGGCAGCAATGTTGTCGAACTTAAATACCCAACACGAAACGGGCGACAGATTTGGCGAGTTGTCCATACACCTCTCCTCACCACAGCAGCGCTCGTCATGGTATACATTAATCAACCGCTAGACAGTCAACCGCCAACGAATGTACGACATTCGCATGGTAGATTCCCCGCTCTGCCTTATATGTGGCATGCAGGACACCGACGAACATTCTCTGCAGTGCGGTGAGGCAAGGGATGTTTGGCGGCTGACGCAACGCATCATGGCCCTCCTCCGACGCACCGACGAATCCACGATCACGAGGGACGCTTTCTTTTTCCCTGACGCTGTCTTTTTCCCCTCACAAAAAAACATCGGCAATCCGATGGATTGGAGGACACGCATCGCACTACGTGCTCTCGCGGACCTTGATATCGGGCATGGACTATTGGCATTATCTATTAGAACAACACGAAATCATCCGACGCCACTCTAAATATAAAATGCATTTTGCGAACTTTGTAGGCAGCATGTTTCATAACCCCCCGAAGCGGTGGGGAGTCCCAGGTTTACGTTGTTTCGAGGGATAGGATATTACTCCCAGTGAAGTGACGAGGATGTCACTTCGGCCCTATATTTCTTTCCCTTCTTTTTTATATATGATTTTTCTTTTGGGACATTAAAATTAAATAAATAAATAAAATATATTGTTACTAACGAAAAAAAATTACAATGTACAATGTTTCATTCCTGCTGCCTCTCCCTTATCCTGTCAGGAGACGGGGACACCGTGGCCAGGCCTCCAAGTACGACCCCCGCCCACTCTGCCCACTGACCCTCTTTTTTTAATAAAATAAATAAATAAATAAATAAACCAGATGAAAAAAAAATGTCAATCCTAAGAGCTCGGGTTAAAAAAAAAAAATCGGTAGAGCGCTTGCTCGCGAAAGGCAAAGATCCCGAGTTCGAGTCTCGGTCCGGCACACAGTTTTAATCTGCCAGGAAGTTTCAATATATACGGAACTCGGAGCAGAATGACAGTGACTCAAATTTCTACGAAAATCCCGCCACAACAGAAAACGGTGATTGAAATCCCACCTCGTATCATGTCCGTGACATTCTCTCCCCCATTTCGCGATGAGATAAAGCGAACTGTCCATCTTTGAACATTTTTTCGATGTCATCCATCAGCCCTCTGTGGCGCGTACCGTGCAGCAGTACTCCAGAAGAGGACAGAAAAGCGTATTGTACGAAGTCTCTTTAGTAGATATGTTCCATCTTCAAAGCATTTGGTTCGTCTTCTCCACATTTTCTACGCTGTGACTGCACTTTAAGTAGTTTCTAATAGTAATTCCTAGCTATTTAATTGAATGTACAACGTTCAGATTGGTGTTATCGAAATTTCTTTTAGTACTCGTGTGAAGGATGCCAGAATTTAAAGGTCAATTACCTCTTTTCGCACTTAACTTGCCTATATCGTATTGCAATTCTTTTTAAACTTTCGACAACTTTACTAGCCAGTAAATGACAGCATCATTTGCAATATAACAGGTCTGTTCAGACTCTCTCCTACGAAGAATAGAGGAGTTGTAACACTTTCTTGGGGAACCATAGACTCCTTTCCGGTTTCTGTAACAGTTTCCTGTCAGTTACAATGAGCTGTGATATTTCTGACTGTAAATCATGAACCCAGTTGCACAACTGAGAGGGTACTCTTTAGGTACTCCATTTGAGTGGACAGCACTTTTCACGAATGGTATTAGAAGCCTTCTGGAAATCAGGAACCATGGAATCAACTTGATATCCTTTGTCGACAGCACTCATTACTTCGTGTGAATGAAGAGCCAGTTGTGTTCAACAAGGACGATGTTTCCTAAATCCTTGCTCGTTATGTGTCAACAGATCGTTTCCTTCGTGGTATATCTGACCTTTAGATCACAATATTCGTTCGAAAATCCTCCTAAAAATCTATGTCGAAGTTTCTCTTCTATAGTACAGCAAATTACTGCTGAGTCTTTTCTTGTGTGCTGATGGGATCTTGCAAGTTTGCAGTCGTTAGGTAACGATCTCTCTAGTAGCCAACGGTTGTTTATGATTGATAAAAATAAAATTATTTCATCAGCGTACACCAAAATGAACCTAATGGCTATACAGTCTCTACCGGAAAGCTTTCCTTTAGTGGATGACTTGCTTCTCTATCTGCCACCAAATTATTCACGTTTGCAGCAGTTCTTGATTCTAGAATCCACTGGGCTGAAACATCGGACATTCGGAAGAATATCAACAACACAAACACGAAGATAGGAATTAAATTTGAGAACTGCGATACTGTGAGAATGGCAGTTCAAGCTTCCAAATTGCTGACAAGAATAGTAGGGAAAAAAATGGAAATCAAAAGTTAAGATCTAGTAGACGACGGTCAGTTTCGCTTTAAGAAATGTAAAGGCACCAGAGAGGCAGTTCACTCGTAACGATTACGTTTGGAAACAAGAATTAATAAAGACACTTTTATAGAATCCTAGAAAAGTAGTGCAGTGGTGAGAAATTTTTCAGATAAACGCAGAAACACATGGCCATATATACAAGAGAGAAAGGCAGGTACTTAACGATATGTTAAATAAGCAAGAGGAAGGTATATGGAAGGAAGACCAGAAAGGCAGAAAGAAAGCAGTGATGCAGCATTTTCTAGCAATTATTCAACCAGAATACTGAAGAAGCAGTACAGTAACATAAAGAAAAGTTCATAATTCTGATCAAAGTTCAGGATGAAGGACTCTCAATGGCAGTATTCGCTGATGACATTGCTATACTTTGCGAAAGTGAGGAATAATTACAGAACATTGTACACGATGTGAACATCCTATTGAACAAAAAATGACACGGAATGAGACTAAATCAAAGAAAGATAGAAGTAACGAGACGAAGCAGAAATAAAAGTAAAATTAGTGACAAATATACCATGAGAAATGGGGATGAAATAGTAGATGAGATGAAGAAATTCTGCTGCCTTGGAACCAAAATAATGTATGAATGACGAAGGAAGGAGATATGAAGTATATATGCACAAGCACAGAGGTCACTGGTTACTAAAAGGAATCTGCTAGTGTATGATACGGTTTTTAATTTGAGGATGAAATTTCTAAGAACGTGTATCCAGCACTGGATTGTATGAAAGCGAATCATAGACTGTAGTCAAACAGAAAACGAAGAGAATCGATGCGTTTGAGTTGAGCTATTACGTAAGAATATAAAAAATTAATGTGAGACAAAGGGCTAAAACTAGTAGGGGTAGACAAAGATAGGAATATATAAAACAATTTACTGAAGACGCTGACTGCAGTTGCTGCTCTGATATGAAGATAATACTAACGTAAAAAGTACATCTTCATGATTACTCTGCAATTCAGAGCTAATGCCTGGTAGAGGGTTCATCGAACAACTTTGAAGCTCCTTCTCTACCGTTACACTTTCAAGCAGCGCAGGAAAACCTAACACTTGAATCTTCCCATGAGATTTCTGATTTCTCTCATTTTACTATGATGATAATTTCTCCGTATGTAGATAGGTGCCAACAGAATATTTTCACACTCTGTGGGGAAATTTGGTGATTGAGATGTAATGAAAAGGTCCTGCCACCTTTGTTTTAATGACTGCCGCCCCAATTCGTGTGTCGTATCCGTGGAACTACCTCCCCTATTCCGCGATAATAAAAAGTGAGATATCCTTCTATGGAATTTTTCGATGTCTTCCTTTAATCCTATCCGAGGTTCCTACACCGCACAGCAGTATTCCAGAAGATGGCCGGATAGGTGCGGTATAAGCAGCGTCTTTAATAGCTCTGTTACATTTTCTAATTCTTCTGCCAGGGAATCGCAGTCTTTGGTTTCCTTTCCCCACAACATTATATATGTGGTCGTTTCAATTTAAGTTATTCGCAATTGTAATCCCATGGTACTTAGTTGAGTTCACAACCTTTAGATTTGTGTTATTTATCGTGTATCTGATACTTAGCGGATTCCTTTTAGTTATCATATGGATGACTTCACACGCTTCATTATTTAGAGTCAATTGCCACTTTTTCCATTATACAAATATCTGGTCTAAATCATTTTGCAATTCATTCTGGCCATTCGATGACTTTGGATGACTGTAAATAACAGCATCGTCTGCAAACAATCTAAGAGGGCAGCTCAAACTGGCTCCTGAATCCCTTATGTAGATTAGGAACAACGGTGGGCCTACAACACTTCCTTCGGGAATGCCACGTACTACTCCTGTTTTGCTCGATGACTTTCTGACCTTTATGATAGGAAATCATGAATACTGTCACACAACTGAGACAATACTCCACACGAAATTTATTTAAAAGTCGTTTGTGTGGAACGGTGTCAAAGGTGGTAACCACGCCGAACATTCGCCAATGGGGGACATAGATACAAGAAAACGATAAAGAAGAAGAAGAAGGTATACAGATTCGATAGTTAAATTTTTATCTTGGCGAGACGGTAGAAGTTCTATTTTATCTACGATAGAAAGTGTACGAGGGCAGTTCAATAAGTAATGCAACACATTTTTTTTCTCGGCCAATTTTGGTTGAAAAAACCGGAAATTTCTTGTGGAATATTTTCAAACATTCCGGCTTCGTCTCGTATAGTTTCATTGACTTCCGACAGGTGGCAGCGCTGTACGGAGCTGTTAAAATGGCGTCTGTAACGGATGTGCGTTGCAAACAACGGGCAGTGATCGAGTTTCTTTTGGCGGAAAACCAGGGCATCTCAGATATTCATTGGCGCTTGCAGAATGTCTACGGTGATCTGGCAGTGGACAAAAGCACGGTGAGTCGTTGGGCAAAGCGTGTGTCATCATCGCCGCAAGGTCAAGCAAGACTGTCAGATCTCCCGCGTGCGGGCCGGCCTTGCACAGCTGTGACTCCTGCAATGGCGGAGCGTGCGAACACACTCGTTCGAGATGATCGACGGATCACTATCAAACAACTCAGTGCTCAACTTGACATCTCTGTTGGTAGTGCTGTCACAATTGTTCACAAGTTGGGATATTCAAAGGTTTGTTCCCGCTGGGTCCCTCGTTGTCTAACTGAACACCATAAAGAGCAAAGGAGAACCATCTGTGCGGAATTGCTTGCTCGTCATGTGGCCGAGGGTGACAATTTCTCGTCAAAGATTGTTACAGGCGATGAAACATGGGTTCATCACTTCGAACCTGAAACAAAACGGCAATCAATGGAGTGGCGCCACACCCACTCCCCTACCAAGAAAAAGTTTAAAGCCATACCCTCAGCCGGTAAAGTCATGGTTACAGTCTTCTGGGGCGCTGAAGGGGTTATTCTGTTCGATGTCCTTCCCCATGGTCAAACGATCCACTCTGAAGTGTATTGTGCTACTCTTCAGAAATTGAAGAAACGACTTCAGCGTGTTCGTAGGCACAAAAATCTGAACGAGCTTCTCCTTCATCATGACAACGCAAGACCTCACACAAGTCTTCGCACCCGAGAGGAGCTCACAGAACTTAAGTAGACTGTTCTTCCTCATGCACCCTACAGCCCCGATCTCGCACCGTCGGATTTCCATATGTTTGACCCAATGAAGGACGCAATCCGTGGGAGGCACTACGCGGATGATGAAGAAGTTATTGATGCAGTACGACGTTGGCTCCGACATCGACCAGTGGAATGGTGCCGTGCAGGCATACAGGCCCTCATTTCAAGGTTGCGTAAGGCCGTAGCATTGAATGGAGATTACGTTGAAAAATAGTGTTGTGTAGCTAAAAGATTGGGGAATAACCTGGTGTATTTCAATGCTGAATAAAACAACCCCTGTTTCAGAAAAAAAATGTGTTGCATTACTTATTGAACTGCCCTCGTACTAGTTTATAACACAAAATAACATTTTTTTAAATGAAAGAGAGCAACTAGTCCAAAGTGTTTACATTATTAATGAAATAGGCTTCCTGCAGGAGAGAAGTTCGGAAAAATAAAAGAACTGGATTTACTCTTTCAAAAACCGGGACAGGGGAAGGTCATCGACAGCTAGATGTGCTATACAAGATTGAATAACGAGATTTCTTCCTTTCTAACGTATTTCTCTTTGTGAAATTGCTACGGAGAGGGTACGATTGACTGAAATGAATTTTTTGCCACGGCATGAGTAAAAGGGAATTGGAAAACTTTATACTACCTTTAGTTTTGAGAATTTAATAAGGTATGAAGGCCATCACGGTGCGGTCTCTAACAAAAACGTAGATATTACCTATACTGTTCTTGTACAACCCATGTGTATCCAATTTATGTGCGAGTTCCCAACCATCAACAGACAATTCGCTTCAAATACCTTGCTTGATATCCATTACAACGTAAATATCGCATACCTGGGAGGAGCCTAGAAACATTGCTACCTCTCACACACGTATCGCATGATGAGCACTGCCCTAAATTTACAGAAACTTATACTTGTGTGCAGACGTATTTGCACAAGCTATCCCATTCCGTGGACGGGAGAGGGAAGGGAGCTTGTGAGAATTAATACAGGTGCGTAAATACGCTCAGCCAAATACCGCACGGTCGTCGAATGGACGTTATTCTGCAGACCGCTTCTTTCCTTCGTGCTGCAACAGGCCAACCACGAAAGCAAAGGCACTTGCTGTAAAAGGGAGGAAGGCCGTTTCACAGATACGCGTCCGAGTCGTAAATTATTCAAGTAAAAATTAATGCACTTGATGCAGCGAAGCGGTAAACAGGCAAATAACGATGCCCACAGCCGTATAAATCGTACGAGCGAGTTCATTACGTTTATTCACGCGGAACTCATTTGGAGCAGAATGTTACATCCGGTCACGATGCAAACAATTAAAAAATATAAAAATGTAAAAAAAAAGAGACCAGTAGTACGAGAGCTCCCAGCAGTAGTAATCAACACTATTTTCCTTCTGCTCTAGTAACAAAGTCATAATACCCCTATGGTTAACATAACGATATTCGAAACGCGAACATTGACATCATTACATTCAAAGAGTGTAACGAGAATTCGTACGCACGTCTGACGTAGAGTCAATTTGTTACTTTTACGTGTGGCGTTAACTTTTAAGGTGTCAGCTAGAGTGGGTTCTCCTCAGATTACGTTGTGTGTAGATCGATCTCGCATTCCACTATCACATTACTAGCCACTTCGTTCAAACTTACACATCACTCATCCGTAATACACCGGTTAGAGTAAGGAGTCTTGTAAGAAGAACACAGTAGTTACATTACAAAGTAGAAACAATTACATAAGAGAATAACACGAGTACAGAATGAAACTGGTGATATTTTTGTGAGATAAGTGATCAAAAGTGTGTAGTTTTTTATGGAAAACGTAGCGATACTGCCATAATCAGTATTTATTTGATTATAAAAGGTGCACACTACAATAATATGAGCATGTATAAAGAATGGACCGACCATATTAACTTGACAAGAGGCTGAGTTCCATGAAATTTGCAATTGAGCCAAAACTGGGGCAGTAAAATGGATCGCTATACAAGCAGGAACTGAAATTACAAGGCAGAAAACTGTTTTCCAGAAATTTACCACTGGGCTATTTCCCACACACGAAACGTCAAAAAGACCCAAACCATTTCTATTGAGGATAAGCACAGGGCACATAATGAGACTATTAGATGGGCACGAATAAAGGATATAAAACCATTCTAACACCTCATTGTTTATCGTATGGTTCAGTAGGGGAACATTAAGTAAACATACGAAGAGGAAACACATGAAATAAGAATTGGACTCTATTAGAAATAGCTTTAATGAACTCAGTGCACAAGGATTTTGTAGTAAGTTAAGAGAAAGATCCGTTGACACACACAAAAGTATCTGTGCTCTAGAAAATTGAACTGTAAATACATTCTGCCGGCTGCTGTGGCCGAGCGGTTCTAGCCGCTTCAGTTCGGAACATCGCTGCTGCTCCGGTCGCAGGTTCGAATCCCGCCTCGGGCATGGATGTGTGTGATGTCGTTAGAATTAAGTAGTTCAAAGTCTAGGGGACTGATGACCTCAGATGTTAAGTCCCATATTGCTTAGAGCCATTTGAACCATTTTATGCCGGCCGAGTGGTTCGAGGCGCTTCAGTCTGGAACCGCACGACCGCTACGGTCGCAGGTTCGAGTCCTGACTCGGGCATGGATGGGTGTGATGTCCTTAGGTTAGGTAGGTTTAAGTAGTTCTATGTTCTAGGGGACTGATGACCTTAGAAGTTAAGTCCCATAGTGCTCAGAGCCATTTCAACCATTTTGTAAACACATTTTGACATGTCACGAGAATTTTAAGCAAAGAGTTCAGATGTTTTTTTGAGCTACTCGGTTGTCCAGAATCACTTTTAGATTTCCCAGAGAGTCATACACACCCATAATCTCAATCACCCACCACCAATGACTTCTACGTGTACATCCTGCGCCCAGCAAACAAAAAGACATCTAGGGAAGACGGCATTATTGCGGCGTTATTGAATCACATATGGAAAAACCCACAGAAGGATCTTAAACAAATCAGTACTGATACTTGGTACACAAAAAATCTCCAGAAGACTGCCGGCCGCGGTGGTCTAGCGGCTCCAGGCGCTCAGTCCGGAACCGCGCGACTGCTACGGTCGCAGATTCGAATCCTGCCTCGGGCATGGATGTGTGTAATATCCTTAGGTTAGTTAGGTTTAAGTAGTTCTAAGTTCTAGGGGACTGATGACCACAGATGTTAAGTCCCATAGTGCTCAGAGCCATTTGAACCATCCAGAAGACTGGAAGGGCGCACTCATCCACTCACACCGAATGATGGGTGACAGGACAGACGTAAATACGTATATACACAGGTATACCCGGCCTTCTGGTATATCCCTAGCAAGTTAACTTCAAAGAACACAAGTACATATTGAACATAATACCAGCGAATATCATGCGGGCTTTTGACCATTGCATTAAAGGAATATTGAGCTATAAGATAACCCGCAACAGAACAGCAAGGAGGAATAAGACAAGGTTAACTGACATTCTCTTTTGGAAATCCCAGGGAAGGGACCAGCCCCAGAGACTGTAAACTTCATCAGTGGAACACTGACACCAAGTCCACAGGAAAATTTATGATGGAAGTAGTGGAGCCTTTTCAAATTAAAACCGGTGTTCGCCAAGGAGATATAATGTTGCCATTCCTCTTCAATCTCATAATAGATATTGTCATTAGGGAACGGGGAAAATAATTAGGAAACCAAAATCACTGGAAGTTTACCCACCGTGGAGGAAGAAAATGTGGCATTATGATTTTTGGCTCATCTTTCACTGATGGTTTAGTATAGTAGCGGACAGTGAAATCTCAACAGTCAAATGCATATAAATTCTCAATGAACACAGTGAAAATCTGACCCACAAATCTGTTTTGGGGAAACCTAATTGCCCGCATCTCGTGGTCGTGCGGTAGCGTTCTTGCTTCCCACGCCCGGGTTCCCGGCTTCGATTCCCGGCGGGGTCAGGGATTTTCTCTGCCTCGTGATGGCTGGGTGTTGTGTGATGTCCTTAGGTTAGTTAGGTTTAAGTAGTTCTAAGTTCTAGGGGACTGATGACCATAGATGTTAAGTCCCATAGTGCTCAGAGCCATTTTTGAAACCTAATTCATCTACACTAAATTCATCATTTGTAAAGTAAACACTGTGGAATACGAATACATAAAGAGTGTTTGACACTTCAGATATCTGAATGATATCATGGAATGAAGAGTGTTGGAAAAGAAGCTCTTGATTGCCATCACAGAAACTCAAGAGAAACCGAGTAATTGTAAAGCAAAAGGGAAATTGTCAAACTTGACGGAAGACATTATACAGAGATAAAGATGTTCAAGGACTTCCAACAATAAGGCTTACACACTATATTATGACGTATATGGAAAAATTGAGTAACAGGGAATGGATCTAACAAGTTACAAAGGATCTCGAGAAATACTATGATATACTCTATAATATTTGGCCTCACCTGCATAACTGCTAACGCTTGTTTGCCTTTGATTCAACGGGGACGAGAAAACCGAAGACTCAGTCTTATTAAACTGAAAAATAATGTTTCTGTGAAATAAGAACAAATCTGTTGGGAAATGGATATAATTTCAAGCATTGAAAATCAGAATATGGTGCTACATAACATGTAATACAGTGCAGCACTACACCATGCATCGTAATATCCTTGGATATTTCTTAACATGCCGTCCACGAGCCGGTAATGTTCCTGCTCGAGGTTGTTGTACTCTCTGACGGCGGCGCATTGGCCTTCATCCAGTGGGCTAGGGGGCTTCCAGCGACAAGTTTCAACAACTCTCAAGCATGGTCAGTACTGTTATAAGCAGAAAAAGCGCGCTATTCCGTTTGGTTCATTCTTGCCTTCTTAAACATAGTGTTCACTAGATGGGATCGCTGGTATCGTCGATTATTGTCTCAGCAGACGAACTCATTGCAGAAACGTTGATTGCAGGGCTGGACAATAGGTTGGAGCCTAAGTCTCGATACCTTAAAGACTTC
The DNA here is from genome assembly GCF_021461395.2 of Schistocerca americana. Lineage (NCBI taxonomy): Eukaryota > Metazoa > Arthropoda > Insecta > Orthoptera > Acrididae > Schistocerca > Schistocerca americana. The sequence goes on from NC_060122.1 coordinate 629,629,780, forward strand.
AAATTACGTTTTATAGCGAAGAAAGAGATTCAGGGAGAGCATAAGGGAGCAATTGACAGGAATGGGGGAAAGAAATACAGTAGAAGAAGAATGGGTAGCTCTGAGGGATGAAGTAGTGAAGGCAGCAGAGGATCAAGTAGGTAAAAAGACGAGGGCTAGTAGAAATCCCTGGGTAACAGAAGAAATATTGAATTTAATTGATGAAAGGAGAAAATATAAAAATGCAGTAAGTGAAACAGGCAAAAAGGAATACAAACGTCTAAAAAATGAGATCGACAGGAAGTGCAAAATGCCTAAGCAGGGATGGCTAGAGGACAAATGTAAGGATGTAGAGGCCTATCTCACTAGGGGTAAGATAGATACCGCCTACAGGAAAATTAAAGAGACCTTTGGAGATAAGAGAACGACTTGTATGAATATCAAGAGCTCAGATGGAAACCCAGTTCTAAGCAAAGAAGGGAAAGCAGAAAGGTGGAAGGAGTATATAGAGGGTCTATACAAGGGCGATGTACTTGAGGACAATATTATGGAAATGGAAGAGGATGTAGATGAAGATGAAATGGGAGATATGATACTGCGTGAAGAGTTTGACAGAGCACTGAAAGACCTGAGTCGAAACAAGGCCCCCGGAGTAGACAATATTCCATTGGAACTACTGATGGCCTTGGGAGAGCCAGTCCTGACAAAACTCTACCATCTGGTGAGCAAGATGTATGAAACAGGCGAAATACCCTCAGACTTCAAGAAGAATATAATAATTCCAATCCCAAAGAAAGCAGGTGTTGACAGATGTGAAAATTACCGAACTATCAGCTTAATAAGTCACAGCTGCAAAATACTAACACGAATTCTTTACAGACGAATGGAAAAACTAGTAGAAGCCAACCTCGGGGAAGATCAGTTTGGATTCCGTAGAAACACTGGAACACGTGAGGCAATACTGACCTTACGACTTATCGTAGAAGAAAGATTAAGGAAAGGCAAACCTACGTTTCTAGCATTTGTAGACTTAGAGAAAGCTTTTGACAATGTTGACTGGAATACTCTCTTTCAAATTCTAAAGGTGGCAGGGGTAAAATACAGGGAGCGAAAGGCTATTTACAATTTGTACAGAAGCCAGATGGCAGTTATAAGAGTCGAGGGACCTGAAAGGGAAGCAGTGGTTCGGAAAGGAGTGAGACAGTGTTGTAGCCTCTCCCCGATGTTATTCAATCTGTATATTGAGCAAGCAGTAAAGGAAACAAAAGAAAAATTCGGAGTAGGTATTAAAATTCATGGAGAAGAAATAAAAACTTTGCGGTTCGCTGATGACATTGTAATTCTGTCAGAGGCAGCAAAGGACTTCGAAGAGCAGTTGAATGGAATGGACAGTGTCTTGAAAGGAGGATATAAGATGAACATCAACAAAAGCAAAACAAGGATAATGGAATGTAGTCTAATTAAGTCGGGTGATGCTGAGGGAATTAGATTAGGAAATGAGGCACTTAAAGTAGTAAAGGAGTTTTGCTATTTGGGGAGCAAAATAACTTGTGATGGTCGAAGTAGAGAGGATATAAAATGTAGGCTGGCAATGGCAAGGAAAGCGTTTCTGAAGAAGAGAAATTTGTTAACATCCAGTATTGATTTAAGTGTCAGGAAGTCATTTCTGAAAGTATTCGTATGGAGTGTAGCCATGTATGGAAGTGAAACATGGACAATAAATAGCTTGGACAAGAAGAGAATAGAAGCTTTCGAAATGTGGTGCTACAGAAGAATGCTGAAGATTAGATGGGTAGATCACATAACTAATGAGGAAGTATTGAATAGGATTGGGGAGAAGAGAAGTTTGTGGCACAACTTGACTAGAAGAAGGGATCGGTTGGTAGGACATGTTCTGAGGCATCAAGGGATCACCAATTTAGTATTGGAGGGCAGCGTGGAGGGTAAAAATCGTAGAGGGAGACCAAGAGATGAATACACTAAGCAGATTCAGAAGGATGTAGGTTGCAGTAGGTACTGGGAGAGGAAAAAGCTTGCACAGGATAGAGTAGCATGGAGAGCTGCATCAAACCAGTCTCAGGACTGAAGACCACAACAACAACAACAGCGAAGAAAGGCGTCTAACATCTATATATGAAAATGGCACAAAGTGTGATTGCTCCTGCTCGCTGTATTAGCGTATGGGACTGCGTGCCAGAGACATGGATTGTAACACCTGGCTGCCACCACACCCTCCTTCGATGATCGCCTGGCGTTAGACAGCTCCTGTTCTCATCGGTAAAGAGAACCTAACACCATAGATCCAGTTTCCATCACGATGTCCCTTTGTTCATCATGGTGCTGAGGTAGGTGATGGGGTTGTTCTGTTGTTCTTAACGGACGCCTGGATCCTGAAATGGCGAATGCCTTGCTGTAGCGGCGTCCAGGTACATCGTCCTTTTTCGTTCCTGCCATTAACTCCCGCTGCACCGTGTGCTCTGTGTGTTGATCTGCGTGGCTTGAGACAAAGGGTCGGTCTGACAAGGGATATTCGATTTTCATCGATATTCAGAATATCTTGACATTGGGACTTAAGGATCACAATGTAGATGTTAAATGTTTTGATATTGGAGAGAAAACTGCGCTGCATATTGCTGCTTTCATTCACTTTTCTTTATTTTGAACTCTTACTTGACACAGTTCTGTTGAGTGCCTTACTTGACACACTGGGCTGCATAGTAATCCAGCGACAATAATCTGTTGAATATTTTTACTTGAAATTTTTTTATGTCTTTTCAAAAGCTTACGTTTTGAAGATATGTGTCATGCTACTAAAACGTAGGAATAAAAATTTAAATACTGAAAAAAAATTGAAAAACGTAATTGTTTGTTTATAAAAAATCAAAACTTTTTAAGTTTTCATGTAAATGGCAAAAATTTTAATTAAGTTTCTCGGAATACAGTGCCACAAGATAAAAGTAGAGTATTACCTAACTAACATAAAAAGATATTTGTTCTGGAAAACAAAATGAAGGAATATCGTGAAAAAGTGAGAAACTTGTTGTTATCAGAATAAGTCTTTTTTAATGCTTAAACACAATGTTCTTATAATTTTGATTAGAAAATGTAATAAACATGTTCATAGTAACAAAATGAAGGAATTTCAAACAAATTTATATGTCTTTAAATGGCGCACTCGTTGCAGATAACGATTTTCGTCCACTTCAAGCAATTGCCCACATGTTCTTGGAGTTTGCATATTATTCCCTGTCTAACTATTTGACTATATGTTAGCTATCGTGTAGAAAAATTAGACATTGTAAAACACTTTATCTTTCTCTTTGATGCCAAAATATGCTTGAAACAGAATGCATTTAATTTCACACTCTCCACCTTACTTGACACTCTGCGTTGTAGGCAACCCCAGTCGAATGTGGTCGGTTGTCGTACACAGACTGACGCTTGCAGTGTAACGCCACTGGCTTTACAGGGCTAGTGGTACTATAGAACTCACAACAGATGATGCCGTAGACTCGAGTACATACTTAAAATTAAAGGTAGGTGGACTTGGGATATACTACAGCCCACTGTGTCAAAAGATTAAATAAATCTCTTTCTGAACAGGTATCTTGATGAAACAAGCGCAATATATTTACGACTTACGAAATGTGGTGATGACAGGGAAAAGGTGTAGGCAGGTGTTTTTGAGAAGCCGATTCCACACACATGGTGCATTGGTGTGGGAATATTCTCATTATCAGTTCAGCCGCAAAGATAAGCGGGGTAGCTATCGTGACGAAATATTCTGTAAAGAGCCGTTTGGAGCCTAAATTTCGCAAATCAAAACAGCAAATAACCTTGTTTAACTTATGAAATTTTGTGCTATGCAGATATCATTCATTGATCATAAGCGCGATCTCTATATCCTCATGGTAGAGATTATGACGTTCACTAGCACTGACTAGCTTAGGATGATGCAAGGAATTGGTTTGGGCACAATTCCTTTTGTTCTGTTGTATATGTGCCGTGACGAGGATGTGCGACATGCATATCCTGACGTCATACCACCTGATACTCTCATACACTCATGTGCCGACTGACCAGCCATGAGACAAGGGATCGCTCTGATTAAGACCATTGTTTGCGCTGTTCAGTTGTCTTGGAGCAAGAAGCGCCACATGCACATTCTCGTGTTAGGCATCCTGACATACACGACCACTGACTGGCCAGCCATGATAGAATGAACAGATATGACTATACAGGGCGGTCCATTGATAGTGACCGGGCCAAATATCTCACGAAATAAGCATAAAACAAAGAAACTACAAAGAACGAAACTCGTCTAGCTTCAAGGGGGAAACCAGATGGCGCTATGGTTGGCCCGCTGGATGGCGCTGCAATAGGTCAAACGGATATCAACTGCGTTTTTTTATGTAGGAACCCCCATTTTCATTACATGTTCCAGTAGTACGTAAAGAAATATGAATGTTTTAGTCGGACCACTTTTTCGCTTTGTGATAGATGGCGCTGTAATAGTCACAAACGGATAAGTAAGTGGTATCACGTAACATTCTGCCACTGCGGACGGTATTTGCTTCGTGATACATTACCCTTGTTAAAATGGACCGTTTACCAACAGCGGAAAATGTCGATATTGTGTTGATGTATGGCAATTTTGATCAAAATGCCAAACGGGCGTGTGCTTTGTTTGCTGCTTGGTATCCTGGACGACATCATCCAAGTATCCGGACCGTTCTCCGGATAGTTACGTTATTTAAGGAAATAGGAAGTGTTCAGCAACATGTGAAACGTCAACCATGACCTGAAAAAAATGATGATGCCAAGTAGGTGTTTTAGCTGCTGTGGCGGCTAATCCGCATATCAGTAGCAAATTGCGCGAGAATCGGGAATCTCAAAAACGTCGGTGTCGAGAATGCTACATCAACATCGACTGCACCCGTACCATATTTCTATGCACCAGGAATTGCATGGCGACGACTTTGAACGTCGTGTACCGTTCTGCCACTGGGCACAAGAGAAAATAAGGGACTATGACAGATTTTTTGAACGCGTTCTAGTTAGCGACGAAGCGTCATTCACCAACAGCGGTAACGTAAACCGGCATAATATGCGCTATTGGGCAACGGAAAATCCACGATGGCTGCGACAAGTGAAACATCAGCGACATGGCGGCTTAATGTATGGTGCGTCATTATGGGAGAAAGGACAATTGGCCCCCATTTTATCGATGGGAATCTAAATGGTGCAGTGTATGCTGATTTCCTGCGTAATGTTCTGCCGAAGTTACTACGAAATGTTTCACTGCATGACAGAATGGCAATGTACTTCCAACATGATGGATATCCGGCACATAGCTCGCGTGTGGTTGAAACGGTATTGAACAGCATATATCATGACAGGTGGGTTGGTCGTCGAAGCACCGCACGTTCACCGGATCTGACGTCCCCGGATTTCTTTCTGTGGGGAGAGTTGAAGGATATTTGCTATCGTGATCCACCGACAGCGCCTGACAACATGCGTCAGCGCATTGTCAATGCATGTGCGAATATTTCGGAAGGCGAACTACTCGCTGTTGAGAGGAATGTCTTTACACATATTGCCAATTGCATGGAGGTTGACGGACATCATTTTCGGCATTTATTGCATTAATGTGGTATTTACAGGTAATCACACTCTAACAGCATGCGTTCTCAGAAATGATAAGTTCACAAAGATACATGTATCAGATTGGAACAACCGAAATAAAATGTTCAAACGTACCTACGTTATGTAATTTAATTTAAAAAATCTACCTGTTACCAAGTGTTCATGTAAAATTGTGAGCCATATGTTTGTGACTATTACAGCGCCATCCATCACAAAGCGATAAAAGTGGTCCAACTGAAACATTCATATTTCTTTACGTACTACACGAATACGTAATGAAAAATGGGGGTTCCTACTTTAAAAAACGGTGTTGATATCCTTTTGACCAAAGGCAGTGCCATCTAACGGGCCAAACGTAGCGCCATCTCGTTTCCCCCTTCAAGCTAGACAAGTTTCGTTCTTTGTAATTTTTTCGTTTGACGCTTATTTCGTGAGACATTTGGCCCGGTCCCGATCAGTGGACCACCCTGTATACCATTTGATGGTGCTGTGGAGATATCGTGGATGGGAGAGGACGACGTGCACATCCTCGCGGCAGACATCTTAATGTACGCGAACACTGACTGGTAGAGCGTGTTACAGGGGATCGGTCGGACCAAATGTCCCTTCTTTCCGCTGTGCAGGTGTCGTGGATCAGGAAGCGGGACCTGCACATCCTGACGGCGGGCATACTGACGTACACGAGCGACCAGCGCTTCACCGTCATCCGGCCCGACCGCTCCGACAACTGGACGCTGCAGATCAAGTTCCCGCAGGAGCGCGACTCGGGCATCTACGAGTGCCAGGTCAACACCGAGCCCAAGATGAGCCTCGCCTTCCGTCTCAACGTCGTAGGTGAGTACGCAGGATAGTCTCTGTAGAACTTGGCGGTGCTCCGCCAGTACCACAAGCTCTGTCCGATCCACCGCTGCTCTAAGGGTGGATGTACTGGAGCCGGAGATCTCGCACCAATTCACTTGGAGACTGCGACTTGCTCCACTTGGAAATTACATCGACTTGGGCGTATTTCGACGCACTAAGCAGTTCCTTTCATGTATCTCTCGCTGCGGGGTGGCGGTTTAATTATGTCTGTGAGCTGATTTCTATAAATTTTAGCAACATAAAGCATAATTGAAAAAATAAAAACAAAAGCGTGCCACTGAATCACTTGAAGACATCTTCTACAGAAAATATATGTAAAATGCTTGCTATATTTCCTTTTATTTTGAGAAACATACATAAAACATAGTTTATGCAATCGTTGACAAATCGGCACAGTTTATATGATCTTTGACCAAATTTTGACCACGTACGGTGCATTTTCCGTCGCCTGGTGAATGTCATTTTCTTTTCAGGTGACTGGACATAGCCGACACTGAAGCATGTGTTCAACAGTCTGTTCTTCCGCGCAGTCACACTGGATTTTGTTTTCTTCAATGTATTCCAATTTTACCAGGTTAAACCGTGATGTGCCCACTCCTGCTGTCATCCTCTTCCAGATTGGCCAATTGTCATCATGAGCATGGGTAAAATTCTGAAGCTCTTTTCCAACCAGGAACGTGGGATGTCTCAGCCCACCACAGTGGCAGCCTGGCTTCTTGATCAGTGGTTGTTAGTTTTTTTGATGTTCTGAGGAAACTTTTCCTTGACCTTAGTCACTGTGGGTAGAGTTGTTGCCCATGCATGGGATGCGTGTTTTCCTGCTCCAGTTTTGTTCTTTGCCTGTTTTGCTACTATTTCTCTTCGAACAGGAGGTGGTGCAATTTCTTCAAAGTTGTAGAGCCACTCCATTGAGGTTGACTTTGTTACAGTTCTGCATGTATCGCTTACGGCACTATCCACCTTGTTGGCATGTATTGACTTACACCAATCAGGACAGGCATTCTCAGCAGCGGAGTAGCGTAATGCGATTGCAGAAGTTCGGATGGTTTCAGCTTGATTGTCCCACTGTGATCCGGCCAGTTTTCTGAGTAGGTTGTTCCTGGTGAAGACTTTTGATTTGAAATTCATGCAGCGTTTTTGAATGTCAGAGATCTGTGAAGTATAATTCGTAGGTATATTCGAGTGTCACAGTGTTCGTATTTAACCTCTGACGATTCTATCTTTAACGTGATCGTGGTTTCCCTTTTTCTCAGATTGAAAGCACACATTTTGTCTTTGATGGGTTTGGTTTAAGCTGCTTTATTCTGCATTATTTTCACAGATCTTCAATGCTTGCTATGAAAAGAGTCGGAAAATTAATTATTATTTTTTTATTTCATAATTTACGTATTGGTGCATCAGATCTAGGATAGTACGTCGATCTGTAGGCTTAAGAAACAGAAAATATTCAGTCGGAAGCAGTCTGCGAAATAACTCTATAGTACCGGCTATCGTTCAGAATGCGTGCAGCGTCTATCAGCAAGATCCATGAAATTTCATGGCTACTGTCGGATGCCAGTATCTTCCTTCCACGATATTTCGGCGATCAGTCTTTTAGTTGTATTCTGGGACAGCCGGCCGTTGTGGCCGAGCGGTTCTAGGCGCTTCAGTCCGCAACCGCACGACTGCTACTGTCCCAGGTTCGAATCCTGCCTCGGGCATGGATGTGTGTGATGTCTTTAGGTTAGTTAGGTTTAAGTAGTTTCTAAGTCTAAGGGACTGATGACCTCAGATGTTAAGTCCCATAGTGCTTAGAGCCATTTGAACCAAGAGCCATTCTGGGACAGTATTCTGACCCCAGTCAAGGCATGTGTGGTGTAACCAGTTGTCACTGCACATGTGTTGCTTGGGCGCATGCTTTTCCGCTTCCAATCGGTACGCTGCTGAGATCGGCTTCCGTTGTGCGAACTCGCCTCATCGTCTTCACACAGTAAAATCATAGAACGGTGCTGGGTGCACAGAGCAGGATTCCATACAGAACTGCATGCGGCTGTCTCGGTTGATAAGGGCCTCATAGAGTCATATTTTGACTGATTCATTGACAGTACAGCAGGAGTGTATACGCACAAGCCACACATGCGCAGTGACAACTTGTACATCTACTTATTTATTTATTATAGCTTCATATCTGTAATTTAATCTCAGGCTATATTCATTCTTACGTAAATTATTGATATCTACAGCTGTTTATTTTCTGGGTTCTCTATGAAATCACCAGTAACCCGTTATACTGGGGAGCTCTGCATATTTTCGCCAGTATATACCTGAAGATTACCAGAAAATTATGCTCGGAAGTATCACGGAAACATATTACTGACATCCTGCAGAATGCTATAAATTTAATGTAACACTCTTTTCGACCAGCGGAGTTTTACATTTCACATCTTTCAGCTTCATAGAACGACGCTATGACTGTGGCGAGTAATGTAGTTGCTGCATATTTTCTGTCGTTGTTGAAAAACTTCTATTACTGTTTTGGAAGGAAAGGTAAGGAAAGCTATACAAGAAACTTGAAAATGAAAACAGCAAGACATCTTGTCACTCAGCACACTCTTCCTCTGCTACCTTACTATTCTGTTGGGTAGAGTGCGATTGTCTATTCACCTAGTTAGAGATGGTCGTCTGGTACTTTGTCATCCAGTCATACCAGCTACAGTTGAGCTCGTTTCCCTTGTTGGTTATGAATTTGTCTTTACTTGCCTCTCGCATAATTCCTTCTTGCGCAACGAAATAAACTGACTTTTCCTTGCAGTGTGGAGAGTGTCCAGTAGGGCGTGATGTTAGGAAGAACTCCACTTGCAGCTGCTGAAACTGTTTTTCATTAAAACACTACCTGTTTCATGACTTTAAGCTGCATCATGAGGTGAAAAACGTTAAAAGATCAAGGCATACTCATCGCCCCTAGTCAAAACTTACTATTCAGAGAATACTGTCAGTACCATGGAGATATTTTCTGAATAGTAAATTTTGACTAGGGGGCGATGGATGTGCCTATGATCTTTCAACGTTGTTCTCCAGATGATGCGGCTTAAAGCCGCGAAATCAGTCATGTTTTAATAAACAAAAGTTTTATCAGTTGTATGTGGAGTTGTTCGTGATGTCATGCCTTTCGACAGCTACGGTTGCCTGGAATATTAAATAGTTTGTGTCCAGTGGGGACCTAGTAGTTTCTTTATGGAAATTCCGTTTATCATGAAATATTGCATATGACTAATTTATCTAACCCACAAAATATTTATCTTGTGTAATTTATCGTGGCAAAGTTCAAGCCAATTAGCTTGCCGATTAACGATCGCAAATAGACTACAGTCTCGCATCTACGAATCGGCTGCAACATGGGTTATGGAACCCTTGAGCAAATATGACAACACAGCGAGGGAAAAGGCTTAGTTAGTGATCTGGTGATAGTCTGATGGGAAAGTGAAATGAAGCTGCATAGTTGTTTGAGTGTGTACTCAAAACACTGGAAGGAATTGATATTGACTCGAAAAATTTCTATAATGAAATAAATGTTGATATTAACTCTATAAATTTCTGTAATGAAATAAGTGAATATTGGGGTAATTCACTAGATTTCGTAGGTCAGTTGTCGGGATCCACCTAGTACACAGATCACCGTCTGATATAGATATGGGAGTTTCTCGTGATAACGTTTTTGAACAGAGGGTGCCGTTTTTAGTTCATTAACCTGCGTATCTATAACTGTTGGTGATAAGAAGCACCTGGATTCCAAGGTTAACCATCTGAAGTATATGTTCCGAAAGAAAAGCCGTGGGATTTGTGATATAAAGATAGTGCCCTCCCAGAAAATAAAACGCCAGAATGTTAAACCATCACGTCTGTGCTTCTCTCTTTGTGCTACCACGCAAGATGTTAAAGTGGATTTGGCGCCCAGTTGAGGACAAACTCGGTTTAAGAGTCTCTGGAATATACGAGATTGCCTATGAATGCAAAAGCGACAACAGTGGTCAGTCCAGTCTGTCCTTACCGTTACCGATAGTTTCCAAGCCCAGTCTCTCAGGTAAAGACAAATAATGTTTAATGAAACTAAAATCTGTCCCACGCTTCTATTAGGTCTACAACTCTGCTTCCGCCGTTTTGCAGAAGATGGCAGTACCAACAAGTGATCGTGCACGTGATAGGTCGTAAGTTTCATACAATAAGCTTAGGTATCTGCCGACATAACGCCATCAAAATATTGATCGATTTGTGGTTGCACTACAAAGTTATTCTCCATTGAATATGTCAACTTACAAGTCTAATTCTCGTCGTTTTCGAGAAGTTGTAATTTTCTACATTAACGTGAAGAAATCTGCGGCTGTGGTTCATAAAATGCTGGATAAGACGCATGGTGAGGCACCCATTGGTGAAACAACGTCCAGATAATTTTGCAACGCTTCAAGAACGGTGATTTTGACTTCGAGTACCGGCATTGTGTTGGAAAAGAAAAGGTTTTCGATGCTATTGAAACCGATGAAATTAATCACAGGAGATAGTTATCAATAGCACGTAATGCATTTGGGCTGAGCACTGAAAGACAAATAGCTTCTATAGAGCGATTGACATGAGGAAGTGATTTTGTAGCGTGACAAAACTGGTCAAAACATACATGTAAACGTTGTACTTAGAAATCCAGCCCCTTCCGTCGTATTTTCCAGTCGTTTCTCCCTTTGGCTACCAACTTCTCGTTCAATGACACACGGCCTGGCTGACCAGCGCTTCCGGTCATATGAGCGATTGCAAAATAGGTTCGCTCCACAGATGACAGTATGGACCAAAAGAAGAAAATAAAATCTTGTGTACGTGGGTTCTAAAATGCATAGCTGTGAGCACTTCTTTATCTTCGCCAATGTGAAACACATCTCTTTTGCTTAACAAGATCTCATAGCTTTGGAAGTATGAATTTGGGAGCCGATGTTTAGTACAAAATTTTTTATTGTTTTAGTCCATACAACCAACTCTGACGGTTGGCTAACGAAAAATCTCAGCTATAACAGTAGCGGTACATATAGTCAACTGTCGGAAGTATCAAAACGATAACTTTCGATATGGTCGTTTGCGGACCATTCTCCCTTAACTGAAATCTATACGTTTCCCTTCTCCATCGTCTCTCAAAGTTTGTGACATCATCACGGAATCACTGTATATGCACATAACTATAAGAATCTCAAGTCGGTTAAAAATGATCGAATATCTAGTTTCGATTAAGTTCTTACTACATGCTTCTACAGAATAAATACTTTTCCGACTTCAGCTGCTAGAAGATTGCGGTGTAACATCGCAGATAGAAAATTATGTGTAATAATTTGGGAATAGCATTTACATTCAGTGTAAAGAGAGAGATTTACTGCTGTAAGCAGACAGAAAAGAGCTTTTTGCTTAATGTACACAAATGCTCATGCCACCTCAGTTTACATTCCATCTTCACATTTTTATTAGTCATAAAATGGCCTGATATTAATTTTGTGAGGCTGAGGACAAAGATGTTTGCAGTTATATAGCTGTAAAACTTCCACCGTTCGTCTGGCTATGTCTGGTATGGATACGTTTGAGCCTCTTCTCACTATCAGAGAACATCACAGTTCTACAAGAGCCCTCTTACATCATTGTCTTTTACACTCGTTGCTCTACGGCTCTAACCTTTCCATTCGATATCCCTTTGGATTGCCGCAAGGGGTCCTGCAAATCGCCTCGGACCTCCTGTCACAGACAATGCCGCTCCAATCCATCACCCGCGGCGTACACTATATATGACGTCCCTTATACGAGCTAGGACATGAAGTCTGGAGAGACGACGAGTAAATTCTGTTTTGCGCTCCCATTATACGACGAGGCTTCGATTATTCTGATTCAGATAGACTACTTCTTGTTGACTTACGACATTGTTCCCCACACATGAGTATCGTCATTAGACGATCGTGAGAAGAAAAAGGCTTCAGTAAAAATTTGGCTTTGCGTAATAAAAGGCAACTATCTTTCATTGTGGATGACTACAATGTAGTGCCTACAGCAATGGGCGAAACTCCTTGTGAATATGTAGAGCACATCAAATGGTTTAAAGAGACAGAGCTTACGTGTCATCGGAGTCTTTCGTGGCGGCAAGACCGGATAAAATCTTCTCGGTATTCAAGCCGCGTCAATTGCAGTAAATTCTCGAACTGGAGATGGCTATTTATTGGAGTTGACGCGGCTTGAAAACCGAGAATATCTTATCCTTACAGAGGTTAAATTAAGAAGAGATATTAAGTAAGAGGAAAAGAAAATGTATGTTAGAATTTGTCTCGTTGGAAGGCTTTTGGGCAGGCCGATGTGGTCGTGCGGTTCTAGGCGCTTCAGTCTGGAACCGCGTGACCGCTACGGTCGCAGGTTCGAATCCTGCCTCGGGCATGGATGTGTGTGATGTCCTTAGGCTAGTTAGGTTTAAGTAGTTCTAAGTTCTAGGGGACTGATGACCGCAGATGTTAAGCCCCATAGTGCTCAGAGCCATTTGAACCATTTTTGAAGGCTTTTGGGGGATATATATGACGTTTGCGTGTAAAATTGCATACATGATAGTAGAACAGTCAGTTATAGATTACTGTTGCAGCTTCTGGTATGGCTGCAGACATGAAAAAAATTGAGAGACATTCTTCTAGGGTTGCAAAAGGTCATTACAGGTCATATGAAAATATAAAAAAAATTTTTAGGGTAAGCAATTTTCACATGGTTACATGCAGATCATTCACAGATTTTTTCTATGCAGATGACTGATTATTTCTATTCAAGAATTCTTCTGTTGTTGAGAAGGAGCTGATTAGGAGAAACATTTTGAATCTGTATTTGGGAAAAGACAGATGTCATGTGTCAGACATTTCATTTTCATGGGTAGAGTGTCCAAGAGTTTTATAGCTGTCTAAAACACCACTGTCTATGCCAAAGTTAGATTCCTTTGAGGGGAATGCACATATTTTTTTCCTTTCAGTGGCGTACCTGGTGATTTCTCTGCTGTTCTCAAACTCTGATGGATTGTTCATGGCAAATTTCATAATGCAAATCTGAGTGTGTGAACCCGACACACCAATCAAGTTACTTTATTTTGGACAATGAATAATTTTTTTCGTTAAAGTTCTAAATGAGAAGCTACATCTGAATATTATTTCATAAAATACCAGTGAATGGAAATATGCAAAACGTGTAACGTAACTGTGTTCAGTATCCCTAAAATTGTTAATTTTTCTTATGCAAAAATTAGCCGATCTTACACGTTTTAGCTGATAAACTATACAGTTTTTCAGTTTCAATTTCTATCAATTTGCGCACCTGATAATTCTTGTTCGTATACCAGGTTAATAGGAAGTGGGATAGCTTTCACAGTACAAAATTGGATATGTTCTATTATTTGTTTTTCAAAAGTTTATGGGTTGCTCATTTGTGCAAAATCACTTAATAACGACAGGAAGAACTTCGTTTACTTCTTTGTTTTCTTAATATTTCGTGTTTCGGCTTCAAACAATGCTTGTTTCATAGTTCAACAACATAAGGTTGACCAGTGATCGAAACTTGCCTGACTCACCTTTCTTCATATCCGAATGATGTATGTTACCCGTGCACCCTAAGGTAACTTTGTGTTATGTTTCTTTAATAATAACTAAATTACATATGTGCTGAACGACACATTCCATAAATATCTAACTTATCGAATATGCTGATGCAACCGATACAATCAAATGTCTTTCCTAAGGCACACAAGATTCCTACTGATTATATCTGATCGTTAAAAGATTTTTTTCATGTAGTCAGTGGCTGGCTCTGAGCACTATGGGACTCAACTGCTGTGGTCATAAGTCCCCTAGAACTTAGAACTACTTAAACCTAACTAACCTAAGGACATCACACACAGCCATGCCCGAGGCAGGATTCGAACCTGCGACCGTAGCGGTCGTGCGGTTCCAGACTGTAGCGCCTTTAACCGCTCGGCCACTCCGGCCGGCTCATGTAGTCAGTAAATGGATAGAAATTGTCTCAGGAGAATAGCCATTTTGAAATTCAAATTGTGCCTTCCTAAGTATAACACTGTTACCCAAGTAAGTGACAAGCCTGGAGTACATTCCTCTCAGGGAACCGGTATTTGAAGAAGATTATGCAAGAAACTTTCCGCCAGAATCGTTTATCCAACGTGCAGGTCAAGTTTACCTCCTGAAGCGCACAGACAGTAGCTAATACTAGGTCGATGTATCCTCTACCAAGGACAGTACAGAGTTCGGGAACTGTATAAGGTGAAACAGATGCACGTTCCCCCGGCTCACGCTCACGCGTTACGTCCCATCAGGTCTAACAAAGTGAGTTGCGCTGTATTTACTTTTATTTCGTCCTATTGGCTTGGAAACTCATTCGGTACCGTTGGTGATATTGTGGTCTCCACCAGCCTCGGTTACAGTAGGGCGGGAGGGACCAGACAGGGGCATCTGTTACGGGCGGCAATTTCTGTGGTGTCAAATACACATTCTTGAAGAAAAAACTCGTTTCACAAAGCGCCTAGCATCCAGCTCACGTTGTTTTATCGATTATTCATGATTTTTAAACGCATCCCAGCTGGTTTTTGTACATTTTTAAACGCATTCTAAATTTATTTCTGAACGAATCGTAAGGATTTTTGAATGCGTGCATATTGTACGTGATGTGTTTTCCAGGGGAATCCCCGTCGCATCAAGAAATAAAGAACTTTCCTGCAGATGAAAGGGGACGGGGCTATAAAAGCTGAGCCGAATAAAACCGATCGCTTGAATAACAATATCTGTTTGTTTATGTGGTTGACTGTGTTTGCGAATGATAAGTGTTGTTACAATTATTAGAGAAACATAGATTCAGATTACCAGTATGCAAATAAACGACTAACAGGAATAACAGACAAGGAAGATTACATATTATCCTCTCAGTGAATCCAAGAAAATGAAATTTTGCTAGAAAATTTGTTGCCAGATCGCTACACTACTAAGGACCAGCTATCCAGTCCCCGGTTAGCAGCCACCCAAGATCTATTCTCGCAATGGGGGCGGAAAACGTGTTGTTAGAACACGTAATAACGCCTAACTGGATAATAAACGCGGGATAACTAAACCGGTGATTCTGGTAGGGTTGGCGAAGTTGACCGGAGTGTTAAGAATAGTTATAGAATTCGTGATGTCAAGATTGTTTGTTAGAGCGAAGAATGAGAAGAGACAGGAACATCACACAAACCATATGGAAGAATATGACGATTCCAAATTATAAAAATTTCTTATATCTACCACTTTTCGATCTCATGCTTGAGAAACTGGAGCGTATGAACGCAATGTGAAACTTTTTCCTAACATGAAAATTTTGCTTGTAATAGGCCTAATAGGCACTTGACATTGATACTTCGTGAATTATATTCTGTCATGTTATTTAAGTAAATGAGATAAATAAAAATGACCACTTGTGACAAAAAAGTCTCTTATTTGGCGTGTTTTACAATTGTTGAGAAAGGCCTATTTCGTTTTATCTAGCGGACACTGACAAAATAGACGTAATCAGATCGAGAAACTACACCAGTCTCGGATACTATACGTATTAACAGTTGTTTCAGTATCAGACAGCGACATTTTCATTTTTCATGTATCAAAACGTTTGACGAATTTTGATGAGATAATAGACTCTTTCGCAGAAAGGAAAGCACACCGTGTAAAGCTGTAGCAGGATCTGACAGAAAAAGAAATGCTGGGTGCTAAGGATTGAAGAAATGTGTATTGTGTTGGCTGTCTCTTGTCTTTACAGTTTTTTATTTTTCCTATATTTAATTTTATGTCACAGAAAGGAAAAAATTGTTAGCTAATGGGCATTAAGGAGCGCAAATTTCTGAAGAATTCTTGCTCTCCAGGTCACAAATAATCCCACCCAGCATTAATTGTGAGATTTTCTTAAGGGATGTAGGATATCAAAGCGGCCGACTGGGAGTCGGAGATGCACCACAGCAAATTTTAAAAAGATGTGGCACAACACTTTGGCTCACTTAAGACCAAATAACACGTCTTACGTTTCCTCGAACATATGTGTTAAATATTAAGCTCTTCGAAAAGTGCGCTACAAAATCAACATAATTTTGAAAAATCTTTATTTATTTTTATTTTTGACGTCCTATCTCAACGCTCGAGCGGGTGGACTAGCATTCGGAAGGACGACGGTTCAATCCCGCGTCCGGCCATCCTGATTTAGGTTTTCCGTGATTTCCCTAACTCACTCCAGGCAAATGCCGGGATGGTTTCTCTGAAAGGGCACGGCCGACTTCCTTCCCCATCCTTCCCTAATCCGATGAGACCGATGACCACGCTGTCTGGTCTTCCCCAAACCAACCAACCAACCAACCGAGCGGGTGGAGGGGGAAGGTGGGGGGGGGGGGGGGGCAGACGACACTATCAAGCTTTTGCCCCGGTTCGGAAATATTGTAGATCCGGGACTGGTTTCCACTCCGAAGGCTGGTTCAATACAGCACAACGAGCTATTGTATCACAGCTAACATTCTTCGTGTTGGTGTTATGGAACATACATGGTTCTCGCGCATTATACTCTTCTGGAGACCAAGGAACGACTGTATAGCAATCAGTAGGATTCCCGCAAGTACAGATTATGTGAAACCCAGTTCACTTAGTTTATTTCTTCGAATAAAGGCATCTCGAACACTGAACGGCTGCCCGATTTGTCTCTTACATTATTTACATTTTTCGGTTACAGTCTTCATCATGACCTGTAATTCAGATAGAAAGTAGCATAAGATAGGTTCATTACCAGTCAACGATTGTACAGAAAAAAAAGGAAAAAACACATTCAACAAATTTAGAGATTACGTCACAATCTCAGTGTGAATTGTAATAAAAGTAATGCCGAAGAGGATGTTAGCTGCCAACTGGGTTCTGAGGTTTACAGGCTTAATGAAAAGATACAGATTCCAGTTGGGGAGAGAAGGGACTTATGGTACAAGATGACAAAATGAAGGGGTCGGTTAATACGACATATTCAGAAGCACCAAGGAATAATAACTTCGGTTAATGAAGAGAAGTGGCGGGGCAGGAAGGCTAAATTATTTAACGAGGCCAAAGGTTAGTTTAATACACTAAACAAGTTCCAACTGATGTCGGTTTCAGCAGTTATGTGTTGATGAGGAGGCATGAATCACAGTATATACTAGCGTAAAAGTTGCACCGAACCACTCTTCAAACTTCAGACCACAGCAACAGCAGCAACAACGAAATAAGTAATCAAAAGAAAACATGTACGAGGGCAGTTCAATAAGTAATGCAACACATTTTTTTTCTGAAACAGGGGTTGTTTTATTCAGCATTGAAATACACCAGGTTATTCCCCAATCTTTTAGCTACACAACACTATTTTTCAACGTAATCTCCATTCAATGCTACGGCCTTACGCCACCTTGAAATGAGGGCCTGTATGCCTGCACGGTACCATTCCACTGGTCGATGTCGGAGCCAACGTCGTACTGCATCAATAATTTCTTCATCATCCACTTACTGCGTCCCACGGATTGCGTCCTTCATTGGGCCAAACATATGGAAATCCGACGGTGCGAGATCGAGGCTGTAGGGTGCATGAGGAAGAACAGTCCACTGAAGTTTTGTGAGCTCCTCTCGGGTGCGAAGACTTGTGTGAGGTCTTGCGTTGTCATGAAGAAGGAGAAGATCGTTCTGATTTTTGTGCCTACGAACACACTGAAGTCGTTTCTTCAATTTCTGAAGAGTAGCACAATACACTTCAGAGTTGATCGTTTGACCATGGGGGAGGACATCGAACAGAATAACCCCTTCAGCGTCCCAGAAGACTGTAACCATGACTTTACCGGCTGAGGGTATGGCTTTAAACTTTTTCTTGGTAGGGGAGTGGGTGTGGCGCCACTCCATTGATTGCCGTTTTGTTTCAGGTTCGAAGTGATGAACCCATGTTTCATCGCCTGTAACAATCTTTGGCAAGAAATTGTCACCCTCAGCCTCATGACGAGCAAGCAATTCCGCACAGATGGTTCTCCTTTGCTCTTTATGGTGTTCGGTTAGACAACGAGGGACCCAGCGGGAACAAACCTTTGAATATTCCAACTGGTGAACAATTGTGACAGCACTACCAACAGAGATGTCAAGTTGAGCATTGAGTTGTTTGATGGTGACCCGTCGATCATCTCGAACGAGTGTGTTCGCACGCTCCGCCATTGCAGGAGTCACAGCTGTGCACGGCCGGCCCGCACGCGGGAGATCAGACAGTCTTGCTTGACCTTGCGGCGATGATGACACACGCTTTGCCCAACGACTCACCGTGCTTTTGTCAACTGCCAGATCACCGTAGACATTCTGCAAGCGCCTATGAATATCTGAGATGCCCTGGTTTTCCGCCAAAAGAAACTCGATAGTGACCGAGCGGTTCTAGGAGCTACAGTCTGGAGCGCGCGACCGCTACGGTCGCAGGTTCGAATCCGGCCTCGGGCATGGATGTGTGTGATGTTCTTAGGTTAGTTGGGTTTCAGCAGGGGACTGATGATCTCAGATATTAAGTCCCATAGTGCTCAGAGCCATTTCGACCTTTGAACGAAACATAGTATCGTCAGGCACGGGTATTTGAAGTGGTATGCCGTTGTGTTCCTCCAACCTCCGAACTGACAAACCCGGTCACCTATTAGGAGACATACCGCGGTAAGAATTTTTAGCATTGTGTAGCCCTGTGATAACTGAGCATGAAACACGTCAGCCTCAGTTGAAAATAGAAACCAAGCTTTACCCAGGTTTCAGCCAAATTAATTTGGCCTTCTTCAGAAGCGACTGACACTAAACTACTGCATGCCAAAGTTTGGCCGTGTCAAGTATAAAATTGTAGCACCGTAGCAACTAGTCATAATCTAATATTAACTAATCATAATCTAATGTAGATACACTGGAGTAACTAGTCATAATCTAATATTAACTAGTCATATTCTAATGTAGATTATGACTAGTTACTACGGTGCTACAGTTTTATACTTGACATGGCCAAACTTTGACATGCAGTGGTTTAGTGTCTCTCGCTTTTGAAGAAGACCAAATTATTTTTGCTGAAACCTGGGTAAAGCTTGATTTCTATTTGCAACTGAGGTTGACATGTTGCATGTTCACATACCACTCGTGTAACTTCGCATTTTTCACTAGCGCTCCAGAAGGCAAAGTAGTGAACAGTGGGAGATAAAAATCATGTTATGTACTCATTGCGGATCGAACCCGAGACCTTTGGATCCATAGTCTGACACTTGGCAACCAAGCCACATGAATATCATCTCCGGATTTGAAACTAAGTAATTGTCCCTGCACTTACTTTATTACAGTTGTATATAGCGCAGTATAATATGATAGGATGTTCACTGTTGTTCAGTGGTGAACTGTTAACGATACAGTATGTGCAAAACTAAATCCTGTTAAGGGGCTCCAGAAAGGCTCTAAATCATGAAAAGTTCAATTTTTACTTTTTTGTGTTTTCTGAATCTGCAGACATTACCTTTTAATAGATATATAATTTATTCAATTCCGAAGACTACAACTATTTTTAAATTTTTTTTGAAATGTGTTCTACATGGGCGTGACCCACTGTGGCGCTGTTAAACTGCTGTCAAATGGTGTTATTATTAACGTCCGTATTCATCAGGTACATTTTAGTGATGTGAGATAAAGTATGTGTTGTAGCTACCCTGTGATGGTTCAATATATATCGCTGGTGTGATTGTCGATTGTTTCATGTTTATTTACTCTGTCGTTATCTCGAAAATATTCGTAATTAATTCTGTTTCTTGAGTCTCTGTTTTGTTGAAGTGTAATAATGATTAAAAGTAAAGTTATTAGAAATCCTCTGAAAGCTTTTAAGAAAAGGAGAAATGTTGGAAAGCCAAAGGTATGCGCTATTACTGTAAACAATAAAGACGATAACCAAGTGAGTGAACCTAACCTCTCAAGTACACCTGCCCATAGCAGTCAAAGTGGGAAAGAAAATACTTCACAGAAGAAGCTTGGTTCAATGAGTGAAAACTATGAATGTTTTATGGGCGAATCGGATGCGAATGAAATATTTGATATGTCGGTTCTCAAAGGAATTTTTTCAAACTGTGTAAGATGTATTCATTGTAGTGAAGTTGGCCTGCCGACCGGTGTGGCCGTGCGGTTCTAAGCGCGTCAGTTTGGAACCGCGTGACCGCTACGGTCGCAGGTTCGAATCCTGCCTCGGGCA
Organism: Schistocerca americana; assembly: GCF_021461395.2. Taxonomy (NCBI): domain Eukaryota; kingdom Metazoa; phylum Arthropoda; class Insecta; order Orthoptera; family Acrididae; genus Schistocerca; species Schistocerca americana. The sequence goes on from NC_060122.1 coordinate 629,650,549, forward strand.
TGGATGTGTGTGATGTCCTTAGGTTAGTTAGGTTTAAGTAGTTCTAAGTTCTAGGGGACTGATGACCTCAGTAGTTAAGTCCCATAGTGCTCAGAGCCAAGTTGGTCTGGAACTCTCCATAATAAAGCACGTAGGACTTGCTAGTGAAATACAACTGAAATGTGATAAGTGTTCATACATGACCAGCTTTTGGAACAGTGTTGCAGTAACTGCCACTGAAGAAAATGGTAGCAAAATCTACGAACACAACAACGAGCGATGCTTGCTTTAGACAAGGAACGCCTTCGGGCTGCAGACAGGGCTGTAAAGAGTCTAGAAATACAAGCAAGAGTAAACAGGAGGAGGAACAAGAGGAAGCTGGAGGAGTTTGCAGAGGATGAAGATAATCCATCCTATGGACCTGGAATGCACTAAAAAGTTAATCCAATCTTTGTCGCTCGATTCCCAAAACTTTTATTTTCTCATACTAATTACATGTTTTCTAAGGATCTTCCAAACATATTTGTCTCAAACTTTCAGTAAATGTTACACAGTACCTTCTGCATAATTTAACACAGCCTTTTTCCAAAAAACTGTATATTTTTCAATATATAAATAAAAAATTGCAAAAAAATGTTGTGAATTTTCATTACAATTGAAAAAAAATCATCTTTAATAACTGAACTAAAATTTTGTAAAATCCCTGTGTTAAGTTGTAGCCCATATTCCAATAAATAATCTGTAAAAAGTTCAACTTCCTACCTCAAATACTTTGTGAGGAAAGATATAATTTATAAACGTTATTTTGACATTGCAAGTATAGGGCGTTCCGGAGCCCCTTAAATAAATCACTTGAAAAATAGAAAATAATTCCTAGAAATCTGTTACAGAGGCGTACCCATGGTGAGGCTCAACAAATCCCGTTCTCCTGCTCATGCACATAGATGGAGCGAAAAGTCACCAAAAGAAAAGAACAATGAAAGACTGTTTACGAATGCAGTAGAAGGGTTCTCCTATCACTCGTTTTGCTATGCTCTGCCTAGGAGGAGGAGCCATTCCGTCAGCCCGCGAATGTGAACGTGCCGGTACGCTGTTGTCACGCTATCGTTTAGTCCAAGAAGCAGACAATATAAATGGCTACTATCGAAAGATGTCTATCGCTAACCGGGCCTATGTGGAACCAGTACACTCGGTTCACAAAGCTGCCGGCTACACAGTTCTCTGATGCTGAACCCTGTAGGTCTTGCTACTAATTCGTTAGAGTGTTGTAGGATCTCTCAGGTCGACGAACGAACGCAGAAGAAACTATCCAATTAGGCCGAAGGCTCCCGATTTTTGTGGATTTCTGCTGACTAACGGCTGGAACGAGACACGACGGTGGAGAAAACAAGAAAAAAAGGTGAAGGGTATATGTAGTTTGCTTGCCCCTCCAGCCACCCTTTTTGCTACTCCCTAGGATCAGATGGTACGACATGCTAGTACGAGAGTAAAGTAATGTGGTTGTTCAATCATGTAGCTGGAGATGTTAGTCGTTGCGCCTATAGTAAGCTATATTTTTCTTGTGTTAGCTGCAACTTCATGTAAACATAAGCTCAGCCTATTGTCACCAGCCTGCATAGCATAAGCATCTGCCAGATGTAGGCTTCACATATACAGGTTGAACCTGAACCCCTCCGATATGTACATGTACAGATAAAAAAATGATCATAATTTCATAAAAATGGATGATTTATTTAAGAGCTTCACGAACTGAGCAAGTCAGTATAGCGTTGGTCCATCTCTTGCCCTTACGCAAGCAGTTTATCTTCTGGGCAATGCTTGGTAGAGTTGTTGGATGTACTCGTGAGGTATATCGTACCAAATTTTGTCGAACTGATGAGTTAATTATCAAAATCCAGAGCTGGTTGGAGGGCCCTGCCCATAATTCTCCTAACGTTTTCAACTGGGTAGAGAACTGGCAATCTTCATCGCCAAAGCAGGGTTTATCAACCATGAAGACAAGCAGTAGTAGCTGTCTTCATGTGCGGGAAACTATTATCTTGGCGAAACGTAAACCCAGAATGGCTTTTCATGATGAGAAACAAAAGGGGGCTGGAATATCGTCGAGTTACCGCTGTGCTGTAAGGATGCCGCGGATGAGAGCCAGAGGGACCCTGCTTCGATAAGAAATGAACTCTAGAACATCGCTCCTGGTTGTCAGGCCATATGATTGGCGGCAATCAGGTCTGTATCCCATCGGCGTCCAGGGTGTCTCCATACACGTCTTCGTTGGTCATTGGGGGCACACTTGGACGCGGGACTCATCAGTGAAGACAATTCTACCCCAGTCAATGAGATCCCAGGCCGAAGACATCTCTTGAGACAGTCCAGACAGCGTTGAGATACCGCAAATATTCCGATTATCAGGAGTGATGATCTGGGGCGCCATTTCTTTTCAGAGGAGGACCACTCTCGTCATCATCAACGGCATCCTTGTAGAACAGAGATAAGTCGCTCGATATTTTATGCCCCGTTTTGTTCCCCATCGTAGGAAGCCATCATGAGGTTACATTTCAGCAAGATAATATCCACCACACACGGCGAAAGTTTCTGCTGCTTGTCTTCGTGCTCATCAAACCCTACCTTGGCCAGCAATGTCGCCGGGTGGCTCCCCAGACGAGAACGATTGGAGCATTATGGGCAGAGTGCTTCACGTATCTCAGGATTTTGACGACATAACGCACCCATTGGCCATAATTCGGCACGAAATCTCTCAGGACGACATCCGACAAATCTCTCAATCAATACCAAGCCTGAGTAAAGGTTCCACAGGTGCCAGGAGTCTACCGATGAATTAGTGTCTTGCTCAATTTGTGAAGCGCTTTGTCTCGAATGAATCATCTAACTTTTCTGAAATCGGTATCATTCGTTTGTCTGTACATGTACGCAAGATCTAACGATTTCCGTCACGTTCGTGTAATTCTTCTGTGGTGCGATTGTTTCCGTTTTCTTAGAGTCTACATACCTCAAAGCTATCAGCATATGTTCATCTTCACTGCTTTGGGGCACACTTCTATATAAAGACCTCAATTTTCATTTTTGAGAGGTAGTAGTATGGACAAAATCAATAGAAAAGTGTATAATACACATCGTCTCTGAAGTGCATACCTTAAGAGACAAGAGCACTTATTCCCCTACGCTGCGGTGAAACACATGTTTTCTGCTGAACAAGTGCTCATACATCTTGCATTTCAGAGCCCATGTTTACTAAACCTTTTTTACCTGTTTGTTCTACACTGCCACCTGTAGAAGTACATAGGCAGACTATTGCTTCAGTCTGTATGTTAGTTATTTTGCTCTTAATCTAGCACGAAGGGAAATCTGATACTTGTTGAAGTCTTAAGTTTCTTTTCTAGTCACGTGCTATTTTTTAACCCATGTAGTATCCAATATCACGGGGCCATCTCTTTCACTGTGCTTTATTTTTACTTCCAAAACTACACTCCTGGAAATGGAAAAAAGAACACATTGACGCCGGTGTGTCAGACCCACCATACTTGCTCCGGACACTGCGAGAGGGCTGTACAAGCAATGATCACACGCACGGCACAGCGGACACACCAGGAACCGCGGTGTTGGCCGTCGAATGGCGCTAGCTGCGCAGCATTTGTGCACCGCCGCCGTCAGTGTCAGCCAGTTTGCCGTGGCATACGGAGCTCCATCGCAGTCTTTAACACTGGTAGCATGCCGCGACAGCGTGGACGTGAACCGTATGTGCAGTTGACGGACTTTGAGCGAGGGCGTATAGTGGGCATGCGGGAGGCCGGGTGGACGTACCGCCGAATTGCTCAACACGTGGGGCGTGAGGTCTCCACAGTACATCGATGTTGTCGCCAGTGGTCGGCGGAAGGTGCACGTGCCCGTCGACCTGGGACCGGACCGCAGCGACGCACGGATGCACGCCAAGACCGTAGGATCCTACGCAGTGCCGTAGGGGACCGCACCGCCACTTCCCAGCAAATTAGGGACACTGTTGCTCCTGGGGTATCGGCGAGGACCATTCGCAACCGTCTCCATGAAGCTGGGCTACGGTCCCGCACACCGTTAGGCCGTCTTCCGCTCACGCCCCAACATCGTGCAGCCCGCCTCCAGTGGTGTCGCGACAGGCGTGAATGGAGGGACGAATGGAGACGTGTCGTCTTCAGCGATGAGAGTCGCTTCTGCCTTGGTGCCAATGATGGTCGTATGCGTGTTTGGCGCCGTGCAGGTGAGCGCCACAATCAGGACTGCATACGACCGAGGCACACAGGGCCAACACCCGGCATCATGGTGTGGGGAGCGATCTCCTACACTGGCCGTACACCACTGGTGATCGTCGAGGGGACACTGAATAGTGCACGGTACATCCAAACCGTCATCGAACCCATCGTTCTACCATTCCTAGACCGGCAAGGAAACTTGCTGTTCCAACAGGACAATGCACGTCCGCATGTATCCCGTGCCACCCAACGTGCTCTAGAAGGTGTAAGTCAACTACCCTGGCCAGCAAGATCTCCGGATCTGTCCCCCATTGAGCATGTTTGGGACTGGATGAAGCGTCGTCTCACGCGGTCTGCACGTCCAGCACGAATGCTGGTCCAACTGAGGCGCCAGGTGGAAATGGCATGGCAAGCCGTTCCACAGGACTACATCCAGCATCTCTACGATCGTCTCCATGGGAGAATAGCAGCCTGCATTGCTGCGAAAGGTGGATATACACTGTACTAGTGCCGACATTGTGCATGCTCTGTTGCCTGTGTCTATGTGCCTGTGGTTCTGTCAGTGTGATCATGTGATGTATCTGACCCCAGGAATGTGTCAATAAAGTGTCCCCTTCCTGGGACAATGAATTCACGGTGTTCTTATTTCAATTTCCAGGAGTGTATAAACGTTGGTAAATCAACTTAGAAATAAAATTTGTTGGGAGATACTTTTAGACGTGGCAAAGTGTGGGGAGTAGCTTTGGAAGATCTGCCATGGGAGCAGAATCACCGCGTTACAGCTCTGAGTAGTTGACCTTGAGCGAGCATTGAGTTCAGAACATCCGTCCCTCACGTTTTGCCTCCTACAGCTGTCTATCAAGTAGGAAATGAAACGTAGTTATCTCGTAATGTAATGGAAGAACTGTAGAGGCGGGAACACACAAGCGTTAGTTGGCATTTCACTTCGGCTTTGGCTGAGAGAAGAACTGCACAGGCGTCGTCTTGCCTCAGGGAGGCGAGAACAATGGGAGTCTTTGGTCGGGCTGAGCGAGGAACGAGAGTCGTAAACGCAACACTTGTTTTACGGGCTCCCCTTCTTCCTCTTCCCAGGCCATCGCGAGCTTATCACCAGCTGTGCAAGTTTACAGAGAGGCGGGATTAGCTCGCCGGAATTAGCCGAAAAGTAGTTCCCCGCGCCGCCGCTGCGCTGAATACCCGCAAGGTCCGTCACTGGGCCTCACCCCGTGTTTCCCTGCCTAACACCCTACGGTCTACACTCTCCACCCCACCATTCCTCTAAGGCCCTGGCTTAAACAAAGTCTGAGTGCAAGACGCCAGCGCAAACACGCCCTCAGCTGTCGGATTAGGCGGGTCCCAGGTCCTGTCTCCCTCGCAGGACTTTTACCACTCTTGCTGCACGTGAATGTCGTTCCGTTAGTCCACTTCCATTTCTCAGGGCTTCTATGTATATAGATGACAGCCGTTTACTTTTTGGCACTGCAAATGGACGCCATCCTCAACAAAGAGACCCTACACTTAATTCAGAGCCTTGGTTCAACTATATTTCCATTGTACGTGAGTTTACGCTACGGTACGGTATCTTTCATTGTTATCGGACATCCATCTTCGAACGAATAATTGGACGGCAACTGATAACTATATGTGATTCAATGAATGAGACCGTCAGCCGTGTGTCTCTATATATTATTTATTTGGGGTCAATCGGTTTAGGTGCTCCACAGTCATCAAGCACCCTGATCCAGCAAATATATAATATAGCATCAACCATCTAAAAATGCACCATAATGTCAACAGTAACTTTTATGGAACAGACTTGTGTTAGCTAACACGGTAGTGATCCAAATGAAATTACATCTGTCAATGTAAGAAAATACTATAAACACAAAATAACCATACTTACAAATATTGTTAATCTTTGAACACAGGCACTGATTCGCGACAGGCACGAACCGACAACAACTGTGTTGGTAACGTCGGTAGGGAACATACATACATAGTACACTCCTGGAAATGGAAAAAAGAACACATTGACACCGGTGTGTCAGACCCACCATACTTGCTCCGGACACTGCGAGAGGGCTGTACAAGCAATGATCACACGCACGGCACAGCGGACACACCAGGAACCGCCATGTTGGCCATCGAATGGCGCTAGCTGCGCAGCATTTGTGCACCGCCGCCGTCAGTGTCAGCCAGTTTGCCGTGGCATACGGAGCTCCATCGCAGTCTTTAACACTGGTAGCATGCCGCGACAGCGTGGACGTGAACCGTATGTGCAGTTGACGGACTTTGAGCGAGGGCGTATAGTGGGCATGCGGGAGGCCGGGTGGACGTACCGCCGAATTGCTCAACACGTGGGGCGTGAGGTCTCCACAGTACATCGATGTTGTCGCCAGTGGTCGGCGGAAGGTGCACATGCCCGTCGACCTGGGACCGGACCGCAGCGACGCACGGATGCACGCCAAGCCCGTAGGATCCTACGCAGTGCCGTAGGGGACCGCAACGCCACTTCCCAGCAAATTAGGGACACTGTTGCTCCTGGGGTATCGGCGAGGACCATTCGCAACCGTCTCCATGAAGCTGGGCTGCGGTCCCGCACACCGTTAGGCCGTCTTCCGCTCACGCCCCAACATCGTGCAGCCCGCCTCCAGTGGTGTCGCGACAGGCGTGAATGGAGGGACGAATGGAGACGTGTCGTCTTCAGCGATGAGAGTCGCTTCTGCCTTGGTGCCAATGATGGTCGTATGCGTGTTTGGCGCCGTGCAGGTGAGCGCCACAATCAGGACTGCATACGACCGAGGCACACAGGGCCAACACCCGGCATCATGGTGTGGGGAGCGATCTCCTACACTGGCCGTACACCACTGGTGATCGTCGAGGGGACGCTGAATAGTGCACGGTACATCCAAACCGTCATCGAACCCATCGTTCTACCATTCCTAGACCGGCAAGGGAACTTGCTGTTCCAACAGGACAATGCACGTCCGCATGTATCCCGTGCCACCCAACGTGCTCTAGAAGGTGTAAGTCAACTACCCTGGCCAGCAAGATCTCCGGATCTGTCCCACATTGAGCATGTTTGGGACTGGATGAAGCGTCGTCTCACGCGGTCTGCACGTCCAGCACGAACGCTGGTCCAACTGAGGCGCCAGGTGGAAATGGCATGGCAACCTGTTCCACAGGACTACATTCGGTATCTTTACGATCGTCTCCATGGGAGAATAGCAGCCTGCATTGCTGCGAAAGGTGGATATACGCTGTACTAGTGCCGACATTGTGCATGCTCTGTTGCCTGTGTCTATGTGCCTGTGGTTCTGTCAGTGTGATCATGTGATGTATCTGACCCCAGGAATGTGTCAATAAAGTTTCCCCTTCCTGGGACAATGAATTCACGGTGTTCTTATTTCAATTTCCAGGAGTGTATATACGTACAATGGATTCCAACTGCAGCTTCAAAGAACACAAACTGAAAGCAGCATAGGTAGCTAAGCATGCGATTCTGAGCAAATCTCGCTAAACAGTAGCAGGGCAACCCGGAATTGCATCACGTCCGTCAGCAGTTCGCGATAGAGACAATAAAACTCCCGTAGCGTACTTTGACTGAGCACGGAATGGTATGAAACGATGAGGCATTACGTGGGGTAAAACGTACAACATATATAACGTGTAATCTGAGTGTATTAGAGATATATGGATAAAGCTTATTCATACAGGAAATTTATAATGCCGTAGCTTTCTCCCGAACCTCCTCCCACCTCCCTTACTGAGCAATGAACCCACTGACTTAGCCGTTTGGTTTTCAACAGTGAATATGAATGTATATCAATATATTCAAATTCACTGTTGAAAACCAAACGGGGCTAAGACAATGGGTTTATTGCTCAATAAGGGAGGTGGGAGGAGGTTGGGGAGGAAACTACGGCATTATAAATTTCCTGTGTGAATAAGCTATCACCATATATCTCTAATACACTTAGATTACACGTTATATATGTTGTATGTTTTACCCCACGTAATGCCACATCGGTTCTTACTATTCCGTGCTCAGCCAAAGTACGCTACGGAGGTTTTATTGTCTCTGTCGCGAACTGCGGACGGACGTGATGCAATTCCGTGTTGCCCTGCTACTGTTTAGCGAGATTTGCTCAGGATCGCATGCTTAGCTACCTATGCTGCTTTCAGTATGTGCTCTTTGAAGCTGCAGTTGGAATCAATTGTACGTATGTACTATGCATGTATGTTCCCTACCGACGTTATCAACACTATTGTTGTCGGTTCCTGCCTCTCGCAAATCAGTACCTGCGTTCAAAGTTTAGCTTTCTTTTCAATTGCCTCTACAGCATTACTTTTGATCATTAATCCAAATTCATAAAGAACATTCATGTTAAAACTAACGTGATCGACACTGTCCTGCGCGTTAGTTACGTATCGATTCTCACATTCTTCTTCAAATATGTACACTGCATATGCAGTTTACAGTCGAGATGATAGTTCCCTGCCTCCATCTTTTTCCGTGCTCAGCATTATTTGAGACGTCGAGGGGCCACATACAATAGTGCTAGGGCTCTCAATGATAGATTGTTGGAGCTTTCTACGCTCCCGGCGCCGGTCCCCATGTGTAGCGCGACCGTGTGCTGTGTCATATTCATAGATGTTGCTGTAATCTTCTTCTCATCATCTCAAAATATCTAATTACGTGATTTCTGTTGTCGATAATTTAGGAAACAGATGATGGTGGGTTCGACGGTGGATCACAGACTCTACGATCTATTGCTGAAAGTAGCGCCGAACTCCGGGTTGCCTAGGTACTTATTTACAGCTGTGTGTCAACACCCATACTACGAAGCGTCTGGTCTTGTGCTTAATATGTAAAACATCGTATTTCCTAAAGTGTCGTAAACGGTACAACACTGTAGGTACATTCAGCAACATGTGCAGGTAATGTCCGCGGGATTAATTGCGAATACAGGTAGTAGTAACAAAGAAAATAAATTAAAAACGTCGTCAATGACGCGACAGTTTTTTTCGAGTCTCATTGAATATGACGTCATACTTCCTAAACTGGAAGTCGTACTGTGATACAATTTTGCACTTACATGTCGGTGCTATTTATGCATTCTGTCTGTAAAGTCTGTCGCGAATACCATTAGTAGTAAAGTAATAATAAATTATAACGTAACATCTCATGCTGTACTTTTATTGCACGAACAGCTTAAAAGTAGTAAGCGATAATCTGTTATCCTTTCATCGTTCTGTAGCGGTTGTAACAGAAAAATTTCCTAAAAGTTTGAAACTGTGTACAAAGTTACTTGGAAGTAGATAACGCTCTCATTTTCAAATACTGGGAGAATAACGTTTGTGAATTTATGCAACACGAGTTAGGCTTCTTTTTCACACCCACCCCTTTGACAAGCAGGTAGTTGTTAACCCCACAGCGTTTGTTGCCTAACAGTAAGGTACAGGTGTGCCAAGTTTGGCTGAAAGTACACCAGTGAGAGGATATAGGATCTTCACATTAATAATGAATTATAACCTGTCATTTGATTTAGGTAAAGATGTACTATTTTTAAAGATGCTACGAGCAGAGCGTCAGGAAGTTGGAGATGATGAAGTAGCTAAATTTTGGTGTCGCTCAGTCGCGAATTGGAAAATTCCGCTTAGTCACAAATTTGTCTTATATGCTAAAAAATGTGCAACGTGGGAATGAGGTGACGTTATTGCATACAATATGAAGCGGCTACTGAATGGTGAGAAAATAATATAATTTAAGAAGCAAAATGGCGATTCACCAATTTTAAGGAACGAAAAAAAGATACGAAAATGAAACATTGTGTAAAATGTATAGTAATGACTCCCTAATAAATCTGTGTACATACTAAATATCTTGACCAATACAGAGATTGCAAATTGATATTAAAGTTCACATTAGGAATAGATTTGTCTCTGACCGCAGAAATGAACTTCAGTTTCTTTTTATTGTATCGTGATAGATAAATACGTACCAAGTGTACCCGAGCTTCATGAGACAATAAAATGAAACAATATTTTCCTAGTCCAAGGCTAATTTATCCCTACTTTCAACGTATTACAGGTCAGACCCCCGCGCTCTATCACGATAGAAACTTGAAATATAAATTTAAGGGAACGACACCGTGGTTTTGGTCGAAAAAATCGATTTTTCGGTTTCCATCATATATTTCAATATATTAAGGTTTTCTTTAAGTACTCTGAAAAAGATTTTGCTGAAAAAAATTTTTTTCGAGCATTTAAAGAGCATTTTCCTACCACGTGTCTTTATGTGCCACGCCCAATTTTCTGACACCCAATTTTCTGCTTTTATTTTAGATCTTTATATCCATACATTGCACGTTAGAGATTTTTTTTTACTCCCAAATGTGTTGGCTACCCTTGGAATGCAACAGTTGGTATTTTTTTGATTCTGCTGTTTGTAAACAACGCGCTTTCAAACACGCGGTTAGTTTTGTTCAACTGTGATTGTGAGTAGTTGCTATACTCACGTTTGCTTGTGTTTATTGAAGATGAAGAAACATAAAAGCATAAAAGCATTTTCAAGAAACGACAATTTAGAGGAAACAAGTTTAAAAAGCTTTCTGCACAAGAGGTTATGTCGCCTGGCAACAATGTTTCTAATTGTAATTCTTCAACAAGTGCATCATCAAAGAAGCTCTCACCATTTCAAGAGAGTTACAGCAAATTTAGTGTAAGTGACAAGGGGTGCAGTAACATTATTATAAATTTGAGAATATTATCAGACGTAATTTCTAAATTTGTACAATGTAGACAGTGTGGTGAGTCACAGAGTATGAAAATTTGTGAGAGTGCCAGTGGGAGAAAAGACCTAGCAATTGCTTGGATTTAATTTGCACTAAATTCTCAGTTGTGATTTCATTTATGAGTTCTTCAAAACCAGATGCAAGTGGCCCTTATGAAACCAGTACTAGATTAGTATATGCCTTACGATCCATTGGCAAGGGCATGGCTGCAGTCAGAATTTTTTGTTCAGTGATGAACTTACATCAGCCGCCAAATAAATTTAAAAAACTGACTGCAATATTAAGAAAGCTGTATGTGAGGTCAATGAGGAAAGTATGAAACTGGCTGCTAGGGAAGCAGTGGAAGAAAATTACGGATGTTCGTATATTGCAGTTGCCCTCGATGGAAGTTCGCAGAAAAGAGGACATAGTTCTCTGAATGGAGTAGTGACTGCCACGAGTGTAGACATCGGTATAGTGTTAGATGTGGAGATAATTTCTAAATATTGCAAATGTTGTAAAGTCAATGAACATAAAGAACACAACTGTGTGGCTAAATTTAGAGGTAGTCCATGGAAGTCCATGGAGTGCAACAAATATTGCATAGCTCCGTAGAAACAAGAGGCGTACGTACACCAAATATTTGGGGGATAGTGACAGTAAGGCATACAACAATGTGGTGAACTGTAAGCCATATGGAGATGCCATTATTAGCAAAATAGCATGTGTAGGCCATGTTGAAAAACCTTTGGGAACAAGGCTGAGAAAACGAACTTCATATTAGAGAAAAAATTACAAGATGGAAAATTGTTGACAAGACAGGGTCGGTTAATTAAAACTGAAATAGAAAACTTGCAGGTATACTATGGGCAGGCAATTAGGAGGAATAAAGAAAATCTGGAGGCAATGAAGAGAGATGTTTAGGCCACATTCTTCCATAAGTCCTCTACTGATGATAAGCCATGTCATGGATTTTGTACATCAGGAGAATATTCGTGGTGCATATACAACAGGGCTCAGGCAACTCGAGAACCTTATTTTCGCCAACGTTCTCTTCCTGCTGCAGTTATTACAGCAACTAAACCTCTTTTCAGAGACTTGGTTCATCAAGACCTTCTAAGTAAACGTCTTCATGGGCAGACACAGAATCCAAATGAATGCTTCAACAGCAAAATTTGGAACCGCCTTCCTAAAACCGTATTTGTAGTCATGCATACAATGAAACTAGGAGATCATGATGCTGTTATTACATTCAATTGTGGTAATATTGGAAAATGTTGGGTACTGAAAAAGCTGGGAAGTTATCCTGGTGAAAATATGATTCCCGGGGTGCAACTTTGCGATAAAATGAGGATAGTCGATGCAGACAGGTCTGCATCTAATATGGCCAAGAAAGCAAGACAAACATCCAGAAAGGTGAAAAAGAAGCTGGAAGACCAGCAAGAGACCAAAGAAGGGCCATCATATGTAGGAGAGTTTTAATTAACTGTAAGTAACAATTTTCGCAAGTTTTTCTTTAAAATCAATTTCCCTCAAACTAAAATTTTCAGCACATATGCCAGATTATATCAGAAACTGTCATAGATAAATTAATGAGATTTTCAGACACTCTGCGTAACATAAAAAGCCACCTCTGGTACTACATTCATTAATATTCCCCATCAGGAAGTTCACAAAAAGATATTTTCCGCAGAAAAAACTTAATATTTTCTGTTAATAAATTTAAAAAAGTATTTCTTCAAAACTATCAAATGGATAAAGTAGATTTTAGTACAGTTGACTAATAGCATCATGAAAATATTAAGGTCCTGTATCAAATGGTTTTCCCAGAAATGGGTCAAATACATGCCTAAATTAAGATGGGTTAGAGAGGCAGCGCGTGGTCCCCTTAAAGTATCCAAAGAGACGAGATAACGTTAGTCAGCCATTGTGGAGGCTTGCCCATAGCACGTAAACAAGGCAGACAGTCGTGGGGGAGATGAACTCTGCGCTCACGACGTTGTGGAGTGCACTATTAAACACAACGGCAGCGACGCCGAAGGATGGTCCAAATTATAGAAGATATTAAGCGCGATGACACCCGTTCGACACGATGATAAGATAAGCTCACTTCGGTAGTAATTCCATAACTGTCATGCGAGTCACACCTACTATTAAATATCAACAGCCCAAAATCACTACGTCAGAAGCCAATGTCTTCATTCCACTCTGTATTTCAGCTCATTATTCCTCCAAATATTTGGAAAAAGTGGTTGATTCAGCCTACGACTTACTAATTAATTATATAGTTCGGCATTTTTCTCCACTTAGAAATCACTATGTGATCAAAATTATCCGGACACCCGGCTGTTAATGACTTACAAGTTCGTGGCGCCCGCCGTCGGTAATTCTGGAATTCAGTATGGCCATAGCCCACCCTTAGCCTTGATAACAGCTTTCACTCTCGCAGGCATACGTTCAATGAGGTGATGGAAAGTTTGTTGGGGAATGGTAGCCAATTCTTATCGGAGTAGGAGGAGAGGTATCGATGTTGGTCGGTGAGCCCTGCCACGAAGTCGGCTTTTCCAAAACATACCAACGGTGTTCTTTAGGATTCAGGTCAGGACTCTGTGCAGGACAGTCCATTACACCCTTGCAAGCTCCCTCCATGAAAAACACGACCTCACATAACACCACCACCTCCGAATTTTACTGTTTGACAACACACGCTAGGAGATGACGCTCACCGGGCATTCGTCATACCCACAACTTGCAATCGGATAGCCACATTGTGTACCGTTATTCGTCACTCCACATAACGTTTTTCCACTGTTCAGTCGTCAATGTTTGCGCTCCTTACACCAAGCGAGGCGTCGTTTGGCATTTACCAGCGTGATGCGTGCGTGGCTTATGAACAGCAGCTCGACCATAAAATCAAAGTTTTCTCACCTCCCGCCTAACTGTCATAATACTTGCAATGGTTCCTGATGCAGTTTGGAATTCCTGTGTGATTGTCTGGTTAGATGTCTGCCTACTACACATTACGACCCTCTTCGACTGTCGGCGGTCTCTGTCAGTCTACAGACGAGGTCGACCTGTACGCTTTTGTGCTGTACGTGTCCATTCACGTTTGCACTTCACTATCACTACGGAATCAGTGGACCTAGGGATGTTTAGGAGTGTGGAAATCTCGCGTGCAGACGTATGACACAAGTGACACCCAATCACCTGACCACGTTCGAAATCCGTGAGTTCCGCGGAGCGCCTCATTGTGCTCTCTCACGATGCCTAATGACTACTGAGGTCGCTGATACGGAGTACCTGGCAGTAGGTGGCTGCACAATGCACCTAATATGAAAAACGTATTTTTGGGGTTTGTCCGGGTACTTTTGATCACATAGTGTACTTATATTTGGGAGAATTAGCATCTGGCTTATATTTTGGTTGACGTTTGGTTTGTGGCGCGCTCTACTGCGCGGTTATCAGCGGCCGTTCAAAGTCCCAATCTTTTCACAGACCAATCTCGCAAACGTTTACGAAAGATAATTAGATGATGAGGACAACAGAAACACCAAGTCGCCGAGCAGAGAAAATCCCCAATACGGCCAGGAATCGAACCCTGGACTCCGTGGTCCAGAAGCAACAACGCTAGCCACTAGACCAGGAGTTGAGGATCTTATGTTTTAAAGAGATATAGCTGAATACTACCGGTACATTTGCTCGGCAGACTTCCTATATAGTACAGCATATTCTGTGAAAAGTTTTGTAATGCATTTAATGTTATTCACTAAGTCATTAGCCTATACCATGAAGAAGAGCGCTACAAACAAATTGCCCCAGACACACATCAGTAACTGTGAAGAAGCAGAATAAAAACGAAAGTACAAGTAAGTGTGCATCCTCTACATCTACATCTGCATCTACATAAATACTCGATAAGTCGGCGTATGGTGCGTGGCGGAGGGTACTCTGCAGCACTACTTATTTCCTTTCGTGTTCTACTCGCAAACAGAGGGTGGGAAAAACGACTGTCTGTATGCCTCCATATGAGCCCTAAATTCTCGTGTTTTCGTGGTCCTTACGAACAGTGAATGTTGGTGGCAGTAGAGTCGTTCTGCAGTTAGTTTCATATGACGGTTCTCGAAATTTTCTCTATAATGTTTCCCGAAAAGAACGCCACCTTCCCTCCGCGGATTCCCGTTTGAGTTCCCGAAGCATCTCCATAACACTCACCTTTAGTTCGAACCTACCGGTAACATAACTAGCAGCCCTCCTCGGAACTGCTTCAATGCCTTCTTCCAATCCGACCAGGTACGGATCTCAAACACCAGGGCAGTACTCAAGAATAGGTCGCACCAACGTCTTATATGCGGTCTTCTTTACAGATGAATCACTTTCCTAAGATTCTCCCAAAAATGCAAACTAAGCGATCTAATGTATTAGCATATGCCATATACAAAACGTTAAATTCGAAGATGGGCGTGGAAAGGCCACGGGAGATATCGGAAACAACTTCACAAACGTTGCACGTACAATTGTTCAGGAGAGGTTTTCTTCATGTTTGATGACTAATCTTCGTTTCCGTATTCTAAAATATACGGTACTCCATTCGTGAGCGGACATTCTTGCAAATAATTTAAGCAAATGTAGGAGAAAGCTCGAGCAGGTAAAATAGCGCATTTACAGAAGCGCTAGTGTAAGGTACCAACAGTAACAAGCCGCAGTTGTTCAGCTGAAACGTCTCCTAGCTGAAGACAGCGCGTTTAGCACTAATTAACGACGCTCACGGGAGGAGTTACGGTCACCGGGCCTTAATAATGCACAGAACCAAGTTCCGCAGCCGCTTTGGAGCAGTCGACAATTCCACCCTGCCGCCCGCCGTAACGATCAAAGCGCGTTCTTCACCATTCTGCTCTCCTTAAGCAGCAGTTGAGCAACTTGTCTACGTTGTAGCGGTTTGAAGGTGGGAATTACCGGACAGAGTGTAACTACATACGTCTCATTACTACAAACGTTGTGTCTGAAACTGCGGCCCTCGGAATTGCCTCATCTACTTTTATCCGGAGACAGCCGTCTTGATTTCCGTGGCGGTGAGTGTTTCTCCCACTACCATCATTTCTGTCCTGTTCTGGCACATTTGTTAGTGGATAGCAAATAAGTACCGAGAAATACTAGAAATTATGAACACGTAGCTCACGTGATGATTCTGCGAAAGCCGCGATATTTTATACAGTACGTTTCACATCTGAGTTTC
Organism: Schistocerca americana; assembly: GCF_021461395.2. Taxonomy (NCBI): domain Eukaryota; kingdom Metazoa; phylum Arthropoda; class Insecta; order Orthoptera; family Acrididae; genus Schistocerca; species Schistocerca americana. Next base: position 629,666,775 of record NC_060122.1, read on the forward strand.
GATCGCTGCAAGCGCTCCGACTCGTTTCTCGGACTGCAGCAAGTAGCGCATCGTTTTTATCTGAAACTTGGCGTGGAAGTAAATTCGAGAAACCCATTGCACCTTAACCTGGTGTGTCACTAAAATATGCATAGAGAGCTCTGCACAAACTTTTTGAAATTTTACAAGCTGAGTAAAGAGAATTGTCTCAACAATCGGCTCGTCGCCAGTACGGCGCCTTGCTACTATCGTTCTTGCATGGACCGAATGAGATGAACTATCGACCGATGAAAAGCATTCGCAGTTGTGAATATTAACAATCATTAGCTGTATAATAGAATCATGACAATGAAAATTTGTGCCGGACCGGTACATGAACGCGGATTTCCTGGTTATCGCGACCAGTCGCCTTAATATTCGACTCTCCGAGTGTGCTCCACGGGCAAACTTCCACATGTCGTCAACCATGAGTCTACAACCTACACTCGCATATTCATTAGCTATATTTCCGCAAAAGGGGAAAAATTTCATCGAAAATCGCTGGCTCGGTGTCAGCAAATAAATACAACATTATAGCTCCTGTTACTTGTCCGGAAGAACACTTATTCGTCTGTATCCTTAGTTCTGAATCTCTGCGTATGTGAGCGATTTATATGCTGCTCCCTGTTTCCTTATGTCTGTCTTTCCTTCCAAGGCCCCGTCCTGGAAACCTTTGTGTGTTTTTCCACTATTTCTTGTTCCATACAATATGTAATTAAAAATTAACCACATGAATGTTCTCATCTACATCTATACACACACTCCGCAAGCTACCGAACGGTTTGTGGCAAAGGGTACCCTGTACCAATACTAGTCATTCACTTTCCTGTTCCACTCACAAATAGGGCGGGCGAGAAACGATAGTCTAAATGCCTCCGTACGAGCACTAATCCCTGTAATCTTACATTCGTGGTCCTTAAGCGAAATGTACGCTGGTGGCAGTACAGTCATTTTGCACTTAGCCTGAGTTGCCGATTCTCTAAATTTTCTCAATAACGTTCCTTGAAAAGAACGTGGCCTTTCCTCCAGTGACTCCCACTTTAGTTCCTAAAGCATCTACGTAAAACTTGCGTATTGTTCGTGTTGTGGATTGGCAGGAGCCAACCCACGGAGTTTGGAGGAAGCCGAAAGGCACGCGTTTAAGCTCACGCAGGCTGGCGTGAGGTCTGGAACAGGACAAGGAATTTAGACTTTAGAAAAAAGGTGGTACTTGGTGGAATACTTAACTTTAATCCATTAACGTTGAACGTAGCTCTTGTCTCTACATTCTTTACAATATCAATAGCAACTGAACATGGCGCCTTGCTAGGTCGTAGCAAATGATGTAGCTGAAGGCTATGCTAACTATCGTCTCGGCAAATGAGAGCGTAAGTTGTCAGTGAACCATCGCTAGCAAAGTCGGCTGTACAACTGGGGCGAGTGCTAGGAAGTCTTTCTAGACCTGCCGTTTGGCGGCGCTCGGTCTGCAATCACTGATAGTGGCGACACGCGGGTCCGACGTATACTAACGGACCGCAGCCGATATAAAGGCTACCACCTAGCAAGTGTGGTGTCTGGCGGTGACACCACAGTACGAGTCTACCGGTGAAAAAAAATTGCAGCCCTTCTCTGAGTTACTTCGATGTCTTCCTTGTGCTTGTCCCTAACACTCGAGTGGCACTCAAGAATAGCTCGCTGTAGCCATCCTATTTGCTGTCTCCTTTACAGATGAACCAATGTTGTGAAATATTTATAAATACAACAGTGATTTATCGTTTTTTTCTTTCAGTTAACTGTTTCGATCGCTTGGATCATCTTCATATCCATCTGAATACAAGGTCATGGGAAGCGCCGTAACAGCTGTACGAGACATGACTACCATCCTCCGACCGACATTGCAACCACATCGACAGCATATTGCCGAGGCATTCATCATCATAGATGACAGTTCACGCCCTCATCGTGCACATCTTGTGGATGACTTCCTTCAGGACAACGACATAGCTCGACTAGAGTTGCCAGCATGTTCTCCAGACATGAAACATTTCGAACATGCCTGGGATGCATTGAAAAGGGCTGTTCATGGACGGAGTGACCCACCAACCACTCTGAGGTATCTACGCCGAATCATCGTTGAGCAGTGGGACGATCTGGACCAACAGTGTCTTGAAGATCTGGTGGATAGTATGCCACGACGAATACAGGCATGCATGAATGCAAGATTACATGCTACTATTTATTAGATGTACCGGTGTGTACAACAATCTGGACCACCACCTCTGAAGGTCTCATTGTATGGTGATACAACATGTAGTGTGTGGTTTTCATTTGCAATAAACAGAGCCGAAATGATGTTTATTGGCCGGCCGGTGTTGTGAACGGTTCTAGACGCTACAGCTTGAAACCGCGCGACCGCTACGGTCACAGCTTCGAATCCGGCCTCGGGCATGGGTGTGTGTGATGTCCGTAGGTTAGTTAGGTTTAAGTAGTTCTAAGTTCTAGGGGACTGATGACCTTAGATGTTAAGTCCCATAGTGCTCAGAGCCATTTGAACCATTTGATGTTTATGTTGATCTCTATTCTAATTTTCTGCGCAGGTTCTGGAACTCTCTGGAACGAAGCAATCGAAAACTTTTTTGATGTGTGTGTATGTAGACTGGAAAGTGATCTGAACATACCTGTCTGCGTGAAGTTAACACAGAAAGAAATTAAAATTGGTAGCCTTAAGTGACATTGTCAGATCGTTGAAAATCATGATGAAATAGTAACCTCACATATACCGAAATGTACGAGTGTGTAGAAAATGAGAGCGGTCCTATCACACATTCTTGGGGCGCTCCTGACGATACTCTTGCCTCTGATAAACACTCGACGCCGAGGAAAACGTACTGGGTTCTATTACAGGGTGACTGAAAGGAATGTGAAATTTTTGAAAATGTTGTGGAAGCGCTGCGAGGTAAGTGGCACCGAATGACATTCAGAATGCTACATGCACTGTTTTGCCATTTAGTGAGCAGTAAACGTGGAGCAATGGAACGGTGTGCGGTTTGTCTTTGCGGTAAAATCCTATTACCTGAATGGAAGTATGGAACCTGCACGTCGCGAACTTTTGCGTCACTTCGACATCAGACGCCACGGTCGTGTTCCCTCAGCGTGTGCAATCACCGCCCGTTGACGAAATATTGAAACAGCGGCTTCTTATTTGAAGAAGCAGTGTGCAGGGAGTCACCGAACCGCTCGTATGGGACACAGTATCAAGGCTGTGCGAACTGCTTTCTTAAGAAGACCACAGCTGTTCTGTTCGATGTCACTCTGGATCTCTACAGTTGTATTGCTCTAGTGTTCAACAAATACTGAAAGTGGAATTAAATGTCCATACATACAAGCTACGGATCGTTCAGAAACTTCAGCCTAGCGATCTGCCAATGCGTAGACAATTTGCTGATCGCTTGTTGGCAGAAAGGAGCGACGACAACAACTTCATTGACAACCAATGGATGTCGGATAAAACTTATTTGTACGTTAGTGGCTTTCTCAAAGGACAGAATTTTCGCTACTGGCCTAGGCAAAATCCATGTCAGCTACGCCGAGCGTCCAATGTACAGCAGTAATGTTGTTGTATCGTTCGCCTGATCGTCGAGGGACGTTACTGACGGCAACTTTTTTTAATATTATGAACATGCCACCACTGTAACGTCTGTTCGGTATGTTGCCATGAAGGAAATTTTTGTTGCGCGCGAACTGCTCCATTTTACAGCCAGCAGTTGGTTTTAAGAAGAGGGAGCAGCGGCACATAATGCACGAATATCGGTGGGAGCTGTGCGAAGATAGTTTCTTAACCGCATCGTTACAATGCACGGTGACATTTCATGGGCGCCAAAATCGCCTGACCCGACACCGTCTGATATTTTTTTCTTGTGGGGTCACCTTAAGAGTGCGGTTTACCATATCTAACTGCTAAGACCGGAGAATTTAAAGCAAGAGTATCACAGGAAATCTGCAGGATTACTATTGAAATCTTAAGTCGAGCCATGCATAACGTTCCTATCCGGCTGCAGGAATATGTGCGGCGAGATGGAGCTCATCCGTCGGATGTGATATTCAGGAAATAAAAATGCTTATGACGTTCAATAATGACATACTCTGTACTATACAGTGACATAAATTTAGGTGTGTAAAGTGTGGTGTCACCGCCAGACACCACACTTGCTAGGTGGTAGTTTTAAATCGGCCGCGGTCCATTAGTACATATCGGACCCGCGTGTCGCCACTGTGTGATCGCAGACCGAGCGCCACCACAAGGCAGGTCTCGAGATACGGACTAGCACTCGCCCAGTTGTACGGACGACGTAGCTAGCGACTACACTGACGAAGCCTCGCTCCTTTGCCGAGCAGATAGTTAGAATAGCCTTCAGCTAAGTCAATGGCTACGACCTAGCAAGGCGCTATTAGTAACATTGTATGTATCTAAAGAGTCTCGCCACAATCTCCAGATGTACCAAAAGGATGGATTAAAGTTAAGTATTCCAGAAGCTACGTACTTTTCTTTATAACATTCATTACGTATCCTGTTTCAGACCTCACGCCATGCTGCTTTAGCTTAGCGCGTGCCTTTCGGCTTCCTCTCATTGTGTCTAGGCTGTCTTGTCTAGACACAACATAAAGTAAATGTACATTCATTTACCTCCATTCCTAATTTTTCGTTCTTTTTAGTCATCCAATATTTAAGATGTCCACGAGACTCTCACATATCTAAGAACTCGCTTCGTATTCCCATACCTTCTTAACAATCTGCAGTGGGGCACCGTGTCAAAAGCCTTGTGTCTATTGCTCTTCATCTATGGTTTGCAGCATATGATGGAATAAATAGGCGAGCTGAGTTTCACATGACTGACGCTTTCTAAACCCGTGCCGATTTGTGAACAGTTTTTCTATCTCAAAGAAGTTTATTGTATGCGAAAGAAGAACATGCTCACGAATTCTGTACCGCACCGATCTTAAGAGTATTGCTCGTAATTTACGTGGTTCATTCTTTTTCCTTCTTATAAGCAAGAGTCACCTGTGTTTCTTGCCGACCGGTGTGGCCGAGCAGTTCTAGGCCCTTCAGTCTGGAACCTCGCGACCGCTACGGTCGCAGGTTCGAATTCTGCGTCGGGCATGGATGTGTGTGACGTCCTTAGGTTAGTTAGGTTTAAGTAGTTCTACGTTCTAGGGGACTGATGGCCTCAGATGTTCAGTCTCGTAGTGCTGAGAGCCATTTGAACCTGTGTTTTTTGCTGCCGCTTGGGTATTGCGGTGGGCGAGAGATTTACCATAAATGCAAGCTAAGTATGCAAGCCGTCGCTTGCTGTAATCAAAGATATGCATGAATGATGCAATTGTTATTATTTTTACATAAGGAAAAGTATTATCTTCTCAACAACCTTCAAATCGTTAGCTACATCCTCAATTTTTATACAAGGATTAGTTCAAAATGGTTCAAATGGCTCTGAGCACTATGGGACTTTCCTTCTGAGGTCATCAGTCCCCTAGAACTTAGAACTACTTAAACCTAACTAACCTAAGGACATCACACACATCCATGCCCAAGGCAGGATTCGAGCCTGCGACCGTAGCGGTCGCGCGGTTCCAGGCTGTAGCGCCCAGAACCGCTCGGCCACTCCGACCGGCCAAGGATTAGTGAATTTACTCATGACACTTTTGTTGCCTATGCCTGTGGTCAAATTCAGAACTCAGATGAAGTAATTTAATGAGACTGAACCTTAAATTACTGTTATACCCATGTACAACCACAAATAAATAAAACAGTAAATAACTTAGGGAGTATGGATGAGAACATGGGGATATTTCAGTTTACAATATTATGACAAGTTTTATTAATCCTTTTGTGACTACAACCAGCTGACCAATCTTACATAAAAATGACAAACACAAATGAGAAAAACAATGGTGTTTGATTGGTCAAGCATGCACTGGGGTGGAAGCTATACGAATTCTCCTCCGAATTAATCCCCTTTACAACGTAATCGGACTTGGTTTACATGAATCCACTGTGAGGCCCAACTCTCTTCAATTACAATCAACTACGATCAAATATACCACGAACTATTGTTCACCTGAGGACAGAGAGCTGTGAATATCAGTTAACAAACCTACGCCAGTGCCGCAGTGTGTTACCACTTAACCTTGATTCGGGCGGCAGCAGAAAACGGGCGCACTGTGGACGAGGAGCGGTGTGCTGCAGCAGCTGTAACGTTCTGACGTGTCCACGAAAATTTGCAGACTACGCGGTGTGGCGTTTTGATTATAAGAACGTGGGAAACTTCTCTACCAGCGACCAGCAATCCCAGCTGATTTCAGTGTGAGGTGCATCCGTTCGCTGGTCTGGCGAAACCAGTTTCACTCAGAGGCCCGACGGTGTGTGCAGGAATTGTCAAACGTCAGTCGGCCGACTCAGGACGAATAATTTCACCCTCGTGACACACGATGTGTCTGAGGTGATATGCAGTGCCACTGTCGGTACCGTTCGAAACTGCCACTGGCTTTTAAGTCTGCCACAAGATAAAGACCACAAGTCTCACCCACAACGGAAAGACGTGTAGTTCTCCGCCAGGGAGGAATTAAAAGACGAAGAGGAAAAGAATCATCACCACTTTCCACCGAGCTCGAAATAGTAAAAATGAAACTGCCCCTTCACTGCACAGACCAATAGAACTATCTTCTACATATTGAATCTCGCCTACTGACTGTTCTTTTGACATGGTAGCCAATGCAGATACAGCACTGTGGTTCCCATTCAGGGGGAACAAGCCTCCACTTTTCGTATCCTGAGAGGAGTCAATCACGACTCCAAATCTCTCTTGTCTGGAAAAAGAAGATTTTTAACTAGGGATACGTCATCCTCACGCTAAGCATAACAATGCTTTGAGAAAAAATATCTACCGCGACGGGACCACAGTCCCTCATTTACAGAGAGATACAATCTATCTGGACTGACCATATCCAGTTTCTGAAAGAAGCTTCCCAGATCGTCGTGGCTCTGAAATATATATCTTTGCCGCTCGCTAGAATAACCTGGCGACTTCCTGACGCCAGGGAGATTACCGTCTTGCCTCCACGTGCAACAGCCGCACTGTCCGCATCGCCCCAGCTTCTAACATGAGACCGTCCCACTGTTTGCACTTAGGCTCAGTCTACAGCAGGCTTTCTAAAAATGGCTCTGTCCACACCCTTTCCGCCAACTGGCCGTCTTCACTATGGACTGACGCCGGGACCATGTAAAATATTGTGTGAACTGGCGCCCTCGTATCCGACCCTAAGTCACATAAGGAAACTGCTTCGGCCCGAAGTCCCTCTTCGGGTACAACCCACTGAATACTGCTACTAGAATCACTCACACAGCCAAATCGCTGCCCTGAGCATTTATGGCCCCCAATTCATCTACCTCCCTGTCCTCCATTGCCTCCAGTACAGCCCCTCAGCTACAAGTTCTGGTTCAAATGGCTCTGAGCACTATGGGACTTAACATCTGAGGTCATCAGTCCCCTAGAACTTAGAACTACTTAAACCTAACTAACCTAAGGACATCAAACACATCCAAGCCCGAGGCAGGATTCGAACCTGCGACCGTAGCGGTCGTGCGGTTCCAGAATGTAGCGCCTAGAACCGCTCGGCCACACGGGCGGCAGCTACAAGTTCTCCTAGGTTACGTATGCAGCTATAAGAATATTCTGCCCACAGGTTTTTCATGTAAAAAGTCATAAACCAGAGATGCCAAATGTAGTACTGGGGAACACCGAAATCATGACCTAAAATATGAAAGTTAATCAGACTGACAATGTTGTTAAAGTGAGAGAGTGGTGTGCCCACTCTCAAGTAATTAGTACTCTCTGTAAAACCGAACTGGGATTCGGAGCTGGCGTCTTTACTTATACACCTCCAGTGTCATTTCGCATTATGTAGTTATTTCGTTCATAAGGATTGGCATCATGAGGTCTGCGACTGCTAATTAGAGGTAAATAAGAGGTTTCTGTGTGAGTCGCTTGTTTATTGCGCCAATATGCATATTGGTTTATAAGAAAAAACATCTTCTGGTTCACAATTGAGTATGTACATTCTCAGTATTTACAGTTCCTCACTAGGGCTCATCCTATTCGCTTCTAATTTGTTAATCATTAAACTACATTCTGCGCTAAGTTCTTCCCTTACTAAAACTTTGTTCCATCCACCCAAAAGTAAAATGTCAGGTGTCAGTCCAAACACTGCTACATGTTACTCTAGCAGTTTTATTCCTCTTCCTAAACTTTCTTCCACTTTCCCTATCACTTCTTCGTTGTGTATGTTGAATAACAATAGTGATTAGTTGCAACTCTGCCCCACACTCTTCATAATGCCAATTAGTCTTTTCTAAAGGCCATTTTTTATTACTCCCAACTGTGTCTCGTTTATGTTAGACATGCTCATTTTTATGTCCCAGTTAGCAATTACAATAACGCTTTTTTGTCTACTCTGGCAGTAGTTGCGTTCCTGTTGCAGGTGACTTAACAGACAATTACACAATTTTGTCCAGTTATTTAGTCAACACACGTTTCAAAGTGCTGGGAGCTCGTCTTCAAGCAGTGCGTGCATCGCCACGATCAAATAAGGCAAAAAGAAGACAGCTTTTGTTCAAATGATTAAAACATATTTATAACATAATAATACCATACTCGTGGAAAATAATTTACTTCATTTCGTTAATTTACTCTCTGAATACATTTTTACGTGTTGGAGGAAATGAGGTAGATTGTTTGCACACACATAATTTAATTTTACCTACTTTTCTGCCTGTGAGTTAACGTGGGATGAATACCGCAAAATTGTGAAAAATCGGCGTTATTAACGTTTACCGAAAGCGACCATTATAGCGCTACTTTGGTGTAATATTTACAAATTTACATTATCAGCAAAAATACATGAACATCAAATATCTGGCTTGATCGGAAAGCGAGCGATAGAGACTAGTGACGTTTAATGCACTTAATATATGCACATTATGTATATCTCTCGGGTAAGGGACGCTGTTACGGCCTTAAATGAACATCTGCCTGTTTCCGTCCGGTAGATGTCGCATTATGAAGGGGATCCTCTCTACAAACAGAATTTTTCATTACCAGTACTGAATAGAACTACATATAATGTATTAGTTAGTCGTTTTCGTGAAACCTTATAATTATGAAATTTGTTGTACGGTTATTCTGATAAGTGACGCTTATCAACTACTGAGCAGAATACTGTACGGTAGAAAAGAAGGAAAGTTGAGGAAGTATTGACCAACGATCATTGTGATTTTAGAAAGAGAAGAAAGTACCGGAAAAGCATTCCTTCATTCTGGTTCACAATAGAAAGCGCATTTAGAACAAAAGAAAAAAAAATGGGGGGGGGGGGCAGGTCACCTTCCTGGCACCTAGAGAAATTCATAGATAATGTAAACTAGAATAACGAGTTGCTAGTCCTTATAAGAAGGCTCTGAAATACCTAGACATGTGAATGAAAATAATAAAAGCGTACTGTTAAAGAAGAAAAGATACTGTTCAAGATGGTGTAAGACAGGAATTCAGCTTATCAGCTGTTCTATTCCACTTGTACATCAAAGAAGCAACGAAAAAAGAATAAGGAAACGAACAGAAGTGCAAAGGGAACACACAGGGGTTGGACAAACGTATATAAACATCACGAGAAATGCATGCTTCAACATAAATGCAGATGCCAGCAAAGCTTTTAGTTTCCACTGTTGTATTTGACTACGAACGGTATCTGCGCAATGTCCTCAATATGTTTTAATTATCAGTCGTGGTCAGAACTATAGTAAATTCTAGAGATGACGGTGCCACATCGAAGTCGGTAACACAAATCGAAGCCACAGATGTTATTTAGGCCTCGATACAGATAGAAACGACAAATGGGAGAGGTTGAAGAAGACATGCCCTTTCTCTCAGCACAGAAGCGCTCTCGCACGGAAGTCAGTATAGAGCCAGCATGGAAGAGCTTCATTTCAGTTCGTGACGTTTGAAGCAGTCAGCGTCATCGAGTAGGGCAAGCGTTATTCAAATTTCTAAATGCTTAACATCGGACTTCAAGGAAACAGTGTGCTAATTAGTGCATCAAGTATTACTGTAATAGTGAATGACAACTGTGTACTATCAAGTACTCTTTTGGCAAAGGATTGTGTCAAGTTAGGTAAATCTTTTTATTCATTAATGTAGTAAAACAGACTAATATTTTAGGTGTCGCTCTAATGAGCCATCTCCCCGAGCACTCAAAGAAACCAAAGTTACGGCCAGACGATTTTAGTTTCGTCTGACCATAACGAGACAAATGTCCTGTGTAGTTGTGTGATATGTCGCAGTTGCGTGAATCTGAAGGTAGGAGAATTGGTGGTGCTCATATATTGTGTGCTTCAGTTACCAAGGAAGCCGAAGTGTTTGGTGTTCCAAAAGGCACCATGTCGTGGATGTACACGGCACGCAAGGAAAGAACATCATCCACTAAGTCCCAACGCATGTGAAATTGTCTGTTGAGTGATTGTGACAGACGTTCGTTGAAGAGATCTGTGACGCAAAATATGAGGACAACAGCTGCAACAGTTACGGCAGAGATGAACGTCACACTCGCGAAAGACGTCAGCACCAAAAGAACACTAAGGGTGCTCCATATTTAAGGAATTGCAGGGCGAGCTGAAATTGGAAAACCGTTCATCAGGGATGCAAATACTCGTCATAGGAAAACGCAATGCGGAGGCCATAAAATCCGGGGCATGGGGCAATGAGGAATTTAATTTGGTCGGATGACTCTCGTTGCACACTGTTCCCTAGCTTGGGCGAGTTTGCTTCCGAACAGTGGCACATGGCGGATCTTCAGTGATGATCTGGGCAGCCATAACGTAGTATTGTAGAGAAGAGGCCCATGGCTACTTTAGAAGTTCACGTTACTGCTGACTATTATGTGACCATTTTAACTGATCAGGGCCATCCCATGTGTACAGTTTTTGTTTGTCAATGGTGATGCTGTGTTCCAAGAGGACTGGGCACCAGCTCACGCAGTCCTGGAATGGCTTTGTGAGCACTAGAATGAACTTCCCCTATATCCCCTGGCCACAGTAGTGACCAGACTTCAATATTATCTCCTTTCAGTTTTGTTTTGGGGAGAAGGGTGCATGATACTACCCAAATTCCTCAGCGTTACCTGAACTTGCCACTATTTTGCAGAAAAAATGACGTAAGATTCCCTTGGAAACCATACAGGACCTTCAGTTCTCTATTTCGAGAAGATTGGAAGTTGTTTCGAATACCAACGGGTTTTCTACACAGTACTATGTATGGTAATGTGCTGCTGTTTCTGTGGTTCCATGTTTTTGACCACCTACTATATACTCATGCTAAGATTCGCAGGCCATTCAGATCGAGCGTAAAGAAGAGTTAGAAAAGCTGACAAAATGTTAGACAGCGTTGACAGCTCAGCATAAAGTTTAAAATTAGAAAAAAGTCAGTAGCAACATGAATAGTAGTGCAAAGAAGAATTACTTGCTTAATATGGAAATAGGTAACGACACAGTCCTAGGAAAAGTAGAAGAATTCTGCTTCCTAGGAAGGAAGGTTATGTGGGATGGTAGAAACAAAGAAACGTATCAATAGTAGACTGACACAGGCAAAGAAAATTCTGGCTACAAGAAATGGGATTTTAGTGGAACATATGCTGCTGCATCCATAAAAGTTAATTAGGTGCTGGAAGATGCAACACATGGAAGAAATAGATAGGGAACATAAAGTCTAGTGTACGCTATAGAGGTGATGTTGGGTGTAGTGGTTTCGTAAATAGGGAAAGATTAACATACTCTGAGATACGACGGAGAAAGTATGAGAGCAACCAAAAGACTAATGACTTAATAACGTATTAGATTTGATTTTTCAAGTAGTTTTCTCAGATTCCATCACCTTTCAGGCGTACATCTGGAACAACAATATTACTGAGGTGTCAACGCCAGACACCACACTTGCTAGGTGATAGCCTTTAAATCGGCCGCGGTCCATTAGTATACGTCAGACCCGCGTGTCGCCACTGTCAGTGATAGCAGACCGAGCGCCACCATACGGCAGGTCTAGAGAGACGTTCTGGCACTCGCCCCAGTTGTACAGCAGACATTGCTAGCGAAGCCACACTGACAAATACGCTCTCATTTGCCGAGACGATAGTTAGCATAGCCATCAGCTACATTTGCTACGTCCTAGCAAGGCGCCGTATTCAATTGAGATTGAGATTCTATTAATGTATCATCAAGAGCGATGTTCTACAAATGTGGATTAAAGTTAAGTATTCCAGAAGCTACGTACTTTTCTTTATAGCATTCATTACGTATCCTGTTTCAGACCTCACGCCAGCCTGCGTGAGTTTAAGCGCGTGCCTTTCGGCTTCCTCTCATTGTGTCTAGGCTGTCTTGCCTAGACACAACAATTACTTCCCCCGATACTTATGCTGGTAACCTTACAGCTACCTTCAGGGTGAATCGCCGACTGAATTAAAATCACTTAGCGCAGTGATATACTGAACAGTAATTGTGCGTGCACCAGAGTGAGAGAGAGACAGAAAGAGAGAGAGAGAGAGAGAGATTGATAGAGAGAGAGAGAGAGAGAGAGAGAGAGAGAGAGAGACAGAGAGAACAGTCGGCACAAGAGCATTAGGCGTGGATAAGCCCTTAAGCGTCTAACAGAATGAAATATAGCAAGCGTCGTGTCATCAAATCCGTACGATCTATGTTATCAGTTATTTAAGTGAAGGTCATGTGTTGAAATGACAGGTAGTACAGACTCATAAAAACATTCCTCCGCGAGCGCAGACGCGAAATTAGTGCTTTCCATTATTTGTATAGCTGGAAAGCCGAGACGCGGCTGAGCATATTCTCTCCTAATAGCACTTCCAAAGCCTTCTTGGCCATTGAATCTCAGTCACACGAGGATAACAGCAATCAGCCACCGCAGATTTGTTAGCCTGTAGAAGACAGATGTGTTTCTGGTGTTCGATGTACTGTTCCTACACAGTGCGTATTGTTTATTCTATGTAACTTCTACGGCCCACACAAGAAATATCGTAAATTTTGTAAGAAGGGGAAACTATTTCTCAGACCACAGATGAGCTGCCATCCTGACAGCGGGCAGAAGATTTGCGTCAACTTTTGGTACTAAGATATTTCAAGACGACGGTCTCAGTACTTAGCGATATTTAGCAATAGTTTAGTGGGACTTAGAAAAATCCGTAGTGCTCAGAACTCTAATTCTATTACGCGAGTACTTCAGTGAAACTCGTATTTGTCGAAAGTTAAGCCGGATCGGACTTGGAATTATTTGCAGTGAGTATAACTCCGTTAGCTAGTGGGACACTGTTGGGTTCAACGCTGCTCAACCGTTCGGCTCGGTTTGCCAGTCGCGGATCTCATTTTGTTAGCACTGATTAGACTTTGTACAGTTTAAGCAGTAAACATTTGCTGCTTTTTATTTGTTATGTTGACTATATGTGTTTCCCAACCACGATATTGAGGACTCGAGATAATTTCAGTTCGCTTAACTATGCAGTGCACGTTAATCACTAATTTTCATTCAGCCTGTTGCAGGAGAACTTTATTTGGATCGCAGCACCTCCATTCAACCTAGCATCATTTAAATCTAACACATCAGGAATAGTTTCACTATTTCTGCTAACTGAAGCGACATAAATCTAAGTTTACTTGTTGTCCACTAGGCAGTGACATCAGCATATCCATCGCTGTTACAAAGAATGTATGTCACAGGGACTCTTCACTTCCAGTATTTGGCACGAAGGTGAGAAAGAGGTGCCAACGTAAAGCTCCTGATCAGCAAACATACGTCAGTGTACTTCATTACACTTGAGACTTCTCTCATACAGTGAGACGCGAGACACTGTTGACGGTGACGAACAGTCCGTCGATGGGAACATTCAAACAGGAGGTCTTCACGGTAGCATTCGGCAGGAGTAGGCAGGGTAGCAGCTCCAGGTTTCACCCTCTTCCTTTTCTCGTCATCAACACAAGCGTAGTATTTCCACGAAACAGGCTACTCTGCGAGGAGGAAGAAATCCTTTAGTATTTTATTTCATCTATTAGGCAGCTAAATTTATTCATCCAGGGCTGCCACTGAACAATGCCCAACGGTAGTTCCTTCATAATGGAGAACAGGGATTGTGTAGAGGTATACAACGGTGTCATTTATCCCTCTTTACATTTGAGATTAAAACATGTAAGGGAATGCCTCGCAATGGTATGAAGTACCTCCTCAGTGCTCTCCACAGTGACTTGTGGAGTATTAATGTAGACGCATGTACAAGAAAGCTAGAAGGAAAACATTTATCTGTTCGGTGAATACACCACGTTTCGTGTTCGCAGAATCTCTTACTGTGGCAGGACGTCCGAGATACGCCCTTAGAATGGAGAAGAATATTGGACACTGAAACTTATGTTAGACCACGGTCGAAAGCACATATAACAAAAATCACCAAGGATGTCGCCAGCATTGCGTAAGGAGGCAAAAGTCAGAGGAGATTAACAACAAGTTCAATATGGAGAAGGGGAAGTGTTTTTACGAGCTTCGTTAGATGTGTGTAACACATTGATTCCGCACTGGTGGAAGCAGTTTTCGTCAGTATTATTTCGCATACCGTGTGACGCATCACCTTTAAGAATTACCCGTCGAGGATCGGCAGCCATGGTATGGGGTGTGGGGTATGGGATCCGCTGCCTCGTAGCACCCCAACTTCGTTAGCCAATTTATTCCTCGGGGGCAGTAAAACCCCTCCCCGACGAATATTAAATTTTCTTTTACGTAATTTTAAAATTTCAGCTGGGCCGGCAACAGGCAGCGTGGACGCGACGCTGCGAGTCCGCAACTTCTTGCGAAGATGCCTGGAGCTCTCTCACCGGCACGGCACGTTCGCCACGTTCGCGTTCACGTTCGCCGGTGACCACGGAGGGAACTGTAATTACAAGAGCGGCGCCTCTGCTTCTCCCGCGGGGTCGCCCGCCCTGGACGTGCTCGGTTTCCTGAGGCCGGGCGCATCTGCACCATTTCACACCCACCTCTTTCCGCTGCCTCAGCCCATTGCGTTTCTACGTCCCTGTGCAAATTTGGTGACTACATGGTAGACGAAGTGAAAGAATTGTGTTACCTTCGAGAAAACTAACCCATGATGGGCAAATCAATGATGACATAAACTAGTGCAGACAAAAAGAGTATTGATAACTACAAGAAATCTACCTTTGGGAAATATGGACAACAATTTTTATAAAGAAATTTATGAGACTCTACCTTCGGAACACAGAACTGTATGGATCAAAATTAAAGAGCTAGAAAAGTGCTATTATAGATGGAATCTGGCAGTTATGTCCAATGATAACACGAGAAACGAGGAGGATTTCTGCGTGAGCGGTTAGGGTATAAATATGTGGGGCTTAATGACAGGACATGTGCTTGGACACCCTATGACAAATTCCTTGGTACCAGAGTAATACTGAATGAAAATTATTGATGAAACCATAGATCAGAGGTTCCAAACAACATGAGTAGGCCTACTTGACGAACTAGTGTGCACGAGCTGCGGTGAAGTGAAGAGACTGGTACATGCGAGGGAATCATTGCGTTTAGTCTGAAAACAGTCAGAAGCCAGATGAAATGAAGATAGACCTGAATCATATCTATCGGTTTTGCTTAGAGCTCTTCAGCATAAAGTATCTAATAATGTAAAATCTTTTTGGGCGTTTGGCCTCGTTATTCTGGAACGCTAAAAGAATTATAAAGCAGTTATAAAGGAAGGCAGTATCATCAAAACCTTCAACAGACAAGCGGGAAAATTCTAAATCCTTACAGAACGTTGGCGAGTGCCTTTCAATGAACGACTGAAGAATACGACAAACAGTAAAGCTCCAGGTCGTGCAAGTGCCAAAGAAAAAGAAATGTCTCTTATTACTGTTTCATAGGGTAGTGATCGACGGCAAACGATTCATACCGTGGCCCAAGAGACATATCTGGTGCATACGAGTGTGCTTCCTGTACTCGAACGAAGGAACGCACGGGCAAGGGAAAAATTACAGCACATTGGGCTCCGCATGATTTGAAGGAGATGCAGAATTGGATACATTACGATGCTGCTCGTAGCCACTCGCTGACATGCATTGCTGGCATCGTTAAGAGCCGCGCTGTGAGGCGCTCGCAACACATCAAGTGGTCGTATAACTACGGAGCATTGGAAATGAAAAGGGTGCAGCGTCGGCCTAGCCACATCGCTGCGGATCATTAAGTACGAGTGGCGTTTGAAATGTCCGTGCAAAAATAAAAACTACTTACGCGTTTGGGGTAAACGTCTTTATTTTTCGACATCGTCTCCTTTTAGACTTGTACACTTCGTCCATTGCTGTTCTAATTTGTTGATCCCCTCCGTTTAATAGGAATTGTCTAAGTCGGCAAAACAGCTATTAGTTACTGCAATCACCTCTTCGTTTGAGTAAAATCTTTGTCTCGCCAGTGATTTATTCAAATTTGGGAACATATAGTAGTCGGAGTTAGCCAAGTCTGGAGAATAGCGGAATGTGAAACGAATATTATGTCCAATAATTTTGCGACCACAACTGCTGAGGTGTGTGCTGGTGCATTGCCTTGATGAAAAGGATTTTTTCGGTCCATTCGCCGGCATTTTTCTTGCCGCTCGGTTTTCAAACAGTCCAATCACGATGAATAATATGCACTTGCAATAGTTTTACCCTTTTCCAGATAGTCAATGAGGATTATCCCTTGCGAATCCCAAAGACAGTCGCCATAACCTTTCCGGCCGAAGGAATGATCTTTGCCATTTTTGGTGCAGATTCTCCCTTGGCAACCCATTGTTCAGATTGTTGTTTGGTCTCAGGGGTATAATAATGTATCCATGTTTCATCCACAGCAGCGAAACGATGCTTAAAGTCCTGCGGATTCTTTCTGAACAGCTGAAAACCATCCTTGCAACACTTCATACGATTCCGTTTTTGGTCAAGAGTGAGCGATCATGGAACACATCTTGCGGATATCTTTCTCAAGTCCTAATGTTTATGCAAAATATTATTTACCCTTCCATTCGAGATGCCCACGGCACTAGCAATCTCACGCACCTTAACTCTTCTGTCATCCGTCACCATATCATGGATTTTATCGATGATTTTTGGAGTCGTAAACTCCACAGAGCTTCCAGAACGTTCAGCATGACTTGTGCCATATGGCCACTCCGAAAATTTTGAAACCACTTATAAACTGTTCAAATCGAAGGTGCAAAGTCACCGTAATGTTTATCAAGCTTCTCTTTAGTCTTCTGAGGCGTTTTGCCTTTCATCACCACACGAAATTCTCTTTCGTCCATTTTTTGACGATCACTCGATTTCCTTGATTCACACGAATACCAAACACAAATAAATAGACCAATATGGCTACTAACAAAATATGACCTCGATACGCGCCGGTAGTGCCATCTATCGGACTTTGTACGGACTTTTCAAACGCCCCTCGTAGCTAGTGCCATCGTTTAAACTGATCGATGAAACGTGATGTTGCCTGGAAATGTACTGGATTACTGCAGTATAGAAGTTTGCTATTGTGCACAGTGACTTGGCTTTTGAACCCTTTAATCAGTAAGATTATTCGTCAAGTTGTATATAGAATATTTCATCAGGACATTGTTAAAAAAGTGTTGCCAAACGCAGAGAAGCTTGTAATGGACCACGCCTTGTGTAATAATTGACAGCTGGCTCTACAGACTATCTGAAGTAGATCTCGTGAAGAGAAGGAAATATATAACGTTTGTCCAAGCAATCGGCGAACAGTCAATGTAATCACAGCAGAAATATGTAGAAATCATTGAAGGTGGAGTGATGAATAAATTTGCCTTTGGGGGGAGGGTGACGTCAGACTCGTATGTAGTGGATGAATCGTAAGGGAGTTTAGTTCACCCCCGGAATTGTTTGCTTTCAGAACATTCGTTCATTCAGTTCCTGACCATTGCCTCGACCTTCAGGGAACCACACCTAGCTAAATTGAAGGTCAATATGGGGAAGGCTGAGACAAGAACTATACGTTTCACCAGGGGTTTGTTTAGCGAGCTGGACAGTTTCACAAAGATGTTCAACAGATAGCAGGGCGGGACGTTACAAGAAAGATTTTGTTCATGGCGGAGAACCTTACTCCCAACTATGGAAGACTGCATGTTCCAAAATAAGTCAGAATTCATAATGTTTCCTGGAGCATACGTTTCATTTAATGATCACGACACTAAAATAAGACAAATTATGTTGAGCAGTACTGACAATTTTCTTTCCCTGTAAACGGAATAACACAAGGAGAAATATTACCTGATGGACAACGAACCGTCCGCAGCTCGTGGTCGTGCGGTAGCGTTCTCGCTTCCCACGCCCGGGTTCCGGGGTTCGATTCCCGGCGGGGTAAGGGATTTTCTCTGCCTCGT
Organism: Schistocerca americana; assembly: GCF_021461395.2. NCBI lineage: Eukaryota > Metazoa > Arthropoda > Insecta > Orthoptera > Acrididae > Schistocerca > Schistocerca americana. The sequence continues at coordinate 629,685,297 of NC_060122.1, forward strand.
GATGACTGGGTGTTGTGTGCTGTCCTTAGGTTAGTTAGGTTTAAGTAGTTCTAAGTTCTAGGGGACTGATGACCATAGATGTTAAGTCCCATAGTGCTCAGAGCCATTTGAACATTTTGACAACGAACCCTCAAGCACATAGCGTGCAATAACTTGTTGTGTACACTTATAGAAACGAATATTCCATATTTTGTGAGATGGGAGTGAGCATAAAAACTAGAAAAAATATCCAGTACACATGTGCTCTAAAATGCATACCTTAATTGTTACGAGCCGCTATGGAACACATCTATTTGCAGTGATGTACGACCTACAGAATGCAGTAAACAGATGAGTAAAGAAATGAGACTACAGTATTCTGTTAGCGTGAAACCGTAGAGCTTATAATGTGGTAGTCGTGCTATTTCATATTAGCTATACTTTTGAGTCATTGTTGAAGCAGGTACTCAACATGGTGTACATTAATAGGACGGTATTCTTCTGTCTGACATCTTAGTTAATCACGTCTTCTCCGAAAAAAGCTAGGTTGGTCACGGATGCAGTGGCAGGCATTGCTGACACGTTCCGGTAATGTTTGTACATCATTAAAGGGGCTTGCGCACGCCAAAGACTTCGAGAGTCTCCACAACTAAAAATCCAAGGTATTAAGATCGTAAGAACTAGCGGGCCATCGTACTGGATCCCCCCTACTAACTCATACACATTAAATTTAGGACAAAATAAGATGGTGCTCGAAAACGCATGAAGCACATCTCCAGCCGTTGTTTGAATGTTACTCCCTGTAGCTGAGTAGGCAAGTTAGATAGAAACTGACGACATCATGCACCACACAACGCGTGTGTAAGGCCTTATCGCTCTATTGCCAATAATGCCTGCCCGTTCGTTAATTGAAGATCGGCGCCGATGTCTTGCATCTTCAACTGCCTGCGAATTTGCATCATACCACATACGTAGGTTACGAAAAGTGACAGTCCGATTTCGCGCAAAACTAGCCTCATCTGGGAGAATTCTGTGACAAGTTTATCTTTACCGCGTCTCTGCAACAGCCACAGGCAGAACTTCATTTTGACAGGCTGATCTTGTGGTCAAAGTGCTTGGTCACTGTGTACATATGGGTAACACAACTATTCATGTAACATCACCCAAACTAGGGGATGACTAAACGGAAAAAATGCTGAAGTTCACCGTACACTAGTTCCAGGGTCTTCATTTACTCCTTTAAATACTTACTACTCCGCAAGAGAAGCAAGAGTGGTGCGAGGTCTGACATAGTTCGCCGTTGTGGGAGCTACGGAGGCAGAGTCTGCTAGTCTCTCAAGAAGACTGCTGAATACAAGGCAGTATACATGACACGGTCTCAACAGTTGCTACAGGGCGTAACGGTCGCATCATAACAAAAAGTAATGTCTGGCAGTTCTCGTGTGGAACAATAGGCTTCCATTGTGATGGTAAGTGCAGAAATAAAGCTACCGTGTAAAATCATTTCACAAACTTACCATAATAAGAACTGTTTCCTTTACAAATAGTGTATGTGCTGCACTTACCCAGAACAGTGAATACAGTTCATAGTAACAACACGAACAGGCACTTAATGCATGCTGTATACATGGACAGTATCAGAATTATATGTCCTTACTTGTTTGTTGCTTTCTGTAAGTCGTTTGTAACAGCAAAGAGCTTAAAGTAGATGAGTGTATTTTATAGTAATAGCAAAGATATGAACAAGTGCAATAGCTCTTAAGATATCAATTTTAGAGCCCATGCTTAATGGAAATCTCGTTTTAGCCCGTTCTACCACCTCTCAGAAGACGGAATACTTTTGTAACACCCTGAATGTACAGGATGCTTCACAGTCTTTGCGACAGGCGTCTAGACATGATAGATAACGTCATGGAGAACAACTTTTGTAAAAGACAAAAGGTTTTCTGTTGTGTCGCGGTGACGTCAGGCGTCGGTTAAGATTGGTTATGCACAAAGAGGCGAAGGGGTGTAGGCACTATGTAGCGTTAGTCTGCCGTGTGTAGGACTGTTGCTATCACTGCCGTCAGTTGGCGTCTGTCGTTACGATACAGAAGACATAAAAACCTCAGTCATTATGTATGACAGCGCTACAGATACTTGGTCTTACTAGGAAAATAAAATGGTAGTTCCAGTTCAAATATGTGTTGAAGGGTGCCGTGTGTGAATGGTGCATTTACTACGACGCAAAATGATAAATAAAAATGTTAAAATATACGCATGTTTTATTTGTTCTTACGATGGTTAATTGATAATGAGAGGACTTAAATGTTGATGTTGACTTGGGAAAACTTACAGTAATGCAGTTTTCAAGTTGGCAGGAAGATTATTAATATAAACCCGAATGACACAAAAAATAATATTTTTCATCGAACAAAAATTCGCATCACCACTGTAATAAGCAACCTAACTGTACATTAACTCGGTACCTATATCCTGGACAACATGTACTAAAGCCAAAGAAAGAGACAAGCATCCACTTTTAACTCTGTGACTGAGAATAAAAAACGAGTGCATCATATCACATATGTGGGTTCAAATGGTTCAAATGTCTCTGAGCACTAAGGGACTTAGCATCTGAGGTCATCAGTCCTCTAGAACTTAGAATTACTTAAACCTAACTAACCTTATGACATCACACACATCCATGCCCAAGGCAGGATTCGAACCTGCGACTGTAGCGGTCGCGCGGTTCCAGACTGAAGCGCCTAGAACCACTCGGCCACACCGGCCGGCACATATGTGGGCTTGGGAAATTTTTAAATATAACATTATCAGGGTAGCAGACAAGCGCATCAACACGAAAGCGATAAGACTCTTTTCTTCAATGTAATCCGCAGCTGTCGCTGGATTCTTCTTGCCATTCGTTTAACCACTGAGATGTTTTCAAAAATTGTAAAATTTTCTTACACAATTTTAGTATTTTGCAGTGTTTGCTGTTTATCCAGCAGTACTGCCGGCTTAATGAATGCCTTCATTTTACCGTGGGTCAGTCGTGTAGTTTTGTCTCTGATACTGACTAAGGGGCGAGAGACGGATGACGCAGCCTGTCCCGCGCACAATATTTCTGGCTTAGGAACGGACAGATGAGTCCGGGGGCGCCATCCGTTGGCCGCTGATCCCCGGCCTGGCTCTAGCTTTGCCCCTGGGGCGGCCGCCGGTGTTTACCTTGGCCGCGGCGCGACAGCCAATCAATCGGCGCCCGCCCCAGCGGCTCGGCAGATTATCTGGCGGCCGCCGCCGCAAAAACTGGCGACCGCGTCGGGAACTGTCGAATTGCCGACCGCCTCTCACGTCACAGGGTCTAATCCTAAAGAGTATCATTACATCTCACGTTTATCCAGCTATCGCATTTGGTGCTTAGTGATACTTTCCTTGATATGCGTCTGTCATTTTCAGCCACTTAGCCTTAAAGATATTTTCTGGCCACATTCCTTCCATGGCTTTTGGCAAATCGTAGATTACTGGATATGAGGATAGGTACAAACATCTACTAAAATCTTTATAGTACCGCTTTTAATTATTGTATATAACAGCACCAGGTGTTATGGGGTTCTGAGAATTGAATACAGCAGTATTCACTGCACAGTAAGATATATGACACTTGGTAACCAATACAAACCGTCAAGGATATTAGTTCTGTAGACATCCAACTGGAATTCTGGGAACTCTATGGGTGGACGAGAGTCGCTTATAAATGGAAAAGATAGGAGTTTTATTGAGCAGCAATTTCTTCTATCATTGGTGTTATATTATGTTGCTTTTGAACTATATCATAAATAAAGGAAATTTGATGTTCCAGAAGATGAAGAAGAGTGGATACCCAGTTTCTTCCAACATAGCTATCAATCACACCACACCATGCTAGCCTTTCTATGCCCTAAGTCGAGTTGACTGAACTCAGAGCAGCGGAACAGTTTTTCACAGTTGTTTCTCTAATATTTTAAGAGAACTGTATTCAGGGCCACACACGAAATGTTTACTTTAGTATTAGCTTAGATTCAGGGCTATTGTTCTGTTTCGTTATATGTTGTAATGGTATTGTGACTTCTGACCCCACACCAGCTGTTTTAAGGATGGCCACTTCTGTCCAGTATGGCAAAATCTGTGGGGTGGTGTCTTCTAGTACTACAGTGAGCGCAGGGTCAAAAACGCTTACACAACAGTGCCATTCCTTATTAACTGCTACTTTCATACAAGTTGTCAATGACTGCGTCCATGAGTAGGATGGCAGATGGGGACACTGAGGCAGCAGGGTACCACCTGAACATAAAAACGACAGGCAGCATGTGAGACCTTGCTGATGAAAGATTTGGGTCAACCTGGGAGCTTATGACTTGTGGATGGACCTGCCTACAGTGCAAGCAGCGCCATGTGGCCGGCAAGGGCGTACAGAAACCCTGCGCTGAATGTAGAACTCCTGCAGTGTGAAGTGATGACACTCAGGGTGTGGCTCCCCTTCAGCTGTACCATTTCGCCATCCGGAAGGATAAGGGTTATCCGACTGATGGTAGACTAGCAGCTCCCACTAGCTGATGACGATGTTTGGTACGATCTCTACTGCTTGGGCACATATTCAGCTGATGACTGTCATAGTTTTGGCGGAGATCGGAAGTAACAGTAGAAACGCTGTTAATGGCTGAGCAGGAAGGTTATACTCGCTTTCAGTGTGTTTTATGACAGGCACCTGCTTCTCTTTTCTTAGCTGGCTGCAGCAGTGCGGCGTGGCGCCATGGCACGTGATAACCCAACCCATCAATGCTACAGCCCACTGCATAGCAGAATGAAACACTAGCATAATTTTGGCACTCAGCTGCAGGAATTCGTACCTGGTGGACCTGCATGTACCTCAGCTGGTTTCAGAGTCTTGCCTGAGGCTGACAACGCTACACTCCCTCTCCTCTTCGCAAAATTTGTCCCCCTAAATTTCAGGCTGCTGCTTAATCTTTGAATTACTAAACCTAAAGGCACTTCTTCGTCTACATTCTGCTATGCACCCACAGTGCTTTCCCCCTCTTGTCCGATTTACATTTTTACGTTATCTATTCTTCCTCCCTGCACACCTCATTACATGGTGTACAGTGACTGCTATATCCACAATGTTCCATTTCTCTGTTCCAACCTTGTTTCGACCCATTGGGTTTGCAGGTAATGGACTGAGAATACAACATGTATCTGCTTCGTTATTGTTGTATACGGTGGAATATCTGTTCGGTGCTGATGCACCTATTATTCTCTGCAGCTACAACTTGTCAAGAGAAGTAACCGTTGTGGTGTCGAGGGTGTTACTCAGATAGGTTGGAATTTTTGCTGGCATTATTTCGGAAGGATGGTCAGTTAGATAAGGTACTGGATACATTACTTTCAGAGCAGTAATTCCATTATTATTGATGGAAGCCGAAAAGTCGGTTCCGAAATGTCACACTGAGTTCCGTTTGCAAGTACCCCACTGTTCCATGATTCCAAATGCTGTTCTCCTCTTAAACGTCATTGCTTATGGTAGTATCTGTGACTGGCTCAAAGACTGAGCCACCCAGTGAAGTCGTACTTTCCAAAAATATGGATGGGCTGTAGGGATGTCCTGTGGGTTCCTCTCACACTTGTTTCCCTTCATCCCTGAGGAATCGTGTTATCTCACATGCCCCCATGACAGTTTCAACTGCCACGGAGTAGCGTACCATAACTTCATTATAAAGCGCTGATTTTCTTCTACCCCGTTGTGAATAGAATATTGCAGAAATTGCTGCACTCCAAAACCAATCAGCTATCACAATCGCCCTAATGCTACCATTCATGCAGATTGTGAGTTATTTTGTGCTTTATTTAAATCAATCATATGCATAATTACCTTCAACTTCATGGAATAACACATACACAGCATTTTTCATCCACAATAGATTCCTCGTATTGACCACGTCTTCACTAAGTACGTTTGTGTCACCGTACACGCAAAAACCAGTGCTGCAGTTCTCCAAGAGTTAGCTACAATGGCAGTATGGAACAGCTATAACACTAAGGAACAATCTGTCAGCTTACTCTTACTAACTCAGTAACTGATATGTCTTCCACAGATTGTGCTACCAGAATGCTTATCCTAGTTCTGTCCATTCAGTCTTCTTTCACTCTTTTAAATTACATCTTTTCTCTTTCTTTTACGTTCTCTTAACTCTTGATGTGGACGCCTATTGAAAAGTACATGTAAACTGTGCAGGAACGGCGTGCTCACAGTTTTGGGCCACTTTTCGTTTCTTACCCCCTCCCTCTCCACTCCCTCCTTTGTAGGACCGATGATGGTAATGATGGTAAAGAGTTTGAGCGCTCTGGATACGTCGAGTACGCCAAATGTCGACTAGTGTCGCTACAGCAGAAAGCTGTGGTTTCATATTAACAGGGGAGTTCATAGCGACCTTTCAGTACAGATCGCAATAACGAGCGTAAAACTTTTGAATCCATCCGTTTGGGGTGTGAGATAGCATCAGCACTACCCACTGACCTACATGTTATTTATGTAAACTGAAAATTTGTCTCAATGAATCCTGTGGTTCCAAAGACATAGTTTTCGCTTTTTGAATTTCGTGCCATACCATGCTTAAAGTCTTCGCTTGGTTCTGCACTGATTCCCTGTGTGCCCTCACTCTGTTATTGCTGAAGGTGATAGTATCTTATGATAACGCTTACCCCATAGGGTCATAGCCCAGTACTCTCGTTAATCTCCGAATTGGAAGCTGCATCAGTATAAGGTAGAAGCACATCCCAGGCAATATTACTATGACTTTTGGTATAGTGACTCAAAAGCTTCCCTATGGTCCGGTGTACCCATTCCGTTCTTTCATTTGCTTATGTGTGCAAGGTTCTTGTTCTTTATTTACGAATTCGTAACGAACGGCATAGTTGTTTCATCAGTTTTGATATGAGTTTAGTGCCTTGGCCCGTAAACAGCGTCCCTGAAGTATTGAACATTAATAAACAATTACAGTGTTCGAAATACATGTTGCATGTTCCTTTATGTCTATGTCTGTACTGGACATAATACGAAACTAATGTGATTTTTTCCCTCAGGAACGGCGATGAGAAAACAAAAACAAAGAAGATAAACTAATTTCTACATATTGAACACCAACATCAAAGGAGAAACGAAACCTTACAAAATATTCCACTCCAAACATTATAGTTTCTCTCAATTGTCATCTTACACAACACGTTGTTTCTGAACCACTTGTCCCTCCTCGAAATTGGAGACACTACTCCATGTGGTTACGCGTACTCCTTACCCAACTGTCCAGATAAACCTGTGGGATACTGTCCCATGCCTCCAACACGACCTCTGTGATGAACTCTACGGTCTCTGGTGGGACAGGAAGATTGTATACCGCTCGTTTTAGCGTGGCGCATGCATCCTCAATTCAGCTGAGATCTGTAGAATGTGGAGGCAATTACATCCGACTGATTCTGTGCTCTGCTAGGAAGTCGTTAACAAGATTGTAACGATAGGGGCGTGCATTGTCGTCCATCAGCGTGAATCCCGCTCCATTAAGTTCACCAATAGGAGCCATAATGCGTGCAACGATGTCGCCACGATACTTCATACCAGTTATTCTTCAGTGTATTGGCACAAGAGGGCTCCACCCCTAAACATGACTGAAATGCCTTGATAATGGTTGCAGTGTATGATACAGTCAGGGTGTGAATGTTGGCCTCGTTGACTCTGTACACAAATACCAGCGTGGTGAGTGTGGAACTTGTACTGGTTTTAACACAAAAGAGCGTTGTGTTCCACTGCTGCCTAGTCCATAAAGAGTGGTTTGGTGACCTTGCGACACCGAACCCGACTGAAAGAAGGTGCCTTTACAGGTCTTCTGACACGTAATTCCTGTTCACGGGGCCTATTTCCTATCGTCTGTGATGACACCTGCACTCCTGAAGCTGTCTGGAATGTTACTACAGACGAGTACCATTCTGTTGAGGGATTCTGCTTGCTCTTATACGTAAATGTCGGCCCTGGACACCTGTTGTTTCCTTTCCGCGGTCACTTCTGCAACGATTGTGAACTGTTCTGTCTCTAAGGGCTTCGTACAGAGTCGAAAGACATCACTTTGAATCACGCTGTGACGCCCACCAGCCTAAATCCCTGCTCCATTGTAGTGGCTGTGCAGTGCTTCTGACACTGCGTTATTGTTGTCTGAGTCATCCTGAAGCAACAGAACTCACACAATCACAAAGAACCTTATTTACAGGTGACATGTTTACCATAGACTACACATACTGACCTCTCACTGTAAAATCATGTTAATTTAATATTTGGGTCAACAATTGTAAAACTCTAATTCCTCTCTCTCAAACCCCACCCTATGGGTAGACAAGGAGAGTTTTAGTTTTACTGAATCAAAATTTACGAAGTGAATAAGTATTTTTTATTTATCAGTAACCGTTTTCCACGGAAAAGTGGGGACATGGATTTTCTTGAACTACTGCGCTCACTACCAAGAATCAAAACAAACGTTTGAGACAATATGTACGTATTTTTAATGTAGAATTTGATTCTGCAATAAAAAATGGGGAGTTTTCATTTGAAATTTTAAAGTTGCCTCCCGCCCGAACACATGGGGCTGGGGTGGCGGGCTAATTTTAGCACCAGCAGATGTCCCCATCGAAAATAATTAACTATGGATTCCGCACATTTCATCATGTGAAGCTTATTTTTCTAGTTATTATGGTTTGTCAACTCAAAATTTACAGCCTGTATATCATTCATCAGGCGTAAAACAGATCTTGAATTAGAAGGTGAACAGGACAAGTCTCCTATCTGTTGTGGATTGGCAGGAGAGCCCACCCACTAATGTTAGAGGAAGCCGAAAGGCACGCGTTTAAGCTCACGCAGGCTGGCGTGAGGTCTGGAACAGGACAAGGAAATTAGAAGTTAGAAAAACGGACGGAGATGGTGGAATACTTAACTTTAATCCATTGTCTGTACATTATTTACAATATCAATAGCAACTGATAATGGCGCCTTGCTAGGTCGTAGCAAATGACGTAGCTGAAGGCTATGCTAACTATCGTCTCGGCAAATGAGAGCGTATTTTGTCAGTGAACCATCGATAGCAAAGTCGGCTGTACAACTGGGCGAGTGCTAGGAAGTGTGCCCGCATCTCGTGGTCGTGCGGTAGCGTTCTCGCTTCCCACGCCCGGGTTCCCGGGTTCGATTCCCGGCGGGGTCAGAGATTTTCTCTGCCTCGTGATGGCTGGGTGTTGTGTGCTGTCCTTAGGTTAGTTAGGTTTAACTAGTTCTAAGTTCTAGGGGACTTATGACCACAGCAGTTGAGTCCCATAGTGCTCAGAGCCATTTGAACCATTTTTTTGCTAGGAAGTGTCTCTAGACCTGCCTTGTGGCGGCGCTCGGTATGCAAACACTGATAGTGGCGACACGCGAGTCCGACGTATACTAACGGACCGCGGCCGATTTAAAGGCAAGTGTGGTGTCTGGCGGTGACACCACACTATCTATCAAATGTCATTTTGCTTCACTTGCTCGCCATCTTAGCACCACATGATCTTTGGGAGTTTAATGAGTGACACACCCTTTTCACATTCCTTTCTCCTTTAGAGATATCTGTTATTCTGCGTAAAATTGAAATTAGTCATGAGCACAATGCCAAATTCTTAAACCTGGTACTTAGTTGGCTTTATGTTGGCTTCGTTGTCTACTTCGTGTATACAATACAAGTGGAGAGGTTGAATCATAAGCTGATTTACCAAAGTCATTATTAGCAAGTTCCAACATATTGTAGGTGCGATAGGCAATTACATCTCTATCATTAAAACTTTCAAGCCCAGGTACACTAGACACTCCGCTACCTCCTCTCACTATGGCAACAGTAAACCATACATTTCCATGTTGAGAATGTGTCGTTAACATCCAAGCTAAAATTAAGAGAACATCCAAGAAATACAGAAGGTCCATCGATGAGGTCGTGGGCTGCAACACTCTTCACTGGAATACGGTTTTTCTTGTCTCCTGATGTTGTAGTAAGTTCAATGTTTTCTATATTTTTATAAACTGTTGAGCGGCGTCGATATCTCCTGTAAGGCATGTTGGCGGCGTTCAATGCAGTTGCCTGTGCAGCAGCAAGGCACATGTTTTGTCAATTCGAGGAAATTACCAACAAAATTCGATTTCGATTTTGAAGGTGGCTCCTGATCAGAGGTAACAAACTCATGTGAAAGCGAGATGTTCACACACAAATGGCGGTGGTATCTCGTACACAAGTTATAAAAGGGCAGTGCATTGGCGGAACTGTCGCTTGTACTCAGGTGATTCATGTGAAAATATTTCCGACGTGATTATGGAAGTAACAGACTTTGAACGTGGAACGGTAGTTGGAGCTAGACGTATGTGACGTTCCATTTCGGAAATCGTTAGGTAATACAGTATTCCTAGATCCACAATGTTAAGAATGTGTAGAGAATATCAAATATCAGGCATTACCTCTCACCATGAATAATGCAGTGGGTGGCGGCCTTAACTTAACGACCAAGACGAGCGGCGTTTGCATAGATTTGTCAGTGCTAACAGACAAGCAATACTACGTGAAATAACCGTGGGATGTAAGACGAAAGTATCCGTTAGGAGAGTGCGGCGAAATCTGGCGTTGATGAGCCATGGCAACACACGACCGACACGAGTGCCTTTGTTAACAGCACGACATCGCCCACGGCGCCTCTCCTGGGCTTGTGACCATATCTCTTGGACTCTAGACGACTGGGAAACCGTGGCCTGGTCGGGTTCTATGATTGTATGAATGCATGGTCTGTACTCTTTCGGATCCGCAGCTGTGATAGATTATATTTATACTGAAGGTTCAGCGGTGGAGAAAGGAAAGGAGAGGTAAGGGATTACTGATGTCAGCTGCATCGGGGGACAACAACGCACCGTATAGCCAGGTCTGAATTGCTTTAATCTGGTTTCAAGAACGGTCTTGGCAAGTTGAGCGGATGATTGCCGTCCAGACAACCCAACAGAATCCTATCATACATGGGACCTACTCGAGAGGTCATTTTGTGCGCATAACCTTCCAGCGGCAACACTTTCGCAATTACGGACTGCTACGGAGGCAACACAGCTCAGTAATTCCGCAGGGGACTTATAACGACTTGTTGAGTCCATGCTACGTCGAGCTGCTACACTCTGTCGGCCAAAAGGAGGTCTTACACGATATTTGGAGGTATCCCATGACTTTTGTCGCCTCATTGTAGTGAGAGTTAACAAACTGTTGCCTTCTTTATTTTTCATAGTAAACAAGCAAACTGATTCGCAATGATAAACCAACTTTCACACAAATGTAACTTCCCTGCAACTGCACAGACACGTCTCTGTGGCCGAGCGGTTTTGGTGCTTCAGTCCGGAACCGAGCTGCTGCTACGGTCGCAGGATCGAATCCTGCCTCGGGCATGGATGTCTGTGATGTCCTTAGGTTAGTTACGCTTAAGTAGTTCTACGCCTAGGGGACTGATGACCTCAGATATTAAGTCCCATAGTACTTAGAGCCATTTGAACCATTCTAATAAACCGACTCCACATATACCTCCCCGACATGCGCGAGTGAAAAGAACAGAGGTAGTGCCATTGTAAGCAAAGAGTCTAGTATGTGGTGATGAAAGTATTGAAATCTACTTGATGCAAGATTTTAGTTCAATATTACAAAATTAATTGAAAAGTATACCTGTAAAAAGCTTAATAAAATCTATTGACACAAAGTTACAATTTTTTGTTTATGAAGGGATGGAGACCCACCGTGATCGAAGACTTTCTGATAATCAACAGATAGGAATACATCACAGCTGTTATTCGTAAAGAGTGCCTAGAAATAATATTGATTGTGTGGTGACAGCTTTATATTCTTTGTGTCCACACAGCCCTCGCAGTTTTTTTCGCATAGGCAGTGCGTAGTTTTGTAGCATTTTCCTCGATGTACATTGAAAAGCGAAAGAAATTGGTACCTGCCTATTATCTTGTAAGGCCCACTCGACCACACAGAAGTGCCGCAATACGACGTGGCATGGATTCGACAAATGTTTGAAGTAGAGCAGGAGGGAATTAACACCATAGATCCTACAGGGATGTCCATAGATCCGTAGGAGTACGAGGGGGAGGAGATCTCTTCTGAACAGTACGTTGCAAAGCATCCCGAATATTCTCAATAATGTTCATATCTGCGGAGTTTAGTGGCAAGCGGAAGTGTTTAAACTTAGAAGATGTGTTGTTCCTAGGGCCACTCTGTAGCATTTCTGGACGTGTGGGGTGTAGCATTGTACTTCTGGAATTTCCCCAGTACGTCGGAATGTAGAATGGACATGAACGGTTGCAGGGGATCAGACAGGATGCTTACGCACGTGTCACCTGTATAGACATATCAGGACTTCCATATCACTCCAACTGCATACGCCATTGCAGAGCCTCCATCAGCTTGAAAAGTCCCCTGCTGACATGCAGGCTCTATGCATTCATGAGGTTTCCTCCCTACCCGAACACCTCCATCCGCTCCATACAGTTTGAAACGAGACTCGTCCGACCACAAAGTACGTTTCCAGTCATCAACAGTCCAGTGTCGGAGTTGCGGTCCCAGGCGAGCCGTAAGTATAGCTTTGTGTAGTGCAGCCATCAAGGATACACAAGTGGGTCGTCATCTCCGAAAGCCCATATCTATGATGTTTCGTTGAATAGTTCGCACGTAGGCACTTGTTGATTGCCCAGTATTGAAAGCTGCAGAAATTTGCGGAAGGGTTGCACTTCTGTCACATTGAACGATTCCATTCAGAGGCCATTGGTCCCGTTCTTGCAGGATCTTGTACCGGCCGCAGCGAGATCGGAGATTTGATGTTTTACCGGATTCCTGATGTTCACGGTACACTCGTGAAATGGTCGTACGGGGAAATTGCAGCTTTATCGCTACCTCGGAAGTGGTGTGTCCCTTCGCTCGTGCGCCGACTGTAACACTACTCCAGACTCACTTAAATCTTGATAGCCTCCCATTGTAGCAGCAGTAACCAATCTAACAACTGCGCCGGCCACTCGTTGTCTTATATAGGTATTGACGACGGCAGCGCCGTATTCTGCCTGTTTGTATGTCTCTGTTTTTGAATACACATGAATGTACCAGTTACTTTGACTCTTTAGTGTAGCTGTGTGCTATAATTAGTAGATAGTGAAGTGGCCTTGTTCATTAAGGAAATTACTACGAGATATTCCTTAAATGTTTCTGACTTACGTTCGTGGTTGAATATTAGAGTTGGATGGCTGTGGTGTAAGCCATTTCGTGGTGCAACTTACCGTACCAACAGCCTGGTATGACTCAGAAACGACCGTTAACGGTATGAACACAGAAGAGTGATCACAGCCTACTTCTTCCGTCTCATGATTGAAAACTTGGCGTACCTGCTGAACAGCACAGAGAACTTAAGTTTCGTATCATCTCCATTAAAGATGTGGCGATTTCCTCTGGCAAGACAATTTCGCCCCGCAGAGTTGCCTCACGGCCTCAGGCGTCTTTTCACCGTCCGCCGGCTCCCACCGTCGACGGTTCGAGTCCTTCCTCGGGCATGGGTGTGTGTGTTGTCCTTAGCGTAAGTTAGATTAAACTAGATTAAGTAGTGTGTAAGCTTAGCAACCGATACCCTAAGCAGTGTGGTCCCATAAGATCTTACCACAAATTAAAAAAAAAAAAAAAAAAAAAGAACAAAAAACAAAGAAAAAATATGGCAGTTTCGGGGACGAGGTTCCTGGGAAAAAAGGAAATGTGAACGTAATTATAGTGGTTTAAGACATTTTTCAGCAATTTATGTTTGGTTCAGAATTTCCTAAATACACTATATCTTTATATTCAGTTCTTAGCCGAAGTATAAACCTTAATACATACACTACTGGTCATTAAAATTGCTACACCACAAAGATGACGTGATGCAGACGCGAAATTTAACCGACACGAAGAAGATGCTGTGATATGCAAATAATTAATTTTTCAGAGCATTCACACAAGGTTGGCGCCGGTGGCGACACCTACAACATGCTGACATGTGGAAAGTTTCCAACCGATTTCTCACACACAAACAGCAGTTGACAGCCGTTGCCTGGGGAAACGTTGTTGTGATGCCTCGTGTAAGGAGGAGAAGTGCGTACCATCACGTTTCCGACTTTGACAAAGGTCGGATTGTAGCCTATCGCGAATGTGGATTATCGTATCGCGGCATTGCTGTTCGCGTTGGTCGATATCCAATGACTGTTAGCAGAATATGGAATCGGTGGGTTCAGGAGGGTAGTACGGAACGCCGTGCTGGATCCCAACGGCCTCGTACACTAGCAGTCGAGATGACAGGCATCTTATCTGCATGGCTATAACGGATCGTCCAGCAACGTGTCGATCCCTGAGTCAATAGATGGGGACGTTTGTAAGACAACAACCATCTGCACCAACAATTCGACGACGTTTGCAGCAGCATTGACTATCAGCTCGGAGACTATGGCTACGGTAACCTTGACGCTGCATCACAGACAGGAGCGCCTGCGATGTTGTACTCAACGACGAACCTGGGTGCACGAATGGCAAAAGTAATTTTTTCGGATGAATCCAAGTTCTGTTTACAGCATCATGAGGGTCGCATCCGTGTTTGGCGACATCGCAGTGAACGCACATTGGAAACGTGTATTCGTCATCGCCATACTGTCATATCACCCGTAGTGAAGATATAGGGTCACGTCTTGCTCCCATTGACGGCACTTTGAACAGTGACGTTACATTTCAGATGTATTACGACCCGTGGCTCTACCCTCCATTCGATCCATGCGAAACCCTGATTTCAGCAGGATAATGCACGACCGCATGTTGCAGGTCCTGTACAGGGATTTCTTGATACAGAAAATTCCCCAGAACTCTCACCAATTGAAAACGCCTGGCCAATGGTGGCCGAGCAACTGGCTCGTCACAATACGCCAGTCACTACTCTTGATGAACTGTGGTATCGCGTTGAAGCTGCATGGGCAGCTGTACCTGTACACGCCATCCAAGCTCTGCATGACTCAATGCCCAGGCGTATAAAGACCATTATTACGGCCAGAGGTGGTTGTTGTGGGTACTGATTTCTCAGGATATATGCACCCAAATTGCGTGAAAATGTAATCACATGTCAGTTCTAGTACAATATATTTGTCCAATGAATACCCGTTTATCATCTGTATTTCTTCTTGGTGTAGCAATTTTAATGGCCAGTAGTGTATATAACACGTAAAACAAAAGAATAAAATTGCGTAACGCTAATGACACATTGCTAAATAACAATGAAATTTACAAATTATATAAAGACTCCGATATAGTGGCCAAAATTAAAGCCAAAAGACTGAAATGGATAGGGCATGTCATCAGAGCACCACCAAACAGGACCATCAAGAAAGTGACTGAAGAGATTCCCACCGGAAGACGACCTCTTGGACGCCCACGCATGAGATACTTGGACAATATTCAAGACGATCTCAGAAAACTAGGACATGACAGACAGTGGCAAATTACTTGTAAAGACAGAGCAAAGTGGTTCAACATTGTCCATTCTGCAGCAAAAAGCCTTCATGGATTGTAATGCTTAATAATAATAATAATAATAATAATAATGACACATTAAACAAGCTCATTATTGAGTCTGCCGAGTTACTGTGTCGTTCTGTTGTGAGTAAACAAGGCGAGCGCTGTTTCGTGTTTGGAGCTGGTGATGTCGCTAACTTCTGAAGGAGTCGCTAGCGCTGTACACTGCCTCGGAACTGATGGTGACGGGGATCGTTTTTCTCGCCGCCGCAGTGGCCAGCGAGCCGCTCAAACTTCTGTAAGCGGCTGGCGGTTCTCGGGCCATTCTTCTCTAGCATATCGACCCCGGAAAGAGACTTGCTGTTAAGTTGGCCGACGTGGCACCGCTTTTGGAACTTCACTCTCTGCAACCAGTCCACTGAACAGAACAGGCGTACCCGGCTGGGTAAATAGCGCCGGATAATACACAAAACGCAGTATCCAATCTGTCAGCCAGCCGCCTGAATTACATCTCTTAAACAAACAGCGTCCGATCCCGTAGTTTATCTTGTGTGCCCCAGCTTCCGTTTTTTACGACAGTGAAACGAAAAAACCTGAATCAGTCGGGCGAAGTTACTTCATAAACCGCTCTCTGTACTGACTGTGAGACTACAGTTTTGTCGAGAACGCAGCAAAATCTATATTAGAAGAAAACACAGTCAGCAACTGTAAAATATTCTCGCTACACTAGGCGGTAAAACCACAGTTCGGTCGTGAACAGACAACAATCGTTATTACAAGAAAACGCAGTCTGTTACTATAAAATGTTCTCGATACACTTTCAGTTGATTGGCCACTCCATGGAGTGCTGTGTGCACAATTACCATATATGTTAACTTAAAAGGAAGGTTCTTGCTATCAATAAACCTGTTGTGGCTTACCAACACAAGTACAAGGATAGCGTGCCAATAGGGACAAGAAAGGAGGCATGAAGGGCGCCAAAACCAGAAGCAACAATCATGCATTTATTGCACCATTACACACGCACATCATGATATATGGCCGGCCGCGGTGGCCTAGCGGTTCTAGGCGCTCAGTCCGGAACCGCGCGACTGTTACGGTCGCAGGTTCGAATCCTGCCTCGGGCATGGATGTATTTGATGTCCTTAGGTTAGTTAGGTTTAAGTAGTTCTAAGTTCTAGGGGACTGATCACCACAGATGTTAAGTCCCATAGTGCTCAGAGCCATTTGAACCATCATGATATATGAGACATTATAATTCCCATACTCAAATCTATTATGACAAACATTATGTATCACGAGGGGCACACACAATGGAGTTTAAGAAATTACAATGGTACATCAACTCCGCTATGACAAACAGTGTGCATAATGAAGGCCGCACAATTTTACCAATGTAAGAAATTAAAATAATACTAGAATAAAATTAACTAAAATCCGTTGAAGGAAATGTTTATGAGAAGAACACGACGGGGCCTCAAGGGAGCAGGCAACACAGTACTTAACTCAGGTGCACCAAAATAAACAACGGACACCAGGCCGCGCCAACAACGTACACGTAAGGCGCGCAACTACTCTCTGCGTTGCGGTTCCGCGCGTTCCACCCAAGTAATAGCTACCTGAAACATTTTAATACTTGGAACAGTACAGCAGTGATCAGTAAATTAAGAAGACAATAAAATGACATAAAAATGCAATAATTTAAGAAAATAACGTCTTATTACTAAGAGCTTAAGGTCTTTAGGTAATTAACAGGTGACGAAACAGATAAAGGATCATGTGCCACTATTAAATCTTCCGTAATTACACCCCTAAATTTCTCAGTACCCAAGTTGCAATTAACGCAACAAGAATTAAATCAGTTAAGTGATAATGTTACTTTAAAATAATAAAATCATTTCATACACCAGAGGACCAAGAATGGCCCGATCAGTACTCCCCAAGAAATAGTTCACACAAGTGGTACTCCACGGCTCCGAGCACACAGCCCCATACAAAATGCAACACAACCACAGCGACCCGGCGTACTACCAGACCACTAGCCAGTAAAACAAAATCGTACTAAGCCAAAACAAGGACCGACTTTTAAAATAACGAGACCTTGCCCGGGCCGGATAACAGACCAAATGCCGGGAAATCCATAACAAACCTCATCCAACTTAATACCGAATCAACAATTTATGAACAATATGCAAAATACAAGACCTCTCAGCCCAAAGGCTTTCGTTTGGTAGCGAAGGTGGCTACGACCCGCCTGCTGAGGTGCCAAGCGTCGTACGGAATGCCGAATCAAGCTTAACCTTCGCTAACGGAAAGCGGAAGCACCACAAGACAAAATAAACTCCAATCTAACTGCGCAAGGCAAACTCTAAGGAGTGCCACTCGAAGACTATGCACTTGAGGATCAAACATAAAGCACACAGACTAACGTGCCTCTCAACGACGCACTTCCATCACCAGCGTCTAGTAGAGTACGGAGAGCAGCGTACCCCGTCGATATATATCCATGGGACGGTAAACGAGGATAGCAATCCCAGCGACGGAGAGACAGGAGGACGAAATGGCATCCCGCTGCACATAGAAGGTATTTCAAACTCAGTCTCGACAAACTACAACAGGCGAGATTTTGCTCCCCTTGCGAATGAAGTTAAACGGCACACCACGCCGCTGTCCACACTATTAACCGTAAAATCACGGTCCGGTCTTCCCATCGGGCACCTCTCGGCGTCCAGACGCAAACAACCCCAGCCGAGCCGAACTGTCTCCACGACAAGGCAGCCACCTCTTTCCTCCTCACACGCCTCCAGATAAGCTCCGGCCAGCGATCACACACGGAAACAACCGCCTACAGCCAAAGCGCCGTCTGAGTCAAAACTCAGCAATAAGATCGATACAGACTTGGAAATAAGCGAGCACCGTAACAAAACCATCAGTATTACGGCCAGCGCTGACCTTTTTAATTTGACACCTTCAGTTTCTAATTATAATAAAAATTCCACTTTCCGACCATACACTCCATCACTTTAATTAAGAACAAGCGACTGTCGTAAAAATACTGCCCATCGCATCGATGACTCCGATGCTGTGCCCGCTGGAATCTCAGCACTTGTGCGAGTCCTTTTTGTTCTTTTTCCTGTCTCTCAATGCGGAGAGTCTTATTCACGGAACCTGATTGCAGGGACTCTTTCTTAAGAGACCTGGCAGGTCGGAATCTGTAGTAACATCCTGAACCATGACAGCGGCTGCTAATCGCAGGACGCACTAGAACGGTCTAGCGATGTGGAGTTTCGCACTGTTTCCTTCACTGTCAACAAAGCAATACACTGTGGTGCAGGTTTCGTTTTCCGTATCTTTCGCTTCCGAACTGATAAATGTATCTCATTATATTTAGGTTTTAATCTAATTTGTAAGGCTTGTCTTTTATTCTCTGCCGGCCGCGGTGGTCTCGCGGTTAAGGCGCTCATTCCGGAACCGCGCGACTGCTACGGTCGCAGGTTCGAATCCTGCCTCGGGCATGGATGTGTGTGGTGTCCTTAGGTTAGTTAGGTTTAAGTACTTCTAAGTTCTAGGGGACTGATGACCACAGAAGTTAAGTCCCATAGTGCTCAGAGCCATTTGAACCATTTTGAATCTTTTATTCTCTACATGAGCTCATCGCCATAGTTCAGTGTACTGCTGATAGTTTCTGCTACAACGAAATCCGGTTTGTGGTGCCATTGGGCGAAAAACTGTTGGATCAATTCCGACAATTTATCTATTTATTTATTTACTTACTTATTTATTTATTTATTTTTTGTTACCTCACCATTGAGTCCCATAAATACCTCAAAAAAAACGATATATTGACATATAACCAGAAGGGATACAGAGAATTTCGTTCTTTATTCATACACAAGTGGGTCTTCATCTCCGAAAGCCCGTATCCATGATGTTTCGTTGAATAGTTCGCACGTAGACACTTGTTGATTGCCCAGCATTGAAAGCTGCAGAAATTTGCGGAAGGGTTGCACTTCTGTCACGTTGAACGATTCTGTTCAGTTGCCATTGGTCCCGTTCTTGCAGGATCTTGTACCAGCCGCAGCGAGTTTTTTTGCTACAAGTGTTACTGACCCTAAACAATAAAAAGTGAGAGTACGTCGACATGAGTACTGAACGCATACTGTAAAATTTCGATTAGACGATATATCACATAAAATCATGTTGTTGATTCAACTAAGTAGATAACTGCACTTACCAAGAGGCTTCTAAGAAAATAGCGTGCCTACGAATTATGCCTCAGCTGTGCGACTAGATTCGTGACTTCCTGTCGTTAATGTCACAATGCATAGTAAGTGACGGAATATAACCCAGTGAAACTAAAGTATTATCTGGGGTTCCCTATGGAATTACCACAGGCCCGCTGCTTTTCTTGATCTATATACACAATATAATGTACAATCTGAGCAGTCCTCTGAATTGGTTAGCCAATAATTTTAGCGCCTTCTAAAGTCATTAGAAAAGAAAACAGAATCGCAAAATGAATAATACACCACACCTGCATTTTGCTACAAGTGTTAATGACCCTAAACAATAAAAAGTGTGAGTACGTCGACATGAGTACTGAACGCATACTGTAAAATTTCGGTTAGACGATATATCACATAAAATCATGTTGTTGATTCAACTAAGTAAATAACTGCACTTACCAACAACTTAAATTTGAAACAACCACAGAAAATATTATGAGAAAGAACAACTAAAGACTGCATTATATTTGAAGAAGACTTTGAAGATGTAAGAAGTCTACTAAGCAGACAACCTACACAAACGTTTGTCTATCCTCTTCTGGAGTACTGCTCTGTGAGAAGTAGGACTGACGGATGGCCTAGAAAATTTTTAAAGCAGGGTAGCGCAGTTAGCATTATCGCGAAACAGCGGAGAGCGTAACGGATGTAACTAGCGAATTAAGATGGCAAACATTTTTTAAAAAAGGCAATTTTCTTGCAGCGAGTTCTTTTCACGAAGTTTCAATCACCGACTTCTTCCTCCGAATGCCAAAATACGTGACTCTCACTGCAACAGAGAGAAATGGCTATGGTAATAAGCTAATATAAATCAGAGCTCGCATGAAAATACTTTTCGCACGTGTTTCCCGAGAGAGAGGGCAAGGAACGGCAGAAAGTGGTCCGATGAACCCACCGCGAAACATCTGAGAATGAACTGCAGATTAATGTTCGATGTACGTTACCTTCATTCTGACTACATAATTGTTGTATATAATAATCCGCTATGTAAAACGCTGGTGTCCAAAATTAAAGCAACAAACGGAAATTTTGCAAGGTTGCGTTTATTTTGCCAGATACCAGTATAAATAGGTGATACTAAAGTGGAACCAATGTAAAGAATACAGAATGTACTCAGTGGCAACATGCATAAAGATAGACAAAAATGTTCTAGCTTTTTTTTCAAGTTAACGGATTTGCACAGACAATCCAACTACTGGTTAATGTGATTAGTATGGGGTGTGATCACCTCTGGCAGCAACACAGAGTGACAATGTCGGGACATGCAGTGAAAGCTGTCATCAATCTCATGTTGAGACAATAACGCCCGTTCTTCCTGCAGAGTTGCTCCCAAGTCTTGGGGAGTGGGTGGTGGATGCTGACATGATGCTACTCGTCTCCGCAATGCATCCCATGCCTGCTCTATGGGATTGAGATCGGATGGGCTAGGCCATGCCATGCGATATTTTCCGTTTCCAAGAAAACATCACCCACCTGTGCTCAATGAGGTCGAGCAATATTGTTCACCAGTACGAAGTCTGGGCCCACAGCATCTAGCAACAACCGGATATGAGGTCTCAATACCTCGTCACGATACCTGACAGCAGTTAAACCTTGCCGATTCACCCGTACAATTTCATGAAGAGCTGTTCGGGTGGTCAAATAATCCCTGTCCACACCATTAGGGGAGCTTCTCGATATAGGTCTATTTCCACAAAGTGTTGGTCCCGAAATCGTGTACCAAGTTCCCTCCGAGTGCAATTCCGTAGAGAATCACTCTCCAGGCCAATTCGTGACGCATCTGTGAAAAGAACATTGATCCTCTGATCGGCCGTCCAAGTGACATGTTGACCAGTCCACTCTAGACGTTCACTTCTGTGAAGACACGTCAGAGGTAAACAGACAGCAGGTCACTAACAATAAAGGCCACTCTGACGAAGTCGTCTGTACACCGTTTACCTCGATATAACACCTCATCTTATAGGTCCCATTTTCTTGTATACGATCATAGACACCGCAATTTAAATGGACATATATATACATACCAATAAGATGGAGCAATGTGTCACACATCTGACGCTTCCATGGAACGCGTACCCAATTTCTTTGGTAACCGCATAATCCTAAAAGATGTGTGGCTCCACCGATTGCCTGACCAAATACCCACACGAATTTCTTCTTGTGGGAGTAGCTTAGAAACTGAGAGTTCAAGAATACCCACGGACTGTTGCATAGCTCCGTTAGGCCTTCACACACGAAATAATTAATACACTTCAGGAAGTCGTGGGATATGGTGAAACGAGTACAGTTGCAAATAGATGCTGATGGAGGGTACTTCCGACATTTGTCATGAAGACCTTGTATCCATTTACGTAATCTAATTGCTATGTATTGCCATCTACAAAAATTGTAAATGTGTCCCACTATTGGTTATAATCTATGACTAATTAAAGTAGTTTCGATTTTTATGGATATTACTGCACTAAAACTATTACTAGAATATATATCTCAATGAAACCTCGTATCAGATTTGCAAACTCAGTATCTCTGTATGCCAAAATAACTAAGTCGAATCTGTGCCTTAGATTTGCGTCCTCAGTCTGGAGCACGTCCCTATCCTTACAGATGAGACAGCCAAGTGAACTTTCCTGCTGCTCGAAACTGTCCTTCTCTGTCTCCGAAGCAAAGCTGCATAAAGAGGCCAATAGGAAGTTTCCATTGTTTCCATTAAACTCTCTTCCTGTTACTACTTCGTAGAACTTAAGATTTCTGTCATTATTTGAAGTAATTTCGAATAACTTCCCAGTCCATTGCGTGGCAACTGTTCAGCGTCTTACACCCGTCGACTTTCACTCATTTAATTATTCACAACTTTACTTTCCCTAGCAGTCTCGTCCTCAGAGACATATCTCTCAGGCTGTTGGAATGTAACCTGACGTTTCGCACATCCCTTCGCTCTCTATCAGCAAGTCTTGCCCTCACTAATTGCACGATTACGATTACGAAAGAGAGTGCCGACTGCAGACTCCAGATGACCAGCACATCTCGCTTCCTCTGTGTATTCCTTCCAGTGCGTTATCCAGTTCGACAGAACAAATTTTCCGGTGCCTTGAGAGTACCTCTCTCTGAATTACTTAAGACAATTTCTTGTCACCTTTATGTGAATTATGTACTGTCTCGAACCAAGGCCAAATAGCTTCGACTCACGTGATAATAGAATCCATATGGAAAAACAAACAAATAGTCAAGCGATCGATCCTGCTAGTCGAAGACTTTGAATTGCAACTGTTAAGAAGCTCACAGAAATTTAGAACGTTTTCACTGACGGATCCAGTTTGCGAAAACCCAACTACAGCCGCTCTGAAATGTTGTGTGGTGCAGAGAATTCTGCTCCCGGCTCTTATGTGGGCTGGCTTGGATACGGCGGTCCCACAAAGAGCGGAACGTCTGCGGACGTCAGCAGACAATGGCGGCCGTTACAGATGAAAGCCGCCATGCCGGTGTGCGCCTTCATCAATGACTGTCAGTTCCCATTCCGAACTCAGAACAAGTAGCGCGGCGTCCCTTTGAGACTTTGCGCGTTCCCTGTAGCTCTCCACGCCAACAGCGCGGCAATAAACGCCGCTACCAGAGTCGCGGCATCTAGACACAAGGATGACGACCCTCTGCCTTCTCTAGACGTCTAGAGAGAGTCCCTCACCCGGTGAAGAGCAGAGGTCTGTTAATCGCTGCAAAGCTTAATACGACCACCCAGAACGCAACTGCTCACTGTCAATGCGTCTATTTTGACCTCAGTTGTCGTCAGACCACACATACAGATAGACAGCACATATCCCTGTCTCTGCAGTGCACAGCTTTGCAACAAAAGTCGAATGCTGAATGCAGTAATGCGGTGTCCATATCACTGCGTGCCAGCTTGAGCTGACATTTTCTCACTTAGTGCTTCATTCCGGATTTCCAGAACTGAGCAACGTACTATGTTAGAATTACGTTTGTACCACTACGATTGACGTAACTCCTGCGATATTCCCAGTATCAAAGTCCCGTATTTAGTGTTAACCTCTGCCTACATAAAAGTATAATAGACAACGTTTGAAACACAGTGTTTACATTTCTTTCTGTACATACTTTTTACGTGGGCCAGAAATGATTTTTGTTTTTGTTACGGTGTAGGCTGCCTGCTCTTTCTTCTAATTCAGATTACAAGTAGATGAGTATTCTGAAATGTGCCCTCAATAAAAAGCCGTCTTACATACGAAATTTAAACCCATAATATCATATGATAATGCTGTCTGGCTGTACTCTTAAAGAAATATAAGAAAAGAAGGACAAGAGCAGCGCTTACCTTGCCGAGCGTAGCAGTAACGGGCATAAGCAAATACACATCAAAAAAAGTTTTGCATCATCCCGGTTCCCAGAACTCCTGAAGATAAACGTTGGCCGTGGGTACTGTATCACAAAAACAGTCCCTTTGACTGTTCAGAGATATCACCAAACCCGCCGAAAGATGTAAACAACCATACATGAGTAGCGCCTCGTAGACGGAGGGGGACTGACAGCCGATCAATTCCAGTCATTCCACCAGGAACGAGGTACAAGGAACATTTTGTCTATAGTTCAACCATTCCTAGACGGTCAATACAACGGTTCGATCGCGTCTGCATTGTAACTTTGTGGCAGGAAGGGCTCTCAAAAAGTGAAGTGTCCAGGCGTCTCGGAGTGAACCAAAGCGATGTTGTTCGGACATGGAGGAGATACAGAGAGACAGGAACTGTCGACATGCCTCGCTCAGGCCGCCCAAGGGCTACTATTGCAGTGGATGAACGTTACCTACGGATATGGTTCGAAGGAACCCTGACGCCACCATATTGAACAATGCTTTTCGTGCAGCCCAGGTCGTCGTGTTACGCGTCAAACTGTGCGCAATAGGCTGCATGATGTGCAACTTCACTCCCGACGTCCATGGCGAGGTCCATATTTGTAACCACGACACCATGCAGTGAGGTACAGATGGGCCTAACAACATGCCGAATGGACCGTTCAGGATAGGCATCACGTTCTCTTTACCTATGAGTGTCGCATATGCCTTCAACCAGACAATCGTCGGAGCAATGTTTGGAGGCTGAACGCGTTAATGGTTCAATTGGCTCTCAGCACTATGGGACCTAACTTCTGAGGTCATCAGTCCCCTAGAACTTAGAACTACTTAAACCTGACTAACCTAAGGACATCGCAAACATCCATGCCCGAGGCAGGATTCTAACCAGCGACTGTAGTGATCGTGCGGTTCCAGACTGTAGCGCCTAGAACCGCTCGGCCACCCTCGCCGGCTGAATGCCTTAGACACACTGTCTAGCGAGTGTAGCACTGTGGAGGTACCCTGATATTTTGGGATGGCATTATGTGGGGACGACGTCCACCGCTGGTGGTCATGGAAGGCGCTGTAGCGGCTGCACGATACGTGAATGCCATCCTCCGACCGATAGTGCAATCTTATCGGCAGCATATTGCCGAGGCATTCGTCTTCATGGACAACAATTCGCGCCCCCATCGTGCACACCTCTGAATCACTTCCTTCACGATAACGACATCGCTCCACTAGAGTGGCTAGCATGCTCTCCAGACATCAACCCTATCTAACATACATGGGATAGATTGAAAAGGGCTGTTTATAGACGACATGACCCACCAACCACTCTGAGGGATCTACGCCGAATAGCAGGTAAGGGGTGGGAGAATCCCGACCAACAGTGCCTTGATGAACATGTGGATAGTATGCCACGTCCATTACAGGCATGCATCAATGTAAGAGGACGTGCGACTGGGTATTCGAGGTACCGGTGCGTGCAGCAGTCTGGACCATCTGCTCTGAGGTTCTCGCTGTATGGTGGTACAACATGTCATGTGTGGTTTTCATGAGCAATAAAAAGGGCGGAAATGATGTTTATGTTGATCTGTGTTCCAATTTTCTGTACAGGTTTAGGAACCCTCGACACCGAGGTGATGCAAAACCTTCTTTAGATGTGTGTAATTGGCTGAATTGCTTGAACATACTAAGTGGGGACAAACATAGGAATTCACGTGATTAACATGTGTGCTACCCAGCTTGTGCGCCAGTTACGCGCACTGAGCACGCTTTAGCCCAATACGTTAGCATAGCCTTTCTATGTAGAAATCCGAGAATGCAAAGTCGTTTAACACTCCCATTTTATATAACGTGATGAACTGCTACTTCTCTACGCAACTGCCGCGGCTAAGTTACCTTGATTTTTGTAAGAGCATACATAGAGAAATGTACTAAATTTGCCACTGACAATGGATTTTAGGTATAGGTTTTATCTCTAATAGTAATACAGAAGAGGTTGTGTTTCTGCAGATGGCAGTCGGAATTATTGAGCTTGATACTTGAACGCCAGTTGCAAAATGCAGCTCATTCTTAAAGAGATCATCATTTTAGATTGATGGTAAGCGTTCAGGAATATCCTGTAGGTTTTGTGAACACGAATACATTAATTACATTTGAAGCATAATGAAGATTACCGTGAGCCATACATCATCTGTGTTTAAAACACGTGGTGCAATGCATCACTGCATGTGAAACATTTCAACGAAAGGAACTTTATATGCACCAGAAAATACAGAAGAAGCTCACTGAGTAGGAATAAGAGGAATTCAAATGCCCTATTGTTCGAATGGATTAATGTTGACTTGATACTGCACCGTACTTCGATTGTTAACAATCTCATCTAACGAAGCACGAAACAACTTTAAGTGAATACGGACGCGCTAAAATCCTGAAATTACTGTAACTTCCAACTCCGCCAAGCTGTGCAGTGCGCACCAAGGAATAAGAAGCGTCTGTAACACGACATCTACGACTGAACTACAATTTCTGATTGCAGTTCTCCTCTAATTATACCAGCTATCCAGTGTCTCACAATACCAGCACATCTCTTCGTCCGCATCAAAAACTCGACCCTTTGTGACCATTCAAAGCGAACGTTCTCCTGCTAACAACGCGGTCTGCTCGCCTTTCATTGGTCTTTCGCAAAAGGTACCTTAAACAGCTTCCTACTAGCGTCCTACGGAGCTCAGTCAAAGACAGCCTTTTTTTAGAGATCGATTGCTCGATACAGAATATATCTTTACACAGTATCTGCAATTTTAAATACGCGAATAAAGTTAGATCGGAAACTTTTTATTTTAACATGCATATATCATATCATCCCTCCAACCCCCCCCCCTCCCCTCGCCCCCCCCCCCCCAACCATCGCCAGAAAAAGCGTAAAATGGTTTTAATGCTAAGGGTTCGAGTACTCACAGCAGCAAATTACATTTTTGAGAAACTTACATAGCCAATTAGCCCCACAAGATAAATAAAATGCAAATTCATGTTCTTAATTTGTAAATAAAAGGCCACAAGTGACACATATGGCAAAGTTCATTTAACATATTCCATTATTTCGTTACAAGTTAGGGATTAAGATATCGGGACGTGACTGACTGGCGTTCTGGAGTCAAGAATGAGGTACACTTCCTATATAAATTGTAGGGAAGTTGTAAAGGTATCAGCCGGCCGAAGTGGCCGTGCGGTTAAAGGCGCTGCAGTCTGGAACCGCAAGAGCGCCACGGTCGCAGGTTCGAATCCTGCCTCGGGCATGGATGATTGTGATGTCCTTAGGTTAGTTAGGTTTAACTAGTTCTAAGTTCTAGGGGACTAATGACCTCAGCAGTTGAGTCCCATAGTGCTCAGAGCCATTTGAACCATTTTTTTGTAAAGGTATCGGACAATATAATCCAAGATTAATTGAATCATTCTCTATTTATAGCTCCTCATTTGTCTAATTTTAGATGAAGGTAAGAGTCATCTAAATTAAATCAACTAAATCAGAGTTGCTAAACACTATTTTCGAAAATCCTCCACCAAAGAAGAAGATTTAAATATTCCAGATTTCGAATCAAGTACAACTGCCAACACGAGCAACTTAGAAGTAGGTATCCTCTCACCACAGACAAAGCAGCGGCCGCCAGTTTTTAATTAAAGATCAAGAGCAGCGGCGTTTGCATACGATTGTAAGTGCTGACAGACAAGCAAACACTGCGTGAAACAACCGCAGAAATCAATGTATGACGTACGACGAACGTATCCGTTAGGAAAATGCGGCAAAATCTGGCGTCAGTGGACTACGGTAGTAGACGACCGACGAGAGTGCCTTTGCTAACAACACAACATCGCTTGCAGCACCTCTCCTGGGCACGTGACCATGTCGGTTGGACCCTTGGTGACTCGAAAGCAGTGGATTGATTAAATAAGTTCCAATTTTAGTTCGTGAGAGCTGACGGTAGGATTCGAGTGTGGCGCTGGCCCCATGAAGGCATGGACCGAAGTTGTCAACAAGACAGTCTGCAAACTGGTGGTCGCTCCATAACGGTGTGGCCTGTGTTTACATGGATTGAAATGGGTCCTCTGGTAAAAGTGAACCGATCATTGACTGGAAACAATTGTTCGAGATTGATCTGAAGAACAGCCCATACAATTTAAGCGAATGATTTGGCCACTCAGACTGCCCGACATGAATAATACAACACATTTATAGGGCATAATCGAGATATCAGAGCGTGCACAAGCTCCTGCACGAGCAACATTTTCGGAGTTATGGACGGCTTTAGAGGCAGCATAGTTCAGTATTTCTGCAGGGGACTTCCAGCGACGTGTTGAGTCCATGCGACGTAGAGTTGCTGCACTACTCCGGGTTAAAGGCGGTCCGACATTGTATTAGGAAGTACCCAATGACTTTTGTCACCTGGGTGCACAACCCCTGGCTTGTCCAAAGACCCACGCGTAAACCGGAAAGGTGTTCAAGTCACACCAGTACGCAACAAAGTACATGGGAGTAATCCTCTCAATTGCAGACACGTAGCACCAACATCGATTTGCAGTAGGATTTTGGAACATGTCTTGTGTTCAAACATTATGAATTACCGTTACCTGAAATTATCAGTCAGTACAGGAAGTGATATAAATTTATGTATTCAAGTCTTACTTTGAAAATCAATTTACTTGCCAAGATCTCTATGTAACCACAATTATACTGGATTACTAGTTTGACAAACACTACTGGCCATTAAAATTGCTTCCAAGAAGAAATGCAGATGATAAACTGGTATTCATTGGACATATATATTATACTAGAACTGACATGTGATTACATTTTCATGCAATTTGGATGCATATATCCTGAGAAATCAGTACCCAGAACAACCACCTCTGGCCGTAATAACGGCCTTGATACGGCTGGGCATTGAGTCAAACAGAGCTTGGATGCCGTGTACAGGTACAGCTGCCCATGCAGCTTCAACACGATACCACAGTTCATCAAGAGTAGTGACTGGCGTATTGTGACGAGCCAGTTGCTCGGCCACCATTGACCAGGCGTTTTCATTTGGTGAGACATCTGGAGAATGTGCTGGCCAGGGCAGCAGTCTAACATTTTCTGTATCCAGAATGGCCCGTAAAGGACCTGCAACATGCGGTCGTGCATTATCTTTCTGAAATGTAGGGTGTCGCAGGGATCGAATGAAGGGTAGAGCCACGTGTCGTAACATATTTGGAATGTAACGTCTACTGTTCAAAATGCCGTCAATGCGAACAAGAGCTGACCTGAATAGTGTAAATTCGCGTAGTCGTCTGTCTTCTGCTTTTGTTTTCAACGGCCAGTGTCGGTTGATCACAGCCAGTGTGCTCCCTGCCACCGTTGGATAAGCAGCTGCAGCAGCAAGTCGTATACCCCTAGCTTACTTATTTCTTACATAGTTTAATTCTTAATTTCTTTTTTGGGTACTTGCATTGTTTAATTCATAAATTTCGGGCGTATTATAGTATTTGAGAGTTGTAGCATCGCGCTTTAGTGTTTACTTCGTAGATTCTTACTTAAATTGCGTGTGAGTTTCGTATAGGAGGTGTAATTTTGAGTTTTAGTTACTGTAATCGTAAATTCTGGCAGATTGTAGCGCAGTCGTTAGGCATTTGTACAGGTTTGTTAACACATTCTTTGTGTGTTTCCCTTGCGTTATCTAGGCATGGACTCGTGTTTCAGTAACTGTTGTTCAACATCGATTAGAATGGACAGGGACTGAGATTGCTGTGTTCGGATGAGGGCTGAGTTGACATCCGTTCGCTCACAGCTGCAAGCGGCGCTGACTTCGGTCGCGCAGCTTGAGGCTGTTGCCAATGGGCACCACTGTGCGGAGCCGGACATGAGTATCACGGGGATGTCAACTTCGTCCCGTCTGTCCCCAGATCGGTCTGCCGCTGTGATTGCCCCGGTTGCTGCCCAAAGTGGGGCTGAGCCCTCGCCTGTGGATGATTGTGAGGTCGTTCCAAGGCGTGGCAGGCAGCGAAAGACGTCCCCAGAGGCTGATCAGAAAGCCTCCCCGGTGCGTCTGACAAACAGGTTTCAGGCACTGTCTCAGGCTGAGTCAGATGCAGCTGCCTGCCCTGTTTCAGAGGATGATTGTCAGCCTTCTAGGTCCGGGCAATCACAGAGGATGGGCTTATTGGTAGTTGGGAGCTCCAATGTTAGGCGCGTAATGGGGCCCCTTAGGAATGTGGCGGCTAAGGAGGGGAAGAAATCCAGTGTGCACTCCGTGTGCATTCCGGGAGGAGTCATTCCTGATGTGGAAAGGGTCCTTCCGGATGCCATGAAGAGCACAGGGTGCAGCCAGCTGCAGGTGGTGACACATGTCGGCACTAATGACGTGTGTCGCTTTGGATCTGAGGAAATACTCTCTGGATTCCAGCGGCTATCTGATTTGGTGAAGGCTGCCGGTCTTGCTTACGAGATGAAGGCAGAGCTCACCATCTGCAGCATCGTTGCCAGAACCGACTGCGGACCTTTGGTGCAGAGCCGGGTGGAGGGTCTGAATCAGAGGCTCAGACGGTTTTGCGACCGTATTGGCTGCAGATTCCTTGGCTTGCGCCATAGGGTGGTGGGGCTTCGGGTTCCGCTGAATAGGTCAGAAGTTCACTACACTCAGCTGGCGGCTACACGGGTAGCGGAGGCTGTGTGGCGTGGACTGGGCGGTTTTTTAGGTTAGAAGCCCTCGGGAAAGTACGGGGTGGGCTGCAATCTCAAAGGGTGCATGGCAAATACAGGACGTGCTTGGATTAAGGAACAGTCGGAATTAAAGTTGTAAATTGTTGTAGTTGTGATGAGAAAGTCCCTGTGCTTCAAGCGCTAATAGAAAGCACAGAAGCTGAAATCGTTATAGGTACAGAAAGCTGGCTAAAGCCTGAAATAAGTTCTGCAGAAATTTTTACGAAGTCTCAGACGGTGTTCAGGAAAGATAGATCAGGCAGAATTGGTGGTGGAGTGTTTGTATCTGTCAGTAGTGGTTTATCTTGTAGTGAAGTCGAGGTAGATACTCCGTGTGAATTGGTATGGGTGGAGGTTATACTTAACAGCCGAACTACGTTAATAATTGACTCCTTCCACCGACCTCCAGACTCCGATGATATAGTTGCTGAACAGTTCAGAGAAAATTTGAGTCTCGTAACAAATAAATACCCCACTCATACGGTTATAGTTGGTGGGGACTTCAACCTTCCCTCGATATGTTGGCAAAAATACTTGTTTAAAACCGGTGGTAGGCAGAAAACATCTTCCGAGATTGTCCTAAATGATTTCTCCCAAAATTATTTCGAGCAGTTAGTCCACGAACCCACGCGAATTGTAAATGGTTGCGAAAACACACTTGACCTCTTAGCCACAAACAATCCAGAGCTGATAGAGAGCATCATGACTGATACTGGGATTAGTGATCACAAGGTCGTTGTAGCTAGGCTCAATACCGTTTCTTCCAAATCCACCAGAAACAAACGCAAAATAATTTTATTTAAAAAAGCGGATAAAGTGTCACTAGAAGCCTTCCTAAGAGACAATCTCCATTCCTTCCGATCTGACTATGCAAATGTAGACGAGATGTGGCTCAAATTCAAAGATATAGTAGAAACAGCAATTGAGAGATTCATACCTCATAAGTTGGTAAGAGATGGAACTGATCCCCCATGGTACACAAAACAGGTCCGAACGCTGTTGCAGAGGCAACGGAAAAAGCAATCGAAGGTCAGAAGATCGCGAAATCCCTAAGATTGGCTAAAATTTACAGACACGCGAAATTTGGCACGGACTTCAATGCGAGATGCCTTTAATAGGTTCCACAACGAAACATTTTCTCGAAACTTGGTAGAAAATCCGAAGAAATTCTGGTCGTATGTAAAGTACACAAGCGGCAAAACGCAGTCAATACCTTCGCTGCACAGTGCCGATGGTGCTGTTACCGACGACTGTGCCACTAAAGCGGAGTTATTGAACGCAGTTTTCCGAAATTCCTTCACCAGGGAAGACGAATGGAATACTCCAGAATTTGAAACACGAACAGCTGCTAGCTTGGGTTTCTTAGAAGTAGATACCTTATGGGTTGCGAAGGAACTCAAATCGCTTGAAACGGGCAAGTTGTCAGGTCCAGATTGTATACCGATTAGGTTCCTTTCAGATTACGCTGATACAATAGCTCCCTACTTAGCAATCATATACAACCACTCGCTCACCGACAGATCTGTACCTACAAATTGAAAAATTGCGCAGGTCGCACCAGTGTTTAAGAAGGGTATTAGGAGTAATCCATCGAACTACAGACCTATACCATTGACGTCGGTTTGCAGTAGGGTTTTGGAGCATATACTGTATTCAAACATTATGAATCACCTCGAAGGGAACGATCTATTGATACGTAATCAGCATGGTTTCAGAAAACATCGTTCTTGTGCAACGCAGCTAGCTCTTTATTCGCACGAAGTAATGGCCGCTATCGACAGGGGATCTCAAGTTGATTCCGTATTTCTAGATTTCCGGAAGGCTTTTGACACCGTTCCTCACAAGCGCCTTCTAATCAAGCTGCGGGCCTATGGGGTATCGTCTCAGTTGTCCGACTGGATTCGTGATTTCCTGTCACGAAGGTCGCAGTTCGTAGTAATAGGCGGCAAATCATCGAGTAAAACTGAAGTGATATCAGGTGTTCCCCAGGGAAGCGTCCTGGGACCTCTGCTGTTCCTGATGTATATAAATGACCTGGGCGACGATCTGAGCAGTTCTCTTAGGTTGTTCGCAGATGATGCTGTAATTTACCGTCTAGTAAGGTCATCCGAAGATCAGTATCAGTTGCAAAGCGATTTAGAAAAGATTGCTGTATGGTGTGGCAGGTGGCAATTGACTAGCGTCAATACGAAAATAACGAAAAGTGTGAGGTGATCCACAAGAGTTCCAAAAGAAATCCGTTGGAATTCGATTACTCGATAAATAGTACAGTTCTGAAGGCTGTCAATTCAACTACGTATCTGGGTGTTAAAATTACGAACAACTTCGGTTGGAAAGACCACATAGATAATATTGTGGGGAAGGCGAGCCAAAGGTTGCGTTTCATTGGCAGGACACTTAGAAGATGCAACAAGTCCACTAAAGAGACAGCTTACACTACACTCGTTCGTCCTCTGTTAGAATATTGCTGCGCGGTGTGGGATCCTTACCAGGTGGGACTGACGGAGGATATCGAAAGGGTGCAAAAAAGTGCAGCTCGTTTTGTATTATCACGTAATAGGGGAGAGAGTGTGGCAGATATGATACACGAGTTGGGATGGAAGTCATTAAAGCAAAGACGTTTTTCGTCGCGGCGAGATCTATTTATGAAATTTCAGTCGCCAACTTTCTCTTCCGAATGCGAAAATATTTTGTTGAGCCCAACCTACACAGGTAGGAATGATCATCAAAATAAAATAAGAGAAATCAGAGCTCGAACAGAAAGGTTTAGGTGCTCGTTTTTCCCGCGCGCTGTTCGGGAGTGGAATGGTAGAGAGATAGTATGATTGTGGTTCGATGAACCCTCTGCCAAGCACTTAAATGTGAATTGCAGAGTAGTCATGTAGATGTAGACGTGTAACCAATGGCACCCCATACCATCACGCCGGGTGATACTCCGGTATGGGGATGACGAATACAGGCTTCCAATGTGCGTTGACCGCGATGTCGCCAAATACGGATGCGACCATCATGATGCTGTAAACAGAACCTGGATTCATCCGAAACAATGACGTTTTGCCATTCGTGCACCCAGGTTCGTCGTTCATTACACCACCGCAGGCGCTCCTGTCTGTGATGCAACGTCAAAGGTAACCCCAGCCTTAGTGTCCGAGCTGATAG
The DNA here is from genome assembly GCF_021461395.2 of Schistocerca americana. NCBI lineage: Eukaryota > Metazoa > Arthropoda > Insecta > Orthoptera > Acrididae > Schistocerca > Schistocerca americana. The sequence goes on from NC_060122.1 coordinate 629,719,395, forward strand.
TTCATTCTGTGTTACAGACCCTGTGCTATCCCTGATCTACACAAACGGTAGGAGACAATCTAAGTAACACTCTTAGATTGTTTGCTGATGTCATTTGCCGTCTTGTAAAGTCACCATATTGTGAAAACAAATTCCAAGACGATATAGACAAGATATCTGTATGTTGCGAAAACTAACAATTGACTCCAGTCATCTACATGAGTTATAAAAGGAATCACCTAAAGTTCCGTAGCACGATAAATCAAACTAATCTAACGGCTGTGAGTTCAACTAAATACTGAGGGATTACAGGTACGAGTAACTTAAATTGGAATGCTCACATAATTAATGTTGTGGCGAAAGCGAACTAGAGACTGGAATTCACTGGCAGAACACTTAGAAAATGCAAAACGTCTACTAAAGTGACTGCTCACACTACGATTGACCTCCCTCTCCTGGAGTAATGCTGCGCGGTGTGGTATCCGCATCAGAGGAGATTGACGGAGGTCATCGAAAATATCCGAAGAAGGGCAATTTATTTTATATGATCATGAAATAGGGAAGAGACTCCCTATGATATGATGCGTGATTTGGGGTGGCAATCATTAAATGGAAGACTCTTTGCAGCAGCATCTTTTCATGAAATTTCAGTCACCAACTTTCTCCTCAGAATGTGGAAATATTTTGTTAGTTCCCACCTACACAGTGAGAAGTGATGATCATAATAAAAGAAGATGAATCAGAGCTCGCACGGAAAAAATTAAGTGTTCGTTTTGCTCTCTCGCTGTTCGAGAGCGGGTTCATGGAGAGTAATAATTCAGACGAATAGGTCGATGTAAATCTCTGACGTATACCCCGGTTATTAAAAATATCAGATTTTGAGTTACTTTATCCGATGAAAATGCCAAAAGAACTATTTCACATCAGAAAAAACAGAAAGACGCAGTACTTGGAAGATACAACGAGGGGTGAGTGAAATAAACCGTTACAGTTTACTATCGTTCGCGAAAGAAAAAGCTTGCAATACACCCATAACACTGATTCCTTGATGTTGTTCATAGCTCTGGGACCTTATCTGGTTAGATTAATATCTCAGGTAGAGAAAGTCATGGGATCGTTAAGTAAGAGCAAGAGCGCTGCGGAGGTGCTCAACAAACTCCAGTGGCAGAAGCCACACGAGAAGCGTTGTGCATCACAGAGATATTCCTAGACCGTACGTTCCACGAAGCGCCGGGCGACATGATCACATCGCCGTAAGATCTCTTGCGGGGTACAGGTGTAGATGTAGATTATGGAATGGAAGACTTATGGCATACCGTCCACTGGAAGGCGGAGAAACCTGTGACTGAAAGACATTCGAGCATGTCAGAATTGCACATCAGAAGCCTTCGACGCTGCACTGTCAGGATCATATCTGGCATTGTGGACTACCAACGTTCTTTAGAGGATGTCATAATAATAATTATTGTTACTATTATAAGGATAATAATAATAATAATTATTATTATTATAGGGAATCAATACTTATTCTCTGATATTGGAGACACTATGTTAGTTTTAATGACGTTCCATAAGCAACCAACCATTTACTTAGCCAGCTACTTGTCGATGTCAGATTCTAGGACTCGGCTAAATGTCACAGACTGTGTAGAAACTGTGACTTTAATGTTCGCTGTTAACTTGGCCACGACTGATCAATCAGTAATGAATGTTTTGAGTGGAAAACTACTGAGCGCTGAACGGTGATTCCCAAAAAAATCAAATGTCATCTTAAGTGCAGTTCCGTTTCAGACAATTACTTCCTTCACATGTTACTTAGGAGTCGTGCCTAAATAACTTAGGTGCCCAGTCCTCCGTTGGCTACCAAGAATTATTAGATATCTTCATTTACTTAGAGCCTACAGTGAGTTCTCAAAAAGATTCATCCGGCTTCACAAGACTATATCTCTACATTTGGGTACATCGAGCTTGTTGTGCAGTCTGTTCCGTTCCTTGAACGTAAATCTTTGACGATTGTCCTGCGTGACTTTGGACTTGCGTTCAAATGTTAATGCCGTTTTAAGTGTTGCAAGAATCAGTTGGGCCGTTAATGAATTCGTTTAGGTTTTTGCAGTTGTGATTAAATTTTCATGTGATTTTAATTGCTACACAGCTGATTTGGGCAGCTGTTGAATTGTTTAAGTTGTCGTAGTTGCTGATTAAATTCTCGAGTGGTTTAAGTGCTCTATAGATCAACTGAATAACCATTGTGTTCATTAGCTTTGTAGCAGTTTAAAGTTTAAAATTTGCGAGCGGCTGTAAGAGCTGCACAGATCAGGTGGGCAGCTGTTGAGTTCATTTGAGTTGTTGTAGTTATTGACTGAGTGCAGGTTTTAAGTGCTGCAGAGATTATCCAGGCAACTGTCGGCATGTTTGATGCTGCTGCAATTTTTTTTAATTATGTGATAATGCGGATTTATTTGCTGCGAAGCTGAGGCTAGCAATTTTTGAGTTGATCAACGAGGCTGCTGGTTGACGTCGGTGGTTCGCAAGACACATGTGAATTGAAGGAAGATCTTGCCGATATTCACCATTTCTGTGAAAGCGATGGACTCCACGGAGATTATACTTCACGGATTACGAATGTGTCCCTTATAAGTGTGTTGAAATATGTTTACATCGGAATGCGTGGATGACTCATGACTGTGAAAAATATATGTTCTTCAGCCTTGCATATCCACGGAGTGTGCCCTAGTGACCCAAATGCCTTGTTGCTTCGGGCCGCTCATTTGGTTATTCAAATAAGCTGTTACTAAGATATTCTGGTGGGATAATTCCCCAGCCCTTCACTCAAGATATGTTCGCGAGATGGCGCTCGGGTTACAACAGCATTGAAGATAGACTCTTGGGGTATATTGTAACTTACCCATCGAAACTAACAGTCTACCTTGGTGCCAGGTATGTACCTAAGCTACCTCGTCATGTTGTTCCCTCTGAGGGGTCCTGGTGCAGTTACTCGCTAATTACCCATTCGGCGAAACGAGATGATGGCAGCACAGCAACGAATAGCATTTAGTGATTTCCATTTCAATATGTGCAATTCGGTTACAACTGTGCGGCTTTATTTCCTTCGGGAAAACAGCTCTTCACTCTCTCCAGCTCAAAGCATTCGTCAATATCAGCAGTTTCAAGTCATTAGTTCTCTATAAAGAGGTACTCCACAGACTAGCCCTGTGGGCTCTTTCAAAACCAAGAGCGCTTTCAACAAAGTGTTCACGGAAGTCCACTTGTACTACCTGTTGAGACTAAGCCACTCACATGTGTCTGTTTGGCATTTTTTTGTGAAATTTGTGTTTTAACCCATTCTGGATCCATACCCTAACTAAGTCATTTATAGAGTGGTGAACTACAAATTCGGGCCTTCCATAAATTCATTCTGGACGAGGAGACGGAAGATAGCAATTTCCTTTCAAGTTTATTCTTCAGTGATGATGCTACGTTCCATGTAAGTGGGAAAGTTAATCATCGCAACATAAGAGTATGGGCAAAAGACTAATACTTATACGAGCTCGACAGAGCCTCTTCAAAGTTTCACGTGTTTTGCGTCATTTCCAAAGGAAAGATTTTGGGCTAGTTCTATTATGTGGTAGCTGGATCACATATATGTACACGAGGGGCGGTCACTAAGTAATGCAGCACTTTGTTTGAAAGCATTTTTGTATATTCAGAATTTCAATACACCATTTTATTCCCCTTCCTTTTGGCTAAAGAGCCCTATTTTCAAACGTAATCTCCGTTCAGTGCGGTGGCCTCATGCCAACTTATTGGGAGAGCCGCATTGTACCACTTTATTTGTTGACATCCGAACCAACTTCTTGCTGCAACGATGCCCCCCCCCCCCCTTCGACCACATACTCCTTCTCGCGGAGTGCGTCCTTCATTGGGCCAAACAGGTGCACTTCGGAATGTGTGAGATTTTGACTGTAGGTTGGTTGAGGAAGAATAGTACAGTGCAGTTTTTTAAGCTCCTTGCCGGTGCGCACACTTGTTTCACGCTTTGCGCTGTTATGGCGAAGGCGAAGTTCGTTTGCACATTTGAGGTGATATACACACTGAAGTCGTTTCTTCAATTTCCCGATAGTATCACACTACAATTCAGAGTAGACCGTTTCACCAAGGTGGAGGACATCAAACAGAATAATCCCGTCAGACTCCCAGAAGACCGTCGCTACGACTTTACCGGCTGAATGTGCGGCATTGAACATCTTCTTAGTAGGAAACGTGGTTTGGCGCCACTTCACGGATTGCAATTTCGTTTCCGGTTCGAAGTGGTGACCCCATATGTCATCGCATGTAACGAAGTTCGAAATAATCATTCACGAACAGACTCGTAACGCGCAAACAGTTACGCACAGATGGTCCCTTGGTGCTGTTTCAGTTTTTCTGTTAGGCACAGCCCAGCAGGCACACACGTTTGAGTTCGTCAATTGATGGACGAGTCTGTCAGCACTACCAACAGAGACGTCCAGTTGATCAGCGATGTGTTTTATTGTGATCCGTCAGTCACCTCGATCGAGGGTGTCCGCAATTACAACATCTCAGAAGTCATGGATGTGTGTGACCGGCCGGCAGGTGGGAGATCCGACTCGTTTTCGCGACCTTGCTGCGATGATGACAGATGCCTCGACCAACAACTCACCGTGCTTTCGTTCACTGGTAGGTTCCACAGGCGATCTGCAATCGAATTAGAAAATCTATGCTCCGGTTTTCCGCCAAAAGAAACTATATGACAGTTCTCAGCTTGGAACGCACGTATGTTACAGACGACATTTTGAAGCCTACGTGTAGCGCCGCCAGCAGTCGGAAGGAGATGAAACTGTAGGGGCTGAAGAGGGAATACAGCACTTTTGTCACACAACGAATTCCTCCTTTTCTCCGTCGAAACTGACCGAGAAAAATTTGTTGCATTACTTACTGAACGCCACTCGTGTATTGGAGATCTGGCTTTTTCCATAATTGCTGGAACTTGTTAATGCCGTGATTTCTCATCTAGACGGAGCATTAACGAACAACTACTTTAACAATGAGCTCCTTCAACAGTGGATCGGCCATAAGAGGCATACGGATTTCACATTGCACCATTGACCTACAAGTTCACCTAATCTCATAAGCGGTGGTAGGTTTTTCGTGGGCGTTTGGTTGTTTCGAAAGTAAAACTGTGTGCTATTCATATGTTAAGATCTATGCCAGATGTCTGTGCTCATGTATCTTCTAAAATCGACTGATTATCGTGGCACAACCTCTATACGTGTGATTTACTGTGAATTGTGCGTACCGCAACGGATATTGGAGACTGGGCTATTTTTCAACTACGTTACGGCGAAGATATGGAATGAATCTTAGTACATCCATATTCAAATTGGATGATGGTGGGACATCAGCTGGTATAATTATTATTAAAAATGAAACTCCTGCAGCTGTACTTAAGATTTCATATTTATCTCGCTACTAGTTTCGACTTTGCGTCAACGCCATCTTCAGGCCCGTACACTCGATGATATCAATTGCGTGTGGCTGAGTATTACAAGTCCTCGGTGAGACCAATACGTGCTCCACGCGCACGTATTGGTCTCACCGCGGACTTCTAGTACTCAGCCACGCACATATCATCAAAGTGTACGGGCCTGAAGATGGCGTTAACGCAACGTCGAAACTAGTAGTCAAATAAATATGAAATCTTAAGTACAGCTGGAGGAGTTTCATTTTTAATTAAAAAAATAGAATGAAGCCCTCAAGACGCATTGGCGTGAAACTGTTCTTATTGCTCTTCCTGATTAGAGCCGCAGCGCCACCCACATCTGTAACCCACTCTTTGTGCACAAGAACAGACGTAACGAGCCGAAAGCTCGTTCTCGGCAATTTCTGGTTCTCCGTTCTATCGGTAACACACGTTGGACCACGTCACGATGAGGATAGGATTAACAAGACCCATTCTGTCCCCTAGCACTGTCCTTTCGTGCGTTCCCGTAACGGGATCTCTGTTTACAGGCGAGCACCCTCTCACCGACACCTCCTCCCCCGCTCGCCACGTGTTTGAGCTCCGTTAATGACGTCATAGAAGCGCATTAAAAACGTTAACGAGCGAACGCGGAAGGCTTGCCTCTGGAATGGAGACGAGTAACGTCTGCAGCGGCGGTCGAGGATTAATTATAAACCGAGAAAGAAAGGGATCGAGCTGAGAAGAGGGAAGAGTAAGGGGTGGCGGTGGGAAGTATGGTGGGGGAGTGAGGAGGGGTATTGAGGGGGTGTCCGCCCCTTCATTACGGCGGCACAAGAAGTGGCCCCGGATTACGGGTTCGCTAATAACGGCTGAATAATTGAGAGCCTCTCGCGGCCACCTCAGCTGGTAGCTAGGCGCTAGCGGGCTTGTTACTGGCGACTCGTAGCACCTAGGACGTACAAGACGCTTCGTCTTCTCACTATCCGTGCTATGCGAAGCTTAGAGCCGATATCTTAATGTGCCTCCAAGTGCGCTGGAATAATCAGCTTATTTCTGTAATTAATGATGTTAACAGTTCTGTCACCTGCTGTAAGGTTTAACAGTTACTATAAAATGGTTATATTTACTATCCACATACGAATGCTGCCATCTAACACCCCACTGCCTCTCCGAGTGCCTGCCGGTGTGGCAGTGCGGTTCTAGGTGCTTCAGTCTGGAACCGCGTGACCGCTACGGTCGCAGATTCGAACCCTGCCACGGGCATGGATGTGTGTGATGTCCTTAGGTTAGTTAGGTTTAAGTAGTTCTAAGCTCTAGGGGACTGATGACCACAGATGTTAAGTCCCACAGTGCTCAGCGCCATTTGAACCATTTTTCCTCTCCCAGTGATAGTCTAATTAAAGAATTACCGTGTTGCTAATGGTTTGATATTAATTCGGAATAAGGCATCGAAACCCGAGTGAAAGTATTACCCGGAAGGAGTCAAGCGCTGTCATAACTTGATTACTATATTATTCGCGACTGTTATCGGCAGAAATAAAATACGTACCAAATAATACGGAAATTAGCTAATGTAATTTTTGTCCGAAATGATAAATTAATTTTGACTCTGTTTGGAAATTACTGTAGATGAACGGACGCCAGCTTACTTAGTGCAAGCGAAATAAATTACAGCTGTTGACTTTAAAATCAGATCACGTTACGATAGTAGCATGTTGGGAGGCGTGGGCAGTCGCAAAGGCACTGACTCGTACTCGTTATAAAAACACAATGATCACGCAGAAGCATCTGAGTGATGAACAAAAGCAAACTTGCAACTACTTCATGAAATTAATTACCAGTTCTTTACACTACCAGTTACGTAACAAGTGAACTGCGGTTCTCATTGTATTTCTACCTGCTGTTAAACTTTTTTGCTAAAAGTAAACTTTTCGAAAAGATTAATTTTAGAACTGAAATCGACTGTTCTCATAACAACTGGTTTTTAAAATGGTTACGGAGTTCGCTACTTTGACTTATTGTTGTGTAAATTACAACTCACGGAAAATCGTCTGAACATGAAGAATTGTTAAATATACTGCTTTTCCAAATTACTTGTCAATAATCACCACTTACTTAGCAATCTAAAAAAATTAATATTTTGTTACATCAATTACTTGTCGCACAAAACTGTCTCAACATGAAGTACACTATGTGATCAAAAGTATCCGGATACCCCCAAAAACAGACGTTTTTCATATTAGGCGCATTGTGCTGCCTCCTACAGCCAGGTACTCCACATCAGCGACCTCAGTAGTCATAAGACATCGTGAGAAAGCATAATGGAGCGCCCCATGGCACTCATGGACTTCGAACGTGGTCAGATGATTGGGTGTCACTTGTGTCATACGTCTGTACGCGAGATTTCCACACTCCTAAACATCCGTTGGTCCACCTTTTCTTCTTTTATTTTCATATACTTTTAGTGCAACTTGCCAACACGTTCCAGCGTGACACTCGGTCCCCGACAACACTCTTCGTCACATCTGCAATTGATTCAAAACTGCTTCACTTTACTTACCGAGCCTCTCTGGCCACTCTCCTGTTCACATTACAGTCGAAAGAGTAAATACATTAGTGCAGTGTCTGTATTCGACAGTGACCGTATAGTTCGATGCAACGTTTCTTTCGACATCAATATTTACTCTTACACACTTACTCCCACGGTGTGTGACGGAGGGTTTCGTGCATCCTAAAATTCGCCAGTACACCGAAGACGACCATTCGCCTTTCCTACAACCGTCCTTGTATACTCATTTCATTTAACACTGCTTTGCAACGCTACGCCCAGATATTTAATCGATGTCACTATGTCAGCACATCACTAACACTGTATTCGAACATCACGTGTTTGTTTTTTCTACTCGTCTGGTTTAACTTACTTTTTCCTACATCTAGTGTTAGCTGCCATTTATCCCACCAACTAGAAATCATTTTGTCTAAGTCGTCTTGTATCCATCTACAGTCACTCAACGACGTCACCTTACTGTACACTACAGTGTTATCAGTAAAGAGCCGCAGACCGCTGTCACCCTGTCTGCCAGTTCCTCTATGTGTATAGAAAACAATAGCGGTCCTATCACACCTCCCTGGGTCACACCTGACGCTAGCCTTGTTTCTGATGAACACTCGCCGTTGATGACAACGTATGGTTCTGTTACTTAAAAAAAAAACTGCGAATCACATACTTATTTCGGAACCTATTCCGTATGCTTGTACTTTCGTCAATAGTCTGCAGTGGAGCACGGCGTCAAATCCGTTTCGGAAATCTAGAAATGTGGAATCTACCAGTTGCCCTTGATCCATAGTTAGCAGGAAATAACTTGAGAGAAAAAATGGTTCAAATGGCTCTGAGCACTATGGGACTTAACTGCTGTGGTCATCAGACCCCTAGAACTTAGAACTACTTAAACCTAAGTAACCTAAGGACATCACACACATCCATGCCCGAGGCAGGATTCGAACCTGCGTCCGTAGCGGTCGCGCGGTTCCAAACTGTAGCGCCTAGAACTGCTCGGCCACCTCGGCCGGCAACGTGAGAGAAGTGCAACCTGAATTTCGCATGAGCGATGCTTTCTAAAACCGTGCTCATTCGTGTATAGGAGCTTTTCCAAGTCAGGTAAATTTATTATATTCGAACTGAGAACATATTCAAGAACTCTGCAGTAAACCGATATTAAAGATATAGGTCAACAATTTTCCGGGTCAGTTCTTTTGCCCTTGTATTATACAGGAGTCACTGCGCTTTGTTTTAGCCACTCGGGACTTTGCACTGTGATCGAGATTCGCAGTAAATTCAAGCTAGGTACAGGGCCAGTGCCGTACTGCGTCCTTCGTAAAACCTTACTGCAATTCCATCCTGACCTGGCGACTTGTTTTCAATTATGTCAGTTCCTTCTCTACGTCAGGAATACCTATTACTATGTACTCCATGCGGGCGTATGTTTGTACAATCCTCCTACGTCGGTGATTTCTTAATGCGATATTTAAAACTTTAGCTATCGGTCTGTTATCTTCTGCTGCCACATCAGACTTGTCAACGAGTGACTAGATACAATCATTGAACCAGTTTAGCGATTTTATATAGGACCAGCAATCTTTCGCGCTCTCGGCCAAATCTTTTGACAAGAAATTACGCTGGTTGTTGCAGTTTGCTTCGCGCATCGATCTGTTTCAAACGCAAGAATCTCTGCAAACGTTTTCCCTGTCGTCATTTGCTCATTCTCTTTGGAGCTGAGAGTGCAGCTGCCTTTGCATCCTCAGCATTTTCCAAATTCCGTCGTTAAATGGCAATAAGGAGTCTTTTCCGTCCTTAAATCACTTACTCAGCATACACCTGTTGAGTGCGCGATTTATAATACATTTAAATTTTACCCGTAAATGCTCAACGTCCATCGTCCTGGGACTGAAAGAAGTAAATTTACTGTGCAATTAGAATGCTAGCAACTTACCAGTTCTTTCTAGCAGTTTTTTAGAGAAAAACTCTCCTAGCCTTCTTGATTGATTTATTGATTTTACAAACTATAGTCGCTATGATGACATCATTATCACCTATCGCTCAGTCTATGCTGACGCCGTTGGTAACGTCAGGCCTGTTTGCTGGTACAAGATCTGATACATTTCCAATGTGTGTGGGATGACGAACAAGCTGTTCAAGACAATTTTCGGGAAACTTTTTCGAAAGTATCTTGCAAAGTTGTCTGTCTGCATTCGCTGCAATGAATCCATAGACGTCACATTCTATACCCGGCAGTTTAAAGTCACCTGCAACAAGTATCTCATGATCTGGGTGTGTCCGCGCTACTGACCGTAGACTTCCTGTGATTGAATCTAAAACTATCATGGCCGGCCGGAGTGTCCGAGCGGTTCTAGGCGCTACAGTCTGGAACCGCGTGACCGCTACGGTCGCAGGATCGAATCCAGCCTCGGGCATGGATGTGTGTGATGTCCTTAGGTTAGTTAGGTTTAAGTAGTTCTAAGTTCTAGAGGACTGATCACCTCAGAAGTTAAGTCCCATAGTGCTCAGAGCCATGTTTAAAACTATCATGGCAGAATCGAGTGTCCGGTAAAAAATCTAACAATTAACCTAGATCTGATACATGCGGCCAAATAACTTCACTGACATACTCAGATTCGACGTTAAATATTTTTGTCAGCTGTAATGAACAGCCCTCCTCCTACGGTGTCTCCTCTGTCTTTCTGATATACTGAGCACCCTCTATCGGGCTTCAGCGAGCTCTCGATACCGAGAATAATTTCAGTGTGACAAATTTACTGAACGGCAGTAAATTCGGGAGCGTTCTTACGAACACTTCGACTGTTTACTAATGCAGTTTTAATAATCGAAAGGTCTTTTTTTCTGAATGCAGTCTAATTCACATGCATGTCGAAAGGAGAAGACACTACTGATGATCGATAGCCGTATTAAATCATGATGTATTCGCAAATTACAAATACAGTACCACAATAGCTATAAAGTTCACTGCAAACATATCAAAATTTGTGGTGGACCAGCACCCCAACCCGTATTTCTCACTTATCACAAGCGTTCGTTTCAACCTGTTCTCTACTGAAAAATACCTCGTTTTACAGAGATTCCATCCCGCAATCTCTCTATTTGGAAGGACGCGCTTTACTGTTTTTTTCCCATTCTCTTGATTAGGTGACACGCACAATTCAACTATTCATTTTATCTCCTACAGGAAAATACAGTTTTCATTGCAAATATAACTGTTAAATTTTGACAAAGGACAATAAAAATTTCATTATTTTCATCTTTATGTACTTTACTTTTCATCCAAATGCACGTTGAATATGCAGCTTTGTTTCAAAATTTGCTACAGCAAGGAATCGAACCTTGACCACCCATCTGGCACACCAGGAAAGAACTCTTTTCTTATTCCTAAATATCGAATGGTAAAAAAAGGAAAAAAAACCACAATCGAATGTGGACCAGTGGTTTGGTAGTCTAACGCCTGGACCGCTCTTTCTTTTTACATGACCACCGGGGCAAGGGAACGAAATAGGTAAAAATATATCTGAAAAAGGGACAAGGACTAGAAATCCCAAAGAATTGGCTACCTCAACAGATACATTCATGACGAAATACAAGTTTCAAAATAATGGCGAATAGGTCACGGTAGCATGACAGGCGTAAACACTTCCAATATGCAAATGTCATATATTGGTGGAAGGTTAGTGGGTCCATATCAGCCCCCTCCGTTTCTAATGGTATGAGCATGGTAGATCAACAGCCGTGGAACTGTATCTGACTTTGTCGTCGGAAAGTAGGAACAGTCTGGGTGCAACAGGACACCAGATTAAAAGGCAGTCTCAGCTAACTGAGCCAGAAACGCTAATCGTCTCCGAAACCAGGATAGTTCGCTGCTTCGCGGCTATGACGGGCTAATCTATATTGTAGCGTGTCTATTGCGGGACAGCGACTCCAATGATCCGTGATACTAAGTCCGACACGAAATAGACGCTCATTGGGGGATAAACAATTGCGAAACATTTGCTGCCACTAGGACGCTACGGCCCTCGGCAGAACGAGAAGCCTAAGATGAAACCACATCGTCTTGTAAGAAGTTTGCGGCGATGCATAGTAAATTTCTCTTCTTCGTATTAAAAAATGTATGATAGGAAGAGGCGGCTTCTGTACAATATCAGCCACCAAGTAACTTACAGCAATATAAAATTCACAGATATGTTTTAACTGAACACACAGTCGACCGACATCTACATGAGAATGAAGACTGCCCGCCTCAGGCAGTAAAACAATCGAGACGTGAATGTGTGGATTGCGTGAAACATAGTCAACACGAAGCGCCGAACAAATAATGGAGAGGCTTTCATTGAATATCGGTAAGTCCCAAACCCTGAGAGGACACGCAAGCGCAGTCACCTTGTATCGTAATCGAAAAATGTTATGCTTCGAAAGAAAACGACTAAGATCTTTCAGTTTCCTAGCCATCATCGCTGAAAGGGAAAGGACCTGAGCGACGTAGTATGCTTTGCACAAGTATGTTAAGGAAACGCCGTTCATGTTCGAGGACTGCAACATCTATCTTCCCCGTAACGAACTTACAATTAAGTGTAGATGTTTTAGTTGGAGAACGATCAATTATGACCCCTCTCAAAGACACGCCGGTCGACCACCGTTGCCCTTGAAATGAGAGCATATTCAAAACCTCGTAAATCCATTGACCCACATTGGCCTTCGTGATGCAGACATCAGATACGAGGCAAAAGGAATTCACGGTAGCCATGAGCATCGGAATCTCAGATGGGGAACAGAGTAATACCAACACATCGTCCGCGAATGCGCGAACCGAGATCGTCTCGCCCAGAGTAAATGATCATCGATCCGTCGAAGAATGGGCTCAAGTAGTAGAACAAAGAACGACACTGAAAGCGGCCTTCCTTGAAAGCCCCAACGGACGTTAATAGGCCGACATGTGTGGTCGAGCGCTTCTAGACGCTTCAGTCCGAAACCACTAATGGTGTCATAATAGTTCGACCATAAATACAACTTTGACGATCATCTTTCTCTAGCAAAGCAGACAGCCGGCTGTAATCGCCATCTCCACAGTCTTATAAACAAAATTTAAAAAGGAAATGTTGAGAAATTTGCCAGTAATTGTCCGATACGAACTTTTAGGAATTTACATGATTTTGCGAATCTTACAACAGTCGGTCACCAATCCACATTTTAACACTCCTTTTCTAAAGAAACGTAAAAGTAGTACCCAAGAAAGGTAAAAATCTCATATAACTCTTTATGTAGGCCATGCAACCCCAACTTGACAAGAGTCGGATATTTACAGACCATAAGGTCTTTCCCTTTCAAAGAATGAATTTTTATAGAACCGGGAACGGTCCTAAGTGCTCCCAGAAACGGACGTTGCATAAAAGAGAATCGATGTCAAGTGAAGAAAAGTAAATAATTTTCTTGTACCATTATAAAGAACTTCAACCCCTTCAGTGAGAATGTCCTGCCTAGAAAACAAGACAGTCTCGTAGAATAGTCAGGAGGAATATTGAACACAATGTAAAATCTAGGGAGTTAAATACGAGTGATTTGATCTTCTTGAAAGAATACAACATCCGCACAAGGAATCATAGATAATGTCACAGGAATTATAGGTAAAGTGACGCAACGAAGCGATCCGCAGTTCTGATTTTACATGATTTGCATTCAAAGAAAAAAGTGTGTAGGCCTAATTACTTTAACAATGAGTAACCAAATTAGAGCCGCGGATCTACTTAATTACTTCACCAACGTGCGCCAAGGTCCATTGCCGAGTCCATTAAAGAGCACGAGTGCGAGGCGCTTGCACACCTGCCATTGGAATCTTCGTTTCTTCTTTTTACAAGCTACTGTGCACTCAGGTTAGGCGCGTTGTTTACAGTGACTACGGGGAAATACACCATCTGCAGTGGGGGACGTAAGTGACAAACAAGCAGCCTCAGCGGCCCACTTGGTAAGGTGGGATTCTTGTAATTCACATCGATACATAAGAGAAGGGACAGGAAACACAACATCTGGGTCGACAGGCTACTCCACAGGAGTAACAACACCGGAGCGTTCCGATCTCAACTGAATGGGTGACGCAAGGAACCAGGTGGGTTTAGGGGCCCCTCAGATTGCTATTGTTGAATCACTGATACACAATGAGGCCCATCGACTTCCCCACCCCTGAGTGAGTTAAGGAAATTACCTCAACCGCAGGGGGAACACAAGGAAAAATAAGAAAACTTAAGATACATAAGTAGCTGTTCCCGCACGACCGATCCCAGCAGGAATGCAGGACTCATCAGTACAAATTGCATCAATGTTTTTCAGGTTGGGGTAGTTGGGAAGAAGATGCACCTGACTCTTCAGCATTCGGCGTATGACGTCTCTTATCTTGTGCCGCGGACACTGCCGGCTTGGCAGCAACAAATTGAGGACCGTGTTGCGAGAGTAAAGGAACAGTAAGTTGCGCGTCCACCTGTTTTCCCATTTCACCCGGGGAAGAAGTGGCACGAATCTCGTGAGCTGGAGAAACGAGATCAGCTAACGTAAATTTTCGACGCTGTTCTAGTAAGTACTTCGATTAAAAAAAAAAAAAAACCTGTCGCGGGCAATTAAAGCTAAGGCAGTCCCTTTCATAGCAGAGAAAGCACGTCCCTACTTGTCGTCTGTAAGTTACGTGGATGCTGTAGCCACAGATTTGCATACGGGAAGGATCATTACGTTTGAGTACCACCTCAACTGAACAGATATCACTAAAACAATGCCATCGGTGTTGAGTGGACCAGCGTTCGCATCTTACACTCCCCATATCACAATAAGGGAGCTGAACCTCCTTAAGTAAATTGCCCTCAACCTCCTGCGTCAGGCTGAACACACGAACATTCGTGTAATCCGGTTCGCGTTAGCGAGAGGTACCATAATTATGGAAGTGTGGCGATGCTTAAAGGGAACTTGCGAATCATGACGGGAGGGCCACCTATATACCTGTAAGATATGCAAAAATATAACTAGCCTGTTTGTATGTTGGCAGCGCTGTTCAAATGGTTCAAATGGCTCTGAGCACTATGGGACTCAACATCTGTGGTCATAAGGCCCCTAGAACTTAGAACTACTTAAACCTAACTAACCTAAGGACATCACACACACCCATGCCCCAGGCAGGATTCGAACCTGCGACCGTAGCAGTTTCGCGGTTCCGGACTGAAGCGCCTAGAACCGGTCGGCCTCCGCGGCCGGCTGTTATGAACATTTTCTGTAAGTGACTTATGAAAACGAACGGGCTTCCCATTATGGGGCATCTTGGTTGAAATGAGTTCAGAAAATTAACAGAGTTGGAGGTAGTTTCATATTTCTTTAATTTCATATTTTTTGGATTTGTATTGTTGTTAGGATTTCTTGCAATTCATGGGCTTTCTTTTGTGTTGATTATTGGAAGTCATGTTGTCAATGTGTAGCAGTCAGATCACGCTGGGCTTTTATATTGTGGGTAATAAATGAATAGGTTAAGTCTGAATTGTCTTTGTCAGGGAAAATTCTGTAGGTCAGTGTATAATAGAAAAAAATAATTATAGAGCTGCTTTCAGTTATCATAGTCAAAATAGGCAGTATGGAACAGATCGGACATCACTTGAATGGTGTCGACGAGTGAGTCACGAATCTCCAAACATCCGAGTAACTCGGAAGGAGATGATTTGTCAAAACTGAAGCTTATTGTACTTTTACTCGAGCATGTGATGATGACGAACGAGTCGTCACTAATGTTGACTGGTGGCCGATGCTAAATAGAAACATATAAATCACAGCAGGTTTGTCGGTAACGTCGATAAGGTGCTGGCTGCATGGTCTGGATCTGTAACGACTAAAATAATTAGAAGTCGTTGATAAAACATGATATATATATTGTACTTAGGTGGTTGTACAGGATTCTTCTTGGCTACATATATATAGTTATAAACAGATAACTCTTGAGGCCTCAATTAGGCCATACGTTGCTAAGCGCCTTGTTAGAGGTTGCTACTTTACTACTTGAAGTCCCGAACAAGAGTAGACGAGCGCTCGCCAGAAACTTGATAAATGCCGCGGAGCGGCGCTAGCGGCGCTGTTCGCGACTCGCGGGTCCAACGATACTAATACGGACCGCGGTCGACAACTGCAACCCCTAACAAGTGTGGTATCGAACGTTGATACCACAGAACACAGTTGGGAATCATGGTCGAAATGATGGAGCGGACATAGCTGCTAGCAGTAGATGCACACAGACGCCACGCACCAAAACCACGATGTTACACACACGAAGACACAAACAACATTTAGGCAGGCCTGTCAAGGAGCGCACGACGCTGCGTTAAGCAGTCTTGCTGTTCTGGTTCTGCGAACGGCTTAACACATGCGGAAAATACAGCAGTAATTTTTACCGACTGCTTGTACCTGTACTGTATGGTTAAATGATGATGGCATCCAAGTCGGTAAAATATCCCGGGTATAAAATAGTCACCCAACCTATTCTCCAGGAAATACACTAACCAGGACGACGTCGTTATCAGGAGAAACAAAACTGGAGTTCTACCGATAGGAGCGTGAAATGTTAAATCCCTTAATCGGGCAGGTAGGCTAGGAACTTCAAAAGCGAAAATTGATAGGTTAATGTTATTTACAGTGGGGATTGGGGAAGTTCGGTGACAGGAGAAATCGAAAACATTATCATCTTTCACGGTTTTCTATTTTTTTCCGGCATTGTAATAATGTTAGGCCCTTAGCCTTGAGTTAATGAGTGGGATAATTTTCACCTTGAATGCTTTGTTTTCAGACATTCGTTATGAGCTCTTACTCGAGTACGTACAGCTTCGTCATCACCTCTTAACTCTTCAGCATTCTCCAAGGGGCAAACAGAAAACCGTATAATGGGCTGTGATATTATCTGTGACGAAAAAATCTAATTATTCTTTGAAATTCCTGTAACTGGAAACGAAAAAATGTCCTTCATTTTGTCGTGTTAATTAACCTAGGTCGTTAGCATGTACACTCTAAAAACATGAACAGGACCTGCATGATGCCAAATCCCAACATAAAATCTGCATTAGGAGAATTGCTTTGCTCACCTACCGCATCCGTCTGTTCATGTTATCACTACACTCTCGAACTAAATATATTCTAAATTCGAACAAAACACTCTACAGAGCTACAATAAAACCAAAGACAGGTCGGAATAAAACTAGCGGCTTCGCCGGCGAATATGAAACAGCTAACAGTAAGTGAGCCCAACTGAGATTGGCAGAGAATTGTTTGTAAATAGAGCCTTTATGGATCGAAAAGCTAAAAGTGAATGTCTATTGGCTCACACAACAATTGCAATAATGTGCTGAGCAACTCTGGAAGGAGGTCTGAAAATTAGTTACAATGAATCTAATGTAATGTGTAATGAATATCACTGAAACAAAGTCGTAGAAATTAACAGATAAGTTGTCGAAACAATTGATGAGCTTTTGTATTCAGTGTAGCTGACAACGGAGAATGGATAGGAAGCAAAATAAACAAACAGAAAAGTGGAAATGGAGTGGATTTTTTGGTAAACAGAATAGTGGTCTGAAGACGAACATCCCAATGCGTTAATAAGACAAAGTTGATAATGAAAGTGTGTTTTTATTAGTTTTTGCTTTATTAGTTTTACAGAGTAATACGTGGAGTTTTAGGGTGAAAACATTCAATAACTGAAAGTTTCCCAGCCAGAATGGAATGATGCAAGTTGCTATCATCAACGAAGAAACGAACATATCGGTAAGGGAACAGCTTGAGTGGAAGACATGATTACCACAGTAATGAAGATGAAATAGAAGTAGACGGAACATGCAGCCGGGCCGAGGTGTCACAAGAAATCGTAGAAGACCGGTATGACAACATAGGGTAAAGTGGGTGGAAAACATTAGGAAACATGTGTGTGCAGGTGTACGAAGAAGCAGGCGCAGACGCATAAGCCCAGCAGGTGATTAGGATAATTACGATGGTGATAAGATCGTCAAATGGATGTCTGTTCAAATGGTTAAAATGGCTCTGAGCACTGTGGGACTCAACTGCTGTGGTCATTAGTCCCCTAGAACTTAGAACTACTTAAACCTAACTAACCTAAGGACATCACAAACATCCATGCCCGAGGCAGGATTCGAACCTGCGACCGTAGCAGTCGCACGGTTCCGGACTGCGCGCCTAGAACCGCCAGACCACCGCGGCCGGCTGGATGTCTGTACACTCATAACAGCATGTCAATATTTTCTGAATTTTCTATTTCATTTACGTCTGTGCATTATGTATGGGACTTATTTGTGATGCCAGACCCGGAAAAATTTAGGAGAGGAAAATGAAGAACAGGTTGAATTTAGTCACTTTTCAGTGTGTCGTAAATAATTCAGTTTCCATTTAGATTAGCCTTTGGTCTAATTAAAACTTTCCCTGACTCCGAAATACTAATGAAGAATTATTAAATGCTCTTGTTCCGGCATAGGTAATTAATAATGTTGTAGCTGGAAAATTTCTGACGCTGCACGTTTAGTTTCTAATTAAACCTCTCGGTTAGTCGAACTCGTCTACAAGCGGCTTCTGGGATGCGTACAGTGTCCTCGATTTTAATGCTTTGCAAGTTCTGAGCGGATCCTGAGTTACTGCCGTAACTATTCCAGTGAAAAGTTACACTAAAGTTTTCCTGACATTATGTTTCACATATTGTGCAGTCTGTCCTTAACTGAAGCTCAGCATGCTCGGTAAGTATATTGTGAAGAAAAATAGCAAATATAAATGTCCGTAAGAAAATAATATGCTGTGGTTACGTTCAGTACCGTGCCAAACAACACCGTCCTGGTGACACTGTATTCAACCCTCCTTCAAGAGATCATCATGTAATTTTTTTAAATGATTCGAGTTCTTAAAAGATATATTGGTTTCAGTTTTTTCGGTTCTATTACCACGGGAGAAGAAAATATGTTTCAAGAGCAAAAAATGTTTCATGAGGAAAATTTCTAGAGTTGCTAATAGCACGAAGAAATGGTGAAACAAACGAGTGGAAGGCTGAACTGAAGGAGTGTATTGAGTACTTATACATAAATATCATAGCTGCGCGGTGTAGCCGCGCTGTCTGGGCGCCTTGACACGGTTTGCGCTGTTCCCCCGCCGGAGGTTCGAGTCGTCCCTCGGGCATGGGTGTATGTGTTGTCCTTAGCATAAGTCAGTTTAAGTTACATTAATTAGGGTGTAAGCCTAGGGGCCTATGACCTCAGCAGTTTAGTCACATAGGAACTTCCCACCACCACCATAAACATCATCATCGTCGTCATCGTACTCAGGACAGGGTGCACAGCTTTTTCCGGAAACCATATTCCCATCTTCTCACCGGACGTCTGCCTCTTCACTGTCCATTGGATTTGTAATTTATGGCGATTCTAGGTAGGCAACCCCGCTGCATTCTTTCTATACATTTACATCACTTGACGTTACATTTCTCAATTTCTTTTTCCAAATGGAAAAACTGTGGCTCTTGTCTTTTTTCTATGTTTTTTATTTTGTCCATCAGTGTGCAGCCTTTTGTCTTCCCTGAAAACTTTCATCTCAGCTGACGTAATGTTCCTTCTGTCTTTCTTCGAAGTCACCCACTTCCCGCTTCCATAGAATACTACCGCCATTGTTCCATAAAAAGTCAGTTTAGTTTCATTTATGGTTTTATATTTCAGAATTCTTTTAATTTTTATATATATGCATTAATTTTCAAACTTTTATTTCCATGTCACTGTATGTTGTTGTTGGTGTTTTTCGTCCAAAACAGTTACAGGTGGATACCTGCTCCAGTAATATGCCATTTACGTCAGTAGTGAGTTTCATCGTGCTTTTCTCTGGGAATGTCATTAGTTTTCATTTATGAGAAGATATTATCAGTCCATATTCTTCTGCTATGTTTCTTGCTATGTACGGCCCCCCCTTGAAAATTATTTCTGTTGAGCAATAACACCATCATCTGGATATAAAATACTACTTAACCTATGTTGTACTGGGAACATTGTACCACACTTAAACTTGTTTACACTTTACTATAGCCTCGTCCACATAGGAAATAGAAAGTATCAGGAAGAGCCAGTAACCTCGTCTAACTCCTTTATTTGGAGTCGGAGGAGTAACAAACTCATTGAAAAACATAGCTCGATCTGGCTCTAGATGATAGTAGCTACTAAGGACCTATGCCTATGGTTACAGTTGAAAACTGTTCATCGGTCTCGAAAGCGGAAGAAGAGTGTACCAAGAGCTGTGAAGCCTAGGGGAGGAAACCCTGATTAAAAATCGAGCACGTTCATATGCACCAGGGTGGCGAGCAGTGGACAGAACTGCCCTGTACGGCTCTCATAAAGCAACCCGATAACATACGTTATTGGCAGATACCATTAAACCCTCGGATCTACGAACGGATTAAACTGTATATCCATGGTGTCCCGCCTACCTTTGCCACCTCATGTGTTTCCTAAACGAAATAAAATGTGAAAACTAAAGGTGGCTAGAGATGCACCTGTGTCAGGGGCTCACACAATGGTTTGCAATATCCAGTCCATGAATGTATACAAATATCATTTCAACAGAAAGTTACATTTCATGACTGGCAACATGTGTGATTTTTCTGCGGAAATAAGAGCTATAGATACAGTTAATCACTCTTCTAAAGATTATATCTTCTGAAATACGCACACTTTAAAGGACAGCAACGGAGCAAAAATTTCTGCCGTAATGTGCAGAGCAAGGGTTGTTTTCAGCAGGCTTCAAGATCGTGCAGGCACCCCGCATTACGGCAGAACCTGAAGCACCGTTTCCGTCATTCACAGTGTAACTATTCCAGAAGGTACAATATTTAGAGCAGTGACCAAGTCCGTCATCACTAATACTAACTGTAGTTTCCATTTCGGTAGAAAATACTTATATGTGCAATTTTTTAAAAAAAAACTAACTTGTGTACTTGTAGTTATTACGCATTCCCTCCAGTTGGTTGAGTCCCTGACATAGGTGAATCCCTCGTCAATTGCACTCGTCACGTTTCGTTTCATTTCAGAAATATATGTGGTGGCAATGTTAGGTGGGACACTCTCTAAAAACAAAATGAAGATATAAAAAAAGAAAATGAAGTGGTTGAAAGTTTGAGTTGATTCTACATTTAGAAGTATTTCCTTTATTTGATACCGAGCGAGATGGCGCAGTGGTTAGCATATTGGGCTCGCATTCGGGAGGACGACTGTTTAATCCCGCGTCCGGCCATCCTGATTTAGGTTTTCCGTGATTTCCCTAAATCGATCCAGGCAAATACCGGGATGTTTCCTTGGAAAGGGCACGGCCGGCTTCATTCCCTAATCCGATGAGACCGATGACCTCGCTGTTTGGTCTCTTCCCCCAAACAACCCAACCAACCCTTTAATTGATATTTTCGGTCTGTGTGGTATGTACTGACAGTTAAACAGTAATTCGTGTAGATTTTACATAAAATAGGTGTAATTATTTAGGGCTAATCTAGGAAAGAGGGTATGACCATTTTTATTACTCCCCTTTTAAAGACGTACTTTGCATTTAAGCATTCACTCTATTCTTTTACCATAGACTATATGGCTCATTGTTTCTAGTAAACAGCTCAAAAACTTTCTAAAACCAAAACTGTATCAATTTTTCTTTAAGTATAATAACTGTTTTCGACAGACTTTGTTGAGCCGCCCGGAGTGGCCGTGCGGTTCTAGGCGCTGCAGTCGCTACGGTCGCAGGTTCGAATCCTGCCTCGGGCATGGATGTGTGTGATGTCCTTAGGTTAGTTAGGTTTAATTAGTTCTACGTTCTAGGCGACTGATGACCTCAGAAGTTAAGTCGCATAGTGCTCAGAGCCATTTGAACCATTTTGACAGACTTTGTTGTCATTTTCAGGTCTTCAAATAAATTTTTTTAATCCGTTTTCATTTTCGGTTGGAACCTCACACCAAGTTGTCATAATAGCGGATAAAAATTAGTACCTCGCATAAAGGTTTGTCATAAATAAGACAGTTGACGTAAAAACGTTCTTGTGCATATGGCTATGCCCGTTTATGCATCGCTCACATGTGATAGTTACGTCCTAAAAATCACAGTACACAATAAAATGCACAGTGGCACATCTGTATACATAAGCTGGACATGTTTTACTTCACGTACACAGATGTGTGGCTGTGCATTTTATTGTGTATTGTGACTTTTATGACGTAACAATCATCTGTGAGCGTTACATACACGGACATATGCACTAGGTGATTCTACATTTTAAATGTTTTATTTATGACAAACATTTGTATAATTTGCTTCATTTTATCCACTAACATGGCAATTTGGTGTGAGGTTCCAACTGAAAATGAACACGTTTCATAAGAAAAATTTTTGAAGTCCTGAACATAACAGTGAAGTCTCTCCAAATCGCTTTTTGTAAATTAAGAAATATCAGTGCGACCACGGCCGTCTTCAGTTTTTACCATGTAAAGCAGATTATTCTTCTTGATTTCACAACATTAGAAAATACAGTTAAACTGCATTAAACAGAAAATCAACCCATGTTCTGTCTCCTCTGCAACTGTTCCTCTTGTCCTAATATACTGAGTTCAGACTTCTCATAGGCAGGTTTCCCTAAACCACAAGCAACACATACAAACAGTTTTTACGTGACGTGTATCACAGCATTTATTCTGCTGATCTCGAACGCAGATAAGTTTTTTGAATGTTCAGTGGAACGTGTTCACAACAACTCGCCATGGTGTGGAACATGTTGGTTGGTTTACAAATAAGACAGATTTTGTGGCACTAAGAAAAAACATAATGAGGAAATTAGTTAACGGCGAATGAGAAACTATAGAGAAGGTGCAGAGAACTGTAAGTACTGTGTTTCCGCGCTGGAGAATATACACTACTGCCCATTAAATTTGCTACACCACGAAGATGACGTGCTACAGACGCGAAAGTTAACCGACAGGAATAAGATGCTGAGAAATGCCAATGATTAGCTTTTCAGAGCATTCACACAAGGTTGGTGCCGATGGTGTCACCTACAACGTGCTGACACGAGGAAAGTTTCCAACCGATTTCTCATACACAAACAGCAGTTGACAGGCGTTGCCTGGTGAAACGTTGTTGTGATGCATCGTGTGAGGAGGAGATATGCTTACCATCACGTTTCCGACTTTGATAGGTCGGATTGTAGCCTATCGCGATTCCGGTTTATCGTATCGTGACATTGCTGCTCGCACTGGTCGAGATCCAATGACTGTTAGCAGAATATAGAATCGTTGTATTCAGAGGGGTAATACGGAGCTTCGTGCTGGATCCCAACGGCCTCGTGTCACTAGCAGTCGAGATGACAGGCATCTTAACCGCATGGCGTAACGGATCGTGCAGCCACGTCTCGATCCCTCAGTCAACAAATGGGGACGTTTTCAAGACAACACCCATCTGCACGAACAGTTGGACGACGTTTGCAGCAGCATGGACTATCAGCCCGGTGACCATGGCTGCGGTTACCCTTGACGCTGCAACACAGACAGTAGCGCCTGCGATGGTATACTCATCGACGAACCTGGGTGCTCAAATGGCAAAACGTCATATCTTCGGATGAATCCAGGTTCTGTTTACAGCATCATGATGGTCGCATCCGTATTTGGCGACATCGCAGTGAACGCACATTGGATACGTGTATTCGTCATCGCCATACTGGCGTATCACCCGCCATGATGACATGGGGTGCCATTGGTTACACGTCTCGGTGGCTTCTTGTTCGCATTGACGGCATTTTGAACAGTGGACGTTACATTTCAGATGTATTACGACCCGTGGCTCAACCCTTCATTCGATCCCTGCGAAACCCTACTTTTCAGCAGGATAATGCACGACCGTATTTTGCAGGTCCTGTTCGGGCCTTTCTGGATACAGAAAATGTTCCACTGCTACCCTGGCCAGCACATTCTCCAGATCTCTCACCAACTGAAAACGTCTAGTCAATGATGCCCGAGCAACTGGCTCGTCACAATACGCCAGTCACTACTCGTGATGAACTGTGGTATCGTGTTGAAGCTCCATGGGCAGCTGTATCTGTACACGCCATCCAAGCTCTGTATGACTCAATGCCCAGGCGTATAAATTCCCTTATTACGGCCTGAGGTGGTTGTTCCGGGTACTGATTTCTCAGGATCGATGCACCCAAATTGCGTGAAAATGTAATCACATGTCGGTGCTGGTATAATATATTTGTCCAATGAATACCCGTTTATCATCTGCATTTTTTTCTTGGTGTAGCAATTTTAATGGCCAGTAGTGTACTTGCAACGGGTTGTCCATATCTGAACAGGCCAAAAAGGCCGACTTAAGCTTAAACGAAACATGCGAAGTAGTAACCGATCTCCTGAACCTCTCGCCACTCAAGAAACAGCACAAAGTGCCTGAAGTTAGGAACCTCAACTCCCGATAAGCAGGTCACCATCACAATGGGAGCCTTAGACATATCGTCGATGAATGCAAGACCTGATTTGTCGCTTCCTCTGGTCATGGAAGGACCTAAATCCAGTAAGATATTCTTTAGCAAAACATTTGCCGAGACTCCAGACGACAACCTCGACCACAGGAAATGCTCAGCGACAAGAACTTCAAATGAAAGTTTTAGAGGAGCCTTCACCTCATCGTAACAGGTGTAACGCTACAAAGGCAAACCTAATAACGTGGGGTCTTGAAGATGAATTTGACGACAGATGTGATGACCGTGATCACAATTACGACACACCCTAACTGTCCCAGTAAACGTCCCCTCCATGAACTGTACTGGTAATGAGGGAAGCACTAGGTGTATCCTTATGTTTGCGTGAATATCTTCGATCTCGGAAGACTAACACACGAGATAAAGTAATTTTTAATCTTTATCTACAACAAAATTTGTTTAATGTAACCGTATACTTAGTATTGAGGGTGTTTGTATATTCCCGTTACAAACTCCTAGGACTTGTACAGCAGTGAGTACATAGTATTATGTGTAGGAACCCATGTCCGGAAAAGTTCCGTTTCCGCGCTACAACCATCTGAAAACACGTTGGTATTGCGACCACTTTTACAGGTAATTTACAAGGCGTGTTTCCGTACATCACTTGTTTTACAGTTCCACTCATTAATAATCAAGTGAACAGAAAGGAAACTTAATCGTTTTTCACAAACATCACAAACACTTTTCCATTCTATACGTTCGGCGCCCCCCTGGAGCATCTTTGCCACCCACGGTGTCGGTGAAGGTGCCACTTTCACGTTGCGTAATCGTGGCTCAGTCTTCCATTACAATGAACTTCGCCATACAGAACGATCATGTCGGTGTACTCTGCAAACGTGTACTCAACCATGTTGCTCTAACATTTACAGAGGTGTGAATGAGGTTCGAATCAGGTCAGAGAGGTAGGACAGATGCAAACGTCATCAGTCGATCCGATGTAAACAGTCCCCCTCTATGACTACCCTGTTTGGATACCTGCCTGGCAAACATGTTTCCAAACGGCTGTAGCACGGAAAGGGTACTTTTCCGAACATGGGTTCCAAATCAAAATATTTTCTACTACTCCCCTCTCCAGCTCCAAGAAATCTGAACGGGAATATCCGAACATCCTTTATACTTAGTAATTGATTCCATCGATTTGCACCAAATATCATTTTTGGCAGATAACGTACCCGAAAGCAGCCGGGTGACGTCAACAACCGCCAATATTCAGACAGGAGCGTACCCTGCCATTTCCAAAACACTGTGGTATTTGTAGGAATTCTGCATGGGAACCTGCTCTCTCACTCTTAAAGAACCAGAGGAATAGGGTTTTTGCTACCTCACTCGTTGATTTCACCATCGATAATTTCTGACGTCGCTCATCTTTGGTTTGCGATGGTGCTAATGTTCACAGTGTGTGTATGTGTGTGTGTGTGTGTGTGTGTGTGTGTGTGTGTGTGTGTTACTCTTTACTCTTACGGAATTTATGCGGAAACTTCGAGGTCTTAAATTCGCTTCCTCAGGGCTTACCTGCTGCAGTTTTGCCTTGAGAATGGCAGGGTGTACTTCTGTTCCAATATCGGCGGTTGACGACAGCCTCATCCGGCTGCATTCCCGTAAGTTAGATGAACATTCTGTATGGCGGTAGTAACTAAAGTCTCACATCATTTCTTACAACTTCCAGCTTATTACCTTTAGTTACGGGTTAATGTTACCAGTAGAACTAAAAATAGATTTCGCAGTTAATTTACTAATTATTATTACTTACTTTGAGGAGATTGCTGTAACTGAAGAACGAGAAAATCCTGCTGATATTGACTGGAAACCATGGAGCAATGTATTGCATGAAGAGGGCATGAATTGAAAGCTTCAGGTAAAAAAAAATTAAAAGTAAAATAATGAACAGCGTTATTCTCTCATTTATGTATTAGGACTGAATAATTGTGGAGGATTTATAATGATGGAGTCAGATACCACCTACGAAAATAAAAACTAACACCTCTACACTCTGAATTGGACATAAGACACATTGCACTGGGCACTGGTGTTATACTAAACAGAACGTTGATACTACTCGTTTTGTGATAATAGATCACAGTGTTTTCAGACTGACAGATGTCGACGTCTGTTATCTAGGGAAAAGAGCACAAGAAAAAACTGAGTTGGCTCAAATGGCTCTGAGCACTTTGGGACTTAACTTCTGAGGTCATCAGTCCCATAGAACTTAGAACTACTTAAACCTAACTAACCTAAGGACATCAGACACATCCATGCCCGAGGCAGGATTCGAACATGCGACCGTAGCGGTCGCGCGGTTCTAGACTGTAGCCCCTTGAACCGCTCTGCCAAACCGGCCGGCAAAAACTGAGCTGCTGACATTTTATTTTGTTGGAGTGATTGGAGTCCGCATAGGTAGACGATCAGCGTGTCTTACTGCTAAGCGGAGGACCATGATTCGGTAAGTTTTCCTTCGTTGGAGGACAGGACCGAAGTACACTTGGCCACCGGAGGCCAGCAGGCATACTATTTTAATGAAAAGCAGTTGCTGAATGGTCTTTAACTCCGAAAACGACGGGGAAAGCGGTGTGCTGACCCCATATCCACCCATATAAAATCCGTTTGGCAGAGGATGACATAACGGCCAGTCGGCACGGTATGGTTTTCTAGGCGGGTTACTATCAGTAAGCATGATACTACGACGTGGGTTCCGAGTATTCCATTCTTTCTTTAAGCAATATGTGTGGTCCCACTAAACATTCGTAGGAAAATATTTCTAGAAATACAGATCAATTGCGAAAGTATTGCAGGTCACAATATAATCACATGAATTACGTCACAGGTTCTGTAAGTGAATATATGGTATACTTCATTATCTTAGTAGGTATTCTATAACTGCTTCCTGTTAATCTGCGCAATAAACGAATAAACAAAACTGACTTTTATAGAAATAAAATATTTGGAATTGCAATGAATCGTCGTAATCTATACCCGCAATGCACAACGAGAAGGTTACATTGGTGTACCATTCACACTACATAAATTTGGTAAAGCCATCGTTTTGTCTCTAGAGCCTCCGCTCGCATACAGAATGTTCATAAATGTTGAAAGGAAAGGCAATTTTCTGTTGAAAAACTGCCAACCGCGGTGTTCTTGGGCATTTGAGACACGTTTGTATGTCGAAATACACGTGGCTAACAGAACTGCATACTATCCAATTGCACAATAATGAGAATACTTATCATCTGTTAAGTAGTATTAAACAGGGTTGAATGTGTTCAGGTTCGCTGTCTGTAGAATTACAGAGGGGCCGGGCGGAGACATCCCTGTATGAAGTCAAGATAGCAGTTGCGAAGCTGTGAAACGTCTCTGACGCTAGTAAAATATTCCCAAAGTTTAGTTATTTATCATCCATGTTTACAGTCGTCTTGTTCCACGCTGACCTTGTAGCCGATGCTTCATTCAGCTGCGTCTTGGATCCCCGCTGATGGCTGCCGAGTAAGCTCCTCGTCTGCATGCCCAGGCGAGGAATTGGTGACCTCGCGCAGCGGCGCGCTGCCAGCTTCACTATGGTCCACCACGAATGAACTATTACTAGCTGCAAGAGTGTGTTTGGTCACCCTCAATATTCCATATTGGCTTTTCGATGGCCCATCTGCGATGTGGTGTTGTCGGAAGTCGTGTGATTAGTAGATCTCCTTCCTACTGACCAGGTAGGTTTCAGCACCCGCAGGCGCCTAAGTGTTGAACAGGAACGTAGACCCAATGAGTTCCCTGCTGTCCATTTCCGCGCTGAAGTTAGATGCTGTCAGCACTCTGCGGTGGGGTGTTGTCGGAAGTCAGTCAGTTAATTCATCAGTAATGGTAAGCGGCGAATGGTATGAAGATCATCATCTCAGATACATCTTCAGCTGGTTCGTAGACGGGAGTATCTATTTTAATCATGTAATCCAGTGCTATTACTGTCAACGCCATCAATCCCAATGATTAACATTTCAGAGCTGTAGAGCTCAAATATTTAAATGGCATGAACGTGAGGTTATGATGCGATGACTGCAAGTGTCCTTATTTTGCTATATTCGCTTAACAGGGTCTCAACTGCTGTGTAGGTTCTCTGATACTGAGTCTTATGAAGTAGGTGCAGTTTCTTTTGACATCTCTTACGAGTTAACGAATGTGTGTGTCACATAGCCGTTGGTTTTCTGTCCCATGCTGTTTTTTGCTGAGATCGTCCTCTCTCTCTTGGCACGGTGTTGTAACATGCTGATGCGTGACCCACTTGCGTCACACTGCGTATTTCTGTCTCAGCCTCTGGCATGACCACGGTCCGCTTGTTGCAAGGTGAATGAGTTTTAATGAATTTTTTTATTAATTTTCAATTCCTTACTATTGTGTGACATACCAGAATTGATGTTATTGGATGTTGTATCAATAATGAAAAGAAGCTCTTTTTAGTTTCATACAACTCTGCACTACATCCCAACGTAGCTATGATGTTGCCAGTCGAAAATTACCCAGAAAAGTTTACAGATGGCGATACCAGACACATAACTGGTTCTTGTGAGAGCTCAACAAGAATTGTTTCTTGTATCACAAATAGCTCTCTGTAGAGATAACACTGTCTGCATTATCAGTCTTTAGCCACGAGGCATTTTGATTTCTGGATGAAAACCTTTCTTTTCATTGACTGTCTTCAGGTAACTGACGATCTAACATTTGTGAAACTGGTTATGATCTACATTCCTACCACGGTTGTGCAAGGACGCTCTAGGAGTGGTTTAGGAATTTGTGTTGAATCTACGGCCTCCGAGGTACGAAGGCACCAGCTCACCATGCAGAGTTCAGAAGACTGCAGCAATATGGACAGTGATGCAGTCAGGCAATGTATCAATGCCGGTTCCACAACACTCCCTGTAAAGGAAACGTTATCGCTAACAGAAATTAATTTATTGCATCAGGCCGAACTATACGCTGGCAAAATATGAAAATCTTACATTTTCGTTATCAAGGTTTGTTTTTTTCTCTACTTTATGACGTATCAATCATAATTGTAATACGTACAGGGTAGTAAAATATTGATATTCGATGTTCACAACTGTGAAGCGAAATTACTAACTATTTTAAGGTACTTTAATAGTAATATGGTTGATGACCATGTCTGGGGGTCGATAAAATACAAACAAATTTAATAAAATTGGGGACAGAGATATCAATTAAGCTAAAGATGCACAAGGAAAATACCCAAAATGAATGGGATCAGTAAAGAGCACTCAAAAAGAAGCACTGAATTAAAACAATTCAATAACTTCAGAGTATAAAGCACTTTGCATTGTTTAATCAATCCGTTTTGTTAGATCGGAAGCATCGCATATTTTCCATTCACTTAAGCTCGACAGCTGTAAATACGTTTAACTGCAGGTCATGGTTGAGCGTCCAAAAGAAATAAGAGAGACGGAGACTACCGCAGTTCTCAGCGTCAGTTGCTGGTGTAGTGCGTGCGCGCATGTTTACCTTTCAAAAATGGTTCAAATGGCTCTGAGCACTATGGGACTTAACAGCAGAGGTCATCAGTCCCCTAGAAATTAGAACGGCTCAAACTTAACTAACCTAAGGACATCACACACATCCATGCCTGAGGCAGGATTTGAACCTGCGTGCGTAGCAGTCGTACGGTTCCAGACGGAAGCGCTTAGAACCGCTCGGGCACTTAGGCCGGCTGTTTACCTTTCGCCGGCGGTGGCAGTAGCTGCTGTCAGCACAAGCTGTGAACCTCAGTATCTATTCTAAACCTCTCTCGGCTGTTAAAGACAAGTCTGATACATTTCCAAGGTCTTTGGTGAAGCCGAGACGCCTAGGTGTTCCTTGGTAATTGGCATGCTACCCGCTATTTGGCTGAAATAGCTCGTATATCGTTGCCGTCAAATCGCTCGCAAGCGTTAACTGTCAGTGCTCAATGCAACTGTTTGCACTAAGAGACTTTGCAGTTTAGCTCCTTAGGAGTTAAGACGAACCTGTGAACAAGTGTTCACATAATTACTCTCGCAATCGTCTCAGCGTGGCGGGAGTCGCCTTGCTAAAGCTCGCCGGCCGCGGTGGACTCGCGGTTCTAGGCGCGCAGTCCGGAACCGTGCGACTGCTACGGTCTCAGGTTCGAATCCTGCCTCGGGAATGGATGCGTGTGATGTCCTTAGGTTAGTTAGGTTTAAGTAGTTCTAAGTTCTAGGGGACTGATGACCACAGCAGTTGAGTCCCATAGTGCTCAGAGCCAATTTTTTGCTAAAGCTCTCGGTGATTTGCTGCAAGAGAGCAGCGAATTTGTCTGTCTGCCATTTACCTATATCAAAGCTGGTGGTCACGCTTTTTCTTTCTGGCCAATCACAGCGTTTGTACTTGTTATAACTCCACCAACTAGAGTTTTTGTGGCCTATCACAGGTGCCATTTATTTCTTAGGGCAGAGTTTAACTTTTGCCACGTAATACTGAGATAAAAAGCATTTGTCCAAGTGGATTTTAACACAGGTGGCTACAGTGAGTCAGCAGTGTTTTGAGTTGGACTTCTCTGGACATTTATCTGCTATCTCCAGCCGTGTTCCAATAAAAAGGCTTTCCGAAGGGTCGTCATTAAAAGCAGGGACAAGGGCGGGTTTAGCCACCAGCCTGCGCAGTGGCTCATTGTGTCTGCTGGATGTCCCACTGTGGAGGTTTCATCAAAACGCGGGACGGGTATTGCTATCGTAAAGTTCTCCTCTCCTCAGAACTGCGTCTCGTGGCTTGGTTTTGCAATTGAGTGCAATTACTAGTGTGAGTGTTAGTGGCTTATACTCATGAAATTCTGGCTAGCTTATTCGATTTGCCTATCAATGAAATTCGTACATTTTCAGGTAACTATGTCACGTGGCATTTCAATTTAACCAGAATTGTTTCAGGAATTCAATGTAAGGTGTGTTATTTGTTTGAGATCTTACAACGAATAGTTTAATTAATTAATTAAGAATCAGATATAGCCTTTTAGTAGCTTTGATTGCCTGTATCAAGAAAGTTTGAAACATCATCTTGTCTGGAATAGCACAACAACTGCATATGTGATGTAATCTGAAAAAAGCAGGACAGCCTACGAAGATGTTCCCGATCAGTTTAATCCTAACATCACAAGGGGAAATACAACCCCATAAGAACACTGGAAATATGTATTTCCCTTGTTTTCAATACTATGCTTTTCAAAATACATGAATTTCGCCTTGTGAGTCAAGTATTCCAATGATGTTTTGATTACTTTTATATTTACAATACATTAAAGTTTATTCTTGATTATAGCACTAAGAACTAGCACTGAGTACCACTGGAGTCAATATGACCACAATCTAAATTCCTTTTTGTTTCTTGAATGTAACATTTATGAAAATGGAGTGATGACTGTTCAACTGAATTACTGTCATGTACGTTTTGAAGTTAGTTCCTTAAAAGACAGCCAGTTTTTCTTAGGGGTCTTTTTTACAGTACCCAAGTAGTACTCAGCGAAACAAAAGCTATCCTGATAGTAGGAGAGTTAATAAACCATGAAGTGCGCGTACTTATTTTTTCCGATGCATGTTAGTGTTCGCTGGTGATCACACAAAACCCAGAGCAGAACTTGTGTGTGGGATCCACTCAGACATATGCACAATAGTAAATGTCTTCCGTTTGTCTTATCAAATGAATCAGAACATTGCCAGAAAAAATAGTCTGTCAATACTATGTTGATTTGGGGCAAAGATATTCAGCTCTACACGAGTCAGTTCATTACCGGTCTTGTCCATGCAGTCTTCAAAAAATGGTTCAAATGGCTCTGAGCACTATGGGACTCAACTGCTGAGGTCATTAGTCCCCTAGAACTTAGAACTAGTTAAACCTAACTAACCTAAGGACATCACAAACATCCATGCCCGAGGCAGGATTCGAACCTGCGACCGTAGCGGTCTTGCGGTTCCAGACTGCAGCGCCTTTAACCGCACGGCCACTTCGGCCGGCATGCAGTCTTCTCATGAAGCATTAACCATATGTAACTAAACACTCATAAAATTTACGATTGTAGTGTTTACCAATTAGCGGTTTCTATCAATCAGATATTGTCAGCACAATGTATACAACGGGACGTTTTGCATTTACTTTGTGTGAGGTGTACCACTGGAGACCTTATAATTGTAATTAGATAGTGTATAAACTATACAGCACGCCTTCATTCAAAAAAAAAAAAAAAAAAAAATACGTAGTAGTGAAATTTACAGTGGCTTAGTAGCACTGTAATTTTTCCCCCCTTTAGTTGTCTAAGGTTAAAGACAGCAAAAAATGAAATACTTTTGAGGAAGTACATTAGTGGCCATTAAAACTACTACACCAAGAAGAAATACAGAAGATCCACGTGAATTCATTGGACACACATATTACACTGGAACTGACATGTGATTACATTTTCACGCAATTTGGGTGCATAGATCCTCAGAAATCTGTACCCTGAACAACCACCTCTGGCCATAATAACGGCCCTGATACGCCTGGGAATTGAGTCAAGCAGAGATTGGATGGCGTGTACAGGTACAGCTGCCCATGCAGCTTCAACACGATACCACAGGTCATCAAGACTAGTGACTGGTGTATTGTGACGAGCCATTTGCTCGGCCACCATTGGCCAGACATTTTCAATTGGTGTGAAATATGGAGAATGTGCTGGCCCGGGCAGCAGTCGAACATATTCTGTATCCAGAAAGGGACCTTCAACATGCGGTCGTGCATTATCGTTTTGAAATGTAGGGTTTAGCAGGGATCGCATGAAGGGTATAGCCACAGGTCATAACACATCTGATATGTATCGTCCACTGTTCAAAGTGCCGTCAATGCGAACAAGAGGTGACCGAGACGTGTAACCAATGGCACCCCATACCATCACGCTGGGTGATACGTCAGTATGGCGATGACGAATACACGTTTGTGCATTTACCGCGATGACGCCAAACACGGATGTGACCATCATGATGCTGTAAACAGAACCTGGATTCATCGGAGAAAATGACGTTTTACCATTCGTGCAGCCAGGTTCGTCGTTGATTACAGCATCGCCGGCTCCCCTGTCTGTGATGCAGCGTCAACGGTAACCACAGCCACGGTCTGCGAGCTGATAGTCCATGCTGCTGCAAACGTCGTCGAACTGTTCGTGCAGATGGGTGTTGTCTTGAAAACGTCCCCATTTGTTGACTGAGGGATCGAGACGTGGCTCCTCGATCCGTTACGCCATGCGGATAAGATGCCTGTCATCTCGACTGCTAGTGATACGAGGCCGTTGGGATCCAGCACGAAGTTCCGTATTACCCCTCTGAAGACAACGATTCCATATTCTGCTAACAATCATTGGATCTCGACCAACACGAGCAGCAATGTCGCGATACGATAAACAGCAATCGCGATGGGCTACAATACGACCTTTATCAAAGTCGGAAACGTGATGGTACGCATTTCTCCTCCTTACACGAGGCATGACAGCAACGTTTCACCAGGCAACGCCGGGCAACTGCTGTTTGTGTATGAGAAATCAGTTGGAAACTCTCCTCATGTCAGCACGTTGTAGGTGTCGCCATCGGCGCTAACCTTGTGTGAATGCTGTGAAAAGCTATTCATTTGAATATCATAGCTACTTCTTCCTGTCGGTTAAATTTCGCGTCTGTAGCACTTAATATTCGTGGAGTAGCAATTTTAATGGCCAGTAGTGTATATCAGAATTGCTTGGCGCGCTGTTAATGTTTTTGCCGTCTTTAGACGCTCTTCCATATCGTTGGGTGATGTAGTTGCTAAGCAAAACATAGCATCTTCACCGTTGTTGTTGCTGTTCCAGCCATCAGTCCTAAGACTCGTTTGATGCAACTCGCCCTAGACTTGTTTCCAGGAGCAGATTGTTCTCTGATGTCTCGGGACGTATCCCAACAACCGATCCATTCATTTAGCGAATTTTTATGAAATCGATTTAGTATCCCTTCAACGGTTATCCAATGTACCAATCTAATCACAAACATTACTCATCAGCATTACTTTTGCAAAGCTTCTATTCTCTTCTTGTCTGAAGGATTTACTATTCACGTTTCTCTTCTGTAAGAGGCTACACTACAGACAGATATCTACAGATTATTTATAACACTTAAATTTACGAAGATAAAGAGGAATTATAGACAAGAGCTGCCAGCGGGCATATATTTCCATCAAAATTAGTGTGTCAAAACAATGTAGTTTGCGAGTGGAATGTAATTGTGTTAGTACGTAAATGAGGTATTGAGGCAAAGATATTCAGGTCTACACGCAGAAGTGTTGACTACAACGCCAATCGAACACAGAACGCCTCCTGTCCGGCCCAGTTCTCAACTTATGCCTTTATGTTATATGTTAGTACATTTTTCTTTTCTAGAAACATGTTTCTTGCTTTTACCACTCTGCATATTGTATTCTCTCAACTTAGGCCATTATCCGTTATTTTGCTACCGAGATAGAAACTCGTATCTGCTGCTCATAGTGTCTAGTTTCTTAATATAATAACCTCAACACCATCTTATTAATTAGACTTTATTCCATTGCCCTTGATATACTTTTCTTGATTTACATAATGTAACCTGCTATCAAGACACTATCCAATCCATTCAGCGGATTGTTCAAATGCTTGGACATCTCTGATATAATTGCACTCCAGCGGGAAATCCCAAGGAATTTGTTCTTCCCGAACTTTAATTCCCTTTCCAAAATTTTCTGGGTACTCGTTACTAATTGCTCAGTATCTGCATTGAATAACATTTGGAATACGATACGACCTTGTTGCACTACATTCCCAGTAATTTAAAAGTTACACTATGTTTAGCGTTACCGTAGCAAAATTCGAAATGTAACAGCAAATTTAATGTAACTCAGTTTAATATAGACCTATATCTTGTAAAATACTAAAACTGGATGCGAATGAGTTAAACTGCAGGATAAATACGTTTCAACCTGTTTCATATCTTGACATATTAATTTGGAGATACCCGTACAATTAACACAAGACCAATACTCCTAAATATATTTAACTAAAGGTTTTTCAGGCTTTTTGGAGTGATCATTATTGTCTTCGGTTTATAAAGTTAAAAAATTTTCTCTTACTGCAAACTTAATTTATGTATGTTATAAGTGCTTTTCAGCTTTAGTGTTAAGGCCTCTACAATGGATTCAATCTGGAATAATATAGTGCTGCTTTTATATGGCATACACATAGATTAGAAAACAGTATATGTCATAATTTTTATATTAACAAATAATTACTCTAAGTGATTCGTTTCTTTGGCCAAAATTTGGGTTTTCACTCATTGGGACGTAGATTATAGGTCACACTGTCACTTCACTCGCAATACATCGACACATTTTCACGTCACGATCTTTTGGTTGTCTAGTTTTCGTATTTCATGAGATATCTGCTGTGGAACGCCAGTACTGGTGTGCCACCAACTTCAGTATTTTCTTGCAAGGAAGTGCTGTCGTAATTATGTTCATTTGGTTTCTCTTATCTTATTTGTTTATGTGAGTGTTGCCACCTATAGACGTAAATGCTCTCATCCTAACAACTCATTTATTGGAGTGTCACACTATGTAATTTATTAATGTGAGTAATAAGTTATTTGAGATGTACATTTGGTCATTAAAAAGGGTTTTTGTGTCGATTTTGGTTTTATAGGTACTGTGTTATCTTAGGCGCTTCGAGGTCGTCTTTTATTGTTTATTCTGTTTATTCTAGTCTTTTTCTCGAAAGATTATCATGTAATCATGCGCTGTAAAATGTGAAATTATTTCTACCGTACGTTGGGGCTCTCATACGTTGTCCCACATACCTCTCACCTCATGTGTTACATTGTAATCTGGTATACATCTGTCTCTTGTCAGTTTTGGAAAGTATTTTTGGGTGGAATTATCTCTTCTGTAAGCCTTGCCTTTTTAGAATATTATTCACTTTGTGTGTGAGTTTGGATCTGTATGTATTGTGTGCCATCATGTGCATTCTTCTTTATTTACTCGATTGTAATGTGATCGTCACGTGAAAATGTGTTGAACTTCGATTAATGAAGTGACAGCGTGATCTCTCACCTATGTCCAGGTGAGAGGACAAGCTGATTTAGGGAAAAACAGAATAGCTTTAAGGTTGTTAATATAACTTAAAGCTTATTAATGTAAAATTTATGATGTGAATTGATTTTAATCTGTAAGTATCGCTTATAAATATGAAACTGTGTTATTCCGAATTAAACTGCCTAACCTACCTTAAGATGAATGATGAAAGGCATCTAGAACATAAGTAAATATAGACTGCAACAAGAAAAACGTATTTCAATTTATAAAATGAATAAACACGTTTCATTTACTTTTGACAGTAAATTTACTAATGAACACAAGCTATAATCAACTTATTTACGGGGTAGATTGACAATAAAGGTCACCACAATCAATATTACTTTAACTGACAATGCAAACTAATTACACATTCATGGTCCAATTGGCGTTGACAAATTAACGCAGATAACACGGAATTGCTTAACTACACTCAAATTATTCGCTGCAGTTCCTGATTAAAACTTAATATGTTCAGCTGGAACAGCACACAACAGATCTGCTAAACCAATCTTTGTTTGCAGTTCGTGTTTTCCCGGTCATGAATGGTGCAAAAATGAAGAATATTATCCTATTTTGGTTGCTGTCCTTCGATAAAGACATACATATTTTATTTTGGGATAGTTCATCAAAGCAGCGTAAAGTTTCTGGGTTCAAAACGATATCAGATGGATTAATTGTGAGGAGATCTTGCAGAATCTTGTGCAAGGAAATATCTACATAAACATAACTAATGCATTCTTCTTTAAGACTGGCATGTCAGATTACGGAATCAACATATGGAATAAGATTAATATTTATAAAGACTTAGTGATTTGACCTGGTCAGAAACGTATCCCTTATTAAGAGAGCACACAATTTAAATATCTCACTAAATACGACAAAAAGTTGAACTACCAATAAGGAACAGTTTACGAAGAAGCTCTGAATTTATTGGTGACCAACGCCTTCTATTCTGTTTGGCTAAATTCTTATCAGAACCAACGGATGTATGCATTGTTAACTATGTCATATTGCATCAGTGGTACCTAAAACCTGGGTTTGGCCCATCTTACGCACATTAACGTATTAATACACGCAATAGAAGTAAGCATTAATGCATTAATGGAATAAGTCTCGTGCAGTATTTGAGCTTCAACAACCCTTGGCTACAACAGTCTTGAAATTATTTTGTACAAATTTAAAGTTTAGTCGCAAACTTTCAAATTAACGTGTGCCGAAATTGAAGAATAATCTTTATTATATACTCATTATAAGTGTCTAGAACAAACATGTATCAAATCTAACAACATTCTTGCAGGAAAAACTATCTAAAAGATGAAGAAATACGCAGCATTTAGTTATGAGATGATAAGGTGGATTTAGTTATCTGAGTAACAACTAACGAATTATCGTCCTGCGCTTTTCTATTCCTCTAATAGCTGCCAGATTTGTAAAACAAATTGTCGGATTGGATGCGACCTCTTAGTGTAATCTTAAATTTGGCGAGAACATTGGCATGACATGATTTAATATTTTGCATAACGAGACGGAATACCACCTTACTAAAGGAAATAAATTTCGTTTGTAAGTTGTATTAAAAACAAAGGAAACACCTTTTACAATAAAAAACGTGGCTTCTAACTCATCGTAGATCAAAACATGAGGTGGAAACGTCACATAAAACCCAAGCTTGGGTAGCTCAGATGGTAGAATACTTGCCCACGAAAGGCTGTCCCGAGTTCATGTGTCGGTCCAGCACACAGTTTTAATTTGCCAGAAAGTTTCCTACAACTAGTTTTATGTGAAGTTTCAACCTTATGTCCTGATCTACGATGAGTTATAAGCCACATTGTTTAACTGCAAAAGGTGATTTCCTTGTTCTTAGTACAACTTGAAAACGAAATCTGTTTCCTTTTACAAGGTGGAGACTCTAATGCGGGACCTTTGCCTTTCGCGGGCAAGTGATCTATCATCTGAGCTACCCAAGCTTGGGTTTGCCCTCGAAAGGCAAATGTCCTGAGTTCGAGTCTCGGTCCCGCACACAGTTTTAATCTACCAGGAACTTTCATATCAGCGTACACTCCGCTGCAACGTGAAACTCTCGTTCTCGTAGTAGGAACATTAGATTCCAGGATGAGATTCTTTGGAAGAAACCTAAAGAAATGTGATTCATTTAACAATGCACAGACTCACAGAACCCTCGTTCTTGAGTGTTGCTCATCGTTATGGGATTCTTACCAGGTGGTACCAACAAAAGAGATAGAGAACGTCAAACGAAGAATGGCATGTTTGGTAGCGGGATCGTTTATTAAGCGCGAAAACCTTACAAATACGATCACCATCCTCCAGTGGCAGGATAGGGGCGAAGTGCGTAACAGTGAGATTTATTGCTGAAATTCCTAAAGCAGGCATTCCGAGACCAGTCGAGCAGCATATTAATATCCGCCACATACATTCCGGGAAACAACATGAGGGTAAAGCCTGAGGAAGTGGAGCTTGTACGGCGGATTACTGATAGCCGCTCACGTCATGCACCTATGACGAAGGCAACTGGGAAAGACCCTTCGCCACATACTGTCAGATGACCTGCGTATAACTATAGGGGGAGAATTCACAGTGAAACGCTACAGTTTACTGTTTGTACGTATGGAAATTTCTCAGTGAGCTTCTTCACATTAAGTAGTACTAATGAACATCCACGCAATCTGTGCCCGATACTGCGCAAGAAGTACTGCAGCAGCAGCTGCGCTAGTTGCAGGATGCCCAAGTTCAGATCACTTGTTAGTGAATCAGTAAAACTACGAGTTCTGTTACTCGCTCCTGTCAACGGAAACGCGTTATGCAGATCTTGGTGTCACTCGCGTCCATCTAGAAAAGGTAAGGCCTTATCATAAGGCTTCGGCAGTATGATTGCGTTTCTGAGTGTCCGTTCACTGGTGAATTTTTATCTGATTTTACTATTTTATATTTTTAGTCTTTACTGAGTTTAGCGAAGGCGATGTTGGCCTGATATATTCGACGATGTGCTTTGGCTACACTGACTAAAGGATCCTTCTAAGAAATACCAAATTAAGGTATTTGGTCTTTCAGTATTTGATCTGTTTATACATGCTTTTAGATTATCCAAGTCTGCACAACACGTTCGCGATTCTAAAATGGATGTATTTGTTTTTCTGTTTCCTGTGTAGATAACCTGAAGATGCTAAATAAGGCGAAACGCGTATTTGAAAAATAAAAATAAAAAAATTGCAACCAAGACATTTTAATCAATACAACTACGTGTTTGTTTTCCCCTAAAGAATACTGGGCAGCTATACGTATTAAGATCAACATCAACAACAAGGAACTGCAATTCAGTTCAGTAGCGTATAAATAGGATGCACTATTTTGTGTTAATTGCATTTAGTGCGTTGTTTTGATGTTGACATGTAATCTGTTTGCAAAAACAATATTAATTGTGTAAAATGTCTACAACCCATATTTAATACGAGAGAGAGGGTTTAATGCTGGACCCTATTTTGACAAATTTATCGGTAGTTTGTTCATATTCGGTTCACAAGACAGCCGAGAATAATTAGCGTAAAATGTGTTTGAAACGATTTTAGCACGTAGAAAGCGGCTACAGCTTACAAGACAATGTGTGTGCGGCATATCATGACACAATGCGGAGTAATGGAAGACTGCAGCGGCCAACTTGGGATTGAATACTTCACGAGATGTTCCTATTTAAAAACTACTGTGAGTATTTAAACCATGTCTGGAGTGAAAAAGAGTGTATTGTTCATTTAAAAAACGGAATCTTACTGAAAGAGTGGCTTCTCCTTGTGTACACTCCTAGATATACCACACTTCAAGTTAGTAGACCTAAAACGTCATTCATATTACGTAAGGATTCACATAAAAAAGGAGATGTGGTTCTGGTATGCGGCTTCTCCGACGTAACTGCACTATTGTCTGGTTGTACTACTGTAGGACTTTCTCGGATTGTGATGAAACTGTTCAGAGTAGTTAATGCAATTAACTCTTCTCTCTCGGAATAAAGGACAAGAACCGCGTGATGGAATTTGTTATGCAAATGTTTAGTTACCGTACCGACCTTGCACTAATGCAGACTTATTCCTCTTTATCTGTGCATTTAAAAGAGCTAAACTAATTAAGTGTTGAGAAGAAATGGCTACAGAAAGCTCAGAGAATTCTAGGCACGTACACAAATCATTGCTACACTGGAGTACAGTTAAGTCTGGTCTGCAAGAAACTCAACTTTAAATGGAATCAAACTTGATGCAGTGGCTGAATCTTAGTGTGATTTAACCTGAAGACACAATTCACTCTCTCTTTCCAAGTTGTTACGTACGTGATATTTCAAGGACATGTTGCTACTGGTTCAAGTGGCAAGAGTTAGTTTTGTCTGACTCAGTAGTACAATTGGCACTAATTTTTCTGAACGTTACACTTTCGGCTATTTGTAGATGTTACTATTTCTGCTGTGTGTAGATTTATTGTTGTTGTGAATGTCAGTACGAGATCGAAATTTATTAAACTATTGATATGGTTCAAGCAGTAGCATCTGTTAGTGTTGATTATCAATTGCACCAGTGGTTTGGTTACACTAAGTACAATATGTAATTGGCATCCTCTGTTGTGGGAGAAGTGATATTCGTTTACTGTGCGAACTCATTTAGTTAGGGTTTCTGTGGTTTATAAGTCCGTGTTTAATCACGGGTAAATGCACGTTACTGATGAGTTACTTGAATCTTATTGAGACTCAGTTATGGCTACCCACTGCTGGCGACCGTTTATCATTGTGTTGCAGTTGTGGTGTGTGGTACTGCAGTGGCTTTCCCGACCCCGCATATCTTAGACTGCCTTAGGGCTTGCACGAATTGCTTTCCATAGGTAAACTGAACTACACATAACAAATCATTTTGTGCACTTCCACATTTCCTGAAACACAACTTAAAACTGAAGTTCATGAAGTTCTCGTAAATGGCAGGGAAGGG
Source organism: Schistocerca americana (assembly GCF_021461395.2). Classification (NCBI taxonomy): domain Eukaryota; kingdom Metazoa; phylum Arthropoda; class Insecta; order Orthoptera; family Acrididae; genus Schistocerca; species Schistocerca americana. The sequence goes on from NC_060122.1 coordinate 629,761,061, forward strand.
ACACTCCAACTTGTCTGTGTGAAAATCTAGTTCTGTATATACATATTTTGTTTTCAACGTAGGATGTCACCTATTGCAGATAAACAAAACGGGTATCTAGAAGATTCAGCTGCGAAGCATTCAACGTCGAAATGCAAAAGGAGAACTGTGACTACGTCAATAAATGGGAAATCAGAACAAGGCAGCTGGCTGTAGTTGGTCGACTTAGTTACTTATTTACATGTTCCGTTGCAGATTTTTGTCAACATCAAGTGGAGCAAATCCGTTTACTGGAAACATATATACGGTTCGTTCATTCTTGTGGCTGCATTCTGGGCGTTTACTGGTTACTTAAGTTTGGTAATAAAGAACATTTTGTTTCTTAAATGTACTCTTGCAACTGGGAATACTGTTTTTTAGCCACACATACCAAAAGTTTCTATGTCTAATAGAAGATGATGTCCTGGTGCAATGATTTTTGGCTAGTTTAAAAATCTGCGTAGGTGGGTGTAAAACATTTTATGCTCTTGCGCTGCACATTGTGGCTGCTTTTAACTGCATTCTCCAACGATGACGGCTGTAGTAAGGAGTAATAGAGGTCGTATGTGGAAGTTAATATGCCCCTGAAACTGTGAGGCAATTTTATGACGAATGACATAGGTGAATATACATATCGCGTGAAGTTGAGATTGTAATGCCTATCTTTATGAAGGTGCCTCTGTAAGCTGATTTTGGGTAGAAAACTCGAGTGTGGCTGTTTGTAAAAACACTGGTGTCATAGGTAAAAATTATACGCTAGAATATACAAATGATTAACATTTCAGAGCAATCGAAAAAATGAGAAGTAACGTCATCTAGTTCCTGGTGAATAAGGATAGAACATGCAACAGCTTACTGTTTAAGAAATCGCGTTTGATTATTGGCTGTTCCCGAGAAGATCATTTTACGGCTACTTTAAGAGTATGAAACGTCTACCAACATGGTCGTGGCCAGTCGAGACTTAACCCTGCAGTAGGGGTGTGCTGTATCGTTACGGGGCTAGGTGCGTGTGGGACTCCTGTCCGCCATTTGTATTTCTTAATTACTCATTGAAATGATTATCAAATGTTCTTTAGCTGCTTTTTATATGTATTTATATGTATACTGATGGAAATAAAACACTAATTTCGAAAACAATACTTCAGTAATTTATTTCAGAAACAGTTAACACATACGGCATGCAAATGAGCCAGACACATCCATCTTTTGTATTTATGGCACTATTTTCTAGTTGACTTGTCTTTGCCGTCCACACTCGTAGCGATGTCCTTTGGAACCTTCTCTAGGATTGTCTTCTGGTGTAACTGTTGAATTTATGTCCAGTAGAGAACGTGCATGCCACCGTAATTAAATGGGAATTTGGTGGACAGAAGATCTGTACTCAATTTGAGGTTTCATCATTTCCCAGACCAACCTCTGCAGAAGCTCCGTTTTTTTCAATGATTTAGGTGTTCTACAATTTTCTCGATATATGCACATTGCGTTCATGGCAGAAACATTAAGTACATTATAGAAAAAAACCATAGGCCACCTACGAGTCTTTCGCGACATCATTTTTTTGAATTACTTGATCAAGTGAATCGACTCCTCTTTGCCATATTGTAAAAAGTTCCAATGTCTGGTTTCAGTGAATCTCTTGTGGTATCAAGATGTCATGTAGATATCAAGAGGACAGCTTGATTAACTTTAGGACAGTATGAAACTAGCGTACAATTCTCTTGGAATCCAAACACAGTAGAATATTGAGGTCTTTGCTTATTAGGTAAAAGCTCCTTGGGGATTTATCTCTTGTTTTTCTGGAGCATTCCAACGTATGTCAGTCCCTTGTCTTCTAGTAGCTTCTCAGCCAGTGGTATGCTACTGAACCAGTTGCCACCAGTAACGTTACGGTGAGTCACGCTGACAGGTTCCATAATCTCATTACAACATCTGTAGGAGAATTACTGTGCTTGTAACAACCCTCCGGCTGAGTGATAGCATAAGTTTCTAAGTTGAACGTATAGGCAGTTTTAGCATCTACCAAAGCTAATGTCTTATTCTTGTATTTGGGGGGCTTTTCAGGAAGATAATGTATGAATTGACATTTTCCTCGACAAGAAAGTAACTGATCGTCGACAGTCAAATATTCACTTGGAGCAATGTGTTTTGAAAAATTATGAAACACAGTCTCATAAATATCTCTAATTAGGGCTAATTTATCAATTTATTTTCGAAAGCTTCTGGCCCTTACGTCATCAAAACGTAAACATCTTAGAAGAAACTTAAATCTTTTTTTCACTCGTTGTTAGGTAACAGGATTCTAAGCCGTTTCCTCTAGAGTTACCGCAGAGCAAGCTAGTGTATTTTCTACAACTTCTTAGGCTTCCTATTAGGTAGAGTATGCCGAAAAGTGCTCTTATTTCAGTCTTATCAGTGAGTCTAACATCTCCATGTCTCTGAAATTTAATTTTCGTATTTCTTGCATAAATATTTGCGCAGTTAACTATAATTTTGTTAACACTACTCTCTATGAAAAGATCTAATACTTCACCTTCAGGAACTATTGCTGATGCTTGCATCTTGGAGTCTGGTAGATGAGTTATTTTGTTCTCTGACCATGTTCTCACGTTCCATTTAGAACAATACTTAGACCAATTTTTTTACTGTCCGTTCCAAGAAAATAGGTAATACTGGACTCATAGTTGTCATTATCGTATTCATCTGCAGATTTTTCAGTTTCAGTATCATGATCACTTTCCATTAGTTGACCATTTTCACTTGAATCAGATTCTTCAGAATCAAATACATTATTTTCATCATTCTCTGCATCTCCTTCGAGCCACCTCATCTACACTTCATGGTCGGAAGACACATCCCCCCTTCTTTTCTTTGGATCTGACATCACTAAAATAAAAACATGTGTATGAGTCTCAGTTTCTGTAAATTATAGCACATGTTGAAGACGGTATAAGTAATGATTTTAGTTAACATAGTTATTTTATTTAGATTAATAAAAATTTTAAATAGTGTACTTACAACGAATTTAGTACGAGAAATGTTAAAAAATGAAAACACCTTATTACGTACGTACATGATGGACAGTTGTACCCCAACTCAATTCAACGTCCTGCTGCTCTCTGTTTAGCTGTCCAACTGACATTTGCTGTAAACAGAACTTCAACAATGCACCCATTTGAAAGGTACCGAGCGTGGGAACACTGCGACTTTAAACGTAACGGAAATAATCACAATGTAAAACCGCTGCTGACAGGTGCTCCCCACGCGCCCACACCACGGTTAAACATTTTCGATGCTGGTGTTTGCGTTTTTCGGAATCTCACGACTTTCAGAGTAACATGGAATCGATGGGTACAGGCAGGCTATTCTCAGCTCCTCTCAAGTTCTCAGTCGCCCCATTCGGCTAGCGGCCAAGACGACAGAGATCAGGGGCCATCACATGGGCACTACTAACAACGAGATTTACTACCTGCTAGCGCATTTAGACGTACAAGCCTTGCGTGACGGTTGGCTACACTCCACTGACTTCCAAGTACTGCACTAGTGGCTGCCGCATCGCGGTGGTGAAGTTGGGCAGAGGCAGTTTCAGATAAGTTTTTACAGTCTGACGATAATTCATGGATTTGTAGTTTTAGCTTGACGATGTCCATTATGGACAAGCGGTAATTACTGTTATTCTGAAGAAGGTTGTGTTATCCCGACTGAAACCAAGGTAAATTCTAGGTAAACGGTGCAACTGAGGCTGTTGGTTATTAAAATTAAAATCCCTTTGTATTTATTTACTGCACGTGATCGCCTCCTTAACCGAATGACTTGCGTCTCTGCCTTCGACGCAGAGGTCCCGTGTTAGATTCTCAGTACTACTTCGGATTGTTTCTGAGGTCAGGGATTCGGAACGGATTCACTCAGCCACGTGACGATAAATGAGGAGCTACTTGAATAAAGAAAGGGCGGCATCATCAGGATTCATTTGCTGCTGGAGGAACTGGCGACAAGCTGATTGCATGTCTAAAGATCACAGATCGCTTCTCGTACTACTTTGTAGGACAGCAGTCAAGCAGCCAGAACAAGCTTAAGGCCGAAACCTTGCGTGGTATTTAAGTGTACGAATTACTTTATCCTTTTAATTACATCACCATTGCACTGTCATACGTCACATTTACACCGTATTCGTACCTCACTCTCGAAATTCAACATCTTTTTCAGTATCTTCATGATAATTGTACCCTGTTTGACGAGAAAAGCTATGGTCTCATGATGGTTTGGAAATCCGAATACTCGTTAAGAAAATAATACTGTGGAACAGACAGAATGCAGTGAATTTCATTTATAATTATGAAGGCGTTCTACCAAAATGTGACAGGAGATTCATTTTACACAATATTAAAATAGTTTAACAGTACTTTTCTCGTCATTCCTTCAACAAAACGTCGGTATATTATAGGAAACTTAACCATGAAAAACCTTAATACTTTCCTTGGCTGTAGGTAGCCAATAGTGTTGAGCTTACCCACTATGGACGGTGTAGATACTATAGATCGTTTAGACCAGCCACATACTAAATATTGCTTTATTTTCATTGATTACATAAACATTTGTCCAGTGTACGAGCTGAATCGGTGTTTACCATAAGACCATATCACGATAAAATAACACTAGACTCAAACCAGAAGTTCACATAAAATATAATATCCCTACTCTGTGGACTGTAAGGCTACATTTCAACATTTATGTTACCACCAGTCTAGTTCAATGTACCAGGTGATTATATTAAACTGACAGTGTTCCGAGTTCTGGAGCATGGCGTGTATACATCGCAGGACGCTTGGACATCGTAGCTGTGTTCATTAGTCGGTGCGCTCACTGAATGTGCTGAAAAAATAATATTTCCACTTTCTGCTACCAGGTGGAAATAGGGCGCTGTAAACAGTCAGAATCGGAAATTTTCCTGTTTATCACAACAATATGCTGTTTCTCGCTTGGCAACGCGTGTTGATTTTTTTTTTTGAAGTGACTACTGAGAAGAGAGACTGTGCTCTGTTGGTGAAGTTGCTTTATTAGAATGGTAGAAATAGTAGCGCTGCATTGCGTAAATATGTCAGTCAGACGCAGCTGCGAAGAAGCCCCATGTCAACAAATGAGCTACAGAATATGATCAAGAAATCTGAAAAAGGGTGAATTAGGCGATGCAACAGGAAGGCGAACTTTTCCCACGGCAGTTGCTGAGAACGTTGCTATAGCTATAGCCGACCGCGCAGCACTTGCATCCAATTCTCGTCAACAGTTAAAGAAGATTTTGCGGTGCATTTTATACTGGTATCCCTTCAAGGTTTTGGATGTGCACCAAATGAAGCCCCAAAATAAGCTACAAAACTGGATTTCGCTCTTAGGTTTTATATTTGCTCATTTATTTATTTATTTTGTTTTTGGGACGCATGGACTTGGATGACGTGGCCAGAGAATATATTTTGGACGGGCGAGGCACATTTTACTACGCACGGTACCTTGAATGCACAGAACTGTCGCATATGGGGCTCTACACCACTACAAGTGGTGCAGGAATATCTACTGCACTCATCTTACGTGAATGCGTGGTGTGGTTCCACAAGCTCCTTTATTCTCGTTCTGTTTTATATCCACACGTGAGAAGGACCCCTTCGTGCAATAGGGGATTCCCGCTCTGTAAGAACCCAACTGTGTCCGCATCACTACTTTCTTGCAAGGTAGCGCGGCATCACCTGTCGCTTGCTTGGTGAAAGATTTGCTTCGAGAAACCTTCAGTGACGACTGCATCATATCTATGCAAACGCTACTTTATATGATGGGCAGCCACAGCCGAAATCTTCCATGATTTGAATAAACAAGACCACTGCGACTGTTAGAATTCTTTATTGGAGAACACGACAGATATCCCAAATTAAATTTGCGTCTTCAGGTGCTTCAAGTCAGAAGATTAAAAGTTGTATTTGGATGCGATAAAGACATTCACAACATTTATATCCAGGTATTTAAAACTTTTGACTCGCGAATGTGCAAGCGTCTACTATAGAATGTATTGGGGGCTAAGGCCATTCCCAAACATCCATTGTAGACAGCCATGTGTTTACAGTGGAGGTTGGGGATGGCCTTAGCCTTTTACTGCAACAGTCGCAGCGGTCTTGTTTATTCAGGTCATATCTACGCAGTTTCAAGATGTGTGGCCTTCCAGAACACTCGAACTAAATCCACGTAATATATTGTTTTGTGGATATCTGAAAGATCGTATCTATTCCTACTACGAAGGATACCATTGGGTGATACATCGCTCTTATTACACCACAAATGCTGCGAGCTACCATCGACCAAGCCATATGATGGATTTCCTGCACTGACGCCACTTTCTAACCGCCTACATCGCTATATTGGCATCTGGTGTCTCAAAGTGGAACTATTACTTTTTTAATAACACTCCGCGAGCACAGTCATTAATGAACATACGTACGATGTTTCAGCAGTCGGCGATGCATAGAGCCCGCACTGAAGCATTCAGTTTAATTATAACCATGCTATATTTTCCGATACATTGATTGTGTAACGTTCACAAGAACCAAAGATCTGCTTACAACAGAAATTTTTTGTACCTTTAAGCGAAGATTATGTGATGTGATCAGTTGTACAGCACATGCTATATGCTGGTTACTTTGTTTTGACGCTCAGTGTGTGACAATGAAAGCTGTCAGTTGTGTGTCAACACTAAACGAGCCCAAACTGCTACAGTGGCGAGTAAAGAAATTAGTTTTTACACATCTTGCCATATAGCTGAGGCATTCTTGTCACAGCACAGCTACTTCCAGTATCCAGAATTACACTACAACTCGAGAATTCAAACTCTAGGATGCCTTATCTGAAGGTGAGTCTGAAAGAGCACGGAAACTGGTTCAGGCCAATGAAGAAATATTGCTTGTTGGTCATATCCGTCCGTGTTTACCAGTTTCGGTGAAAACTGTGTAGTTGTATGAAATATAAAATTGCATAAATGGTTGCTTTGAATCAGTAACTGAAAACAGCAACTAAATGTAGGTAAATGGATTATTTTTGCATAACTGCTATCTTATTATAGGTAATCTCTACTCTGTGTTCTTGCTATTATTTGACTGCTACTGCCGTTTAGTGTATAGCTGTAATCGCTCGCCGGCCGCGGTGGCCGAGCAGTTCTAGGCGCTTCAGTCCGGAACCGCGCTACTGCTACGGTCGTAGGTTCGAATCCTGCCTGGGGCATGGATGTGTGTGATGTCCTTAGGTGTGTGATGACCTCAGATATTAAGTCCCATAGTGCTCAGAGCCATTTGAACCTTCTTTGTAATCGCTTCATATCCCTGAAGGCTCTCCTTGATGATAAACATGTGGTTAAATTAACGAATCAGTCGGTAATTAGTGTTGGCTGTGAAACACAGACCAGTAAATAACATGTGACAGCCCGCATCTCGTGGTCGTGCGGCAGCGTTCTCGCTTCCCACGCACGGGTTCCCGGGTTCGATTCCCGGCGGGGTCAGGGATTTTCTCTGCTTCGTGATGCCTGGGTGTTGTGTGCTGTCCTTAGATTAGTTAGGTTTTAGTAGTTCTAAGTTCTAGGGGACTGATGACCATAGCTGTTAAGTCCCATAGTGCTCAGAGCCATTTGAATCATTTTAACATGTGACATTCCGCCTCCCAGTGTGCGGTATCGTTGCTTTTAATACCAAACTGAAAAACTTTGAATGCCGAATGAAGTCTATATTACCACCTGTTTCTAAGGTTCCATGTGTTTTTCAGATTGTGAAGAGTGGGATACTAACATAAATTTTTGAATGTGGCATTATTAGTATACTGAAAGGAAATAAAATTCAAATAGCGCTTGTTTGAAAGTCATATATCACACTTTTATAGCTCTTTAAACAAATGGTGCGCTGGGCCGACTTGTGTGGCTAAGTGCCTGGCTGGTTATTTCAAAGAGCAGACAATTCCCATGATTCATCACTGAGTAAGTAAACACTGGAATAACATGCGGCTTTTCCGACAGCAACTAACTGCATAGGCCTCCAAATAAAACGCCGGGAAAAGGAATTAAGGTTTTTGCGGCTAATTAATTGTTGGTTAAATTCTTTGCGGTCTCGCTTGCCAGTGTTTGCTTTAGAACAACAGCCAGCACCCATTCCGGTAACCGCAGCTCTGAGCTTAATTCTCAATACGGCTCGAGCAGTATCTACAGTATACACACACTGTGGAAACCACGCTATAGTGCGTAGCTGAAGGACACTTCGTAGCAATAATGCCGATATTTTGACCTGATTCGTTCCCGTATTGGGACAGACGATAATGACTGTCGCCGTGCCTCGGACCGCACTCTAAACTCACTTTAACTAGTTCTCATTTTCATAATTCCGACGTGACATACACGATGGCGGTAGCAAAGCTGTCGCCAGCACCTCCTCGATTACCGATTCTCTAAATGTATCCAACATGGCTTCACGAGATCTAATGGGCAGCTGTAATTTAAATGCATCTACTCGTGGACGTGAAGTGTGGTCTGTGATTATTTGTGGCCCAGAGGCGCGTGACTAGTGCTATGAATTCATGAAAGACTTATAGATATGTTTCCATATGTAATGGATTAGGAACGGGATGTAGGCAAAAAAGGTCGAACAAGTGAGCAAGCCAAAGTGTAGATTTTATTATAAGTCCCCGCTTACACAATTTGTTCAGTATGAACACCGGAGATGTAGATGAGATGTCCCTGGTAAACGCGGTCAGTTAGATATCCCCAAGCCATAAGTCACATTGATTCAGATCGCTTGATTTGCAGGCTATGCATGTGGAAATCTTCTCGAGGTAACACTGTCATGGAAGGATGCATTAAGCAGATATTTCACTGGGGAGCGCGACGTGAGTCGCATCTTGGCTGAAAGGTTAGCACATAATTGCGCTCTTGCAAACCAGAGATCACATGCTGTACGAGAACTCTAAAACGTGCAGATATCACGGTAATCCTGACGGACAAATTGGATGTGTTCTCCTCAAAGAATAACGGACGGTGAATAAAGGTGTTCGTAGCTTCACACTACACAGTTACACGTGGCGAGTTCATTGGTTCTTCGTTCACAACACGTGATTTAACAGTACTCCAAATTCAGCAGTTCTTCTCATTCACTGCACCCTGTAATGCCAAATGTGCCTCGTCACTCCACAGAATATTTCCCGAGTACATGACATCAACTTCAATCTGTACCAGAAACTGAAGAGCAGATTCACAATGTTGTTGCGGATCACGAGGTTTCAGTTGTTGCGCTGTCTGTATATTGCACGGGAACCGATGTGAAACAGACAGCATAATTTTCCGTACTATTGACCATGGGATGGACAATTCTCGTGACACTGCACTACTCGTGGCACGTGTTGCGTGGTCAGTTACAGCAACAGCAACGTCTTCAACAACGTTCACCGGGATAGGACGCCTCCCTCTTCCAAGTACCACACTAAGCTCATCGGCGTTTCCGAAATTCGTTATCATCTTATTTAATGAAATCGTACCTCTCTTCAGACCTTTCAGTCGGCGGTACTCTCTCAATGCAGCACTGTGATTTCTGCCGTTCACGTAAAACAGTTTCATTAACAGAGCACAGTCTCTCTCTCCTCGATAGCTATACCCTTCACTCACGTTAAGGCTTGTCAAATGATAGTTGCACGTACACAAACAGTGTACAGCGCCAGACTTGCACCTGGTGGTCATAATTGTAACTATTTTTTGCAGCGTAAATCGATTCCGTTTTAATGTATTGGAATATATTTATCACGTTTCGCTGGCATACGGTAATTACAGCGCACACTTGACCTCCGTTAGTAGTAACACTTTAATTATAACCACTCAGTGCGTCTTCCTTCTGCCAGGCTCACCATTTAAACTCCCCGAGCAACTTTGTTGCACTTTCATATTGGCTTTTCGGTCCTGTTACCACCCTAGCAGGTTGTTTCTATAATCATTCGACGTCAGGTGCCTTTACCTATTTAAGAAGAGTACCGAACACTGAAACAGTAGGTTAGAACTGATCGCACTAGCGTCTCTTATGCGATTTCCTTTACAAGTGAATCGGACCCTCTCAGAATCCATCCAACATTTACATCTATACTTCGCGAACCACCTTACAGTGTGTGGCAGAGATGATTTCGTTTATTACCGTCACTTCGCCCTTTCCTTCTTCCAGTCACGAACGACCCACGGGTACAATGATTGTTGGTAAACTTCCGTGTGAGCTCTAATCTCTCAAATTTTTATCTTTGTGGCCTTTTCGCGAGTTAATACGGTTGACTCTTCTAGGAATGCACGATCTCAGAATTTGAACAGTACTCTAAAATGTGATGCTTAACACGCCTTTTGTAACACCTGTCACTGGAGATAGATAAACATAACTGTGACACTTTCGCTCATACTAAATGAACTTGTGACGAAAAGAGCTGCTCTCACGGCCACTTCTATTTCCGACAACAATCATGTTTGGTCCAGATCCAAGACTGACAAATATTACTTAAAAACTGACGAGGTGTAGGTCTTATGAACTAGCTTCCTCGTGGATTGACTACACCGCCTGGGGGTTCTTTCAATGTATCTTACCTCCAGTTAGGTTCATCTGGTGGTTACACTTTAGCCTTACGCACGCTTCCACATATTTAATGAAACTGACTATTTCCAATTATTGTTTAGCAACTGTATAATTTACAGTAATGGATAACGCCAGAATTTCCGAGAGACCTTTCGCGAAAGATGCTGTTGTACATAGAGAAGTCACAACTTCAGAAGATAGTAAAGAAGTGGACGAAGACTAGCAGGGTATCGACGCTTGTTCTGGGAGTCGGCAGCTGACACATACTGTATCATAAGCAAAATGTAACGTACTGCGGAGAAGTAGACAGAAAGACCCAATATCCCCTAGCCCTGTGTGTTTGGGTGTATGTATGTTTTGTTGAAAACGGTACTAGAACACCCCCCTTGGGTGCAATAAAAGTTACATTTAGGTTCTTTGAGAATATTATACTGTGTTCCAACAAATTTAGGTCTTCCATCTGCCTTCATAATTTATATGATGTTCCCATTTCATATTCATTGTTAATGCTACCACAAATAGTTTATGTGATGTACTTGCTCTTTCTCTTCCTTATAAGCTTACAAGCATAATATTACAGTTACCCACATTCCACCAAATGAAATCTTCGTATAGGACGTCTAGATTTTCTTCGTGATCTTCCAGATATTTAAATTTCCTACAAACAACATCGTTAACTGATGATCTGATAGGATTGCTCACACTACAGTGTATGTGTTGAAACTAAATATAGTAATAATTTTACACAAGTGACATCTAAGTGGGTTATCTTTTAATAGGTTACAATTTGTTTCTTTTTCCTTATTGTAGACAATTTACTGAATTTATTGGCCTTTAAATAGAGCTTCTGTTCATTAAATCAAGCTACAATTGGTATTCACAGTCTATTGTATTTCCATGCATCGTCCAACGATACTTCTTTGGAGACAACAGCATTGTTAGCAAATAACCTCATAGGCCTGAAACCCGTACCTGAAAAGTATTTATGTATATTGCGAACACCGGACATACGACAATGCTCATTCGTGATACGTGTGGTGTTGTATTCATTTCTGTTGAAGATCCGCTGTCCTATATAATGTACTAAGTTACGTTGATTCACTGCACAATGTTCCGATTATGCGGAATTTAATTTTAGTACAGCATTATCATTTCTTGTGTTGTATGATCCGAACGTCTTGTTTACCAAAGGGTGTCTTGTAGTAAACTTGATCACTAAGGGCCAATTCTACAACAGATGTCCTGGTTGAAGGTAGCTGTAGCAAGACAGATGGTGTGCAAATTAACTCTTTATTATTCCTTTGGGATAAATTATGGGAGTGAACAGTGATCAATGCGTTACAAATATTTACTTTCAAAAACAGTCTTGATAACAATATATTTATTACGGTGACCGGTTTCGACCACTACTGTGATCATCATCAGACCAATGAGTAAGAACCTCCTTCTGCTGGAGAATCACATCCAGCAGAAGGAGGTTCTTACTCATTGGTCTGAAGATGATCACAGTAGTGTTGGAAACCGGTCACTGTAATAAATAAATTGTTATCAAGACTGTTTTTGATAGTAAATATCTTTATTATTCCGGCAAGCTACAGCAGTTACAGATTCTTCAGGTTCGTGCTCCCGTCCAATGTTACGGCCCAGCGTCGACTCAAGGCATCCATATTCCATGTGCGTGTTCATTCGTCCATCGCGGGGCCACAGTGGCGGTATGGTGGTCATACCTCAATAGTGCTGTGTCAGACGCGGAAGTTGTACGTTATTTTTAGGCCTCTGGTGGGGCGCCTGTGTCCTTCTGAGCTGAGGCGAATGCTGGGCGTCGGCAGGCACCATGGTTCGCCGATTACGAGCGCATCGGTTGGACCCTCAGCAGTAGCAGTTTGCAGCAGGAAGAACGTAGGCTGCCTTACGGCTGCGGAGGGTGGACGCTCAGGCAAGTCTTGTTCCGGTTGAGGTGGAATTCGCGGGCCGCCTAGCGCAATCCAAGTGTCTCGAAATACGGATATAGCCCCAGACATGGACGGAGCTGCAGGATGTTGGCAGGCGTGTGGCCTCTGGAATCGGCCCACGGCTTTTGCCGGCGGCGCTACATTGTAGACAGAAAAGTGTGCCTACATGTCTATTGGGTTTATGTTGATGATATAATGGTTCAAATGGCTCTGAGCACTATCGGACTTAACATATGAGGTCATCAGTCCCCTAGAACTTAGAACGACTTAAAACTAACGACATCACATACGTCCATGCCCGAGGCAGGATTCGAACCTGCGACCGTAGCGGTCGCGCGGATCCAGACTGAAGCGCCTAGGACCGCTCGGCCACGATGATTTAGTGGATAGACTGCATAATGAACGAAGCGGTACTCAACCAATAGCTATTGTGATCTACCTTTTAACCACTGGTATGATGCGGCTATCCTGTGCAAGCACTTTCATCTGTGAATAATTACTGAAACCTACATCCATCTAACGTATTTACTGTGTTCATAACTAGTTTCCCTATACAATTTTACCCTCCCCCCATCCCCCATACCTCCAGCCTTTACCAAATTAACTAATAATTGACGAAATTTATTTTTTCCGCAATTAAATTCATGTCCTCCTCATTAGTTATTTGATCTACCACTCTAATAATCAGCAGCTTTCTGTAACATTACATTTCAAGCGCTTCTGTTCACTTCTTCTCCGAATTGCTTATTGTTCACGTTTCATTTCTGTACAAGGCTTCACTCCAAAGAGTTGCCTTCAGAAAAGAATTCCTAGCTCATAAAAGGGGTTAACAAATTCCTTTTCTCCAGGAATTCTTTTCTTGTTGTTGTCAGTATGCATCTCATATGCTCCCTACTTACGTCATTATTCGTTACTTTGCTGCCCAAATCGGAAAACCCATCTACTATTTTTACTGTTTCATTTGTAATCCAAACTTCCTTAGCAACCTTGTTTCACTTTTGTTAAAGTCCGTCTTAGAAAATCCTTTCGGGAAACTATTAATTCCTTTGAACTGCTCGCTTAAGTCCATTGCCGTCTCTAATAGACTTACACCTTATCATGAACTAACCTAAACTTTTCCCTTTGGTGATGGAGGGAAGAGGAATGGGGTGCAGGAGTGAGGTTAAAAGTTGTAGAAAGTAATATGCCTGCTAAAATAGACGTGCGTTGCAGCAATTTTGGACAAACGAAGAAAATTGTAGGATGCAGTCTAGCGTGGCCATCAGCGTCAAACGACCGTTTGGACTGAAAACTGCAAAACCAAACAACACAAAATCGGCAAATAATCATCAGTTTTTATCTTCATCGAAAGGTGTTTGTATTCTTTTAATTATTTTCTAGCAAATGCTAGACACTGGTAACCTTTCTCTCCTCAGTCCATTCCCAACAAGTGAAATGTCAGTTAAAAATATGGAATGGAATGGAACATACATCTAAGGATTCAACAGGTTTACTATTTGGTACTGTGGTTATACTGAAAAATGTTGTGAGCGTTGGTGCAGAAGTGGAAAGATGCGAGGAGGTACGGAAACACTAACAAAAGATTTGGAAAGCCAGAGCAGCTCTTTGTACGTTCCCAGAGGGAAAACGGCGAGGGGCCTGGGTTGTGAGCCACCACATCGCAGCTCTGCATTTAAATTATGTACCACCACTCCGTCTACAGGCCACAAGTGGCCCATCGAGACCATCCGACCGCCGTGTCATCCTCAGAGGAGGATGCGGATAGGAGGGGCGTGGGTTCAACACACTGCTCTCCCGGCCGTTCTGATGGTATTCTTGACCGAAGTCGCTACTAGCCGGCAGAATAGCTCCTCAATTGGCATCACGAGGCTGAGTGCACCCCGAAAAATGGCAACAGAGCATGGCGGCCAGGATGGGCACCCATCCAAGTGACCACCAAGCCCGACAGAGCTAAACTTCGGTGATCTCACGGGAACCGACCTATCCACTGCGGCAAGGCCGTTGCCATTTAAATTATGTACATCCTATTTAATACAAAAACTGCCTCCTAATTCGAGACGTATGAGAAAGAGAGTTGCCATCATATTTTCTGGATAGATTATTTGCTGTTCCAGAGCCAGAATTAAAACAAAACTTCATTAAAAAACTAGTATGAAAGGAAGTGCCGGCCCCCGATTCTCTGGGACAAACATGTCTTGTGGTGAGCTGATCACAAGACGATACCAGTCGCAAAAGTATAAGGTTTCCATAAATTATCTTCAAACTTTAGTACCTGTAAAACTGCACTAGATATTAACAAATGGTTTTCAACAGTTAATAACTCAAAGTTTTGTTTCCTCATTCACACACATCAAAGTGTGCAGCCTTTGTGTCACGGAAAATGTCTAACTGGAACGCACGATTCAAGACCCCTACGGTGACATGTTCAAATGCATTGCGAATGAGTGCCTTCAAGTTCTGTATGTTTATAATCTTGTTTCATTTCACCACATATCTTACGGAACCCCACAGGGGAAAGTCTAGTGGTGCACCTGGGTATCAGACGTCGTCTGTACGAAGCGGGCCACACACTGAGCATTCTCCTGTCGCCTTCACAATTAATCAGGTTTTCAGTCTCAATTTTACGTCAAAACTGCGCCAGCTAGAAGGTAATTCAGTACAGCTTTGATGTTATTAAAGAAGTTATCAAACTCTTAATTTGTAAAGATAACTTATGGACTCCCTGTACTTTGCCCTGTACATTGAAGAGCTATGCAAGGCTTGTTCCTCAACACTCACGAGCTATCAGATGCATTTCACTGTGGTATTAAAGAACAAAGATGAGATGTTTTGTAGCATTTACCTTGCTCCGTTGGCACTGTTGTCCCGAAACAGTTGGTGGCCTATCCCTTTTAGTGCAAGTAAACGGTGTGAGGTATAAACAGTGCTTCTGAAAAGTTATAATGTATTGTTGTTGTGATGCGACATTTAACAGTCATACGCTACTTACACTCACGTATTCTGTGTTGGAAATGAGCAACTCTTTGGGAACATTAGAAAGTCAGGCGACACAAAAAGCAGTTATTAGTGACAGGAATTAGATCTCATTTAATAATGGAATTTTTCTTTTTTGGTTTTGATTTAAGTTTGCGTTTAATTATTACAAATTTAATATGACGATATTAACTAGCAATAATTCGTCTAGTAACGTGAGATAAATTCTGAAAGTGAATAACGGCTGCAGCGATGGTCTGGACGATCTCGTCGTTCAGCTGCAGGGCACGTAGAAAGAATATACGGCCGCCTGAAGTCTTATAAAGGTAGTGTAATTCCACTGTCAGATCTCTGGGGGACTGTTTGAGTGGATGTTAAGCGTGGATGTCCCAATGGTATGAAGTAATTACTCACAATCGCCCTCGTGCTCTTCCCGACAACGGACGGTGTTTGCAGGACCGCCAGGAAACATCCAATATTCATTTTACGAAGTCTTAAGCCAGCGTTCGTCTAATTGATGTCAGTTTGTCGTCAATAGGAAGTTCATTCATTATTTTTTCACATCGTCAGTTGTATTGACTGTATTCGTGCGGTTAGACTAATATCGACATCAATGTCGGCATTAACAATAGGCAAGAGCCTCCGAAAACATAAATCCGTTCTCTTTCAATATATACAGAAAGATAATAATATGACAATGCATACGATAAAACTCCATAAATTCCTTTAGTCGATTCTTTGCTGATGACAGAGATGCAAAAGAGTAATAGGTATTCTGCTACGCTCTCACAGCTAAAGGGTCATAGGCACTTTACAACATGTAAAAAAAAAAAAAAAAAACAAAAAAAAAAGAAACCTGATACAGAGTAATTGTAGTTGCATTACTCACTTTTATGTTGCTGCTACGCCAGTTGGAGTGCTGTAAGTACATGAGTGCAATGTCGTGCTCTTGTACTGGCTGTCTTTTAGTATTCCTTGTCTTTTTACGTTTCATAGTGAATACAAGTTGGTTTCATCACATTGTGGGTTTGATTACAACTGCTCGTGTGCATTGCACTCTTTCAATTCCGCTGCAAATATATTAATCATATTCTGATTACGTTCTTCTCGCATCCTTAACACTGGGTGGTGTACATAATACCAAATCTGTTTTTGTTTCGCATAAAGCAAAAATTGCTTACGTTACATGGTGTTCTGCGGAGTTGTGTATATCTGTTATTGTTTAAGAATCTGAATGTGAACTGCTCGATTTAAATGCACTGTGAGTATATTGCCCGTATTCTACATTATTTTTGTCTGCATCTGTACTCCGTAAATTCTCGCATTTAATGGAGAACGTATTAGCAGGTTTTGACGGTATTGGCAATTCAGCTTTCATTATTTTTTGACACGGAATGAATGTGTAAATTTGGTCTGAATTGTGTTGCACCTTGGCACTGATTGCCATGCATTTAACAGCGTCTTGCGGAGTGTGGGTGTGGATGTAGATGAGTAGGCGCTGTGGCTCGTAGTCTTGGTGACTGGGGAATTCTTCCTTGCAAATGCTAAAAATGCGATGGTAGTTACACAAATGTAGCCATACGTTATAGCAGGTACTACAAACAGTACATTCTTACCCGAAGTCGATGAAAATTTCGGTGTCCTACAGTAAACACGAGAGTGCAAAAAGCGGATGTTAACAAAGATGATGTAGAATACGAGAAATATACTTAAAGTGTATTTAAATCAAGTGGTTCACACACGGATTCGCAAGCAGTAATAAAGAAACACGAGTCTGCAAAATGCGATGTGACGAAAACCTGTTTCCATTCCATATGAAACAAAAACAAATATGTAATTATTTACCCTATCCAATATTAGGGATCATAGCAAATTAAGCAGAGTGATAGCAACGTACCTATGTTGTAATTCAAAGAGTGCAATACGCACAAGATGGTTGTAATCTGAAACAGAAGTTCCATTTGACAACAGTTCACAATCGAAACTGCAATATTGAGTTTTAAAAGTACATGCACTTTCATGGCAGTCTACTCAGAGGATATAAATGATAAGTATGATCATCTAACCAGTATTTCGAAAATCAATAACACAGATTTGCGCACCCATATATCTGGTATTCAAAGTTCGCTAAAACGCCACGTGGAGCGCTGCTGTTGTGCTCTCTTTCCGGGTCTTGTACTTCTGATATTTTTGTGCTCTGTGCCAGCAGCGTTCTTATCGTTCTAGTTAGTTCCTGCTGATGTTGCACATGTATGCTGTGCATGGAGTGCATCCCTTGTGCTGCCTACAGGGCACAGAGTTGAAGGTATAGGTGGTCGTCAAATGTGTCTCAGTAGCACAAATCGATTCTCGATTCTTTAGTTTCCGCAAGTTACGGAATACACATGCAAGCGCAATAGAGAAACAGCATTTTAAACCTTTTAACTAACACGGCTTATGTCATGGCAACTATGGAGCTAATGCTTCAGAATACACAGCTCGCATAGCAAGTGATAAACATGTATTTTGTGGAGGCAGCGGGCCGCTGTTACGTGATTACGCCAGCGCCATTCACTTTGAGTGGGTCTTAGCCCTGAGAGCGGTGAGCCAGGAGACGCTTCTGCGGCAGATCCACGCCATTCCTCAGGGGAAAATAATTTCGCGGCCGCAACGGCGACAGTCGCCGAGCAAGCGACCACTCCGCGTCTGTCATTCCTAATAAACAGCGGGCGCCATCAATTTTCCCTGCGGATTTCGGCCTTTATTTATCTTGCCGCACCATCGCCGCACCTGCGGTGCGAGGCGGGCGAAAAATAAAAATTAAGGAATGCAGTTTCCAGACCAGATAAACATCCCCCTGGTGACGCCATTTATCACCGCAGCAGATTGGGAGGCGGGGGAGGAGGGGCGGGGATGTGAGTGAGTGGGCGAGGATGCTTTGCCAGGGCTGTGCGGACGCCGCGACCGAAACTAAGCGCTCATTTCGATGCTGGCAGCGAGTCAACATTTTTCATCGGACACTAGCTGCTTTTTTCTACTACTTCGCTTGTGTCAGTCAGCATTTGTATCTGTTTTCTTTTTTTCTTTTTGTTTCAAGCTACAGGCTGTGTCGGCCGTCAATAGTATAGATGTTTGATACTGTGTTCCGTCTGCACATGCAAGGAAGCATGCAGGTTCTGCTGCATTGCCATAAGCCAACGTGATCAGGATCTCACTTAATAGAACTGAACAGAACATCATGGGATGTAGAAAACGAATGACCTAGATATTACACCCCTTTTTTTTCGTCAATAATTTCAGGCGTCGTAACGGGATTTTAAGGAATGACATTACTTGATCAAGACACGAAAAAGAGATATTCGGCAAATGGAATTATTTAGAGGCGGACAAAATTCTGTTTTGTGGAACATGTTCTTTAACTTTGATGACATTTTTTTTCTTTTTAAGTGGAACGAAGTTCATTTGTTAACAGCGTTCGAAAGCTCTTGAAAACGCGAGAAAATTGACACATCATTTGTTACTACTGGCTTTGAAACTTTTCACAGAAACATTTATCTTGTATGAAGCCTTTCCTCTGTTCACCTGTGTCCATAAAAGATGTTCATTCAAACATAAGTAAGTACACACATTTGAAATATCGTTCGTAAGCCCATTCTGATACCCAAGAAGTTATGACATACTGTAGTTTCATTTGGACGTAGCTGACATAGTATCTGTGTGGTGTAAAGTACGGCCTACAGGAATTGTGTTATAATTTAGTAGAATGTTCTTTTAGTGGGGTTTGCAACGCATTGGTCATCTTTGGCACATTTATCGGATTCCTTTCCGAAGAACTTCAACACCACCATTAACGAATGTTATATATCACTGTACTCATTTCACGAGCTTTTTTTTGCTTAAAGTAACATACTTGTTCAACATCTAGATTCATAGAAGAGTTGTGATACTGACACAATAAGGATATGTCGTTTTGGTTACCTCGTTTTGATATCTTAAATCGATCACGAAATGAAATATATACAGCTATAGGTAGCTCATGCTGTACAGAAGAAAGACAAACACATATTTATAGCAGTTTCAAAGATAGTCTAAAAAATCGTTTGATAGTTATTACTGTAACACGCAGTTTGAAACACTGAAATTAATGGGTGACAGTTTAACTACAAGATATAGAGAAATCTGAATCAGCGACACGAAATGGAAATAGTAATTGCGAGTGAGGCACGTTTACAATATATCTGCAGTGTTATTATTGGGTACGTAGAGCAAGTTCTGAACATTACGTGTCTTCCGTACTACGTTGCGCGTATCGGCACCGTCAAACACAACATATTCACTTTCACTGCCCATTCTGTCACTGCAAATTTTTAGTAACATGAGTGAGATATATTTATCTTAAGTTTTTATTATTTTTGTACTATTAAGCAAATAGGATGCGTAACGGAAGTAACAGAACAATAACGATACGCTGTGGTCTTCATTGGGTGAACAATGTACTTGACACTTAATATACATTATGCAAAATGGCAATTGATATTATACGACGAAAATTTATCTTATGACGCGATTTGCTACAGAATCACAAAGTTAACACGTGACTCCTCAAAGAGAGGGAGAAAGAGAGAGAGAGAGAGAGAGAGAGAGAGAGAGAGAGAGAGAGAGAGACACATGTAAATCACAGTTCGTGGTTTGTACCAAGGCATGCCCTACTGCATGACCGTTCAAAGTTTACACACATGTCAGTAAATTACAGAATAATCTCAGTAATTTAACAGCATTAATACTGGATTAGGGCTTCAAAGCCTCTGTGTCAGCCAAAATGTCATTTATATCTATTTCGCATGTACACCAACTCTTTTTGTTGTATACGACATTTGTACAGATTCACATCTTGTTGTTGTTGTTGTGGGCTTCAGTCGTGAGACTGGTTTGAAGAAGCTCTCCATGCTACTCTATCCTGTGCAAGCTGCTTCATCTCCCAGTACCTACTGCAACGTACATCGTTCTGAATCTGCTTGGTGTATTCATCTCTTGGTCTCCCTCTACGATTTTTACCCTCCATGCTGCCCTCCAATACTAAATTGGTGATCCCTTGATGCCTCAGAACATGTCCTACCAACCGATCCCTTCTTCTAGTCAAGTTGTGCCACAAACGTCTCTTCTCCCCAATCCTATTCAACACCTCCTCATTAGTTATGTGATCTACCCATCTAATCTTCAGCATTCTTCTGTAGCGCCACATTTCGAATGCTTCTATTCTCTTCTTGTCCAAACTATTTATCGTCCATGTTTCACTTCCATACATGGCTACACTCTATACAAATACTTTCAGAAACGACTTCCTGACACTTAAATCTGTACTCGATGTTAACAAAATTTCTCTTCCTCAGAAACGCTTTCCTTGCCATTGCCAGTCTACATTTTATATCCTCTCTACTTCGACCATCATCAGTTATTTTGCTTCCCAAATAGCAAAACTTCTTTACTACTTTAAGTGTCTTATTTCCTAATCTAATTCCCTCCGCATCACCCGACTTATTTCGACTACATTCCATAATCTTCGTTTTGCTTTTGTTGATGTTCATCTTATATCCTCATTTCAAGACATTGTCCATTCCGTTCAACTGCTCTTCCAAGTACTTTGCTGTCTCTGACAGAATTACAATGTCATCGGCGAATCTCAAAGTTTTTATTTCTTCTCCATGGATTTTAATACCTTTTTCTTTTGTTTCTTTTACTGCTTGCTCAATATACAGATTGAATAACATCGGGGAGAGGCTACAACCCTGCCTCACTCCCTTCCCAACCACTGCTTCCCTTTCCTGCCCCTCAACTCTTATAACTGCCATGTGGTTTCTATACAATTTGTAAATAGCCTTTCCCTCCCTATATTTTACCCCTGCCACCTTCAGAATTTGAAAGAGAGTATTCCAGTCCACATTGTCAAAAGCTTTCTCTAAGTCTACAAATGCTAGAAACGTAGGTTTGCCTTTCCTTAATCTAGCTTCTAAGATAAGCCGTAGGGTCAGAATTGCCTCACGTGTTCCAATATTTCTACGGAATCCAAACTGATCTTCCCCAAGGTCGGCTTCTACTGGTTTTTCCATTCGTCTGTAAAGAATTCGTGTTAGTATTTTGCAGCCGTGACGTATTAAACTGATAGTTCGGTAATTTTCACATCTGTCAACACCTGCTTTGTTTGGGATTGGAATTATTATAGTCTTCTTGAAGTCTGAGGGAATTTCGCCTGTCTCATACATCTTGCTCACCAGATGGTAGAGTTTTGTCAGGACTGGCTCTCCCAAGGCCGTCAGTAGTTCTAATGGAATGTTGTCTACTCCCAGGGCCTTGTTTCGACTTAGGTCTTTCAGTGCTCTGTCAAACTTTTCACGCAGTATCATATCTCCCATTTCATCTTCATGTACATCCTCTTCCATTTCCATAATATTGTAACCAAGTACATTGCCCTTGTATAGACCCTCTATATACTCCTTACACGTTTCTGCTTTCCCTTCTTTGCTTAGAACTGGGTTTCCATCTGAGCTCTTGATATTCATACAAGTGGTTCTCTTTTCTCCAAAGGTCTTTTTAATTTTCCTGTAGGCTGTATCTATTTTACCCCTAGTGAGATAAGCCTCTACATCCTTACATTTATCCTCTAGCCATCCCTGCTTAGCTATTTTGCACTTCCTGTCGATCTCATTTTTGAGACGTTTGTATTCCCTTTTGCCTGCTTCATATACTGCATTTTTATATTTTGTCCTTTCATCAATTAAATTTGATATTTCTTCTGTTACCCAAGGATTTCTACTAGCCCTCGTCTATTTACCTACTTGATCCTCGGCTGCCTTCACTACTTCATCCCTCAAAGCTAACCATTCTTCATCTACTGTATTTCTTTCCCCCATTCCTGCCATTTGTTCCCTTACGCTCTCCCTGAAACTCTCTACAACCTCTGGTTCTTTCAGTTTATCCAGGTCTCATCTCCTTAAATTCCCACCTTTTTGCAGTTTCTTCAGTTATAATCTACAGTTCATAACCAATAGATTGTGGTCAGAGTCCACATCTTCCCCTGGAAATGTCTTACAATTTAAAACCTGTTTCCTAAATCTCTGTCTTACCATTATATAATCTATCTGATACCTTCTAGTATCTCCAGGATTGTTCCATGAATACAATCTTCTTTTATGATTCTTGAACCAAGTGTTAGCCATGATTAAGTTGTGCTCTGTGCAAAATTCTACCAGGTGGCTTCCTCTTTCATTTATTCCCCCCCCCCCCAGTCCATATTCACCTACTACGTTTCCTTCTCTCCCTTTTCCTACTACCTAATTCGAGTCACCCATGACTATTAAATTTTCGTCTCCCTTCACTATCTGAATAATTTCTTTTATTTCATCATACATTTCTTCAATTTCTTCGTCATCTGCAGAGCTAGTTGGCATATAAACTTGTACTACTATAGCAGGCGTGGGCTTCGTGTCTATCTTGGCCACAACAATGCGTTCACTATGCTGTCTGTAGTAGCTTACCCGCATTCCAATTTTTTTATTCGTTATTATACCTATTCCTGCATTACCCATATTTGACTTTGTATTTATAACCCTGTATTCGCCTGACCAAAAGTCTTGTTCCTCTTGCCACCGAACTTCACTAATTCCCACTATATCTAACATTAACCTATCCATTTCCCTTTTTAAATTTTCTAACCTACCTGCCCGATTAAGGGATCTGACATTCCACGCTCCGATCCGTAGAACGCCAGTTTTCTTTCTCCTGAAAACGATGTCCTCTTGAGTAGTCCTTGCCCGGAGATCCGAATGGGGGACTATTTTACCTCCGGAATATTTTACCCAAGAGGACGCCATCATCATTAACCATACAATAAAGCTGCATGCCCTCGGGAAAAATCACGGCTGTAGTTTCCCCTTGCTTTCAACTGTTTGCAGTACCACCAAGCATGGCCGTTTTGGTTAGTGTTACAAGGCCAGATCAGTCAATCATCCAGACTGTTGCCCCTGCAACTACTGAAAAGGCTGCTACCCCTCTTCAGGAACCACGCATTTGTCTGGCCTCTCAACAGATACCCCTCCGTTGTGGTTGCACCTACGATACGGCTATCTGTATCGCTGAGGCACGCAAGCCTCCCCACCAACGGCAAGGTCCATGGTTCATGGGGGGAAGACAGATTCACATAGCAGTTCAAAATAATATTATTCGATTTCTCAGGAACTAGTGTTTTATGTGCCTGATTCTATGAATAACATATATATACTTTCGAGTGTTCTAATTACACGACCTGGTCCACCATGACTCCTGTGGCATGACTCCTGACCTATGCCTTCCCTTAAAATGGAAACATAGTGACAGAAACCATGTATCGCAAGCTGTGGTTTCTCCTTCTAAGACTTTCAGTGTTTTTTTCCAATTGATGTCGTAAAACGGATGATAAAGATACTGGCATTAGATGTTAATACAGTTCTCGTTTTCATAAGAAAATTTTCTTGCCATTGCCAGAAGGAACTTTGTAATCTCTTTACATCAATTATTTTCTGCCCAAACAGGAAAATTTGTGTACTACTATCAGGACCTCATTCCCTAACATAAACCACCCACTATTGCATGAAGCAACTATCCATTAACAATGTTTTATTCTTTTATATTCAGTTAATAGCATCTTTCCAACACTTTATTAATTACATTTACTGATTTAAAAATCATCACATCATCTCCCAATTCTTTCATCATCCATGTCAGAAGTAAAATTACTTGTCTGTGGCAAGTCAACGTCAGTATTGGGACAAAGTATGTTCTGGCACACTCTTCATTGTTGACAGATGTATAGAAGGTGGCGACGATGATGCCATATGTGATGGCGGCGTGTAGACTTGTCAACAGTGTATGTCATCATCCAATATGGCAGCCATGACGTGAGCTGACGACGCAATTACCGTTATCCAAGATGGCGGCTTTTTACGGGAATATGCCACGCCCCTCTCCCCCAGAAAAATGGCGGAAAGTTGAAATTCCAACAGGACAGTGCATCACATCACAGTTACCTATACTAACCTAAGAAAATCGCAGGAAGATAGGACAATTGGTCTACCTCCACTAACCTAAGTCACCTGACCACCACCTCTCCCTAGGGATTTGTGGGAAATGGAATCAGCCTGCACTGGGCTGCTGGAGACAGGAAGGAGTGCACATTATTTATTTTGGAACAATTTATTTAGGAGTGGAGTATATTTATCACAAGGATGCAGAACACATGCTCTGACATGCCACACAGCATACAGACCTGCAAACTACTCCTAAATAACTCATGTATAATGCTGTACACACGTGCCTGGTAATTGTAAACTCTTAAAATAACGCATTGCACCACATATAAATAATGCAATACATTTGCATCCAGAGAGCCAAACAGCTCCTAACCTGTCAAAATAATAATCCATCTAATAGACTCTGCTAACATGTTTGTTATAATAAACTATTGAAATCATGCACCAGTCTTTATTTAAGCAATTAGAGACAGCACCACCATCCAATGTGTTTACCAGGAGGTCTGCATTCCAACTGACTTCGTACACACTACCACCAGCAGCGGGCACTGAGATCTGTGACGTCATCTGATGATGTGACTACCGTTATTCAAGATGGCAACTTACATTGTGTTCACCATGAGACCTAGTCATATTGACACCACCAGAGAGCGCTACCATGGACTTGGAATGAATATTCGCAAATGCCATTCCCATCTGGACTTGGAAGGAAGTAGTTAGTCTCCAGCACGATCCTCAACCGACCGCCACGCCCCCTTTCCAACCCATGTTGTTGGGCTAAAGTACACTAACGACTATTATAGTTTACTAACATGCACTGACGAGTACTAACGTGTACTAATGCGCACAGTGCATTATGTGATCCTAGATGGCGGGGGGAAATGGTGGGAAGCGACTCTGAACATGAGTCTTTATTTTGCAGGCAGTCTCTGCACCACGAGACCTAGAGCCCAACTGACCTAGTACACTTTACTGCCACCAGAGGGTGCTGTCATCCCTCTTATGACCTAATCCCAGATGATGGTCTGGAGGGGGAAAATGGTGCGAAAATGACACAGCCTGCACAGGGCTATGGGGTAGAGTAAGGAAGGAGTGTACTCTATTACTTTTCAAACATTTTATTTAGAGGTGGAGTATATTTATTACACTGATACAAAACACATGGTTCTACATGCCTGGGGTCACGCCACTCAGCCCACTGATCTGTGAACTAATCCTAATTAACGCTCTCCAAACACGCAAACAACTCCTAATTTACCGAAATAATTTCAGTACAGACGTGCAGACTCCTCCTAAATAATGCAGCACACTGATCTGTAGTCACTCTCAGTACTCATAAACTGTCCAAATAACGCACAGCTCAGCTTATGGAGCTGCTCGCAAAATAATGCAACGGACACACAATCAACGCACGTACACACGGTTTGCCACCCCCCATCCAGTAGCGTGCACACAAGGTTAGCAGCAACACCCGCGAAGTGATGCAGCCATGAGCTGTGAGACTACACACAGTTGCCCTCAGGTATGAGGCGGCGACGTCTCATTCATACTTGACACCGGAGAAATTCCTATCCAAATACGTGTTCACCTAGACACTGAGGCTGGCGGAACCGGCCAGGTTCATGCGTGCGGTCACTGTCGTGAGCTGCCGCACGATGCAGATGAAAGTTGCATCTATTTTCAGGTATACAGCCACTGTTATACCGATGTCACAGAACTCCAGGCCACAACCCCCATTTGCGAGACACCTCTGGACAGCACTTTTCTTTACCATTGGTGACAGAGTAGCTACAGATGTTTGCAAACGCATCTAACATTGTTCTCAATCTTATACTCATGTCACATGGCTATGTAAAAAACAAGAACTGAGTCGACCGCGCATAAATATATGTAGGACATTACCTCTGAATGAGGCGTTTTTTTTTCAGACAAATACTGTGACGATGATCGTTGGAATGTGTATTATCAGCCCATGATGCCACCTCATGATAAAATTACAACATTTTGAAAGTCATTCGCCTAAGGAATGTGGTATTTAAGCGGTATTTGCGACTCTCTCACACCGCCCCACATAGATAATTCTATAGTATTAGTGGCACATTCTGTCTCGAAACCATATCAGAGGTTCTGCGATATATCCACTGAGTTATACGCAATGACTGGTTGAGAAGGAACACGAACAGTAGTAGTAGATGATGTTCAAAATGGTTCAAATGGCTCTGAGCTCTACGGGACTTAACATCTGTGGTCATCAGTCCCCTAGAACTTAGAACTACTTAAAGCTAACTAACCTGAGTACATCAGACACATCCATGCCCGAGGCAGGATTCGAACCTGCGACCGTAGAGGCCACGCGGTTCCAGACTGAAGCGCCTATAACCGCACGGCCACACCGGCCGGCTGTAGATGATGTGACGATTGAGGTAGTAATAAACTGTACTCTAGCTTCCCATATCTCTAGTGTTACGCTATCCGCAAGAAATGATGTCCATGTTTTGGAATCGGGTCTTTCCATTCAAGCATATACCTGCATTGGATCCTATTGACAATTCCTTTAAATATTACAAACGCTACTCAGTCATATTTCTGGCACTATCATATCTCGAAATGAGTCACCTTTCCTGAACCGAGCTCTTACAGTAAAATTCCAACGTGATTTTAGTCACCCCCTCCGCATTTTGCAACTACTCCCATTTCTACAGCTTTTCGAATGTGATCGTTTCAATTTGAGTCTGAATTGTGCATAAGTCGGAGGAAGACGTATGTACCACCTTCTACAACAAATGTAGATACAGAACGACCAGAGTTACTGCAACAGTACCGTGTTGTGATCATTCGGTGGAAATGCGCACGTTGTGGTACGTCTCCAAGCTATATGCAGATAGTGCAGCCAAAAGCAGATCCGTGTCCATTCAAATCAGTCAACCCAACGTGCTATCATCGTTATTCTCTACCTCCAACAAAGAAAAGTTACGAACTATAAAAGCTCAACTAACTTCATCCGATATAGAAGTCACCCAGTCACCGATGCTGGCGCGATGATGCAAAACTGTGATGGGACTCCAGTGCAGAGGAAGAAATTTCGCAGTGCTCCCCAGAATACCGCAGCGTGCATCCATCCAAGCATCCTAAAGGTACACACAGTCCCTCACCGAATTTACACCTCAAACTGCTGCTGCTACTGCCTCCTGTGTGGCTCGATCCTATTAAATATATAGGTACTGCAGAGACCACTTTAAAGTTAGATCACCTATACTGTGAACAAATGATCGTATCCCTCAGACTGTACTAAGCTGCAAAAGACGCTGCCTCTGGTCCTGGTTAGTTCTTTGAAAGCCTGTTTTCTAACACGCTTTTGTACACGCCAAACACTTCGTTTTTCTGCCACGACTTCATGGCCTGTACCAGCTTCTAACCTGGCATTAAGAGGTTCTGATCCACAGCCTTTCACAGGAAACTAGATGTTGCACAGTGTAAATCATGTTCTTACCGTGGATACCATAACATGCAACGCATCGTCTAATTTTAAATAAAAGACACTTACAACACAAGGAAACCGGAAGAGTTTGCTCGCATTGAGTAGAGTCTCTAAACTACAGTCCTAACGTGATTCACGAGCTCCAAATTTAGACTCGTCACTCACATTGACAGAATAGCTGATAACTCTACGTTCCGTTTCGACTGCTTCCTCATATTGCAGCCATGTACGCGATCACTGTTTCGGTGCAGTCCACGCCAGAAGGTATAGCCAAGCCGCCTAAACTCTCCCTCCAACTCAAACAAGCGATGCCAGTCAATCATTATGTGGTGACCAATAGCGTGGCAGTGCATGGATGGAATGGAAAAGACAGCACCAATGTACTCCAATAATAAGCTCCACAGTTGATAACGTGAACAATTTTAGCAATTTTACAGTAACTCCAACACCTGACAATTATGTGACAGCATGTTTCCCCCAATTTCAGTATCATAGCTGAACCACCCCCTTTCCACTCTGCTAGTATCAGTGCAAACATGAATAGATGACAATGCAGTACATCCACTCAGTGTTAATTCTCGAACACATAAATCATCAAAGTATACCACACAGTGCTCAACATATTTATATTGCATCGAGCAGAGTTTTTAATTTACGATCTATCTCTCTGCATATGTGAGTCACAGAGCATTCTCGCTGTTGTAGGGTAAAATTAGAGAGTGAAAAACCCTCCTCACACTGTCACTGACCAACACTCCCTGCAGCACTGTTAGCGAACCTATCTCCAATCGATCAGAAGTATACCGCTACACTCTATGTCTCATGAATGAATAGAGCTTTCCGAGCCCTCACCCATCGAAGTGCATGACATTTCTCAATATGCGCCCATATCGTGAAGCCACGCTGTCACTGACCAACACTCCCTGCAGCACTGTTAGCGAACCTATCTCCAATCGATCAGAAGTATACCGCTACACTCTATGTCTCATGAATGAATAGAGCTTTCCGAGCCCTCACCCATCGAAGTGCATGACATTTCTCAATATGCGCCCATATCGTGAAGCCAGCACTCCTTATCGATCTATAGTAACAGATTTCAAAGTGTCGTGATGTAATAGCATACGGTTAAGAAGAACGAGAAACGAATAATTTTTATACGTGATGGATCTCCAGATGCATGAAGTTCGAAGCATTTTTACTTAAATCAACCAAGCTATCAATTCTAAAATATCTAAAATATTGTTCTATAGTCAAGGATCGGTACCAGGAAGGTATTGGTAAGAGAGAACATAAACACACATACTCCTAAGGCTACAACGTTCTGCACTTAAAACACGCTATAATGTTATATCGCATGCGTTTCCTACCTATCAGCTGCATGGAATATAGCGCTGTTTATATTTCAGTGTAAGTAATATATTTCAAGCGCAGGACATACATCCTTCTTCCCGATGTCTCTACGATAAACTATTTTACCGAACTGTAAAACGAAAAAAAACTACTTCCTTAAAACATTGACTCTGTGTGATACGAGCACAATACAGCTTTCCGGAGATGTATAGCATCCCCTGTTCACATCCGATCACGGTTCGCAAATTATACTATACATGCATCAGCCCTGCATAAAATTATCGTTAGTAACGGCGAATACGTCTTACAAGGAAACAGATAAATGCATAGCAGCAGCGTCCGACATGCGAAAATGAAGAGTCAGTCCGCCACTAACTCAGTAAACGGAACTGACGTCGGGCAAATGCGCACACGAGGATTGCAGCACCTCACAAGCACCCATCGCTAACTTAGTTATGACGCTGAAGTCTAGATCTTACACCCAAGATGCGATGGGAGGGGGGGGGGGGGGAGGGGCGGGAGGGCATCGCATAAATCAAAGTTCGTTAAGGGGATTGTGTCAAGTTTCACCACACGTGAGATGGAAGTCCTATGTTGACCGACAGGTTTATCGCTAACGGTCACAAGTAGACAGTGCCTTAAACCACATACAGAACACGTGGCTGTACACAAGTAGAACACAGGCTATGTCACGCGATTGATGCACCTGGACAGAACACTGGAAAAATGGACCTACACAACTTCTCCTTCTCTAGAATGCATCAGTCAACCGTTAAATCGTACCTCATTGCAGATCCATCTCAATCGATCACCCTGTCCACTCTCGGTTATCCTTTAATGCAGATGCAAGTAAGTTTAGAGGTCCTCCTGAAAAGAATCAAATACAGTAGTCAACTCACATGTATCACGGATACTTCAATAGGCATACAGTATAACGCTGCCTCGACGGGAGAAAACTGACTGCCTCCCTGATTCCCTTCCTTTCGATCTCAACGTTTTCTCGGATTCCTCTTGCTGCCGCACACTTGTTCCCATGTACAAATTGTTCGGCGCGAACGAGAAGATACGCAAGTACTTGCCCAATTTCCCGCATTTCGGTGTATATTCAGTAAATTTATACCTATTACCGCCGAGCCACCAAAGTAGCTTGATCTGAACGCGAAGGAACACATGTATCAACACGCTCGAACCACTGGCCCGTAGTTTATGGGAACTGAGTAATCATGTCGTGCCACATACTTCCGGAAATCTACCGAGAACATCTACATTTCATGCTATGCTGTTGTATTATTCCCCAAATATGAATCAACAAGCTAACAGAAAAAGCAATCATTATTTGCCTCATCAGAAAAGGTTTGAACTAACTAGCAGTGTCAACTAATCGGGTGTTACGCATACTACCCCAGTAAATACTACTCCAGTAAATTCACAGATCGACTGTCAATAAGAAAACCGAATGAAGGAGGTCCTTTAAGCAGAGAAAACGTCTTAGAATCATGCGGGGATCATCGAATTTTTCTGGTTGTGTCAACTTTCACATGGAGCAAATGGCTGGATTACAGGCAACGCACCAGGCACACGTATGCCGTAAAATCCTTGTACCCTGCTGCCTCTCAGGGGCACAAACGGAAAAAGACACCTAGTGTCACAAAGTATGTGCCAACAATTTGTATCTAACAAAACTTGTCCCTTATTATAAGATCCATCACCCGTAGACGTTTGATGAAAGACCTCTGAAATACTTTGTATAACTATCTATTTTAACAGCTGTGAGGTGGAGTTTCTTAGTCGTAGCTTACACTTAAACTATAGCATTCAACGACGCGCTCTTGTAGTTATTGTGAACTGTGCGTTTCGATAGAACAACCAATAATAATCATGTTATATTGCAACGGAAGTACATTAATAGTATTGTCTTGTCGGTTTTCAAAAAATAAATAATGTAAGGTGGTGGCCCTCAACTATGTACGCTCTGACTCAGAGTTGAAATATTAAAATTTTTGGCTGGTTTCGTTGTTTAGGGGCTGCGATACGTAGTTGCCGCGTTACAGGCCAAATACTGCTGAGTCTGCAGTATACGATAAGAATACACACATGAAATGTATGGTCGAAGGTTTCTGTCACTCAGCAATTACGAATTATGAAAGTAACATATGAATTTATAAATGAAAGATTTCAGTCAAATAAAATCTGCAGGTACTATCTTAACTACTTTGAATGATGAGTACGATAGTAGAAGTACTTTTGAGAATGTGGTATATTTCTGCAAAACACTTATTTCTGTCGATGGTCCAGCAATTAAATAAAGTATAAATTGAATGACAGGGAAACAACAGATTCCTACTTCGCGTAATTAGTTATGAACAACAACTTAGGTCGCGAGATGTTCACTTCTGAACGCATACTACGACTTCACTGCTGAAACCACGGAAATCACGCAAGAGCACAGGTCGGCACTCCGAAATACTTCTATCCTCCGCGACCACTCGCAAACTGCTGCACTCTCCAAGTCCTTCCCGCGACTCCGTGTCCGTCGCAGCCGGCCGCGGTGGCAGTGCGGTTCTAGGCGTTCCAGTCCGGAGCCGCGCTGCTGCTACGGTCGCAGGTTCGAATCCTGCCTCGGGCATGGGTGTGTGTGATGTCCTTAGGTTAGTTAGGTTTAAGTAGTTCTAAGTTCTAGGGGACTAATGACCACAGCAGTTGAGTCCCATAGTGCTCAGAGCCATTTGAACCATTTGAACCATTTGTCCGTCGCATCCAGCACCTCCCGTGTCCTCTGCGACTGTCCCTCGCACCGCACTCTCCCGAACTACCTTGTGTCCTCTCTGGAAAGCATGCTCCTCCCCAACCTCCATACGTCTCTCTTAGTAACGACCGCTGTGATTGGCTAGAGCGCTCCCTCCATGTCTTCCAGCCAAAATATCCACACAAACCTAATGAAACATTCGAAGTACTGGATTTACATTTAAATAACTTCAAATTAAATAAATATTCCTACGGCTGGACCATAAACACGCTCTAACACACATTATTAAAACATAAACAAATTAAATAAACATATATCAAAGGAATAGCAACAAAAGATAGGCCAGTGGCCTAATGTCTCAGTGCTTTCTAAAACACAGTAAATATTTAACCAGTTTCTTCATGAATAGTATATATCAGATATAAACAAAGACATAGATGAATAAATATGTTTATAAGCATGCTGCTACCGTTTTTTCTTTTCGTGTAACTGTGGATTACTTGTGGCCTGACGCGATCGATAGTAATCTGCCACTTTGACTTCCAATAACTCATGTATCACTCAAGTTACATGCCTGTAATTTATACCAATTTAGGTATACACTAATAGCTTTCTAAAGACACGTCTATCGACGAAATCGGATGAAGCGTTTATATTTTGGAAATTCGTTGCTGGGTGTCACTTGTATGATTTACCGTCAGATACTAAACTTTGAACTAATAAAGATAGTGAAAATATGATTACACCATCAGAATCGTCGTGAAAACAATGGTCACGTATATGTTTCTTTTTGAGGTACCATGATTCATCTGGCTACTATTAATTTCTATGCAAACTGTGAAATGTCTGCCATTAAGGTTTCATAAAGTCCGCCGTCTTTGACCCTCCTGGCGCACAGCGTCACCAAGGAATTCCCAGCCAGGTGCTCGAGGGACCACGTGCTCCGGCCATTGTGAGGTACCACGTGGATCTTAATGAGCTCGGCCCTGCCGCGCGGTCCAAGCGGTGGCCGCCAACTCTGAACTTTGAATATTTCCAGGGCGCCGCAACTCGCCCGTTACCTCACAGCCGCCACTAAAATATATAGTACATCATGTATTTTGCCTGTCTACGAAGTATTAATAGTTGTTCTGCCAACACATTAAGGATAACACAGTGCAAGGGAACTCAGTTAACAGTCTTGCCTCTGTGAAACATGTGTAACATCACGTCTTAGGTGAAGTGGTAAATGTTGTGTGTGGGGTCCCGAATGTTGTGTCGGTCGGCGGAACAACGAGGTATCGGACAGTTGAGGCATGCTGCGCGGCCACCGTGAGTGGTAATCGGAAAAGCCGGCCGGAGTGGCCGGGCAGTTCTAGGCGCTACAGTCTGGAGCCGCGCGACCGCTACGATCGCAGGTTCGAATCTTGCCTCGGGCATGGATGTGTGTGCTGTCCTTAGGTTAGTTAGGTTTAAGTAGTTCTAAGTTGTAGAGGACTGATGACCTCAGAAGTTAAGTCCCATAGTCGTCAGAGCCATTTGAACCATTTTTTAATCGGAAAGAGACCTGCGCGACCTGTATGTTATCAACCGGCGCTCATTAAAGTATGGAAACAACGCCGTGTGAGTATATTTTAACATGTTGACAGGAGGACTTTTAATATTTCTGATGCAGTTGACAAAGACATGGTGCTGAATATGTTTGGGTGGAGGAAGACTAATTATTTAGTTGAATTGCGGTGTCCTATACTTTAATGTGTTGGCAAGGGAATCTTAATGTTTTGTAGATGTTGACAAGGGTATGATGTAGGACAGATTTAGTATGCGAACTACTGATACTGCAGTTCCGTTCCATTGAATGTATATATGAGAATTGTTCCCTTGAAATGCGTAGTTCAGCGAGAATAACTATACCCCACGGGTGAATACAGTAATTCAAGGTATTAACAGAAATACATATCACTCACCGATATGTCATCTTTCTCAATTAATTTAGAATGTGTTAACGCGTAACAAGCCCTTAGAAACAAATACGCACAACATAGAGATCGAAAACCCTGATAGCTACGTCAGAACAATATGGTGGACATTGAGTCGATCGATATTTGTCCCATATTCGTACATTATTTATGTACTGGTGTGGAGC
Source organism: Schistocerca americana (assembly GCF_021461395.2). NCBI lineage: Eukaryota > Metazoa > Arthropoda > Insecta > Orthoptera > Acrididae > Schistocerca > Schistocerca americana. The sequence goes on from NC_060122.1 coordinate 629,795,354, forward strand.
TACACCTATCAAACGGCAGATAATCTGTGGCTAAAATATTTGCACTTAATACAGCTTGTCATAGCTAATATTGTTATGCCCAGCAGCGCAGCTACCGCTTGAACTTGTACAAAGTAATTGTATAGTCAAACATAGAGAAGTCTCTAATCTCTATTATGTCTGGTTAAGATTTTCCTTGATACGTGTACAGCTGAAGTTCTACTGCTAAGCCAGCTACGCTCTAAGTGCTTGAAAGTTCTTAATTTGTTGGAGTGATAATAATATGGGTAACAGAAATACCACTACAGTAACGCAGAAAACGATGGCACTATAAACTGCAACACTGTTAATTATGAGCAGCCACAAACCACAACAGTAGTACAAGCTACAAAGAATGAAAACAGCAACAAAAGCTATCAGACATTCACGACATGGAACATTGTATTCATCATTGGACCAACAGCACAACATTCTATCAAAAATGCTGACAAAAAGAAGCGGTTAATGTAAGTGTAAATCTGCATCAAGTGTCTTAGTATATGAGATTCCATCACTTGTCCTGCGGGGGTAAAAGGAGGCGGGGGGGGGGGGGGGGGTGCACCAAGCGAGATGGCATTGATGATGATGTAACAGACTGTAACTCTTGTTTGTTGTCTCCGAGACGAAGTAACAATCTGTTGCGAAAGAAATTAGGTCGTTGGCAGCAACATGCAAGCATAGACCATTTTGCTCGATTAACATACGTGTAATGTATCTGTATTGTGTGTGGGGTGCAAGGGTGTTCATTCTATTCACACACGGTTAAGCAATTCTTTCACATCCGGAAATCACGTCTGGTTTGTAATGCAGATAACAGTAACGACTGTTAAAAAAACTTACCTATAGTTCAGCATCCTGAATCACGAATGTAAGGATAGTCTCTGAAAATTCCAAAATCATCTGACAAGCTGTGTCACTGCACCTCGATAATTCTCACGGTATTATAGTTGCCTAGAGGTATTTTTCATATGAAACTATCAGGGACTAAATTAAATATAACACTGCACCTACCGTGATACAATGCGTAGAAAAGCGCCCCCATCTATTTTTATTTTTTGTGTGCTGTGTCTTAAACATACTGCAAGTTGGAAAACTCCTCAACATATGCCCTTTTCACTTTTATTGATAAAGCATCAGCACTGGTTGTATTGAAATTAATATACGTATATGATATTTGTCATTCTCTCTACATTTATAGACTTAATGAGTTTTGCGTAGCGGTAACTTACTCTAAACATTCCATCAGCGTTCTGTGTTCCTTCTTCCATGGTCTGATGAGAACTGCTTCTTCTTTCATATTAGGAGAAGCTGGAATAATTCTTTCATTGCACACATTAGCTGTTTCATTTTGTTCATTGCGTTTTGAGTCCCCTTTTTCACTCATTGCGCATGATTTCCTTGCACGTAAACGTTATTCATTTGGAACTTTGTTATTCGTAGCTTACATAATCTCTCCCTGGATGTCTACCTTTTGCAGTCAGTACAATGGTTCTGTCTTTTATACTTTGTACCTCTGTTTGGGGGAGAGTGCAATTGAAAGTGTTGTTAAGAAAACCTTCCCTACGTCAGTGATGGTCGAAATATGTATTGGGTACTCATAATGTTTGCAGTATAGCAACTTTTCAGTTTTCAGTGGACGTAAGAAAGAAAGACAAAAATAATTTTGACTCTTTTGATTTAAGCAATTATTTTACCGTCGGTGTATCTGAATATTATTATTAACTACGTCGTACTCCATTAACCTAGTTATAAAAATTGGAAAAAAACTGATTGGTTTATATTTTCAGTACGCAGGCCCTCCCCGCGATCACACCGTTGAGGTTTAAACTGTACTCGCTTCCGAGACCACTTACGAAACACATCAGCCATGCAAATTTATTCTTCTTGCTGGTAACATAGCTGAAACTTATCAACAATTCAGAATATGTTAGGCAGTAATCGTTGAATTACTTCCTGGTTGGTATAAATTATACTGTTAAATTCTCTTGATATTATTTCCACTGAATATTCTTTCAATGAGTGTGACATCATGTTATTAAGGAATGTTCGTTTCACACAGAAACTGCGAACTGTACTGTCTTTTACGATGGATTTATCCATACCATATACCAGAAGGGCAAAAAGTGAGGGAAGAACGGCACATTTCTCCGCTAGGTTTGAGATGATGGGTAATTCTGTACAGTGAAATCTGTGTAGGTCGTTGGTTCCAGTCTCATCACAAGCAGATGGCAGGTTTATATCTCTTCTCTGACTAAGATGTAAGTATTTACATCAGGGGCGGCCAAGATTTCTTCCCTCGGGCCGCATCTGGGCATAAGTGCCATAGTGCTCAGCCTGATTGCATATTTCCCCTACCGCCACGCCACACTATCAGAGTACGAGGAGGGGAAAGAGGGGAAAAACTGCAAACGCCCCACATTTAAATGTCAGTGCAGCCGAACTGCTTACGACTTGACGTTCTATTCCAGATGGCCCATCAACATAGGTCAAAATAAAAAGGAATTTTTAGTATTATTTACTCATTTTCGGCGCATTGAAGACCTAATATAATTTTCATCTGGTATAAACAGCCGACATATGAACAGAGTCAGGCTGTTTGCAGTCCGTTTTTAAAGTAAAAAAAGAGTCATTAAAACGGAAATTACGCTGCATGCCAGTCAGCAACATCTGTACATACAAGGGGCCACTTTAAACTGGAACGGCGAACGGTCTCGAAGACACGCCGAAAGTAGATGTGGTATTGACAGTATCTTCAGAAGCTCTATAAAACTATCCTTGTAGGTCTTTCAATATCACAATGGATTCTTCAAACTTCGCCTTTCCTTTAATTTCAACGATCTTAGGGAACTGGGCTGTCTCTTCCATAATGCGATTTCCACTACAGTCTCATCAAATCAGCAAGAATTTACCTAGGAATGAGTTACTGTGGGCAGTGTGTAGTGTTCAGTCAACATTACGTAAAATGCGAAGTCTCTAATCCATTCCGGATATTCTAATTTTCGTTCCCGAATTCCTTTCCCCTTCGTAAATTTTGCAACAGCGAGTTTTAAATAGGAAAATCTTTCCAGGTATGCCTCTCGACTTGGCCAACGTACGTTGCAGTAATATATGAAGTCTCCATAAACTTCTTTGCATTCCAATGACAACTGTTGCAACTGACAATGTAATAATACATGTAGCTTCAGAGATTTTAGAATTCGTACCACCAATTTCCTCTCGTGCTCTAGGCCTGCTAATTTAGTACAAAGTGCTGCTTAAAGCAGAGAACAAAGAATCCCGTCCGTGGACCGTTGTAATTTTTGGCTCTTTCATTGTCAACTAAATATTTAAATTCTTTCTGTATGGTATTGGAACGGCATTTCGTAGCAAATAGGCAGTACCCGTTGATTATGCGAAATGAGAATTCTTATCCCTGTATTCTGACATTCCAATTCCTTTTAAAGAATTGTGAATCTAAATCGATAGACTGCCTCTTTTTCTGCAAACAGCCACTGGACCTGTGAACGTTCTTCGTACCACGAAAATATAGAGGAAAGGTAAACAGCACTAACACCACGATTCTCGCAAAGTCAGAGAATTGTGACGACCGGACCGAAAAATGCCGCACCATATTGCTAAACGAAATGTCATGGCGCTCAGTGTATTTCGGAGAAGCATCGAGCAAAGGCAAGTGAGAGGCTGGGGCTCGGCCCATGCTTGGTCTACACACGCTGCACACGTGAAGTTTGGCATGCTGTGGCCGGCCCTTATCTAGGTCGAAATTCAATAAAGGAATCCCAAGGAAACTTTTCCATCACAAGTTTTCTCGCTGTCTTTTACTTCTGCTGTCATCAGTATTGGTTTTTGTGAATAAACAATTTTATTTGCGAAATTGTGTCACTGGTTAATTAATTAACTTGGTTGCTTCATTAATCTACTCGATAAGCCACGTTTCCATACTACTTGAGAATGAGACAACGACAGTATGTTAACATAAACCACTTAAGTTAAAAATGTGTAATGTCTTACTATTTCATGTAGATTAATGCGCGTTGATGTTACAGATCCTTTTTTGTTGTTAAAAGAGACTTTAATCGTAAAGATTTGGTAATAAGATGCAATTCTTTACTATCAGTATGGCGTATTAGTGTGGTCTATACTTTAAATGCGTTTTTGCGTTGTTCGCCGGCCGCGGTCGTCTAGCGGTTCTGGCGCTGCAGTCCGGAACCGCTTGACTGCTACGGTCGCAGGTTCGAATCCTGCCTCGCGCATGGGTGTGTGTGATGTCCTTAGGTTAGTTAGGTTTAAGTAGTTCTATTTGAACCATTTTTTTTACGTTGTTCATTCATCACAACAGTAAACATAAGAGAAACGTTAAACGTTCACAAAATTTTCTCTCACGTTATCTGAAACAGTCTTTCAGTGTTCTGGTAGTTTGTTGACCCCACGCTCTAGAAACCTAATGGTTCAGAGGTGAAGATGTCGTGAATCCAGGTTTTTGTACAGTTGTTCGGGAAGTAGTGCGAAGGGTAAACATTAGAGATTGCAAGATCAGCAGAAAAAGTGTATGAGGGATGGCATTCTGTGAAATAAGCAAGGTCCGTATGAGTGCGCTCGTGTGGTAGGAAAGCTTGTTTTGTTGATCGTGTTTCTTACTCTGTGACCTAAAGGGTCTCAGTTGTAGAAACAAATGCCACCTTCTCGGAGACACTCTAGGACAGAATCCAGAGGAGCAGTTCTTAGTGCACACCATTTTTGTGCCAACAGATGCGAAGTAGATTGTTCACACTATCTCTGCTCGAAAAGATGCCTTTTGTTAGGGCTGAACGATTAACTTCTTCTTACGCCGTTAATTTAAACCCATTGTGAAATGAATTGATCTTATGGCGTTATTGGCTCAGGGACCCCGTCTTCTTGAATGGTACATGTCTTTCATTTTGGTACCTCTTTAACGACTTGCTTATATTTGTGATCAAAATGAGATAAACTGATTAGGACAAGAGATAAAAATGCCATTCCCTGACGCGAAGAAAACATCTGAACTTGCTGGATACTGAATTTGACTACCCGTTATATATAGAGGCAGCGCCGATCACACTAACAGCGTTACATATGAATGCCCTATGACTGAACAGATAACGTTCAATCAAAAATTCAGTAATAGCCTTCGATTTTTCTTTCTTTGAATTAGATCATGTAGCACTCCTACACCCGATTTCTGAACATATCCAATTGAATCCAGATGTCAGATGAAGATTAAATGATTACATTTTATCACGTGTGTCAGTTACGGGGATTTGTATGTGGAAAGTCGTTAGTCACAGACTGATCTTTCTCAAAACAAGAAACCCTTTTCTGACGTGATTTGTCCGTTAGCTCTCGCTCCCACATGATACAAATGTTTTCAGATTCCTCTGCTGCATTCACCCCTTTTTTTAAATCCAAAGAAAAAAATTATTACGAAAATGGTAGATCTTCTTCCACTTGGGACTCTATTTTGGAACGCTTAAACGACATTAGTAAAATTCCAGTGTACAAAATCCAATAATTAACAGCAAGGCAAATACTAGAAATTCAAATTTAAAAAATGTCAGTTGATAAATAAAATGATACATTCGTTGTTTTACTGCATGGTAACCACTCAGTTTATCTAAGTTGTCTTGTGCAGAAAATTTAGAACTTGCTAATGGTAGAGCAGAAACGTACTCACGATGTGTGTGTCACCGTCGCTACAGAGGACGCCGGGTGGTGTCCGGCGGTCGATGGCTGATGGCGGGTGGCCAGTGTTCGGTGGCCGCTTCATGGCGAGAAATCCCTGCAACATAGTCCGCAAGCCACCTAATGGTGTGTGGCGGAGAGTACTTTCGGACCACTAACAGAGCCCTCAACCCTGTTCCACACGCGGATAGCGCGTGGGAAGAACGATTGCCGGTAAAACTTTGTATTGACTCTAATTTTTCTTATTTTCCACTCGTGGTCATTAGGCGACATGTATGTGGGGAGATATAATATATTGTCCGCCTCTTCCCGAAAAGTGCCCTCTCGAATTTCAATAGTAAATCTTTCCGTGATGCACGACGCCTCTCTTGTAACGTCTGCCAATGGAGTTAGCAGGGCAACTCCGTAACTCTTTACCGCCGGCTGAACGATCCCGTAATGAAACGCGCCGCTCTTCGTTGGACCTTGTCTGCCTCTTCTATAAGTTCTACCTGGTAGGGATCCCAGACAGACGAATAATATTCAAGAATCGGTCGACTAAGCGCCTTATAAACCACTTCCTTGAGATCCTTGTCATTTGATACTGGCATTTGCTTTTCCCACTATTTTTTTCATGTGGTAATACCACTTAAGGTCACTCTGGATTCTTACTTTTAGACATCTTACGTTAATACTTTTTCCAGCTATTTGATTTTTCTTTCCTTGAATTACACCGTAGTGGATTTCCTTTCCGGCGTATGCGCAATATGTTACATTTATTTATATTTAGGGTCAATTGCCAGAGCCTACACCTTTCATCAGTCCTCTGGAGGTCATTCTGCAAATAGTTACTACCTTCTGGCGTTGCTACTTTGTTATAGACAACCTCATCACCTGCGAACAGCCTTATAGAGTATCCGACAATTTATACTCGATCTCGACCATAAACTGTTTTTACCTCAACACAACCTTTAGATCTCTCCCGGAAATATTTCTGGAAATTGCAACTCTTTCTGGTGGGTTAGAAAATGAAGCAAATTCTCTTTGTGGTTCCATCGGACTCATGCTCTAAGGAGACATATGACTTAAAAAATTTTGAAAGATGTGGACTCAGCCATGCAACATTATATCTACATCGTGCGATATTTGCCACTGTATGAGGTGTGTATCTAACTCCATAGTAGCTAGGGCAGTAAACAACACTTTCTCCAGATATTCCTTTCCCTGCTGTGTTACCAGATGAGGGGCCGTCAGTTTTAATATCACCATAAGTGAATGTCTCGCATTGTGGCTGCCAACTGGTGTCCTGGGCGTCTGTCAAAGTCCGTACACTCTCAGAAATTGTTTCCTCAAATTAAGGTCTATGGTTCCTACTAGTACACCTTTTACTGCTAAGAAAGTCCAATTTACTTCTACAAGTCTGCTTTTGATATCGTCTTTGCTTGGACCCTCATGCTTTATTTTGTTTCCAAAATCGAATAATTTCTAGATTTCAGTTACCATCTGCCACTCAGTTTTGATATTAACTACGTCGATAATCCTAATTGCGAAAGCCGCGCATGATTAGCCGAGCGGACTAGGGCGCCGCAGTCATGGACTGTGCGGCTGATCCCGGCGGAGGTTCGAGTCCTCCCTAGGGCATTGGTGTGTGTGTTTGTCATTAGAATAATTTAGGTTAAGTAGTGTGTAATCTTAGGGACTGATGACCTTAACAGTTAAGTCCCATAAGATTTCACACACAGTTGAACAGTAATTGCGAAACTCCTCGTTGCTTCCGCCTTACTCTGGTTTATACTTGGTCAATATAGTGCGCTCATTAGACCACCCACTCCACTGCGTAGATCGTGCAATTCTTCTGCAGTTCACTGCAGAAAGAATTGTCATCAGTATATATTGTTAGTTCAACCTGAAATTTATTCCCAATTCTGAAACTTTTCTATATTTCCTTCATACATTCTCCTATCTAGAAGCTGAACTACAGGTGAGCGAGACTGCACTTCTGCCTTACGGCTTTGGTAATGCGTTCAATTCTCTTTTGTGCTTCCATTTTTGTTGTTCCCGCGTGGCTGATGTAGACAGAGTACAATACCCGCCTCTACGAGTAGGGTGTACCTAGTATTTAAAGAATTTCACTTGGTTTGTAGCAGTTTAGACTGGCAACAAAAAATAAGAAAGTGTTAATTTTTCTGGTTTCTGTTGTCAAGCTCAGTGTCAGAACTGCCTTCTTCTTCTTCCCGACTTGGCACGTTATCAGTTTACAAATTAATCGGCTTGGTACGTCCAAAGCTTACATTTCCTGACATTAGGGGCAAATAATGGAGGACGTATCCTTATACGGATGTGCTTAAACACACACGTCCGCAACGTTTCCATTGTTTAGAATAAAGTAATTTGGTATATTCCATAGCCGGCCGGAGTGGCCGTGCGGTTCTAGGAGCTAGAGTCTGGAGGCGAGCTAACGCTACGGTCGCAGGTTCGAATCCTGCCTCGGGCATGGATGTATGTGATGTCCTTAGGTTAGTTAAGTTTAACTAGTTCTAAGTTCTAGGCGACTGATGACCTCAGAAGTTAAGTCGCATAGTGCTCAGAGACATTTTTTAGATTCCATAGTGACAGAAGACGCTGTGTTGCTGATATGGCCTTCGTAGAGGAAAGAACGTATGTGTGTTCCGTCTTTTTCTTCTGATTCTTTACACTTTCCCCTGTAGTTCACTCTACATGCTGTCGATACCACCAGTAAAGACTCGCTTTTCACAAACACTACCATTCTTGAACCCCTGGATGGTGCATTAACGTGGGTACAGTTGGCTTTGACATCGATATCATGTAAAAGTGGAAGCAATAAATACACTTGACTGGATAAAGAAAAAGCAAAAAAGGGAAGTAATGGATAAATTTACTTCCTCTATGAATACTTATGTGGGTTTTATGTAGACGGCATCTGAATTAAAACAAAGCCTAACCCGTAGCTTCAGATACGATATTGGATTGACGTGCTAATAATAATTTGCTAATAGAAACGGACTTAGCACTGCGCTCTGCGGGACGCGCTCACCGCCAGAGACGCTGAGACGGGCCTGGCTGAGACGCGGACAATCGTGGCCTGATAGGCAATCTCGCCGGACCAGTATCGACTCGCTGGCACCTCCCACGCACAATTACCGCCCCGCAGCCTCATCTATTATTCTCGCCTCATTGTTCCGGCCCTTTTGTCTCTCGCTCGTCGCGGACGACTTTTTTCGCCGTCCCTCGGGATTAAATGCTTAACTCGGCCATTGTTAAGGGCGGCTCGCCTTCGCTGTGATCGCCAGCGGCGACACGCTGCTCAGGCACCGCACACGCCCTCGCCACACCAACCCCCAGTCCAGGACCACCTGCCCTGCCGCGCGCCCCCTGTGTGCAACAGTAGCCGGTGCGCACCGCTGCTTAACTGCCCACAGCTCTGGATTCTCGCTCTCTCTCGCTCTGTCTATCTGTCTGTCTGTTGTCTGTCTCTCTCTCTCTATGTCTGTATGTGTGTCTGTGTGTGTGTGTGTGTGTGAAACAATGTTCGCTCAGTCTTACGCCACAGTGCCATTCATTGCATACTGACAATACAAATAAGTCAGTACCAACAAAAACTTCGTCCATTGTATACTTTTGGTTAGGAAATGGACGTCAAAGAAAGGCAGTCTAGAAACTCTACACACATGTCCATCCAGTAACTTCGTTCAATGCTTTGTAGTCGTTCTGCACACTTAGTGCTCTAGCAGATTCCTGGTCTCATTGGAACTATTTTTATTTTATAATTTTTAAACAGCGTGATATGGCTTATTATTCGTTTTACAGCAGTTACATCGGGTCTTATTGCATAAAAAATGTAGTTATTTAATGTTAAGACAGAAATGAAAGTTTATTGCGGTTATGCTGTCGCTGAATTTAAAATATGACAGCTGATCGCTCTTGTTCAATGTCATACGTATTTTTAATATCACCACAGTTATCAATTTTTTAGTTACTTTTGTCCTGTAGCTGCAATTTACTTTCGATTCCTTTCATGAATGTTTCTGACATCTCTTAACAATGGCTGCTGTTTTTAACGTTGATATACAATAGAAGCAAATATTTTCCCCTGAACATGGTCCGAAAATGGTAAATGTGTGGTTACGAGCCACCACGGACTTCGGTATGAAGTATTTTCCTAGTTAGTACAAATGTAATCAATATACTAACTTCTCGATTAAGCATGGGGATTGTGGTACTCCGGTCGCTGTGGCAGAGCGGTTCTAGGCACTTCAGTCAGGAACCGCTCGCCTGCAACGGTCGCCGGTACGAATCCTGCGTCGGGCATGGATGTGTGTGATGTCCTTAGGTTAGTTAGGTTTAAGTAGTTCTAAGTTTAGGGGACTAATGACGTCAGATGTTAAGTCCCCATTTGAACCATTTGATTGTGGTACATTCATAATGGAGGATCTAGAAGTGTAAGATGACATTTAACGTGCTAGGATGGCTCACGATGTACAGGTCACTCAGAGCCTTTACCGTAGTCCCCATAATCACCTTGCTGCATTCCTTCGAAAATTTACATCCGGTGTCTTCTCAAACGTAAAGTGTATAGTACTTCTACGATGCTCTAAGAACTCAAGCAGCGAGTATTACAGTCTTGTCAAGTTTTACCTGGGGATCCGGGGACGGTTAGAAATAATTTAAAACTCACTGTAGAGCCAAATGTGATACTGCATCGAAAGGCGTAGGTGATACGTTGATCACCTAATTTAACAAGTGCGAATGTGCACTAAACTGTAATACGTAACGTGCAGAAGCAGTGTTCTGTCATTTGTTAAGGAATTATATGGGTGAAATTAGAATCAAATCAGACGCGAACTTCATAGAAATTATACTTTTCAACTACATTTGTATTAAATACGAAAGTATCTCATACTGAGGTCGATGACAAATCTAAAACCACACGTACGAATATGCAGTTACATGACAAACAGCTCACTTGCAGTCCCACATTTATTGGAACTTTTCGTTTACGTATACTTTCAGCCGTGTCCATTTTTATTTTTAGTTATGATACTCATTGGCATAAACATTGTGATCGCCTTCCCAGTATTACTCGGTGTCCATAAATTGTCTTTAAAACTTGAGGCTTTAAAACAACTTTATAACTGTAGTATATATTCACAAATGGTTTTCACGAATCGATAGAATAATAATAATATTACTCATGAAATTTTTGTTTCCTCATTCATACACATCAATGTTTCCTCATTCATACACATCAATGTGTCCACCCTTGGTGTGACGTGTAATGTCTAGTCTGATTTCCATTTCTCTCCAAGTACGATTCAAGACCTCCACGGTGACACGTTCAAATATTCTGCGCATTCCTGTCTTCTACACTCCAGATATCAGATACTTTAAAAAATCCTCACGGAAGAAGTCTTTCTCTCCACGTACGATTCAAGACTTCCATTGTGACATGTTAAGTTACACAGCGCAATCTTTTCTCCTGTACATCAGGTACCAGATACTTTAAAAAGACCTCACAGAAAGAAGTCTTATTGATGTGACTCCAAGGGATCATGGCGGCCATCGAGCAGACGATCTCCTCAAATCGGGATCATGGCGGCCATCGAGCAGACGATCTCCTCAAATCCACCTACCCGGAAACTTCTCATCTAGAAACTGACTAACATTTAGGGTCTGCTGGGAAGTGCTATATCCTGCTGGAATATGCCACCTGGTTGCAAGTATTACAGTTGTGACGTAGCACAGTCTTGTAATATTTCCAGCTAGACATCACCGTTGACAGCAGACTAGGTTAAAAAGAATAGACCAAACAATGACCTTGGGACTGTCTTTCTCCGTTTCACGTGCAACAGGAGAATGCTGTAAACCCATATACGAACGTTGTGATAATTTCGTTTTGCAAATACATGAAACGTTGCCTGACTGCAGAAATAAATCTTTTCTAAAAAGTCATTCTCTGGGTCAGGACTACCTAGCATATCCGCTGCAAACTGTTCACGCTGAAGTTTGGCCGTAGGCTGTAATGCCTGTAGCAGATGCACCCAGTAGAGACAGAGCGGCGATCTCTCATGCAAGACACTGCACTTATTTCCAACACTCTGGCCACCGCACACACCGATTTTGTCGGACTCATTGCAAACGATTGCCGCACCTTGTCCACGTTGGTGTCTGAAACAGATGAACGACCCGCCCCCTTTTTATGTGGAACGCTACCTGCTTCCATTGACAAAGTGTGCCAGGCTCGAATATTTGATCGGGACGGTGGGTGCCTTCCATACCGTTTTCGAAAGTTTCGTCGAACTTGGCTATCAGACGTTGTCCGTATGAACCAGGCCACACACTGAGCATTCTCCTGTGGCATTCACGTTTTATATAAAATCCTTGTGATTTATCTTGTCACATGTAGAAAAAAATTTTTCAACATCTAGTACAAATTTAAATATAGTGAAGTCTTACGTTTGCGACACCCTGTGTAACAACCTGCTCTTTCTCGTAGTCGCTCACCTCGGTGAAATTCCCCATTTACGGGATGTATCGTCGCTGGAATAATTCCCCATTTTACTTTACTACACGGCCGATTCGAGAACACCCTCCACTACCCTCTTGACTCAGACACTTCCAACCGTGTCTGATTTCGTTACTAATTGTGACACGCACTGTGTAGAAATCTTATTCTTTGCAGCATTTGGCATCTCTTTCAGCTTGACGCCCCAAGTGGCCGCCACCAATTGTGTAGATATCTCACGATTACAGCTCCTGGCAATTTTCTCACCTAGGCGCCCTAAGCGGCGGCAACGCCACGAGGTGTCTCTCAGTCTCTCAGTAGGCAGTGGTCCATACGTGTGCGTCCTACAGCACAACTCCGGTACTGCAAGCTTGACAGTTGTGTAGGCATAGAACTGACCTAAAATGACACCTAGTTCGTTGCCTACACATAGAATTTGGAGTGGTCCATCTCTCCTAGACAGTCGGGAGAGATGTACTAGTGTCATTGGGAAGAGATGGTCCTCTTATTTTAATACGAGAGAGGTGGAGCACAATTAAATTTAGCTTCACGGCTGGTGCCATGATTCCGCTGGAGATGGCCGCAGTTTCAGACTACAATTATTTCTCGAAAAGTATGTATGTGCAAACAAATGGAAGAGCAGACAGAATTTCATACAAAGGACAACGAACCACTTCAAAGCTCACCAAAAGACTTATTAATCCCGAGCACATCAAAAGAGCTGAGTTATTTGCACAAGACAAATTACTTCACTGACGCAACTTCAGAGTCCACAGCTACTAAATGTAATACTTTGAGGATTACCACCTCAAAACTGACTACTCCTAAGCCAACACAGACAAATTTTTTAAAAGAATTATCACCTGTTACTTCCATTGATAGAAACATGAATTTTAAGTGGAAGACAGCTACTATATCCAAAGAGCTAAACGCTGTTGAAAATATGGAATCTGTAAGGAAAAAGAGGCATTGGGAAAGAAAGGAAACAGGAAAACGGCACAAAAAGATTGTCGAAGGGAAATATAAGTCAGATTATAAACAGACTGCAGAAACTCATGGAAAAAATTCACCAGATGCAGACATTGTGGAAGATTACGAAAAAAACTTTGGTGAATGAGGTGAACAGTAATCTGCTAGCTGTGGCGAAATCTATTAGGAAAGTACTAAAATGAAGATTAGATTCAGTGTATCGCCTGTTCACGATGGCTAACATTTCGAAGTAGGAGTAATTCCTATGGTGAGAGAAAGGTAGGTTTATGCTTCAACAGAACCAACAATTCATTATAAAAGCCACTGTTTATACAAGATTTATAGTAAACTGATGAAATCGTTTTGGACTAAAATATTTAATACAACAACATATTCAAAAACAAAATACGAAAATTTAATTGACTCTTTTTCTACATGTATAGCCACTTTTATGCAATGCATCTCTCCCACTACGCTGTTCCATCTCACCCATAGACCCGTGGGTGAGATGAACCACTCATGTATATTATCGTTTTAGCGTATCTGTTGTATTTTAAGTGGTACTGCTTCAATAACGTATTGTACTTCAGTTTATAGGACACACTGTACGGACATGCTGCTAGAGACATAGGTAAAGAGGTCAGGTGGAAGGTCTAATATAATGATTTCGATCTTAAGCGCAACAGTAATAGTGCTGAGCCTTTGTTTCCAAAATTCTATGATAGGATTTGGGTAAAAAGTGAAACACTAGCACTAGTAGTTAAATTTATTGCGCCGTGATATAGTTTTCCACATTCTTCTGGAAATGTACCTAACAAGAACATAGGTTCACTCAATAAACACACTCATGGTAAGAGCTTTTCGTTGCAATTTTTAAGCAACAGGCGTCGCACTGTACAAGTAGGTATGATCTACATGCATATATGGAAAATCTGAAGCAGAATTCTCTGAGGAGGCCCTCAATTTTACTTCTTCAGTCGGGAAATGACTTATTACAGTAGTACACGGACAAGGAAAATGAAGGACTGCTACACACAATAGATTCACTCATTATAGCTTCAATACGTGGCTCATCTGGAAATTAATAAATTAAACTAACGGTTCGTACTTGAGTAGCAAGAAAAACAGCTTTACGTGTAGGAAGTGGTCCTTTAAAAAATTTTGGATAACGAATTTGATACAGTACTGCACCAGAAACCCTCAGATATTACATCGAACCCCTTTGCCGATAGCAAGAATAGGAGTTTTGTGCACAGGTTTTGCCTGTTGTGCTACATCTACAACTATAATATCTAAACTCCCCAGGTCACCTTACTTATCCTTCCATTTCGTTTTCGTCTAAGGCGCTGCAGTGATAGACTGTGCGGCTGATCCCGGCGGAGGTTCGAGTCCTCCCCCGGGCATGGATGCGTGTGTTTGTCCTTAGGATAATTTAGGTTAAGTAGTGTGTAAGCATAGGGACTGGTGACCTTAGCAGTTAAGTCCCATAAGATTTCACACACATTCGAACATTCCATATCCTTTTCCATTCGCTAAAGGCGCATGGGAAGAATGACGGTATGTAAACGACCGTATTAACAACAAATTCGCAGATTTTCTCGTTGTGATCGTTTCGCGAGTAGTTTCTGGGTGCAATGTTACTCCACTCTTCGCGGAACGTACTTTATCGAAATTTATCTGTGATGCTCGACGCCTCTCTTCTAGTGTCTGCCACTAGAGCTCGTTGAACATCTCCACACCACTACCACGTCGACAAAACAATCCTTTCACTAAGTGATCCTGTCGTCACTGGATTTTCTCTCTGTCTTACAATAATTCAATCTTATAAGGTCCTAGACTGATGGCATATACTCAGGTATCGGCCGTAGATGTGTTTTCTAAGCCGCTCCTTCCATTGCTGAGCCACATTTCCTTAACATTCTTCTAATAAACGTTAGTTCTGGCATCAGCTTTTTCTGCTGTTTGTTTTGTGTGGTCATTTCGCTTTAGGGCTCTCCGGATGGTTCCTCCTAGGATTTCTATTTCCAGTGATTAGTCGTCAATATTGTTAACGTACGGTAGTGGATTTCGTCGCCTACTTACGTCTAATGCGTTACATTTCAAATGGTTCAAATGGCTCTAAGCACTATGTGACTTAACATCTGAGGTCATCAGTCCGCTAGACCTAGAACTACTTAAACCTCACTAACCAAAGTACATCACACACATCCATGCCCGAGGCAGGATTCGAACCTGTGATCGTAGCAGCAGTGCGGTACCGGACTGAAGCGCCTAGAACCGATCGGCCACAGCGGTCGGCGCTTTACATTTATTTGCGTTTCAAGCTCAGCTGCCAGGATCAATTATGAATTCTTTGCCGAATTTCCTGGAGCCGCTACCGTTTTCTGGCGTCGGTACTTTCTTATAGGCAACAGTGTCACCTGGAAACAGCCTAATGGAGCTTCCGACTTACTCCACTAAATCATTTACATATTCTGTGAACGTATCCTGTAACGGTGCTGTTAACTTCGTAGGAGTACTCCTGAAATCACTGTTACATCCGTCGAGTTTTCTTCTTTAAGACGACATACCGAGTCGCGTCTACAAAGAAGTTTTGAATTCGATGACAATTGTGGTGCGATACTCGTTGTGATTGTAATTTTTTTTTCATTAAGCGACAGTGAGGAATTGGGTCAGATGCATTCCTTAGGTCAAGGAATACGGCATACAACTAATTACTGGTGATTATATCGTAAAGGCGAAGAGAACAAAGCGAGTTTCACATGCTCTCCGTTTTCGGAGTCAATGCTGATTTTTACAGCGGTGATTTTTGCTCTCCAAAAACATCAAATAACATGACGTTTTCCATAATTCTACAACAGATTCACGTCAGTGATGCAAGCCTACAATTTTGTGCATCTTTCCTAGGACCCTTCTTGAAATCCGGAAAACCTTTATTGCTGCGTTCGTTTTGTTGCTCCAGCGAGAGTAACAAACCATGGCTGGAAGAGGTGTAAGTTCTTTCGCTTAACCTCTGGAGAATCTCACACGTATCTCATTTCTCTGAAACCACTGTCACCGCAGACCTTTATCTGAAAATTTTCGACGATTTCCACCCTCAGTTAAAGGAACATGAAGGGCTGTACTGGTTTTTGCTGCGAGTTGGTGCTCAACATGAGACGTCTCGTCAACCGCTGTCTGGTGTTCATGAGGCCTTCCCAGAAGAAGGCACAGTAAGTTAAGGCTCGTGGCCTCCTCGTTCGCTGCACTTGCCTGTTCGTGATTTTTATCTATGGAGATATTTAAAAGGAAAAGGGGACGAAAACACGCTTAAACAGTTGAGCAATCGACCATTCACAATGTGGCAAAATTACTTTGTGTAAAAGTGGCTTCAGATGTATGCCATGTAGTTGTAACAGTAGTAGAAGTAGTAGTAGTAGTAGTAGAAGTAGTAGAAGTGTCATATGACGATTATCGTTCACGCTACGTTTAAATAATTTGTTTGATAACTTACGGTGCTGATTGTGGCCCATGATGTTAGAGCAGAAACCCAACACGAGAAAACTGTAGCAAAATCCAGGGTGACCTGTAGAGGTTTATCGCATGGTGCAAGGACTGTAAGCTGACGTAAATAAATATGACGTGTTTAAATCTGGGGAAAAGGCACACTACTTGTGAGTATACTGCCGGTAATCAATCACTGCAAAACTGTAGCAACAATTTACTTGTGATGCCTGGGGAAATCAATAATGGGAGAGCCTCACAGAAACGCTTATTCGAAGAGTAAGAGGGTAATCGGAAGATAGTATCACCTCGAAAAACTAAAATTAGGTAATATTTTTCTCCGATTTATTGCTGCGCTCCTAGTACAAACTAAAATACCCGCGCCCCACAACCAAACATTGCCACTACGAGAGGAAAAACAACATGGTACAGTCCATAGATAAAACGGAATATGCCTTTTAGTATTGCTAATCAGTATGGGATCCTTATCGTGTAGAAATAATAGGAGAGATCGAGAAGCTCCAAAGAAAAGTTTTCTTGGGAGAAGAGAACTCTATCAGTATATGTAACAAATTTCTCCGCCTTAAGCGAAGTCAAAGCCTGGTAGATAAACTAAGCTGAATTAAGCCAGCATGAGCGCAACGAGAGCAGAGCGAGTAGTAGTCAGTTAATTTCGAAGTAAAAGCACGTCAAATAATCTGACTAAAGATTCGAAGAACGTTTGGTCTTATATAACGTCCGTAAACAGATGGAAATCATCTATTCAGTCGGCCACTGACCACACTGACACTAAAACAAAGGATGATAGAGAGCGGGCTGGAATACTGAATTCAGTATTCTGAAAGTGTCTCACCGAGGTAGTTGGTTGTACGGTTCCTCCTTTCAGGAGTCGCGCAAATTTCGAAATAGCAGATATTGACACAAGTACTCATGGGATAGAGAATCACCTAGAACAGTGAGAAAGGTAGTTGTACCAGATTAGATACCTATGTAGTCCTATAGAGATTATGCGGAAGAACTCGATATCCTTCCAGTAGTAATTTATCAATAGGTCAATGGTGCAACGAAGGGTATCTAGCCATTGGAAAGCAGTGCAAGTCATTCCCGTTTTCTGGAAGGGTCGTTGGACAGACCTGAAGATCATATTGCTATATCGCTGCCTTCAATCTGTTACATTCTTTGAATTACGGAACATGTTTTATGCTTAAATATTGTGGGGCGTATGGAGAAATACAATATTTTGTACAGAAAACGTAATAGAATTTGCGAACAGAGTACTTACAAACCTCAGCACGCTCTGTTCGTCCATAAGATCCAGAGCACCGTAAACAAAGCCGCTCAAGTTGATGCTTGTTCCTTGGTTGATGCTGTGTTCCTCAAGTTGCGGAAAGCATTCGATACGGTTTGGCACTGTCATTTAGCGAATAAAATACGAGTCTTCCGGGAATACGACCGGGTTTGTGAATGGATATAGGAGTTTCGTGCAGATGGAAATCAGTGCGTCGTTTTAACGCTACAGCAACGACAGATGTAATGTAATTTCATTACTACTCCAGATGATTGTTATAGGACCGCTACTGTTTACAGTATATATCAATGATCCGGTGGACGATGATCGAGGATCCAAGAGGTGGTTTCAGATGATGCTGTTGTTATAGGTACGTAGCAACGTCAGAAGACTAGCAAAATTTACAAAGACAATTGTGCTGGAGTGGCAATTGACCATGAACGTAAACGTTGAGTTGGTGTATTATTTCGTAGCATTTTTGTTTTGCATTTTGGTAATCCCGTTCTATGGGTATATTTACCGATTGTAATTCCTTATTTGTAGTTCACTGTTGCTATCTGAATTTACCTATTGTCATTTTGTCATTTGTAGACAGTGATTGGAGCCATGGATGCTAGAAAATAGAGCGCCAAGAGGAAAAATCGTTTATTTCTGACATGTTCTTCTGTTTGAGGTCAGTAGAGGAATGACAACAAGGGAGGCAGCCAGAAGCAGTAGCTCAGTATATGGGGATAATGGCGTTCGATAGAGCACAACAAGAAACTGGTTTTCTCGTTTTAAGGAGGATCGTTTTGACTTTACTGACTCTCCTCGCTCAGGAAGAAAACTGGATATTCTAATGGACTGTGATTATTCCACTATCGTGCGACATTTGCATGCAAAGCCGAAGGTTAAAATATCGGCTGTATGAGTACCACAAGCTATAAGCGAAAACCACAGAAAATCAGCCATTGGATATGTGCATCTCTACATGCTCGTCATCAACTGGATCATGAATAACACTGACCATTCGTATCATGTATCGTCGTCATTGGTGACGAGAGATGGTGTCTTCTTGCTAATATAAGGAAAAGAAAGGAATGGCTGAGGCCGGCCGGAGTGGCCGTGCGATTCTAGGCGCTACAGTCTGGAACCGAGCGACCGCTACGGTCGCAGGTTCGAATCCTGCCTCGGGCATGGATGTGTGTGATGTCCTTAGGTGAGTTAGGTTTAATTAGTTCTAAGTTCTAGGCGACTGATGACCTCAGAAGGTAAGGCGCATAGTGCTCCTCGTAAAAGGACTTGCGCGCATTCCACAAAAGACGTTTTGGTGTACAACGAATTGCTTCCCCGACATGCAACCATCACTGCTGACATTTACTGTCATGAAAGTCTTGCAGATGCTATCCAACAACAACGAAGAGGAAGACTGTGTGAAGCGATCCTACTGCACTATAACGCCCACCCTGATTCTGTTAGACTGCCAAAAAATACAGTGCAGAAACTGTGTTGAAAATTCATTCTGCGCCCTCCTTACTCAATTGATCTTGCGCCCTCGGATTTCCACTTTTTCCGCTCTCTACCGGACAGTCTTCAAGGAGCTTCCTTTCTGGATGGAAATGCGCTCTGATGATGGCTCAACGAGTTCTTCACCTCAATACCACCTGATTTCTACAGTCGCGGAATCGAGAAGTTACCCCAGCGTTTGCCAAGTGTTGCAAACACTGAACGAGACTATATTATTGACGACTAAATTCTTTTATCTTTGTGCATTGCGTTTGTTAAACTTATGGAAAAACACTACGATCTCAGCAACAACCCAATAAATATTGGACCTAAATAGGCGGAGAGCTTCACTACTGTTCAACTAAGCTGTTGGCGACAAAACGCTAGAAAGAGGGGTTATCATCTGGAGTCACCTAAATGTAATGACCGCATAAAACAAATAGGAGAAAAGCACAGGGCAAACTGAGATTAGTTTGCGGAATCTTAAAGAAACGTAATTCATTCACAAGAGAAGCAGGTTACAGAGCACTTCCATCGATTCTTAAGTATTTGTTCATTAGTTTGGGATCCTTACTAAGTAGGATTAACAGACGTTGTAGAAAGAAGCAACGGAAAGAGGCGTGTTTCGCCACGGGGTGGATTACTCCGCGTGATATCGTTACGGAAAAGCCCCAAAACCTCCAGTGGGAGTCGGTACAACGTAGGCATCATGATTCACGCAGCGATTTACTGTTGAAATTTCGGTAGCATACGTTCCACGAAGAGTCGACCAAGACTTTGTTTCTACCCACACATATCTCGCGAAATGATCACGATGAGAAAATGAGGGAAATTAGATACTGTACCGAGCTTTACTGACAATCATTCCACCCACGAACCATTCTTGAGTGGAACAGGAAAAACAGGGGAAAGGTAGTGGTACAATTAGTGTCTTTCGCCGGAGATCGTTATGTGACTTGAGTAGTATAGATGTAGACTTAAATGTAGAAATGGCATTGTTGTCTCTACCGTGTTTGCGAAGTAGCTCACCACATAGTTTACGAAACTTTGGTTGCTGCTGCATTTTCGGTAGATATACAGAAAATTCTGTCAAAGTGATTCTCCAGCATGGTTACGTTGGCAGACTTGTGACAACACCAGCAACCCCTTACAAGAAGGGTGGACATTGGTCCACTGTGCACAGCTAGCATCCCATATGCATGTGAATCTCTATGCGCTTCCTCCTGTACAATGACGGATTGTACGAGGGGTGTTCAATAGGTACTTCAAAATATGTTTTTATGCAAGCAGAGTGGTTTTATTCAGGATTCCAAAATACCACATTATTCTCCACTCTTTTGACTACAAAAATCTATTTGTGAGCTTAATACATGTTCAAAGCAACGGCCTTACGCCACCTTACTGGTAGGGTCTGAATACCCACATGATACTGTTATATTGGTTGACGTGGAGCCAATGTCTTACTGCATCAGTCCATGTACGTCTTCCTGTGGAGGGTATCCTTCCTTGAGTCAAATAGATGGTAGTCTGGATGTGTGAGATACAGAGCGTAGGGTGGATGCGGAAGAACAGTCTAATGAAGTTCCTGAGTTGTCGTAGAGTGGGAGAAGTTCGTGAACACATTGAGGCGTCTCTTCAACTTTTTGAGGGTAGCACAGTACGCTCTTTGATCGTTACGTCGTGAGGGAGAACATAAAATAGAGTAACCGTTTCAGGGTCCCAGGAGAGCATCGCCATGACTTTACCGGCAATGGTTGCGGCTTTCAAGTTCTTCTTTGGATGAGAGGTGCTGTGGCGCCACTCCCTGAACTGCCGTTTTATTTCCGTTCCGAAGTGATGAACTCGTGTTTCATCCCCTGTGACGAAGCTCGACACCACGACCAGCCTCGCAATGCGTAAGCAAATCCGCAGAGATTGTCCTCCGCTGCTCTTTATGGTCTTCTGTTAAATGGCGTGGAATCCAGGTGGCAGACACCTTTGAGTATCCCAACTAGTGGGAAAGTAAGTCAGCGTTACCAACAGGGATGTCCATTTGACCCCCGTGGTGTCTGACAGTGATCCATCGATCACCTCGAATGAGAGTGTTATCATTTTCCAGCACCGCCCGCCGGAAAGCGGGGGGTAGGACAGGTTTGCGTGATCTTGTTGCGATAAGGATAGAGGCCTCGTTTGTTCACTGCCAGGTCTCAATAGCCATGTTACAAGCGCCTATGAATATCTGCCATGCTCTGGTTTTCCTCCAAAATAAACTCAGCGTCAGTTCTCTGCTTGGACTGCACCTCCGCCAGAAATGCCATTATCAAGGCTACGTACAGCTCTGCCACATATCGCGACTTCATGAAACTATAGGAGCCGGAAGCGGGAATATTTCCCGATGTCTCAGAAACTGGCTGAGAAAAAGAATGTGTTGCGTTACTTACTGTATCCCCACATACTAGCTTGCGTACTTGTGAGCTGCTGCATCCGGGTGAGAACTTTGGGATAATATAGTCAACAGCCTGGCGCCCACGTTGCTCTTCTATTGCTGCTCTCTGGCAGCGGACGTGGTTTGCTCGCTTCCCGGGAGATGGGTTGCTACGCAGGGCCTCTGCATCACTAGAGGTTCTGTAAACAACCGGTCACTCGCTACCGCCCGCCGCGTGGCCTCACCATTTGCTAATGAGAGCGGGATGCCCAGCAATGTTTGATCTCTGCGCCACATTTTGTGGCATGTGTTTGCACTAGAGTGCGAAGCGCGTATCGCAGTTAAATGCAGTTCCAAGATTTCCTCATTGCGGATGCGGAGACGATGTGGAACTGGTCGCAGTTCTACTCTGCTAATTGTGGTCAAACGTGCTGACTCGTTGCTTGTTTCCCTGTGTTATTGGCATACACTGCGTTACTGGCTCGGGCTCTCAAATGTATTGCCGCGCCCCCGTAATACCTGCTGAAAGAGTCAATACAGTACATCGTTCAGTGTGTACATTTAGTACTTCGCTATAAGCGTGCTATCGTTTTTTTAATAACGACACGGCTCAGTGTGGGGATTTATTAATATTTTACGTTTGTATTCCAAAGTCACCATTAGCAAAACGTTGTAGTTATTATTGTATTAAACGGTATCGTAGTACTATAGGCATAATGGACAGATGACATAACTGCACTGCAAACTGCATTCTTATTCGAATTGTATGTCAACAACTACAGATAAAAATTCTATGAAAGACAGACAATGGTAAGCTTTGAACGTGTCTGCTCTTCGCAGATTATGTAATATCTCTTTCCCTGCGTTGTTGGCCATGTACACTGCATTTCAAAATGATCATGTAATAATCACAACTCTCGTCTTTCATACGGTATGCTTATGAACTTACAAGTGAGCCTTAAAATTAAGTACACTTTGTGCAGTCTAAAATTCCACTGTAAGTTCAAATGGTCAAAATGGCTCTAAGCACTATGGGACTTAACATCTGAGGTCATTAGCCCCATAGACTTAGAACTGCTTAAACCTAACTAACCTAAGGACATCACACACATCCTTGCCCGAGACAGGATTCGAACCTGCGACCGTACCAGCCGCGTCATTCCGGATTGAAGCGCCTAGAAACGCTCGACCACAGCGGCTGGCCCCACTGTAAGTAGTAATTAGCAGCTGCATAGATTTCACCTGCAGTTACAAACTAACTGAATACGTACACTCAGTTCAAAATGTTTACAGCTGAAATGTCATCCTTTATATTGGGTAAATAAAACTCATTTGCACATACGCTTTACTTGCTGGTAATACGAAACTCTCCAGTATATGGAATGTGAGTTTTAACATACATTCCAGCCACTCCAAACCAATATAAAAATGATTTACCGCTCCTTAATAGCAACAAAATACTGAAGTTCTCAAGAATCCTGCTGCTAGTGAAAATTGTTCCAAGTACGGAATTGGCCTATACTTCTTGCCTATACTTCTTGCGTTCACACAGCAGCAGAGAAAAAGCAAAAGTGAGTCGTTTCTTATTTCTTTGATTTTTTAAATTTGTAAATACGTTATGATAGCTGATGTATGTCGGTTGCACTGATATAAATCTTTGTAAAATACCTAGTCGATTGAAATAGCAAATAGGAAGTACAGAGACTTTGGTGACATGAAACTTTCCTAAACGCCTTACGCCACCCCTTCAGAGGCGTGCTGACTTCACAATTTATACAAGGTAACTATTGAAATTATCGGCTATGACATTTCTGACACTGTGAACGCATCCTCAAATGTTCTAGCTGAAAGCAACACACAATAGTCAGTGAAACTGTCCAAAAAAAAGCCTGTACCTTGCAAAAGGTGGGGTAGAAGTCTTTATTTTTTTAACTCGTTCATATTGTTGGAAAGGGTAGAAAACCAAGTTTTGTCAACAAAATTTCTCTTGGGAAAACTTTCTGCAGTAAAAAAAATTCGAAAATTTCGGACTTCTTTCAGTTCTTTCAAAATATCTCAGTTTCATTTGCTTCTATCGCTTTGACATCTATTTTCTCTTTTAAAGAGCACAAAGTTCTCTACAAATTTGATTCTTACCATTTTTTTCTACTCCCAATATCCAAGGTGCAGCAGCGCGTCAAAAAACACAAATTTTTTAAATTTCGAGCAAAGTGGCAAATTACCTAATATTTGAACACTGTTATTTCAGTTTGTACTTGTGTAGTATAAACATATTACTCATCATGTTATTCACTGGAACTTACCATCTCACTCTGCTGCAGGGCCAGGACCAACAGCATCATATTCAGTAACTACGAACACTTACAGGTCGGATTGCGTGAAGTTCATTTGTGTTACAATATGTAATACGATTGCATGCAGGTGCCGTACATTTTCTACAGTTCATTGACGTTAATGATCAATTATAAGAGCAGTTAACTGTTATTTCAGTTTCTATTTGTGTAGTATAAACATATTACTCATCCTGTTAGTCACTTGAATTTACCATCTCACTCTGCTGCAGGGCCAGGACCAACAGCATCATATTCAGTAACTACGAGCACATTCAGGTCGGATTGCGTGAAGTTCATTTGTGTTACAATATGTAATACGATTGCATGCAGGTGCCATACATTTCCTACAGCTGATTGACGTTAATGATCAGTTATAAGAAAAAGTATGTAGGAATTGTTGTTCTTAAGCGGACAAAAGCGTATTTATTCTTTGGCCGGTGGAAGACGATTATCTCTGGTGATTGTTCACAGTGCGCTGACAGCTATTAGCATACAACAATAAGGGTCCTACAGTTTGGAGTCGCTTCCATTCAGTATATATTGTGGTGCTGAAAATGAGTAATATCTGACATGAATTTGTGTTTCATTTGCGAAACAACTGTGGTGAGTGGTGGACGCAGTGTGAAAAAGAAAGGACTGAGCACACTTATCGATTGTAGTGCTAAACGCAGGGAGTCTGCTCACACCCGTTTTTTGGAAACGCTCAGTGAAGTGATGGTGCATGAAGCATGCTACAAGATGTACATTAATGAGAGAACGATAGCAGCTAGCCTTCGACATCCTCAGGAACCAACAGGCGTGCTACGTCAGTCGCAGGAAAAAGGTCAGTTCAATATCAAAGAGAAATGTTTCTTATGTGCAAAATGGAATTCTGATGGCTTTTTAACCAAGCGGTTAAGATTGCTATATGCCGAACGAAAGTTTGTTTACAAAGTAATGAAATTGGAAGTGCAATCGACAGTATTAGAATAGGCTAAACGACGTGGTGATGAATTTGGTCAACAAGTGATAGAGCTGATTAAAATGTAAATGATTTGGTTGCTGCAGATGGGTGGTACCACAGATTTTGCTACAGAAAGTTCTTTCACCGTGTTTCAGCTACTGGACAGAAACGAGGTTACCGACCTGCTACACAAGTAGATGAAGGCATGGGGGCTATATTTGCCTACCTGGAAACCAATACGGAAGAATGTCAGTTTCCTGTGGACGATCTGTTAGAGCAAATACCCACATCACCTCGTCCTGATATTCGAACTGTCAAGACTCGCCTTTTCCAGAAATATGCTGACGATGTGGTGACAGCTGAAACAGCTTCAAAGCCAGCAGTCGTATGTTTCAAGAATGTTGAGCACCAACTACTCAGTGAAAATTGGTACACCAAAAGAAATTCAGATCCTCGGGAAGAAAGACTACGAATCGTCAAAGCAACTGCAAATATCATATTAGACGATATAAGATCAGTACTGTACGATGTAAAACAGTACCCTCCCTCTGATAAATATTTATATGATGTAGAGTCTGTCACACCAGAATCTGTAAGATTGCTCTTTGAAACTATAAATTTGAAACACAAGCGGTCTCCCAGAAAATGTGGGAAAATATGTGTTTCTCTTGCTCATGCATTCATAAATGCTGCGAGGCCACGTTCATTTATTTCATCACGTTTGACTGCTATTAGTGCATACTTGTACCGGAAGTTTGGCTCAAAACATCCAGGTTTTGTTTTGCCTTGGCTTTGCAGCATCTTATACGGAAGCTGCCCTATTGGAAGTGTCTTCAATCCTTCAGTTTGACAACGAAAGACAACGAAGTGACACATTTTGCCAATTTGTGTTCGATAATGCAGATTTCAATGTAAACACTCTAGATGGAACTGGTACTTTTCATGCAATGGGAAGTATAATGTGTGTTACTCCTCGTGATGCATTGCTTCCTCAGAAAAATATTAAAAAGTTGAATCATCGTACCTCAGCTCAACTTGTTAGTGAAGCCGGAAAGAATGACATACAGACATTCCACAGAACACACGTTGGAGGGCTGAAGGCTACCAAAATTGAAGAATTGGACATAGTTGCTCCTGCAAGAGGTGAGATCGTCATCTCAACAGCGGAAATTACGTGGTTATATTCTAAATGGTCTCAGAATGCAGTTGTTTCAGGATGGAATGGTTACAGTGGTGTGGTGGTGTGGTGTGTTTGGGCTTATGGGCGCTCAACATCGAGGTCATCAGCGCCCTGACACACATTAAAAGGAACGAATGTGGACAGACCTAAGAAAACTAAAGCACACACTCAAAGAAAGCAGGAAAAGAAGGAAAATGCTATATAAGAAAGTAAAACCTAAGGAAAGGGGAAACATAGCAACAAGAATGTCACAGGAAATTGTTATTGGCTGGCCACTTACATAAAATATGGGCGAGCTTGTCACAAAGTGAGAAAATTAAAATCCTCTCCCTAAAATCTTTGTAAAAACATTTGACAGGGCACAGAACTTTAAAACTTTAACCACATTCGTCCGAGAGTTGCCTAAAAGAGATGGCAGGTCCGCTGGCTGGTCAGCCGCGACCCGCTGGTCAGAAAATAAAACGCAATCCAATCAAACGTGGCGCACAGTGACCTGGACGCCGCAAGCACCACACATTGGAGGGTCCTCTCGCCGGAGCAGCAAGCCATGCGTCATAGGGCTGTGGCCTATTCGAAGCCGAGTGAGGAGAACCTCGTCCCGTCGACGGGGCTGAAAGGAAGTACACCACACACGCGTTGTGGGCTTGACTATACGGAGCTTTTTGTCAGTCACTTCCAGCCACTCATCCTCCCACCGACGCATGACCCGTGAGCTCAACACCGAGGTGAGTGCGTGCAAGGGGATAGCACAATGAGATACTTGTGGGGCGAGACACGCCTCCTTGGCTGCGAGATCTGCCCTTTCATTCCCAGCAAAGCCAAAATGCCCCGGAACCCAGCAGAAAGCTACAACCTTCCCCAGTCGCTGTAGTCGGAGGAGGGCATCCTGGATGGTCTGGACAATTTTGTCTGCAGGATAGAAACGTTGCAATGAGTGAAGGGCACTGAGTGAATCGGAACAGACAAGAAATTTAGGAGAGGAAGAATGTTTCATGTGCTCCAGTGCCCGCAAGATCGCAAACAATTCTGCATCAAAGACAGTAAAAGTCTGAGGCAGTCGGACCTTGAGGACACGATATGGAAAAACAACTGAGCAACCAACAGAATCCCCTTGTTTCGACCCATCCGTAAAAACAGCTACATAGTCGTGGTGCTCAGATAAAATGGCAGAAAATGCTGCATTAAAGACGGTGGCAGGAGTGCAATCTCTCTTGTACTGCAATAAATCTAAAATCACTCCGGGCCTCTTTAGTAACCAGGGTGGCAGGCGGTTAAAACCTTGGATTTGGGGTTGTACAGACTCCACACCGAGGGACTTTAGTACACGTTGCACACGGATCCCAAACGGCAACGTAGCCCGGGGACGGCGGGAAAAAAGGCGGTCCAGAGGTGGATGGGCAACAAGATGGTGAGCAGGCGATCTGGGAGCTGCAAGAAACTTACAAGCCTGGCGCACCAGCAGGAGCTGCCGCCGGATGGTAAGTGGCGGTTCGCCAGACTCAGAACAGAGGCTGGGTACGGGACTGGTCCGATAACCATCCGTGGCTAGTCGGATCCCAGCATGGTGAACAGCGTCAAGTATCCGCAAATAAGATGGCCTCGCTGACCCATATACTGTGCACCCATAGTCCAGCCGTGAACGCACAAAAGGTCCATAAAACTGAAAGAGACGCGACCTGTCCGCGCCCCAAAACCTGTGGCTGAGGCAGTTAAGGATGTTCAGTGCCTTCAGCGTTCTGGCTTTCAAGTCACGTAGGTGTGGCAGCCATGACAACCTGGAGTCAAAAATTAGGCCCAGAAACCGCACTGTGTCTCTAAAATGTAGGACAGTATCCCCCATATGCAAGACAGGCAAAGTAAAAAGATGACGAGAACGATTAAAATGAACACAAACACACTTATCGACAGAAAACCGAAAACCCGTCTTTGCAGCCCACTCCTCTAACCGCCGCACTGTTAGCTGCAACTGACGGCTCACGGTTGCAACACTGGAGGCGGAACAGAAAACAGCAAAGTCGTCCACAAATAAGGAGCACTGTACTGGACTCCTCACTGTAGACTTTATACTGTTGATGGCTATGGCAAAGAGGGTAACGCTTAAAACACTGCCCTGGAGGACACCGTTCTCTTGCTCAAAGCGATCAGACAGTGTGTTACCAACGCAGGTCCGAAAAAACCGCCGAGACAGGAAAGACCGAATGAAAATCGGGAGGCGGCCACGAAAGCCCCATTGATGCATTTGTGCAAGAATACAGTGTCTCCAAGTAGTATCATATGCCTTACTGATATCAAAGAAGATACCGATACAGTGATACTGACGGAGAAAAGCCTGCTGAATAGCCGCCTCTAGGAGGATCAGGTTGTCGACCGTCGACCGATACTTTCGGAATCCACACTGAAACCGGCTAAGGAGCTGTCTGGTCTCTAACAGCCAGATCAGACGCTGGTTAACCATCCGTTCCAGGGTCTTTCCGACACAGCTTGTCAAGGCGATACTACGATAACTACCGGGACATGTGCGGTCGTTTCCTGGTTTGAGGAGAGGGATGAGAATTGCCTCCCTCCACGTGGTGGGGAACACTCCTGTCTGCCATATGAGATTAAAACATTCGAGGAGGATTTCCTTTGAGCCGCTGGCAGATGTCGAAGCATGGAGTACCGGATGCGGTCGTAACCTGGTGCAGTGTCAGAAGTCTCAGTAAGAGCCGATTCAAGTTCCCACATGGAGAGAGGGGAATTGTAGGCCTCAGAACTGTTCGACCGAAAGTCCAAGGTCGCTCTTTCGACAGTCGCACGGTAGCGACGAAACGCTGGATCCTGATTTGCAGTGGCAGTACTTTGTGCAAAATGCTCTACCAGCGCCTGAGCAATGGCTCTGGGTGTCGTTTGGAGGCATCCCTGGTTCAGGACAGCAGCTATTGGTAAACGGCTATGTTTACCGGAAATCCTCCGGATGGCTTCCCATACTCTTGTGGAACACGTGGGACGGTTGATGGAGTCCAGGAACTCCTGCCATGACCTTTTCTTGCTCTCTTTAATGACACGGCGAGCCCTGGCTCTCGCGATTCGAAAGGCGGTAAGATTGAACGCTGTTGGGCGGCATTTAAATCGGCGAAGAGCCGCACGCCTGTCCCGGATGGCTGAACGGCACTCTTCTGTCCACCAAGGCACAAGGCGCCGCTTAAGAGTGCCAGAAGACTGTGGTATGGACAGGTCAGCAGCATGATGGACCACAAGCGTGATGTGATCCACCCATTCCTGTACGTTATTGTGGCGGTCAAAGACAGCCAACCGAGTGAACAGTGGCCAGTTAGCCCTACCAATCATCCACGATGGTGGCCGCTGGTCCAGCGATACAACATCCAGGAGATGAATGCGGATAGGGAAGTGATCGCTGGAATGAATGTCGTCAATGACCTCCCAGTGAACAGAGTAGGCGAGGGTTGAAGAGCAGAAAGATAGGTCAATGGCTGAGAATGACCCTGTAGCAGTAGAGAAATGAGTCGGAGTACCTGTGTTGAGGATGCACAACACTTGAGATGTTAGGAGGCTCTCCAAAATTCGACCTCGAGCGCAAAGACAAGTGGAGCCCCACAGGACCTGATTGGCATTGAAGTCTCCCAGGACGAGAAATGGGCGGGGGAGTTGGTCGATAAGATCTGTGAGAGCGTCTAAGGTCATTGCATCCAGAGGGGGTAAATAAAGGGAGCAAACGGTAAGCCTCCGAGGTGAATGAATTTCAACTGCAACTGCTTGCAGGTCAGTATCCAGGGGGAGAGCAGAGGAGTGGTGGTCATTATTGACAAACACAGCTACTCCGCCTTTGGCCCTTTCTCCAGTCAGGTCATCTTTGCGATATGACGTATAGACCCTTAGTACAGGAGCATCAGATGGTTTTAAATGCGTTTCCTGTAAACACAAGCACAGGGGGCGTTGCCGTGCTAGGAGGTTCAGTTCCTCCACATGTGCCCAGAATCCATTCATGTTCCACTGTATAATGGGAGCCATCTATCAGGGTGGGAGTACCTTCATTCTCACTTTCTGTTGGGGAGGAGAGCCCACAACAGGTGGAGGCTCAGTTTTGGGGCGAGATGATTGCCCCAGTCTGACACCAATCTCCATCGCCTCAGAAGAGGAGTCGAGAGAGACGTCAGAGAGAATGACATCCACATCAGGAGACTGTATAACTGCAGTCTCCTATAGTGGGCGAGTCTTCACCTTTGTCTTTGGCTTCAATGTTCTGGCCTGAGGTGGCTTTGGAGCCAAAACCTCAGAAGCAGTAGGGGGTGTAGCAGCGCTGGGCAGTGCACAAGACTGGACCCGGGAAGGGGCAGGAAGTTCCATGATGTCAGCTGCCACGGCCTGGTCAGAAGGCTGGGGGGGGGGGGGGGGGGCGAGCAGCAGGCTTCACAGGAACGGCAGCAGCACGCGTACATTGACAAGCGCA
This sequence comes from Schistocerca americana, assembly GCF_021461395.2. Taxonomy (NCBI): domain Eukaryota; kingdom Metazoa; phylum Arthropoda; class Insecta; order Orthoptera; family Acrididae; genus Schistocerca; species Schistocerca americana. The sequence goes on from NC_060122.1 coordinate 629,826,103, forward strand.
GGTGCTAGTGCTGACAGTAGCAACCTCCGTTTGTGTAGCGGCATCGGTTTTCAAGACTGGTTGTTTGAGAACGAAAGAAAAGGAAGCAGCGAACGTGGGCGGCTGCATGGACTTGTAGATTTTCTTCGCCTCACCATACGGGATGCGTTTTGTAGTTTTTAGTTCCTGGATCTTCCGTTGCTCAAGGAAAACTCTGCATCCCCTACTCCACACAGGGTGATCCCCAGAGCAGTTGACACACTTGGGAGGAGAGGAGCAACCAACTCCCTCATGGGCGGCTTTACCACAATTCCCGCAAGTGGCTTCCCCTCTACAGCCGAGAGTAGTGTGTCCAAAGTGTTGGCATTTAAAACACCGCATGGGGTTGGGGTAATAAGGCCGTACACTGAGACGTAGGAAACCTGCCTTCACATGCTCTGGCAATTTGGTGGTGTTAAATGTAAGGATAAATGAGTCAGTCTTTATGAGAGCACCATCCACCCGTTTCATAATGTGTTGCACGTCGACAATTCCTTCCCGGGACCATTCAGCCTTCAGTTCGTCTTGTGGAATGTCAACGAGATCTCTGCAAGTCACAACACCCTTGCTGTAGTTGAAGGTGTTGTGAAATTCAATCTCTATCGCAAACTCCCCAAGAAATTGTGCCTTCTGAAGATTCTGGACTTGCTGGAAGCTAGATGTTTCAACCAACAAGGTGCCATTTTGCAAGCGCTTTACAGATTTTCATGTGCCAGCAATACCTTCTAAGCCCTTCTGCATATAAAACGGCGAAACTTTTTCAAAACTCCCATCTTTTCTTTTAATTATGAAAAACACATTCTGCGAAGCAGCATGCTTTCTGTTACTACTACCTGAATCAGGAGGACTGGCTACACGAGCCCTCTTGTTGGATTGGGTGTTAAAACCCACCAGCGGTCCACCTTTTCCGCTGGCAGGAAGAGAATAAAAGTTCGAGGGTTCCATCTCGGTCCCACGAGCAGCTAGGGAACTAGAAGTCCATCTAGACAGAGCCCCGCGTGCCTAGGTAAGCCTTATACAACTGGGGCGCGGCAGGTGCCCCGGAGGTTGCCCGCTTGCGACTGTTCCACCCCAACAGCCATGCATCTTATAGGCGCGCAGCACACCGTAAGATTGAGGGGTTTTTATAGAGGTTTGCCTTCCTCGCAATCCAGGCGGTCAAGCCAAGATTACCATTCCCCGCAGCACACAACATTCCACCGCAGCGCCATGCGGTGGTCGCTGAAGCATGTCTGGGGTTTACGGTGACAGGAGACTGGCGGCGCTGACCAGTCCCCAGCTCAGGACCCCGGGGTCGCCAAGCCCGTACTCAGCAAATGAATGCTGAGCCCCTGGGGGGGGGGGGGAAATGGTTACATGGAACGCTTGACGGCAGGCAAAGAATATGAACGTTCTAAAATAATGTGTCTTCCATTTCTTAATTCATCACCAACCCATTATGACACCAAATATACTGCTCTAATGATAGCTAGAGATGCATGTAAAAGACATAATCAGACTATATGCTTTGTCACATTTGATCAGCCTCTGTATTGGAAGGCAAGGGATATTGTGGAGATTGACCTTCCTGAATTTCATAATGTGTTTCCATTTCCTTATGTCGTTCATGGGATGTATCGGTATGATCATGGGTGGAAGTGGATTAAAGGACTTATTTGGTGTAATATTCGCTGAAAACAGCGTTGAAAAGATTTTGTCAGGAGATGCATATTCCAGGGCTGTGCGTGCGCATTTATTGTGTCACCTTGCTTTGGCCTGTCAAGTGTTGGATCACATTGAGCTAACAGAAGATGAACGTGGGACATTGAATGACTTGTCTTCTCCTTGTGATGAGTCACAACTGTCAGTTGGCCAGGATACCAGTGTTCTCAGGGAAAACGTCATAAAAATTTTTGTAACAGCCGTGAAAACGATTGAAAGTAAGGGACCCACAGGAAAATTATGGGTTCAGTACTACAAGATGGTCGTTCTCATGAAACAATTTATTAAAGTGGATCGATCAGGCAATTAGGAACTACATCTTGAAAGCGAGTGAAAAATGCTTCCCTACTTCCATTCAGCTGGACATTTTATGTACGCTAAAAGTGGCCACCTCTACTTACAGGATAAGTTGAGGCTCGAGGGGAAAATGGATTTATCAGAATATGAGAAGTTCACAACGAAAGGACATTTTACAATCCGGCGATCAGAAAAATTTTGGTCAGGGGTTCCTTCTGACATGACTATAGAAAAAACATTGATGATAACCATGAAGAGTTCTGGAGGACTTACTTCTGGCCGAGGAATTACGGATAGTGTATTAACCAGATGAACATGGGGTATGATTCAGATGCAGAACATTTGTGAAGAAATTGAGTCGTATTCCGAATTGAGCGCAGTAACATCAGAACAGCATGTAGATGCAAGAAGTTGTCGCATCGAACGAGATGGCAAAGACTTGCGTAAGCTGGGTGATTGGCTTTCGGTGCACCCTCCCTTCCCTGAAAGTGATTTTATAATGTCTATCAACAATGGTGTTGTCGGAGCGGAGGATGTTAATTCTCATATGTGTCACGAAGAGGGGGAAAAAGGCGTGAAAAGAATAGTTGGTGACAATTTCCAAGATGTAAAGTTCCGTAGAAAAGACAAAGTTGTGACTCTCCTTTCTGCGTTCAATTCTCTAAAAGCTGGGAGCACTAAATATACACCTGTTGATCATTTAACTCTTTTCCAAAGGATTTGTTTAATGAAACAAAGTGAAGAAGAGTTAAAAGCCTTTCTGAAACATGAACTGGCTCCTTACAAAATGTCCCTATTCTCAGAAAAAGGCATGCGAAAAGAAAAAAAATGCCTTCGTTCCAGTGGAAGCTGTGAAGTTAGGTGAACCGAATAAATTTTTTGTCATTGATGGACGGTACCTTATCCACAAACTGACTTGAACTCGAAATGTTTGCTTAAAGTCAATAGCCCAAAGCTATGTTTCTTACCTGCAACGTTATTTTGGATCTCAATTTGCTATTGTATTTGATGGGTATCCATGTGAGGGAGACAAATGTAGCACAAAGAGTGCTGAGAGGATTCGTAGGTCCAAAAAACATTGTTCGGTTGACGTTGTGGTTGAATCAGAGATGGTGAACCAAGTCCCTCAGGACAAGTTCTTGTACAATGAACAAAACAAGATGAGTTTGATCACACTTCTTAAAAAGGAATTTCTGGAGTATAGCATTGAAGTGCACCAGGCACAAGAAGATGCTGACGTTATGATTGTAACATCTGCCATTTCAAGAACCAAAGATTTTGGAAGTGTTGTCATTGTAGGAGAATATGTTGACCTGCTTGTGCTCATGACCGGTTTGGGGCAAGGCATCGAAAACTTACTTTTTCTTAAAGCCAGGGAGAGGAAATGCTGAAGACAAGTGGTTTTCCACTGCATCTTACAAGTTTGACAGTGAATATACTCTGTTCACCCACGCCTTTAGCGGATGTGATACAACATCCGCTTTTTTTGGTCAAGGAAAAATTAAGTGCTGCAATATTGTTGCGAAAAATGAACACCTAACCTCAGCGCTTTGCACGTTCAATAAACCACATGCTACCCGTGAAGAAATAATAACAGCAGGAGAACGGGTTACTATCCCATTGTATAGTGGAGGTGTCAGCAGTTCCCACACACTAGACCATTGGCGGTACCAGCTATTCGCCAAGTCTGCCACAAAAAACAAACTGAATCTTTCACGGTTGCCACCTACACAAGATGCTGCACAAGATCATTCGTTGCGGACTTACCAACAAGTCCAAAGTTGGATGGGAAACTGGAAACCTCCTGAGAAATGGGGCTGGAATCACAGTGACCACGGTCCAATACCCGTTATAATGAGCCAAGATCCAGTACCTGAAGCACTTCTTCACATTGTTTCATGCTCATGCAAGCTGAACTGTAGCGGAGCGTGCTCCTCCAGTAAAGCGGGTTTGAAATGTTCTGCAATTTGCAAGAAATGTATTGGGGCAACTGTGAAAACGTGCCAAAATTTTTATATGAAGGCAGTGAAGAAGACATTATGGAGGATGTTGAGGAAACCGCTGACGAAATCAACGAACTTGCTGAGGCTGACTAGCTGTTTAAAGAAGAGATCAATCTTGGATCAACTCTATGTACAGACCCTGAATCCGTAACTCAAGGTATTTCTGGTGACACTGAGGAACCTGGCCCATCAAAACGTTGGAAGTGATGCTCGTATCTGTCTCAAGTGCGCTAAAGTGCGCTATTACAAGTATTACACACCCAGAACTGTCAACATTTTTTAGTAACATAGTTTTACAAATACCAGGGCTGAGGTGGCCCATAGTGAACTTGAGGTAGTGATGTAAGAATCACAATAGTTGGGTGCCTAGCAATCCTCATGTTGCATACACAGAAATTGAATACCTGAAAGTGAGGTGGTGAATTCCAACATACACTCCTGGAAATGGAAAGAAGAACACATTGACACCAGTGCGTCAGACCCACCATTCTTGCTCCGGACACTGCGAGAGGGCTGTACAAGCAATGATCACACGCACGGCACAGCGGACACACCAGGAATCGCGGTGTTGGCCGTCGAATGGCGCTAGCTGCGCAGCATTTGTGCACCGCCGCCGTCAGTGTCAGCCAGTTTGCCGTGGCATACGAAGCTCCATCGCAGTCTTTAACACTGGTAGCACGCCGCGACAGCGTGGACGTGAACCGTATGTGCAGTTGACGGACTTTGAGCGAGGGCGTATAGTGGGCATGCGGGAGGCCGGGTGGACGTACCGCCGAATTGCTCAACACGTGGGGCGTGAGGTCTCCACAGTACATCGATGTTGTCGCCAGTGGTCGGCGGAAGGTGCACGTGCCCGTCGACCTGGGACCGGACCGCAGCGACGCACGGATGCACGCCAAGACCGTAGGATCTTACGCAGTGCCGTAGAGGACCGCACCGCCACTTCCCAGCAAATTAGGGACACTGTTGCTCCTGGGGTATCGGCGAGGACCAGTCGCAACCGTCTCCATGAAGCTGGGCTACGGTCCCGCACACCGTTAGGCCGTCTTCCGCTCACGCCCCAACATCGTGCAGCCCACCTCCAGTGGTGTCGCGACAGGCGTGAATGGAGGGACGAATGGAGACGTGTCGTCTTCAGCGATGAGAGTCGCTTCTGCCTTGGTGCCAATGATGGTCGTATGCGTGTTTGGCGCCGTGCAGGTGAGCGCCGCAATCAGGACTGCATACGACCGAGGCACACAGGGCCAACACCCGGCATCATGGTGTGGGGAGCGATCTCCTACACTGGCCGTACACCACTGGTGATCGTCGAGGGGACACTGAATAGTGCACGGTACATCCAAACCGTCATCGAACCCATCGTTCTACCATTCCTAGACCGGCAAGGGAACTTGCTGTTCCAACAGGACAATGCACGTCCGCATGTATCCCGTGCCACCCAACGTGCTCTAGAAGGTGTAAGTCAACTACCCTGGCCAGCAAGATCTCCGGATCTGTCCCCCATTGAGCATGTTTGGGACTGGATGAAGCGTCGTCTTACGCGGTCTGCACGTCCAGCACGAACGCTGGTCCAACTGAGGCGCCAGGTGGAAATGGCATGGCAAGCCGTTCCACAGGACTACATCCAGCATCTCTACGATCGTCTCCATGGGAGAATAGCACCCTGCATTGCTGCGAAAGGTGGATATACACTGTACTGGTGCCGACATTGTGCATGCTCTGTTGCCTGTGTCTATGTGCCTGTGGTTCTGTCAGTGTGATCATGTGATGTATCTGACCCCAGGAATGTGTCAATAAAGTTTCCCCTTCCTGGGACAATGAATTCACGGTGTTCTTATTTCAATTTCCAGGAGTGTATAATATGAAGTATAATGTATTTACACTACACAAACAGAAACTGAAAAAATAGTGTTCAAAAATAAAGTATCTTGCCACTATGCTCAAAATTTGAAATATTGGTATTTTTTGAGGCGCTGTAGCGTCTTAGATATTGATAGTAGAAAAAAATGCCAAGAATCAAATTTGTAGACAATTTTGTGCTCTTTAAAAAAGAAAATAGATGTTAAAGCGATAGGAGCAAAAAAACCGAGATATTTTGAAAAAAAACTGAAAAAATGCCGAAATTTTCCAAGTTTTTTCACTGCAGTAAGTTTTCCCAAGCGAAATTTTGTTAGAAAAACTCGGTTTTCTGATCTTTCTAACCATATGAACGAGTTGAAAAAATAAACTCATCTATTCCACCTTTTGCAAGGTATATCTGCTATTTGACTGGACTACAAAGAATCATACGATAAAAATGCGCTGCTGTTATGAGAAAAATAATGTTAAAGAATTCCAGGAAAACAGGAACATTAAAGAGTAGCATGGCACTAAATCAACTTAAGAGCGCTATATAATATCAACATTACACATAAGTAAATGAGATATGAGAGTTCGTGAACGAAAGTTTTACCATAAAACTCCTAGCAGTTACCTGACATGCATAAGACGCAGTGGTATTAATGTGACCACCGTCAATGCTCGACGTCAGTGCTCCGTAAACACTCGCCTGCATGTGTGGCCGAGCGGTTCTAGGCGCTTCAGTCTGGAACCGCGTGACCGCTACGGTCGCAGTTTCGAATCGTGTCTCGGGCATGGATGTGTGCGGTGTCCTTAGGTTAGTTAAGTTTAAGTAGTTCTAAGTTCTAGGGGACTGACGACCTCCGATGTTGAGTCCCATAGTGCTCAGAGCCATTTGAATCATTTGAATAAACACTCACAGATGGGAGCACTAGCAATGGAGGGTATACGAAACATATGGGGGGGGAGGGGGGGAGGGAGGCTGGAGGGGAAGAGACACGAAAAACAGAGCAGTGATTGTTGTAACGAGAAAACGTGTGATTTATCTGACATCGAAAAGGGAATAATTATTAGCATCCAGGGGAAGAATGGAAGCAGTTCCGAAACTGCTAACTTCAAACCAGTTCTCGTGACGTCGTGTTTAAAGTATACCGGGCATGGTAAAGTGGCGTTATCCAAAACAGCAGGTGCCGAGGCAATTGTGGTGCACCATGGGCCATAGAAGACAGGGGTGAACGACGGCTGCGGAGATGTGTACGTACGTATAACTAACGAGTAACTAACCTCCCAGATGAACCAAAGTGCTACCAACAGTTCGTTCTCAAAGACCATTCAGCAAACATTGCTGCGGATGAGCCTCCGCGGTAGCCGCCTGGTTCATGCAGCTCTTCATCGTCGACGAAGGCTGGAGTTGGCACGCCAGTACCTCAACTGGATGTCCACTGGATGGTGATAGGTGACCTTATCAGATGTCAGTTTTCGCGTATGCAATGATACGCCTGAAAGCAAACACCTTGCAAAAATCTTTGCAAGGGTCCAGATGGCGGAGGCAGCGTTATGGTCTAGGGAATGTTTCTCTAGCATTCCCTCGATGACTTCTTCATTCGGGAAGGCACAAGTATGAGTCTATAATTGTGGCCCATGTCCACGACGCAGTTTGTTTTTCGTAGGCACGATGTCATTAGCCATCAGGTCCATGACAAGTTTCACGCAACTCGAAGGGTAAGTAGGTGATTTGAAAAGCATCAGGATGAGTTTACCGTACTCCCCTGTCCATCAAACACCCCAGATTTAAACACAATCGACAATCAGTAGGACAACCTCAATCGGACTGCTCACGCCATGGATCCCTAATCGGGTAACCTAGGGCAGCTGACCACGACACTGGAAATGGTATGGCTCTACACCACTGTCGCTACCTTCCAGAACTGCCTTGAGTCTAATACAGCACTTGTCGCAGCAGTCCGCTCTGCAAAAGTTGGTTTTTCAGGAGGTCGTATTAATGTGGCTGGAAAGTGTATAAGAATACAAACGGAAAAAGCTCTATACTTATATGGATATGTTCTTGCAATACCGGCCATGACCTTCTTCTTCTGTGCGTATGCACACACATTACCCAAACTCTTACGGGACTTGGTAAGAATGTGTTTCACGAGTAATGAGTGTGTTGGTTAGGGACACTACGAATGTAGTTTGTGGACAAATAAGGTAAGAATGTAGGTCTCGCGGGAGGCGTGCGCGAGATAATCCATGCAGTCGCACTATCGTCTGCACCCTCGGTGGTTCTGATGGTAAGACCGTCTGTCATGTAAGCCGGAGATTCCGGGCTCGAGTCCCACTGTACCTTCCTCAGCACATTTAAAATATTTCAGAATTTTGGTATGCGAATATATCCGTACTCTTTATAACACGCAGCTCACCTCTCACTACGATAAGCTCCCTTAACAGTAACTAGCCCACACCCTGTAGTCCATCGCTTTAGGTCGCTCATACTCATGCACTCACACTTCCAGAATCTTATTCATTTAGCCCAAAGCACTGTCATTATTCCTCTAACAGCGAATGTCTCTTGCCTCACAGGCCCAGTCTCCTTTGTTCTGTCTTACTACTACTGTCTCCTCTTTTTGGCACTTATTCCTTCTTGCTCTCTCTTACTGTTACTATCTCATCCATTTCTTTCCACCTCTGCTCTCTCTTCTCGCTGTCATTCTATCGCTCTTTCTCGCTGTCATTGTCATAGATTCAGTCTTTCTTGATGACTGGCTCTCATCCACTTCCAATGTTTCTTTCTCTTTATGCTCGCCCACTGTCACTCTCCGTCACTCGTTTTCTAGCAGTGTTCTATCACTGTCTATTACATTTCACTGCCACAGTGTTCCTCCCTTTCTCTCACACTGCATTGTCTCCGTCACTCATTTTATACCACAACCACTATCTACGATCTTCCGGTATTTATTACTTTTTCGTCTCTTTCGCACTGCCATTGTGTCCTTCACGATCAGTGTGATAGAGCAGGAATATGCTCGCATAGCGAAAAGTTTCTAAAGTTGCTCAGGAAGGTAGAATGAGGTTGATACCCAAGCCAGAGTTTTTAAACAGAAGTATATTCGCCTATTTTGTGTTCCGACAGGTGAATTTTGCAACTGGTTCCGTTTTCTTCCATGCTAGAGCACGGCATGTTACTCATATGGAAACAACATTATGGGTTAGAAAGTTTTAATAGTTTACTTATGAGAAACTGAAATAACGCGAAACTAGGTTTAAATATCAGACAGGATTTCATGTATACAATACGTTTGCTTCTACTTCAGTACTACAGCATGGGGTTCCCAGATCCCTTCTCAAGATGAAAGGGACATGATATATTTCTTCGTGCTATGTCACTTTAAAAACTACGTTTACACCTCACACCAAGTTTTACGTCCGTACTTTAAGCGTCTAGGGTTTGGTACCCCAAAACCAGATATGTGGGCTCTTCCTCAATAAAGGATAAAGATTTTTGAAAACGGAAAGGTGCTACTTCTAGACAAACGTCTAGAGAATGTACCGTTAAAATTTGAGCAACTTTCTGTACTTAGTTATTTAGGTATCTGTAGCAAACGGCGAAAAGTTGGTGAAAACACTTTTTCATGTTTCCTCAGGAAACGCCCGTGAACCAAATTATGTCTCAATAAGCCTGCTGAGGTGCACCGTAGACCACATCTAATGCCATAAGAACCAGCCGATTCGCTCCATTTCCCTAAGCTGGAGGAAATGCGTAATATTAAAAAATTTACACTGTAAAGTCGGACAGTTACAGTAAGACTATCCTTCTGTTGGATATAAAAATGGTCCCTAGCCCAAGGGCCACCCAATACACCACCAATGGAATCCTAGGTATGAGCCCCCTGAAGAATACTGTTTTTATGCGTGTAGTTTTGGACCATATTGGTAGCGCACGTTGTCGCATGCATACCCATAAGGCCTACTGTAGGTTTGTGTCTTAAGGCAAGCACTTTTGCAGTAATATCATTAGACACAAGAGATTATCATTGATTTAATTACATATGTTGTTTATAACAGACCTAGTACTTAAGTGTTCCGATTAGAAATAACTTTAGATTCCACTTAATGACGGAGGCTCCTCAATTATAGGAGGCAGCCACTATTGCAGGCCACCAGAAGTTTGGGGATAGGGGCGGTATTCTACACAGGGCGTACAAATGGCGTTTACAAAATTCGACTACAGTTATATTGTACGCGTTCATAAAACATAACTCAACTAAACAAGGGCATTCGTGTGGATCCAACGTTCATTCTCGTAACTTGGTGATGCATGAGGTTTTTTGTTGCTTTCGCATATTTTGAAGTGAGAGATGATTGATCTGAGCTAGTGACAACTTTTCCTAGTATGTTAGGTTGCTTGTGATGTATATGTATCTCGAAATCGAATTTCTGTGAAACTTTAAAATGTCGATCATTGTTCTCCGGACAGTGTCACTGATTTGACGCCACCACTTGTTGACTGTTGACACGCCATAGTCCAGTCGTAGTTCTTTCAGTTGGCTGGAAATTGGAACTGTGGGAGGGAATCCACAAGTGGGTGCGGGTGCTGGGAGACGTATGGTGTCAACGGAAGTACGGAGTGGGCAGCCGGAGATCGGAAATGGCGGAAAATTGGATCGACAGCTACAAGTCACGTGTCGCGTGGTTCTATCCGACACGTGTTGTTTGCGTCCGCAGTTAATGTGGCAGAATAAACCACTCCCACTTCTCTCTCTCTCTCTCTCTCTCTCTCTCTCTCTCTCTCTCTCTGTGTGTGTGTGTGTGTGTGTGTGTGTGTGTGTGAAGAGTGCCAACAGTAGTCTGTGCTGGGAACAATGTATGAATGTCTTCAACGTTCACAATCAAATTTAGTCTAATGTAATCACCCCAGAAAACGTAAATGTTCCCAGATCTCAAGACAGAAACGTACTGGGCACCGAAAAAATAAATCGCAGATATTCAGTCAAGTTATGTCGGCTATTCCATAATTTGTAAAATTATGCAACATTGTGGAATTACGGCCATGAAACGGCGTTCAATCAACTACGAATTTGAGGAGGAGTGTGCTTCAGAAGTAATTTGTCCCCACCAGAACCTGTTATTCTAAAGAGCAGGACCAGTTCACTGAAGTATGTATATTTTGGAGAGGTACTGGCAAAAGTAAGCTGGATAGATAAGTAAATAGAGCATTTAACCGTATAGTTAGAGTCCCAATGCAGCACAGAGCTTTAATATTCCGAGAAGAAGCACTAAGTGAAAGATGGACAAATATTAAAATCCTGACCACTGCTAATTTCGGTAGAAGTGATTTTTCTGTGATGTTTATTAGATAAAAATGTTACTCCAAAATTACCTTTGCTAGATGATCCCATCAGTCTATTAATTTGTAAAAACAATCGTATGCTTAGTGGAAACAACACTGCAGTAAGGTAGTGGTCATGGGTTATTGGAAGCTACAATGTTTTTCATAGTGGAAGCTAAGGACAGCTTCTTTTGTATTTGGATTGTTTACAGAGAGCATTAATGAAACGTTACTCCAACAAATGAGGCAAATGGCAGAAGACAGAGACGGATGGCGAGTTCTCCTGGATGCCCTATGCCCCCATAGGGGCCAAAGGAATTAAGTCAAGTCAAGTCACTCCAACAAATTAATGACCAATTAGAACAAAAATATTGACGACACGAATACTTATTTAAACTTTGAACAGTCTTCAATTACTGTATGATTTCCAAAGTAAAATCTCGATATTTCTGCATGTAATATTGCTACATAATTATCATCCTCGAAGAAATGATTAGCACGCCCTCTCCAAAATTCACTATGTACTGCGAATGTTCGTGACGACGTCAAATATTGTTACCACTAGCTCTTCATGGGTATCGTCTATCTTCCAATAATCGATTTTAGGCTGGTCTTTTGTTGTCGCACTTCCAAAGGTATATTTCCGAAGTCTGCTATTCTCGAAAATTAAGTTCAACGTGATGTATGCTGTCCTGATCTGTCCCTTTTTTAAGCGATAGTAATATTTTAGGACGCGGTAGTATAGACTGACCGGAATAAAATATTCCGTATAATATGAGAAATTTTTATAGGTTCAAATGGGTCTGAGCACTATGGGACTTAACATCTGTGGTCATCAGTCCCCTAGAACTTAGAACTACTTAAACCTAACTAACCTAAGGACATCACATACATCCATGCCCGAGGCAGGTTACGAACCTGCGACCGTAGCGGTCACGCGGTTTCAGATTGAAGCGCCTACAACCGCACGGCCACTCCTTCAAACTTTTATAGGTTAAAGATGTAGAGCTATTAGAATTTAATCAAAGAAATAATCCCAGATGATGTTAACCGAAGGCAGATAACGATGTTAGAGAACTAGCTTTTAATAAATTCTACTTCCGACTTAAGTGCCATCTCGAACTCTCTTGAAAACAACCCATGTCGTCTTGATATTCTGTTATGAGGGCAGTGCAGTCATTTCTTGGGTTTAATTTTTCCTTGTAGACTTCTCGTTTCAAATATCCCCAGAGGCAAAAATTTAACAGGGTACGGCCAGGGGAACTAGGTGGCCAAGAAACGTCACCATTTCTGCAGATTCATTTTTCGATTAATGTTAGGTTTAGATGAAGCACCACCGCAATTACACTTTACTGAAACACTCTGTCTATTTTCCAGAATGGTTTGCATCAGTAGTGGAATCGTATCTTTCAGCAATGGACTTTAGCTTTCAATTTGCAATAAGTTCGAACTGTTTAGATATAAGTTCGAATCGACCATTTGCTACCGTAAGCAGGTTTTCCCAGAGTTTTTTGAGTAGTTGTAGCCTCCATCGAATGGGCCCAGCGTTTACCTGTGCTGTGATATGAGGTGCGGTTTCATTCCGAAAGCAGTTTAGGATCGGTACCCAGGAAGATAAATTAAAATGCCAACACCTCACCCTTTCACGTCAAAACGAGCAAGAAAAGCGAAAATAGTATTTAGTAAACCGTAGCAGCTTCCAGCCATCTATTTATTAGCTACACCGGAGGAATGTAGGAGAATGCTTAAAACGCCACAGTAAGCGGCTGCCATCTCAGACCATAGATAAACTTTCATTGTAGATATAGTTACACACTTTTAGATGCCACTGAGTTTGGCAAACTACTTAAAGTTGTGCGTATGCCATATCTTCTTTATGTTCGTACTAGTAGTAATATCACTTCATCTGATTATCTGTTACCAGGTAAATATACTGTAAAACTAACTTAGTTCAGTTGCGTCTCTTTAAAAGTACAATACGGTATACTAATCGTTGGTTGTTCACTAACACTTACGTGTTACGACCTCAATACAACGACCACCTACTCCACTCTTCGTGATGTTGGGGATGTCTTCATCCACATCTACACAGCACTCCGCAATCCACTTTATGGTGAGTTACGTAGATACTTGTGGTACAGCTGTTCCCTCTTCCCTTTTTCCTCCGCGAATGGAGCATGGAAAGAATGACAGCCGTTAAGCCTCCGTTCTAACTCAAATTTCTCGGATTCTTTCGTTGCGTCGGTTTCGCTAAATTGTGTGCGAAGCAGTGATGTAAACCTCGATTCTTCACGGATAGTAACACCAGGAAATTGTAACAGTAAAATGCTCTGTGATGCACAACGCTTTCTTGTAAAGTTTGAAAATTGAGTTCATTGAGCATTTTCGCACTGCTCTCTCTCCGACTAAGCTATTCCGTGACGATACGCGCTGCTCTTCGTTGGATCTCTGGTTGTTGTTGCTTTGGTCTTCAGTCCTGAGACTGGTTTGATGCAGCTTTCCATGCTACTCTATCCTGTGCAAGCTTCTTCATCTCCCAGTACCTACTGCAACCCACATCCTTATGAATCTGCTTAGTGTATTGATCTCTTGGTCTCCCTCTACGATTTTTACCCTCCACGCTGCCCTCCAATGCTAAATTTGTGATCCCTTGATGCCTCAAAACATGTCCTACCAACCGATCCCTTCTTCTAGTCAAGTTGTGCCACAAACTTCTCTTCTCCCCAATCCTATTCAATACCTCCTCATTAGTTACGTGATCTACCCACCTTATCTTCAGCATTCCTTTGTAGCACCACATTTCGAAAGCTTCTATTCTCTTCCTGTCCAAACTGGTTATCGTCCATGTTTCACTTCCATACATGGCTACACTCGATACAAATACTTTCAGAAACGACTTCCTGACACTTAAATCTATACTCGATGTTAACAAATTTCTCTTCTTCAGAAACGATTTCCTTGCCATTTCCCGTCTACATTTTATATCCTCTCTACTTCGACCATCATCAGTTATTTTACTCCCTAAATAGCAAAACTCCTTTACTACTTTAAGTGTCTCATTTCCTAATCTAATCCCCTCAGCATCATCCGATTTAATTTGACTACATTCCATTATCCTCGTTTTGCTTTTGTTGATGTTCATCTCATATCCCCCATTCAAGACACTGTCCATTCCGTTCAACTGCTCTTCCATGTCCTTTGCTGTCTCTGACAGAATTACAATGTCATCGGCAAACCTCAAAGTTTTTATTTCTTCTCCATGGATTTTAATACCTACTCCGAATTTTTCTTTTGTTTTCTTTACTGCTTGCTCAATATACAGATTGAATAACATCGGGGAGAGGCTACAACCCTGTCTCACTCCTTTCCCAACCACTGCTTCCCTTCCATGCCCCTCGACTCTTATAACTGCCATCTGGTTTCTGTACAAATTGTAAATAGCCTTTCGCTCCCTGTATTTTACCCCTGCCACCTTCAGAATTTGAAAGAGAGTATTCCAGTTAACGTTGTCAAAAGCTTTCTCTAAGTCTACAAATGCTACAAACGTAGGTTTGCCTTTCCTCAATCTTCCTTCCAAGATAAGTCGTAAGGTTAGTATTGCCTCACGTGTTCCAACATTTCTACGGAATCCAAACTGATCTTCCCCGAGGTCCGCTTCTACCAGTTTTTCCATTCGTCTGTAAAGAATTCGCGTTAGTATTTTGCAGCTGTGAGTTATTAAACTGATAGTTCGGTAATTTTCACATCTGTCAACACCTGCTTTGTTTGGGATTGGAATTATTGTATTCTTCTTGAAGTCTGTGGGTATTTCGCCTGTCTCATACATCTTGCTCACCAGATGGTAGAGTTTTGTCATGACTGGCTCTCCCAAGGCCATCAGTTGTTCTAATGGAATGTTGTCTACTCCCTGGGCCTTGTTTCGACTCAGGTCTTTCAGTGCTCTGTCAAACTCTTCACGCAGTATCTTATCTCCCATTTCATCTTCATCTACATCCTCTTCCATTTCCATATTATTGTCCTCAAGTGCATCGCCCTTGTATAAACCCTCTATATACTCCTTCCACCTTTCTGCCTTCCCTTCTTTGCTTAGAACTTGGTTGCCATCTGAGCTCTTGATATTCATACAAATGGTTCTCTTCTCTCCAAAGGTTCTTTCAGTTTATCCAGGTCCCATCTCCTTAAATTCCCGCCTTTTTGCAGTTTCTTCAGTTTCAATCTGCAGTTCATAACCAATATATTGTGGTCAGAATTCACATCTGCCCCTGGAAATGTCTTACAATTTAAAACCTGGTTCCTAATTCTCTGTCTTACCATTATGTAATCTATCTGATACCTTTTAGTATCTCCAGGATTCTTCCAGGTATACAACCTTCTTTCATGATTCTTGAACCAAGTGTTAGCTATGATTAAGTTATGCTCTGTGCAAAATTCTACAAGGCGGCTTCCTCTTTCATCTCTTCCCCCCAAGTCCATATTCACCTACTATGTTTCCTTCTCTCTCTTTTCCTACTGACGAATTCCAGTCACCCATGACTATTAAATTTTCGTCTCCCTTCACTACCTGAATAATTTCTTTTATCTCGTCATACATTTCATCAATTTCTTCATCATCTGCAGAGCTACTGTAGTAGGCATGGGCTTTGTGTCTATCTTGGCCACAATAATGCATTCACTATGCTGTTTGTAGTAGCTAACCCGCACTCCTATATTTTTATTCATTATTAAACCTACTCCTGCATTACCCCTATTTGATTTTGTATTTATAACCCTGTAATCACCTGACCAAAAGTCTTGTTCCTCCTGACACCGAACTTCTCTAATTCCCACTATATCTAACTGTAACCTATCCATTTCCCTTTTTAAATTTTCTAACCTACCTGCTCGATTAAGGGATCTGACATTCCACGCTCCGATCCGAAGAATGCCAGTTGTCTTTCTCCTGATAACGACGCCCTCTTGAATAGTCCCCGCCCGGAGATCCGAATGGGGGACTATTTTACCTCCGGAATATTTTACCCAAGAGGACGCCATCATCATTTGTTGTATTAATCCTATTTGTAATGCCCGAGGCTGATGAAGAGTACTCAAGAATCAGTTCAACAAGTGTTTCGTTAGTGGTACCTTCGTGCATGAAGCCTTAAAATTCTTCCTATGAAACTTAGTCTGACGTGCTAGTTTCCTACAATTTGTCTTTGTTTGTTGTAGATAATTCCAGATGGTTATTCTTATTTATTTTACAATATTTAATGTTTCGGGAGATATGTTACCGGCAGTGTAGTTGTAAAGTAGTGGATCTGTTCCCGTATTTCGGAACATTATGTCAGTCAACAGTCCCCTGCAATAATGTGATGGCCAAGAACAGTGCACTGTACTAAATCAGTAGTTACTTCATTTGCGGACTAATACAGTATGTTTTTAGGTTGGTTAGTACATCCAAGTATATGTGGCAAGAGCAACCCATTAACGCTTATTTTTCCCTAGGCACCAGATCAGCCCGCGTCCTGCCATCCTGATTTAGTTTTTCCGTGATTTCCCTAAATCGTTCCAGGCAAATGCCGGGATGGTTCCTTTGAAAGGGCACGACCAACTTCCTTCCCCGTCCTTCCCTAATCCGATCAGAGCGTTGAACTCGCTGTCTGGTCTCCTCCCCCACAACAACCAGACCCACCAGATCAGGTGTTGAAGTGTGGATGTGTGAATGCAAAACGGTTAGCTTAGAGTCACAGGCGTAGCACACTAAGGGTGCTGTTATAACCGTGCAGAAAACATCAGCATGTAAATTACCTTATGTGTTAGTAGCAAGACTGTTCGACGCAGAGAAAAGACAACGAACAGAGTAACATGTGTCCATATTAAGGTACAACATATAAAAACGAATAAAAGAATCTTCATTTATACATAATACAACCTATATGTAGGTACTGTAAACAGTAATGGTGCTAAATCTGTGGATTTTGTTCGCTTAAGATTGACAGGTTGAGCTCTGTCTGCTATGGAATGCTGAATCCAGTCATAAATCTGGCCCAATACTCGAAAAACTCTTATTTTTACTACCCGATGTCGTGGACGTCAGCGGTAGACTTAGCGCCGACGTTCGCAGCGTCCTGTGTCTCACTGACGAACAGAGCAGCTAAGTTTAGTACGATTTCTGTTTGGGGAAATAATGCTGATTATTATGGAGGAAAGTTTCGTTCCCCACGATCGTTGTAGTATGTGAGTACAGAACATGTTCCACAACTACGTAGCTGACTAATGGCAGCGGTAGAGGTCTCAATAGTACTTTTAATAGTAGACTGGCAATTGCAAGGAAATCGTTTCTGAAGAAGAGAAATTTGTTAACATCGAGTATAGATTTAAGCGTCGAGAAGTCGTTTCTGAAAGTATTTGTATGGTGTGTAGCCATGTATGGAAGTGAAACATGGACGATAACTAGTTTGGACAAGAAGAGAATAGAAGCTTTCGAAATGTGGTGCTACAGAAGAATGCTGAAGATAAGGTGGGTAGATCACGTAACTAATGAGGAGGCATTGAATAGGATTGGGGAGAAGAGAAGTTTGTGGCACAACTTGACTAGAAGAAGGGATCGGTTGGTAGGACATGTTTTGAGGCATCAAGGGATCACAAATTTAGCATTGGAGGGCAGCGTGGAGGGAAAAATCATAGAGGGAGACCAAGAAATGATTACACTAAGCAGATTCATAAGGATGTAGGTTGCAGTAGGTACTGGGAGATGAAGAAGCTTGCACAGGATAGAGTAGCAGGGAGAGCTGCATCAAACCAGTCTCTGGACTGAAGACCACAACAACAACAACACGATGGTTATCAGGGGAGAGGTAAAAAATGTTACGAATTATCAATTCTATTAATGTAGACAACTTATGGAGTAACTGTTCGCAGAATTACTGCAGAATAGAGAAAAGCTGCTGAAATGAAATCTAGGGAACTCTCAGTGTTGCTTATTTCTCTTAAAACTTGCACAAAGACAGAAAGCAATCAGTGCACAGGCATCCTCTGCTGTCAAGCTCTGTAACAATGTTCGCATCGTGGATGCAAATTATTGTGCGCCGTTGAACAACATATGGTATTAAACTTAATGGGTTAAATTGTTTATTACCAGGGCGTTAAATTAGGATACAGCTTTTATATGGAACCAATAACGATCCGGCTCGATATTAATAAACTGCCTATTATTGTGAAAGCAAAAGTCAGTGTAATGAGAGCACAATGCAAAACGTTGTCATACAACCGTAACGTCATTGTAAAAGGTGAACAGAGCATATAACGATCTACCTCGGAGGTATATCTGAACGAAATTTATTGCTCGTTCACTTTGGAAGAGAAATTTTTTAACAACAGCAGTGCAGTAAAACAGAAGTATATTGTAAATAGTCTTGCATAGTCACCACTGCTTCGCGAAGTGTCAGCCCTTGACTTCTTGTAAAAAATACGCAGAATCAAAGTAACAGCTACCGTCCTCGGACACATCATAGTGAACACGAATTTATCTGAGAAGGAAGTGGGTCGCCAAACTCTCGCTCGACCAATTACTGTGTGTTGTTCGTCTGTCAGGGACCTTTACGTACAACGATGGACAGAGAAGATGAAGAATATCCAAAGGAAAACGGCGTTTTTCGCCAGGGGGTGGCTTAGCAAGCGCGTGATCGTTACGGAAATGCTCAAGAGGATACAGTGGTATGCGATTCAAGAGATGTGTTCCACATCATGGAAAGGGCGTATGCTATTTCTTCCCACAAAAATCTCGCGAAACGACAAGAAAGGACAATTCAGAGATTTTCCCACGTCAGTTGAAGGCTCACCAACTGTCGCTCTGCCCACGCACCATTACAGGATGGACAAGGGCGATGGAAAAGGTTGGAAGCGGGGTAGTGGTACCAGAGATCTCCGTATCACATACTAAGTAGGGAGTCACTCGAAGTACGGATGTACACGCAAAAGGATCTGGGATGCAATTGAGCGAACGACATACGAGACAGAAGAAAATGTGTCAATTACATGTGGTTAAATTAAAATTACGTTTTCATCGTAGGTACAAATAACGACTACAAACGATAAATTAATTATACAGGGTGATTCAAAAAGAATACTACAACTTTAAAAATGTGTATTTAACGAAAGAAACATAATATAACCTTCTGTTACACATCATTACAAAGAGTATTTAAAAAGGTTTTTTTTCACTCAAAAACAAGTTCAGAGATGTTCAATATGGCCCCCTCCAGACACTGGAGCAATATCAACCCGATACTCCAACTCTTTCCACACTCTTTGTAGCATATCAGGCGTAACAGTTTGGATAGCTGCTGTTATTTCTCGTTTCAAATCATCAATGGTGGCTGGGAGTGGTGGCCGAAACACCATATCCTTAACATACCCCCATAAGAAAAAATCGCAGGGGGTAAGATCAGGGCTTCTTGGAGGCCAGTGATGAAGTGCTCTGTCACGGGCTGCCTGGCGGCCGATCCATCGCCTCGGGTAGTTGACGTTCGGGTAGTTACGGACAGATAAGTGCCAATGTGGTGGCGCTCCATCCTGCTGAAATATGAATTGTTGTGCTTCTTGTGCGAGCTGAGGAAACAGCCAATTCTCTAACATCTCCAGATACTGTAGTCCAGTTACAGTAGCACCTTCGAAGAAAATGGGACCTGAAACTTTATTGGCTGAAATGGCACAGAAAACGTTCACCTTAGGCGAGTCACGTTCATACTGAGTTGTTTCCCGCGGATTCTCAGTGCCCCATATACGCTGAACAACTGCTGTCGATTCACTTCTGCCGTACTCAATAACACAAAAAGCTTTCTGTTGAGCGGTCGCCATCTTACCATCAACTGACGCTGACGCCTAGTCAACAGCGCCTCAAGCGAACAAATGTACAACTAAATGAAACTTTATAGCTCCCTTAATTCGCCGACAGATAGTGCTTAGCTCTGCCTTTTGTCGTTGCAGAGTTTTAAATTCCTAAAGTTGTGATATTCTTTTTGAATCACCCTGTATAATGATGTCTGAAAAGACGAAAATGACAAACGAACGAAGAGTGAAGGCAGCACATTGGTGTCCTTTATCTCTGTATCGTCTTGTTCTTTATCTTCCATACTTCAAGAATCAGAGGCTAGGGTCTAAAGTTTCCCTCGGTCTTCCGTCAATCATCTCTCTCTGCCTCTCTCTCTCGCTTTCTCTTCTTCTTCTTCTTCTTCTTTTTATGGTATGGTCTTATGAGACCAAACTGGTGAGGCCCCTAAGCTTACACACTATTTAATCTAACTTAAACTAACTTATGCTAAGGACACATACGCCCATGCCAAAGGAGGGGCTCGAACCTCGACGGGGAAAGTTGCGCGGACCGTGACAAGACGCCTAAGACCGCTCGGATACTCCGCGCGGCTCTCTTTCTTTAAACGAACAGTGACCAAGAGTTTATTAAACTGACAGCAGTACTTTCTCGTAAGTTCATTAATAACCGAGACACTAGCATCAACTTAGTTTTTGAAATGGAAATAGGCGTTTATTGCGATCAGAATAGCAGATCTCGATGAGACAAAATCAGTGATATAGCTCTATTGCAATCTGACAAGAACTCATGGAGTACAAACTGACCGAAGTTAGAAATGTTTGCAGAGTTTCAACTCACGAGTAGTGTACTTTCAACATATGAATTCCAGTCTGTCTTGTAGTAATCACGTCTTTACAGATTACTTATTTCTGATTTACATTGTCAGAGAAAGTTTAGTAATAAGGTTTTTCAGTCGAAAACAAACATTTCATAACTAAAAATGTGCACAAAATTACTGTTGTACATTGAAAGGAAAATAGAATAATAAATATTACTAATTATAGCGGGTATGTGTAAAGGCTTAGATGAACGTTAAAAAGTAGCCCTTGTAGATAAAAAGTAGCCCTTGTAGATGTTGCCAGAAAACTGCGAAATCTGGGATTTAATGGCATGCCTAGGTAGTATAGAGAATCACAAAAATCACTAGGCAGTGTATGAAATTCATCTTATTTAATACTTTTACTAGCCACTTAATAGAATGCCGGTTACGTTTAAGGCAACGTATGAAAGAAAGGTAATTTGAATACTTTGACAGTTACAGGTTCCACAGACGTCAATATTGCAACAATTTTGGTTCATATCAGCTGCATTTCAGTTGTGTTGGTGTGTCACTTGCTTATAAACTAAAAAGTTATTTACATTTCGGTATGTTATTCAGTTATGCATGCTGCAATAAATAAAGCATAAAGGTTTTGAAGTATACAAAAAATGAAAGTTTAGATCAGTTTTTCTCTGTTATAAAGTTGTAACAATTGTTAAAATTGCTTCTTCTAGTGTTTACTAAATATTAGTAACTGTTAAAAACTAGCAAGATACGTCTGCTTTAGTATAAGCCAATCACAATACTGATAATTTTCATGTTCTTGTTTACCTTTCATTAAACATTTAAATTTCTGATATGAACGTGTTATTTGATTGTAATTTTATACTTTTCCTGTGCCCATTTCGTATATTATAAAATACCTCGGTATCCCATGCATTTTCCAGGAAATGTAGAAAATAAAATTATATTTAACACCCTGTCAGAAAATTCTAGATATTTCATGCATTGTACATGCTTCATCTACAGTTCCTTGATGTAACGCTATGCTGATACCATATATACATCCACGGAGAGAGAAATCAGAGCGTTTGGCAGTGAGAACCAGCAGCAGGCTACTGTGTAGATTGCTGGTACTTTGGCGAGGACTGTAATTGAATAAAAAACCCGAGGAGGCAGTGGAAAACTTGGAAATGAGTTATTCCAATTACTCTCTGGCTATGAATTTCTGTATCAGGCAGCCCTGAAATTAGGGGGCTTAAAAGTTCCGCCTCGCAGCTTCTCTCCTCGACCCCGTCTCGCTTGGAGCGCCGGTTTTCCACAGGCCCTGTGCAAAGCTGCGAATATTCCACACAATACTCCGACTAAATCGTATAAAAGGGGTCAAGTTGACACTATATATATGATTCAGCCGTCCATATCTAAGGGCTTTAAGGATCTATGGAACCTTCAATACCTTAAAAGTCACGCTTAACATCTTAAATTCTCTCACTCACTACGCATAAGCTATTAGTCCTACAGAAAAATGAACGGAACCTTTTTGCAGGAAATGTAATGTACGTCTTCGCTGGAGGACACGAGGTTCAAGTTATTGAAGAAAATCGAGTTTTAAACTCGAAAAACACGGCATCTAGCGAAAACATATCCGAGTAAAAATTTAACTTCATTACATTTGCTGCAAAATGATTCTCTTTTTTTTTCCTGTGGTGCTTATGCTCGTAGTTTGTGCATAACGAACATTTATAGATTGAGCAAAATAAAGTAATTGCAGAAAATATTTACAAGATTGGTACAGATCTGACCCTTTTTAATGAACTAAACAACTCCCAAGAAATGCTTGAAAGTGGAATTCCGATGCACCAGTCTATTGTTGTCACATTCGCATCTCGCATAATCTCTGTCCCGAGTACTTCGCTGTGTCTGTACGTCCGAATGAGTGGCAGAAGCAAACATGTTTAGTCACCAGACGAACGCAACGCAAAACAATTGCCACGTTAAAACAGTAAGTTTCATGCGGAAACATTATCGATAAGGGCCTGCTTCTCTGTCCTTAAAAATTTTCTGTTGTGCAGGAGTTAAAGCGTTTTGACATCTGTCGGTGGTTTCTGAAAAAAATGGAACAAATTTTGGGCCCTCAGGTTTTCATTTCTTCAAATGAGACCAGGCACAGCCTATCAGGGTATGTGAGCTCACGGACCATATGCCATTATCCATCAAAAAATCGCCAGCAGTAATCTCAAGAGCAGTGGCATATTCTCAAGATCGATGTTCGGTCTGCAACGTCGGGTGTCCGCATCTTAACACAAGTATTTCATTAAACTGTTCACGTTAACTGGTGTGTCCAGAAACTGTTTAAGGCATAGGTGGATTAACTCATAGAAAATGATCAATCGTATGAATATTTTCATCGAAACAACTGCGTACACCGTCTTGACACCCTGGTTACTAGTGCGTGCAGTTTCGGTGAAGAGAGGACAATCAATATAGGCACCACATTCAGCAGGCCACTTCAGTCGCCTGAACTCTCTTTCTTTCACGAAATAATAGGACGACGATTAATTAAATGTATTTGTTAACACTTTCACAAAATGTGGACCGATTCGCACAAGTCTGAGATATAGAAGCGGCGCGCGAAAGAAAACTAACAAAAAACATGTTTTTCTACGTAAAATCCGAATTAGGTTAGATATTTTGAAAGCCAGCTTGCAGTTTTATCAGAAGAGTGAAATTTTTTTATTGATTATATTCACATTAAACAGTTTCCCCGCATAAATTCGGGTAAGAATGAATTTTAGGTGCTACGTTTAGCTCGAATTTGAACAATCGTATTTCGGCAGCGGATAAAGATCATTGGATAAAAAAGTCATGGTTTGGTTTTATCTTTTTAAATACATTACTGCAAGGATTGAATCGATTGGTAGAAATTTTAAGTATACAAGTGGCGCACTTCAAAAACGTATGAAGATTATTGGACACAAAATTTCATTTCGTTTTCTATTTATGCATTTATCTACTTTCGTTCAGCTAGAACCGATTAGTAAAGGTTTAAAGTATTGAAGAGGGGCTTCCAAAGCCACACAGAACGACGTGTTTTGCAAGTCAAATCCAACCTAAGGCAGATTTTTTCAAAGGGTTAAAAAATATATTAAATCCAAGTCCGATAGACGGGTGGACCAAATTTCAAACATCAGGCTCGCTCTAGTCCGGAGTTATTTAAGAGTAACTCTTTTTGTACGTAAAATACGAACGGTGACGTACAAATTAACTAAGCATTAAATTCAGCCTGATTAAAATCTTTTACAAAGAATTGGTCATGCGACATCATCAGTAAAACTAAAGTCAGGGCTGAATGATCCTCAGAAACGACGCACGTAGGGTAGATATACAGTGTCACCGTAAGGTTGATCGCTGAGTGTATCGAAGTAAAAAGTATTTGGAGCTCAGAACTGTAACTCACCACATCTTAAGACCTGGACCACCAAAACGACCATGTTCAACATTGTTCCTTGGTGCACTACGTGTTGTCACCTCTTTCCATATGAGCATAAGTCCAGAATCACTACTGAGAGTGAATCCGCTCTCATCCGAAAAGAGTACACGTCTCCAATCCTCGCCGGTCCAAGCCGCATCCTGTTGGCAGCATCGCTAACGGTGCCGCCAATTTGCAGGTGTCAAAGGAACACAATGTAACGGTCGTGGGACGAGTCCACTACCATGTAATCGGTGTGCTACACTGGAACGTGAGATGCGTGCGTTGCAGTCCTGTTAAACGAGATAGCAACTGCACCTGCTGTTTGACGGGGGTCCTTTCTTGTCTGTTGCACACTGCAGCAAATGACCGCTTCGGACAACAGTGCTTCCGCTCCGTTAAATTTCGTGGTTGCAACCCCATAAATTCCATTTCTGCTTGTGATATTTATGTTGTATATCGTTCAGCCATATTGAGAGTGAGACGAATGATAACGCTCCAAAACTCGTCCCACCATTTTAAATTCGCGGATCGCACCACTGTGCTTACGGCCACAGATACACAGGTGCCAATGACATTGATCGACGGCAAAGAGGTACAACAAATGCATGAATTAGATCTCTGGCTACGAGGTCGAACCACGCTGGCGTGTCCATCTGTCACTGCGACCTCTACTGTGGCGCCACCTTTGTAAATTTATTATGTGCTGGATTCCATGATTTACCCAAGCTGAAGCCCCTGTGTCTATTAACTAAATTCGTCGCTAACCGAATTTCGGTTGCCTCTTTCACTACTGAGTCCCAGAAAGGTGAAGTCAAAACTACACTCCTGGAAATTGAAATAAGAACACCGTGAATTCATTGTCCCAGGAAGGGGAAACTTTATTGACACATTCCTGGGGTCAGATACATCACATGATCACACTGACAGAACCACAGGCACATAGACACAGGCAACAGAGCATGCACAATGTCGGCACTAGTACAGTGTATATCCACCTTTCGCAGCAATGCAGGCTGCTATTCTCCCATGGAGACGATCGTAGAGATGCTGGATGTAGTCCTGTGGAACGGCTTGCCATGCCATTTCCACCTGGCGCCTCAGTTGGACCAGCGTTCGTGCTGGACGTGCAGACCGCGTGAGACGACGCTTCATCCAGTCCCAAACATGCTCAATGGGGGACAGATCCGGAGACCTTGCTGGCCAGGGTAGTTGACTTACACCTTCTAGAGAACGTTGGGTGGCACGGGATACACGCGGACGTGCATTGTCCTGTTGGAACAGCAAGTTCCCTTGCCAGTCTAGGAATGGTAGAACGATGGGTTCAATGACGGTTTGGATGTACCGTGCACTATTCAGTGTCCCCTCGACGATCACCAGTGGTGTACGGCCAGTGTAGGAGATCGCTCCCCACACCATGATGCCGGGTGTTGGCCCTGTGTGCCTCGGTCGTATGCAGTCCTGATTGTGGCGCTCACCTGCACGGCGCCAAACACGCATACGACCATCATTGGCACCAAGGCAGAAGCGACTCTCATCGCTGAAGACGACACGTCTCCATTCGTCCCTCCATTCACGCCTGTCGCGACACCACTGGAGGTGGGCTGCACGATGTTGGGGCGTGAGCGGAAGACGGCCTAACGGTGTGCGGGACCGTAGCCCAGCTTCATGGAGACGGTTGCGAATGGTCCTCGCCGATACCCCAGGAGCAACAGTGTCCCTAATTTGCTGGGAAGTGGTGGTGCGGTCCCCTACGGCACTGCGTAGGATCCTACGGTCTTGGCGTGCATCCGTGCGTCGCTGCGGTCCGGTCCCAGGTCGACGGGCACGTGCACCTTCCGCCGACCACTGGCGACAACATCGATGTACTGTGGAGACCTCACGCCCCACGTGTTGAGCAATTCGGCGGTACGTCCACCCGGCCTCCCGCATGCCGACTATACGCCCTCGCTCAAAGTCCGTCAACTGCACATACGGTTCACGTCCACGCTGTCGCGGCATGCTACCAGAGTTAAAGACTGCGATGGAGCTCCGTATGCCACGGCAAACTGGCTGACACTGACGGCGGCGGTGCACAAATGCTGCGCAGCTAGCGCCATTCGACGGCCAACACCGCGGTTCCTGGTGTGTCCGCTGTGCCGTGCGTGTGATCATTGCTTGTACAGCCCTCTCGCAGTGTCCGGAGCAAGTATGGTGGGTCTGACACACCGGTGTCAATGTGTTCTTTTTTCCATTTCCAGGAGTGTATAATTTCGATTTTTCCGTGCACCACAGAGGCTCAGTGCTAATGCATTGCTCGGATACCGCCGATTTCTTAGGTCGTAAGAGCCGAGTGGACCTGTGATATCCTGTGCATCTTTCCTGCTCTACATGTGTCATCTGTCCGATGTATGAAAAGCCACACTCACAGGGGATATGCTATCTCACAGTATTTTGGAGGTGCGTTGCTGACACCTTTGCAGTGAGGCCCATTCTGAAGCTAAATAACAAGACTTTTTAAACCACTTGAATTCCGTCTACAGTCAAATCCAAGATATGGCGGTCGACGTTGCGTCAATCACGTGACAATCGATTGCCTGCAATCGAGAGAACAGACGATAGCCAGAGATAGCTACACATCGACGCCACGTGACGTGCGGTGGCGCCCTCTACGATCTCCATATGAGCGGCGGTCCCAGCTCCTAGCAGCCAGTCGTCGACTCACCTCGGAAGATGTTCTCCGTAGTTGAGAGCGAAACGTCAGGGAGAAGAATTTCTACAGTTCGACCACGGCAACTTAGCCCGGAAGTGTTTACTGATGAAGACGCCGGCCGTGAAAGCCTACATGGTATGATAGTCAAATCCAGTTTGCAACGGAAATCACAATAGAGGGATGCCTTCCATTTTTGCATGCTTTGGTGCGACGGTAAGATGACGGCGCTTTGGTACATGCAGTATATCAAACCGACGCATACAGGTTTATATTTAAGTGTAATTAGCTGACACCATCCTTCCTAGAAGATGAGTGTCCTCAGGACTATGGTACATCGAGTAGGCGTCGTTGCTGACGAGTGCAGTCTGGAGTTCTACGAATGAAAGCAGCAGTAAGCGTAAGGAATGCAGAAGTAAACTGGGGAAGTTCGAAATCCATGGCTTTAAAGGGATATGTGAAACTTATGTTGTCAAAAGGAGGGCGGATTCTCAACAAACACAAAGTAAAAGTAATTTTTCGCCCCTCACCACAGGCAGCAGCACTTCTGGGTTCCATTAAACATGATCTGATGCTTCGATAGCCTGGAGTTTACAATTTGCCCTGTGAGTGGCTGACGACACGTACAGTCCGTGAAAGATGCACAGAGTATTGGGGGAACAATCGGCTCTTACAACCTAATAAATCGGCTGTGGTGGAATGCTTTATAGACCCTGGGCACTTTGTGGTGCATGAAAACGCCGAAGTCGTAGCTTCGACTTCATCTCTCTCGGACTCGGTAGTGGAAGAAGCCATCGAAATTCGGTTTCCAATGAATTTAATTAGTAAGAGATATTGGCTTCAGATTGGATGGAATGCGGCACTTTCTCTTATAAACTTACAGAAACGTACAGCTCACTGAGAAACGTATCTGGCGCTTGTGTATCTGTGTCGCCACGTTCAGTGCTGCGGTCCGCGAATTTAAAAGGATGGAAAAAGTGCTGGAGCGTTAGTCATTCGTCTCACTCTGAAGATGGCTGGGCGATATACAGCCGAAATGACAGAAGAAGAAGTGGAATTTGTGGAGACGCCCGAAATGTAATGGAGCAGTCATAGTGCCGCGAAAATACGAAGGTGCACAACAGTGCTTGTGTCCTCAGAATGCTCCCAAAGCATACGAAATAATATTGTGAGCAATTAGAAACTCCTTTTCTACAATCGTCACTCTTCGTCCTTCTTTCTATTTTCTGGTAGTTCTTCTCCGTGTGACGTCGTCCAGATGTTGTATTGGATCATGTTGTAATGAAGAACACCGCAGCAGCGCATTATAACTGCTCGTTGATTGACACACAGTCTTTCCCCGTTCCTCCAATTGCCTTCTTTTGTGGGAACAGCCCAATTTGATATTATAGCCATCTAACGTCTAGCTTCCTGTGCATGACTGGGAGATCTCTGGCAACTTGCTCCTTCACCTTCACACATTTCCACCGATTTCTTAATTCCTTATGGTACTTTATCTATCTTGTCCTTAATGCTTGCAGGAAAGTACATGCGTGGTAATTCCTTAATGGTATTACACCCTTTCATGGATGAAGGACAAGAGTAAATTTATAAGTCTCCGTAAGAGGGCCTGGTTCGGAAAAGACCGAGTCGAAAGCTATAAGAGAAAATCTTTTTGATGCCTCTGACAGTCGACCTCTTGTACTGCAAGTTCTTTGCTTTCCTTATTTTGGGAGGAGGTACTATGGACGACATGAGGAAAAGGCTGCTATAAATATGAGTTCTAAGGGGTATACGTCAAGAACTAAGAGCACCTGTTCAACTTTGGTAATGACAAACACATCACATCTACAGGAAAATTACTCATAGCTGTTAAGATCTGCGTTTTAGAGTCGATGTTTACGACATTTTTCTCTGGTTTTCGTCCATGCTACCTCCTCCAAAAATATAGAAGGCAAAAAGCTCGCCCTAGAAGTGGGTCACTTTCAGATGTATCAGAACGATTTTCGCTTATAACTGTGGACTCTGTCGTTAAGGGACTAGCGTGCATCATCTCAGATAGATAGATTTAACCTACCCTGTCATCTCTGAAAGTTGGTATCATCATCACATTGCCTATCCAGCACATAAGCAAGCCAGAAAGAGTATGATGGAAACTAAAAATAAAATAAACGAGTAAAAATATAGACATATTCTGTAATATTTTCGATAGTTCATGCTCCCTGCCATGTGTTGTAGAATTTATCAAAAACCAAGTTGCAGTACCGCTAGCTACTACGGAAAAAATTATTGTTCCTCTCTGTTTCGTTTCTGCTTGATGATGATAAGTGACAGTCGAAAATGGTAGCAATAAACAAATTTTCGGACGAGCTGATGGCCGTAAATCGTGAGTTTCGATAGCCGTTTTCGTCAGTACTAGCACAACCCACTACGTTTATTCAGCTGAGGAAATTGTTTTGTGGAAAGAGAAAAACATACTATGGCGGCGTTCAACATGGCCTCTGTGGACTGAGGAAGAGAAAAGACTCACTTCTTTCGAGGTACCCAAAATGGAGTGGACTGACACAGCGAAAAACGAAGAGATCCTAAACACAACGAGTAAGAAGAGAAGCATGTGTAAATTACTTAACAAAAGAGGAGTCCAACTGACCATTTAATGAGACATCTAGGATTTATGAACACAATAACAGAGGAGTATAACTGTGTAAATAGATCGACAGGAAGACAAAGACTAAGATAGGCAGAGAACATTATAAAAGATATGGATTCTACTTCCTACGAACAAATGAAGAGGAAATTGTAAATATGTGACGGGTGGAGATATGCCGCCCACGTAACTGCTGAGCAATGCGGACTGACCGCTGCAAAAGAAGCGTTTAACATGTCAGTAGCAGTTTTCCGCTATAGAAAGTCGTCCGCCCGTGGTAGGAGGAAATGGAATGTTTAACTGCTGATCCACGTGTTGCTCACGCAAACAGCCGCACTGCAGAGCTCAGTGATTCCGTCATTTATGAGCTCATTATCTGCGAGCAGATACGCCCACTTTGCGCTTCCCGTTTTACCAGCAATTACCACCGCTGTTTCCGTTGCTCCCTCGATGGTCAATATACTGCGTTCTGCCGCTACTAATCTTAATTTTGCAACTGCCTATCGTTCCTTCTATTTTAAATAATATATAGCAATGATAAATTTATATATGTATATATATATATATATATATATATATATATATATATATATATATATATATATATATGTGTGTGTAGCAATTCATAAATTATAAAGCTTTTACAATTCGACGACACCTTTTCAATACATCCAATCTGGTGGTGCACTGAAGTTCAAGAGACCGATTACTTTATATAACTTAGGTGGGGCTTTAACTGCTCAAAAACGTTTTAGCTTTATTGACTCATATTACTAAAACATAATGGATTATAAATGTTCTAGACAGTAAATCGTTCGATAAAAACGCGAAGTTGTGGAGACAGGAAAATCCCTCAACGACCTGTAGAGAGCACTGGTTAACTTCGTTACAAAGTATCGACAAATTAAGTGGAAGAACAAATGTTACAAGCCGTCACGTAATTCCGGTTATCCGCTAATTTTCATGCTTAGAAGGTCAAGTGCAAGTTCAAGGTCAATAACGTCCTGACCTCTGTAGACATTTGCACATAATCTGAATCTACGTAATAACTTAGGTTTCTGTTGCGTGCCAAATAATTCTACTGTTTCGTTCATACTCTTATTCTTTTTCCTTTCTTTCTAGGCTAAAGACTGTCTCCTTCGGTATCCGTTAGTCCATTCTGAAGTTGCCACCTCGTCTTTTACTTGGATGATCAATATTTCTTTTACCAGGCGTAAATTTATTTCGTACGATTTTCACGATCTTCATTTCATCCATTCTGTCTAAGTGACCGTTCCACTCATGCTTTCTTTTATGTACCTCTGATTAATGGAGTCCACTTTACATCCTTTTCTAATGCTTTCTCTTCTCTCTCTATCTCGAATTGTTTTCCCTGTAAGTCTTTACAGGATTTTCAAATCCTTATTTTCCAAAAGTCTTTTTGTTTTTGATGTTCCCGGTCTTGTCTCAGCTGTGTATGTCATAACTGATTTCACAATTGTCGTTTATATTCTTGCTTTTGCTTGTTTCCCTCTATTCTTGTTTTACCAAATAGTATTGTTTAAACACTCTGTCACTTCACTGGCTTTTGTTGCTCGTTCTCTAACTTCCTTTTCGACATTTCCACTACTGGACCATTCACTAGCAAGATATTTAAGTGTCATTACCTGTTGAATAATTTTTCCACCAACTTCCAGTTTGCATATAATGGATTCCACATATGTGGTCATACATTTGGTGTTTTTGTATGCGTATGATCACACTTAGGATTTTTGCTGCTACGATAAATATATGTAAAGGATTTTGCATGTTATCTCCACTGTTTGCCCGCAGAACTGCATCGCCAGCGCTATAAATGGTTCTTACTTTTTCGTCCCGCATTATATAACCACTACCCTCTTTCCCACCTCGTCTAAGAGCATGTTAATAAGTAGGGGGCTCAAATAGTCACTTTTTCTAATACCACTGTTAACTGCGAACCAATTTTCGCCTGCCTTAGCTGTTGGAATCAATGTTTTCAGCTGTTTTTATTAAGTTATAATTCATTCCCAGATCGCAGAGCATGTTTATCGCATCTGTTCACTGAATCCTATCGAAAGCCTTCTGTAAATCAGTGAAACAAAAATAAATTGGTTTATTCTGTTCAATAGACTCCACTGCAACCTGCATAAGAGTTAACACTACGCCTGTGCGTATCCAACCGGATCAAAAACCATGCTGTTCCTCGGCAAGGGTTGAATTGTTTTTTATTTTACTTCCTGTTATTTTTGTTATGAATTTAAAAATAGAACGCACTAGATTTATCCCTCTGTAGTTGATAGGGCCTCTCATATCCCCTTTCTTGTACATAAGGATTGTAATGCTAGTTCTCCATTCGTTTGGAATTTTATTACCAGTTGTAACATTGTAAACGAACTTGGCCAATTTAGTGCATATCCTCCATAATTCAGTAATTGTTTGGGGATCCTTTCTTTCCCTGGAGACTTCCTATTATTAACAGACTCACAGCTTCTTTTACCTCTACATGTGATACAGATACATACTTGTACGCTGTTCTCTGATCTCTTTCCATTTTCTGGTGACTTTTTACTTTTATACAACTCCGTTAAATATTTAACCTATGATTCCTCACTTACGTCGTTCAGTTTCAAAATTTCGTTTCAATCTTTCCTCTGCTTTGTACCATTCCCCAAATTTATTTCTGTAACCCATAGAAGTCATGTTCTAAATTTCTAGAGAAGGTTTCCCAGTGTTCCTGTTTAAAACAATTCACTAGTGATTTTGTCTCGTTCCGAGTTCTTTTGCAATCTTCATAAGATTCTGTTGCTTTAATATTTCTTTTACTTTTGCAGTTCATTTGATACCAGACCCACCTAAAGCGTTTACTCATTTGGATATTTATGAAAATTACTAAATACGGTGTTCCGAAATTACTGCACCAAGGAAGATGTAGTAAATATTCCTGATTCCTAATCGTGAAAAGCCGCTAATATGAGTACTTAAGAAGTACATACTCCGGTCGAGATATAGAGGTGTAGCGAAGTAACTTAACTCCATACCTACGTGGTTCCTTTGGGAGAATGCTGTTGAAATAACTCCATTTTTAGCAGTCACAACCACTCGGTCGATGTTATATCTTTAACTAATAACTGGAAAGCTGCACAAGTCACCAACACACAAAAAAGGAAATAGAGATAATCAGCTACATTACCACATCATTATCATCGATTTCTAGTAGGATTTTGAAACATTTACTGTGTTCAGAAATTCTGAAACACCTCGAAGGCAATGATCCTCTTAACACATAACCACCACGGATTCAGGAAACGTAGTTCTTGTGAAACGTAATTGACGTTTTAAGCACGCGAAGTACAGAGTGCCATTTACATAAGATCTCAAGTTGATTCCATATCTCTGCATTTTCAGAATACCTGACAGTGTTTCGCCCAAGCGCTTTGCAATGAATCTGCATATTTGTGGAGAAACGTCTCAGCTGTGTGAATGGATTCGTTATTTTCTGTCAAAAAGTGAGGTTTTATAATAACTGATCGGTTATCACTTATTGAAAGTGAAGGGTTATCTGTGGTTTCCCAAAAGATTATTATAGCCCCTCTGCTGTTATTGATCTATGTAAATGAGTTATGTGACAATATGAGAAGTCCTCTTAGATTACATGCATATGATTCTGTCTTTTATCGTCTAGTGAAGTCATCAGCTTTCACATTTCACGAAGTAAATGTCCGTGTGGGCGCTAAGGATAGGGAAAACCTTTACAATTAGGGTTCTGAACCTGCCCTTGGAGTCTCCCAGCCATTCATGCCGTAAGACTTTGCTTTCACTCCCATACTACTAAGACACACCTGCAGTTGAGTCAACATCAGCAAATCCCTGAAACCCGGCAGTACTTTTGACAGCTTTCAACTGAGAAGCGGAAACGGCTGTAGGCGACGAGGATAGCCGTTATAGAGCTATGATGAGACGTTATCATAAAGAAGTTAGCAAAATAGCGTTGTAGACACTTTTAGCAGCTGCGCCCAGCTTAGGTAACTGTCAGAGATCATTTTACACCGAGTCTGCTGCATAAGTTCAAAGGTGGTTTCACGAATATACGGAGATGAAATTTTTCCGATGTTACACTGTAAACACAGTTGATTTCCTGTTTTCGTTTCTAGAAGAAAACTGGCGAATTGAATACCCGCTCAGCTAGTACTGTCATAGACCGGTAGACATATCTGCATTCTCAGGGAACTACTTAGTTCCGTTAATCCATCTCATATGATATGTGCTGATATTAATACGTTGTATTCTGTTGTTTTGATTGCATCACATGCTATCATAGTGGTTTCGTAGTACAGAGGATGTTTACTTCGATATAGGTAACTGAATGTAATTAGTAGACTATTTTAAAACAGATTGAATTAAATAATAAAGCAATATTGAACCGTAAATTTCTTCACTAACAATAAGCGTAGAGTTTACTGCTGCAATAAATCATTACACAGAAAATGTGACTAAACAACCTACATCAACTAACAATTCTGCTATAGTAAGTGTTAGGATAAAAGTAATTATACTCATTTTTTGATATGTCACCAATGTCTTCTTCTTCAAGAAGACAAATAATTACAATCATTCATCATACATTAAAGGTTCTGCCGCTCTGCGAGGTAAGCTATAAAAAATTGTATTTTGTTAATGTTTAAATTTGGTCTTTAGCCAGCGATAGTGTTATTTAAAACACCTAAAGACTCTTCGCTGATGACATATATGGTGGTATTTCAAAGTAGAATCTTTTCAGACGAAAGTGGCGATCGGTGAAGAGTTCCCTTACAAACCAGACATACGTGATGCAATTTTCTTGCGAATTTTTGGTTGTAAAGTTGTTACCTATGCGGAGTTTTTAACAAGTATGATTTACAAAGTAAGCTCGTAATGAGACGATTTTTTCTTCATTACTGAGGTGACCTACAACAAACAAATTATTTTGCAGTAAGAGACTTGCTGAGTTATAGCCCAGGACAGTGCAATCGAGCATAAGAGTATGTATTGCCAACCAGAGTACACACAACCATTCCTCCAATACGAGTCTAGAAACTTTCCAGAACTGATCATGAATACCGCATTCAACTGTGATTATTTATATATATATATATATATATATATATATATATATATATATATATATATTTATTTATTTATTTATTTATTTATTTATTTGTGGAACGACCATCATGGCTCGCAGTCTAGATATTATTGTGGACCCTAAACTCTATTAATTACACAGTAACAGTCACAATTACAATAGTGAAATTATGTAGAAGTTATTCACAATTTGTGTACTCACAGTTATTTGATATCACAGTAATAAGTGAAAGAGTAACAGTGTCTTGCGCCGACTGTTACTACTTTGTCTACAAAAAATGTAAACTGCGCTACAAAGCTGAAGACATCTAGATGTTTCAAATGCCTCATTTCACAAGACCGCGAACGTTAGTCACACACGAAGGTCGGCTGGTGAAGAGTAATTCGAGTCATTGAGTCGGCTCTTAAGGTGCGGTCTTGTGTGAGCCACCAAGGAAGTGATCGACAGTGATATCATCGAGATGAAATCCTGAAAGTCGTAGGGTGGTGCGGCTTGTTGAAAACGGCCTCGGTACGAATATTAAGGGCTGCGTAGGTTGCAGCTTCTTTATGAAATACCTTTTTGTCTCTGAGCATAGGATAGTATCATATTGCTGAGATTGATACTTGTTGACATTGGTAAAGGATGCTGATAATTTTTATGGATGTAATTACACAGGACTGTGCTTCATATTTATTGAGATAGTGTGTATGATAATGGGATCCCAGTTTCATAGTCTGACTTGATCAGTTTCTGCACATGCGTGATCGCATCCGTCCTGGATTACTGTGATAGCTTTCGTAAAAAATCCTTTTCTGGTAAGTATGAGATAACTGCAACCTTTGCAAGCCATATTTTTCAGGACACAATCAAAGTTCTGAGATGGTGAAGTTCGACCAGATTTAGATTGTCACTTTCTAGGCTTTGGCCACACGGATATTACTTTAAAATCCCATTGAATAATTCCTTCATTTAAATCTTTATCTCATCTCTTTGTTGATTTGGTTTCCGAAAGATACAAGCTGCATTTGTGTGAGCCAACAAAGTGTCGAATTTTAATGTTGTCCTCAATGTACAACCGCGTTTGAGGTGTTACAGTGATTGAGTTCGGGGTCGTGTGCACCACCAGTGCCACTTTTGTATAAAATACACAGAATAAACTTGTTAACTGCTGTCTACCACTTACGACTAAACAGATGGAATGAACGGTCTATTTCCTCTCTCTTTTGATGTTGATGGCTGGGTAGAGGTCAACCTAGCTACTGATCGAGCCGTCGAATTCGCTTTGATTTATGTCCATCCCTCCCATGAATGGCAGCATGCAGCAGGAGAACATAACGTATATTCATGTGTAATATATCAACTGCCGAGAATGTCTGTGTTCGTGAAATTTAACCAGTCTACAGCCACTTGAAGCTTTTGTAAACCTCATTCAGTCGTCAAAGTCTTAATGTACGTCTATCATATTGACCAACACATACTGTCACTGTATACGCTAATACGGTATCATAAAGCGTGTTATCTTACAGGACTGTGCTAGACTTTTTGGGAAGTTGCGATCCACTCAGATGAGTGTGCGGTAAACGTCGGTCACTAATTATTTAGTGTTCTTAGATATATAAGTTGTGTAGTGAAATTGCACTTGCGTGGTCTAATAGCATTATACGAGATTTATGAGGAAAGTAATGAGACAGACTTTTTATCTGCCAATTTTTTTCTCAAACAACAGTATTGTGCCCTTCAACATATTTCACATCTGAACCGGAATGCCTTTTGAGGTCAAAATTCCGTGAGACATGTGGCCATGTGACACGGAACGTTGTCATGATGGAGCTTCCACGTGTCTGCAGCGTCTGGACTCATTCGATTCGCTCTTTTCCTGAGCCTTTCAAGGAAATCTTTGCAAAACACTTGACTGACAGTTTGTCTGGTGGAATAATCCCGCAAGAGTACGGAAACGATGGACATTTTCGCTGTTTTTCACTTTTAAGGTCTCCCTGGGCAAGGTTAATCTTGAATGTGTTTTCGACCGTCCAAAACTGATCTGCGCCGGTGGAAACTTTGTGCTATTGTTTAGGAATGATCCCCATAGGCCTGTTTCAATTTCTGAAAAGTCACACTCGTGGATTCCCCAAGCTTAACAAAAAACCGGATGGTGTAATGTTGCTCTAAATCGAGGTATTTTATTTTCGTAATACACAAACAGAACATAACTTCACGCTGGCGCTCTCAGAAATCACGGAGCTGGAACTCGGACTGAACATCTGGAAGCGATGAGCACACCGGTCTGCACAAGTAGGACAGCACAACGTTCCCAGATTACTCAGAGTGTCGTCAGTTTCATTACTTTTCACACACGTTGTAATTACTTGTTTACTGAAATATAAACAGATTCAGACAGGGGGTACAAGCATGGGCGTTTCACAACTTATTTCTGTAACACCTCTGTTACACTGTATTATCAATATACCCACTTACTCACTTTATTACAAATAAGAGCATAAATGTTTCACTTGCGCGAACTTTCCAGGATAAAGCAAATAAAAGCTGCAGCATCTATCAGGGACTCAGATTAATAATTAGCATAGAACGATGCTATTAATAATAGTTATAATTATTATGTTGACAAAATGAGAAAAAATTTCAGATACCGTTTTGAAACAGTAATAAGGAACATAGAATATATACACTGAAGCAA
The DNA here is from genome assembly GCF_021461395.2 of Schistocerca americana. Lineage (NCBI taxonomy): Eukaryota > Metazoa > Arthropoda > Insecta > Orthoptera > Acrididae > Schistocerca > Schistocerca americana. Next base: position 629,863,478 of record NC_060122.1, read on the forward strand.
AGTAAAGTAATATTTCAGTTCAGAAAGATTTGAAGAAGGAAGTTGACGCGCACTCGAACACACACACACACACACACACACACACACACACACACACACACACACACACACACACACGTGTGTGTGTGTGTGTGTGTGTATGTGTGTGTGTGTGTGTGTGTGTGTGTGTGTGACTGTGTGAACAGCTGTGATATTGTATACTTAGTACAGACCAGTAGGTTATTAGAAACAAGATATAATGAACGTAAAGAAGCCTGGAAATATGGCACCAGCAAATTAACATTTGCAAAACACCTTCGACAAGAAAACCATCCCCCCCCCCCCCCCCCCCAAAAAAACCGAGAAAGGAGTGGTTATGAAACTAATCAGTCTGACCAACAAAAGGCATCTTGTAACACTGGAAGAAATCCAATTTTTAACGTAAGAACAGATTGGAAACACCTAACAAACGACAAGACAGACATCAGCATCCAAACATTATATAAAGAAATAAAATCTATAGCAGATAAATAACACTCCCTCTATCCACCACAGAAACAGTATCATACTAAACAGCAAATATACTCTCCATGGATCACTCACCACAGTACTACAGCAAAGTAGTTTTAATAAAGTAATAATACGATACAGAGGTTAGGATGTTTATATCCCCGCACACAAACACTCATTCCGCATGTTAAAAAAGTAAAAGTTGTAAAATAAAATCTTACCTACACACACACACACACAGAGAGAGAGAGAGAGAGAGAGAGAGAGAGAGAGAGAGAGAGAGAGAGAGAGTGAGAGAGAGAGAGAGAGAGAGAGAGAGAGACAGAGAGACAGAGAGGGAGAGAGGGAGAGAGAGAGAGACAGAGAGAAAGAGCATACGCTTTCACAAAGCCATAAAGAACAGAACAAATTACGGTCACATCTCGCAACGTGAAAACATGCTACGCGAAGTGTGTGTACCACCACACAGTATCAAACCATATTATGTCCAGTCTTACTGAAGTGCAGCTATTTAAAAATCGGTCAACTATGTGTGAATGGACGTTTGGAATGAAACAGGAAGCAAACTATTCGTGAGTAATAATTGTAATTCAAAACTGTTTAATAGTAATAAAGGAAAGCGTGAGTACTGTATACGATCTGGAAAAATAGATTTTTAGGTAAAACCAAATTGTTATAGTAACCACTAAAGAGGCTTTGATATGAAGCGAAAAGCGTATGTTGTAAATTAAACATTTATTGCAGATACAAGAGACGTAACAGAGCATATGTTACTACTAATAAAAGGTTTAGAGGAACCGATAGAAGCAAGAAGATTTCCAAACGAAAGCGCTTTTCTGTCTGAAAGTAACGATGATTTGGAAGAAATGTACAATGAAGGAACAGTAAACACAACTAAGAGATTCGGATGACGGGAACAGGATCAAAGGAAAACGTGATAAACAAAAGCAGAACGTTGAGAACGACTTGTAACACACCAACAGTGGAAGAGCAGTGCTGAACGTTAGTCATTATCTTCGCTTTGCCAATGAGTTTCTGATCATACTCACGCTGCCCCTTTTGTACACTGCTCTACTGAAACGTAGCTCTTCTCTTGCAAAATGCGCAGTCGTTTGTTGTTCACAAAACAATAAATAAAAACCCTTCTTGCCAATTAAAAGGATGCTCCAATGAAATCGCAGCTGCTCTGTCTACTGTGCGTGAAAGTTTCCGAATTCGCTAAATTGGCACCCATGAACTAACGGTTGCAACACATTGTAGGTTGATAATTAGTGATCCTTTAACCTACTAGTCAGCCTTTACATGCGTTACAAAAGTAACGCGTCTTTCCCTACACGCGTCAACATTGGCTCTGCTAATAGAAACCGTATTTTGATGTGTTCCTCCCTGAGAGTCAGACTGCAGTGCAAGCCAGACTGCAGTCCACGTATATAGCGGTATTCCTTGACACCAGGAAGTCCTTCCGTACACAGTCATTTACAGAACATTTTAGGAGAATATGATAAATTGGCCCGGGTTAGTAACTGTACTCATGATTTCCTAGCGAATAGATGACATCACGTAAATTCGCCGCTACCCAGGAGAGCGTTATACCACCGATATTGTTTAGTATATACACTCCTGGAAATTGAAATAAGAACACCGTGAATTCATTGTCCCAGGAAGGGGAAACTTTATTGACACATTCCTGGGGTCAGATACATCACATGATCACACTGACAGAACCAAAGGCACATACACACAGGCAACAGAGCATGCACAATGTCGGCACTAGTACAGTGTATATCCACCTTTCGCAGCAATGCAGGCTGCTATTCTCCCATGGAGACGATCGTAGAGATGCTGGATGTAGTCCTGTGAAACGGCTTGCCATGCCATTTCCACCTGGCGCCTCAGTTGGACCAGCGTTCGTGCTGGACGTGCAGACCGCGTGAGACGACGCTTCATCCAGTCCCAAACATGCTCAATGGGGGACAGATCCGGAGATCTTGCTGGCCAGGGTAGTTGACTTACACCTTCTAGAGCACGTTGGGTGGCACAAGATACATGCGGACGTGCATTGTCCTGTTGGAACAGCAAGTTCCCTTGCCGGTCTAGGAATGGTAGAACGATGGGTGCGATGACGGTTTGGATGTACCGTGCACTATTCAGTGTCCCCTCGACGATCACCAGTGGTGTACGGCCAGTGTAGGAGATCGCTCCCCACACCATGATGCCGGGTGTTGGCCCTGTGTGCCTCGGTCGTATGCAGTCCAGATTGTGGCGCTCACCTGCACGGCGCCAAACACGCATACGACCATCACTGGCACCAAGGCAGAAGCGACTCTCATCGCTGAAGACGACACGTCTCCATTCGTCCCTCCATTCACGCCTGTCGCGACACCACTGGAGGCGGGCTGCACGATGTTGGGGCGTGAGCGGAAGACGGCCTAACGGTGTGCGGGACCGTAGCCCAGCTTCATGGAGACGGTTGCGAATGGTCCTCGCCGATACCCCAGGAGCAACAGTGTCCCTAATTTGCTGGGAAGTGGCGGTGCGGTCCCCTACGGCACTGCGTAGGATCCTACGGTCTTGGCGTGCATCCGTGCGTCGCTGCGGTCCGGTCCCAGGTCGACGGGCACGTGCACCTTCCGCCGACCACTGGCGACAGCATCGATGTACTGTGGAGACCTCACGCCCCACGTGTTGAGAAATTCGGCGGTACGTCCACCCGGCCTCCCGCATGCCCCCTATACGCCCTCGCTCAAATTCCGTCAACTGCACATACGGTTCACGTCCACGCTGTCGCGGCATGCTACCAGTGTTAAAGACTGCGATGGAGCTCCGTATGCCACGGCAAACTGGCTGACACTGACGGCGGCGGTGCACAAATGCTGCGCAGCTAGCGCCATTCGACGGCCAACACCGCGGTTCCTGGTGTGTCCGCTGTGCCGTGCGTGTGATCATTGCTTGTACAGCCCTCTCGCAGTGTCCGGAGCAAGTATGGTGGGCCTGACACACCGGTGTCAATGTGTTCTTTTTTCCATTTCCAGGAGTGTACAAGCCATTTTTTTTTTTCATCTTGACACAGCTAAATATCTCAGAAGCTAAGCATCGGATTCAAAAACGGAAAAATTCGTATTCAGTATTTTTAAACGTACTGTTCTGCGATACCAATATTAACCACCCTCCGTCTGCCCGACACCCCATGTGGCGGGCTGGGCACGGGGGTGGGGGTGGGGGGGTGGGGAGTGGGGGGAATACGAAATCTTAAATAGGAGAATCCATTTTTATTGTTTTATTGTACATTCGGATTCTACGGAAAAATGGGAAGTTTTTTATGTTGCACTTCCATAGTTGTGCGACAGATGGCTCTGTAATCCGCAAATAACACTGTAGACTCCCAAAACAGTAATATCTCGAGTAAAATGCACTGGATGAAAAACATAAAAACAGACGTCTGTCCAAATGACTCTGTATTAGCAATTTTCCTCGTACAGCTGTTTTGAAAAACTCATTAATTTATTATTTGATTTGATCTCTTTGCGTGCACGTCATCTACATTTCTAAGTACTTTGCTTCGTAACGTGACTGCGCTGTATCCTCATCGTCCTACTCCTCCTCCACGTTTCACCCCCTCCCCCCTCCCTCCAACATTCCATTCTCATCCTCCTCTTCCTCCTTCTCTGAGAATCGCGTCGCTTGTGGAATGGTGACTGGCATATTGTCACACGCCGTCGCAAATACAGAGACACGTCAGGAATATACTGAATGCCAAAGGACGGTGCGACTGGCACCAGACTCAACGCGACACTCCCTGTTACCTCTTCCAAGTATTGGAAAGAGTTCCTTCTATTCACTGGCAATAGACCCATCCCCCATTACCCACTCGTCCACAACAACCATCCCATACCTGACTACCTAAACAAAGCTGCACGCTTAGCATGCTATCTCAGCAACATATTCTCCATCGACGATGATCCTCATTTTGATGATCACATGACGTAAGACAAGTACTTAAAGTAAACCCAAAGTATGCCCTAATCACGACAATGTTACCTGTCGACACCTTAGAGAATGCCCTGCCTCCTTCCTAGTTAGCCTTGTATCTCTTTATACCACTATCTCTCTAAAGGTTACTGTCATTAAATGTGGAAAGGCTTTAAAATCCTACTCTTCCTCAAACTGCTCAGAACCCATACTAGTACCTTCTCCTACCGCCATCTATGTCTTACCCGAGTCTTCAGCAAGGACTTGGAATCCACCCTCTGTCACTGCACACCTGACGAAACAGTACCTACTTCGACTTTAACCAGTATGACTTCCACCCCATTTTCCTGATGACAAGCTCCTCCACATTTCTCATCTCCTTTCCCATCATCTCAACGTCCGTACATTCGCTATCTCGGCCATCTTCGACCTGTATAAAGCCTACAACCGTATATGGCATTCCTCTCTCCCTTTCAAACTCCAGACTTATGCACTTCCTATTAATTATTCCAGTCTTATTGCGTGCCGGCTGGGGTGGCCGAGCGGTTCTAGGCGCTACAGTCTGGAACCGCGCGACCGCTATGGTCGCAGGTTCGAATCCTGCCTCGGGCATGGTTGTGTGTGATGTCCTTAGGTTAGTTAGGTTTAAGTAGTTCTAAGTTCTAGGGGACTGATGACCACAGCAGTTAAGTCCCATAGTGCTCCGAGCCATTTGAACCATTTTATTATTGCGTCCTTCCACTCTATTTACCCAACATTGCTCACCATTGGCGAAACCAATTCCGGCACATTCCATCCGACTGCAGGTGTACACCAAGACTCCGTCCTCTCCCCTCTTCTTTACTCATTTACATTGCCAATATGCCTAAACAACCACCATCACTTAATCGTCTTCAGTATGCTCATGATGACATTTTCTCTCTCTTTATCCCACCTTCCAGAAATCCGTATGATCGCTCCAAACTCACCTCAATTAATTTACCTCATGGCGTAACCAATGGCTTCTCAAGATCAACCTATCGAAAACCCAGGCAATCATTTTAGGACGCACTACCCATACCTTCCAAGACTTCTATCTTACCATTTATAACCGCTCTATCCAGCTAACTAATACACTAAAATATCTTGGACTAACATCGACTCACAACTAACACGGAAAACATGAATGGCGGGCTCCATGTGGTTCCCAAGGCGTGCAACGACCGTAAACCATAAAATTACCAAATATGCAGGAACCAGTCGCACAATCATGTTTTATTTATTCACTTTTGAAAATCGATTTCAACTGATTAACAGCCATCATCGGTGATTTCAACCAGTATGTACCCTTGGAAGTAATACTGTCTTAAGAAGATAAAAATGATTTTGCGACTGGTTGCTGCATATTTGGTAATAACACGGAAAAATCACCTACTACCCATCCAAAAGAAAGCCCATAATTGACTAAAAGGTCTAAAACTACTAATTGGTCGAAATTGGAGATTACACCCTTCCACTGTCCTCAGTACCTACAAAATCTTGATCTGACCGATCCTTTGTTTTGCGAATGTTGCATGGACCGCCTCCCCATCTAAATTCTCTAGCTCATTTCAGATCAAACGGTTCAAATGGCTCTGCGCACTATGGGACTTAACATCTCAGGTCATCAGTCCCCTAGAACTTAGAACTACCTAAACCCAACTGACCTAAGGACATCGCACACACCCATGCCCGAGGCAGGATTCGAACCTGCGACCGTAGCAGCAGCGCGGTTCCGGACTAAAGCTCCTGGAACCGCTCGGCCATCGCGGCCGGCCCTTCAGATCAGATCGTGGGATGCCATGCACTCCGCCTTGCTTTCTGTATTCGTTTTCTTTCCCCCACAAGAATCCTTTACGAACTAATAACCTTCCGTCCTCTCCTCACTCACACTAAATCCCTGCAAACAACCTACACCATTCGCAAAACTTGACACTTATAATTGTATGCTACCACGCCTCTTCTGTCACACCCCACCATCCCTGTACCTCACACCCTCCACATATCCCCCAGAGCTATTTCCACTATCTCCCTCTCGTAAATCATAAACTCTGTCCTGAAATTTACCCATCCTAGAAACTTTAAAGCCACCCTACTCACTCCACCTCATCAAGTCTCCCTCTCTCTCTTCCTTTTCTATTTTTTCCCGCCCCTTTTTCCCCTTCCCCCATCTTTCCCTAGTTCTCTTTTCCCCTTCAAATTTTTGCCTCACTGACACCTCTTTTTACTTCCCCCCCCCCCCATTCTCATTTTCTCATTTCTCAAGAGCTACTCCCACCCCATCGATACCACACATCACTCCACCGTTCTCACTTCCTCGCCAAGCTCTATCTCCTTAAACATAGGCTCCCAATCATAGGAGAGGTCCTTCCAGAGTACTGACAATGAAGTGCTTCCTTCTAAGGTTTGTGTCTTCTTACAGAATTTTAAAAGCTTTGAAAGTACCCTTGTTTCGTATTTTGCAACTTCATTATTCATGTTTTTTATTTAAGCATGAAGAAAACCTTGTGTCCTTTACATACGAGTATGAACATTTCCATTAATTTTTAGCCATTCCACATCTTTTAAATCCATATACATATCTCACAATTACGTTAGTGTATTTTCATGAAATTGGGTTTTCTTGTCCAGCTGATTGAAGAGCGGGTTAATTTTACCGCCGAGAGTCAACCCCCCCCCCCCCCCTCTAACATATCTGGCGAAGGACATGAAATAACAACAAAATAAAATAACATGACTGGGGCCCTATTTTCACACTTGCTGACTGATACTTGTACTCTGCCACACCTCTGCCACAACTTTTCCCCCAAACACTACACCTTTACACCCTACATGTTAGCTCTCTACGACACTTTAATCGCCTTTCATTGTTCGACCTTGAAATCCCCCCTGATATATACCCATCCTACCACATCTAAGAGATCATCACCAAACTCTCCTTCTCAGGGCTCCCTCCACCTCCAATCCTTTCCACCCAATTCCTGCATCTTGGCTTGGAACTGCATTCCTCGTCATACTTTCCAAGTCCCTCCTCAAAACAACCATCCACACCAACAACCTCCCACGCACTTATCCCTGGCAGTCTGTAGGCTGTCGTCACACCAGTTCTCTATGTATCTACTTTACTCAGTCAAAATAAGAACCTTTTACTCAACTTACCCAATTGTCCATCTGTTGTATATATTCGTGTGCAACACTCACTTACCATTCATCTGTGTCAATATTTTAGTTAATCAACAAATTAACCTCTTACACGTTAATTATCTGAATCTTTATTGTGTAAAACATTGATTTTAACAACCCCCATGTACGGTTTTATACATGAAAATAATAACTTTCATATTAGTTACAATGCATGCTATTGCGACATAAACGAAAACTGAAATGGTTTACATTTAATAACAAATTCGAAGAAATGTCCATAATCCTACAGCTTTTTATACTCAACGTTTGCCAAACAGAATGCGATCATGCGCTTCTCTTTGTCGGGTTATTCGACACCTCACCTTCGAGGGAACTGCACAACCATGAAAAAGAAAAAGAAAAAAAACTGTTGCTGCAGGGTATTTTTCGAGTCATCAGTCTTCTGACTAGTTTGATGTGAACCGCCACGAATACCTCTCCAGTGCCAACCTCTTCATTTCAGAGTAGCATTGGCAACCAACGTCTTCAATTATTTGCTGTATATATTCCAATCTCGGTCCCCCTCTACAGTTTTTGCCCTCTTGTACCATGGAAGTCATTCACTGATGTCTTAACGTATGTCCTATTATCCTCTACCTTCTCCTTGTCAGTGTTTACCACGTATTCTTTTCTTCTGCAATTCTGGGCAGAGTCTCCTGGTTTCTTACCTTATCAAACCACCTGATTTTCAACATTCGTCTGTAGCACCACATCGCTGATCTTTTATTCTCTTCCTTTCAGGTTTTTCCACAGTCTATGATTCACTGCCATACAATACTGTGCTCCAAACGTTCATTTTCAGGAATTTCTTCCTCAAATTGAGTCTTGTATTAGATACTTGTAGACTTCTCTTGGTCCTTTTTGGGGTTGCTAATCTGCTTTTGATATGCTCCTTCCTGCATCGTTGCTGCCTGAGTAGTAGAATTCCATAACTTCATGTACTTTGTGACCATCAATACTTCTGTTTAGTTTCTCACTGTTCTCATTTCTGCTACTTTTCATTGCTTTCTTCTTTCTTCGATTTAGTCTCAGTTCATATACTGTACTCATTAGACTGTTCATTCCATTCAGGTGATCATGTAATTCATCTTCACTTTCGCTCAGGATAGCAATGTCATTAGCGAATCGTAACATTGATTTACTTTCACCTTGAATTTTACTTCCACTCCTGAACCTTTCTTTCATTTCCGTCACTGCTTCTCCGATGTACAGATTGAACAGCAGGGGTGAAGGACTGCATCCCTGTCTAACATTCTTTTTAATCCGAGTCCTTCGATCTTGGTCGTCCACCTTTATTATTCCGTCTTGGCTATTGTACCTATTATTTGTTACACGTCTCTGTGTATAGCTTACCCTTATTTTGCTCAGGATTTCGAACATTTTGCAGTATTTTATATTGTCGAACGGTTTTTCCAGATCGTCAAAGCCTACTAACGTGTCTTGATTTTCCTTTAGTCTTGCTTCCATTATCAACCGAAACGTCAGGATTGCCTCTCTGGTGCCTTTACCTTTCCCGAAGCCAAACTAATCGTCATCTAACACATTCTTAATTTTCTTGTTCATTCTTCTGTGTATTATTATTGACAGCAACTCGGATACATGAGCTTTTAAGCTGATTGTGCGATAATTATCGCACTTGTCAGCTCTTGCAGTCTTCGGAATTGTGTATACGATAAACTTCCGAAAGTCAGATGGCACGTCGCCAGACTGAAATATTCTACCGACCAACGTGAATAGTTGTTTTGTTGCCACTGATGGAATGTTCTCTGTCTCTTCTGCTTTATTTGATCTTAAGTGCTCCAAAGCTCTCATAAATTCTAATACTGGATCACCTGTTTCTTTGAAATCCACTCCTGTTTCTTCTTCTATCACATCAGACAAATCTTCCCTCTCATAGAACCTTTCAATGTATTCTGCCCACCTATCCGCTCTCTCCTCTGCATTTGATAGTTGCTTTTCGTTTGCTTTCTTACTGTTATCACTCTTGCTTTGTATTCCGCCGAAGGTTATTTAGACTTTCCTGTATGCCGATAAAGTGCTTCCGACAATCATTTCTTTTCGTTTTCCTCAAATTCTTCACGCAGCCATTTCATCTTAGCTTCTCTGCACTTCCTATTTATTTCATCCCTCAGTGACTTGCATTTCTGTATTTCTGAATTTCCTTTAACATTTTTGTACTTCCTTCTTTCATCGATCAGCTGAAGTCTTTATTTTGTTACTTATGGTTTCTTCGCAGTTACCTTCTTTATATATGTTTTTCCTTCCAACATCTCTGAAACCCTTTTTAGAGATGTCCATTCCTGTTCAACTGTGCTGCCTACTTAGCTATTCCTCACTTATGTATCTACAGCCCTAGAGAACTTCAAGTGTGTCTCATCATTCCTTAGTACTTCTGTATCCCACGTCTTCCTGACTAATCTCTTAAACTTCAATCTAGTCTTCATCACTACCAAATTTTGATTTGGGGCTACATCCGCTCCCAGGCAAGCCTTACAATCCAGTATCCGAGTTCGAAATCTCTGCAGGACCATGATGTAATCTGACTCAAATCTTCCCTTATCACCCGGTCTTTTCCAAGTATACCGTCTCCTCTTGTAATTTTTGAATAGAGTATTCGACATTACTAGCTGAAATTTGTTACAGAACTGAGTTAATCTTTCTCCTCTTTCATTCCTTGTTCCAAGCTAGTGTTAGCCTGTAACCCTTTCTTCTACTCCTTCCCCTAGAACGGCATTCCAGTCCCCCATTACTATTAAATTTTCATCTCCATTTACGTGCTGTATTACCTATTCAGAATCCACATATACTTTCTCTATCTCTTCGTCTTCTGCCTGCGACGTCGGCATGTATATCCGTACTATTGTTGTCGGTGTTGGTTTGCTGTCGATTCTGATCAGAAGAACTCCATCGTTGAACTGTTCACAGTAATTCACTCTCTGCCCTACGTTCCTAGTTACAACGAACCCTACTCCCGCTGTACCATTTTGTGTTATCCTGTACTTAGCCGACCAAAACCCTCGTCTTTTTTTCCATTTCAAGACACTGAACCCTTCTATATCTAGATTTTTCCCTTTGCATTTCGCTTTCAGATTTTCTAGCTCCACTACCACGGTCAAGCTTCTGACATTCCACGCCGCGACTAGTACAACGTTATCCTTTCGTTGATTATTCAGTCTTTTTCTCACGTTCACCTACCCCTTGACAGTCCCCTCCCAGAGATTGGAATGGGGGATTATTCCGGAATCTTTTGTCAATAGAGAGATCATCATGACACTTTTCCAGTTACAGGCCACATGCCCTGTGGATACACGTTTATTGCAGTTGTTTCCATTGCATTCTGCATCCTCATACCGTTAATCTCTGCCGATTCACCCGCCCTTACGGGCAGTTTCCAATCCCAAGGATAAGAGAGTACCCTGAACCTCTGTCCACTCGTCCACCCTCTTTGACAAGGCCATTGGCAAAATGAGGGAGACTTCCTATGCCGGAAGTCTTCGGCGGCCAATACTGATTATTAATCAAAATTTAAGCACTGGGGTGTCGAATCCGGGACCGATGACGTTTAGATTAGTGATCAAACACGCTACCCCCGTTTTCATTTTTATCTCATTTTGCTCGTTATTGTTCCTTGTATTCATTCGGAGTGGACGTCCCATGACGCTTGTTCAAGTTCATCGTAGAACCATTAACTCAGTTTTTTATAACAGAGGGCAGCTAACCCTCTGACCGAACACGCTGAGCTACCGTACCGGCGTCCCTGTACCACAGGTGCATGACGTTAGCTGCAGTGTATGATCGCTCCCACGTTAACATTCGGTAGCTAAGTCGTGAAACGTGCATCATTTCATTCGTTTCATAATTCACCCCATCAGAAACTACGTTGCAATGATTTCCAGAACCGAGTAACATTTATCCAGCAGTTTCTTCAGCAATGCAGAGGCACCACACTTCCTTTTCTCTAGTGTTGCTCCCTCATGAGTGGACCTTAACGAGCCACAGTACGATTCATCGACACAACACGATTTTTTTGAAAATTAAAAAACCACATTGCTTACACCAAGCTTAACAACAGCTTCCGTGGATTACGAATCTTTGAGACGGTTCAAATGGTTCTATGCACTAGGAGACTTAACATCTGAGGCCATCAGTCCCATGGACTTAGAACTGCTTAAACGTAACTAACCTAAGGACAGCACACACATGCATGCCCGAGGATACGAGCCTGCGACCGTAGCAGCAGCGCGGTTCCGGACTGAAGCGCCTTGAACCGTTCAGCCACAGCGGGCGGCGCGAATCTTTAATGTGGACTGACTGGTGGCAAACGCATTGTGCCATTCCTTATCGCTGGCACCTTAAATGATGATATACATCGAGTTTTCTTGGAGGACGATCTTTCAATATTGTTTGCAGAACTTTCATTGGACAAACATTGTGGTTTCAGCACAGTGGTTATCCTGCAATTATTCTGTAGCAGCACGAGAAGCTTTAGATCCTACTTGCTTGACTTTTATTTGTGGGTTTACATGAGGAGTGAAGTTAATAATGCACGAAAACGCGTGATAAAATGTCTCAGCGTATCACCATCGCATATCAGCAGAGTACTTCTAAAGCATTTATCAGTTTTGTAGAACCGTTCCATGTGCGGATAAACAAGGTATCGAAGTGGGCGGCCACATTTTTCAGCACTTATTGTGAAATAATTCTAACAAACAAGCAGCCTTTGTTGAGAAGTGAAACGAAACATCTCAGACAAGCTATATTCATAGTTACTGGAGATAACGCTGTTTTGAAACTCAGTTGCGTTATTTGTCGATTACAGCGCCATCTGTCACGCAACGACGATTGTGTTAAATACAGTGGTTAAGTATTTTTCTCGGTAGAAATTGAATATACAATAAAAATGGGATGTTTCTATTTAAGATATTGAAGTTGCCCTTGCCTGTGGAGATGGGGTAGCAGGGTCAAAATTGGTATCGACGGATGGCATATTTCAAAATAATAAACACCTCTTTCTTCGTTTTTCTAACCCGATGTGTAGTTTTTGGGATATTATTTTGAGATATTATTTTGTTTTCATGTTTAAGTGAATTGTTGTATACTCATCGAATTAACGACTTCACTATTTTGACTGATGGAATAAATTATTAGTGCATTCACCTTAAACTCTATGATGCTATCTACATCACTTATTAAGTAGAATATAATACTTTTATTATTATTCTAATTTAATACAATCTCTGTTTTATTTGAAAATTTGCATCATATGCCAGTGACTGTATAATTAGACTGAAGGGTCACAGATTGTAACTATTTTATGTAGCGAGTTTGACACATGGGTATGCAAGAAGACATGTACGGCATGACCCCGTGACTTTAGGAGCTACAATTGTAAAAAGAGTCGTGCATCGCCCACTTCCTCTAGTGCTGTATTTCGTCTCGAGGATTTTATCTAGTAAACAGCATGAAGACAGGTCCGTCACAAGCACAGAAGCGGAGCAGAGGCGAATTATGGCATTATTCTATAGAGGATGCAGGATGCATATTGGGAAATACACTGTCAGAAACGATTTTGACAAAGAACAGACTATTATGCACCGGCGTCTGGGAACGGAAATTTCCGAGGTGATGAAACTGGTCGTCTTTTTAGGTGCTACTGTCACGAATATCTGAAAAAAGTGATTAAGGAACGGTGAAATCACCTGTGGATGACAAAGTGGTGTAAGTCTACGTTACAAAAAAAAGTGTTTCGCAGCACACAGTTCTGCGCCCTTCGTAGAACGTTGGGTTATGTAGCAGATGACCCATAAATCTTCCCATACTGACCGAACGGCATCGTCAGTTACAACTGCGATGGGGACGTGGATCAATGGAAACTTGTCGTCTGGTCCTATATATATGACGTCTATTGTTACACCAGATCCATCTTCGTTTCTTGACGCGCCGTCATCTAGGTGAATAGCTGCTCGAAACATGCTCAGTGCCAGGAATTCAAGGAACTGGGGGCTGTATTATGATATTTGTACCTTTCAACTGGGCATCCATGAGACTCTTACAGTAATCGTAGACACCATGACAGCTATGGGCCATGTTAACATGAATGGATACCACCTGCACTCGTTCACGCAAGATGTCGTCCTCTACAGCCACATTATCTTGCTATATGGTATATATCTTTGTCACATGGTTAGATTCGTGGGATAGTGGTTTGAAGAGCATAATAGTGAACTCATGTTGACATCTTGGCCTGCAAATTGGCCTGATCTGAACCCGGTGGATCAAATAGGGGACGCTATTGTGTGTCAGTTCTGCTCCCGCAAACAACCGCTTCGTAAATTACGAGAATTGCATGACCTGTTAGCGGATATCTCGAGCTACGGCAATGCAGAAACCAACCAAAAACTTATCGAGGCAATGCCACGCAAAACAGCTGCTGTACTGCGTTTCTAAGTAGGATGAACTTCCTACTAAGTAGGTAGTCATAAGGTCTCAGCTCATAACTGTATGTTTCGCGTAAAGACTGCAACGAGAAGAAGAAAAATAAATAGTGTTGATACGCAAGCTTACCGACAGTAGCTCTTTCTTATACTGTGCAGGGATGGGAAATAATGAAGATACCAGCAGATCTTTCTGTCATACAACGTAAGGTGGATTGTGGAATACAGACGTAGATGTACTCGTATTTTGCGTAGAATCTCGCATGGTGTGTGAAATCGATTTTGTATGACCCTCATATTCGCTTCAGGTGGGAAAAAGCCTCATCCCAGACTCAGTCCATCACAGATATACAGCAGTAGAACTCACTCGCGACAAAAACATGGTTGTATACTGTTTCGACTTTAAGCGATCAGCATCAGATGGCCCCAACTGCAATTCTCACCTTACGTGGCCACAGCTCTTACTGGATGCTTTCATGTACTTCCAGGTGTGCATTGCTTGATGTTGATCTCAGCAGTAGAACTCACTCGCGACAAAAACATGGTTGTATACTGTTTCGACTTTAAGCGATCAGCATCAGATGGCCCCAACTGCAATTCTCACCTTACGTGGCCACAGCTCTTACTGGATGCTTTCATGTACTTCCAGGTGTGCATGACGACATCCAGCATAGAACGAGACTACTTTAGCCGAAACATGTCTGATGATGCCAAGTATAATTCGGAAATCTGTAAATCACAATATTTCCACAGCGACACTCATAGTACAGAACCACTGACGTGCTGACATGTTTAAGGAGTTATTATGATAAGTGAGGGTTGGATGGGTGTCCACAAAATGTTCCCCTGTAGCATAACAGCGAAACTTCATTTCATTCATGCTTATTGGTAGAGTGCCGTATCTGCGAGACAGTGTTGCATCATGAGCAGTTACGACGCTTCTGGTCATACCACAAATACAAAAGTTTTTCAAAAAGGATAAATACCAGACCAGCTATGCGATTAGATTCATTATTATCTAGAAGCTAGGCCTAATCCTTCTTGATGGGGCGAAATCGTACACTATAGAAATAACTTCACAATATTCCCAGTGCATATCACTGTTCACGTATGTAAACTAGCTGCACTGCGTGACATTATCCGGGATGTTTAATGTCAAAGTGAATGGCCCTGTGTCTTGTTGATACACATAGAAAATGCAAACTGCGTGGGAAACTACAATCACTTTAAATCGAAGAGCATATTGGAAGACAATCAGTCAAGTACATTTCGCGATGTGACAACATTTCTCCTTTATACATTTTATACGTATGTTTATACATATTGTGCATTTTAAGGAATGTATAGCCTATGTCAACCCAAAGTTCATTAGGAGATCGTATAGAAATTTGAAGTAAGTCGGCCAAGAAGTTGTAGAGGTTTTTGGTAACAACATTTCGTTTAGAGTCGGATTACGAAATCTTATGCAGACAGTGATCTTCCTCTTGTCTTGAAGCTAAAAAGTGCCAAATTTCATTAAGAGTTGGGCAAAACTGTAGATTTGTATGAGTTACAAATAAACAAACAAACGAACGAATACTCTCCCTTATAAATAGAAATTCGTAGACGGATGATCTGATGCGTTGCGTCGGAAGCTATGTAGGACTGTTAGCAGATGGTAGTCCCATACACAGGAAAGTCTTAGTGATAGTTGACCCTCAAAACGCCGAACTGAAATATTTTAGCTCCTTAAATGAGGAAAAATTAATTACTCAGTCTCATGAAACAGTAACAACAGCAAGTATCTAAGACTTGCCGTTTCTAAGGATGCAAAGGGAAACCCTCCGTACTTCACGATCCTGCACTGCAGAAAATAAAATTCTCCAGTCATGTGTCATAGTTGCAAGAAAGGTTAGCCATTATCAGCTTGATCAAGGTATTTCTAAAAGGAAAACAGTTAAAGCTATAGAGCGTGTTGCACAATACTTAATGCCAAAATTGTACAAATGGTAAATGATGCACTTCTCATATACTACACAAAAACTAAGAGTCATATTATCATATAACTATCAGAAAATAAAATTTACGAAGAGAACCAGCTTATTTCCAGATTACCCATTAGAATCATAGTCCATTTCGCTAGTGATTCATATCATAAACGAAAGGAGAATAAATTGCCTTCCTCTGAAAGCCAGTTAAATAAATTTCTGTCTGGCCAATGATCATTCACGGTATGAGCTAGTCTAAGAGAAGCAAAGCTTTTGGAATTGCTCAATGATGTCACATTGGCACCAAATATCACCGCAATTCTGCCCAGTGCCACCGTAGACGTGTCATACGATCAGAAGGTAGTCACAACAACTCTTACCAGCACTTCACCTATCTTTTTGAAACCTCAGTGATAGAGGTCAGAACCGTAACCCCCAGGGTTGAAATCAAGCGTTTGGCGTATGAGTGGCCGCGGAAAATATTTCAGACACCCCGTCGCTCAGCATCGGCACAAAAGGCCACGATGAATAGCATAAAGAGCGTCAATGAAACATCCACTTTCCCTGGGGCGTTGATTTCAGCACTTTTCCCAGTCGAAAACGACAATTCGCAGTGGGAAGAGCAACAGGTAGGCGTTCTTCACAACCTTTGACTCTGTTGACACCCTCTGGCATTTCAAACCGTCTTTAAGGACACTGTAGGCCTGTATCCCATTCCGACGTGATCGCACCTGTTCGGAACACATCGGAACCGAAGTTCTTGCCCTCGCGTACAGATTGGAACAACTAGAGACTGTTCAAAACTATGTGACGAAATTTCAACGTGATCCGAAGCATCAAAGAGTGTTTACGCTGTGTCAGTGCTCATTCCTTGCGACCTTCTGTGACGCTAATCATGGGGGGCGGCAACGCTGAAACAAGCATGAATAAACTGGCAAATAGTTCCTCTAAGACCGCCCAGTTCGTCAAAACTCTCAATGGTATCCGCCCACCTGTATGATAATTTTGAAAATGCACATGTATAGGCAGAACCCCGTGACGGAAGTACAAGGCACCCGCAGGCAGGCTACACTGCTCCTGTTTCGCCGCTGCAGTGCTGCTCTTTCTACTGACAGCAAGCCATCCCGAATATCAGGATGTGAAGGTTCTTGCCGGTCAGCAAGTTCGTAGGACGTCTTCGCAAGTTCTGCTTGCACAGGTTTGTTTTCTAAATTTCTCGATAAAGTTAAACAGGGGCCGCCGAGAGTTTTGCCGAATCTGGGACTCTTAGAGCAAACATTTGCCGTTTTATTAAATCATATTTAAATGTCGCTGCCCCTTGTGATCACGCGATAGAACGACACAAAGTAGAAGCGCGGAGAAAGCATAGGCACCCGTAGGTCCTTCGCATTACTGTGAACTGTCATTTCCGACCACGAATTTATATCATCACTGCAGACTTTTAATGCCGATTCTTACGAGGGAAACTCGACGTCGCACCCCCCACTCCTCCACTCCACCCTATCAGATTTAGTGATATAATGGTCGCCGGATGCTGTCGCCGAGCGGTTCTAGGCGCTTCAGTCCGGAACCGCGCTGCTGACACGGTCGCAGGTTCGAATCCTGCCTCGGGCATGGATGTGTGTGATGCCCTTAGGTTAGTTAGGTTTAAGTAGTTCTAAGTCTAGGGGACTGATGACCTCAGATGTTAAGTCCCATAGCGCTTGGAGCCATTTTTTGATAAAATGCTCCTGTGGCTAGCCCGACAAAAGGTGAATACTGATCAAGCATGAAAACAGATGGAACTTTTAATGAACTTAGAAAAAAGAAGCAAAATAGAAACAGTGAATAGTCCATGCTCAAGATGTGCTACATCGAGCGAAGTGGAATAGCCACGGCGTCGTAATTGAGTGATCACGGTGTTGGACTGTAAAGTGGAAGATCTCTCGCACACCATTTTTTTTCACAGAATTATGGACCTTGCATCCGGTCATTTACGTCTCTGTTCTCCTTCTGCAGTTTCGAAAATAGTCATGCTATACCGTTTGTTACCGAATACGAGCCATGTGGTAAGAATATATTACCGTGCAAGTGAGAACAGGTGATTTGCCGCATAGATCACTCACAGGAGTGAAAATAACAAACTGGTGGTAAAATATGTTACAATAAAGAAATTCAGTAGTCAACATTTCCAAAACGAAATGTAAGAGTCGCAACATGTGGTAGTTGTGGAGAACAAATAGATGGTACGTACGTCTGGAGGTCGCTTCCTTACACCTCGCTGTTGCTAACGGACGTTTCATCACGATGCAGACACAGAATTAATACAGCAAACGGAAAGTTCAATAAGCGGACAGACAGTTTATAGTTTTGTGAAAGAAATTGCCACACGAGGGAGATTTTTAGACGGATCTCGCCCTTCTTCGTCCAATACCGTCACTACATAACCACGACGCCGTGGCAGTTCCAGTTGGCTCGATATTCCCCATCGTCAGCTTGGTTCAGTCACTGATTCTATTGTTCTTCTTTTTCCATGGTCAAGTATCCCTTGTTCCTGTTTTCATGCGTGATCGGTGTTTATTTTTTAACGGGCAATCTAATGGGCCATCTTACTACTGCATCTGAGGTTTGCGATGGGGGTTTCCTTTGTGAGTGGTGGTATGTCTGGAATGTTTTCGTCGGCTACTGATAAGATAGCCGTGTGATTTCAACGACGGTTGTCGCGGTTCTGAGCTTCATCGCAAAGGAGTTACAAGAAAGGCGAAATGTTGGTATGAGGGGGTGTGCACACCTTCCGATTGTTTGGCATGTCCCTGATGGTGTTGGGCAGAATTGTGGTGAAATCTGGTGTAATGTGACATAAGTAACCCACCTAACATGTCACGTGAGCTTCTGAGCTGCGGCTTTTTTTCTCGCAAGTGTCAACAGCTTGCTGTTTGATGCGTCGTCGAGTCGACGTCGCAGTGCACACGATTACAGAGGACGATTGTACCCACGTCTGAGCCAGATTTCAAGTTTTACCGTCGCAATGATCGAAGATTACAAGGGTTTCGAAAAAGTGACCCTTTAATTATGATGCACAGTGCATTTGTACTGGAAGGGTGAGGATAAAATTCAAAGTGCTTTAAAAATTGACATATTATTAGGCGAAATTAAAGAGGCAGGCGTTATTCACAGCAAGAGAAAAGTTATAAACATGTTGTACGGGATACACACTATCGATTTGAGAGCCCAAGGACATGGAAGTGAGGCATTAATTACGAAGGGCACAATGATAGGTTTTCAATCTGTTCCACAAATTATCCTATCTGCACATACAATTCGCAAAAAACGAAAATGAGGAGGAATTGTGAAAATGGGCGAAAGTTGAGAAATGAAGAAGAAAAACTTTATGGTCATTAAAATTTTAAATTCGTCTCAGATGGCAAAGGATTTTTAACATCAGTTTTATGTACTACATTAAGTCTTGAAAACAGTTATATCGAACATGAATAAGAGTACAACATATGTTTAAGATTGTGGCTAAATTACATCAGAAGATGAAAAGGAAATGAAATGAGATGACAAACGACTTTTGCTGTTTGAGAAACAATACGACAGATGACGGCAGACGTGAAGAAGAGACATGATTTACACCGGCGATAACAAGAATATCTTTTTTGAAGGAAAATATATATTACATCGCTTACTATAAATGTCACATCCATGAAGTATTTCCGTAAAGAATTTCTCGATGTAAAGCCCAAGCATGGAAAAGAAATATTAATGATAAACAGGATGGGACAGAAGATCAATATGAAGCTACAGATGAAAGCTAAAGATTACAAGGGTAAATCGAGTTACTAGTAAAGAGGTACTGAAGCGAACTTGAGAGAAAAGAAGTTTATTGGTCAAATTGAGTGAAGGAAGTGGTACGTTGGTACGTTGGTACGTTACATCCTGAGACATCATAAGCAGTTATTTCGGTATTGGAGGAGATGTGGCTGGGCAAAACTAATAGACATATAACATGGCTTGAGTATAAAATGCTGCTTAAGTGGGTACACAGAGCAATGATTATGTAACTACGATAATACTAACACGGTAAAGATGAGTGTGTCAAACTATCTCAGACCAATTTGAGAACACAAGACTACAACAATGCAACAATTAAATATTAGGTAGAGATCCAAGACATCTTTATATGCAGGTTAAATGGTTACTGTATATGCAGTCTCGGTATAAATGTAAAACCATTATGCGAATTTGTGATACCTATCTTCAAGGTTGTCGTATGATCCCAGCAGACTTGTGAAACTATCCCTTTTGGTGAACCTCGGCTGATGACTTGGACACAATGTGATGTACGAAGGTGAATCACCAATTTCATTTCAAAAAATATAAAGAGGCATAGTTAAATTTTCCTTTGTTTACAAGTACATGTGTAGATTATTGTTGCCGCTGGAGGCCCCAAGCTACATTATCATAGCATGCCATTAAAGAAATCCAAAAAAATGGCTCACCACACTGATGAAGTAGAGGTGGGCTACGCTTTTTCTTTTTGCTCCTTCAGTGGGATGCAAAGGAACTGTTGCGAGGGAAATATTATGTGTAACGGGTCTAGAGGCATTTATCTCTAAACAAACTTAAATGATTAACGTTTGTGAATTGATAATTGCTTTATGACAGAACGTACTAGGAAGGCAACTCAGCAGGGTAAGTTTTAGTCTATCGGTCACCACGCGACGGTCTCTGCATTGCGGGTCTACTTCCTCTCCTGGCACGGGCCGTACATTGCAGGCTGCCTACCGTTAGGGGCCGGCCCACCTGTATTTTATGTGCCGCTTACTCTGCCGCCCCCACACTGATCGCACCGCGCTGTGCAGATCGATGCGACAGTCAACCTCCACCGTTCACCATTCTCTGGCACCAGAATCTCGCCAGTGGTTCATATGTCAGGAATGGGCCTGATAGGAGTACACGTTCCTCAGTACTGCACAAAAGCACACTGTGTTTCATTATTATTTGATGAAGCCATGTGTGCAGCAGTTTTCTGGAGGCAAATTAGTAACTAGACGTGTTTGTAATATATGGATCTGAGCACTAAGGGACTTAACCTCTGAGGTCATCAGTCCCCTAGAACTTAGAACTACTTAAACCTAACTAACCTAAGGACATCACACACATCCATGCCCGATGCAGGATTCGAACCTGTGACCGTAGGGATCTCGCGGTTCCAGACTGAAGCACCTAGAACCGCTCGGTCTCACCGGCGGGCGTTTGTAATATAGTGCCTGATATGATTAGTATGGAAACGGATGCCTGAAAGACGTTGTCATGAAACACGTTGCAGGCCGCTGTGGTCCAGTGGTTCTAGGCGCTTCAGTCCGGAACCGCCCTGTTTCTACGGTCGCAGGTTCGAATCCTGCCTCGGGTATGGATATGTGTGACGTCCTTAGGTTAGTTAGGCTTAAGTAATTCTAAGTCTAGGGGACTGAAGACCTCAGATGTTAAGTCGCATAATGCTTGGAGCCATCTGAACCATTTTTCATGAAACATGTTCAATGACAATTGAAAACAGTATTAATTCACAATGCACCGCTAACAAGGCTACTCACTTTCATTAATGAAAAAGGAAATGACACCAGTAACCGCCTAGATTTTCCCGCTGATATAGGTACCCTGAAACAGAGATATTATTCGTATACACTGAGAAACAGAGACAGGACAGCGTTTCAGATTGCCTATCTCCCTGGCAACTGCCGACCGGTTTTCACATGAACTTACGGTTTTTACAATTTATGTAGGAGATGGTCAATCACCACGATGATGATTTCTCTTATGGTGTTTCGGGTACCGGGACTTACTACGCAATATAAATCTGCTTCTGGCAGTGATATAATAGGAAGGAAAATCATAGCGTGAAGGTCTCCGGCATACGTGAATAGGTGTAGTCTTGCAAAACAGTGTTGTGTAGTAACAGGTCATGTTGAAACTAATTTCACTCGCTTTTGTACATATTCCGACATGGTGCGACCAAGTGAAGCATACTACGTTTTTCACATTCCGCAGTGTCGAGGAGATGTGAACGGTGCAAGCTTCAATGTAGTAATTAGGGGACTGAAAACACAATGTAATAAAGTTATAACATACAACAATAACTTTTGGTCGGCCGGAGTGGCCGTGCGGTTCTAGGCGCTACAGCCTGGAACCGAGCGACCGCTACGGACGCAGGTTCGAATCCTGCCTCGGGCATGGATGTGTTTGTTGTTCTTAGGTTACTTGGGTTTAATTAGTTCTAAGTTCTAGGCGACTAATGACCTCAGAAGTTAAGTCGCATAGTGGTCAGAGCCATTTGAACCAATTACTTGTGCAGAGCACATATTTACATCTCCTTCCAGGATGCAGTCTTATTTGAATAATCGATAAAATTTAATGCCATCTGACTATGTAAGTCAAGCTTACTTCACAGTTTGTACGAGTATATCTAAGAACACTTAGTAATTAGTAACTGATGTTTGCTTCGTGCCTACCTGTGTCAGAAACAGTTGCCCGTACAATTAAGCTACAGTCCTGTAAGATAATTCGCATATTGATGCTGTGTGCAGTGACTGTATGTGACGTACAAAACCACCAAGAGAGTTTAAGATTAAGGCGAATGAATGTGATTTGTGGATCCACCTGCAAGAACATATTGATGTTTCATTGTTCAGAGGTTACACATGTATATACATATCATAAGAACTACAGATTCATAGTAACATTCAGGATAGCGACAGAAACGATCAGAGCAACGAGGATAGCTGTTTTAGTAAACAATCTAACTTCTACTTGGCCATCAGTAACAAGAGTAGAAAGACTACAATTCAATTTCACATTTTCACAGATTATGCAAAACTACTCGTAAAGTTCAGAAACCAATTCAACATAAATAAAATATAATTATTTCAACAATGAACTACTTCTACAGGGATTTTGTATAGAATGCACATGAAAAAAAACCTACACAGTAGTTGATCAAAAATCATCTAGCGTTTCCGTATAAAAAATTAGATTCCACCCACAAAATGAATGTCATTTTACATAAAAACTATCGGCTTTTTCCGATTTAAGCGAATAATTTTGTCCTGCTTCAATGGAATATTTGTACCGAGGCTCTTCTCTCGCCAGTCATGTCACAAAAGCAGATCAACTACGTGACAACTGAGATATCAAAGATAATAGCACACCACAAATACTGTCGCCAGCCAAATTGGTAAGCCTAAAAATTATCGTACTATAGCCAAAGAGAGGGAGATACATTCCTGTAGATTTCAATTCCAGTATTTGTGATGCGAGAGGTAGAGGAAGTTCATACGATGAGCAAGACAATGTATGTTGTTAATTTGTAACACAGCCAGTCCCTGAAGGGTGCTGCACTCTCGTGATAGTTGGTAAAATGGTAGGATGAATCAGCCATCAGTTGCCACTGTGTTAGTGCAGCGAAATAACACGTGGTTATCAAGATAGGTTATAATTTTTCAACTTCAAATTTTGATTAAACTATATAATAAATTATTAAAAGCATGTATAAAGTAAGTAATCTTTGCATATCTCTTTATGCGCCAGTCAAATATTTAACAGACTGTATTTGATGTGTACCTTTGTAACGCATTTGATTAATCTTGTGGTCTTTGTGTAATTTGGCGGGAAATGTCTGGGTGCACATACAGTCCAAAGTATTATATATGATGTTCTATTATAATTATTGGGTTTTTGATGTCATAACATATTTGGAAATAGAACAGTAAACACTCCACAAGTGATGGCTTTGCTGCACAAGGAAGTGCTGAAAATGATGGACGAAACAATGTAAGATGGAATAAAAGTATTTCGAAGAAGAAGTCAGGTCCTGTTAAGCCTAGATGTACGAATTACGTGATAAAACTTGAATTTCCGTCATCATGTGTATTGATCAACTTGTGTGACGACAATGAACTAGATCGTCAATATAGTAATTCAAGAAAAATGTTTGTTCTGGCCTCTGAATTTGAAAGCGACGAAGAATTTTCTTACAGATGCATGTCCTGCTCGTATTTAAGCATTTCAGAGTGCAGTATATGAACAGTGTATATATATATATATATATATATATATATATATATATATATATATAGGGTATATATACAGGGTGGTCCATTGATTGTGACCGGAACAAGTATCTCGCGAAATAAGCTTCAAACGAAAAAACTACAAAGAACAAAACTCGTCTATCATGAAGGGGGAAACCAGATGGTGCTATGGTTGGCCCACTAGATGGCGCTGTCATAGGTCAAACGGATACCAACTGCGTTTTTTTTTTTAAATAGGAACCCCCATTTTTGATTACATATTCGTGTAGTACGTAAAGAAATGTGAATGTTTTAGTTGGACCTTTTTTCGCTTTGTGATAGATGGCGCTGTAATAGTCACGTATATGTACGTGATATCACGTAACGTTCCGCCAGTACGGACGGGATTTGCTTCGTGATGCGTTACCAGTGTAAAAATGGATCGTTTATCAATTGCGGAAAAGGTCGATATCGTGTTGATGTATGGCTATTGTGATCAAAATGCCCAACGGGCCTGTGCTATGTATGCTGCTCGGTATCCTGGACATCATCTAAGTGTCCGGAAAGTCCGCCGGATAGTTACGAAGGCGGTTTGAAGGGCAGAGGTAAAAAGGTGCCAAGGGAAGGGCAAATGGAAATAAAATACGTCTCCTACAATTGGGTCGGGTTATACGGGAAGTAGAGGTTTTATAGCTCCCTGCGACAGGTCATGCAAGTAGGTTTTATTAGTAGTGAGTATCATGCGGCCTGATACCTTTGACACTGTGGAGCTGTGTTATTCGGCGGTTGCAGCTGGATGCCGGTGTTGGCTTCTCGGTCACTATCAGCATGATGTAACAGTTGGGTGCATCATCGTTTAGTATCCGTTAGTCTAATATCGGATTCACAGTTTACGGTAGTTTTGGCTGTTTGTTTATGCCTCAGTGTGCGAGTTTATCGACTTGCCTGCTGTAGCCTGTTGGCTTCAATAGCTGCTGGCATTTCCAATCAATTTTGGTGATTTCCAGGGGCTTGCCGATATTGTATTTTGTGGATGTATCTTAATTCGGCAAAAGTGGTTATGCCCTAGCTATTAGTGTCTTTGGCCGCTTATGCTTCTATCTGTGGTTGTGGTCATAGCTTTCCCGAGTAAGGATGAAAGGAATGTTCGAGTGCCTCGAGTTCCTGTATAGTCATGTGCCGAGTTTTTTGAATAGTTCCTTGAGGGTTTGAAACCAGTAATCATTGCGAAGATAAACCATGCGAGTGTAGCATGAAGCGTTGCTAATGTGGCGTAGTACTTTGTCCTGTATGATCTGCAGGCGTCGCATGAGTGTACTTATCCGCAGATGGGAGCTGCACTTGCAACCTACGTCCTCAATTATTTGCTTCACGTATTCGAATCTCTGTCCTCCTCTACAGTTTTTGCCCCCTACAGCTCCCTCTAGTACCATGGAAGTCATTCCCTCATGTCTTAGCGGATGTCCTATCATCCTGTCCCTTCTCCTTATCAGTGTTTTCCACATATTCCTTTCCTCTCCGATTCTGCGTAGAACCTCCTTATTCCTTACCTTATCAGTCCACCTAAATTTCAACATTCGCCTATAGCACCACATCTCAAATGCTTCGATTCTCTTCTGTTCCGGTTTTCCCACATTCCATGTTTCACTACCATACAATGCTGTACTCAAGACGTACATCCTCAGAAATTTCTTCCTCAAATTAAGGCCGGTATTTGATATTAGTAGACTTCTCTTGGTCAGAAATGCATTTTTTGCCATAGCGAGTCTGCTTTTGATGTCCTCCTTGCTCCGTCCGTCATTGGTTATTTTACTGCCTAGGTAGCAGAATTCCTTAACTTCATTGACTTCGTGACCATCAATCCTGATGTTAAGTTCCTCGCTGTTCTCATTTCTACTACTTCTCATTACCTTCATCTTTCTCCGATTTACTCTCAAACCATACTGTGTACTCATTAGACTGTTCATTCCGTTCAGCAGATCATTTAATTCTTCTTCACTTTCACTCAGGATAGCAATGTCATCAGCGAAACGTATCATTGATATCCTTTCACCTTGTATTTTAATTCCACTCCTGAACCTTTCTTTTATTTCCATCATTGCTTCCTCGATGTACGGATTGAAGAGTAGGAGTGAAAGGCTACAGCCTTGTCTTACACCCTTCTTAATACGAGCACTTCGTTCTTGATCGTCCACTCTTATTATTCCCTCTTGGTTGTTCTACATATTGTATATGACCCGTCTCTCCCTATAGCTTACCCCTACTTTTTTCAGAATCTCGAACAGCTTGCACCATTTTACATTGTCGGACGCATTTTCCAGGTCGACAAATCCTATGAAAGTGTCTTGATTTTTCTTTAGCCTTGCTTCCGTTATTAGCCGTATCGTCAGAATTGCCTCTCTCGTCCCTTTACGTTTCCTAAAGCCAAACTGATCGTCACCTAGTGCATTCTCAATTTTCATTTCCATTCTTCTGTATATTATTCTTGTAAGCAGCTTCGATGCATGAGCTGTTAAGCTGATTCTGCGATAATTCTCGCACTTGTCAGCTCTTGCCGTCTTCGGAATTGTGTGGATGATGCTTTTCCGAAAGTCAGATGATATGTCGCCAGACTCATATACTCTACACACCAACGTGAATAGTCGTCTTGTTGCTACTTCCCCCAATGTTTTTAGAAATTCTGATGGAATGTTATCTATCCCTTCTGTCTTATTTGACCGTAAATCCTCCAAAGCTCTTTTAAATTCCGATTCTAGTACTGGATACCCTATCTCTTCTAAATCGTCCCCTGTTTCTTCTTCTATCACATCAGACAAATCTTCACCCTCATAGAAGCTTTCAATGTATTTCCACCTATCTGCTCTCTCCTCTGCATTTAACAGTGGAATTCCCGTTGCAGTCTTAACGTTGCCACCGTTGCTTTTAATGTCACCAAAGTTTGTGTTGACTTTCCTGTATGTTGAGTCTGTCCTTCCGACAATCATATCTTCTCCGATGTCTTCTCATTTTTCCTGCAGCCATTTCGTCTTAACTTCCCTGCACTTCCTATTTATTTCATTCCTCAGCGACTTGTATTCCTGTATTCCTGATTTTCCCGGAACATGTTTGTACTTCCTCCTTTCATCAATCAACTGAAGTATTTCTTCTGTTACCCATGGTTTCTTTGCAGCTACCTTCTTTGTACCTATGTTTTCCTTCCCAACTTCTGTGATGGCCCTTTTTAGAGATATCCATTCCTCTTCAACTGTACTGCCTACTGCGCTATTCCTTATTGCTGTATCTATAGCGTTAGAGAACTTCAAACGTTTCTCGTCATTCCGTAGTACTTCCGTATCCCACTTCTTTGCGTACTGATTCTTCCTGACTAATGTCTTGAACTTCAGCCTACTCTTCATCACTACTATATTGTGATCTGAGTCTATATCTGCTCCTGGGTACGCCATACAAACCAGTATCTGATTTCGGAATCTCTGTCTGACCATAATGTAATCTAATTGAAATCATCCCGTATCTCCCGGCCTTTTCCAAGTATACCTCCTCCTCTTGTGATTCTTGAACAGGGTATTCGCTATTACCAGCTGAAACTTGTTACATAACTCAATTAGTCTTTCTCCTCTTTCATTCCTTGTCCCAAGCCCATATTCTCCTGTAACCTTTTCTTCTACTCCTTCCCCTACAACTGCATTCCAGTCGTCAATGACTATTAGATTTTCGTCCCCCTTTACATACTGCATTACCCTTTCAATATCCTCATACACTTTCTCTATCTGTTCATCTTCAGCTTGCGACGTCGGCATGTATACCTGAACTATCGTTGTCGGTGTTGGTCTGCTGTCGATTCTGATTAGAACAACCCGGTCACTGAACTGATCACAGTAACACACCCTCTGCCCTACCTTCCTATTCATAACGAATCCTACACCTGTTATACCATTTTCAACTGCTGTTGATATTACCCGATACTCATCTGACCAGAAATCCTATTCTTCTTTCCACTTCATTTCACTGACCCCTACTATATCTAGATTGAGCCTTTGCATTTCCCTTTTCAGATTTTCCAGTTTCCCTACCACGTTTAAGTTTCTGACATTCCACGCCCCGACTCGTAGAACGTTATCCTTTCGTTGATTATTCAGTGTTTTTATCATCGTAACCTCCCCCTTGGCATTCCCCTCCCGGAGATCCGAATGGGGGACTATTCCGGAATCTTTTGCCAATGGAGAGATCATCATGACACTTCTTCTATTACAGGCCACATGTCCTGTGGATACACGTTACGTGTCTTTAATGCAGTGGTTTCCATTGCTTTCTGCATCCTCATGTCGTTGATCATTGCTGATTATTCCGCCTTTAGGGGCAATTTCCCACCCCTAGGACAAGAGAGTGCCCTGAACCTCTATCCGCTCCTCCGCCCTCTTTGACAAGGCCGTTGGCAGAATGAGGCTGACTTCTTATGCCGTAAGTCTTCGTCCGCCAATGCTGATTATTTATCAAAATTTAGGCAGCGGCGGGGATCGAACCCGGGACCGAAGACGTTTTTGATTATGAATCAAAGACGCTACCCCTAGACCATACTTCATCAGAGGTATAATCACAGTCATGTATATGGACCTCGACACCCTCCTATGCAGTTTACCTTCCCTGTTGGGCAATGGGTAGAGTTGTTCGAGTCTCACGTACTCTCTATTGGCAACGTATTCTAAGTGGCTCCCCCTTGTAAGCTTACAGTCCAGCCAGACACCGAGGTATCTTACTTTCTCTCGGAAACGTATTGGGCGTGCATGTAGTGTTACCTGTCCACAGGGTTGATATTTGCGCTGTAGCTTCGGTCTGCTTGTGAACAGAGCTGCCTCAGTATTGTTGACGTTTACTTTAATTTGCCGTCGTTCCAGCCAAGCTCGGCAGTTCTGCGTGCCGTCTGTGACCGGGAATTCATGTTCGACGGTTTCCAGTCTTGTGCAAGGAGGCTGTGTCATCCGCATAAATGGCTAACAACGTGCTTTGTGTTGCTGGAAAATCATTAATGTAGAGGCTATACAAGATGGGCCCCAGGATGCTTCCCTGGGGTACGCCAGCTTGGATACCGTGTTGTGTCGATTTTTTGTTCTGTACGTCAGTGTTGAAACATGTGTTCGGGAGATACGAATGTATGAGACATACAAGTCCATTGGGGAAACCAGCATCGCTTATTTTGTGTATAAGGCCGTTGTGCCAGAGACGATCGGAAACTGTTTCGATGTCCTCGAACACGGCCCCTGTAGCTCTGTTCGCGTTGTAACCGTGTGTTATATGTTCGAATACACGGAGGATTGTTGATTCTTAAAGCCGAATTGCTGCGATATTAGGGTTTCATTGACGACACAGTGTCTAGTGATGCTTTTTGGTATTACCTTCTCAACAACCTCGCTGAGCGAGCACAGCAGAGTGATGGGTCGGTTATTTATTTATTTAGCTTATGGCATATAACACATCATATAGAAAAGTCATAAAAATCATAAGACACAGAAATAAAGAGTAGTCACAGTGTGTAACATATAGTTGTAGATATAAAAGTGTTTAAAAAAAGTGTATATAACAAACAAAAGTTTACAAACAAACATCCAGATTTGTGACATAGTCTACTGCACTTTCAGTCGCGGTCAGAAACTCATTGGGGTCTCCTGCAAAACGTCTCAGAGGGCAATCTTCCACGATGTGACGAATCGTCTGCCGGTCCGCACCGCAGTCACATCTCGGGGTGGTGATTTTACCCCACCTATGGAGGCTGTCTGCACATCTGCCGTTATTTGTCCGAATTCCATTCAGGGTCGTCCAAGTTTTCCTTGGCAAATTGAATCCTGGTGGTTGGACATTGATGCATGGCATATTCTGCAGATTTTGGGGCACAGATTCTCTCGAACGCATTTTCCAGAGGTTGCCATAATCCGGGTTGAGAGGGTGCGTATTTTTTGCCTTTTTTAAAGAGGGGTGTCTTGAGCGCAATCTGTTCATCTCCAGGGCAAGAACATCCTTATGGATTGGCAGTTTCTCGTTGTTCAGCACTTTTCCATACTCGCGTATGAGAGCGTTCTCTCTGCGCAGGTCCGGTGGGGGAATGTTGCTCAGTATAGGTAGCCAGTGTAAAGGCGTTGGCTTTATTGTTCCTGATATCATCCTCATTGTGTAGTTTAGTTGAGCATCGATCAAGCCTGTGTGTTTACTGTTTAGCCATACCGGTGCGGCATATTCTGCTGTTGTGTAGACAAATCCCAGAGCCGAAGATCTCAGTACAGCCGCGGAAGAGCCCCACGTGGTCCCACATAGCTTCTGTATGATACTATTTCGAGTTTAAGTTTTGCGGCTGTATTACGTAAGTGCTCCTTGAATGTTAGGGTTCTGTCAAAGGTGACGCCTAGATATCTGGGGTAATTATCATGGTTTAGCTGCCTGTTTTCGAAATGAACGTTGAGCTTTCTTTTTGCTTGGGCATTGTCGAGGTGAAAGCATGTCACCTCCGTTTTTGTCGCGTTTGGCCGTAATCTCCACCTTCGGAAGTAATCTCCCAGCTTTGTTAGATCCGCAGTTAATGTGTTTTCCGTTGCCTCCATTGATCTGCCTCTTGCAGCTATTGCCCAGTCGTCGTCATATCCGAATTTTTGAGAAGTGGTTTCAGGTAAGTCAGATATGTAGAGGTTAAACATCAATGGCGCCAGAACGGAGCCTTGTGATAAACCATTGTTGAGCTTCATTTGGTCGCTTTTTAAGTCGCCCATTATGACTCTGAAACTTCTATCTGTCAGCATGTTATCAATGAGGTTGGCCAGCTTATTACATGGTATGACCCGCAGCAACTTAAATATCAGGCCTTGTCGCCAAACGGTATCGTAAGCGGCTGATAGGTCTATAAAGGCTACTGATGTTTTGAGTTTTTTCTGAAAGCTCGCCTCTATATGAGTTGCTAGGGAGAGGATCTGGTCGGCGCAACTGCGGTTGGGTCGAAAACCTGCCTGTTCAATCGGTACCACTTCAAGAATTTTTCCGCTTATTCTGTTGTAGATGATACGTTCAACAGCTTATAGACACAGTTCAGCAGAGCGATAGGGCGGTAGTTTTGGGGCATGTCATTAGGTTTGCCTGGCTTTAGTATCGCTATAATCTTTGCTCGTTTAAGCTGGTGTGGGATATTACCCAATTCTAAAATATCTGTTAAGAAGTTTGCGAGCCATGTTCTAGTATATTTTCCACAGTGAAGTGGGAATTCCGGGTGGATGCCATCGAAGCCGGGAGCCTTGCCACTTTTGATTTTTGACAAGGTTGCTGCAACTTCTTCCGCTGTGATAGGCTGGGAAAATTCGGAGATAGGCGATGCCCTTTGTTTTAAGGACCTTAATTCACGTTTGACGGTCGTGGTGTGTGTTCTGTCCCTTGGTGCTCTTGAGGTTCTAACTATGTGTGCGGCCACATTGTTAGGGGTTATCGGGTAGGTGTCTTTTATTTTACGTTTACTGCCTCCCAGGGTACGGAGTAGGGACCATGCTTGCCTACTGGATTTAGTGAAATCTAGATTCTCCACGGTGTCCATCCATTTTTCCCGTCGAGCTGCGTCTAAGCTGTGCAACACTTCATCCGCGATTTCTTGGCTGTTGGTTTCGGTAAATTCCTGGTACAGGTATTCGCATCTCTCATTCCAGCCAGGGATGTACTCTTTCCGGTAGCCTCTGGGTACATTCCTCTTAGCCGTGGCGATGACTGCTCCCACAAATCTGTCATAGTTGTCCCTAGTCGGGGGTATCCAACCTAGACACTTGTCAAGGTTTTCTGCAAAGGTGGCCCAGTCAGCCTTCTGGAAATTCCATCGTGGGCGAGGAATGGATTTTATGATTGGGATGTTAATTCTGACTTTTAAGATAACAGGGCGATGCTGGCTATGTGGGAAATCAGACAGGACTTCACGAGTTGCGGCTAGCGGTTGGTTGTTATTGTTTTTAGTGACAAAACATAAGTCAGCGTTATAATCTCGTCTCCATGCTGCTGATCGAAATGTTCCGCGGTCCTTGGCGTCGAAAATCAGGTGGGTGTCAGTCTCCTCACTCCAGCTCATCAGGGATTCACCGTTCTGGTCGTTTCGTGCGTACTTCCAGTTCTCATGGTGGCTATTCAAGTCTCCTACGTAGATAGCAGGGTGGGGATATTCTTGCAGTACTTCTGGAGGCCACGGACAGCCGGGAGGCTTATAGATGTTAACTATAGTGGTCTCGCCAATTTTGACAGCAACTTCATGTATGTTGTTGTCTGTAGATATCTTACACAGGGAAGCATTTTCTATCTTATGGGTCGGTATTTTTTTGGGAGGCAGTTGTTTTTTTCCTGGGTTCCTAAACATCAGGACCTTGGCCGCCTTCCAAAATCCAGGGAAATGTTGGTGTTTCAGAAAGGCTTTCTTCATGAGTAAAAGGTATTCTACGGTTATATCCGTGAACTCCTGGAGGACACGGTTTTGAATGCCATCGTGGCTAGGGACTTTCCTAGAATTGCTATGCTTCATAGCCCATTAGTTTCGTTTGTACTTGAACGACTGATTTCGTCTCGCTTCGGATGCGCTACAAGTCGCGTAGCCACCTGGTCCGTTTAAATGTGAATACTAGATCTGTAGGAGCCAGATTCGGCATGAAGGACGGTGTTGTGGGCATGAGCTCTGCCTTCTTCTTCGCGGCGTAAGCAGGGCCGTCTGGTCATTGTAGAGTAGGAATGTAATGTTTCTCCCCGCTAGTTTGTCCTGGACCTCTTCATTTCTAAATACCTACTGTAACTGTTTGAACCTGCTTATTGTATTCATGTCAAGGTCTTTCTCTACACATTTTAGCCCCTCCCTCCACACTGTGCAACATTAAAAATGTAATTATTTCTTGAAGCCTCAGGGTGAGTCCTATCAATCGAACTCTCCTTTTAGTCAAGTTATACGACAGATATCCTCACCCCTCCCCCCCTCCTCCCCAATTCTAGTTAGTAACTTCTCAGCAGTTTTTCGGTCTACTCACATAATTTTCAGCTCTCCTCTGTAGCACCACAGTTAAAATATTTTAACTATGTTTTGTTGGAACTGCTTATCCTACACGTTTCAATTCCATATTATGATAAACTCCAAATCTTCATAAGATACTTCCTAGATGCAAACATATTTCTCGTTCTCAAAAACTCTTTTCTTGCTGTATAGTCGCCTGGCATTTTACATGCTCCCTACTTCATGAATTGTCAGTTATTTTTCTGCCCAAATAACAGCACTCACCTGCTAGTTTTAGTGTCTCATTTCCTAATGTCACCTCTTCAGTTTTGCCTGATTTATTTCGACTATATTCCATGAACCTCGTTTTACTTCTGTTGACTTTCACCTTACAATCTCACTTAAAAACACTATGTATTCATTTAAACCACTCTATCAAGTCTTTGGCCATGTCAGACAGAACTACAAAGGCAGTTGCAAAACCCCAACTTTTTATTTGTAGTCCTTGGCCTATATTTTCCCTTCCAAATTCGTCGTTGGTTTCCTTCACTGTTTGTCCAATACACAGAGTCAATAATATGAACTACAGGTTAGAATCCTGTCTCACGCTCTTCGTAATTATTGTTTTCCTTTCGTGTTCTTTGATGCTTATAACTGCAGTCTGTGCTCTGCCCAAGTTAGAAATGACCTTTCATTCATTGTTTTTTGTCCGACCTACTCTTGGACTTTCAAAGAGTGTAGTGCAGTTAAGATTGTCACCAGCTATCCCTCAATATACATATTCTATTTATGTAGGTTGGCCTTTCTTTGATCTACCGTCTAAGATAAGACGAGAGGTCAGTATTGATTCATGTTACTACTTTTCTTGGAGTTCCAAAATTATCTTTCCCTAGGTAAGCTTCTGCAGGTATTTCCATTCTTCCATAAACATTTTGCATTGATAGTTTGCAACCATAACCATAACATAACTATAGCCACTCTGATCCACTATGGAATACATGAACTGTATGAAACGTAAACATGGGATCACGTTGGAATGCATGGAATGATTATGTCATAAGCCCCACTTTCCATATGAGTGACATCATCACCTTTGTTGGTAACATCATTACCCTTATAATTAATGCCCTCAAACCACACATATATCCTTCCCCTCCTCCCATTTCCCTCGAGTCGTGGCCTATTATTAAAATAAAACTGCCAATTAAAATCCAGCAAAATCTCGGTTGGAATAATTAGCCCATTAGCCCTCAGAAAAGTCAAGATCGTGGAAGTACGCCAGTTGCAGTTAGAACCCCTTTCCGTCCCTCACCCCCTTTTCCCCTCTACTCTCACTATCCAGCCACTCATAGCCTACTATTAAAATGAAACAAGAAATCCAAACCCATGACAGGGCAAATGACTCAAATTTGCTGGTGGGAAATTTACAACCCTCTTCTGTTTCCAGCCAGTAAGATCGAAGTATTAGAATGAGGTCCGAAGTTGGTACCTACGTCAAGGATATGCAATATTTCTGTGAAAGTCAAGGACAATTATATACACATACATATCTCGGTGTGACCATAAACTGATACCCAAAAAGTGTGTCAAGTTCAATTTTTTCCATTGAAGTCGAAAATAATTGTGTAGACATATGTACCTCTGTATTTAATCGGCTTATTATTCAAATGGTGCATAAAAATGACGTCGAGTAGTACTACTTAACTTGGAAATCAAAGATATTTATGTACACAGATATATCTCAGTTTTCAATCAGTGCAGTCTTAAAATGCTGCATAGAAATTATCTCAAACTATATTATTTTCATGAAAGTTACATAAAATGGCGTACACATACACACAACCACATACACGCGAGCGCTCGTTATTAAATGGAGACAGTTGTGAAGAACTGAATGGATATTATTGAGGGGTCAACGATGGTCATTGACAAATGAGCTATAATGGTCAGTGAACTATAACAGTCAGTCATCACTGATGGACAGTAACAAATGATGGTAAGTGGTTAATCATGTCTCTGGTCAGTGGCGGTCTTGTACAGGGTGATCACCATTCTTCTGGGTGGCTAGAAAGTGGAATGGACCATCATTTACAAAAAACGCATTGTCTACCATCTAGATAGATACAAGAGACCGCCATTTAAGGAAATGTAATGGGCCACTGTTTAAGAAAGTGGCACAGATCAATGTTTAAAGAAAAAGTGTCACCCTTAAAAAAGAAATGGTTCAATGCTTAAAAATTGGAAAACGTCACTGTAGTAGTGATAAGGCCCAGAGCACCATTTTAAAAAAGGAAATGGACCATTATTCAAGAAAAAGAAATGGTTCATCATTTAAAGAAACAGTTACAAAAGCTGAATGGGTCAGTGTTTAAGAAAATCGAAATGATCATTGACTAAAAACAGAGTGGGTAACCATTTACAAAAAGTAACATGTTAGGTTTGAAGAAAACAGAAGCGATCACCATTTAAGAAACTTTAACAGGTCACCAAAATTTCAGTCCATGTTACAGAAAAACTGAAATCAGCTGCTCTCAAAATCTATAAGAACTTGCCACAAAACTGTAATATGTTGACCTTTGTTACAATGAAACTTCAATAAATGGCTCCACATGGAGTGAGTTACCCTCTGTGTAGAAGTAAACCTGTGACACAATGCGCCAAACAAGTAATAAATTTCCCCAGAAGTGTAAGTAACAAAGTACCTCAAAGCTGTAACACATTGCTATTAACATATAACAGGTTTTCCCAAAACTGAAAAAAGTTCCAAAGAATGAAACA
Source organism: Schistocerca americana (assembly GCF_021461395.2). NCBI lineage: Eukaryota > Metazoa > Arthropoda > Insecta > Orthoptera > Acrididae > Schistocerca > Schistocerca americana. The sequence continues at coordinate 629,899,344 of NC_060122.1, forward strand.
TTGATCCCAAAACTGTAACAAAAACCCCCAAAAATATAACAAATTGGCCCAAATTTGCAACAAACTGCCCCTAAACTGTAACAGATTACCGTAAAACAATAACAACTTTTACTGTTGCTGTAATATACTCCCTCAAAATTGTTACAAATTGCCCAAAAATTATAACAAACTGCACAATGATACTGTAACAAATTACACTCCATACTCTGTACTCATTGAAATTTCCTGTGTCCTACCTCCGTTTCCATCTTTACCTCATCATTAAATTTCATCTCAAATACCTGTGTGTGCGTAACGTGTTTCTGTGATTTATACTCCACACTAATTTCGTATCTTTCTAACTCTGCCTCATCATTTGTGTGTGGCCGCACAGCATTAAAGAAAGTAGCTGACACCGTTTGAACTGTGGACTCAAGAATTTGTGCCACGTTCGTAAGATGTATAAATACTCGAAATACATGCAGACACATCCACACCCACAAACACACACATACACATACAAAGAAATGCGTACATATGTTACAAGCATCACAGCAGACCTACCAGCTACAAGAGAGAGAGGGAGACAGGGTGTTATCTCTGCACACCTCAGCTGGCCTAATGAGATAAGCTGGCCAAGTCTGCATAGAGAGATAGATAGATAGAGAGATGGAGAGAGACAGAGAGAGATTCTGTAACATTATGTTCTAAAAAGGACAAACAGAGAAAACGGGAAAGAACACAAAAGGACTTCAAACAAGAAATATGCCAATCTATAATATTAATTATAATTTTTTCTGTTCTATGTTTCTTCATTCAGTGTTTTTCATTATCTGAGACATAACAATAGATCACTATATTTTCATCAAGGTTATGAGAACTTAAGTATAAAAATTCACTTTAGTTACAATCTACATTTCAGTTACTTATACTATTTACGCTTGAAAGGAAGTTTATGTTGTTGAAATACCTTGTTGCCTTCTGTGAATGACAGCTACATAGTGGTTTTTACTTCCAAATCCGATACACATTGCTCATAGTCGTCTATGGTCGACCTATTAACAAAAGACAATCTTGTAACTGCTGCTCTGCACATTATGCACAAAGACTACATGTCAAGAGAATAGATTTTTATCTCATGTGCCAACAAGCACTGTAACAAGTTTACCATTAAGTTCAACTTTCATTAACCTCACCTCTTTCTGCTCTCCCCGTCGGAGGTTCGAGTCCTCCCTTGGGCATGGGTGTGAATGTCGTCCTTAGCGCAAGTTAGTTTAAATTAGATTAAGTATTATGTAAGCCTAGGGACTGATGATCTCAGCAGCTTGGTCCCACAGAACTTACCACCAGTATAGAAATTTTCCACCTCTTTCTCTTTCTTCCAGCTGAAGACTGTATCTGTCATTTGCTAGGAATCCCAAAGTAAGGAACCGTGTGTGAACATTACGTCTGATATCACTTCTTGATATTTGGATTTTTAATGTGATAGATTAAGCTATCAGTGTCAGTGTAGCGCAGTTTTGCATGATTTGCCTGAAACTTGTGTAACATGTGCCCATAGTGAAAGTCGAAAAGAAGCATTTTCGAAATATTTAGTACAGCTGTATCTACTGCAACAGGTCTATCAAAGGCCACATTAAGCTTGCTGAGTTCAATGATGACAAAATTTTTGTTAAAAATAGCGCACCTTTGAAAATTTTGTTTGAAAATTAATGCACCTCCTCCAAATTGGCCTTTCCAGGATGTCGCTGGACCTACACACCTCTCACATTTTCATGGTTTTTCCAAACACACAGTTATGTATCAGTATGAAAAAGTTCTTCTGGAACTCTTTGTTTCACACAAATCTTTTAAAGTATCATTCTCAATATAGGTCTTCATATGGAGGACGTGCCTAAGTAATAAAACTTGTTGATACTTTTTAAAAACCAGTTCATGTTGTAAACATCGTTTCATATTTCTGTAGTGAACAACATATTAGGTAGAAATTAATTTCTTCGGTTACTTACTATTATCCAGGTCGAAATTGATTTTTTCGGTATTCCACTATGAGGCAGTGGTGCCAAGACCAAATTCAAATTATTATTATTATTCTTTAGCGTATGTGGTTTTCAAGTACAAATGGTTTCATTTTTAAATACATACAGACAGATAAAGATAAAATCAACATACATTGTAACACATAAATAATGTCTCGTCTTTTGGACATTCAATTAAGGATAAAGTAGGCATACACAGGTTGTTACAATAAGGTATCTTGTCATAGATAAGATAAAATTATCATATGGAAATTGTTACTATAAGGTCATTCAGCAATCACATACATGGAATCTATACAGTCTCTTTAAAGTTCTGTGTCTAGGTTTTTTATCCACTCGACGGCTGCAGTGGAGGCTGCATAAAGTTCTCGAATGGATCCTTTAAACGCACGTTTAGGGCATTCCTGAAAGATGTGCTGGATCGTTTGCTCTGGATGTCCACAATCGCACTGTGGTGAATCTCGTATGTCCCATCTACAGAGCATCTCGCCACTTCTGCCATGACCAGTTCTGAGTATATTGAGTATAACCCAAGTTCTTCTTGGCAGTTCTGTACCAGGTAGGTTTCCACCAAGTGATATTTCATTGCAGTTTTGGATAGTCCAGTCTGAGACCATTCATTTTTCCATGAATCCATAGCATCGTTAAATGTAGGCATAAGGTTTTGAACTGTTCTCCATGGTGGTCTTCAAGATCTTAGTCGGGAAAGATTTGCGGCAATGTCCTGATTGGTTGGAAGGTTGGTATTGGAGAAGATTTTACGCCGTTCATTAACTAAGGCGGTTTGCCGCCTAAGATGTGGTGGAGCTATACTGCAGAGAACAGGAAGCCAAAGTAGTGGGGTGGATTTAATGGTCCCAGCTATGGTTCTCATGGTATTGTTTAGTTGAGTATCCTCTTTAGACGTGTGGCTGCTGTTATGCCAAACAGGGCTGCAATATTCCGCAACACGGTATACCAGCGCTACAGAAGATATCTTCAGAGTATGTACATCAGCTCCCCAGCTAGTATTGGCGAGCTTTTGAATAATGTTATTTCTTGTACGTATGTTAGCAGCAGTAACCATTAGGTGTGGTTTGAATGTAAGCGATATATCCAATTTAGTACCAAGATATTTTACGTCAAGGAATCGGGTTGCCTGTTGGTTGTTTAAATGATACACTGTAACTTCTGACTTTACTGGGTTAGGAATTAACCTCCAAGATCTGAAATATCTACCCATTACTCCGAAGTCATGGTTCAGGGAGATTTCACACTGTTCAAAACTTTCGTGTTGTACAGCCAGGGCCATGTCATCTGCGTACCAGAACTTCCGCGCATTTGTTGTTGGTATGTCGCTTATGTACACATTGAAAAGTAATGGTGCCAATACAGAACCTTGTGTTAAGCCGTTGTATGAAACAGTGGTTCGACTCTTCTTTCCTTCTAGATGAACTTCAAGGGTTCTATTGCTGAGCATATCACTTAGTAATTTGTACGAGGTCTGGCAAGGGATAACCTCAAGTACCTTGCTAAGAACACCATGCCTCCACACAGTATCGTATGCAGCGGTTAAATCTACAAATGTTACAGCTGTTTTCAGTTTCCGTTCATAACCGTTCTCGATATGTGTTGTTAAAGCCAGTACTTGGTCGCAATAGTTACGTTGGGGTCGAAAACCAGCCTGCTCGATGGGGATTCTTTCATTCAAAGTCGTTCCAATATGATTATACAAGAGTCTCTCCAAGAGTCTGAAGCAGGCGCTCAGATTGGTCTAAAATGTTCAGGCTTGTCTGGTGTTTTCCCAGGTTTTAATATTGGCAATACTTTATATCTTTGGAATATCTTACGCACTCGGCCTTCTTCAAGGATGTTATTATAGAAGTTCACGAGCCAGTTGATAACATTTTTCCCACTATACTTTATAAATTCTGGGTATAACTCATCTGGCCCAGCTGCCTTCCTAGTATTGATGTTCGAGGTAGCCGTTTTCAGTTCTTCCACTGTGACAGGTGCTGCATGATGTGATCTTTCAGTAGCTTGTCTCCACCGTGGTTTAATTAGTTTCTTAATGTTTCTGGCGGTTTCTTTGTCAAGAGGTGCCCTGGACATATTGGCTATGCAGCCTGCAATTGCATTGGGAGTGGTTTTTGCTCTTTCACAGGGATTGTATGCACCAGATCCTAGTTTCCTGAGCAGGGCCCATGCTTTTCGACTGGATTTTCTAAAGTCTATACCTTACACGGCTTTTTTCCACTTTTCTCTTCGGGCGCTGTCAAGTGACTCGATAAGTTCCTCTGCCACTTCCCTGTCTCCCGATTCTTTGAACTCGTGATAGAGGCGTTCAGTTGTTTCATTCCAGGCAGGTGTATCTTCTTTCCTGAATCCGCGTGGTATAGTTTTCTTAGCTGATGCAATAAGAGCTTTACTGAACCGTTCATAGTTGTTAATGATCGGCTTTATCCACCGTACAGTGGCATCGACACGTTTTGCGTATGACTCCCCATCAGCATTTTCAAAATTCCATCTTGGTTTTGGAGCTGATTTTATAAGAAGGACTTGTATTCCAATGTGGACAATGGCAGGTCTATACTGGCTGTTTGGGAAGTTAGTTAATACCTTCCTGCTTTATGGGTAACCTTTACCCTTGTGGTCTCTACTAACAAAGCACAGATCTGGGTTGAAACCGCGTTACCATCTAGATGATCAGAAGGTGTGTCCCTCTTTAGCATCATATATTAGTTGCAGAGTTTCAATATCTGCCCACTCAAGTAGGGCTTGACCATTATCATCGTTTTCACTATAGCCCCATAAACTGTGGTGGCTATTGAAATCGCCCATTAAGAGGATAGGATATTTTGTTTCAGGGAGTGCTTCTTTTGGCCATTGGATGTTAGGGGGCTTATATACATTGACTATTGTGAGGTTACTTACTAGTGTTTCTATTAAAAATATGTTATCTGAAGAACTCATTTTTATTGGAGCCCAGTTATCAATGTCAGTACGCACGTATGTAGCAGATCCACAGTTCTCATGGCGAATAGCTCCAGCAACGGTGTATCCACTCATGAGACCTCTTTTCATGAGATCTGCCTCATCGTTTACGCGTGTTTCATGGACCAGTATGACATGTGTATTGTTATCCCGTGCTAGTCTTGAGAGGATTTCACATTTAGTCTTACTTATACCTTCTATGTTAATTTGCATTACTCGGACTGATGGGCCAAGGTCTCATGTCATTGGGTTTTTAGAAGACCCATTCATTTTATTGTTTGCTTCCATTTGCACTTTTAAGCTGCGAGATGAGTTCACATTCATAGTGCAGCGCCACGATAGCGTTAGAATTTTAGCTACCTTTCGGCATTGCCCGGGGTGTACCACTTGGAGGCAGTCTACATTTACGCCTCACCAAATTCAAATGTAAATAGTGAATACTATTGGAGTATTCAACATTCTCTTCTAACATTTGGTATATGTTGGATTGTGTGGTATGTTTTCCCCCATTAAAATTCTCGACACTGTCTAGAGGAACCTACTCAGAATTGGAGAGTGGTAGACATTACAACACCACACATCTTTATAAAGAACTCACATCAAGATGTTTCATCATAATTACCTGTGAATCTGTTGTTTGCACATTGCAACTGAAACATCAGTGGTTTCTGTGTTTTACATCGCCTTCGTCAAGCAGATTCCAACAAATATGGCAAATCTCTGCAGAGATTCCTCAGGGTATATTACCACCTTTTTATTTGCAACAAATATGTATTCAAAGTATCACGAATTACATCTATTCAGTGAAGCATTCCAAGCGAACGCTGATGCTGCATAGTTTATACTCGGAATATTCGTGGTCGTAGCTGCTGTATATCTAGACTGATTGATCTATGCAAGTCTACTTGATTGGGGTACGAACCAAACTCACCGCTACGACTACAATGAGAAATTTGATTCAACACCCTTTCCATACCAGCACAAAACACAAAAGTCGGTTTTAGTTTGTAGCTGAAGTTTCTAAATTTTAGAAACACATTCTTGCCACTACGAAGTGTAATGTTGACTGGTTTAAGCTGTTCATTCTCAACTAATGGTAATGGTAATGAATGGTAATGAAAATAGCACAAGCAGCGATCACATATAAAGATGGACAGTGATGATATAATGAGCTAATCTCGAAAAATGAGCTAAGCTCGACGAGTTTTTATGTACTAGAAACGACATATATCTGCTATATCGATAGATTTATGTTTCTTGTGATGGTATTTTATGATATGCAATGGTACAACTTGGATTTTGTCATTTCTCCGTTCTTCTATGAGTAGTCGTTTATGTCATATCTACAGAACAGGAAGCAAAAAGGTACTTACATGGTTTAAGTGATTTAAGGAAGTTTACCACTTCATCTAACTGGGAGGAAATTACAGTAGATGTTCCACAGGATTCGATCTTGAGTCCCCTTCTGCTCTTGATACATGTGAATGATCTTCCTTCTTATCTGAGACAAGAAGCTAAACTTACACTGTTTGCCGATGATATAAGCAGTAAAGGAAGCTCCAGTAGAAAATGATGCAAATAATGTCTTTGGAAAAGTTATAGATTGGTTTTCTGCGAATGGACTTGCTCTGAACTTTGAAAAAAAAAAAAAAAACAAAGTACATCCTAGTTTCTACGGCAAGGAGTACAGTTCCTTCAATAAATGTAACACATCAGCAGAAGTCAGTAGCCAGGGTAGAGGATGCTAAGTTTTTGGGTGTATATGTAGATGAGAATCTTAAACGGAAAATTCAAATTTTGGATCTCCTAAAGCGACTAGGTTCAGTAACTTATGCAGTCAGAATAGATGCTAATTTTGCGGATATAGAAATTAGCAAGCTATCGTACTTTGCATAATTTCACTCTCTGATGTCATACGAAACAATATTTTGGGGTACATCAACACTTAGGCAAAAAGTATTCACTGCTCTAAAGGAAATGGTTAGAATAATTTGTGGGGCTCATAATCGCACATCTTGTAGGTACCTCTTTAAATGTTAGGAATTCTTACAACAGCCTCACAGTACATTTACTCACTAATCAAATTTATTTTCAACAACATGCACCAGTTCTAAAACAACAGACATTCGTGATTATAATACGATAAGAAATACTTACACAAACCTCTAATTAACCTACCTTTGGCACAGAAAGGGGTAAAATAAACTGCTGTAAAACTTTTCGATGAATTACCAAATGAAATAAAATGTCTGAAAGACAGCATCAACATTTTCAAAAATAAATTAACATCATGTCTCCTTGACAACTCCCTCTATACCATAGACGAATTCTTGAATAGGAATAAATAAATCTGTAGGTATAATATATGTATTTTGTGCGATTTAAGGACATGGGGTAGATTAAAAAATTTTAAGAATCGAAAATACCCTTAATTCATTTGTGTATTTCTTATGCACTTGACTCGTTCCACATCATAATGGTTACCGTGAGATTGATCAATGGAGCATGTAACTAACTAACTAACTGACCGTTCATAAGTTGCACACTGGATGACATAGACATTTACGGACACGTCTTCATTATGTATTTCGAAAATGTGGACATATTTGAGCTCTGCATGGAATTTGTTTTTATGTGACCGATATTTAGACTCAAGCTGTGCATGCTTCGTTACAGGATTAGTTCTGCAACAACTGCGCACTTAAGACAAGAATAATCAGTTGACTTAACGTTTATTACCATAGTGTTATTTTCTATTACCTTAGTCAGATTTTTTTTCTTCTGTGTAAAATCCCTGATTTCCACTAAGCTTAACAAACAACTGAACTGTTTCCGTCAATGCTCAGCTAGAATCTCTCTCTCGAAAAGTCTCAAGCTTCCTTAACAGCTTATTCATATCACTAGTCAAGTACCAATCATTATTAATTTTGGATGGCATTAAACACACTTTCTGTGAATTGAGATGCATCTGGTATTCCGTGCCTGACTGTGGTAAGAGAAACTTAATGACTAGAGAGACATAGGTTTTAAGAGATTGGTTCATTAGACAATCCTTGCTCTGGTAAATGTGAAAACACCGTACTTAAATCCAAGCATGTTATCTTTACAACAATGAGTCTGAACTTCTAAAAGTGGACTCGAAAGCAACCCAATCAGGATCACATTATTAAAAATATTTTGCTGCTGGTCCGCCATTACATTAATATTAGTTGGTTAGTCAACGAAGTTCAGCCTACCAAAGTGGTCATCCTCTTCTTCTTCTTCTGCTGGTTCTCTACTACTGCTGCTGCATCTGCTTATAGATCTCGTGCTGCTCAGTCAGGAGAACAGTAGAGAAGAGTTTTGTATAATTATTATTTTCTGCATTATCCATATTACGTTCAGACCTACACGTAACAAGTACAGATAACCGGATTCACACAGAATGCTAGAGGCAACCTTTATTCCTACGTACTATCCGCAGATTGAATAGAAGGAAACTGATACGATATCATCTAGTAAAACTGAAGTTCAGTCTGAGCTCTTTGAAGGAAGCGTTGTTGGTCCCTGCTGTTCTTAATCCTCGTAAACGATCTGGGATACAATATGAATAGTGGTCTTCAATTCCCTGTAGACCATGCTTTCTTTTACCGTCTAGAGTTCATCAGAAGATCTAAACCAACTACAGAGTGATTCAGAACAAATGTCTGCAAGTTGCGAAAAGCTGCAATTGACGTCGGTAATGAAAGGTATGAGGTCTTCTGTATCACCACTAAAAATATTCCATTAAATTTCAGTTAAACGTTTAATAATAGAAATTTAGAGGTTGTTCAAATAAATATCTATGAATAATAGCTACTAACAGTGTTAATAGGAATCATCATTTAGATAAAATTGCTCTGAAGACGTTTCAAAGACTGAGTTTCATTGGGAAATGGCTTAGAAGGTTCAACACTACTACTTAAGAGACAGCCTACACTAGGTTCCTCTGTGGTCTTTTGTAGTGTTGCTGCACTCTGTAGGATGCTTACCAGGTATCAGAAGGACACGGAAAATGTTCGACGAAGTTAAGCCCGTTTTTTATCATCGCTTTAGGGTAGACAGTAGGACGGGTATGGTAACCGAGTGTGGGGGGGAGGGGGGGGGGGCTATCAGTAAAAGAAAGCCGGTTTTAGCTATAGTGAAACCTTTCCACGAGATTTCAGGCACCGTCTTTCACCTCTAGTCGCAGAACATTTTGTTGAATTCCTAATGCGTAGGGAGATACATCAGTCGTCTTAAACTCAAAGAAAGATGCAAATTTTCATTTTTCACACGTGCGAATTGAGAATGGAACGGTAGACAAATAGTCTGAAAGTGGTTCTATGAACCTTCTGTCGAGGAAGTGTGTTAAGTGTCACGGCCTTGGGCCCAAAAATTTGTAGTTTTATAGTTTTACACATAAAACTGCAAATTTTATAGCTATTTTTCTGAGAGTAAATAGCATGAAAAGTAACATGTCTCAAAAATGAGAAGGAGTCTTAGAACTTACAATTTTCATAAAACACAGAGCCTGCTAAGGTGTATTCAAAAATGGTTCAAATGGCTCTGAGCACTATGGGACTCAACTGCTGAGGTCATTAGTCCCCTAGAACTTAGAACTAGTTAAACCTAACTAATCTAAGGACATCACAAACATCCATGCCCGAGGCAGGATTCGAACCTGCGACCGTAGCGGCCTTGCGGTTCCAGACGGCAGCGCCTTTAACCGCACGGCCACTTCGGCCGGCGCTAAGGTGTATTGTTATGCGATCTCAACGATAACATTACAGTCAGATACAGAAGTACTTTCGATGGGTGATGCTATGTGCCGTCAGGAATAGTTCAGGCAAGGTTTGTGAATCGGCAGATACTGCCGGGAAAACACTGGGCGAAAGGGCAAATGGAATCGGGAAAATCGGTCCACTAAATTAAAAAAGAACCATTATTCATATATTAGTGAGTGAGTTAGTCAGTTAGTTAGTAAGCAGTCAGTTAATTAGTTGGTTACATGTTCCATAGACAATTTGAATGATTCTTTTGTAGAAACGACGTGGAACCAGTCAATTTACAGGATATGTATACGTGACTAGTGTTAGTATTAATGAATACATTATTATTTTTTATTTTTAGTCCTACTCATGAAACTACATTAAATTTCAGCTTGTTTTAAGTTTATACTTGTTACCGTTTTTATGACAAATTAGTCAGTGATATAGTGGGAGCTATCTAGAAGATGTGATCTTAGTCTAGATTTAATACTTATTTTATGTTACTGGGAAAATGATTAAAAGCTTTTGCTTCTGCTTATTGAATTCCTTACTGAGCCACTGACCGCTTTAAAAATAGGTAATGGAAGTCATATTCTCCTCTAGTCTTGTAGGCATGGACATCACTGTTCTTCTCAAACTGCGATGGACTATTTATGAAGAATTTAAATAGTGAATACATTGCCAGTAAAAATTAGTACAACCTTTCAGTTGCTTCCAATTCACTCCATATTTATTGTTGCAACAGTGCATGTGGAGTACATGAAATAATTACATATACAGATCAATCACACAAGCGATTTTGAGGTATCAGGCACCGAATCTTGCTGAAACACCCATGTAAGTACATGGTTAGCCTCAACGGGCCACAATGCAGGCGCTAACTCTGACTTTCAATCGACCTTAGAGATGCTGCATACTGCGCAGTGGCACTTTATGACACACCAGCTAGACCTGTTCACGCAGTTCTGTAGGAGTTCTTGGTTGACGTGTCACCTGAGTCACTTCTCGCTCCATCATATCTCGCGCTTGCTCTATTGGAGACCAGTCCGTGGAGTGTGCGGTCCAGGGAAGTTGTTGCAAGTCTTACAGAGAACAATGAGTTTCACAGGCAGTGTGTGGACGAGCATTATCCTAGAGGAATAATGCATCTCCTTCCTCTTGCAAGAATGAAAAAAGGAACAGGTCTAAAAACAATCTGCACGTACCGAGCGCTGCCTAGTGTCACCTCCGGAAGCACCAAAGGCAAACGATAGTTGTGCCTTATCACAGCCCAGACTACAAGGTCCGAGATTGAGCCAGCGTGCCTTGGACGAATGCATTCTGCGGGATGGCACTCACAAGGTCTACCTCGTACGCTCAAACGACCATCACTTGCACGCAGGCAGAATCTGCTTTCATGGCTGGAGACCACGGAACGCTGTTCCAGCTTCCAAGTGATCCCCTGACTGCACCATTCGAGCCGTGCACGTCACTGCTGTAGGTTGAGTGGAACACTAGCCATTGGTGTGTTCTGCTAGTCGCACTGCTAATAGCCGGTTAGCAACAGTTCTTGTAGACAGGTCTGGGACCAAAATCTCTTTGATCTGTGCTGCGGTAGCTGTACGATCTGTTAAGGCTGATCTTACAAAACGACGATCCTAGTAGGCGCCCGTGCTGCGTGGACGTCCAGAATCTCGTCAATGGGTGTGAGAGTGTTCACGTGATCACTGACACCGGTAGTTGGCTCTAGGAAGTACGAGTGGGTCTCTGTGACATGGTTGCCTGCTTACCTCATACACTTTTACCACACTGTGCCTCCTGGCTGCAAGTATGCCCTATTAAAGGGTACATAAAGATGCCGCTTTGGTAGCTATGCCACCACGCTATCTGTTGGGGGATGACGCTGAAACCATTATCAATGCATCTCTTATCCCCCAGATGCCATATGCTGTCGTCGGACCATAATCGAAGTCGTGTTTCCAGGTATACTTTGTTTTCTGTAGTGTGTACGTATTTCGATGGTGAAGTTAAAATGCGTAACTTCTTGAACAGCCACCTACGAGATAAATGCAGGCGAACGCCACACAGCCTTTTTAGTGTTCGCTTTAGAGCATTAACTACCGTCTAAGTCGTGAGTTACACCAGAAAATTATTCCATAAGACATTTCTGAGTGAAAAGATGCAAGACATGTCAAGAGTTTGATTCTTTTGTTCCAGAGACTAGCCATTACACGAAGAGCAAAAGTAGAAAAGAAGGAAGGAATATTAGGCTTAACGTCCCGTCGACATCTAGATCATTAGGGGCGGAGCACACGCTCGGATGGTGTCAAGGATGTGGAAGAAAATTGGTCATGTCCTTTCAACGGAACGATTTAGGGAAATCACGGAAAACCTAAACCTGGATGGCCGGATGCAGGTTTGAACCGTCGTCATTCCGAATGACAGTCCAGTGTGCTAATCACTGCCATCTCGTTCGGTGAAGAGTAAAAGTAGCTGAACTTCGATGTTTGAGAAGCTCAGTAATAAGCTTCTTCTATTTCAAGTTTTCATCAATAAGCACACCCAAAAATTTGAGACATTCGATCATAATTACTGATACCTATTTATGTGCTACATCAGTTATCGATATCACTGTTCGTTGTACAAAATTGTATACAGTGTGTTCTCTCAGATTTGGGGACAGTCTTTTCTCAGAGAACTTCTTTTTAATTCTTTAAAAAAATCAATAACAGCCACTTCTGTGGCTTTTTATCTCATGGGGATTTACTGTAACACTAGCGTCGTCTGCAAAAAGAAAAAATACGAATTATGAATGCTGAATGTTAAGTGTAAAATGGTAGGTTGATATGGGGGATAGGACCGAACAGCGACGTCATCGGTCCCATCGTACTAGGGAAGGTTGGGGAAGGAAGTCGGCCGTGCCCCATCAAAGAACTATTGCAGCATTCGCCTGAAGCAATTCAGGGAAGTCATGTAAAACCGTCGTCCAACCGAATGCGAGTCCAGTGTGCTAAACACTGCACCACCTCGCTCGATAGCGCACAATGATTCACATATGTAAAGAATTAGAGTAGGCTCAAAACTCAACCATGTGTAATGCGCTTTGTTTTTATCTGTCCCTAGTCACTAAAATTGTCTACCCATCAAACGTAGTTTCCATTATCCAGCACAACTTTTGTTATCTGTGCGTTACAGATGTTGCAAAACATTTGTGTGCAAAGCCAACAGTTCCATAAAGCTGAGATTTTCTGAGAGTGGAACTTGATCTACACAACCAGGCTTGTAATATTTTACGAGTGAATGCAAAAACTGCATTTCGGTCGCGCAACCTTTCTGGAATCGGATTGTGACATATGGATTAACTTGTTTCTACTTAAATGTGAGACTGCTCTGAGTTCGTTTGTTTTTTAAACATTTTGGAGAAGGCAACAAGTAAGAAAACTGGATGGTAATTATTTGCGTCCTGCTTGTTACCTTTCTATGAAGAGGTTTAACAATTGAATATTTTAATCTGTCTGGAATAATTCTCTGTTCTGTCGCTGCCTTACAGATATCACCAATGGCATTACTCTTTACGTTAGAATAACTTTTCGGAATTTTGTTTGAAATTCCATTAACATCATACGAGGTTTCAATTTTTAAACTTTTTGTAATATATTCTATTAATTCCAGAGAAGAACATTGGTGCAAATGCTGACTCCTTAAAGTTTTGTGAAATTACATTTTAACACATTCTGTTCCTTCTTCAGTTGTACCATTTATCCCGATTTTTGCTGCAACACTTAGATAGTGGTAGTTACATGTACTTCTAACTCGTGAATTATCAGTCAAAACATTGTCATTTAGTATAATGGATAATGGTATCTTGTACATTGCCTAGCAGTTCTGTCCGTCGTTCTAAAGTATCCTATGTACTCTTATTTCTAATCTTATTACCTGCATTATTAATTTCTGTGAGGACATAAATACTTCTTGATATTATAATACTGTAAGTTTCCTCAAAATATTACATAACTTTTGTAAAACGCAAGAAATGCCAGATCATGACTGGGATTTACAAAAATCTCCCTCTTCCTCTTACGTCAGTATTTATTACTATGAGTTATGAATGGCTTACTTGGTTTTTTAATGGATTTTTTGGATAATTTTATACGAAAGCATATCTGAAATACTGAAATAAAGTTAGTATTGAATAAATTGAATTTAACGTTAGAATCTCTTTCTATATATACGTCATACCACACTACCTCTTTTACTTCACTCTTAAAACCTGTTCTCATTAACAAGCCTCAGAGCATTTACTTGAACCTGTCTCAGGGCTATGTTGTTTATTCCCATTGATTGTACATCATAATCAGTTACTCCATTAACAATTGTTTCACCTTTAGCTATGTCTATAAAAACATCAGTCAGTCTCGTACTCTCGTGCTGCCCACAAATCGAAAACCTGACGATTTAAATTAGATTAAAACACCCAAATAATGATTGAGGTTTATTTTTCCTGTCTATAGATCATAAGAAATCAAAATTTAATCTCCAGAAACTGCTAGCTGTTTCTTCTTATCTTACAGGTGGCTCGATAAGACATTTCGATTCCTTATAAATAGATGAAAGTTTCCTAGAGTGAACCTGCGACTGTTAAAATTACAGAGAAGCATTCTGCATTAAATAATTACCGTTATCTGGTGCTAAGGGATCAGAACTAATGATTTGGTTACAGTAACAACCTTATTCATTTTACTTATCTCAAACACAAGATTGATCCACACTCTTTCAGCTCCAAATTCTTCTCAAGACTTATCAGTATTTTTACGCAAAAAGGTATTTTGATACTAATCATCTTGGGGTTGAAGCTCTTTTCTTCCATGTTTGCTTTAACAATATGTATGTTTTTGGATAGGGTCCGCCTTTAGCAAAAATATCTGTAATTACTGTGATCCATCAGACTCGAACCCTCAATCCGCAGGTGATTCAGTCGTGCACTGCAGAGTAATCCTTTAGATATACGGGTAGAAAAAGGGGGTCAAATGGTTATGGAAGATAACACCCTCCCTTCCCCTTTCATATTACTCGTCGGCTTTCAAGATAGATATGTAGATGTGACGTGGGAAATATTTTTATGGACTCATCAGAGTAAATTGCTTAACACAGCACTGTTTGTGGATCATCTTACTGTAAGTGTACTTTTTACCAGAGGTCTATTTGTCCGGCAAATGCCACCCCCCGTGGACAGCACGTGACGGACAGAGCGCGGGGACTCGGTCATCCACTCGTCCGCTCTGGCGGACAGGTGGCAGGTAGTAGTTCCTGGCTCGGCGCCACGGTGGGGCGCGCTTTCCGCGAGCGCCCGCCGACCGCAAACAGATCGATCCCACCCCCGCGCCCAGCCGCCTCCAATCGCCGCCCCCGCTACCACCGCCACCGCAGGCACACAAAGCGCGCCACATCCGCACAAACACACAGGCACAGGGGCGGCCGACAACCCCACACACAGAGCCGCTGTCCGCACAGGTGATTCGTAGCTACTGGGCCGCAACGCGCAGTTCGTGACGAGGCGGCTGCTCAGTGAGTGAAAACAATTCCGACCTCTCTCTCAATTTCTCCTCATTTCATACACAAGCATCATATCAAGTTTCCTGAACTGTTCTAGCCCATTAGATATCACGTAGTGCTGAATAAAATGTTCTCGGGCTTCCAGCCGAGTTAAGTTGTTAAAATGTCTCGAGATGTCGACTAGGTACCTCTTCGCCATTGTCAATTGAAATGACTGCTGATGGGCAGCAGCCACCTGTCCAGTCACTCCTGCCCAAGGAGCCTATAGACTCCCCAATCAGCGGGTCCACTTTAACATCAAAATTGCTTAAACTCACGCCGTGCTGAGCCGTAGGCGGCCGCCTATATTAACCCCCACAGTAACAAGGAGGGGAGGGGGTACTTTATGCCATTCTTTTCAAACTATTGTTATCTGGTCATGTACCTTGCACTTCAAAATTTGCGCCAGCCGTTGTGGTCGAGCGGTTCTAGGCGCTTCAGTCCGGAGCCGCGCGACTGCTACGGTCGCAAGTTCGAATCCTGCCTCGGGCATGGATGTGTGTGATGTTCTTAGGTTAGTTTGGTTTAATTAGTTCTAAGTTCTAGGGGACTGATGACCTCAGATGTTAGGTTCCATAGTGCTCAGAGCCATTTGAACCATTCAAAATTTGCAAAAAATAGTTATTATTTTTAATGATCTCTGTTATCACGTTCCGCAGTTGCTATAATTATTCAGTAGAACTTAACCCAAAAATTTAAGTCTTAGTAATGGATGTCACTTTTCGCAACTACGTCATATTCCTCCATGCGTTATTTAACATTGTGCACTGTTTCAGTGTTGCCATTTCTAACAACCCTACTACAACAAAGGTCAAACTTTAATAACGATTGTGGTGTTGCTCACACTGCTAAATACTGCATTTTCGGGTAACAACAGTCATATTATGTGGCAGGTGTCATTAGAGCACAGTTAATAGTCATTTCATGTAATAATGAAAAAACTAGGCACTCATCTTTTTGTGTTTCCCACGCTGGTGTCGTCGTAAAATCATGGCTCAATCGTTGAAAATCTAGGTGGTTATGATTCCAAGCTCGGATGCAAAGAGGCCTAGGTTTTATTCTGTTATATTCAAAAGTTATGTAGATGCGCTTCTCAAACCATTCTTGGAGATAGTCACTGTTAAAGTTCACATTTTATGAGCTGACGACAATATTCGTCTTTCCAACATGACGTCCAAGACTTGACCCTCTCAATGTCCGACTGTCTAACAACTTAACAACTAACTAACTATCGCTTACCCGCCCAGAAATCTGAGTTACAAGTACGTCAAAGATCATAGTGACAAAAGAAAGAATACACATAAGAATAATATAATTGCAATATAAACATATCGATGTATCACAAATGAAATCAAATCTTAATGTAATAATATTACTGGTATCGAGAGGTTCAGGTGAGCTGCCGTAATGGTTATGTAATTCAAGTACCATTACACACTGCAAGTCTCTCACTCCTCAGAGCAGTCAGTATATTATTCTGAATGGACGATGACAATTTGCTGCACACTACCTTAAAGTGCCTGGTAGTAACCATCTCAAGTGACCATACAAAACAAATTGAATGAAAAGCAGATGCCATGTAAGGATTTATTGTAGAAATCCTAAGAAAACGAAAGTCACCTACGAAAGAACTACCTCGCTAAATATTTTTTTCCGACTACGGTATCCCTCATCATTCCGTGATACTTAACTGGTTGGGTCAACAAAAGTGATAGAGAAGATCCAATGGACAGCCGCTCGTTTCGTCACGGGATCGTTTATACCCCGTAAGAGCGTTACGGAGATGCTCACCAATCACGAGTCGTAGGTGTTACAATAGAGAAGTTGGGCATCACAGAGACGCGTATCGATGAAATTCAGCGGGCGTGCGTCACATGAAGCCTAGGAGCACATCGTACTTCCTGTCACATACTTATTGTGAAGTGATCACCACGAGAGAATGAGACATATTAGGCTTCATTCATATTAAAGAATTCAATTCTAATTCAAATCCTGGACGAGAAAACTGTATACGATAATCCTTTATTTATGGTACCTGGGAAATGCACGGGAGCCGTACAGATCTGCTTTCATACGCAGCGCTAAAGTCGCTGCAAAATTAGTTGTAAGCGCGATCCTGCAATGTTATTATCGAAGCATCGGCTTGTAACCCGAATTAGTAAGTCAAACAAGTCCCAAAAACAGAACAGAAAATTGAATAGTAAGAATAGTAATAATAATAATTATAATAATATTAAATGAAAAATCTGCTGTTATACTAATAGATAATTGATGTAAATGACACCAAAAGGATTGACTGAATGAATAGATTTATTCAGCCAGTCAGAACTTAGAAAATGACAGGTCCTGTGGCGCCTACAAGAAATAACTGAAAATCAATTAAAATAATAAAAGTCTTGAAAGGCAGTTAAGCTTGCATCTTTGCGTAATTAGGGTGGCAGCAGAGCCATAACTGCAGTTTAAAAATTAGTGATACGTGGAAAACAGAGTTACACTCGGTAAACCAAATGAAACTTTTGGGCCAACTCATAAATACTAAAAGTTCACTGATGGCAATCAACATATTAACACATGTGAATTCGCGACAGGATTCTCTTACTCGTCCTGTTTGAAGTCCAAAGAAGGAACCTAAGTAGGTTGCAGTTCAATCCTGTATGTCATCTAATGCTCACAAAATGTTAGAGTTCGAGTCAGCTCTCGTAGACTAAGTCCCACTTGACTCGCAAATCTTATAAGTACAACCGGTCATTAAAGTATTCGCGCTGTCACTTGCGACTCTGTAACCAACACTTCAAGATGTATTACCTCAAGACTCCCAAAACCAACCATGACTTCCGAATCTTCTGCTGGCTGCAAAAAAGTGTCCCCAACTCAGCTTCCCCGTGAATCCTTCCTTGCTACCAAGAGTCACTCCACGAATCAGAAATACCGAACGCGCCACCACCTGCACCAGTAAGGAACTAGCCTTCCCCCACGGATAGCACCCACAACATTTCTATATATAGAAAATTAACCATCAGTTGCTTAACAGTAGTGTCACTAATTAGACGTTTGGTCCCATAGGAAGTTACCGCCACCACCACAAATTAGACATATGGCATAAATGAAACATCGTTTTCGCCTGGTTCTATAGAAGGTGTTCAGAAAAAGCCTGAAAAGCTTGTAAGTATTTTGCAGGGACGGTTGCGCTGAGAAGTAATTGTTCAGAGAAAAGCTCGATACATTGTGCCGTTTCCGAGGTATTTAGCATCGAAATTAACCAATTAATACGTCGAGCGCTCAAATTCCAGGCGGTGTGCGCGAAAGTGTTCTTCTTGCGGTGTCCTCGAAGCGAAATATCGTAGCTTTTGCTCAACTAGGAAAAATTTATCACTTCACATTTTAACTGGGAATGACCATTTCAACAAGTGCTAACTCACGGACATGCAGATTAGTGTGCAGTACCGCATTTTAGCGCGTGCAAGTGCGACTATTTCTGACCATCCTGTAGAAACCAAACGCAAAATTCTTAATGCAAACAATAAAAAATTCAACATGTATCACGCGGATTCACACTTACAAAAGTAATAAAGGATACATGCTGAAACATATGAAAATATAAACTTGGCTTGTTCAAATGGTGCGTCTCGTAGCGCCAAATATAGTATTTGTACAAAATAATTCACCGTTTTCTAGTTACAGACATTTTTATTATTGACCAACTTTTTTGTTGATCACATTGTATTGTTTGCTTCTAGTGCTGATGTAGTACGAAGAATGGATGAATCTAATAGAATAAATTTGTATGTGTACCAGAAAATCAATGAAAAATAAGAATAAAATAGCGAATTCTGAGAGAGCGGCGTGCTGATACCACGCCCTTCCATATCGCTCGAAAGACACCTTTGGGCTCAAAGTGACAAGAATGGCGGACGGAACCTTTAGGCAATCCGAGGCCTGTTCGCACGAAGCTTAGTTTTATACTCACAAATATCCAAAAGAAAAGAAGTTCAAATAACAATGAAGTACTAGAACAAATATATGTTTCGTATGAATGGAAGAAACACATAATAACCTGTGAGACAGTGTAATAAATCACCATAAGAATTAAAATTACATGGAGTACTTTTGATGAACTAAGTTGTGTTTTAGCATAACAGAGCTTCTGAAGGGTCTAAAAGGACTATTTAATGCCAATGCGAGTTGCCAGTTACGGCTTACGAGGTGTGGCTAGAAAAAAACCGGACTAGTACTGGTGAAACAATAAAACGAATGCAATAAGGCTGAAAGTCGCGTGGCCTGTCACGTGACTCTCGCTCCGCCTACTGCTCGAGTTTCATCTGCCTCCTGCACTCAGTCTGCCCGTGGCGTCTGTTTTAAGTAGTTGACGTTTTGTCTGTGCGTCGGAAAATGTTGAGTGTACAGAAAGAACAGCGTGTTAACATCAAATTTTGTTTCAAACTAGGAAAATCTGCAAGTGAAACGTTTGTAATGTTACAACAAGTGTACGGCGATGATTGATTATCGCGAACAAAAGTGTTTGAGTGGTTTAAACGATTTAAAGATGGCCGCGAAGACACCAGTGATGACACTCGCACTGGCAGACCATTGTCAGCAAAAACTGATGCAAACATTTAAAAAATCGGTAAACTTGTTCGACAAGATCGCCGTTTAACAATCAGAGCAGTGTCTGAGTTAACAGGAGTTGACAAGGAAAGTGTTTGGCAGATTCTTCATGAAAGTTTCAACATGAACAAAGTGTGTTCAAAAATGGTTCCAAAGTGTCTCACAATTGAACAGAAGGAACGCCGAAGAATGATTTGTTCTGACATCCTGGAAAACATTGAAAGTGATCCCACCTACTTACAAAATGTTATTACTTGCGATGAAGCGTGGTTTTTTACTCACGATCCCGAAACTAAACGCCAATCGATGCAATGGAAAACTCCTGGTTCTCCACGACAAAAAAAAGCACGAATGTCAAAATCGAAATTCAAGGCAATGATGATTGTTTTTTTTTGACATCAAAGGGATTGTGCACATTGATTGGGTACCAGAGGGACAAACAGTGAATCAGCATTACTACATTAGCGTCCTGGCTACCCTACGTGAGCGAGAACGGAGAAAACGGAACGATTTGTGGAGAAAAAAGTCATGGATCCTTCACCAAGACAATGCCCCAGCTCACAGTGCGTTGTCAGTGAAGACGTTTTTGGCAAAACACAACATTCCCATCTTAGATCATCCACCCAACTCACCTGATTTGGCCCCCTGTGACTTTTTTCTTTTCCCAAAAGTCAAGTCAGCTTTGAAAGGAACTAGATTTGAGACTGTTGAACCAGTAAAAGAAAAAGCGACGGAAGTAATGTATGGACTTACCGAAAAGATCTGCAGCATTGCTATGAACAGTGGAAAATTCGTATGGAGCGGTGTAGAGACCGAGCAGGAGAGTACATTGAAGGAGATAACATGAAATTGTAAATAATTGTAAATAAATGTTTTTTCCAGCATCAGTCCGGTTTTTTTCTAGCCGCACCTCATATGTCAGTTGAACAAAGTTTTCTTTCTTGAGAATTCTCACCTTGTGAATGTTGCAGTTCTTCTTACTTCTGTGCTTGGTAGTAAAAATTGGAGGGGCATTATAGCTTGCGTAAGATAACATTTTGTAGTCTTGTTTTTCAACCAGACATGTTTCAGCACTTTTTCCACTATCTTCAGTGGATTTATTGGTTTATTGTCTGCCTCTCGTGAAGCTATTGATTGTTTATACTGGTACCTTTAGATCAACTACACTATTTAAACTTGACAAACTTTTTTATGTTGTAGTGTTTATGTCGAGGTAACACGCTGATTTCTTTCTCTGTTGTTGTTACCCCTGCTTTTTCTAAGATCTTAGAAAAGGCAACTGTAATGACAACAGCGCAATAATAACCGTGATACTTCGATACAAACAAAGGAAGAAAAACGCCACAACATAAAAAATTACGACAAGATGTAGAATGTGTGGTATACCCAAAGCTAAGAGCATAAACACCCAGTAGCTTCATATGAGAGAGGAAATAAATAAACATGACTAGGTGAAAACAAAGCTACAAAAATGGTATTTTGCATAAGGCAGAATTCCTCTCCAAAGAGAATACTAATGAAAACAGGATTTCCGAACGACCAGTTAAGAGATACACGTTATAAGTTATTAGAAGAGGCAGTTAAATACAAAACGGATAAGGAATAACATGAAGAGGAATGCGTAATTAAGACCCAAATTAAATGAAAATGGAGATTGACGGGATAGACGCCGGCCTGAATGGCCGAGCGGTTCTAGGCGCTACAGCCTGGAACCACGCGACCGCTACGGCCGCAGGTACGAATCATGCCTCGGGCTAACTTACGTTAAAGTAGTTCTAAGTTCTAGGGGATTGATGACCTCAGAAGTTAAGTCCCATAGTGATCAGAGCCATTTGAACCATTTGAACGGGATAGACACACAGGCGAATTAATGACAAGCGAACCATTCAGGTGCTCTCCTAGGTACCCTATTATATCGTCCAGTATTTTGTTTTGTGTCAAGTCTGTGCATTCAATAAGAGAACTGTTAGCTCAGAAAAGGGCGGTCAGACGGACCTGCGGTGTTATTTCGCGAAGCTTCCTGTATACCGTTGTTCAGGTCTCTCGCAGTTCTAGCTCTGTCTCCCCTTCACATATAATTCATCTTGATATTTCTTGTTGACGCTACTGACTCATTCTAAAATCAACTGCAACATATATTTATTGAATGCACTGGCATAACTCTTTCTAAAAATGTGCACAAGAAGGTATGTCAAACTCTAAAGGTTCCGTGTTCAGTAGCCTTCCAGCACATCAAAAATAAAAGAAAATGCGTGACAAACGCCACGTATTTGAATTCAAGTTGAAATGTTTGCTTGTGACACAGAGCTATTCTGTACTTGAATTCCTCGCAGTTGTTGATAAATTTTCTATGTGTTATTTATTCATATACTGTCTCCAAATGTTTTCGTGTCTTGTTATTTATTTCGATTCTTTTGTTTGAAAAATTTCTTAAAACACCGCCTTTCTCATTCTAACTAAGATTTTCAGTCATTTTCAGGTATTGCAGGGGGGGACGATTCTTTACTGTAAGGAGATGAAGTTCCTCATGCTCACCTCAGTTACTACAACGCCTTAGGTTTCTTTTGCACCCGACAGTGATTCTGATTCCCCACCGAGTACGAATATCAATTTGGAGGACAGGTTAAAGTTACTCAGGCTTCGTACACCAGCTACAATTGCTCACACGAGGGAGCGCAGCCACTGGCATCTCCCGTGGGGCCGTCCACAATTGCAAGAGCGCCTGTAAATCAGGCTCACGACAAGTACGGACCCCACAACTAATTTGTGACGTCACTCTAATCACTTGGAAGGCATAATTCGCGAACCTCAGCTCCGTGCAGGGTCCACGGAAACTCAATAAGTGAATGTTGAGGTGCTATCAAGAGCTCGCCTGCAATTAAACGCGCAGTTAAGAATTATTTAACTCGTCAAAAATAGTTACTCCCTCCCCACCGGAGACGCATGCTGACATTCGTAAAACTTGAAGTGTTACGTGCTGTGACGTAAGCGCCACGGCCTGTCTTTCTCGTAGGCCTTGCTTTAAATACCGTGGCCCTTCGATTCTAAGGTGGTTCTCGTTATTCTACGAAGCCTTAAATAACTGCCAAGTAATTGACCTGCCTGTCTGATGTCTGCGACTGGAACTGCTCCCTGGACTGTTTTTGCACGCATACGATGATTTCGCTGCGCTCTGGACTTCGTGAGTGGATGGACGTTCACTATGTGATCGGCACCGTCTTCGACCTGTTTCTCCCACCGTTCTCTTTATTGCCGCTAGTCGTAGTGATCATAAACTGTGCCCTACCTACGCCGAATTGGATAGGAAAGTTTCCATTTCGTAAGGACATTAAAAGCTGCAAAAAGTTACGATGAAGGCAATAAAGACTCTCCTCGACGGTAGTGGTGTTTCTTTTTGCTGAACCTGAATTGCGGAGCCTTCAAACTGGGGCAGATCGTACTACGCTGCATTCAAGGACACTGTAGTTCGTTTTGTTCCTCATAAATATAGGTTCATCACATTGTGGATTCCTTCACAGTAAGTTTTGATTTCAATTAACGAGACTGTACAAGCACTACAACTTTACTTGGAAAACATACTGCCTGTAATTAATGAACCGACAATGTTTACAGACTATACGACGGGATTATATTTGACTTAACAATGAAGAAAGTAGTTTGTTGTATATATTTTCATTCTGCAAAGCTTTGGGGGATAGTTTTGTTGGGAAAAGTAAACTTAGTGTGATAGTATTTATAGAATCAGAAGCGTGATGTAATTACGACATCTGGTATTTACACCAGACCACAGTGCCGAGATCTCTTCAAAATGCTCTTTGTTTTCAAAACTGCTTCACAATGTATGTATTGTTTTCTAAGTGAAAAAAGTCATGGGATAGCGATATACAGGGTGAGTCACCTAACGTTACCGCTGGATATATTTCGTAAGCCACATCAAATACTGACGAACCGATTCCACAGACCGAACGTGAGGAGAAGGGCTAGTGTAATGGTTTAATACAAACCATACAAAAATACACGGAAGTATGTTTTTTAACACAAACCTACGTTTTTTTTAAATGGAACTACGTTAGTATTGTTAGCACATCTGAACATATAAACAAATACGTCATCAGTGCCGTTTGTTTCACTGTAAAATGTTTATTACATCCGGAGATATTGTAACCTAAAGTTGACGCTTGAGTACCACTCCTCCACTGTTCGATCGTGTGTATCGGAGAGCACCGAATTACGTAGGGATCCAAAGGGAACGGTGATGGACCTTAGGTACAGAAGAGACTGGAACAACACATCACGTCCACATGCTAACACCTTTTTATTGGTCTTTTTCACTGACGCACATGTACATTACCATGAGGGGTGAGGTACACGTACACACGTGGTTTCCGTTTTCAATTACGGAGTGGAATAGAGTGTGTCCCGACATGTCAGGCCAATAGATGTTCAATGTGGTGGCCATCATTTGCTGCACACAATTGCAATCTCTGGCGTAATGAATGTCGTACACGACGCAGTACATCTGGTGGAATGTCGCCGCAGGCTGCCACAATACGTTGTTTCATATCCTCTGGGGTTGTAGGCAAATCACGGTACACATTCTCCTTTAACGTACCCCACAGAAAGAAGTCCAGAGGTGTAAGATCAGGAGAACGGGCTGGTCAATTTATGCGTCCTCCAAGTCCTATGAAACGCCCGTCGAACATCCTGTCAATGGTCAGCCTAGTGTTAATTGCGGAATGTGCAGGTGCACCATCATTCTGATACCACATACGTCGACGCGTTTCTAGTGGGACATTTTCGAGCAACGTTGGCAGATCATTCTGTAGAAACGCGATGTATGTTGCAGTGCTTTCCGATACTCACGATCGAACAGCGGAGGAGTGGTACTCAAGCGTCAACTTTAGGTTACAATATCTCCGGATGTAATTAACATTTTACAGTGCAACAAACGGCACTGATGACGTATTTGTTTACATGTTCAGATGTGCTAACAAAACTAACGTGGTTCCATTTAAAAAAACGTAGGTTTATGTTAAAAAACATACTTCCGTGCATTTTTGTGTGGTTTGTATTAAACAATTACACTAGGCCCTCTCCTCACGTTCGGTCTGAGGAATCGGTTCTTCAGTATTTGATGTGGTTTACGAAATATATCCAGCGGTAACGTTAGGTGACTCAACCTGTATACATATCAAGATAGCAGTAGCATCGCTTACACAAGGTGTGAAATGCCAGGACACTTGTGGAGCTGTCACTTGTACTCATGCGATTCATGTGAAGAGCTTTCCGACGTCATTATGGCCGCACGACGCGAATTAACAGACTTTGAAGGAGGAAAATTAGGTGTGGGTGGACGCATCGGAAATTTTTTTTCGGAAATCGCTAGGGAACTCCATATTCCGAGATCTACAATGTCAAGAGTGCACCGGACCACCAAATTTCAGGCATTACCTCTTACCACGAACAATGCATTCACTTAACGACAGACAGCAGCTGCGCTTACGTTGTCAGTGCTAACAGACAAGCAACACTTTACTAACCAACCACAGAAATTAATGTTGGACGTACGCCGTGGTCGGATGAATCCCGATGTCAGATGAGACCCCCCCCCTTCCCCCCCCCCCCCCCCCCCGCCCTCCGATTTCAGTTAGTAAGAGCTGATAGTGTTCTTGTGTGGCATAGACCCCACGAAGCATGGACCCAAGTTGTCAATAAAGCTTTGCGCCAGCTGGTGGTGGCTCCATAATGGTGTTGGCTGTGTTTACATGGAATGAGTTGGGTCCACTGGCCCAGTTGAACGTGGAGACAATTTTCAGCCATTCAGGAACCTCATGATTCCCGAACAACGATGTAATTTTTATGGATGACAATGCTCCGTGTCACCTGGCCACAATTGTTTGCAATTGGTTTGAAGACCATTCTGGACATTTTGGGCGGATGATTTGGCCACGCATCGAACATATATGGAACATAATCTAGGAGTCAGTTGTTGCACAAAATCGTACACTGGCAACACTTTTTTAATTATGGATGGCTGTAGGGTCAGAGTAGCTCAGTATTTCTGCAAGGGATTTCCAAAGGCTTGTTGAGTCCATGCCACGTAGATCAGGTGTGCTACACCGGCAAAACGAGGTCCGACACGATACTGGTTGTCCCACGAGTTTTGTCATTTCATTGTATAATCACATTTGCCGCTAGCAATATTTCTATGTTTATTCATGAACAGTGAAAACATTTGTAACGCTTTTCCGTATAATACTCCCACAATGACTTCACGGAGACATCATTACAACAAAAACGAGTCATTTAGGAGGCTGTGCATACGTGAACTATTTGCCAAAGTATATTAAATGTCTTGTTCCGAAACTGGGGAATTTGAAACTACGTTAAAAAATCTTCTGCTGGAAATTCCTTAGACTCCATTGAGGAGCACGTTCAGAGAAATACTAAATTAAATTATTTTGCTATTTTATAGTAATGCATTAAAATTTCTTAATGTTCAGGAAATTTATTTAACTCTACTCAAATGAAGTATACATCAAGGACTTTTGGAACATCCCTGAAAAACCTCTTCATGAGGTCCCCCTGATACGACTAAGGTAATGTAATACAAAATATCGAAACGACCTTTATACAAGAACTGGTTAGACAGCATCGGTAAACATGTAGAACGTTTAAGAATGCGTGTTGGTGAAGGAAATGAGTGGAGAAACCTATATGGGGCCTTTATCTAGCAGTGAATGTTGTATGATTTTAGTTGTTCCTGTTGATGACGATGGGACATGTGTTTGTAAGGGTACAACCATTGTTGCAGAACTATTGACGGATGGTAAACCTTCACACTGTTGTTAAAGGTTAATATCGCAGCATATTATATACTTGGCTTGAAAAAGTTTTTTACCTTTATCTTTAAAATTTTTTTTATTTTCTTTGTTGGTTTAAAGATTGTATTTGATTTATAAAGCGAATTTTTTTAAGAAAAGTTAATAGGAGAGTTAAACTTCTACTTTTATTTTCTCAAAACATGTGCTTTTCCTAAGATAATTAACTTATTTATTGGTTAATTAGTTTATCTCATGCATTTGCAGCACTTTCCCAATATCTGACTTCTTAATGTACCTTATTATGGTTATGCAAGACGCTTGCAAATTCGGGCTAAATGCAAAGACATGCGTAGCAAAAATAGTCATTATTCTATTATTTCATTGAATCTAGTGCGACGTGAATAACATAAGTGTAAGCAATGTGAAGGACTTTGTACTTTTCGGGGTACGGTTGGGATTACTCAGAGAACGATTCCGGAATAGCAAAATGTCTTATCTAAGCTGCTCAAACTGTACCAACATTAACGGCGGTACGAAGAGCTAGTTTCCGAGAAACCTCTGGAAAGTGTCTGGATATCTTCGAGACACCTCTCGAAACTTGGAACTGTGTGAGAAACGGAACGGCCAGCTGGCTCTCCCATTAATGGGGCAATTAAACTCAGAGAAACTACCTCCCGGGGAATTAAGCACACGGGCTAAAGGCGATATCCCGTGCCGTACCGGCCACAGCGCCACCATTTACGAGAATCTCAGGGACTTCCGAATAGCACGCTAATGAAATTATCCTTCGAGTAAGGGACGTGAAACTTGAAAAGCATCTAGTTATGAGGAGATGGATTGCAACATTACCAATTTTAAATTTAAAAATGTCTGTCTTCTTTATGTACTCAGTCATTCAATTCCTTTGATGCCCTCTGTAACCACTTTTTGCTTCTTCGTTGGTAGGGAGTCACTCTGTTGAAATAAGAGGAGGGGAGTATCTCCACCTTGTGCCATTTTCCTGGGGATATTAATTTTGAGTTTCGGTCTCAGTATTGCGAAGGCAATCGAATCCGACCCAATTTGCAGCGGTTGCAAACTGATTAATTAAGCCAGTGAGAATGTAAGCGGGGTGTTACGACACACAAAGAAAAAAGTTACGAATAAAATATTCACGTATGACATCCAGGATTTATCACATCCTCATGTGAACAGCTTTACAACAGTACAGTTGCAACCAAGAATTCAATGCAGACAACTATAGGCAAAACGCTGGTTACTTAAAGGGAAATGAACGTTATTAACCAATTACTACATATGTAATGGTAATAGAGTGGTGATCATCATACCATTGATCTAGAACATTGGTAACAAGACTGGTCTCTAACGCCCTATACTAGTCCTTCAAGGTTCGTGGTGGGTGGTAATTAAGCTTCCTCAAAATTTTGACGTACAGTATTTGGTAAGTATACAGCACGGTTTAGCCCTGACTAGAGGCCATCTATCTAGGTGTACGAGTGGCTATATTACAATTAAGCTGGCTTCCAAGAAAATTGCGGAAATCGATTAATTTCTTTTGCAAAAGATTTTAATTGCGCTAAAACCAACGCTCAGCTAATGCCACCATTTGTATGTGCACCACTCGCATTTTTCGTGCAAAAAACGTGCAGGAAACGCCTTTTCCTGAGAGGTTTATGAAAGGCACCTCTTATATACTTTGCACTTGTACGAATCGGTTCAAACTTTTCACGAATATAGACAAATGGATAACGTAAAAACTAAATTTTTTATTCAATAATCTTTATATCTTGTCGTGAGAGATGGTTTAAATTCGAACTAAATGTAGCATGTAAAATTCGTTCTTACCTGAATTGAATGCGCGGAAATGGTTTACATTAAATCAAATCAATAAAAAAGGCATTTGTATGATAAATTTGAAACTCACAGTCAACGATGTAGCTACATTCGGATTTTTGGTGCGAGAAAAGTGTTTCTTTGTGAGCTTTTCACGCACACTGCTTCTATATTTCAAACTTTTGGGAATCGGCTCAAATTTCGTAAGAAGGTAGACAAATGTATTAGTAATTAATGGTAGTCGTGTTAGTTCGTGATAGCTTTATCCTTTGCCACAATATAACCAACCTGGTTCGAAAGACAATGAAAAAAACCTATATCGCCCGAGTCAGCAAAAATCTGGTGCCAAGCTATGGTGGTCTAATGTAAAAATTATAGTAGACTAAAAGTTTTGAACCGGAATGAAAAATGCTCCTGTCATAGCAACAAAAAAGGCGAATATTTCCTCGGTAGAGTTAGGGATGTAAAAGAAGGGAAGTACCTTTCCGACTTGTCTGACAGCTTCAAAGACGTTTAAGGAAAAACATCTTGACTTATTCTCATCTTTTACGAGTTAAGACTACTTCCCCAGCGCAATGAGCTCTCTTAGCTACAATGTGATGGCACGCTTGCATCGTGCAATTTATACCCTTAAGTCCCAGATTCTGAGCCCAGAATCCAGAAGATTCGCCAGCCATATTAAACATTATACACTGAAGCTCCAAAAGAAACTGAGGTCGGCAACACCTATATAAGGCAACAAGTGTATGGCTCAGTTGTCAGATCAGTCACAGCTGCTACAATGGCACGTTATCAAATTTAAGTGGGTTTGAACGTGGTGCTATAGTAATCGCACGAGTGATGGGGCACAGCATCGCCGAGGTAGCGATGAAGTGGGGATTTTCCCGTACGACCATTTCACGAGTGTACTGTGAATATCAGCAATCCCGTAAAACATCAAATCTCCGACATCGTTGTAACCGGAAAAAGATCCTTTAAGAACGGGACGACCTATGACTGGGGAGAATCTTTCAAAGTGGCAGAAGTGCAACTCTTCCGCAAAGTGCTGCAAAATTTTAATACTGGTCCATCAACAAGCGTCAGCGTGCAAGCCATTCAACGAAACATCTTCGATGTGGCTGTTCGGAGCCGGAGGCCCACCCGTGTACCCTTGATGACTGCTGGACACAAATCTTTACGCCTCGCCAGGACGCGTCAACACCTACATGGGTGGAAACATGTTGCTTGGTTGGACGAATCTCGTTTCAAATTGTATCGAGCGGATGGACGTGCACGGGTATGGAGACAGCCTCATGAATCCATGGACGCTGCATTTCAGTAGGGGAATATTGAAGTTGGTGGAGGCTCTGAAATGGTGTGGGGCGTGTGCAGTTGGAATGATATAGGACCCCTGATAGGACTAGATACGTCTCTGACAGATGACACGTGCGTAAGCATTTTGTCTGATCACGTGCCTTCATTCATGTCCGCTGTGCATTCCAACGGTTGGACTTGAGCAATTCCAGCAAGACACGTCCAGATTTGCTACAGATTGGCTCCAGGAACACTCTTCTAAGCAGAAACACTTACTCTAGCTACCACACTCCCCAGATATGAACACTATTGAGCTTATCTGGAATGCCTTGCAACGTGCTGTTCAGAAGAGGTCTTCATCCCCTCGTAATCCTACCGATATATAGACAGCCCTGCAGGATTCATGGTGTCAGTTCCTCCAGAACTACTTCAGACATTAGTCCAGTCTATGCCATGTCGTGTTGC
Organism: Schistocerca americana; assembly: GCF_021461395.2. Taxonomy (NCBI): domain Eukaryota; kingdom Metazoa; phylum Arthropoda; class Insecta; order Orthoptera; family Acrididae; genus Schistocerca; species Schistocerca americana. The sequence continues at coordinate 629,929,695 of NC_060122.1, forward strand.
GGCAGTTCTGCGTGCTCGCTGGGACCCTACATGACATTAGGAAGGAGTACCAGTGTCTTTGGCTCTTCAGTGTATAATATCATACGGCTGAGGAGCATACACTTAGTGGCTAAATAAGGTATTTCTTTTTTCTGGGGGGGGGGGGGGGGGGAGGGTAATTTCAAAGGGCGAATATGATACTTGGGGGACGCTAAAACATTTTATTGATTCCTAGATGGATGGTGAGGGGGTGTTGACTTTTCTCCGGTTGGACCATTTCTTCCCTAAACCAACCCTGTCTTATGTGTATGCTGATGGATAGCAATTATTCGATGGTGGGGATGCATCTATAATAGGCGTTATCCCAGAGTGGAGATGCATGGATCACTAACTTTTATCACAATTTCTGTAATATTGCATGACATTCCAAATGACCTTTATGGTGACTTGATGACATGTGCCATGTTTAATGACATGGTATCGTGTATCATGTTATTTTGGTTGATACAGTTACACGATATTGATACTAATTACATTACATGACGTTGGTACTAGTATTATCAAGTAAAAATTGACGATTATGTCAATATCTTTTGATATAAATTTTTTCAAGCTACTAGATAAGCCCAAATGCTAGTTCCCTTCTTCAGCATCCTTATCTCTGTCCAGGACACAATTGCCTTTTTTGTGCTGTGATAGGAACAGGTCTCATTCTGGCATTAAATGCCTTAATTTTTTGTAGGTTTGCTTTATAAATTTTGTAAAGTTACCTCCATAATTTATCAGTCGCCATTGCTGTGGAACCGGTGACCGGTTACAAAATTTTACTACCAGCAGAGATACAAAAGAGGGCAATAGGTGAAAAAGGTTGACTACCATTTCTCTGGAAGCTAAATTCAACCTCTGCGCTGAAGATTCTGTTGGGGAAATACTTCGATATAAGTCTGAGGGAGTAGTGCACTAATGAGAGTTCATTCGATGCGATAAGAGGATAGAGAGTGGGGTGATAGCGATGTCCTCTGGACACACAATGAGGTCGAAGGCGGCTTACAGCATCCATCAGGCTATCCCAACGCTTTCTCCTGAAACAGATGCTCACTTTCCCTCAGAAGAGCAGCAGGTTATAGCGGGTGTCATTACTCGTCTCTGCGCATAGTAATTAACACTAAAACTGTAACAAGTCTCTACGTACCCAGTGCCTGGAGACGAATATCATAGCCGTTCGCGTCTTCCGTGTGAAACATCTAGCAGCAACCGCTGTCCTAACAAGGATAATGAGTGGTTAAAATACCAGAATTTTATGTCCCCGGAGTCACCGCTGCTAAGTAAGCATCCGACGTCAAAATGTATGTCTCCAGCCAACTGCTGAGATGGATAGTGACCAAGTTGTAGCTAGTGGGACACAGAATACCGAAAATTTGTTTTCTTTCCGCAAAGATTTATCTTCCTGCCTTGGTGCCGATTGACGCAAGGAAGGTCGATTTGTGTGTCAGGGCGCGTCTTTGAAGAAGGAGGAGCCATTTACATTTTTGACCGATTTCGGAGAGACTGGTAGGTTCTCTCGTGGTGATCGTATCAGTGATCAGATACCGAGATAGCGCTGTTCGGTATCTAAGGAATTTAGTTGCGGTTGTTCCTATTCTCTAGGCTTTTCCCTTAAAAAGGAAATTTGCAAGTAAGGTTATACAGCCCATACAATACAGTTATTATTAGCAAAACGAAGGAAGCCAGAGAGTAAGTACTCACAAGAGTGTCGGTATTGCCTGGAAACGTAAACCAAATTTCAATTAATTGGGGCGTCTGCCTTTGAATCCTAATGTAGCGAGAGCTCTCATGTACACCTCCGGCGTTGGGCGTGGCTAGATTTATATTGTCAGATGTCTGACGTTTTAGTTTCTTTCCTTCTTTTCTTTCTATCTCTACGTAGCTTCTATACCCAACATCCTCAATGTTTCCCACGGCATACCTTTTACTTCACTACAATGCTTTCCGCAAGACGTACGTTTCTAGAAAATTCTTTTACATTTCCATATCAAGATTGGGTTCGAGTAGAGCTCTTATCTGGAAGATATCTTCCTCTGGCAGTGTCCATCTTGTTTATTCCAGCCATTTATATTTATCTTTTTGTAGAATAATTGTTAACGTCTTCTACTAGTGTTTCGTTCCCACATCTGCTGTCAAGCGACACATTATTGTTTTTTACCGCTTTCAATCACCTACACCATCGCCTTGTTTCTCCTAATGTTCTGTCAGTGTATGGTTTCCACTTGTGTCAACGGCTTTCTGAGTCTTGTTTACGTCTAGCTATATAGTCAGTGTAACATGACACTGGCTTTATGTACCATCTACACTTGTACTGCCCTTCTGAAACTATCATTCACTGACTTTACTGCTTCTTCGACTAACAAAATGAACATCATTGTCGACATCCTGCCGACTGGCATTACCTCTTCCCTGTCACGAGTTCGTCTGTTCGTCTCCCCACTGTAAAGCGTATATGTTTTGCTGTTTGGGTCTTATGATCTTTGAAGTTACCTGACTCAGGGTGACAAGATGAATGTTGTCCTTCAATGCACTCCTGGTCGTTGTTTTGGTCTTCAGTTCTTGTGGGGCGTTTCGGGTCATTCTTGGATATCCTATATCCACGTTCTCGATGATTTTCTTCCACGGCTGTGACCTGTTCGTCCGAGAACCTTCGTTTATGAGGTTATGCCAAAAATATCTTAATTTGATGTAGAGGATTGGGCCTTCAAAGATATTTTTGGCTTTATATTTTTCAGGAATCTAATTTTTTTTTACTTTTTAATCCACAAGATTGTCACGTTATTCCGTCAAATTCGCATTTAAAAAGAATCGATTTTCTTCGCATCCATTTTTTTCCTTGGTTATGCGTCATGTCTGTAAAAAACTACGGGAAAAAGTTTCAGCAATTTTTTTTTTTTTGTCTGTTGTGGCAGTTTCCGTCCTTCACCAAATTCCTTAACTTAATTGCAGTGATTTTTCCTAGTTTTGCTTTTGTTCTCATTTTCTCAGTTCACAGTCTGCTTAATAATATGTATTTATCGAGTTCCTCAATGATTTTTCCGTCTGTCTTCACATAGGTCTCAGCTTCTGTTGTCAGATATTTGTTTTTCGTTTTTACCTTGAAATTTAACCGTAACTCAACTTTTTCATTGTCTATATATTTTGTCAGCATACGTCGAATGGCTTGGTCACTACCTCCAAAAAACTGGTGTAGTCCGCCTTTCCTAAGTTGCTGGTCATACGCAGTTCTCCCAGAGTTTTAATTCCAGTTTCTATAGCCGTTAGTCCTGCAGTTCTCATTAGATATACACCATACAAATAGGAAAGGAATGGCAGTAATAGACATCCGTGTCTGACTGTTTTCCTGTCCCGAAAGTTACTGTATACCTTAGCAGTATTTTTACTGTTGCTTCTTCGTTTTTGTATGGGTATCTGATTTGCTGTATAATGTGCTCTGGTATTCCCATAAAGCCTAGCAGTCCGCACATTTTTGAATGACTTAACCATAAATAAGTCTTGTTAATATTCTGTAGATTTTTTCATGATCCATATTACGGTCGAGTTTGATCTCTGGTGCCTGCCCTTCCAGAACCGGTCTCGTTTCTTGAAAGCTCTCTATCAGTGTATGCTTTTATTCCGTTCTGGACGAATTTTTCGTATTGGCTACAGCATACTGTTCTCTTTCTGACTTATTTTTCTGTTTGTTTGTGGAAAAGCACCGTCGATGTTGTTATTCTATCGGCGGTCCTATTATAGTCCCCCTCCGGGCACTGTTTTCACAAGCGCGACTGCAGACTGTTCCTCTGTTTTATTGGTCCTTAGTCATTATTATGGAATACGACGTCTACTGTTACTTTTTATAACTTTCTATAATTTCACATATTTTCATTACCATAAAGAACTGCAGTATTTATCGCAGGTCTCGGGAATTCTTACAGTGCAAACGACAGATACGTAACTGTCAGTGCGAAAATGGAGATGTGACAACACGAGGGTGGAACAGCAATAACTCTAAAACAGGCACTATGCTGTTGTACACAATTAAAACGCCTTATACCGTAAGGAAACAATGTTTCAAACAGTTACGATGACGAACATAATTAGAGGTAGCATATAGCATCTGACATTTAGCGTCGAATTAATTCTTCCTTTGCTCTTGCAGTACGATTTTCAGACTCAAGAATATAAATTAGTTATACCCGTTTTGCAATGCCAAGTACCCATCTTGAATTGTCGTACTCTTGATCCTTTCTTATTGCTTGAAATCTTGCAAACAACGTTCTTGCTCCAGCTAACAATCCAGTCACCTGATTCCATGTTCCGTCGACCTCATTACGGACATAATTGTTTTTTCCATCACAACCTCTTAATTCTTCAAATTTTTATATCTGTCCTAGTAACTCCCAACATGCTTATCTCTCATTTGCATGGTTTTTTCTCATCAGCAGTACATATATCCCAACGTTAAAATCTTAACCTAATTTTTTTCGCACGGTTTGGCTCTTACTTTCAAGAGAACTCTATATATAGAAGTAAATGGCCTGGCTGACTGACTGATTGACACTTCATCGCCCAGTGCAAACTGCTAACGGCCGTAACCTGAAATTAGAAGAGAGTGTTGGTATTATACTGCAGACATTGTTCCAGAAGAGATTTTTCGAAATTCCACCACTAATGGAGCTAGATAAGGGGAATAATGTTTTTTGAAAATAAGCTGCTACTAAGGCAATTTTGAAGCTAGAGCTGGGAAAATTGGTATTTGGTTTCTCGGTTGGAAATAAAACAGTTGGTGTTGCAGTATCTTCGGAAACTCAACCCCTAAGGGCATTATATAGCATATCTACTTGGGTCATTGGCAATTATTTTACAGCTCAAATTAAAAGAATTTAGTGATTTTCTAATCAAATTCTGTCATAATCAACCGATTAAATTGTAGTGCAATGTATTACCATTCCTTTATTCACATGGATTTTCGCGTAATAGCCCCATTATCAAAACGCGGTTTGATCACTGTATCGTATCATTGATATCCTATCACGCTGAAATTTCATCATATATCTGAACTATTTTCATTTGCTTCATTGCCTCTTCGATACAAATTTTGAAAAGTGAGAAAGATAGCATGAGTGCCCTTGTAACACCAAGCAATTGTAGCTTTGTGTTCCAGTCCTGGTGTTCCCGTTTGGTTCATTCACAAATTGCGTGTTACCCGTCTTTTCCGTAGAATATACCAGTGTTTATGAATACTTCCAAAATTTTCTGAAATTTTATATTGAGAAAAAATATTTGCACGTCAACAGATTCCATGAAAAGTCTAGAATTTTTTAAGTCATTCTCCCATTACCAAGTGCAGCGTAAAAACTCCATCTCTTGCAAAGCCTAACTGAACGTTACCTATTAGTTCCTCAACATCCTTGTGAGTAACCCACATATTATTCAGGTAAGCAATTTGCACAGACAATTTGTCCACTAGGCTTCTCGCATGTATCATCCCTTGATGTTACACTAAGATTTAAGGGCAGAAACTAACGATGCAGTGTATACCATCCGTCTATGAACTGTAAAAACTGCAGCAATTTTTCAAATCCTCATAAAATACGTAATAACCAGCAGCGATATCAAAAAACGTATTTCGCTCACAGGCACGTACGTCGTAACGAGGTTTACGACAGCAGATTAAATTACACTTTGTTCATTTCAAAGGAAATTCACTTCTCAGAACTGTGAAACGTAGAGAGTAATTGTTTTCATGGAATCACATGCGGCACCGGCGAGCGATACACTTCACTACGGAGTTTGTTTCTATTTTGCCACGAGTATCCGTAGTAATTTGTTCTCTCTCTGTTTTTCCAATATATAACTACCCGTACTTCTCACAGTTTTCGGTAATTTCGGGACTCAAAGATGTATATGATGCTTTCGATTATATGTGGCATATTTTGGCGTGGAATTTCTTTTCCAGAAAGTTACATTAGTCCTGCTCCGTATTACGCTGACTCTGTCTATCTAATACGGCACTATTTCCCGTTACTGTCCACATTTGTTCCACTTTGGGGGGGGGGGGGGGGCAACAACGTGTTTAGATTTAACTTCGTGGTAGCCTTCAGCTCATTGAGTTGTCTGGTTTCGACATTAAAACTCTTCTGTTGGATGTAAATATTCAGAAGAACAGGTAAATGTGGATCATATTACCAATACTCAACGACTTGTAGCACAGTGAAGCGATTCCTGTTTACAAGATTACTACGTGAAGCAAATTATCGTCGTTCACTGATAACTTCTACCAATTGTGAAGTATTTGTTTAGATATACTTACGAAAGATTTCAGGGTATCAAGGCAAAGTATTTCGTAGTGTGTACTTTTTATTGTAAATTGTATATTGAGGTTTCTTCCAGTGCCATTGACAGGTGGAGCACGAAGAGGATGGCAGCCTGTACGCATTCTGTGTGCTGCTGTATCCCTTCCTTTTATCTGCATGATCTCTTCCTGATAGATACATAAGACGTTTTAGATAATAAAGATACATAGGAACCTAGAGATTTTTCATAGGTTCCACCCTACTTCAAGTATTCTATGCAAACACACACGACACTATGCTTATGGCGTCATTTGTGAGTTCTCAGCAATTTCAGTGAGATAATTTCAGAGAATCTGCGGCGCCTTTGGTGTGCAACTGCCTCCACAGGGCGCCGTTGCAGCCCTTGTCCTGCCCAGTATACAAAAACCAACACACAGAGACGAAGTGCCTAGCTTCTATAATGTACCTTAATATCTACATGGGGGGATCCTATCGTTTCAGTTGACTAGGTTCTTTGCTCTGTTGCATGTGCCTACAAATGTTTCTCCCGTAAGTATTCTTCGTACCTTCCCTTTTTGAACTCTTAAATCAATTATCCGTGTACTTTAAAAAATTAGAAAAGAAAATTACAATATCTTCGTGGGGTTAATTTTATGTTACATTTTCAGATGAAAGTTAAATTCCTTATTTTGGCTGTGGTTGTCGTGGTCTTCAGTCCGAAGACTGATTTGATGCAGCTATACCTGTGCAAGCCTCTTCACCTCCGAATAGCTGCTGCAAATAACGTCCATTTGAAGGTGCTTATTGTTTCCACCTTATTGTCTCCCTCTATTGTTTTCACCCCGCAAACCTGACTCCAGGTCTAAATTAATGTTCTCCTGGTGTCTCAGAATGTACAGCTATCAACCAATCCCATGTTTTAGTCAAGATATGCCACAGATTTACTTCCTCCCTAATTCCATTCATCATATCCTTATTAGTTATCTGAATTACCCATATAATCTTCAGCATTCTTCTGCAGCACCACATTTCTAAGGCATCTATTTTCTTCTGGTCAGTACAGTTGATCATCCACGTTTCACATCCATACGAGGCAGATTACCAAACAAATAATTTCAGAAAATACTTCATAGTATTTAACCCTCCATCTGATATTAATAAATTTCTCTTCTTCAGAAACGCGTTACCTGGCATTGCCAGTCTGTATTTAATCTCCTCTGTACTTTAGCCACCATGTGTTATTTCACTGCCCAAATAGAAGAACTTATTTACTATCTTCAGTGTCTCATTTCGTAATCTAACTCCGTCAGCATCGCCTGATTTGATTCGACTAAATTCCATCTCTCCTGTTTCCTTTTGTTGATGTTTACCTCATATTCTCCTTTCAAGACACCGTCCATTCCATTCAACTGTTCAACCCTGTCTTCAGCTGTCATCGGCAAACCTCAAGTTTCTTATTTCTTCCCCTTGAACTTCAATTCTTTCTCCAGATTTTGCTTTACTTTCCTTTACTGCTTGCTCAACGTGCAGATTGAATAACATTGACGATAGGTAACAACGCTGTCTCACTCCCTTCTACACCAAAGGTTCACTTTCATACCCCTCGACTCTTATAATTGCCGTCTGCTTTTTGAAACATTGTAAATAACCACTCGCTTCTGGCGTTCTCGTCTACTACTTTGAGAATTTCAAAGGACGTATTCCAGTCGTTAACGTCAAAAGATTTTTTTAAAGTCTACAACTGCTGTAAACGGAGGTTAGTCTGTCCTTAAGCTGTCTTCTAAGAGAAGTCGTGAGGTCAATATTGCCTCGAGTTTACATACATTTCCCCGGAACTCCCCAAGGTCGGCATCTGTAAGTTTCTTCTTCTTCTGTAAGTAAATCGTATCAGTATTTTGCAACCTTCACTTATTAAACTGATAGTCTGGTAACATTCACTCCTTTCTGAACTGGAATTATTACATTTTTCTTAAAGTCCGAAGACGGATCGGCTTTTCCACACATCCTGCACAACAGGTGAAATAGTTTTGTCGCGGCTAGTTCTCCCAAGGATCTAAATAATTCTCGGAGAATGTCTTATCTTCAGGGCCTTGTTTCGATCTAGGTGTTTCAGTGCTGCGTTGAACTCTTCTCGCAGTATCGTATCCCCCATCTCGTATTAATGTACGTTCTCTTGCTTCCCTATAATTTGCCTTTAAGGTCATCTCAATGGTATAGGCCCTATACAGTGTGAGATACTAATTATTGCCACCTAGAATAACTCCGAATGCATGATAGTAGCTGAAACGTTTATGGGACAAATGTTGTTTGGGACAACGGGAGCCATAATATCACGTTCGTTTTTTGTTGCTACGTCGGGTTGCGTAAGAGGTATGAAGGTCAACCTTTTTTTATGGGATTCAATAGTTTGGTACTTATTTTCTGATAGCGGCTATCCAGACAAATCCAATGACGTGTAATAGTAGGGTCTTCGAAGGCCAACGAAGGTCGAAAAGGTGGTATGAACGTCCATTTACAAGAAGTGTTCGAAGTAATGAACATTGGTATCAATGCAGTGCTGCAATCTTCTTATCATGAGTTGAGGGTATTTCTTATCAGATCGGCACTTATCTGAGCACATGCTCTGACAATTCTCTCACCTATGTCGTGCAAATAGTACGTATTCGTCTAGTACGGCGTATCCATCTAACGTGCCATTGACATGTAAACACCATTCGACGGTTTCGCAATACAACACCAATAGGAGCGGTAAGACCGGTATCGTCGAATCAAGCGAATGTGAATGATGTATTCCTTCGAAGAACAAGTTGGTATGCTTCTCATTTACGGAGAATGCAAACGAAATTCAGTGATACCTAAAGAATTATACACTGGAAGATATCCTCAACGCACTCGCCCTACTCGTCGTAAATTTAACTATGTGTACGATAAATTGAGAACAAATAGATATTTAACGTACCGGGAAAATATCCGGCAAAGGAACGTTTGCTAACGGGGAAACGGAAATTGGTACTCTTGCCCTTTGGTTTCAGATCCTTGTAATAGATCGCGTCGAATCGCAAGGTTATCTAGCATGAGCCAGAGTAGTGTTGTTCGTCTTCTACATCGCCATAATTATCATCCATACCATATCAGTCTCCACCAAGAATTAACTGGTAGCGATTGTATGCGTCGCATTGGATTCACCCGATGGCTCAACCTCAGATTCAGAGGGACGACACATTTAATTATTTAATTTTATGTACTGACAAGGCTACATTCACGAATTTTGGAATGTTTATTTGCAAAACATGCATTATTGGGCAACTGAAAATCCATGTTGGATGCGGCAAGTTACACACCAAAACCGTGGTTGGGGAATGCATAGGGTGGGATTCTGGAGGACAGAATTATAGGCCCCTATTTCACCGAAGGAAATCTTAATGGTATAAAGTACACCACATTCTTGCAAGGAACATCAGGTCTGTAAATGGAAGAAATACCTTTAGGTACAAGGAACCGAATGTGGTATCGACACGATGGAAGTCCGGCACATTTTTCGCTGATGGCTAGAAATGAGATGCAGAGACATTTCCCAAATAGTTGCATCGGACGCGAATGAGATGAGTCGTGGTCGGCTCATTCGACAGACTTGACACCTCTGGATTTTTTCTTGTGGGGATTCGAAAAGGACATTGTTTATAAAAACTTTCCTACTACACCTGAATATATGCTAGACAGAATTGTCAGAGCATGTGCTTCGATAAGTGCCGATGTCATAAGGAATACCACTCAATCCATGATACGAAGATTGCAGCACTGCGTTGATACCAATAGTCATTCGGAATTTGAATCCGCACCAGACGTCATGGACGTCGAAGACCCATAGAGGTCTCTGCACCAACGCGCCTTAAGCTGTGGCGGCGTGCGCCTCCTGGCCCGATCTTAGTGTGAGGACGCCACAGTGGAACACGTGGTCCCAGCGGCCAATAGCGGCGCCCCCGGTAGCGTACTTAAGCGCCTGTCTCGCGTTCAGCCAGTCCCAACACCTTCTCAAATCCCATCTTGACCGGTTGACCGCTTGGTGCAACCAGTGGTTGCTCAAGGTCAATCCGTCCAAAACCCAGGCGATCATTGTAGGCAAAAGCACCCCTTCCTTCCACCTCCTCGATTTCTATCTCACCATATATGGCCGTCCTATCGCCCTCACACCCACCCTTAAGTTCCTTGGCGTCACCCTCGACCGTCACCTCTCCTGGACCCCCCATCTCCGGACAATCCATGCCAAGGCACACTCCCGACTCCGTTTCCTCAATCTCCTTTCCGGCCGTACGTGGCGTCTGGACACCTCCACCGTACTCCACACCTATAAATCCCTTATCCGCCCTATCCATTGTTATGCCCATCCGGCCTGGATCTCGGCCCCCCTACCTTTTATAAATCCCTTCAGATCCTTGAACGCCATGCTCTCCGCCTCACCTATCGCACCCGTCTCTCCTCCCCCACGCGTATCCTATATGACCTCATTCCGTTCCCCCACCTCCTCCTTTCCCTTGAAAGGATAAGAATCCTGTACACCTCCCTTAAACTCGATCCTCCTCACCCGCTTGTCTCACCCATCTTCTCCCACCCCCTCCCGCTGTCGCACCTGTATTCCCACGTCCCAACCAGCCTCCATCTCTCCACTCTCCTTACCCTCTCCCAAGGTGGCCTCCCCTCCATCTACCCCTCCTATCAACTTTGATCCTCCCCTCCCACTTCCTGTGTATTTTCCTTTGGGCATCCTCCCTCCCTTCTCTCTCCTTTTCCCCCCATCCCCTGTTCCTTCACCCCTCTTCCGCCAGGCTTCCCCTCCCCCTTCCTCCCTTCCTCCCTCACCGCTATCTCCCATGCCTGTGGCATCTCTGCTCTCCCCTCTCCCTCTCCGACCCCACCTCCTCCTCTCTTGGCAGGTCCCCGGATTTGTACACGCTCAGTGGACATTCGCGCACCGGAGATCATCGCCATCAGTGTCTCGTGTGTGTGCCTTCGTCTAGTGTTTAGTGTTCTTTCGCCTTCACGCCGACAGTGTTCACCTGTGCCGTCGCAGTCGTCCGTGTTTTGTGCGCCATGTCAACGGGTTTAGCGTTTTTTCTCGTCCAGCGTGAACGGCTTCATGTTCCTTGTTTTTCGAGTCTACAGTTTTTGCCCGCCATTTTTATTTTATCATCTGTACCACCTTTATGTCATGTTTATTGTACCACTCGCGGCTGAAGAGCAGTGTACTATGCTGCTGACAGCCCACCTTTGTAAAAGGTGATTATAATAACGATAAAGAGAAAAAAAAGTTCAGCCAGCAGAGCAGTGTTATAAGCTGCTGCCAGCCATCCCACTTAGGGGGGAATCGAAATACAATAAAGGAAAGAAAAAAAAAGTTCAGTCAGTCAGTCTAATCTCGCTTGCGTCGGGTTACACCTCGCTTTGGGCTAGACTACTTCGTGTACGAGTTTGCTTCCTTGTGACTCTGTTGTTTGGTCTTGTTGTATTCGTTCCATCCTATGTTGGCCGTGTCCCTCCTCTCCCGTTGTGTTGTTGTTCGCGGGCCTCTCCGCGGGTCCCACCGCGCCTTCCGTCTTTGCTATCCGCGACCGTCCTGGTCTCAGTTACAACAGTCATCACTTCGAACACCTTCTGTAAATGGACGTCCATGCCACCTTTGTGCCCTTCGTTGACCTTCAGAGACCTTACTATTACACATCACTGGATTCGTCTCGATAGCTGCTGTAAGTATCAAACTATAGTATCCCATTTAAAAAAAAAGTTGACCTTCGTATCTCTGAAGCGACCCCACCTAGCTTTAAAAAAAAAACAAAAATAAAACCTATGATCTTTCGCGCATTTTCCTTAGTCCTGGTTTTCTATCTGAGGGCTTGATGTTTATACAGCTTCAGTTTCCTTATAGGCGGTATCTATCTGTCCACTAATTATATATGCATCTATAGCCTTGCATTTGTTCTCTAGTTATTCGTGCTTACCCCTTTTGGACTTTTCGTTAATCTCATTTTTAGACATCTCTATTTCCATTTGCCTCCTTCATTTGGTCTATTTTTATATTATCTCCTTTCAGCAGATTGATTCAATATCTGTTGTGACATCCAAGCGTTTCTGTTAGGCCTTGTCTTTCTACCTATTTAATCCTCTCCTGCCTTCATTATTTCATCCTTCAAAGCAACCCTCCGGGCTTATACTGCACAACATTCGTTTCCCTGTTTCAGTCAGTTGTTGTCTAATGCTCCCTCTGAGTCTCACAACAACCCCTGCACCTTCCGATTTATTGAGGCACCATCCTAATGGCTTATCTTTTTGCAGTTTCTTCAGTTTCAGCTTGCAGTTCACAACCAATAAATTGTGAGCAGTGTCAACGTCTGCCACTGGAAATGTTATGCAGCTTAAAATATGCCTCGGAAATCTGTATCATACCATTAAATAATCACTATGAATCGTTTCCGGTCTCTAGATCCCTTCCACGTACGCAGTTTTATTTTTTTGATTCTTAAACCAAGCGTTAGAGATGATTAAATTATGGTCTCTGCAAACATCTCCCTCGCGGCATAATCTTACATTCCTTTCCTATGGTCCACGTCCTCCTATTACTTCTTCTTCGTTACACTACAAATTCATTTTAAAATAAAATAAAATCAGATTAAGAGCAGCCGACCAGTTGCATAGGATAAAGTAATCTTTACCTAGGTTTCAATACATATAAATCTATCTTCTTCAGAAGACGGCAGTATTACATTAACATGAAGCGATATGACCTTATCGTTTTTACAAACATCTGCGTAGTTTCATTAGTCAAATAAAATATTGCCCTGAGAACAGGGTTTGTCAGACAAATAAAATAGGTACATGGAAGTTGGAGAGCGCTCTCCAACTTCCATGTACCTATTTTATTTGTCTGACAAACCCTGTTCTCAGGGCTATATTTTATTTGACTAATGAAACTATGCAGATGTTTGTAAAAACGATAAGGACATATCGCTTCATGTTAATGTAATACTGCCGTCTTCTGAAGAAGATAGATTTATATCTATGGAAACCTAGGTAAAGATTACTTTATCCTTTGCAACTGGTCGGCTGCTCTTAATCTGATTGCGTGGAACCGTTGCTGTAGCGCAGCTATGTTTAAAGTAATAAAATAAAATATCATTTCTTCATAGATGCTATGTTAAAATCTTTTTTCTCCAAGTTGAAATCGAAAAACAATCGGAAAATACTATGCTTTCCACTGCTTAGTTTTATAAGGAAACTTTTCTGTTAGCTGCGTAATTCAGTTGATCGATACAGCGAACAGAAACCGTAACAGTATAGTTTGATATGTCAAAACTTTTCAGGCTACATTTATTCTAGATGACCATACGCTATCCCATGTAAGCAACACTTTTTGTAGGAAATTAGACACTACCACAGATTCCAAGCACATACCTGCATGTAACATAACTACTGTGCCAGCAAAGCAATTATTGGCTTAAATTTTACGTTAGCATTATTGTTTCTAGCTATTTGGTCACATACTGGTTCTTATCATTTCCTCATCAAGCTAATTTACTACATTTGTCAGCTTTCGAGCGCTAACTGGACTTCCTTTTTGGTGATATGTTCAAAACGAAATTACTGGGTATCCCTCCCCGAGAAAGGCATGTTGCTTTCAGATTTCTTGGCACTCTAGTACGTTCAATCGGCACTCTACAGTAATCAAACACCACGCAGTAGACACAGCGGCACACCAGGGCGTTCAGACACAGGCTAGGACTACAGAATCACTGAGTAATGTACTGTTTTTTACATTGGAAGATATACAAGGCCTGAAACAGATAGACATGACCTGGGGCCGTTCATTTGTAGATATATGTGTGAAATCAAATTAAATTTGTGGATGGAAGAGCATCCCCAATAAATTTGCAAAAAGTAAGAACCCTATCCGGCACTAACACCATCGACCCCTGGCGGAAACAACTGATCACTTTTGAATAATGCCACAGAATAGAATTATTTCTGGTATTTTCAGAAATGCAACAGAGGCAAGGCTGAGCAAATAACAAGAACACTGAGTGTATCCAGTTTTCCTTGTCACAGAACAACCTAATCCACTGTCAGGTAATCATCTCAGACGTCTTTATCCATCTTCGTCCTTGGCCTGATAAACTTTAGCTGCTCGCTGTCTGAATCCTGGCATAAATAGCGATCACACACTATGTCAGGATGTTGAGTTGGGTCAGGGCTTGTCTCACACATTTGTAACTTAGCGAGTCACAATATTAAGCTCTCCAACTGGGCAAATGCTACTTGCTTTCAGCATGAGGCAGCAATCCTCTCGCCATAATGTACTAGACTTATCGCTCAGTGCTCTAAAACGTTTCACCAAGCCTAAGCGACTAATATGTAATGGGTGTTATTTCCAGCCTCTTTAGAACTGTAAAATTTTGTTTATATGTTTCTCTTTTAGCTCACTAAATTTAATTCGTCAGTCTCCAATATGTTTGTTGATGGTTTACAGACTGGAAATTGTTTGCCATTAACTGTAGCTGGTATGACAGCAGAGTCATCAAATAGGTTTCCCCAGTATGACCCATAACAAAGTGCTTCTCTAAAGTCAAGGGCCTTTCAATTGGTTTAACGCAATCACACTTCTTTGAGCCAGCATTCTCATCTCGAAGCCGCTGCTATCCCCATCCTCTTCTGTAATCTGTTTTAGGTGTCCTCATCATTCCGTGGCTCATTTATTTTTTCCCTCAAATCATGCCTCTCCGGACAAAGTAATTAATCCTGGATGAGGGTTACAAATTACCCAGTGCACTGTGCCTTTTCCGTGTTAGTCTTTCATTGATTTCTTTCATCGCCTGTTACGTTCAATATTTCATCTCTCCACTTTAGTCCCTTCGATTGTACCACTTTTGATTTGATTGCTTCCTCCTTCTTCTTCTCAATATTTCGATCACACAAAGCATTAGTAATTAAGCGAAATCACGACATATTCTCACAAGAGTATAGATTTTACTCACAATTATTCCGCAGAGTGCATTGTTGATGACCAACACTCACACTTAATGTTCAAGACCAGAATTTACCAATTACTTTACGATAAGAAAATTATTATCATTAAATTATTTTCTGACACTTCTCTGACTACACTCATTCGAAACGACGCAATAAGAATGCTGTCCACGGCAATATAACCCATTTATGCACTTTTTCCCAACATCACCAAGAGTTCCGAAACAGCAGACCATTTCACAGTGCCCAAACATGGCGGACATCCGGAGACACTGTCTCCTTATTCAAACCGCCCGGAGATGAGTCTCCCCTATTGGTTGTCGCCACCTGACGCTCTATTCTCCCGACTGTGTTGATCTTTTCTGAATCCTATAGACAATCTCTTTGCTTGGTTTTCCCACAGGTTACAGTTTGATAAAGCTCACTACCCTGTATCTATCTTTGGCTAGTCCCTCATCTTTCTATACCCCATCGCATCCAGACTTCGTGCAATCACACACTTACGGTAGTGCGAAACATGCAATAAAACTCACATGAGTTGATTCTCATATTTATGTGCCATATTTGACAATTATAATAATGGAAAAGTTTTGTTATGCCACAGAGAACTGTGACAATCAGTCTAGTGACATTCTAATATTACTTTTATGGGAATTTTTTAAATGAAATGTACTGATAGTACCTGATAGTACGGTTTCAATGTTGCAGAAGCGCTTAACAATGGTCTAAACCACGAACTTACGACTATGTACAGAAAAATAAAACTTTATATCACTGGAAGAAGGAAGATAACATCGTTCAAAATATCCGTCCCTAGAATTTATTTCAGGAGTTTTCTGTAAATTTCTAATGTTGCTCTTTGAGAGTTTAGCTTTAGCAGTATGTCATCTACAAATAATTAAAAACGACAAATACTGTGGAGTTGGCTTGAGGTCCCAACCCAGGCAAATATATTATGTGATGCATTGCGACCAACAAGTACAGTAATGATATAACATGGTATAATTAAGATAAATATTACGTAATCTTGCACCCAGAATAAATGCTCTGAGGTTTAATTTACAGTTTTCTGTCATCTTAAATGATATTTTCACACAGCAGTGGAGTGTGCGCCCATTTGAAACTGCATGAGAGATTAAAATTGTGTGCTGGGGGGCGACTCGATCTCGGGACCTTTGAATTTTTGTTATGAGCTGATTACCACAAAAATGTAAATTAATGTTGCTTTTATTTGTATGTGTATACTGACTTATTAGCTGCTTGTCCTATCTGCAAACAGCCCGTCGTCCAGAAATCGTTAAACGAACTGACACAGGGTACGTTCATAAAGCAATGCAAATTTTGTCGTAAAAACATTTATTGAAAATATGGTTGCAAATGTTCTGAAACGTTTGAAGCACTCTCCTCGGGCACTTACACACTTTCTCCAGTGATTTTCCAGGAGCAGTATGTTCCGGATGAGGCCTCATAGGGAACCTCGCCCGCAGCGGTCGTCACGAAGGTTTGTGCCGCCTCGGTGGTGTCGAAACGGTGTCCTTCGAGGGTAGACGTAATCCTCAGAAACAGAATGAAGTCTGCCGGAGCAATTCAGAATTGCAAGCGGGCTGAGATAGCGTTGCCTTGTTGCGCTTCAGAGGGAACTCAGCGACGTACAGTGCCGATTATCTGAGTAGATTGTCGAGCTGAACCGCCATCTGAATAGCCATCTCCTTTCGCAAACGAAAGAATTTTTTTCTTCAATATTTCGATAATTTCCGTGTAATGGGCCGTACTGACTGACTGTTTTGGAGGCACAAACTCCTTGTGGTCCACGCCCTTAGTCTCGAAGAAGGCAACCAGCATTGCTTTCACATTTGGCTTGCTTATTACAGATTTTTTTTTTATTAGGGAGAGAACCGGAAGTATGCCATTCAGTACTCTGGTGGTTTTGTTCCAAGTTGTACTTAAATACCCATGATTCTTCCCCGGTAATAAAATTGTCTGAATTATCATTTTCAATCTGAACACGTTCCAGAAGTTAATTTGCGATGGCCACTTGATTGGCCTATTTATCTACTATCAACGCTTTGGATACCAGCTTGATGCACACTTTCGCATGATGAGTAAGTTTGTCAACATGATGTTGACAGTGGCTATTTTTGACGGTTCAGTGTCTGTCCAATCATCGTAACACTCAAGCCGCCTCTACGCAGTTCACAAGTAATACAAAAATGGTTCAAATGGCTCTGAGCACTATGGGACTTAACTTCTGAGGTCATCAGTCCCCTAGAACTTAGAACTACTTAAAACTCACTAACCTAAGGACATCACACACATCCATGCCCCAGGCAGGATTCGAACCGGCGGTCGCAGCGGTCGCGCGGTTCCAGACTGTAGCGCCTAGAACCGCTCGGCCACTCCGGCCAGCGCTCAAGTAATACACACGAGTCTCGTTTTCATGGATGTTGCTGAGTGACCACAGTCCACAGTGCGAATTAATGGTCACGTCTTCCCAATCCTCCTTCAACATCTTCAAACAACTTAATACTTGTAAAGCCGATAAAGTCGTATCTCCATAGACTTTCTGGATTAACATTGGATTTGCTACAAATTTCCCTAATTTGTCGCAGAACGTGATCACGTAGCGCTGTTAGATCGTTTATACCACTGAGTGTTGTGTCACAGTCTTTGAGACAATTTTCACAGAACGATATTGGCGCAACCGTTGCTCACAACAACACCACCTCGGCCGCATTGTGAACTTATGCACCCACTACACCACTCCCCCCCCCCCCCCCTTCTTCCCGCTCAACCCACCCAAAATTGAGCCCAGGACGCGGTGTGAAGTACACTCGCTTCACTTTATAGCAATACCTCCACTAATAGTTAAGTAGTTCAAAAATTATCACGTCGCGCACTCAAAGTATGATCTTTTTATTGCGCAACTAAAAGTCTTTAATGTGGTAGGTATTGCTACATCAATTGATTACAGTGGCGGAAAAAAATTAACAATAATTTCACTTATCTTGTATTTGCAATCAAACGACGATCTCGTTCTGGCTTTGGCTCGTAATTAAAAATGTTGTCTAGGTAGCAAGACTGTCGCTGTTGGTGTGAAAGACAATCGGATGTTAATTACGCCGACTTGAAGAACTTACGAAGACAATCTTTCAGAATTAATTTGTTGATTTATGTTTTTCATTGCAATGTGCTTCATAGTTTTTTAAACAATGGTCACTTGAAAATAATTCTTGACACTCACTTTTCACAAACATTCACATTTATTAATCATTTTATACCATCGCATGTTCTAAACATTACTTCATCATACAATTTCGCAGCCGTTACTGCCCTTAATAAAACCGACAGCATTTTTCATTGTCCACAACTCAGACTCATCTTTTCATTTCCAACACAACACTTTTCATATTCAACATAAAAACTTGACTACTCTGTACAGTTCCGCGTCAAAAGAGGCAAGTCAGCATCAAAGATAACAATAAGTACAAAGATATTCACACTAGATATATAGATATCAACATCTGAAAGTATAGGCATACATACATATAAAAATTAAACCAATTTTCAATAGAGTGAAAAATATGAGACATTACGTAGAAAAATATTCATTAATCTATGGCAGGGCTTCCCAACATTTTCAGCTGGTGGAGCCCTTCTTCAGTCGAAAATCCATGGCGGACCCCTAGTCTGTTCCCAATGACCACCCTCCCCCCTCCCCCCCCCCCCCCCCCCCGAAGTATCAATAGCCTTAGGTTTAGAGGTGAATGAAGACAACTTGAAGGTAAAAAATCGACGTATGAAATCGGTAGTGCACTGACAAAGAAAGTTTGACATTTAATGATGCCTGGGGCCGCACACGTGCCAGCCAGTGCTGTGACTGGTCGACAAAGCGCGCTCCGCGCATGCGTAAAATGTTTCAGCGCATCTACCGCCGTGAGCCGGCGCACAAACGACCCCCGTATTGTTGCGAAACAGTCGATCAGAGAAGCCGCATTCTCTGGCACTAATCTGTGTATGCGTTCTCACTTAGGAACCGCAAAGGCTGCTTGGGAATACGACCTGAAGTAAAATTCCCCTTTTTTTTCACACGAAAAAAGAAATAGTGATGAATTTGATTTTCACATTTTTATTCAACAATTTTACTCATAATTTTACACGATTTGGTGAAGGGTGGCCACGGACCCCCTAGAAAGAGCCGGTGGACCCGTAAGGGGTCCGCGGATCACACGTTCGGAAGCCCTTATTTATGGTATCGAAAAATAGGATTGGCGGGTGGTATTGGTTTCGCAAATAAAGAACCATTACAAATTGCATTACGTTATGAACATTCCCTGTAAGATGTTAGTGTTACTACATCATATTTTTCATTTGGGTGCCTAACTGATTGTCATGATCCCTGACGCTGACACCTGCCGGCCACCTGTTGCAGAGGCGAAGGCGCGCATCGCGGGCCCGAGCGACCTGTACGTGAAGAAGGGCAGCGCGCTGAGCGTGGTGTGCTCCATTAGCCAGGGCCCGCACGACCTGGGCACCGTGTTCTGGTACCGCGGCGCCGCCATCCTGCAGCCGGCGCCGGCGCCCGCGGCCGGCGCGCGCCTGCGCATCGACACCGACTGGACGGACGCGCTCACGTCGCGCCTCTACATCGCCGACGCCAGGCCCTCAGACTCGGGCAACTACACGTGCGTGCCCACGCTGGCCAGCGCCGCCAGCGTCAACGTGCACGTCATCAACGGTGAGTGGGACCGGCCTCGTGCTTCATTTCCATCATCTGGCCGTCTCTGAGACCACTAGAGTTACGGAGCCGAATGTTATGAGACCCAAGGAAGCGGACAAACACTGGTAGCAGTTACTTCTGTAAAATATCTAGGAGTATGCCTACAGAACGATTTGAAGTGGAATTATCATATAAAATTAATTGTTGGTAAGGTTGAGAATGGCTACGAAGGCTTAATAATTGATAATATTCTTCTCGGGTATGCAGCCGGATCATAACGTCTTCATGACACAATATTTCCGCGGTCCATCTGGCCGCCATCTTCAGGTGAGAGTGCTGGTGCACGAACTCGCCGGAACTGACTTCCTAGTGTTTTTTTTTTTTTTACTTTATTGTTATTTTAAAACCTGTACAACAGGCAGGCTGTCAGCAGCACACTACGCTGCTCTTCAGCCAGAGAATATACAAGGAGCAAAAACAGTGAGAAGACACATAAGTTACAGAACGGTGGGCAATAAAACAGGAGACACATAGAGACAAACACGGAGCCGTTCACACTCGTCGATAATCCACACTGCTAACTGATGAGACGACGCACAAACACTGAAGACGACGATGGCACTGGTGAACGATGGAGTGTGACGGTGAACACTGAACACTAAACACGACGGCACACACGAAACACTGATGGCGGTGATCTCCGGCGCGCGAATGTCCACTTAGCGTGTTCGAGTCCGGGGACCTGCCAAGAGGCGAGCAGGGGTGAGGTGGGGGAGAGGGGAGAAAATGGATGCCAAGGGCGGAGGAGGCGGGGGCAGGAGGAGTGGGACAGGGGAGGGGAGGCCCGGGGGAGGAGACTTCCTAGTGCAAGCTGCGGCCCCTATATAGGCCGCAGAAGACCCACAACGCGTGCGCGAGAAGGTGCCGTAACTGCCCTCTAGCGCAGTAAACATACCGCGCCGCCAGTGGTGGAAATAGGCGAAATCGAGATATCGCTGTCAAAAATTAAAAAATCTTTTATTCCGACGATCGAAACACAGACCGTTGTTTCGCCTATTTCCACCACTGGCAGCGCGGTATGTTTACTGGGCTAGAGGGCAGTTACGGCACCTTCTCGCGCACGCGTTGTGGGTCTTCTGCGGCCTATATAGGGGCCGCAGCTTGCACTAGGAAGTCAGTTCCGGCGAGTTCGTGCACCACCACTCTCACCTGAAGATGGCGGCCAGATGGACCGCGGAAATATTGTGTCATGAAGACGTTATGATCCGGCTGCATACCCGAGAAGAATATTATCAAGGTTGACATTCATTGGGAGAGTCCATAGAAAATGTAGTCCATCAACAAAGGAAGTGGCTTACAAACACTCGTTCGACCTCTATTTGAGTATTGCTCATCAGTGTGGGATCCTCAACAGGTGGGGTTGACAGAGGAGATAGAGAAGATCCAAAGAAAAGCGGCGCGTGTCGTCAGAGGGGTATTTGGAAAGCGTGATAGCGTTACGGAGATGTTTAGCAAACTCAAATGGCAGACTGTGCAAGAGACGCGCTCTGCATCGCGGTGTAGCTTGCTGTCCTGGTTTCGAGACGGTGCGTTACTCGAAAGAGGTATCGAATATATTGCTTCACCCTACTTATACCTCCCGAGGAGATCACGAAGCCAGCCGATGTGGCCGAGCGGCTCTAGGCGCTTCAGTACGGAAACGCGCAACTGCTACGGTCGCAGGTTCGAATCCTGCCTCGAGCATGGATGTGTGTGATGTCCTTAGGTTAGTTAGGTTTAAATAGTTCTATGTTGTAGGGGACTGATGACCTCAGAATTAAGTCCCATACTGGTCAGAGCCATTTTTTTGAGATCACGAATGTAAAATTAGAGAGATTCGAGCACACACGGAGGCTTTCCGGCAGTCGTTCTTTCCGAGAACCATACGCGACTGGAACAGGAAAGGGAGGTAAAGACAGTGGCACGCAAAGTGCCCTCCGCCACACACAGTTGGGTGGCTTGTGGAGTATAAATGTAGATATGCAGATGTCGATCTGTAGAATGTGACTGATCACTAAATTGTCTCTCGGTATTTTCCATACGCTGTCGGCAGTATCTCTTACTGAGGTGCGTACTGGCTCAGACAGAACATCAGCGATGTTTTACACCAGAGTAGCTCTCTTGGAATGCTCTAAGCGAATGAAACCGGATCAGCTTGCCAAATAGATACTGGCACAAGGTCGGCGAAACTTCGAAAATCGAACAATAACCAGTTTAGTTCCCTATGTCCACTACAATCGCCCTAAACCTGCACCTTATGACTTCTACACCGGCGTTGACCAAACAAGATTTTTACTGCAGCTCTTAACATCCATAGTCGTTTCCCTGCTGAAATTGTAAAAGGACGTGTGTCACGTAGTTATGAAAAAAACCATCTTTGGCTACTGGATGCTCATTCTCTATTGAATCCGATATCTACACTACTGGCCATTAAAATTGCTACACCAAAAGAAATGCAGATGATGAGCGGGTATTCATTGGACAAATATGTTATGCTAGAACCGACATGTCATTATATCTTCATGCAATCTGGGTGCATAGATCCTGAGAAATCGGTACCCAGAACTACCACCTCTTGCCGTAATAACGGCCTTGATACGCCTGGGCATTGAGTCAAACAGAGCTTGGATGGCGTGTACAGGTACAGCTGCCCATGCAGCTTCAACACGATACCACAGTTCATCAAGAGAAGTGACTGGCGCATTGTGACAGGCCAGTTGCTCGGCCACCATTGACCAGACATTTTCAATTGGTGAGAGATCTGGAGAATGTGCTGGCCAGGGCAGCAGTCGAACATTTCCTCTATCCAGAAAGGCCCGTACAGGACCTGCAACATGCGGTCGTGCATTATCCTGCTGAAATGTACGGTTTCGCAGAGATCGAATGGAGGGTAGAGCCACGGGTCGTAACACATCTGAAATGTAACGTCCACTGTTCAAAGAGCCGTCAATGCGAACAAGAGGCGACCGCGACGTGTAACCAATGGCACCCCATACCATCACGCGGGGTGACACCCCAGTATGGCGATGACGAATACACGCTTCCAATGTGCGTTCACCGCGATGTCGCCAAACACGGATGCGACCATCATGATGCTGTAAACAGAACCTGGATTCATCCGAACAAATGCCGTTTTGCCATTCGTGCACCCAGGTTCGTCGTTGAGTACGCCATCGCAGGCGCTCCTGTCTGTGATGTAGCGTCAAGAGTAACCGCAGCCATGGTCTCCGAGCTGATAGTCCATGCTGCTGCAAACGTCGACGAACTGTTCGTACAGATGGTTGTTGTCTTGCAAACGTCCCCATCCTTTGACTCAGGGATCGGGACGTGGCTGCACGATCCGTTACAGCCATGCGGATAAGATGCCTGTCCTCTCGACTACTAGCGATACGAGGCCGTTGGGATCCAGCACGGCGTTCCGTATTACCCTCCTGAACGCAACGATTCCATATTCTGCTAAGAGTCATTGGATCTCGACCAACGGGAGCAACAGTGCCGCGATACGATAAATCGCAATCGCGATAGGCTACAATCCAACCATTATCAAAGCCGGAAACTTGATGGTATGCATTTCTCCTACTTACACGAGACTTCTCAACTACGTTTCACCAGGCAACGTCGGTCAATTGCTGTTTGTGTATGAGAAATCGGTTGGAAACTTTCCTCGTGTCAGCTCGTTGAAAGTGTCATCACCGGCACCAACTTTGTGTGAATGCTCTGAAAAGCTAATCATTTGCATATCCCAGTATCTTCCTCCTGTCGGTTAAATTTCGCGTCTGTAGCACGTCATCTTCGTGGTATAGCAATTTTAATGGCCAGTAGTGTATTACGTCTTCATACATCATAATCAGCGGCCTGTACTAAAGTTAATTATTAAATTATACACATTCTGTTATGTCCTTGCCGCACTTTCAAATTATCAAACCATGAATGTTTACATCTACAGGATTTTGTAGGGGTAAAATACAGGGAACGAAACGCTATTTACAACTTGTATAGAGTCCAGGCGTTAGTCGTAAGAATCGAGCGGCTTGAAAGGGGAGCAGTGGTTGAGAAGGGAGTGACACGGGCTTGTACGTTATCCCCGATGTTATTCACTCTCTACATTGAGCAACCACTAAACGAAAAAATAAAAAATAAAAATAAATAAAAAAGTTGGAGTAGGCATTAAGGTTCATGGGCAAGAAACAAAAACTCTCACGATTAGCCGATGACAGCGTATTTCTGTCACAGAAAGCAAAGGACTACAGAGAGCAGTTTAAAGGAATGGAGGATGTCTTGAAAGGAGATTATAAAAAGAAGAACAACAAGAAACTGGCATGGGTTATTGAATATAGTCGAATTAAGTCACTTAACGCTGACGGAATTCGATTAGGAAATGAGACACTAAAGGTAGTAGATGAATTGTGCTATTTGGACAGTGAAGTAACAAATGATTTTCAAAGTAGCATTCCGTCTTCAGTCCACAAATGGCCATCGGGACCAACCGACCGCCGTGTCATCCTGAGTTGAGGATGTGGGTTGGAGGTGCGTGTGGTCAGCACACCGTTCTCCCGGTCGTTGTGATGGTTTTCTTTGACGGAAGCCACTACTATTCAGTCGATTAGCTCCACAATTAGCACCACGAGGCTGAGTGCACCCGGAAAAATGGCAACAGTGCACGGCGGCACGGATGGTTACCCATCCAAGTGCCAGCCACACCCGACAGCGCATAGCATCGGTGATATGACGGGAACCGGTGTGGCTAATGCGGCAAGGCCGAAGTAGATAGGACATTAAATGTAGACTGACAATGGTAAGAAAAGCGTTTCTCAAGAAGAGAAATTTGTTAACATTAAATATGGGATTAAGTGTAGTGTTTACTGAAAGCATTTTTCTGTAGTGTAGCCATGAATGGAAGTGAAACATGGAACATAAGCAGTTCAGACAAAAAGAGAATAGAAGCCTTTGAAGTGTTGTGCTACAGAGAATTTTAAAATGAGCGTAAACAGTCCCGACCACAAGGAACCTTTATTTTTGTGTTGCAGTCGATACTGTTTATGCTCATTTTAAAGTAGTAAAAAACACATATCCTCCACGAAAAATGTTGTAAAAAATTACTACAGAGGACTGATGAGGGATAGATTGGTAGATCACGTAACTAATGAGGAAGTTCTGAATAGATATGGGGAGACAAGAAATGTGTAGTTCAGCTTGAATAAAGGAACGTAACGGTAAATAGAACGCATTCTGAAACATCAAGGGGTCACAAATAGAGTACTGCGGGGGAGGGAGGCGGGTGAGCGGGAGAGGTAAAAATCGTAGAGACATGGACACCAGTAAATGAGTACAGTAAGCAGACTCGGAAGAATATAGATTGAAATTGTTATTAGGAGATGGAGATAGAGTAACATGGAGAGCTGAATCAAACCAGACTTTGGACTGAAGACAACAACAATAACAACAGGGTTTTAAATTATCATTTCCTTTCCTTTTCTGTTCGCTTCATGTATTCATTGACATTCTGTTGGCACTAGATGCAAACTGTACATGTATCCAAAGACAATACGTCATAATTTTGCTTTTCACTACATATAACCTTTCTTGTTGAACACTGCACATAACCTTGCTCACTTGCTGCCTGGTTGACTTGACAGCTGTAGGGGTTCAGAGGTGGAAGAAAGAGTATGCTGCTAGAACTCTGCCTAGGCGTTTGTTAGTGTGTTTCTACGTTTCTTTATATACCAGCACGCTACAGTGTGACCATATTCCCATCCCAAACGCACATAACGACTACACACGATATTTTCCCCACCTAACGCACCTGTGTGCATCACTGCGCGTGTCCTCAATCCATCTACAAGTGGTAACCTCCCTGTCCTCATCACAATACATCATGACCCATGCAGCAGACGTAACTTGCTCTTTAGCACCCAGCCCCTTCCCACCACAAATTTCATAAACTATAACTCTCACATCCGTTACAATGTCTGCCAATATTCCAATTACTCTTCAAATCTCTAATGACAAAGCCATTATCACATCCTTTCATCAATATATATTATCTCAAGTCATATACACCATATTTATCTCTCACACCTCACTCTCCCTCACATTCTCCTCTCTTCCTGAGAGAATTCCTTCAACTGAACCACTCCTTCCTACATAGCAATAACAATGACACTCTCAGACCGTCATTTACAACAACCCATACAAAACTTCCCAGGCAGAGAAACAGTAGTATTGAGGAATAGGCACGTTCAAAACTCAACACCTCACCGCATTACCTTAAGAAAATGCTGCAGAGCTATCCACAGCATCAACAGCACAAATGAGTCTCCACATTTTCCTCTGCTGCGTAACGTCCACTCATTATCTTTTGCCTCGCAGCTGATAACATATCAATAAAATAATTAATGCGACATAAATTTTTGCCTCACAGCTAATAACATATCAATAAAAAAATAAATGCGACATTAATTTTTGTTTCATTTACGAATCTTTCAAGCAACAGTACAACAGAGAACCTGGTTGTCAGGGCATTACCTATCACCACTCTGATCAATCCTTTGTTCTTTCGAAAAGCTATAGCCAGGCTTTTCAATATTTTTCTACTGGCATGCTTTTATCCCGAGCCGTGGAATGTCTTCAGAAATCAACTAATCCTTAAACCCAACATACCCTATTTCCGTCATCTGCAAGGTATTTGAATTCGTTGCAGCTCAGTGCTTCTACAATCCTGGAAATGGAAAAAAGAACACATTGACACCGGTGTGTCAGACCCACCATACTTGCTCCGGACACTGCGAGAGGGCTGTACAAGCAATGACCACACGTACGGCACAGCGGACACACCAGGAACCGCGGTGTTGGCCGTCGAATGGCGCTAGCTGCGCAGCATTTGTGCACCGCCGCCGTCAGTGTCAGCCAGTTTGCCGTGGCATACGGAGCTCCATCGCAGTCTTTAACACTGGTAGCATGCCGCGACAGCGTGGACGTGAACCGTATGTGCAGTTGACGGACTTTGAGCGAGGGCGTATAGTGGGCATGCGGGAGGCCGGGTGGACGTACCGCCGAATTGCTCAACACGTGGGGCGTGAGGTCTCCACAGTACATCGATGTTGTCGCCAGTGGTCGGCGGAAGGTGGACGTGCCCGTCGACCTGGGACCGGACCGCAGCGACGCACGGATGCACGCCAAGACCGTAGGATCCTACGCAGTGCCGTAGGGGACCGCACCGCCACTTCCCAGCAAATTAGGGACACTGTTGCTCCTGGGGTATCGGTGAGGACCATTCACAACCGTCTCCATGAAGCTGGGCTACGGTCCCGCACACCGTTAGGCCGTCTTCCGCTCACGCCCCAACATCGTGCAGCCCGCCTCCAGTGGTGTCGCAACAGGCGTGAATGGAGGGACGAATGGAGACGTGTCGTCTTCAGCGATGAGAGTCGCTTCTGCCTTGGTGCCAATGATGGTCGTATGCGTGTTTGGCGCCGTGCAGGTGAGCGCCACAATCAGGACTGCATACGACCGAGTCACACAGGGCCAACACCTGGCATCATGGTGTGGGGAGCGATCTCCTACACTGGCCGTACACCACTGGTGATCGTCGAGGGGACACTGAATAGTGCACGGTACATCCAAACCGTCATCGAACCCATCGTTCTACCATTCCTAGACCGGCAAGGGAACTTGCTGTTCCAACAGGACAATGCACGTCCGCATGTATCCCGTGCCACCCAACGTGCTCTAGAAGGTGTAAGTCAACTACCCTGGCCAGCAAGATCTCCGGATCTGTCCCCCATTGAGCATGTTTGGGACTGGATGAAGTGTCGTCTCACGCGGTCTGCATGTCCAGCACGAACGCTGGTCCAACTGAGGCGCCAGGTGGAAATGGCATGGCAAGCCGTTCCACAGGACTACATCCAGCATCTCTACGATCGTCTCCATGGGAGAATAGCAGCCTGCATTGCTGCGAAAGGTGGATATACACTGTACTAGTGCCGACATTGTGCATGTTCTGTTGCCTGTGTCTATGTGCCTGTGGTTCTGTCAGTGTGATCATGTGATGTATGTGACCCCAGGAATGTGTCAATAAAGTTTCCCCTTCCTGGGACAATGGATTCACGGTGTTCTTATTTCAATTTCCAGGAGTGTATAATAACCATGTGCAGTACCTACCTCTTCCTTACACCCTGAGTGCTTTCCGTCAAAAGTATTTCCAAAACTGTAAGTTTCTCGACTTCATAACCTCCTTTTTTCACAACCGAATGAACAATGTTCCTCTACGAAAACGCTTTTAATCAAGTACAGCTGCAAGCATGTAGACTTGCGGTCACAGATATCCACTTCATAGTACTTTTAATGGGACACTGTCAATCTTTTGCCGTCGTTAACCAGCATCTTGTGTCTGTCAGTAAGACATGCTCTAAGCAGCTGATCTCCCCATCCACCTGTCTCCATCCATGTACTTCAGTTAACTGATCAAATCTCTTGTCCTGCTCTCCTCGTAAAGCCGCATATCATTATGTGTAACTAGCCCGTCCATCTTACTGACACTCTAGATATTCTGTACGAATCCAAGCATGCAAACTGACACCCCGAAATACTACCCACTTAAAAAGTTGCCCATAAGAGGTTGAAATTACTATAATGACATTGAGATTAAATCGTTACACAGTTCTCTACTCCTGTAAAAGGCTTGTCCAATTGCTCCTCGTTTCTGCAAAGGATCTGAAATCGCCAGACCCTTTCAAGTGCTAAAACCCAGTAGAACCCATCCTCTAGCAGCAGATTAAAGTCTCCCCTAACTTCAAGTTCTGTAAACATATTTAGAAGCACTAAACATATCACACGGTTGAAGATCAAAATACTATCCTTTCCTATTCGGGCTGGTACAGTTTCGAAACTCCTCCGGAAGTCAAGGAAGACGGAATCTACCGGTTCAGCCGGAAAGATTGATTCTAGCGATCCGTCTGCATCCACTGACTGCAACATACGGTCTGTGAATATCTTATGTCATCTACAGCGTACTAAATTGTTTCAGGCGTCACTTTGTGCGAACCCTATGGTGTCGCCATACATCCGGAGGTGTCCCCGTCTACAGCGCTTTTCGTTTCATACCGAAATGTATTCCGATATGTGTCGAGCAATAAAGAGCTCGACAAGTGCAGAGAAATATGGAAGCGAGGAAATGAGGGCGGCTGTGTTGTCACAGTGGTTGGAGGCTTCAAAAGACGGTGAGACGGGTGGTGGTTTCTCCTCAGACGGCTCCACACCGCTTCGGCAAATTCCGAGGGAAATGATTTTCATTTTACGTGATGCGCGGTTTCCAGAAGGCCCGCGCCCCGAGCCGGCTTCCAGACGGTCGCGACCGCACCGCTCTTCCCTGTCACGAAGCGAGGCGCGTTCAATGGCCCGCGAAATCACCGAAACCTCTTTCACAATGTCCGACGGATAACGGAGGGAGAAAAAGAGAAAAGGTGGGCGCGCGCTGTAAAAGCGCCGCACGGAGCGATGCGGCGGCGGCGGAGTGGTGGGAGGGAGGAGGGGGAGGACAGGACATAGCCACAGTGCAGCCTGCGAGCAGAAGTCGCCGATCGACGGGCGCTGCGGGCGCGTCGCCTCCACCTGTCCGCCGGCAGCTGCCTAGACTCTCCTGGAGGGTCGCCACGTCTCAGCTGAGGGCCTGAAACGTGGCACCTTCCACCTGCACAGCTCATTAAAGACTTGCCTTCAAAGCAGATTACAAATGCGCACAGTGCACCGTCTTATTACTAAGTAATTACCTTACTGCGATTACAAGTTATTGCTGCCGTTTGTTCCTTGTTTTTAATTAAATGCTTTCTGTACTTTAAACCTCATATAGCGCAAAATCTACTACACTACTGGCCATTAAAATTGCTACACCAAGAAAAAATGCAGACAGTTAAGGGGTATTCATTGGACAAATATATTATACTAGAACTGACATGTGATTACACTTTCGCGCCATTTTGGTGCATAGATCCTGAGAAATCACTACCCAGAACAACGACCTGTGGCCGTCATAAAGGCCATGATACGCCTGGACATTGAGTCAAACAGAGCTTGGATGGCGTGTGCAGGTACAGCTGCCCATGCAGCTTCAACACGATACCACAGTTCTTCAAGTGTAGTGACTGGCGTATTGTGACCAGGTAGTTGCTCGGCCACCATTGACCACACGTTTTCAGTTGGTGAGAGATCTGGAGAATGTGCTGGCCAAGACTGCAGTCGAACATTTTCTGTATCCAGAAAGGCCCGTACAGGACATGCAACATGCGGTCGTGCATTATCCTGCTGAAATGTAGGGTTTCGCAGGGATCGAATGAAGGGTAGAGCCACGGGTCGTAACACAACTGAAATGTAAAGTCCACTGTTCAAAGTGCCATCAATGAGTCAAGAGGTGAGCGAGACGTGTAACGAATGTCGCCTCACACCATCATGCCGGCTGATACGCCAGTATGGCGATGACGAATACACGCTTCCAATGTGCGTTCACCATGATGTCACCAAAAAAAAAAAGGAATTCGACCATCATGATGGTGTGAACAGAACCTGGATTCATCCGAAAAAAGTGACTTTTGCCATTCGTGCACCCAGGTTAGTCGCTGAGTGCACCATCGCAGGTGCTCCTGTCTGCGATGCAGCGTCAAGGGTAACCGCAGCCATCGTCTCCCAGCTGATAGTCCATGCTGCTGCAAACGTCGTCGAATTGTTCGTGCAGATGGTTGTTGTCTTCCAAACGTCCCCATCTCTTGACTCAGGGATCGAGACGTTGCTGCACGATCAGTTACAGCCAAGCAGATAAGATGCCTGTCATCTCGACTGCTAGTGATACGAGGCCGTTGGGATACGGCACGGCGTTCCGTATTACCCTCCTGAACCCGGCGATTCCATATTCTGCTAAGAGTCATTGTATCTCGACCAACGGGAGCAGCAATGTCGCAATATGATAAACCACAAACGCGATAGGCTACAATCCGACCTTTATCAAAGTCAGAAACGTGATGGTACGTATTTCTCATGCTTACACGAGGCATCACAACAACGTTTCACCAGGCAACGTCGATCAACTGCTGTTTGTGTATGAGAAATTGGTTGGAAACTTTCCTCATGTCAGCACGTTGTAGGTGTCTCCACCGGCGCCCACCTTGTGTGAATGCTCTGAATGCTCTGATTTCCATATCACAGTATATTCTTCCTGTCGGTTAAATTTCGCGTCTGTGGTACGTCATCGTCGTGGTGTAGCAATTTTAATGGCCAGTAGTGTATTATGCAAACATACCTAGGCATTTGTGGATGAGATATAGTCTATATATTCCCGAAAATATCAAAAGCTGATAAGTGTGGAAACTGTCAACATAATATCACATACATCCAAGTTGCTGACAAGAATAACATAGAGGAGAATGGAAAAGACAATTTAGGATATATTAGATGACGATCATTTTGGCTAGAGCAGGTATTGCCTGCAGGGGAAACAGGGACTACTAAAATTTTTTCGTGAGAGTCACAAGTCGTAGTCAGTAAGCTTTATTGATGGGTTTCGTTCTTCAGTTTCACTAGAGGATCATCAGACTCTAGCGGCGGCGACAAAGATTAAGGGAACACTACACCCTTCAAAAAAAATTTGATTGCTGTTTCATATCTTTGGAGAGTTTACATTTAGATTCCAAAACGATACGACTGTGTTCGAATTAAAAGTATGTCTAAGAAATATTTGAAATATGGATTGTTCGAGTTGCCAAGGCACACTGACGCCTGCCAATGTGATCAAGACAGTACCTGTCTATTACAGACTAGCGTCTGATGCACTTCCGGCAAGACCAAAATTTGCACAGTATCACTTTGTCCAACTGTCCCAAAGAAAAAAAAAGAAAAGAAAAAATACATACTTTTGGGTCTAGCAGAACCTGTTTCTCCGTTCAATATGAGATGTTTGAAGACTGAAGAAAGTAGTTGTCTTTTATGAATCGCCCAGAAAAGATCTGCTTAGCTAGGGATCAACGGGCGATCAAGCAACTAAAAGAGATGCTGCCTGAAGGTGGAAACGTTCAAGAAAAAGGCTACCCTGTTCGTGAAACATCAACAACAAAAAGCGTTACATGATCAGTAAAGGAAAACGTAAGGTACTGGTGAATTTTATGGGATATGTGTCTTAGCATTCGTTTTGGATAAAATTTAAAAAGCAGTTTTTCCATAACGTTTTTTTAAGTTCAGTGCCAACTTTCTTATCCTAAATATTAATCAACCCCAATAAAATTTTTGCAAGAAGTAGTCTTGGGTATTTGAATACTTTTGTGCGTTTATATTACTGAAAATGTAGTTTGCAACATTTTTTATTATCACATTTATGTACCGATAATTAAAGAAAATCTAAGTCTGAAATTTTAAAAAAATACCAAAAGTAAATTAATAACATTTCACGTAATACGAATTCGTGGTATTGTTTAACAGTATCTAAAATATCTGGAATGTGAAAAGCGTGGCCTTTCTACGAAAAGCTAATTCTGAAACCAGCACTATAGTAAATGATATAAAATTTCAAAATTCAGAAACTAATGAAGTTGTAGACTTCGAAGCTTTGTTATTGCTACATATTTACGAGATAGTTATGATTTTAAAGTACGATAGAAACTGAAAAAGTAGAAGAAAAGTAAAGTTATGGGGTGAAGCCTCGTCTTAAGGTGGCTTAGTCTCTGGCGCTGGCAATGTAACTTGTATAATTAAAGAGCGCAACTGGTTGACAAAATATATTGACAGCCGTTCGTGTTTGTGCTGAGAAACTTAATTCAAGATCAGTTGGTCTTTAGAAATTTTATTTCGGAAGATCTTTCCTAATGTTAGATTCTGATAAAGGGTATTGCTTTCACTGGAGACCCTCGCATTGGTTTCATTGTGGTTTTGGTGATAATAACTTTCTACGTATATCTTAGATAACGAAAAAAACTTACAGTAATTGTAAACTGGTATGAAACAGATTGTAAGTGAAGGATTAGAAACATCGCCACCTTTATTTACTTATAACTAAAAAAGAGGTATAAGCACAAATAGCACAAATGAATGTATTGTATGACTACGTCGTCTTCCTTCTGGGATCCCAGTTGTGTTCCCCAAGTACTTCTGTCCCATTTTCGTAATGGCTGTACTTGTCTTCTGCAGTTCTAGCAGCACGCCTCTGAATTTATTCACTGTCTGTTATCGTACCTATTTGATACGCTTGCCAAACGCTGAAGCAGCACTCGATATTTCTCTTGCAGGCACTGTATTTTCCGAGAACCCTTCCAGTAAACCTACATGCTTTTCTAACTGCTTAACTTAAATGTTACTCCCTTTTCTGTCACTTATTAGTATTGCTCCCAAATCACTTTACGAAGCAACATTCTTCAGTTGTTGGCCATTAATGTCCTAATCGGATGCTAAGGTTTACTTTTCCACTATGCTACTGGCGTTATGTTACATTTACCCATATTTAAAAAGAGCTAACATTCGTTACACCAAGCGGATATTTTGTCTAGGTTTCCCACATTTGCTTACGATCATCCAGCGACGAACTTTCCTGTAGAGGACAGCATCGTCAGTGAACGACCTGATACAGCCGCTGCTTCTGCTGTTTGGTAAATTGTTAGTGTATATTCACAACACTACGTACCCTGGAGCATTTAGTTGGGCTGCCCCGAAGTTACTTTTGTTTCTGTCTGCCGTATTGTGGTATTGTGTAGCGTACTGATATCTATTGGTAAAAATTTAATGGTGCCACTTGCCTATGTCTGAAAATACTACATTAAACTGAAGTGCTTGGGGGCAGATAATAGTAAGGCCCACATAAAGCAATTTAAATTTGTACATTTTTTGTATGTCATGGAGGATGGCAAACCACTGGTGGAATAGTATTTGAAGATACAAAAAAATTGTACAGTAGTACACACTCTGTTGTTACACATTGCGCCAAGCTAGAGTACTCAATTTTTTGGTTTGGCATGAATAGCCACAGCAAGATGGCATCTTGCAAGAACAACAGAGGAAGTTGATCAGCTATTATTACACTTGTAATGGGCATCACTAGGAGCCTCCTATAGGGGTTATTGAGGCTTGCCACTATATAACTGCTAAATTTCTGTGTCTCTCAATGTTCCAGAAGTTCATGATATTTATAAGTATTGCATTTTTTCGTGTGTAAGGAGGGAGATTTAACTTCTAACACAACAATACAGAGCAACGGATGGACATCCTACTAACTTTTCTGAAGCTACAGTGCTCAAATTCTTGGCCTCAAATCTTGACTCAATTTTCCTGAAGCACGCTGTTCACAGACAACTCCGCGAAATTAATGTCAAGAAGCATAGCCGCCCTACACTGACGTCATAGATTACGACCTGAACAGCAAATTATCGTCGTCCATTGTTCATACAGCATAAGAAACTGTCTGACGTCATAGGCTTGCTGCCTTATATATCTGTGGTGAATTGTGGGTATTTTTTGTTCCTGACTCAGTATGAAGCCACAGAGCAGGTTGATGATCCTGAATAATTGATGGCAGTATCTTAGATTACGCTAAGAGTAACGTGAATTGTGATTAGTGAAGCCAAATGGTGGAACTGAATCTTCGGTGAAAGAAAATGACAGACACTGAATTGTATGCATTTCTTATATTTAATATTTTTCTAGGAGCAGTAGCTACAAAGTTGTTTTACATTACAATAATACCTTAATGAATGTAGTACCTATAATGAACATACCTCTAACGTTCATCACTTGCAATCTTCACCCGTATAATTAGCTTAATGTGGCTTCGTATCAAGTAGCCCCAAGCGCCTTAGTCATGTCGTAGTTATCAACCCGCATTCGCCTTTTATTTTATTTTTTTGTTAATTTGTGGTAAGGTTTCATGGGAGCAAACTGCTGAGGTCATCGATCCCAAAGCTTACACATTACTTATTATAACTTAAACTAAATTACGCTAAGGACAACACACACATCCACGCCCGAGGGAGGACTCGAACCTCCGACGGGGGGAGCCGCGCGGACCGTGACAAGACGCCCTAAACCGCGCGGCTACCCGGAGTCCTTTTAACATTGTTATAAACAAGAGAGAATCTCAATAAATACGAACTACACAGGAAGGAAATTCAGCTGCCTGTCAACATAAAACCTTAGCTATTTCGTCAGTAAGAGTTAGTTGTTCCTTTTTCACTTTTCATTAGTACTAAAGGGCATTCTATGGGGAAGAGACATTAAATCAAACTACTTAAGTACGCTGAAGAATTATAATGACTGCTGCTTTTCCATTAGACTATATAGGCACAGAGGCAAATTTAGAATGTAAAGATAAACGGCCAAAGAGGTGACATACCAGCAAAATGAACCTCAGCTGTACAAGAGAGGGTTTACTAGGAAAACCTTTCTTACTGGGATAAACCGATACTATATCATTTTGCAAATGATACTATTCTATTAATCTATTGTGTATATAATCTCACACAATGAAAAGAAGAACTTACTAGAGAAAGCTTACATGAGATAAAATCATTTATATCAAACAAAAAATTTCATATCCAAAACCTCGAAGACAATTAGGACAAATTAATAACAACGTCCTGGAAGAAGTTGATTAGTACTTATGTTCGGGGAAGTTGAAGACGACTGGATGGGCAGAAAAGAAATTAAACAGACGTGCAATGCTGGAATCGAGTGGTGTTAGTACGACAAACAAAGTTCTCAAAACTCAGCCTCCTATGTGCATTAAAAGGAAGCCTTTCCTGCTTTATTGTTCATTTATTTTCCCCCGTAAGCGAACTGGCGGCAGCCATCCTGCTGCCCTTCAATTTAATAGTAATAAAAATATAAATTGTGTTATTGCAGTTAATCTACCGGCTGCAAAGGCTCATCAAACTGATACACTTTGAAATCTTTTGCCAGTTATTTGTCAACAGTCAACACCAATGATGCCTCCTCGAAACTAGCCTCTCTTTTACGAACGGTTTCCGTTATCGGAGCGACTGTTCTGCTATCATGATATGTGCTGATTGCTCAGTTTGACATATTGCCCCTGTTTGTGATTCGTTTCAACAGTCACTTATTTGGACATAAACACAGGTTCTGAAGTACTACAGAGCTTCTTTAGCATGATAAATGCATTATTTTGTATCACCTAATTGTGTATTGCGTCTCCCTGAATATCAAGTGTGACACTGATGCACCACGATTGATTACATAATTTTACAGGACGTTCATTGTGTTAGGTGGGATGTACTTTAGCATGACAGTCTTCAGCAACACGTTAATCTTCTCGACCGAAAGCACGTAGAAGAAATCAAAAATATGGTTTTTGAAAATGATCTGTAGGTGAAGTGGATGCAGATTGTCATAACGAAGCCGATCTCGAGAGGATTATTGAGAAAGAGAGGAATACGACACAGAAGGCGATTTCGAAGTATTTAATGACAACGAGACAAAACGGAACGAAGCTCTATCATCACAGAGAGTACGCGTAAGGGTCCACAGTATAAACCGGAAGTAACATGGAAGGGGCTGAAGACAGAGTGTTAAAATTGCCGGAAACACCAATACTATCTCTTGGCAGCTCTTCCAGAAAATCGAACTGTCGCCTCCATACAGAAAGGCCGATGCCGCGTGACCCCCAGGCAACACGCACCTAATATGTTGTGCCAAATGGACGGCGGAGAACAGCAAGTCCCTGGCACCTTAATATTGGGGCAGTCCGGTTAAGGGAGTCAACCATGACAGAAACAGGCAGGTCTGGAGACCGAAAGGGGCCAGCACACCTCCATTCCCCCCCCCCTACCCCCCAACCCCCCCCACCAACCAATCCGACTCACTCAGAACGGTGCCTGTGACTGAGTCAGAAGATATATTCTCCCTGAAAGTACCCGGACAACACTCTCAATTCGACAGAACGCATAGGGGGCAAAAGTAATAAAAAGAATCTTAAGAACGCTGAAAGTGGATACCCTTTTAAGTCACAGGATTAGAAAAAGTGCTACAAAATTTTGTCGAGAAACTTTGGAACAGACAGTACTGCTATGAATGAAAGGATGAAGTAATTGTTAGGGATCGCAGTGTTGTTTCACGATGTTTTAAAGCTCTGACGCTACCTCAGAGCGAATCAGCTCCATCAGAGAGCCTGTGAAAGATCAATACTTATATTGCGAAAATAAAATTAATAATACAGCTTTTTTAGCGACAGAATCAGAGGAAAGAAGAATAGGAAGCAATACAAAGAAAGAATAAACTTGGAAGCTCATAAATATATTTGCTTAACGGCGACTGTGTCAGATATCTGTGTCAAAGACGAGTAAACAAGTGTCTGTAGCAGACTAAAGCAGTAGAACATGTTGATCAGGAATGGAACAATACAAGAAGAATACTAAGATTCTGCTGACGAAGTAATTGGCAAGATGAATATGACGAAAACTAAACCTCAAAATTGGGACACCGGACTTGAGGCGAGCATAAGGTTTCAACATGAAGCTTACCTCGATTATCTTACGATTCCGAGAGAAGTACATCATAACCTTTACAAATAGAAGAGAAACACAGCTAAGAGGAGGTAGAAAAAGCACACCATGAAACATGGGAACAGTTTCTAAGTATAAATGAAGAAAAATTCACTGTAAGGCAAACACTAACCCTTAAAAGAGTGAAAATACTTGACAAAGCACACAGAGAAACAACTTAATAAATAACTTTGACTGGTAGAACATTTCAAATCCCTTTGGCATGCAGACGGGCTGATACAATACAGGGAAATGGAATATTTGGAATAACATTCATTGAGAAGGGAGTGCTTGCTAGTAGATGCTTTGAAACAATTGGTTTGCGGGAAAAGACTGAGAGGAAGAAGGAGATACAAGATGATAGAAGACATAAAGGGAAGAGGAAATTATGCAGACCTGAAGAGCATGACAGAAGACCGGACAGACTGGTGAACTACCTTTGGCAGGACAGTGTTGATGATGATGATGATGAGGGATGATTTATGCATAGAGACGGGCGGTACGATGACCTTGAAGAAACGGGCGTGAGCTGCATGAACAGAAGTTTAAAAACGGAGGCAGAAGTTAACTCACAGAATTATGGAGGAATTAGCTTACTAGACGCACCCCATAAGGTTTACGCTCTTGTCCTGAACAGTAGATTAAAATAATGTCAGGGTGTTTCTTAAGTGAAGAACAAATTGGTTTCCATAGAAGGAAATTGACAGCATAGGCAGTACTAGTAATGAAACAGATTATTGAAACACACGCTTTTAATCGAGAGACCCTCTTAGAATTTGTTGATATAGAAAAGGTCTTTTGCAATGTTAGCAGAGAAAAACTGTGGAGCGTAATGAAGAAATGTGGATACGCATTGCATTTGATAGACACATGATTTGATAGACACCTTAGGAAGCCTGTAAGAAAGTACAACATCTATGCTGGATGTGAATCGAGAGCTCGACTGATCCTGTCGACACTAACAGGGTATTCAAACGAAGGTGTAGTATTTTTCTCACGCTGTTTGAGACGTATACAGACGGTTTACGGCGTGGATGGGAATCTAACTTTCGTGTATGTATTGGAATACTCTGAAGTGTCTTTTATGTGTTGATGAAATAAAATGGCGTGCAAAAACGAATTTGCTTTCTATGATACAAGGCAGAAGATTACGTTATATCCGTATTCACAAACAGAAGTAAAACAATGACTTTTATAGGTCGAAATCCCACATGAAGAAAAATAATGGTGACCTTTACAGCAAGAGGACATGACAGTGATTCTAAGTCTCTACCACGTGATATCACACATTAGTATGATATTGATATAGACCAGGAATCAGCAAAATTTGGATGTATATATATCCAACAATAAACAGGTACTTTAGAAACAAAAGAAAAAAGGCATGAAAGAAGATTTGCCACATTTATCAATGGAAGTGAGTCGTGGGTAGTTAAAAAACGACAAGGAAGTAAGTTTCAGTCAACTGAAATGATATATCTTAGGACTGTGAATGGCGCTACCAGAATAGACAGTTAAGATATAGCTACTTAAGAAAGAGTAAACATATTTAACTTAACAAACAAAACTGAAGACAACGGAAGAAAACGTAGTGAACATCTCGACAGAATGAATTGTGGTAAACTATCTTAGCAAGTCCGGAATTACAATCTGATGGGCCAAAGAAATTTGTTAAGGCCAAGGAAGAGATGGGCATCGTAACAGGCAAATGCCTAATGATAGATATGCCGAAGAAGAAGAAGAAGTAGGATTGACCTGAAGCTAAATATACAGCGATAGGAACGATTATGCATTTTGAGTTCTGGACATGCTAATAAATGACGAAAATTGTTCCGTTATAGTGCTCAAGAAATGTAGGCCGTTGGCCTTAGATATATTTTTCACAATAAACAGTGCACAAGTATTTCATTTTGGCAACAAGTAAAATTATATTAGGAGTAAAACAAATCTGAAAGAAGTATCCGAAGCGTTAGTTTTGCTTCGTTGCATCTGAAGAATTCTGCACGTCGCAGGAGCTGATATGGATCTTCGGTAGGTGTTCAAACGTTATAGGCCACCGCGTGAGGAAGAAGCAAATGACGAAAGCAGAAATAAAGAAGATCGAAATGGCGTTAAGAGGAAAAGATGTAACACCGACACAGCAAATAAAATATTCTTGCAAAGTACGTCAAAAACCCATCTGTTTGATGTGCAATGAAACAGTTTCTTTTAACTGTGGCAATATTCCTTGTTTGGTATTTCACACCAACAGTGATGATCAGACAATGAATTGATTAATATTACTATTGTTATGCTCGTATGACATCATTGTCTATCTGTAAAGATACATGCCTTGATAACACACTTACTCAGATAAATTT
This sequence comes from Schistocerca americana, assembly GCF_021461395.2. NCBI lineage: Eukaryota > Metazoa > Arthropoda > Insecta > Orthoptera > Acrididae > Schistocerca > Schistocerca americana. The sequence goes on from NC_060122.1 coordinate 629,969,644, forward strand.
AGTACAAAATCAAGTGAATAAGCAGTGTGATCATTTCGAACCATCGCGCCAGTTCTTCTAGCGGTGGAATCCGCGCTCGACAATGGGTCAATACCGATAAACTGGTACTGAAATAATAATAAAATGCTGTTTCATTTTGTATTGTTATAATCATGAAGTGGCGACGGGGTCGCTGGCGTTATGGTGTAGATGAAGACGCTGCTTCTTTAGATCCCAGTAAACGTCACAAGTTTAGCAAAGGAGAGCGGGGGATGGATCTGTGTTTGAGCGATACGTGGAATGAGGAGCAGACTATTGAGGATTTATGGTGGATAATGGTGTGGGAAGGATATTGGGAAAGAGATATGTAGAGACAACGGGGTTTGGTTCTCAGGTCTATGACATGTGTAACTTTTGTATATTCGAGGACTTTGAGAAATGGTGTGGGTATAGGACGCGTGTGGGAAAGTGAAGATGGGTTTGGATGGTGAGGTGAAGACGTATGAATTTTAAGGGTACCATACTAAAACTTGGGGGTTGCGGAGATCTGAGCTGTTTTGACTAAAACAATGGTTGATAGATATAATCGCCATATATGACCCGGGGCTTCATAGTCGCTGAGTCCTATAAGCTGGGCTATAAAATGTCGCCGGCTTCGGCGTGGCAAAGTGGTTCAGATGGCTCTGAGCACTATGCGACTTAACTTCTGAGGTCATCAGTCGCCTAGAACTTAGAACTAATTAAACCTAACTAACCTAAGGACATCACACACATCCAAGCCCGAGGCAGGATTCGAACCTGCGACCGTAGCGGTCACGCGGTTCCAGACTGAAGCGCCTTTAACCGCACGCCCACACCGGCCGGCTCGGCGTGGCATCAGTTCAGCGGCCTCACCTGAAGATAGTGCCCAGTTGTACTGTCGAACTGTCGTGTGGACTTGATGATCTGGGAGCAAATCCGAGAAGAGTAGTACACCATGTATGACCTTATGGTAATTTTAATGTATTGTGGGCTTTAATGGGAAACGTGGTTAGAATATTGTTGGTGTTATTTGGTGTGGCGAGCTAGTGGCCACGCCCACGTTACGAGAGTAGCAACGCCGCGAGATAGCTGATTCTTGGCATACAACCCCGCTGTCTTAGTCTGTTTGCATTAAAGTGTTGTGCCAACCCTGTACTATTACCATATAATTATCAGCGAACTACATTACAACACTCTCGTCCCTATATTTTATAATGCTCCTGTGTACTGTGTATTGACGAAGATAGCCTCCTTCAGTCATTTGGTGTATTACTGCGATGTCTTATCAGATATAGTTTACAGCACAGTGTGCTCAAAAAGTGCTCCATGTAAAGCAGAAAGACTTAGTTGTCAAAGTTGTCGAAAGTAACCTCCCTTACGCAGTTCATGTAATTCCACACATTTTTACATGTTCTTAAACATAACTTGCATACTTGTTGACCAGTTATCGTAACGCATCTATCAATTTCATTTTGTAATTCGCAAATACATGAGGAAGCGTTATCTTTTAAGATAACAAGACAAGAAGAAGTAGAATAGGGATAAATCGGGAATATGGAGAGCCACAAAGCGTATCCCATGGAAATCACTTGTCGAAGAAAACACTAAGCCCAGAAAGATATGGTATTGTTCGTAGCATGAACGTAGCTTGGTCCTGCAAAAGCCACGTGTAGTGTAGCTCGTCTTAAGGTAAAGTGTTAACAAATCGTTGCGCTATACGTATGCAGCGTTCACAGTTCATCGTGCCATGAAAATATGTAATGACATTTCGACTAAAAGAATTGAATCCTTTAACATTAACACTGATTTTTTTCTAGGGTGTTTGTATAGCTGATGCGGATTTTCTGCATCCCAAACTTATAACTTCTGTGCACGCGCATCACTGTGAAGATGGAGCTACCTCTTGTTAGAAAGAGACAGATCTTCGAGCTGGTCTCTGACAGGCGATAAAAATGCACGAATTAGTAAAATAAGAGTATGCATCTTCAGTGTCTTGAGATGACAATGTAAGAATAGCGCGAATCCTGTACAGATGCATAAGATCATCGGACACAAAATTCTTCACCCCTAGGGAAAGCACTACAAGCATCTTCCAATATCACATAATTGCGCCCCTGGACTTGATAATCGCCTAGATTCGGTTATAAACTGAGTACCCAAGGTTATACAGTTACGTCGCTTCGAGGTTAAGCCACTCGCTGAGGATTTGACAGCGCAATTCCACCAAATTGTGGGAAAGTTGAGGTCGGTGTTTTACCCTCCTGTTACAACATCTCCCACAGATTTTTGATAGCGTTCAAGTCACATTATTAGCTTGCCAATCGAGATGCAATAGGAATGGGCAGCGTTCGTATTCCTCCATCCCGATGAAGTCTGTGGACGTCTTATTGAAAAATAGGGCAATCCATTGCTTATTGATCATGCAAATTTTGACTGAGAGGCAACACTTGATAATTCAGAATGATTAAATAAACGTGCTGGATCATGTTAGTAGTCACCCCAGTGAGAAGGTAAAATTTCATATAAAGAGGGAATTAGTATTTAACGTCCCGTCGAAACAAGGTCACTGGGTAGGCAATGAAATAGACCGTGGCCTTTCAAAGGAACCATCGCGTCATTTGCCTGAAGCCATTCAGGGAAATCAGGGAAAACCTAAATCAGAATGGCCGTCGTCTTCCGAATGCGAGTGCAGTGTGCTTACCACTGCACCACCTCGCTCGGTTTCAAGGTAAGAAAAACACCCCGAAATCATCACAGGTCCCTGTACGGCTTGAGCCTGACCTTGCACACAGGATGAAACGCTTCATTTTGCCTTCAGTGCACTCGACGTCGTGTGTCATTTGAAGACTGGCAAAAATGCGAGTAGTCAGTCCTCACTACGTTGCGCCAGTCAGCTACTGACCATGTTCGATTATTTCTAGCCCATTGAAGACTTGTAACTTTATGTGCCCGTCTCAGCAATGGCCTCCTGCGAGGTGACCAATTCCAAATGCAGTTCCCTTCGCAATGTTCTCTCGCTGAAACGTGGGGTTGGACATTCATTTAATGCCTACAGCAATTCTTGTCGGGTTTGGAAGCGATTTTGATACCCAAGCCGTGAAACGGGCCTCTGGTATGTCACTCTGTCAACATATTTTTCCAACCATAGTTCTGACGTCGTGTTTTGTGGTCACGTATGTTACACGACTGCTTGTAGACACCTTGTACATCCCGCCCTTGAACAACAACAAATCTAGCAACTTGAAATATCGTATGGCCATGGGCACTTCAAAAGACGTTTGCCCCTCCTCGCCTTGTCTCATGCCCTTACGTTTACCTATCTTTGCTTACTATGTCCACTTGAATCACAAATGTGTCACTCATCGCTACGACCTTATGCTCTCGTAAAGGTCCTGTCTCGATCGTTACATCATCTGTAAAGATGTTACTCAGGCACTTGCAATATAGCATATGGGCACCACAGGTGGATAGATGGAAGTTATTAGATGGCATCGCACAAATCCGTAGAACTGGAGGAATACCCAGCTTGCATGTAGACTTCTCGTTTTATCACTTTTGGTGGACCACATTTCGCTGTATATGTCAAATTTTCTGTCTGTGACTTTTTCAACAGCAGCTTGATAGTGACTTGTATACGTATTCCTACCATGCTTTTCTTTGAAAGTGTTTTGAGTCCCAGCTTAATTGATGTGATGTGAGTGACAGTAAACAGTCTCTGCAGCAAGGTGTTACCTATTTTTTCTTCAATGAATCAGAAATAATAAATCCAATTAGAAGGAAGTTTTCTTACTTGAAATGGCATCATTTTTTGAACATCCTTTGTATCATATGCTGAAGTTTCAGCGTTAATAATTCGTTTCATTGTCTATATAGTTTTTGACGTCTCATCAAATATAGTTTGCACTAAAAGAAATTGGAACAGAACATATTTATTTTTTATTTTTGCTTTTTCATTTTTGTCTGCGTTTTATGGACGTCTCTTGGCTCTGCTTGTAGGGGAACACCCAGCGGCGATGCAGCACGGCAACAAGAGCAGTGCGGTGACGTCACTGCAGCTCCCGCTGTCGCTGTCGCTGTCTCTGCCGTTGGCGCTGTACACGGCGACAGCGCTGCTGGCGCGCCGGCTCAGCTGAACGGCGGCCTTCCTGCGCGTGTGCGACGAGAGCGCGAGTTGACTGCGCATGCGCGAGACCCAGAGCGTGCCGCGCATACGCGAGAGCATCGCTCGGCTGCCGGACCCTGAGGAGGTGCAAGCTCACTGAAACGGAAAAAAGCCAAAGTCTCCCAGAGAGAGGATACAATAACTGTACTGTCTAAATGAATAAATATACAATGTACATATTTTCAGCAAATTTTGTTTCACTAGCTGTAGAATCGTTGTCCAGTTGATTTGCACATCTGTTGCGTTCTACTATTGCAAACCTATCTATTACGGAGTGAGAGATTCACCTGGAAGATGGAAGACTGTTAAAGATATGAAATTTTAAGGTGGGAGTTACATGCAGTGCAGGATTAAAGCAATAATAATAATAATAACAAAGAAACTAACAACAGCAGCTCTTTATCAGTGTCGTATCAATTTCAAAAATACTTATTCAGTGTTGGAAACGACAAGCAAGGCAAATTTTTGAGTTACACTTAGAGTGTGTAAGAATTTTAATTTATAATAATTTCTCTTTCTGTGCCTAGTGCTTACATGTCACTCACTATGAATGAAAGTAGTGCAGATGGCAGTGATGCAGGGTTCAAATACTTAAGGATGGGAGAGTCATAATAAAGGATGTTGTTAAAGGAATAAGACTTGTGGAAATGTTTGGTTGTACAGAATGTTTCGCAGACCAATTTTAATAACAATTATAAACATTTTTCACAAATTTTAATAAGTCTTCTCGAAGAGGAATTGCATAGGTGAAAGGATACTTTGGAAGTCCTAGGAATAACTATGTACCTATTTGTATATCTGAGATGTAGGTAAGAGTAACAGAGTATTTATTATCTAGAAATGTTGATTTATATATTCGTATTGTAACATCATATATTTTGTAAATTAATGCACTCAACATTGTTATTTCATTTGCCAAATCACTCTGTTTCACAAATACAAGAGATTTTTATAAAGTTTCTTTTTCACTTCATCATTTTGTTTTACTGGCACTTTTAGATGTAAGCAAGTGTAACTGATTCACAGCTTACAACTACAAAACACAAGGAAGTACCAATATCAATTTCTGTTCTGTACAGTTGGTTGCTATAAATCTGTTATGCACAATGTTGACTTAAGTTTCATATTATGCAGAAAACTAAATGAACAATCAGCTTTGCATTCAACATGCAGCAAGGACCGAATTTCCTCACCATAATAGTTTCCATGTTCTGAAATATACGAATACTTCTTACACTAAACATAGAGAACAACCTGTATATCGATACATACCTTCCTTGTATTTCTAGATGTTCTCACATAAACAATATGATATATGTTACAAGTTTCTCACAAATACAAAAACCATTTCACATATAACACTGTCACATATATAAATGAGTAATGATTGAGATATTCTTAATTTACGCAAAGAATTGTGTGATAGACAAGTTATAACGAAGTTAAGGTAAACATCCTATTTATAAGCCTATACTTTACTGAAACTGGTTACAGATGTTGTCAAATAAGTTGACATCCTCAAGTACTCAACAGAGAAACAACAACAAAATATGATTCACCTTTCATTAACTCATACATCATGAACCTTTGTTTTCTGTTCCCCAATTTTAAGACTTTTAATAGATGACAAACACCCTGCTCCACACACCCTACAATATTATGACAATTAATTCCGTTTTCATGCACATCTGTCTGTCTGACATACGGTTCGTTATTAGATATAAATGATACTCATTCACAGAGACACAAATAACAACTAAACAGCCGCTCAAACACAGCGCTGCTTAATTTCATTACACAAACATATATTTTTATAGGCAATGTAAATTGTACTGAGATGCCTATTGTCGGATAAATCCTATCACAATAAGACAGCAAGTACTTGGTCAACATTCTAATTAGTTATATAATTTTTAGTGTTACTTACCTTAGGAAAAACGTTATGTATACTTAAGCTTGATGCATTACACTTTTCATCCCCCAAAAGCCTCATTACTTCTGTTATCATACAACATTTATCTCTGGTTAAGTAATATACAATACATTTCAGTCAGCGTTTTAGGCCTGAAACTACTTATATCCCGGCCAGGCGAGCACATTCGTACCTGAAAGACAAACGGATTAAGTTACTGAAGCAGTTTGAAGTGTTCATGCTTCAAATTACTAAGTAATATATGCAAAAACAACGTGAAATCATGACTAACAGATAAGTTAATAAGTACGACGTCAGGTCGTTGAAGATGCTTTTTGAAACAATAATGACAACAAGTCTAGCGTAAATAATTTTCGTGCAGCTAGTCCGAATTGTGAAAGGTTTTTATCAGCAGACTACTACTAAATCTTATATGAAAGATACACAAAAATGTTCCCAGGTCAAGAGGCTTAGCTTTAATGGGTGCTGTTTCATTTATCTTCGTATGTCCATAACACTGTCTCTCTCATTTCTTGATAACTAATAACCAGCCTCCTATTTTTGAGCTTTTGCAGTGTCTACTACCCTTCTATCTGGTAAGCAATTATTTGCTACGCAGTTATCTAGGAAAAAATCGACAAGCGTGGTATAAACTGTCTCTTTAGCGATATTGTAAGTGTTCGTTCTCCTGGTCGTGGTCGACCAGGCTGCTGGTCAAAGATTCTGAAATTCAATCCCTTTCCACTGGCTTATGTAGTACCGTCGTTGGATGACATCATACTTTTCTACTTCTGCCTAACAGTTTCTTTGCTTTGCAAAATCAGCCACCTGACTTTTGATAAGTACAATTTCTGCTATGTTATGAGGTGAGGCTACTTAATCTACGTACATTTTCTTTCTTTTATGTCACATTTTTCTTGGTGATTGGTTGCGGTCAATCATGAATTTCTCTCCTTTGCCAAATGACTCCTTGAAAATATTCCATCTCTTTCTTCTAACATAGTTTTATCCTCTACAGATCCCAAGAGTACAGAGGAAAGTATTACTTGGTGCCATCGCACATGTGTTATCACCCTATCTCCTTTCCGTTAGAATCTTTTTCACACGTTCTTTTACTTGCTCATTCTGTCGAGAATCTCCTTATCTTTTATTTGATCGGTACTGATAGTATACAGATACTTCTCTAGTACCACATGTCAAACGCTCCGGCCCTCCTGTTTTCCGACTTTTCCATAGTCCATCTTTCACTTCCATACGATGCTGTGCTCCGAACACACATTCTCTAAAATTTTGACATCACATGAAAGCCATTGTTTGATACTAGCAGAGGTATTTTAGCCAGGAAAGACCACTTTGCTTGTGTTGGTTTATTTTTTACGTCCTCCTGGCTTCGTCTATTGGAGATAAAAAAATCCCTTTACTTTGTGTACTTCGTTGCCCCCAGTTTTTTAGTTAAGGTCATAGAAATAACATTTCTGCTACTAATGATTACTTTCGTCTTTCTTCTGTTTAATCTCAGTAAAAAACATGTTCTTTAGAATGTCCATACCATTCAACAGATATTGCAGTCCTTCCTCACTTTCACTGAGCATAACAATGCCTTCAGGGAATCTTATCACTGATATTGTTTCATTCCGAGTGGTAACTCCACTCCTGAACTCTTTTATTTCTGTTATCGTTTCTTCGATGAGTTGATTGAACATTAGAGACGAAAGCTTACGCCGCAATCATATCCATTCCTTGTTCTTGGACTTCGTTCTTCACATTCCAGTCTTATTTTCGTCTCGTGGTTCCAGCACATGTTGTATGCGATTCGTTTTTTCCTGTAACTTATACATATTTTACTAATAATGTTGAACACCTTGTACAATTATAGAATGTCCAAAGCAAGAATCCTATGAACATATCTTCGTTTCCATTGCCTTGCTTCTATTATTAAATGCACCATGAGAACTGCCAGTGCCTCTACCTTTCTTAGCGCCAAAGCGATGGTCGCCAACGAGATGCTTTTTTACATTTTTAACATGTTTTCATTAGGTCACTCCCTTGTCTGCATGTCTGATCAGTACTAATTTCGAAATTGATTTTAAACTAACCTGCAAATGACTTAGAGATTTGAAGTTTTAAACGTGGCTCACAACTGGATGACAAGGCAACATTAACTCGTATTCTTGTCAGTCTGTTCAGAACCGGTAGTGGTGGGGATGAGAAAGTTTGGTAAGATCTGATATCCAGGTTGCGTTGCATGACTGAAGTTTTATACAGGTGGAACTGGATTGAGTTTCAGGGGGTATATACGTGGACTGGCGCAGATGTGAGGACAGAGAGCAGAGAAAGAAATGGATAGTGAGGTGGGGGAGGATGAGATGGACAGAGACAAGTGGGAGTATAAGATGGACAGGTAGATGTGGGAGGAGGAGATGCACAAAGAGATAGAGAAAGGAGGAAATGGACAGACAGAGAGGGGAGAGGAGGGAATGGATACAGACAGAGGGTGAACGAGGTAGAGAGGGGAGAGGCGGAAGGACAGACAGAAGTGGTAGAATGTGGTGGGGAGAAAGAGGGGGAAGGAGTTGACAGCCACAAAGAGACGGGAGGAGGAGATGGATGGACAGAGAAGTTAGGAGGAGATGGTCAGAGAAAGAGGGTGGAGGAGATGGACATAAAGAGGGGGAGGAGGAAATGAATAGCGATTTGTAACGGGAAACGAAGGCACATACAATATGTAATTCATGCGTGAATGATTCACGTCCTAACTGTTATCTACTGCATGCACCCCACGTAATTCGTTATAACTCTTACAAGTATTTTCCTCGCCATTAAAATATCGAATTATATATTTGGAGAACGGTCCACATGGAGCTACATACCTGTATGGAGCAATGAGAAATAATTTTCTTACCTGTTGGCCTGATTTTAACATACATTATAGTAAATACTCCATTTTATTAAACAAAGTTTTCTATTTAGCAACTTGGGTGCATGTGCTGTTAAACTGATTTTGCGAAACCTCTCTCACTTATCTCCCCTTGATATCTTCGGAATTCAGTGGATAATAATGTACTGAATGTCTGATGGTATGTCTCCAGGTGCATAAATTCTGAAGTCCAACTTGAATAGTCATCTGGGGCTACTTCACCAAAAGATTTTACAGATTCCAAAGGAATGTTGTTCTGGGTGCGGGAAACGATGTACTGAGAAATACTGTAAAGGAAAGAAGTCAGTACTTTAGGCCGTTTCTGCATTAATTATCATTGAGGTTGGCCAATCACGCCATTGCCAGCACAAATTCAAGTGATCCGCAAGAGATGGTGTCGCCAAATGTGTGCATCATTTGATTTTATAAAACCGAACAAGAGGGCAATACTTAAATTGAACATGGGCGACAAAAAGGCTCGAATCCTAGACAAAAACTAAGCAGTCTTGTGCGTATCACGTAAGGTATGAGAACAGATAACACTTATTACATCGAGTGGGCCAATTGAATCTGAGATCACAGTGACTTCATTGGCTAACTTCAATGCTAACTATCTCGGGAACGGCACAACGTATGGATCTTTTTTAATAATTATTTCTCAGCACAATTTAACCTTCAATTTCCTTAACAGCTTTTCAGACTATTTCTTACCGCCATTGATATGCTTTCTGTCCTATTTGATAAACAACTTCAAAATTCTTAAATTCTGACTGTGTTGCTGAATCTTCTGTTAGTTACATATAACCTAATCAGACAGTCTCTCTCCACCGTGGAGCCCGTTTCTGAACTCTTTCCACCTATCCGATGTCTTCTGCACGTAAGGGGGGTGGGACGTTAAACGGGACGACTTGGAGCAGGAGAGGTACCAGAGGACATTTTAATTTCCACTGTCTATACTTTTAGGAATAAATTCATAAATCTTTCTCGGAATGGCCAGAAAGGATTCAGGATTTACACTCATAGCAGTGGAAGGTCAAAAATATAAGAAAATAATATTTTTTTTTTACATTTAAACGTTGACATTTTTCACTTACCATTGGCAGCATTTGTTGCTATAGGTACACTTTTCTTCATAAGTAAGGGAGATTCTTCCATGAAATTTGCACAGCATACAACCATACTTACAGGTGAATGAAACTCTACAATTTTCCAAATCTATTGAAAACTGTGGTAAAATTGAGATAATTAACAATAAAATTTGAGTTTTTTCCAAACGCGAAGTTTAAAATGTAACAGCACATTCATTTTTCATAAATTAAGTAATTTCGAGAGTTTCATACACCTCTAAGTATGGTTTGTATGCTGTGCAAAATTCATCGAAGAATCTCTTTTACTTATGAAGAAACGTGTGCCCATAGCAACAAAAGCAGCCAATAGTAAGTGAATAAAATAATGTAAGTTCGCATGTAAAAAAAAATATTTTTTAATGTTTTTGAACTTCCACTGCTATGCGTGTGAATCCTGAATCCTTCCTGGTCATGCTGACAAAGTTTTTTGAATTTATTCGTAAAAGTATAGACAGTGGGAATTAAAATGTCCTGTGGTGTCTTTCCTGCTCCTAGACGGCCCGTTTGACGTCCTACCCCCCCCCCCCCCTTAAGACAGGAAATTATTTTGTACTCTTAATGATGACGCATATACTTTTAATTTCACTGAAGGTTCTTTTCACTGATCTATATGCTAAATCATTTCAATAGACGAAGGTTCTTTTCACTAATCTACATGCTAAATCATTTCTATTGACGAACTTTCCTTTTTTCGTGTCTTCGGATTTTACCTATTGCCACATCACTTGGCTTCATTGCACGTCCTGTGTATTTAATTCCTAAGTGACTTAGATTGTTTTATTTCTCAAAAGTTTTTACTTGCTTCTTTCGTCGATCAATTGCAGTACTCCTTCTGTTACCTAGGATTCTTCGCAGTGTCGATATTTCTCTGTCCGACTTCTGCGACTACCCTTTTTAAAGTTTGCCACTTTTCTTCAACTGAACTGCCATCGGATATAGGAGACTCAAGTATCACGTGGCCTGTGTATAGCTAATCCGTCGCAGGCGAGGTCTCGCTTTATTAAGCGCAAAGTATTTGTGCTGAGGATGGTGTTGAATGTTGGTTTAAACCTCTAACTTGTTTTCACAGTGTTAGTGAATATTAAAGGTTGCTCGCAGTAGATGAGCGAGATCAGTACTATTAATTAAATAACACGCAACCTATAGCGATTTACCCATACATCAACGACGTAAATTTGATGGGAAAGGGGCAAGGTATTGTAGTTTAAATTTCTTTCAGACTCTAGGAAGAAGCATGTACGTCCTGAAACCTGTTTAAGAGCTTTCCAATCGTTTCTCCTATTTATGTGATACTGTATTTTTGACATCCTATTAATGAACTTTGATTGACTAACTGCCTGTCTGTATCTAACTGTATCAAGTTCCCTTATGAAGCAACAGTTTGCAGGTAGTTAGCGAATTACTTAATCTAATGTGTGTAACTCTAGTATAACTAGTACTACGTTTGTTGTAACAATATTAAGTGCCGCAACACAACAAAGAATAATATTTCTTTGGTAACTTCATACGACCAGGATAGGTTTCATAGGGGCCCATGAGCTTGAACCATAACCCACAAATGGAGTAAGCACAACGTTATAATGAAGTTCTCAAACAGTAGGTGGCAGCTGAAAACGTTTCGTCGGATGATAATAAGTGTATTGGACATCGATACAATCCTCTGATTTTCTTCGTCAACGTGTGGTACAAAGCACAATTTTTGGTGCAGAAGCTCTGGAAGACGTCTTAGGCTGTTGAGACCAATCATTGTGTGCACGTGGTTAACCAATATAGCAGCGATTCTACATGGAATGGATTAGATAAGTCCTTTGTAGGTTTTCGAGGTATAATTAATCTGGCGTCTACGTATAGGTCACCTAATTTCCGTAAATTCCGAGTACAGCTGGATCAGTGCGTATACGATTCAGCCATCGACAAGGTGTTACAAGAAACGTGATTCAACCTACCAAGCGACATGTTTCAATTTATCTACGGTCCAGTTTCGACGATTCTGTGTTAACTGAAACCGTAGGTGACGATAGCGTTAGGTCCTGTGCTTTGAAACGTTTGTGCCCGCAGCCACATTATGCTCAGTCGTCCGATACGCCACACAGATTAACCTATCGCATTGTAACGATCAGGTAAGCCTCTGATCTCCACATTCTATGATGAGATGTGAATGTCCTACATCTTGTCGCCCACTACTGGCTTCACCGTTCTGTAACTACATTCGATTGACACGATAGCAGCATACAGACAGCCAAATAGCTTCAGCGTTTCCGAGATACTCGTTCACAGGCGCCAATGCATAGCAATCTGCATTGTGATCGCTTATATAACTGGATTTCCACATCTGCAGCCGTATCGTCGCTAGAATATTTCCCGATAAGTCCCTGCACTGTTTATACACTCACCGTGCCGTGTCAAGCGCATCCAACCCCATCAAGAGACATTCAAGTTCGTAATGGGTAGTGGTGATAATGATTTGGCTCTTCCGCGTACATTCGGCTTGGCTGCGTGTAGATGACCTTTTATTGTAATGACTGTTGCTCTCAAGGACAATGGTGGGCGGTACAATAAAGCTGTCAGCTGCTAGTGTGTCAAACACGGAGACCAATGCAGATCAATGAACAAGGCGGTGCGATGGTTATTTTCCGCGCAGACAGCTCCCACTGTGCAACCTGTTCCCAACAGTGCCTAGTCGCTCGTAATAAAAAGACTCACTATGCCTGTCCCTGTGCATAATTTCAGTATTCCAAAGCAAAACATATTTCATGAAAAACATGTTTGGAAACACGTCAAAAGTAATTTCTAAGTGAATACTTTCATTGTGCCTTCTACAAGACCGTCGGCAGGCAACAAAATATCACCTTAGCATGTTTTTAAGATCATCAGTACGAAGATTATCCTGATGCAGTTCTGCACACTATTGTGCTCGAGCCGCGTGGGGTAGCCGCGCAGTCTGAAGCATCTTGTCACGGTCCGCGCGGCTCCCCCTGTCGGAGGTTCGAGTCCTCCCTCGGGCATGGGTGTGTGTGTCATCCTTAGCGTTAATTAGGTTAAGTAGTGTGTAGGGTTAGGCACCGATGATCTCAGCAGTTTGGTCCCGTAAGACCTTACCACAAATTTCCAAAAAAATTTTCTTTTCGAATCTCTTTGTTGGCCAGTATCGTGTCTTCTATATCGTATTCATTCATTTCCACTAACCTCTAATAGTGTTGTGGTCAAGTTCTTTCCTTGGTATAAGTCTTATGTATGGCCGGCCGTTGTGGCCGAGTAGTTCTAGGCGCTTCAGTCTGGCATCGCGCGACCGTTACGGTCGCAGGTTCGAATCCTGCATTGGGCGTGGATGTGTGTGATGTCCTTAGGTTAGTTAGGTTTAAGTAGTTCTAAGTTCTAGGGGAGTGATGACCTCAGATGCTAAGTCCCATAGTGCTCAGAGCCATTTTTTTTTTCTTCTGTATGTTAACTTTGTAAGTTCCCCTATACATATTTCTGTATGGAATTTAGCCCAAAATTTACCTCCCACTCGATAAAAAGTATACGTATTACTAAACCAATGCTCCCGCAAACTGTTATCAAACTTAAAATCGAATTTTAACCTTTAATTACACAGAACTTAATTTGAGTTGAACTGTAACTGATCTGAATACAACTCGTCTTCATATTAAATTCGTGACTGACAATAATGAAAATTACCACTTAGATTGCGTCATGACAGCAGTGTAGCAGATTTATCGAAAGCGCAACAGCAAACGGCAAGCAGTCAGCCGTTAAGCTAGATTTCTGTTCTTAAATTAAATTTCAAAAATTATTCAAACTGTTGTATACCATGTGGTACAATGTGGAAATGCGTAATTATAAACATTTTTAAACAATGGGATGAGTAGAATAACTACTCCTATGAAATGAAATTCCAAGAGAACGGTTTTAGAAAGTATTCAAAAAGAAAGAATAAAACTTAGCGTAATCTTCACACATAACATTTATCTCAACAGTACTACGCTTAACAAAGTGAACAATGATTTGAAACGGGTGTTTTATTAAATAACTTGCCAGTGAACGGCTGGAAAAACAGGAAGAATTTTCGTAAAGTTTACGAGGGTCTAGCCACATACTGTGAACTCTGAATACGAAGAAATATCACGACAATGAAAGTGATCCAATGGATGAAGATTTTGGTATAAGAATAATCATCATAGCTTTGTTATAAACTTAATTATATAAACATTTAAGTCAGTAAGTATTTTAAAATTTTTCTGCTTCTCTATATTTGATGTCTATAGGCTTATTAACTACATGTCTTAGGTGCTTCAAACTTTGTGCACACATTTATGACACTGTTATCTAGAAGTAGACTAAAATCAAATGATTTCAATCAGAATTTTTATACTATAAATCCATAAATAAACAATCCAAATTAAAGTAATTTTTTATAATTAATAAGGGTATATTTGTCTTCCTGGTGATAGTAAATTGGTGTCGGTAGTCTACTTTTCTCCAAATGGTAGCCTGAAATATCACAAAAAGTTTCAGACCTATAGCTGAAATAGATTTTTTGCGTGAAATAAACATGTCAGAAAATTTGATTCTTGGGAAATTCAGTTTAAAAGTACATTTCATCTGTTACTCTCCTCTGTTGTTCTTAAAACCCTCCAGTTGCATAATATTCTTGGTTAGTGCGTTCCTCATCGTCTGTCTTCCTTTTCTTGCTCCTCTTTCCTTTTCTGGTCTCTTTAGTTGCCTCAAGAACCCATTGGTCACCTACGGCCACTCTCAAGGAATCAATTGCCATCAGTGCTTGTCTCATACTGAAACAAGGAGTTAGTCCGAACAACTCTAAAACATCACATCTGATAACTGCCCCATCATTAAACCAAATAACTGCATCTAATACACCTAATCTCATGGTACTGAAGTCAACAAACACAGTTTTAGACAGGTGTTCCCATATCACATGTTTGAAACATTCAATAACATTTTGTGTCTTTCCATGTAAGCACCGTAATAACAGTTTAGTAATACTTAGGTCCATGTATATGAGATTAATAGCTTCCAATACCTCAAATGGCAGGGAGTAATGGTGTGCATAAGTCTCATCATTTGCTATTGCTTTTTTGTATCCACACCACGTGTCTACACCAATGTTGCAGAGAGCATGCTGTGGATGGTCATCCATAGAAGCTTTATGGAAAAAGGTGGCCCATACTGTTTTCTTAATGGCCTCAATATTGTCTCGATTCCTTCTTATGGCTAAAGCATAACAGAGCTGCACTTTTTACACTTCTTTCTTAGTAAGACTTCCCCGACCATCAATTGGTTGGCCATTACTAAGCTTTTTCCACTTCATATCTTTTATTAGCTTATGTAAACGTGTGACAATCCTCTTTTGGACATGACCAACACACTCTAACTTTTCAATTTTTACAGGTTTTCCATAAGACATACTTTCCAACACATTTACACACCCTTGGGAGTCTCCGTCCTCATGGTACTTCACATACTGTACGCCATAATTCTCTTCTGACCTCTGAAATATTGTGAGAACTCCCACTGATTCCATTCCACCACTGTGCCCAGAAAAATTCTGAACACAAGCATGATCATGATTACTTCCTTTGCAACCATGGCAGTACTTTGTCATACATTCTATGTCAATCAACTTTCCATTTTCTAGGGATGGTGCGGTAACAACATCATTCAGTGATAGGTGCCACGCTTATGCCATGTCCCATCAAGGGCTGCAGCTATATCGGTGTTACCATCACTGCAAAACACAGTTTCTTCTACTGCTTTCTTCGTTGACACAGCACTCACTTGACCAAGACTTTCAAGAAGTAACTGTGTGTACTTCTCAAATCTTGTAGGTGGGGGCAAATTCATGACAGCACAAACTGTTTGAGCAGCCTTTATACTCTTCTCAATACATCTCATTCCATATGCAAGTCTGATATTTGTCTTATAAACTTTTCATTTACACAGTCCCGAAGAATTCGCAGTTTTAGTTACCCCACAGAAATCACAAGACGCTTGTAACTTACAAGCCACACCTTTCCTGCCTTCAAAACCTTCGACAATATTAATACCATCTTTTCCACAAATCGCACACACGGCAGCATTCTTTAGAAGCGAACATAAAGCACTCAATTCAGCAATTATGGGAACACGTTTCGTTACAGTGTTTTGATCATATTTTATACAAATGTCACTCTGGTTACTCAAATATTTTAGCTTTTGTCTTGAAGCACTTGGCGGAGTCGACATAACATCCAGTTGGCTTGTGGATGTAAATACACAGTCTCTACTTTCCAACTAAGTAAACCAGTTACATAAAACTTACGTTTTCCCGTCCCAAAACACTTTTCTTGGAGGCATAGCTACTTCCGAGAATGACACAGCACCAACATCTCAACTACGTCCACAAGTTTGAACACAAACAACTCTCGAAAGCCATAGATATACAAAGGAGTATCGGAAATGGTGTGTGCTAACAGTGCTGCCAACTCAAAAACGATTATGCAGCGTATGTTTTCGAAGTGACAGAATATTAATGACGCCTTTTGACATCCGATCATAGCGGAAACACGGTCGTTGCCGCATACCGACATATATTCAAATTTCTTTTTAAAGATGTTCCTGATGTCCGAATCGATTCATTTCATTACCATTATCTTCACAAAACTCTAAATATTGATTTAACACGGCCAAAAAATTTGAATTTTGGAAGCAGGGTCACTAGCAAGTGAACGTAACACACAATTTCTATAAACCCTAACGGCTTAATCAGTTGGTACGTTAATGCATAGTCAGGGAAGTGGGATGGTCTTTCTCTCAGCTCTGAGCAAGTGAACGAAGGTAGCTAGCTGATTGTAATCGTTCTGACAAACTAGCTGTGCAGTGCTGCAGGCTTACCTCAGACTTCTTCGCTTAAGAAATACCGTTATTAAAAATTTGTATTCCTTCACCTTTTCGGTATATACATCATGCTGATCTTCGCTGCCCTTTACATTAAATCTTTTTTCATCTATCAGAAACCGTCACAAGTCAACATAGCACTAATTATTACGTCCAACACCAACCACTCTTCAACTAAGAATGTACTAGACTGCGTAGATCCTAAGATTGTGCCACAACATGACCAAAGATTTTTTAACAGTAACCTAACTTGTTCTCTCTGTAACCTGCACATCGGTAACTTACAAAAAGCAACATGACATGCCCATCTTGCCATATTTATGCAGCTACTTCTCTTTTCCCTAAGGATTCTTTTTAGGTTTCATCCTGGTGGCATCTATCTTCGCCATAGTCATTTGCTCTTAGATATACTTACATTTTTCCTCCAGTAATTCTTGCTTTGATATTTCACACTGTTTCTCAATTTAATTTTTTTCCTTCTTAATTTGACATAATTTATTTTCTCAGTTTTTCAATTATGTTCAATACCTCATTAGTTATTCACGGATTTCTATTAGTCCTTGTCAGTCCGGCCTATTTGATCCTATCCTATCTTTTCGATTTGATTTCTCAACGCTACCCACTCAACTACTGTTATATTTTATTCGCTTATTAAAATCAATGTGAATTCTCCTTTTGAAATTCGCAACAAGCTCTGGTTCCTTCAATTTATCAGGCTCCCATTTTTTTCATTTTCATACCTTTCTGAAATTTCTTTAGTTTTAATCTCTAGTTCATCTCCTGCTTGATGTTATTTTTCTGAATACGGTGAATGAGTGAATGGCTTGAAACGTAACACAAATTACAACTGTCAGCATGACCGGATTTCAATCCGCAACCTCGCCCTATTAAATCAGCTATCCAGATGCGACCCAGGCTAGCTTCCATTGAGTTAGATATCGTTGGGGCTACGAGGTACTACTGACGTAAGCAAGACCTCTGTAACGGCCGAGGACACTATATTATTCATAGTTGTTTGTTTGATAAAATATACGAATTTTGGGTAAACTGCTTAGTAATAAACTACTTAGTAATAAAGTAATACATACTCACCAATTCCCTCTCCCGAACACACACACACACACACACACACACATACACACACACACACACGCACACACACACACACACACACACACACACACAAGCATGCGCACTTAAAAACAGACACATATACCAGTCACACAACGAGATAGGCACAGTTCACGACGGCGCTTGCTCGTCAAACACAGCGAGCTATGCAGAGATATTTCCTAGGCAAGAATCTGCTTCTTTAGAAAACGACGACAGTAACTACATGGGTAGAAAAAAAACGTAACATCTGAAAAAATAGGGAAACGAGTTGACAACTAATTAGTCCACCATCATTAAAAATTTGTTTGGAATAAATCTCTTGTGACAAAGACGACAGCTTGCAAAAGCACCGGGAATGTGCGAATATTGGCTACCGCAAGAGAAAATAATGTTAGGTGAAATTTAAGTACACTATAATTTCTGCACATTTTGTGTCACCCTCTTTCAGCAGGATAAATCCATCCACATACATTTTTGGACAATACTGCAGTACAGCCATCGTCTACCATCGCTCATTCATTCAGTTCCTATCTATCGCCTTCACTTTCTGAAGCAAGGAATTTCCTAAATCATATGTTATATGCCGTCCTCTTAAAAATGATTTCAGTGTGAGCAAATATCAGGTCGTTGCTGGGTGCAAGTAGTGAAACTAAACCCCACTCGAATATGAACAGTGTTGACAGCAGACCATTTTCAAAGTATGAGACGGTATTTTACGCCAAATAATCAATGAAAACTGCCTAGTGTTGGTTTTCAGGCATCCTGGTGAATTATAGCGAACTACGAGGCGAGAAGAAAATAAAGAATAAACTAGGAAGAAATAATAACTTCATCAGTGAATGTTTTTGATCTGTCAGAAAAACAGAGGAATCTACTATTGTGGAAGGTGCAGAAGGGCGAGTGAACAACTGAGAGGGAGTACGTACTCAAGGAATGTGCTCGTCATCTGTCTAAAGTCTCTCGTCACTGATCTACTCTGTCATCCAAAATGGCTTCAAGTGTGATCACTCGCTGACAGTCATTCGCTGGCTGTCTTCCTACTACGCTCTGTGAGCATGTACCTCATCGACACACGAAGCAGTAGGCAATACACCGCTTTACAAGATCCAGGTCGACTCCAGCAATGTGGCAGGCGATGCGGGCTTCGTGATGACACAGAGAAGGATAACCTTCCTATTTCCATCGGAAGAGCCGCTTCTTTCAGCTGCTCGCGAAATATTTCTTAGGTATAAAGCATATGCATTGAGGGATCGATATGTAACACTTAATGCATAATTTGTCTCCCACTCAGGCCAAGCGACTCTCTCTCTCTCTCTCTTTTTCTCACTTACATGCACACACACACACACACACACACACACACACACACACACACACACACACACACACACATATATATATATATATATATATATATATATATATATATATATATATGTATGGTATAAGTACTGACATTTCTATTGGTGACTGAGGAGAGTGTACTGGAATCACACCGGTATTTACTTTATTTGCTGACTACTAATTGTAGCTGTTTGAAGTACTATGTTTTTAGGTTGCATATTTCCTCCAAGTATGAAGCCATTAAAATTTAATTTCCCCTGGGCAGCAGATCATATGTTGAAACGTGGACACGAGTGTGCAAAATGGAAAACCTATACAGATTGGTGTAGTCCACTTAGTGGTCATCATGACTGTGCAGGAAACATGAAGTTGTAAATTATGTGACGTGTTTTGTGGGAAGACTGTTAGACACAGAGAAAAAACAAGTAACACATTGAAGTAAATACAATCATATGAAGGTACCAATGATTACAGTACCTGCACGTACTCGATTAACCAGTCACAC
Source organism: Schistocerca americana (assembly GCF_021461395.2). Taxonomy (NCBI): domain Eukaryota; kingdom Metazoa; phylum Arthropoda; class Insecta; order Orthoptera; family Acrididae; genus Schistocerca; species Schistocerca americana. The sequence continues at coordinate 629,989,618 of NC_060122.1, forward strand.
GTACTAAAAGCTCTTATTCAGTATGAATTAGTGATCTACAGGATTTACTAGTATGCCAGTTAACCATATCCACGTACATTATTCACTATATTCGTAGTTTTAATGAACAGTGTTGGTACGACTTCTAGTAAGTACCGGGTTGATAAACATGTATCTACTTGGTTTTGCTGTAAATTTGGAGGAAGGGTGACCAAGAGGCAGACGGATAAAAATCGAACGCCAAACGTCAGTCACTTAGAGTCCTGTGTTGTTATAATAATAAAGTTATCGCTAGCGCATGGCAAGAGGAATTGCTGAGAAGGGAAATCGAAGCAATTTATCAATATTGTCTTTATTGAAAGACAAAGGAATGATCTTAAGTAAATATTTATTACAAAATGCATTCCAGTTTACTCAATTCACCACTATAATGTAGTGGAACAACTTGTTCATAGGAATTTATCAACTGTTTTGAAACTGATATAACTACAGTATATAGCATCTTGTGATGTGTACGTAATATTTTTCCCAAATTCTTCCGCACAAAGAGGTTCGCATCAATAATAAACTAGCAATGTACCCTTCACGGCTTCGTCATTCTCCAAACGAAAAAAAGTGCAATATGAATTTTTCGAGGGTATTCTTGTAAGGTAATAGAATTCTAGCGTTCTCCATGTTTTAAAAGCATAAGTCTCAACTTTATACTAACAAATGCGTTATATTCTTCTGGAGGATTAATTTAATTTTCTTCGAAATGTTTTAATAATGAGACAAATAGAATATTTAAATACGTAGAAGTATTTTTGTGTATCTTTTATTCTCTCTGATCATAAATCGTTTTAATCCACACTTAAATTTGAACGCTGTAGGAGATTTAAGTGCCGTAGAAACACATGGCCCAGGGCATCGAGAATGCCCAAAAAGTGGTTTTAGGTTCATTTTTTTCTTCAAATTTTTTGAGGGCGTCTGCCATTCAGACCACATCGTGATCTCTATCGTAACTGTTGAGGTGCCCCCCTCCCCCATCACCGCCCCCCTCAACCCCCCCCCCCCCCCCCCCACACACACACATTCCAATAATTTAGTGCTGGAGACTTTTATTATATTGGCGAGTGAGCTTAAACATTTTGAAACCATTAATTCTTCGACGAAAAGCGATTTAACCCTATTATTGTAGTGAAAACTAAAAACCCATTGAAGTTTCATCTGTCAAAAATCTCTTTCTCTTCTTTCATTTTTGTGATTTATTCGCTCCTCATACTGCAATGCGCCGCTTTTATTGCTTTCTTTCACGTTTTTTATTTCGCGATGTGCTATATTTTCAGCAGATACGCTTCAAACCTAAAATACACCGATCGAATGGAAGATATGTCTTCTGTGGGAATTAATTGATCAGTCTCGCCATCATTCACAGACTGCATCAGGCAAAAACTGTAAGTCGTACACTGCCACAATGCCTCCCAGAAGTCTTTCTACAACCAGATGACGCATAAGGCTGTTCTGATACTTTCTGCAGAAGGATATATGGTCTTCCTCACACATTAAGATTTGATATGTGCATCAAACAACAGAATAATTTAATAACAGTAAGTAGAGTTTAGACGAAACATTTTCTCTCTGTAGAAACTTATTAAATAAAGAAGCAAAAGCTTCAACAGCCAAGATCGCTAATTTACAATTTTATTTACAACGAACTGTTTCGGCAAATCTAAGCTGCTACTTCGGATGTAATGCAAATATGCCTTGATAATTCTCCACTGTATGTAGGATACATCGTTTTACACAGCAGTTGGGTGTCTTATTTCATCTGTTGTGCGAACATGAGCTTGTGGAGTCGGTGCAACGTACATGATACTTTATGTGTTCCTGAAATGACGTTGTTCTGTTTGACGCGATATATAGTACAAACGCTGCAGGTTTAGTGAGGTGTGTTTGCATAACATCCGATAATGGCAACTTAAATTTGTCTAAACCGATAAACATAAATAAAATTGTGAATGTAAGGGATCTTGGCTGTTAAAGTTCTTACTAACGTATTTCATTTTACTCTAGATCGACCCCATCCTTGAGTGATGTCAAGCATATAGAAACCTGTTAGCTCGCAGCACGAATTAACTCATATACGACAGCTGAAATAATAAGAGTCCTAAAAGTGTGTCACCTTGCATAAATCCCTTAGAGATCTGGTAAAATATGAGACGTCTAGACACGATGGTGTTTGAAGAAGACTACTAGAACTGAATGAAGATCTGTACGAAGTAACTTACAAGATTGTTTACGAAACATCCCTGGAGTCACCCACAACAGGAGACATACGCTGTATTTATTCTCCACCACAACAACTGAGTAGACCCAACAAAAAAATGTGTATCAGCCTCTTATCTACCTACAATATTCTCTAAATTATCAGCAACTCAGTACATATACTTCATTTTAATGACATGAAATTGAACACCAGTATCCGAGGCAAAACATCTGCAAGTCGTGAAAGAAACTTTATAAACGAGCAATGAGTTTAAATTTCCCTTCGTCTTGTATTCAAATAATTTCGGAAAGCTTTCGACTCAGATTTTGTAAAAGGTCACCTAACAACGACCTATGTTAGTCTAATTCTTCATGAGGACAGAAAGGCATTCAGAACAGATAGGGAACTCAAACTAAAGAACTATCGTACGACCAAATTTATTCTCAGTGGACCTAGAACCCATTTATAAATAACTAACTAGAGGAAATAAGAAGGATAATATAATGTATCTTAACTACGGTCGTTTGCTGTGGTGTTCTATTATTTTGCTCTAGTACAGATAAACTTCAGTAATGAATAGAAGGTCTTAACATTCCTATCGTGTTTCATACAGAAACACACATATTGAGAATGGGTCAGTTAGACCCACTACTAAAATAAATGTTTTACTCTTAGATGACACTTCAAAATATGTTTTGTAGATGCCTTTTTTACGTAGAAAAACAGACATTGGAACTTATCGACATTTACTGAACATTATTATTACAAAATAAAAATTTTATTACTAAATTTTAATTGAAAAATTAATTATTCTTACATGGTATTTCAAAATATGTTTTTCAGAAAACCACACATTAGAGCATTCATTTCAACATTTTTTACAGGCAATGATTATTACAAAATTTAAACTGAATTACAAAAATTGACTTCGAACAACTATATTGAACGCAATAACTACGCTTATCGCATTAACATACGCAATTCTAGCAGTAGAAGTTTGCATACTCATGGCGGAATAATGGCTGACATCTATTACGCATTTGTTTGTCTTTCGGTCTTTCTTCTGTTCGCGGGCTCCGTACCGGCACATCTTCTGTTCTTTTGCTCATGAACTCGTTCCTGTAATAATCTCCAAGCTAACTTTGATCTAGTTAGAAATGCTTTTGTCATTTTTTCCTCTCGCGCTGCTTTTGTAAGCTCATATCCAATTTTCTTAGAAATGGCGGCCTTCTGTACAATTTATTGTGACTGTATTTAGGACTGATGTGTACGTGCAATACAAGAACCACAGATGGTTGGAAGTACTGGTTTGCTATTCTTTTGGCTGCAGCAGTTCGTTCGGAATCTTAGCTTTGTTCTTTCTGAGAGTTCCTACTAACGCTACATTTTTCTTGAAAAGCTCTTTGGCCAGGTATAGTCCATAACGAAATTATCATTGGTAATATTTTTCCAGTTCTCTCAATAGTTACAGTATGCCTAAAAACAACATTACTTGATCTCACCTAGATGGTCGATCTTCTTTGTTGTCAAATCTGAGAACTCTGCTGAGTGTACAAAAGTGACATCGTTACATCGTGGCACGAAAAACTGGATGACCATTCATTTCATCCCATAGCTCTTCAACAGATTAGCCAGCAGATCTATAGATACTAGCTTATGTAAGAAGTTCCAAATAAGCTTTCACTTCCTGATTTGTAATAGGAGTGAAAGTCACATCTTTGACTTGTGATAGCCGTGTCATTACTCTGTTGGCTTCATTCAAAATCACTATCAACGTCTCTTCAGTTATGAATAGTGGAAATGAGGATAATTCCCTTTCGTGAATCCCTTGAAGAGCAAACCGCGTAGGTCTTGGAGCAAGACGGTTGGTATTTGTAGCCTAAAATAAAACGCTAAAATAGAGAAAAGTAAGCTAAATCAGCATGAAATATAATGCAGTAAAGTAAATTGCAAAGAAATACAACAAAGCATAAACCCGACAATAGCTGAAAAGTAAAGATATACTGCGTACAAAATCCAAGGAGTGATGGACTCTAGAGGTTTTCATCTTTCTATTCAATCATCACAATGAGCAGGTAAAGGGATAACCCTCAGAACGCTTGTGCCAGCGACGCCTTCCCCAACAAAACAATCACTTAGGGTTGGACTTCTTTACACTACTTCTTTAGACAACGATACTCTTCCTTCCTCTTCTTCAATTTCATTACTCTGCTCACTTCCAGCTGACACATTATCATCACCATCTGAGCCATCAACAAAATCTAGAAAATCAGGATCATTGGCAGGAACATCTACCATGTCATCATCCGAGTCATTCAAAAGCCTCTCTAACTAATCATCACTTAGAAAACGTCTAGCCCTTTTGACAAACAAAATCAGCATAATGATGTAGTTGTTATAATTGCACCTGCTCTTACAACAATAAGTAATACCTCTGAACCATGCTAAACCATACGACTACTACTGCATTTATTAAAAAAATATGTTAGACTTCAAATGACAACTTCTGACTGTTTCCAAGCGACCCATTCACAACAAGTGTGTCAAATCTGTGTCTCCGAAATTACTTTAGATTTTGAAATAAAAATTGAGGACAACGCGAATTATTACATATCTGAGGATTACGTAAGGTCCTGTTAGAGTATAAATATTAATTGTCGTTTTAGGTTAGTTTTAGTAAATGATCTGGGTAAGTTAGATCCGTTCACAAAAGGAAGGTTTATGCGTCAAATACTAGAGTTAGTTACGGGACTAATTAAAATAATATTTGAACAACACATCCAAAAAGAACAGAGATTTCATTAAAATTAGTGGATTTTTTGTTTAGGATGGGTGAAGACACTAAGTGAATAGAGAGCAAACAAAAAATCGGATAGAAGTTCATCTTTAGGCACTTTCGGGCTCTGGTCAGCAAGTTTCTGAAGGGGGATCGAAGATAGACTGCTGAAAGTGATGCAGTCCCATCCTAAATGTTGTGCTGCTGCAGTTCTGGAAAACTATGAGGATTGTTGCGATACATTTTAGACTTAAGGGTTCCCCAAACAAAGTAATCGCATTCTGACAGTTCAGGTGGCTTGGTTAGGACTGCGACCAGAATGACCTCGGTTACGAACTCCCAGACGTGAAGATTGTGTAAATGTGCTCCAAGGTTCGGCCGGTTGTATGGGCAGTTGCTCCATCTTGTTAGAAGTAACTGTAGGAGTTATCCTCCTCCCTCAATACTGCCACAAATTCGCGTCTCATCGTAACGACTCGTTTGGGCCACTTTTATTTGCCCCATCCTGTATATATCGATTTTCGCTGTTACCAGCCTACGTTTTACATTGTCTTCACTCCTGCCACCATACGAAATTTTCTTTTCAAATTGCAAACCTCGTCTACCACTCTTATTGTTTCATTACCTGCTGTAGTTCCCCCAAAATTACCAGACTCGATTTGGCCGCAGGCCAACAAAGTTCTTTTAGTTTTGTTGATAGCTCTCTTATAACTTCCTTAAAACACGTCTTCAGTTTGGATCAAATTGTGCTCAGAATCATTTGCTGCAGCTTGCAGTATTACATTGTCGTCGGCACAATTTAACGATTTACTTTCTGCTTCATGAACCTTAACTGGATAATAACAGACGTGTATTTGTGAAATTATAGCTAATATACTTGCCTTTCACCATTTAATATGACCAAAAACCGTTTAAAAGTTTAGTTATGTGCAAATCAGCGTGTGTTTTGGTGAGTAAACAGGATCGAAGTTATTGGAAATTATTACACAGTGGGTCGATAGCAAAGGGAAAGGACCTAGATCGTTAGATCAACGAAAACTTTTCTCAAGTTGGCTATTAACTAGTTCTGTGAGCCCTCCTGTTGCTGAAAACGATCTTTTCATAACCTTTCCCACGCGTCTTATAAACAAAACTTGGTGTATTCACCTCCATGGTGTTTCACGCACATACTAGAAGAAATGTATTACTGAAAGCGTCGGTGAAAGAGGACTGCTAACCCACAGTGTCTTTACATAAGAATCATGACATTAGTTTCTATTTTCCGCATACAATATGTGATAGTATCCTTTTGTTTTATATGAAATGCTGTAATGTGCTTTCTGCTTTAACAAATGGTCTGTCGTACCGTGTTAATATCCTTGCCACTGAATTTAACCAAAGATATATCACTTAATACCTCAACAAATGCTTTTGCAAGTGGTATTTTCTTCCACCGGCCCCTTCAGTAGTCAACAATAGTCACATTTAACAGTTAAATCGCTGTCTCCATAATAATCCCAACATTATCTAATCTACTACATAGTATGTGGAAAGAAACAAGACATGTCAATCACATTTGAGACTGAGAATGTCAGTAGACATTTTCCGTGTAAGAAGGTACCTCGCATAGTTTTAGTAGATGTTTAGTACCGTTCCAGCACGGAAGGGGGCCTCGTCAGGCTGCTGATGGATGTGGGCACCTGAACGGAATTTCTACAGTGAAAGAGTTGGTTACAAATTCAAAGTTCAGTGCATTCATTCTTCGAGGTACTATCGGGTCTGGCTGTAGTGCTTTCAACAAGTCATGGTGGTCATCAGAAGAAGTTAATTCAAAAGAAAAGGATCACGTTATTTTTGGCTTAAAGCCAAAGCTAGATTGACCTAGTACTTGTAGGCAGCCATCACGTGATCTTTCTCCAGAGCTTTCTCTTAGCTTCCGAGGAGAGATGAACAGTGAGCATGTTGTCAGTATATGAGTTCCTCAGGAAGAACCAGCTTTTGATGAAGTGACCATTCTACTCTGCGAGTAGGATACACCAAATTGGACTTGAACATCGCATGAGAATATTTAAGTGAAAAATTGTAATTCAAACTAATATTTGAAAACCATTAGGCTAACTAGCTGACGTGCACAAATATTTCTTCTTTTGTAAGACCCAGGAATAGAGGGCGGTGGGTAGCGTGACACTTTCGGAGGCTGATAAATAGGGGTAACAAAGGTGAAATCAATTAAATTTGCTAGTTGGGCTTACAAACAATTCTTACAACGACGTATTTTTCGACTATGCTGAATAGTGGCGGAATGGGGCTGTGACTGTAGCTGGACACGAGAGCTGATGATATTGGCCGCCACCTTCCAGAGCAGTTGAGTAACCCGAGCAACAGTTACAATTACTCATCTAAAACACTGGTAGGACTAATATTCGAGGAGGCATCAGGAAAATGTTACAAATTAATATGATCTTGGGATTGCTGTGCTAAACATTAGCAATACTTAGTTTTAATTTAGTCAGTTAATGTTAATCAAAATTCGAATTATTAAAGGCCACACAAAACAGAATCAACATGGTAATATCAATACATTCAGAATGAATACACCCAGAATTTATAACTGTGTGAAAAAATGGATGAATTTTAAATATAACCTGCCCAATATTAAATCCACAACACTTCTGCATAAAAACAGGAATTCACAGTAAAAAAAAAAAAAAAAACACTAACAGAGCATCATATAACCCTGTTGAGTATTGTAGTTTCCTTAACAGAAACATTACAGCAACAAAATCCATGAAAATATTTGACTTAAGCTGTATCCTCTAAGCACTAACAGAAAACAGAAATCTGTGATCAGTTGTGATAAATTTCTGGAACCCATTACAGTAGAACCCAATACTTAATATGAGATTACACAAGACAGCACAATTATCACGAAACAATTCCATTTCAATGATGATTATTACGTAGCAGTTCGATCTGGAACAGTAAATAACAACTAAGCAAATAAGTTTCCCACAAGCAGAAACCTAATGTGATCGACAATATCACTAAGCACTATTTAAAGCTTTCGTTAAGTTAATTGAAATTAAATTATGGAATATAAGTAACTCATGCCAGTAAACGCTAAGAGTTTTAACACAGGTCTCTGAAGAGCAGAAGATAAGATTTCTAATAATTACAAGTAGTAAGTGCGAATTAACAAATTCTTTCAGAAAACAGTGAAAAATTCATATTGCTGTAATCACAGTGATACCACGTTACTGAATATAAATACACGTGAATATGAAGATAGTTCTGTGAATAAGTGAAGATTCAAAGCGAAATTAAGTATATCGATCGTGCTGCTGATCTATAAAGTGGACAGTGTTAATATATATATATATATATATATATATATATATATATATATATATTGATAGATATCCATTAGAAGGAAGATCAGGAATCATTATTGCTTCAGCGAGTTTGCAAATTGAAAGGAAATATAAGTACTGTGACTTGACCTAAGTGAGGCACGAATTAAAACAGACGAAAACGTACCATGAAGCTCAGTTGAATAAACAAAAATCATAGTATACATAACACATAGGATGTCATAGTTTCTCCAAGAAAATATGAAAGTTACGCTCAGCAGGATGTTTACGATACACCTTTAACAACTAGTGACATTATTGTGATTGTCAGACACTCTGAACATGTAATGAAGTTTTGTAACTGATATGCGTACGTACCTTGCCTTGCACATAGCAAAATTCAAAGAATATTCGCTAGAGGCTAAACACTTAAGCTCATGCTATATTTTACTGAAATTAATGGTCTAGTTCCGAAAGAATTGATGCCTACCCCAAAGAAAAACAGGTGCAAACAGAAATAAAATATACGTGTTAGAGAAAAATGTAAAATGAAAAAGGTGTTAAATGAATTGGTCTTATACACCAGAGGTCCGAGGCGAAGAAAAAACTTATTACCTTTGCATTGACGCAAATTTTATTCATTGTAAGTGTTGTATCCTTCAATGAGAAACAACAAAAGACATCAGGCGTGAGTAGACAACAAGATTATGTCACAACATGTGGGAGCAGATAAAAGGTCCTTAAAGTTTCCCGAGATCCTATTTCTTCCATCTGAAACAGTTCAACATGTACTGCTTCTTTTTATATTACTCTGTTTGTTATTGTTCCACACTGAATTATTACTTCTTCTGTTCCAAAACACGGAGACATATATTTCTCCTTTAATATTTTCGACTAAACAAATGCCTCTTCTTTCATATATTTCCAGGCTATGTAGGATCCCGTTTCTAGTGAGTGTACCGACCAGAAAGATATTTCCTGCAAGCTGTTTGGATTTCTGTTACTATTCAGAGACCTGTTCCCACTCCACCATTAATGATTTAGGAGGTATGTGACTGCAAGATTGCGATACATATTTCAGTGGCAACTAGGGGAACAGGCCTTTTCCCCAGGTTACTCGCACCTGAGTCACCTGGTGGGACCATTCCCCAAAAGTGGTGAAGGACATCATTTTCAATAACAACAACGTAATTTTGTTCCGTTCTTCCTGGACATCCAAGTATCATATTTATATTTTCATGACAGCTGCTGAACAGACTAATGATTTCTGTACACGATCTGTTATTGCAGCAACATGGTGGTTTTAGTACCTCGTTATCTACAGAGTAATAAGTCCACCTGAGCGCACACATAAATAGAAAGTCTTGCCAATTTTCCCATTATGTTGCTCTTTACAATGAAATTTCCCAACTCAGTTAAATCCTGAAAGCTAACAGAATTAAACGATTTTAATAGGAGCGCTCAGCCGCATCTGCACTGTCTCGTTCTCGATTTCCTATTCCGTATCTTCCGTTCCCTCTATAGCCGCGAAGTTATCCACGAACATTGTTTCATTAATCACACGGAGAGTAACTATTGGCACTGAAGTGATTGATTTATCTACAATGGGAACAGCATGGGCATGACCCCTACTGGCTGTATGCCCCATGCGCTTACGATGTCTACAATTTAATTCCATGGCGAATACAAGACAGCAATCATCCCGACTAGCAAAGACGAGACAGAACGCTCAGCTTCTTCTCCAAGCAGTGCCAGATCCACAATCTCTTGGAAAGATGAGGCTGGAACAAATTTACTTCTCCGCCAGTTCACGGATCTATCTCCTTGATAGCTTGCACCACTGCCTCTCAAAGGATTACATCGTCTCTCCATTTTTCTGATCCCAGAACTACTGTACGACATGAATTGATCTAATGTTATCTGCAAAAGCCTCAAAATGCTCCAGTGTCCTCTGACAAAGGGTACACAGCTTCTCATGATAAAAACTAACACCCTTATTTCTGCGTATCGGTCAGATAACCCCTTCGTCTACATTACGAGGGTGGGAACATCCATAGTGGCAACTATTTTTGTACAGCTCATACAAAATAGATACGTGTTTCAAAGTTTTACTGACCTTCAAAGTAGTCACCAGCATTGTGTATAACCCGTTGCCAGCGATGTGGAAGTCGTAGAATACTCATAGCATTGTTAGTTGTGTTGACAGTTCGAACGGCGCGGTCTATTGCCCGACGAATTTGTAGCAGTTCTGAATCGAATGCCGTGAAGTGTTTCCTTCAGTTTAGAAATCTAGCTGAACTTACGAGGGCATAAGTAAGGGAGTGCAGTAGGTGGTATAGCACTTAGAAGCCCCATCAGTCAAACAAATCAGTAACAGCTTGCACTGTATGTGCTTGAGCATTGTACTGCCAAATTATGGTCAGGTCCTGCAGCAAGTATCATAACTTCTGTCCCTAAGCTGGTCGTTGGCTGTGTTCCAAAAATCAACAGCATAGAGGCTGAAGTGATGACACTTTCTGCAGGACCTGACCATCATTTTGCAGGACAATTATCAAGCACGTACAGTGCAAGCAGTTACAAATTTGTTTGTCTGACGGAGCTGCTAAATGCTTTACCACTTACTGCAAACCCCTGACTTACGTCCCTCGTATGTTCAACTCGATTTCTAAACTGAAGGAAACATTTCACGGCATTCGCTTCAGAACTGTTACAAATTCGTCGGGTAATAGCCCGCGCCGTTCGAACTGTCAACACAACTGGCACTGCTAGGAGTACCCTACGGGTACCATCGCTGGAAACGGGTTATATGCAATGATGGTGACTACTTTGAAGGACAGTAAAACTTTGAAACACATATCTATTTTGTACGAGCTGTAAATAAATGGTTTCCACTTTTAAAGTTGCAACCCTCGTATCAAAGCTACTGGCATTACATAGTGATTAACCTGACGAAGGTACTGTCCCATCTGACATGTCTAAACCTGCACTGAATGTTCTTGTACACAAAGAATACACCGAGAGGAAAACTGTTACAAAATCTTAGCTGCTAAGGCATTCAGCAAGTATTTTAAAAAAAATTGTTGAAACTTGCCAAATATCTAACTCGACAGGGAACTGGGGATATGCACACCTCTCTCGTAGCTGTAGCAGACAGCACATGCGCAACACAGTGGGCACATATCCTCGACTGATGGAAAATCAGTTAGCAGAAAACACAGCTTAACGTAATCGTAATTTGTACAGCGAATTTCCGTTTCTGTTGACAGGTCCATTGACACAATTCGTCACACTTACTAATCGTTCGAATTTACAACTCATTTAATATCCGCGTCAAATAGCGTTTGGTTTTGGGATGTCACTAAGTGTTAACAATGTAGCTAAAACTGAATTAATTTTCTTTGCGATTTTTTGGCATATCCTTGCTAATAGTGTCTGTCTTTGGGCAGTTTCGAGAGTTTCACAGTAATGTGAAATACAGTCAACGTTATCAGCCTTATAAATATAAAGTATGAATAATGTGGTACGCAACTGAAATAACCTACTTCTTCTGAAGGCCTGTATACGTGGTATTTACTAGCTAATTTCTTGGACATTCATTTCAGTAATGTAGACCTTTCCTTAGGTATTGAGGTAACAGTAGAAGGAACAGGAAATAGCTCAAACAGTTCCGTGAATTGTGGTTCGAACAACTCTTCTGCTAATCAAAGGAGAGAAAATTATAGAACCTTCAAAGCATAAAGAAAACACGTACAGCATTAGCTTTTAGACACGAAGAAGAGGCTGCAAATTTATTGTTTAATCGAAGCAGGGTGAAAACGCTTAAACTTAAGCAGTGGACATAACCGGTTTCGTTGCGTAAAATCTGAACATGAACTGCATAAATGGATGGAAGATTTACACGAAGGACGAAATCTATACCAAAAAACACGCAATGGTGAGAGAGGAAAGCAATTCGAAAGGTCGAGAACTGCTAGTGACAATCGATGCATCGTGACTAAGGTCGACGTTTGAGACTGGAAACTCTGAATTTCAAGTGAAATGTGTATTATTGAATTCCAATCCCCTGGTCAAACAATTTCAGGAAATTATACGAAAAGGAAGTCGCAAAATTACAAGGTTTAACTCAAGTAACAATGTAAAACAGATTTCATCAATAATAGTTAATACTACAGAAAAATTCGTAACTGGCGTGAAGACGAAGTACCTTTTTATCCTCCAAACGCTACATACATAGCCAGTCACTCAGGTTTCATGTAAACGCACTTTTTCATATCGAGAGATGAAACGACAGAGTCGCTTATGCAGTCGGTGAATGCTACGACGAACCTGTCACAAAATGCCAGTCATAGGTATTAGTCGATTACTGTTTCCACAACTTTATCTTCAGGAACATCATCATAAATTGGGACTGAAAGTGAAACATAATGACTATATACTTGCTAAAGTCTTGTAACAGATATAGCAAAATATGGGAAAATGTAAGAGAATTATTTTCAATTTTACATCGAAAACGTCTTCTTACCATTTGCAGAGAATCATTCATTGACAGTTCATCAAAGGAATAATGGCTATAGCTGCTAGTGGACCTTGAGTAAAATCAATGGGGAAAGTAGGAACTATGTTCCAGACCAGGACTCGAATCCTGGTTTTTTCGTTTTGTCAGGAACGGTCGACTTGACACCTTCGTCCATCACACACTATTCACATAGGCTCCTGTCCATTACCATTATTACTCCCAGAGCTCACCCATTCCCGCAGGAATTCGGGCTTGTTTATGTACCTGCACTGAAAGCATCACTCGTCACCTCGCCCTTGTTTTATATATGTGACGTCTGCTCATTCTGACATGTCCAAAACAAGAGACATCATACTTGGTCGTGCAGCCTTTATGTAACAGGTAATCAAAGGAATAATAACATGAGCTGCTAGTGGGCATTGAGTTAACTCAATGTGGAAAGTTGAAAAATTTGTGCCGTACCAGCAGTGGAACCCACATTTATTCGTTTCGCGCTTTTTTTTTTTTTTTTTTTTTTTTGTTTCCCGGCACCAAAAGGGAAGTGTGGGGCAAAGTGAACAGGGGTCACAACCTAAAGCCTAGCCACCATGTACCCTTCCCTCACCCTAGTAACAAAGCAAAGCGTGGGGAACATAGAGAGGAAGTACAATGCACACCAATGGTTTTCTGTTTTTTACTTTTCATTTATTTTCTTTATTTTATTTTATTTATTTAATTAATGAAATATATTTATTCTTTTTTTAATTTTAATACCAACGATAACGGCAGGAAACCGATGTTGCGAGGAGGGAGCGGCAAGTCACCACTCTCGGTGAGACTATCGGACAGTTTTGGAAAAAATAAAGAAACATTCCATTGACCAGAGAATAGACGATACTAATAGTATAAAAGGCGTGGATCATCACGGATTAGCTTCTCATTACAGTAACACCGGAGCTAAAGGAAGGATTAGAAAAAAAACTACAAAGGAAACTGGAAAAAATGTCTGTTTCTGTGATTGCGAACAACTGCATAGTGCCGTTCATTGAGAAAGTGCCAAATACTGCGAACGTTTTTGATACTTTGCTCGAACGGTGCCGTAAATTTGAAACGAATCAATCAGTAAATGATAACTGTTTTGCTATTGAAATAACAGTTTCAGAAACATTTATACTTTAATCGTCCAATCATTTAGACAATTTTAACAAATGTATCTGGACCGTTTTTGTAATAGTTGTGAGTGATATTTCCCAGTGCTTCTAAGTATAAACAAACCAACTTTTCAATGTATATAACGTCCAGTGATACTCATTTATTGTCGCCCATGTTAAGACTGTCCAGCAGACGTTTATTTCGATGTATCTGCGTGGGCACAATGTAGAGATCAAAAAGCTTTAGATTCTATTCCCAAGCAAAAATTAGAAATTTCTAGTTTTTTTACTCATAATTTAGACATTTTAAGTGTTGATTAAGGTTGCCATGGGCAGCCCACTGTTCCACGTTTAATATTCAGCCTAGTTGGAAAACTAAGCTGAAAGTACTTATGTCGATTATCTGCTGGATTTAAAATAACTTCTGACGACACAAACTAAATGGAAAATTTCTTCTGTACGCACCTTCGTCAAAGATTACTTCCCTAACACTTTATAAATTAGGATGAGCGATTAAATCGCGGCCCAGGTAGTAATCATTGAATTCTCGTGCAACGGGAACGTCTTCTCGAGAGCAAATGGCGGATTTGAAGTGGCTAGTAGTGGTAAGGTACCCCCCCCCCCCCTACCCATCAACCACACACCATACCGTGGCTTAGGCAATATGTATATGTAGATGCTGGTTGGAGGAGAATGCTACGTTCCGTTTGTATAACAAATGGTCTTTATTTCGAAAGACATGGTTGATTTGTAGACAAATCATGAACAACACTAAGATAAAATAACGGACAGTGAATGATTAGAGAAACGTCCAACAGCAAATTGTGGTCCCCTGACTTATTAATTCTATAAAAGTGTGGGACCACACACAAGTGGGGAGAAGTGAGAAGATCCTTAAGTATAGGATGGGGCAATGGTGATGGTTCTGTTACATAACTTGCAGACACACCCGAGGGTCATGTTTCTTTGATAGCTACCGACAACTGTTTCCAACACTGTTGAAAGAGTGAGCAAAAATATGACATCGCGAGAACGGACGCCCAGTTATGTTTTTGTAGAAACCACCTCATTTAAGACGCAAGAAAACCTCAACCGTGCAAAGATTTGACCAAAACAAGTGAACAAAACACGAAAGCGACAGAACACCATCTAACGTCGCGTAAATTCGACTTCCTCTGAACCATGGAAGATTTTATTCCCTCCTGAAGATACACTCATTACAGCCATCAGCCATTGTACTGTCTTGGCCATGTGTCAACGCTCCGTAGTTTTGGCAGCATCAACAAAAAGATCACTCTCCGTCTCTCTGAGAATCACTCGCGCTTTACTTAAGAACTGAGGAGTGGGGGAAAGCAAACTTCGTTAAATCTGAAACAGACCAATTACAGCTATCTTACGTGAAGTAATTTAAAAAAAAAAATGGCTCTGAGCACTATGGGACTCAACTGCTGTGGTCATAAGTCCCCTAGAACTTAGAACTACTTAAACCTAATTAACCTAAGGACATCACACACATCCATGCCCGAGGCAGGATTAGAACCTGCGACCGGAGCGGTCGTGCGGTTCCAGACTGTAGCGCCTTTAACCGCTCGGTCACTCCGGCCAGCAGTAATTTTTCCTATCCTCAGCTGACTCTATAACCAGATCTCTCGTCCGCCAACCAATGGGAGAGGATAAACCTCGTTAGATTTTGATACGTCCAATCATTACAAAGCTTACGGCTCTGGGTCTCTTCCTCTATCACCTTTCGCTTTATTCGTCTTTTCCAGAATGATGCTCGGCCTCAGGTAGAGGGCGAAGGGACGACTGGCAGGTTTGAAATACACAAATCGATGGCCGTCCTACACAGACGTTTATATATCTCTTTCCCGTCCTGTATTTCTGTGTCGTGTCGAAATGCCTCTATCTACTTAGGGGAGGGGAGGAATTTTCGTTAGAATGCAGACACGCCAGTAATTTTCTCTTTGTAAATCCCTCGTTTTGTCGTTTCCCTCATTCAAAGGCATCTCTCTCGCATCCAAGGTAGCTAAAGTGGGGTGGAGAGATTTTCAATGAAGTCCACCATCTTCCTCCCGCAAGGCGCGTCTTCGCCACGCGCAAAGTAACTTAAAGTTTCGGGGTGGGAGAAGTTTTTGTTACGTTTTGAAAAACCGAACCGTTGTTCTCGCCCTTATTGTATCTTTCCGTCCTTTGCCACCACGATGCGTTAAATTATAGCCACCAATACAGTCAGCCAACTGCAGCCGCACACCGAGTGAGGAATAAAGGAAATTAGTTTACTCATGTTGGCTATCTGTAGTGATTATTCAGGAGAAGAAGAACTTCTTAGCCGGGATCACTATACAAAACTTTATTCTAGATAACCCGTTTCGGTAAAAGTAGGCCACCATCTTCAGAACTGTAATAAAATTATAAGATGTGCTACACTCTGTTATACATATAATGCAACATTAACACATAGAAGAACCAAATGACAATATACCTTCGTAAAGGTTATTGAAAACATCTCGTGTCATTTACACACCAAAACTCTCCAACGAATTTCCAGGTGCATAAAACATAAAATGGGCGATGCGTTGGCACGTCTGAATCAAAATTTTATGTACACCACAATTCACCAAAACATAGGTCCCAAATCATAACACGTCATGCCTACCAGTGCGCCAAAAGACTGTCAATAGCCAATGTCTGAGACGAACTGACCACAAGCGAAACAGGTGTCACTACAGAGCATAGAATTTGTAAGTAAAAGTCAAATATGTAATTTAAATACAACCATGATTCCAAATATGGAAATACTAAAAGTATTTCTGAAATATTTATAGAACATTTTTGAATACTGCTAAGGAATCCCTTGTACCATATTTACGATACTTGCGTTACATAATTACAAAACTGCAAAAACAAAGAAACGGGGACTTCACTTCTGAGGTCATCAGTCCCCTACAACTGAGAACTACTTAAACCTAACTAACCTAAGGACATCACACACATCCATGCCTGAGGCAGGATTCGAACCTGCGACAGTAGCGGTCGCGGGGTTCCAGACTGTAGCACCTAGAACCGCTCGGTCACTCCGGCCGGCCTGGATAAACATATTTGACTTTTACTTACAGAATCTATGTACTGCTACGACACCTGTTGTGCTTGTGGTCCTTTCATCTCATGCTCTGGCTAGTGACAATCTTGTGGCACCCTGGAAGACATGACGTGTTATGTTGCGGGAACGACGTTTTGACGAATAGTAATGTACATAGTAATTTTAATTTTGATGTACCTACGCATCGCTCATTTAATGATTTATGTACCTGGAAATTCAATGCAAAGACTTTGTGTGTACATGGCACAAGATACTTGTAATAAACTTTATGAATGTATGGTGTCAATTCGTTCTTCTATGCGGTAATGTTGCATTATTTGCATAACAGTTCGTAGGACGTCTTGTTATTTATTACAGATCTGAAGATGGTAGCTAATTTTTACCGAAACCTGTTATCTACAATATCATTTTTTTTAAAGTGATCTCGGCTAAATACAGAAAATTAGCTGAAATAAAACATTTACAAGTCTCGTCCTTCCAGAAAGCATTTAGTGCCGTCTCCCCAATGCAAAATTAGCATAGCATACTCAGTACGCACATATGATACCTTTAGTTAGTTAAATATGAAAGAGGCTAGCGCACACCTTTCACCAACATTAAATAATGGCTCATAAAGACCCTCTACTTTGACGCAAGGTAGAAGTAGCAATAACATTTAGCACGGCGATGGGAATTAAAGTCAACTAATAATAATTATTCCTGCATTTGTAAATCAAGCAAAGTACATGTTTTCATAAAATATGAAAGAAACATTCTCAGATGAGATGAATCATGCATTTGGCTCTGTTTCACTGTACTGATGTTCTCACCCAGAATTAACAATTTCGTCGACAACTTAATGTTCAGTACCAGAAAATCCAACCATTAAAAATATAACAAATGCATCTCAGATGCTTGAGCGTCCTCATTGTAATATTAGGTTCAGGTGTCCTTTAAAATGCACACTGCTTATGTCATGTAGCAACACTTATTTGTTCGAAAGTAAATGTTCTTTTGACCAATATTTTCTATTGAATCTGAGTATTCGCACTCTTGAGTCACGTTACTTTTGCAAGTAGAACAAAACGTGATATAGTTCTGTGGGCTAGGCTGAACAGCATTCCTAAGTAAATCATTTAGTTCGCACATGAAATATCTAGAGAAATTATCTTATCACCATCGGCAAGGCTTTGGCATCTGACAGAAATTATCATCGTTTTCATCTTAGGTAGAATGCTCCAAACTTTTGGGTGTGCAAACTGATGAATATTTAACCTGTAGGAAATATATTTCTGAGCGCATACATTTAAGCTCTGCTACTTTTGTTCATCAAATAATTGCTAATCTTGGAAACAAACGAATCAACCTTCTGACTGAGTTTGCATATTTCCACTCACTAGTATTTTACAGATTATCCCCCTTAAACATCCCAACAACCACCACAACCACCACCACCACAGATTAATTTTCTGGGTAAATGATCATTTATAACGAGGTATTGATTGCACAAAAGAGAGCAGAAGGAATAATACGTAGGGTTCACCAATGGACGTCATGAACGTCCTCTTCAAGGAGCTATACATCGCACCGTTGCTATATACACACACACACACACACACACACATATATATATATATATATATATATATATATATATATATATATATATGTGTGTATATATTCGCAGATGAAATTCATCATAAACAATCCATCACAATTTGTGTAAAAGAGTGAAGCCTGTACCTCATCACTAGAGAGGCAAAGGATATTTATGATGCATGATTAAAGCTGTCAGTGGATAAGAGTGGAATTCAATGTGCAGCGACAAAAATGTTTGATCATTGGCCCAGTAACATAATATGTTTCACATGTAGCAAACCAAGTGTTAAAATCTAACGTAAAATATTTTCTCGTCGGCACCCGCAGCTATTTCATTTGCTATTTGTACTGAAAAGGTGACTTAAACTGACTCGTACCACATCGTTTAGATAAAAGATCGTTCAAAGGATCTACGGAACATGTAATTAACTTAAGGGATGCGTCGATGAGGGACTCTCCCAGTTTATCAAAACATGTTAACATTACAATTTATACAGTCTCGAACAAAGTGAAATATGGTCAATTGCAGTATGTTGTTTATGTAATGCGTCTACGGATGATCAAATTCAGATTTAATTAGAAAAAACATGGATTATTTGCAGATGAGGCTGTCAATTACCGTCTAGTACAATCATCAGTTACTAAGAAAAAAAACTTTAACACAATATCTGTATTGTGGGAGAAGTGGTAGTTCAATCAAGGAAAATAGTGAGGTAATCCACACGGGTACTAACAGAAATCCACAAAATTTCGGTTAAACGACAAATTGCACAATTCTAAAGACTGTCAGTTCAACTAAATACCTAGTATTTTCAATTACGAACAACTTAAGTTGTAAGCAACACATAAATAATGTCAATGGGTATGTTAGCCAAAGACTTTTTTTTCCGAACAGGTCAACGCTGCGCTTTGTCTGCTCTTTGCAAGAGTATTACTGGGCGGTATGGGATCCTTACCATATGGGATTGACAGAGCAAGTCCAAGTCAAACAATCCAAAGAACGACAGCTCGTTTTGTATTACCACATTACCACGAAGTAAGGATGAGAGTGTCACAGATATGATAAAACCAGCTGCGGTAGTAATCATTAAAACAAAGACGTTTTCCATTGCAGCGATGATTTTCCCTTCTGTATGCAAATTATTTTATCAACGCCATTCGGGAGTAATGATCATCGTAATATCATCCAGAATAGAATCCAGAATAGAATCCAGAATTCATACGGGGAGACTGAAGTGTTCATTCTTCCCACGCGCTGTTCGAAATGTGAACGGAAGAGAAATATTCCGAAGATGGTTCAATGAACCTTCTGCCAGGGACGTAAGTGTTGATTGCAAAGCATTCATGCAGATGTAAATACAGAATGTATGATTATTAGCTACTACATTCAAAAGACGCTATAATTTGTGGTTCCAATGGTTCTCGATACAATACTTTATACACTACGAACATAAAATATACTACTCTTGAGTAACATTCCTCAATATGTACTATTTAACTAATCGATTGTTGGTTGTTTGGGCATCGCGCGGTAAGAAGATAAGGATTTGTGTCTTTTAATGTCCTCATATCAAAGGCTTGAGACTTGACTCTCGCAGATGATTGTCAAAGACGAAAATCATTGTTCTTCGATATAAAATTAAAGTTAAAGGAACATTGCTATACAAATGTGAAGTAAAGTCTATTTAGTTTCGATGAAATACGTAATACAACTACAACAGAGGTTTTGAGAAAGAAACTAAATTGAAGAACAGCGCAGTTCAATTCAGCGACGTATTTCAAAGTCCTGAGAGAGCTAGATAACACTGTCTTAAACAAGTATAATGCTACAAATCGGACTTGATGAATCCTCGTGTTGAGGAGTGATGGATCACATGTTAAAAGAGCAACTGTTCATCAACGAAACCAAAAATCAAATATAATGTATTTGAATGAACATCCGTACAACTACACTCCTGGAAATGGAAAAAAGAACACATTGACACCGGTGTGTCAGACCCACCATACTTGCTCCGGACACTGCGAGAGGGCTGTACAAGCAATGATCACACGCACGGCACAGCGCACACACCAGGAACCGCGGTGTTGGCCGTCGAATGGCGCTAGCTGCGCAGCATTTGTGCACCGCCGCCGTCAGTGTCAGCCAGTTTGCCGTGGCATACGGAGCTCCATCGCAGTCTTTAACACTGGTAGCATGCCGCGACAGCGTGGACGTGAACCGTATGTGCAGTTGACGGACTTTGAGCGAAGGCGTATAGTGGGCATGTGGGAGGCCGGGTGGACGTACCGCCGAATTGCTCAACACGTGGGGCGTGAGGTCTCCACAGTACATCGATGTTGTCGCCAGTGGTCGGCGGAAGGTGCACGTGCCCGTCGACCTGGGACCGGACCGCAGCGACGCACGGATGCACGCCAAGACCGTAGGATCCTACGCAGTGCCGTAGGGGACCGCACCGCCACTTCCCAGCAAATTAGGGACACTGTTGCTC
Organism: Schistocerca americana; assembly: GCF_021461395.2. Taxonomy (NCBI): domain Eukaryota; kingdom Metazoa; phylum Arthropoda; class Insecta; order Orthoptera; family Acrididae; genus Schistocerca; species Schistocerca americana. The sequence continues at coordinate 630,010,760 of NC_060122.1, forward strand.
CTGGGGTATCGGCGAGGATCATTCGCAACCGTCTCCATGAAGCCGGGCTACGGTCCCGCACACCGTTAGGCCGTCTTCCGCTCACACAACAACATCGTGCAGCCCGCCTCCAGTGGTGTCGCGACAGGCGTGAATGGAGGGACGAATGGAGACGTGTCGTCTTCAGCGATGAGAGTCGCTTCTGCCTTGGTGCCAATGATGGTCGTATGCGTGTTTCGCGCCGTGCAGGTGAGCGCCACAATCAGGACTGCATACGACCGAGGCACACAGGTCCAACACCCGGCATCATGGTGTGGGGAGCGATCTCCTACACTGGCCGTACACCACTGGTGATCGTCGAGGGGACACTGAATAGTGCACGGTACATCCAAACCGTCATCGAACCCATCGTTCTACCATTCCTAGACCGGCAAGGGAACTTGCTGTTCCAACAGGACAATGCACGTCCGCATGTATCCCGTGCCACCCAACGTGCTCTAGAAGGTGTAAGTCAACTACCCTGGCCAGCAAGATCTCCGGATCTGTCCCCCATTGAGCATGTTTGGGACTGGATGAAGCGTCGTCTCACGCGGTCTGCACGTCCAGCACGAACGCTGGTCCAACTGAGGCGCCAGGTGGAAATGGCATGGCAAGCCGTTCCACAGGACTACATCCAGCATCTCTACGATCGTCCCCATGGGAGAATAGCAGCCTGCATTGCTGCGAAAGATGGATATACACTGTACTAGTGCCGACATTGTGCATGCTCTGTTGCCTGTGTCTATGTGCCTGTGGTTCTGTCAGTGTGATCATGTGATGTATCTGACCCCAGGAATGTGTCAATAAAGTTTCCCCTTCCTGGGACAATGAATTCACGGTGTTCTTATTTCAATTTCCAGGAGTGTATATTGTTATTGTTGTGGTCTTCAGTCCAGAGACAGGTTTGATGCAGCTCTCCATGCAACTCTATCCTGTGCAAGCTTCCTCATCTCTCAGTAACTACTGCAACCTACATCCTTCTGAATCTTCTTAGTGTATTCATCTCTTCGTCTCCTTCTACGATTTTTACCCTCCACGCTGCCCTCCAATACAAAATTGGTGATCCCTTGATGCCTCAGAACACGTCCTACCAACCGATCCCTTCTTGTAGTCAAGTTGTGCCACTAACTCCTCTTCTCCCCAATTGTATTCAATACCTCCTCATTAGTTATGTGATCTACCCATCTAATCTTCAGCATTTTTCTGTAGCACCACATTTCGAAAGCTTCTATTCTCTTCTTCTCCAAACTACTTATCGTCCATGTTTCACTTTCATACATGGCTACACTCCATACAAATACTTTCAGAAACTACTTCCCGACTCTTAAATCTATACGCGATGTTAACAAATTTCTCTTCTTCAGAAAGGCTTTCCTTGCCATTGCCAGTCTACATTTTATATCCTCTCTACTTCGACCATCATCAGTTATTCTGCTCCCCAAATAGCAAAACTCCTTTACTACTTTAAGTGTCTCATTTCCTAATCTAAGTCCTTCAGCATCACCCGAGCTAACTCGACTACATTCCATTATCCTCGTTTTGCTGTTCTTGATGTTCATTTTATATGCTCCTTTCACGACACTGCCCATTCCGTTCAACTGCTCTTCCAATTTCTTTGCTGTCTCTGACAGAATTACAATGTCATCGGCGAACCTCAAAGTTTTTATTTCTCCTCCAAGAATTTTAGTACCTACTCCGAATTTTTCTTTTGTTTCCTTTACTGCTTGCTCAATATACAGAGTGAATAACATCGGGGAGAGGCTACAACCCTGTCTCACTCACTTCCCAAACATTGCTTCCCTTTCGTGCCCCACGACTCTTATAACTGCCGTCTGGTTTCTGTACAAATTGTAAATAGCCTTTCGCTCCCTATATTTTACCGCTGCCAACTTTAGAATTTGAAGGAGAGAATTCCAGCCAACATTGTCAAAAGCTTTCTCTAAGTCTACAAATGCTAGAAACGTAGGTTTTTCTTTTCTCAATCTGGTTTCTAAGATAAGTCGTAGGGTCAGTATTGCCTCACGTGCTCCAATATTTCTACGGAATCCTAACTGATCTTGACCGAGGTCGGTTTCTACCAGTTTTTACATTCGTCTGTAAAGAATTCGCGTTAGTATTTTGCAGCTGTGACTTATTAAACTACATATAACAGAAATTCCTGTCCTACGACATTGTCTGTTATGTGGCTACAAGGAGAAGCCCGTAGTTGTGGTAGGCGGCAGCGTGAAGACCTGGAACGTTACTGGTCCGATGCCTCCGGCGCTGGCGGCTGACATGCTGCTGGTGCAGACCAGGGTGAAATGGGCCGGAGTCGGCCGGCCATAAAACGCCGAGACGAAACCGTAGGTAGTGGCAACTTGTAGCCCTAGGACTGAAATGCCGTTGCTGCTGGGTGGAACTGCCAGTACTGGCCGACGTGTGGCACCGGACGTAGATGACTTCGCACAGTCCGGCGGTGGTCTAAATAGTAGAGAGAAGGTGTACGTTCGCGTCGAGTTGTCAGGGCACGAGACCTGGAGTAGCGAAATAGTGTCTTGACAGGTACGCAGCGAGCCGGCGAGATTGGCGCCCCCTGTCGTTGTGGAGGCGACGTGTAACTCCGTCGTAAACAGCCCAGACCGTACGAGGAAATATCTCCGCTGTTTATGAGAGCCGTTTACGCATGCCCTCGTGGCGGTGCCGCTGCCCCCACAATATGCCTGGTGTGCATAGGAAACGACTACTAGTAGGATACAACAAGACTAAAATGAAAACAGCGACAACTATAATGATACACAATAAAATTATGGTGAAAGTGAAACCATAATAACCTAAATAAAGTAAAATACGACGCTTATAAATAGGAGGGTCAATTTCCAAACCAGCCTGGATGGGTTTCTTTGGAGTCCCAGAAGTTAGAAGAGGTTAGTAAGGTATCTGTTTCTAATCAGTCATTACCCTTTTTGGGTAGACTCCTATACGTTTGTTAATTTCCATTATTTCAAGTTGGTTCATCATCTTCCTTTTCAGACATCTGTGCAGGGCTGCATGTTGCACCTGTAAATGCAGCCTTCATTAAGCAGGTATGCAAAGGTAGGGTCTCCTTTTGCAAATCTCGTGTTCCTTCAGATGGGAAATTACTGCTCCATCAGACTGGTCTCCGTGGATTTTGTCAGAATTGTAATTCATTGTGTGTATTCCAATCTTTTCTAAACACAATAGTTGTACTTACCAGTTGCCAAAATATGTCCAATGATGTGGTGTACATAAAATGATGTCCTAAAGAATCTAGATTTAAGTCTTCTGCCGCGCGGGATTAGCCGAGTGGTCTTGGGCGCTGCACTCATGGACTGTGCGGCTGTTCGAGTCCTCCCTCCGGCATCGGTGTTTGTATTTGTCCTTAGGACAATTTAGGTTAAATAGTGCGTAAGCTTAGGGACTGATGACCTTAGCAGTTAAGTCCCATATGATTTCACACACAAATATGAACATTTTTGATGTCTTCTAATAAGACTGTGAGGAACGCCTCCAAAGGACGGACAGTGCCGCGCGCTTAGAGGCGCCATGTCACGGACTGCACAGACCCTCCCACCGGAGGTTCGAGTCCTCCTCGGGCAAAGGTGTGTGTGTTGCTCTTAGCATAAGTTAATTTAAGTTAGTTTAAGTAGGGTGTAAATCTAGGGACCGGTGACCTCAGTAATTTGGACCCTTAGGAATTCACACACATTTGAACAGTTTTTTTTTTTTTTTTTTTTTTTTAACGGAACAGTTCACTATTCACTGATATGTTGATGTGATGACATGAGCACAAGTTAAAGAATGGTAAGATATGTTTTTACTTTTTATGCAGTATGGAGACCACCGAGACTAAAACCACTGCTTAAAGCTATTTCTTTAATTGTGTTTCATTCTGCAGGGAACCTGTCATCACTCATCATCACTCATGTGGATGAACGTTAGGGGATGTGTTGATGAATATCTTATACTACAATGTCAGTGTTGGTGGACTTCCGGTAAACCTTAATAGTATGACTAAAGTCTTAAACATCCATCGTTTGTACTAAATAATTTATGAGTCATCTTAAAAGAATGTATAAAATTATTGGTGTATGTAGCTAGGTCTAAATAATTTATGAAGCTACCCCCAAACTACACCTAGTTTCGCCCTAGTACGGTAATTAGTTTGCGTGTTATAACATGTTAAAGAGGGAAAGTTCAATTACAAAAAAATGGTTCAAATGGCTCTATAGACTATGGAACATAACATCTGAGGCCATCAGTCTTCTAGCCTTAGAACTACTTAAACCTAACTAATCTAAGGACATCACACACAACCATGCACGAGGCATGTTCGAACCTGCGGCCGTTGGAGTAGCGCGGTTCCGGGCTGAAGCGTCTAGAACCGCTCGGGATATTACAGTGCCTGTGTTATTCTGATTACGATTGAAGCCACTGCGGTTACCACAGCCGTTACGAAACACAGCAAATGAATTCGTAACTGAGAATACGGACTACCATCAGCTGTAGAATGGAATGACGACAGTGTAAACCTGTGCCGGACCGAAATTCTAAAATGGTAAGACGATCACTCGCGATAAGTGGGAAATCCGGGTTCGAGTCCCAGTCTAGATCAAATTTTCATTGTCTTCATTCCATTCTAAAGCTGATGGTAGTCCTTATTCTCAGTTACGAATTCATCTGATGTATTAAAATACTGTCCTGGAACATTTTTGTTAAGATCATATTACGGGGGAAACCTAAATAGACCATATAATTGGTTATATACATTAACATTGGAAAATTAATAATTATGCTCTAGGCAAATGTGTGTTGCAGAATTTATGCCATTATTTACAACTGGGTTAGCTACAGATTTATAAACTAAGCCTGTTGCTCTCTAGAGTTGGTACATAAATGTACAAACTGCTGTCGTCAAGAAAAGTCTGACTTGACACTGGCGTAATTTGGACGTCTTTAACTCGTTCACTAAGCCATCTGATTCAGAATACCATAACTACAGTCCAAACGGTGTAAGAAAATCCCTGATGCTTTCAAGCGCTGTTACCAGCCTTCAGGTGCAAAGTGCAAAAGGCCGAAGGTGAGAGAATAGCCATCTGTAGGGCTGCGATAATACTGAAGCCTTGCGATAGAGACATCTGCAGTATCTCCTTAAGTGATTAGTTGAGGTAGGCGCACGAACCCACTGGGCACAAGCCACTGCAACTGTCAGCGATCTTCTTACGCTGACTCGAAAGTAGTTTAAAAATAGTTTAAATTTTTCACAAGCTGTGACATCGTCGCCAAAGAACACAGTGACCCGTAAATGTAATAAGATTTCTTTAATTTACGTCTATGGTCACAATCTTTTTTGTTTAACAGATTACCGGTTTCGGTCTTTAATGACCATCATCAGATCTGTTTCATAAAAACAAAGTCCTAATGTACTGCAGCCATAGTGGCATCTGCATTTAAGATTTTACGATGCCACTATGGCTGCAGTACATTAGGACTTTGTTTTTATGAAACAGATCTGTTGAAACCGGTACTCTGTTAAACAAAAAAGATTGTGACCATAGACATAAATTAAAGGAAATTTATTAAGTTTTAATTTTGACTGGTTCATTTATCATTCTGTTACATTGTAATGGGGTGAAATGCAGATACTACATTATGGACTGGATGTTATCTTTATGCAGCCTAGTCTGTTTATAAAGTCAGGAAACCATAGGATTATTGTTGGTGAGAGAGAAGGTATCATGGTCAGATACTATGCCTTTACACAATTTAATAACACTTCTAATTATATCATTTTAAGATGGTCATACATCTCTTTCCATGTTTTGGAAGCTGGAGGAGATTAGGAAATTATATACCGGGCGGCTATAATTGAATGCCGGCCGGGGTGGCCGTGCGGTTCTAGGCGCTTCAGTCTGGAACCGCGGGACCGTTACGGTCGCAGCTTCGAATTCTGCCTAGGACATGGATGTGTGTGATGTCCTTAGGTTAGTTAGGTTTAAGCAGTTCTAAATTCTAGGGGACTGATGACCTCAGCAGTTAAGTCCTATAGTGCTCAGAGCCATTTGAACCAATTTTTTATAATTGAACTTTCCCTCTTTAACATGTTATATCACGGAAACTAATTACCGTACGAGGGCGAAACTAGGTGTCATATATGTAAAAGGGCCTGTGGAAGAGAAATAATGCATAATCAATCCAATTGAAACACTTTTAAAGTGCTACTATGGAACATCATACCATTACATGCCGGTACAATTACTTCTACTCAAGGGGCTGAATACGGCACCCACCAGTATCCAGAAGATATTGCATTTTGCACAGCAGAATGAATCATGTCGATAGGTATGCTGACAAAGTCGGTTGGTATGCTGGAGTTCACATCAGCACATGTGTGAATGTCCTCTGTCTTTTAGTTAGCCCCACAACCGGAAATCACAGGGAGTGAGATCAGGTTATCGTGCCGGCTAAGCGTTTGGAAACGATCGATGGTTTCCAAATGTGTTTCGGAGAATCAGGTGAACTTCAGAGCGATTTACGGTGGGGCTCCATCTTGCATGAAAACTGTTGAGTTCAGTGAATCTCTCTCCTGACGCAGTAGCTACACGTCTTTGGTCCTTGAGGGCCAGTCTGTTCAGAAGAGAATGGGCCAACGACGGACGTAGCTGTGAAGCCACACAATACGGTAACACGTTCACCATACAGGGAGTTTCATTGCCAGTGACTGGAGATGAAGATCCCCATACTCAGAAATTCTGTGTATTCACCTCACCCCTCATAGAAAAATGAACTTCGTGTGTCCATGTGATGGTCCAGGTCCAGCCGTCCTCAACTTCAGTCCTTGCGTGAAAGTTTAAAGCGAAGTCAACACGTCGATGTGTGTCCTATGGTGCAAGCCGCTGTACGATACGGATCTTGTACGGTTACCACTTGAGAATGTTTCGAAGCACCACGGGATGTTCAACTGTCTTGACACAGCACGCGCACTGCCTGACGATCGGGATTTGCGCGCAGCGTTGTCTGCCATTGCAACAGTGATTTCATCAACCACCTGTGGTGCTACCGATCGTCGGCCTCTTCCTGGAGCGACGCCCAGTTCTCCAGTTGATTCGAACTTTTTCATCATGCTCTGCACAGCAGGTGGAGAAAGAGGACCTTTCGTAAGCCTTTCAGCCTGCGATAATCTCGAAATGCAGCTACAACACTACTGTTGGTTTGATAATAGAGCTTCACCAATAATCCCCTCCTCCTTTTGTCCAAGCTAATGTTGGCATATCATCAAGTGCACTGGGACTGGTCATGTGTGTGTGACTATGAATCACGATGACTGACCACGGCAGCTGGTCGCCATGGTTGGAACTGGACGGTGGCGCTGTGACGCATGGAAATCATAGGTCGGGCATTAATGTTACCCAATTTGTTACTAGTACGGTAGATAGTTTCTGTGTTTTAACATGCTAAATAGGGAAAGTTTAATTGTAGTCACCCATTACATTAAATACTCACCTTTGTTTATTAAGAGATGAGTATTCCTTTTCTGTGCAGTGGTTACTATAACTGAATTGTCACACAGTATCCTCTCAATATTGTTTAAATGTTATCTTTCCTTACTGCAATTTTTTAAATTTATTTTTTCTGTCTTAACAATTGTTTTAATTTCTCAAGTTCTTAAATAATTCTATGTGTTATACATTTTATACAAGCTAAATGGATTTTATTTAGGTTTATTGAAATAATTCGCCTCATTTTAGTCTAATATCAAACATTAATAATTGTCAATTTTGACAGCCTGCTCAGAGAATTTTTGAATGAACCAAATTTAAAAATCTGGTCTCAAAAAAATTCACAGCCGTGTATAATTAGTTGGGTTTGTACTTGATGATGGGCTAACAGTCGATAACCGGCAGTTGGGTACATGCAGAAAGGACGGACATGACAAGAGCTGAGACTACGTGACATAATGGCATCTGGTGGAAATCACAGAGGCAGGCAAGGTGGAGTCTTTCTTTCTTTCTTGCAAAACCAGCTGTAAAGATAACTACCTTGCATCTTGTGCAGAAAACTCATTGTGTTTACCTAATGGGATATCACTGAAAGACACAGAAATAATATGAGACACCAGAATGAGATTTTCACTCTGCAGCGGAGTGTGCGCTGATATGAAACTTCCTGGCAGATTAAAACTGTGTGCCCGACCGAGACTCGAACTCGGGACCTTTGCCTTTCGCGGGCAAGTGCTCTACCACTTGGAAGGTAGGAGACGAGGTACTGGCAGAAGTAAAGCTGTGAGTACCGCACGTGAGTCGTGCTTCGGTAGCTCAGATGGTAGAGCACTTGCCCGCGAAAGGCAAAGGTCCCGAGTTCGAGTCTCGGTCGGGCACACAGTTTTAATCTGCCAGGAAGTTTCAATATGAGACACCTTATGCGTGCACCATTAATTGACTGATTTAACTGATAGAACTAGAGGCATCAGCTGGCCCATAGATATGACATACAGCGTTTGGCAAGGTGCCATGATATCGGTTGGAGAGAACAAAAGTGCACTTCCCGAGAAGTAACGTTTCACGTAACTTCTACTGCAATGCTGCTGAAGCAGCACTATTGAGGAAGCTTTCTAAGACCGCCGACAACCAATGTACCTTCGCTGCAGCCAGTAGCGACTATCGCTGATAATGTATTGGTAAAACGCGATACCAGACACAAGAAAATAACACTTCATTTATGATATTTTCCGTCGGTGCTTCACTAAACGTGACTATAATATTAAACCAGAAACCATGGCATGGTGTTTTGGAAAGTATTGTATATTTGGTCACGAATTAGGTTTCGAATTTTCTTTGCCTGATGACTTCTTAGGAAAGCGAAAGTCATGTCTATCACATAAATTGTACACATATCAAAAAGTATTGCACCACCTCGGTTCCGAGAGTTCCGGATCCTGTACAGAAAACTTAAATAGAGATCAACATAAACATCAATTCCGCACTTTTTATTCCTCGTGAAGATCACACATTGCTTGTTGTACCATTATACAGCAAGACCTTCAGAGGTGGTGGTCCAGATTGCTGTACACACCGGTACCTCTGATACTTAGTAGCACGTCCTCTTGCATTGATACATGCCTGTATTCGTCGTGGCACACTATCCACAAGTTCATCAAGGCACTGTTGGTCCAAATTGTCCCACTCTTCAACGGCGATTCGGCGCAGATTCCTCGGAGTAGTTGGTGGGTCACGTCGTCCATAAACATCCCTTTACAATCTACCCCACGCATGTTCGATAGTGTTCATGTCTGGAGAACTTGCCGGCCACTATAGACGAGCGATGTCGTTATCCTGCAGGAAATCATTCACAAGATGTGCACTGTGGGGGCGCGAATTGTCGTCCACGAAGACGAATGCCTTGCCAATATGCTGCCAATATGGTTGCACTATCGGTTGGAGGATGTCATTCATGTATCGTACAGTCGTTACTGCGCCTTCCATGACCACCAGCGGCGTACGTGGGTCCCACTTAATGGCACACCAAAACAACAGGAAGCCTCCACCTCGCTGCACTCATTGGACATTGTGTCTAAGGCGTTCAGCCTGACCGGGTTGCCTCCAAACAGGTATCTGACTATTGTCTGCTTGAAGGAGTATGCGGCACTCATCTGTGAAGAGAACGTGTTGCCAATCCTGAATGGTCCATTCGGCATGTTGTTGGGCCCATCTGTACCGCGCAGCATGGTGTCGTGGTTGCAAAGATGGACCTTGCCATGGACGTCGGGACTGAAGTTGTGCATCGTGCAACCTATTGCGCACACTTTGAGTCGTAACACCACGTTCTGTGGCTGCACAAAAAGCAATATTCAACATGGTGGCGTTGCTATCAGGGTTCCCCCGAGCCATAATCCGTAGGTAGCGGTCACCCATTGCAGTAGTAGCGGTCTGAGCGAAGCATGTCATCGACAGTCCCTGCCCCCCTGTATCTCCACCATGTCCGAACAACATCGTTTTCATACATTCCGAGACGCCTGGACACTTCTACATCTACATCTACATTTATACTCCGCAAGCCACCCAACGGTGTGTGGCGGAGGGCACTTTACGTGCCACTGTCATTACCTCCCTTTCCTGTTCCAGTCGCGTATGGTTCGCGGGAAGAACGACTGTCTGAAATCCTCCGTGCGCGCTCTAATCTCTCTAATTTTACATTCGTGATCTCCTCGGGAGGTATAAGTAGGGGGAAGCAATATATTCGATACCTCATCCAGAAACGCACCCTCTCGAAACCTGGCGAGCAATCTACACCGCGATGCAGAGCGCCTCTCTTGCAGAGTCTGCCACTTGAGTTTATTAAACATCTCCGTAATGCTATCACGGTTACCAAATAACCCTGTGACGAAACGCGCCGTTCTTCTTTGGATCTTCTGTATCTCCTCCGTCAAACCGATCTGGTACGGATCCCACACTGATGAGCAATACTCAAGTATAGGTCGAACGAGTGTTTTGTAAGCCACCTCCTTTGTTGATGGACTACATTTTCTAAGCACTCTCCCAATGAATCTCAACCTGGTACCCGCCTTACCAACAATTAATTTTATATGATCATTCCACTTCAAATCGTTCCGCACGCATACTCCCAGATATTTTACAGAAGTAACTGCTACCAGTGTTTGTTCCGCTATCATATAATCATACAATAAAGGATCCTTCTTTCTATATATTCGCAATACATTACATTTGTCTATGTTAAGGGACAGTTGCCACTCCCTGCACCAAGTGCCTATCCGCTGCAGATCTTCCTGCATTTCGCTACAATTTTCTAATGCTGCAACTTCTCTGTATACTACAGCATCATCCGCGAAAAGCCGCATGGAACTTCCGACACTATCTACTAGGTCATTTATATATATTGTGAAAAGCAATGGTCCCATAACACTCCCCTGTGGCACGCCAGAGGTTACTTTAACGTCTGTAGACGTCTCTCCATTGATAACAACATGCTGTGTTCTGTTTGCTAAAAACTCTTCAATCCAGCCACACAGCTGGTCTGATATTCCGTTGGTTCTTACTTTGTTTATCAGGCGACAGTGCGGAAATGTATCGAACGCCTTCCGGAAGTCAAGAAAAATAGCATCTACCTGGGAGCCTGTATCTAATATTTTCTGGGTCTCATGAACAAATAAAGCGAGTTGGGTCTCACACGATCGCTGTTTCCGGAATCCATGTTGATTCCTACATAGTAGATTCTGGGTTTCCAAAAACATGATACTCGAGCAAAAAACATGTTCTAAAATTCTACAACAGATCGACGTCAGAGATGTAGGTCTATAGTTTTGCGCATCTGCTCGACGACCCTTCTTGAAGACTGGGACTACCTGTACTCTTTTCCAATCATTTGGAACCCTCCGTTCCTCTAGAGACTTGCGGTACACGGCTGTTAGAAGGGGGGCAAGTTCTTTCGCGTACTCTGTGTAGAATCGAATTGGTATCCCGTCACGTCCAGTGGACTTTCCTCTATTGAGTGATTCCAGTTGCTTTTCTATTCCTTGGACACTTATTTCGATGTCAGCCATTTTTTTCGTTTGTGCGAGGATTTAGAGAAGGAACTGCAGTGCGGTCTTCCTCTGTGACACAGCTTTGGAAAAAGGTGTTTAGTATTTCACCTTTACGTGTGTCATCCTCTGTTTCAATGCCATCATCATCCCGGAGTGTCTGGATATGCTGTTTCGAGCCACTTACTGATTTAACGTAAGACCAGAACTTCCTAGGATTTTCTGTCAAGTCAGTACATAGAATCTTACTTTCGAATTCACTGAACGCTTCTCGCATAGCCCTCCTTACGTTAACTTTGACATCGTTTAGCTTCTGTTTGTCTGAGAGGTTTTGGCTGCGTTAAACTTGGAGTGAAGGTCTCTTTGCTTTCGCAGTAGTTTCCTAACTTTGTTGTCGTACCACGGTGGGTTTTTCCCGTCCCTCACAGTTTTATTCGGCATGTACCTGTCTAAAACGCATTTTACGATTGCCTTGAACTTTTTCCATAAACACTCAACATTGTCAGTGTCGGAACAGAAATTTTCGTTTTGATCTGTTAGGTAGTCTGAAATCTGCCTTCTATTGCTCTTGCTAAACAGATAAACCTTCCTCCCTTTTTTTATATTCCTATTAACTTCCATATTCAGGGATGCTGCAACGGCCTTATGATCACTGATGCCCTGTTCTGCACTTAAAGAGTCGAAAAGATCGGATCTGTTTGTTATCAGTAGGTCCTAGATGTTATCTCCACGAGTCGGTTCTCTGTTTAATTGCTCGAGGTAATTTTCGGATAGTGCACTCAGTATAATGTCACTCGATGCTCTGTCCCTACCACCCGTCCTAAACATCTGAGTGTCCCAGTCTATATCTGGTAAATTGAAATCTCCACCTAAGACTATAACACGCTGAGAAAATTTATGTGAAATGTATTCCAAATTTTCTCTCAGTTGTTCTGCCACTAATGCTGCTGAGTCGGGAGGTCGGTAAAAGGAGCCAATTATTAACCTAGCTCGGTTGTTGAGTGTAACCTCCACCCATAAAAAAATGGCTCTGAGCACTATGCGACTAAACTTCTGTGGTCATCAGTCGCCTAGAACTTAGAACTAATTAAACCTAACTAACCTAAGGACATCACACACATCCATGCCCGAGGCAGGATTCGAACCTGCGACCGTAGCAGTCGCGCGGTTCCGGACTGCGCGCCTAGAACCGCTAGACCACCGCGGCCGGCCCTCCACCCATAATAATTCACAGGAACTATCCACTTCTACTTCACTACAGGATAAACTACTACTAATAGCGACGAACACTCCACCACCGGTTGCATGCAATCTATCCTTTCTAAACACCGTCTGTACCTTTGTAAAAATTTCGGCAGAATTTATCCCTTGTTGAGACCCCTTCCTGGCACAAAGTAAGAATGCGGACGCGATCGAACCGCAGTACTGACCATCTAGGCGTGGTTGAACTTCAGACAACACAAGCCGTGTACCTCCTTCCTGGTGGAACGACTGGAAGTGAACGGCTGTTAGACCCCCTCCGTGTAATAGGCGCTGCTCATGCATGGTTGTTTACATCTTTGGGCGGGTTTAGTGACATCTCTGAACAGTCGAAGGGACTGTGTCTGTGATACAATATCCACAGTCAACGTCTATCTTCAGGAGTTATGGGAACCGAGGTGTTGCAAAACTTTTTTTTGACGTGTGTACCTTACAGAACATGAAGAAAGATTTTCCAATTAAATGTTACCAGATCTTTCATTCTGAAAACGTGACACATTTCTGCACATTAGCATTCCCACGTCTTAAAGCTGGCACTCTTGTTCCCATACAGATATCTCGTCGCTGTCACTGAATTCAGGTTTTTGGTTTTCATTAAATTTTCACACAACAACGCGGATATCTGAAGCATAATTTTATTTTCGATTCAATTTTCTTTCGATTGGTTTGATGGTGCTCTCCATCTTCTCCTGTTATATACTAAAAGATGCTCTTTGTTCCCTTCCTTTACTTATGTTTAACCTCATTCATTAATACTCTCTAACGTCTGATTGTGCTTAATTCTCATTCTTAATACTTTGAATATATAGGACACATATTTTGCGATACCTAATGGACTTTGTGAAGCTACTCTGCTTCCTATCAACAGCAGGCAGTGATTTTCATTCGCAGATTACACATGTTTCATGTCGTCTGAAGTCAGTAGGAGAATGTAACGAGATTTGACACCATGATTCATCTAAAGCGCGCTGTGGAATCCGACTAAGCGACTCAGCACGAAGAATGATCAGGGAACGAATGTCGCTGACCATTAAAAAAAAGGAATATCTGTCAAGCAGGAATGCTATACTAATTAACGTGAAAGGGAGTGGTGGAATGCACGTAGCTGAAAATACTAGCAAACTAAATTCCACGAAGAAAAGGCATTTGTTCACACAAGGTATTCTCTCCTCGAAGCTTTGAAATCATTTAGCGTTCATCTGACGAAGCAATAATCCTCTTAACATTATGGTTCCTTATGGGAGCTCATCTCTTAACTCATTATATTTACGGTATTCTGTCGGCAAAAGATCATGCCATTAGAATGATGGGACACAGTTGCTCTTGTGAACGCATTCGAACCTCAGGCCATCTGCGAGCAGTTGCCGTCAAACCTCGCTTGTGACCATACATTCTGCTCAAAAAAATCTGCAGAGCGCAGTGGAGAAGTCGTAATGGAAGTGGATAATTTAATCAAGTCGCCCTACCGAAAACCAAGCCGAAAACGGACAAAATTTATACAAGCAAAATTTAGCTACATTATTCCACTGGTAACTGAATTTAATTACTACATGGATTACCTACATTATGAAGCGAATCGACTAACCGGGTGTCTGCTCTTTCGGACAAGTCTAGAAGAACAGACAACACGCACTCGTATAATTGATTCGCTTCGATGGCCAATGAATCTCCCCCCCCCCCCCCCCCCCCCCAATTGGGTGCGGATGCACATTTCATTCGACCTACAGCTGAAATCTAAGATAAGTGATCACGGAGGACGTGGATGGAGGCTGTGAACAGTCGGTCGGGGGAAGTGCTGAAATAATCGGTGCATTTGCGATAAATACTGTGTTTGGATGATGCAGTCATTAACGCATCTGCCTGATAAGCAAGAAATACTGGGCTCGAACTCCAGTGCGGCACACATTTTCAATCGCCGCCATTGATTCATACAAAGTCCCAATGCAGCTGACATTAAAAACTTCGGTCCCTATCCTATTGTTTCTCCCACCTCCACCATCAGTTACATACAAATGTTTTCTCCAATGTGTGTCAGTCTTAAGTCCGAAATCCGGTTTGATAGGGCAGTAAAAGACGGCAAAAGACAAGTAGAGGTTTTGAACTTCCAGGAGGATCATCAGGCACTCTTTCATTAGACCATCGCTTAGAAATAGCCATCCGTGGCACTGAAAAGCGGCTCAAATAGTTGAAAACAGGTAAGTTACCAGGACTTTTTAAATAATCGAATCCAGTGTTTACTGTGGGTGGCAGGTATGTAGCTGAATCACAGGTATCGTCAAGAGTGCCCCAGGGAAGCGTGACACCGTTCCGGGTTTCTACACACATAAACGTTCTGAAGGATAGACGGGTCAGCAGCCTGCAACTGTTTGTTCATGACGATGTAGTGTAGGAAATCATCAGGTGACACTAGGAAGAAACAGGATGACTCGGAAAGAATATTTTGTGTGATAGATATCAGTCTGCTCTAAAAATGGAAAAATGTAAATTAATAAAGGTGAATAGGAGAAAATACCTGCAAAGTTCGAACACACTGTTAGAGGTGCGCAGTTTGACCATGTCCATTAAATTTCTAGGTGTAAAGTTACAAAACAATATTAAAAGGAACTAGCACGTAACAGCGGTTGTAGGGGAGGAGAAACGTAGAATTAGGTTGATGGGAAGAGTTGTAGTACAGTGTAACTCATCTGTGAAGGAGATCACGTACCTTAGTACTTGCGTGACCCTTTCTAGAGTACCGCTTGACTGTTTAGGATCAATGCAAACCCGCATTTAAGGAAGAATTGAAAAAATAGGAGGTGTGCTGCTGGTTTTTTACCGCTAGGTACGATCAACAAGTACTTCGGAAGCCTCCATGCACTGGAGGAAAGAAGATGTCCTTTTCGCGAAACACTATTGATAAAGTTTAAAGAACAGGCGTCTGTGACTGACAGCAGAAAGACCTTACGAGTACATTATGCATCTCACGTTACGACAGGCGACGGCAAAGACAAGATAAATGATATTAGTGTTACAGAAGAATATACAAGCTGTTTCACAATACACTTTACACACTTCGACCGGTTGTAGAAGGGACATAGTAGATCAAGTCTTACACAGAAGTGTATGTACACAAACGTCATCCGACGAAGCTACAGAGCTGTAGCTGCCGGAGCCTTTAAATATGTGGACCTGCCAGTATAACTGGAGGCGGGGAGTGCTGTTTTGTGAGTAGAGACGCAGAAAAAACCAAGTTCATCGATGAGGAGAGCTCAGTGATTTAAAACACAGACAAGTCATTGGATGTAACATGAGTAACAAATCCATGAGATATATTAAAACCTTTCTGAAGCTGCCCAAATCGAAGGCTGAAGATGTGACTTTGATGTGGAAACGTGAAGGAACAACCAGAACGAATACCGGACAGACTCATGTACTGACGCACAGGACAGCGTAGCTGAGAGTAGTTGTGAAATATTGTACGAAACCAACGGAAGGACTCGCTCGTGAGTTCCAAAGTGCTTCCAGCTGCCACAATGGCTGCGTGTAGGGAGTCTCAAGCCACTCCCCATAAGCCACCCATTCCTTGACCCATTGCTAAATGATGCTCGAGGTTATGTGAAGAGTGGACACTAGACGTTTGGAAACAGGTGATTTGGAGTGATTAAATACGCTATAACTTTGGAAATACGAAGGAAGGGTTTAGCTTTCGTAACGGTTGGAGATGGTACCTCTCATCATACGTAGCGCCAAAAGTGAAGCATGGAGTACCTGGTGCTATGATATTGGGCGTTTTTCGTGTTTAGCGTGTGATACTACTAGCGATTGCCGGCAGAGGTGGCCGAGCGGTTCTAGGCGCTGCAGTGTGGAACCGCGTGACCGCTACGGTCGCAGGTTCGAATCCTGCCTCGGGAATGGGTGTATGTGATGTCCTCAGGTTAAAGTAGTTCTAAGTTCTAGGGGACTGATGACCTCAGAAGTTATGTCCCATAGTGCTCAGAGGCATTTGAACCATTTTTGAACTACTAGCGATTAAGGAAGCGATAAATGCTGAGGGGAATGAATGCATTTTACCGCATTCTGCACTGCGTACAGTAGACGATGACAATTTCTATCAGCCTTACAATGTCCAGTCCCATAAAGCAGCATCGGTGAGGCAATGCAACATTGCTGAGGTGGATTAGGGCGCCCAGCGTTGCGACCTGAACCCAATGGGTGACCTTCCGCATGAGTTAGAACGCTGACTTCGTTCGAGACGCCAGCGTCCAACATCCCTACCTTCTTGGATTTCACTGTCTGAAGAAAGAGGGACTGTCATTCCTCTACAGACAGTCATGTAACTTATTGAAACTGATCATAGAAGAGTTTTCATCTTTTTTCTTCTTTTTTGTGTATAGTTCCACACGACCAAGTTGAGGAGCGAATCTCTTTGGTCACGGAACGTGTCAGTACATGAAATTATAACAAAAAGTAATAATAGATAAAATGAAATACTTGTGAATCCTAAAGGGACGAGAAGCTATAGGTTGATATAAACACAATTAACAATGCAGCACAGGAATTAGCTTAGCTTTGCAAGGAACTCCTCGACAGCATATAAGGAGCGACCCCTGAGGAAACGCAAAAAAAAAAAAAAAAAGTTCAAATGTGTGTGAAATCTTATGCGACTTAACTGCTAAGGTCATCAGTCCCTAAGCTTACACACTACTTAACCTAAATTACCCTAAGGACAAACACAAACACCCATGCCCGAGGGAGGACTCGAACCTCCGCCGGGACCATCCGCACAGTTCATGACTGCAGCGCCTTAGACCGCTCGGCTAATCCCACGTGGCTCAGGAAACTCCTTAATTTCGATATGGAAGAGCGTGGATTACTGGTAAGATTTTTAACTTCTTGTACTAGATTACTGGAAACTGATACAACACACTACTGCATGCCTTTCCTCACAAGATTCAAGGAGTTGCGACCAAAATACTAGTTGGATTTCTGCCTAGTATTAACTGAGAGAAAGCTGTTGATTCTACGGAGTAACGTCATACGGTTAACAATAAAAGACATTAAAAAATATAAATATTGAGGGGAAATGTCAGAGTACCCAGAGTAATGAACAGATTAACAATAGGTTCACGAAATTACTTCAGTTATTGCCCGAGCCACCTGTTTCCGAACCCAAAATACCCTGTGAGAATGGGAAGATTCCCCAAAATATGACACTATGAGTCATAAGCAATGAATATAAGCAATTGTGCTTTTGGTGTCGAACTCTCACTTACCTCACATACTGATCTAGTGGTAAAAATGGCAGCATTAAGACTGAACAAGATCCTGAACGTGGGTTTCCCGAGAGTGTTTACTATCAATCTGAATACCTGGAAATTTTAACTGTTCAGTGTCACTAATCGTAATCCCATTCTATGTAATTATAGGGTCAGGCTTTGTTCAAGAGTTCGTTAGAAACCGTTAAACCGAGACTCTCTCTTATTTAGCGTTAGTTTATTTTCAGCAAGCCTTGAATTTATGTCTTGAACAGCGTTATTTGAAATAGTGACAATGTCGCACACAACTTCCTTTACTACCATGGTAGTAACATCAGCGAACAGAAATATTTCAGAATCACCTGTAATACTAGAAGGCATATCATTTATATAATTAAGGATGAGGAGCGGCCCAGCACTGATACCTAGGGATCCCTTCATTTAACCGTGGCCCATTTGGACCCTGCATTATAACCTGCTCAATATTGGAGTAAATGACAATTTTCTTTCTGTTCTTAATGCAAGAGGATAACTTAATGTGAGCTACTGTCCTCATTCCACAATGCTCCAGCTTCTGGAGCAATGTTTTGTAATCAACACTACCAAAGGCCTTAGTTAAATCAAACATTACCCCAAGTATTCAAAACCTCTTAGTTATTCCACTCAGCACCTCACAGAGAAAAGAGAATATAAAATTTTCAGTTGTTAAACCACTTTTAGAACCAGATTTTATATTTTACAGCAAATTATATGAAATGAAATGTTCAATTATCGTTACATACACAACCTTTTCGATAACTTTAGCAAACACTGATGGTATAGAAACAGGTGTAAAATTGTCTATATTGTCCATTTCTCCCTTTTTCTAAAGCTCCTTTACTACTGAGTACTTTAATCGTTCAAGAAACTGACCATTCCTGAAGGACAAACTACAACTACAGGGCTCACATGTGCAGTATAGTACTTTAGTATCCTGCTTGATGATCCATGGTATCCAGATGAATCCATAGTCGTCAGTGATCTAATTATTGACTCAATCTCCCCCTTGTCAGTGTCGTGGAGGAGTATTTCAAATATCCGTCTCAAGAAGCCATTTTTCTAGAGACTTATATGATTCTCTTTAGAAACTATAATCTTATGTAATTCACCAGCCATGTTCAGAAACTGAATGTTGAGTACTGTACATATATAGTTGACTTATCATAATAGAAATATTTTAACATGTACTGACTTTATATCCTCGACTTTGTGCTGCTAATTAGCGATTATAGTTCAGCCCAAACAGTGGATAATCTTTCATTTATCCATGACATGCCATCCTGCATCATCAGAAAATGACACTCAAGCCACAGCACTAACAATACGATACAGCACAAAGCACACAAAGCTTTTCGTTTGTTCCTGGAAGCAGCACTCCTTCTCAAATGCCCTGTTGTGTGCCGGCTCGCCTACCTATTGGGAAGGAAGACTAAAGAATTATGAAACATAAGTGTTTCCAGAAAATTATACTAGTAACTCATATAGTAGTACTTGTATGATCTAAATTTCTCTTTTGAGGGTGCACTTTGTAACGGAATAAACACAATTAAGCCCCTTTTAATTCACTGTCACCGGAGCTTCATCAGTTTATGGTATGTGAAGTTAAATATTTTATGAAAACTCAAAATATCGTAACTGCGACATTCAACAAGTAAACGAGGGCATTGGGAGCGACTGGTACGCTGAGATGGAGGGATAGGCAGAGGAGAGGAGTTCGTGGCTGACAGCATTAGACCAATCAGATGTATGATGAACCTCTCTGATATCTTGTAAGTAGCTTTGTTATCGTTTATAATGTATCGCTTCAGCACCATATTTTGATAAACATGTGACATACAATGATTAATTTGTAGTGAAAACAACAAATACCTGTTGTTTCCAAAGCATGTCCCAACTTGGAGTTATGTTAAATAAATCCATGTCACTGAGCATCGCACTAGAGCATCAAGGTAGAAGAATCGCCGACTAAGGAGCTACATCAAGTAGTCCGACACTAGTGAGAGCACATTTGAGTCATTCTTTCAGTGGAGAATATTCCAAGCTTAGCCGGCCGGTGTGGCCGAGCGGTTCTAGGCGCTGCAATCCTGCCTCGGGCATGGATGTGTGTGATGTCTTTAGGTTAGTTAGGTTTAAGTACTTCTAATTTGTAGGGGACTGATGACCTGAGCAGTTAAGTCCCATAGTGCTCAGAGCCATTTGAACCATTCCAAGCTTAAGTGACAAACATCGAAAGAGAGCAGTTTTGCATCCTCGGGAGTATACAGTTATACTATTTGCAAATTTCATTGATCCGTATCAGGAGAGGAAGAATGTCATATTTAGCTGCATTTACTGAACACTGCATGAACAACCTAGTCTTAAGTGCGGTGTAACACTCAAGAAAGTACACCAAATAGAGAGGACAAGGTCTTCATTCACTTGTGAACGCCATGTCATAGAGCGCTCTTGTAGCTGTGGCCAGTCACTCGTGGATCTGGAGACAGACGCCTTGCCAGTGGTGTGCCTACGCAATCAGCACAGATTGGAGGTAGCCCCCCCCCTCTCCCCTCCTCCATCAGCCACCACGTACATACGCCACGCCCCCAACGCAGCCTCTCAGCCCCAAAATTAGCGGCCCTCCGGTTTCTTTGAAGTGGTCGCTTTGACTACCACGTCTTGCTCAACACCCGCTCCCCTGCCTCCACCCACCTGACAACATCTCCTCCCACACACGGCTCCCTCACCAAATGACAATTAGAAGCGCAGATGGGCCACAGCTCGTCAGGTAACCTGCAGCCTCCGGTCCTTTTCTCACTGACAGGAATCACGTGATTCTCACGGTTTCGTATGTCTTTCGCTCCTTGAAAACGACTGCCGCACTTCACGTTTCCTCGACCGTATCGTTCTGCATCTGAAACCTCAATGTCTTCGACTTTTTCATTACAAAAATGGAAACTCTATATAAGCAAGGAGGACTAGATCTCAAATATCCATAGGTATTTCACAAGGCCGTGACCTTAAACCACGTTCAAGACATTGGTAGCCTACAAACACTGAGAGACAACGTTTTCTCCGTATTTTGGAACATCAGATTACCACCTCGCCGATCAATCTGAACTCACCTACTTCTCGTCACAGTTATATCGATAATTCAAGAACAGTCTTAATAGCATTTATTATTATTTTTATACCGCCAAGCGGTTTCAACCCGACGTAGGGGTCATCTTCTGGGCGTTTACACCATTGGTCGACTGCTGGTGGTGTTACTCCTGTCTACATTGATAGTTTCCTGCCGTTATGTAGACAGGAGTTACACCACCAGCAGACGACCAATGGTGTAAACGCCCAGAATATGACCCCTACGTCGGGTTGAAACCGCTTGGCGGTACAATAATAATAATAAATGGGGTTAAGACTGTTCTTCAATTATCCATTAATCATACTAATCGCTGCTTCTCTTCACAACCATGTTGTCCAAAAAACAGTTATACCAACTCGAGTCACTTCGATAGGCATTTTAAAAATCGATGATACACTTTTATAACTATCAGCTAGTAAATATGTACCAAATTTCCTTTCCACGACTGGTCGACAGTTTGGTACGACGCTTGTTATCAGATGCTTCAAATAGTTGTGAACTTCTTCTAGTATGGTGTAGGTACAGAAAGTTCTACATAATGGAGGAAAGACAAAAAATCTGTGTCACAACAACACCATAGGGCTATCAATGCAGGTTTTAAAGTCGACAGTACACTGGTTTATATGCGAACGACATTTCATTGTATGGATACGGGAAAGAACGAAACTATGAACCTTCATTTACTCACCGGGTATTGACTGATCCATTAAAGCTCGTGTATTCATTAGTTGTCATACTTGGTCTCCTGCTAATAGTTTCTCCTAACCGACTATCTATTTTCGGAGCGAATCAAACAGATTGACTGTAAATCACTCCCGTTCATCGTTGTATACGATTGGGGCGAGCCAAGTGCGTATGAGTGGCAGGACAAATCGTGGTGGAAGAGAGAGACCACAGGTCTGAAAGATATTTATACTTCCGTGGGCTCCCCAAGAATGATACTGAATCACGTATTCTGCTCGCCTTAGTACCAGAACCATCGCATGTCTGATTTAATTATTCCCACTTCTAGGTTCTGCGTTTTGCTAAAGTTAAAACCGTAATCACGATTAATTAAGGCGAAACTTCGGTTTAAATTGCTAAGCGTTGCAGATCTCCCATTGGTGGCAGCCATTACGTTCAAGAATTTTGTATCATGCTCAGGTTCCTCCTATAGATGGTCCTTGTGAGCAATCGTATATATCCGGTGTTCAAAGGTATTCAGGGTACTGGATGATGATAGCTGTCCGCTCGCAGCTGTCATCAAATCATCGGTAAAGGTATCATGTCGGACGGTGCCATCGGTTGTACTATAAACAAACAAAGGGAGGCATCCACCTTTTCCCAGTTTCTTGGTAAACGCGATTTTACAATGAATACAACTGTGCTGCTTTAAGAATTTATAAAGTTTCTCCTCGGCAATGCGTAACACTACAAAAGTTTCGTCCCCATACCTCCACAAGGTAACAGGCCTAAACCTTACAGAGTCTACCACCTTTTTCTCAAAGCTTTCCGTAAGACACATGGCCACCATGGAAGAAAAGAATCGTCTTGTGCCAACACAGCTATTTTTTTTATAAAATTCATTACTAAAATAAGTAAGCTGAACAGAGCACATGCTGAAAGAAGGTTATAGTTTGTTCGTTAAAATGTTTTTAAATCAAGAGAAAAGACTCTGGAAGTGGAACTTTGGTAAATAATGACGCAGCTTTAAGAGTGACCAGGAAATCCGAGTCGCAAAGCCTCACTCTCTTCCGCCTGCTAAATGTTTTTAATGAGTTCGTTACGTGTTCGTAAAACACATTGTCGATAAACGATATGGCGTGAAACGTGACGACAGAACACACGTAGAACACTTATGTACGACTACAAAATCAGAAACAATGTTTTTATGGATGCACGCAGTTCATTTACAAGTGTTTTTCTTTAAAAATTACTATCTCAGCTCAAGAGCTCCTCTATGGTGCAAAAGTAGTTGTTATAGAGAAACATCTTGAATCCACATTGGAAACAAACATTTCTCTCTGTCAGACATTTTATTTCCGTCGGTAGATCATTAAAAAAGTTTATAGCAGCATATTACACCCCTTTCTGCGACAAAGCTGGATTCGTTAAAGGGTTTGCAGGTTACTTTTCCTTATAGCTGATAGCAAATGTTATACGTGAATAAATGTATGTGACACTGTGGTAAATATTTGAAACTGCTTAAAGAGGTAATTCTGTTTGCCTTCTTTTGTGCTCTCAATACTTTTAGTCTAAATGAGGAGTTCCCCGACCATATTATCCTGTAAATCGACAATGAGTGAACGTGTAGAAAATATATTAACTTACTGACATCTATAGCTCCAAATTTGCCATTTATTCCTCTGTTGAAAGTACCCGAACCTACACGACTTTGCACGTTTCCTATACGGATTTTGCAGTTAAAGTTTTCATCAGGATGCACGTTTACGAACTTATAATTCTATATCCTCTGTATTAGTTCTATTTGCTAAACGAGTTTGGTAGCAGGTGCCATATTTCTGACGGTAAAAAACTGGATGAACCTTGTTTTGTCAAAGTTTAAAGCTAACCCATTTGCGGAAAACAATTCAGTAACATTCACAAAAGCATCATATACCACTTTCTCTGTTGATGCTTCTTCGCTCAGCTTCATAACAGTGCTTGTATCATTTGCAAACAGGACTATTTATGCCTTTTGATTAACATAAAATGGCAGATAATTAACATCAGACAAGAACAGTACTGGGCTAGTCATCGAATACCTTGGAACCCCCACTCCAGTTTCTCTCTGGGGATATAATGTGGCGCCCTTCCATTTATTATTTCAACAGACTACGCTAACTTATCACATTATGTTTGCTAAATAAGAGGTAAATCAGACATTTGCTATACTACCCATTCCATTTAAACTTGTTGTTGTCAGTGTGGTCTTCAGTCCGAAGACTAGTTTTAAGCAGCACTCCATGCTACTTTATCCTGTACGAGGCTCTTCGTCTCCAAATAACTATTGCAACCTACTTCTTTCTGCATCTGCTACCTGTATCCATCTCTTGGTCTTCCTCTACTATTTCTACCCCTCTCCCCCCTCACACACACATACACGCACAATTCCCTCCAATAGTAAATTGGTGATCCGTTAATGTTTACTATCAACTGATCTCTTCATCTGGTCAAGTTTTGCCACAAATTTGTTGTCTCCCCAGTTCTATTCAGTACCACCTCATTAGTTACCTGCTCAACCCAACCAATCATCAATATTTTTCTGCAACACCACATTTCGAAAAGTTCTATTCTGTTCTTGTCTAAACTGTTTATCATCCATGTTCCACTTCCATACATGACAACACCCAATACAAATAGCTTTAGAAAAGACTTCCTAACATGTATCTATATTCGATGTTAACAAATTTCTATCCTTCGGAAATGCTTCTCTTACCATTGCCAGTCTACAGTTCATACTTTCTTTACTTACCATCTCCTAGGCACTTAAGTCTGATTTGCAGAGTATCCATGTAGATGTAGATGTACTTCGGCCATCATCAGTTATTTTTCTGCCCAAATATCAAAACTCGTGCCTCGTTTATAAATTCCCTCAGCATACCGCTGTTTAATTCGTCCACATTCCATTATCATTTTTTTGCTTTTGTTGATGTTCTTCTTCTATTTTCATTTCCAGACACCGTCCATTCTGTTCACTTGCTCATCTAAGTACTTTGCTGTGTCTGCTGTCATCAGCAAACATCAAAGATTTAATTTCCTCTCCTTGAACTTTAATTCCTACTCCAAATGGTTCCTTGGTTTCTTTTACTGCTTGTTCAGTGTACATAATGAATAACATTTGGGATAGGCTACAACCCTGTCTCACTCCCTTCTCAACCACTGTTTCCCAATCATGCCCTTCAACACTTACAACTGCCGTCTGATTTCTGTACAGGTGGCAAACAGCCCTTAAATTACGATGACTGACAAAATCAAAAACGTTTGAAAAAGGCACAGAGGATCTCAGTCAGAGATAATTTGTCATTTAAGGATTTCATTTTATGCTGCGTAAATGAACTAACAGCTCACTCACTAGAATGACCCTTTTGACATCCAAACTATGAATGGCTATGTATTTTATGACTACACTGATAGGTAACAACAGTGGATTACGTTACGTTCTCGAAAGCTTTAGAAAAACATGTAAGGAGTGACACTGGTAGTAGTGGGCCACAGGGAGTTCTGAAAGTAATGTGCTGGCATCAGTGTGAATGATCTCAGTATTCTGACATCATCGCATTCAGACAGTTGCACCGTGGCAATGACGTCAACGCTCCTGGGAATTCTGACATCACAATGTCACTATCCTGTGAAGGCTACCACCACCTCACACCTCCCATTCCCACCCCCAGCTCCCTAGTTCCCACCCTCTACACCCCACCCCAAAACACCCACATGGTCCAGCACTGCCGCATTTGCCCTCCAGCTCGTCAACGTTATTATACTGTCGGCCAGTGGCCTGCAAGCTTGGGCCTCCCTCTTCGAGCTTTCGAGGGCGTCGCCATTGACTGCCCGTACTTTGTCCAGCAACTGCGCCAGCATTCATCTGGGAAGAATACAGCTATCAGTAAGCATTTTGTCCATCTGTCTCTATTTACTCTTATTAATATTACCATTATTACTGTTATTATAGTTATAACATGTTCGCATTTGAGAATGTACCGTCTTTGTATTTGTGAAGTTACTAGACTGAAAAGAATTTCAAGATTCCAGTATAGACTGGAACTGTAAGTTAAAAATTAAGATGGATGCTACTGTAACTACGCCAGACGAATGTAAAGAAACGGTTGCTTCCTGTGTGTAAATTACTAGGCTGAAAAGAATTTGAAGATTTCAGTACAGACTGGAACTGTAAGTTAAAAATTAAGACAGATGCTACTGTAACTACGACAGACGAATGTAAAGAAACGGTTGCTTTCTGTGTGTAAATGCAGATGTAGGAATCAATGAAGTATTTATAGAGAATATTTGCTTGTCTCATTCGCTCGCCTGTCAAACATAGATCCTAAGAAGTTGCCTATTTACGACGATCTATATGCATGTATTTCAGATTTAGGAAGCGAGTAGTTGGGTGACTTTAAAAAGCAGCCAGAACTAGGTATCCAGTAGCATAGGGACCCCATTTTCTTGGCCTGAATTATACTCGGGCCTATAGCTGTAATTACATATGTAGACATTCTTTCCAGAAATTCAATCTCACAGATTTTACCCTTATAGTGTTTTCACATGCGTATTTTGGTGTTTGAAGAACACGGCCATTTATGCACTATTCCAATTGCTTTATGTTTCCACTACCCACACAAAAAGAGTAAAGTCATAGTACGCAGCTCCAATACAAGGGCACCAGTAATCACTCTGTCTGCCACAATCAGTAAAGCAACCTACAGGCATTTAAATTTGAATGACTGCATCTTCACATTTTAACTCTGCCTCTCCCTGCATATCGACAACTGATGCTAACGTTAATAGGAGCATGCATAACGATAATGATAATAATAATAATTAAAGGTGTAGGACATAATGGTGACCAACTGCTTCTGCTGCAGTCGCTTTATACTGGATGCAGTACACACAGCAATTGACAATGCTGTCACGATCGAAATACAAGAATTAAAATTGCTTGAACGTTGGGGGGGGGGGGGGGGGGTAGGAGGGGTTGATCTTGCATGCCATTGGCATAAGCAACATGACGTTGATAACTGAAGCTTGGGGGCATGGAATTTGCGTGATGGTGGGTGGTGGGGGATGCGGGCAAGGGGCATGTGGTGCGGGTAGAGCTCACAGGGCAGTAACATAATGATGTCATGGCCTTGGTGCACTTATGAATGCAACGACGGCTTCTCAGAGTCTTATTGGAGATATTACCCATTCCGTATGAAGTTACACCTTCCTTATTTAAAATGGGAATGTTAGATTCATTCTTTACTCACTTAACGTCCCGTGTATTACTCCTCCACTTTACCGTTTTGCTTTCCCTTGTGAATTATTTGCATCAATATTTTACTTTACTTTTAAAAAATATCTAGTAAGAGTACAAGTGGTGATCAATAAGTAACGCAGAGCATCTTTTGTCTCGAACAGTTTCGGTTGAAAAAAAAAAAAAGGATTTGTTGTGGGAATTCGTGGAATATTTCATCTTCAGCTCTACAGTTTTATGAAGTTCGTATAGGTGGCGGCGCTGTACGTAGTCACCAAAATGGCATCTGTAGTGGAGGTACATTCCAAGCAGAGAGCTGTCATTGAGTTTCCTTTCTCGGCAAACCAGAGCATCACAGATATTAAAACACGTTTGCAGAATGTCAGTGGGTAAGCTGGCAGTAAAAAAAAGGAAAGTGACTCACTGGGTGAGGCGTCCGTTGTCATCATCACAACAAGGTCGCACAAACCTGTCCAATCACCTCTTTGCCAGCCTGCAGCACAAATCTGTGACTTCTGCAATGTTGGAATCTTTGGATCACAATCAAATACCTCACTTGTCGGCTGGACGTCTCTGTAAGTAGTGCTGATAAACTCGACCCCTAGTTGGAGCGCTCAAAGGTATGAGGTACCTTCAGGATTTGAAGAAACGACTTCAGCATTCTCGTTGCCACAAAAATGCAAACAAAATTCTCCTGATTCATGACGACACATGGCTTCACACAAGTCTGTGTTTGCTAGACGAGCTCACAAAACTACATTGTGATGCACTTTCTCACTCACCCTAAAGTCCAGATCTTGCACCTTCCGACTTCCATCTGTTTGGCGCAATGAAGAATGCCTTCCACACGAAGCAGTGTATGGATGATGGGATCCAACGTCGACCAGTAGCGTGATAGCATGTGGGCACAAAGGCCCTCCCAGTCAGGTTGCGTAGGGCAGCCACACTGAACAGAGATTACGTTGTTGTAATGAATAATAGGGTTCTGAAGACATTAAACTGCGGAATAATATGGTGTATAGGAATTCTGAATAAATACCACCTCCTTTTAGAAAAAAAATCCGTTTCGTTATTTATCGAACGCCAATCGTATCTAATATATAGGAAACGTCTTTTGCAATGCACCCATAGTCTTTAAAATAAGTAATAGCTGTGACTAAACGACTGACTGAGCCTGAAAAGGGTTGGTGACTCTAAAAGAAAGATTGCTGAAAATGCTGTGAATGAATGACATTTATTTGATATTAAATAAGATATTCGTTATAGATGAACCAAGACAAAAAACTAATATTACTAGAAATTATGGCCATTATTAAACACCATTCAAAGTACCCTGAACTAATCATTAATGACGAAACATAGTTCCATTGTTCACCCTTACTGAACTGTCAGCAGTAAGTTAATATTTCTGTCACCAATAGATAATATGCTTGTAATAAATTATCCACATCCACACTCACTTGCACCACATATTTGTGTGATACATTCATGTAAGTTTCATCTTTGAATATACTGTAATATAAGAGTCATTTTTTCAGAGTCTGTTAAGGTGTTACAATGCGCTTGTGTTTTTGTATTGATGTAGTCACAAATTGCACATATTTTTCAAAGAAAAACTCTTCGCCCAACTATGAACTCTCGCTGAAGTTGTGTGGAATAACTGTTTAGTATTAAATTATTTGACGATGGCCTTGGAAGCCGAAAGCGGGTTTATAATGAATTATTAAACAAGTAGTATGGGGAGTGAAATATCTGGTGACGGAAGAATTACCAACGAAATTAATAGGAAGTTACAGAAGGGAAGCAATTTCAACCAAACGTTAAAACATCTGATTTGGTATAAGGAAGTTTCAGAAAAAGCAAAACTCCCTTATGTATACGAGTTATTACTTCCCTATTGTCACCTATGGAGGAGAAACATGGGCAATGACAGAAAGGGACTGGAGCAGACTGCAAGCAGGAGAAATGAAATTTCTCAGAGCAGTTAAGAGAAAAACAAGAATGGACAGAGTAAGGAATGTAAATATCAGAAAGGACCTTAAACAAGAAAGTATGGGAGAAGAAATCCAAAAAAAGAGATTAAGATGGTACGGGCATGTTAACAGGATGCGTGGAAAGAGAC
The DNA here is from genome assembly GCF_021461395.2 of Schistocerca americana. Classification (NCBI taxonomy): domain Eukaryota; kingdom Metazoa; phylum Arthropoda; class Insecta; order Orthoptera; family Acrididae; genus Schistocerca; species Schistocerca americana. The sequence continues at coordinate 630,040,022 of NC_060122.1, forward strand.
TACCCAAAATTATGAAAGAACTAAAGATGGATGGAAAAAGTCCCAGAGGGCGCCCAACACGGCGGAAAACGGGGTTGAGAATATCTATGGAAAGGAGAGGTGTGACATGGCAGCAGGTAGAGTAAGAGAAGTGGTGGCAGGAATGCGCCTAGCCTCGAGTAACCGTGCCTTTGAGCTAAGTTTACCTTCTAAACGAGCTTCGTACCTCGTTACAAGTGACCCGATTTATCACGTTCTCTCACAATCCCCGCCGTTCCCACATTATCACTCGTACCTAGTGCAAGCCTGTTTTTAAACTATGCCTTGATGCCACTGGGAAACCGTGGACGTACTCCGAATTCATTACGGCTCAACAGAATAATTTTAAATGGTTGGTGGTATCTGTTCTAATAACGAACGCACTTTTTAAAGTACTAACTTCTGAAAGGAACAGTATTTTTCAGTGAAACAAACCATTAATCAATGAAAACTGTTGCCTGATAAATTTACAATATTATCCTGTAAGATATACAAGCGTTTCAGAGCAGAAATGCTCTCAGACTTGTCACTCGAAAGTAAAGTTACAGAATACTAAAGAAAACTTTCAAGGTATTGGCACTACAATTACAGTGTATTAAAATTCGATGTACATGCAATGCTGCTATTGTGTATTCCTTATTTCTTTAATACTCTGTACATGAGAAATTGAGCACGAATTTTATTTTTCTTTGCTGAATGAAGCTCTCTTTACTTCATCATCACCAATACCATCAGAAGTAGCAGCAGCAGTGTGACTTCTATGACTAATTAAAAACCAATCCCACACATTTCCTTGAATTATCATCTTACTTAAGTAAGTTAAATGACCCGCTCGTGTGGTGGTTAACGAAATGACTCTCTACAACATACCTAAATGGTTCGGCCTCAAAACGTGGAGCATGCACGTAAGAACTTCAGTGGTATTGAATTCTCCTCGGTACGAACCATCCATGTATTGAGTGTGTGGGTGTAATTTGTCTAATGTGCAGACACACATGAGTTTACTGAAAAGCAAACAAAAAAGAATTCTCCACTGAGAGAACATTAGAAGCATATTACTCCAGGATTCCAAGAAGTATTATTTGACAGTGACTAAAAGAAATTTACTGCATTTGATAGTTGTACGCGGTGCTCATCAACTTACTTTGTAAGGCAAAAAACTGCAAGTGATCAGAGATTTAGCTTCTCAGCTACAAGCACAAGATATCTGTAAAGAAAAGTACCGCTAAATAGTATCCCGCATGGCACTGCTTCTTGTAGGGTTTTGAAGTGGGAGTAGGCGCTAAATCTCGAAAACAGGAATATCTCTGTGAAAATCTGTCATATGTAGACACATCCTGTTTTGAGTCCCTATAATTATTTGTTAATATTTCATAAACAAAACTGACACATAAGACGGGGTCACTAATTGACAAAATACAACATCCTTCAAGAAAATGGGAAAGTCCAATAGCCATGCTGTTGTCAGGAGTAAATAGTGAAGGTTACTTACGAAACTTTAGAGCATGGGGCATAGAGATAATTGAACCTACTGTTTGTGAATGTGGGCCTTAGATGCAGAAAGAAAGAGATTTATCCAGTATCGTTAACACAGCTTGGTAAAACGTTACTAATATATTTAATTTACTTGCTTCCACCTGAGAGAGGGTACGTAAGCTTTATACAGTAACGAATGATCAGAGATTGGATAGGTATCCTAGCCCACGTGTGTGTGAAGCTCACACTCACTCGAAAAACACAGACTACCAGTTCATGCGAGCCGTCAATAGAATGAATGAATTTATGATATACGAACGAAATATCGCAGGTAGAGTGATGTGAATTCAACAAACTGCAACAACATGTTTTTCCTACGTGCAAAATCATGCGACGATTTAGCTAATTAAATCAGTAAGTCGCTCCGTCTAATTCTGCATCTGCCCAACTCCGAAATCGCCAAGAGTATCAGAGCAAATTCCAACCATTGAAACTTTCGCTGGCCAAGCCCTGATTGGCTTCCGTTCCAAAAGAACTTCACTACACATTACTGACGTCCTGCAACGCGTCAGCCCAAGATGTCATACAAGGAGTACCATAAATGGGTTGAGGCACGCATCTCTGGATATTTTGCCGCGTCCTGTAACCTACGCTATGTAAGGAATCGAGACGAAATATCAAAATATTATCAAAAAGAAGTGGTCATCACCTCACGGCATATCATCCTATATCATTACATCCACCGACCATTGGATCGTCGTCTCTGCTATTTCGCAACTCTAATTCAGCGAACTACATATATATATATATATATATATATATATATATATATATGACTCATCTTCAACTCCAACAGTAATTTCATCATCACCACCATCAGGAACATTAGCAGAAATACAATACTGGCCATTAAAATTGCTACACCTAGAAGAAATGCAGATGATAAACGGGTATTCATAGGACACATATATTGTACTAGAACTGACGTGTGATTACATTTTCACGCAATTTGGGTGCATAGATCCTGAGATATCAGTATCCGGAGCAGCCACCTCTGGCCGTCATAAAAGCCTTGATGCGCCTGGGCATTGAGTCAGGCAGAGCTTGGATTGCGTGTACAGGTACAGCTGCCCATGCAGCTAAAACACGATACCACAGTTGATCAAGAGCAGTGAGTGGCGTATTGTGACGAGCCAGTTGCTCTGCCACCATTGAACAGATGTTTTCAATTGGTGAGAGATCTGGAGAATGTGCTGGCCAGGGCAGCAGTCGAAAATGTTCTGTATCCAGAAAGGCCCGTACAGGACCTGCAACATGCGGTCATGCATTATCCTGCTGAAATGTAGGGTTTCGCAGGGATCAAATGAAGGATAGAGCCACGGGCCATAACACATCTGACATGTAGCGTCCACTGTTCAAAGTGCCGTCACTCCGAACAAGAGGTGACCGAGGCGTGTAACCACTGGCACTCCATACCATCACGCTGGGTGATACGCCAGTACAGCGATGACGAATACGCTCTTCCAATGTGCGTTCACCGCGATGTGACCAAACACTGATGCAACCATCATGATGCTGTAAACAGAACCTGGATTCATTCGCAAAAATGACGTTTTGCCATTCGTGCACCCAGGTTCGTCGTTGAGTACACAATCGCTGGCGCTCCTGTCTGTGATGCAGCGTCAAGGGTAACCGCAGCCATGGTCTCCGAGCTGATAGTCCATGCTGCTCCAAACGTCGTCGAACTGTTCGTGCATATGGTTGTTGTCTTGCAAACGTCCCTATCTGTTGACTCAGGGTTCGAGACGTGGCTGCACGATCCGTTACAGCTATGCGGATAAGATGCCTGTCATATTGACTGCTAGTGATACGAGTCCGTTGGAACCAGCACGACGTTCCCTATTATCCTCCTGAACCCACCGATTGCATATTCTGCTAATAGTCATTGGATCTCGACCAACGGGAGAAGCAATGTCGCGACACTACAAGTCGCAATCACGATAGGCTGCAATCCGACCTTTATCAAAGTCGGAAACGTGATGGTACGCATTTCTCCTCCTTACACGAGGCATCACAATAACGTTTCACCAGGCAACGCCGGTCAACTGCATTTTGTGTATGAGGAATCGGTTGGAAACTTTCCTCATGTCAGCACGTTGTAGGTGTCGCCACTGGCGCCAACCTTGCGTGAATGCTCTGAAAAGCTAATCATTTTCATATGACATCATCTTCTTCGTGTGGGTTTAATTTCACGTCTATAGCACGTTATCTTCGTGGTTCAGCAATTTTAATGCTCCCTAGTGTATGATATACGCTGGCTGAATAAAAACGTACTGAAGATCTCTCCACGCATCATAGTCTTCCACATTACTGACAGTTTTTCCGTGTATGTTTTATTACGTCATCTACTCACCTCACGTAGGGTAATTATTTTGGTTTTTCCTTCTTTTGTGGATTGCAGAAAAGAATTTTCTCATTCCATATGCCATTTATCCATTCACTTTTCATTCACAACAGCTGTAGTTTTACATCTTTCACTTCATCTGTTTCTCAGCCCTCTTGCTTGTTTTCCTGTCGTGCCTAGAAATCTCTTCATAGGTCGTTGCGTGACCCTGAGTTATTCTAGCAGAAAAACAGCGTCTCCCTGCCATAAGTTATATGGTACACACCGATTGTGAGTTTCGTTTCGCATTATCCTCAAAGCTTAGTTTTGAAAATTCTAGGCTTTTTTTTTTTGTACTTCTGATTCCTTACATTGTCTATTAAGTCTTCGAATTTAGTAGCCCCAAGTAGTGATCTGTACCGCATTTGTGGATCAGATAGCAAGACATTATTTTAGATTTATTACATTTTCTACCTCATTTCAGAACTTACTCTATTAAGAACTTTCGTTCGTGTACAAGTTCCTCTGGACTCAGTACAATGAGTAATATGTCCTTAGCTAAAGCAAAGATCAAGAATGAAATTTAACTCTAGAGAGGAGTGGGAGCTGATCTGAAACTTTCTGACAGATTAAAACTGTGTGCCAACTGGGCCGTTTCTCGAATCTGACACCCTCGCTTTTCGAGTGCAAGTCCAGTTCCGAATGAATGTTTATTTTTAATTTAAATTTTTTTGTTGTTCTTGCATACTCCCTTCATTCGTTCACAAAAACTGCCTTCCTCAAACTTTCCTTCTTCTGCTTTTCTGTACTTTTCATCGTTAACCCACGTCAGTTGTTGAAATTTAAAACCATCACCCACGCGAATGTTTTTCAACCAGAGTCTGGGAGCCGATGTCTATACCGTTTGAGGATGTTTCAGTTAAAGAAATTTTCTATTTAACACAATATCAGTTATATAGCTAATAAACTGAATTCGAATGTGCGCAGCACTCATTTTGCTCCTCAAGTCCCTCTGTCACCGTCCGGTTTCAAAGTCAAAGATATACATTATTTTATTGAAATACAATAATTGTTTCCTTGAAATACATTCTTTTTTTCCAAAAGATGTTTTTATACCTCTAGCGTAATATTATTATAATTACGATGATTAACGTAGTGTCAAGCCACACTGCCTCCACCCCAAAGGCAAAGTTGACATTGTACATGAACACATCCCTGCGGTATTACACTAGCCAACAAAATTTTACTTTTTTTCTGTAAATAGCATGAAAACAACTGAACGTTATTTTTCAGGTGCGCTGATAACGAAAACGTTAATGAAGGTATAGGATTAGCTTTAGTTTTGAAGTTAATTTTACGTTACTGCCTATATAAGCTTATGCACGTATTTAACTTGGTGTTAACCCTAGGAGAAAGATCACTGAAGACCGAACCGCTCTGCCGGTCGTCTGTAGTTTTCTGTTGGTGATCAGATGATTAGTGTCGAGCATAAATTGCATTGGAGCACTCCATTTTCCCTGATATCTCATTTCCATATTCGAAATTTACTGCAGGGAGCGTTCTCCGTGTCTATCGGTTACAGCACTACAGTTTTCAGGAAATATGTCCAAGTGGGAATCTAGCAAATGTAGCTTAAAGGTCATGGTGCACTCCAGCGTACTGAAGTAGTGAAGAGTATTTGCCACCAGATCATTCTAGTTTACTGCCCTCTTGTCGTAATAACAATTGTTTCATCTTATCGTATGTTTCTTTAATGTAAGGTTCATACCCAGTCGGTATCGACGGCAACACGTTGCCATTATCTAGTATGACACGCTTGAGACTTACTTTGGGGGAGTCAATGAACAATCTGTTCCGATCATTACAAAATACTAAGTTATTTTCACTTTCGAGAACTGAAAGGAATGGGATATTACTGTTAAGGAACTCAGTCACATTTACAGGCTTATCAAAACATATTCCACAGTTGTAGTCTTGACACCAATGGTTCAGCGTTATTTTCGGCAACTTCAGATCTCGCAGTAGGTCATTAAGTGCATCCTGTGTTTATTTTCTGAATTCTGTACTCTTATCGTTACACACAAAATCAGAATCTTTCGTAGATCTGGGTTTTGAAGGTGATGATGCAGCACTAGTTTCAGTACCACCCTCGTCACTATCACAGTCAGGTGGGATAGGAACTGGCAGTCCTTCTCCGTGAGGCACTCGCCGCATTGCCTACTGTATGCTAGGGTATGTTGAGGAAGACTTTATCTTCTTGGAAACAACATGTGTTAACGGAGCTGTCATATAAAGGTAACATTCTTGCCAGATTTTATGCATAGCAAAGCCCATGGGAGTTGTTTTTACCATTCAACCACTAATGAAGACATAACATAGGAAACGTACATGGAAAGCTCAGGGCCTGTCCTGTTCCCCGATTTCACAGGCAAAGTACAGTCTGTACGCCTTCCTAACGTATGACATTATTGGCCTCCTTTGAGATTTCATTGTAGCCTGTCCACAAATGCAGCAAACATTTTCAGCAGTGTTTGCGTATTTGCGAGGCATATTGACTCACAGGAATTACAATCACACCACACGCTAACTACACTTCAATAATACATTCTTCCAGCACACGAACAGAACACATATTGCAATTGACTGAAACTACAGTTTAAGTGAAACATGCTCCACTCTTCCCTTCCTTTCCCATTATTGCTACGAGTCCGGGCTAAAAGCTAGTGACAAAATACACAAATATTTTTGCCTGAAGCTTCATCACTGTGTATACAATCAGCAGGGCTTCGAAGCCATTATGGGAAGGAGCTGACAATGAATACCAATGACATATAATTATAAATAATCGCGAACCACTGTATTTTGGAAACTAGAGCTAATTGGATTTCTTAATTGTTGCTTTCGTTATCAGCGTGGTGCATATAGCAAACAAACATTTATTTCAGCCCAGTTACATTTTCAGTACAGGCTGGTGATATCAAAAATTATTCCAAAGACAAAGAAATGAATCAAGTATTTAAAATGTCACTTCTGTATTTCATACGTCTAAGTGTCTATTCTTTATAATCACGTGATCTCTTCCTGTGTTTCATGTGTAGAATGCTGTACTCCTTAAACACTTCTGTCAGTCAAAGTAATCATTTCTCTCTTTACTTAATATGTCAAAAACTTCTGCACACACTTGTGATCAATCTCACAGTAATTATTCTCTGTCCCTCCCTCCACGTCTTCCTCCCACTCTCTTTCCCACTCTCTCTCTGTGTCTCTCTCTCTCTGTGTGTGCCTCTCTCTCTCTCTCTCTCTCTCTCTGTCTTCCTCACACACGCACTAACAGCTTTCCCTAAAAGTGTATCAGATTGCTCCAAAACTGTATCAAATTACTTCTCAAGTCTGTATCAAATTGCGAAAAGGTTCAGTTCCCGGCATCCCCGCAGATTTACTGCGATAGTGATGACTGGAACATATAGACTGATTTGATGACGAAAAGAAGCGTCTTGGAAATATTCGAAATCGAGATTACATTCTGATTGTCTTATTGAAGAATACATTAAGTCCACTAATTTCGATGGCTACTAGAGTTTAGTTATAAATATCACTCCTTTGATAAACCTGTTTGGCGATTAACGCAGCTGTCACCACTGTAATCTTACCAAACTGATTATGGAAGAACTAAAGAAGAATGGAAAAAGGACCAGAGGGCGCCCATCACGGCGGAAAACGGGGTTGAGAATATCTATGGAAAGGAGAGGTGTGACATGGCAGCAGGTAGAGGAAGAAAAGTGGTGGCAGGAATGAGCAAAACGTAGAGGGCCCGTCAGCACCCAGACTGGGCAGTAGCTGGAGCGGTACTCGGATATAGATAAATAGAGAGGTAGTACAGTGGAAGATTAATACTGTGTACTCTAGTTTTAAAAAAATGTGAACACTAGTTTTCCATGCGTGCTGCTCAAGTTATTTGCAGTAGATAAAGGAAAACACATAACTTCTTTATTTTTTGTTGGAAGTCAGTATATGGACTTATTTGTTTTTTACTCAAGCATCAGTATTTAAGTAACTTGCTGGTATAGGTTATTAACTTAACACGCAGCGCTCTGTCTTGCATAGCAGGAAGGTGAGCTAAATTCGAAACTAATGTGTACGGTGGATTAAGGATCGTGGCTGGTGCACCAACCAGACTGAGTGTTGCTTCTAGGCTGTTCCTCTCGCTCATGTAGGTAAACGCTGGGCTGGTCCCCAATTTTCGCTTCATAAAGTACGATACACGAACGGTTAATTTACGATCACACACAGAACAAAATTTACTTACATTACAGACTAGTGGTACATGCGACTCCCCTCGCTTACATAAATCATGGTTGCAGCGAAAGGAAGGGCATATGACCACAAAGTTAAATACTGGGTGGTTATAATTAACTCTGCAGCTACTCAGCTGCTCACATAGGTCCAGTGTGGGCTGTAATTATTGTATGGCAACGAAATTTTGTAGGTAATCTAATGCGGTAAGGCAGAATCGATCTTTACCGAAAAGAATAAAATAGTTACTGTTGTGGCCACCAGCTGGAAATCTGGGGGCGGTGATTGCATGAAAGGCATATAGAAATGTTTCCGCATCTTATGGATTACGAACGAAACGTGGACAGAAAAGGTCAAACAAGTAAGAAGAGCTAAATGTTAATTTTATTACTAATAAACGCTTACACAGTCCGTTCAATATCAAAGCTGAAGCGGTCAACGGGGTGCTGCATCTGGATAACACGCAGCCATCACGGTACACCTGACAAGCCCTCAGGGTGTACTCTCTTCAAAGATGAACGCACTGAGAACAAAAGTGCTTGTGAATCCACATCACACAGTCACATATGGCGAGTGTAAGGACTGAGTGTTCACAACAAGCGGTTTAACAGTAACTCAGTTATGTATATTACTGCACCCTGTTGTGTGAAACGTGCCTTGTCATTCGACAGAATATTATGCAGCCATGTCATCTGTTTCGATCTGTGACAGAAGCCGAAGAGCAAATTCAGGACGTTGCTGCAGTTCACGAGATTTCAGTTGTTGCACCATCTGTGTCTTATACCGGTACAAGTATAAAATAGACTGCATAACACTGTATACGATTGACCGTGGGACACACGATATGCATGGCACTTCGCGAGAATGTGATACCGAAAATTTCTGCACCATTCAAAATGTTTCGCCGTCTAATATCCGTTGATAACTTGTACTGTACTGCTAATTCTGAACCTATGAGCTTTAGTGCCGAAACTATACTTAATATGTAATGGATGTATATAATTGATTGTTATTATAATGTAAATATTATAAATTGATGGATAATAGCCAAGGGAAATTCATTTTAATGTATCGATGGCAACGACAAAGTAGCAGTAGCTGTGCCGTTGTTTATCTTTACGTGTGGAGAGTCTCCGTCGCACTGTGAGCAGAGAGGAAAGAAAGCAGCTTGAGTGATGAAAAAGTGCCGAACTGTTTGTTGGGCGATCCCGCAGGCCTAGAGTACAGCTATGCTAGCGCCATGTTCGCGCTAGTATAGGCGCGCCTAATAGTTAATCCGCGAGTACCGACACCACTGTAGCAGTGGACATAAGGAGGAAACAGCAATTCATACTATTGTCTGTCCCATGATTATTCGTGGCTCTGGAGACAATTCGGGGTTCTTAACCAGTAGAAGCTGCAACAGTGGCGACTCAGCGTTGTCGTCGGCTACATTCTTCGTCATCTGCACAGCTACAACATCGCAAGACTCTTAAGTGAAACTATATAACCTTGAAGAGCCATTATCCAATGGAATTTCTTCACAAAGAGTGACTAACTTGAATAATAACCCGCAAAAGTTAAAGCATGTAGGGCACCTGCGTTGTGACTGCCCTCAGACATTATTACCAAGCAGGGGCCCTTTCCTCTGCATGCAATCACTGAATGTTGTAAGAATATGAAAATTGATTAACTATTTACTGTCAGTTTTGGTTGTTTGATAATGACCAGTTCCAGTCTAAATTTTCTGCCTCAGCAACTATTATTGCTTTAATTGCATAACAGAGGCCTAACTAATTTGCAATTTTGAGAATTACTTCATTCACATAAATTAACATAAAATTTCACAGGCCAAAATAATAATTAAAGATGCACAAATTAAAAGTGCGCAGCCGGCCGTTGTGGCCGAGCGGTTCTAGGCGCCTCAGTCCAGAACCACGGGGCTGCTACGGTCGCAGGTTCGAATCTTGCCTTGGGTTTGGGTGTGTGTGATGTCCTTAGGTTAGTTAGGTTTAAGTAGTTCTAAGTCTAGGGCACTGATGAAATTAGATGCTGAGTCGCATAGTACTTTGAGCCATTTGAACCATCTTTTTTTTTTAGTGTGCACATTTTCATTTATTCCGTATTTAGCTTAGCGAGTAACTTCAGCTGACTGGGTATCTATTTTAATGTTGTTATATTGAAAGTAAAATCAGTTGCTCAGTTGCTTAAGGTAAGTTCTAATCAGTCTTTCAATAATCAAAAATTTACTCTTTGCCTTTTTCTAAATTTAGGATTACTTTACACTAAGGTCATTTTTTACGTAATGACGTTTAAGTTAAGCCAGTCATATAACTTGAGTTTCAGAATTATTATTTCTGATTAAGTATCTGCAAACTCAGTGCTTTCTGATTCGTTTATTTTCTCGTATAAAGATTCTGGAGATTCTTTGGCCTGTTGGGCTCGTGACCGTTTAATTATCCCCTTTTTAGCTAATCAGTATTTTTTATATTATGAGTACTTTTTGTATTAAGTATTACGTGGTACCCTTTTTCACCTGTGTGCTTTGTGAGTGATTGCCCTATATTCCACCAATTTGTATTTATTGTCAGTACTTTTATTAGGTTTAGGACAGATTCTTCCTCCAGAAGGTCTTGTTATACACTTCCTTCCTACTAACCGGTATTATTTTCCTTCGATAACTAGAACCACACCCACAGTTAAATTTCTTTACGTATACGCCATCGCAGTCAGTTATATCGCAGTCATGTAGGCCGTTTAAGAAGGTGGAGGTTAGAAACATTAGCACTACCCGGGACATACGCTGCATGGCGAGGCAGAGCAACAGGCACCTCGTCCATAAGTTCAGCCCGGACAGGATGCTTTCCTCTTCTAGGTGCCGTAGTAAGCTCACCGTGTTTTCCAATTTCATTGTTGTCTTCCTTAAGCTACTTAATGAAATCGTGCCCCTCCTCAGACCTTTTAGTCAGAACTCTTCCCTCAACGCAGCGCTGTAGATGATGCCATTCACATAAAACAGTTTCCCTAACAGCCCCCGGTCTCTCCTCTCGATGCCCATATTATAGACTAACGTTAAGGATTCTCTTGGATACTAGTATACAAAGGATGTACAGCTCCAGATTTCCACATGATGGCCAAAATTGGAGTTACTGTTTTCCAGAGTAAATAAGTTCAGTATTAACTCTTTACCATATCTACCAAGTTTCGCTCCTATAGATACTTAATGCTCACACTTAACATTCGTGAATAGCCACACTTTCATTCTAACCAATTGATAAAGCAAATTTGCCAAATAGTGAGTACAGTAGAGCCCATGTAGACGAGAAACTCTAACGAAAAGAAAGGGAGTTCCTTATCTGAGCAGCACACTGTACTTCTCCGATTTCCATGGCAGGTTTTCCCTCCTGCTGGAGTAATTGTACAAATTAAAGTCTTTTGGTGGGTGTGAATCACCTCTTTGGAAGCTCTGACCCGCTTTCGACGCTGTTACTTCTTCATCAGCAGAGCCCGAGTCGAGATTCACCTCCCCCTCCCATGCCAACCCACTGGCTGACAAGCCATTACCTCCCGCGCCGTCGGACTGCCCTCGGCGGCATCTACTGACTGCCAAGGCGAGCGTCTCCAGGAACCAACCCCCCTGCACCCTCTCCCCACCCTCACATCACCAATTCAGCCGTCCGCTGCGCTCTCGTAGGAGGGCAGGAAAATTCCCTTCACGGCCCCGACACGCCTCACTTATACAGGCCAAGCGGCACGTGAGACACCGGCGCTGGAAAATTTTCTCGCCCTGCCGTTCTTTGCGGGCACGCAGGTTAACCCAAATCCCGAGAAAAGTTTCCTCTGCGTTCGAATCCAAAAACTCATCTCCCCCGCTTAAGAACGTTGCTGCCTGCGATGCAAAGCAGTGAATTTAAGCGCCTAGTCTCGAGTAACCTTGCCTTTGAGCTAAGTTTGCCTTCTAAACGAGCTTCGTACCTCGTTACAAGTGACCCGATTTATCACGTTCTCTCGCAATCCCCGTCGTTCCCACATTATCACTCGTAACTAGTGCAAGCCTGTTTTTAAACTATGCCTTGATGCCACTGGGAAACCGTGGACGTACTCCGAATTCATTACGGCTCAACAGAATAATTTTAATTGGTTGGTGGTATCTGTTCTAATAACGAACGCACTTTTTAAAGTACTAACTTCTGAAAGGAACAGTATTTTTCAGTGAAACAAACCATTAATCAATGAAAACTGTTGCCTGATAAATTTACAATATTATCCTGTAAGATATACAAGCGTTTCCGAGCAGAAATGTTTTCAGACTTGTCACTCGAAAGTAAAGTTACAGAATACAAAAGAAAGCTTTCAAGGTATTGGCACTACAATTACAGTGTATTAAAATTCGATGTGCATGCAATGCTGCTATTGTGTATACCTTATTTTTTTAATACTCTGTACATGAGAAACTGAGCACGAATTTTATTTCTCTTTGCTGAATAAAGCTCTCTTTACTTCATCATCACCAATACCATCAGAAGTAGCAGCAGCAGTGTGACTTCTATGACTAATTAAAAACCAAGCCCACACATTTCCCTGAATTATCATCTTACTTAAGTAAGTTAAATGACCTGCTCGTGTGGTGGTTAACGAAATGACTCCCTACAACATACCTAAATGGTTCGGCCTCAAAACGTGGAGCATGCACATAAGAACTTCAGTGGTATTGGATTCTCCTCGGTACGAACCATCCATGTACTGAGTGTGTGGGTGTAATTTGTCTAATGTGCAGACACACATGAGATTACTGAAAAGCAAACAAAAAAGAATTCTCCACTGAGAGAACATTAGAAGCATATTACTCCAGCATTCCAAGATGTATTATTTGACAGTGGCTAAAAGAAATTTACTGCATTTGATAGTTGTACGCGGTGCTCATCAACTTACTTTGTAAGGCAAAAAACTGCAAGTGATCAGAGATTTAGCTTCTCAGCTACAAGCACAAGATATCTGTCAAGAAAAGCACCGCTAAAAAGTATCCTGCATGGCACTGCTTCTTGTAGGGTTTTGAAGTGGGAGTAGGCGCTAAATCTCGAAAACAGGAATATGTCTCTGGGAAAATCCTGTTTTGAGTCCCTATAATTATTTGTTAATATTTCATAAACAAAACTGACACATTCACTGTCACTAATTGACAAAATCCAACATCCTTCAAGAAAATGGGAAAGGCCAATAGCCACGATGTTGTCAGGAGGAAGTAGTGAAGGTTACTTGCGAAACTTTAGAGCATGGGGCATAGAAATAATTGAACCTACTGTTTGGGAATGTGGGCCTTAGATGCAGAAAGAAAGAGATTTATCCAGTATCGTTAACACAGCTTGGTAAAACGTTACTAATATATTTAATTTACTTGCTTCCACCTGAGAGAGGGTACGTAAGCTTTATACAGTAACGAATGATCAGAGATTGGATAGGTATCCTAGCCCACGAGTGTGTGAAGCTCACACTCACTCGAAAAACACAGACTACCAGTTCACGCGAGCCGTCTATAGAATGAATGAATTTATGATATACGAACGAAATGTCGCAGGTAGAGTGATGTGAATTCAACAAACTGCAACAACATGTTTTTCCTACGTGTAAAATCATGCAACGATTTAGCTAATTAAATCAGTAAGTCGTTCCGTCTAAATCTGCATCTGCCTAACTCCGAAATCGATAAGAGTATCAGAGCAAATTCCAACCATTGAAACTTGCGCTGGCCAAGCCCTGATTGGCTTCCGTTCCAAAAGAACTTCTCTACACATTACTGACGTCCTGCCACGCGTCAGCCCAAGATGTCATACAAGGAGTACCATAAATGGGTTGAGACACGCATCTCTGGAAATTTTGCCGCGTCCTGTAACCTGCGCTATATTAGGAATCGAAACGAAATATCAAAATATTATCAAATAGAAGTGGTCATCATCTCACGGCGTATCATCCTACTTCATTACATCTACCGTCTATTGGATCGTCGTCTCTGCTATTTCGCAACTATAATTCAGCGGACTACATACATATATATATGCCTCATCTTCAACAGTATTTTCATCATCACCACCATCAGGAACATTAGCAGAAATACAATACTGGCCATTAAAATTGCTACACCTAGAAGAAATGCAGATGATAAACGGGTATTCATTGGACACATATATTGAGTAGTGACTGGCGTATTGTGACGAGCCAGTTACTCTGCCGCCATTGAACTGATGTTTTCAATTGGTGAGAGATCTGAAGAGTGTGCTGGCCAGGGCAGCAGTCGAAAATGTTCTGTATCCAGAAAGGCCCGTACAGGACCTGCAACATGCGATCGTGCATAATCCTGCTGAAATGTAGGGTTTCGCAGGGATCAAATGAAGGATAGAGCCACGGGCCATAACACATCTGAAATGTAGCGTCCACAGTTCAAAGTGCCGTCACTCCGAACAAGAGGTGACCGTGGCGTGTAACCAGTGGCACTCCATGCCATCACGCTGGGTGATACGCCAGTACAGCGATGACGAATACACTCTTCCAATGTGCGTTCACCGCGATGTCACAAAACACGGATGCGACCATCATGATGCTGTAAACAGAATCTGGATTCATTCGCAAAAATGACGTTTTGCCATTCGTGCACCCAGGTTCGTCGATGAGTACACAATCGCAGGCGCTCCTGTCTGTGATGCAGCGTCAAGGGTAACTGCAGCCATGGTCTCCGAGCTGACAGTTCATGCCGCTCCAAACGTCGTCGAACTGTTCGTGCATATGGTTGTTGTCTTGCAAACGTCCCTATCTGTTGACTCAGGGATCGAGACGTGGCTGCACGATCCGTTACAGCCATGCGGATAAGATGCCTGTCACATCGACTGCTAGAGATACGAGTCCGTTGGAATCCAGCACGACGTTCCGTATTATCCTCCTAAACCCACCGATTGCATATTCTGCTAATAGTCATTGGATCTTGACCAACGCGAGCAGCAATGTCGCGACACTACAATTTGCAATCGCGATAGGCTGCAATCCGACCTTTATTAAAGTCGGAAACGTGATGGTACGCATTTCTCCTCCTTACACGAGGCATCACAATAACGTTTCACCAGGCAACGCCGGTCAACTGCATTTTGTGTATGAGAAATCGGTTGGAAACTTTCCTCATGTCAGCACGTTGTAGGTGTCGCCACCGGCGCCAACCTTGCGTGAATCCTCTGAAAAGCTAATCATTTTCATATCACATCATCTTCTTCGTGATGGCTTAATTTCTCGTCTATAGCACGTTATCTTCGTGGTGCAGCAATTTTAATGGTCCGTAGTGTATGATATACGCTGGCTGAATAAAAACGTACTGAAGATCTCTCCACGCATCATAGTCTTCCACATTACTGACTGAGTTTTTCCGTGTATGTTTTATTACGTCATCTACTCACCTCACGTGGGGTAATTATTTTGGTTTTTCCTTCTTTAGTGGAATGCAGAAAAGAATTTTCTCATTCCATATACCATTTATCCATTCACTTTTAATTCACAACAGCTGTAGTTTTACATCTTTCACTTCATCTGTTTCTCAGCCCTTTTGCTTGTTTTCCTGTCGTGCCTAGAAATCTCTTCATAGGTCGTTGGGTGACCCTGAGTTATTCTAGCAGAAACACAGCGTCTCGCTGCCATAAGTTAGGTGGCACACACCGATTGCGAGTTTCGTTTCGCAGTTTTCTCATAGCTTAGTTTTGAAAATTCTAAGCTTTTTTTTTTGTACTTCTGATTCCTTACATTGTCTATTAAGTCTTCGACTTCAGTAGCCCCAAGTAGTGATCTGTACCGCATTTGTGGATCAGATGGTAAGACATTATTTTAGATTTATTACATTTTCTGCCTCATTTCAGAACTTACTCTATTAAGTTCTTTCGTTCGTGTACAAGTTCATCTGGACTCAGTACAATGAGTAATGTGTCCTTAGCTAAAGCAAAGATCAAGAATGAAATTTAACTCTAGAGAGGAGTGGGAGATGATCTGAAACTTTCTGACAGATTAAAACTGTGTGCCAACTGGGCCGTTACTCGAATATGACACCCTCGCTTTTCGAGTAGAAGTCCACTTCCGAATGAACTTTTATTTTTAATTTAAAATTTTTTGTTGTTCTTGCATACTCCCTTCATAGCCCATCTTTCGCTCACAAAAACTGCCTTCCTCAAACTTTCCTTCTTCTGCTTTTCTGTAGTTTTCATTGTTAACCCACGTCAGTTGTTGAAATTTAAAACCATCATCCACGCGAATGTTTTTCAACCAGAGTCTGGGAGACGATGTCTATACTGTTTGAGGATGTTTCAATTCAAGAAATCTTCTGTTAAACACAATATCGGTTATATAGCTAATAAACTGAATTCGAATGTGTGCAGCACTCATTTTGCTCCTCAAGTCCCTCTGTCACAGTCCGGTTTGAAAGTCAAAGACATACATTATTTTATTGAAATACAATAATTGTTCCCTTGAAATACATTCTTTTTTTCCAAAAGATGTTTTTATACCTCTAGCGTAATATTGTTATAATTACGATGATTAACGTAGTGTCAAGCCACACTACCTCCACCCCAAAGGCAAAGATGACATTGTACATGAACACATCCCTGCGGTAGTATACTAGCCAACAAAATTTTACTTGTTTTCTGAAAATAGCATGAGAACAACTGAACGTTATTTTTCAGGTGCGCTGATAACGAAAACGTTAATGAAAGTATAGGATTAGCTTTAGTTTTGAAGTTAATTTTACGTTATTGCCTATATAAGCTTATGCACTTATTTAACTTGGTGTTAACCCTAGGAGAAAGACCACTGAAGTCCCAACCGCTCTGCCTGTCGTCTGTAGTTTTCTGTTGATCAGATGATTGGTGTCGAGCATAAATTGCATGGGAGCACTCCATTTTCCCTGATATCTCATTTCCGTATTCGAAATTTACTGCTGGGAGCGTTCTCCGTGTCTATCGGTTACAGCACTACAGTTTTCTGGAAAGATGTCCAAGTGGGAGTCTAACAAATGTAGCTTTAAGGTCATGGTGCACTCCAGCGTACTGAAGTAGTGAAGAGTATTTGCCACCAGATCATTCTAGTTTACTACCCTCTTGTTTCCTAGAAATTTTGTTGACACTTGACCAAAGGCATCCCAAACTAACTTTTCATCACCTGTCAGGATGGTGTCGAAATGCCCTTCTTTGTATAGTTTGCGTATCTGGGAATCCACGAAAATCCTCGCTTTTTTTTTCGCTTCACTAGGAAATGAAAATTTCTCACGAAAATAGAGAAATGCTTCCCCAGTTTTGTCTAACGCCTTAACGAAGTTTTTCATTAGGCCCAATTTTATATGAAAAGCCTTGACATATATTGTTCATGGATTCGACAAGTGCTTCGTGCATAACAGATATCCTGGTTCAGATGATGGATGCTCAGCCCAATCTTTCATTTTATAATGAAGTACTTTGGCGCAGCAATCCCAGAGGCTAAGGAAGCTTCAGAATTAGGTTTAGCGCTGTTGCAGTCCAATCAATGTGCCTACTGTGGTGTCACAGCCAGACACCACACTTGCTAGGTGGTAGCCTTTAAATCGGCCGCGGTCCTGTGGTATATGTCTGATCCGCGTGTCGCCACTATCAGTGATTGCAGACCGAGCGCCGCTCCACGGCAGGTCTAGAGAGACGTCCTAGCACTCGCACCAGTTGTACAGCCGACTTTGCTAGCGATGGTTCACTGACAAATTACGCTCTCATTTGCCGTGACGATAGTTAGCATAGCCTTCAGCTACGTCATTTGCTACGACTCAGCAAGGCGACATTATCATTTGCTATTTATCTTGTGATGCATGTACCGTCAGACCGATGTTTACCAATTATGGATTAAAGTTAAGTATTCCAGAAGCTACGTACTTTTTTTACTGCACTCAACTCCTTTAAGTGTTCCAGACCTCACGCCAGCCTGCGTGAGCTTAAACGCGTGCCTTCCAGCTACCTCATAGTGGCTTGGCTGTCTTGCCAAGTCACAACACCTACGACTTTGAGATCCGTGGAAATCCGTCACTTGAACTTGTCACACTTCTGTCGCAATAACAATTGTTTCATCTTATCGTATGTTTCTTTAATGTAAGGTTCATATCTAGTATGACACGCTTTAGAGTTACTTGGAGGAGTCAATGAACCATCTGTTCCGATCACTACAATATACCAAGTTATTTTCACTTTCGAGAACTGAAAGGAATGGGATATTACTGTTAAGGAACTCAGTCATATTTACAGTCTTATCAACACATATTCCACAGTTGTAGTCTTGACACCAATGGTTCAGCGTTATTTTCGGCAACTTCAGATCTCGCAGTAGGTCATTAAGTGCATCCTGTGTTATTTTCTGAATTCTGTACTCTTATCGTTACACACAAAATCAGAATCTTTCGTAGATCTGGGTTTTGAAGGTGATGATGCAGCACTAGTTTCAGTACCACCCTCGTCACTATCACAGTCAGGTGGGATAGGAACTGGCAGTCCTTCTCCGTGAGGCACTCGCCGCATTGCCTACTGTATGCTAGGATATGTTGAGGAAGACTTTATCTTCTTGGAAACAACTTGTGTTAACGGAGCTGTCATATAAAGGTAACATTCTCGCCAGATTTTATGCATAGCAAAGCCCATGGGAGTTGTTTTTACCATTCAACCACTAATGAAGACTCGAGACATAACATAGGAAACGTACATGGAAAGCTCAGGGCCTGTCCTGTTCCCCGATTTCACAGGCAAAGTACAGCCTGTACGCCTTCCTAACATATGACATTATTGGCCTCCTTTGAGATTTCAGTGTAGCCTGTCCACAAGTGCAGCAAACATTTTCAGCAGTGTTTGCGTATTTGCGAGGCATATTGACTCACAGGAATTACGATCACACCACACGCTAACTACACTTCAATAATACATTCTTCCAGCACACGAACAGAACACATATTGCAATTGACTGAAACTACAGTTTAAGTGAAACATGCTCCACTCTTCCCTTCCTTTCCCATTATTGCTACGAGTCCGGGCTAAAAGCTAGTGACAAAATACACAAATATTTTTGCCTGAAGCTTCATCACTGTGTATACCATCAGCAGGGCTTCGAAGCCATTATGGAAGGAGCTGACAATGAATACCAATGACATATAATTATAATTAACTGCAATCCACTGTATTTTGGAAACTAGGGCTAATTCGATTTCTTAATTGTTGCTTTCGTTATCAGCGTGGTGCATATAGCAAACAAACATTTATTTCAGCCCAGTTACGTTTTCAATACTGGCTGGTGATATCAAAAATTATTCCAAAGACAAAGAAATGAATCAAGTATTTAAAATGTCACTTCTGTATTTCATACGTCTAAGTGTCTATTCTTTATAATCACGTGATCTCTTCCTGTGTTTCATGTTTAGAATACTGTACTCCTTAAACACTTCTGTCATTCAAAGTAATCATTTCTCTGTTTACTTAATATGTCAAAAAATTCTGCACACACTTGTGATCAATCTCACAGTAATTATTCTCTTTCCCTCCCTCCACGTCTTCCTCCCACTCTCTTTCTCACTCTCTCTCTCTCTCTCTCTCTCTCTCTCTCTTTGTGTGTGTGTGTGTGTGTGTGTGTGTGTGTGTGTGTGTGTGTGTGTGTGTGTGCCTCTCTCTCTCTCTCTCTCTCTCTCTCTCTCTGTGTGTGTGTCTCCCTCACACACACACTGATTTTATAGAAATACTCCTCAAGCTGTATTAACTTACCTTAAAAGTGCACCAGCTTTCCCTAAAAGTGTATCAGATTGCTCCAAAACTGTATCAAATTACCTCTCAAGTCTGTATCAAATTGCGAAAAGGTTCAGTTCCCGGCATCTCCGCAGATTTACTGCGATAGTGATGTCTGGAACATGTAGACCGATTGGATGCCAAAAAGAAGCGTCTTGGAAATAATCGAAATTGAGATAACATTCTGATTGTCTTATTGAAGACTACATTAAGTCCACTCATTTCGATGGCTACTAGACTTTAGTTACAAATATCACTCCTTTGATAACCCTGTTTGGCGATTAACGCAGCTGTCACCACTGCAATCTTACCAAACTGATTATGCTTCTAAGACGTTTTGTCAGATGAAGCTCTTTTTTTTTGTATATATTACAATGTTGCAGTAAAATCTATTGAAGAAGAGCTTAGGTTATTGACTAATAAGTTTACGATGGCTCAACTGCGTACGTCTCGCAAAATTTGTGCGAGCCCTTCATCATTATCTGAGTCGTTCACGATCGAGGCAGTCTTTAGATAACGACCGAGGCAGATACATGATCTTATTTTTCGTAAGGATGCTGGCGAGCTTACTGTCACTCATAAGACATAGAATCTGCTCCACGGAATCATTATGAAAGCATTAATTGGAACCCTCTCTCGGGATTTCTTGCAATAATATAAATAAATATTTCTGTTTTAAAACTGGTGTGCCACTAATGTTTTCTAGTGTAGAGTGTCTCCTCTGCTTCGATTGACTAGCACGCTGGAGAAGTTGAGTGCGTTATGCAGTAGAAAACTTTGAGGAGAAGATTTTACCGTAAAATACACCTCTGATTCCAGAGACGTGCGATAAGGAGAAGAAGAGTGCAATAAGCCCTAACAATCCTGTGGGAACGAGTCTCAAGTCACTTTTTCTTATCAGAAAACAAATCCCAGCCACCATTCTGTCAGGAAGAGAAATAATTGATGTTTTCTCTGGAAACATGCTTGCAAAACTTATGATTGTACAGAAAAGGTAAGATCACTGTTTCAGCAGCCTTAGGAAATGCTCAGAAGTATTTCGGGGACAAGGAGAGACGGAGGATGTAAAAGGCGGCATCCAGTTCACACATCATTTGAGCTTCATTATCTGACCTATACACATCTCCCAAGTAGAGTCGAAAATATCGCACAGTGTGACAACTCTTTATGCTTATTCAGAAGTTTTGATAAGTGTAAAAACTCTACAGCAAAAATTTAAGTCAGCTTCTCTTTTCATCATGAAACGTCGTCTGCTTACTCAGTATTCCGTTTTTATTTGTGTTTTCTTGTGTGTACATGCTTCCTTTTCATTCATTGTTACAGAATCTTCAGTGTGGTGTAGAATCTCTGGAACATCTGTACGCAAGTTCTGATTCAACAACGAAATTTCCAAGGTGGTCCCCACCAACTAGTTTGCAGGGAGATTGAGGGTATAGAAAGCAGAGCATTAACTCACACAAGTCGTTCCTGCCTTAACGTCGGAGCTGAGCACACGTTTTCTTTTGAGCTTCTGGTATTATGGTTCAGTTGCTAGAGAAAAAGATCTGCTTGTGGGAGAATTGGAGTTTCTGCACAAAATAGCAGTTGAGAGTGAGACATTCTGGAAATAAGCAGGTATTCCTCTTCTTCTTATGTAGCCTATCATTCAAACAATTTGGTTATATCTACGAAAACATGTTTTTCTCTAATTTAAAATCTACAAGAAGAAGATGCAACAGAAATGGTTACGGAGAATCTGCAGAAGACCATCACCTCGGTAGGCCAAGTTTTCATCGGCTACCCTAGTATTATTATATATTATTATTCTGTTGGATGACACAGCAGCAGAACTCGTTATATTAGATGATCTTAAATGGTTTGATGCTAGGTCAATTCTTGGATGGTGAATATCCAATGGTATAGTAGATAATGGGCTTGGATTTCATGAAGTTAGACATTTTAGACATTTCTTCAATGGCTGATTTCATTTTTTGCAGTTGAAAGTGTATGGAATTAACTATACCATTACGAACAATTCTCCGGTAGCCTGCAACATCCTCTTAAGTCAGGCCATACAAAAATTAATGTACCTCAGTACAAAGAATGTGCCTCTATCACAGTATGCCAGTGAATTTTGTTAACCAGAGTCATAGAGCGAATTCGATGGTAAAAAGAAAATTAAAACGAAAAATATAAAACTGGAAACTCCAAATCTGCGCTTCCGGCTGGGAATTGAAGGAAACAATTCCATAGCACTTAAATGTTAATGAAAAAATTTTAACGTCAATGAAGTGTTAATGAAAGAATACTTTCTCGAAATACTGTTCCATACAGAGCTCTGTCATTTCGTAATTCCTAAAAACAGAAAGAAGACTACAAAACACAGTCTCTTACATCTGCATAGATATTCAGCACGCCATAGTGTGGCGCGTGGTGGAGGGTACCCTGTACCACCACTAATCATTACCTTTCCTTTTCCACTCGCAAACAGAGCGAGGGAGAAAAGACTATCTATATGCCTCTGTATGAGTCCAAACTTCTCGTATCTTATCTTCGCGGTAGTTACGTGCAATATACGTTGACGGCAGTATAATCGTTAGGTAGCCTGCTTCAAATGTTGCTTCTCTAAATTTTCTCAATAGTGTTTCTTGAAAAGAACGTCGCCTTCCCTTCAGTGATTTCCATTTGAGTTTGCGAAGCAGCTCCGTAACAAGTGTTACTCCAATCTACAGGAAACAAATCAAGGAGTCCGCCTCGGTATTTCTTCGATGTCCTCCTTTAAACCGACCTGATACGGATCCCAAACACTCGAGCAGTGCTCAATAACAGGTCACACCAGCGTCCTATATGCTATCTCCTTTACAGGTGAACCACTCTTTCCTAAAATTTTCCCAATAAACGAAAGTCGACCAATCGACTTCCCTGCCACAGTTCTCACATGCTCGTTCCATTTCATATTGCTTTACAACATTGCGCACAGATATTTAAACAGCTTTGCTGCGTCAACCTAGACACTTGTAGAACTGACTGCGAACATTACGGGTTTTTTTCTTCCTACTCATCCGCATTAGCTCTCATTTTTCCACGTTTAGAGCTAGATGCCATTCGTCACACCAAGGGAAAATTTTGTCTAGGTCATCTTGTATCTTCCTACGGTCATTGAAGTTTGACGCTTTGCCGTACACCACGGCATCATCAGCAAACAACCGCAGATTGCTGCCCACCCTGTCCACCAAGTCATTTTTGTACATAGAGAACAGCAGCGGTCCTATCACACTTGTCGGCTGCTGCGGCCGGGCGGTTCTAGGCGCTTCAGTCCGGTACTGCGAAACTGCTACGGTCGTAGGTTCGAATCCTGCCTCGGGCATGGATGTGTGTGATGTCCTTAGGCTAGTTGGGTTTAAGTAGTTCTAACTTCTAGGGGACTTATGACCTCAGATGTTAAGTACCATAGTGATCAGAGCCGTTTGAACCATTTTGAACCTATCTCACTTGCCTGGCGCATTCCTGACGATACCCTTGTCTCTGACGAACACTTCCCGTCGAGTAGAACGTACTGGGTTCAATTACTTAAGAAATCTTCGAGCCACTCACATGTCTGCAAAATTATTCCTTTTACTAGTATCTTCGTTAACAGTCTGTAACGGGGCATTATGTCAAATACTTTCTGGAAATCTAGAAATATGTAATGTGCCTTTTGCCCTTCATCCATTGCTTGCTTCATTTCATGTGAAAGCTGAGTTTCGTATGAAAGATGCTTTCTAAGACCATCCTCATTCTTGGGCATAAATTTCTCGGTATCAAGAACGTTTGTTATATTCTAACTGAGAATATGTTCAAGGATGCTGCAGTTAACCGAAGTTAGAGATATTGGTCTTTAAGTCTGCGGATCCGTTATTTTACCTTTCTTATATACTGGAATCATTTTTCTTTTTTCCAGTCGTTTGAGACTTCGTTCTGGGCGAGAGACCTGCGATAAATGCAGGCTAGGTAAGGGGCCAAAGTCCTAGAGTACTCTCAGTAAAACCGAATTGAGGTTCCATCCGGACCTGGTCATTTATTTTCTTTCAAATGTTTCATATCTTTCTCTACATGAGTTGTGCTTGTAACTGTGTCGTACATTCGGGAAAACAGAGTTTGACAACGCATGAACCTGTGTTCAGTGTATGCCGCCTTTAGCATTTGAAGATAGTCATTGTATGGCCGAAACCGGTTATGATTGTGTCATAAACATGTGATTGTATTTATAAATAAACAAAAAAAATTTTTGCAAAATAATCAACCAAGCACTCCATAGACAAAATGTCGTTTTTTCCAAAATTCAAACGGGAGTCTTTCTGATGGTCAAACGTCGGTATATTTGTACGATTCTCCTGCGTGAACAACTTCTTCAACGTGCGATTTAAAACGTACGTTTTCTTTTTGCTGCCTTCAGCTGCCATACCGGAGTCTTTGATGAGGAACTGTATGGAAGCCTCTGACCCGCTTAGCCATTTTACGTAAGACCAGAATTTTCTCGGGCTCTCTGCCAGGTCTTTTGCTGAAGTGTGAGGATAGTAGTTGTTGTATGCTTCGCGCGTAGATCTTTTCACAGAAGCTCGAATCTCTACTAACCTTCGCTTGTCGTGATTTGTGCGTTCCTTTTTAACAGAAAGCGCAACAGATTCCGCTTCCTCAGTATCCTCCGAACTTCGTTATTAAACCATGGTGGATCGCTTCCACCCTTCATCCACTTACTATACACATAACTATCCAGAACACGATTTACAACCTGCTTAAACTTTGTCCATAATTCCTCCACACCCAACTTACTATCTAAGAAAGATGTTAATAACAGTTTATTAGCTTTATCTATCAGAAACACTTTCCTAGCTGTCTTGCCTGATTTAGAAACTTTCGTAATCATAGCTTCTATAGTGACATCATGATAGCTAATACCCGTTTCTATACTGGTAAGGTTCGGCCTGTTTGTAGCTACAGGGTCTAAAATATTTGCATTCCAAGCTAGCTGTACATGATAGTTTTCAGAAAACGTGTTCAAAAGTATTTTGCACGATGTTTCTCTGTAACTCCGGCAATGAATCCGTATACAACCCAGTCGATTGTAGGTGGGTTAAAGTCAGCTCCAGCTAGTATCGCATGAACTGGGTAATTATTCGCTACTAACCGTAGACTTTCTTTGAATGACTCTTGAACTGTCACAGCGGAATCTGGTGACCGGCAAAAACATCCAACAGTTCAGCTTGTTTCACCTGAACATGCTATACCCGACCAGATAACTTCACTGTCACACTCAACTTCGACCGCAGTAAGGACAATATTTTTATCAACTCTAATGAACACTCCCACTCCTATTCCCTTTAATCTGTCTTACCGATGTACGTTCCACGATTCGCTAGATGTCTCAGGGCTTTCCACTTCGGGTTTCGGCCAGCTCTCTGTCCCAACAATAATTTGAGCGGGGGAACTTTCCTGCAGGACAGTAAATTCGGGAACTTTACTACGAATATTTAGACTGTTTGCTGATAAAATTTTGACGGTCGAAGTGTCTTTATTCTGAACACCGTTTGACTTCCCTTGCTGCATATCAACTGACGAGGTTCATCAGAGCACCTCAAACTACCCCCTAGCCTAAGAAACCTTCAAGTGCACTTCACAAGCACCCACTACCCAAGTTGCTGCGTCCTTTGTATAGAGATACATTTTAATCTACTGATGCTGCAGGCTGTTGATGAAGCAGACATAAGTCATTCCCATGACATAAAAAACTTGTCGAAGCAGCATTACCAAGCCTCTGCATTCATTTGTAGTGTGGATACGCTGTCTGTGTTGTTTTCATTCCAGGGAAGACCGAGCACGGAGATCACTGTCATTTCAGAGGTGCATACCAAGGTGCAACACTTGATGGTTTTAGTGTGCTTTATAGTTCTTCGCATTCCACAATTTCAACAATTACGATTGGCATATCTTGGTCACAAACATTTGATAAAAATGTATCAGGTGGCGACAAAAAAATTAAAGTAATTCCAAGACGAGTTCCTATTTAAGCATCAAATATGAAAAGTATAATTCATTTGCAAAGAGTATTCTAATAATACACCAAGAGTGGCACTGCAATACAGATTTCAAATTCATTGATCCGCTAAAGTTAGTAACATGTTCCTTTGAAAGTGTGCATCTTGCCCGAAATCTGATTCTCTCAAAGTAGTCAGGTCATATTTTCCCACTGATGATGAATTTGAGTTAATTTGCCAGAAGCGTGTTTTCCATGTGAATACGTAATTGAGTCCTGTGCATGATTAATTTCCTGAAATCTATAAGTTTAAAAGTTTGTTATTAGGTCAAATAATAACTGTGGTTGAGCACCAACGAGTCTGCAGTGTATGAAACGTATTCGGTAGTAAGATACAAGCAGAGTAATCAAACTTGTATTTAAAAATTGATGCGCTGTTCCTTGTCAGTAGTTTGGAAAAGTTTCTTCACCTTAAGTCATATGAAATGGATCTTGCACATCAAATTACCTTAGCACTGGATGCAACGTCTTCCCAAATCTAATTTTGAATGGCTTCCTTCAGAACGCATCAAAACTTTTTTGGTGGAGAACATACCACACGATTCTAGCACAGGGTACACACAGGAAGTAGATCCTCAAAAGCCCGAAAGTATTCACGATTTAATTTTAAATTTACCCCCATATCCATACAAAATGGCGCCACTGTTAGATACAAAAAAAGTAAAGAAATTGTTTTCTATCTTCATTGATAAGTAAAACCATGCCATTCACTACAGAAATTTGAAACTATGTCTACAAAATAAGATGGTATAATAAAGAATCACTGAATTCTATCATTTAGGCAAAATCCCTGACTGAAGCTACGCATTGATATTAATGCACAAAACGACGTGAGTACACATAATGAGTATGAGAACAGTTTCTTCAAACTTATAAATAGTGCTGTACTTGGTAAAACCATGCAAAATGTACGATTGATATGGGGCAATTTTCTAGCAACATTAAGGGGGGACAGATCCAAGGTAGCTGCGTTAATTGCAAAACCTAACTTTCAGAGAAGGTTATTTTTTATGAGAATGCTCCGATAAACACATCGCGATAAACAAATGGCGGTTTCACATGTTTCGGAAACTCTCCTTTCCGACTGTCATTGTGGCTATACATTGACCAAATACCCACCGAACTGTGACAGCGAAAAAATTCCCACCAAACTGTGCAAAACTGCTACACAGACACTAATGGTCTTATACACCATCTCAACTCGAAATATCTGCTTAGATATCAGGAATGATGTAGATACAAGGTTGAAGACTCTGAGATTCAAGCGAATAGCATATACTACATTCCACGGCTGGATAACAGAGTCTAATGAAAAATTAACTGAATGGAGAGCCTATTGCAGAATATGTGTGCCTGTGTGCAAATATATATGCTCTTGAATCTGGACCCATAATGTGCAGAGAAAAGGGCGTAAAACCATATTATGTAAGTAGGCTACTCATTGATAATTACAATCAGTACTTCCTGGATTCAGAAACGAAAACCACTGAGCGGATAGTCATTCATTCAAAGCACCATTGAACAACCTGAACTCTCTTCACCTGCATAGGATGAAGAACTTCATATCTTTCCAGATTAGGAAATACGTTGGCTTAGGGACATTACTGCTTCAAAAATGATGATAGCGTGTAATGTAAATGCTTGATACGTGTTTATAGTAAAAACTGAAAAACATAAATAATGTAAATACCTGGAAAGTGTGAAGACTTTATTTATTCTAAATACCTGATTGGCTTTGATTGTAAAAATTTAGACAATACAAATACTTGAGAAAATGTAATGTGAATGTTAAAAATGTATCAAGAATATAAGTACATAAAAATTATGTATAAATGAATATTATAAGGGCAAACAATTTCATTTATAATAAATTTTATATGTAGTGTATTCTCTTTTCCATCTTACTCCCTCCATAGTTGCTTTCAACACAACGTTAGTGGGTGCCTGTGTCTTTCAACAGTGCTGCATTTTCTTATGCATGATCTGGTCTGGTCTGTAGTTGGGAGTAGCCAGTGAGGAGCTGAAATAATGCAGGCTGACATGTATACTGTGGGTTACAGATGCGTTGTTGGATTAAACTTAAAAGACTACGTAGAAAGGGACATCTATGTGGGACAAGATTTACTGAGGAAATACACTCCTGGAAATGGAAAAAAGAACACATTGACACCGGTGTGTCAGACCCACCATACTTGCTCCGGACACTGCGAGAGGGCTGTACAAGCAATGATCACACGCACGGCACAGCGGACACACCAGGAACCGCGGTGTTGGCCGTCGAATGGCGCTAGCTGCGCAGCATTTGTGCACCGCCGCCGTCAGTGTCAGCCAGTTTGCCGTGGCATACGGAGCTCCATCGCAGTCTTTAACACTGGTAGCATGCCGCGACAGCATGGACGTGAACCGTATGTGCAGTTGACGGACTTTGAGCGAGGGCGTATAGTGGGCATGCGGGAGGCCGGGTGGACGTACCGCCGAATTGCTCAACACGTGGGGCGTGAGGTCTCCACAGTACATCGATGTTGTCGCCAGTGGTCGGCGGAAGGTGCACGTGCCCGTCGACCTGGGACCGGACCGCAGCGACGCACGGATGCACGCCAAGACCGTAGGATCCTACGCAGTGCCGTAGGGGACCGCACCGCCACTTCCCAACAAATTAGGGACACTGTTGCTCCTGGGGTATCGGCGAGGACCATTCGCAACCGTCTCCATGAAGCTGGGCTACGGTCCCGCACACCGTTAGGCCGTCTTCCGCTCACGCCCCAACATCGTGCAGCCCGCCTCCACTGGTGTCGCGACAGGCGTGAATGGAGGGACGAATGGAGACGTGTCGTCTTCAGCGATGAGAGTCGCTTCTGCCTTGGTGCCAATGATGGTCGTATGCGTGTTTGGCGCCGTGCAGGTGAGCGCCACAATCAGGACTGCATACGACCGAGGCACACAGGGCCAACACCCGGCATCATGGTGTGGGGAGCGATCTCCTACACTGGCCGTACACCACAGGTGATCGTCGAGGGGACACTGAATAGTGCACGGTACATCCAAACCGTCATCGAACCCATCGTTCTACCATTCCTAGACCGGCAAGGGAACTTGCTGCTCCAACAGGACAATGCACGTCCGCATGTATCCCGTGCCACTCAACGTGCTCTAGAAGGTGTAAGTCAACTACCCTGGCCAGCAAGATCTCCGGATCTGTCCCTCATTGAGCATGTTTGGGACTGGATGAAGCGTCGTCTCACGCGGTCCGCACGTCCAGCACGAACGCTGGTCCAACTGAGGCGCCAGGTGGAAATGGCGTGGCAAGCCGTTCCACAGGACTACATCCAGCATCTCTACGATCGTCTCCATGGGAGAATAGCAGCCTGCATTGCTGCGAAAGGTGGATATACACTGTACTAGTGCCGACATTGTGCATGCTCTGTTGCCTGTGTCTATGTGCCTGTGGTTCTGTCAGTGTGATCATGTGATG